>NC_139460.1:311095000-313495000 GCF_057233095.1 Heloderma suspectum | reverse complement strand
ATGAACAGAACACAGGGATCAAAGTCATCACAAAAATGTCACCATTACCATTATTGTTATCATCCAAATGAAGCTTATGTTGGGAACTGCATAAGCACAGCCTTCCCCAACCTGGTACCCTCCAGAGGCAACATTGGGCATATCTGCACTACAGACCTATATGGGTTATATACCAGTTTAACAGCTATCCTCAAAGAATGCTGGGAATTGTCATTTGGCGAAGAAGCTGAGAATTCTCTGCTGCAGAACCCTCATCAACCTCACAGAAAATAGTTCCCAGGGTACCCTGGGGAGAGGGAATTATTATTAAAGCAATTAAAGTCAGTGCTGTAAACATAATAACATAAGAACAGCCATGCTGGATCAGAACAAGGGTCCATCTAGTCCAGCATTCTGTTCACACAGTGGCCAGCCAGCTGTTGACCAGGAACCCACAAGCAGGGCATGAGTGCAACAGCACCCTCCCACCCATGTTCCCTCACAACTGGTGTTCATAGGCTCAGTGCCTCTGGTACTGGAGGTAGCACATAGCTATCAAAACTAGTAGCCACTGATAGCTTTTTCCTCTATGAATTTGTCCACCCCCCTTTTTAAAGCCATCCAAATCGGTGGCCATCACTACATCCTGTGGTAGTGAATTCCATAGTTTAACTACAGTATGTGCTGTGTGAAGAAGTCTTTCCCTTCATCTGTCCTGAATCTCCCACCAATCAGCTTCATAGGATGACCCCGGGTTCTAGTATTTTGAGAGAGGGAGAAAAATGTCTCCCTGTCCACATTCTCCACACCATGCATAATTTTGTAGACCTCTATCATGTCTCCTCTTACCCTCCTTTTTTCCAAGCTAAACAATCCCAGCTGTTGTAACCTTCTCTTGGAGGGGAGATGCTCCAGCCCCTTGACCATTTTAGTTGCCATGGTGCTGCCTGAGGTAGAGCATTAAACAGCACACATGGTCAAGGTGCAGAGTGTAAGGATTGGGCACAGGACCTCTGTAGAAGCATCTTGAGAGGCTGTGAGAACCACCGCAGAGTCTGATGAAGAAGAGGGCGAAGCAGTGGGGGAGTTACCAAGGTTTCAGGACATAGAGCAGGGAGAGAGTGGCAGAGAGGAATCTTTCCAGATGCCAGTTAATCAGTTGGTTCAAAGCCAAACAGAAACTTCTCTGTCTGTGGGAATACAAGATCTTCTGGGGAGGGAGGAGTTGGGAGTGATGGATGCCAGAATCAGACTTTGGGTCAAGAGGGAGGAGTAACTTTGGGAAGTACGGAGTTCTACAAGGTTGGCCCATCAAAAGAGGTCCCTAGGGGAAGACTCCCCCTGAGGGCGGGACTAGAAAAGCCACTCAGGTGTCATACTGCAGGCTGTCACCATTTTCGTTGCACTTTTCATAGCAGTAGTGCATCCATCAAAGCGATCTTTGGGTAGTCCATGTAGTATTGTCCAAGGCGAATTAGACATAGGGATGTAAGAACTCACCCTAGTTCGGTTTCTACGGGCACTCGCAGAAGCAGCGCCCCTGCTCGCATCCCCCCGGACCTGTGCTCAGGCCACCCACAAGTTCAGTGAGTTCCCCGTGCTCACCACGAACCCGTTTGGTGAGCACTGCCATTTTCGCGCCTTTGATTTCTGCGTAAAACTGGAAGTTTAAAAATGTGCATATTCAAATATGCGCAGTTTGGAGCTGGGAAAGCTAAATAAGTGCAAATTTAGAGGGATATTCCTGTTTTATGCAGAAATCAGAGGCGCAAAAATGGCGGCGCTCCCCGAACAGGATCACGGTGAGTACTGGGGAGTCTGAGCGGGCATGCGCAGGGGGCAAACAAGGACAGCATCTTGGCAGGCGCAGTTCAGGGTCACAGGTGGGGGTTGGCTGACAAGTTCCTAAACCCAGTCGGGCGCCCGCAACATCCCTAATTAGACATCTTCGCTCTAGGCTGCTGGAGGCTGAGGAAGTCTGTAACCTGAAATGCCATTGACCTGATTGATTCGCATAATAAAGGCTATTTACTAAGAGATGGACTTTTTTGTTTGACTGCAAACACACCGGGCAGTTTAGCACTCGACACATAATACCCAAGGCTGGTCAAGTTATTTTGGCAACTGAGGCAGAAAATTCCACAAGTGTCCTTCTTGGACACTTCCCACTTCCTGGAAGTAGCAACAGCAGCAGCTACTAAAACAATTTGCTGCCCTTTCAGGACAATCTAAACCAACTGCCTGAGGCAGCTACCTCACTTTGCCTAATGGTAGGCCTGGCCCCGGCAAATAGCTGTTTCTCAGCCTAACTACATTATATTCTTGTGAGGATCAAAGCGGATGATCCCCAAATCAGCCTGAGCTGCTTTGGGAAATGAGATAATGCAAATATGATAAACACATCCACCATTTTTGCTCCATTGCATACAAATGTCGGAAGTACTATAAGACTCTCTAAGCTTTGAAGCTACCTGTGGATTCATTTAAAAGTGCACTTGGGGCTGGGGATGTTGCAAAATCGAGCACACCTGCTTGACTCATCACAAGTTGATTCATTTTGAGCAGAGCCCTCCTCACAACCTGCTTCAGCCTTGAGCATTTGCCTCCACCACCTCCGTCCCTTGACCCCTAGGAATGCCAGAGAATTCCACCACGGACTGAAATGGGATCGAATTCCCTTCAGTCCGTGCCACGGAATCCTCTGCGGAATGGCACCACGTGGTCCTGCGGAGCCAGCAGTCATGCAGCTTTTTTTTGTCATCCGCACAGAGTCATGACATTTTCGTAAATAAAAATGCAAGGTAGTATATTCTGATAATAAATACATAAGTTTTTTTTTTTTAAATGAATTGTACTCACCGCCTTGTTTGTGGGTGTTCTTTTTCAATTGAAATCCTCCATCTCCATTTACTTTCAGCCAAAACACTTCCTCCTCCTTGGGGCTTCCCAAAACAAGGCTGCCCTAGGTGTGCCTGAGCGATGCACTCTTTGTTTAAAGCAACGCTGTTTGAAAGAAAGAAACAAAAAATCTTTTTAAATAACCATGCTGGTCTGGAGCCCTGCACAAGGTATTATTCCCCCTGCTAGGCTTTCTATTTCCACATCCAGCCTTGTTGTTGATGTTGTGAGGCTAAAATGGAGAGGAGAACCAACTCTGTGCATGTCTACTCAGAAGTAAGTCTTACTGAGTTCAATGTGACTTACTCCTACACATGTCAGCACCCCACTTGCCCCCAGCTTAGCTTTTTATTACCACATCCAGCTCATTATCAAACCTGTTAGTTATCCAGGGAACAGCTGGGTTGAGGGAGATTCCCCCCCACACACACACATAATGGAACAATATATTTCTTCATATTCCCTGCTATGTTTATTCCTCATTTTGTCCATTCCCTGAGCATGTGCAGAGTGTGCTTTTTATTCAAACAAAGAGAAGGTTGCTGATTTTCCCTTCATGCTGCATTTGTACAAGTGAAGTGTGACTGCTTCAGAAAGAACTTTCCATTATACTGTCTCTTTTTCTTTATGAGTTTCATAACAGAAGTATGGTGTAGTGGTTAGAGTCCAGCCCAAAGTCACCCAGTGAGATAACTAACAGGAGGTTTGCTAATGAGCTGGATGTGGTAATAGAAAGCTGAGCTGGGGGCAAGTGGGGTGCTGACATGTGTAGGAGTAAGTCGCACTGAACTCAGTAAGACTTACTTCTAGGTAGACATGCACAGAGTTGGTTCTCCTCTCCATTTTAGCCTCACAACGTCAACAACAAGGCTGGATGTGGAAACAGAAAGCCTAGCAGGGGGAATAATACCTCGTGCAGGGCTCCAGACCGGCATGGTCATTTTAAAAGATTTTGTGTTTCTTTCTTTCAAACAGCGTTGCTTTAAACAAAGAGTGCATCGCTCAGGCACACCTAGGGCAGCCTTGTTTTGGGAAGCCCGGAGGAGGAGGAAGTGTTTTGGCTGAAAGTAATTACTGCACATCTCAGGGCAGGGGGAAAAATAAATAAATATCTACAAAAAATAGCCTTTCTTACAGAAGTTATGCAGATTCACGGAGATGGCTGGGCACCGGAATTACGGCTGTCGGTACGGATTTATCTTCGTAATTCTTGGAGCGGAAAAAAAAGAGGAGAATTCTGGGGGCTTGCGAACGACGGTACGGAGCACAAACTGCAGAAGTCAAGTGGCACAGAAGGTACACAATTCGTACATCCCTATGACCCCCAAGGGCCAGTGACTTATTCCCAGTGACAGGGAAGGCAGTGGATGTCAGGGTTGCCTCTGAGCATATAGAGTGTCAGAGCAGTTCAGATTCTGAGGAACAGCTGCAATACATGGGGGAGGAACTTTCCTAGGCTTCAGAGGCACAGCTGGATGGAGAGGCCCTCCCTCCACAAACCCCTGTGAGTGATAGCCAACAGGGGGAGGCGAGGGAAGGACAACCTGAACTCTTAGATGCAAGGCGCAGACGCAGGCACAAGCGGGGAATCGCAGGGGCTGAGCTTCGGTGCTTTGCCCAATTGGCTCGGGGTCAACAGCTGCGCCTAGAGGTGTCACGGGAGAGGGGGAGATCTTCCCCACCCACCGCTTAAGTTAAGAGAGTTTGCCGGCTTTTTCCCAAACGGAGACCAACTTTCGTAGCTCCCCTTTGAACTCCTTGAAGGCTTTTGCTTTGTAGTCTGTCAGTCTCTAGCAATTTGAATCTCTATGCCTCATTAGAGTCAATGGAATTAAAGCCTTGGAAATGCAGCCTCTTGTCTGAGTGTTGATTTGGCTATTGGAGTTCTCAGCAGGGCAAAAGGGGGGTGGAATCCTGACAGTGGAGGTGGTGGAGGTGGGAGTACCAGATCCCTTGCAGGGTGTTCATTCCCACTGGGACTGGGACTATAAATCCCATCATCCCTGGCAGGAAGGAATATGATGGTAATCACATCCATTTCCACTGGGGAGAAGGCCCTTTGAACATTTTGAATTGGTATTTGGTACTACATGTTTTGGTCTTAAGCTGTATTGGCTAAATTTTAGATCGTTTGAATGTTTCTTGCAGTTGTCCCCGAGGAAGGAGGAACTTGACTTGAAATGCATTATGCGCAACAACATGGTTTTTTAAAATGAAATAAATACCACCCTCAGCACATTTGGAGTTTGCCTCGGATGATTATTTGAAGGTTCAGTCCCCCCCACACACACACACAGAGGTTTCCCTTTTATTGTTTCTATCCCAACCCAACCCGCCCCCACCCACATGCACACTGGTTTACAAATGATTGGGCAGATCCCCACTAAAAAATAATCACAATGGGTCATCAACACATCTAGCATCATCCTAATTTTGACTAGATCCAGCCGACGCAACCTGCAAGCAATTCTACTTTCTCCACAATCACTCGTCCACGTTCACAAATCCGCCTAGGATGATGCATGAATGCAAAGCCTCTTGGTCCAATGCTTGGGTAGGAGAGCAGCAAACATTTCCTGATGAGGGAAGACTGTACTGTTTCCCAGCCACCTGGAAAAGAACATCCACCATCTATCCCTGGCGAAACTGCAGAAGGGATGACAGCATCCGACTTGTATGTTTTAGAGAAAAATGTCTTCCAATTTCTCTGGTTGCTAAGGGAGTTTCAGCAGTGGGGACACCCCAGCAGGAAAATCTGCTGTTTCCATTTATTCCCTTCATTGGAATTTAATTTCTCTGCAGAAGAAAATACAAGCAGCAGGTGAACCATTTTATAAATAAGCTTGTGTCCAATATTTTTCAAATGGCTTGCTGCTTTGGTGGCAGGTACATTGTGCCTATTCCAGGTATGTTGTTGAGTTTATTAATTTCTCTCAGGGGAAAGAATGAAAGGGGTACATTATTTTTCTTCTGTGTTTTATTAGTGTTGTCCCCCACTCTGTCTCTTAAGAGAGGGCCAGCAAATAAAGGAGCGGGCGAACCCCTGCATCTGGAGAACTGCAACGTCTGCCCAGTCTGGGCACTTTACCCTCCCCTAGGGATGTACGAAATTGGCCTTACCTTGCTCTGCTGGGTTCTGCTGGGGGGGGAGGCGCTCCGTCCCTCCCCCCAGAATCCTCGCCGGCCGGCTCCGCTCCGCGGGGATTCCGCAGAGCCGCCAGCCGGCTCAGCCAGCAGCCGGACATCCGGCCGCTGGCTAGCAGGGACGCAAATGGCGGCGGCCATAGCCGCCACCGTTTGCGTCCCTGTAGTCAGCCGTGATAGGCTACGTAAATCTTTACGTAGCCTATCACGTCTGACTTTAAAAAAACAAAACAAAAAATGTGCGTACGCAAATGGCGGCGGCTACGGCCGCCACCATTTGCATTCCTTATTTTAGCCCGTCTTAGTCTATGTAAATATTTACGTAGACTAAGATGGCGAAAATAAGGGGAACGCAAATAGCGTAAATATTTACGTAGACTAAGATGGGCCAAAATAAGGAACGCAAATGGCAGCGGCTGTAGCCGCCGCTATTTGCATACACGCGTTTTGGGGTTTTTTTTTAAGTCAAACGTGGTAGGCTACGTAAAGATTTATGTAGCCTATCACATCGTTTTTTGTGTTTTTTTTAACCTAGCCATGATAGGCTACATAAATCTTTACGTAGCCTATCACGTCTTTTTTTTTTTTAACGCTGGAAATGGCGGTGGCGGCAGCTGGTCGGAAGACCAGCCGCCGCAGCTGGCGCCGCCACCACCACTGCCACCCTAAAGATCCGCCCCAGGTAAGTCTCGTCCTGGGGGGGATCCGCAGGGGGGCGGGGGGGCAGGCCGTTCCGCCACGGAGTTCGGGGGGCCGAATGCACTGGCATTCAGCCTCACCGAGATCCGTGGCGGAATTCTCTGCCATCCCTCCCCTCCCCTTCTCTTTGCTTTGGACATGTGAGTTGTCACACAGCTGTGATCCATCTGGTGGTTCATCACAAACCTCACAAACCTAGGGATGGCAGAGAATTCTGCCATGGATTCCAGAATCCCCCTGGAATCCGTGGCGGAATGGCCTCCTCCCCCCACCCCCCTGCGGAATCCCCCCGGGACAGCACTTACCTGGGGCGGATGCGGCGGTTCTGGCGGCGGCGGCTCCGGCGGCAGCTGGTCTCCTGGCTGGCCGCAGCCGGGCTGCTGCCGCTGCCATTCCCATCCTTGCAGCTGTGATAGGCTACATAAGAATTTACGTAGCCTATCATGGCTAACTCCTCCAAAAAAAACAACAACCAGCGTACGCAAATGGCAGCAGCTATGGCAGCCGCCATTTGCATTCCCTATTTTTTGCCGATTTATCTTATGTAAATATTTACGTAAGATAAATCGGCGCAAATTGGGAACGTAAATGGAAGCCGCCGTAGCCACTGCCATTTGCGTATGCTGGGGGGGGTTGGGGGGTTTTCGGAGGGGTTAGCTGTGATAGGCTATGTAAATTCTTACGTAGCCTATCACGGCTGCCTGGCTGGATGCAAATGGCGGCCACTATGGCAGCTGCCATTTGTGTCCACAGCAGCCCGTCCATGGCCGGAAATCTGGCTGTGGACGGCCCAGAGCCGGCCTTCGAGGATTCCGGGGGGGAGGACCGGATTGCCTCCCCCCCATCGAGGATTCCAGAGGGACGGAGCACCTCCCCCCTCACCACGAAAGATTCCATGAAAAGGTAAGTGACTTTCGTACATCCCTACTAGGGATGGCGGAGAATTCCGCCACGGATTTCAGTAAGGCCAAATGCACTGGCATTCGGCCCCCTGAAATCCATGGCGGAATGGCCTGCCACCCCCCCCCCCCCGCAGCCCTGTGGATTTTTCCCAGGACAAGACTTACCTGGGGCGGATGTTCTGGACGGCGGCAGGTCCAGCGGTGGCTGCGGTGGCGGCGGCTGGTCTTTCGACCGGCTGCTGCGGCCGCCGTTTGCATTCTGGTCTTTGCCGTGATAGGCTACGTAAGTCTTTACGTAGCCTATCATGGCAAGCCAATTAAAAAAAAAAGTGTACGCAAATGGTGGCGGCTACAGCGGCCGCCATTTGCGATCCTTATTTTTCGCCTTTTTAGCCTACCTTAATAGTTACGTAGGCTATTACAGTGAAAAAAAGGGGAACGCAAATAGCATAGTGGATGCTATTTGCGTTCCTTTTTTCTTTCACTGTTTTAGCCTAAGTAAATATTTACATAGCCTATTTGCATCCACACCAGCCAGTCCGCGGCCAGAAATCTGGCTGCGGACGGCCCTGGCCAGCTGCTCCACGGAGCCGCTGCAGAGCAGAGCCGGCCATCGAGGATTCCGGGGGGGAGGACCGGGTCGCCTCCCCCCCGTCAAGGATTCCAGGGCGAGGGACGGAGCACCTCCCCCCCCATGAACAGAATCCGCGAAAAGGTAAGTGACTTTTGTACATCCCTAAATCTCACACTGACTGGCAATGGCTTCCCAGAGTTTCTGTCAGGATTCCTTTAGCCCCCACTTTATTTCAACACCAAAGACACAGACGAGAGGCTTCAGTCTACAGCTTTCAATCCATTACTTCACAAGGTCATACAGATGCAAATTCTCAGTGACTCTCAGTCTACAAAGGAATGCCTTCAGGGGAATCCAAAAGGAAGTTAAGAGAGTTGCGCTGTTTGAAGAGGAAGGCGGTTTCACTAGCCTAACTTAAAGGGGGGGAGGACCCTCTCTCTCGTGAGGCTTCTGAGCGCAGCTTCTCACGCAAGGCCAAGGCCATCTAAGTTCTGCCCCTGCCTTCTCTCTCTTTGCTCTGTGCTTGTGCCTGGCATCTATTAAATCAGACTCTCCAACCACCCCCCCTTCTGTTTGCTGTCTTTCACAGGGGTGTTAGAAGAAGAACCTTCATCCTCAGCCAACTGGGCATTTGTAACCTGAGAAGCTGGCCCAGTCATGTCTGGACTAGCCTGGGAAAAACCTCCCCCATGTCTGGCAGTTTTCCTTCAGAAACTGAACTGCTATCCCACTCCCTGAGCTCAGAGACAACCCTGACAGCTTCTGACAGTCATCTTTCCCAGCCTTACATGGAAATGTCAGGGAGTGAACCTGGGAACTTTTGCATGCAAAACAGGTGCTCTACTACTGAGCTATTAAACATGGCCAATACAGGTTTGAAAGCAGGAGCCACCAAAGAAACCTGTTGTTCCACCCTAAGACCCACCTCCGGCTTCCATCTTTCCAGCCCCTGCCTGCCTTCCTCCATGTGGAAAAGCTTGGATGATGAAATAGTTTCTCCTGCAGACATGAAACTGAGTTGAATTACTGCCGTGATGCTTGTTTCCCCCTGGCCTTTTGGCTCTTGCCCCAGACGATGTTCCTTACTGTTAATAATTCCTCCCTTGGGAGAGGCTTACCTGTTTCTTAAAATGTAAATGCTTTTATTTTATTATTAGTTTTTTTGTTTGATTTGTACCCTGCCTTTCCACCAAACAATGGCACTTTCTCAGGACCCATCCCTACCACTAGGAGGTCATCTCTGCTCCAAGCTCTCACCATGTGGATCAGACCCATCACATGACTCTCCACACCTTAGCTTCATACACCTAATGTCACAGGCAAGGGCATGGAGATGCTCAGCACCATAGCACTAAGTCATGAGTGCTTATAAGCATTACAATCGAGATGAGAAGAATTCGTTGTAGGGAAGCCATTTTGGACGACATCCTCTTGAGGACTACAATGTGTGCTGTGGCACTTAGGACACAATCCTATGCATGTTTAGACAGAAAAAGTCCTACAACTCCCAGCATTCCCCTACCAGCATTGCTGGTTGGGGACTCTTAGGAGTTGTAGGACTTTTTTTATGTCTAAACATGCATAAGATTGCACCTTCAGCCATTTTATATATATATATATATATATATATATATATATATATGTTGTTGTTGTTGTTGTTCAGTCGTTCAGTCGTGTCCGACTCTTCGTGACCCCATGGACCATAGCACACCAGGCCTTCCTGTCCTGCGCTCTCTCCCGGAGCGTGCTCAAGTTCATATTCATTGCATCCGTGATGCTATCTAGCCATCTCATCCTCTGCCGTCCCCTTCTCCTTTTGCCTTCAGTCTTTCCCAGCATCAGGGTCTTTTCCAGGGAGTTTTCTCTTCGCATTAGGTGGCCAAAATATTGGAGCTTCAGCTTCATTATCTGTCCTTCCAATGAGCACTCAGGGTTGATTTCCTTTAGGATGGACTGATTTGACCTCCTTGCAGTCCAGGGGACTCGTAAGAGTCTTCTCCAGCACCACAGTTCGAAAGCATCGATTCTTCGGCGCTCAGCCTTCCTTATAGTCCAGCTCTCACAGCCATACATTACTACTGGGAAAACCATAGCTTTGATTAGATGGACCTTTGTCGGCAAGGTGATGTCTCTGCTTCTTACTATGCTGTCTAGGTTGGCCATAGCTTTCCTCCCAAGGAGCAAGCGTCTTTTAATTTCATGGCTACAGTCACCATCTGCGGTGATCTTGGAGCCCAAGAAAGTAAAATCTGTCACTGCTTCCATTTCTTCCCCTTCTATATGCCAGGAAGTGATGGGGCCAGATGCCATGATCTTAGTTTTTTTAATGTTGAGTTTCAAACCAGCTTTTGCACTCTCCTCTTTCACCCTCAACAAGAGGCTCTTGAGATCCTCTTCGCTTTCTGCCATTAGGGTGGTATCGTCTGCATATCGGAGGTTGTTGATAATTCTCCCGGCAATCTTAATTCCGACCTCTGATTCATCCAACCCGGCATTTCTCATGATGTACTCTGCATATAAGTTAAATAAGCAGGGTGACAATATGCAGCCTTGTCGTACCCCTTTCCCAATTTTGAACCACTCGGTTGTTCCATGTCTGGTTCTTACTGTTGCTTCTTGACCCTCGTACAGGTTTCTCAGGAGACAGGTAAGGTGGTCTGGTACTCCCATCACTTTAAGAATTTGCCACAGTTTGTTGTGATCCACACAATCAAAGGCTTTAGCGTAGTCAATGAAGCAGAAATAGACGTTTTTCTGGAATTCTCTTGCTTTCTCCATGATGCAGCGAATGTTGGCGATTTGATCTCTAGTTCCTCTGCCTCTTCTAAACCCAGCTTGTACTTCTGGTAGTTCTCGGTTCGCATACTGCTGAAGCCTAGCTTGTAGGATTTTGAGCATCACCTTGCTGGCATGTGAAATGAGCGCAATTGTGCGGTAGTTTGAACACTCTTTGGCGTTGCCCTTCTTTGGAATTGGAATGTAAACTGACCTTTTCCAGTCTTGTGGCCACTGTTGAGTGTTCCAGATTTGTTGGCATATTGAATGCAGCACTTTAACAGCATCATCTTTTAGGATTTTAAATAGCTCGGCTGGAATACTGTCATCTCCGCTAGCTTTGTTGTTACTAATGCTTCCTAAGGCCCACTTGACTTCACTCTCGAGGATGTCCGGCTCAAGTTCAGTGACCGCACTATCATGGCTATCAGGGACATTCAGATCTTTCCTGTATAGTTCTTCTGTGTATTCTTGCCACCTCTTCTTAATCCCATCTGCTTCTGTTAGGTCCCTGCCTTCTTTGTCCTTTATCATGCCCGTCTTTGCACAAAACGTTCCCTTGAGATCTCCAATTTTCTTGAAGAGATCTCTAGTCTTTCCCATTCTGTTGTTTTCCTCGATTTCTTTGCATTGTTCATTTAAGAAGGCCTTCTTGTCTCTCCTTGCTATTCTCTGGAACTCTGCATTCAGTTGGGTATATCTTCCCCTTTCTCCCTTGCTTTTCGCTTCCCTTCTTTCGTGAGCTACTTGTAAAGCCTCATCAGACAGCCACTTGGCTTTCTTGCATTTCTTTTTCTTTGGGATGGATTTCGTTGCTGCATCCTGAACAATGTTACGGACCTCCGTCCATAGTTCCTCAGGCACTCTGTCTATCAGGTCTAATCCCTGAAATCTATTCCTCACCTCCACTGTATATTCATAAGGAATATGATTTAGGTCATACCTGAACGGTTTAGTGGTTTTCCCGACGTTCTTCAATTTAAGCTGAAATTTTGCAAGAAGCAGCTCATGATCTGAGCCACAGTCAGCTCCAGGTCTTGTTTTTACTGATTGTATGGAGCTTCTCCATCTTTGGCTGCAAAGGACATAATCAATCTGATTTCGATATTGACCATCTGGTGACGTCCATGTGTAGAGTCGCCTCTTGTGCTGTTGGAAAAGAGTGTTTGCTATGATCAGCATGTTCTCTTGGCAAAACTCTATTAGCTTTTGTCCTGCTTCATTTTGTACACCAAGGCCATGCCTGCCTGTTATCCCGGTGATTTCTTGACTTCCTACTTTAGCATTCCAACCCCCTATGATGAAGAGGACATCTTTTTTTGGTGTTAGTTCTAGAAGGTGTTGTAGGTCTTCATAGAACCGATCAACCTCAGCTTCTTCGGCCTCAGTGGTTGGGGCATAGACTTGAATTACTGTGATGTTGAATGGTTTGCCTTGGATTCGTACTGAGATCATTCTATCATTTTTAAGATTGCACCCCAGTACTGCTTTTCCCACCCTTTTGTTGACTATGAGTGCTACTCCATTTCTTCTAAGGGATTCTTGCCCACAATAGTAGATATGATAGTCACCTGAATTAAATTCGCCCATGCCTGTCCATTTTAGTTCGCTGATTCCCAAGATGTCGATGTTCAATCTTGCCATCTCATGTTTGACCACCTCCAGCTTACCTTGATTCATTGATCTGACATTCCAGGTTCCTAAACAATATTGTTCTTTACAGCATCGGATTTTCTTTTCACCACCAGACACATCCACAGCTGAGTGTCCTTTCGGGTTTGGCCCAGCCGCTTCACTCTTTCTGGCGCTACTTGGAAATACCCTCTGCTCTTCCCCAGTAGCATATTGGACACCTTCCGACCTGAGGGGCTCATCTTCCGGCGTCATATCTTTTAGCCTTGTGATACGTTCCATGGGGTTTTCTTGGCAAGAATACTGGAGTGGGTTGCCATTTCCTTCTCCAGTGGACCACATTTCGTCAGAACTCTCTGCCATGACCTGTCCGTCTTGGGTGGCCCTGCACGGCATAGCTTATGGCTTCACTGAGTTACGCAAGCCCCTTCGCCACAACAAGGCAGTGATCCATGAAGGGGAGATATATATATATATAGATATAGATATAGATATAGATATAGATATAGATATATATTTTCCCACCTCAAACATAAGGATGCATGAGAAATTGGTTTCTATTTCTTTATTATTAGAACCTACTCCGTTTGTACTTCCCGTTTTAAAAATGTGCTTGAACATTTATTTATTTATTTAAAATATTTCTTGGCCGCCTTCCAGGGCAGAAGCCCTCCCAAGGCAGCTTACAGCAATAAAATACATAAAAACAGTTCAAATATTAAAACTGATAAAAATATGAAAACAATAAAATCAACAATAAAAACAACAATAAAACCAGCAACAATGTTAACAGCAGTAACAGCAACAGCCACCACACCTCTGATTGTAGGTGTGGGCACCCACAGCCCTAGCCCAGCCTTGATAATATGAAAACAATATATGGTTATGTAAATCCAGGGATGTAAAAAATACTTTCAATTCATTTTTTATCAGGATTTACCCAGTTTACACCTTCTAGTTTTAACACAGACCCAGACAAAATCTGTGGTCAAAGTCCAAACATTTCTGAGCTTGCAATACGATTTGCAGACCAAAAAAAAAAAAGTGTTCAACAACATGCATACATTTGAAAAATTCAGTGAAATATGTGTCCTTTTGAAAAATGCGCACAAATATGCATTAATCAATGGGAGAAGAATACATACATTTCAAAGATGCACACAACTGATGCATACATTTGGGAAACTACATGCAAAAATATGCACAGATTTTCATGCCGAAAGAAGGGGGAAAAAGCTCGCAATCTGATATGGGCTTGATGTCAGGAATGAATCTGAGCATATGGAGATACCTACCAGCTCAGATTCAGAATGGGAACAGCCAGAACAGGGGGAGGATCCCTCCCTAGTGAGCTCAGATATGGCAAGGCCGTCTTCCCAAGACCTTGACGCACAGATGGCTCAGCCTCAATGGCCTCCCACTTCACCTTTCCTCCTCCATGAGAACCCAGGTTTCAGAGGAGGAGAAGAGTGCGGGGCGTAACTTGAGGGATGCTAGGATCCATCGCAGAGCGAAGTGGGAAAAGTTAGAGGCGGAGCTCAGATGCTCCTCCAGGTTGGCGATGCATGATAGCCTACGTAGGGGGGAGCCACTGTAAGGGAGGGGCATCCCCCCCTAAGCTAGTCTGGCTGAGAAGTTCTTGTTCAAACTGCTGGCAACTTCTCTAACTTCCACTTTGGCTCCTCTATTGGTATTCATAACTGTGTAGAGTAGCTATTTCCACTGTAGTCTGATAGTTTCCTAGACTTTGCATTTGTAAGGAAGCTGGTTGTTGACTAATAAAGTAGAGAGGCTGAAGCCTGGTATCCTGGAGTGTGTTGATTGAAAAGGGGGAGGATGAAGGAACGTGACACTTGAGTGGAAACAAGCTTCAAGGTGAAATTCGGAGAACTTTGGTGAGCTCGTGTTTTGCTGATTCGCACATCCCTCTGTGAATCACCACAATGAAAACATTGCAGAAAGGCTTTAGGGGAGATGGAATGGTGGACGTTTTGTTGAGAAATTATAGGACCAATTTTTTTCTACTGGGCAAAGAAATCAAAAAAGAGAGAGAGGAAGAAACAGTTCTGACAAAGCAAGTCACAAATCATGTAGGAACAACACAATTATAAAAGGAGTTCCTTGGAAGGAGGAAGCTGGACTCTGAACTTCATAACCCCAACAGGAAGATAAGTTGGGTGAGGGGGGAGTTCCCCCCCCCATCAAAGACCTTTGGCATAGATTTTGTCACACTCCTGTGTAGCCACTTGGCTGAGGAAAAGGATCTGAGCTTTTTATATATCTGATGGCTGAGAAAATGGAAAAGCGGAACTTTTTGTTTATATTTCCAGAACTTCCCCCAGACATACGTCTGTTTTCCTTTGATTTGGCCTGGATCATGTCACGCACTGGGCTGTACCATCCCTATGGGAATGACTGGATTTGAGACTGGGGGAAGGGAAGGACAGGGGGCTTCCCGCACTTTGTTTTAAAGGAGGAAAGTTGTTTTCTAATCTGGATTAATGGTTGTTGATAATGGCTGTTTGACACAATTGGCAGCTTCCCCCCACCCCACCTCAAACTCTCTGTGTTTGCAGCCCAATCTTTGGGTGTGTCTCCTAAGAATTCAGTCTGACTGAGAACAGAGATGTCCATCGTTTGGAACTCTGTCTCACTTTTGACTCAATGGAGTTCCACAGGGTGCCCGGCTTTTCCCCCCAAACTCTGTCGAGCCAGCCGTAATTTGCACAAATAGAGATTTGCAGCTGCAATTTGCACAGATTTGCATAATTTGTGCAAATTACTGCCATAATTTGTGCAAATTTTAAAAAATGGAGAACGACAAACTTGCTCGACTCACTGCAGAGTGTGTCAGGCTCCACAGGATAAAAACGGACAGAAGTGCAGAGGGCCGAATCTAGGGATGGACGGAAGGTGTAAAACCTGCTCCGTGTTTTGTGGATTGTCAGGCACCTTTTGTTCCATCGTCCACCCACAGACAGATGTGGATGATGTTTTTTTCATCATGCAGAAAAATCCGTAAATAATTATGTAAGTATTTACATACATATTTACATAATTTACCTCAGTAAATAACATTTAGTTTATTGTCCCCCATTCCATTCAGTGTTTCCTCAGCAGAAACTTGCATATTTTACTATGAATATATATGCGTAAACTTTGGGAAAGTAAAAAAAAAAATCCTCCAAAAGTCCACGGACTCCACACAGCCTGACAGGGTTGCTCTACAGCGGATTCCGCAGGTCAGATTCTTTGAAATCCGAGCTCATTTTAGTCCCTCTCGAATTTTTCCAGCATCCCTAACCAAATCAATGGAAGCTTGTCAAGCTCCAGACCTGGAAGGACTTCTCTGACATCCCTAACTGAGAGTACCATGGGACTTCTAGTAAGTGCACTTAGAGTGGCAGCATCAGAGTGCCTTCAAGATATTATGAAATGTCAGAGGCACTGAAAGCACAAATGGCTTGCACTCCCTGCTCCCTGTGCCACACTCTGCATTGGCCAAAATAAAATTTTCACATGCCATACCTCCCTTGAGGGGAGAAGTGCAAATAGAAGCTGGCACATCTCACCGTGACTGGGGACCGGGAAGCAGGGGAATGCAAAACTTCTGTTTTGGGCAATACAGAAGCCCTATTCGGGTATTCAGCCAAACACATGATGGCACAAACTGTTATGGGGTCGGCACGCGTGCGTCACCTCCACCAGCAACATCCCCTCCACTCCTGACCTTCCCTCATATGTTTAGCTGAGTGTTCAGATGAATGCCTGATCAGAACTAATGACATATGGGGAACAGGAAGCATAAGGTACTTGCAGTTCCTGTTCCTTCTCTATTCCATAATTGCTCAAGCAACTCTTATCATGGGAAAGGGGACAATGAGAAGAAGCAAATAGCCTGCCATTAGCTGGTTATTGATACGGAATCATTTCTTATGACACTCAGTTCCCCTTTGAAGGCTTATAAAAGTTCAGAAAGAAAACCTAGGGGTATGGGGAGAGGTGTGTGTTAAGATCTGGATAGGGATCACCAAAACACTGGCAGGACCTCAAAGCCAGAAGCTATCTTGAACTTACAAGGGTCTGCTTCTCATGTTGGACTCGATGGTCTTATAGGCCCCTTCCAACCCTACTATTCTATGATTCCTTTTTAAAAATATGATTATTTTGTCATAAAGCAGCCCAGTATAAGGTCAGGCATCAACATGCGGCACCCTTAGGCGGCTGATGGGGTGCCCACCACTGCAGTGACATCTGCCCTGAACGCCATGCAGTTGACAGCTGGAACTGTGATTTTAATTTCCCGCAATGCCCCGGAGCAATGCTACTTCGGGGACACTGTGTGAAATTTAAATGGTGGCTTTGAACTACCTGGCACTGATCGCATCACAGCTGCTGCTACCCACTGCTGTTGACACCAGGCAGTGGCCCACCAGGGAACACTTTGCGAGGGGTCACACTTGGAGCCAGCCCTGGCCATCGCCTTCTGATCCTCCAGTCTGGATGTAGGTGCCGGTTGAATCCCATCTTAGGTCAGAGTTCAGCCAGTTCCTGCAAGCACCATCTAATTGTGCTTTTCTTGTCTTTCCTGCTGGCTTCCCAACCAAAGCACTGACTGGAAGAGCTCCAGCTGGCACTTCAAAACGGCACCCAATTACATCAGGGGGCAGGGGGTGGGGTCCCACCCCTGATGTCCCCATCAGGACCCAGCCTCTGACATCAACCCAGCCTATGGTGGGATCCAGGGAGCACTCTGTCCCCCAGACCAGATATGGCTCCCCATCCCTGCTTGAGGAATCACCTCCTGCTTTTGTGTGGCAGCTATTATTCCCAACCATCAGCCTTGGAAAGCCTTCTGTCTGTCCCATTAGCCAGGAGAGCTAGGCTGGTGAGGACTAGGGAGGGGGCCTTTCCTGTGGTGGCCCCCACTCTGTGGAATTCCCTCCCTAGTGACCTCTGCCATGTCCCCTCTTTGATGAGCTTCCGCTGGGCTTTGGAAACCTGGCTTTTTAGGCAGGCATTTGGGGTGGGTGAGGTTGGGGTTTTTTAGAGTAATTTTTTTTGTTCAGTTGATTATATAAATTTGTTGTATTCCATGTTGTTATTTGTATTGTGCAATGCCTAGAGTGGCTGGGTAGCCGGCCAGATGGGGGGCTAATAAATCTAAATAAACAAACAAACAAACATTAGGTCCTTCTCTTTCTATGATGGTTCCACTTACCTAGTGGTTCTGCTAATATATTCCCCCATGGAGAGAGGAGGTATGGGGGTATATATACTTATGTAATGACAGAGCAATCCTATATATGTCTACTCAGAAGTAAGTCCCATTGATTTCATTGGGGCTTACTCTCAGGGAAGTAAGTAAAGGATTGCAACCTTAGGCTGCTTTAGGAAGCTTAGAGCAGTGGTAGACAAAAGGAAAGTGGTAAACAGATAATTGGAACCAAAGCATTCCTTTCCTCAGAGCTGATGCTGTTTGATAATTTAAGGGGAAAGATCCATTTTAGGAAAAGAATAGATCCCTGCAGCTCAGATGAAAGACTCATTCTTGAGGCTAAGTTAATCAAAGGAACTGCTAGACAACAAAAACCTGGTGTGTGTGTGTGTGTGTGTGTGTGTGTTTGCAAGATTTGCATGTGAATAAATAAAGCAATGGACATCATTACCCTACGGCCTTACTGGAATGGCTTGCCGCCATCAATTCTTTTTGAAGGTGGCTTCAGCTTCCTGTTGGAAACGCTCCCACCTTGTTACAGCGCCAATCCATTTGGTTGCTTATATTAATTAAGATGATAATAATTTCACTCGTCTGTGAAGTACTGGCTTGCTCAGTGTGTGGTTGGCTTCCACTGTTTTGTAGGAAATCCACGAAATCCACAATACACATTCTGGCCCTATTGCATCGGCTACCTATTAGTGCCTAGGCCCAGTTCTAGATGCTGTTGACCCTTTAACGCACTAAGCAGCCTGGACCGTGCATATCTCAGAGCAGACGTGCGTGGACAAAAGAGAGATTGGGATCTAAGTCTAACTGATCGCAGTGGAGGCTGGTGGCTCCGATGTCAGTGGGGTGGTGAATCTGCTCCGGGTTTCCATTAGAACCAGTTAGAACTCGAAAGGAGCCATCCAAGGTGTGAAGCAGCCTCTATGACTGATAGATTGCCAGTTGATTTGCAGAAAGTCAGCAAGGGGTTTTGAGTCCCAAGTGTTTAACAACAGCAAGAACAATAGCAATCCCACCCCAAATTGGACCGTTAAAATAAGTACATGCATAGTTTTGTACTTGTATATGCAAGCCATCCCCATGTAGGGCTCCTGAGGTGCAGTGGATCATTGTCTCCACCCCCTGAGCCACGACTGTGCATCTAACTCTATCCACCACCTCAGGGTTCCAGTTAAAAAAGCATCAATCCTGAAAGTATGAACTCTGCCTTTGCCCACGTTGGAGATCACCTTCTCCCCTACGCACTTTCCAGTTCACTGAGCTGGGAGGTACCATAGACAGGGCACAGGGTCGGTCTTTTTCAGGTGTGGCACCCTCCCTTTTCAATTATGACAGTCATCCAAAGAGCTCTGGATAGCCCTTTCCTGAGACTGCCAGCTGCAAACACATTTGCTTCCTAGAATGTTTGCTGGTTTCTGCATTGATTCCCCATGGCATCCATTCGATCTAGTCTACTTTACTCTTTTATTGTTTGCTCTTTTGTTTTGAATTGCAACATTTAGATGTTAGTGCTCTACATTGCACAACAACTTCTGCTGAATGAAAACGTGACTCATAAATACAATAAATAAATAAACAGATGGATAAAAATAAGATCACACTGAAACAGCCAAGACAGCCTCAGCCCCGCATCTGCAACATGGGGCTAATCATACCAATCTTTTGGTGGGAGACAAGAGGAGGCTGGGGGATGTTGACCTGATGTTGAATGGGGTACGGCTACCCTTGAAAGACCAGGTCCGCAGCCTGGGGGTCATTTTGGACTCCCAGCTGTCCATGTAGGCTCAGGTGTCAGCTGTGAGTCAGACAGCGCTGTATCAACTCCATCTGATACGGCGGCTGCGCCCCTTCCTTCCCGACCATCTGCTCCCATCAGTAGTACATGCCCTGGTATCCTCTCGTTTAGACTACTGTAATGCGCTCTACGTGGGGTTACCCTTGAAGACGGTTCGGAAGCTGCAGCTGGTACAGAACGCGGCGGCTCGCCTGATTAAAGGCAGCCGCCGGCGAGATCACATCACTCCACTGCTGAAGGAGTTGCACTGGTTACGAGTTGTTTTCCGGGCCAAATTCAAGGTGTTGGTTTTGACCTTTAAAACCCTATATGGTTCCGGCCCAGCCTATCTTAAGAAGAGCCTCCAACAACACCAGACAGGCCGCTTAACAAGATCAGCCTCGGATGGCCTTCTCTCTGTCCCATCAGCCAGGACAGCTAGACTGGTGGGGATGAGGGAGAGGGCCTTTTCAGTGGTGGCCCCCACTCTGTGGAACTCCCTCCCTAGGGAACTCCACCATGCCCCCTCTTTAATGAGCTTCCGCCGTGCATTAAAAATGTGGTTGTTCAGGCAGGCATTTGGGGTGGGTTAGGGTATTTTAGAAAACGTTTTTATTGTAGAATTTTATTGTTTTAAACTGTTTCATTATATGCTGTACATCGCCCAGAGTGGCTGGGTGACCAGCCAGATGGGCGATTAATAAATTTAATAATAATAATTAATAAATAAATAAATAAATAAATCTATTCTATCGGGCTGTTATGTTCTACACACACTCACACCAACAGCACCCCCCACCTGCCTCCAAGTGTCACTGAAGACTTAAAAACCGGGTAACTGGAACCTGAAACAGCTGGAGAAGTCTATCTCCTGCTATCTAGTTTCTAGAATGCCTCTCTGGTGCTTGAATTCTGCAAAGATGTTTACACCTGTTCTTGTAAGGATTATGAAAATAATGTATGTGACATGTTCCGAATATTCAAAAATAGCAGTATTAGCAACAGCAGCATTGGGCACTGATCTTCCTGACTGCTGGTTGAAAGGACACAGAGTCCCTATACCCATAGGAGTCACTAGATGGCTCTCTGTTCCCATACCTTAGCTCCCACCCCTAGTACAGCCATACCCAGGGCTTGTTTTCCACTTCACCATAGGTGTGTACAGCACAACCATGGTGTCACTGGCCAAGAAGCTTGGAGCCAGCAAGGGGGGGGGGGAAATCTCCCTGTAATTTATTCATTCATTCATTTATGAATGAAAGAACCAAGTTTCTAGCACTTATGATGAGGCATAAAAACGCATGGGCATGCCAGATGAAATCTCGGAAGCCGGAGGCAAGCTGAACAATAGGCCTTCTCTTGATCAAAGGTCTCTGTGTGGGAGTGTATGGGGTGGGACAGGGCAGGGCAGGGCAGGGGTGGGACTAAATGGCTAGAGAAATAATGGGAATTCAACAGGAGGGTGAAATATGTAGCTGTTGTGAACATGTGACTACCTCAGGGCTTTGTGGGTGATGGTAGTGTGATGTTTAGCACGGCCCAAAGAGCTTTTTGTATTTATTTTTGTATTTATTTATTTAATTTATTAATCGCCCAGCCACTCTGGGTGATGTACAGAATGTATAATAGAACAGCTGAAAATAATAAAATTCTACAGTAAAAAATCATATTTCTAAAATTACCCTAACCCACCCCAAATGGCTGCCTGAACAACCACGTTTTTAATGCGTGGCGGAAGCTCATTAAAGAGGGGGCATGGCGGAGTTCCCTAGGGAGGGAGTTCCACAGAGTGGAGGCCAACACAGAGAAGGCCCCATCCCTCGTCCCTACCAGTCTAGCTGTCCTGGCTGATGGGACAAAGAGAAGGCCATCCGAGGCTGATCCTGTTGAGCGACCTGTCTGGTGTTTTTGTATATATTTACTGTCTGGGGAGCAGTATCCAATCCTGCCAGTGCACTAGTGGGAGCTACCACTAGTGCAACAGGAAGCTACTGGATCCTGCAGGAATTAGAACTGAGTGAAACGCTCATTTCCAGAATGGGACAGCTCAGTGGAGCTTGTGGAAGGGAGCCCCGTTGACCCATCCCAATCCAGAAATGAGCATTTATGCTCATTTCTGGGATTTTTGCCAGAAGCGCTAGTTCCTGTTGTGCAAGTGGTGGATCCCACTAGTGCAATAGAAATGGCAGGAGTGCAGCAGCAGTATTGGATACTGCCCAGTGCATTTTGAGAGCAATTGGTGTGTGTGTTTTGTTGTTGTTATTCAGTCGTTCAGTCATGTCCGACTCTTCGTGACCCCATGGACCATAGCACGCCAGGCCTTCCTGTCCTCCACTCTCTCCCGGAGTGTGCTCAAGTTCATGTGTGTGTTTTACCATACCTCATAAAAGCTGCAGCAATGTTTTCATCACAGGACAATTGCTCTTCCTATTTTCTAAAGCAGAAGTCTTCAAACTTCAAAGGCCAGGGACAGGGTTGGCCAGAGACATTTTGCTTCCTAATGTGACGGACAAGATGGCACCCCACCATTCCACTGGCAGAAGCCCCCTGGACTGGCAGCTGAGGGCCAAAATGGACATTAATTTGAAGCTGTGCCCAGCAGCTACGTCTTGTGTTCATTTTGGCTCTAGAGTAGGCACAGGGCCCCCAATCCAGATCTTAACTGCTCCCCACTCCCCGTGCTAGGGTCCCAGTCCAAATCGGGGACCGTGTACCTATGCTAGGGTGAAAATGAAAAAAATAGATGCATTGGCCATTGGTCTGGAAGTGCCTGGTTGGGGACATGAGTGGGGCAGTAGCTCAGTGGTAGAGCACCTGCTTGGCATACAGAAGGTCCGTTACAATCCCCAGTGCCTCCAGGACGGGCTGGAAAAACTCCTGCCTGAAATCCTAGAGAGCCACTGCCAGCCAGTGTCGACAATACTGGGCTAGATGGACCCATGCACTGGCTTGGTAGAAGGCAGCTTCCTATGTTCCTACGTCCTAGACAGAGTCTTCATCGTGACCATGATGACTAGGGTCCAGGCCCTCATTCAACAAGAGATGGAACACTGAAGGGTTTCCTCCAAGGCTCCCCTGAATATCACTGCCAACACGCCAGGCCGAAGGTGCCCGAGATGGGCCTCTTTAGCAGCTCAGTGCCTGTCTCTTTAAGGAAGCCAACATAGCCTGCACGTCTTGGAGGTTTGCCAGAAGTGAGGTCTGGTTTCACAACCTTCATCAGGCCAGCAAAGAAAAGGTTAGGGCCTGACAGCATTTCAGTGTTTCATAGGGAGCCAGCCATTCTAGGCAGAACATGTCTTTTTCCAGGGCTCCTCACTCCAGTCCTGACCCCCTTCATTACCTTGCTGCCGGCCCAACATTCAGGCTGCAACAGTGTTTGGTATAGACTTGGCGTGGGCAACTTCATGGGGTTCTGGGGGCCACTTTCCACAAATACCCCTCACCCTCTACAGGCCACACTTCTGCTACACCTCCGAAATTTGCTCTTTTTAAGGACCTGTAGCAGTTTGCTGCTGATTTTCTTTGCCACCATTTCGGCCACGCAGTGGGGGGCTCAGAAGAAGATGGGAGTCCATGCAGCCCTTGGGGCACATGTTCCCCACCCCTGTGGATGTGCAAATAGGACCCCCATTTCAAGGTATAACAAACCCTACAGAGCTGCCTTGAGATAAGAACCGTCAAGCACTTCGTACAACCAAAATGCCAAAGGAATGCTAAATCATCATAATAGCACAGACCAAGGTACAAAAAAAAAACAATCAGCAGACACTTGGGTGCATGCATACGCATGACCATGCATGCATGCAACGGAAAGGTTTGTCTTCATAATTCATAGCCTGCTTGTGAAAGGGAAAAGTCATAATGGCGTAGTGTAATATGTCAAGCATCTATAATTCATGCTCCTGGGGTCACAGAGCTACCATACCGCTCAGCTTCACTCAGCAGAGTGAAATGTTTGTAATCAATCTACCAAAAGAAAAAGAAAAAGGAAAACAGAAAAAGATTGCTAAAGACAACAGCCCAGTAGAGAGGTAATAAATATAACCAGATCTGGCAAGGTTCACTTGTGCCCAGCAGCACCTTGAGTCTACAAGTGTGCTCCTCAAGTCACATCGAAATCAGTAGGATTAGAAGAAGAGTCAGCAAACCTTGGTAGAATAAGAGCGGTAATAGCCCACTTACAAAGACAGAGACTGAGGCTGTGTCTGCGCCATAGATTAGCCTTCCCCAACCTTCAGATTTATTATTTATTTATTTATTCATTTCATTTCTATACCACCCAACAGCCAAAGCTCTCTGGGTGGGTCACAGAAATTAAAACCACAAAGCACAGCATAAAGGAGTATAAAATATGAATGCTTAAAACCACAGTAGACCAGTACAACCAGAATAAAACCTAGTAGCAATGCAGAGATTTAAAATACAGATTTAAAACAGCGAAGCTAAAAGACTAGGAAGCTAAAATGCTAAAATACTGTGAGAATAAAAAGGTCTTCACCTGGCGCCAGAAGGAGTCCAACGTAGGTGCCAGGCGAATGTCTCTAGGGAGCTCATTCCACAGCTGAGGTGCCACAGCAGAAAAGGCCCTCTTCCGGGTAGCCACCCGCCTCACTTCCTTTGGCAGGGGCTCACAGAGAAGGGCCGCTGAGGATGATCTTAAGGTCCGGGAGGCACATATGGGAGGAGGCAATCCTTCAGATAACCTGGCCCCAAGTCGTTAAGGGCTCTGAATGTTAATACCAGCACTTTGAACCGGGCCCGGAAATGGACTGGCAGCCAGTGCAGCTGGAAAAGTACTGGCGTGATGTGTTGGACTTCAACCCCCACCTAGCATGGCCATGAGTTGTTGGGAGAAGTAGTCCAACACACAACAGAAAAAAAGTCCTACAACTTCCAGCATTCCACTGCTGGGTGTTCTAGGACTTTCTTCTGACTAAAGGTGCATAGGATTGTGCCCTTAATTGCCAGTCCTTCTCTCTGAGGAAACCCTGAGAACTGGAATCCTGTGTGGGAGACCAGCAATCTTTACAAGAGCATTCTCAGCACCCTCACTGGACAAGAAATCCCAGGAGTCAACAGGAGAAGACATGGTATCAAACTGATATCAGTCTGTAGTCAGTGGAGGCTGGTGGCTCCAAATTTGGTGGGGCTGTGAGCCCATTCTGGGTTTTAGTCAGAACCAGCCAGAACTCTAAAGGGGCTATCCAAGGTTCTGAACCTATTTGGGGGATAGCGTTCAGCACCTTTGATAGCTCCTTCAGAGTTCTGGCTGGTTCTGACTAAAACCTACCGATTCACAGCCCCCTGAAATCGGAGCTGCCAGCCTCCACTGTCCATAGTGCAGAAATGCTCTCTCGACTCACTTTCCATAAAGTTATCATTTGTTTTCTATCATAGGCATGGAGAATTTGGGGTGCATGAGTGGAATGGTACTTGAACGATATGGAGGGAGAGCAAAGAACACCGCCTCTCTCATCATACTAGAAGCAGCAGGGCACGCACGGAGGCTGGCTGGCAGAAGTTAAATTCAAGGCAGACAAAAAAAAAGAAAGTATTTTCATACAAAGCGCACAATTATGGCATCAAATATCACAAAATTGTGGCAAAGGACTCTAGCTTAGAACTAGACTAGACACAACTCGGGAGAACCACGGTAAGGACCTCCCATGTTTGTTTATCTTATTGACTAGGATCTGTGTCTCTATATCTTAAATATCTCCAGGGACAGAGAGCTCACCACCTCCCTAGGCAGTTGGTTCTATTGTCTGACTGCTCTGATCGTTACGAAGCTTTTCCTGATGTTCAGCCAAAATCTGCCTTCCTGTAACTTAAGCCATTTATTTCATGTCCTACAGTCTTGAATGATAGAGAATAGGTTGCGTCCCTCTTCTGTGTGACAACACTTTAGGTACCTGAAAAGGAATGTGGGGGATAGGGCCCAGGGCTCATAAGGTTGGATGCAGCAGTTGGAACCCGGCATAATTGGAATGCCTGTGAACTAGCTGGTAAGAGGCTCAGGTGGGCTGGGTAGACTTGGGGAAGATGCATCAAACTTTCCTGCTCCAAGATTCAAGAAGAATCCTTGTGGAAATGGAAGGCTGGATTAATGAGACCTGGACCAATCCAGCAAATGATGTTCTTTGTTTACAAGGCAGTGGCACAAAATTCTTATAGTTGCTCTATGATATGCTGAGTGCACACGATGTGCACTCCATAGATTTATAATATTGCATAACAAAATTTGCTGTTTTGTAATATTCCATTCCCTTCCTGATGATCATCATTATACACAGGGCTGCGTTATGACGGCTATGTAGCCAAAATGGGCTATTGAGAAATGAGAGGGAGTACCAACATGCTCAGGGAAACCCCAACATTTACAGATGTACAAAACAAAATCTTCAGGGGAAAAATAAGGGCAAATTTCATACACACACACACACACACACACCCCACACACACACAAAGCAGCCCGAAGAGGACCAAAGTGGCCACTGAATGTGGAATGTCTGTTGGGGAGAAGAACTAGGGGGGAAGAGGGAAATGGAATGGAGTCCTTGAAGAGGGCATGGATGGCTGGAACACTGACCTGGAGCACTCCATACTGCAAAATTTTGTGGCAGAACCAGCTTGCCATTCCTAATACTGAATTTGCCTCCTTTACTACTGTAATATTCTATGCTGAGATTTTCAAAGAGGGATTTTTCTTTTTGTTTTTACTATGACACCACAATTTCCTGAATTATCATAACCAGTTTAGACTCCATCGGTTGGTTTGTTTGAAGTATTTTTATGCTGCTCCTCAGCCAAAAAAAGGTTCCCAAAATGGCTTACATATAATAAATTAAACAAGAGAGTTCTTGCCCGCAGACTTGCAATCTAAAAAGACATGACACACAAGGAAAAAGGAATGAGGAAGGAAGAGGGGAAAATTAATTCTTTTAGCTGGGATGGCAGAATGGCCCTGTTCTCCCTCTCATCTCCCCCAGTACAGCTGGAACAGCTGGTGGTGGTAGCATTATCTTTTATGAGTATATCTGACATTTGGCTCTTTCCTTTCTTTTTGTTTTTCAATCTCAAGATACGTCACCTTGTGCACACTTTACAAAGGGTGTTTTCAGGAATTAAGAGTAAAATGGCCACCCGTGCTGGATGTCAAAAAATGGCCATTTCACCCTCTTAAGTACATTTTAAGAGGGGAGTGTTGAAAACGTTCGCATAATCAGATGTCTGGATGAGCAGTAGTGCTATATGTGAAACATAAACAGAGTCCAGATAAGAAGATTCCAATCATAAGGGTTGGATAATGGGAGGTGCTACTGTAAATATCTTGGTACTCTGGCCTTTAAAAAAAAAAAAAAACCCTTCGTGCAAACATTTCTGGTCTCCTGTTTTAAAACAGAACTGTTTTTAAAACTAAAAATCCAGTTTTATTTATTGCATTTGAATCCCACCTTTCCTCCAAGGAGTTCTGGTCAGGGTAGCGCACACAGGGTGAAGATTAGGTTAAGCACAGAGAATGACTGGCCAAAAGCTTTCTAGGGAACTAGTGGAAGAGAAGGGAGGGCCGGCTCTAGGTTTTGGAGGGCCCTTGAGCAAGACACCCTCAATGGGCCCCTCCTTCAGTGAGCCTACCTTCTCACCGCCATTGTTGCCAGCTGCCTTTGCTCCTCATCCTCTTTCTCATCATGGCTACCACTTGCTTGCTTGACAGGCAGAGAACTGGTGAGCAAGTAGACAGAGGCATCTATTGCTTCTCCTCACCTCCAGCATCGTCTGGGCCAAAGCAAGAGACAGGGGGAACAAGCAGTTTGCAAAGATTAAGAGCAGGAACAACTCCAGGGTGTTCTTGCCAATGGGCCTCTGCTGGGATGTGGGTCCCCAGCAGCTGCCCAGCCTTGCTTACCCTTGACACCAGCCCTGGAGAAAGGACCTGAAGCTAGGCATGTTGCTTTCTCCCATCTTTGATTCTTAAAAAAAAAAAAAAAAACTCAAGTACTTTCCATCTCATCTATGGGGAAATTATCTGCAGTGGCCCCGCACCTTTGGAACAAATTGCCATCGGAAGCCCGCCGGGCTCCGTAATTGCAGGCATTTAAGAAGGCCTTGAAAACATATTATTTTACCTTGGCCTTCTCTTAATATGACCGCTGTTGTTGCTGGTTTTATTATCGGCTTTCATTGCTGCTTTTATCATTGTTTTATTGTGATTATATATTTTTATCACTTTTAATATTTTAACTCTTTCATGTATTTTATCGCTGTGAGCGACCTTGGGAGGGCCTCTGCCTTGAAAGTCAGCCAAGAATTTTAAAACAATAAATTTAAAAACTTGCAAACGTCTGGTAAGTTCTTATTAAAAAAAAAAAAAAATGCTGAACCAAATGAAATTCTCACCCATCTGCACTGGGCAATTTCAGTAAGTACAGCTATTCCCAGCATGGAGAGGACCCCGTTGTACCTGCCAGCCATTCTGCTGTTAAACATGAGGGGCCTGTCAGAAAAAAGAAAAAAAAAAAGAGAGAGGTGGTAGTCTTAATTCATAACCACAAACATGGACGAATACACGGGGATTCCAGCGCAGACATTTACAGGCAAAGCACTCCAAGCCCTCTGCCAGGGACGCGTCTGTCAGTTTTGCTTTTCCCCACATTGCCTTTCTTTCACATCTCAGGTTCTTCCTGCTCCATTTAGGGGAAAATGTGTGAACCCTGGCAAGTTCTGATGAACAAAAAAATGAACTGAATGACATTCTCGCCAGTCCTACTGGAAGTCAGGCCTGGGACTCTATTCACTGTGCTGGCTCTCAGTTTTAAATTACCACCCAAGAAGAAGAAGAAAAAGAAGAAGAAGAGGAGAGTGCAACCAGGGGAGGGAGTTCTCTTCCATGAAACAGGAAACAGAAAGGCCACCCGGGCATTTCTCGATCCTGATGGGCTGCCAGTTGGTCCCGAAACCTGACGGAGAAAAGCGCCTTGTCGATAAAACGTTCCGTCTTCTCCCTCCTCGGAGAAGCCTGCAAAACACGCAGTGCCCCTCTCTTAGGCAATCCGGGCTGGCAGTGCTCCTCTCTTCGAGGATGCTGGGTATTTTTTCAAAGTAGCACTGTAATAATACACAAACCACTGATGATGTCAGCTTGTTATTGACTTTCCAAGTCTGAATGACTGAGCAAAGGAGAGGGGGTGGGGGGGGGAATCAATCTCTGGCAGGCGGAGGCGGCCAGCCGAGCGAAAATGAGCTCTCAAGGTTGTGCCAGGGAGGCCGGGGGATGGGCAGGCGGCTTCCTCGCTCGCTGTCTCTCTGTCTAGCTGTGCTTGCCTGCCGGGTTGCTGCCGCTGCTGTGGCTGCCCGGCCAAACCGCCTGTGGAAAGGCAGAGCAAGACAGAACCTATGACGGCCCCACCGAGGCTTCCAGGCCTCCTGCCCCTCAAAGGCCAAAGTTTTGCCCAAAGCTCCTCATGCAGAAATAAGCCGTGTGCACAGGGAACCCTTTGGGACTGGGCGGGAGCAACTTGCAGGCCTTGGTGGCAGGCAGAGGGCAGACCCGCATGCCGCCCTCCTCCTCGCCAGCTGCACTCCCCCAGCCGGGCCTTAACTCTTTCCAGCCCTCGGTCCCCATGCAGGCCCGGAATACCAAACAAGCAAAAGAAATATTGCTACACATGCGCATGCATGCGTGTGCACATGTGTGTGTGTTGTTTTGAGTGCTATCTGGTTGGTGAGGGGTCGGATGCAGAAAGCAAGCCTGGCTCTCCCTCCTGGCCTTCCAGGAGACGGGGGGCGGGCAGGGCAGAGCTCGGAAAAGGACATCGCCCCCGTCCTGAGTGGTCACCACCACTGCACCCAGCAGAAAAGGGGCTCTGCCCCACCTCCCACGCTTGGAAGAGCAGCGTGGAATCTGGTGGCCACTTGCGCTTCGCCGAGGACACTGATCTGTGTAACATTTGCATATGCAACTGTATATAGGGATGAATGGACTGTATAGAATCCGCGCCATCTGTGTTTTGCGGATTGTCAGGCGCCTTTTGTTCTGTCATCCACCCACAGATGGATGCAGATTTTTTTTTTCCCCGTCGTGCAGAAAAATCCGGAAATACTTAAAAAAATATTTACGGAAGTATTTATATAATTTACTTCAGTATGTAACATTTAGTGTATTGTCTCCCATTGCATTCAACATTCCTCAGCAGAAACTTAGGTATTTTTCTACAGATTTATATGTGTACATTTCCAGTGTGAGAGCCAGTGTGGCGTAGTGGCTAGAGTGTTGGACTGGGGGTCAGGAGATCTGGGTTCTAGTCCCCACTCAGCCATGGAAGCTCACTGGGGGGCTTTGGGCCAGTCACAGACTCTCAGCCCAACCTACCTCACAGGGTTGTTGTGGTGATGATGAAATGGAGAGGAGGAGGAGGGTGTAAGCCGCCTTGGGTTCCTTGCAAGAGGAAAAAAGGCGGGATATAAATGCAATAAATAAATAAATACATACATATATTTCAGGAAAGTAAAAAAACATCTGAAAGTCCACAGACTCTGTACGGCCTGAGGGGGTCGCTCCACGGCGGATTCCTCAGGTCGGATTCTTAGAAATCCAAGCTCATTTTAATGCGTCTCAAATTTCTCCAGCATCCCTGACTGTATAGGTGCAAATTTAGAAATAATAACAGTTATTTACATAGAAATACAAGACATCTCACCACAGTGATGAAGACTAACCAGAGGGGTATCTACATAGGCTTTGACACCGATTCTACTGTGCCTCCAAATTGATTGTGTCAGATGACGAATGCCCTTCTCTGTAGCCAGCACGTTGTTTCTAGCTGCAAAATCCGGTGGTTTTTAAACAGCTTGTCTGAGAGCCAGTGTAGTGTAGTGGTGAGAGTGACGGACTGGGAGCCGGGAGATCCGGGTTCTAGTCCCCACTTGGCCATGGAAGCTCACTGGGTGACTTTGGGCCAGTCACAGACTCTCAGCCCAACCTACCTCACAGGGTTGTTGTTGTGAGGATACAACGGTGAGGAGGAGGATAATGTAAGCCGCCTTGAGTTCCTTGCAAGAGGGAGAAAGGCGGGGTATAAATGCAATAAATAAATAAATAAAATTGTCTGATGGATTTTCCCGTCGCAGTGGCTTCAGTGCTCTTTAGAGGAGTCTGTGTGACATGAACTGCCCTCGGTGCGGGTTGATTGGCGGAAGGGAAAGTTGCGGGGGGGGGGGCAGGAGAGCAGAGGGCTAAACATGTCTACTCAGAAGTACCTTCAGTTGCACTTTGCCCAGTACAGTGAGGGGGTCGGGATAATGCCTTTGCCTGTTGTATTAAATATTCAGACTGCGGGAGGGGGGCCGGGACAGGCAGCCAGCCTTGTTCCTTTGAAACTGTGCTGTTGCGAATCTGCACTGGAGAAACATGCTTACTTGGAAGTAACTCTCTCCCCACTGACTGCGGGGGGAGGGAGTGGCAGAGAGCAAGCCTCATGCCTGTGGTTTTAAAACTCCACAGGAAGTGCAAAAGAATGCCTTTGTGGAGATGTCCAGGTACGCAGAGCTTTATTGATTTTAAGAGGTGATGGCCCCCAAATGACCTCAATCCCACTGAGAAGGGCTAGACACGGAGGAGAGCTGTCCGCTACACATGCTTACTTGGAAGTAGCTCACCTTCCATTGAACCTCACTGAGCGTGGGGGGGGGAGCGGGGAGAGGTGCAGGGAGCAAGCCTCCGCTCATTCGCTGCCCCACACCTACGCAGGTGATGACATTCAGCTCTGTTCACGGGAATCTGCCCACCCAACCCAGAACTAATGCAGTTTCAGGTGCCACTTGCCCCATGCAAGTGGGGGCATTTTATGTATACACCACATTACTGGCTACCGTTTGCACCGGGGAGAGCTAACCCGATTTCATGAAAATCCGTATGTAAAAGGAATCCCCTCAAAAACCGTCTCCATGTGGGTTTGACCCAGGTGAGCTGCGTGCCTGCTCAGCCTGCTGCCCTGGTGCTTGAGTCCAGTTCCAAAATGATTCAAGAAAGGAGTGCAGGGGCCCTGATGTCACCCATCAAGCACCAGGATGGCAGACTGGGCCTACACAGGTCATCTGGTTAGTCTTCTCCAGTATGGTGGGATATATTGTATCGATATTTACATTAGAGTAATTATTACCAAATGAACGTACATTTCAATTACCATATGCACATGTTATGCAAAACCCTGTCCTCTTTTGTCCTTTATTTGTGGTGATGACTTCCCACTTTGGGGGCAATGTGTAACTGGCCACCCTAATAGTAAGAGTAAATCATCACTGCAGCTTCGTATCAGGCCTACAGAACTCTGATTATAACCCACTGACCAGGTATGACGGTGAATCAAAGCCTCATTAAACATCCTGTTTTTATTGCCTTCCCAAGACTGCCCAAACAGGAGATGTTGTCAAGCTCCCATATGTGGCGGGTGTCTGTATTTGGTTTGCTGGTTCACCAGTTCTGCAGGCCCCTGACTGTATGTAAATGCAGTGAAACACATAGGTGCAATTGCTTCATTCATGATCGTGTAGACCACATGTAAACTCTCCATGTATTAATGTAATGCTAAAGAAGAGGGTGGTAGGGTGGGAATCAAGCTCACTCAGAAGGAGACTCAGCTTAAGTAGAAATGCCAGAGGGTGAACTTGCAGTCTTCTGAAGGGATGTCAGAGAATTCCGCCACGGATCTCGGTGAGGCCAAATGCCAGTGCATGCGGCCCCCCAAAATCTGTGTCGGAACGGCCTGCCACCCCCCCACCCCCCCTGCGGATCCCCCTGGGACGACACTTAGCTGGGGCGGATGTTCCAGGCGGTGGCAGCTCTGGCGGCGGCTTCGGCAGCAGCGGCTGCAGCAGCTGGTCTTCCGGCCGGCTGCCACCGCCACCATTTGCAGTCTGGAGGTTTGGATGTTGTTTTTTTACAGAGATGTGATAGGCTACGTAAAGACCTACGTAGCCTATCACATCCTGGTTAAAAACAAAATAAAATGCGTACACAAATGGCGGCAGCTACGGCCACCGCCATTTGCGTTCCTTATTTTTCGCCGTCTTAGTCTACGTAAATATTTACGTAGACTATTATGGCGAAAATAAAGGGGAACGCAAATAGCGTAGTGGGCGCTGTTTGCGTCCCTTTTTGATTCGCCGTTTTAGCCTACGTAAATATTTACATAGGCTAAAACAGCGAATCAAAAAGGGACGCAAATAGCGCCCGCTACGCTATTTGCATTCCCCTGTATTTTTGCCATAATAGTCTACATAAATATTTACGTAGACTAAGATGGTGAAAAATAAGGAACACAAATGGCAGCGGCCGTAGTCGCCGCCATTTGCTTATGCATTTGTGTTTTTTTTTACCCAGAGCCCTCCGCGGCTGGAAATCCGGCTGCGGATGGCCCTGGCCTGGGCCTGGCCAGCTGCTCTGTGGAGCCGCCGCAGAGCACAGCCGGCCGTCGAGGATTCCGGAGGGGAGGACCGGATCGCCTCCCCCCCCGTTGAGGATTCCGGGGGGAGGGACGGAACGCCTCCCCCCCACACCATGAACATAATCCGTGGAAAGGTAAGTGACTTTCGTACATCCCTAGTCTTCTGCACACGCAGTATGTGTTCTGCCACTCAGCTTCTTGGCCCTCTTCAGTTTACCCCTTGCAAATTTGGAGAAGAATTCTTGGACAGGGGACTTTCCACACTCTTGAAATGGTCCAGAATGCCCCAATCCCCTACTGGGTCTGACTAGGTCTCCACTGAGTCCTGGCATGTCATCACAAATCAATGATGGTATGGTACCAGTGCCAGCTCCAGGTTTTTGAGGGCCTTTGGGCAAGACCTCCACAATGAGTCTACCTTCTCACTGCCATTGACACCAGCTGCTATTGCTCCTCACCCTCTTTGTCACTGTAGCTAAGATTTGCTTGCTTGGCAGACAGAGAACTAGCGAGCAAGTAGGCAGTGGCATGTACTCCTCATCCTTCTCACCACCACCACCGTGGTCTGGGTCAGAGAGAGGGAGTGGAACAATCAGGTTGTCGGTGAAGAGGAGGAGCAACTCCAGGGGGCTCTTGTCAGTGGGCCCTTGCTGGGGTGTGTGGGCCTCTGGCCGGTGCCCCACTATGCTTGCCCTTGACAGCAACCCTGCATGGTACCTCCCCAAATTAGTCTACCAGACCTGAGGAAACATCCAGAAATTTGAGGCAATGTGGCCTTTCAGTGGCTCACAATGAAATGTGCTTTGAATAGTGCTGTACATAGGTTACTGCCATTTGAATAATCCCTGACCCTGCTGCAGAGAGAAGTTGGTGTCAAGAGAGATCTATCCAGAGGAGTTCTTAGAAGAGACGCTGAACACGCTGTTCTGGATGTGTTTTGTTGTGCATTAGCCTTGGCTTGGAAACATTTTGAAAGCCAAGACTGTCACCTCCAGAATAAATAGTGGTGTAAAGTCTTCTATTATTGTCCATACACTGCCATCTAAAGAAAGGGTTTTTTGTTTTTTTGGTCTCAGCTGGATGGCAAAATTCATCTCAGCAGGCAAGGAGGGGTGAGGTGGGAACACACACACACACCTTCGGCTGGTGTCATTAACTGAAAGCTCTAGGAATGTAACTCATCTGATTTCCTGTTAAATTAGTCACATTACCAATCTCAGCCACTCTATTATACTTTTTTTAAAAGGTCTGTAGCTGAGTGTGGAGACAGACAAGTGGGAATGTATAATTATTCTCACAAACTAAGACATCAACATCTGGAGATATAATACATTAGGTGTACAGTCACAGGCCACCTGTGTGATGGAGAGTCTTTTCACACAGCCACTTGTGACCGTGCTGAGGTGAGGGAGCACCTTGCACCCTTTCCCAGATCCCATCAGCAAGAGAATAGAACCATCATGGCTTTCTCAAAGGCCCCAAACAGACATTACTTTAAATCTGGATCTAGCAGCTACAACCTTTTTTCATTTTTATTCTAGAGTAGGTGCAGCAGCCCTGATCTGGATCAGGCCCCTAGCATGTGGTGGTAGGAGGATGTTTAAGACCTGGATCAAGGCCCCTGCACCTACTTTGGAGTAAAAATGGGAGGAGCCATGGGTACTAAATACAGACTTAAAGTAATGTCTGTTTTGGCCCTCAGATTCACAACAAAGTTGAGCCTTGATGTTCCATCAGGTTTAGGTCACACAACTATGGCCTAGTTCTTACTGAGGTGGTGTCAGGAGCTACTGGGATCTGTGAACAGTTCACCCATTGAACTGCAGGTGGCAGCTTCCTCAGTGAACTACCCTCAGGGTCTGAACTGACTCCTCCCACCCAGACTGGCCATTGGATCCTCCTGGACAGGAAGGCATACAACAGAGCTTCCTGTTGCAGTTGAGCCTTGCTTGAGCAACAAGTTCTTCCTAAGCTCTGGTAAGTTCCTATTATCTTCTGTAGTTCTTCAGGCCTGTTTTCTGGCTTGATCTTTCATCCTGCCTCCTGGTTTATTCTTTGGTCTTGACTTTGGTCTTGTCCAATGGCTCCTGGCACCCAGGTCCTGGCTCACCTATGGACCAACTCAGCCTTGCAGCTGGTCAACTTGTGCCTAGGGATGGCAGAGAATTCCGCCACGGATCTCGGTGAGGCCGAATGCCAGTGCATTTGGCCCCGCCGAAATCTGTGGCGGAACAGCCTGCCACCCCCCCCGCAAATCCCCCCCAGGACGAGACTTACCTGGGGCGGATCTTCTGACCGGCTGCCACCGCCGCCATTTGCAGTCTTGTCGGGGGGGGGGGGGTTACGTGACAGGCTACGTAAAGACTATCACGTCTGGCTTAAAAAAAAAAAAAGCATACGCAAATGGCGGCGGCTACGGCCACCACCATTTGAGTTCCTTATTTTTGGCTGACTTAGTCTACGTAAATGTTTACTTAGACTAAGACGGCGAAAATAAGGGGAATGCAAATAGCGTAGCAGACGCTATTTGCGTTCCCCCTTATTTTCGCCGTCTTAGTCTACGTAAATATTTATGTAGACTAAGATGGCCAAAAATAAGGAACTCAAATGGCAGCAGCCATAGCCGCTGCCATTTGCGTACGCGCATGTGTGTTTTTTTTAAAGCCAGACGTGTATACCAAAATAATTCCTTCAAATTCCATACAAAATTGGCGTGGCAAGGACGAGGCTAGAAAATAGAAAGGAGACCTTCCCGATAACATCTACCTTTCTATGTGGAGGGATTTTGTTTCGTATGGAGGATCATTCCGTCCTGTGATCTCGTAAAGACTTACGTAGCCTATCATGGCTGACTACAGGGATGCAAACGGTGGTGGCTACGGCTGCCGCCATTTGCGTCCCTGCTAGCCAGCGGCCGGATATCTGGCTGCTGGCAGAGCCAGCCGGCGGCTCTGTGGAATCCCCGCGGAGCGGAGCCGGCCGGCAAGGATTCCGGGGGGAGGGACGGAGCGCCTCCCCCCCCCAGCGGAACCTGGCGGAGCCAGGTAAGGGGAGTTTCGTACATCCCTACTTGTGCCTGGCTGTGGTGAGAGCTCACAGGATGGAGTGATCCTCCATACGAAACAAAATCCCTCCACATAGAAAGGTAGATTTTATTGGGAAGGTCTCCTTTCTATTTTCTAGCCTCGTCCTTGCCATGCCAATTTTGTATGGAATTTGAAGGAATTATTTTGGTATACAGGAATATATGGAGGAGTCGACTGGAGAGTTTGGGCCTCCAGAAGGGATCCGTTGGTAGTGGGAAAGGGGTACAAAACCGGGTAGTAAGTTAATAATAAGTTACTAGTTACTAATAAGTTACTAGTAAGTTAATAAAGTTGTGACCCCTAGCTCACCCAATACCTGTGTCTTGCCTCTCTCTTCCAGGAGTGGGCACAACTAGGCCCATGGGTTGGATGTGTGTCCATAGGAGGAAAGACACAATAATTTACATGTTAAATAACCCACAGTCATAAGCTCTGTAGCTTCTTTTGCTTTGGCAGGTGCCAAAATCAAACCTATTGCTGGGGCGGCAGGGGAAGTTACATATTTTCGGGGGGGGGGGTAATGCAGTAGGCTTAGATTATCATATTTTCTTTGAGATGACATTGGATTTCTGTCATGGTATTTGTCATCTTTGATCAATAAACTTTTGATTGGCTTGTTGGCCCAGGGAAGGATAGAAAAGAGTGGAAGAAAGCCAGCATGGGCTCCATTTGCTGGCTGGTGAAGCAGCAAGTAGGTCATGTGACCAAGCTGTCACATGCCTTGCTGAGGAGAAGGATAGCAAGTACTCTGGGTGTCAAACTCTGGATCATAAGGAACAGGTAGTGCTTTCCTACTCCCTCCTTCACTGTGACAGCTGACCCGAGGAAGGAACTATGGGTACTCCAGCCTAACCAGTGCTTCACTGGCTTCCAGTCCTTTTCCAGGCCCAATTCAAAGTGCTGGCCTGAGCTTTACAACTGTTCAGGGCTTGGGACCAGGATAACTATTGGGGCCTTGAGATCTTCCTTGGAGGCCCTTCACATCTCATGGTTGCTAGTGAAAGAGCCTTTTCAGTGGTGGCCCCCAATTGTGAAATGGCTTCCCATTGGAGATTCACCTCTTGCCCATTTCTTGTCTTTTGGCACCAAATACCTTTTTTTTTTCCTGACATCTTTTAATTCTGTTTTAACCTCATTGTTTTATTCTCAACTATTTGAGTTTCATGCTTTATTATATTTTAATCTACTGCATTAAATAGTATACTTTTCATTTTACTGTTGATTTTTTTAACTTGTTCTATTTTGCGTTGTAAGCCACCCTGAGAACTTTTGATTATAGGGCAGCCTATAGGCTATAAGTGCTGTAAGTAAATAGCCAGAAGAAGCTCCCATTGGTAACTGAAGTGGATCATCAGCATCAGAAAGTCAGCTGACAATGCTCTCCTCCATCGATACACTTCCTTTATTTCCTCATTTCTCCAGCTTGTGCATCAAAAGGGATTTGGCTTCCTGCTCAGTCCAGGATCTACCATAGACCTGTTTTTGTATTTTTGTTTTTTAAAGATGTGCAGAGAATCTTCAACTTTGTATGTGTTTCAGGTCCACATTTAACTGCAGTAGACTTGCATTAATTCTGTAGCTGCCATTTTCCAAGACAGCTGACATGTGAATGTAGCTGTGGGGTAACTCCTGAATAAGTGCACATAGAAAGTTCATTTTACTGGCAAAATACAGGGCTTTTTTGAGTCAAGGCGGGTAGAACGTTTAATAGCCAATATTACCACCTCTATGTTCTAGTGCAGGGTAGGCAACCTGGTACCCTCCAGATGTTTTGGCCTACAGCTCCCATCAGCCTCAGCCAGTCCTACCAATGGTCAAGGATTATGGGACTTGTAGTCCAAAACATCTGGAGGGCACCAGTTTGCCAATCCCTGGTCTAGAAAGATCTGGCTTGCTGGTGTCTCCCTCTGTTGATTAGCTTCCTTGGTCAGCTTTCTTTGCTCCCTGTACCTGAATTCATCCTTGCCCACTCCGACTTTATTTAGTGAGTTAATTTTTTACCTGTCTTTTTCTTCTTTTTCTCTTGTGCCTTGTCCAGCTATTCCCAGTGCATTGGCACAGCGGTCCTGACTCATGAAACTAGATGGGGCCTGAATAAGGAATGAGAAGAAGAGAGGGGGGGGAAAACCCAAATACAATCTTGGGAACACAATGAAGTTATACCATCAGGATTAAGAATGGTTCTCCTTAACTACCAGTGTTTTTACCACCATTCAGAATAACTTGTTCTGGTAGCATAGTGCAACGCCGTGCAACGCGGAACACGGCCTCCCTCCAGGGGCCAGCAAGCCAAGCAGTACCATGGGAAAGGGCAATGCCATTTTGATTAGCATTTGGCTCACGGTCCACTTGTTCACTCCCCAAATAAATCAGCAGGCTTGTTCATGGGGGAGACATCTCAGTTTGCTTGCTGCAAAAATAACATTGACCGAGAACAAAGGGGAAGTGCCGCGAAGGATGTGCGGGCCGCAGCATGCAGAGGGTGTCATGGCTATGAACTGCCAAGCATTGCTGTGCACTCTTTTTGCTGCCAAGTGTAGGAACAGGTGAGAAATTAATACTGTTGCGAATTTAGTCCATTCATATAAACATCTCGTGTCCTGATCCAATAAGCCAGCCGAGATGGCGATGCATACCAAAATCTGCATTTTGCCGAGCTTGGTGATGGAGTTCATTGGGGGTGGGAATAGGCGCAAACAATAATGCATGTTTGTGGAAAGTGCACACAAAATGCATCCATTAAAGACACGTCTGCCTGAAGCTGCTTTACACCAATGCAAAAATAGTTGGGAAAATGTGTGCACTTCAAAAATGTGCACAGAAATGTGTATATTTGGGGTTAACGCACACAGAAAAAGTGTGACTTTCCATGTGGACTTAAAAAAAAAAAACTTGCGAACCTTTGTGGAATTGGGTTGGAATGAGCTTAAGCCTGATCATCCGACAATCTCAGCAAGAACAAAATTAACAGCTCTGCCCATCCCCATCAAGTGTACTCAATATTCCAACCCCAACCTTCAAGAAGATACCTCACTTAAGTGAATGTTTCCCAAGTGTCCAATAGCTGTAGTACATTTTCTTTCGGAATTAAAATGGGAGGTGTACTTATACCCAAAAAGGCTTCGACAGCTTGCTCTGATTGGCAGGAGCTTTTCAGGAAGAGGGTCATTCTCTCATTGGCTGCCTGATCCGTCTAACTAGACACCCCTGCGCCCTTCTGCATGCAAAGCGGAAGCTCTACCACTGAGCCATGGCATCTCACTTAAAAGGCTTCCCGGAATGGGAATCAAAGCCAGGCTGTGGCAGCAAAAGTGCAACATGCATACTGCTAGACCACCAGGGACATTTATTTTTAGAATCTGTAAAAGAAAGACCCAGCCTTGCAGGAAGCCCGCCGCCCATGCCCTTTGTTTCTGTGCAAGGCACTGTTCTGACCCTGCCTCTTTAGTGGAAGCAGGCAAGGCTGAAACTGTGGCCTACAGTCATGCTGAGCCCCCTTTCTGTTTTGGACCAATTCAAGCTTCTGTTCATCACCCTTGAAGTCCTAAAGCAGGGGTGTTGAACGTCTTCCAGCCCAAAGGCCACATTAAATTCCAGAGAAGCTCTCGCGGGCCGCATTCTAGTGTTGAGCAGGGCTAAGGGCAAAACAGGGTGGGTCCACAGGCAACAGGGCCAAAATTCCAAAAATGCTAACGTTTTCGGGTGGGGAGACAAAACCCAGGAAAATGCCAAGTGACTGGCGGTTGAGGAAAGGGGTGGGGCCAGAAAAAGGGGTGTGGTTAACTGGAGAACCCTGGAGGACCTGACCAGAATGCCAGGTGGGCTGGATTTGGCCAGCAGGCATGAGGTTCTGTATCCTTGCCCTAAAGGGCCAAAGCCCATGTATCTTACGAGCAGTGGAGGCTGGTGGCTCCAATGTCAGTGGGGCAGTGAATGCACTCTGGGTTTCAGTCAGAACCAGTCAGTCTAAAGGTGTGAAGCATCTTGGATAGCTCCCTTAGGGTTCTGACTGGTTTGACTGAAACCCGGAGCAGATTCACCACCCCACTGACATCAGAGCCACCAGCCTCCTGACTGATAGATTGCTGGTTGATTTACAGTGAATCAGCAAGGGGTTTTGAGTCCCAAGTGTTTAACAACAGCAAGAACAATAGCAATCCCACCCCAAATTGTACTGTTAAAATAAGTACATGCATAGTTTTGTATACATGTATAAGTACGTGTTTAGTTTGCAAGCAATGCTTAACTATAAACAGAAATACAGTCCATCTCACCATAGTGGGGGAGACTGTGACCCAGTGACCTGTGTGCCTTGGTCAGTTTGCTGTCCAGGTGTTCACTGTTAGTCCACTGTCAGTGTGTCCAGGTGTTCACTGTTAGTGGGCAACTTCAAGCCCCCTGTGAAGCCCCCTGGAGAGCTCCTTTAGAGTTGTGACTGGTTCTGACTGAAACCTGGAGTGGATTCAGCCCCCACTGACATTGGAGCCCCCAGCCTCAACTGCTGAAGACATCAGTGGGCAGGTTTCAGGCCTGAGGGATTGGCATTGATTCTTCCTGGAACCTTAAAACCAGCCAGAGTCAAATATAACACAGTGTCTGGGCTGGGGCCAGATGCAAAATGGTGGCCAAAAAGTGGAGCCAGTTAACTTCCACACTCCCTGCAGGGATAACCTGCCCATCCAAGCACAAATCTCTATCTGCATGGCCACAGATAAGGAAGTCTAATGATCTAATTTAAAGAAAACATAAGTAACAAACCCTTTTTGCTACTCCTGTGTTGATGCTTTGACTGATGGTGTGTTCAACAAATTAGTTCTACTTTATTTGATTACGTCTTTCTGTGTCTGCATTGCTTTGAGTGAATTTTCTTTTTGTAAAAAATGATGCATATGCTTACAAATAAGTGAAAGTGGGAGTCGAGCATAGGTCTGCAATCTCATGCCCACTTATCTGTCAGTAACGCCCACTGAAAAGAGTGGGATTTACTTCCAAGTAAACATACAGAGAATTGTGCTGTTAGAAGGAATAGCATCCGGTGATGGTGACAGAGAGACCGTGGCATACCTGTAATTGTGGAAGAGGAGATGTTTGTATGGTGGAATAATCCTTTCTGACATGGATGAATGCTTTGCTGAGATATCGCCGCATATCAGCTGGGTACATATTGTAATGAGATCATTAGCCAAAGTACCTACCAGCTGCATGAGGTCTGAGTTTGCAAGAAGCTGGGGTGGTGAGGAATACTGGTTTTCTGGAAATGTTTGCCAGCCATCAGTGCCTCCTCCACTTCTTATGTACAAATGACAAGGTGACGGCAGGGGCGGTGCTTTCTGAAATGTAGTCTTACCCATGTTAAAGGGTCAGGACCAAGTCAGGGACATGACCAACTGGCCCCGAATTGAGAAGTGAAGTGCAGCAGGCAGGAAATTGTACTCTGTTAAGCATAGGGATGTCGGAGAAATCAGCAACAGAACCAAATGAGTTCATATTTACATGAATTTGACCCATGGATTTCACAGAAGACTGGCTTCTTCCTTGTCAGGTGGATTCTGTGGACTTGCGGACTAGTTTTCCAATTTTTCAGATTTTGTGCAAATTTGTCATAGACAAATACGGAAAATTAAAAAAAAAAAACTGGCCCAAAATGCACATTTCCCCCATTGGCTAAAGCATGAAAATGAGCATTTTGGAGAAATTCGTGCATTTTGCACATGGAAATTTGTGCATTTTGCATGTGGGAATTTACGCAACTGCACTTTTTCACAAATATAAATTTGCACATTCGTAAACAAAGAATACAATTCTGTCGATGGGTGGAGGGAGGAACAAAAGGTGCCTGACAATCCATGAAATGCAGACTGAACGGATTTTACACAATCCATACATCCCTAGTTGACCGAGCAAGGACAAAAGACCAAGCACCTAGTATTTATTCTAGAGCTGTGCTGAAATTTCTCAAAAGTCTTTTTTTCACCTGAGAATCTGTTTGCAATTTTTCTTTTTCTCACTCCCCAAGGAAAGAAGGCCACTTTGCGGAATTTTCTTCAAACGGTCTTCCCCATTTTTTTGTGGTGGTGGCGGCAATGCTCTCCCACTCCCCTGCAGAGTGGCCTGGACCGCCGCCAGGTCCCGGGACATTGTGGAGGAGGCAGAATGAGCCCATTTCTTTTTAACACCTTTCTCCCTTATCTTCCTTTTATTTTATAAATGTCTACTTGAATTAATAACGGGACATGTATTGCCATGTGAGGTGGTGTGGTCTTAAGAAGCTATATCATAGGAACATGGGAAACTGCCCTACACTGTCAGATCATTGGGCTGACCTTGCTCAGCATTATCTACACCAGGGGTGCTGAATCTCTTTCAGTCTGAAGGCCAATTTCTAGTTTGGAGAAGCTTTTGAGGGCCCTGCCCATCATTCCAGCGGTAGGTGGGGCCAAATAACAAAAATGCTAGCCTCCTTTAGCTTAAAGCCCTTGCTGTCAGTAACTAAGCCTTAGGAGAGGGATTTCAACCTTTTAGAATGGGGGAAAGTACACAAATGGCAGGAAACCACCAAACAATCGGCGGCTGGGGAAAGGGCAGGCCTGGGAGAAAGGGATGTAACCTTCTGGGCAATCCCAGAGGGCTGGATTGGGACCTAGGAGGGCTGGATTTGCACCCCTGGTCTACACTGACTGGCAGCAACTGTCCAGGGTCCAAGACAGAAGTCTTTTGCTTATTAAGAAGACCCCTATTCAGGTGTTCAAAAAATGGAGACTCCCCACCGCACCCTCCGCCCCGACCTCTCTCTGTCGACAGGGAACCTCTGCAGCGAAACTGTTGAAGTGCTTTGCACGATTGGGACCCCTGCACAATCAGTCAAAGGGGGCTACGCTTTCATGAAGAACTTCCTTGTCAGCACAGGAAGGTCAGTGGGGAGCAGGTGAGGATGGAACACACATTTTTTTGAGCACCTGAATAGGGCTATCATGACAGAGTAACATATGAGCATGCAGCACTTTAAAACAAGCCAAACAATAGAGCTGAATTTTGGGGCGGGGGGGAAGGGGGGGGAGGACGGACAGGTAGCCAATGTGTGTTTTGCTAGTATACACTTGCATCACTTCAGCTGTGAAGCCAGGAGGAAGCCGAGCTGGCAGCATGGCTGGAGGAACCATTGTGAGTTCACTTTTTATGCTGCTTCTGTCTTCCCCTGGAAAAAAAATAATCTTAAGAGGTATACCTAAAAACATAACATGAAAAGATCCTGAGACAGTGAGAAATCAGACTAAACCCCAGGCTTTGCAACATGATAACTGCAGTTCAGAACAAGGTTATGCAGAATGCACAGCCAGTAGACTCACCTAGCAAAGGACTCCACTAACTGGATTTTCTAGGTATTCTGGTTACAACAAAATAATTGTAATCAGGTTAGGAATTTCCTTTTTCCAGAGTCATCCCACACTCGCCTGGCCCATTTGCTCTTTTGGACGTTGCACAGAGCTCAGCGAATGAATTCTGTGTCCTACAGGTAATTCCAACTGCCATCCTGAATAATGTCCATTCTCCCAGTCCTACTGGTTTGCTTCCATAGATTTGGGGTGGCGGGGAGGTGGTGGTGGTGGGGTCTGTGCAATTTGAATTGAGTATTCTGGTTCCACCACTTTTGAATCTTGACCAAAAATGCACTTCATCAGGAATGGGGAAGGTGCCGCCTTCCAGATGTTGTTGGATTGCAACTCCCATCATTCCTCACTATTGGCTATGCTGACTAGGGGTGATGGGAGTTGCAGTCCAACAAGATCTGGAGGACAGCACCACCTCTGTGTCTGCACTACATCCTGTAGGATATTTAGGGTAGTATCCAATGTTAGTCCAGCATAGAGTAGACCCATTGAAATGAATGAGACTTAAGTTAGTCACAACTAACTTAAATTCCATTCCTTTCATTGGGTCTACTCTACATAGGACTAACATTGGATACTACACTTAGGGTGCAATCCAATACATGTTTCAACAGAAAAAAAAGTCCTACAACTTCGAGCATGGCTGGCTAGGGCACGCTTGGAGTTGTAGGACGTTTTTCTGTCGAAACATGCATAGGATTGCACCTTTAGTGTGAAGTGAGGCCTATGTGCACATGAGATCAAACCACTCCTTTCTTTACATTGCATGGACTTTGTATTGGGGACCCCAAGTCCTAGGTTTGCTCCTATGCCCCGCCATATATTGAATGCATATGGTGCAGCCTTGGTTGGACCACACCAGAGTTTTGCCAAAATGTGGAACAACTCCTGTCAGGAACAATCTACCCTGCCCAGTGGTTCCATGGAGAAGGGAGGGAGGTTTTCTCCACCAGACAGAGCCTTGGAATTCTATTTTGCAACAACTTTATAAAGACACATTTAAGAGCTGGCTCCGTCATCCTAAAAGTCTGTAAATGTTACCCTGTGTTTACAGCCATAACAATTTTGGAATACCCCCGCCTTGCCACACACACACATCTCCTTGTAGTGATTCTGTTGCATGGTGCCACACCATGTTTAATATATGCAAGAATTACAATACAAAACATGCACGTTAATTAAGTTCTCTTTTAAGAAATATAATTATTTAATCCTGTATCTGCCTCTCTTCTGCTTATTTCTAGAACAGTTTCATATGGAGAAAACATTCCATCAGAGCAGCCAGATACATAAAATGTTAAATCAAGTATTTCTTTACTGCTTACTTAGGCTACCACCTTTCATTTCTGGCATTTCTGCCCCATATCTTCCTGTATGGGGCAGGAATTCAACCACAGGAAGGTTTTCCCCATGACTGAGACCCTATAAGCCTATTGTTGAATAATTACATAGACAAAACAGAGGAGTTGGGGCAGAGATACATTCTGCAGGCATTCAGGTCTCACAAGAGGCCCTTTCAGGGAGCAATTCCATGTCCCTTAGACAGTGTCTGGGGGAATAAAGTATTGTTCGATTTCTGGGTTCCAAGGTTGGAAACGGGGTTCTGACCTCGAAGCCCAGAAACCACACTCCCCACCCCCTCCCTTTTCCCCTCATAGCCAGCATGATTCTAGCTATGTCTCCGTGCTCGGAAATGGAGTGCGGAGATGGGGAAAGGGGGTATTCCCGGCGGGGGGGACTGGGGAGGCAGCCATACAACATTTCCTGTGGCCACCCCAGCTTTCTTCCCTCCCCCTCCGAAGCACCACTGCTAGAAGGGCAAAATCACCCATCTAGCAGAAATACAAGGCGGGTGGAGAGTGGAAGCGAAGACTGCTTCCGTGCTCCAGCTGCCCTGCATTGGATACTCAGTGGCCTCCAAGCTCAGAGGCTGCCAACTATCTTCATAGGATTGCGCCCTCAGACATTTACAGTGCAATCCCATGCATTTTTACTCAAAAGTAAGTACTGCTGTGCCCAGTGGCGTTTAATCCCAGGAAAGTCTGCAGCCATAGTGACTGAGCCGGGGGATTGAGAGTGCACCCATTGCCTCCATTTCCAACTTCTGTCCATTTATCTCATTGCCTCAGACATAGGCAACTTTGTACCCTCCAGATGTGTAGGACTTTAACTCCCATAAACCCCAGCCAGCATGGCCAGTTGTCAGGGAGTGTGGGAGCAATCCTGGTCTATACAAAGGAGGGGATCTTGATTCACACACACATACGTACACACACACACACACACACATTCACTGAATGTTTGAAAAGAGCTAGGGCATCAGTGTACCTTAAGCCAACATAGCTTCTGGCTTGGGGAGGTGCCACAGCTCAACAGAGCACATGTTTTCCATGCACAAGGTCCCAAGTTCAGTTCCTGGCATCTGCAGCTGGAGCTTGGAAAGAGGCCTACCTGAGACCCTGGAGAACAGCTGCCAGTCAATGCAGGACAGTGCTGACTTAGGAGGACCAATGGCCGGACTCAGTATGCCTCCGTTGGAAGTGGTATGCCTCTGTATACCAGTTGTTGGAGAACATGAGCGGGAGGGTGCTGTTGCACTCATGTCCTGCTTGTCAGCTTCCCACCAGCATCTGGTTGGCCACTGTGGGAACAGAATGCTGGACTAGAGAGGCCACTCTGTGTGTTGCCACTCTGAGCTGCCTGCGAGGCAGCGTGGGAGAGGGGGAAGGTTGGTTCTCCAGGAACTGACCTCAGAGCATGGGCTTCGAGGTCGGTTCCCGGAAACCGACATATCCTGTGGCTGTCCAGCCGCTGACCAGCGGCCATAGGATTGCTCCCTAAGCCATTTATTTAATCCATGGTAGGTGCCACAGGTCATGCGAACCGAGTCCCACCTACCCACAACCAGGCACTAGCATTTTCCCCAGCTGAACTGTAAATAAAATCATTTCCAAAGAGCACTAATTTAGAAGAGCATGATTATTAAACGCATTGCCAAAAACGGACTGGTTAATATATTGCACAGTGCTTCAGCTGAAGTATCTAAAAAAGACAAAGGGAAGTGAAAGAAAAGGAAATCAACATCTTGCTAAATTGCATGTTTTTTTTTTAATCCTATAATTGAGGCTGCTACTTCATTTCCATTTGTAAAACAGATTGAGTTTCCCTTCTATCTAACTAATGGATTTGGTTTATCTCTTATACTAATTACTGGCATTTGCATGGTTGGTACAGACCATTTGTTAACAGGAGGTTCACTTGGAAAAAGACAGGCTGACATAGTTAACCCTTGAATTACCAGAGAGCAGCCAAAAACATGTTGCATGCAAATAGGGGCTTTTCTGGTCCAATTCTGACCAAAATAATAGAATTGTAAAGTATATATAACTGTGGTGGTTTAGGGAATCTGCATTTCTCCCTTTGAACTCATAACTGAGTTATTGGTTATTTTCAACCATGAATGTTCAGGGACTGGAAGAACTTTTGGGAGCATTAGTGTGAATACCGTAATTTTGCAGTCCAAAGCACAAGGGGTCTCCTCTTCTTTTCTCATTTCCTTGCTAATAGTAATATATTTGTGTACAAATGTCACAACAGAGTGGATGAATTCTTCAGAAAAGCAGAATCAATTACATAACAATTGATTTTTCAGAGAAAGTCATTTTTAAGTTAAAACCTTGCAGGTTTAAAACCAATTGTTCCAGTCTAATTAGTATCTTACAAAATGATTTTTTTTAATGCATTAAGTATTGCCTGGGTTTTATTCAGTAAAAATGACTGACCAGCTAGAGCAAGGGTGTCTAGCCTCTTTCAGCCCAAGGGCCACAGATTCAATTTTAGAGAAGCTCTCAGGGGCCGCATTCCAGTGGTGGGTGGGGACAATGGCAAATGGGGGCCAGAGAGGCAGATTGGAACCCCTGGCAAACCAGTTTTGCAATGCTGAGCAAGAGTGTAGACAAAGCCACTATCAAGTACCCTTAATGTATTCCATATTTTCCCTTGATTTCTTTGAGTTAATTCAGTAAGGGCGCAATTCTATGCACATTTAGACAGAAAAAAGTCCTACAATTCCCAGCATTCCTCCAGGTGGCCATGCTGGCTGGGGCAAGGGATGCTGGGAGTTGTAGGATTTTTTTCTGTCTAAATGTGCATAGGATTGTGCTTTAATTCACATAGTGTGGTGCAAGAAACTGATTATCACCGTTCAAGAGTCTCCCAAATCCTGCTCTTGAATAAGGCTATGACAGACGAACAGGCACCTTGTTTGTGGAATACTCTCCCCAGGAAGCCCTGCCTGGCACCTATTCTGATGTTATTTTGGTGCTGGGCAAAGAACTTTTACAGCTGCAGCTTACATAGATGTAAGTGCTTTATGGCTGCAAATGGTAGAAAGTATGCAATTTTCGGCTGTGATTTTCCCAAGGTCCATGAGCAGCAGCTGCCGTTTGCAGACCTTGTCTTTAAAACCAGAAAGGCATCCAGCGAAATCTGGCATGCACGCAGGGCTTTGGGGATATCCGGTGAGGCTAAGCAACCTGGATTTCCCCATAGCGGAATGCCAGACCAGAGCTCAAGGGGTTTGCCCATCCCTATAGAGGCCCTGGGGAAAGGGCTGGAGAATGGCAAATTGAGCAACTAGTAATAATAAATATTTTTAAAAGTCATCCTCTAAAATCTTCTCAAAACAGAAAGCAACACGATGACAGTGAATTACTGGAAACTAGTACTAAAACTCAGAGCAGACAGAGCCTATGCTAACCAATTCCTGGGGTTGGGTGGGGGGTGCTTCTATAGAATCCTTCCCCAGGGACTGTAAAAAATATTCTCGAATACCACATACATTTGTACTTTCCCTTTTCTTTTGAGTTTCATTCTTTAGACGCAACTTGACAATGCCTTTTTCCCAGCCCTTGGAAGTTTACCCTAACATGATTTGAGAATCCTTGAACCATATGATAAAAGAACCATCATCTACCATATTCAGAGGGAGCTCAGCACAGGGAACAGGACAACCATACTTCACTCCCTACACTGAAGCACTCTGGGATAATTACATTGTAGCAAGGACCCCCGGTTGGCCTAAGATTCCACTCTACGGAGTTCTTAGTCTAACGGTCAATCCAGCCCATTTTTGATGCAAATACTTTCAGCCACACTCCCACACACTGAAATAAAACTGACAGAAATAAATAGATTTACTGACTGGCAAATATTCTAGAATGCCTCGTAGACTTGCACTATTTCTTTCCTTTCGAATTTCATTTTGTAGACCCAAGTTGAGAATCCCCCCCTTTTTTTTTTTACTTGGAAGTCCACCGTGACATGGTTTCGGAATCCCTGAATCGTGGTGGTTCTGGAGAGTATTTCAGCCATTTAGAGAAGTAGTAAATGAGCAATAGTTAGATTACCCTTTCCTTGCCTTTCACTCGGCTTCACAGTTTCAAGGTCACCATGTTCAATTTCCACAGCAAACTGTGTAAAACATATCAGTATGTGAACACATATTTTCTAATGTGCCAGATGGAACCAGAGAAAGGTATAATATACATATTTCACATAGCCTGAACTGCTCTTGAAAAACTAATGTAATGCTGCTAAAAAAACAAACAACGCCCCCGCCCCAATCTTCTCAGCCATAAATTTGATCTGTACCTGACTGAAGAACAGATGCCACAAATGAGGTCTCCATTGGTAATGTTTATGTGTGCCTCTTAATGTCACACCAAGAAGATAATTTAATGAACATGAAAATCACTGGAACAAATGCAGGCATGGTGTATATGCTGTATTGTTGCTAATTAACATGACCCAGCAGTGCATTAATACACACACACTAATTATGAGGTCCCTTGCTCCTTTAAAAGTAACTTCGAGGGAACAGTAGTGAACAAATTCCCATGCTGCCTTGGGGAAACCTCATCCCCATAGATTATTTAAGACGTTGCTCAAGAGAGTCATCAGCTTTGGACAAGCCACATTACGCACAGAAATAGCAAAGCGTCTTTTGGCACCTTAAAGATGAAGAAATTTATTTTGGCCTAAACTTTTGTGGATGCCGTCCAGTTCATCAGATGCAAGTGGACACTGTCCATGAAAGCTAAGGCAAAAATGAATGTGTCCGTCCTTGAGGAGCCACAAGACTCTTTGTTATTTTTGCTGCAACAGACTATTATGGCTACCCCTCTGGAAATTAAACACAGAGGCACCCCATTCCCTCCCCACCACCAACGTGGTCTTTAAAGAGCCTTACAAAAAGACCGCCCACGTATTATTTTAAAGGCGACAGCTGTGGCAGTGTGGCACCAGTGTACAGAAAGGGAGTCGTTTGCAAAACAGCACTTTTTAAGAGTCAATGTGGAATAGCCGCTAAGGTGCATGACTAGGATTGAGAAGCTCTAGGTTCAAATCCCACTATTAAGCTCACAATAGACCACGGAGCAGTCACTATCATTCACCCTAACCTGCCTCATAGGGTTCTTGTGAAGATAAGATTGGAGAAGAGCCTTCACACCTTGGGTAGCTCCTTTAGAATTCTGACTGAAACCCAGAACAGAGGCACTGCTCCACTGACATTGCAGCCACCAGCCTTGGAAAAGAGCTGGATTTCTTTTTTCAACGTACTAAGTAAAACTGAATAAATTTAATACCAATTTCATGATACCAATGTGCCGTGGCTAGGGATAAGAACCCCAGTCTCCACCATGCAAGTGAAATCTTAATTTTCCCAAGACGCAAGATGGTGTTAGCAAGTTTGAGCTCTTCCTTCTAGCCATGACAGACTTAAACCAACAAACAAAAACATTCTCAATTTTGTGTTACTGCTGTTTATTTCAATCTGGGGGAAAATAAAGAATAACGAATACAAATGCGCTTTTATGAATAAAACCAGCCTGAGCTTCAAGTTGGCAGTAACTTTCTGCTTCCTTTTGCAAGATGTTAAAAACATTAACAAAAGCTTTCAAAATAAAGACTAAAGTTTAGAATGTAGTCCTGTATATATTGTATTTTATGAGGTATTTGGTGGTTTTAATTGTTGTGAACCACCCAGAGAGCTTCGGCTAGTAGGCTGTATAGAAATGTGATAGACAAATAAATAAATAAATAGTCCATACAGAAGCAAGTCCCACTGAGTTTAATGGGGCTTACTCTCAGCTAAGTATCTATGGGCAGCACTACTAAGTGCTGGTGTGGGGAATTCTGTAGTGGGATACCTGCCACTTCCTGAGCCCTGCTGGCTTGCCAGGGCGGGAAGAGTGAGAGTGTGAGTGTGAGTGTGAGTGTGAGTGTGAGAGTGAGAGTGAGAGTGAGAGTGAGAGAGAGAGAGAGAGAGAGAGGTTCCTATTTTTAAAACCACCGGTTATTCTTTTGTAAAAGTTTCCCTTCCTATTGAAACCAATGGGAAGGAAATTAACTAAGCCAGCTTCAGGCTGGAGTTGTTAAAGGGCCTGATTGGGGGCGGGGCCAGCCCAAAACATTTTGCTACCTCAGAGAAAAGACAAGATGGCACCTCCTCCCATTTCATGTACAAGAGCCAGCTGGGATGGTTGTTGAATTTTTCTTCAACACTGCCAATGGGACACCATCATCCATTATACCTGAAGGCAGCAGGCTAGTTTGGAGGGTGCAGAGCAGGCCGTGTGGCCCACAGCTCTCTCCTCGAACACTGTGCTGCCGTCCCGCAGAATCTGCCACCTGAGGCAACAGTCTCACTCTGTCTAAAGGTAGGGCCGGTTCTGCTTGGGCAGGGGGGGAGGTCAAGGAGCCTACAACATGCCCGTGGAATGCCCCTTTTTGGCCCCTCTCACCAGCAGGAAGACTGCCAATGGTACACCTATGCCTCTGGAGCGTTCTGCAGGTGTATGCCCCCTACCTCTAAGTAGACATGTTGCTTGGCTGGTGGAGTGGCAATTCTGCCCCATCTTAACCTCCCTCAGCCAGCCTTTGGCAGGGTTTAAGATTGCTCTGCTAGACAATAAATTGTGAGAAGGTTTTAATAGGGCATTTGGGCAGGAGATTTCTTGCCTTTGATTTGTAATAAGAGGGATTTAAGAAGCTACAATTCAGCTTATAGAAAGATGCTGATCACAGGGCTGAAAGAAAACTTTGATTCCCAAGGTTTTTGCATAGCTGGGTATTTTTTTTACTTTCCAATTTTAATATAAAACACAAATATGAATTTTGATTCTGAAAGCTTTTGCTCATTTCTCTTGCAAATGGGAAATGATTTATGAAGGGGAACGTTTCTGCCAGATTGAAGAGACGGTTTTATTTATTTTTTAAAAATCATATTTTATTCATATTTATTCATCACATTGAATAAAATCAACACAAGTAGGTATTCTCAGAACCTTTAAATAAAAACAACAACAAACCTTTTAAATAAAAATGGTCGTGTGCCCATGCATTTAGCAGTCTTTCCCGGAGCCAGGCATTTGTGTTCAGAATCAAATCACCATTAAACCAAATGATTCTGTCTGTGGCCACAATCCAACCAAGCAGTTCCTAGGTTGCATCCTCACCCACCGAAAAGAGCTAGGCCAGCTTGTGTTTGGGGGACTGAGCTCTTAGACGCTCATCTAAACACACATGGAATGGGATCGTTCCTGCTTGTGCTCACTAGTTCTGCTCAGTATGCATGTTTGGAGGAATGTCTGAAAGAGCCTAAGCATGTACTGTTTATGCTGGGGGTGTTGAACCTATGTATACCGTAACTACAGCATGCTTGTGCAGCAGATGAGATCCCACTTACCCCACCATCGCTTGTATTCAGATGAAGATGCTCTTTCTGCATCCGAGAGCTTGAAGGACCAATGGTCTGCCTTAGCATAAGGCGGCATCACGAGTCCCTGGGTTCATGTAAGGCAATCCGTGCTTATGTCATGCAGTCTCATAATTACCACATTAATTATAGAAGTTAATACCAAATTGATAGCAAAATCCATTTGGGTTAGAAGTCCTCAACATTGCAAAAGGAATGCCCTTAAACAAACAATCATTCAAAGAAACATGCACAACCCAGCAACTGTAGTTATGCCCCAAACCTTAGATTTCTGTACAGGTATAGCATTAATTTATTTATTTATTTATTTATTTATTGCATTTATACCCCGCCTTTCTCCCTCTCGCAAGGAACTCAAGGCGGCTTACATTATCCTCCTCCTCACCGTTGTATCCTCACAACAACAACCCTGTGAGGTAGGTTGGGCTGAGAGTCTGTGACTGGCCCAAAGTCACCCAGTGAGCTTCCATGGCCAAGTGGGGACTAGAACCCGGATCTCCCGGCTCCCAGTCCATCACTCTCACCACTACACTACACTGGCATTAACATTGCAGTCCTATAGAGGTCTGCTTAGATGTCATCCCCATTGGGTCAAAAGGGGCTTACTCCCAGAAAACTGAGCATAGGATGGCAGTCTAAGGTTTAGGATGGCAGTCTAAGGTTTACCTGGGAGTAAGTCTCATTGATATCAGTGGGACTGACTTCTGAGGAGACATACCCGGAATTGCACTGTAAACAATAACTAAAAACGCCAAAGCACCCACATTTGTGTTTAAAAAAAATAAAATCAAATAAACAGCACACCTTGACAAATCATTCATGAGAACTGGGATGTTACTAAGCCAGAAAGGATCACATATGCCTTGCAGAGACTTCAGAATTCAAGGGCCCATTCATTGAGACTTGAATGATAGAAAAACAGAGGAAACATACAGGAAAATTGGGTCATCCCATGAAGCTGATTGGTTGGAGATTCAGGACAGAGAAAAGGAAGACGTTCTTCACACAGCGCAGAGTCAAACTATGGAATTCGCTACCATAGGTTGTAGCGATGGCCACCAATTTTGATGGCTTTAAAAGGGGGTTGGACAAATTCATGGAGGAGAAGGCTATCGATGGCTACTAGTCCTGATGGCTATGTGTTACCTCCAATACCATTGGCAGTACGCTTATGTACACCAATTGCTGGGGAACATGGGTGGAAGGGTGCTGTTGCACTCCTGCTCTGTTTGTGAGTTTTCCACAGGCAGCTGGTTGGCCACTGTGCGAACAGAATGCTGGACTAGATGGACCCTTGGTCTGATCCAGCAAGGCTCTTCTTATGTTCTTAGGGGGGAGGGGGGAATCCACCCCAAACCAGTTTTATCTAATTGTTTCCTTGAATTAACAAAAGACCAAAGTTTCCCGAAAGGGCACTCTTGGGAAAAGAAGAGGCACCTTTTTGACAACGGCAGTTCCCACAGTTTTCAAAAGAAAGTAAGCAACTTCAAACTCAAAGTTTTTTGTAAAATTATTTGTGTGTGTGTGTACAGAGAGAGAGCAAGACACAGACAGACAGACAGACAGACAGAGAGCACGTGCCCAATTTCAAGAATAAATGAGACATCATCCATTACACATCATATAATATGCCAACCCTGAACTTCTGAGTCTTGAAGATTAGAATGGATTTGTAATAATCTTGCATGGGAAATTTCCTAACTTTTTTCTCCCTATGAAATAATTATTTCAAGAAAATAGCTAAGTATCTCTCATGGAGCTAAATGACATTATAGCCAGAAGGTATTTTGAGGACTGCTGTCACTTGTAAAAAATGCAAGAAATAAAATCAGTGTTTGAAGTGAACAGCCCAAATTCTGTGCAACTGATTTGAATAGCAGTAGCAGAGTTGGTTCTTTATTTTATTAGCTTTCTATACCACACCACCCTGTGAGCTCAGAGGGATTTTCAGTAGCCCCCACCCCACCCCCAATGCTAACTCTTCTGTCCCCAAAGGGCTCAGAATCTAAGGGCCAAACCAGACTTGCATACATAAAGTTTAAACATATCCTTGCCTCTTTGGGGGTTACTGCTATATTTACTTACTTACTTACATACATACATTTCTATATCGCTCCATAGCGAAAACTCTCTGGGTGGTTTACAAAAAATAAAAAAATGATTAAAATACATTATACAAAGTGTAAAACTGTTTACATAACAACACATAAACAGAAAGTGCATACAGACAACATGTATCCAAAACAATTTTAGACAACCACAAGACAAATCCTGATCCTGATTAAAAACTCATCACATGCTGCCAAATGTCTGAGAGAAGATGTAGGTTTTAACCTGGCACTGAAAAGATAACAATGTTGGTGTCAGGCAGGCCTCTCTGGGGAGATCATACCATAACTGGGGGGGCCACCACTGAGAAGGCCCTCTCCCTTGCTGCTGCCTTCTGAGGCTCCCTCGGAGGAGGCACCCAGAAGAGTGCCTTAGATGCTGAACGGAGTTTACGGGTAGATACCTGTTGGGAGAGGCACTAACGTTTAATACTAATAGGATTAGTATTATCAGGGTTAACTTGTTATACTAATAGGAGCATGCAAGGGAGGGGTAAAACCTGTCCCTCCCACACCCTCATCTTGCTACACTCAGCTGCTTTAAGTGTTTTTCTCCCTGCAGACTCACGTCTGTTGTCAAACCCTAGCTGAGGGAAAACTTGTCACCCCCACACACGCTCCTTTTCATATCAAAAGTGATCCCCTGCTTTTGCTTTATACCTAAACAGGTAAGCGTGTCTGGTTTGGACCTATGTAATTAATCAGTTTGGGTGATAAAATAGGCCAAATTAAATAACAACATTGTACAGATGTGATTTCTTTTTAAAACACCCATAATGTGCCATACATGACCAGTCCCAGCTGGTGTCAAAAAGGGAAGTACTTTCTCCAGGTAGCCAACTATTCAAATGACTATTTGTGGAAGGGCTGTAGTGAGTGAGGACCAAAACCCATTCCCAGGTCTGTTGGCAGCAGTGTCTCTTGAGCTCCACCCAGGTGGTGGATAGTGCTTCCCTCCCAAATAACACATATTGGCATCCAGTGCAGATACAAAGCCTCCCAAGACCTCAGTTGCACCCAAAAGATTCACATTCTACATCAACATCACACTTTCTAGTTCGCCCATACGTCAGTGCTTATTTGTATTCTCAATTATACCATTCCAAGTAGATTTGTCTGCACAAAAGAAAAAACCCATATGGATCTAATCATGACATTTTTATCTTGCCCTTTTCCCAAGGAGATTGGGGCAGAGTAAATTGTCCCTTCCCCCTTTTTATCTTCACAACAACACTGTGAGGTAGGTTTTGTTGAGAGAGCAACTTGCCCAAAGTCATCCAGTGAGCTAAGAGCCCTTTGTATGGAAGCATCCCTAGTCTTAGTGTGAAACACACTACCAGCGGCCTCCCATGATGTATATTTCATTGGACTGCACCAATTCAGACTTTGGTGGGGAGATTATATGCTGAAATATCCACCCATATATTAAAATATCCCTACACTTATGAAACTAGCATATTGGGAGGTTAGTCACACACACACTTCATTCAAAACCCCTGCCTGCTCTCTGTAGTGGAACAACCCAACAGGAGATAGATCATGTGAGGCGGCTGCTGATGTGTTCCAGCTCAGTCCATTACTCAGGTGAAAGAATGTGGAAAAGGCACCCTAAAAGTAACTGCAGGGGTCCTCAAAGTAACCATGATTCTCTTCATCCTCATCAATGCTCTTTTGTTGTTGTTGTTGTTCAGTCGTTCAGTCGTGTCCGACTCTTCGTGACCCCATGGACCATAGCACACCAGGCCTTCCTGTCCTGCACTCTTTCCCGGAGTGTGCTCATGTCCATATTCATTGCATCGGTGATGCTATCTAGCCATCTCATCCTCTCCCGTCCCCTTCTCCTTTTGCCTTCAATCTTTCCCAGCATCAGGGTCTTTTCCAGTGACTTTTCTCTTCGCATTAGGTGGCCAAAATATTTGAGCATCAGCTTCAGTATCTGTCCTTCCAATGAGCAGTCAGGGTTGATTTCCTTTAGTATTGACTGATTTGACCTCCTTGCAGTCCAGGGGACTCGTAAGAGTCTTCTCCAGCACCACAGTTTGAAAGCATCGATTCTTTGGCGCTCAGCCTTCCTTATAGTCCAGCTCTCAGCCTCTCACAGCCATATGTTGCTACTGGGAAAACCATAGCTTTGATTAGACGGACCTTTGTCGGCAAGGTGATGTCTCTGCTTCTTACTATGCTGTCTAGATTTGCTATAACTTTCCTCCCAAGGAGCAAGTGTCTTTTAATTTCATGGCTACAGTCACTGTCTGCAGTGATCTTGGAGCCCAAGAAAATAAAATCTGTCACTGCTTCCATTTCTTCCCCTTCTATATGCCAGGAAGTGATGGGGCCAGATGCCATGATCTTAGTTTTTTTAATGTTGAGTTTCAAACCAGCTTTTGCACTCTCCACTTTCACCCTCAACAAGAGGCTCTTTAGATACCCTTCGCTTTCTGCCATGAGGGTGGTATCGTCTGCGTATCTGAGGTTGTTGATAATTCTCCCGGCAATCTTAATTCCGACCTGTGATTCATCCAACCCAGCGTTTCTCATGATGTACATCAGTGCTCTATTGAATGCCAAAGAAGTCATCCAATTTCAAATTACACTATTCAGGTCGCAGTCCTATTCACACTTACCTGTGGCTAAGTACCATTGAATGCAATAGGTCTTACTCATGAGTAGACATGTCTTTTTTTTTTAATTTATTGAATTTATATCCCACCTTTTTTCCTCTTGCAAGGAACCCAAGGCGGCTTACATGATCCTCTTCCTCTCCATTTTATTCTCACAACAACCCTGTGAGGTGGGTTGGGCTGAGAGTCTGTGACTGGCCCAAAGTCACCCAGTGAGCTTCCATGGCCGAGTGGGGACTAGAACCCAGATCTCCTGGCTCCCAGTCCAACACTCTCACTGCTACACCACTCTGGCTAATATTGCATTGTCTCTTACTTTTTAGAGCCTTTTCTGCATCCTGTATGGAATCTGTAGCCAAAATTCTACCGTGAACTCACCATCTCTAGGGTACACATGTCTAGACAGCTCTGAGATGATAGAAGCAAAGCTTCTAAGCTCACGCAGCCATTCCGATCCAATCACCAACTGCAGCATGTTCTTTAGTGTGTTTTTCTTCTGTAATCTCCATTCAAGTGACTCATGCAATGGGATTTCCACTGTTTCTTATGGGAAACTATCTGTGCTGCAATACCTTGCACAATTTGGACATTTTTCCAGTAAGGAAAAAAAGAAAGAACATATCTTCCAACCTTACTCTGTTTTGCTTTAGTCCTCATGTGTTAGTTTTGCATAGCCCTTCTCTATCTGCTGTTTTCCACTCTGACATCCTCAATTATCAGGAGTTGTGCTATCTGAAAAGTAATATTATGGCAGTTATATTGTCTGAAAAGGTGGGCCTTAAACAGGGAAGGATTTGCTCTCTTAGAGATGGGGAACCTCTTTCAGCTGGAGTGGGAGATTGCCACCTGGGAAACCTCTTGGGGGCTGTATCCCAGCAGTGAGCACAGCCAGAGCCTAAAGTGGAGTCAAGCCATTCTCTCTCACAAACATGGAGCATTCAAAACCCCTACCTGCTCACTGTGACAGAGCAGCCCAACATAATATAGATCATGTCCTCTATCCCCACACCATATGCACACACCATGCACACACACACACCAACACAGATCATTTGAGAAGTGGAGGGGGTGTGATTTTCCTCCCCATTGTGGCACACTGGGCTGGGAGGTTTAGAACTCCCCATCCAGTTCACCACAGTGGGGATAAAGATTTTGCCAGAGGAGGAGGCAGGAGAAGTGGCATTGCTTGGGAGAGTGCTGCAGGCCTCATTGGCCCCTTGTGAGCCAAAGGTTCCCCATCCCTGCATTATATACAGAGCCAGGCTAATCTCAGAGAAAGGGCATCTCTACACCATCTTAAAATGGGGCTTTCTGCTTCCATTTTAAATGCAGGATCACAATGATCCCTTCCCCACTCCCGCCCCTCCTCTTCCCCCCATATCTGAGTCTTCCATTATCATTCAATGATCTCGCTCCTTTTCTTGGCGCTTTAACTCTTTTGGCGGAGCGAACTGAAGCAGAACACAACGGGGTAATTTGATAGCTCATCATCTGCGATCTATTTAAAAACGGAACAAAGGGCATTTAGTGCAGGAGATACCTTGGAGGTTCAAGACATTTAAAGAGCCTGCAAACTTCCGTGAAAGAGCAATCTCAATTGCAGGATAAAAGTTCCGTGTGAACAAAGCCAAAATCTTGTCCTGCTGATAATAAGGGATCAAGAACTACAAAAGCCTGTACATTAAAAAGTGTGAAAGAAAGAGCATTTGGCATGAACGATTGAAGCCTTATCGACACATACAGCAGAATGAGGTAGTAGAGTCATGAGGTAGTTGTAGAATGGGATGTTCCACATCAGGCTGCAGTGGGAGACCATATTTTTAATGTTCTTCTATTTTAACAGCAGCAGCAAGAATGTCTTGGAATTATATCTCACGTGAACTGATGCTACTGACTGCACAAGGAGGGTGCATTGTCTGCAGCACAACCATTTCCTCTCCCCTGCCACTGCCACCCCTCATGGAAAAGTTCGTTTCTCTTTAAAGGGGAGCCAACAGATTGCATGATTTGTGCAGACATAACCTTATGTCCTTCATATGAGTCTCCTTCCTTCCAATTTTCTGTGACAATTTGCACTGTGTGGATTCACACCCTATGTACAATGGTGTAAATTCAGCATATGGCCCCAGTTTGCCCATCACAATACCCCCCCTTTTAAAAGGTTATTGCAAATGTGGCAGTGTCCTCATGCATACTGCCTGATTGCTCCCACTGCAAGCAGGGCAGCGAAACAGCTAAATGCTCTTTCCCTGGGTTGCTTGCTGTGATGTGTGAATCAGAAACTCTGGCTTCAACAAGCCAGAGTTGAAAGCCATGCTTGTTACAGGAGGGAAAAGCCAGAGTTGAAAGCCATGCTTGTTAGGGGAGGGACAAGCCAGAGTTCCTGGTTCACATATCATGGTAAACAACCCAGGGATGGAGCATCCCTGCATTGCTTGGCCTCCCCCACTTGCAGCGGGAGTGACTGGGATTTTTAAAAATCTGGATTGTTATGATGTGCGAACTGGACCTCTATCTTACAAAAACATTGAAATGTCAGGAGTGGAAAGTCTGCATGAATTGATGTCTTTGCAGAAGGGATCAGGAATGAATCAGAAGGATCTGAAGGATCTGGAATGAGAAAGTGAAATGAGATAGGAAATTGGAAGACCCTTGATGTTCTTTCTCGTGTTATACCATACTGACCCCTTCTGTTGGCTGCAGATGCACCACTTAGAAGAGATAAGGTGTAGGGGATTTATTCAGTATGCAGCTCTGTTTGTCAAAGATGCCAGGTTACAATTGATTGTCTTTGCCAAGGGCAAGGTACTTACTTGAGAGCACATGCGGCCTTTGGTCTACGTGTCAGATTCAGTTTTTAAATGAATACAAGGATGAAAAGAGGCTGCATGCAAAATGTGAAGAGTACACAAGACATTAATAATAGTAAACCTTCCGTGATGTGTTGTAACACAAAGGTAATGGACTTATGGAAAATGCTAACAAAACCGAGGGGGAGAGAGAGATTGAGAGAGAGAGAGAGAGAGAGAGAGAGGTCTGTCAGGATGTTTGTTTAAAAAGTTATTATGTATATTTTCATCTGGATGATTTGGTGGGTGGGTTGGGGAATGTGGCAAGCCAAACTTAAAGCCGGGGTGGTTCTACCATACGGGCGGTCTAGACAGTCATCCTGGGTGGCGCAGTTCAAACAGCATATCTGCACTACAATTATGCGCTGGATCAGGACCACATGTTTGCATAGCATAGCATAAACATAAACATATGAATAAGGTGACTCCTTGTTATCTTAGACAGCTGGAAAGTCTTGTAGGTGTTCAGTTATAAGGATGGGGAAAACCTCTACTTGCAAACACAGGCCAGTGGGGGTCATGAATAGCTACCATGTGGCCAAGGACTTGGGAACTGTGAGGAGGCGTGGGGCTTCCCAAAAGACTGAGAAGCAGCAACTGGCTCAAAGTCTGCCAGTGAACTTCATGACAGGGTGGGAATTTGAACCCAGATCACCCAAGGCCTAGCCTACCCCTCTGACCACTGCATCCCACAGGCCTTCCATAAAGACTATAATTACCCAGTAGTCTCAGCCTGCCCAGGGTGGCTTTATAGCCCTTCCTGGGGATGAGAACCGGTGGTCAGCCTGAATGAGTGGAGTCAGTACTTCCCCTGGGAGTCCTTTACAGCTACACACAGGGCTATGGCTTCCCAGTTCAAGCTCCTGACAGGGGTTGTGACAAGCGCACCTTTTTCAGAGGATGTGTGTGCCTTGTCTACGGAGTTTGTTTATAGTGATTCTAATGGTGGGCTGGTGCTTCTGTTGATGGGTATTGAAGGCCATGAGCCACACCATAGCTTGTTGAAGGATATAACTTGTTCAAAAAGAACAGGAGGAACAGAAAGGGAGGTGGGGTTGCACTGTATGTGAAAATTACATATCTCTGCACAGAAATACAGGAGGATGAGCTTGGTAGCCCCATCGAGAGCATCTGGATCAAAATAAATGGAGCAAAGAATAAAAGGAAACTGGTGGTCGGAGTCTACTACCCAACCAAGGAGAAGACGAGGATGAAACTTTTGAAATGCAAATAGCCAATGTTTTAAGGAAGCATGATGTAGTAGTAATGGGGGACTTCAATTTCCCCGATATTTGCGGGGAGACAAATTTTGCAAAACATAGCCCCACCAGGAAATTCCTGACTTGTGTGGCAGATAACTTCCTCCTACAGAAAGTAGAGGAAGGAACTAGAGGATCGGCTATCCTTGACTTGATCCTAACCAACAGAGATGACTTAGTGGATAAAGTAGCAGTTATAGGAACTCTGGGGGAAAGTGACCATGTTGTACTTGAGTTCTTGGTTCTAAGGGAAGCAAAAGCCAAGTGTAGTCAAACGTGTACCCTGGATGTTAGGAAAGCTGACTTTAATAAACTCAGAACAATGATCAGTAAGGTCCCATGGCAAGCGACGCTAACGAGAAAAGGAGTCCAAGATGGGTGGGAGCTTTTAAAAATGGAAATTCTCAAGGCACAATCACAAACAATTCCAACAAGAAGAAAAGGTGGAAGACAACAGAAGAAGCCAATGTGGCTTCACAAAAAGCTTAGGGATGACCTGAAAACAAAAAAGGACACATATAGGAAGTGGAAAGAAGGCCAAGTAACAAAGGAAGAGTACAGGCAGGTAGCACAGAATTGCAGGTATGGTGTCAGGAAGGCTAAAACTGAGAACGAGCTGAGGCTAGCGAGGGATGCTAAAAACAACAAAAAGGCTTTCTTCAGCTACGTGCAGAGGAAAGAAATGGTGGTTCAGCTATTAAATAAGGATGGCAAAATGATAACAGATGACAAAGAAAAGGCAGAAGCACTCAATTCCTACTTTGGCTCAGTCTTCTCCCAAAAGAGGGTCTCTGAGCCCTCTGGCAAAGGTGAAGTACAGGCTGAAGGGGCAGGATTGCAGCTTGAGGTCAATAGGCACATGGTCAAGGAACACCTAATTACTTTGAATGAGTTCAAATCTCTAGGGCCAGATGAACTGCATCCTAGAGTAATAAAGGAACTGGCAGAAGAACTCTCAGAACTGCTGTCTATTCTCTTTGAGAAATCATGGAGGACAGGGGAAGTGCCAGATGACTGGAGGAGGGCTAATGTTGTCCCTATCTTCAAAAGGGGTAAAAAGGAGGAACCTGGGAACTACAGACCAGTCAATCTGACATCAATCCCTGGGGAAATTCTGGAGCAGATGATAAAGCAATGCATCTGTAAGCACCTTGAAAACAATGCCGTGATTACTCGAAGCCAACATGGATTTGTCAAAAACAAGTCCTGCCAGACAAATCTGATCTCATTTTTGGATCAAGTAACCTCCCTTGTAGACCATGGGAATGCTGTAGACATCATATACCTCGACTTCAGCAAAGCTTTTGACAAAGTGCCCCATGATATCCTGATGAGCCAACTAGCTCAAAGTGGGCTAGATGAAACAACGATCTGGTGGATCCACAGTTGGCTACGGAATCGGACTCAAAGAGTGCTTGTCAATGGGACCTTCTCAAACTGGGGAGAGGTAACGAGTGGGGTACCGCAGGGCTCAGTCCTGGGCCCAGTGTTCTTCAACATTTTTATTAATGACTTGGAGGAGGAGGTGCAGGGAATGCTGATTTGCAGATGACACAAAATTGGGCGGGATAGTTCAGACTTTGGAAGACAGAAACAAAATTCAAAGTGATCTGGATAGACTGGAGCGCTGGCCAGAAAACAAAAGAATGACATTTAATAGGGATAAATGCCAAGTTCTGCACCTAGGAAAAAGAAACCAAATGCACAGTTACAAGATGGGGGATACGTGGCTCAACAACACTCAAAAACACATGGCTCAACAAGCGAGAAAGATCTTGGAATTGTTGTTGATCACAAGCTGAATATGAGCCAAGAATGTGATGTGGCTGCAAAAAAGGCAAATGCTATTTTGGGCTGCATTAATAGAAGCATAGCTTCCAAATCCCAGGAAGTACTAGTTCCCTTCTATTCAGCACTGGTTAGGCCTCATCTGGAGTACTGTGTCCAGTTCTGGGCACCACACTTTAAGAAGAATGCAGACAAACTGGAGAGGGTTCAGAGGAGGGCAACAAAGATGATCAGGGGACTGGAAACAAAGCCCTATGAAGATTGACTGAAAGAACTCGGCATGTTTTGCCTTGAGAAGAGAAGACTGAGGCGAGATATGATAGCGCTCTTCAAGTACTTAAAAGGATGTCACAGAGAGGAAGGCCAGGATCTCTTCTTGATCATCCCAGAGTGCAGGACACGGAATAATGGGCTCACGTTCCAGGAAGCCAGATTCCGGCTGAACATCAGGAAAAACGTCCTGGCTGTTAGAGCAATATGACAATGGAACCAATTACCTAGGGAGGTGGTGGGCTCTCCCACACTGGAGGCATTCAAGATGAGGCTGGACAGCCATCTGTCAGGGATGCGCTGACTTGGATTCCTGCATTGAGCAGGGGGTTGGACTCGATGCCCTTGTAGGCCCCTTCCAACCCTACTATTCTATGATTCTATGATTCTATGAGACACAGCCCACGTTTTTGTTGGCTTTATCCCCCCCCCTTCTATCTTTCTTTCTTTGTTCCACCATGGACCTAACATTAAGCCTCCCTGAACTGCCATGGCTTCCCATTCATCCTGAGCTGTCCTCAACAAAGAACTGCTGGCACAGAAGGGAGGAAACCGCTCCCCTCGGCTTTGCTTGATCTTTCCCAGTGCAAAGTATGTGCAGTCACTGCCCTTGTTGTTCAGTCATTAAGTCGTGTCCGACTCTTCATGACCCCATGGACCATAGCACGCCAGGCCTTCCTGTCCTCCGCTCCATCCCGGAATGTGCTCAAGTTCATATTCATTGCATCGGTGATGCTATCTAGCCATCTCATCCTCTGCTGTCCCCTTCTCCTTTTGTCTTCAATCTTTCTCAGCATCAGGGTCTTTTCCAGGGAGTTTTCTCTTCACATTAGGTGGCCAAAATATTTGAGCTTCAGCTTCAGTATCTGTCCTTCCAGTGAGCAGTCAGGGTTGATTTCCTTTAGGATTGACTGATTTGACCTTCTTGCAGTCCAGGGGACTCGTAAGAGTCTTCTCCAGCACCACAGTTCGAAAGCATCAATTCTTCGGCGCTCAGCCTTCCTTATAGTCCAGCTCTCACAGCCATATGTTACTACTGGGAAAACCATAGCTTTGATTATACGAACCTTTGTTGAGTTTGATTATACGAACCTAATGTTGAGTTTCAGACCATCTTTTGTACTCTCCACTTTCACCCTCAACAAGAGGCTCTTTAGATCCTCTTCACTTTCTGCCATTAGGGTGGTATCATCTCCGTATCTGAGGTTGTTGATAATTCTCCCGGCAATCTTAATTCCGACCTGTGATTCATCCAACCCGGCGTTTCTCATGATGTACTCTGCATATAAGTTAAATAAGCAGGGCGAAAATATACAGCCTTGTCGTACTCCTTTCCCAATTTTGAACCAATCGGTTCTTCTGTGTCTGGTTCTTACTGTTGCTTCTTAACCCTCGTACAGGTTTCTCAGGAGACAGGGAAGGTGGTCTGGTACTCCCATCTCTTTAAGAATTTGCCACAGTTTGTTGTGATCCACACAATCAAAGGCTTTAGCGTAGTCAATGAAGCAGAAATAGACGTTTTTCTGGAATTCTCTTGCTTTCTCCATGAACCCGTGAATGTTGGCGATTTGATCTCTAGTTCCTCTGCCTCTTCAAAACCCAGCTTGTATTTCCGGTAGTTCTCAGTTCACATACTGCTGAAGCCTAGCTTGTAGGATTTTGAGCATAACGTTGCTGGCATGTGAAATGAGCGCAATTGTACGGTAGTTCGAACACTCTTTGGCATTGCCCTTCTTTGGAACTGGAATGTAAACTGACCTTTTCCAGTCTTGTGGCCATTGTTGAGTGTTCCAAATGTGTTGGCATATTGAGTGCAGCACTTTAACAGCATCATCTTTTAGGGTTTGAAATAGCTCAGCTGGAATACTGTCATCTCCGCTAGCTTTGTTGTTACTAATGCTTCCTAAGGCCCACTTGACTTCACTCTCGAGGATGTCCAGCTCAAGTTCAGTGACCGCACTATCATGGCTATCAGGGACATTAAGATCTTTCCTGTATAGATCTTCTGTGTATTCTTTCCACCTCTTCTAAATCTCATCTGCTTCTCTTAGGTCCCTTCCTTCTTTGTCCTTTATCATGCCCGTCTTTGCCCAAAACGTTCTCTTGAGATCTCCGATTTTCTTGAAGAGATCTCTAGTCTTTCCCATTCTACTGTTTTCCTCGATTTCTTTGCATTGTTCATTTAAGAAGGCCTTCTTGTCTCTCCTTGCTATTCTCTGGAAATCTGCATTCAGTTGGGTATATCTTCCCCTTTCTCCCTTGCTTTTCGCTTCCCTTCTTTCCTCAGCTACTTGTGAATAGGGATGGTGGAGAATTCCGCCATGGATTTCAGTGAGGCTAAATGCCTCACTGGCATTCGGCCCCCCAAAATCCGTGGCGGAATGGCCTGCCACCCCCCGTCCCCCGCGGATTCCCCCCTGGGACGAAGCTTACCTCGGGCGGATGTTCTGCCGGCGGTGGCGGCGGCTCGGGCGGCAGCTGGTCTTTTGACCAGCTGCCGCGGCCGCCATTTGCATCCTGGTCTTTGCTGTGATAGGCTACGTAAGTATTTACGTAGCCTATCAAGGCAAGCCAAGCAAAAAAAAAAAATGGCGCAGGCAAATGGTGGCGGCCATGGCGGCTGCCATTTGCGTTCCCTATTTTTCGCCATTTTAGCCTACATAAATATTTATGCAGGCTATTACGGCGGGGGGAAAAGGGGAACGCAAATAGCGTAGTGGGTGCTATTTGCATTCCTTTTTTTTCCCACCGTAATAGCTTACGTAAATATTTACGTTGGCTAAAACGGCGGGGGAAAAAGGAACGCAAATAGCGCCCACTACGCTATTTGCGTTCCCCCTTTTTTTCACTGTAATAGCCTACATAAATATTTACGTAGGCTAAAACGGCAAAAAATAGGGAACGCAAATGGCGGCTGCCATAGCCGCCACCATTTGCGTACGCTGGGGTTTTTTTGCCTGCCATGATAGGCTATTTAAATACTTACCTAGCCTATCACGGCAGCCTGGCACTGAACAATGTTACGGACCTCCATCCATAGTTCCTCAGGCACTCTGTCTATCAGGTCTAATCCCTTAAATCTATTCCTCACCTCCTCTGTATATTCATAGGGGATATGATATGATTTAGGTCATACCTGAATGGTTTAGTGGTTTTCCCTACGTTCTTCAATTTAAGCCAAAATTTTGCAACAAAAAGCTCATGATCTGAGCCACAGTCAGCTCCAGGTCTTGTTTTTACTGACCGTATAGAGCTTCTCCATCTTTGGCTGCAAAGTACATAATCAGTCTGATTTCGATATTGACCATCTGGTGATGTCCATGTGTAGAGTCGCCTCTTGTGCTGTTGGAAAAGAGTGTCTGCTATGATCAGCGTGTTCTCTTGGCAAAACTCTATTAGCCTTTGTCCTGCTTCATTTTGTACACCAAGGCCATGCCTGCCTGTTATCTTGGTGATTTCTTGACTTCCTACTTTAGCATTCCAATCCCCTATGATGAAGAGGACATCTTTTTTTGGTGTTAGTTCTAGAAGGTGTTGAAGGTCTTCATAGAACCGATCAACCTCAGCTTCTTCGGCCTCGGTGGTTGGGGCATAGACTTGAATTACTGTGATGTTGAATGGTTTGCCTTGGATTCATACTGAGATCATTCTATCATTTTTGAGATTGTACCCCAGTACTGCTTTTCTCACCCTTTTGTTGACTATGAGTGCTACTCCATTTCTTCTAAGGGATTCTTGCCCACAGTAGTAGATATAATGGTCACCTGAATTAAATTCGCCCATGCTTGTCCATTTAGTTTGCTGATTCCCAAGATGTCGATGTTCAATCTTGTCATCTCATGTTTGACCACCTCCAGCTTACCTTGATTCATTGATCTTACATTCCAGGTTCCTAAACAATATCGTTCTTTACAGCATCGGACTTTCTTTTCACCATGAGACACATCCACAGCTGAGTGTCCTTTCGGCTTTGGCCCAGCCGCTTCACTCTTTCTGGCGCTACTTGGAAATTCCCTCTCCTCCTGGGCCCAGTGCTCTTCAACATTTTATTAATGACTTGGAGGAGGAGGTTCAGGGAATGCTGATCAAATTTGCAGATGACACAAAATTGGGTGGGATAGTTAATACCTTGGCAGACTGAAACAAAATTCAACATGATCATGATAGACTGGAGCGCTGGGCTGAAAACAACAGAATGAACTTTAATAGGGATAAATGCAAAGTTCTGCACCTAGGAAAAAGAAACCAAATGCACAGTTACAAGATGGGGGATACATGGCTCAAAAACACGTGACTGAAAGAACTAGGCATGTTTAGCCTTGAGAAGAGAAGACTGAGGGGAGACATGATAGCACTCTTCAAGTACTTGAAAGGCTGCCACAGAGAGGAAGGCCAGGATCTCTTCTCGATCATCCCAAAGTGCAGGACACAGAATAATGGGCTCAAGTTACAGTAAGCCAGATTCTGGCTGAACATCCGGAAAAACTTCCTGACTGTCAGGTAGGGATGTACGAATCCCCTACCTGCCAGTCTGAGGCGGGGGTCCGCGGGGCGGGTGGTGATCCGTTCCTCCCCCCGGAATCCTCTTTGGCCGGCTCCGCTCCATGGCAATTCCACCGAGCTGCCGGCCAGCTCCAAAGTGCCAGCAATACGTCCGCCATGCCATATCACTGGTTGAAGGGGACTACTGAATGCGGCCGCAAATGGCATCCAGGACGTCATTTGCAGCCGTAAAGGCCTTAGTTTAAGGAAAATGCAGCCGTAAATCCTGGACGCCATTTGCATCTGTGCTTTTCATTAACACGATAGGCTATGCAAATATTTGCATAGCCTATCACGTAAAAACAGGGACAGTCAGTCCCTTCAGCCAGCAATACGGCATGGCGGCTGTATCGCTGGCAATCTGGAGCCAGAGGATCCGGCTGAAGAGGATTCCGTGGGGAGGCAGAGGTAAGTCTTCCGTTCTGCCACGGACTCCGGGGGGACTCATTGGAGTCCGTGGCGGAATACTCCACCATCCCTATTGTCAGAGCAATACGACAATGGAACCAATTGCCTAGGGAGGTAGTGGGCCCTCCCACACTGGAGGCATTCAAGATGAGGCTGGACAGCCATCTGTCAGGGATGCTCTGACTTGGATTCCTGCATTGAGCAGGGGGTTGGACTCGATGATCTTGTAGGCCCCTTCCAACCCTACTATTGCATGATTCCTTGAATACATCCTTGTGATCATACACTACTTCCTTGCCCCCTTCCAAGTAAAATTGCCATCCCGGGCAGCCATTTGGGGTCTTTGTGCATTTGCCAGTCATGAATGCAGCATTAGCAAACCCTGCTGACGCTGTGCAGGATGTATTCAAACCACGAGGCCCTTGACTCCTCTCCCCCCACCCCCTTTGCTTAGCCTTGGTTTTGTGTTATCATGCTGCTTGGCTTTCATCCAAGATGTGGCTGCTGTTGCTGCTGCTGCTGCTGCTTATTCAGAGTACTGAAGCTCTGTTTTCCCTCCTCCCACAGCTAAGACAGAAGGCATTTCAGATAGCAAGTATGCTACTCCTTTACCTCCACCTCCCTCCATCACAGCAGATATTTCTAGAGAAATTGTTTAGCCACCCAATCTCTCTCCACACCCAAGAGCTATGAAAGAGCAATCATTCACCAATTGTGGTGGGTGTTATGCAAATCACTGCTCTCTTTTGTCCTCTTTTTGGCCAATTCATAAGTAGCCACCCCATCATGTACACACACACAGACACCACTTACCATTCGTGTACACATACTGGGCAGCACAGCAGGAAGAAATTGCAGGGAGAGGAGTTTCACTTGTCTTGAAGTAGCAGCTCAGCCCAGGTGACTTGGAGCAGCAGCTCCAAATTGAGTCAGCTCCCCTGTCCCTTCCCAGGAGATGGCAGGGCTGTGGGGAGGGGCCTCAGCAGAGGCTCATTGGCCAGATGGGGAGGCCTGGCATGCCGAATTTGGCCCACGGGACAGAGGTTCTTGTTCCCTGACATATGGAGTGTTGTATATAGGTATGCTGGAGAAATTGGCTCAACAATACCACAAGCGAGAAGGATCTTGGAATTGTTGTAGATCACAAGCTGAATATAAGCCAAGAATGTGATGTGGCTGCAAAAAAGGCAAATGCTATTTTGGGCTGCATTAATAGAAGCATAGCTTCCAAATCCCGGGAAGTACTAGTTTCCCTCTACTCGGCACTGGTTAGGCCTCACCTGGAGTACTGTGTCCAGTTCTGGGCACCACACTTTAAGAAGGATGCAGTCAAGCTGGAGAGGGTTCAGAGGAGGGCAACGAAGATGATTAGGGGACTGGAAACAAAGCCCTATGAGGAGAGACTGAAAGAACTGGGCATGTTTAGCCTTGAGAAGACTAAGTGGAGATATTATAGCGCTCTTCACGTACTTGAAAGGTTGTCGCAGAGAGGAAGGCCAGGATCTCTTCTCGATCATCCCGGAATGCAGGACACGGAATAATGGGCTCAAGTTCCAGGAAGCCAGATTCCGGCTGAACATCAGGAAAAACTTCCTGACTGTGTTAGAGCAATACGACAATGGAACCAAATACCTAGGGAGGTGGTGGGCTCCCCCACACTGGTGGCATTCAAGATGAAGCTGGACAGCCATCTGTCAGGGATGCTTTGACTTAGATTCGTGCATTGTGCAGGGGGCTGGACTCGATGGTCTTGTAGCCCAAATTCCTGGGAATCCAACCTGCGGAATCCACAATCTCTCTACCTGCACATCCTCCAAATTTTTCGCAGCTGTTTTCTTTTCTTTCTTTTTTTAAACAGGGGGAGCTGCTCCAATGGCAGCCACAACTGGTGTATCTTGGGCAAATTATGGCCGCAATTAGCATATTTTATGCCATTTGCATCCATAAAGTGCTTTGTTATACGTAAACAGGCAGGCAGGGAGAGTTTGGGGGTCTGTTGGGGAGGTGGATTGTGTGGCATGTTTCTTGTGCCATACAGAGCTCTCACGGGACCACAGCTGTCCTGACACCCCCATGGGGCAGGACTCCTCTGCCATGTCATCACAAGTGTTTTGGGCTGAGAAACTTTGCAGTATTCTGGGAGGAGAAAGATGGCAGTAGCCAGGCGTTAGGCATAGATGGTGGCCCGTATATAAAGATCCCAGGGCCAGCCCAAAACATTTTGCTGCCTGAGGTGAAGGACAAGATGGCACCTCCTCCCATTTCATATACAAAGACCAGCTGGGCTGGTAGTTGAATCTTTCTTCAACACTGGCAATGGAACACCATCACCCACTATACCTGAAGGCAGCAGGCTAACTTATGGGATGCAGGGCAGGCCATGTGGTCCACAGGCCTCTCTTCCAGCACTGTGCTGCCACCTCCCAGAATCTGCCATCTGAGACAACCGGTTCACTCTGTCTAATGGTAGAGCTGGCCCTGATAGATCACCAAGCATAAAGGTGTTGGGGACGCTCCAAAATTTCTGGGAAACCTCAGGTGACATTTAAAGATCTTCCCTCTGTTCTGGGGCCTATAGTGGGTCACTGAATAGAAGCCACAGGGCAGACCCTACCATACAGCAGGGTGAAGTGACCTTCAAGCATCATCATGGGGGTGGGGAATAGATGAAGGCAGGAACTGATGTCGGAATGGTGCAGCAAGACTTTTTAATTTGCTGGTTTGGGATTCCACTTCAGGCAGCAAAATGTCTCAGGCCAGCAATGATCAGCCCCTTCCATGAGTCGGGACTACTGTCTCTGCCTGGGCATCTCTTAGCCCACATAGCCTTGTCCCAGTCTGCCTCCTCACACTGCCATTTCCTGCATATGTGGGGGCACATGAGGAACGAGTGTCACATGAGAACTGTGCAGGGCATCATGTGGCCTGTAGGGACAGTATGTGCTGAAGACTCCAGCCTGCAGACATGCCCTTAGACTAGCAAATTGGAAGGTCCACAAAACCATTTCTTCCTCCCTCTCCTTCCTATTTTCCTACAAGCCACAATCATACTCCGGGCAATACCGTTGCAACAAATGCAAAAGAAGCCAAGCAGCAGCAGCAGAAATAATTGCTTTTGACCAGGGCTATGCTTTGCTTTCACAACGTAGCACTGGAAATGTATCACAGAAGTTGTTGTTGTTGTTCAGTCGTTAAGTCGTGCCCGACTCTTCGTGAACCCATGGACCATAGCATGCAACCAACAGCTCCTTAAAAGCTTCCTAAAATTGACTCTGGGTACTTCCAGATGAAGCTTTTATTGTGCAATTGCACTGCCTCGTTCATGGAATCTCATCTGGGGAGTGTGTGTGTGTGTGTGGGGGGGGGAGTCCAGATGATGTTGTCTTCCATTTGTAGCCTTCCCATATTTTCCTGGTGTTTCCTCCAGTGTTTTCCATCTATAGCCCTCCTGTGTTTTGCTGGTATTTCTTATCTGTTATTTCTGTTAAGGAGGATAGCTGTACAATGCCTTTTTATTGTTAGCGCTAGGGGCTCACTGTCTGGGAGCACCCTCTGTGTTTCAGTGGCAATAGTGACTCAGAACCAAATGGTTGATTATATCTAGCTGATGTAACAAGGACTTGGAAAGCTTAGGAGAAAATTAAAATACCGCTGCAGTTAGAATAAAGGCGTGTGTGTGTGCGTGTGTGTGTGTAGAAAGAAGAGGGCTTTGCATTGATTAGAGGGCTTTCTTATCGATAGTTGCTTTTCTTCCCCCTTCCCCCAAATTGCAGATGCTATTGAAACCAGGGGATTAAAAGTGTAGCAAGCTCTTCAAAACAGAACTGATCTCATGATCCGTTGCCTTAGAAAAGGCTGCTTGAGTTCACTGCTATTCATCTACTGGAGGGATGTTAGAAATAGTGTTTCTACAGTGCCAGAGGCAAGTATAGCTTTTCACAGACACTGATGGAAAGGAGGGAGGGAGGGCATCTATTTGAGAGAGAGAGAGGGAGGGGGGGAGAGAGAGAGAGGGGGGGGGAGAGAGAGGAAGAAGGAGAAAGAGAAAGAGAAGGACGGTTGCCCCAGAAAGCTTTTCCCCCCCTTTGACTACAGCATATGCCCCCATCGATGCTATCACTGGCAATATGAACAGTAGTGACAGCAGTGGTAAAGGCAGCAAATGCTATGAGTTCATTCAGACCAAGTGTGACTGAAGAGCTACCTGGACTACCAGTTGAACACTTGGGGTGGCACGTTGTCAGGGGCAGGGCAGGGCCAGCTGCAGTTTCGAGAGGGGCTTGGTAAAATGCCCCCAGCAGGCCCCCTGTTAGCAGCCTCGCCAAATTGCTGTTCCCAGGATTCTTTGGAGGATGCTGTGAGAGTTCACCAGGTTTAAAGCTATGTTAACACCTATAGGTTTTTAATGCAGATGTTCTCTAGGCGCAATCCTAACTACATTTACTTGGAAGTAAACCACACTCTGTTGAGCAGGGCTTACTTGGAGGTATGTGTGTGCAGGACTGCAGCATAAGTCAACCTTGACCTCAGGCGCACTACCAGGTTTGAGGGGGGCCCTCGGTAACGTGCTCTGGGGGAGGTGGGGTGTACCACCCTGGCTGTTCTGCCACATTCTCTCTCTCTCTCTCACACACACACACACACACACACACATGCACCTGTGCCACCCTGGTTGTTTACACTCCCCCCCATTTACGAGGCACTGCGAGGAGAATGAATGGGTCCGTTTTCTTTCTGTTTTGAAAACTTTTACAGAGGTAGTTGCCTGGTGAACTGGGCAGCGGCAGTAAAGCTGCAGTCGCTTTGCTAGCCAGTGCACCCAACAACAGCCTCTGTAAAAGGTTGGGGGGGGAGAAGGAAAAAGGGACCCATTCATTCCTTTCACAACTCACTCCCCACCCCACCCCAGCCTCTGCCACCTACAAGGCATGGGCAGCAGGAAGGCATCAGTGGCTAGCACACCTGACAACTTCTGCCAAAGATTTGGAAAAAATGAAAGAAAAGGAGACGCAGTTGTTGTCTTCCTGCCGCCTTCTCGGTCTCCTTCCCTTCCTCAGCGGAGAAAAGTAAGGGATCCTCTTTTCTTTGTGTCCTGTCCTTTTGAAACGAACAAACAAAAAACCTTTTTACAGAGAGGTTGGGGGCACCGGAAGGCCTCTTGACCCACTTGCACCCAGAGGCATTCTGGGAAAAAGAAGACAGAAGGCATGACTGCAGCTCCACTCTGCAGATTGCCTGACTTCTCTGCAATTTTTTTTTTTTAAGGACAGAAAAAGACCCTGGGCCTGTGCCTTGTGGTCCAACCCTAACTTCGCAGCTACTTGGCCCACTGCTCACAACTGCTTTTGGTGCATTAACAGTAAAATCCTATACATTTCTACTCAGAAGGAAATCCTGTTGAGTTTAGTGGGACTTACTGCCAGGTTAGTGCATAGAGGATTGCAGCCTAAATGACATTTAGGTGTCATTGTTCTTGGGTTAAGTGTTTGTGTTTTTTCTGTTCACATATGGGAGGCGTATGCCTCAGGATCCAGAGACCATCATGTGAATTTGTGCACAGACAAAGCACATCAAATGCAACATTCATTTCAATGGAGGCTACTGATTCATATATGCAATGAAATGTGTCCATGTATCTGCTGCCTCCATTCAAATTAATTGGGAAACCCTTATGCATGGCAGAGCTAAGGGTGTGAGAATATGAGCTTTTTTTAGGAGGCTGTTAATCAGCTGTTAATCCACTGTATCTACTTCCAGTTTCATCACAGAACTGAGATCCAAGCACCACACAAAGAATGTTTCCTTTTCTGCTACATAACCTCTAAGTGGCACTGTGGTGTATTGGAATGGCACAAGTACACAAGTGAAAAAACTGGTTTCTTTTGCTTTTCAATTAAATGCCACATTTTCCCTGCTCTAAAAAAACTCACCAAAAGTGCTCATTAGACACGTGAGAGAAACTGGAGGGTCATGATACCGTCTAATGAACGAGTAAACAACAACTGTGAGCAGGAAATGATGAGTGCATGATAAATGCCTCATGTAGAAAACTCCTATATGTTCTTGTAACAAACCGCAGTGTTGGAGTTATAATTTTTTTTTACCTTTCTTTTATCGTGCCCCTCATTGTACTATCTTCATCTGCATTTTGCTTCTGGTTGGCTGGGTGATGTATTCCTTCTCGCTACCTTGCACCAATCTCCTCCTAGTCATAGCATCATTTTGGTATATTCCCTGAAGCATTTTATGGACCTCCTGGAAATGCCACATAGCAAAAGCTTACACAGGTCATAAAATTTGATCTCATCCTGCAAATGTTTCCTGGGGTCCTGCTGCTGCCTCAATATACTGCAGCAATAGTCAAGTCATTGCTGTTAATGGAAGCGTGGATTTTGTGAACAAATTTTGTTCTTCTCTCAGAGGGTCTATGAGCAGCCCAGGACAGCTGATGAAGTACAACAGATTAAGTCGCCAACATGGAAATTGGAATCACTCCTGACAAACACATCTGCCCATTTGGCCCATTTCAAGATCCCATCAGAATACAAACCAAGCTGCTAAAAGCAGCAACCATCTAATGATGTTGAGAAATGACAGCTTGACTACGGAATCAAATTAAAAACAAGAAGAAAAAAATGTGGTGAGAATTCATTATTCCAGGGCATTCTTGCCCAAGGCTGGTTCAAATGGTACATACATCACTTGATTATTCAACACTTGATCATTCTCAGCTACGCTAAAAAGTATTGTCAGCTCAGATGCAAGTTAATTTCTACTAGTTAATTTCACTTCTTCCTCATGTTTAGATCCTGCCCTTCCACCAACCAGCTCAGAGTGATACACATGTGGTTTTATGTGTTTATTTATTTAGGACATTTATATCCTACTGTTCTTCCAAGGAGATCAAGGAGGCATACACAGTTTACCCATTCTCCTTTTATCCTCACAACAACCTTGTGAAATAGGTTATGCTGAGGGAGAGGGAGAGGGGTGGGAGAGAGACTGGCTCAAAGTCACCATGGCCGTGTGGGGATTTGAACCTCAGTTTCCCCAGTCCTAGTCTGACTCTAACCACTACACCACACTATCTCTCAGTGTTTCCCCATTTTTATCCGCACAAAAGCTTTGTGGTATAGATTTGGCTGAGAGATGGAGAGTGACCCAACAGCTTTGGCTGTCGGGTGGTACAAAAATGGAATGAATGAATGAATAAGGTCATCAAGCAAGCATCATAGCTGAGCTGGAATTTGAACCAGGTCTCCGTTCATTCATTCATTACATTTTTATTCCACCTTCTTCCAAGCAGCTCAGGGCAGCACACATGGTTCTGTTCTCACCTATTTTATCTTCGCAACGACCCCATGACGTAGGTCACACTGAAAGAAAATCATTGGCCCTAGGTCTCCTAGGGAGTTCATGGCTGAATGAGGATTTGAACCCAAGTCTCTCTGGTCATAGTCTGAAAGACTACACCAAACTAGCTCTCATTTATCTCTCAGTCTCCTCAAAAAATGTTGTCAGGATGCTTACACAGTCCAAACGAGGGGAAAAGCTGCATGCCTTGCCTGTGAAAACCGTGGAGTTTGCTGGGTCGTTAATGCACAATAGTACTTTAAAAGTCAGTAAAAGGTGGGGGGGAGGCTGGGAAGGCAGAGGAGACACTGCCCAGAGCTGGAAAGCTCAACAGGAGAAGAGGGAGGGAGGGATCAGCAAGAGGAGGAGGCGGGAACACTGACAAGGTAAGCAGACCCAACCCACTCTGCTCAGACTCCACCCAGCCATTAAGAGAATAACATGATTAGAGCTATGTGGAAACAGCGCAGAACCCCGGGATCTTGGATGCCCAACCAGCTGTGGTGTAGCTTGATGTCTCACCTGGAGAGCTTCCTCCTCCTCCAATATCTATCTAACAATCTTGATTCTTATGCTATATCTAGCCCGGTCATTGTGTGTTCATGTGTGCATAGTTAAACAATGGAATTCGGTACCACAAAGCATAGTGATGGCCACCGATTTGGATGGCTTTAAAAAGGGGCTAGACAAATTCATGGAGGAGACAGCTATCAATGGCTACTAGTCCTGATGGCTACATGCTACCTCCATTATCAGAGGCAGTATGACCATGTACACCAGTTGCTGGGGAAGATGGGCGGGAGGGTGCTGTTGTGCTCATGTCCTGCTTCTGGGCTTCCTGGCTGTGGGCAGCTGGTTGCCCACTGTGTGAATAGAATGCTGGACTAGATGGACTCTTGGTCTGATCCAGCACAGCTCTTCTTATGTTCAAGTCCCATTGGGGCTAGATATTTGGAGCATATTACATCAATTCTGTACCAGCTGCACTGGTTGCTGGTGTATTTCTGGGTCGAATTCAAAGTGCTTTTTTTTTTTTACCTTTAAAGTCTAAACAGTTTGGGGCCATGTTATTTAAAGGGCTGCCTACACCCTTATGATCCTGCCCATGTGTTTGAGGTCCTCATTGTTTGAGGTCCTACTCACTGGCTCTCCATTCAGATCTGTAAGGTCGGCAGGCAGTTGCAATAGGGCCTTCTCAGTGGTGGCCTCTTCCCTATGGAACCCCCTCCTGAGAGATATATTGCTGGTTCTTGTTTTTAAGAAGATTTATAAACATATTTGTTTTCTTTGGGTTTCAATTGAAATATTTTATTTAATATGCTGCTTCTGTTACTGGTTCATTTTTAAATTAGTTTTAAAATTAATTTATGTTTTTATGAACTTGCTATTACTGATTCAGAATTCAGAATGTGGTTCCTTGGGGCTCTGTATTGTCCCCTATGCTTTTTCCTGGAGGAGAAGGCTATCAATGGCTACTAGTCTTAATGGCTATAAGCTACCTCCAGTACCAGAGGCAGTATGCCTATGTACACCAGTTGCTGGGGAACATGGGTGGGAGGGTGCTGTTGCACTCATGTCGTGCTTGTAGATTTCCCATAGGCAGCTGTGTGAACAGAATGCTGGACTAGATGGACCCTTGGTCTGATCCAGCATGGCTTTTCTTATGTTCTTATACCTTTCCAATTGCAGGTAAACCAACTGAAGCTGAATCCAAGCAAAACTGAAAGCTAATTCACACAACCAGAAATCAGGCTTGTTTTCATTCTGGGATGAAGCCGCAAGAGCAAACACTCAGGGCTCCCTCAGATGTCAGGTTCGACAAACCCATTTTAAAATGGGGCTGATGGAAAATGACCACCTGGCTGAAAAGAAGCCCAGTGCCTGGGGAGTATGTCAGTGTGGACTATATTCTGTGCATGCAGAAGCTTCAATGCCTGATATCTCCAATTAGACTCGGGAAACAGGCGATGGGAAATGGGTCATACCTGAGATCACCCTGGAGAGCCCCTGCCAGTGTGAGTGGACAAGACAGACAAACAATCTGACTTGGGCCAGATCTACACCTTGTGTACACCTTAATACAATCCCATCATGGTGACGCTGTATCCCTCTTGTGCATTTATACCTGTTGCAGTCATTGGATAATACGAAATTAAAAGCAGGAAATAACACTAGAAAAACGGTGGACGAAATGTGCAATGTGCCCGAACAGTTAACAGTGCACTTCAATACTGGTAGACCTAGCCCTCCTATATGGCAGCTTCCTGGTTGTGCGAATCAGCCCTCTGGCAAGAGAAAGTGAATCCAACCAGCTGTTATTTGGTTTCCACCTTCCTCAGTCGCTCAAGGCTTACTGTCTTGTGGGGCTTTCCACAGGGGGCTCTGCATATTGCGACTGAGGACAGTCTGAAAAACAGAAGTGTGAATGAGTCACACTTCCTCTTCACTACTACTGGGGTAGAGTGAGAAGCGTGAGGAGGACCATGCACATCCCCTAAAGGTAGTATTTGCTCATGTACAAACACACTTGGAGATGCCCCAGCTTACTTGGAGTGAGTAACGACAGCAGCAGCAACAATGTATTTTCTGCATCCTCTAGAGCTTCTGAGCTTCAATGTATTTTCTGTATCCTCTAGAGCTTCCCCCCTCTCTCTCACACACACATCCTCCCAAAAGCTGGTAAAGGCGAGAGAAATGGCAACTGAAAACGAAGCTAGATCCTCTGCATACCACATCCCTTTCCCCAGCCAGCTCACCAAACAATAGGGCAGAAACAAGTCACATCAATCACAGCTGAGACCTAAAGTCAGAAAGGCATTATTATATTTGACTGGCTTTCGGTTGCTGGCTGGCTCCGACAGCTTAAAAACATGTCATGCTGGGGGCTATGGGCTACAAAGCCCCTGTGCCTGTTCTTTTAGAGGCAACCCAGCCTGTATTTTAGAGCAATGGTTTTGGATGTGCCTGATCTCATCTGATCTCGGAAGCTAAGCAGGGTCAGCCCTGGTTAGTACCTGGATGGGAGACCGCCTGGGAATCAGGCTTCCCGCACTGAGCAGGGGGTTGGACTCAATGGTCTTGTAGGCCCCTTCCAAGATTCCCTATGAATCCTAACCCCTATGATTCTGCCTAGGAACCCCTGTAGCATATCGTGATATCTGGCAGGTCTCCAATATCCTCTCTACCCTGTCAAAACAAAGTAAAAACTGGTAAGTGGGGGTGGATGAGAAAGTGGAATGCATGAGGTGGGAGGTTACAGAATTCTGCAGAATCCCTTGGGGAGTTCTGCAGAACTCTGATTGAAAAACACTGCCATAGAGCAGTGGTGACTAATTCATACATCACCATGCCATGAAACCTGAAGAACCCAATTCTCAGTTGTCCCTTAAACCAAATGTTGTTAGAATTTGGTGGGCATTATAACAAAACAAAAATAATCAATAGCAAGAAAATAAGATAAAATACAATCTGCTATCGAACTCTAGCCAACCATCCATACAGCAGATATATCAACAATCTTTTAAAGTTTAGGATACAGAAAGTTTGGAATCACTGATAAAATAAATATGTAATTTCCTGTCAGCTACATCAAATAAAGCTATAACAGAAATAATGCTAAGATCTTATTATTTGCCAATAATTGCACCTCTGTGTCTTGCAGAGTTTTTATCTGGGTAACACAGGAGAATTATATGATAGAAATGTTCTCCTTGGGCCTTCATGCAAGGAACAGAATGATAAATAATGTACAAGATCTTCAACCTGATTACAGCCAAAGATACATTCCTGTTCTGTGAAAGGGGTACCCGAGTATCTCCCCTCAAGGTAAGCAGAAGGCATCACTTGAAACTTGAGTTCCGTAACGGCTCTACAGATCTGGGGTCTGAAGTCAAGGTCTGAAGCTAATGAGTGCTGGAGTGGTTCTTTTTAATTCTAGCACACCAAGCTGAAATAATGTGAATCATTTCTAATCACTCTATTTTCATTGGCATGTTGGCCAAAGACCCAGTTTTTTAAGGCATACTGACCAATACTTAAGTATCCTTCCGGGGTAAATTATAGTTCCTCAGCTTGTCCTGATGTGTCTTTGCCTAATCATAGAATCATAGAATAGTAGGGTTGGAAGGGGCCTACAAAGGCATCGAGTCCAACCCCCTGCTCAATGCAGGAATCCAAGTCAGAGCATCCCAGACAGATGGCTGTCCAGCCTCGTCTTGAACGCCTCCAGAGTGGGAGAGCCCACTACCTCCCTAGTTAATCAGTTTCATTGTCGTATTGCTCTAACAGTCAGAACGTTTTTCCTGATGTTCTGCTGGAATCTGGCTTCCTGTCACTTGAGCACATTATTCTGTGTCCTGCACTCTGGGATGATCAAGAAGAGATCCTGGCCTTCCTCTCTGTGACAACCTTTCAAGTACTTGAAGAGTGCTATCATATCTCCCCTCAGTCTTCTCTTCTCAAGGCTAAACATGCCGAGTTCTTTCAGTCTCTCTTCATAGGGCTTTGTTTCCAGTCCCCTGATCATCTTTGTTGCCCTCCTCTGAACCCTCTCCAGGTTGTCTGCATCCTTCTTAAAGTGTGATGCCCAGGACTGGACACAATACTCCAGATGAGGCCTAACCAGTGCTGAGTAGAGGGGAACTAGTACTTCCTGGGATTTGGAAGCTATGCTTCTATCAATGCAGCCCAAAATAGCATTTGCCTTTTTTGCAGCCACATCAAATTCTTGGCTCATATTCAGCTTGCGATCAACAACAATTCCAAGATCCTTCTCACTTGTAGTGTTGTTGAGCCACGTATCCCCCATCTTGTAACTGTGCATTTGGTTTCTTTTTCCTAGGTGCAGAACTTGGCATTTATCCCTATTAAAGTTCATTCTGTTGTTTTCTGCCCAGCGCTCCAGTCTATCCAGATCACTTTGAATTTTGTTTCTGTCTTCCAGAGTATTAGCTATCCTGCCCAATTTTGTGTCATCTGTAAATTGATGAGCATTCCCTGCACCTCTTCCTCCAAGTCATTAATAAAAATGTTGAAGAGCACTGGGCCCAGGACTGAGCCCTGCGGTACCCCACTCGTTACCTCTCCCTGGTTTCAGAAGGTCCCATTGATAAGCACTCTTTGAGTCCGATTCTGTAGCCAACTGTGGATCCCCCGGATCGTTGTTTCATCTAGCCCACTTTGAGCTAGTTTGCTCATCAAGGTATCATGGGGCACTTTGTCGAAAGGTTTGCTGAAGTTGAGGTATATGATGTCCACAGCATTCCCACGATCCACAAGGGAGGTGACCTGATCAAAAAATGAGATCAGATTCATCTGACAGGATTTGTTCTTGACAAATCCATGTTGGTTTCGAGTAATCACTGCATTGTTTTCAAGGTGCTTCCAGATGGATTGCTTTATCATCTGCTCCAGAATTTTCCCAGGGATTGATGTCAGATTGACTCGTCTGTAGTTGCCAGGTTCCTCCTTTTTACACTTTTTGAAGATATGGACAACATTAGCCCTCCTCCAGTCATCTGGCACTTCCCCTGTCCTCCATGATTTCTCAAAGAGAATAGACAGCGGTTCTGAGAGTTCTTCTGCCAGTTCCTTTATTACTCTAGGGTGCAGTTCATCTGGCCCTGGAGATTTGAACTCATTCAAATTAATTAGGAGTTCCTTGACCGTATGCCTATCGATCTCAAGCTGCAATCCTGCCCCTTCAGCCTGTACTTCACCTTTGCCAGGGGGGTCATAGACCCTCTTTTGGGAGAAGACTGAGCCAAAGTAGGAAATGAGCACCTCTGCCTTTTCTTTGTCATCTGTTATCATTTTGCCATCCTTATTTAACAGCTGAACAACCATTTATTTCCTCTGTCTTTTACAATGCATGTAGCTGAAGAAAGCCTTTTTGTTGTTTTTAGCATCCATCGCTAACCTCAGCTTGTTCTCAGCTTTAGCCCTCCTGACACCATCCCTGCAATTCTGTGCATCCTGCCTGTACTCTTCCTTTGTTGCTTGGCCTTCTTTCCACTTCCTATATGTGTCCTTTTTTGTTTTCAAGTCATCTCTAAGCTTTTTGTGAAGCCACATTGGCTTCTTCTGTTGTCTTCCACCTTTTCTTCTTGTTAGAATTGTTTGTAATTGTGCCTTGAGAATTTCCATTTTTAAAAGCTCCCACCCATCATGGACTTCTTTTCTTGTTAGCATCACTTGCCATGGGACCTTACTGATCATTGTTCTGAGTTTATTAAAATCGGCTTTCCTAAAATCCAGGGTATGCGTTTGACTACACTCAGCTTTTGCTTCCCTTAGAACCAAGAACTCAAGTACAACATGGTCGCTTTCCCCCAGAGTTCCTGTAACTGCTACTTTATCCACTAAGTCATCTCTGTCGGTTAGGATCAAGTCAAGGATAGCCGATCCTCTAGTTCCTTCCTCTACTTTCTATAGGAAGAAGTTGTCTGCCACACAAGTCAGGAATTTCCTGGAGGGGCCATGTTTTGCAGAATTTGTCTCCCAACAAATGTCGGGGAAATTGAAGTCCCCCATTACTACTACATCATGCTTCCTTAAAACATTGGCTATTTGCTTTTCAAAAGTTTCATCCTCATCTTCTCCTTGATTGGGTGGCCAGTAGTAGAGTCCGACCATCGGGTTCCTTTTATTCTTTGCTCCATTTATTTTGATCCAGATGCTCTTTATGGGGCTACCAAGCTCATCCTCCTGTATTTCTGTGCAGAGATATGTATTTTTCATATACGGTGCAACCCCACCTTCCTTTCTGTTCCTCCTGTTCTTTTGGAACAAGTTATATCCTTCAATTCCAGTCATGAGAGTCATCCCACCAAGTCTCAGTTATACCTATCAAGTCATAATTTCCCTCCTGTATTAAGAGTTCAAGTTCATTCTGTTTGTTTCCCATACTCTGGGCATTAGTATATAGACATCGAAGACCATGTGCTTCATAGTCTGGCTTTCTTCCTACATGTGTCTGAAGACTATTATTGGGCGCTATTACAGCTGTTCTCTCCGTTGCAGTGCATTGGCCTACGTCCATTGTTACCCCCAACTTTAAATCTCCCTTCCCCATAGGATTCAGTTTAAAGCCCTCCTGATGAAGTTCTTCATACTGTGGCCAAACACATTCTTCCCATCCTTTGTGAGGTGCAACCCGTCCCTTGCCAACAGCCCATCTTCCAGGAAGTATAGGCCATGGTCCCAGAATCCAAATCTCTCTCGTCGGCACCACCTTCGTAGCCAGTCATTCACCCGGAGTATTTTTCGTTCCCTTTCTATCCCTCTTCCAACTACTGGAAGGATGGATGAGAAAACTATCTGGGCCCCAAAGTTCTTGAGTTTCCTTCCCAAAGCTTCAAAGTCTGATGTGATTTCTTCATAGCTCCACTTGGTGGTATCATTTGTTCCCACATGGATGAGAAGAAAGGGATACCTGTCAGTGGGCTTTATGAGTGCAGGCAACCTTTCAGTCATGTCTCTAATCCGTCCTCCTGGGAGACAACATTCCTGGTGAGTCTACGGGTCTTCGCGACATACTTGGGTCTCGATCCCACGCAGCAAGGAGTCTCCCACTACTACCACTCTTCTCTTCTTCTTGTTGTAGGCCTGGGTTTCATTGCCTCTGTTTGACTGACCTTCAGCCTCTTGCTCACTCTTATGTAGGTTCCCCTGTGATTCTTCCTCTGCAGGCTGTCCTCCAGTCTCATCTGCAAGTACCTGGAATTGGTTCCACAGCTCCACTGCTTCCACTGGTGCAGAGTGGCGTCTAGTTCTTCTTCTCCTAACTGTCACCCTTTTCCAAGGAGTATCCTCTACTCCATTTTTCTTCACCTCAGCATTTCCCACTTCTGCCTCATCTTGCTGTAGCTCTTCAAGCTTCTGGTCTTCCCTTTGCTGCTGTAGTTCCCCCATTCTGTCCAAGAATGCTTCGTGTTCTCTTATTCCCTGGAGGGTCGACAGTTGCCGCTCCAGTCCACTTACTTTTTCTTCTGGCAACGTGATCAACTTGCACTTGTTGCAAGTGTAGGCCATGTTGTTCTCAGGCAAGAAAACAAACATTGCACACACCTTGCAGGTCACCACCACTGGAGAGTCTTGTCCTTCCATAGCCTCTTTTCCCTTTTTGTGTCTAGCTTTGTGATTGTTCTAGACTAGCCTGTGCCTGCTCCTCTACTCAGTAGAGGTTAAAAGCAGAGTCCCACTCTTAGCCTCTGTCTCCTTTGTCTCTTCTACCACTGCAACTCCCCTGGCCAACTCCTGTTTGCTCCCCCTGTTTGCTCACTCTGGTTGCTCGCTCTCTGGGAGCTTGCTTGCTTCTGTAGTCCCTGGAGCAGCTGGAGCAGCTTGCTCCAGGATAATCCTGGAGCAGGATAATCTATCCTTCCTTAATTGTTTCAACTAACACATTTTGGAAATACTATCATCTTGCATTTTATTCAGACTGAGCCAATAACAGAGGTAGAGGAGATCAACCCTGGCAAGAATAATCAGCAGCCCAAATTCTGTCCTAACTTGGGCAGATGCTGTTTCTACAGGGAGTCCAAAGATCCCTCCTAATTCTTGTGGATCTCCAGTTCCAACTTAGCCCCTTCACTTCAGATTTCAACCCTGTACATCAGTTACTTCCTCATGGTCAGATCATAAGAAGAGCCATGCCGGATCAGGCCAAGGGTCCACCTAGTCCAGCATTTTGTTCACACAGTGGCCAACTAGCTGTTGCCTGCAAACCCACAAGTAGGGCATGAGCACAACAGCACTCTCCCACCCATGTTCTCCAGCAACTGGTGTACAAAGGCTCACTGCCTCTGGTATTGGAGGGAGCACATAGCCATCAGGACTAGTAGCCATTGATAGCCTTTTCCTCCATGAATTAACCCCCTTTTAAACCCATCCAAATTGGTGGCTATCACTACACCCTGTGGTGGTGAATTCCATAGTTTAACTATGCACTCTGTGAAGATGTCCTTCCTTTTATCTGTCCTGAATCTCCCACCAATCAGCTTCATTGGGATGACCCCGGGTTCTAGTATTATGAGAAAGGAAGAAAAATATCTCCCTATCCACATTTTCCACACCATGCATAAATTTGTAGACCTCTATCATGTCCCCCCTTACTCACCTTTCTCCAAGCTAATCCCAGTTGTTGTAACCTTCCCTCAGGGGAGTTGCTCCAGCCCCTTGATCATTTTAGGTCCATGCTGAACCAGTCATTTCTGTATAGAGGGATCACATTGGACAGGAGTTGGGGATGATGTGATTATTTCCTATGCAAGCACTAAACTAAAATTAAACTGATGTCTCCAAGGAAGAGGCAATGGCGGTCTGAAAGTAACCAACCCACTGTCGTTCCTTTATGTAGCTGCTTTGGTGAAGTATGAGACCTGACCAGTAGGTTCTGCACTGCAGCATGAATCTGTGAGGACAGCTGGCACAGCATAGTGGCTACATATGAGCTATGGACCTTTTTCAAATCTCCCCCAGACACAAATTCCCTAAGTGGCTTTAGTGAAGCCACTGTGTTCTCTTTGGACTTAGCCTTCTTCATCTGCAGTATGGAAGAAATCATACTAGCCTACTTTACAGGGCTGTCTTGCCCGGAAGGTCATGTGTCCTACGGTACAGAGAGCAGTCCTCTATTTAAAGACATCCTCTATTTGAGGGTGGACAACTTGTGGCCCTTCAGATGTTTTGGCCTACAGATGTTTTGGTCCCTGGATCTTTCAGCTGGCGGTGGTGGCAAGGAGTGCATTTGCACAATTACGCTTGGTGGGCCAGCTGTAACCCTCCCTGAGTTGGTCTGATTTGGCAACAGTTACCCATGCCTTGGTTACATCATGTTTAGACTATTGCAAGGCACTCTATGTGGGGCTACCCTTGAAAACTTCCCAGCAGCTTCAATTGGTGCAAAATGCAACAGCTAGGTAGCCAAGTGGTTCATGGTTGTTGTTCAGTCATTAAGTCGTGTCCTACTCTTCGTGACCCCATGGACCATAGCACGCCAGGCCTTCCTGTCCTCCGCTCTCTCCCGGAGTGTGCTCAAGTTCATATTCGTTGCATCGGTGATCCTATCTAGCCATCTCATTCTCTGCCATCCCCTTCTCCTTTTGCCTTCAATCTTTCCCAGCATCAGGGTCTTTTCCAGAGAGTTTTCTCTTTACATTAGAGAAAAATACTTGAGCTTCAGCTTCAGTATCTGTTCTTCCAATGAGCAGTCAGGGTTGATTTCCTTTAGGATGGACTGATTTGACCTCCTTGCAGTCCAGGGGACTCGTAAGAGTCTTCTCTAGCACCCCAGTTCAAAAGCATCAATTCTTTGGCACTCAGCCTTCCTTATAGTCCAGCTCTCACAGCCATACGTTGCTACTGGGAAAACCATAGCTTTGATTATACAAATCTTTGTCGGCAAGGTGATGTCTCTGCTTCTTACTATGCTGTCTAGTTGTGCCATAGCTTTCCTCCCAAGGAGCAAGCGTCTTTTAATTTCATGGCTACAGTCACCGTCTGCGGTGAACTTGGAGCCCAAGAAAGTAAAATCTGTCACTGCTTCCATTTCTTCCCCTTCTATATGCCAGGAAGTGATGGGGCCAGTTGCCATGATCTTCATTTTTTTAATGTTGAGTTTCAAACCAGCTTTTGCACTCTCCAGTCTCCACTTTCACCCTCAACAAGAGGCTCTTTAGACCCTCTTCACTTTCTGCCAGTAGGATGGTATCGTCTGCGTATCTGAGGTTGGTGATAATTCTCCCAGCAATCTTAATTCCGACCTGTGATTCATCCAACCCAGCGTTTCTCATGATGTACTCTGCATATAAATTAAATAAGCAGGGCGACAATATACAGCCTTGTCATACTCCTTTCCCAATTTTGAACCAATCGGTTGTTCCATGTCCGGTTCTTACTGTTGCTTCTTGACCCTCATACAGGTTTCTCAGGAGACAGGGAAGGTGGTCTGGTACTCCCATCTCTTGAAGAATTTGCCACAGTTTGTTGTGATCCACACAATCAAAGGCTTTAGCGTAGTCAATGAAGCAGAAATTGACATTTTTCTGGAATTCTCTTGCTTTCTCCATGATCCAGCAAATGATGGCGATTTGATCTCTAGTTCCTCTGCCTCTTCGAAACCTCGCTTGTACTTCCGGTAGTTCTTGGTTCACATACTGCTGAATCCTAGCTTGTAGGATTTTGAGCATAACCTTGCTGGCATGTGAAATGAGCGCAATTGTGTGGTAGTTTGAACACTCTTTGGCATTGCCCTTCTTTGGAATTGGAATGTAAACTGACCTTTTCCAGTCTTGTGTCCACTGTTGAGTGTTCCGAATGTGTTGGCATATTGAGTGCAGCACTTTAACAGCATCATCTTTTAGGATTTTAAATAGCTCAGCTGGAATACTGTCATCTCCACTAGCTTTGTTGTTACTAATGCTTGCTAAGGCCCATTTGACTTCACTCTCTACGATGTCCGGCTCAAGTTCAGTGACCGCACTATCATGGTATCAGGGACATTCAGATCTTTCCTGTATAGTTCTTCTGTGTGTTCTTTCCACCTCTTCTTAATCTCATCTGCTTCTGTTAGGTCCCTGCCTTCTTTGTCCTTTAACATGCCCGTCTTTGCACAAAACATTCCCTTGAGATCTCCGATTTTCTTGAAGAGATCTCTAGTCTTTCCCATTCTGTTGTTTTCCTCAATTTCTTTGCATTGTTCATTTAAGAAGGCCTTCTTGTCTCTCCTTGCTGTTCTCTGGAACTCTGCATTCAGTTGGGTATATCTTCCCCTTTCTCCCTTGCTTTTCACTTCCCTTCTTTCCTCAGCTACTTGTAAAGCCTCATCTGACAGCCACTTGGCTTTCTTGCATTTCTTTTTCTTTGGGATGGATTTCGTTGCTGCCTCCTGAACAATGTTATGGACCTCCGTCCATAGTTCCTCAGGCACTCTGTCTATCAGGTCTAATCCCTGAAATCTATTCCTCACCTCCACTGTATATTCATAAGGGATATGATTTAGGTCATACCTGAATGGTTTAGTGGTTTTCCCTACGTTCTTCAATTTACGCCAAAATTTTGCAATAAGAAGCTCATGATCTGAGCCACAGTCAGCTCCAGGTCTTGTTTTGACTGACTGTATAGAGCTTCTCCATCTTTGGCTGCAAAGGACATATTCAATCTGATTTCGATATTGACCATCTGGTGATGTCCATGTGTAGAGTCGCCTCTTGTGCTGTTGGAAAAGAGTGTTTGCTATGATCAGCATGTTCTCTTGGCAAAACTCTATTAGCTTTTGTCCTGCTTCATTTTGTACACCAAGGCCATGCTTGCCCGTTATCCTGGTGATTTCTTGACTTCCTACTTTAGCATTCCAATCCCCTATGATGAAGAGGACATCTTTTTTTGGTGTTAGTTCTAGAAGCTGTTGTAGGTCTTCATAGAACCGATCAACCTCAGCTTCTTTGGCCTCAGTGGTTGGGGCATAGACTTGAATTACTGTGATGTTGAATGGTTTGCCTTGGATTCGTACTGACATCATTCTATTGTTCTTGAGATTGTACCCCAGTACTGCTTTTCCCACCCTTTTGTTGACTATGAGTGCTACTCCATTTCTTCTAAGGGAATCTTGCCCACAGTAGTAGATATAATGGTCACCTGAATTAAATTCGCCCATGCCTGTCCATTTGAGTTCGCTGATTCCCGAGATGTCAATGTTCAATCTTGCCATCTCATGTTTGACCACCTCCAGCTTACCTTGATTCATTGATCTTACATTCCAGGTTCCTAAACAATATTGTTCTTTACAGCATCAGACTTTCTTTTCACCACCTGACACATCCACAGCTGAGTGTCCTTTTGGCTTTGGCCCAGCCGCTTCACTCTTTCTGGCACTACTTGGAAATGCCCTCTGCTCTTCCCCAGTAGTATATTGGACACCTTCCGACCTGAGGGGCTCATCTTCTGGCGTCATCTCTTTTAGCCTTGTGATTCATTCCATGGGGTTTTCTTGGCAAGAATACTGGAGTGGGTTGCCATTTCCTTCTCCAGTGGACCACATTTTTCAGAACTCTCCACCATGACCTGTCTGTCTTGGGTGGCCCTGCACGGCATAGCTTATGGCTTCAGTGAGTTACGCAAGCCCCTTCGCCACAACAAGGCAGTGATCCATGATTGGCACCCTTTCCTGAATGACCTGCCCTGCACTGGTTGCCAATTGCTTTCCAGGCACAATTCAAGGTGTTGGTTTTAAAATGTAAAGTCCTAAATAGCTTAGGACCTGGCTATCTAAGGAACCCCCTGTCTCACTATAAACCTGTTCAAGTACTAAGATCTGTGGGAGAGGACCTTTTGAAGGCACCATTACCTGCAGAGGCCCATTTGGTTGGGCACGCATGTAGGGCTTTCTCCTGTGTTGCTCCCAAACTATGCTTCTTCAAGAACTATGATTGGCTCCTACTCTCTTGGCCTTTAGAAAGCATGTAAAGACTCATCTTTTCAGTTTGGCCTTTCGAAATATGTAGTTTTAATGTTTTAACTGTTTTAATGCTCTGTTTTTATTGTTTTGAAGTTTTCTTGTTTTAAGGTTTTCTTGTTTCAAATGGTTCTACAGCACCTGGCTTTTAGCAGATAAGGCAGTACATACATGACAATAATAAATTAAATAAATACAGCTCCCATCAGCCCTAGCCTTCATAGGGCAGTATCCAACAATGTCAGCCCGCTAATGCAAATCGCGTCGCACTAGCATAAGCAAGCTCGTGTGCAACACCAACAGCATTAGCTAGCGTGAGAAGTTTTTCCGGGTAATCATGTTTTGCAAACCAGTGCTATTGGCACTGTGCTAGAGGTCCCTTACAAGAGTGCAACGTAATTTGTGTTAACGGAATGACATCACTAGATACTGCCCAGAAGCAGAAGTGAGGGATCATGGGAGTTGTAGGCCAAAACATCCTAAGTTGCCCTGTTTGAAGTAGGGGTGTACGAAACCCACTTATCAGTCCGCTGAAGGGGTCCATGGGGGGGGGAGGTGATCCATCCCTCCCCCTGGAATCCTCCCCGGCCAGCTCCGCTTTGAGTTTGCGGAGCTGCCAGCCAGGCCCGTCCGCAGCCAGACTTCTGTCCGCTGCCACGCAAATGGTGTCTGGCGTAGCGGTTGCCATTTGCATCCTTGCCCTTGGCTGTGATAGGCTACGTAAATATTTACGTAGCCAATCATGGCCAAGGGCAGGGACACAAATGGTGTCCGCTACCCTGGATGCCATTTGCGTCTGCAGCCCGGCAGCGGATGGCTGCGGACCGAAGATGACGGACCCAGACTGGCTGACACCAGGTAGGGTCCGTCCCGACTGGACTTCGCGGGGTGGCGGGGGGGAGCAGTCCGTTCCGCCACAGACTCTGGGGGGTCGGATTCTAAAGAATCCGGCCTCGTTGGAGTCTGTGGCGGATTTCTCCACCATCCCTAGTTTGAAGGGCTGTCCAGTCCAAGTCCACCTTAACAATAAATATTGGCAGGAATAGAGAGCAGGAGCCTTGAAGATACTCATCAACAGCAGACTGAGCATGCCCACAGGTCGCCTGGGCACACTCTCACTATTGTATTTCTATTTAAATTATAGTCATTCTTTCTAAGTTTCACCTATACATATAAATTACCTTATGCAAATGTTATGAAAATATGTGTCTTCTTTTTTTGGTAATGCATAAGAGGTCACCGTAGCTACTGCTACTATCCAGTTCTAGGTGATGGCCTCTTTCTCCTCCAACCGTCACCAGAATTGCTCCCCAGGAGGGGTGAAGAAGCAGATTAAGCTTGAACTCATGAACAGAAAGCAAATGGAGAAGAGAAACAGCAGAAGAGAAGAAAGAAAAGACAAACATGTCAAGTGTGGAAGGAGAATAGATGCAGTGCAAACCTGAGTATTATCTGAGCTGGAAAAGGTATGTTCTGATCCATCTGGGCAAGTGAATCAAAAGGAGAAGAGAAACAGCAGAAGACAAGAAAGGAAAGAAGAAAGAAAAGGTATATTCTGATCCATCTGGGCAACTGAATCAAAAGGAGAAGAGAAACAGCAGAAGACAAGAAAGGAAAGAAAAGGTATATTCTGATCCATCTGGGCAACTGAATCAAGCACCGCTGCCATGCTTTTTTCCTCTTCCCTCCCAAACCCTTTCCTTTTGTCTCATGTCTTTTAGATTGTGAGTTTGACAGGGGCAGTCCAATAACTGATTAGCAGCTCTGGGAGCCTTTTTAAGCTGAAGATCAGGAGAAAAATGCTTGCAATAAATAAAATATTAAAATGCTGAAATACTATCCCTGGAGTGCTTTGAACACTTCTGTAGAAATACAAAGTATTAGTAACGTGTGAATTGGCCTTTACTCCCTCCATCCTTTTCCAAGGCCTAGCAGGATGGCCTTACTGAGGGGTAAGCAGCTGTTGTGACAATAGCGGGATCATTTTATTTCCCCCCGCCCCCCCAACAGGTGAGCTGGCTCCAAATACAGATCATGTTGGCTTCATTTCTGTTCCTGGAAGCAAAATTGAAGTTAATACATGATCATTAATTTCAGTTATAAAATAAACATTTTATACCTTTGAGCTTGTTTATTTTATAGTAATTGCTATCAAATACGTGGGCCTGCACAATGAATCATGATGACATTTTAAATATTGAATTTTCCTGTAACAAGATCCTGGCATCCTGAGATAATCTACTTCTGCCTCACTTCAATGCCATATGGTCATCGGCTGATGAGAGCCAGAGACGGGTGCACAAGATAGATTCTCTTGATATCACACCCTTTGTGACTGCAACGTTGCTTGAGAGAGAGAGTGAGTTCGGGTTTGTTAAGCAGCTTTGCAGCGCGCCTTTCACTTCAGGGTTGCAACTCCCACACTGTCATTTCCTGGTTATTATATATGAATTAGAAGGTGCCACTTCAAGCTTCTGTAAGAGAAATAAGATCTCTTTCATATCTATCAAGATCGGAGTGCAATGAACCATGTTTTCAGAGAGATAATATTTTCATGAATTAACTTACAATGGGGTGATGGCTACTAGTTTAGATGGCTTAAGGAGGAGGATCAGTTAAAGTGATGACTAGGGGTGTTTCCAGATAAGTGGTCTTGTCCTCCATGACAGATTTATTTATCTTTTTGTGGAAAGAAAAAAAGGCAGAAAAATCAATGGAAAAACATGAGAATGTTCCAAGACCCCCTATGAAATCCTGTGAATGAGGCAGGGCAAGTTAGTAGTAGTGGTAGTAGTAGTAGAATTATTATTATAGCCCACCTTTTTTCCTCCAGGGAACCCAAGGCAGCTTACATGGTCCTCCTCTGTGCTGTATCCTCACAACAACCTCGTGAGGAAGGTTAGGCTGAGAGTCAGTGGCTGGCCCAAAGTCACCCAGTGAGCTTCATGGCTGAGTGAGGACTAGAACCCGCGTTTCCCGAGTCCTAGTCCAGCACTCTCACCACTACACCACACTGGCTCTCATTGTCAGAAGCCTCATCTGCAAGCATCCTAGATCTATCAATTGCTGTTAACGACGATAGTGAAATAAAACTTCTGTGTGTACAAGCAGGGTACCTCCCAGTATCAGATGCTGACGATAAACAACAGGGTATGGTCATCACCTTTCTAAGAATATCTGAGCCCTGCAAGGTCAGACGAAAGGTCCATCTAGTTCAACACCCTGTTTCACATAGAGGCCACTCTGGTGCCACAGAGGCAGGGCTTGCATTGGCCACTCCCCAGGAACTGCTATTCAATGACATACCACCTCCGAACAGCCATAATGCCCTTGCGCCCAGCTTGTGAGCTTCCAGAGCAGGGGTGCAGAAACTCAGGCCCGGGGGCCAAATCCAGCCTTCCTGGAGTCCCAATCCAGCTCTCTGGGGTTCTCCAGATGACCACATCCCCTTTCCCCTGGCCCCACCCCCTTTCCCCACCCACCATTCATTTGGTGGTATCCTGGCTTTGATTAGTGCTGCGGTGAAAAATTCTCTCACATTTTTTCTGACCGTTCTCATTAAATTTGATAGAAGATAATTTGCTTTTGAAAAGAAAATCAATACTGAAGAAAATTTCAGAGAAATTCTCATGGGTTGGGCTTGGGCTTCGTGGGCTTCCCTTACTTAGGAGGTGACTGAGGGATGAGCACAAATGACCTGTCTTTCATTGTACAGTCATCACTTTGGCAGCCTGTAGCCTCCTGAGCTTCCAACACTTCAATTAAAGTCCAGTTTAAGGAACCATGAGGTAATTCCTGCCATGGGGCTTTGTCAGATCAGGAAGTGCAGGCAGTCTGGGAGGCTAGCTGTGATTGTTGTTGTTGTTCAGTCGTGTCTGACTCTTCGTGACCCCATGGACCATAGCACGCCAGGCCTTCCTGTCCTGCGCTCTCTCCCGGAGTGTGCTCAAGTCCATATTCACTGCATCGGTGTAGCTGTGATTAGATAAGCTCAAAAACACCATAAAAATAAATTCAACATAAATTAAAGACTGTCCCAAGAATGAGGCAGAACAATGGAAGCCCCTTTCATGGGGGAAGAAAACTTTCTGGAAATTGGAGGACAGATTTTGGCAAACCACTAACTTCACCTTATTCCTGGAGCTGAACACAACACTGCCCACTCACACACACACATACCAGCATTGTGGTGGAGGCCAGCCTGCCAACACAGTTGATGCTGTTGCAGCATGAAAACCGCCAAAACCTTTACCAAAAAAAGAAGAAAGAAGCTGTGCCACAACCCCTGCCAATGGGGAGCCCTACCTGGGAGAAGCTGTTGAGAATTTCTTCTCTCCCTGGAGAAATTTGGTGAAATTATCTCCCAAATTTCTCTTCCCACAAATAAGGTGGATAATTTTGAGAGGCCATCTGCACACACCTCCAGCTTTTATGCACTTGCTCCCCTTTTTTGAAATGTTGACATGCCTCTCCTAAGGCTTAGTTTCTGGCAGGAAGAGTTTGAAGTGTTTTTGGAATTTTTGGCCCCTCCTCTTTTGCCTGTAGTCCCACCCACCACTGGAATGTGGCCCCTGAGAGCAAATCTGAAATGGAATTCAGCTCTCAGGCTGAAAGAGGCTCAACAGCCCTGTTCCAGAGGCATCTGGCTCACCACTGTTGGGAACAGAATACTGGGCTTCACAAACCAGCAAGGCAATGTTGATGTTCTCTTGAATAATTGAATTACTTCAATTTAGCAAGCCCTTAAGACACTTTAAGTCCTGTGTTGTTGTCACACAAGATAAAATGGGAGCCTATGCACATGATTTCTGAGTATGGGGTAAACAGTCTGGGGGGACGGAGCCACACACACATAGGTGAAAAGGCCATGTCAAGGCAGTCGTGGGTGTCCATCTCCATGTGCAGGGTTAAACATTTGTCATGCACCTGACAAAGTAAAAACACAACAACAACCCAACTCTTACCTGACCATTTGCTGTGACATGCGAAAGGCTACATCTTTAACATAACGGTGAGCACTCTTGACCGGCTTGCTGTGGTCTGAGAGACAACATGTGGAGGCTTTTTCAAGTGGCTAAGGTGTGCCCAGATGTAAACAGACCTAGAGATGTTGAGAGTTTTTCCTCCCAATGTCCTGTGAAGTAGTACCTGGCTGAAGATGTGGCTGCTGCTAGCATGCAGCTCCTCTGCTCTGCTCCTAATGTGATATTACGATGCATATGTGTCTTATGATGTGAACGCACAATTTTTTGTGACAAGTTTTCATTATGTTTCACAGGTCAGATGCAAATCTGATAAATGTTCCTTTTTCTGTGAGGCTCTGAAAGCATCCTGCTGTGTGCCTGCCCCATCTTAGGGAAGCCATGCCTGTTGACACCCCAAGGCATGGCCTCTTCCATAGTGCAGCTCTATAGCTCCCTAAGGGAGGGGTCTATCCACTCCACTCCCCTGAGGGAGGCTGCCTCACAGTACTGGGGAGGGAGAAGTCATATAACTTTGTCTCTCGGCCTACTAATCTCCCCTGGCTTCAAAATGTATCTACTGCACTGGTTAAGGAAGTCTTCCCCTAGTGACTGAAGATGCTATTGCAGGCTTCAAGCAAATGGACACATTAAAATTAATTAATGCATTTTAGGGTGCAATCCTCTGACCTCTAGTCAGCAGCTAGATGGCCATTGGATAGGTCAGTTCCCGGGAACTGAGGTTGGAGCCCGCTCTCCGAGGTTGGTTCCCTGAGAACTGACCTCCACCCCCTCTCATGCTGCCTTGTAGGCAGCACGGATCGGCCCCGCGCTCCACGATCTTAAGAGGAGCACAGAGCAGTGCAAATGGGGCATTCCTTGGGCGGGGCGGGGCAGGCGGGAGTGCCGTTCTGATGCTTCTTATGCATTGTCCAGCATCCCCCCCCGCAACTTCCCGTGCTAGATAGCCGAAATCAGCTGTCTAGCCACTAATTCATGCCAGCTGAAGCATGGAGGGGAAGATCCCCTCCGCACTGCTCCTGCCTGCATTGGATAGGCGGTCGTCTCCAAGTTCAGAGGCAGCCGCCTATCCCGATAGGATCATGCCCTTAAACAACAACATAACCCCAAAGTGCATAACTCCTAGGGTCCCCTTAGTAGGCATGCCAAGTTTCAGGTGCTAGGTTTCACAGTATTGGTGCTATAGGACAGACAGACAGACAGACAGACAGGCCATTTGGCAACCCTACTAGCAATCTAAGTAATGTAAGCATTTGGGATGACAAAGAAGCCAACGAAACTACAGAAATGACAAATTAATGATTAAAAAGTGTGTATTTCCGATCCACTTATTTGGTGTGTGTTGTCCTAATGTACTGACGTCACATAGTTCCACATGGTTTCTTCTACTAAATTTCCTCTATGGGTGCTTCCGGATGAAGCTTTTATCATGCCATCAACATGCCACATTCAAGAAACTTTACAGGGGGGTCAGGCATCGTCGCCTTCCATTTGCATCACTGTTTTCCCACCACTTCTCCCATTGTTTTTCTTACTGCGGAAAGTCCGTTGAGGATAACATGACAGAATAGCCACACACTGTCTTCTGACTGTTAGTGCTAGAAGCCCTCGGTCTGGAAGCACCCTACCTCACATAGTTTCCACTACTAGTTCTTCTCATCCCGTTTTTTTGTGTGATGCTGTTTCACATGTTGCCTTCATAATGAGGGACCACATGTCAGGATATCCTGACATGTCAGGGACCACATGTCAGGATATCCTGACATGTCAGGACCACATGTCAGGATATTTTTGGACTCGTGGGCACATTTGGGAATTTGTGAAACCTCTGTGGGCACCACCACAAAATGCCTAATCAGTCTACTTATCACATCTATGGATCTTAGGCTGTGTCTTATTCAGCAAAAACTTTTGTTTCATGTCTATTGGATACCACAACATCTCTTTAATAAGGGATTGTCTAATTTGGCTAATTGCTGGTGGTGCAATATAGAATGCTTCTTTTAAACATATGTTTTGGCAATGTCCAGTAGTTGCTTCTTTTGGGGAGGAGGTTATTGCACAGATAAATTTTGTACTGGAACAGTATCTTTAATATTCACTGATGTACACGCTCTTTTCAGTTATTTGCCTGCTTCATGGAAATTAACAAATGGTCAGCGTAAATGGATTCTCTGCACCCTTTTGACACCTAAAAGACTGATATTACAACCCTGGAAGGATAAACGCTCACCGCCTATAATGCAATGGATTGAGGATCTTACAGTGCTTTCCATATTTGAACAGGTGGCATTTAGATGCCACCTTCAAATGGATATTTACTTGGATATTTGGTCCACTTTTCTCAAAGCCATGTATAATTGCTAGAAAGTTGTATGGATTTTGTATGTATTCACTGCTATGGATATATACATATGCAGGTATGTATATTACATTCTTAAAATAAAATTTGAAGTTTTGTGGGTGCCTGCGGACACTGCGTTGGGGACCCCTGGAACAGGGAATCCTGAGCGGTATCGCATTTGATGTCATTGTCCCTGCTAATCAAAAAGTCCTGGCGTTTTGACCCTGTGACCTCTGGCTCCAGCACGGTACTGGTTCTGACAAGCCCCCCGCCCCGCCCTGCTTTGGGCTGAACTCCTGCCAAAAGGGGAACTTTCCCCACCCATCGCCCACGCATCTTGGCTGTGTTGTCTTGTGTTGCCTAGCCAGAGGAAACACGGAAATTGCTGCAGCACCTGTTTTCCTCCCATGTTCTCTCTGGCAGTGACTGCTCTTGCCCGTAGCGATTAAGAGGGCTGAAAAGAGGGAGAAGCAGGCCACCAGCACAACGAACAAGGAAGGGAAACAGCCAGTGAAGCAATTTCCTTGTTTTCAGGAAAACTGATGTATTGCTGTGAGGAGGAGAGGATATTGCTGATGGCAGCGATGGCTTTCATCTCACTGTAGGCATACAGAGTGCCACGGAATGGAAAGGGGAGACTGTTTGTTTGTTAGTGTCTTCCCCACTTCACCAGCTACTGCCTAGAGACTTGCTACCTTCTCCCCCCCCCCCCGCCCCCTAGCTACGTTTGGGCTTGCTACCTTTTTTTCCTCCTGGCATGATAGCTGTGTCTTTCACAAATGCCTGAGAAGCAGAAATTCAACAGGTATGGCAGTAATATAAGATGCATTCTGTTCCCCTCCACAGTCAGTGGAAAATTCCCTTTCATGTTAAAGGATTTGTATGGCATCCAAATTAATGTTTCTCTTAATAAGAGCAAGGGGAATACAAACACAGACACACAGGCATACGCACAAATGCACACAGGCTTACTTCCGTTTTGTCAATCACTTATTTACATACACATTTTTGTGATGGATTGTATCTTTACGTGCCTATTACTGAAAAGAACAGGGACGCAACTGGCACCCGCTACGCCATTTGCGTCCCAGCAGCTGGAGCCAGCCGGCAGCGCCGCCGACTCACTGCGGAGTGCAGCCAGCTGGAGCCGGCAAGGATTCCGTGGGGGGGGGGAGGAATGGATCGCCTCCCCCCGCTGCGGACTCCTGTGGACCAAAGGTAAGGGGGTTTCGTACACCCCTAGATGAAACAGGCTGGACATCGGCTAGAGCACAAATGGTACAAGACTCAAAGTGAAGACGACTGAGCACACTCTAGATTGCATAATCGTGCCTACTGCATGGCAGTACGGGCAGCAAAGAAGGTTTATTTTGCTGCCTCCATTGCGTCCTCAAGTTATTTATCACTTATTTACATATACATTTTTGTGATGGATTGTATCTTTACATTCCTATTACTGAAAAGAACAGGGACTGTGTCCAGCGGAGCTCTTCCAGGTGGTCCAGCAGTTGTTAACATCTTCCCCAATAAATGGGGTTCTGGTCCCATCAAGGACCCGCTGTGACCTTTTTACATCGCACTTTGAGGACAAAATTGCTTGTCTTCACAGAGACCTTGATGCTGTTGTTAGTGCAGTACCAGTCGAGGTGTCTGATGCCACCATCTGCCCAATTTTGTGGGATCAGTTCAAGTTGTTATGGCCTGATGATGTGGACAAGATGCTTGCAATAATGTGACGGACCACGTGCCCTCTAGATCCCTGCCGCTCCTGGCTAATAAAAGCTAGCTGAGGGGGTATGACTGGGTGGGTCCAGGGAGTGATAAATGCTTCCCTACTGGAAGGGGTGGTCCCTGCTGTCCTTAAGGAGGCAGTAGTGTGGCCACTCCTGAAGAAGCCCACTCTGGACCCAATGGTACAACTACCGCCCAGTCGCAAATACCCCTTTTCTAGGGAAGGTACTTGAGAGGTTCATGGCGGACCAACTGCAGTCTTGGAGGATACTGATTATCTAAACCCATTTCAATCTGGGTTTCATCCTGGTTACGGGACTGAATCAGCCTTGGTCACCTTGATGGATGACCTTTATCAAGAGAGGGACAGGGGGAGTGCAACCCTGTTAATTCTACTTGATCTCTCATTGGCTTTTGATATCATTGACCATGGTATCCTCCTGGATCGACTCTGTGGGATGGGTATTGGAGGCACTGTGTTACAGTGGTTCCAGTCCTACCTATGGGGCCAATTTCAGAGAGTAACACTGAGTGACTATTCCTCGGCCCCTTGGCAATTGAGCTATGGGGTGCCGCAGGGTACCATCCTGTCCCCAATGTTGTTTAACATCTATATGAAGCCGCTGGGAGCGGTCATTAGGGGATTTGGAGCTAAATGCCATCAGTATGCTGATGACATGCAGCTCTATCTCCGTGTGACATCTGAATCAGGAGAGACTGTGCAAGTCCTGAATCAGTGCCTCGACTCAGTAATGGGCTGGATGAGGGCCAATAAACTGAAGCTGAATCCTGGCAAGATGGAAGCCCTGTGGGTGAGTGGTTCCCAGGTCCAGGAGACAGGCTCATTGCCTGTTCTGGAAGGGGTTGCATTCCCTCTGAAAGATCAAGTCCGTAGTCTGGGGGTACTCCTAGATCCATCATTGTTACTGGAGGCTCAAGTGGTCACTGCAGCTCGGAGTGCCGATGTCCATGACCCCAATTTCAAGATTGTAATAATCACACAAGTTGATTCCTTTGCTGGAGTCACACATGGTGAACAGGTCTTGAGTCTGCATTCAGCTCATTTTCAGATTGCAGCACAACTGTTTGGTGTTCAACGAGTCACTCCTTGAAGATGATTCAGGCCACAGAATCAATATTATCAATATGTTCTGAAACATTCAAAGAGCTATTCAAGACATGCAGATCCACAGGAAAAGTTAAGTCCATGACAACCCCTGGAAAATGGTTCTGTGACTCCACCATGACTGTTCTTGAGATTTTTTTGCTCATGGAATGTGTCATGTTTGTGTCTCAGAGAGTTTGTGTTCGTGCTCTCTGCACATCCTGCTGCTCAGTAGACTATTGACTGGAGTAGGGCAGTGTTCCCCAACCTGGTGCCCTCCACATGTGTTGGCCTACAATTCCCAGCTATGCTGGCTGGGGGATTATGGGAGTTGCAGCCCAACACATCTGGAGGACTCCAGGTTGGGAAGGCTGGAGCAGTACAAGTTGGCTGCCAGCGTGTTGTTGGACCTGACTTGAAGGCCAATTACGAATAGGGCCTCATTTATCCAAACTAGCAGATATCTGGCTGATTAGAAATGAGGATACATGAGCACTTGATCGGGGGCTGTCTAGCTGGAAAGAGTTTCACGCAAATAAAGTTTGATCAAAATGGCTGTATCATGTTCATCTGATGCAGAAAAAGAACTTAGTTCCCATAATTGTATGGAATATCTATCTATCTATCTATCTATCTATCTATCATCTATCTATCTATCTATCTATCTATCTATCTATCTATCTAATCTAATCTATATATCAGCTTTCTTCCATCATGGACAGTGCTGGCTCCAGGTTTTTGAGGGCCCTTGGGCAAGACACCCTCAATGGGCTCCCTCCCTCAGTGAGTCCAGCTTCTCACCACCATTGTCACCAGCTGCTCTTGCTTCTCATCCTCTTTCTCATCATTGCTACCACTTGCTTGCTTGAGTGCAGGGAGCCAGGGTGCAAGCAGGCAGCGGCATCTGCTGCTGCTCCTTCTCACCACCACCATTGTCTGGGTCAGAGCAAGAGGCAGGTGAACAAACAGGTTGAAATGGTGAAGAGGAGGAGCAACTCCAGAGATCTCTTCTCAGTGGGTGCCTGCTGGGGTGTGGGGCCTCAGCAAGTGCCTGACCATGCCTAACCTTGAAGCTGGCCCAGATCATGGACTTCAAGGCAGCACGCATAGAGTTCCTTGGCAGTCTCCCACCCAAGCACTGACAAGATCCAGAGCTGTCTAGTTTCAGCCAGGTTGCTACACATGTGTCTTTAGGAACAGGGCATCCTCCTGTCCTCCACCTTTATAGCAAAATAGCTGGATTCTAGTCCCCGAAAGGTCTGAGCATGACCAAGTATCGAGTTTTTAAGAATATTCTCTGGAATTCAATTCCACTGAAATCAGTTAGCATTGCTTCTAAGTTGTAACTCCAAATTTGTAACTCCAGTGAAGAGCAGCATGGAACAGATTTGTTTCCTGTGTTGAACATCGGTGGGTATATCTATGTGGTGGTGGGTGAGAAGCTCAGCTTCTTCTTTTGGATCGATAATATGGATGGCTAGTTAAATGTGGCAGCATTATAGCAACAGCTGCTAAGTTACATTTCACACATTATGCTGGGAGGGAGCAGCAAGACTACTTGGGGAGAGAGTGATCTACTTGCATTAGCTACATCATGTGTGAGCTGTTTAGCATGAGGATTTCAGCCGCAGTAGTCACTTCAGAGACTTCGAAATGTACCACCAGATATTATGGAAGCTGCTGTGCCTGAGGTCTATGAGCTACCAGCTCATGTGGTGTTGCTTCTGTAAATTAAACAACTTCCATATATTGGGTGGGTGGGGGAGCCCAAGGTTTGCATGTAAACCAACATTTAGGTAATGATATAGTGACTGAATTATGTCCTTTATGAAGATGAGAGAAGAAGACAGGTTGCTGCCATACTAGGCCCCTTTGATCATTACTGTGGCATTGCTTTTGCACACTTAATTGGAGGCAGAAATAAAACATTCATCCCAGATGGCACTTAATATACGGAATAATACCCATCCCCCTGGCCATGATACTTCTGTAATGTTCACTCAAGGTAAAGCCCAAATAGCAAAGTCCACTGCAACTTGATGGGAAGCTTCCTCCTTCTGTTTTCTGCCTCTAACTTCTTCCTGTTCAGCCCAGCCAATGAATTGACCAGTCATTGCATCTTAATTAGACAGTTCTCATTCCTGAGGTGGGGAACAGGGCTTTAATTCCTGATTTCTACCTCATAGTTTTCTTTCTTTCCTTATTGCAAAATAATGCTATTTTACAATTTAAAAAGAAAAATGACTAAAGAACAGGGAGCAATAGGAAGCAAGAACTTCTAAGGAGGAAGCTTCACATTAAAGATGCAGTAGCCCTGCTAGTCATGTAAATGTGTTAGGGTCTGCAACTGCATGGGCAAAGCCTATGTGCACAGTTTGTATGTGTGTACAATATTTCAGACTTTCTGTTGAACGCAAATATAAGGCAGGGCCAGTAGTTGTGAACAAGTGCGATTCCAATCTCCCCATATGTGTGTCCAATACAATGTGAAAAAAGTGCTAGCAAGACAATTATTCAAATGGAATTTGGGGGGAGAAATCTTGCTGTGGAGGGTGAGTTAGAGGGACAAGATCTGCTTGCTCTTCTAAAAAACAAACAAAAGCCCCTGGAGATGTGTCTTCTAATGCTGAGGTCCAGAGACTGGAGGGAAAAGCATACTTCCTGAACAAAAAGGTTCTGAAATGGTATTATATTCTCTGTAATGAAGGCCCAACCTAGAGGGGATATGTCTGTATATAACCAAAGGGATTCAAATGAGCCTTTTTTAAAAAAAAAATCTTTACAAGCCTTTAATTGTTACAAATGTCTATCAGCGTTACACAAGAAATGTCAGAACAGCAGCGAGCGATAAGAAATGCTGTCCTACCAGATACCTGTGTTTTCCTAGTAGCTGAAGGCATTTGAGTTTAAGATTCACAATACAGCCAGTGTTTGAAAGTAAATAATTGTTCTCCCTGTGTGTGTGAGGAGGTGGGGGGAGGGAGCAGGGCACATGGCCAGCAGGGCTGACCCAATTGCACAAGCAACCCAGGTGTGTGCTCGGGCTAGCAATGTTTTGTTTACGGCCATCAATGAACTGATCAGAAAATGGTGCCCCTGCAGTTTGGGTGGTGCAGAGGACTGAGAGAAAAATGCTTGGAGTGCAGCTGAGTGGTAGAGCTCCTGCTTTGAATGTAGAACAACCCAGGTTCAATCCCCGGCATGTCCAGGTAGGGCTGGGGAAAACTCTGGTGTGAGGTCTGATTTGTTGTGGGGAACTGCTAAGCTGGGAAGCAGTGAAGCATCCAGTTTCCCTGCCATTTCCCCACTCCGAATGGCATCTGAGGTAGCAGTGACCAACCAGGAAAGAGATCTTGGGGTTGTCGTGGACAGCTCAGTGAAGATGTCAGCCCAGTGTGCGGCCACCATAAAAAAAGGCAAACTCCATGTTAGGCATAATTACAAAAAGAATTGAGAATAAATCTGCTAATATCATACTGCCCTTATACAAGTGTATAGTGCTACCACACTTGGAATACTGTGTCCAGTTCTGGTCACCACACCTAAAAAAAGACATTGTAGAGCTGGAAAAAGTGCAGCAAAGGGCAACTAAAATGATCAAGGGGCTGGAGCATCTCACCTACAAGAGAAGGTTACAACAGCTAGGATTGTTTAGCCTGGAAAAAGGAAGGTAAGGGGAGACATGATAGAGGTTTACAAAACTATGCATGGTGTGGAGAATGTGGATTTTTGTTGTTCAGTTGTTCAGTCATGTCCGACTCTTTGTGACCCCATGGACCATAGCACGCCAGGCCTTCCTGTCCTGCGCTCTCTCCCGGAGTGTGCTCAAGTTCATATTCATTGCATCGGTGATGCTATCTAGCCATCTCATCCTCTGTCGTCCCCTTCTCCTTTTGCCTTCAGTCCTTCCCAGCATCAGGGTCTTTTCCAGAGAGTTTTCTCTTCGCATTAGGTGGCCAAAATATTTGAGCTTCAGCTTCAGTATCTGTCCTTCCAATGAGCACTGAGCCCAGGGTCATCCTACGAAGCTGATTGGTGGGAGATTCAGGACAGATAAAAGGAAGCACTTCTTCAGACAGCGCAGAGTTAAACTATGAAATTCACTACCACAGTTGTTGTAATGATGGCCATCAGTTTGGATGGGTTTAAAAGGGGATTGGACAAATACATAGAGGAGAAGGCTATCGATGGCTATTAGTCCTGATGGCTATGTATTACCTCCAGTACCAGAGGCAGTGAGCCTATGTACACCAGTTGCTGGGGAACATGGGTGGGAGGGTGCTGTTGCGCTCATGCCCTGCTTGTGGGTTCCCAGTCGACAGCTGGTTGGCCACTGTGTGAACAGAATGCTGGACTAGATGGACCCTTGGTCTGATCCAGCAGGGCTCTTCTTATGTTCTAATCATCTCCTCCCAAAGTATTTTTTCCCCCAAGAAAATTTAAAAAGGCCATAAGAACTAAGGGTCAAACAGCACATTACTTTAAACGTGTGGCTAACAGCTACATTTTTTTTTCTTTACTCAAGGGTAAATGCAGAGGAACAATCCAGATTGGGATTCTAGCATAGGACAGGAGGTTGTTGTTGTTGTTGTTGTTCAGTCGTTCAGTCGTGTCCGACTCTTCGTGACCCCATGGACCATAGCACGCCAGGCCTTCCTGTCCTGCGCTCTCTCCTGGAGCGTGCTCAAGTTCATATTCATTGCATCCGTGATGCTATCTAGCCATCTCATCCTCTGCCGTCCCCTTCTCCTTTTGCCTTCAGTCTTTCCCAGCATCAGGGTCTTTTCCAGGGAGTTTTCTCTTCGCATTAGGTGGCCAAAATATTGGAGCTTCAGCTTCATTATCTGTCCTTCCAATGAGCAGTCAGGGTTGATTTCCTTTAGGATGGACTGATTTGACCTCCTTGCAGTCCAGGGGACTCGTAAGAGTCTTCTCCAGCACCACAGTTCGAAAGCATCAATTCTTCGGCGCTCAGCCTTCCTTATAGTCCAGCTCTCACAGCCATACATTACTACTGGGAAAACCATAGCTTTGATTAGACGGACCTTTGTCGGCAAGGTGATGTCTCTGCTTCTTACTATGCTGTCTAGGTTGGCCATAGCTTTCCTCCCAAGGAGCAAGCGTCTTTTAATTTCATGGCTACAGTCACCGTCTGCGGTGAACTTGGAGCCCAAGAAAGTAAAATCTGTCACTGCTTCCATTTCTTCCCCTTCTATATGCCAGGAAGTGATAGGGCCAGATGCCATGATCTTAGTTTTTTTAATGTTGAGTTTCAAACCAGCTTTTGCACTCTCCTCTTTCACCCTCAACAAGAGGCTCTTGAGATCCTCTTCACTTTCTGCCATTAGGGTGGTATCGTCTGCATATCGGAGGTTGTTGATAATTCTCCCAGCAATCTTAATTCCGACCTCTGATTCATCCAACCCAGCGTTTCTCATGATGTACTCTGCATATAAGTTAAATAAGCAGGGTGACAATATGCAGCCTTGTCGTACTCCTTTCCCAATTTTGAACCAATCGGTTGTTCCATCTCTGGTTCTTACTGTTGCTTCTTGACCCTCGTACAGGTTTCTCAGGAGACAGGTAAGGTGGTCTGGTACTCCCATCACTTTAAGAATTTGCCACATTTTGTTGTGATCCACACAATCAAAGGCTTTAGCGTAGTCAATGAAGCAGAAATAGACGTTTTTCTGGAATTCTCTTGCTTTCTCCATGATGCAGCGAATGTTGGCGATTTGATCTCTAGTTCCTCTGCCTCTTCTAAACCCAGCTTGTACTTCCGGTAGTTCTCGGTTCGCATACTGCTGAAGCCTAGCTTGTAGGATTTTGAGCATCACCTTGCTGGCATGTGAAATGAGCGCAATTGTGCGGTAGTTTGAACACTCTTTGGCGTTGCCCTTCTTTGGAATTGGAATGTAAACTGACCTTTTCCAGTCTTGTGGCCACTGTTGAGTGTTCCAGATTTGTTGGCATATTGAATGCAGCACTTTAACAGCATCATCTTTTAGGATTTTAAATAGCTCGGCTGGAATACTGTCATCTCCGCTAGCTTTGTTGTTACTAATGCTTCCTAAGGCCCACTTGACTTCACTCTCTAGGATGTCCGGCTCAAGTTCAGTGACCGCACTATCATGGCTATCAGGGACATTCAAATCTTTCCTGTATAGTTCTTCTGTGTATTCTTGCCACCTCTTCTTAATCTCATCTGCTTCTGTTAGGTCCCTGCCTTCTTTGTCCTTTATCATGCCCGTCTTTGCACAAAACATTCCCTTGAGATCTCCAATTTTCTTGAAGAGATCTCTAGTCTTTCCCATTCTGTTGTTTCCCTCGATTTCTTTGCATTGTTCATTTAAGAAGGCCTTCTTGTCTCTCCTTGCTATTCTCTGGAACTCTGCATTCAGTTGGGTATATCTTCCCCTTTCTCCCTTGCTTTTCGCTTCCCTTCTTTCGTGAGCTACTTGTAAAGCCTCATCAGACAGCCACTTGGCTTTCTAGCATTTCTTTTTCTTTGGGACGGATTTCGTTGCTGCCTCCTGAACAATGTTACGGACCTCCGTCCATAGTTCCTCAGGCACTCTGTCTATCAGGTCTAATCCCTGAAATCTATTCCTCACCTCCACTGTATATTCATCAGGGATATGATTTAGGTCATACCTGAAAGGTTTAGTGGCTTTCCCTACGTTCTTCAATTTAAGCCGAAATTTTGTAAGAAGCAGCTCATGATCTGAGCCACAGTCAGCTCCAGGTCTTGTTTTTACTGACTGTATGGAGTTTCTCCATCTTTGGCTGCAAAGGACATAATCAATCTGATTTCGATATTGACCATCTGGTGACGTCCATGTGTAGAGTCGCCTCTTGTGCTGTTGGAAAAGAGTGTTTGCTATGATCAGCATGTTCTCTTGGCAAAACTCTATTAGCTTTTGTCCTGCTTCATTTTGTACACCAAGGCTATGCCTGCCTGTTATCCCGGTGATTTCTTGACTTCCTACTTTAGCATTCCAATCCCCTATGATGAAGAGGACATCTTTTTTTGGTGTTAGTTCTAGAAGGTGTTGTAGGTCTTCATAGAACCGATCAACCTCATCTTCGGCCTCAGTGGTTGGGGCATAGACTTGAATTACTGTGATGTTGAATGGTTTGCCTTGGATTCGTACTGAGATAATTCTATCATTTTTAAGATTGTACCCCAGTACTGCTTTTCCCACCCTTTTGTTGACTATGAGTGCTACTCCATTTCTTCTAAGGGATTCTTGCCCACAATAGTAGATATGATGGTCACCTGAATTAAATTCGCCCATGCCTGTCCATTTGAGTTCGCTGACTCCCAAGATGTCGATGTTCAATCTTGCCATCTCGTGTTTGACCACCTCCAGCTTACCTTGATTCATTGATCTGACATTCCAGGTTCCTAAACAATATTGTTCTTTACAGCATCGGATTTTCTTTTCACCGCCAGACACATCCACAGCTGAGTGTCCTTTCGGGTTTGGCCCAGCCGCTTCACTCTTTCTGGCGCTACTTGGAAATACCCTCTGCTCTTCCCCAGTAGCATATTGGACACCTTCCGACCTGAGGGGCTCATCTTCCGGCGTCATCTCTTTTAGCCTTGTGATACGTTCCATGGGGTTTTCTTGGCAAGAATACTGGAGTGTGTTGCCATTTCCTTCTCCAGTGGACCACATTTTGTCAGAACTCTCTGCCATGACCTGTCCGTCTTGGGTGGCCCTGCACGGCATAGCTTATGGCTTCACTGAGTTACGCAAGCCCCTTCGCCACAACAAGGCAGTGATCCATGAAGGGGATTTAGGTCATACCTGAACGGTTTAGTGGTTTTCCCGACATTCTTCAATTTAAGCCGAAATTTTGCAAGAAGCAGCTCAAGATCTGAGCCACAGTCAGCTCCAGGTCTTGTTTTTACTGACAGGAGGTAGGGGGGATTCAACTCTTCATCCCCACCCCCACTGTGGTATGGATTTGCATTTCCAAAAAAATTATCAATTGAAAAGAATCATTTGTCAGTTACATGCGTTTGTATATGAGATGTAACTGGGTCTTTAAAGTGGCCCAATGGTCATTTTCTCTCCCTAGGGTGATGCCAGGGAAGCATCACCAAAACAGAGGAAATCAATCATCAAAAAAGAGGGCACAGATATTCATACAATTTGCATATGCTACTTGGTATGTATAGATGCAAATTTAGAAGTAACAATCACTATAATTTTGTAGCAGGACATTAAGCACAGTAGGGCTCACTAGGTGGAAGAATCTCTCTCCCCACACCCGCCCCGATTAGACGCACCAACACTTTTGATCTTTAGGTGCATTTTGAAGACACATCTGTTTATGCAAGCCTTCCCTCTGGGAATGCTGGGAGTTGTAGGACTTTTTTTTCTGTCTAAACATGCATAGGATTGTGCCCTTAGACTACCATCTTATGCATACGTAGATACAACAAACTCTAAGTATTGGTTTTCTATTTTATGATGTTATGATTCTATGATTTTACACTTTGAAATCTGTAGATGTAAGCGGGATATAAATATTTGCAAATAAATAAATACTGATGGGTGACTGCAAGGCTCTTATTCTCCCTTCTTATGGTTCTTTATCTTTAAACTGGACTTGGGGACAGCCCTTCACATAGAAGATTGTCCTCTGTAAAGTAGAACACATGGCCACTGCATCCCTGGGGATTGTAACGATGTGACCGAAAGAGGGTGGGTCGGCATAGCTTAAAATAAATTTCTCAGTGCCATCACTAAGCAGCAATTCTCACAATTCTTTGGAGAATCCATGATCATCAAACAGGCATAATAAATGTGCTGGTAGGGTACGCTGGAGCAATAATATTTCGCAACAACTGATGGAGAAGGGGCCATGGCTTGGTGGTAGAGCATGTGCTTAGCATGCTGAATGTTTTAAATCCAATCCCTGACCCTGACATCTCCAGGTAGAACTGGGAAAATTATTGCCTGAAACCTTGGAGAGCCACTGCCAGTCAGTGTTGATAAAATTACTGGGCTAGCTGGGCCCGTGGTCTGACTCAATATAAGACAGCTCCCTAACTTAAGTTCCCTCATATAAACTCTAGTCTCTTCATGGTCACTATGGGGAAATCGGGCACTTGCATGGAACAAGGCAAATTCCATGTACCAGGCCTAACACATGTTTAGGGACCGTAACAAATTAAGTGCAAGCAAGGGCAGAATATCCCCCTGCTACCCCAAGGTCTCCTAGATATTGTAGGGAAGTACCTTGGTCTCTAAGCCACAACCAGATGCTTCAGTGCCCTCTCAATGAGCCAGTCCCAGTCCATTTTAGAACCTGCAGGCAAGTCGGCCATAACGGGAAGTTTGGTGACCATGTGCCCTATTTTACAGAGGACAGTCCTCTATTTTAAGGGCTGTCAGAGGACAATCCTCTGTTTGAAGGTCTCCTCTGTTTGAAAGGCTGTCCAGTTCAAGTCTAGTTCAAATATGTGTGTGTGTGTATACACACACACACACACACACACAAGGAGGGAGAGCAGAGGTGAGGTGTATTATATTTCTATTGCATTTCTATATAAATTATAGCAATTCTTTCTAAATGTGCATATATGCATCTAAATTAACACACTTTATGCACATTTTATGGTGCAGATAAAGTGGTTAGGGAGGTATTTTTCTCCCTCTCTCATGATATTAGAACCTGGGGTCATCCCATGAAGATACAGGACAGATAAAAGGACTTCTTCACACAGCATATAGTTACACTATGGAATTCGCTACTACAGGACGTAGTGATGGCCACCAATTTGGATGGCTTTAAAAGGGGATTAGACAAATTCACGGAGGAGAAGGCTATCAATGGCTGCTAGTCGTGATGGCTATATGCTACCCCCAGTATCAGAGGCAGTGAGCCTATGTACACCAGTTGGTGGGGAACATGGGCAGGAGGTTGCTGTTGCTCTCATGTCCTACTTGTGGGTTCCCATGGGCAGCTGGTTGGCCAGTGTGCGAACAGAATGCTGGACTAGATGGAGCCTTGGTCTGATTCAGGATGGCACTTTTTATGTTCTGATGTTCTCTCTCGGGGTGATGCATTTCCTCTTTTTTTGATGATGCGTAAGTGGCCAACCTATGGGAACATCTGGCTGATCTTTACAGAGAATACTTTGGCCTTCTGCAGTAGAGGTGCAATTTCTATCATCAGTCTTCTTCTCTTTCTGTTATATTCTTTCTATGTTTTCTTCTTAAGTAACCATTTGGAGCCCACTCCAGATCTCATAGCAGCAGTGTTGTTGAAGCCGGGAAGGCACACCCTGTGAGCGCATCCTCACAAGTTTAGCCAGATGAAGTAAGAGAACATAACACCCTTATGGCTGTTTCCTCACCTTGGCTAACATTGGCTTGATCCATGTGAGGGATACTTCACACAAGTGTTGAACTGCACAGAAAGGCCACCATACCATTACAAAAGCATACGGTGTACGTTTTTTTGCCAAGGGCAACCTTCAGTGACATCTTTGGAATGTATCTGGAATGCATAAAAGTCTCTCCTCACTGCACTAGAAAACTAGTGCATGGGATATACACGCTCCTTCCCCTCCTACCCCACCCTTGCTTTCCTGTCTGCTGTGTTTTTGCATTATGAACAGCGTGTCAATAGGGCTCAGTAACAAAACAATTAGGGTGAAAATTGTTTTATCCCTTTAATGCCCTGGATCCCCACAGTTCACTCCATGAACCACTCCAGTATGGCTTTGTGGGCTCAAAGAAGGAGGGCATGTCTTACTTCTGGAAAATGATGCAGAGTTTTGGCTGCAATGCATATCCAGAGGAAGAGAGTCCCACAGTTTTATAGCGTGGCCATTGGTGTGTGTGCTTTTGGTGGTGGTGTGGCGGTGGGCTTCTTTGGGTTCTTGATATTAGGATTTTCTGCATGGGTAGTAGAAGGGGCACCACTAACTGATTTTAGGATTTATACAGATTAGGAATGTATGAGAATTTCATATCAGTGTGTTTAACATCAGAACGTTCCCTGTTCACACCCCGAACGTGAGTGCATTTTTCGGGCAAAGCTTGTATCTTCCCGAGCTTGCAATCTTGTTTGCAAAATGTGTTTGTTAGAGAAATATGCTCTTTAAAAATGTGCATTTTGAGAAAAAAAGTCAATGAGGGAAAGTATGCATACTTGGGTATGCACTCTTAAAAATGTGCCCCTAAATGTACACTTTTCCTGTTCGAACGACGACAAAAAGCTCGCATTTGGTAATAGGAATGAGGAGGACCAAGCTTCAAGGTGGAACTTGGAGAACTTTGACGAACTCGAGCCTCGCTGAGTCTCCCATCCCTCATTCAGATCATGATTCATATCTACAATGCAAGCTTATATTAATTATATGCCAGTTTAAGTTTTTGGCTTTCCCCAGAGAATTTCAGGAATTGCCATTCGGTTGTGACAGTACAGAGGGTTCTGTTAGATCTACCACCTCCTCCCGCACCCCAATCAGTACAGTTTTCTCAAGAGAGGGAATGAGTATTAAACCAGTTTAAGTTTGTAGTGGATATGCAACACTTCAGTTTAACAACAGGACAGTACTGCAAACACTCCATCGCTAGTGCTCTATCTCCTGTCCTCACGTACTCTTATTAGAGCAAGGTAAAATACTCTTGCTCTAAAAAGGGGGAATCTATCTATCCATCCATCCATCCATCCATCCATCTATCTATTATTACATTTATATCCCACTTTTTTTTTCCTCCAAGGAGCCCTAGGCAATTTACATGATCCTCCTCCTCTCCATTTTACCCTCACAACAACCCTGTGAGGTAGGCAAGGTTGAGAGTCAATGACTGGCCCAAAGTCACCCAGTGAGTTTTATGGCCAAGTGGGGACTAGAACCCGGATGTCCTGAATCCCAGTCCAACACTCTAACCGTTATACCACACCGGCTCTCCATAAAGCAACTCGGCTGATGTGCCATTGAAGGGCAGCACACTCTCTAAAAAGTCTGTTGTTCCCCAAAGCTTTTTATGACTTGATTTTGTTGATTTCTGAGTTGGTGTACACACACACACACACACAGACTGCCCCCCCACGTGCACACACAGACCCCCCCATGTACACAGACACACATGCACGCACACATATATACACATACAGAAATCAATAAAACTGCAGATGTGTTTTTATATCTGTTTTATTATTGTTTTGTTTTATAGCTACTGTAAATAGCTTTGGGGGGAAGTCTGTAAAGGCAATATAGAAAGGAGTATAATAAACAAAAAACATTGCGCTGGTGACAGGGAGGGATTACATCGATCGGAACCCCCCTTTTTTTCTTTACATGGTTACGTAAGCTTATCATGCTTGAGTTAGAACATTTGGCTAGAAAGGGATAAAACAAACAAATAGAGCTCAGGCACTTTGGGGACCTGTGCTGCTTGCCACTGATGTCACAGCAAGGATTACCTTTCCCTTGTTTACCCCGGCCTCCACTTCCCTCCCTCTATTCTGTTATCTCTCATTGTAAGCCCCTTGGGGCGAGCACCATGCACCTTTACCATCAAGGGCACAGTCCTATGTGTGCTTAGACAGAAAAAAGTCCCACAACTCCCAGTATTCCCCAGCCAGCATGGCTGGCTGAAGGATGCTGAGAGTTGTAAGACTTTTTTCTTTCTGTCTGTCTAAGCACGCATTGGATTGCATCCTAAACCAGTTTTAAGTCTGTAGTGTAGATATGCCTGAAAACACAATTTAGCAGGAAAGTATAAACAAATAATACTGCCAAACAGTGTAGTCCTCCCCAGCTTGCGCCCTCTAGATATTTTGGACTACAACTTCCAGCTTTTCTAGCCAACTCCGATGCTGTCTAGGGCTGATGGGAATTGAAGTCCAAAGCATCTGGAGGGCACCAACATGGGGAAGTCTGAAACAGTGACTCTTGCACAATAAGTTTCCACGTGGCAAGCAGGGTAAGAAAAATTATAGTACAGCGGTGGGGGGCGGGGGGCAGGAATCACATTTCCCCAGCAACAGCACATTGTAATTTGCTTGTAAGGAACATGGATATTCCCTCAATTAAAGCAATAGCTGCATGGGAAATACTTGGGTCTCCTGCATTCAATCTCACAATCATGGAGTACAGGTGCTGGGAAGCCATACCTACCTTCTATTGCATGCATGGGCCACAAAACAGATGAGGGGGGGCACTTCTCCTAGGGACGCATGTGCCTGTTATGCTTTTTTGCAATTGTGAAAGCTCCCCTGCCCCCCCCCATCACACAAACTGAGCTGCCAGCACCACCCCTGATGGCTCCTCTGACCTCCCCTTTAATTTCCTTCCCCTAGAATTCTGATCAGGCCTGGGCAGCTGGGTTCTGGAACAGCCATTTTAAATTTCCCACAATGCCCTGGGGCAAGGCTACATCACAGGCATTGTGGGGAAGTTAAAATGGCAGCACCCAGAGCCTAATCAGAATTTGGAGTATAGCTGTTGTCAGGTGCTGCTGCTGTCAGGGAGGCCTGATAGGGCTGGGGCCCCTTCTCCTACATCAGTGGGCTCTGTCCTTAGGGGACAGCGGACTCACCAGAGGGCACTTTGTCACAAGCCCCCCCACCCATCCCTGCACCCTCCCATACGGACACTTTTGTTCATAGTCCTGGTAGTGCTTCTGTACAATCCAGGTTGGTTAACGAGTCCATTGGCAATTGTGTGGGGCCAAGAACTGTCAGAACTGGGCCTAAGTATTGGGACACCAGTTTCAGTACTGTGCTCCCACACCAGGACTGGCCCAAGACATTATGCTGCCTGAGACAGCAAACGAGATGGTGCCCCGTCCCAGGCCCCAAAGCTGACTGGACTAGCAGAGGAATCTGTCTTCAGTGCTGGTGATGGGACAGCATCTTCCACCATACCTAAAGGCAGTAGGCTAACTTAGGGGACGCAGAGCAGGCCGCACGGCCCACAAATCTCGCCTCCAACACCTTGCTGCCATCTTCCAGCATCTGCCGCCTGAAGCAACTGCTTCACTTTGCCTAATGGTGGGGCTGGCCTTGTCCCATACCATTACCGGAGGGATGTGATTCCCCATGTGGGCACTGTGTGTGTTTGTATGAAAATATCAGCCATGTTTTGATCAGCCTCTGGGAAACTCTTCTGTTGAGAAAACATAGCAGCATAAGAAGCTGCCTTATACTTATACTTGGTCCATCTAGCCCAGTGCTGTCAACAGTTGACTTGCAGCAGTTCTCTAGGGTTTCAGGCAGGATTCTTTCCCAGCCCTGCCTGGAGATGCTGGAGATTGAACCTGAGCCCTTCTGCATGCCAACCAGGTGCTCTCCCACTGAGCTATGACCCTCCCCGCTGAAGAGGTTTGTCACCGCTGTGTCTCCACTCCAATTTTATGTTTGTGTTATAATGAGCGAGCCCCTCTCCTTACCATACAAAATCTTCAATGTGCCATACGTAGCTATACCCCACCTCTCCTATATTTTGTAGTTGGTTTGTTTCCTGGGACAGCATTTTGCAGAAGGGTGTGTCTTCCCCCCTCCCCCAATGTTTCTTTGGTCTTCTTTGCTCTCTCAGTCCTACATACTCTGTTGCTTCTGCTGCTGCTTTTGGTTTGCACGTTTCATTTCAAATGTGCAGAAAACCAAATAATGACTTGATCTGCTTAATGCAATTTCCTGGTTCTCTTGTGTTTCTCTCTCTCTCTCATATATAATGGACTTCCCCTCCCCCATACAGCGTGTTCTCGAATGAGGGTGCCTTTCCGCTTTTCTTTGTATTTCACTGTATATTTCACCTAGGCCACACAGATCTGTTATTAGGCCTGCTAGACTGTTGTCGATTTGTGAGCAGGTTTGGGGAGCGCGCAGTTCTTTTTACCGCTTAACCACACTGTACTCTCCACTCCTTTTCTGGCTTCTTATTCTGTGCACTCGAGTGGCCTGTATACCAGCATTGACTACCCTGATGCAGCAGCTCTCTGCATCCTGAACCCGTTCACTGGAGATACCAGCAATTGATCCTGGGATGTTACACCCACGCCAAGCATGTCCTCTATCACCAAGCTGTGGCCCTTCACCAAGAATGCATTTTGAAATGGGGGGCGTTTTGTCTTTCATGGGCCACACTGGTACCCCGAATATGCCACTCATCTCCCCTCCCATGTGCAGCCTTTGCTGGCACCTAGTCGATTCGAATTCACAAGCCACCTTTCATGTCTCTATAAATGTATAACTGATAAGGCGGGGGGGGCGTTCATTCATTGACTCCATTTCTATACTGCCAAATAGCCAAAGCTCTCTGTGCAGTTTACAAAGATTAAAATCCTAAAAATCCAATATGACAATGTAATAGAAAACCATTTGCATACGAAAACATATAAAAGGATGTTTCTGCTCTCCCAGTCCCCCCTCCATCCTTCCCGCTTTCCAGCTCACACCTGTGACCCTCCCCCACCCCTCCACACACTATTTTCCAATTTTCCGGTGGCCTCTTTTGGAGAAGGTGGTGGTATTGGGGTGTCTTATCCCCCCTCCCCTCCTCCCAGGCGCATTGGAACGACCCATTTGCTCCCCATCCCTGGTCCCCCCTATTGGGGGAGGGGTGGCAACGCATCCCCCCCCAGTGGCATTTTGCAGAAAAACCAAAACACACTTCCACCCATTTCTTGCAGGGGGTTCCCCTCCCCCTCTATTGCATTTTGGAACCTGTGTGTGTATGTGTGTCTAAAAGCCTTTTTTTTTTTTTTTTGCACTCCTCCCCCACCTTTTACAGTACCGGCACCCCAAATGCGCTTCCCTTCCCTATATTCCCCCGCGGTGCGCGCAAGCTGGTTTGTTTTTGCAGGAAGCAAGCGAGCCAGTAGGCCTGTCCGCCGCCCCTCCCTCCCTCGTCTGTGCATGAGTGTGCGCGCCTCGCTTTCTCCCTGCTCATTTCTGTATGGCTGGCCACCTTTCTCTCCCCAGTGCTGAGTGTCTGTGAGCCGTTGGCTGCTCTGAACCGTTTTGGCTCCTTCCCTTAGTAACAGCTTTAACATTCTGCCTCAATTCCTCTTCAATCTAAATCACACACACACGCACGCACACTACTTTTTTTTTTTTTTTATTTATTACCTCCTCCTTCCTTGGGACTTAATCTGTAATCTCTCCCCCACCCCCTCCCATCAACCTCTCCGCCCCCCTTTCTTTCCAAAATCCCCACCCCCACTCCCAACACACACCTCACCCAAGCTTGGGATATAATTGAATACATTGCATTCTTGGTGGCTATTTGTGGTCTCCCCCCCCCCACTCTCTGTCCTTTTTTTTTTTCCTTTTGGGGGGGGGACTGCATCAGCGATTGCAAATCCATATATTATATATATATATAGGTAGATCTATCTATCTAAAAGAGAAGGAGGAAGCTGCATTATCTATCTCCATATAAATATCTATCTATCTATATATGTCCCCCCCCCCCCTTTCCCTTCTCTCTCTTTTGCCTCCATTGCAAAAGGAGGGGGTGAGAACAGGCTACAACTGAGCCATCAATTGCAAGGTAAGAAACAAGAGTGTTTTCTGGATGTGCGTCCTTTTCTCTCTGCCTCGGTAAATAGACGTTTGCAACAGAATAACAGCGCATAAAGGCGATGTAAAGGGGGTAATGGAGAAGGATTTCAAGGCTGGGGGGGTTACAGAGCAGACATGGGGGGGAGGGCGCCTGTGTTTGTAGCTAGTTGGAGGAGGAAGCGTGGGGGATGGGAAGAAGTGTAACATGCATTTTTCAACTTGGCCCTCTTTCTCTCCACCCCCCTCCCCTTCCTGGAAGTCGGTGTCTTTTAACTATATGTTTATATATATATATAATGATCGCTCCTTTTCTTGCGTGTGGTGGTCTTTGGATTGCCTCCCCCAGTCTCTGACCTCCTTTTTTTCTTTTTTCTTTTTTGGTGTGGGGGTGGGAAGTGTTGATTCACCGCGTTTGGAAGGCGAAAAGGAATTTGCGCAAATAAATGCAAGCAAGCAGCCATTATGAAGTAAGCTGGGTTTATAGCCTATTTTTAGACCGATGGGGGTGGGGGCAAAGAAAAGAGAGTTTATATTTCCAGGCATGCATGCATGCATATATGTATAATTATAGATTTATGATAATAGTAATTTAATTTCCTGCTTAAAGAAAACGCACACATTTCTGTGCATATACAAGATCGCTCTCGGAAGTGGTTTTTATTTATTATTCTTTTTAAAGGTCAATTTGTTTTCTATTTTTAAAGAGGGGGAGGGAAAGTTTTGTTTGCTGGGCTTCTGTCTTGAATGTATGTGTGCAAGAAATGATGGGGGAGGGGAAGAAATGTGCCTGCGCTCATGCTGGAGTGGAGGATGGGACTGTGTTAACAGTGGTTGAGCTGCTTTCTTTTTGCAAAAGAGGAATCTAAGAAGTCCATCTTGTTGTGTGCTTTTTTTAAAAAATGTAATGTATGTATTGTTTTGTTGTTTGGTTTTTACCTGCTTTAAAGAATGCAAAGTTGAAAGCTGGAGTGGGGAGGAGATTGAAAGAGGCTTTAAAAACTGCTTAAAAGTGGCAGAGCTGTTGTGGAGCACTTTTCTAGTTAAGTTCTGAGAAGAACGTTGGCACTTTAAAAAAAAATGGGCAAAGTTTATAGCCATATTTGTATGTGATGGGCCCCAGTTTGAAATCAGGATTTCTTACCAGTATCAGGGCTTCTTGTCCACGTGTAAAACAGTCTCAGGCAATGTAAGAGGACAGCGTTAAATTGTGGGGTTTTTGTTTATATGCACTTTTTTGTTGCTCTGCAAACTTAAAATTGAAGGAGGTTGTTTCAGTACAGAGCAATATGTGGTTATCTTACGCCAGCAATGGTAAATATTCATTTTATTATCCCTCTGACATGGGGAGAAAGTACAAATTAAAGATGGCTCTGGCAGAGTGGATTGTCAAATGACTTTTGAAATGAAATAGGGCAAAAACAAAACAAAACACTCTACTGTGGATGTTCTTGAGCATGAAAAGTTTAAAAAAACAAACACACACCGAAGTTTGGTCAGTAGATTGATGTTGAAGAGAACTTTTTGAATGATGTCCCTGAATTGCCTGGTGGCGTTTCTGATTCTTACATGTGCTTCACTTCCTCATTTTGTTGTTGCTTGTTTAAAGGAAGTTCTAACTGATTTATATAAGCGCTGCACAATGTTCATTTGCTATGAATCTAGCATGGAGGTGAGTGGGAAGAAAAGTTGTGTTGTCCTGTTTTAAGTTTAACTTATGTCCTCCGTCCATGATCTGTTATAATAAATACGGGAGAATACCACAAAGCACGTGGTAAGTGATGTCTCTTGCTGTTTGTGTTGTGTTAGAGACATCTGTAGCACCCAGAGTTCAGAAGCACAAGGTTTGGCTTGGCTAGGTACACAAAGGTTCCATTTGCAAACTTGTAATTTGGGGGGGGGGGGAGGAGTTTTTGAACTAGGCCTCATGTTTGTGGTTTTGATGGACTTTTCATAAAATTAACCTTTTGCCCATGTGAGGCTTGCTAGAGAACGTTGGTTTGGATCTTTACTGCGGTGCAAATATCACCAAGAATGTGACTGAGGAAACAAGGCTTTTGACTCACATCCTAAAGTCAATTACTAGGGAGTGAGTCCCACTGAACTTACACAGTTAACGCCACACCTGTGTAAATGTAGGTGAGTGCTCCTGGCTAAACTGGTATATATCAGCGGGACTGTTTACATGAATATGGGATAGCTGAGTGCATCTTGAATGGTTGATTATGGGAAAAAGGTTGATGGATTGCTGCTTTGATGGCATGATTCATGTGGTATATTGGCCACTTGGAAGATTGGAGGATTTTGTTGGGAATATGTATTGTTGCAAACGGAATCCATATCACTCTTGTGTTCTGAACAGTGGCTGGCACACTATCGGTGCGATATGACTAATAAGTAACAGTAGTTGGGCTTGACCTGGACATAGTGATGATTAGACTGATGCTGCTGTTAGCTCTTGTTGTAATCGAGTTGTACACTTACTTAAATTTTAAAATGTGGGGGTTTACATTCAGTTCGTTTGGATCTCCCAATTCTTCATGTAAAAAGGAGGCAATGAGTTTGGTCCGGCATGAAGACAGTTTGCCACTGACCGATTCTATTGGCAAAAGCATAGGTGACCGCTGCTTTCATATTGATGGAATCGGGGGAAAATCTTTTTCATTGGTTTGAGTTCCAGAAGTTGGAGTCACCCAGTGATGTTCAGTGGCAATAGGTTCATGACTGACAAAAGGAAATACTTGTTCACACAAGCTATAATTAATCTGCACAGTTCATTGCCACAAGACGTGACAGTTTAGGCCCCTTCCACAGAATCAGAATCACAGAACAGTAGGGTTGGAAGGGGCCTATAAGACCATGGAGTCCAACCAGATGGCTGTCCAGCCTCATCTTGAATGCCTCCAGTGTGGGAGAGCCCACCACCTCCCTAGGTAATTGGTTCCATTGTCATATTGTTCTGACACTCAGGAAGTTTTTCCTCATGTTCAGCCAGAATCTGGCTTCCTGTAACTTGAGCCCATTAATCCCAGAGTGTGTGTGTGTGTGTGTGTGTGTGTGAGAGAGAGAGAGAGAGAGAATATATAACCATTTGGGTGAGGCTGATGGGATGGTGTCGCAGTGCCCCCTTCAATATGCACCTTCCCGTAGACAGTTGGTGTATTCACACGTTCTCCCCAGTGCCATGGGATCATGCTACAGGGAATGATCCCCACAAAATGGGGTATGTGAGAAATAGGGGGCCTTGAGTAGCTTTAAGAAATAATTGGGCTAATTCATGGCGATTGCCTATCAGTTATCACCTAACTGGTGTAGGCAAGAGGTATACTTTTCAGTACAAGATGCCTGGGACATAAAAATGGTGGTGGTGGTGGGGAATATTTTTATTGCCTGTTTGTATGGCTAGAGGCTTTATTTATTTATTTATTTATTTATATACCGCCCAATAGCTGAGGCATATTATAGCTGACTGGTGTTGGAAAGAGAATGAGGGATGAGATGGACTTTGCTCTGATTTAGCAACTAATTTTTTTTAAAAAAAAACCTTACTTACAATATTTATAGATTTCCTTTCAACAGAAAGCTGTTTACAGCAATTAAAAAAAATGCAAAAGCCATCCATACAAAACAGAGGGGGGAAAACTCTACACATAAAAACAAAAGCCTTTCCTCCAAAGGAAAATTGAGAGCAACATTGGAGTTGGAGAAACACTGTTGTAATTGGCCCCTCCTATGGCTTTTCCTGTGTTTAATCCCCCCTCCCCCATTAAAGTTCAATTTCAGGGACTGCTCCATTTATTGTTGGCCTCCCAACACCTGAGCTTAGTTCATACTTTCCCCTTCATAATAACATTAGTTATAGGAGTGCAAGGTTATACCCATAAAAGTGGAAGGTGCACACATGCATTTCCATCTTCAGAACATCATGGCAAGCCTCCCAAATGATTATTGAGAACACCTGGAATGTATTTAGCATTTCCTTCTTAATGGTAGGTGGGGGTGAAGGGAAGTGTTAGGAGGATTTGTTTTGGTGGCTGTTTGGCTCAGAGAGGTGTCTTCGGGCCTAATGCAACACTTGTGTTAAAAGGTGGGTGTCTTTAAGCTATATGGAGGGAAAATACAGGGGGATTAGAACACTTCAGTGTATTTGCTACCTATGTGGATTTCTTCAGCCCACTGGCTCAGGGTACTTTTTCAAAGGGCATCTGCTTACAAACTGATGGATTTCTCTCTGTGGTGGCAATGATGAATGCTTGCGTGGTTTCTTGAAGTTCTAAGGTGTTGTTGTCAATATAAGTGCAGAGTATGATCAAACTTTACTTCTGTGTTTGTAGTAATTCCTGCAATTACCCAGGTGATAGTTGGTGGGGTACATGGCAAACACTGAGAAATTGGGCTTTAGAGAATTGTTAAAAGTTCAGAACAATGTCTGTGCTTAAAAATATGTATGTGTGTTTTTGGCTAGTTCTCAATGAATTCTTACAATTGGTTTGTAATGCCAACCTCCAGGGAGTATTCAGGCTTGAAAGATGTGTGCAGAATCCTTACCTGTAACATACTTTACATACACAAGGGGTTGGAAACAGGCAGTACGCACAGGGGATTTATAGGTTTGCCAATCTGAATGTCTTCCTATTAGAATCTGGGCTCAAGTCAGTGTGCTCATTGTTTGCTCAGACGACCCTATGCAGGTTGGACCAGTTTACCTGTGGGAGTTGACCCCCCTCATCAATCTCCCCACATACAACATTCAGCTGGCTATTCTGCTCTGAGTACTGTCCTTTTCTGAGGTTAGATTACATGGCACTTGGAGCAGGTCCTTTTCAGTGGTGGCATCTCAGCTGCTGAATGGCTTCTCCAGAGAGGTCTGCCACATCACCTCTCCATTTAAATGTCTGGTTAAAAATCTTCTGCTTTCTAATGTTATTTTAGCAGTTAAATCAGTTGGATATTTTTTGTCATTTAAATGGTTTTGTTTTTTGTTCCTTGCATGTTACTTGGCTGCTCACAGAAAGGTGATTCGTAAATCTAACAAATAATAAAATAAATATTGTCATTGCCTGGATTAATTGAAAATGAAGTCAGTATGTGGCAATACTATAAGCAAGTGGAAGAAATATTTTTTAGGTTTTATTCCCTGTTCTGAGAGCTATACTTAATTAATTTTAAAATGTGTATATCACAGAGTGAATTCAAGGCATCTTACGTAATAAATAGGACAAAAATACAAAAAAAAATTATAATAGAATCAAATAGCATCAAGCAAAATATCAGTCATTAAAGTAAACATGGCTAAGATGATGAGGCCAAGAGAACAATAATTTAAAAGCCTTCTGGAATAGTCCTGTTTTTGCTAGGCATCAGTGGTGTAGCTGTGAAATGCAAAGGCCCTAAATCCATAGGGCATATTTCTAAAGTAGAAGGCACTTACGTTATGTTTTGGGGTTTTTTGGGAGGGGGCAAGTACTAGAGCTCTTTCACTTCTCACTGTTTCCTTGCATGTGGTATTGGTTCCATGTAGAGAAATGCAGAACACACTCTCTTCCTACAAGGCCATGATACCCAGGAAAATTGTAATGTGTTAAGTGGTCCCCAGGTAACTGTCAAGGAATACCTGTGCAGAAATTTATGTACATGTGAAATGGGTCATTCTTAAGGTTTTGCTGCATGGCTGTGTACAGATGGTAGTGTTTCCGAGATTTGAAGGTGGTAGTATACAACTATTTCTCCCACATTCTCTTCCTTTGCTCTTGCTAGGAGTTTTTGTAGTGCTTCACAAACTTGATGTTCTGCATGAGTACCTTTGCTCAGTATCCCATGATGGGTTGACTAAAGATGTGGGTATGTGGAAGAACATTACTTTGTCAATGCTTTGCTATTTGGAAGTTGCCTTTTATGACGGTCAGACTACTTGTCCATCTAGCCCAGTATTAACTACTTTGATTGGCAGAGAGTCAGAGTTCTTCAGAATCTTGGGCAGAGAGAGAGGGGACTTTCCTACCAACTGTTATCTGATTCTTTTAAACTGGAGATGCCAGAGGAGGTGCCACCTGGAACCTTCTGCATGCAAAGCATGCACTCTACCACTGAGCTATGGCCCATCGCCCTGGCGAGGGTAGAGCGCATCTCCCTGTTTCAACAGAAGTTGGCGTTGACCAAAGTGTCTTCATTCTCAGTCCATCTCTCAGATGACTAACTTTATTTTTAATATAGTTACACTTCATGTAGTTAATGACTGATAATCTCAGAGATTCTAGAACATTAAAACATGGGTCTTGCACAAAAGAAGAACTTCATTTGATTCATTTTGTTCTCTTGTATTTGGCAAGGTTCAGCAATTTAATTTCCAAGCTTATCTTCCAAAGGAAGTGCATATCTTACCTCTTAAATCAGGGACAGAGAGGTGAGAATTGAGGTGAATGTGCTAGTGGGGAGGGGGGATGCGGACTGAGGGTTTGTGGATTAGTGAAAGAATCGACCATCTTTTGAGTCATATGTGACCACATTATAGTTGTACATTACCTTATACATCCTGGGGCAAACTGAATGGGTTTTTTGGGGAGGTGAGTACTGTGAATGCTTATTGGCAGTAGATTTAGGACAGAAGAGAGTAGGACCCAAACCAATAGGTTCAAATTACAAGAAGATGAAACATTAGGAAGAACTACCAGAGAGTATGAGCTGTTGGACAATGGAGCAGACTACCTTGGAAGATGGTGGACTCCTCCTTGATCGAAGTTCTTAAGCAGAGGCTGGATGACCACTTAACAGGGATGCCAATTTATCGAATTCCTTGCCACGCAGTATGGCGATGGCTTCTAGTTTAGGCAGCTTTAAATGGGGATGAGGAAAATAAAAACACGGAGGATAGGTCTGTCACTGGCTATTGGGCAGGATAGGAGTGGAATGAAACCTCCATCTTCAGAGGCAGTGTACATCTGAGTCCCAAAAGCTGTTGGACAACAGCGTGTGCAGACTGTTGCTTAGATCTCCTGCTTATGAGCTTCCTGGTTGGCTGCTGTGGGAAATAGGATGCTGTAATGGATTGACCAGCAGAGTTTTCCCTATCTCTCATTGGCTGTGTGCTGATGGGCAAGTTCCTGAAAACAGGCTTAAACACGGGTTGAAAAAACAAGTACTGAGTCTGGGCACACATGTAAGCATCCCATGCTCTCCCACACTGGAGACATTCAAGATGAAGCTGGATAGCTATCTGTCAGGGATGCTTTGACTTAGATTCCTGCATTGAGCAGGGGGTTGGACTCGATGGTCTTAGAGGCCCCTTCCAGCCCTACTATTCCATGATTCTAACCATGGAAGGTTTTCTTTTCATTGCTTGCCAAAGCCCCCTTTTTTTCAGCACAGACACTGTAGAGCAGTGTCCCCCGACATAGTCCAAAACATCTGGAGGGGACCACAACTCTCAGTGTTCTTGACCATTGGCCAGGATTTGAAGTCCTAAACTTCTGGAGGGTATTAGTTTGGGGAAGGCTGCTTTATAGGCTTCTCGAAATTGGTCAGCAGTGGCATGGAGAAATGCCAGCTCAAATTTGAAACTGAGAGCTTAGGTATATGATTAACCAAGTTTGTTGGTTGCTTCACCGTATTCCCAAAATTTGGCCTGTGTGCCTCCAACCTGTGTTTTGACCCATTTTTCATGATCAGATGAGGGTTGACTCATAACTGTCCGGTTTGTGACTGCCAAATCATTGAGATCTAAATCAGGAAAGAGGGAGGTTGAGACATCTTGTCTATTCTCTGGTAATTGCCATGGTGAAAATATAATACTTGTGCATTGTATCCTGAGTTATACAAGTTCCTTCAGCTTGGTCTTTGCTTCATTCCCTTATGCCCTTTGTTAGCTGATTTTATCTCCTAGTGATCCCCGAGAAGTGGATGGATATGCTAAATAAAACCTGTATGTTCTTTGTTTGTTGCTGTTCTAGTACACCAGGGTTTTATCCAGGGTTGAGTGGAAACTCTCTATGGAGAAAAAGGCTGTAGGTCAGTGTTATGAGCATATCCTTTGAATGCGGAAAGTCTTGGGTTCAATCCCCAGCAACTCCTGGTAGGACAGGAGTAAGCATTACTCCTGTTTAATTTTTTATTTATTTATTTATTAAATTTATTAATCGCCCATCTGACTGGTCACCCAGCCACTCTGGGCGATGTACAACCCACCATAAAACAATTTAAAACAATAAAATTTTACCATAATTTTTTTTTAAAAAAATACCCTAACCCACCCCAAATGCCTGCCTGAACAACCACGTTTTTAATGCACGACGGAAGCTCATTAAAGAGGGGGCATGACAGAGTTCCCTAGGGAGGGAGTTCCACAGAGTGGGGGCCACCACAGAGAAGGCCCTCTCCCTCATCCCCACCAGTCTAGCTGTCCTGGCTGATGGGACAGAGAGAAGGCCATCCGAGGCTGATCTTGTTAAGCGGCCTGTCTGGTGTTGCTGGAGGCGCTCCTTAAGATAGGCTGGGCCGGAACCATATAGGGTTTTAAAGGTCAAAACCAACACCTTGAATTTGGCCCGGAAAACAACTGGTAACCAGTGCAACTCCTTCAGCACTGGAGTGATGTGATCTCGCCGGCAGCTGCCTTTAATCAGGCGAGCCGCAGCGTTCTGTACCAGCTGCAGCTTCCGAACCGTCTTCAAGGGTAACCCTACGTAGAGCGCATTACAGTAGTCTAAACGAGAGGAGACCAGGGCATGTACTACCAATGGGAGCAGATGGTCGGGAAGGAAGGGGCGCAGCCGCCGTATCAGATGGAGTTGATACAGCGCTGTCCGGCTCACAGCTGACAACTGAGCCTCCATGGACAGCTGGGAGTCCAAAATGACCCCCAGGCTGCGGACCTGGTCTTTCAAGGGTAGCCGTACCCCATTCAACACCAGGTCAACATCCCCCAGCCTCCTCTTGTCTCCCACCAAAAGTACCTCGGTCTTGTCAGGGTTGAGCTTCAGCTTATTCCTCCCCATCCAGCCACTCACCGTCTCCAGACATTTGGACAGGGATTCTACGGCCAACCTTGGTGAAGATTTGAATGAGAGGTAGAGCTGCGTGTCATCCGCATATTGATGACACTGCACCCCAAACCTCCTGATGATAGCCCCCAGTGGCTTCACATAGATGTTAAATAGCATCGGGGAGAGGATGGAACCCTGTGGCACCCCACAAGTAAGTGGCCACGGGTCCGAAACCTCCTCTCCCAGTGCTACCCTCTGGTACCTGCTGGAGAGGAAGGACCGGAACCACCGCAATACAAGCTCTCCAATGCCCAACCCCTCCAGGCTGTCCAGGAGGATACCGTGGTCAACGGTATCAAAAGCCGCTGAGAGGTTGAGGAGAACAAGGAAGGAGCATTCACCCCTATCCAGAGCCCTCCTCATATCATCCACCAAGGCGACCAAGGCCGTTTCTGTCCCATGCCCAGGCCTGAAGCCCGACTGAAATGGGTCTAGATAATCAGTTTCTTCCAAGTGTGCCTTCAACTGCACTGCCACCACCCGCTCAATCACCTTGCCCAAAAATGGCAGATTTGAGACTGGGCGAAAGTTGTCCAGAACTTGAGGATCCAAGGAGGGCTTCTTTAAGAGCGGTCTTATCACTGCCTCCTTGAGGGCTGATGGCATCACTCCCTCCTCAAGGGAGGCGTTCACCACCGCCTTGATCCCCTCACCCAGTCTCTCTCTGCAGCTCATAATGAGCCAAGATGGGCAAGGATCAAGTAAGCAGGTGGTTGGCCTTACAGATGAAAGCACCTTGTCCACTTCATCAGGAGGAAGAAGCTGGAACCGATCCCACAAAACCGGTTTGCCACAGGCCGCCTCTTGCTCACTAACTGTATCCACAGTGTGCAGAGTAACACACCTAATCTGATCAATTTTATCTGCAAAGTGCCTTGCCAAAGCCTCACAGGAGGCCTTGGAATGCTCCGGTGGTTCCGGAGCCACAGGACCGACCAGGCTCCGGACCACTTGGAACAGCCTCCTGGGGCAGCACTCTGCAGACGCGATGGAGGCAGCATAATATTCCTTTTTTGCTGCCTTCACCACCACGTGATAGGCTGAAGATACAGCTCTAGCCCGTGTCTGATCGTCTTCGGAGCGAGACTTCCGCCACCGGCGCTCTAGCCGTCTCACCTCCTGCTTCAGCGCTCGTAACCGCGGATTGAACCATGGTGCAGTCCGAGCCCTGTTCAGGGGGAGAGGGCGTTTCGGAGCCACCTGATCTAATGCCCCAGTGATTGCGGCATTCCAGCCACCCACCAGGGTCTCGACCAAGTGGCCGTTGGCATGCCCCAGAGAATCCCCAAGCGTGTTCAGGAATCCATTTGGATCCATAAGACGCCTGGGGCGGACCATTTTAATGGGTCCTCCACCCCTGCGGAGGGGTTGTGGAACCGAGAAGTCCAACATCACCAGATAGTGATCTGACCATGACAAGGGGGTGGTGGATATACCCCCGACTTCCAGATCACTCCCCGCTTCTCCAGAAACAAACACAAGGTCTAGTGCATGACCGGCTACATGGGTGGGCCCAGTTAGAATATGGTGCAGCTCCCAGGAGGCCATGTTCTCCATGAAGTCTCGAGGTGCTCCTGTGAGGACCATGTTTAAGACCATGGAGAACTATTTCCAGACAGCGTAGACCACCTTTCCCCAACCTGGTGCCCTCCAGATGTGTTGGACTTCAACTCCTATTGTTGAAGCAGTGGCCATCCTGGCTGGGGGTGATGGGAGTTTTAGTTCAACATCTGAAGGGCAGCAGATTGGAGAAGGCTGGTTTAGGGCAATACTGAGCTAGACAATCCAGTGGTTTGCCTCAGCATGGCGCAGCTTTGTACGTTTCTAGAAAGTTTTGCCACTGAATTGACATTATCCTCTCTACTTAATTTTGCAATACTTGTATTTGCAAATACAAACTTTATTTTGCAATATTTATGTTTGTATATCACTTTTCAACTGTAACCATTCTCAAAGCAGTTCATAATCACGAAATTGGAGATGTAGGGGCCCCTCATAGTGTTGTTTTGCCCTCATAGTGTTGGATCCAGAATGCCAGATGCTTTCTGGTATGAGATAATGCTATCCTGTGTTTCTTGACTCTGCTCCTCTGCTCTGCAAAGGAGGATACTGGGAGGCAGCTGTTCTTCTCACATTTCACTTTAATGTTGGGTTCTCCAAATTGTTTTTGTTTATCCTTTTTTTTTTGGCCTAATGTGTGAGCGGTTGCTTTCATTTGTGTATAATATATAAACAAATACATTGAAATTTTCCCTGGTTATAAGGCCTAGGCTTGTGATTTGGTTTTTGCGCGTGCGGGGGGGGGGGGGAATGTTGGGTTGTGATACTTTTGATGCTTGTCTCTTTTACAGTAGTGCTCAGTTCTAGGCCTAAGAGGCCTATATTTCCCCAAATTCCTAGGCACTATTATCAGTTGGGTGTCAGAGGGTTCTTTGGTGTCTGCCATTTCTAGCGCTGAATATATATTTCAAATTCCTAGGCTTTGGCATTAAATTTATAGGTACTCAGGTGACCAGGAGGCCTGGTTATTTTAGTGTGTGCTAAAAGAGCATGCAATTGAATGGGAAGGAATACATTTAGGTAGTAGTGAAGTGTTGGGCTATTAAACTGACATAGTTGCTATATTAGTTCAGTTCTAATTGGTGTGAAAATAAGGTTTTTCTTTCGCTTTACTCACCTCCATCGCCTGCTCTGAACTTCAGTTGTCAGTTCACAACAGTCTCTGCTTTTGTAAGAGGGGTTTACTTCATTCCCTTTGTTCTTTCCAGAACATTCCCTTGAACAGTGGTGTGTTGGAGACTGCCTCAGCCTTTCTGCCCACATTAGGCATTGTTCCCGCAATGAGGAGCAGGCGAGACGAAATAAGAGGAAGGGGACACCCACTTCTTTGTTTCTTTTGTCTCTGTAACTAAATCTGAACAGATTTTTCAGGAAATTAAGGGAGCAATCCTATCAGGATAGGTGGCCACCTCCGAACTTGGAGGCGACCACCTATCCAATGCAGGGCAGGTGGAGCACGGAGGAGATCTCCTCTGCGCTCCAGCCACCCTGCATTTGTGGCTAGATGGCCGATTTCCGCTGTCTAGCCATGGGACTTCTGAGTCGGGGGTGGGGGGAGGCCGGGCGACACATAGGAAGCATCGTACCGGCACTTCCTCACTCCCCGACCCGGGGATGCCCCCTTTTGCCTTGCTCTGTACTCTGTGCAGAGCCCAGGGATGATCTACATTGCCTACCAAGTGGAGGGGGTGGGGAGGCGCTTTTCTGGGAACCGATCTCGGAGCACGGGCTCCGAGGTCAGTTCCCGGAAACCAAACAATCCTATGGCTGTCTAGTCGCTTTCTAGCAGCCATAGGATTGTGCCCTAAGTAGCAATTAAGTCTAACATTTTGCATCATTGTAGGCAAACTTGATGGATGTATTTAAAGTGCTTGCCACATTTGACCCTGGTAAGAAATTATCCCCCATGCCACACTAGAGATGGACCATGAGGTTCCATCTCCTGGCATAGCATTTGACTAGCTATTGAGCTGGTGCGCACTTTCCATAGCCAATTGGAATGTTACCAGGTTCCTTGCGGTCATTGTTCCGCACTATATTTTACACCTACAGCAGCTTGCTATAATCCCATGGATGATCTCCCCATTCCTTCAGGACAGGTCCTGATTCTCCATGTGACTATGACTACCTACAGTGCCTTGCATAAGCATTCACCTCCCCCCTTGACTTTTCCCCATTTGGTTGTGTTACAACCTGGAATTAAAATTGATTCAATTGGCATTTTTACCATTTGATTTACACAACGTGCTTACCACTTTGTAGGTGCAAAATATTTTTATTGTGCCACAAGTTAATTAAACAAAAGCAAACTGGCATTTGTTGGTTGCATAAATATTCTCCCCCCTGAGTCAATACTTGGTAGAAGCACCTTTGGCAGCAATTACAGCTGTGAGTCTTTTGAGGTAAGTCTCTACCAGCTTTGCACATCCAGATCCTGCAGTTTTTGCCCATTACTCTTGGCAAAATTGCAAAAGCTCTGTCAGGTTGGATGGGGACTGTTGGTGAACAGCAATTTTCAAGCCTTGCCACAGATTCTCAATTGGATTGAGGCCTGGGCTTTGACTGGTCCATTCAAAGACATTCAGGTTCTTATTTTGAAACCACTCCAGTGAAACTTCAGCTGTGTGTTTAGGGTCATTGTCCTACTGGAAGGTGAACTTCAGCCCCACTCCCAGGTCCCTTGCAGACTGAAACAGGTTTTCCTCTAGAATTGCCCTGTATTGGTCTCCATCCATCTTGCCCTCAATCTTGACTAGTTTCCCAGTCTCTGCTGATGAAAAGCATCCCCACAACATGATGCTGCCACCACTATGCTTCAATGTAAGGATGGCGTTCTCAGGGTGATTAGCACTATTGGCTTTGTGCCATGCATAGGGTTTTTCAGTAAGGCCAAAATATTCAATTTTGGTCTCATCAGACCAGAGAACCTTTTCCCACATGTTTGCTGTGTTTCCCACATGCCTTTTGGCAAGGTCCAAATGGGATTCGATACTTCCCCCCACCAGCAATGGCTTCTCACCACTCTTCCATAAAGCCGAGATTTGTGATGCATCCGGGTGATAGTTGTCTCATGGACAGTTTCTCTCATTTCTGCTGTAGATCGTTCCAGCTCCTTCAGAGTTACCATTGGCCTCTTGGTGCTTCTCTGACTAATGCCCTCCATACCCGGTCACTGAGTTTTGGTGGATGGTCTTCTCTAGGCAGAGTCACAGTTGTGCTATATTCTTTCCATTTTGTAATAATGGATTTAACAGTGCTCTGGGGGATGTTCATAGTTCAGGATATTTTTTTATAACCCTAGCCTGATTGGTGGTTCTCCAGAACTTTATTCCAGACTTGTTTTGATAGCTCCTTGGTCTTCATGTTGCTGTTTCTTTAGATAGGCTCCCCCACAAACTCTGAGGCCTTCCAGAAACATGTTTATTTAATCTGAGATCATGTGACACTTAAATTGCACACAGGTGGACTCCATTCAACTAATTATGTGACTTATTTATTTATTTATTTATTGCATTTATACCCCACCTTTTTTCCTCTTGCAAGGAACCCAAGGCGGCTTACATTATCCTCCTCCTCTCCATTTTATCCTCACAACAATAACCCTGTGCTGAAAGCAATTGGTTTCACCAGAGCTTATTTAGGGGTGTCACAACAAAGGGGGTGAATACTTATACAATCCAGGGTTTTCAGTTTTGTATTTGTAAATCATTTTGTAAAATATGTAGATTGTTTTCCCCACTTCAGCATTATGGAGTATTTTGTGTAAATCAGTGACAAGAACTCCTAATTAAATCCATTTTAAATCCAGGTTGTAACACAACAAAATGTGGAAAAGTCAAAGAGGCGTGAATACTTGTGCAAGGCATTGTAGGTGATAAGCTTCCCTACATGTTGCAGAGGGGCTGTTTCCTATGGCTTTTCTGTGGCAAGTGTAATATGTGCACTGGCCCTTAAAGCTGCTTGAGGAATCTTGAGCTTTTCTTCACCTTGGACGTTTGCTTGTAGTGCAGCAGCTTGTAAAGCTTTCTTCTCTGCTTGTCACAGAATATGGTCTGGGTGAGATGGCTTAATCAGTGGGAGGCTGGGTCATAATGGCTTAACAATTTCTGTAAACGTGCTTTTGCAGCTTTCCTGAAGGATTAGCAAAGTTTCTTCATTTTAGGTAGTCAGTAGATCTCTCTGTCTTTAGGTAGTCTTTGGAGAAGAGCCATTACTCAGTGGAACTATTTATTATTTTATCTTAAGTACTTATATCTCTCAGGAATGCTTACAAAATCAGAATGTTGAGAGAATTAAAATACATGCATCTGCATGAAGGAGGTCCCAGGTTCAATCCTGGCATCTCCTGGTAGGGTTGGGGAAGTTCTAAAACCCTGGAGAGCTGCTGACAGTCAATGTTTACAATACTGAGCTAGTTGGCCATCCTTACATGTACTTGGGAGTGTATGCCTCCTTGCTGTGATCCTGACCACTCTTTTTCTAAGGGTACGGATGTATGTCTCATGCACGTAGTTTGCATGGAGGGCATGCGGTCTTAATGGTTTATTGTACGTTGGATTAGCAAGCATGTGAACTGATCTTCTTTGTGAGCGTATTCTTTAAAGCAGGGGTGGGCAATTTGTGGCCTTCCAGATATTTTGGCCTGCAATGCCCACCATGCCTCACCATTGGCTGTGCTGGCTAAGGCTGATAGGAACTGCAGGCCAAAACATCTAGAGCACCACAAGTTGCCCACCCCTTCCTTAAACAGGTTCGCATAGAAGATCAGTTCACATGTTGGCTAATCCAACATACAATAAGCCATCGAGACTGCATGCCTTCCTTGCAAATTCTGTGCATGGGACATAATGCATACCCCTAGAAAAGACTTGTACTGAGGTTGTGGTCCTTGAAAAGAAGGAAGGTTTCTGAAGTGCCACAGTTCTTCCTCTGTGATGGATCCTCCTGATTATCTTCATCTAGAGTCTGGCTGAAGAACTTGAGGTTAGAAACATAGGAACCTGCCTTATACTGAATCAGACCATTGGTTCATCTAGCCCAGTGTTGTTGACCATTGGTTCATCTAGCCCAGGCAGGAGTTTTTCCAGCCTTACTCAGAGACACCGGGGATAGAACCTGGGACTTTCTGCGTGCAAAGCAGGTACTCTACCACTGAGCTACGGCTCTTCCCTGTGAGGTTCTCCACTATTAAGAATGCTTTGCCACTTTTATAGCTGACTGCTAGTTCACTGCAAGGCCAATGTGTTTATTCAGATTTCTAGCATACTTTATCTCTGGCTCAACGGCAGACTGCAATCTAAAAGTTACAGGAAACCAGGCGAAACAAATGTGAGCTAAAACCGTATACTAACGCCCATGTAACGGATGATGATCGACCACCAACTCAAATACAGCCCACTAACTAAGTATGGCCACTTAACAAACCTCCTTTGTGGGTGTGCTCGCCACCTGCCTGGGAGTGCAGAAATAGGGGGTGTCACCTTCCAGTACTTGACAACAATCCATGGCTAGTGCCCTACATTTGGCCTGGTGGGTGTACCCTCTTGCAAGTTCTACTGGTCTCTGAAAGCCAGCTTGATCAAAAAATGTTGTCAGTATTTCTAAAAAGGTGTTCTAGCCTTGGATCTCAAGAGAAAGGGATTTCCGGAGTTGTGGGGCAGCATGGTCTTCTGTGCCCCTTTCTTATGGTTCGTAGACGGAATGTTCAAGAGGATGCTGTGTTGGTCTGAGAGATGGTAGTGAGGCATAAGCGAAGAGACCTTTTCCTATGCCACATCACTCCTTTTCCCTTCTTTTTCTTGTTCTCTTGTTTGTAAGCCTGAGGGCAAGTCTCGTGTCTTTTCATTTATGCTGTGTTCTACCAGTGGTATCACATACTGAATTTTACTTGATGTGAGCTGCTTTTGGAGACTTTTTTTTGGAAAAGCCAGGTGCACATATGCGCGCGCACGTGCGCGCACACACACACCAATTATGCATGGCCTCTTGGATATGTGGCAATTTAGAACTTGTAAGAAGGGTCAACGCCTTCAGTTGTGCCTAGAATTTAGGCGGTACTATTCTCCGAGCCAAGATGTTTTGCTGTCCCGAAGTCATTCTGCCATATATTGCAAGGCGAGCCTGAGCATCCTATATAACAGGGGTGTTGAACCTGAGGCCCAGGGGCCAAATCCAGCCCCCAAGGTTCTCCAGATGGCCACATCCCCTTTTCACCAATTGCTGATTGTTTGGTGGGTTCCAGGATTTTGCACATTTCTTCCATGTTCTATAAGGTTGAACTGCCTCTTCCAAGGCTTAGATACTGATAGTAAGAGCTTTAAGGTAAAATATGCCAGTATGTTTCCTATTTTGGCCCTACCCACTACTGGAACACAGCTCCCAGTGCTTCTCCAAAATTCAGTTTGGCCCTCTGAGTGCAAGAGGTTCAACACCTCACTGTATTACATGGCAGGAGATTCTGAGGTTCAGCTCTCAGGTACCCCTAAAATACTGCTCCCTCAAGCAAATATTGAGCTGGGAGTACTTTTAGGCTGTTCTGGGTAATGTCCATGTGATATTCTCCTCCTACTCTGTCTGTCTCTCTCTCTGTTTCTCTCTCATTCTTTTGAAGATAGGTTGCTCCATTCTGTACCAGCTAAAGCTTCCATTCTGAAGCAAAGCTTCCTGTAGTGTACACTGCAGAAGTCTGGCCTAGAGGTTTCAAAGGCATGAATGACTCAGAGTACGGTAATTTAGTGTTGGAAAATGCTGCAGTTCTTCAGAACATCTTGATGGAACTGGTGTTACATGGATAGCATTTAAGGGACAGTTCTAGGAGGATCAGAGGAACGAAGTCTTTCCAGACATGGAAAAAGTGAAAAGACCCAGCCTTCCAACCCCCATATTCTGTGTCAGATACTGTGCAAAGTAGCCATTCCATCAAGATGGGAGGTAAACACAACCTCAAACTTGGCACAGATAGGAAGCAAGGTAGTTTCAAAGGAGTTTTAATGGGTGTAGAATCTGATGTTACTACTCCAAAAAAGTGGGAGTACATCCAGCAAACTAGCTGCAGGCAGTGGTGTGATCTATTAGCCTTATCCTCCAGGAATTTGTCTATCAAGGAGTACTAGTCATGATGGCTGTATATTACCCCCCAGTATTGGAGGTAGTATGACTCTGCCTGTTGCTGGGGAAAACCAGCAGGAGGTGCTGTTGCACTCATGTCCTGATTGTGGGCCTCCTTCTCATGGGCCGCTGGTTGGCCGCTGTGGGAACAGCATACAGGCCTTTGGTCTGATCCAGCATGGCTGCTCTTACATTCATAATACCGCTTGTAGGTGCTTGTTAGAATCCTGAGAATACAAGTCAAGCTTATGCCTGTGTGTCTTTTTTAAAAGTACATTTTAAGTTTTCACTGTTGGAAAGAAGTCTGAAAAATGTGAGGACCTAGGATTTGGAAGGATGAAGCTGGAGACACGTACAAAGAAACCTAGGCTGTATTTCAACTTGAATAAGTTCTACCTCCATATATGTTCATACGAAATAATTCACATGCCAAGTTCATGTGAAATAATGAACATAATGTGCATATAGCAATGAAAAGTATTGTGGAAGTCTTGGCAGTGTGCGTGTGTTGATTATGCAGGATACAGATTTAAGTAATACATACAATAAGCAAGGTAGCTATCACTGACAAGATATTCTGTGCTTTCTGTGGAGTCCTGTGAATGGAATGAGTTATTCACCATACTCTGTGTTAGTGTGGTTTCTCATGTCATTATGTACATCGTGAGATTGGTTCAGGCGTTCAGTTTGCCATTTGCTTGGTGTACGTAGTTAGGCCCCTGGTGAATTGTGGATCAGAGCTTTGGTGGGAGAGTGCTGTTGCCCTCTTCTCCGGCTGGTGGGCTTCCCGGATGCCTCTGATTGGCTGTTGTGTGAAATATGTGGAAATTATGGTAAAATGCTGCTAGCATTCAATGGTGGAATGATCTCCACAGTGAGGTCTGCCTTGTGCCAACGTTGTTATCTTCTCAGTGCCAGGTTAAGCTTTTCCTCTGCTCCTAGGCATTTGTTGGCATATGGTGGGGCTTTTAATGTTACGTATTCGTTATTAGGTCCCAGTATTTTATTGGAACTTTTTTTTTGCTGTTTTAAATTGTTTGAGCATTTTGTATGTTAAAGATTTTATATTACGTTTTTATTGTGATGTAATTTTGGGTTCAAATTTTTGTGAACAGCCCAGAGAGTTTTGGCTGTTGGGTGGTATAAAAAGGAGTTTTAATGACTGCACAGCTAGAGAGACAGAGGGAAGGAGGGAGGGAGCTTAAGAATCAGCTGCATCCATTTTAGGCAGCATGTGTAGGGCAGCCATTGAGTTAAAATCAGACAACAAGCAAAGAATGGGATTTAGTAAAGATGTATAATTGCTCCAGCAAAGTCCCAGCCTAAAGAGGGAAGTTATTATAGCAATTCCTGTTAAGGAGAGTCGATGGTGAGCTTTGGTGGGCAGAGTTGCTTCGATACATGGGAACCCTTTACCGTCGCTTCAACTTGTAGCCCCAGTGGCTTACCACACAGGAAAGCCATGCACAGAAATGGCTGGTGTTTGCTCAGCTCCTGACGGCATGCACCTTTAAGGGTCACGTTGCTTTTAACGGAGATAGAGAGACCAGCATGTACAACCTGACTTAGCAGTGAGCTTCCCCAGGGACCAGGAATCACTCTCCATGCTCGTCTTCCTAGCTCCGACTCGTAGAATTAATCTAGAGTGGCTCTATATCCACTGCTTTGGTTAGGGGGAAGCTAAGGGTGGAGGAAGGTGTGGGGGATGTGTTGGATGACCATCCTCTCCTGTATCCCTGGATCAGTCTAATGGGCAGGAGGGCAGTCAAGGAGACAGTTAAGGCCCTAGGGTGTGTTTTGTTTTTTTCTTTTGCAGGGAGGGGGCTCTGGCAAGACACCGGCAGTTCCTCCCTGCCGAGGGGTGAGTAGTTGAGCAGGTGGCAAGGAGTCAGACCAGCAGCCATCACCATCACTTACTCTGGGAGGGGAAGATAACAGGCGAGCAAAGGACAAGGAGCAGTCCCAGGACACACCAGTTTATCCTTCCAGGGCACTAGGGCTTTGGCAGTCTGATACACTGGCTCTGCAAAGAGGTTGGTGGTTGCTGAGCTAATGCAGGAAACTTAGCTAATGGAAGGAGCAATCCTATGGAAGGAGCAATCCTAGACGGCCATAGCATATGTTGTTTTCTGGGAACTGACCTCGGTGGCTGATGTCAGGGTGGACACTGAGCCCATAGAATCCCAGAGTAGTTCTGATTCTGAGGAAGAGCAGTCGCTCCTGGGAGAAGAGCGCGCTCCTCTTTCCCAGGACCAACAGCTGACGGAGATTCCTCCCGCCAGCATTCCTAGTTTAGTTAGCAGTCCAGGGAGTGACCGAGCACAGATAGCAGACTTGGTGGATGCGCGACGCAGACGCAGAGAGCGGCGTCAGATGGAGGGCGCGGAAAGGAGGCGTAGTGCCCAGTTGGCGCGCAAACAACGGCTGCACCCAGAGGCTCCAAGGGAAAAGGGGAGGGACTCTCCCTAGTCCTTAAGTTCAGGGGTCTGCCAGTAATTCCCTTTCAAACGGGGACCAACTGTTCCAACGTAGGGCATAGGTACTCTGCTGCTTAGATCTAGTTGCTACCTGTAGAGTTGTTAAGTTATAAAAGAAGAATAAAGCTTTGAAAGGAATTCCTTTGTCTGTGTCTGGACTTGGCTACTGGATTAGACTGAGAGAGGCCTCCAAGGAGCCCTTGACAGCTGCGCTCTGAGGTTGGTTCCTGGAGAACTGACCTCCCCCTACTTCCGTGCTGCCTCTGAGGCAGCACGGAACAGCCCCGTCCCCCGCACTCACAAGAGGAGCGCGGAGCTGCTGGAGAGGGGAGTGGCTGGGGGCGTTCTGGGGCGGGGAGAGCATAACTGCCTGTATGACACATCCTATGACACATCCTATGTGTCATACAGAAGCTTCCTTCCCTGCTCCGTGCTCCCGTGGCTAGACAGCTGCATTTGGCTGTCTAGCCAAAAAAGCAGGGCAGGAGAAGCACGGAGGGAACGATCCCCTTGTGCTTCTCCTGCCCTGCTTTGGATAGGCGGTCGCCTCTGCGTTCGGTGGCAGCCACCTATCTAGATAGGATTGCTCCCTTAGTCACTATTTACCCTAACTGAGGGTTGAAACCCTGATTATTGTCATGGGGGTTTTAACACATGAAGAAAGTATATATTTGCCCTAGAGTTGGGGTTTCCAACGTGGTCCCTGCCAGGTCCTTCCTGATTTTTATTTTATGTTTAAATATTTTTAAAATTATTATTACTTTAAATTGGGAGGCTGGCTTGCTGCAAAGCCAAGTGTTGCCATCTAGCACCATCTTTATTTGGGTTCAAAAGAGTATTTTCTGTGTTTTGGAACTTAGACCCACCTTTTCTTTGCACTTAACTTCCTGGGGAAGTTACTTTTCTTTTAGTCTCACTGGTTTGGCTTCTGGGAAATGAGTGTTCTGTGACTGGTCATCCCACATGGCAGCCATTTTGTGAATAGGCAAACACCCCGTGGCAGCCATTTTATGAGAACGTCCATGACAGACATGCCAAATTCCAAATGTGCCTACTGACTCAAAAAGGTTAGAGGCGCCTTTCTTGGATGGTGTCAAACCAATAGCATTCTAGTCTAGACCTTCCAGCTTTTTACACTCTGGGCTTTCAAGCCGTCTTTTTCCATATCTGGCGCCAGAGACTGCTTTAACTGGAGAAGCCAGGTTTGCACCAAGGATATGTTGTTTTCCAGGAACTGACCTTGGAGCCTGCTGTCTGAGGTCAGTTCCTGGAGAACCACATACATCCAAAGCTTGTGCTCCCCTCCTTGGTGAGTTGTGGCATTCCCTGAGGAAAAAGTATTCGGACTCTGTGGCTGCTTCACACTTGCAATTTGTTCTTCACCCCAAGAGTTAGCTAAGCAGGGTTTTTTTTTTTAAATAGTACCTTTTTATTTGGAAAACTTGAGAGACAATTGTAGTATGCGAGAGCTCTGCATCTGTTCCTAAATGATCTTTGATGAACTTTTGTTCAAACTGTAAATCTTTCCAGGAAGTCGTGCTTGTAAAAGAATACCCTACAGCTCTGTGGCTTGACATTTTGCATTTAATCTGTTGTGATTTTCCTCCTCCATTTTGCAGCTGAGCGCACTTGGTTATGATAGATGTTTAGCAGTAACATGCAGACCATATCTTTTCGCTGTTCCTTTCTAAACAAAAAATTACATATTAAAGCGGTCTGCTTTCCTACATATATGGAGAAAACCCTGCTGCTGATGGGGCAGGGCTGTGCATTACCTTGGAAAAGGTCTGTTTGCCAGTTCATGGTAATGTGAGGGGTATGACCCGTTGTCCAAATGGGCCAGTTTTACAGGTGCCTAGGAGAGTTGATAGAGAATTGCCCAGGGAGAGGGGTGGCAGGAGAGGATTGGTTGGCAAAGGAAATCTTAATTGCCCCCATTTCTTCCTCTCATCATTTCCTCTGCTACAAATCCCCTCCACTGGAATAATGTTTTGAGGAACCCCCACAGTTGCCTCATGGTACTCAGCACCGCGTTTTGGAGCTTTGTTTCAGATAACTCAGGCTACATTATTGAAAGCTGATTTGGGTTTCTGAAGCTGTGCTCTAGACCTTCTAATCCTCTCAGGCGGGGGCAGTCTTGGAGGTGAGCAGCTGCTTTTGTCATGGTGGCATGCTCTGGCAAAATACCAGTGGACCATCCTTGGCGCAGGATGCGGTTTTAAGATCTTTGTAGTGGTTGCCTTATGACTTGCTCCCCCACCCACCGCCCTCACTCCTACGCACCTCCAAGGAGCCCAGGATGACATACATGGGGTGCGGGGGGAACAGGGACACATGGTTATTTATCCCATTTTATCCTTACAACTAAAGTAAGGTAGGCCTGAGAGAGAGAATGACTGGCCCAGGATCACCCAAAGAGCATCACGCAAGCAGGGATTCGAACTCGGGTCTCCCTGGCCCAAGTCCAGCATTCTACCCAGTTTAGCGCATTGCTTTCCACATGCCTTTCTTGATCTAAAACCTTCATATGAACGCTGTCAGATTGTTGGAGGGCATTGAAATAATTCTCCTATCGTAAAGGAATTTGACTTGTTTATTGACAAAGGCTGACACCCAGATAGAAACCTCCTTGGACTCTACCCACATTTAATGCTTTAAGGGCACAATTCTGTGCATGTTTCGACAGAAAAAAGGCCTACTACTCCAAGCACCCCCCAGCCAGCCAGCCATGCTGGATGGGGAATGCTGGGCAATTGTAGGATTTTTTTTCTATCTAAAGATGCATAGGATTGCACCTTAGGAGATTAAAACTTCTCAGCTGAAGAGCAAATAGCATGGGATGTGCAAGGTTCAGTGCAAGGTCTACAGTTGTCAGTGACACGAAGAGCCTACATTTAATCTGGCTGCCTTGTTGTCCCCACAACTTTCAGACACACGTGTCGAAAAAGTTCATAAAATTCCAAGCAGGCTGATCTGTGCATGTTTGGTTATGTGTGATTGTCCCCGAGCTTGTATGGCAGTGAGAGCTAATGATCAGCCACTGATAAATTAGGTTGTAGGTCAGCAGAAAGTTTTGAGGATGCTTGTATCACTTCGTGGGTGAAGAGCATGAGCTATGAACTGGAAGTTCCTTTGTTTAAACATGAATCTGAAGTGAACTCTTCAACTGGCCTTAGGCCAGCCTCCTACATCTAATATGTGGATAATAATACTAGCCTACTTGCAGAGATAAATGTGTGCGAAGCACGACAAGCACTTGGAGGAACACACTCTTTAAATACCAAGCGTTATCATTTATTATTTTTCAATAGTTGTTGCTTACTCTTAACAGAGGATTACAGTTCTGGAACAGACCTCTTCCAAAACTCTGGAGTAAAGAGTCTGATTTTCCTTGAGGTTGACTCCCTGTCTTTTCAGTAATTTGGTTGTGGTGATGTGATCTGTCGCTTGCTCAGGCATGAAGTTATTGCAGCCTGTCATATCCTAGGGGGCAAACCTGTAGTGAAAACTTGGATCAGTCTCAGGCTGTGGTGCGCTGTGATCCCTCTTAAATATGTGTGTCGGCATATTTAAGATTGCTTTCAGTGGTCCTTTTGTAATGCTGGACCTCAAGAGTTGGATGTTTTTTAGCCATGTCTTGTATGTTTCTATGTACGCAAACTGGTCCTCCTGTAGACGCAGTGCTTGTAGATACCAGCTGGTGCTCTTGAATGGTGATGCACACTCTCACGTGCATGAGAAGATGCAGCCCCCCAGTTCAGTGGGGCCCAGATGGGCATTGCCATGGAGATGTCACGTATCTGCATCAGCAGCATGTGCGGAAGGGTGTGTGTTTTCCCTTCCTCATTCAGTGCAGATGCATTTGTTAGAGGGTCATGGATTCAGGGAGTGGTATCCAGTGGTGCTGTTCTGCGAGTGGGAGGCAACTGCTGCTGGAATGGATTTCCCCTCCCCCTGTGTGCCCCCACAAATCGACTCCACAGGGTTGGGGGAGCCTCCAGTGCAGATTTGTGTCATGCATGGGGCAGGGGGAACTCCGGGAGGGGGAGGATGGGGAAGTTTGGTGAGCAAGGATTGCCACTAACGTGGGGGTTGGATCCAACCCAGTTCTAAGTGTAGCCTCTAAGATTTCATTTTAAACCAGGTCTTCCTGTATTTTTTTTTAAACAATCAATTAAAATACCTCCCCCCCCGACTTTTAATAATTCATTATTCATGTACATTTTCATGTAGTGAGTTGCTGCAGGATAAATTGTTCTTGAACCAAGGTGGTTTCAACCATGTTTCTAATTTTTTAATTTGTGTATTTCCTGAACAAGCATACCTGGTAATTGGGTACTATAACAATTAAAACGTAGCTGTTAGCAATTAAAAAAGACTTTGTACTCCCCAGGAACGTAATCTGAAATCTCTGGTTTAGAGATATAAAATTCCTGGAAATCAGTGAGCCATGACGGGGAGAGAAGAATCCCCCCCCCCCCAAAAAAAAACCCCACACAGAAATTTTGGGGAAAATTGAAATATGCAGTATTTTTAAACCTAAATGATTTTGCTTTAACAACACGAACTGCATAATTTATAACTGCATTACCATGTAAAATTGTCCCATTTGGCATATTTATGGAATTTACAGATCATTCCTATGCATGTTTACTCAGAAGAAGCCCGTTCTGTTTAATGGAGTTTACTCCCAGGTAAATGTGTATAGGATTGCTGCCTCAAACATATAAATGCTTTACAGGGCATGTGCAATCGTATACTTGACCACTCAGAAATAAGTGCCACTGAGTTCGTTTGGCCATAATCTCAGACGGGTAGGTGTGGTATCTCCAAACTAGATCAAACATGACCAGAAGAAGCCAAGCATCAATTGGATGAAAAGGAAAACTGTGTATGCTTGTCTCATGAAAATGACAGAACCCTGAAAGTAGCAGCGCCCTCAAGAGAAGCATCTTGGATTTGTGTGTTGTATATGTCTGCAGTACATGTGGGCAGCAAGCAACTCTAGTATTGGGGAAACCGTGATCTTGAGTGGAATTGCAGGGTGCGAGAAGGAGGGAGAGTTGGGGGAGAAGCATGAGCTTGTGCCCCTGACCCCAAAAAGGGACTGCACCCATGACCTACACCATACACGGGAATGATCGTTCTCTAACGCTGTCGGTTGTCATCCTACACTTTTTGAGTGAGTGAAACCTTATCTTAAAACCCATTTCTCTCATTCCAAAAGAGAAAACATTTCATAGGTGTGTTTTTCAGTGTTACCCCAAATTTCCAATTTTTCTATTGGGAAAAATCAATGTCTGGGGATTGGAAAAGAACTGTGTCTCCCCCCACCCCTGTTTTTTTTTTTTCTCTCTGGGTCTTCTCATATCTCTAGTTTGATCATGCACTCCTATCTTTTTTGCAGGACAGAATTTATACATTGTATCCAATCCTGACTATTTCCCAGTGGAACAGAAACTGCCCGTGGAAAGGTTGCCCCCTCCACCCTGCAGCCCCCTGCCTCCTGAAACCTTCTGTAGAGGGTAGGGGGACTCTGCAGAGCAGATGTGGGGGGCTTGTGGGGGGGCCGCAGGGGGAAACAGCAAGGGGAAATACTGCTGTGCAAGCGGAAGTCCACTTACTTGCTGTTGGATTCAAGCCTATTTCTGCTTAGGGAGAGCATTTACAAAACTGATAATTTCTGGTTGGCTCCCTATACATATGCAAGGACATGAAATGCATAGAATTTTGCAAAAGCAAGGGCTAGTAGTTACTGGGCAGAATATAATTTTTCCTTGACATAGAAAGTAAGTGCCCATGCTGTATTATTCTGAATATTCACAATTTCCATAACAAATATAATATATATGACCTATTGCATCGTATTTATAAAGCATACCTTTCCCCCTGGTTCATTTGCTTGCATAGAAAATCAAGTTTTAAGTCAGTGTTCAGTTTGGCTGATCATCCCGAACTGTTGTTCAGAGAGTCGTGAATGTACTGTACTGTGAGCTTGTAATGTACCATGAGCTAACGTGCATTCATCTTCCCCTCTTGCATTCTGATCCATCCTCAGTTTTCAGATTTCCTCTAATCACACTTTCTTGGGATGCCAACATTGGGCAAATAGTAGTTAGTGCTAACCCCCAAACCTTGGCTTGCAAGTTTAGTTCAAAACTAGGTGGTTTCAGAATTTTCACCAGAGCTAATTCCAAGCCTCCAAATCATAATTTTCCCAACTTGGACGTCATGGCAAGCAGTGGTTAGAGGAAGCCAGGAGACAGAGGGAGTTGGCATGCTTGACCCATGCAGGGGTACATTCCCCATCCTCCAAACTGTGGTTCGAAAGATCTTAATATGATGCTTGAACTTGGCCAGTGTGCTTGATAGAAGCTCATGTATTCAGTTTTAAGCGATGAGCACAGACTATAATGTGTCTGTCTTGAATTTAGATACTTAAATCAGGTTATTTTTAAGGGGCACTTAATGTTACTGAATATTTAAAAACAAAAGTAAAAGAAATCCTATTAAATAATGTTTTTGATTTAAATGAGTCCAATTGAAACACACGCACACAAAACCTCATCCCCGAAGTGGTTGACATTAATATGAAAAATATAACATGTGGACAGCTTGGCTCAGAGGCCTGTAGTAAGAAACACAAGAGCCTCTCTTCTGAGAAATGTCTGACTTCAAAAATATTTAATTATGTTGAGGAGAGCCTTTAAGAAAAAGCTAGGTCCCATTCCAAGCCATCAGGTATGAGAAAGACGTGAACTCAAACCAGTGAAAATGTTTTAATTTATTTATTTATTATTTATTTATTTATATTCATTTCTATACCGTTTTGAGTTCTCTTTCGTATTTCAGGGCTTTACCAGGGATTGTATTCTGGTGTCTGTTGGCCAAGAAGCCCACTCAAATACTCATAGCCTGATCCCGCACAAACTTAGTCTGAAGAAAGTCAGTGCAATGGGACTTACTTTCGTGAAAGTGTACAGGGAATTGCAGCTTTTGAAGGTGCGAGGTTTAGCCATTCTTGAGTAACTTTTATCTGGCCTGTATGAGGCAACAGGCAGTTCTTGTGGTCTCCAGTGTTTGCTTGCTTGCTTATTTATTTATTTATTACATTTATATCCCACCTTCCTTCCATCATGGAACCCAAGGTGGCTCATGTGGTTCTCAGGTGGTCTTCCCTCCAAGCACTGACCAGACCTGTTTAGCTTCAGCAAGGTGGCTGCCTCACCTGCCTGCGTCCAGTGTTGCAATAAATTCTTCATTAGTTTGTAACTACAGCAAGGAGGAGGTTAATGTTAATGCCAGCAAGGGCCATGCACCCTCTTTATTTAAAAATAAGAATAAAAATTCTTTAGCTAACAGAAGCAGAGTCTCCAACATGAATGATGTAATTGAATTTTAAGATTAACGTATACGGCACGGCATATTTGCATACACTTGTTTGATTTTTGCACAGCTTGTTCTGCTTGCTTAAGCTAGGTTTCTCCATTATTTGAACATTCTGGCAAGAAAGCAAGGGTGACGGGAATGTTTAAAGAGGGGTAATGCACAGCAACACCTCCAGGCTTCATTCCTCAAAGAAGGATGTGAAACGTGGTGCGTGGTGTGTGTGTGTGTGTGTGGTTTTTTTTTGGTAGATAAAATAATAATCTGACTCTCCGGATGCCAAATTCTGTAAAAGGTTGTGCGCTTGCAAGACAACCAGGCGCTCAGACACACAATCATCTCTAAAGCCCTGTTAAGTGACTTGTTTTATATATGGATATCAACATTCCCCATCAATTGCAGAAGTTCCTGTTTGGTGCCTTTTAAACATATGTGATTGTAGAAGACATCTTAAAACTAGATTTCAGTTGGAAACTGGGGTGAGGGGACACCCCTCCCCCCATGGGGGTGATACATTTGAATTGTTTGAATATACGCTATTCCTCATAAGTAAAGTGCAGCAGTAATTTTGCCAGGGCAGTTAAAGTCTCCATTTAACGTTCTCTTCAGCATTTCGCTCATCGAACAGATTAGGATAATGGTCGATGTAGAAAACATATTTGGCGAGAGCATAAATAAATGGCTTGGTGAACAACTTGGATTTATTTTCTTGGGCTCCAAGATCACCGCAGATGGTGACTGTAGCCATGAAATTAAAAGATGCTTGCTCCTTGGGAGGAAAGCTATGGCAAACCTAGACAGCGTAGTAAGAAGCAGAGATATCACCTTGCCGACAAAGGTCCGCATAATCAAAGCTATGGTTTTCTCAGTAGTAACGTATGGCTGTGAGAGCTGGACTATAAGGAAGGCTGAGCGCCGAAGAATTGATGCTTTCGAACTGTGGTGCTGGAGAAGACTCTTACGAGTCCCCTGGACTGCAAGGAGGTCAAATCAGTCCATCCTAAAGGAAATCAACCCTGACTGCTCATTGGAAGGACAGATACTGAAGCGGAAGCTCAGATATTTTGGCCACCTAATGCAAAGACGAAAGTCACTGGAAAAGACCCTGATGCTGGGAAGGATTGAAGGCAAAAGGAGAAGGGGACGGCAGAGGATGAGATGGCTGGATAGCATCACCAATGCAATGAATATGAACTTGAGCATGCTCCGGGAGAGAGCGGAGGACAGGAAGGCCTGGCGTGCTATGGTCCATGGGGTCACGAAGAGTTGGACACGACGTAACGACTGAACAACTTGGAACAATTTTGCAACGCGTGCTACAGGTGTGCATTGCTGCTGCTAGTACAACACCATGATATGTCATCTGGGTTGTGTCGCGGGGGAGTCAGTATATAATTCAGCGACAGCATGTGTGTTGTGTCGAGACCATAAGGTCTCTCTTCATTTACATTTTTGGGCCTTTGCTTTTAATTGTCATATTCTCAGATCACGGTTGCACTAGAACCTGTTAAAACTGCAGACCAGAACGTGGTCTATTGGGACTGTACTGGATGCCTGTGTTTCTTGCTGAGCTGTGTGTGGCTGTGGGAACTGAGTTACACAGGAGGGGAACAGGCTGGCAACTTCTGGCAATTCTTTTTAGTTAATAACAATAAACAAGCACGGCTTTGGGCACCAAGTCTTCACGCCAGCTTTCACTAAAGTCAATGGGACGGCATAATTGGAGCTGGCTTGGATTCTGCCAGGAATTTTTGTTGGCATCTTATTTGGGCCAGTATAGCATTCCACGTTCTCTTCTAAAAGGCGTCTGCAAAACTCTTTCAGGCTTCTGACTTAGTTTGACTTGTTGGGTAGCTACAGCAGCATGTAGCCAAGCCCCCGATGGCCTCTTCTGCCTTTCAAGGTGCCCTACGGAGGGATAATTTGCATTGGAGAAGGAAAGGGAGTGCTTAACCTTTCCCCTGCTAGCTGCTCACCCCTCAGGTGGCGGGGAGAGTTTTAAAGTGACTGACAGGGGAAGAGTTAGGTACACCCCCCCTTCACCCCCCCCCCCGGCATCATTTTCCATGCAAACAGCTCACTCCCAACTACATTTCCACAAGGGAGAAGGAGCTGCTGGGGGTTTCATGATATGACTATACAATGCTTCATTTTGTCTCCTTAGGCAAAGTTGTTTTCAGTGGAGGAGCTGTAGCTTAGTGGCAAAGCCTCTGCTTTGCATCCAGAAGTTCCTGGGTTCAGTCCAGGAGGGGCTAGGAATCCAAATTCCTGGAGAGCTGCTGCCAGTCAGCATCAGTGATACTAAATTAGATGGACCAATGGTCTGACTTGGTATAAGGTTGCTTCCTGTGTCCCTAACGGCAAAACAGTACATTCAGCCCTTGCGTCTGGTGTTGGCTGTGTAGTTGCCATATTTTACACTCTGGATCCTGATTACTTCAAGGACTGCCGCCTTGTCCCTGAACCTGTCCTAGGGTGAGACTTCCCTTGGAGGTCCTGCTTTGGGCCCCCTCTTTGAAATATGGTGAGAGATTACATGGGACAAGTCCTTTTCCAAAGTGGCCCCAAGATTTCTTAACTTGACCCAGGAAGGAGTTCCATCCAACCCTTCTTTCCTAGAGTTCTGATTAGGGATGTCAGAGAATTCCACCATGGATCTCGGTGGGGCCAAATGCCAGTGCATTCGGCCCCCCGAACTCCATGGTGGAACGGCCTGCCACCCCCCGCCACCCCGCGGATCCCCCCCGGGACGAGACTCATCTGGGCGGATCTTCCGGGCGGTTGCGGTGGCGGCTGCGGCGGCCGGTCTTCCGACCAGCTGCCGCCGCCGCCATTGCCACTCTTGTAAAAGAAAAAAAAGAAAGAAAAAGAAAGGCATGATAGGCTACATAAATCTTTACGTAGCCTATCATGACTAGGTTAAAAAAAACCACACACATGACGTGATACTGATAGGCTACGTAAAGCTTTACGTAGCCTATCATGGCTGGCTGGGTTAAAAAAACGAACCGCATACGCAAATGGCAGCGGCTATGGCCGGCACCATTTGCGTTCCTTATTTTTGCCCTCTTAATCTACGTAAATATTTACGTAGACTATGACGGCGAAAATCAAGGGGAATGCAAATAGCGTAGCGGGCGCTATTTGCGTCCCTTTTTGATTCCCCGTTTTAGCCTACGAAAATATTTACGTAGATTAAGAGGGCAAAAATAAGGAACGCAAATGGCGGCGGCCGTAACTGCCGCCATTTGCGTACGCAGGTTTTTTTTTTTTTTACCCAGAGCCCTCCGCGGCCGGAATTCCGGCTGCGGACGGGTCTGGCCCGGCCTGGCCGGCTGCTCCGCAGAGCTGCTGCGGAGCACAGCCGGCCTCGGAGGATTCCGGGGGGGGGAGGAACGGAGCGCCTCCCCCCCCGGCGAACAGGTAAGTGACTTTCGTACATCCCTAGTTCTGATGCCTTGCAAAGACTGTTACTTTACAGAGCTTTTGGGAGTGTTGCTAAGGAGGTTCCCCTTTCAGCATTTTTTTCTTCTGCAACATATCTTTGCTGGTTTCTTCTTTTCCTCTGTTAACAGCTGTTTAGTGTTGTCGTGGGTTTTTTAAACATATTATTTAAAATAAATATATTATTTTTAAAAATATTTCTAGAATTTGTTTGTTGCTAGCCACCTGGAGGAGATTGTTAGCTTCAGAAGGGGTGATGGGATATATTTTTATTTAAATTAGTTTAATTTTTATTATGTTGTACTGCAATGATAGTGAGTCAGAATTTATAAAAGCTACATACTAAAATGTTTACATGGCCATGTGCTGGACACATTCTTGCTCCCAACAATGCTTCTCCCTAGTTCTTACTCCCCTGTAGGTTGTGTAGTTTCTGGCCGTCCTGCTTCCCACCCTGGTTAAAGCAGTCCTTGAGAACTGTTTGCATTGTGTTTCTGCAGTTGCTTCCATTTTGTCCCGTGCTGTTTTGTTTCCAGTGTTTCTCTGGGAGAGGTGAGCCCATTTTCAATCCCTTTGGTAAGGGATAGTCAATTTCTATATATGCAGGGGGCTGGGCTATTCTTCAGACCAGAAGGGGACCAGAAGTATATTTAGCCACACAAACTGACCCCTGCACACGTGATCACACTCCCTAATAAACCTGACACCGCCTAGCAATAAAGGCTTCACAATTACCAAACATGCCCATTCAGGCATAACTGGGTATTGCATTCAGGACTTGCACAGATGTAACATTTAAAATGTGGGATCTCTCTCTTCCTTGCAACTTGCAATGCCCCTTCCCCCCCTTTTCTTTATGGGTGAATGAATCTGGATGGCTTTCTTAGGTCTCTTGGGGATTTTTCTGCAACTTTAACTGGCGCTTGTGCTGAAGTCCTAATTTACACTAATCGTATCGGAGCTATCAGTACGATTGCTCCGAAACATCCATCTCCCAGTCTTAGAGCCTACCTGGAGCAGTGGTCTCAGAGGTGGATCTGCGGGGACATTTGCTCCACCCCATGGCCATTGGCTTATGGGGCACCGGAAGGGTCTATTTGTCCTTGATGCTTTTCTAACAGCTACATGAAATTGCTCGGGGAAGTCATTTGGAGGTTTGGGCTGGAGTGTCAGCAGTTCGTGGATGATACTTGGTTCTACCTCTCTTTTTCATCCACTACTCCCCAGGAGCCTGTGGAACTTCTGAACAAGCGTCCAGAGGTGGGTTGGGGATGGATGAGGGTGAACAAGCTGAGACTTAATCCATACAAGAGTGTGGGTAGGGAAATTTCCTGTGCTGGATGGACATCTACAATTGATGGTGCGTAGGGTTGCACGCCCTCTGAAGGACCACATAAGCAGTTTGGGAGTTCTCTTGAGCCCCATCAGATGTTCAGTGAAAACATGAAGAGGAGCGCTTCAGCCCCACCACACTTGTCACACGTTTCTGGCGCCCTGAACACATGGAGGGCAATGGTTCAAACAGGAGAGCTTTCTGTATCTGTGGAGGCTCTCCACGGGATACAGTATCCTGGTTTTCCATGGAGAGCTTGGAGATTCCACAGATAAAGAGAAGAACTGTCTGAACAGGCTCTCCTGTTCAGACAGTCACCCTCCAGGTGTACAGGGTGATGGGTGCGATGATGGAGTGAGGGGTGGGTGGGGAGGGGCTGAAATGCTCTTCTCACATGTTCATTGAACGCAGAAGGAAGAATGCCTGGACAGGGCTCTCGTTGTTGTTGTTGTTCAGTCGTTCAGTCGTGTCCGACTCTTCGTGACCCTATGGACCATAGCACGCCAGGCCTTCCTGTCCTGCGCTCCATCCCGGAGTGTGCTCAAGTTCATATTCATTGCATCGGTGATGCTATCTAGCCATCTCATCCTCTGCTGTCCCCTTCTCCTTTTGTCTTCAATCTTTCTCAGCATCAGGGTCTTTTCCAGGGAGTTTTCTCTTCACATTAGGTGGCCAAAATATTTGAGCTTCAGCTTCAGTATCTGTCCTTCCAGTGAGCAGTCAGGGTTGATTTCCTTTAGGATGGACTGATTTGACCTCCTTGCAGTCCAGGGGACTCGTAAGAGTCTTCTCCAGCACCACAGTTCGAAAGCATCAATTCTTCGGCGCTCAGCCTTCCTTATAGTCCAGCTCTCACAGCCATACATTACTACTGGGAAAACCATAGCTTTGATTAGACGGACCTTTGTCGGCAAGGTGATGTCTCTGCTTCTTACTATGCTGTCTAGGTTGGCCATAGCTTTCCTCCCAAGGAGCAAGCGTCTTTTAATTTCATGGCTACAGTCACCGTCTGCGGTGATCTTGGAGCCCAAGAAAGTAAAATCTGTCACTGCTTCCATTTCTTCCCCTTCTATATGCCAGGAAGTGATGGGGCCAGATGCCATGATCTTAGTTTTTTTAATGTTGAGTTTCAAACCAGCTTTTGCACTCTCCTCTTTCACCCTCAACAAGAGGCTCTTGAGATCCTCTTCGCTTTCTGCCATTAGGGTGGTATCGTCTGCATATCGGAGGTTGTTGATAATTCTCCCAGCAATCTTAATTCCGACCTCTGATTCATCCAACCCGGCATTTCTCATGATGTACTCTGCATATAAGTTAAATAAGCAGGGTGACAATATGCAGCCTTGTCGTACTCCTTTCCCAATTTTGAACCAATCGGTTGTTCCATGTCTGGTTCTTACTGTTGCTTCTTGACCCTCGTACAGGTTTCTCAGGAGACAGGTAAGGTGGTCTGGTACTCCCATCACTTTAAGAATTTGCCACAGTTTGTTGTGATCCACACAATCAAAGGCTTTAGCGTAGTCAATGAAGCAGAAATAGACGTTTTTCTGGAATTCTCTTGCTTTCTCCATGATGCAGCGAATGCTGGCGATTTGATCTCTAGTTCCTCTGCCTCTTCGAAACCCAGCTTGTACTTCCGGTAGTTCTCGGTTCGCATACTGCTGAAGCCTAGCTTGTAGGATTTTGAGCATCACCTTGCTGGCATGTGAAATGAGCGCAATTGTGCGGTAGTTTGAACACTCTTTGGTGTTGCCCTTCTTTGGAATTGGAATGTAAACTGACCTTTTCCAGTCTTGTGGCCACTGTTGAGTGTTCCAGATTTGTTGGCATATTGAATGCAGCACTTTAACAGCATCATCTTTTAGGATTTTAAATAGCTCGGCTGGAATACTGTCATCTCTGCTAGCTTTGTTGTTACTAATGCTTCCTAAGGCCCACTTGACTTCACTCTCTAGGATGTCCGGCTCAAGTTCAGTGATCGCACTATCATGGCTATCAGGGACATTCAGATCTTTCCTGTATAGTTCTTCTGTGTATTCTTGCCACCTCTTCTTAATCTTATCTGCTTCCGTTAGGTCCCTGCCTTCTTTGTCCTTTATCATGCCCGTCTTTGCACAAAACATTCCCTTGAGATTTCCGATTTTCTTGAAGAGATCTCTAGTCTTTCCCATTCTGTTGTTTTCCTCGATTTCTTTGCATTGTTCATTTAAGAAGGCCTTCTTGTCTCTCCTTGCTATTCTCTGGATCTCTGCATTCAGTTGGGTATATCTTCCCCTTTCTCCCTTGCTTTTCGCTTCCCTTCTTTCGTGAGCTACTTGTAAAGCCTCATCAGACAGCCACTTTGCTTTCTTGCATTTCTTTTTCTTTGGGATGGATTTCGTTGCTGCCTCCTGAACAATGTTATGGACCTCCGTCCATAGTTCCTCAGGCACTCTGTCTATCAGGTCTAATCCCTGAAATCTATTCCTCACCTCCACTGTATATTCATCAGGGATATGATTTAGGTCATACCTGAACAGTTTAGTGGTTTTCCCGACGTTCTTCAATTTAAGCCGAAATTTTGCAAGAAGCAGCTCATGATCTGAGCCACAGTCAGCTCCAGGTCTTGTTTTTACTGACTGTATGGAGCTTCTCCATCTTTGGCTGCAAAGGACATAATCAATCTGATTTCGATATTGACCATCTGGTGAAGTCCATGTGTAGAGTCGCCTCTTGTGCTGTTGGAAAAGAGTGTTTGCTATGATCAGCATGTTCTCTTGGCAAAACTCTATTAGCTTTTGTCCTGCTTCATTTTGTACACCAAGGCCATGCCTGCCTGTTATCCCGGTGATTTCTTGAGTTCCTACTTTAGCATTCCAATCCCCTATGATGAAGAGGACATCTTTTTTTGGGGTTAGTTCTAGAAGGTGTTGTAGGTCTTCATAGAACCGATCAACCTCAGCTTCTTCGGCCTCAGTGGTTGGGGCATAGACTTGAATTACTGTGATGTTGAATGGTTTGCCTTGGATTCGTACTGAGATCATTCTATCATTTTTAAGATTGTACCCCTGTACTGCTTTTCCCACCCTTTTGTTGACGATGAGTGCTACTCCATTTCTTCTAAGGGATTCTTGCCCACAATAGTAGATATGATAGTCACCTGAATTAAATTCGCCCATGCCTGTCCATTTTAGTTCGCTGATTCCCAAGATGTCGATGTTCAATCTTGCCATCTCATATTTGACCACCTCCAGCTTACCTTGATTCATTGATCTGACATTCCAGGTTCCTAAACAATATTGTTCTTTACAGCATCGGATTTTCTTTTCACCACCAGACACATCCACAGCTGAGTGTCCTTTCGGCTTTGGCCCAGCCGCTTCACTCTTTCTGGCGCTACTTGGAAATACCCTCTGCTCTTCCCCAGTAGCATATTGGACACCTTCCGACCTGAGGGGCTCATCTTCCAGTGTCATCTCGTTTTGCCTTGTGATACATTCCATGGGGTTTTCTTGGCAAGAATACTGGAGTGGGTTGCCATTTCCTTCTCCAGTGGACCACATTTTGTCAGAACTCTCTGCCATGACCTGTCCGTCTTGGGTGGCCCTTCACGGCATAGCTTATGGCTTCATTGAGTTACGCAAGCCCCTTCGCCACAACAAGGCAGTGATCCATGAAGGGGACAGGGCTCTCGACTCTGTGTTAACTGGGGAAGCTCAGGTAGCGGTGGTGGCCAGGAGTGCTTTTTGCCAGCTTAGGCTGGTTTGCCAATGGTGGCCCTATCTGGAGAGGTCTGATCTTATCAGAGTTAACTATGCACTTGTGATGTCCAGGCTAGATTGATTTTATTTATTACATTTCTATACCACCCAATAGCCGAAATTCTCTGAGCGGTTCACAAAAATTAAAAACACACGTACAGCATAAAAACAATATAAAATATAAAAGCATTAAAACTACAGTATAAAAGTACAAGCAGCATAAAGCATAGCAGGAACGCAGAGTTTTAAAATACAGTAACAAATTTAAAACAGCAGAGCTAAAAGGCTAGAATGCTAAAATTCCTGGGAAAATAAAAAGGTCTTCACCTGGTACCTGGAAGACTACAACATAGGCATCAGGTGAACCTCTCTAGGGTGCTCATTGTGCAACCGGGGTGCCACAGCAGAAAAGGCCCTCTTCCTGGTAGCCACCTGCCTCACTTCCTTTGGCAGGGGCTCCCGGAGAAGGGACCCCTGAAGATTATCTTAGGGTCCAGGCAGGTACATACGGGAGGAGGCGATGCTTCAGGTAACATGGTCCCAAGCCGTTTAGGGCTTTGAATGTTAATACCAGCACTTCGAATTGTGCCCAGAAATGGACTCACAGCCAGTGCAGCTGGAAAAATACTGGCATAATATGATCTGGCTGGCCAGTGCCCGTTAACAATTTTGCTGCCCTGTTTTGGACCAGCTGAAGTTCCCGGACCATTTTCAAAGGCTGCCCCACAAATAATGCATTGCAGTAACCCAGACGAGAGGTTATCAGAGCACGGATAACTCTAGCTAGGCTATCTCTGTCCAGATAAAGGCCTAGTTGGTATGTCAGCCTAAGCTGATGTAATACCTCCTACATGGGACTGCCATTAAAAATGGTTCGGAAGCTTAAGCTCGTGCAGAATGCTATCCCCCAAGTATTGTGAGGGTCAGTGTATGTGACACCTTTACTTTGCCAACTACATTGGTTGCCAACTCTCATCTGGGGCAAATTTATTTTGCTGGTTTTAGCCTTTAAAGACTTAAATGGCTTGGGATCTACCTATTTGAATGACTATCTTCACCCATATCAGCATGCTGGCATGTTAAGGTCTACAACTGAGGGCTGCCTTATGTGCCTGTGAGTAAGAACAATCAGATGGCAGGTTCGAGAGAAAGGTCTTTTTCAGCAGTGGCCCAATGGTTACTTCCAACTGAGGTTTGGCAAGCCCCATCATTACAGGTATTTAGAAGGCTTTAAAAACCTATTTATTTACCAAGCCTTTTAATATAAGCTTTTTGGACTGATGCTGATTGGTTTTAACTGCTGACTGGCTTTGGCTGTATTTCTGTTGATTTTTGGTATCTTTGAAATGGGGTTTTTAAATATAGCATTGGTTCTTTTTTTATTAAACCTTTTCAATTAAAAAAAATATGGCAGAGATTGTTAGGCCTGCTACAATTGCTTTGGGGCTAGTTCTGGACCTGGATCTCTAGTTGTCTATCCCTGGCGTAGGATGCACATTGGAATGGTTCCCAAGCCATAAGAAAGGAGGTTGGTAAGAGCTCACAAACAAATTATTTTTATGGGGTGGTGGTCAGTCTCTCGAAGTCTTGTCTATCATGGCCAAAAGAAATAGAAAAACCTGGGTATGACACCACAGAAACATGTTTATTTTCAGGGAACCTCACCACTGTAAATTTTTAATAAAATGCAGGAAATCCCCCCCTTTTATTTCTGGACCCTTCCTTCCCTCCCCCACCCTCCAGTTCCAGAGTTAGGCTTGCTTTTGGTTGCGGTGTAGCATAAGACACTGTTCCTAGTTTTACTGCTGTCTTGTGTTTGCAACACCTATTTGGGGATTGACCAAACACAGGTTTTTCTTCCAGCGAGCCAGTATTTACTGAGTGAAATAAAATGCTGTCCTTGTCCATTTATTATGCTCTTTTGTTGTGGGAGCGCAGGTCCTAGAGAACAAGGCCACTGTGAACAATAAAGTTGATTCATATCCCTCTGGTGAAATGCTTTGGCTATGGGTGTTGAACACCAAGTCTTGTTTATACATCTCTTGGTGGTTGAGAGTTATTGGGAAATCCGTGTGTTACTTTACTTTCTTATTTTGCGTGTCTTGCTGTGCTGCCTAATTTTGGAGTTTGGGTTTGTATTTGCAGAACTGAGAACTTTTGGATTCAGATTTATTGAGAATTATGCTGAGTGAATGAGGGTAGGGTCATAAGTGTATGTTCATTGTTGCAGATGAGCTTCCATATTGCCTCAAATGTCATGCATATAAATGATCACCTATTCAGGGGCGGTTCTTGGCGTAAGTGACAGTGAGTGCAAGACAGGTCAGTTGCATAGCATATGTTCTGAACATGAAAGGTTCTAGGTTCAAAATCCAGCATCTCCCAGGCTCTTGGGTATTGTGGGCTGAAAAAAAACTTCTGCTGGGGACCTTGAGGAGAAGACTGGATGGTTTTTCAGACCATGTTTTGACCCAGCTGAAAGTAAAGGGGTTGGAAGTGTACCTTTGATTTGTCAATGGATAGTGAGCTTTGATGGCAGGCTTTCACTGTTGTTTTTTCAAACTGCCTTATAAAAGAAATTCTTTCCTGTCATTTATAGGAAATTCATAGATAACAACTCCATTACCAGATGGCTATTTAACAGTCATAGATTTTGAGTTCAGCAGATCAATACTTTTAAACAGTCAAGATGTACAATCTGCCGTAATGCTTACGAATGGGCTTACAATCCTTTTATCCTCAACCTACTTGCAACCTCAATTAATAATTTTTAAAGCCTTATAAACAAAGCAGGAGAAGATCCCTTGAGCTTGATCACCTTGGTACCTAGGAACTGAAAATAATTGTTGCATCAAAATCCTCTAGGAATTGGAAGCATTTTTAAGATGTATAAACAGTGTATAAATTGATGCCTCTTATAAAGCACAGTCCATCCATCCATCCAACCATTTATTTATTTATTTAAATTCATTTCTATACTGCCCAGTAGTTGAAGCTGTCTGGGTGGTTCACAAAAATTAAAACCACAGAGTGCAGTATAAAACAATATAAAATATGAAAGCTTAAAACCCCCATATAACAGTTCAACCAGAATAAAACCTAGCAGCAATGCACAGATTTAAAACACCAGAGCTAAAAGACTAGAATGCTAAAATTCCTGGGAAAATAAATAGGTTGTCACCTGGCACTGGCATCGGTGCCAGATGAACCTCCCTAGGGAGCTCATTCCACAGCCGGGGTGCCACAGCAGAAAAGGCCCTTTTCCTGGTAGCTACCCGCCTCACTCTATTTATTTATTTATATTTATTTATTTATTTATTTGTATACCGCCCAATAGCCGAAGCTCTCTGGTGGAGGCTCCTGGAGAAGGACCCCTGAGGATGATCTTAGGGTCCGGGCAGGCACATATGGGAGGAGGTGATCCTTCAGATAACCTGGCCCCAAGCCGTTAAAGGCTTTGAATGTTAATACGATTTATGTTTTAGTGAACCTTCTTACATGTGTGGAGTACTTTCCTAGTTGCATGGAAGGACACAACATAGCCAGAAAGGGAATATGGAGGATTCTCTGTGTCAGTGAGTATAAGGCAGGAAGGGACGGCTCCTATAATTTTAGGGCCCCTCTTCTTGGACGATTGTATGGGGACTGGAAGTATATCTTGCCACAAGCTGGCTCCTTCCTGGATGGTCAGACTCTTGGTGCCCCTTCTAGAGGGGTAGGAAGCTTTGGGGGGGGCATGGGCCACTTTCCAACCCCTGGCTGCCCCCGTGGACTACACTCCTGCTGCTGCACTGCTGAAATTTGGGGGTACAGTGGCAGCAGAAAAAAGAATTACCAGTTTGCTACTGAAATTTGGCAGCAAACCACTATAAATCCTTACAAAGGACAAATTTAGCTTTTGTGCTTTTAAAGGATATGTAGTGGTTTGCTACTGAAATTTGGTGGCAAACTGGCAATTGTATTTTTGCTGCCACTAGGCCAGCATTGCAGGTGGGGGCCGCAGAAGAGTATTGTGGAGAGCACATGTAGCCTACAGGCCATGTGTTTCCCACACATGCCCTAGTATTACGGGTTTTATTGTTATGGAGCACATGTGAAGCATGGCATTTTATATCCAGTCGGTTGGTCCACTGCGTCCAGTATTTTCTCTCTTGACAAGCAGAAGCTGCTCTGCAAGTTCTTGGGCAGAGCACTTTTCTCATCCTGCTACCAGAGAATATTTTTCTTAACTGGAGATTGCACACAGAAGGTCCCAAAAGGTGCTTGGCTACTGAGCTGTGGCCCCTCTGTAAAGGTAGGCGTTGGTTTATGGTAATCATCTCAACATCTCTCAGTAGCAAGTTTTGGAACCCGCATCTCATCGTAGCCCTCTTTCCCCCTGAGCCATAGAGCCGGTCATGTACACTAGAATGAAGCCACAACATTAGATTCCAGATTCAAAGATGTAATGATAGCCACACATTTGGATGGCTTTAAAAGCCAAATGCATGAAGGATAAGACTATCATTGGCTACTAGTCCTGATGGCTATGTGCTATCTCTAGTATCAGAAGCAGAATGCCTATGTACCCCAGTTTCTGGGGAACACAAAATGGGAGGATGCTGTTGCACTCTTGTCCTACTCATAGGTTTCCCACAGGCAGCTGGTTGGCCACTGTATGAACAGAATGCTTGATGAGACGCACCTTTGACCTGATCCAGCATGGATCTTATTGCTTTCTTATGAAGAGATGTAACATTAAAGAATGGATTCTCTATCTCTTATAACTCAAACTGTTTTGAAACTTTGGGCAAACCTTTTCCCAGATCTTGATTCAAGGCTTGGTACAGCCACTAGGACCAGGCAAAATTGCTCCAGGAGCTGGGTGGGATAATAGCAAATACAACCCAGAAAACATAATGGCTGGGGATCCACAGAAGCACACGTGCTTCTACATGTGCATTTGGGCTCTGTTTAGGCTCCCCTGCCTTACGTAACACCTTATGACCACTGAAAAGCATTTGTGAAGATTGCATGGTGCAGCATATTTGTATCTATCTGTGTTGGGCTACACCTGGGGGTTTGGCTGCATCCGGGGAGACGTAGCCCAGTGGTGGAGCACATGCTTTGCATGCAGAAGGTCCCAGGTTCAGTCCCTGGTATCTTCAGATAGGGCAAGGAAAGGATCCTGCCTGAAACCCTGGAGAGCCACTGCTAGTCAGTGTTGACAATACTGGGCTAGATGGATCAATGGTCTCACTCACCATAAAGCAGCTTCCTCCTGATAACTTTGCAATTGAGAAGAATGACAGATTGACAAGAGCAGGAGATCATGGACTTTCTTCCTTTGTCAGGCATGTAGAACTGATTCTGTTGGCTCTTTGATTATATTGGAAAGGCGTCTTCATGAGCTGTATCTTGCAGAGGAGTATAGTCCTGCAGTGAATTTTTGTGGTTATTTGGGTGGTGTAGTTGTGGGGAAAGATGATGCAACCACGTGGTTAGACTTTGGCAAAGTATGTTGGAAAGTGTATTATTATAGGAAGTAGCAACATTTTATTGTCTAGCTGTTTTGCCTTCCAGTATGAAGCTGCCTTATAATGATTCAGACCATTGGTCTATCTAGCACACTATTGTCTGCTTTCCTGGTCAGCAACTGGCCCTTAAGCAGGTCTTGCTACCCGTGAGATTCTTTACCTGGAGATGTCAGATGATTCCGGGACTTTGTGTATATGCTTGATGATTGAACTATGGCCCTTTCCTTGGGAGTCAGGTGTCACAGCAACTTGGGCATATTGATTGATAAGGCTGTAGCTCCTGTGTAGAACTCGAAGATATTTTTGGCTGATGGAGTCAATCGAGGTAGAACTGGTTCTTTGACCAAGCCTAAACACCATTTTTGCAGCTCAGTTAATATACTCATTTACCTTTTGTTGCATTCTGTAGTTTGGGAATCTAAAGGTAATAGCAACGTAGGCTTCTTAGATTAGTATCTGAAATTATTTTGATAAAAGTCACCCCATCTCCAAGGGAAGCTTTGCCTCCTAGTTGAAAATAAACTGATCTCTTCATTAATTATATACTTTAGTGTGGAGGAGGTTGCGAGGAAAAGTCTGCCAGAGATCTACTGCGCTATTATGCCAATTAAATTACTTCCAAGGTACAAATATATTGTACTGGTGCACTTTAGGAACCATGTGTGATTAGGGGAAAAAAAGAAGCTGCGTTTAGAATAGATGCAACTTGAACGGGGGAAACGAAAGCTTCCACATGTTGCCTTCAGGCCTGTTTCTATAATAGAACTCTCTGACTTGATTTTGTGTTCATATAACCATCCCTGGATCTCTGTGCTTATGGCGGAGAAAACAGTATTTCTAGGAATCAGCATCAACTTTTAAAGCTGCAGCATGCAGGGCTGTAGAAATCCCAGATGCCTTGTGTATTAATGGCTCTTGAAAGATTGGGCTTCCTCCATTTTTCCTTTCCCTTGTGCAGGTCTGGCACCTAGGAACCTGAAAGACGTTTTTCCTGCCAGAATAAGCTTCTTTAGTACAGACCATTCAGAAGAATTAACACACATTTCAAACTCTTAAGTACCAACTGCAATTTCTTTAGATGTCATCAGTTGCTGTAATTTTTATGTTATAGTGCCCCCACTCCATTTTAGGTAATTTGATATGTAACCATGATTGAGTATCTGCTTTCCCTTTCGCTCCCAGTATCCAAAATGCCTTTATGGCACTGTAGTAATGGCATGTAGAATGCCTGGTGTGTTTTTTTACTGCTCTTTCCTGCCGCCTCCATAGCCTGCAGAAACAACCCATGAATAACTACGGCTCTGGGTTTGCACATAATGGCAATCCATGGTTTAAATAGCTTAGAGTTCACAAGCCAGCAACAAATCATGGGTTCTTTCTTTGGGCTGTTTGTGGTTAACAAAGCATGGTTTGTTAGTGCAGCCATGTTCACACATCACAACAACCCAGAATTCAACAACCCATACCATGGGATAGCATTATGTGTGAATCGGGTCATAGGTGAATCGGGTCCTAGCTAAATACATACCCTCAAATCCTGGGCATGTACGTATCTAGGTAGGGACACAATTTTTCCCTACAGCATGAAGCGAAAGTGGCAGTTAGGGTGTGAAGGCCCCAAGAGGCTGGTTATGCAGTTTGGCTTCAACTTCTCCCATATTGTGATTGCACAGCGTGGCATGAAACACTTCATTGTCAAGAGTCCTTGCATTTTGAAGGGTTTTATGGGATTATCTATGCTTTTGTAGCAACCCCTCCTGACAAATCCTTGACACTCTCTAGGTCCCAGCACAAAGCACAGCTTGTCTCCAGTTTGAAAGAAGCACACTCTCCATCCTTTGCTATTGGAGGAGTACAGTAGAGATTTCATCTGCTGTCTGCTAAAATGGAATATGATGGTTGCCCCTGGAGATTGTATTAGTGGACCCTTGCGCATCATGCTCCTGATAAGTTTTGCTCTGAAAATGAGCAGGAAGAGATCTATCCAGACATGATATGAGGACTGCCACACTGCCCCATGGTTGTATTGTGGGATGTAGATGGGACTGTAGCAGAGAAACCATAATGTGGCCTCTGCTTTAACTGTAGCCATAGTTTGAAAACATGTCCCCACCTTTGTCTACATGAAGATGAATCTCTGTACATGAAAAAGTAGCATTTGAATTGGCCCTAATAGTTAAACCAGCAACAAATGCACCTAATTGAGTGCATTTGAAGTCTACAAAGATAAAAGGAGCAAGCCTTATTTTAAGCTGTTACCATTCATCAAGTTTTTATGAAGGTACCTAACAAGCTATGAAAAAGCATTGTCTGATAGAGATGAAAGACCATGGTGACAGTGAATTCTGACATAATGTATGCATAGCCTTTAATGTTCCTACATTTTTCAGGTAGATCTCAAAACAGCTTTTGAGAAAAACCATACACACTTCCTGCCTATCAGGTTTCTTGATTAACACAGTTGTAAATCACTCTCTCTCCCTCCCTCCCCCCAAGGATCCTATGTCAGGTCTTTCTAATTGTGAATGTTCACTTGGAACCTTTTTAACAGCTGGTTTATTCAGCAGATTTGTTTTCTTCTAGGAAACTTCAGAGATTAACCAATGGTGCTATAGACAGCATCAAATTGTGCATATTGGCAAGGTTGATAATTCTCCAGATAATCAAGGCCTGTCACAATGACAGTTTACTACTGGACATCCTACTTATTTCCCTCTTTGTATTGGTTTTCCTGGGCCTAATGCAAAAGATGCGTGCATTTGGTTATGGAGCTCAGCTATGAGAGGAGAGACAGGTCATAGCTAAGTTATAGTATGATGTGCTTTCTGTTGGTAGCATCCATTGTTAGTCTTCCATAGAGTAAACCCACTGAAATGAATGAGGCTTAGTCTTAGAGAGCTTCGGCTATTGGGCGGTATAGAAATAATAATAAAAAAAAAAGAAATAAGAAATAGTCATGACTAAGTTGACTCCCATTCATTTCAGTGGGCATACTCTATGTAGGACTGACATAGGGTAGTATCAAATGTCTGAAGGCCAGTTAAAAAGGATCTCCTGTATCTGGGCTGAGAGAAGGGCTAGATGGTTCAATGGGTTGACTTTGAATAAGGCAGCTTCTTCTCTAAGCAGGAGCAGATGACTCCATGGGTATGCTACTAAAAGCAGTATCCCTGTTGTATCTCTCTCCCCTCCCCTCCCCCTCCCAATTTAGGAATGTTCACATTTGATTGAGCATCATCACATTGTGAGGCGCTGTGCCATTCGTTTACATTGACTGAGATGAGAAAATTCAAAGTGATAACAATGCATCACATGTTGATCTTTCCTAATTATTCCAGGGTGAAGCAGGATGTACTATGAGGATGCCATTTTCCATGGCATCCCTGTGTCATGTGTAATACCTGTGTCTTCCCACCCTATATACTTTTTTCAAAAGAATGATCTAATCATCAAGATCCTATCGCTGTATGCATCAGTGACGATGCACTCTATACCTGTGAAGCTTCTGCCAACAAACTGTACCACGGGCATAACAAGAGCCTTGCTGGATCAATGCAAGGCCCATCTAGTCCAGCGTTTTGTTCCCACAGATGCCAACCAGATGCCTCTGAGAAGCCCACGAGCAGGACATAAGCGCAATAGCTCAGTCCTCTTCATGTTGCACAGCAAGTGGTACCGAGAAGCATAACTGCCTCCGATACTGGAAATAATATATAGCTGTCATGACTAGCAGCCTTTGATAACCGCATTCCCCGTGAATTTGTCTAATCCCCTCTCAAAGCGTAGGCTTGCTCTAATGGGCTGCTTTATGCAACATTAGGCATGAAGAGCCAGCCATATAGTGCCTTCTCTGATGGCTGACACATCCTATTGGCATTCGCAAATTAACCATCATGATTTCCATCAACATCGCAGTTGCCAGTTCACATCTGCTGCTTAAGGGAGGGGCTGGAGCTCAGTGGTAGATCATGTGCGCACCAACGGTCCCAGATCCAGTCTCTGGCGTCTCCAGGTAGGGCTGGGAAAGGCTCCTGTCTGAAATCCTGGAGAGCAGCTGTGAGGCAATACAGATAACCCTGAGCTAGATGGACCATTGCTCTGATGCCACAAGACAGCTTCCATAGTTCCCATTGTTCCACTTTTGTGTTAAGAATCCTGCATTGGCTTCTCAGCACTTGAGAGATGGGGAAACACATGCATTTGGATTGCTTTTAAAAATTGGCTGTTTGTCAGTTGTACGTACTGGATTTTCAGTCTCACTTTTGCAACCTCTTTGCATAAAATCCATTCCAGGGTTCTGGAGTTTGGTCATGCCTGGTGTCCACTTTCAAGTGTCTCTTTGTCCTGGTGGCAGAATACCACAGCAAATTGGCACATTTACTCCTATGGGAGAGTTTAAAGAGACAATAAGTGTGTGTGTGTGTGTGTGTGTGTGTGTAGGGGGCGGGGAGACAGTACTGGGATGGGGGCAAAACCTGTCCGATGACACTGCAGTATCACAGTTACTTTGTTGCTGGCACCATCTGAACTGGGCTCCCAATTGTAGGAGCTTTATCATTTGCTTCTGGGACAAAGGATGGGCAGGACAAAGGATAGGCGGTGTCAAAATCTGCCCGTTGTTCCTGTGTTATGGGATGCAGACGGGAACCCTTCAAGAGGATGAGGAGGGCTCTTCAAAAGTTAAAAGAGATGGATTCCCTCCCTCCCGCCCTCCCGCATCCTTATGATTCACAGCTGTCCCCCTAGTCCCGGGGTGCTCAGTCTTCTTGCACACACATGCACCAGCGATCCTGATGCAGATACTTCAGATGCAGGCAGGGGGGACTTCGGTGGCAGTGGCGATGTCGGGGCACGCTTGGGTGGGGGCTGCAGATTGTGGACCCCTACTGTACTCTGTGCCGGCGTGATGATTTTGCCATTTCTTCTGCTCAGTGAAAGCAGGGAATCTGAAGTGTTCCAGTAAAAGCCTGTGAAGTGCACAGGAAGATCTATGTGGATGCAAGTTTACCCTGTGGTTAAAAGGGAGGTCATTCTGTTCTTGAAATGGTAGGGAGTATGTGGAAGTCAAGGGAGCAGAAAGTAAATGAAAATTGGTACAGTTTTAGAAATGATATATACGGAAGCAGAGTCCGATGGGCTGGCCCATCATTGAATGGACTTGGGGTTAATGGTGCCCTAATATACTTGCATTAAGCACCATCATGGTTTTCTTGTAGCTTTGATTCCAGCTAGCTTAATTTCACTTAGATGTACCTTGTGTTTTCTTTCTCTTGCGCTTAACGTGGTATTAGCAGGAGGGCATCTCTTATTGTGCACTGTTAATTAACCCTGTAATGAGAGAGGCTATTGGTGCAGCAGCCTAAGAAGAGCTTGATTTCCAAGCGCAGTTATGGAGGGTAAGGAACTATTTTCAGGTTTCTGGTCAGAAAATCCCACCTACATGCCCATTAAGACAGACCACAGTGTGCTTGTCTGACACTTTCAACTTCTCCATCGCAATTCATTTTTTCCTTTCCTATTATTTCTCTCTGCCCCCACCCACCCCACTTTCATGCTTTTAGCTCAGAAAAACAGAAACAAGGTTGGAAGAGAGATTGTGTGTGTGTTTTGCTAAATGATTCCAAATCCTGCAAAATTCAAAGCATGGCAAGCAGGCTGAGCTCTGCTGAATAAAAGAATAAGATCAGTTGCCAGGGAATTATGGGAGTTGTAGTCTGACACACCTGATGTACAATATCAGATGTGTCCCTTACTAACGGACCAAAGTTGTGTCAGGGTGGAAACTGAGCCAATAGAGCCCCAGAGCAGTTCTGATTCTGCGGAGGAACAGCAATCCGTGGGAGAGGAGCTCGCTCATCTCTCACAAGCACAGCAGCTGGCAGAGATTCCTCCTGCCAGCATTCCTGGGAGAGATAGTGACCCTGGCAGTGAGAGAGCGCTGGAGGGGGGCTTGCTGGACGCTCGGCGCAGACGCAGAGAGCAGCGACAGATGGAGGATGCCGAAAGGAGGCGTAGCGCTCGCTTGGCGTGCAAACAACGGTCGCGTCCCGAGGACCCAAGGGAAAGAGGGAGGATCTCTCCCTAGCCCATAAGTTCAGGGTCTTCCCGTGATTCTCCTTCAAACGGGGACCAACTGCCTTACCTGAAGCTTAGGACACTCTGTTATCTTTCTCCAGTGCTGTTCCTTGCTTTGGCGGTAGCTACTAGTATTCTGAAAGAGTCATAAAGTAATAAAGGAATAAAGTCTCGGAAAGAATTTCTCGTCATCTGTGTCCTGAGTTGGCTATTGGTGAGGACTGCAAGAAGCAGCTAGGGACCTCCTGACAGCTTGGTCACTTACCAACCTGGTCACTGAGGTCATCAGAGGACTTGCTTCAGGTGGTTCCACATGGACCAATGGCCGGAGTCCACCAGGAGAAGAGCCTTCAGTGTGGTGACCCCCCTTCTTTCAAATTCCCTGCCCCTGGAAGTCAGGCAGGCACCAACACTGTATTGTTTGTTGCGCCTCCTGAAAATAGCACTGTTCCAGGAGGCATTCCTTAATTGCCCAGTTACGGCTTTTACTGGCATTGTGTTTTTAAACAAGTGTAATTTTCTTGTTGTGTTTTAATCTTTTTATTCTTTTACTGCTTTGTCTTTAGTCTTCACTTCTCTGAAATCTGTTCTAGATATGGAGCAGTATACAAATATTGTAAATAAATAAATAAATGTTGCTGGTATGCTAGAAAACATAACACAGGATTGAAAGGGATGCATATTGGCTTCCATGCACACATTGTGGCTTTCTGGACCTCCTTCCCATGGCAGCTTTTGTGCCCCCTACAAATCCACTCGTGAGGCCTGGTGCACCTCTCGGGAGTGGCGTCTAATGCAGCAGAAGAGGCTGCAGCTGGAAGCGACAAATAGGGGAAAGTCTCTATCCATGGAACATGTATTTTAGGCGCCTGCATGGGCCTTTTTTGTATCTGTTTCTCTCTCTCTTTTACTGTATTCTCTTTGCTGTATTCCAAATGGTCTTTGAACATTCAAGGTGCAACTCAGAGATCCACCAAGCTCATCTCGGCTCATGAGCCGAGTACCGTAACCTGCCAATACTTGGCGACACCCTCCGCCTCTGAGTTTTGGCAGGCTGTGTGGGTCACGAGTCTGCAGGCTTGATGTGTATACACATTCCGTGTGAATCTTTCTTCCTGCCCTCTGCACTATGCAACCCGCGCCATAAATATACTCGAAAGTAAGAAAACCAAAAAAGAGAAATGGAACCACGAAGAGAGAAGAAAAGGGGGAGGGGAAATGGAGGCAGGGGGATACCGAGACCGGAGACAGTAGGAGGTGTGAGACAGTATTGATTGAAATAATGTGCTGTTGCACTGGGTCAGAATGTAAAACACACACACACACACACACACACACACTCTCTCTCTCTCTCTCTCTCTCTCTCTCCCCTTTTCTAACTATATTTGATATTTCCAATTCCGCTTTTTGACAGCTGCTGCACAGTGAAGTGTTGAAAAATGACTATGGGATGCCTTTCCTGTAAGCAGCAATTTAGAACCTCACATATTTAACGAGTGTATTTTAGTGGTGTCTTTTTTTTCTTAACATGCTCAACATAGCATTCTTTTCTTCGTATCCTAGCACTGCAGTGCATCTTGGTGGTAAATCTTGGGTTTAAGCATCTTAGATAACTGCAGGATGCAGATTTTTACACAGCTTCTGTTTGGAGATGTGGGCTAGATAGAGAAGGTGTGTGCATGTGTTTAATTTGACCATCATTTTGGTGGAAATTCATGTACACACAAACACACACACATGCTCACGCGCACACACACACACACACTGTTAATTTGAAGAGAAACTTAGAGGGTGATGTAATTGGAAGCAATGGTTTGTTGAAGTATAATCTACTTAAGTAAGGCATTTGTATGCATTTATAATACTGTGGCCTGGTTCAGACTACACAGATCATTAATGAATGTATCAAACACTGCCATTTCCATTACAGATACTCAAGGCACCCTGCTGTTTTTACCACTCTCTGGTGTTTCAAGGCGAAGTAGAGTTTAAATCTGAACACATTATTCGGTTCAGGGTGCAGGCATTCCGAGGAGCAGTCCAGGCCTTCTCTCTCCTATTCTCCATTGGTTGGTCCTCTTGCCGGGGACTTTTATGTCCTTTAAAGGCCGGGCCTGATGTACCTACTTGTGGTGCAGACTGTATACTTGTGTTCTCTGGGAGTTTATTTGGGATCTGTTTTCTCAGATTGGTGCCCTAAGCCCCTCTCCATCTGTGCATCTTCCAGAAAAGCATGCAGGAACTGAGGTTTTCTGTCCTCTCTGCAGCAAATCTGGAGATACGCTTATAGTACAGTCCTACACACAACTTCTCTGAAGTAAGACCTGTTGTGTCCGATGGGATTTACTTCCAGGTAAGTGTATAAGATTGCAGCCTTAAAGATCTCTCATAAATTATTTTGACGTGCCTTTGGGCCTACTCTTGTATCATCTTTCTGTGTGGCTGGCTCCCATCAGACTGCTAAATGGAGAGACTGTGTGGGACAGAAAGGTGATGTTCCACGTAGGGATGTCAGAGAAATCCACTGCGGATTCAAATGAGGCCGGATTCCAAAGAATCCGGCCTCAGGAATCGGCAGCAGATTGAGATTACTTACCTCTGCTCCAGGAGGACTGGAGGCGGAATGGCACTCGGCTGCTTCTTCCAGCCAGAGCTATTCGCCTCTTCCCTGTCCCTGCCGATTGCCTTAAAAAAAAAAAAAGTTTTTTTTTTTTTTAATGGTGATCGGGAGGATGTGCCCATAGATTTATACATAAATAGAGTCATGAATATTGCGTATAAGTCTAAGTCTATGGGCACATCCCCCCCGATCGCCTTTTTTTTTTTTTTAAAGACATTTCTTTAAAAGGCAATTGGCAAGGACAGGGAGGAGGCGAATAGGTCTGGCTGGCAGGAGGAAAGGTAAGCACCCCCAAGCCAGTCCGTCTCCCCCCCCCCAGAATCCGAGTGGAGTGGAACTGCTCTGGAGGATTCCGGGGGGGAGGAACGGATCGCTGCCCCCCGCCCCAGATTCCCCACCGGAACAGACGGTGGGGAATCCGTACACTCCTAGTTCCATGCCAGCGCTGTTAGTTCCCAGGGAGGTGTTGGTGCTGGCCTGGGGAGTAACTGCATTGTCTGTTCTGTCCTGCATGGGGGAGCATTTTGGCCTCGTGACAAAACAGGGGGATTGTTGGATTATAGTAAAGTTCAACAAATGTGTAGTTTGAGTGCATAGAATCAAAATCTCTAGCTCTATTGAGATGTTTAATAAAACACTCTAGCAGAGGGGGATGGGGCCATGCTGCATCGCCCCACCCTGGCATCCTGTGCATTATGGGGGGGGGGGGGGCTGGCGTTTGCATGCATGATTCAAATGTCTGTAGAAGGGAGTTTATTCCAAGAGGTGGGATTTCACGGTGGGGTTCTAAGGATGAAGAAATAGGGATAAGTCCTAGGAAATGAGGAAAGCCCCCCCCCCCCATGTCTCTATAATCTGATTGTAAGATCTGTGTCTTGTAGTTTAGGGGTAAATTTTGTCTGTTTTTCTTTGGATTATCTACTTGGCCTGGGTAATTTTGTGCAGAATGAGTGTAAGGTTTACAACTACAGTATTTAGAAGAAGAATTAAGTACATTCTTGCTTATTTAGTGTGACTTCGACAACTTTTGTTTCCATGTTGTGGTTCCCAAGGGTTAACAGCCTTCCCAGCAATGACAAGGTTACCTTTGTATACTTGAGGGTACAAGGGAATGGAAGAAGATTCCTCAAGTGATTCCAGATTCCAGACTGAACACTCTCAGATGGGCAGGAGGAGGAAAGGCCTCACAGCACACAGGGGCCACTGCTGAACCACTACAGAGGCTGGGAAGCAGTCTCACCACGGAGGCGCCATTTGTGGGAATGGGCTGCCCCAATTGCAGAAGCTGCAATGTCTGTGTATAGAGCTACTTGGTAGAAGTGTTGTCTTAGAGTCTCTGTGTGCATGGAGCCAAGCTGTAGCCTCTACCTCTTGAAGTTCTCACTAGGGATGTGCGAATCAGCAAAACGTGAGCTCAGTGAAGTTCTCTGAATTCCGTCTTTAACCTAGTTCTGACTCTTGTTCGTATCAGATTGAGAGCTCTATTTTTGTCCACCTGAAAATCCATGCGTATTTTTCCAAGTGTACGCATCAAGTGGGCACATGGTTGAAATGTACGCATTCTTCACCCACTGATTAAAGCGTATTTGTGCACATTTTTCAAAAGCGCACTTTTTTCGTGGGCATTTTTCAATCGTTGGCTGCTGTTGAACAGAATTTTTTTTGCTCTGCGAATCACATTGCTAGCTCGGAAATGCACAGAGTTTGACCGCAGATTGCGTCCGAGTCTGTGTTCGGTCTGGAAGGTGCGAACTGGGAAAATCCTGATCAAAAACAAACTGAAACTAATTTCTCATACATCCCTAGTTCTCACTTGGGGGCTGCCATAAATGTGAATGAAGTCTCTCTTCACATCAACATCTGGATAGGAGCGTAGGAAGCTGCTTTATACTGCTCTGTCTCGACCAGGTTATTGTTTAGTCTGACAGTAGCACTCCAGGCCCTCTTTCCCATCACCTTCTAAGGTATACTTTTTAGATAAAAACTGGAGATGCTGGGAATTGAATCTCACACCGTGTGCATGCAAATCAGGTTCTCTGCCACTGAGCTATGGCCCCTGCCCAAAGGTATGGCTTCTCTATTGCCTAGTGTACGAGTTGGTCTGGGATCTAAAGCGAGAATTATGCTCCTAGACCAACAAGCTGGACATGGATGTGTAAAACAAACCGGTTGTTGTCCCAAGATAACATATTCTGGGGGAACTGTGGGCAGAGAAAGTTTGCAAAAATTAGGTACAAGCAGTGAGGGAAGAAGGGAGACTTGAATGCTCATTCTCATTGGCATGTTCTGATCATTGAGAAGAGAAGGTGGCCTGATCATACAAACAGCAGCACATCTGGGGGAGGAGGAGAAACCTGTTTTTTTTTTTCTTTTTACCCCTTTCAGTAACACAAATGCCAGTTGGCAGGCCCACCGTTTCAAATACCGCTGGTTGCTAGGGCCTTTGATGTTTGCACATGTGCCAGATGGTCACCTGGGTTCAGAAAATGCCTGTTGTCATTGTACATGAGTAACTTCCTTCAGGAAGGGGTTGCTGCAGCCTCAAACTGAACTGCTCCACCTATTTCCTTCTGAGGTTCCTCTACAGTAAATAATGTCATAGAAAAAAAACAGATGTAGAAAAACAACATGGAAGACGTCCATTTTCTCCACAGTACTTTGGAGTGTGTACGTGTGTAGCCTGCTCCTTCTAGCAAGACCATCTAGTTACAATGGTTATGCTTTAAACGTGACCATTTGTTTTTATTTGGCTTCTCTAGGATAGCATCACGGATGTGTGTGTGTGTGTGTGTGTGTGTGCGCGCAATATCTAATCTGTTACTTTGAACACCTATAATCTGAATTCTCTATTACATACGCTAGGCGAAAAAGGTATGAGTCTCACTACCTCTGAGGGGGTTGATCTTGACGTATTTTACTAACAATGAAGAGCAGTCGGTTCTTATCAACTAATTGTGTAATTAGCACGGGGTTTGGTATGTTTGGCTCAACCTTTTGCAGAAGACCAAAGCAGCCAGGTCTCCCCACTAGCAGAGATGCAAAGGCCCGGGAGGGAAACGAAAAAATCCAGACCCCCCCGTTTTTTTCTCGTTTTTTTCTGAGGACCATTTTTGTTTTTTTCTGAAAAAATGAACAGTTTTGGATTATGAAATATTTTCTTTTAGAATTTAAGACAAAATATTTATATATTGTTACCCAGATTTTACGGCCCCCCCCAGATGATTTCTAAAGACTATGTAATAAGAACACTTTTGTAGGAAGAGCAGAGATGAAAAATGTCTGGAAATAATGGAGCCATGGGAAAAATGTTTTTTAATCCTCTCTGTAAGATTCCCAGCATAGTTAGTTCTTTTATTCCTTATTTAAAGTATTGATCTAGAGTATATTTTACTGATAGACACTTATGCTCAGTTTCCCAACATGTGAGTAGAGTCACCATTGTGCATTCTTGACAGTAAATGTGCATTCTTGACAGCTTGGGTTTTGTTCTATAGAGTTCTGTGTTTCTGATGCTGTAGCAGTCATTTAATGTAGTTCTAATCTATCCAGACAATAATTACAAATTTACTGCATTTACTTTTAAAAGTTTTAAAATATAATTTATGAGCAAACTAAGTCATACATAAAATAACTGTAGGAACAGGAAGGCTGCTTTATGTTCCTAAAGCAGCCCTCCCCAGCCTGGTGCCCTCCAGATGTTTTGGACTACAGTGCCGGGCATTCCTGACCATTGGCCATGCTGATGGGAGATGAAGGCTGATGGGAGCCAAAGTCCAAAGTATCTGGAGGGCACCACGTTGGGGAAGGCTGTCTTAAAGCAATAAAGGGACTTTAGAGCTGTGAAGAGCGCTACAAAAAAAGTACAGGTTATTTTGCAATTTTTCCAAAATTTCCAATTTTTCCGAAAACCTTCGGGGGGGGGGGGAGAGAAACCTTTTTTCATGGCCTTAAAATTTCCGGAAATTTTACATCTCAGCTGATTGGTGCCAGATGCTGGCGGTGGGGATTGGAGAGAGAGGAGTGCCAGCAAAGCTGTATGAATATGGCTCAGTCTCCTCTTTTCTAGCTCTTCAGGCCAGTAGGGAGCTGGTAGTTCTTAAGGCCAGTAGGGAGAATGAGAATGTCACGTCTGAATCTCTTCATAGCTTTCTAGGGAGAGATGCAGGTCTGCAGGTGTGGCACTGTCACTGTGACTGATGCTATGTTGGGAAGCAGTAGGTGGAGAGGGAGGGGTATAATGGATCTATTGGAGTCTTTGGATAGAGAGGGTTATGCCTCTCATGTTGATGGCAGGCCTCTTGCATGTCTCTTCACTCCTGTTTCTGGAAGTCTTAATTCTTGCCCTGGTTTGTGTGTGTGTGTGTGTGTGGGGGGGTACCCGACAAGGACCCTTAATGAGCTAGATGGGGTTTGGAGTCATATCTGAGAGGAATGATGGAGAGATGCATTCAGGTGGACCTTAAGCGTTTGGGGCGTCATTGTGGCGGGATGAGCCAGTGACTACAATGGGAAATTCGCTACATCTGCTGTAGGTGGTCTCATTTGTGAAGAGGTGGGTTTTTTCTTGGGATAATGGTATAGAACAAGACCTTCAGGGCTGGCCAAGAAGCTCATTCTTTCTTTCTGCTTGGAAGTTGACCACTTCTTAATTAAAATATCCTGTGCTGGACAGCCAGCTTTCTTACACCTTGACTAAGAGCACAATAGATGGATTTTTTATTTTTTTTTGGTCATGCCAGGTGTAACTCTGAGTACTATTTGTTTTTAAATGGATGCAAATGCCAATTGCTCCTAGTGAATCTGCTTTTTAAAAGTATATTGTTATATGTTTTAAATTTTATTTTATTGTGTGTGTTGAATTTTGTAAGCTGTTATGGGACTTTTATGTAAGGGGGGTATAAAACCCCTCAAATAAACTGGAGGGGGTAAATCAGAAGTACTGTGATCCTCAAAGTGAGAGAGAACACATACATAAGCTCTGCAGGTGCTTCCATTTTGAAAGCAATGGGTGAGGGGCAGGATGGATCGATGTTTTAAACCAAGTTGATTGAAATTACCAAAGCTAAATTTGATAGCATGATCTGAATCCTTTATTTTTAAGTCACATTTTCCATTTTGTAATTCATATATTTCTTGAGTAAACATGCATATTAATAGGTTTTAATGTTTTGCAACTAAACCAGCTTGTAATAGAGCCTTTATACTAGAAACATAATCTAAACCAGGGCAACCACAAGCCAGGATCACAAGCCAGGATCTTACCTTGGTTTATAATCCTCTTTTACAGGGTTGCAAATCACAGTTTGTCGGTTTGGCAACCTGCAGTTTTCTACATACCGGACAAGAAGTAATTAAACAAACCATGCTAGGAGAGGAGAATATGGAAAGCACCAAGCTCATTTGTGTAGCACCAAATCATAGTTTGGAGTTGCATGTAGTGACTCATAGGGTGTGATTGGATGTAACACTCTACTATGGTTTAGTAAGATGCAAATGAGCCTTGGGCTTGTGAGCTTTCCACTCCTCCAGCAAGGCTGTGAGGGGAAGTTTGGAAGTTTTTGGTTTCCATTTTTGCTTACCATAGTCTTTCATTATGTCTGAATCCAGACAAAGGTGCTTACTCTTAACTATGGTTTATGGAAACGAGCCAACTTCAAACTATGGTTTCCGATCTTGGCTTGTTTCCTTAAACTGTAGTTAAGACTAATCACAATTCCGGGTTTGAACATAATGACAAATCATGGTTAGTGAAAGTAGTTGTTGTTCAGAACATCTGCCCCCCCACCCCGAATTTCCCATCCCTGACTTCTATACACCATGGGAATCAAAACCTCTCTCAAAGCATTTTAAATTCTCCTGAAAACTTTGTGTCCAACCTCCAGTATGTTTGATAGAGGTTTATGGATTCAGCTTTAAGAGTTTGTGGCTACAAAGCAAAGTCATGGAATAAATGTAACTGCACTTAAAGCTGTGTTCAATCAATTGGTCGATTTATTGATCCAGACCTCACAACAAAACATCAGGTGACATGCAGGAATAAAGTTCAAAGACATGAATTAACACTGCAGGAGTAAAGTCGAAAACATGGATTAAATTTCTCTAAATGTAGAAAACTAAGATTGCTTTAATTAGATAATATTTTAGCTCATGTCCTCTTTGCTCCCAACAAAAATATAGCTCGTTTCTATAATATACGCTTTTGTACCAGGAAAAAAACATAATATTCAGATGATCTTCCAGGATACAAAGTGATCAGTGTATTGCTTAACACTTTTCGGAAGTCTCAATAAAAACTGCAGAAGAGAAGGATATGGCTTACTGTTTGAATGTTGCCTGGAAAGTATAGACTTTAAAAATATGTATCAAAATTAGTTTGCGTTTTTACTCCTGATTTTAAAATAATAATAAAAAATAATTTAAAAAGTATTTCTAAATGAGTTTATAAAATGCAGACGCGAGTATTAGATCTTTGTCATATTGTTGGGAGCTTGGCACTTGACCCTATGCTGTGATACCTGACAGCATTGTGCTGTCAGGTATCAAAAATGGTTGGCCTCTCTATTTGTTCACATACAAAGCTTGCCCATTTTTATTGGAATCTCTGTAGGTGCAATCCAGTGTCTGCAAAAAAACATACAGCTTAGTTACTCTGTTTGGTAGGGTTAGACTTTTGGATGACATCGCCCACTTAACCATGCTGACCTTGTTTGCTCCTGGAAAACACATCCATACAACGTGTGTGCATGTGCGCACACACGTGGGTGTGTAGTTTAGCTGACATGATTATGTAATTTTCGGTAGAGTGACTAAAGCGGCAGAATCTTTAAATTGTTCTGGCAGTATTAAGTCCATCACACAGACTACAAAGCAGCTTTGAGGACCCTGGGGAAACGAAGTGGAACACCCGTAATGTTATTGTCGCAGGATGTACTACAAGTTTATTTCTGAAAACGGCATTTTCAGTTACTCTTCAATTCACAAATAAATGTGCATATAAAATAGTGTGCAGCTGTATGTTATTTCCAAAGGTTCATCATTTAAATTTTCATTGCTATATAGATTTGTTTACTACCGGCAGGAAGTTTAGAATGAATTTCTAAAAGAATCTGACATTTGCATTGGGAGAAAATGGAACATGTATTTGATCTAAAAATATCACTTGGAATCAGTCCTAAGATACTTCTAGATCATCTGTTCTAGTCTTTGCCCTAAAGCTGGAAACTCAGAGCATTTCCTCCAGTGAATATTTTATTTTTATTTCATTTCATACCCTAGCCTTCAACAGGTTCTCAGGGTGGCTTACAAAAAGTTTAAAATTAAAGCAGAGAAAAGCATTAAAATACCTCAGTATAAAAGAGGCAATATAAAAGCAGTCAGCAGAATTAAGCAAAGAAACAAACCAAACGTATTAGGGTTTCTATAACCAGGATGAGAGGGGACAGTTTACAATCACTCTGGAGCTGAATTTTGGGTGAGCAGCAATGTTAACTGAATAACAAATATAATCATACCAACAATTCTAACTTTAAACCACAGTAAATTACAAATACAGTGCTACTGTTAGTAGGATAGTGGCAGTCCCCTTTGGAACTCTGAAAACTGTTACTGGCCCCTGCTGTTGAGTCTCGCTAATTCTCACTGGTTAAAGGTGGTTCTTTCTGTCTCTTCCTCCTTCTCTTCACCCCTGCACTGCTTGCCTTATCTTCCTCCTCAGCAGTTCTGCTTTACTTCTACTTTATTCTGCTGCCTTCTCTTGTCTTTCTCCTTCCTTCGTCTTCTCTTCCTCCTACCATTTCTTTCCTCCAACAGTCAGTTTAAGAACAGGCATGCAGCATAAAATGTCATGTACAGAGGATGAAAAAGCTTGGGGAAATTTATAGTCCTTGCCTGGTGCTAAAATGGCACGAAGGCAGGCACCAGATGAGCATTCCTGGGGAGACCATTCCACAGTTGTGGTGCCACCACCAAGGTGGCCCACCTGCAGCACCTCAGATGAAGCGGCGGGGAGGAGTACCCTAAGCGGGAATCCTATTATCTTTAGACCAAAGTTGACCAATGTCTGTTTTCTCACAGGTGGGTCTATTATTCAGTAGTCCAGGGGCCAGAATTGTATTGAGTCACTCAAGCTGGGTCCTTCACAGGCAGCCATGCTCTATGATGACAATAAAGTTGGCACTATCTAACAGTGAGATAGTCTCATTTATGGAACACGTGCACTTGGGCAACCATAACCGGAACATATGTAACACTTCAGAATGTGGAGAGTGTCTCTCTCACACACAGTTCTTGAGAACTTTTACTCCTCTGTGAAAGTGTGGGCAAGCATTCTACCACATAGTTGTGCCAGATAAAATTATGGGGGTGGGGGCATGTTTCTGGCCTGCAAGCTGGAGGCAAGAAGCTTGTTGCTAGCAGAGAGCAGAAGTAAGCACAGTGGCCCATGGTCAAAGTGCCAGCAAAACAAGCCATTCCAGCTGTCTCAATAAGAGAGGTTAGGCTAGGCTGATGAGGCTCTGGGTCATGGAGAGAAATGGGACAGAGGAGGGGCGTGGGGCACTGTCAAGAGGGAGGGTGTGATTTTGTGTGTCCCAAGAGGAGTTCAGAGCCCTGTGTGAGGGGACAGAGTTGTTTGAGGAAGACCTGTCTGTCACCAGAGTTATCGGATTGTAATGTGGACAGGTGCACTGAGGGTAGCCATGCCATCTCCTGTGCCTCCCCCTGCCTGCAGAGCAGCGTCTCACTACTGCAGGTAGGGGAGTATAAGAGGTCAAAATGACAGGGGAGAAAGTGCTGCCATGGCTGACTCATCTCTCAATTTTAGTGGGAATTTTAAAGTTCTCTGACGTGCAGTTTGCAACTCTACAAGTCTCCCACTTGAATCTTAGAATTTATAACTTTCATTTTTTCCTATTTTTTTTTTAGTGCACACTGTACACTTGTATTACACTTTTCTATGAGGCAACGCGGGTTAGGAATTCATGTATTTGTCCACTCAACACTGTGGGTCCTGCGATTTTGAGAAGGAGCAGAGGTTCTGTGAAGAAATCGCAACGCCAAGTCCCGGACTTGCTTGTTGAAGAGGGTCGTGCAGGTTGCTTAATCCCCCTTGTCTGCAGTATGTTCCTGCTTTCCTTATTTGGAAGCTTGTATTTTGTGTTTGTCTAGCAGTAGGCGCTAATCTCTACTTGAGAAGGTTCTTCCCAAACCAGTGAATCGATAGTGGCCAAAGTGCAGCATAGGTCCCACAAGGGCACAAGCTGTGTGTGTGTGTGTGTGTTTAGGATACCTGAACAGGCACTGCTAGAGCATACTGTCATGTCTTCCTAAGTCGTTCAAAATGTACTGCTCCCTGCTTTACAACTAGAGAAGATGCAAAAACACCTCAAGCCACTGTAGGCATATGTACTGTCATGACCACTGTCTCATTCTTCTGGCTTGGCTTGTTACACACTTGCCCAGAGCTTGGCTTCTGGGCAGATTTAGCTAGTGTGTATATAGATAAGTGTAAACAGAATGGTTTCAGATGTTTTTAAGGCTTGTAAAAAGTCTGACTTTTGTCTCAGTGCAAATGCTTAAAAGGATGGGGGTGGACACCTACAGGCCCCTTGTAAATCATATTCTAATCACCAGGCAGCACATTGCAGCTTCCACATTACAGATTTAACAAGGCATTTCCTTTTGTCCTAACAGATAAGGAGGGGAAAAGGCTGTTTCGCAACAGAACAACTTAGCCTCACAGTGTTCTGTGGAACTGCAGCGGTGACCTCAAACTTCCGTGTAGCATCCCCCACGCCTACATAACTTGGGCACACATTGCCAACGCTAAATGTGTGGTTGTAATTCAGGTTTCTATCTTGCGAGAAGGACTTTGTTGGGTTTGTTCTTGGTTATCTCAAGGAAGCCCCTTGCTTGACGATAACTTCTCATAATTGCATGTTACATTAGTCAGTTTTCTTTAATGAAAAAAGCAAATAATCTCACACAGGTAAGGCAGCATCCTTAGCAAAGAATATAATCAAAATCTATTTCAGTACATAAATAAGCTTATAATGTGTTGTATATCCCACATGTGTAATTTGAATGTAGTACTTATATTGTCTAGACAGGGGTGGGTAACTTCTGTATCCTTGGGTGGCCAGGTAGTGTCTGGGGACTGGATGTATGTTTGACCACACAGACTGACTCCCTCCTGAGTCCATAATAAAGTTGGTGCTGTTAAGCAATGAGGGCAGCTGAATTATGGATAACATACACTAATTGCATAGTATTACATACAGATACATACTTTCCCATGATATATACAGTTTTCAAACGGGAGAGCTAAGAAGCATGGGATATCTGGACAAACTGTAAACGTACTTGGACTAAATTTTGGGAAGGCTGCCATTGGCCAGGTGGAATTCTATCCAGTGCTTTGAAGCAGACTAAGGTGTTACAGTTCAGGAATAGTTTTCTCACTTCCAATATCCTGTTTTGTATGGACGGGAGCATGCGCTGCTGGGCGCTACTTCTTAAAGGTGCACAGAGAGCCTTGAGATAGTGACATCTAACACTCACCTCTGACCTGGTCTTCCTGGGCAGGGCAGAAGTGTGCACTGGGCACTGTGGCTTTCATGAAACTCTGCCATAGAATCATAGAATAGTAGGGTTGGAAGGGGCCTACAAGGCCATCGAGTCCAACCCCCTGCTCATGCAGGAATCCAAGTCAGAGCATCCCTGACAAATGGCTGTCCAGCCTCGTCTTGAAGGCCTCCAGTGTGGGAGAGCCCACCACCTCCCCAGGTAATTGATTCCATTGTCGTATTGCTCTTACAGTCAGGAAGTTTTTCCTGATGTTCAGCCGGAATCTGGCTTCCTGTAACTTGAGCCCATTATTCCGTGTCCTGCACTCTGGGATGATCAAGAAGAGATCCTGGCCTTCTTCTCTGTGACAACCTTGCAAGTACTTGAAGAGTGCTATCATATCTCCCCTCAGTCTTCTCTTCTCAAGGCTAAACATGCCCAGTTCTTTCAGTCTCTCTTCATAGGGCTTTGCTTCCAGTCCCCTGATCATCTTTGTTGCCCTCCTCTGAACCCTCTCCAGTTTGTCTGCTTCCTTCTTAAAGTGTGGTGCCCAGAACTGGACACAGTACTCCAGATGAGGCCTAAGCAGTACTGAGTAGAGGGGAACTAGTACTTCCTGGGATTTGGAAGCTATACTTCTATTAATGAAGCCCAAAATAGCCTTTGCCTTTTTTGCAGTCACATCACATTGTTGGCTCATATTCAGCTTGTGATCGACAACAATTCCAAGATCCTTCTCGCTTGTAGTGTGGTTGAGCCATGTATCCCCCATCTTGTAACTGTGCATTTGGTTTCTTTTTCCTAGGTGCAGAACTTGGCATTTATCCCTATTAAAGTTCATTCTGTTGTTTTCTGCCCAGCGCTCCAGTCTATCCAGATCACTTTGAATTTGTTTCTGTCTTCCAAAGTATGAGCTATCCCACCCAATTTTGTGTCATCTGCAAATTTGATCAGCATTCCCTGCACCTCCTCCTCCAAGTCATTACTAAAAATGTTGAAGAGCACTGGGCCCAGGACTGAGCCCTGCGGTACCCCACTCGTTACCTCTCCCCAGTTTGAGAAGGTTCCATTGATAAGCATTGAGTCCGATTCTGTAGCCAACTGTGGATCCACTGGATCGTTGTTTCATCTAGCCCCCTTTGAGCTAGTTTGCTCATCAGGATATCATGGGGCACTTTGTCAAAAGCTTTGCTGAAGTCGAGGTATATGATGTCTACAGCATTCCCACGGTCTACAAGGGAGGTTACTTGATCCAAAAATGAGATCAGATTTGTCTGGCAGGACTTGTTTTTGACAAATCCGTGTTGGCTTCGAGTAATCACGGCATTGTTGTCAAGGTGCTTCCAGATGGATTGCTTTATCATCTGCTCCAGAATTTTCCCAGGGATTGATGTCAGATTGACTTGTCTGTAGTTCCCAGGTTCCTCCTTTTTACCCTTTTTGAAGATAGGGACAACATTAGCCCTCCTCCAGTCATCTGGCACTTCCCCCGTCCTCCATGATTTCTCAAAGAGAATAGACAGCGGTTCTGAGAGTTCTTCTGCCAGTTCCTTTGTTACTTAAGGATGCAGTTCATCTGGCCCTGGAGATTTGAACTCATTCAAAGTAATTAGGTGTTCCTTGACCATATGCCTATCGATCTCAAGCTGCAGTCCTGCCCCTTCAGCCTGTACTTGGCCTTTGCCAGGGGGCCATAGACCCTCTTTTGGGAGAAGACTGAGCCAAAGTAGGAATTGAGCACCTCTGCCTTTTCTTTGTCATCTGTTATCGTTTTGCCATCCTTATTTAATAGCTGAACCACCATTTCTTTGCCTTTTACTATGCATGTAGCTGAAGAAAGCCTTTTTGTTTTTTTTAGCATCCCTCGCTAAACTCAGCTCATTCTCAGCTTTAGCCTTCCTGACGCCATCCCTGCAATTCTGTGCTATCTCCCTGTACTCTTTCTTTGTTACTTGGCCTTCTTTCCACTTCCTATATGTGTCCTTTTTTGTTTTCAGGTCATCCCTAAGCTTTTTGTGAAGCCACACTGGCTTCTTCTGTTGTCTTCCACCTTTTTTTCTTGTTGGAATTGTTTGTGATTGTGCCTTGAGAATTTCCTTTTTTAAAAGCTCCCACCCATCTTGGACTCCTTTTCTCGTTAGCGTCGCTTGCCATGGGACCTTACGTATCATTGTTCTGAGTTTATTAAAATCAGCTTTCCTAAAATCCAGGGTACGCGTTTGACGACACTCGGCTTTTGCTTCCCTTAGAACCAAGAACTCAAGTACAACATGGTCGCTTTCCCCCAGAGTTCCTGTAACTGCTACTTTATCCACTAAGTCATCTCTGTTGGTTAGGATCAAGTCAAGGATAGCCGATCCTCTAGTTCCTTCCTCTACTTTCTGTAGGAGGAAGTTATCCGCCACACAAGTCAGGAATTTCCTGGAGGGGCCATGTTTTGCAGAATTTGTCTCCCAACAAATATTTGTCTCCATATGTTGCATATTGTCTCCTACTGCTGTGGAGGTACCAGGCATATACACTTTCTGTGGACTTTACATATAGGCAATCAGCACCTTTGATGGTGAAGCCCCTTTCTCTTTAAATGCTACCAGAGGCACAAGTAGCGAAACACAAAGCATTTAGTAAGTGAATAGGCCAAGAAGGGCAGTTGGGGATACTGCTGAGATGAGAATTTGCGCTTGCAAATACACTCTTATTTGAATATTAGAAGAGCATTGGTGAAATGGGAAAGGCAGAAGCTCAGAGATGTCCATGACAAATTGCTAGGCCTGTTTTCTAGGTCATGGATGATGCAAGAATTGAGAACATGTCGTTGTGTTGAGTTCGAATGGTGTGTTTGGTTAATGGTGATAGTGGATTCTATTGAAAACATATAAGCTTGGTTAGAATTGGAGGCTATTCTTTCCAATTCCCAGGTACCAGAATCAAAGCTGTAGGATCCCATAATTATAATCTGCTAGCATATGCAGGGATAGACAATCCATGACAATTCTACAATTACAATTCTAGGTAATTGGGTACCTAGGATGGCTTCTCATTTCTCACTTTTGCTTATTTCTACTATGGTAAATGCTTGCAAAACATGGGTCCCAAGTTAAGTTTGATTTTCTCCTCGCTTGTCTTTATTTTGCTTTTCTTCTCATTAAAATGCTTGGTTATGATGCTGCTGGTGTGACCCACTTATGAACTGCAGCCATCAGTTGAAAACCTATAGACTAGGTGACCTTTTGATCCTTTCTAATTTCTGACTCTGTAGTTTAGGCAAGACGTTTGCCTTGGTTAAGTAAAATTCCAGCAGGTAAAAAAAAGGAAAGACCTCTGAGATGCCATCACCTAATTTGTCTAGTATAGCAGCAAAAATGTTGAAGCCTGCCTCTTCAGTGGTGCAAGAATACAGAGTAATTGGAGCAGAGTACTATCATAGGATCAGCATCTTCTGCTTTGAAAACCTAACACCTCAGCTTTGCTGCAACATTTGTTGCTTATAAATGGATTTGTCTTCCTTTATCGTTACATTAGCAGCAGGAGCATTCTGTTTGGGGGCAAATATTCTGTTTTTACGCTCATTTGAAATTCTTGTGTTTTGCTTCTGAATGGTTAATCTTGCAGACACAAGAAGCTTGAAAGCCGAGTTATCAATGCCCATTGACTGAGTCCTATGTGAACCCTCACCTCTAGGACAAAATAATCCTGTAATCCAGTCATTGAAGGGTGGAGCCACACCACCACAATTGCCCACCCCTAAAAAAATTGGATCTACAATGTCACTGTGTATTTTGTTCATGCTACCCGCTGCGCCATTCAGTGCAGCCACCTACCCTTCACAAACAATGACTCTCACCAGTTCCGGGCTTGCAGTTTCTAAGACTGCTCCTGAATTCTATAAAAAACTTGCATCAAAGCCAGCCAAGGAACATTGCGTTCGCATGCTACCTCCCTCCCCTTTTGTGGTGTGATCCTGAACTCCTGTTCCTGGTTTGCTGCGAAATGATATTGACCAAATGACCAAACTGTGGCCTGCGTCTATGTTTTTTTTTTTTAAATTATTTGTTGCATTTCTATACTGCCCCATAGCTGAAGCTTTCCGGGCAGTTTACAGAAGTTAAAACATTGAATACAATATAAAAAGGTTAAAAGCCATTTACCTAAAAGCATATACATAAACAACATATAACTAAAAACAACTTTGAACTGTCAGTCATAACTAAAGACACATCCAGGACCTTACTCGTAATGTGCTGCCAAATGCCTGGGGGTAAAGATAGGTCTTAACCTGGCGCCAAAATGATAATAATGTTGGTGCCAGGCAGACCTCATCGGGGAGCTCGTCCCACAGATGCGGGACCACCACTGAGGTCTTCTCCCTCGTTGCTGCCTTCCGAGCTTCCCTCAGAGGAGGCACTCGGAGGAAGTCCTTAGATGCTGAACGTAATGTACGGGTATTTTCATTTCGGGAGAGATGTGCTGTCAGGTATTGTGGTCCCAAGCCGTTTTTCTCCAAACCACTTTGTCTTAGTAGAAAGAGCCGCTGCTTATGTAAGTCAGGGTACTCAATTTTCACTTATCTCCCTTAGCCATGTAAGGGCCCCCCCCCACTCTTCTGAGGGTTGGGAAACCCTCTGGGACAGAGTAGGATATGGAATATGGCATGGAAGCCTGCAGCATGTAGGAGAGATCGGTGAAAATTATTCGTGCCAATTTAAGCAAGTGGACGCATTTGTTGCTCAGGCCGGGGGGGGGGATTTGTGGCACTCCAGATGTTTTGGCCTACAGCTTCCATCAGCCCTAGCCAGCGTAGTCAGTCGTGTAGGAACATGGGAGTTGTAGGACAAAACATCTGGTGGGCCACAGGTTGTCCACCCCTGCACTAAGGCAAAGCCACCATTGGATATAACCCCTTTTGTGTAAATACAGAGATCAGTGAATGTGGCCCATTATCACATGTTTGGCATTCAATAGTGTAGGACCATAAATTTAGATGTGCAGCAAATTTGTGCAATTGATACCCTTATGACTGCATTTTAGCCATTCATTGTTCTTACGAAAATGTTGTTTGAGTAGTTTTTAAAGTTTTTTTTACCTTAAAATAAAAAAGTAAAAGTAGTTGAATCTGCACATAGAATACTGATGTTTTACCCTTGATGTCACCCTTGCTTGGCACATGGTAGCATGTGGGGTATGGTACAATATGAACGCTATCTTTGCATCTCTTTTCATTGTGAAAGTCTTTTCGTATGCACATTCTTCTAGGATATCTATTTATTTATTTGTTTTGAAAAAAGATTTGGCATGCTGTTTTGTCTGTGATCACACCGACTTATGGGCTGAAAAAGCTGCAGTTATGGTTGTGTGTAAAATTTCAAGCTTGCACCATGTTTCTCAATTTGTTGGGCAGTTGCATTTCTCTTTTGCAGCCGAAGAGAACTGAAATGTCAAAATAGATGGAAATGCGAATGCCGAGCGAGGGCTGCACAAGATTTGTTCTGAGGGTTGTTTCTTTTTATGCGTTTTACTTCTGGAACTGGCCAGGAATCGCTTGGGAACCATAGTTTGATTGCTCCATTCCCCTGACTGTTGTAAACAAGTGTGTTTAGAAGTGATGTGGATTGTTGTTAAATGGCAGTGTGACAACAGCTCTTCATATTAGGATATTGGGATCTGGTACGGCTGCTACTATATTTTGTTCATTGTGAAAACTTGCCTTGAAAATTATAATCACTAATCATACATCTCACTCACCTGCAGCAGGTTAGCTTTGCCTGTTTCCCCTTCTTGTCCGTTATGCTTGTATCTCCCCACCCAGAATATCTGCAGTGCTCTTTCTCCTTCTCTCTGGCCTGGTCCAGACATCACAATCTCGATCTGCTTTAAATCATGGTTTATTGGACTGAGAATGAGTTGTGTGCCTGTGTGCTCTCTCCTTGAGCCTCCCCTGATATGTCTGGCTTTGATGAAACAACCTAAATTATATTTATTTGCAGCATTTCTACCCTGCCCTTTAGCCTCCCCCCCGGAATCCTCGACGGCCGGCTCCGCTCTGCAGCCAGGCCGCAGAGCAGCCGGCCAGGGCTGTCTGCAGCTGGATTTCCGGCTGCGGATGGGCTGCTGCGGACACAAATGGCAGCCGCCGTAGCGGCCGCCATTTGCGTCCAGCCAGGCAGCCGTGACGTAAGAATTTATGTAGCCTATCACGGCTAACCCCCCCCCAAACACAAAACAGCGTATGCAAATGGCGGCGGCTACAGCGGCCGCCATTTGCGTTCCCTATTTTTCGCCGTTTTATCCTATGTAAAGATTTACATACGCAATAACGGCAAAAAAAAAAGGAAACTGCAAATAGCGTAGTGGGCGCTATTTGCGTTTCTTTTTCACCATAAAAGCCTACATAAATATTTACGTAGGATAAAACGGCGGGGAAAAAAGGAACGCAAATAGCGTCCACTACGCTATTTCCATTCCCCTTTTTTTCGCCGTAATAGCCTACGTAAATATTTACGTAGGCTAGAATGGCGAAAAATAGGGAACGCAAATGGTGGCCGCCGTAGCTGCCACCATTTGCGTACGCTGGGGTTTTTTTGGGGGGGTGTTAGCCGTGATAGGCTATGTAAATTCTTATGTAGCCTATCACAGCTACAAAGACTCCAATGGTGGCCGCAGCAGCCCGGCCGTGGCCAGCCAGGAGACCAGCCACCGCCGCATCCGCCACGTCCGCCCCAGGTAAGTGCCGTCCCGGAGGATTCCGTGGGGGGGGGCAAGAGGCCATTCTGCTACGGATTCCGGGGGACTGGATTCTAAAGAATCCGGCCTCACTGGAATCCGTGGCGGAACTCTCTGCCATCCCTACCTGGTGCTGTTTACAAAGATAAGTAGCAAGACAGTCTTTGCCCTCAGGCTTAGAATCTAAATTTAGATTCTAAGACATGACACGCAAGGAATAAGAGGGAGGGAGGTGGTGGTGGTGACTGTGCTTCTCCTGCTCACACATGGTGGTGGTGGTGATGGCATCCGTTTACTTCCTCTCCTCACAAGGCAGTTGGTTGGGATGGCCTCTGTGAGGAGATGAGGGGCCCAGTCCTTGCTTAAATTTCTTCAACTGTCCTGTGATGTCTGAACTGGGAAACAGTAGTTCAAGGAATACTTCTAAACCAGGATATGAAACCAGGATCAGATCTAACCTGATAAGCCATTGTGTATTTGACCAAAATTGTGACATCTGAACTGAACCTTGGAGTTCCTTCAAACCCAACTCAAAAGCCACCTTTTCCATTAGGCTTTTGACATGACCTGTTAGTCGTCATTCACATCGGAAGTGAAACATAGGTCTGTTTACTTGCATTCATCCCTTGTCCTTCTTTCCCTCTTCTCCCTTTCTTGTCCCCCCTCCCTCACCCATATAAATGTAGATTGTAAACTTATTGAGGTGGAAACCTGTCCTCTGCTTATGTTACTCTGTAAACTACCAGACATGCCACTGGTACTATGCTACAACAACAATAGTAATAGTAATAATAATAAATTTGTAGAGCTGGAGCTTTTGAAGCTTGCAAGAGCCAGATGTGTTTGTATCACTTCCTTATTTATATTTATTTACTGCATTTCTATACCACCCAGTAGCCAAAGCATTATGGGCAGTCTGCAAATAAAGGTTTCTATGTCTTGTGCTCATTTCCCTGGACTGCAGTAACTATCCTGGGCTTGAGAAATGTAATGTGACTCATCCTGGGAAAGCCCTTCACCAGCTGCTGCTGTTGCAGTGTGTGTGTGTGGGGGGGGGGGGAGGCGGCAGAGGCACAGAATAACATTTTTACCATGCAATGGCCACTTGTGGGAAAAAAATCATAGTGGTGCATGTGACCGACAAGGGGAACAAGTTGTCTGTAGCATCCATTCTCATGGTGAGGTGAATTTGGGCATATTTCACTGTAATCCCTTGGAAAACTTACGGCACTAGAGACACCATTAAATTCTCCTCCCCATCTCTCCAGATGCTACAGTTGACGGTGATTATGTGTGCATTGTGATTACAACTGGCCATCACGTTGAAGATGATGAGAGTTATCTTATATGCTTAGTAACCCTAAGCCCTCCTCTTCCTCCTCCTTCAGAGAAATCATAGAATAGTAGGGTTGGAAGGGCCCCATAAGACCATCGAGTCCAACCCCTTCCTCCTCCTCCTCCTCCTCCTCCTCCTCCTCTTATGGATCTAGGGTAGGGCTGAGTAGCTTGGCTAAAACTGCCTAGTGATTTTGTGGCTGACGTGAGATCTGACTTGGGTCTTCTTCTGTCAGGGTGGACACTGAGCCCATAGAATCCCAGAGTAGTTCTGATTCTGACGAAGAGCAGCTGCTCCTGGGAGAGGAGCACGCTCATCCTTCCCAGGGCCAACAGCTGGCAGAGATTCCTCCCACCGGCATTCCTGGCATAGATAGCAGTCCCGGGAGTGAGAAAGTGCGGGAAGAAGACTTGCTGGACGCGTGATGCCGACGCAGGGAGCAGCGCCAAATGGAGGGCGCGGAAAGGAGGTGTAGTGCCCGGTTGGCGCGCAAACAACGGTTGCGCCCAGAAGATCCAAGGGAAAAGGGGAGGGACTCTCTCTAGCCCATAACTTCAGGGTCTGCCAGTGATTCTCCTTCAAACGGGGACCAACTGTTCCAACTTAGGCATAGGTACTCTGCTGCTCATAGCTAGTTGCTAACAGTAGAGTTGTTAAGTTGCAAAAGAGGAATGAAGCTTTGAAAAGAATCCCTTAGTCTGTGTCTGGACTTGGCTACTGGATTAGACTGAAAGAGGCTGCCAAGGAGCCCTTGACATCTTCTTGCAATGCATTTTCTTGGGCAGTACTCTGTACGAGTTCTCAGTGGTCACCTGTGTTCTTCCAGAAACCGAGGCCATTTCTTCCCATAATCATGCATAGTCTTTTAACTGTCCTGTTGTTGTTGTTGTTTTTTAAAGAAGAAACTCTGCTTTTAAAAAGCAAAAGCAAGCATTGTTTGGATCCTCAGTGCAACTGAAAGCTTCTAGTCTCTGTAGCGGTTACAGTTCTGGAGAAAACAGTGCCGCCAAGATTTGTGGTTACATAACACCCTTTTGGTTAATGCATCTTTTCTCCCCGCACCCACTCTTTTGTTGCTGATTGCTTGTTCCGTTTGTTTTCCTGAGCAGGATTAGTTTGTTTTTCCTTGAAAGGAGGAGGAAGATGAATGGTCCGGTCTGTGGCCTAAGTCAGTTCAGCTAGAAAAGTTCCCCTTTTTGTAGTTCTCTTTTTCCTTCTCTCCCACTCCCATACACAGTATGTTTTTTTTTACAGAGTGTGACTCTGGATTTTATGCGTAGAATTTTCTCTGGATATCAGTGGTGGGTGTCATTTTTATTTATTTGTTACATTTATATCCCATCTTTCTTCCATCATAGAACTCAAGGTGGCCACATGGTGGTCTCCCCTCCAAGCACTGACCAGACCCAGACCTGCTTAGCTTCAGCAAGGTGTCTGCTTGACATGCCTTCAGACCATGCCCTGGGACATGGTCATGAAGGCATGTCATCTTTATGGCTCTCTTCCCCCCTCCCGCTGCCATTTGTTAACATCAGTGCAGAATGTGTGAGAGAACCAGCACCCTCATCTATGCTATCCCTCAGTGATCTTTAACTTTTCTGATTCCTGCCCCATCTTTAAAACTAGCCCCCCTGCCCTGGATTTCTTTATAACTGTACATGATTTATTCTGCATTTGCAGGTTTGGGGGAAAGGCAAGGAAGACTACGGGATAGGAGTAGGGAAGTTGCTTTGTGTCTAGAAGGCAACCCCTGGCTTCGCTAGGACTGGGAAAGACTCCTCTGCGATTCAGGTGCGAAGCTGTCTTACGTAGAGTCAGACAACTGATCCAACTAACTCAGTATTATCTATACCAGGGATGGGCAACAAGCGGCCCCCTCTAATTTGGACCCTTTGGGCACTCTGTAGACACTCTGGACACAATTTTGTTTTATTATTTTTCCATTTTAATTTTCTTCCCATTTTTGGCACCCCTGGGGTTGTGTATGTGGCCTGCAAAGTGGAGGCGGGGGAAGGCCCCGAGACCTCCTGAAGTTGTTCACCTCTGGTCTACACTGACTGGCAGTGGCTCTCCAGGGACTTAGGTAGGGGTCTTTGTCAGTGGAGGCAGGCGGCTCCAATGTCAGTGGGCTGGTGAATCTGCTCCGGGTTTCAGTCGGAACTCTAAAGGAGTCATGTTTGATCCCTGTGCCTCTTTCTTCTTTTGATACCTCTCATTTGAACTTGACAGATTGGGGAGGTTTTATTTTTTATTTCTTTTATTTATTAAATTTGTAAATCGCCCATCTGGTTAGTCACCCAGCCACTCTGGGCGATGTACAGCAATACAAACAGTTTTAAAACAATAAAATTCTACATCAAAATAGCGTATTTCTAAAAATACCCTAACCCACCCCAAATGCCTGCCCGAACAGCCACGTTTTTAATGTGTGGTGGAAGCTCATTAAAGAGGGGGCATGGTGGAGTTCCCTAGGGAGGGAGTTCCACAGAGTGGGGGCTACCACAGAGAAGGCCCTCTCCCTCATCCTCACCATCCTAGCTGTCCTGGCGGATGGAACAGAGAGAAGGCCATCCGAGGCTGATCTTGTTGAGCGGCCTGTCTGGTGTTGCTGGAGGCACTCATTGAGATAGGCTGGGCTGGAACCATATAGGGTTTTAAAGGTCAAAACCAACATTGAATTTGGCCCGGAAAACAACTGGTAACCAGTGCAACTCCTTCAGCACCGGAGTGATGTGATCACTCCAGTGGCTGCCTTTCATCAGGTGAGCCGCCACATTCTGTACCAGCTGCAGCTTCCGAACTGTCTTCAAGGATAACCCCACGTAGAGCACATTACAGTAGTCTAGATGAGAGGAGACCAGTTATTACCCACACAACTTTTGTGTGTTAATATAGTACACAATTTCTATTCTGAAGCACAGAGAATTTTTACAGCACAAACCTATACAGAAGGAAGTGCGACTGAGTTCAACATGGGCGTCCTCCACAGATCCATAGAATCACAGAGTTTGGAGCAGTGGAGGCTGGTGGCAACAGTGTCAGCGAGGTAGTGGATCTGCTCCAGGTTTCAGTCAAAACCAGTCAGAACTCTAAAGGAGTGATGCTTTGCACCTTGGATAACATCTTGTACTGAGTACTGACTGAAACCCAGAATGGATTTACTGCCCGATTGACGTTGGAGTCACCAGCCTCCACTGTTCCTAGTATTCCTGACCATTGGCTGGGGGCTTAAAGTCCAAAGTATCTGGAAGGCATCAGGTAGAGGAAAGCTGGAGGAGACAATTCTGAGCTAGGTGGACCAGTGGACCAACTCGATATAAGGTAGCTTCATGCAAGGCTCAACCTCTGCGAAACTTATTTAAGAATGCGTCTTCTGAGATTTTCCCAAGCATTACATTATTACATTAAATTTTAAAGCAAAGATGGTAAGATGGAGTGATTTAGAAATCTGCCTAGGTATAGTCCCGCTACATAATTAAACTGGCTTGTAATGTTTGTATTCCACTTTTCCAGGATCAAAATTGAGCTCAAAGTAGCTCCCAACACCAACAAAGCGCCAACTCCTATAAATAACATTTTGGTCCATATAGCCATATCAGAATATCAGAAGAAGAAGAACAAAAATGCAGTAGGCAAATCAACACACAATTAAAATATGGTTTAAAATGACATTGAAAAATAAATAGTTTACATAAAAATATACAATACTTGATAACTAAATTTGAAATTAGGTATTTAGTGGCTTCTGGCAAGAGTAATCAAGAAATCATAGATAAGAACTTTGATAAGCGCTTGCTTTCATGTTTATGGCCTCTATTTACAGTTTGTAACCCAAGTCAGTTGAAATGCTTAGATTTGGAAGCCTCCTCAAAACTGCTTGCCAGTGGAAAGTGCTCCTCTTGCTGTGGCAAAGGCATTTTTTTCTCCTTTGACTCATGGTAGAAAGCCGGTGTCCCTTGGTCTTGCCTCTCCTCCCAGAATAGGTCTCCTTATCTGTGCATTGTAATCTCATGTTTTGTCGCAGTCTCCATGTTTGTCTGGAGCAAATTATTTCTACAGAATAGTGCTTTATATTGCATGGTGTGAAGCCTTTCTCTGAGAAAAGGATTTTCTCCTGGGCGCTCTAATGAGTTGCTTTTAGACGCTTCTCCCTCCTGCCCCCGAAACACACGCACAGTGGTGTCCCATTCTGACAGGCTGTCCAGCAAGTGTATGTGTTGTGATGTGGACATTATCACTGTTTGGCAAGTTCCTTCAGCATCGTTTGAAATTCTCAGGCACTGAGGTGAATAGAAGTGGTCCCGACAGAATCTTGATAGAGCAAAAGTGGCAATTTAAGGCTGGTCTGCTCTCTGTGGAGCGCTTCAGCCATGTTTTGCTAGGGGAATTGCCTCATGTTTCATCCTTGGCTGATTCAGCAAAGGACGTTGCCCTGAAGTGCGCTGGTGTCCAACATTCCTGTTCGGACAGAAATTATATAATCTGCCATACGTTGAGGCAGCGGCCTGAAAACGTTGAAAGGGCCGTTGTGGCCTTCCAAAGCTAGTTAAGAATGTGCATAAACCACAGCTTCTCAGCCTGTAGCACATGATTCAGGAGGTGCTGCCGACAAACAGGATCTGGGGGTTCTTAAGAAAAGTATCTAAACTTCTGGAGAAAGGTTACCCAAATTAAGTTCTGCGTGAATTATTCAAACAAGGTGGCATGATTTCCCCTCTGTATTTTGCTTAATTATTCTACATGTTTACCATTATACATAATTTATTCTGCATTTTCAGGCCATGGGGACGGGGCAAGGAAGTCTACACAGCACTGGCCTTCAGTGGTAGGGTGCCTCCTTGACATGCAGAAGGCAACCTCTAGTATCTTTATGTAGGACTGGGAAAGCCTCCTCTCCGAAATGCAGGACACTGGTGCCATCACTGTTTACCAGCCTTCCCCAACCTGGGGCCCTCTAGATACATTGGACTACAAGTCCGAGCAACTCCAGCCAGCACAGCCATGGTGGCTGGGGGCTGATGGGACTTGTAGTCCAAAACACCTGGAGGGCCCCAGGTTGATAAAGGGTGGTGTAGACAATATGGTATAAGGTGGCTTCATATGAAGCCTTAACCTCTCCAAACTTATTTAGCAATGCACCTAGCATCTGACTTTACTGAAGCATATGATATATTTTTATATCTCACCTTTCTTCCATGATGAAACTCAAGGAAGCCTACGTAGGGTTCCCAGATGGTCATCCATCAGATGTAGAGCTGTTTAGCTGCGTCCTGAGCCTTCAGAATACAGCCCTGGTGTTGCCTGCACACATCCAGACACATCTTTACAGTAGTGGTTAAAAAAGGATAAGCCTTTAAAAACAGTTTAGATCACTAGGCAGCTGTATTCTGCAGGTGTGGCTTTTCTGTATTCCTGACACACACACACACACAGACACACCACACCACACCCACACACAGCTGTTGCCTTCATGCCCTTCTTGTGGGTTTCCAGAAGGCACCTGACTGGTCAGTGCAGGATATGGAATGTTGGACTTGATATGCCTTTGGTCTGATCCAGCAGGACTCTTTTTATGTTAACATAAGAGCTCTGGTGTTCCCATGTTCACAGCATACTGCTTCTCAACATATAGCCACTGTGACTAGTACCCACTAATGACTAAGTGCTGTGTTATGTTCTTATGTTCTTACATTCCTGACAGTTCCACATGGACCGGTGGTCCAGCTGGAGTCCACCAGGAAAAGAGCCATCAGTGTGGTGGCCCCCTTCCCGTGGAACTCCCTGCTTTTGGAGGTCAGGCAGGTGCCAACATTGTGTTCTTCCAGGTGCCTCCTGAAGACACTGTTATTTCGGGAAGTTTACTGAATCCGGTCTTATTGGAACTTGTTTCTTTTTAAATGTTTTAATTGTTTTATCATGGTGTTTTTATTCTTTTATCCTTGCTGTTCACTCCTCCGAAACCTTTTGATGTCGAGCAGTATATATATTGTAAAAATAAATAAATTCCAAGCTGCTTCTTTTGCCAGCATTCTTTTCACCCTCTATCCCATGTTAGTTTGTTTACAATTTTTAAATTGCCCACCTTTAAGACCTTTGGGTAAATGCTCAAAACAATACAGCAAGAATAAAAAAGATTGCTAGAAAGCCATAACCTTGTTTTGATACTAGATTGGCTCAGAGTTTGAAATAACATATCAAGTTAACACTCATCTATTTTAGAGGAGGAAGAGGACCAGACATAGTAAACACAAAATGTTGTTGAATATTGAAATGTGAAATGCAGTCAAACTGTTTAAGTCAAATGTCCAAACCAAGAAAGACAATGTCTCCATTGCAACCCTGAATCGTGAATAAATCTTTAATAAACAAGAGATTAACTTTAATTGCAAGGGCTATATGCTTTAATTGATTTAATTGGTATTAAATAACATAAATTTTGAGTTGATTAAGGGTTGGGGACCAATTTTAATGAGTGCGGGCAAAGATGATTTAGAATTAAGGGCACACTTGGTGTGTGTGTGTGTGTGTTTAGGTTATTCTGGGTTTTACCGCAAAGGGAATGGAGAGAAAACAAAATAGTACTCTTTTTAGTAAACTGTTTAGAAAGCAGAATTTAGTCTTGATAGAATATGATTAAAGAATCTTAAGTATTAGTATTGCTACAGAGGAGTTTGGAAAGCAATCTTCCTGTACTACCATGTGCCATGGCAACAATATTAACTTTTAGAAAGGTAGGTTTAGATCAATCTTTCCCAATCTGGTGCCTTCCAGATGTGTTGAACTGCCACTGCCATAATTCCCAGCCAGCATTTGCATTGGTGCTGCCATTTTTAAAATGTCATTTTTGCTAGAAAGTTGGGGTGCAAATCAAATTAAATACACACGTTAATTAATTAACAAATGCTGGGAGTTGTGGTCCAGCACGTCTGAAAGGCCACTAGGTTGGGGAAGTCTGCCTTCCAGAATAAAGCTCCAGAAGATGGTTTAATCCGGCCAAGGAAACAGGGTTCTGCAGCATGAATCCTGAAAGGGATAGATAGTCCCTTCGTTGACTGGGAAGAGAGAACCCTCAATGGCAAAGTTCCCTGGTACTCCCTGTCCAGGGTGGGGAGGCAGCCTTTCCCCCACCTCATTATTAGCTGTCTCCTTTCTGCCTCTTTTCGGAGACAAACCTGTTGTAATCCAGAACATCTGGAGGGCACTACCCATAAGCCCCAGACAGCATGGCCAATGGGCAGGGATTCTGGGAACACTAGTACAAAACATCTGGAGGGCACCAGGTTGCCTCACCCCTGCAGTAGCCTCTTTCAGATGTTCAGGTAACATACATGGAGGGGAAGAAGGATGGTACCTGGAGCTGACCTTCTCACATTGTTTTGAAGGTCTACAGGAGAGAAGGGAGTGAGGGCAATCTCCACTGGCTCTGCTGAAAGCGCTGGGCTCTTCCTGCCACTCAACTCAAGCTCCTAGGTTCCATCCCTGGCATCTCATTGTAGGACTGGATTGCCGTAGGACTTGGACAGCTGCTGCTAGTGGGCTAAATGGTCTGACTCAATATAAGGCAGCTTCCTCTGTTCCTAGTTCATTTGGGGGGGAGGGGGGAGATTCCCGCAGCAATTTATGCAGCAATTTATGCAGCAATTTACAATAAATCAAAATAAGAAAAAAAAATACACAAAGACTTTAAAGCCAAGTGACTGAAAAAAGCAGCAGTACAAAGAATAGTGTGAGTCGATCAATAAAAACTTAACCAACTGGTTAGAAAGTCAACCTGAAATAAAACAAAAAGGTGTAAATGGTTGCGGAAGGACAACTTCGGAATGTATCCCTGTGATTTTGGTACTGTAGAGCTCAAAGGGCTTTTGTGTTGGCGTTCAGCCCCCCAATTCTGAAGAGATGGATATGGGTGAGGATCAGGAGCTTGCAGTGTGTGTGTGTGTGTGTGTACACACACACACGCACACACACACACACACAGAGCGACATTGCGCACAACTCCTGCTAATGCATTTCATGGTGAAGGAGCTCAGAGCCCGATTCATGCATGATGTTGGCAATGCAATTGTGTCTGCAAAGCCTCTCCCCTGGGCTGACTTTAAACATTGTACCTCCTGCTTCTCATGTGATCTGGGATTTCCTAATGCGAAACAAATCCATGTTTCCGGTGCGGTTTTGGCAGGGCCGAGTCCAGGTGTGCGTGGCCCGGCAGGAAAGTGCCTCCTGGTCAGCCTGATCTGATACCAGTGTGCCCTCGCCCCTATCTACAGCACTACAGTCTACAGCAGGCATCTGTGGGCTGACGGATGTAACTATCCACAGTGCCCTGATGTAGCATTGCTGTGGGGCATTGTGGGGCATTTATAATGGCAGTTTCCCAGCTGCTCACTGCAGGGTAAACTGGAGGCCTGGAGCAGGGTGGGAGAGTGGGCTTAGTGCGGGTGTTTTTCAGTGGTGGATCTTGCCAGAATATAGGGGCCTTGGCAGCTACTGGAAGGGGTGGGGGTGGGGGGGAAATGACACAACATCTGAATTTTGGTGTGGAGTCTTAGGGAATGTTTTGCGGCAACAGCCATGCTGCAGGAGTAGAATATGAATCATATGCTCCTTTCTAATCGGCATCCGAGAGTTGGGGCCCCTCGGTCACTGCGACTGATACTGTGCAAGCCGGTGCAATGGAATAATGGAAAACCCTCACTGGCGCACCAGAGGTGGGCTTGTGGGAATTCCTTTGCATCCTGGTCCATATCTTCTATTCTTACGACCAAACAGTGAGTACGTGTTACTCCTCCTCCTTGTAATTTGTCAAATGCTGTACGTAAGAACATGCAAAGCTGGTCTGTAGTGGTTTGTCTCTCTCTGTATTATACTGACTGACTGGTGGCTGTCCAGAGTTTCAGGCATCTTTCCCAGCCCTACTGGGAGATGCTGAGGATTGAACCTGAGACATTTGCCCGGCACAGAAGTAGACAACAAGCAGCCAAGGATTTCCATCCAGCTCAAAGAGATTTCTGATGTCGGGGTCAGTCCCAAACACCCGATGGCCTATTGGCCGCTATCTTTTATGCAAAGGGAGACACAAGGCAAGAGCTCTTTAACACCCTGCTCCCTTTGAACCCCAAAGCCTTCCCTTTGTACACTGTAGTTGTTCATTCTTGCTTGCGTCTTGGCTCATGGGCCAATCAAGGTATACAGTCAGGGCCAGAAATATTGGAACAAGGATAACTGTTGTGGCAGTTGGCCTCTGTACACCACCACACTGAAGTTGAAAGGAAACACACCCAGATGGGAGCGAAGTCAGGACTTTCAGCTGTAATTCAAGGGGTTTGACAAAAGTGGGGCACTAACCATTCAGGAAGGACAACCAGTGGCATACACCTCCCCCCATCTTTGGTGGCTCATAAGTAATGGAACAAACCAACATCATTTCAAACTGAAGGATCGCCTTTAATACCTGGATGAAAATCCTTTGCAGTCAATGACTGCCTGAAGTCTGGAACCCATGGACATGACCCAATGCTGAGTTTCCTCCCTCTAGATTCTATGCCAGGCCTTTACTGCAGCTGCCTTCAGCTGCTGCTTGTTTGTGGGTCTTTCTGCCTTCAGTCTTGCCTTCAGTAAGTGAAAAGCATGCTCTATTGGGTTGAGATCAGGTGACTGACTTGGCCATTGAAGAACATCCCACTTCTTTGCCTTGAGAAACTGTTGGGTAGCTTTTGCTGTATGTTTTGGGTCATTATCCATCTGCAATATGAAGCGGCATCCTATCCGTTTGGCAGCATTCGGCTGAATCTGAGCAGAAAATATAGCCCTATACGCTTCAGAATTCATCCTGCTGCTTTTATCAGCAGTCAGGTCATCAATAAACACCAGTGACCCGGTTCCATTGGCAGCCGTACATGCCCATGCCATAACACTGCCTCCACCATGTTTGACAGATGATGTGGTATGCTTTGGATCATGAGCTGTTCCTTTCCTTCTCCATACTTTTCTCTTCCCATCATTCTGGTACAAGTTAATCTTGGTGTCATCAGTCCAAAGAATCTTATTCCAGAACTGGGCAGGCTTGTTTAGGTGTTTGCTGGCAAAGGCTAATCTGGCCTTTCTGTTCTTAAGCGTTACCCATGGTTTGCACCTTGTTGTGAAGCCTCTGTATTTACATTCATAAAGCCGTCTCTTGACTGTAGATGTTGACAATGACATGCCTACCTCCGCAAGAGTGTTCTTGACCTGGCTAGATGTTGTGAAAAGGTTCCTCTTCACCATGAGCAGAATTCTGCGATCATCCACTTTAGTTGTCTCCCATGGTCTGCCAGGCCTTTTGCTGTTGCTGAGCTTGCCAGTTAATTCCTTCTTTTTCAGGACGTTCCAAACAGTTGTATTGGCCACTCCCACTGTTTTTGCTATCTCTCCGATGGGTTTATTTTGTTTCCTCAGCCTAATGATGGCCTCCTTCACTCGCATGGACACCTCTTTGGACCTCATGTTGGGGGCTCCAGTGAACAGCTACCAAATGCAAATGTAACACTCAGAACCAGCTCCAGGCCTTTTATTTGCTTGATTGGTCATGGGGTACCCAGGAAACAGGCCACCCCTGGCCATGCAGCTGCTTGTCAGCCATTCGTTCCATTACTTATGAGCCACCAATGATGGGTGTGTGTGTATGACACTGGCTGTCCTTCCTGAATGGTTAGTGCCCCACTTTTGTTAAACCCCTTGAATTACAGCTGAAAGTCCTGACTTTGCTCCCATCTGGGTGTGTTTCCTTTCAACTTCAATGTGGTGGTGTATGGAGGCCAACTGCCAAAACAGTTATCCTTGTTCCAGTATTTCTGGCCCTGACTGTAGAACAAAGAAAGATCGCCATTAACCCCTCTGTTGTTTTCCGTACTGGGAAGGAGAGTATATTTAAGTCCTTTTGGCTCTTCTTCTGGCTTGTGCAGGAGGGAGTCGGTGGGTGGAGCAAATGTTGCTAACCTTTCAGCCATTGGCTAATTCAAAATGTGGCTTCACTTTTAAAACATTAATTTTTGTGAACCGCCCGGAGAGCGTAGGCTATTGGGTGGTATAGAAATGTAATAAACCAATCATGGTCGCTGAGCAAGGTATCACGTTTCATATTATGCCAAGGCTGTACTCGCAGGTTTACCATCTAAGAGAGTGTTTTTTCTTGCGTGTTAAGCCACAAAGTCCCAGTGCAGGTTGAATGCTATCTGACTATGGCAATTGCAGTTAAGAGATTTGCCTCCGCATATGTGAGAGTTTCAGGTTTGCAGAGAAATTGTATACAGTGCAGCTCTTTGCATGGAGAAGATGCAAAAAAAAAAAAAAGGGGGGGGTAACTGAAAACTGGATCATTCAATCTTGTAATTTTATGTATAGCTGGATACAGTCTCTGATGTGTGTAAAAACAATGGTAGAAGTTGCCTAGTGAATTAAGAGTTGAGACAAAGGAATGTTTGCTTAGATTTTTCATTTTTTACAGAGGACTAAAAATATTTAGGGGGCTTTTCAATTCATTGAGAGCCTAACTAAATGTTACATGCAGATGCTTGTAAGTGACCGCCGGTGGCTCCTATTGTAAAGAAAAAAGGTGCTGGGGAGAGGAGTGGAGCTGAGAGTAGAGAAACAGTGGGTGCAGGAAAGGGGGAGTACTCACTCTCGTTTCTGCTGCTTCTTGGCTCTAAATTCAGTGGCATGCTGGTAAATTTAGAAGTGCAGGCATTCATCATGGCACTCATAGCCATGTTCCCGAGAAGAGTCCAAAAATGCAGGTGGCTGTGTTGATCCATCTCAACAAACCAGTTCCAGGAGTTTTCATCTCCACCAGGACTAGGTCTTCTTAAAAACTAATGGGTCTTAATTGCCCATTCAGTACCAAGCTGAAGCCACTCCAAAATACTATGTGTTACAACAGGGAACAACATATTGTTGCTGGAGAAATTCATCCCTCCACCCCTGGCCACCGACTGTGAGAATTGCAGCTAAACTCAGAGGGGGGCGGCAGAAGAAATTTGTGTCCCTGCTAAAACGTGTTGGCACTGCATTCCGGTGAGCATTTGCGCATAAAGTGAAGCCAGGGATTCTGGTTTATTAAACCACAATGTAAACGGGAGCTGTGTCCATGCATGCAGCCTGTTAACTCCTGTTTCACATTAGGGGGTAAACAAACCAGGCAGGGATAGCTTAATTTGATGTCTAAGCCCGGGATAGCTTAGTGTGTTGTCTGAACCTAGGTTCAATATGCCAAAAGAAGCCAGGATTTGTAAGCCAACAACAAACCCTGGTTTAAACCTGGTTTATGATCTTGGCTTGTTTGGGAGCAGTAAACCATAATCCTGGGTTGGGATGTCACACTAAGTTGTCTTGTGCTGGTTTGTTTAACTGCTTGCACGAAGGGAGGAGCAAAGCAGGAGTGCACAGGCTAGATGCACAACCATGCTGCTCACATTGTTCACATTGGTCTTTAATAATCCAGGATTCCTGGCTTATTGTTATGTGCGAGCGCAGCCACTATTGCTCATCCTATCCTATCACACAGAGTTGTTGTGAGGGTAACATGGGATGTGGTGGGGGAATAGTATCATGTATGTTGCAGTTGAGGTAGTTGACATTGTGATTTAATAAGCGAAGATTCCTGACTTTGTGGCTGCACTCACACATGAACACTACATCTCCACATAACCTGCCACACAGGATTGATGTGGGGATAAAGTGTGTGTGTGTGTGTGTGTGTGTGTGTCTGGGGTGGGGGGACAGACAATACCCTCTGTGTTGCAATTGAGCTTCTTGACGGAACAGCGAGCTAATGTTCCATCAAGAAACTGTTTGTAAATAAATAAAGGCAGATCACAACTCATGCCTCCAATGTGTGGAGAGTGTGTGGGTGAGGCTAGGAGGGGACATGTGGCGCAGTCCCCTTCCCCTATCAATCACATGGGGATAAAGGACTGAAGGGGCTATTAATTGCAGTGCCATCACAGGGGCAACATTTATCATCTGGGTAGTTAGTTTTGGGGGCGGGGACGTTTGAATGGAAGGGAAACAGTGGCATGTTATGTTCATGGATGAGCATTTACTTACATGTGCACTGTGCTAAAGATGATGCATCCCCTCATAGAGGTTTGAATCCTAGAAACATGGGTGAGGGGGCACAAATCAGAACTCTAGGACAAATACATGTGTTTTATTTTATTTCCTTTTATTTAATTTATAGAAGGGCTTTTGCGTCCTAAAAAAAAAAGGGCCCCTGAAGCAGCTCGCAACGAAATGGATTAAAATACAATAAAACTAGGAGTAGGATGAAAATAGTGAAAGCATGATTAAGGTGGGAGGCAGATCCTCAAACTAAAAGAATGGCAAAATGAAGTCTTCCCAGCTCCCCTGAAGAGAGCCAACAGCACTTCTCTAGGGACTTTAGGATATTTGAAGGACTGTCAGGATTCCGTTGGTGGAATATTTTGGTCCCAGACTGTTGAAGTAATAACTAGCCCTTTAAATTGTGCACAGAAACAAACTGGGAGCTAGTATGAATGAGAGTAGTGCAACACACGCAAAAAGCAGACGCCAGAAATTCCTCCGGCCACCTCATTTTGCACTTCATGCATTTTCCGAATACTTTTAAGAGCTGGCTCTGTGTAGAGCGCGTTGCAGCAATCCAATCTGGATGTGTATATTCAAAGGCATGCCCCCACCCCCCCAGTCTCGTGTCTCCCCCCACCCTCTGCCCCAGTGCATAACAGGGGCAGTGATTTACCTGGCACTTGTACCAGAAAATAGGGTTGGTCCTTGGCAGCTAGGATGGGCTGGAGCATCTGCTTCAACATTTTGATATATTTTCTTCTCTGTATTTCTGCAACTGGAGTGTGAAATCTGGGAGAGAATTCAGCACCCTGAGATTCACAGATTCTCACTCATGATCTTGGGAAGAGGTTTGAAGAGGTATCGGTAGTGCTTTAAAAATCTTTGAAAACTGACCGGGGTTCAGCGAAGGCTTCAGTTGTGGTTGTTTGGGCAACTGAAGTACTCCTCATGGCTAAAAATTTCTCCCACCATTTATCCTGAGCTTACAGGAAGGTATGACTCATTCTCAAACTTTGCCATAGTTAGTCTCCACACGTTAACCCATTCCTCTTAAAAACAACAAGAGCTCATTCTCTCGTATGTTACTGTGGTTCATGGCTAGGGATGAGTGAGAAATTAGATCAGTTCACATCTCAGTGCAAACTTACCAAATGTGTACGTTCTGACCCTAAACACAAACTGCAACACATTGCTGCTGAAATCTGTACCTTTCTGACATGTGTGAAGCACTTCACAGAAACAAAAAGCTCACAAAATGCACATAGCTGCTTTTTGCAATGGGGGAAAATGCATACCTTTGCAGAAGTGTGCACACAAATATTTACATTTGGGGAAATGCATACGAAAGTGCAAATTTTTAAAAAGTGAGCATGAAAATGTATTTCCGTATGGACTAAAAAGCAACATAATCTGATGTGGAATCAGGATGGAATGAATTTAGCATTAAGGTAAATGAGAAGCTTAGTGAAATCAGGAAAGATTCACCCCTATCCATTAATGGCTGGGATCAATAAGGGGGGTGGGGGGCTTTCATACCAGGGCCTCTGTTATCAAGTGAGTCTATGTTAGCCCAGTATTGTCTGCTCTGCCTGTTATTGGCTCTCCACCGTTTTTGGGAGAGGTGTTACCCATCACTGGCTACCTGATTCTTCTAACTAGATATGTCAGGAACTGAATTGAATTTCGCTTCAGTTTATAAATCACTTGAAAATTCCATGTTTGCAACCACAGACATGAATGGGAGTGCATTCTCTTGGAAAATATTCACCAATTACTGAACAACTTGCATTTGTGTTTGCAAAATGTTCGTGTTTAAAAATGCACAACTTTGAAATGATGAACTTTTAAATATTTCAGTTTCCATTCTTAATGAGGGAAAAGCTCACACTTTTTAAAGTGCACTCTTTAAATTGTGCATTTTTAAAGATGTGCATTTTTATGCTTTAGTCAATGGGGGGGTGCATACTTTTGAAAAAATGTGCACATTTCCTATTCGAACAAACAAGAAATCAGTTGCAAACAAGAATGGGAGAGAACTGAACTGAGCTTTGAAGTAAAGTTTAGAGAATTTAAGTGAGCTCGAGCACCCCTGGTTCTCCCATCCCTAGACTGAACATAGGGCCTTCTGCATGCAAAGTATATGCTCAGGGATTGAGCTATGTCCCTTCCCCAAAGCAATCTGTGACTGAGGTAGTGTCAGTAGTAGCAGTACCTGAGAAGCTACCTTGTCAGTTGTCCTGGCAGGGGCAGTTTCAAAATTGAAATAAGGTGTGAAATGTAGTTCTAGATAATCTTCCCCCAATGTAAGAATCTATTGTACAGTAGATTTTCTCAGCTGTCTCTTATATGGTAGCTGCTAGCTAGTCTCACTAATATTCAGCCTCTAGTGCATTGTGCATGCATAGATGATTTGGTGTACAGGCCAAAGTCACGTGCAGATCTCTGACTACTTTTGCATGCTGCTTCAGCTGCTCAAAGTCCATGCATACAGGCATCTTATCATACTGGTGCTAAGGAGGTGCTGTGATCGGCAGCTGCCACACAAGAGGTGCTTGTGAACATCCATTTTCTGATGAGGGCTGAGTTCAGCCAGGTCTCTGAGGCCCTCCATCCATCTAGGTGCCTGTTTTCTGTCATTGGCTGCTTTCCAGTCTGCTGAAGCCTTGTGTGTTCAGCTGTTGTCACCTAGTTTTGTATTGATGCATATAAGATATAACTACAAGTACATTTGAAGCTGATGCTCAAATATTTTGGCCATCTAAAGCGAAGAGAAAACTCACAGGAAAAGACTGTGAAAGATTTAAGGCAAAAGGAGAAGGGGACGGCAGAGGATGAGATGGCTAGATAGCATCACTGATGCAATGAATATGAACTTAAGCACACTCTGGGAGAGAGCACAGGACAGGAAGGCCTGGCGTGCTATGGTCCATGGGGTCACAAAGAGTCGGACACGACTTAACGACTGAACAACAACAACAACAAGTACATTAAAACCAGAGTTTCTCATTTTCTTTTTTCAAGATGAACAAAAATTTAGGTGTTTATTAAGGGAATTATTTACATAAGGGAATAAAGTGTCACTCTTCAAATAATGGGCTGAAATTGCTTAAATTTACTTAAATATGCTTGCTTACTGTTACTAGTATGCACGAGTCTCCCTCTGCTAAATCAGCTCTCAACAGCTTTCCCCTATTTCCTTATCCAACCCCTCACAACCAGGAACAGATCCTGTACAGCATGTCTTCTTCTGCCACCAGCTGTTCCTGGTGCTTCTGGTTTCTAGGAATATTCAGATGCTTCAGGGACTATTTGTTGATCCTGTCTGGTCAGACCTCTCTCTGAAGCCTTCGGGTGCTGGGCTTTTCACCCTGCTTGAAGCTTCACCACAACCTCGTGGCACAGCTTCCTGCTCTTTGCAGCAAACTTCCCCGTACTTCCGATCTCACAAACTCACTCTTTCATCAGTCCTGAGCTCTGCCCGCTTTGGCCACCAAGCCACAAACCAACCACCAACTGTCAACTCAAGAGTTTCTCAATTTACATGTACAGGCAGCAAAAGCCAAAAATGATCCATACATCTTGGAAGTAGGAAGATAGGTAGCTGCCTTCTACTGAGTCCGACCAGTGGCCCATCTAGTCCAGTACTGACAACACTGACAGGCAGCGGCTCTCCAGAATTTCAGGCAGGATTCTTTCCCAGCCCCACTATACCTGGAGATGCTGGGGATTAAATCTGGGACCTTCTGCGTACAAAACATGTGATCTACCGCCGAGTCATTGTCCCTACCAAGATATAGATGGCTGTTGGTTAGATGACACATTAGCATGATAATTTAGGGAATTCTGTCATGCAGAGGTTTTGATCCGATTGACTCTCAAGTCTTGATTTGTCTTCCAGACTGACAGTGCTCTAGTTAGTATGTGTGACTACAGTGCCATATTTCCTTTCTAATATGATACAGTGGTCTTTTTTTTTAAAAATTGCAGAATCTTTATGCATAATATATGATGCCTTCCGAACAGTAGATACAGGGCTAAACAACAGTCTCTAATATGACAGCTGTTGATTTACTGCGGAATTCGATGCTCAAAGGATTTTGCTGTTCATTTACAGATGTGCCTGCGGGTATGAACTTACAGGCAGAAGAATTCAAAGTCAGCTCTGGTTGTATTCCTTGTTGCTTTGAAAGGCTTTTGAGAGAATATAGGAAAGTACCAGATACCAAATTCAGCCAGTGCTCCATCTAGCTCAATACTGTATACAGGAGAAGAGCAAAGGGCTGGATGTGCCTGATCTTGTTTGATCTCGGAAGCTAAGCAGGGTCAACCCTGGTAAGTACTCAGATGGGAGACTGCCTGGGAATCAGGCTTTCTGTATTGAGCAGGGGTTGGACTCGATGGGCTTGTAGGCCCCTTCCAATGGTATGATTCTGTGAGGCTTGACCTTAAGCTTTTCTTTTTAAAATGCCAGAAAGCGGCAAGCTGGGGCTGTGGTGGTGAAAATTCAGGGCTGGACCTACCAGTACGTGGAGTGAGGCAACCACTTTAGGCAACAGATTCTATGATTCTATGACTTGCAAATGCTCTCCGTGGTTTTCCAACAGGGGTCGTTCTGTAACCTGCCTGTAGATGTTGGTGATGGAACCCTTGGTCTTCTGCATGCAAAGCATGTGCTCTACCCCTGAGCTATGCCCCCTTCCTGTGGAGACAAAAAGAAAATGAAAAGATGGTATTGGGTTAGGTCAGCAGAGGGTGGGGAGAAAAAGTTCTCCCTCCTCCAGTACACTGATTTTGTTCCTGTTGTTACAACAGTGCCAAGTGCGTATCTTCCTATTTCTGAAATGTTTTTGGAAGGAAATTTGATGCTTTAGTGGATCTGCTTTGTGGTTGTTGTGGCAGTGACTCTGTATAGAGATGCGTATTTGGGGAGGGAAGTTTCCAAACAGCCCCCAATTCTTGCCCCCTGAACTGTCCTGTGGTCCCTGAATCTGAGAGTTGGAGCATGCTATTACACACCACTGCAGTTTTTTCCAGGTTAGGATGATCTTTCATGGCTCCATAAATGATGGTTTATGGAGCCAGGAGTGAGCATCTTAACTGAGCATTCTCTCTTTATTTATTACATTTATTTATTTATTTATTTATTTATAAGATTTATAAGCCACCTTTTTGGGAAACACTCCCAAGGCGGTATACAAAACTTAAAACCATAAAATAAAGTAAGACAGTGATAAAAAACAAAAATGAAATAGAATTTAACAATGAAAACCAGTAAATAGAATTTAACAATGAAATAGAATTTAACAGTGAACACCATATACAGAATGGCAGCCAACAAAGTCCTGGTTCAATTATAGGCCAAGATAAGCAAACAAGCATTTAGGACTTGCTTGAAAGTCTGTAATGATGGGGGCTGGCGGACATAAATCGGGACAGAATTCTACAGCGGGGGGGGGGGAGGCACTGTTCCTCATGCTTGCCAGCCTAGTTGCTTGGACAGGTGGACACATAAGCAGGGACTCCAATGTTGATCTCTTAAGTATGGACAGATTGGTATGGGTGAAGGTGGATGATGGGCCAGCGTTTCTTGTTATGTCCAAACCAGGGAACTCTGATGTAATACAAGGGATAGAGTGCCAAAGCCAGCACACAAAGAGTGAGGCATATGCACTTGGTCCTGGTGCTCATTCCCAAGTCCACAAACTAGAGGTGGGGTGCCTGAAACCTGGGAGTCAAATGGCCATCCGGAGTTTCCCAGATCTCCACACCCCCTTCCCTTAGCCCCATCCCCTTTCTTCTAACCACCAGTTGTTTCCTGGCTTTTGTGCATCCCCCCCCCCCTTTCTGTTAAGGTTGAAATTCTTCTCCTAAGGCTTGTTTACTGGCAGTAAGAGCTTTAAGCTACAATATGTGGGTAGTTTTTTTTTCTATTTCAGCTCCTCCCAAGAGCTTCTTAGAAATTGGATTTGGATCTCAGGTCAAAAGTGGTTCCCCACCCCTGTCATAAACCATGGTTTATACAAGCGGGAAGGACTGTCCAAATTTTATTTATGGAGGGAGCAATCTTAGGTCTCCTAGACAGCATCTGGGTAACATAGGATATTTTGGATTCCTGGATCCGAGGCTGGAGACAGTGCTCTGACCTCAGAGCCAGGAAACCAAGCTCCCTGCCCCCTCGCTTGAAGCTGGCGCAGAGGGAACTGCACCAGCTGCTTCTACGAGCTTGCAAATGCGAGCTTGTAGAGGGGTTAAAGGGGGCATGTCGGTATGTAGGTAGGGGAGGAGACTGGGGACGCAGGGATCCGAGCTGTCCCCAGCCATCCCCAGCCTCCTTCCCTCCCCCTCCCCAAAGCCACCGTTAGATGGGCAAAAACGCCCATCTACCTAAAATGCAGAGCGGGAGGTGCGACACGCCTCCTGCACTGCATTGGATACATGCAAGCCTCCAAGTTCAGAGGCTTACAAGTACCCATGGCAGACCAGATAGGAATCCACCCTTATTTGGTGTCTTAATTTTTTTTTTAAAAAATGAATGCAGCTGTTGTACTAGAACTGCATGGGACGATCTATTCATTGCCTGCCCTCCTGGCTGAGCAGGGATCTTGCGGGGAGGAGGGAACCTCATGTGATTGACCAAGCTCATGTCGTTGTGGTATTTATACACATGCTACAGTGGCATGGGGTGACATGATGGGGAAGTGATTTCCATGTCACTTGAGCAGGGGAGGGCAGAAGGTAGATCGTGATCTACTGATCAATTTCTGTGGTGATCAGCGTGTGTTTCTGACTCCCAGTTATTTTAATAATAACAACAAATGAAAAAGACTTCTCCACCCTAAATTCAGTTGCTGAAATGAAGAATGCTGGGCGGGTGGGGGTAGATTGCAGATTGAAAGAACAGTGGGCTCAGGTCTGCTATTGAGCATATGCTTAGAAGTCCCTTGTTCCTTAATTCTAAGTGTCTGTCTGCCCCCTAAGCACCTATTCCCTCCCCCCTTTCATTTGGGCCCAGTTGGTGGATCTTGGGTTCTAGCAAAAAAGGAAGTAATTCTTGTAAGCCTGCACTTGAGATATGTAAATGGGACCAAAGCGAAGTCTCTCACAATCTTCTTGCATCCATACAGTAGTATATTATTTGTTCTGAAGTGCTGGTGCCTTGCTGGGAATGGAAGGGGCTGTATACAGAGCTTCCACCAGAGCATGGGAATTATATTTGGCATAAGTTTGATTCTAGAAGTGCAGTACAAATCCTCAACCGTTTTGAATCCAAATACCAGCAGCTTCCCCAGCTACGGTTGTATCTATTTGTATACCATCTTATTATACCTGTGCCCAGTTCCAAGTTTTAGAAAGAAATACTTTTAAATGAAAGACCAGCTGCCTTGTTTACACATTACGTTTTTACAGTGGGGAGTTTTGAACTGTAGGAAGTACTGCCAAGGTTGTTTTGTTTTTTTTTTAACTTTGCCGCTGCACAGATGTTACTCTCTTTGGCATAGTCTGTGAAAACCTGGTTCTTGGACTTCAGCTCTCTTCTCCCTCCCCAGCTGATTTAGACAGCATAGGCCTGGCCTTTTCCTGCTGTAAGCACTTCCAGAATACCCACTAAAAGGCTTCACAGATGTGATACGCTCCCTCTGATGCAGGAACATTTTGGTAGATATTACGTAAACCTAGGCAAAGTTCAAGAATAATACCAAGTTTTATTCTTTCAGCGTAAATAGAAAACATCATTTGAAGGTACCTTTTGTCATCTCTTCCTTCTCAAATGGTTAAACACCCCCCCAAACCTTGCTTTTTAATAACTTTTGGTAAATTATGAGGATATTAATAGAGGTAAAACAAAATATAAGTAGTATATACTTATAAGTAGTAGTATAAGTAGTATATAAGTAGTAAAAAGAAAAAACGAATTGTTAAAATGAAATAGATTGGGTTGTAAAAGTATCTTCCAGTTCAGTCCTATGCAGGTTTATGCAGAAGTAAGTCCCACTGAATACAGTGAGGCTTATTTCCAGGTAAATGGGTATTGGATTGAAAACTTAATTAAGAACATTAAGATCTTGTAACTCTCGTTCAGCAGGCTAAAAGTGTCATGTAGTGGTAACCATTCTTGGACTTGTGTTTTCGATGATGTATATGACACACATGGCAATAAAAAGTATGAAGCCCCAGAGAAAGTAGTACAAAGCGAATATGTAAATAAGCCTTAAACTACATTATTAAATGAAATTAGCAAGGTAGCGCCAATATGTATGTACATAGTCAGGTGGTTGGATTAACATCCTGTAATTCTGGTTAGTGACTCTGACACATTTTTTAAAGCACTGTTGATATATATGAGATATTCTTGACAACTTAAAAAAAAATCTTCACGTAGTATAGACATCTGTGCTTGTGTACCATATTTTAATTTAATTGTGACAGAAAATAGCAAAATGTAACACAGCCAGTCATTAATCTATCTTTGTAGACATAAGTCTGTACCGAAGGAATTCTAGTTAAAAAGTAGGACGTCACCATAGTGTGCTCAACGTGTTTTAATTCTTTGGAACAGCCATTGTGTGGAATGGGGGAATTTTAAAACAGAAAATTAGTAAATTCCAGTGGGTTTCCAGAATGTATGTTTCATTAATAAAAGTATTCAAGAACACAGCCTTAAATACCTATTACAGTGTCCTTAGATCTTACATGCTTATTAGAATAACCAGGTTTTTGGCTGAAGAACTGGGTAAAAATGCTTTAAATAGTACATTAGAAGTATCAATATTTGTTTTTAACTAATGCTTAAGGAATTCCACCCTGTTGATTTTTTCCCTCGATTTTGAGGGTTCCAGCATACTGGAATTGTTAAAGAGCATCGCTGATAATGTTAGAATCCATGGTTCTTCCAGATTTGTATGTCTTGAATTTGAGTTGTTAGTAATGATTGCATATACGCAAAACAGGAAGGAAGAATGGCAATCATTACATTAAGAGTTGAATCCTAATTTGCAGATTCGTCGGCTGGAAGGGGTTTGGATGGGGCAGAAGTGCTTCTGTGCTAGCGGAGAGTCTGCGTCTGCTGCAGAGGCCCCAGTATGCCTGTGGAAAGCTCTGCTAGATCCCAAGCCTGTTCATTCCCCCAACTGATTTCAGGAACAGGCCAACTATGCCTGGCAGGAGTTCATGTAGTTAATTCTTTCCCATTGGTTTTGGAGTGAGTGGATTCAAAATAAAGATCCGCCATGCCCACTGGGTCTGCTGCTCTCTCAAACTCTGGGCTGTGTGTGTGTGAGAGAGAGGGAGGGAGGGAGGGAGAAGGGTTTGATGCGGGGTGTGTTGGGTCAACAAGGAAGGCTACAAGATTTCCTTGGGACTGGGCTCCTCAGAATGCCCCACTCTGCTAGGGTTTTCTGCAAGGTCCCATGAGGATGAGATCTTCTTGGGTCTCGCTCAGGCTGAAACTTGGCAGAGAGACTTAGAGCTGTAGTACACTGTACCTGCAACACAAATGCTCCTGAGAATAGCTTCCCCAGGATGAGGGGTACCCATCTTGGCTGTAACTTCTAGAGCTACTTGTGGATTTGTGCAATGAGATGCAACAAGTCTCTCCTTGCCCATGAACCCAGGAATTGTGTGCAATGCACTTTCTACCTTTGATTCTTACAGTTTAGCTTTCCTCCTTTCCTCCCCTCTTGGTGCCCTTTGAATATTCCTGATTGGTGTAATTTTTGTTGTCTGCATGGAGGAGAACTATATAAGATTTATATACAATGCTGTAATGAGTCATACTTTTCTTTTCCCTCTCAAGTGCTTATAAGTGTATGAATAAAATCTATGTGTTCAACAGCCCACGTCCTTTCAAAACATGCTGTACCAGATAACTTTGTTTTTTCTTGGTGGTATGTGCGTGCCTCCTGCCTCCTCCCCCAGGCTGTGTATCTTTTATGTCTTGCTTTTCTAGGATACTTTGGAACGTGACGAATCCAAGGTTAGCTGCTATATTAATTGCAGGTTAAATGAGTTTAGAAAAATAGAATGTCCCTCTTGGTAGCATCTGGTACAGTGTACACCTTCTACCAATTAGCGGCAAGAATATCCATCACAGCAAAAAATAAGGTTGTGTAATCCTGTTTCCAATGAACTGCACTATGGAAACCAGAATAGAAAGCAAGCAAGGTGAGAATGTGAGGGGGATTGGGCTGTCAGGTTACCATGGTGACAATATATAGGATGGAACACCCATCACCCGAATGCTCAACTGCCAATTCTTTTCGTAGGTGTGAGCTTTGGTGATGAATATTTACTGTGTGTGGGCCAATATTTGCTGGAAACATCCTGTAGAATTTGAGTGGCAGCTTAGTAATTATATTATATTATTGAACACACATGCAGACACAGGCATCTGATGGGGTTACCCCCACCCCCCACTCAAGTACACATTTCAGTGAAAACTTCTTTAAGCAAACACCGGATTTATTCTGTTATGGTTTCAGCCCTTTTGTCAGATTTCCTACATAATTATCAGACCCAAGCACATCCTCTTTTCTCACACAACTTAAATATTAGCTTTGCTCAATCTTTAAAAGAAAGGAATATATAATACATAGGTTGGCATGCTCATAGGAAGTGGGGAATTTTCCCTCCGGAAATAATAATCATAATCTTTTAAAGCAACAGCATAATAAATGTGGTGGTGGATGAAACCTGCCTATTTGCAGAGCTCACAAATGTAATACATAACAGCAATTGAGCCACACGTTTGAAGATTTTAAGTGGGGTTTATTGCAATCAAAGCAACTTTCAATTCATTATTCTGCAGTGGCTAATGTTTTTCAGTGCAACCTCTTGTAGTTGAACTGGTGATGCAGTTCGCTGGGGAAACATGTTCAATTTTCATGCTTTATTATGAACTCAATAGCCACGGTTCTGTTCTAACACTCTGAGCTTTTTTGACAAAGGGTGGTGCAGCGCTAGAAGACTGGTAAGGGCCATTGCTTCATTGATACATGTTTTGAATTGTATCTATCTCAGGTTCAAAACTGGATGTCTTCCTGAGGCCCCTGCTGCCTTTCAGAGCAGACAGTATTGTGTCAGATCATCCTTCCCCATCTGGTGCCCCCCAGATGTTTTAGACTACAACTCACATCAGTCTTAGCCAGCATAGCCAAAGAATGCTGGGAATTGTCATCCAGAATATTTGCAGGGAACCAGGTTAAGCAAGGATGCATCACATCATCCTTCTTGACCATTGGCCATGCTGGCTGGGGCTTTTGGGAGCTGTAGTCCAACATATCTGGAGGGACCCAACTTGGGGAGGGCTGCTTTAGATAGATTGAGTCAATAGAAGGCAGCTTCACATATTTTCCTAGTTTTCTTACACGTTGCTTGCGTGTTCAATTTGTTCCAAATATTCATTTAATATATTTGAAATATTTATATTCTTCCTTTGTGGCCCAAATGGGGACCCTCAAGGCAGCTCACAACAGAAGGTTTTTGCTAGTTTTTTTTTTAAAGAAAACAATATGCACTCAATACAAAACCAATAAAATCAAGCAAGCGTCGCACTGTATATCCAAGCTATCATATCAATAGAGATGGGCAAAGACTAAATCCAGCCAAAGACCTGGTGAAACAAAGTGGCCTTCGCAGCATGCCAGGATGCCAATGAAGAGGGAGAATATGGGCATTTATCTACTTGCACTTGGTTAGGGCATTGAACTATGGCCTGCTTTCTGTGGGGAGTAGATCTGAGAGGATTGCTTGTGCTGGATTGTATTTTAGGAATGTTGTGTGTGACAGCTAAATGTGCTAATTAATGGAAGTGGAATGCAAGATATGCTTTCTGAACTTCTGTGTGTGTGTGTGTGTGTGTGTGTGTGTCGGGAGGGGGGGAGCATATTTTGAAGTGAATTCAAAATATGAAGTGAGCCAGAAACCTCAAAGAAGTGGCACTTGCTTTGATCACTATGGTCCACTTGTCCACACATACCCACCTTATTTATTCCCTCTTGTCAAATGTTGGACAGCATCTGATAGGGACAGTCGCAATATACAGTGGGGCATGGGAGCCTGCCATTAGGCCCAGGGGTAGGCACTTCCTGCTGAAGGGATGGTGGAGGATCCTCTAGGGTTTCCAACCCCACTGCCATCGGCTTCCTCGGCCTGCCTGCAAAACTGGCTTGTCTCTCCACAGCTGAGCCTCTTGTCTCTTTCCAAGCACGAGAAATAGTAAGAAGTGTAAGGTGTGAAACATGGAATCTGGCAACAGGGCCCAGGTGACTTGCGTCACCCTGACAGTGGTTAGAAGGGAGTGTAGCTGGTCAGCCTAGGTGAATCGGGTAACCTGGGAAGCCAACAGACGGTTCTGCTGTTACTTTTATATAAGTTGGCAGGGGAATCTCAGAGCGGGGATGGCAGCAGGAGATACCCTCCGAGGGGATTCCTCCAGGGGTGGGACTTAGAGCCTAAGCCCTGCACCCTGGAGGGACCTCAAGAGGCTCAGCAGGCTGGGCAGAGGTTCTGTACCACTGATATAAGGTGACCAAGGTGTGACTGCTCAGTCTGAGCAACTTCTTGCTTGAGTTGTTGTTGTTCAGTCGTTCAGTCGTGTCCGACTCTTCGTGACCCCATGGACCATAGCACGCCAGGCCTTCCTGTCCTGCGCTCTCTCCCGGAGCGTGCTCAAGTTCATATTCATTGCATCCGTGATGCTATCTAGCCATCTCATCCTCTGCCGTCCCCTTCTCCTTTTGCCTTCAGTCTTTCCCAGCATCAGGGTCTTTTCCAGGGAGTTTTCTCTTCACATTAGGTGGCCAAAATATTGGAGCTTCAGCTTCATTATCTGTCCTTCCAATGAGCACTCAGGGTTGATTTCCTTTAGGATGGACTGATTTGACCTCCTTGCAGTCCAGGGGACTCGTAAGAGTCTTCTCCAGCACCACAGTTCGAAAGCATCGATTCTTCGGCGCTCAGCCTTCCTTATAGTCCAGCTCTCACAGCCATACATTACTACTGGGAAAACCATAGCTTTGATTAGACGGACCTTTGTCGGCAAGGTGATGTCTCTGCTTCTTACTATGCTGTCTAGGTTGGCCATAGCTTTCCTCCCAAGGAGCAAGCGTCTTTTAATTTCATGGCTACAGTCACCGTCTGCGGTGATCTTGGAGCCCAAGAAAGTAAAATCTGTCACTGCTTCCATTTCTTCCCCTTCTATATGCCAGGAAGTGATGGGGCCAGATGCCATGATCTTAGTTTTTTTAATGTTGAGTTTCAAACCAGCTTTTGCACTCTCCTCTTTCACCCTCAACAAGAGGCTCTTGAGATCCTCTTCGCTTTCTGCCATTAGGGTGGTATCGTCTGCATATCGGAGGTTGTTGATAATTCTCCCAGCAATCTTAATTCCGACCTGTGATTCATCCAACCCGGCATTTCTCATGATGTACTCTGCATATAAGTTAAATAAGCAGGGTGACAATATGCAGCCTTGTCGTACTCCTTTCCCAATTTTGAACCACTCGGTTGTTCCATGTCTGGTTCTTACTGTTGCTTCTTGACCCTCGTACAGGTTTCTCAGGAGACAGGGAAGGTGGTCTGGTACTCCCATCACTTTAAGAATTTGCCACAGTTTGTTGTGATCCACACAATCAAAGGCTTTAGCGTAGTCAATGAAGCAGAAATAGACGTTTTTCTGGAATTCTCTTGCTTTCTCCATGATGCAGCGAATGTTGGCGATTTGATCTCTAGTTCCTCTACCTCTTCTAAACCCAGCTTGTACTTCTGGTAGTTCTCGGTTCGCATACTGCTGAAGCCTAGCTTGTAGGATTTTGAGCATCACCTTGCTGGCATGTGAAATGAGCGCAATTGTGCGGTAGTTTGAACACTTTTTGGCGTTGCCCTTCTTTGGAATTGGAATGTAAACTGACCTTTTCCAGTCTTGTGGCCACTGTTGAGTGTTCCAGATTTGTTGGCATATTGAATGCAGCACTTTAACAGCATCATCTTTTAGGATTTTAAATAGCTCGGCTGGAATACTGTCATCTCCGCTAGCTTTGTTGTTACTAATGCTTCCTAAGGCCCACTTGACTTCACTCTCGAGGATGTCCGGCTCAAGTTCAGTGACCGCACTATCATGGCTATCAGGGACATTCAGATCTTTCCTGTATAGTTCTTCTGTGTATTCTTGCCACCTCTTCTTAATCTCATCTGCTTCTGTTAGGTCCCTGCCTTCTTTGTCCTTTATCATGCCCCTCTTTGCACAAAACGTTCCCTTGAGTTCTCCAATTTTCTTGAAGAGATCTCTAGTCTTTCCCATTCTGTTGTTTTCCTCGATTTCTTTGCATTGTTCATTTAAGAAGGCCTTCTTGTCTCTCCTTGCTATTCTCTGGAACTCTGCATTCAGTTGGGTATATCTTCCCCTTTCTCCCTTGCTTTTCGCTTCCCTTCTTTCGTGAGCTACTTGTAAAGCCTCATCAGACAGCCACTTTGCTTTCTTGCATTTCTTTTTCTTTGGGATGGATTTCGTTGCTGCCTCCTGAACAATGCTACGGACCTCCGTCCATGGTTCCTCAGGCACTCTGTCTATCAGGTCTTATCCCTGAAATCTATTCCTCACCTCCACTGTATATTCATCAGGGATATGATTTAGGTCATACCTGAACGGTTTAGTGGTTTTCCCTACGTTCTTCAATTTAAGCCGAAATTTTGCAAGAAGCAGCTCATGATCTGAGCCACAGTCAGCTCCAGGTCTTGTTTTGACTGACTGTATGGAGCTTCTCCATCTTTGGCTGCAAAGGACATAATCAATCTGATTTCGATATTGACCATCTGGTGACGTCCATGTGTAGAGTCGCCTCTTGTGCTGTTGGAAAAGAGTGTTTGCTATGATCAGCATGTTCTCTTGGCAAAACTCTATTAGCTTTTGTCCTGCTTCATTTTGTACACCAAGGCCATGCCTGCCTGTTATCCCGGTGATTTCTTGACTTCCTACTTTAGCATTCCAATCCCCTATGATGAAGGGGACATCTTTTTTTGGTGTTAGTTCTAGAAGGTGTTGTAGGTCTTCATAGAACCGATCAACCTCAGCTTCTTCGGCCTCAGTGGTTGGGGCATAGACTTGAATTACTGTGATGTTGAATGGTTTGCCTTGGATTCGTACTGAGATCATTCTATCATTTTTAAGATTGTACCCCAGTACTGCTTTTCCCACCCTTTTGTTGACTATGAGTGCTACTCCATTTCTTCTAAGGGATTCTTGCCCACAATAGTAGATATGATGGTCACCTGAATTAAATTCGCCCATGCCTGTCCATTTGAGTTCGCTGATTCCCAAGATGTCAATGTTCAATCTTGCCATCTCATGTTTGACCACCTCCAGCTTACCTTGATTCATTGATCTGACATTCCAGGTTCCTAAACAATATTGTTCTTTACAGCATCGGATTTTCTTTTCACCACCAGACACATCCACAGCTGAGTGTCCTTTCGGGTTTGGCCCAGCCGCTTCACTCTTTCTGGCGCTACTTGGAAATACCCTCTGCTCTTCCCCAGTAGCATATTGGACACCTTCCGACCTGAGGGGCTCATCTTCCGGCGTCATATCTTTTAGCCTTGTGATACGTTCCATGGGGTTTTCTTGGCAAGAATACTGGAGTGGGTTGCCATTTTCTTCTCCAGTGGACCACATTTTGTCAGAACTCTCTGCCATGACCTGTCCGTCTTGGGTGGCCCTGCACGGCATAGCTTATGGCTTCACTGAGTTACGCAAGCCCCTTCGCCACAACAAGGCAGTGATCCATGAAGGGGATGAGTAGCTGTGTGGATATACAAGCAACGAGCTGTTCAAAGTGAGGAGACTCCTGTGACTTGCCGACCCTCTGCCTGTCTCCCCCCTCTCATCTTTTGATCTGGTTGCCTCAGAAGCAGACCATCAGCCTTTCTAGGATCAGCTTCCTTCTTGTGGCTCATTCAACTCTCAGCTGCTGCTTTTGGACTTGTCCTATGCCTGTCCTGCACCATGCTAATTTCCTCTAACCCCACTGGGCCCTGATTGAAAGGAACAGCAGTGCATGGCTTCCCATGGTGCCACTGATTTTCTGAGCATGGTCTTTACAGCTGCTGGAGCCCCGGTACTGCTCATTCAGGTGAGCAGCTCCAGCTTATTTGGTGTATTTAGGAAAGTGTCCTCGCCTTGCTCATCCTCCATCCTTCTCTTCCCTTGCCCTAGGTCCAAAACTTCTGGAGGGAAGGCCCTAGGGGCTTGAATAGGATCTGTTCATGTTTTACTGCAGTCGGAGAGTTGGTGGACAAAGAGAATAGATGAAAGCAGGACAAGGGAGAGGCCTGTATTACATTTTTGGGGAAATACCTCTGCTCAGCAAAGCAGGAAGAAAATTTTTCAAATTCCCAGATACCAGCATGCAGTTTTTTAGGGATGTAGTTGACCAGATGCTTGGGGGGATCCAGCTCATTTGGATGCATTTTAAAATTATGTTTAAAAACAATAATCTTCAGAGTTTCCTGCAGTTAACTGAGTGAAAATGAAATTTGGCAACATTCAAAGATGTCTGCCAGGGACTATAGTATACAATGAAAGAGCAGTGAAATGGAAATGTTGTAATACCGATATCACTGCAGCACTAAAGGAAAAAAAGAAAGATGACATCTGAAAGAATCCTAATGGAACAAGAAAATACGAAATGCTGTCTACCTGGGCATATCTCATGTTTTAGATTGTCTTTCATAAAAATTGGCATCCCTCAAAAACGATGCTTACAACTTAAAAGCTAAAAGTGAAAATTGGGAGATTCTTGGAGCTGCCAAAGTATCCTTCTCTACCCTTCTTGCAGTTTTTGATGAAATGATACTATTTTCATCCAATTCCTTCTAACATCATGTGGCTTGTGGATGTGAGTGGAATTTCATGCACAAAGATCAGTTGCAGTCACTGTAGGATCGAGGATGCACATTGTTTTCTGCCCTGAGGGCGCAGCAGGTGTTTGCTGAGGTGGCAGGGGCTGCACATGTCACCTGTCCATGCCACTCTTTCCCACACCTCTCTCTTGCTCTCAAATACAACTCTTGCCCAAGAGTTTTTCAGAGGTCAGGCACCTGTTTTGATCAGATAAAACCAGCACTCCTTCCAGAAACTTCAAAACCAGACCATCCAGGAATCCTGGCTCCTAGCCCTTCCCCTTTCTCTAATCCCTCTCTTGCTGAAGGATCCTGACATCTCTCACCCTGTAACTTGGAACTTTTTCAGGGGAGAGGGTGGACAGAATAAGATGGGGGAGGGGGAAACCCACTCTAGGAACAGGCTGTGTGGTTCCTGCCATAGAAGCTCCTTTCCCAGAATGTCCTAGGAAGCAGGCAGGACCCTCGATAACTGCTTCCTAGGATGCTCCTGGGACCCTCTTGTACGAGATGTATTCAAGGACACTTTGTGCAGAGAGCCTGAGAAACCTCAGGTATTATGGGTCGGTCTTACTCCTCCTGAACCAGGGCCTCTCTTTTTGGCCACTCTGTAGAGTAGAGTAGCCTTGCACAACCTGGAAGCCTCCAGATATTTTGGACTACAGGTCTCATAACCCTCAACCACTGGCCATGCTGGCTGGAACTGATGGGAGTTGTAGTTCAAAACATCTGGAGGACACCAGTTGGGCAAGGCTACGCTAGTGTGTGTGTGATGGAATGTTAGGGGCTGACTTTTATAGCTATGGACAAGTGAAGTACTTTTTATTTATTTATTTTTACGTTTATATCCCTACTCCCCACCCCCACCCCATTGGATACCTAGCTATAACTGCCAATGACATAGGAAGACTACAGGTGTTGCACTCTCCGTAACAGTGTCCCTAAGTGCATAACGTTTACTGTGCCTTGTATAGATGAATGGCTTTACTTCCTCTGAGGATAGGCAAAGTAGTGGGAGCTAAACCTGCTTCCTGCCCATGGTGAGATCACGCCGTTAGAACCACGTGTACTCCTATTTGCATAGCCTCATGCTGAGTTCTGTTCATTACTCATGCAAGAATGTGACAGAAATTCAGAGAAAGTAGAATGGAGTATTAGGAACGGGCTTGTGTATGTAATACTTATACAGTGCCATGATGCACACGGAACTTTTACAGAGTACCATAAGCAAAGGAAAGATGGCTCTTGCCCCAAGGCAGCATTCTGAAGGTGTGGGAGAGATTTCTGGAGGGGGGAAAAGTAGGGTGGCATCTTCTCCCAATAATGCTCCTTTGAACAATGCTGTGTGATGATAGCATTACTCAGAGGGGCATTCTGGAGGGGTGGGGTGATAGTGGCTGCTGAAAGGAGTGTGCTGCCTCCCTTTGGCCCCATTTCACCCCCCATCACCAAAAATAGCCCCCTGTTTCACTCCCTGCAAATGGGGAGTAGAATTTTGATTTAGCCCTAGGTGAAAATGTGAATGCAAGTGAAGTGGGTCTTTCCACTGAGAGGTGGTGGATGTAATAGCTTAGCTTAGGTAGCTGAAATAAGAAGAGGACATTGCCCACTCCTTCTGACTGAAAACTAGGTCTAACAACCAGAAAGGGAGAGGAAAGGGGAAATTGTGAGAAAGATTTCTGTGAAAATCCCTGGTCTGTGGCTGTTACCGCAAGAAGAGTTAAGAACAGTTAGCATTTGCCAACCCCTAAAATACAGTTTTTAAATAGCTCTGTCCAAAAAAACTGTCAGCCAGAATGTCTGGAATTTGATGTGTGTGTGTATACACACACACACACACACTTTAAAATACCATCGTATGTAATAGAACACTCCTGTAAATAGCAGAACTTCATATGGAAAAGTGTTACAACTAAAATTGTCCTAAGGGACTGAAGTTGAAAAATCTTCTATAGTCTCTCTACTGCATGGATGATCGTGAGATACTGTTCCACCTTCTCTCCAAAAAACTACTGAACCATCTGATCAACATCCTGTATAGCAAATGGGAAAATATCAAGAATTAAATCTCTGACCTTTTGCTGTTGTTGTTCAGTCGTGTCCGACTCTTCGTGACCCCCCACAAAAAACCAAACTTCCACACAGTCATGCACCTGGCAGACATTCTCCAAAGAAGGCAAGTCATCTATTTTAAGCAGTTTGCTTCCTGAAAGAAAAAGAAAGAACCCAAACTATGCAACCCACTGTATGCCTCCACTGGCCACAGCAGGGACTCTTTGAACTTGCCCAACAATGTTGTTCATCTATACAGCCCTACACTGAGCCAGACAGAAGAGTATGTTCTTTCTTAGGACCTAACCTTCTGCCCCAGCATATGCAATTCTGTGGAAACCTAAGGCTTTTTTCTTCCATCGAATACTCAAGGAATACTTCCACCGTGACTTCAACCAGTGCGCTAGCACATAACTCCGACATCCCCAGCATACTACTGGATAGTGTACTAATACACCACAAACATCCTCTCAGTGCTACAGGAAGAAGGATTCTGCATGGACCCTTCCAGAGATTCATCACACCAGGTTAGATTTTTCCATAATGTTTTAGCTGCCATGTCCAGGCAGAGGTAATCTGCAAACAGCATCTTTTATGACTTAGCCGTGCAGAAATTGATGCCATCCACAGCCTCAGAAATAATGCTGACCTCATAATTTAAAAATGCTGGCAAAGGAGGAGCAGTTGTCATTGGACTACGTGTTGGATTACGTGACAGGAGGCTGAGAGGCAAGTCTCAGACACCACATTTTACAGGTCCCTATCCAGAGACCCCACCAAGGAACGCAAAAGGAACTACACAACCTGTTAAAGGAATTTCCTATGGATGTGCAAGACAAAATCTATACAGACACATTGAAGGAACCTCAACCAGGTGTCTTCTATCTGCTATCCAAAATACACAAACCAAACACTCCTGGGAGCCCCATAGTTTCAGCCATTGGTACTTTCACAGTTGTGGTGTATGGGTATATCAGTGTCTCTCAGGTAGAGGAGAGGTTTTTGAGGATGGGGGCTGAGAAAGCGTTGTTCTATGTCAACCATGAAGATGTTAGCATACTGTAGAACCATGCAAACACCCATGGCAGTGACAGGGATCCGAAGATACATGTTCTCATCAAAGCTGAAATAATTGTGGATAAGTTTTAATTTTTGTAAGCTGCCTTGTGTCCCAGTACTGATGGCTTGTCCATCTTTGTGGGAGATGTTGGTGTAAATGGTCTCAACATCCATGGTAGCTAGGATGGTGTTCTCTAGGAGATTGTCAATAGATGGTAGTTTCCTTTGGAACTTCTCTTTGACAGGCCTTGGGTGGTAGGCCTATACTTGCTTACAGACAGCCCCTCAGCCTAAAACTGGTACTCAGAAGTAACAATTGGCCACACAAGGAGGATTCTCTCCCTCCCTCCCTCAGATTGTTGATGTGGCAACTTCTGGATCTGGCTGCTGTCAGAGACCAAAATAGTAATTATTGTAAGTGGGACTTGCGACAACATGTTGCAGTATATTCCTACATCCTAAAAGGAGTGCTTCTGTTCAAAGCATCAGCCACCATGCCCTTCTCCAAGGAGGCCATTCCAGATATCCTCTTTTTCATTTTTCTTTTCCAACTGACAGTTTAACATTCCATGGCTATTGAGCATGATCAGTCCTTAGTGGTCTCCCAAGCATGCGGGTGTCTCCAACTTGTTTCTCAGCAGCCCTGTTTTGGCTCCCTATTTGTTTGGCCTCACCACCTGAGTTCATTATTAGAGGGAATTATTTAGTTTCAGTGTATATCCTACCTTTCTATCCATGGCACTTATGGTAGGTGAAAGGGTCACTGATCTGAACCCACTTAGGTTCCATTGCAGCTTATATGGGCAATGCACTGATGAATGGTACATGATGCATTTGTTTGTCTGCAGGGGAGTGTGTATATTATGACAGCTCTGGTTACTTAGCTTGATCTAGAAATCTTGTAACTGTTTTAGGCTGTGAATTGCTAGGACTTAAACTCGGGGTGCCTTTTGTCTGTCAATCAAGGAATTTGTCTTAAGCTTTGCTCCTGGCAAGCCCCGCATTTTGGCTTTGCAGATCTCGGGTCCTAGCAGGCTGGCCAACCTCTGCAGAACCTGGCTGGCTGCTCAAGGAGCCTCTGGGGAAACAGCAAAAACACGAGAATTCTTTGGCTCCGACTAGATAAAATTGGTATTGGATGGACTAAATGGCTTACATATGAGAGGCTAAGAAAGAAGTAGAATGTAAGAGTGGGAGGCTTCATGTAAATAACTCTAGTCTGTGTTTTCCTTGTTGCAAGTTTGCAGACTTGAAGACTTGTTGAGAGCTCATCCGTGTAAGGGGGGGGGGGGAGAGGCAGAAAAGATGCCAGATTACAGAACTGGCAAGTGTAATTCACCTGTTCCCTCAAGCTCTGTTTTGTGTGTGTGTGTAATGATCTACCTCCCCTCCTTTTCTGTGGTAATTCCTTGGTGAACTAAAATTACACTGCATGCACCTTGTAGATATTCCTCACCTGGCAGAATGTGTGATGTGGATAAGTTTTATATAAAAAATGTGATTGCATGCAAAACCACGCAGCTGTTGCAGGTCTGACTCCTATTTTCCACCTCTTGCGGTGTAGAACTTGCTAAGAATTTTTGTCCTGGCTTGTGGAGTGAAAGCCACTGGGTAGGATAGACCCATTGAAATGAAGGGCACTTAAGCTTAGACTAACATTGGATGCAGCCCAGTGGATATGACCCTGAATAACACATTTGTCAGTCTCCTCCCCCACCCCCGGGTGGGCGGGCTTTGCTTACTAGGATCAATTTCAAAAAGTGTTTCATATGGGTCAGTGTATAAGCACAGTAGGTTTCATATTTTTTCGGAAGACACTTGTTACCCAGAGTCCCAAACTAGACATGAGGTATTTTATCCTTTCCTGTGAAGAAAATCCAATAGCCAGCTTTGGTGGATAGAGCTAGGCCAGTGTCTGGGAAACATTTACCACCAAGGGACCGATGGCTTAAGACACAGGGCAGCTGTACACAGACTTGTGATTTCTTGGTTCTAGTCCTTGCAGCTCTGCAGGCTCAGAAGGGAATCTTTATTCATTTAAGATTATTCTTTTAGGGTACCTTTTAAAGGCAGGATCCTCTCAAGGCAGTTCAGAAAAAAAGCAATACAAAAATATGCAAAACAAATAGAAAAGCAATACATATTCAATAACGTGCTATAAAAGGAGATAACTCCAATAAAAACTGCCACCCACAGATTATGGGAAGGCCATTGAAAATAAGTGGTTCTTCAGAGCCTTCCAGAAGACTTGCAAAGAAGGGGCCTGGCAAATCCCTGATGGAAGCTGATTCCAGAGGTGTGGGGCCACCACTGAAAAGGCCCTCTCCCTTGTACTCACCAGCCTAACCACCCCTTGGCGGTGGGCAGGTGAGAAGGGCTTTTGCTGCTTCCCTCAGAGTGCAGGCGAGAAGGTGGTCCTTCAAGTAGCTTGGACACAAGCCATTTAAGGTCTTAAAGTTTAAAACCAGGAATTAGGCTCAGAAAATGGACTGACATCTAACACAGCTGGTGCTGTAGTAGTATCAGATGAGCAGACCGCCCAGCTCCCACCGGTATCCAAGTGGCTGCATTCTGCACCAGCTGAAGTTTCTGAACCATCTTCAAAGGCATAAGGATGTTCAAAATTCATTTGTGTGAGCTGCCCAGAGAGCTTCAGCTATTGGGCAGTATAGAAATGAAATGAATAAATAAATAGTACAATAAAATTTACTCTGGTGATTGGTAGTCCAAGTGAACCCCTTGGATTGGCCAGGCCCATGATAAACTCCAGGAGGCTGCCTTTGCCTGGCCAACAGAATTTCAGGCTTTGGGTTTCTGCTGCTTTCACTCCGTTGCACACATAACAGCTCCTAACTTCTTCAGATCTGTGGCTGCCCAAGGCGCTTGTCCTGACAAGCTCAAAGTAGCAGGTAAAAACTTCCTGGATTAGAAATTTGAATGGAGTATATAGTTATTGGCAGAAGAGTTGTAGATGCAATCTTGCCACTGGACGAGGTAGACATTTGTCTGGGCTGCTGAACTACACAGTGTATTTTGTGGTAAGCTTCTGGGCGTAATCACTAGTATATCCTACAATTAAGGCAGTAATATTTCTGTCTAATACACTTCAAAAAAATCTGGTAAAAAAGCCTGTTTCATTAATATATGGCAGATTACAAATAGTTACATTTTTCATTGCAAGTTCACAGTGTCTCTGTCGCCTTAGGGAATCTCGGGTATTAATTTACAGTTGTACAGATTAAACAGGTAAAGTCAGTGAGTAATGCTAATGTGCAACATCATTTCTTACTGCCTGCGTACATTTTGGCTTTTGTGTGTGACTCTTTTCTTGAGGAAGATGTGGCGACGTCATAAAACATATTCCAATTTTGTTAATATTCCATAAACCAGCATCAGACATGAGATTAGATGGAGGAGGAATGACAACAACAAAGCACAGTTCTAGATATAAGGGAAGAGTGAACCAGCCAGTAGCTGTCAGAGTTCCAGACTGCTAGATAGATCCTTTTGACCAGGCCTGTCAAACATGGTGCCCTCCCAATGTGTTGGGCTGTTAATTCCCATCGTCCCAAGCCACATAGCCATTGGCCTTGCTGGCTGGGTATGATAGGAATTGTAGTCCACTACATTGGGAACACACCATGTTGGGGAAGGCTGCTTTTGACTGAATGTGCTACATGAACAGATACAATTTTCCCCTATCCCTGTAATGGCACAGCGAAAATCTTTCCCACGGATTATGGATGAAAGCACTGATCTTCGTTAAAATTCTCCAGCTTTGAAGGCATGGATGTCTGGCAGAAGGGTAGATCCTTGGGCTATGCAACTACTGCCTTTCCAACTCTTTTTCTTGACCCCCTCCGACTTCTCATGGGTTGGAATGACCCACAGTTTTATACAGCTGTCAGACACATTATGCCCACCCTGTCTGAATGAAGCCATACCCACTGGCACCCCTAGGCACAGCCCCTGCCATGGTGCACTCCTAAAGCCTCCTGAGGGGAGGTGGCAGGTATATAACTGTCCCTCGGCCTACTAATCTTCCCAGGCTTCAAACTGTACCAACAACAAAGCTGTGCATTTTAAAATTTAAACGGACATAATTAAATTAATTATAATTAGTCCGGCTGTTTTAAAATCAACTAACAGTGAGGTGCTCCCCCCCCCCCAGGGTCCCCTCAGCAAACATCCCAAGTTTCAGGTGTCTATGTTTCATGTTCTTGGTGCTATCGTGCGGACAGACAGAAGGACATACATCCTCTTTTATAATTATAGACATGGGTGCTCTGGCTCTGTTGGCTTGTTTGCTGGGTGAAAGGGCAGACTACACTTCTTGCAGAGGGTGGCATCACAAAGTGCCCCCTCCCTACCACATAGTAAGTAGACAGAACTTGCTCACTGTCACGCACCAGGGCAAAACCCCTGTTTTGCAGAAGTATGAATGTTCTGCTTCATACAGGGCTGGTGATCCTGAGGCATATATGTGAGAAAAACAGCTTAGAGCTTGTAGAAAGCCCTGGAAGGGATGGCTTCTGCATCAGTGTGAGCCTCTGCAAGTTAACCTCCCACTCTTTACTGATGCCTTTTGATTCTAGGAACTCTGTGTGTTCCAGTGCTGATGACAGTGGGGTGGTAAATCCGCTCCAGGTTTCAGTCAGAACTCTGAAGGAGCTATCCAATGTGCTTTGCACTGGTGTGTTCCATGGGTGTGTTCTCCCCCCCACCCAACCCCTTCTGTCGTGAGGGCGGGAAGTGGTCGTGTGTGTGTGTCGTCACCCAGCCCCCTCAAAAAGCTGGATTACGTTTGTGCTGTCTCTGGATCTTTAAATGTCAGTTGATTTGCGTGTGACATGAAGCCTTTGCCCTGTAATGTGGAAGAGCCTCTTGGCTTTGCCTCTCATTGTCATCGTGAGAACATTCACATCGGATTGTAGGGAGGCACTGGTGCTTCGTGTGTTTCCTAGCACCAGCATTGCTGCGATGTGGCGTTTGGCAACTGTGAGAGTGAAGAACAGCCCTGTCCCCCAACCCCCAGGTCTGCTCGTGTAAATGCTTGATTGGAATTTATTTATGCCAGGGCTCCTTCAGTATGTACCAGCTTTTCTGGATGGCAACCTCTGCCCCCCCCCCTTGCCCTGTTGAGTGGCACAAGAGTCTCCATTCAGAAGTGGGGGGGGCATGGCACCCATTTGGATCCAGTCCTTACTCTTTGTCATAAAAACAACAAAAAACAGCACTTCATGTTTAACTTCATGTTTCGTAGGGGCTGACATGACATGGTCATCTGCCAGTTTCCTCTTTTATATTCGGTTCTTCACTATGGTTTTGTTTGCTCCAGAATGATGTGTGACTCAAACAGCTTGCCTCACAGAATTTCAGTTCGAGGAAACCTTTGATGAATAAACTAATGTGGTGTCTCTCCCTCCCCTCCCTCTTCCTGGGATTGAGATTACTGGCTTGTATCCGGAGTCTTCCTCCTGCCCTTCTGTCCTCAGAAGGCTTCTGATCTAGTGGGAAATTTCTGCTGGTAGAAGAGGGAGCGAGGCAGTCTTTGTCAGTTCCCCCCTTGCCCTGTAGTCCCCTGTGTCTTTGAAAATCTTCAGATGGGTGGGGGATTCTCCAGAACAGCATGAGAGGTGGTGCTTTGGGCTGAAGACAGAGGGGAGGATTTGCAAAGATTGCTTTTCCCCACCGTCCCACCAGCTAGACTGACCTCCATGGAACTCTGCTCAGGGAGTACTCCCACTGGTGAGGATGGGAAACATTGGATCCTTTTGAATTGATAGGTTACTTATTGTTTCCCTATAAGGAATTATGCAAATGCATCTTCCCTCCGCTGCATCCCATACTTTTCGAGATATTTTACTTTGTTGCAGGCCCAGATTTCTCACGCAGGCTCTCATTACTATTCCATGGCAGACGTTCTTCTGAGTGTCGTGGTTCCCGAGAAATATAGCAGAATGTTCTGAGAGCATTTGTTTTTCCTTATAAATTACTCTTTCAGAGGCAGCTGCTCAAAGCAGTGCGTGGGCTTCAGTAGCTGAGTGCTGATGCTCATAAAACCACTGTTGAATCTTACACATTCCCACAATTATGCGCACATGTCTTACAATTGATTTTTTTTTAAATGGATCATTTAAAATGTATTACGTTTCTTCACATTACAGCATAAAGACGGATGTAACCCTTTAACCCTCCCCAAATATATATCCATACATGTTTATGTGTTTCATCCTTAAATTGGTATGCAAAGAGCCTACTGTACAATATGGTCTTCGGGTCATTTCACATATTGTGAAGCAGCAAGCCCAAGCTCGCCACCAAGTGTACACAGAATAGGGGTCTGCAGCCAATTGCTGCTGCCTGAGGAGTGTACCTGTATGATATACAGGCCTGGAATTCGCACACAGCACTCTGAGGCAGCTGCTGAAACCCAAGCATCCTGGCAGAGTCCACTGCTGATGCATGTGCTGAGTGCCCCTCCCCCCAGATTTTTTTTCTTCTGGTCCTCTGGGTTGGTGCTATGCAGCTGAGAGCTGCCATTTAAATTTCCCACAGTTCTCTGGAGAGGTGCAATGTTGAGGGCATTGTGGGAAATAAAATGGCAGCTCCCAGCTGATTGACACTGATTTAGAGTCCTGCTCTTGCTGGTGCCAGGTCATCCCACCAGGGTCAACTGATGTAGGAGGCATCCCACTAGAGGGCTCTTTGCAAAGGATTCTGTCAAACCTGGAGCTGGCCATGATGGTATTCATGTGTTTGTCACATCCACAGGTCATATTTTCAGATTATGCTTTCGAACATCTTTATTGTGCACCAATTTTGCTGCTGTGCTAGTGGGAATGACCGCTAGCGTAATGGGAAAGAAGTGCTTGCTAGAGCAACTGGAAACTACCGCTTCTGGAATGGGACAAGTCAGCAGAGGTAGCGGAAAGGAGCGTCACTGACTTGCCCCATTCCGGAAGCAGTAGTTCCTTGGATTGTGCTAGCAAGCCCTATTTCCCCATTCTGCTAGTGGTCATTCCTGCTAGCACAAAGTGTTTAGAGCTGTTGAATTGCCAGCATCGGACTGCCCATAATGAAGTGGCCATTACATCCAAATTATGGAAATACACAGAGGGTGATGGAAGCTCATATAGCAGCTAGGTTTGGTAAGTGCCATTTGGCCACATTTCATTGCCAGGCACGATTTGCAATCCTGTGATACGTTTCTGTGTTTATATTGGCTTTATACAGTTGTATCATTGTAGCTGGCTCCTTAAAAACCCGGTCGATCTTTTGGATGACCTGCATATTGTCCATCGTTTTTTCCTAAGGTCTACTCTTGCTTTGTTACCGCTCCACCTGCTTCTGTCTTGGCACTTTTTGACCTCTGCTGATGGAAGTTGTTACTGTGAAGTAGCATCGATCCATTTTAATGAAAAAAGCGGAGCCTCTTGGGATTCTCTGGCTAGAGTTCACACAATCACTTTGGATGCCCCAGTTGAATCAGTATACCACTAACACAAAGGATCATGGTATTTCATATATAAGAAATTAACACTTGTTGGATGATCCAATTCTATATGAGTGCTGAAGTGGCCGGTATCTGAAATGGTAATACTTTAGTCATTTTTAGCTAACCTTGCTCTGTACCTATTTCTCTCCTACTGATACCGGAAGGAAAAATAAGGAAGTGTATTCCCTTAAGGGCCTTCCTCTCCTCTCCTCTCCTCTCCTCTCCTCTCCTCTCCTCTCCTCTCCTCTCCTCTCCTCTCCTGGAAGAAGAGGTTACAGGTGAAGAAAAGGGAAAAGCAACACTACAAGAAGATTGGATAAATGTGAAGAGTGAACTTCTGCATGGGTGGGGGTGATCACCAGACAGTTGGATTTGTACACAGCCACTATTTGTCATAACAAGCAAATAAAATACCACAAAATTAAACCAGGTGTCAATGTAGCCCTCTTTGTCTCATAGAAGGAGTTACTCAAAAGAATGTCTCTCTCTCTATTCAATGCTTTCAAGTCCTATATGAACCTGCCTATGTGCTATCGTAGCTGTGGCCCTGTTTGAAGCGTTCTCTCTCTCTCCCCCCGCCCTTTGGAGATTAGATGGGTGGCCACCAGGGACACATCCTCTTCTGTCATAGTGCTCCAGTTATGTAACACCTCCCCAAATTTTCACCTGACACTCACCCCATTATCCTCCAGATGCCGGGTGAAAGTTGGCCTGTTCTCTCAAGCTTTTGGTGGCATATAGTTATGCAACTCTGCGTGGTTTCCCCCCTATTACTAATGCTGATACTGTTCCTGTTAGCATGGGTTTTTTTACCCCCCCCCCAGTGTTATTTTTTACTTCTGTATTAATTGTGAATGTTAAAATCACCTTGGAGACTATTGGTGAAAAGGCAGGGTAGATATCTAATACACAAACGCACATATGATTGCAACCTTGGTCGTGGGAGGCTAATTTAGGTAGGTTATATCCATCCAGAGTGTCTCCTCTTAATGGTGATTTGCACGTAAAAGAGAGTTCTCGTGATAAGTTCTCCTAGAACTGCTATCATATGAGAAGATTGTTCTGGTGTCTACTTATTTAGAAGAGCTCTGTCCCAACTTTCTTCCTTCATGGAACTCAAGGTGCCAGAGATGGGATTCCCAGGTGATCTCCCATCCAGGCACTGTCTAGACCCAGATCTGGTTATGATTGAAAATATAGTTATTTTCCCTTGATGTTTTTCCCCTGCATCCATTACTGCAACTTCCGATGAGAGGGTGAAGTTCTAGCTGTGTGGATAAAACCCTGCCTGGGGAGGCATTGAAGCCTCAGCCAGTAGTGTTGTTGCTATTAATTGGAGCAACTTGTCCTCCATAGGGAATGAGATGATGCAGGCTTTTCAAGTATTTTAGTTGATTTGTTGTGGTTATTCCAAATCACCTGAGTCATGTAGTTTCCTGAACCAGGATTTCCAGGAATTCAGTGATGGTGCATCATGACACTCCCCCCCCCCCCCCGTGCTGCAGATTGAAGATTGGGTCTGCATTGCCACCATGCTTCTCTTTAGCCTATCTTAATCTTGAAGATAATCTCTTCTAAATTATCATGTATTAACTTATGGAAATTAGCAGTTGCCTTTGTTTCCATCCTTGGAAAAGGGAGAACTCGAACATCGTTTTCTCTCTCAAAATTCAGCGGTGAAACTTTCATCCTTCCTTTTACAAATCTTCTGAGCAATCTGGTCTCACCACTGTTACAGTATGGTGTGTTAACACCTTATTTACATTTTTAAGTGTTATACTATTTTTCTTTACTGTTTTTGTCTTTTTCTATTCCAGTACCATCTTCCTGTGACTGGAGGCTCCTAACAGGAAACCTTCCACTCCTCAATGCACTGCCAATGGTAAGTACAGTTAAATGCCCTTAGCGTGGTTTTGTGTTTGAGCTGGCCTCAAATAAAATTGTCCATAGTATGAAAAGGAGAAACACACATCCTACTTACCAAAGGAATTTTTAAAATGTACGTCATTCATGTTGGCATGTATGGCACCCTGTTTTGCTATCAGACAGTATTTCAGTTAATTTGACAGTCAAATCTGACATCTTGTAAATGAATTTGGTAGCAGTTCTAATGTTCCGTTTTGACTAGGCTGAAGCATCATTACTTCTAAAAGCGAACTCAGGTGATGAGCACTGGCTTAAACTGAGCCAAAATGGGGCCACTGAGAAACAAGAGGGCAATATTGGTATGCTCAGGGCAACGCCACATTTTGCAGAAGTACACCCCTCCCCCAAATCCCAACTGGGCAAAAAATGCCCAGTAGCCACAGAAAGTTGAATGTCAGTTGGACAAGAAAATGGGAAAACCAGAGGAAGAGAGGTGGGAATAAGAGTGTAATGCCCTGTTTGAAGGGAAAGGCTGGCTGGAACCCTGAATGAGAACACGCCTGTTGAGCGGAAGAACAGACTGCAACAGACTGCAACATTTGTTGTAGTTCTCACTTGTTAGGATGCTACTAGCCTGCCATTCACACCAATAACGTCAGAGAGCTGCTTCTTCTTTTACCGTTAAAAAACCTACCTGACAACCTGCTGCTGCTTTCTCTGGCTCTTGACTCTCCTTGCTGCTGTCTCTACCCACTTCCCTTCCTCCTTGCAACCTCCTGGGGGTGGGGGAGGGATTGGCGAAGATGTAGCATGGTTGTGGTTTATTGTTGTTGTCCTTAAAGGTTGCCCAGAAGCATGGATCTGGGGCCAGTGGGGACTGGGAGCCATTTGGGTGGGTGGAAGTTCAATTTCTGTCGGGATGAAATGTTCTCAGCAAATTTTAATGGCCTGCTCTTGGATCTATTCAACATTGGAGCAGGGAAATGTCTCTTTTAAAAAGAGCAACCGAGTTTTTATAACTATGACGTGTGTTAATGAAATGGCTAAACACTCATTTATTTATTTATTAGATTGATTAGCCGCCCATTGTCTAACCCCGCTCCCCATTTTTAAATGACAGGTTTTGCATATTTTGGCACCTGCACTAGAGCTGTGCTAAACTCTTGCACTTCAGCAATTTCAGGGAGAAAAAGTGGGATTTTGACAGCTGCAAAAAGCCCCCTTGAAAACCCTCCTAGGCAGTGGTCACTGGTGTTTTCCCACTAAGACCAGGTTTCTTCAAGGGGCTTTTTCTTGATCCTCAAAGTGTTTTCAGCCATGATATACTTCTGCTTTGCAGCATGATCCCAGTCACTGAGGGATAATGTAATGAACAGGAACAAGTAGCCAGTTACATCTGGCTATGTGACTGCATCACAGGACGCAAATAAAGCCCTCACGTTCCTCTCGCTCTGAGAGCTGTGCGTGTGTGAAGAGAATATGTCCCGGTAGGCCAGGGGCTGTACTGCTTTAAAACAGCCTGTTTTTGCTGCCACTTCCGGCTTTGAAAAAGAAGCTTTTTTCCCTCATTGCCAAATTTCAGTCAGAAAGTCGGGGGCAGTGGGGGGGCTGCAAAAAAGGCCGGGGAGGGCACATGTTGCCCCCAACTGCTGTAGGCCAATGCTCCCTATCATCCTAGTACTGTGTGGCAAAGCTTGTGTCTCAGTTGCAATGCCAGGCCTGCAGTAGCCACAGGGGGCAGCCCCTTCCTTTGGAAACGTGTTAACCAAACATCATGCCTAGGCAACACAAGACCTTAGTATCCAGAGAGGGCAGGGACTTCATCTCACCTAGATGGGTGGTTGGCATTTATCCCTGTTAAATTTCATTCTGTTATTTTTTGCCCAGCACTCCAGCCTATCAAAATCACTTTGCATTTTGTTTCTGTCTTCCAGGGTATTGGCTATCCTGCCCAATTTTGTGTCATACTGTCATGCCTGTTGATGCTGTGCCAGGCAGACTTCTAAAATACCACACGTTTGCAATTTGAGCCTGAACTTGAATTCTGTAATCTATACACATTTTGTACCACTTTTGTGTTTATATGGGTAACGAGCGAATGGACCTGGCTTTGCACGTTTTGGAATTACCTTTAGGTTGATACAGAAGCCTTCAAGCAAACGTATGCAGCTGGCATAGTTGGATGCCTTGTGCCCACCCCGCCTGAGTGAAGGCATGCCTGACTGCACCCCTAGGCACAGCCCCTGCCATGGTCCACCCCTATAGCTTCCTCAGGGAAGGATCTACCCAGTCTATCCCACTCAGATGGAGCTGCCCCACAGCAGAGCGGGAGCAGGCCTATAACTTGGCCTACTAAACTTCCCAGGCTTCAAACTGTGCTCATTCTTTTTTTCATGCTTCCGTGTGGGTTTTTTTTTCAACATTTGGGCCCTTTTTTCAATTAAATGTCTAAAAAACATGAACAACATGAACGTTGTGTGGTTGAAATCTGCTCACTGCAGTGCTGAATCAAGATGCGAAGTTTGGTTGAAATCGATCAAATGGTATTGAAGCAATAAATCTTAAAAAAAATGATGCAATGCTTTTTTAGTTCAAGATGGTGGTTGGAATTTTCATTATGCCTAAAACTGTCCCAGATAGAGGTAGAACAAATCCTAAAAGTTTCATAACAATTGGATATATGGTTTTCAAGTCCATCGACATACAAAGACTTCCTTTTATTTATATAGAACAGGGGTTCCCAACCCCCAGGCCACAGACCAGTACCGGTCCATGGCCTGTTAGGAACCGGTCCGTACAGCAGGAGGTGAGCGTAGGGGTGTGCAAAACCCCCTTACCTTGGGTCCACAGGGGTCTGTGAGGGTGGAGGGAGGCGATCCGTCCCTCCCACCCCCGGAATCCTCGCCATCCCCAGCTGGCTCTGCTCCGCGGCAAGTCCGCAGAGCTGCCGGCTGCTGCCGGACTTCTGGCCGCTGGGACACAAATGGCGTCCGCTATGCGGACGCCATTTGCTTCCCTGTTCTTCAAGTAATAGGCTTCGTAAATCTTTATGTAGCCTATTACTACAAAGTAATAAATGTAATGCAGTTTAATCATCCCGAAACCAAAAATTGTCTTCTACGAAACCAGTCCCTGGTTCCAAAAAGGTTGGGGGCCGCTGATATAGAAGACGGAAGGTAGATAACCAACTAATCCTGAGAAGTTTTTGACTGTTGAAAACCCCACTAGGTAGAGAGTTGATCTGGAGTCATTTTTAAAGAATTATATTTGTAGATGATATTATAGGATTTATTGATATGAACAAGTAACCAGAAAAAAATACACTTTTCAGAATTGGAGAAAAAAACACATGTTGTTAAACTGAAGCCAGATTTGACTGTCGTACTTAGCAGTTGGAAGATCTGATGTTGTATCTTTGGACAGAGTCCTACTGCTTCAAAAAGGTTGAGGAAGGACTTTGCATTGGTTTACAAGCTTTGGCCTTTCTAGTTTTCATGTTGGTTATCATAGGATACACTTCTGAGTGTGGATGAACTTCTATTCTGCCCCTGTGGATTCTTGCTTGTAAGGCCTGTGTACTTCCAATACTCAGTATCAACCTTCTGCTCCCAAAATCTTAAATTATGACAAGTACATCATATGGACACCACTGAGGTACATCATCAACCAGGGGTGGGGAACGTCAGACTCCGAGGCCAAATTCGGCCCTCTGGGAAGGTCCCACGCCCTTCCCCATACCCCGCTCTGCCACATGTGTAATTTACATAGCATAAGCAACCTCTAGTGCAACACCAATAGCATTTGCTGGTGTGACGGGTTTCAAACCCATCATACCAACAAACCCTGTTGGTGTTGTTCACTAGCAGAACGTAATTCGTGTTAGTGTTATTATCGAATTGGATACTGCCCTATATGTTCAGTCCACTATGCATATGCATGTGTGAATGGTGGATTGGTGGTGCAGATTGGCATGTGTGCCATGGGGGGTGAAGGTGCAGTGGTGCAATCCAGAGTTTTGAATAGCTGCACAGTGCTAGGCTTCCCATAATACCACTGTTGCTGTTCAGAAGGGACTTGTAATTCTTCAAAGCTGCAAGGTTAATGGCAGAGGTGGCCCAGATGTTCCATGCCTAAGTAGAGTGGTGCTGGGTTTGGTCGTGGGCTGAGAACTTTTCAGCCATCCCTTGTAGCATCCTTCGGCGTGCTTGTTTTTTTAAAGAATTGTTTAATTTGTCACAGTGCCTTTTTCCTAACAGAATAAAGCCCCTTCCCTGTATTACTTCATGCTTGCATACTGAGATTTCGCCAAGAATGAAATGCTGTTCTGTATTATTGCTTCTCTTAAAAAACATGACTCATTGCATATTAAACTACTCCCAACACTTCATAAAATTTTGACGTACCAGGAAGAGACTGTTTGAAGTCTTACTGTATTTTGTCCTAGTTTTCCCCTACAGGTTATGCCAGAAAAGAAGTATTTGTAGAGTTGTGGGCCTGTTAGTTGGTACAGTGGTAACTGGTTCTTAATTACTGCCTGGAGCAGGAGGAAAGACACTCTGTTTTTTTCTTTTAGCAAAGGGACCTTTACATAGGGCTATGTGTGTTCTTGTGATTGTGCTTTGCAATTCACCGAATTTGGTGCTGGATGAAAAATGCAGTGTCACGAGAATCTCAGTTTCCATTTTATTTACTTTTTTTAAAGAAGCAAATTTCTCTCCATTGTGGCTACGAAGGCAGGCGGTCTGACTCAGTATAAAGCAGTTTCCTACATTACATAAGGTGTTTTGTGTGTACCATCTGGATAAACAACCATCCATCCTTGCAGATAAGTCCTTTCTTGTCTTTTTCCCTATGCTGACAATGGCTGAGCAAACCTACAGCGAAGTGTCTGACATCGGGGTGGGTGAGAAGGGGATGTGCAGAATTTCCCGAGCAGCGTTTCAGAGTAATGGCATGGAAAAGACCCCATGGGGCCGCTCCTGCAAAATGGCTCCTTGTGATGTGACAAAGATAACATGCAGACTGTCCCAGTGTGTCTTTTCTTGGAGCTGCTCATGGGAAGAAAGGCTTGCAGAAAGTTCTTTGGGATGTGCAACTTAAGAGTTTCTGTTCCAGTTGTGGCTGTTGTACTTAGTCCATTTCTTTGCCGCCTAGCTGATTTTGCATCGCACATAACTGCTTACCTTTTTGACCATCAGAAGTGATGCTGTGATGTGATTAGCCCATGTAACATGTTGCTGTTTTTTGCCAAATTTGTGACCAGTGCCCAAATTGGGGCGGGGCGTTAATGACATTCCCACCCCATGACCTCCACCGATTTTATCAAAATCAGCTCCCACCTGGACAGTCTTCTAAATACAATAGCTAAGGGGACCATAACAAAAGGTAGGAGGATGGGACCTCCATGTAATTTCAGGATTGTGTGCTACTCTAAGCTAACACTGGCACATGTGGTGGTTGAAAGTGCAAGACAGGACACTCCCAATTACAGTTGAACCTTGGCCATCAATTCACCATCACCCTTTGGATTATTTGGATTATAATATCAACCAATCTAAAGTAGGCCTGCACAGCTTGCAAACCATCAAGCTGAACTGGACAGCCCACGACGAATGTGATAAATCTGTTCTTGCTGCATGCCTGGGAGTGCAAAAACGGGAAGCTCGTCAGCATCTGGTGGTGTCACTACATTGTTGGCAGCTGCATCCATCTTGGTGGGTTACGGGTTGTGCAGGTGAGCATCACAGCGGTGTTGTTTTTAAGGATTTCTGAGACATTGGCCTGGTTCAGACTATCGTATCTCAGCAAAATAAGCCAAGATATGAACGAGTCTCTTGCATGTGCATGCAGCCCTTTGCCCCTCCCGTGGTGTGAGCTGTGATTAGACTAGGGAGCTTCTAAATAAAAATTAATTAATTAATTAATTAATTACATTTCATAGTTTCCTGTTTCATCTGATCTGGGGAACTGTGGTTACCAGCTTTGAAACAACCCCTAGGATCTTAAACTGTAGTTTAAATCTGGCTTAAGTTCCTGACTGGTTTCTAAGTTGATAATCGTAGTTTCCCAGTTGGGACAAAATGGGAAACTATAGTTAACTACAGACATTCTGGTTTAATCATGGCTAATGTGAAGGGAGGAGCCGAAGGGTCTGTGTGCAGAAAGAGGATTTGTCCATACCACAGGTTATTAAACTGAGATACGACTGAATGCAGCCAGTGTGCGTTAAACACCCAAAAGCACTATATAAAGGTGGTTTAGCTGTTTCTTTTAAAATATCCACTAATGTGAGGCTTACTGCAGTTGGTTTCTGCTTTTTTGCTCTGTTCCTGACTCTTGAAGGGAAACAGTTTGGAAATAGTATCCTTTTTTCATGATGCTTCACTTTTACTGTTCTCTTTCTGTTTCTTTATTGGCCTAACTTGCTTTAGGGGTGAGTTTTCTTGTGGTGTGGTGGTGGTGGTGTGGGGGGAAGGTTTCCTTTATGATACTACATATCCTTCCTTATGGGGCATAAAGTCCAACTTAAGCTCCTGTTTACCGAGAAAGTGCTAGAAATGGGTAACAGGGGTCTCGTAAAGCTGCCTCTGCCTCTAAAGAGTCCAGCATCGGCCTGTTTTACTTAAGTACCCACTTCTCTACTTTGGATTGGCCTATCAGAAACATATTACTATTTTTAGTGGTCCATTTTTGCTTCTTCCGTTGCTGTTGATGCATGGCCCAAAGAGTGCCATTCCTCTGTGCAGTCTCACCATGAACGTTGGCCTCCAGAATGCGTTGGCAATTCTAAACTTGTTTTGGAGGAGTGGGGAGAAGGGAAGCCAGTAACACATTGAGAGTTAAGGTGTTTACTGTTGAAGAGGGGCTAACAAGGAGGAATGTAGGGAAGCTTCTTGTTTTGCAATGGCTTTCATTTTGTAAGATAAGCAAACACATATATGGGTATATTTGTAGCTAGTTTTTATGAGAATGGTATATTGAATTGTGTCAAGAGAAGACCATCTATCTAGGCTTTCGTCTGGCTTGATTGTTTGCTTGATGACCTTTGGCTGACAGTAATAATAGGAGTAGCCATATTTATTAGACATTTCTATCCCAGTTTTCCTTTCAGAAGCTTAAGGGAGCATAGATGGTCTCCGCACCCCTGGTTTTATCCTGACAACAACTCTGAGAGGTAGCTTAGGCTGAGATAGCAAATGGTCAAAAGTCATCCTGGGAGTTTCCTGACTGATTGGGGAATTGAATTTGGGTCTCCCTGGTTTTCAAGTTGGATGCTCTATCCGCTACACTACATCAGTTCTCTCTAAGTTACTGGTATGCACTGATCACATCTTATGGAGGTGGGAGCAGGTAAGGCTGGAATGGTGTGGCTGACAAAAATTGAGATAAGGTAGGTAGTTAGTTACAATGAAAAATACTAATAACATTAAGTCTAATGCATTTCGTAGCCTCCTTTCAAGACTGCAGTCTTGTCGAGGCATCTTAAATATAAAACATACTTCAAACCAAGCTGAGGTAGAGTGCTATCTGTGAGCCATTTGATACCTTCAGGTCCCTTAGAGATACAAGTAGCCCTGATGCGAGGCGGTGAAGGGGATGACACCAAAAGGGGTACGCCACTTTTGTTCTCCCCTTTGGGATGCTGTGAGGGTGCTATTCTTCTTCCCCCCTCCTTCTCTCTCTGTCTCTCTCTTTGTTTGTTTGTCTATTTGGTTGTTTAGTTTAATACCTGTTGCGTATGTGTGGGGGGAGGTGTTCCTGGGTGATCACTTGATGATAGAGTTGTATCTGTGTTCTGCCGTTGGGGTTTATGAGCTGTTGTACCCCTGGGTGAGAGACGGGCTGGGGGCTTTGTGTGCTAGAGCAGCTGCTTCTGCCCAGGGTGAGACCCTGTGGTGGCTAGAACTGGGATTCCCTCTGGATGAGAGCCAGTGTGGAGAAGTGTTTGTAACACTCCAGGTGAGATATGGAGTGTGTCAGGATTGGGCCCAGGCTCCCTGGTTGGGTTTCTGACTCTGATTCAGATTTGGAGGCGGAGCTAGAAGAAGCCCAGCCTAGACAGGGAGTGGGGGGAGGAAATTCCCCAAGACTGTCCAGGAGTCAGTGAAGAACCTTCCTAGGGGCTTATTGTGCAGGAAGGCCAGGTTCAGAGACTGTCTTCCCCCCTCCCCGTGGAAAATGGGCCTCTGTTGGAGGGGGAGGAAGTACCGGAATTGAAGATGCCAGAGCCCGCTGCCGAGTTAAGCAGGTGGAGCTGAGAGGAGGTGGGAGGCATTCTGCCGAAGTGGCTGCCCATCAGAAGTTGGGTTGGGAGGATCCAGAAAAAGCCTGTTGAGCATGGTGGGAAACCTGTCAATTAGTTGAAGCCCTTAGTAGCTCCTTTAACAAAAGCCCTATTTAGCTAACTAGGCTCAGAGGACAGCTCCCAGCCTTTGTGGATGCTGCAGGTGTGAAGAGGTGCTGTTAACTGAATAAAAGAGTTTGTGGATTGCACAGCGGAGTCTCTGATGCCTCACTACTCAGCGGGAGGGCTTGGAATCCCTGACAGAGTGAGCATGAACTAGTAGAAGTAGGTTTCCCATGGGTAGCTGGTTGGTGACTGTGTGGGCTAGATAGACCCTTGGTCTGATCCAGCATGGTTCTTCTTACGTTCTTATGTTTGAACAGCTAGGAAATACATGCTTTAGTTGTTCCCTGTGTTGCTTGGTAGGCTTGCAGACCTGACATCATATATGTGACCAATGGCTGGTAATAACCACAAACTATAATTTGTCATTGGGCTGGGTTGGTTGTGTGTGATTGGCTGGATGAATGGAGTGTGTGAGGTTTTGAGTGTTTGAGGGTACATTTGAGTTGTGAGTAGATGTTGAGCGTGTGTGGGAAGTTTTGGTGTGGTAAGGATATGCTTGAAAAACTGTGACTCAGGGACTCAGGGAGGTGTAGGTGCCTCTATTCCAGTGATTTGGGGCAGAAGGAGATATGGCAGGAGGAGGGGGTCAGGACACCAGAACAGAATGGTTTACAGATGTTTATACACTGTTCCCCTTCTACCCCCCCTCCTCCACCTCTCATGTACCTGGTAGCTGATCCACTGAGCCACCCTGTCTTGTGGTGCTGCTATTTAACGCCAGGCCGCTCCACAATAAAATCACGCTCATTCACAATTTAATCATGGGCGAGAAGGCTGATCTAGCATGTATTACTGAGACATGTGGGAGAGCTGGATGAGGCTAACTTGACTCAGCTCTGCCCACCTGGATACTCAGTGCAGCACCAACATAGGCTGGAGGGCCTGGGGGCTGTGGAGTCACTGTGTTTTCCAGTGTTTTATAGAAGTTCCATCTCTCACCAGGAAACCACTCCAACATGGAGCAGGTCTTGAGGAGTTGCACCTGGTATTGGCCCTTAGAGGCAGATCGGGGATGCTCTTGGTGAACCGCTTATCCTGCTTTCCAATGGGCTTCATGACCAAGCTGCCAGAGGTGGTCTCAAGTGTTGTGTTGAAGAACCCAGGACAGTGGTTCTGGGTGACTTTAATTTCCATGCTGAGGCTGTCTCTGGAGCTCCAGCTTGGAACGTCATGGCCTCCATGCCAACCATGTGGTTGTCTCAGTTTGTCATTGGCTGACCACATGAAGCAAGGGATACCCTCTTTGCTCCGAGCTGTGAGATAAGTAGTCTGAAAATGTGTGTGCTTGAGGGGGTTCAGATAACCCCATTTTAATGGTCAGACCATTTCCTGGTGAGGTTTGAACTCACAGTGCTACTTCCCTCCTGCAGGGGTGGGGGACCCATTCGGATGGTCTGCCCCAGGATGGAATCCAATGGATTTCTGAATTCTCTTGGGGATTTTCCAGTTGAGAGAGGCCCTCGTCTTCTGTGGAACAGTGAGATGCAGAGGACCATCTACTTGATTGCATCTGAATGACCTCCCCAGCACTGTAGAGCCCGCTCTGCTTCCTGGTGTACAGGGGAGCTGGGCCCAATTAAACAGGCTGGACATTGGCTAGAGCATAAATGGCATAAAAGTGCAAACACCCAACCACACTGCCTCAAAGTGCAAACACCCAACCACACTGTAGAGCACATAATCATGCCTATTGCATAGTGGTGCGGGCAGCAAAGAAGGATTACTGTGTTGCCTCCATGGTGTCCTGGAGTAGCAGTCCAGTAGAGCTCCTTTGGGAGGTCTGGGGGTTGTTAACACTTTCCCCAGTGAATGTAGACCTGATCCCTTCAAGGACCCACTGTGACCTTTTTGCATTGCACTTTGAGGACAAAATCACTTGTCTCCGCAATGAACTTGATGCTGTTGTTAGCTAGGGATGGCAGAGAATTCCACCACGGATTCAGTGAATCCGTCCCAGAATCCGTGGCGGAACGGCTTCCTGCCCCCCCGCCCCCCCCACGGAATCCCCCAGGATGGAACTTACCTGGGGCGGATGTGGCGGCGGTGGTTCGGGCGGCGGATGCGGCGGCGGTGGCTGGTCTCCTGGCCAGCCGCAGCCGGGCTGCTGCGGCCACCATTTGCGTCCTTACAGGCTGCCGTGATAGGCTACGTAAGAATTTACTTAGCCTATCGCAGCTAACCCCCCCCCCCAAAAAAAAACGGCGTACGTAAATGGCGGCAGCTACGGCGGCCGCCATTTGCGTTCCCTATTTTTCGCCTTTCTAGCCTACGTAAATATTTACGTAGGCTAGAACGGTGAAAAATAGGGAACGCAAATGGCGGCCGCCGTAGCCGCCGCCATTTGCGTACACCGTTTTGGGGGGGGGTTAGCCGCGATAGGCTACGTAAATTCTTACATAGCCTATCACGGCAGCCTGGAAGGATGCAAATGGCGCCCGCTGTGGCGGCCGCCATTTGCGTCCACATCAGCCCGTCTGTGGCCGGAAGTCCGGCTGTGGACGGACCAGGCCGGCTGCTCTGCGGAGCTGCCGTGGAGCATAGCCAGCCGGGCAGGATTCCTGTGGGGGAGGACCGGATCGCTTCCCCACCCCCCGTCGAGGATTCCAGGGGGAGGGATGGAGCTCCTCCCCCCCAGCGGATGCCCCGACCGGAACAGGTAAGGGATTCATACATCCCTATTGTTAGCACAGCTCCAGTCGAAGTGTCTGATGCCACCATCTGCCTGATTTTATGGGATCATTTCAGTTGCTGTGACCTGATTATGTGGACAAGGTTTTTGCAGCAAAGCGACCAACCATGTGCCCTCTCAATCCTTGCCCTTTCACGCTAATGAAAGCTAGCAGAGAGGGTATGACTGGGTGGGTCCAGAGAGCGGTAAATGTAACAATTTGAAAATCACACCATTTGTACCATTTATATAACCATTTGTAAGCCTTTTCTGGATCACACCATTTGTAATATTTGCAATTCTTTTATTCTTATGGAGAAACTCTTCCCTCTGCCCCACACCCAAATGTAGCTATCACTTTGAAAAAATGGTACTTAGCCATATAAGGAAGCTTCAGGTATTCGTCTTACTGTTTTTTCAAATAATTCTAAACACCATTCTCATTAAGGTCAGAACTAGACATTGCAGGAGAGGCGTGGCTTCCACCAAAACCCAGCAACCTTGCATCACCTCCTGTTCCTTTCCTGCTGAATTTTAGCAATAAGAAATGTGTGATGTGATGACATTGAGTTGCAAGTTTCCCCATCCTTGCTTCATTTTATTGGATGCTGCTTGTGGGGGCAAGGAAGCTTGCAGCATGGTGATGTCACTTCACGTGTTTCATTTGCAGTATTAGACAGGAAGAACAGATGCTGTTTTCAGTGGCAACCACAGCATGTCCTGTAATGTCTCATTCTTGCCTGATCCCTTTCAAAAGAAATACCACTGCCACAGGTGTATATACAAGTTATGTTTGCTTTGTAGTTGTGAAATACAGCTAGGAAAATAAGTCAGATTTATTTCTCTATAGGTTATAATGAACGAACAGCCAAAACCTAGCAGCAGCAATGACAAATTACAACCAGAAAATGTTAGTATTTTAATTCAGAATTCACTCTCCAGCGTCATGAGGATTTTCAAGGATACAGGGAAGCACCTTCACAAACAAATAATGAAACTCAATAAAGGCATTCAGCTTCGAGCTCTGCTTGGGAAGCAGTACAGGTCCTATAACAAGGAATGGTCTCTGAGTTTGGAAGTTAAAGATTCAAACTCTGTATATGCATTTTAAGATAGAAGTGTGGGTAGCACAATTAAAATAAAGTTTTGGTAGAGTAATCCATCATGCAAATGTTATGGGAGGAAAGTAATCATACATCTGCTTAATAACTTACTTAACTTACTTAACTCTTAAGTACAGCATTGTATTTCCTACAGTAGCACAGAGAAGAAGCTTGCATAAATAAACACCGTTAGGAGTGGATAAGTAATAAGTATAGGCAAAGGTCTATCACAGAGTGGATGTGAATAAAATGAGCACAGTTGCAAGTAAAATACCAATATATGAAGACAACCTATTAAAACAGGTTCTCCCAAATTATTTTGGAGCCTTCACTTTCATTTTTCCACTGGGTCGTTTGAACATATGAAGCCGCTGCTGTATTGAGTCAGACCATTGGTCCATCTAGCTCAGCATTAGGGGTGGACGAAAGTCCCTTGCCTGTCCTCGAAGGACGTTCGCGGTGGGGGGGAGGCGCTTCGCTGGTCCCCCTGCGAAGTTCAGGCCGGGGGGGGAGGCTTCCCGCCTCACCCGGCCGCGAACGCGAAAGTTAAAAAAAAACCAAAAAAACGCCCCCTGATAGGCTACGTGACGATTCACGTAGCCTATCACGGCTAGATCTGCAAAGTCAGCCGTGATAGGCTACGTCAGTCGTCACGTAGCCTATCACGGGTGACTTAAAAAAAAAAAAGCGCGTACGCTAATGGCGGCCCCCATAGGGAGCCGCCATTCGCGTTCCTTATTTAGTCGCTGTAGTCTACGTAAATGTTTACATAGACTACGGCGACCAAATAAGGAACGGGAATGGCAGCTCCCTATGGGGGCCGCCATTATCCGTACACACTTTTTTTTTGACTTGCTGACTTTGCAAATCTAGCCGTGATAGGCTACATGAATCGTCACGTAGCCTATCAGGGGGCGTTTTGTTTTTGTTTTTTCTTTTATTGCAGTGGCGGCGGTGGCAGCCGGTCGAAAGACCGGCTGCCGCTCCCGCCCCGCTCGAACACCCGCCGAACCGCCGGCCGGACCCGCCGCCGGGAGGGACATTCGGCGAAGGTAAGTCCCGTCCCGGGGGGGGGGGTGCGGGGGCGGGGGGGGGGTTCGGAGGATTTCTCCCCGAAACTTGTTCAGGGGGCCGAACACGTTGGTGCTCGGCCCCCCGAAGTTTCGGGGAGAAATTCTCCGCCAACCCTGCTCAGCATTGTCTCCTCTGCCTGGCAAGGGCTCTCTAAGGCCTCAGATAGGTGTCTTTCTGTGATACTTTCAGTGGGGATGCCAGGCCTTGAACCTACATGCAACACATGCACTCAACCACTGAGCTCAGATCATGGCTTGAATACTCGGGGACGTGTGCTTGGCTGCACTGGGCCCTAAGGCATTGATGGAGGGCTAGGGTTCCTACCTCTGTCGCTCAAAAGTAGCCAGTTAGAAGGTTCGTTTATTCCACATCTCTCTCTTGCCACTGAAGTAGCAATCCCAGGGGCTAGATAGTAAGTACTTTTTGGGGTGAGGATGGAAATGGGTTCAGGGACCTCCAGTTGTTGACCCCTAGATTAGTACACAAGTCAAGTCTGCAAGTTTGGCCCTTCAGTTGAAAAAAATTGCATTGGAGTGCAGTCTTATGCATGTTTGGAGAGAAAAAAGTCTTACAACTCCCAGCATGCCCCAGTCAGGATGGGTCATGCTGGGAATTATAGGACTTCTTTCTCTCTGAGAATACATAGGGTTGTGCCCTTAGTTCTAGTTTAGATCGTTGCACTGCTGCTGGCTTTTATCTTGGTTACTACTTTGGTTTTATTCTGTTTTTAAATTATGGTTGTATGTGATGTTTTACTATGTTGTTGTATTTTGTGGTTTTAAGCTTTGTCATGTAAACCGCCCAGAGAGCTTCAGCTGATGGGCGGTACAGAAATGTAGTAAAGGAGTTTGGGATGGCCGTGAATGAGTAACTCTCATATCGTTAAGACATTTAAAGGGTTGCATTGCAAAAGAAGGGGGGAATTCCCTATCTACTTCATCTCACACTCAACTAAATTATGACTCATTCTCCTTTTATTCTAGTACAAGTATATTTTTTTCCTTGCACTCCCCCAGGAAGACTCTAATGAAGAGAATAACCGAAGTTCCCTGGCAGCAGTTAAAAAACTTAGTTTGCCACAGTGACGTAGAGGTAAAACTTCAACATAAAAGCATCTAGAAGTTTGCTTCCTTACGGTGGCATTTGTTTTTAAGGGCTTCAATAGCTTGTTTTATGTCCCTGTTAAAGTGGCCACAGCTACGCCTCTTATTTGCACAAGCTAGTTAGTGTGTCCCCATTCCGCAGCAAGTCAACAAAATGGTAACTACGTTTTAAACAGAAGGAGCAGTAGCATCTTCCATAGAATCCAAAGCACATGCAGTTGGCCCATGATGTCGCCCTGGACAACTCCCTTAGAAACAATGCGAGGAAAGAAACTTAAGCACACAGCAACATTACATGGCTTGTTGTTGTTGTTCAGTCGTGTCCGACTCTTCGTGACCCCATGGACCATAGCACGCCAGGCCTTCCTGTCCTGCGCTCTCTCCCAGAGTGTGCTCAAGTTCATATTCATTGCATCCGTGATGCTATCTAGCCATCTCATCCTCTGCCGTCCCCTTCTCCTTTTGCCTTCAGTCTTTCCCAGCATCAGGGTCTTTTCCAGAGAGTTTTCTCTTCACATTAGGTGGCCAGAATATTGGAGCTTCAGCTTCAGTATCTGTCCTTCCAATGAGCACTCAGGGTTGATTTCCTTTAGGATTGACTGATTTGACCTCCTTGCAGTCCAGGGGACTCGTAAGAGTCTTCTCCAGCACCACAGTTCGAAAGCATCAATTCTTCGGCGCTCAGCCTTCCTTATAGTCCAGCTCTCACAGCCATACATTACTACTGGGAAAACCATAGCTTTGATTAGACGGACCTTTGTCGGCAAGGTGATGTCTCTGCTTCTTACTATGCTGTCTAGGTTTGCCATAGCTTTCCTCCCAAGGAGCAAGCGTCTTTTAATTTCATGGCTACAGTCACTGTCTGCGGTGATCTTGGAGCCCAAGAAAGTAAAATCTGTCACTGCTTCCATTTCTTCCCCTTCTATATGCCAGGAAGTGATGGGGCCGGATGCCATGATCTTAGTTTTTTTAATGTTGAGTTTCAAACCAGCTTTTGCACTCTCCTCTTTCACCCTCAACAAGAGGCTCTTTAGATCCTCTTCGCTTTCTGCCATTAGGGTGGTATCGTCTGCATATCGGAGGTTGTTGATAATTCTCCCAGCAATCTTAATTCCGACCTGTGATTCATCCAACCCGGCATTTCTCATGATGTACTCTGCATATAAGTTAAATAAGCAGGGTGACAATATGCAGCCTTGTCGTACTCCTTTCCCAATTTTGAACCACTCGGTTGTTCCATGTCTGGTTCTTACTGTTGCTTCTTGACCCTCGTACAGGTTTCTCAGGAGACAGGGAAGGTGGTCTGGTACTCGCATCACTTTAAGAATTTGCCACAGTTTGTTGTGATCCACACAATCAAAGGCTTTAGTGTAGTCAATGAAGCAGAAATAGACAAGACGGACAGGTCATGGCAGAGAGTTCTGACAAAATGTGGTCCACTGGAGAAGGAAATGGCAACCTACTCCAGTATTCTTGCCAAGAAAACCCCATGGAACGTATTACATGGCTAGTCGCATTTAATTGTGTGTGCACACATCACCAGAACATGGCCACTAAATGATGCAGGGATGGGGAACAGCATCCCTTCACTACCTGGTATGGGAGCCCAGTGGTTAGACGTGCAGCAATAGGAATAAGGAGCCATAAGTTCCAAAGGTTGCTCTTGTAGCTGGTGCCTTTTCCTCTCTCACAGTCTCTCCACAGTCAATGACTTAAGTATTCCAATTAAGGGTAGATATATATCAGGGGCATATCCCAAGGCACTAGAATATGCCCCTCATACATATCTAGCCTTAATTGGAATTCGGAAGGCTTTGACTGTGGGTAGAGTGTGAGAGAGGAAAAGGCACCAGCTCAGAGGTAAGTCAGGGCTATGGCTCCATCTTAGAGAACATCCTTTGCTTATAGAAGGTCTAGACTGATTGCTAGCCAAAAAAAGAAACAAAACAGGATCTTGGGTAGCAAGACCAGGAAAGGCCTTTGCCTCAAACCATGAAAAGCTTTGCCAGTTGGAGTAGACCAGTCTTCCTCAACATGGTGGCCACTAGATGCATTGGACAAGAGCTATCATCGATGACCATCAGCCATGCTGCTTGGGGCTGATGGGAGTTACAGGCCTAAACGTCTGGAGGGCACCAGGTTGGGGAAGGCTGGAGTAGATAATGTTGGACTAGATGGACTGATGGTTTGTTTCCATGTAAAGCAGCTTCATATGTTCATGGATTTATATATATGAGATTACAGAAAGGAAGCAAGCTTATAACTAAGTCCTGGGTTCAGTCTCTGGCATGTCCTGGCAGATGATGGGAAGACCTCTACCAGAGAACCTGGATAGCTGCTGGCAGTCAGGGTAGACAATACTGGGCAAAATGTACTGATGCTTCTATTCAGTATAAAGCAGCATGATTGGTTCATAAAATTCAAACCTAATGCTGGATAATGTAGGTAGCAGAATAATGTAGAAATACGTTTTGTAATGGAAAAATCTAGAGCATAAAGGCAGTGAGTCATGAGCACTGAAAAATGACTGTAAGAACAAGGTTGAAGCAGATAGCAATGCAGAACACGCATACGTGGTTATTGCTGTTCTGAACGTAATAGTGTTGAATAGTAAAGTGCATGGGGAGGAGGTGAATGGAAATCCGTTCACTTGGTCGTAGGAGTAGAACATGGATCCCACTCAATAAAGCAACTTTTTTACACTTGCCTACCTCAGCAGCTGGACAGTGCAAACTCAGCTGTCTGCTGAGAGTCTTCAAGAAACCTGGTGCAGGGCATGGGCTAATCTTCCTAGGATCTCTGGTCATATTTCACATTTCGGAGAAGCTGTAGGCAGGGCTTTGTCTGTGCCATACATCTAGGGGTGCACAGAAAAAGCTCAGAATATAGTCTTGTGAGCAAAATTCAACTTTCAGAGAATCTTGGCTTTCATGTAAAAAGAAGAGAGCTTTTAGCCGCTGTGACTGGGGTGTGATATGCTTAAAAGTGTGCAAAACACACACTACATACCGCCTCCCCCCCCCCATACACACACACAAACAGGAGGTATCATCCTCTAATACAGCCTTCCCCAACCCAGTGTCCTCCAGATGTGGGCTGGGGATGATGGGAGTTGTGGTTCCACACATCTGAAGGACACTAGGCTAAGGAAGGCTGCTATACTAGAACTTGATGATTGCATCCGATCCAGATGCTAATCACTAAAGAGCCAGTTGATGAATGGAATGGAATGAGTCATACTTCTTATCAAGTACAAGAAATGTCATTTAATGCCTACAGTCTGAGATCAATAATATTGTACTGTAGCTCCATAATAGGTAAAGGAACAGGCTGAAAATACAAGTTCAAAATACGCATTCAGAAGAGAATGTGGAACTTCAAAAATAACTCCCACATTCCTCATTCAGCTTGATCGCTTCCAAATGGTAAGATACATTTTTTTTCACTATGAAAGCAATTAAGTGCTTCAATGCAATGTCCTGAAAAGTCTTCAAAACAGTTCCAAATGACTTCAGGAGTTGCTTTTAACACCTTCCTTTCCCTTGTTCTCAAGTGCATGTGTAAAATGCCTGCTAAGATCTCCAAAGCCAGAGAGAAGTGGCTGACAGATTTCCAGTGATTGGGGGATGGGACTCTGTTCCCTTTATGGCTCCTTATCTCTCACCATAACTAGCCAAATGAGAATCAATTATGTGAGACGGTAAACATTGCAGAATTCAGAACAAGGAAGTATGTACATTTGCTCACTTAATGTATATAAGTATATAAGAGAGCTTCGGCTATTGGGCGGTATATAAATGAAATAAATAAATAAAATAAGTTATAGAATTTGGCACGCTTTGGTGCTGAATGGATTGTGCTGATGCAGAGTTGTTGTTGTTGGTGAGAGGTGCACCAACACCCTTGCTCTAAACAGGACCCATAGATCAGTGCTGAGTTCATAGTTTGCATCTCGAAAGTCCTTTGAGATTCCTGCCCCAGGGATCCCAGAGCGCAAGGGTGGGAAAACCAGAGATATTAGGAACGTGTTTCCATTCAGTGGAGCTTGCAATGTAAGTGGTGGTTGCTTCAAGAACCTACTCCTTCCTGTGTAGCTAGTACGGCTTCCTGAATTAGAACACCCATTTGTTCTAGGAGGAAGGTGGGTTTTAAGAACCAAAGTGCTTCATGGCATACATCTATAGTAAGAACTCTGCAATGGCCTTTGGTCCTGACTGATTGGATGACACTCATGGGAAATATACTAGCCCAACCAGTCTGTTAGGCACTGACATTTGTGTGGTGTGCCCCTCCCTTTTGATTATTATTTTTTCCATATAATTAAACTGGAGAGAAAAGCGTGCATGATGGGCACAGATCTGTAAGAAATACCTAGCCAACAGTCTTCCTCTGTATACACCAAGTTGACCCTTGAGAACTTCTGAGGAGGCCTTGTTGGTCGTCCCACAGCCAACAGCATGTCGTCAAGTAATGGCAGTTAAATGCACCTTCTTAGTAGCAGCACCCACTCTCTGGAATGTTCTCCCATGTGTGTTCCTAGAGGCGGCAATCTTAGACCCCTCTTGAAGATGAATTGCACTGCTCTGTTTTACTTTTTGTGTAAGGTTTTTTTTAAGGTAGTTATTTTATATTGTATGTTATGTAAACTGCTTAGAGAACTTGTGATATCAAGTGGCATATAAGTGGTTTAAATAAATAAAGAGAAAATAAATGGGTTGCAAACAATGGGCAGGTCCCTGCATTTTCACAGTGTGTTTTGAACACGTCATTTCTGTGTTTGTAGCTTTTCAGCGTGCTTCTCCTCACAAACACTTGCCTCTCCTAGAAACTGTACGGAAAAAAAATATGGTTAACCCACAGTGGAAATGCGGAACATTTCTCCCACTCTTTTTGTGTGTGCATCTGATGCAGTCACAAGTTTGACTAGTTGTGAAAAACCAGGCTTTAAGGGCTCTCTTTTAATGATGGCAATAGCTTTGTGCGTGTGCATATTTGTGCATGTGTTTTGAAATAACAGAAGCAGCAAATAAGAACTGCCTGTGCAATTTCCTTTCATGACAAACAACAAGGGACACATTCAGAAGTATCAGGTACATAACAGACAAATTAAAGAAGAAAATAGATGGCCAAAAGGTTAAAAAGGAATGAAAACACAAGCTTAATACTCACAGGATCAAATGAGGCATTCGTTAATTTTCCTCCTTTTTCGGTGCAGTTCATCAGAAGTTCAAGTAATTCTACTGAGCGATTGAACTGGAACAGAGCATAGTGCCAAAACCCCTGATTACTGATAGCATAAACAGAGAAATAATCAACTGCACTTAACACTTGATGTCATCTTTCACATAGGAAATTGCTTTTGAGAATGTTGGAATTCTACCCTAGTTGCAAGCAGCGACCCATACTGCATGCAAATACCCACAACAGCCATGGCTGCAAGCAACAGATGACAAATTCTTTCTGCTAATGAGCAATCAGGCTGGATTTAAAACTGAAATGGCCGAGACAAGGGGCGTTGGGGCAGAGACATTGGCCACTGAAGGTGATGGTGGGAAAACAATTTACTAGAGGTGTAGCTGAAGGTGATGTCTTTCCAGAGCATGGCTCATATAGGATTTGCTATTGCTAGCACATGCTGAGTTTGGAGACAAAAGGCATGGGCTGTGTTTAAAGTGGGGAAACAAAGTCTGATGAGTATTTTTTAAAAAAATATATGGTCAGGGTCATGTGATATAAATAAAAGGATGTTTCCACATTCAGTATATAAGTAGTTTCCCACCCCTGCTATACACAGATACCTAGGAGTAAATCCCATTGAAGTCAGCGGGGTTTACTCCTCTTGTAGAAATGTGTAGGCTTACACCATTGGGCTCACTAAACTTTTGGAGTTCTTTGAGAGTATCAATAAACATGTAGACGGGTGATGTAGTAGACTGTCAAGGGCTCCTTGGAGGCCTCTCTCAGTCTAATCCAGTAGCCAAGTCCAGACACAGACAAAGGGATTCCTTTCAAAGCTTTATTCTTCTTTTACAACTTAACAACTCTACAGGTAGCAACTAGATCTGAGCAGCAGAGTACCTATGCCCTAAGTTGGAACAGTTGGTCCCCTTTTGAAAGGGAATTACTGGCAGACCCCTGAACTTAAGAACTAGGGAGAGTCCCTCCCTTTTTCCCTTGGATCCTCGGGGCGCAGCCGTTGTTTGCGCGCCAACTGGGCACTGCACCTCTTTTCCGCGCCCTCCATCTGGCGCCGCTCTCTGCGTCTGTGTCCACCAAGTCTGCTATCTGTGCTCGGTCACTCCCTGGACTGCTTTCTAATCTAGGAATGCTGGTGGGAGGAATCTCTGTCAGCTGTGGGCCCTGGGAAAGAGGAGCGCGCTCCTCTCCCAGGAGCGACTGCTCTTCCTCAGAATCAGAACTACTCTGGGATTCTATGGGCTCAGTGTCCACCCTGACATCGACATTGTTTACTTGGGACTTCCAAGAAACATTTGACGAAGTCCCTCACCAAAGACTCCTGAGCAAACTTAGTAGTCATGGAATAAGAGGAGGGGCCTTCTTATGGATTGCTAACTGGTTAAGGGCTCAATCCTATGGGGATAGGCAGCCACCTTCCAAACTCGGAGGCGACTGCCTATCCAATGCAGGGCAGGAGAAGCACAGAGGGAATAGTCCCTTCTGCACTTCTGCCCTGAATTTGTGGGAGGATAGCTGATTTTGGCTGTCTAGCTGTGGGAAGGTGGAGCGGGGAAAGAGGCTGTCGGACGACACATAGGATATGTTGTACCGGCATCTCCGCCTTCCCCGCCCCAGAACGCCCTCGGAACACCCCATTTTGGCCATTCCATGCTCCTCTTCCAAGCACAGAGTAATCATAGAATCATAGGGTTGGAAGGGGCCTACAAGACCATCGGGTCCAACCCCCTGTTCAATGCAGGAAGCCTGATTCCCAGGCAGTCTCCCATCCAAGTACTAACCAGGGCTGACGCTGCTTAGCTTCCGAGTTCAGATGAGATTGGGCGCATCTAGCCCTTTGTGCTTGGGGGGCCATTTCACACTGCCTGTGAGGCAGCATGGAAGGAGGGGAAGGTCGGTTCCCAGAAAACAAGATATTCTATGGCTGTCTAACATCTGACTAGCGGCCACAGGATTGCTCCCTAAATATCAGAGAGCACAGAGTAGGAATAAATGGTAACTTCTACCAATGGAGGGTGTAAAGATGGGTCCTACAGGGATCTGTATTGGACCAGGTGCTTTTTAACTTGTTCATAGATGATCTGTAGTTTTCACTGAGTAGTGAGGTGACCAAGTGAAGTGGAGAATATGATAAGACCCAAAAGTAGTTTTAGGATAGTGAACAAAAAAATGTGGTTCTGAAATTCTTAGAGACTCCCTCCCTGAGTAAACAAGCATTATTTAGTCAATAACCTCTGAAAACTAGAGCTGTCAACCAATTAACAACTTTTAATTGATTAATCATCTGCATTTTAGACTATTGTTTAATCAAATGTCAATACATTTACACAGTGTCAGTGTATAGGTGCATCTTTGAATATTAAAGGGAATGTGAAATAATTTATACTGTAAAGGTACCACTTATTATTAAAAAGGAAAACCATATCTTAATATCTTTACACATATTACCAAAAATAGCCTAACAAATGAACTGTACTTAACTTGCAGCCCCTCAGATTAAAATCAGCTCCAACAATAAAATCTTTCTTTAGAGCCTGTTTTTGCTTTAGGGCCTTCAGGCATCTCATGGGATCTTGTTTGCTACCACGACAGATAGAAGCATTTGAATTTTACTATAAGCGGTCTTCTCTGGGCACCACACTTTAAGAAGGATGCAGACAAGCTGGAGAGGGTTCAGAGGAGGGCAACAAAGAATGTCAGGGGACTGGAAACAAAGCCCCATGAAGAGAGACTGAAAGAACTGGGCATGTTTAGCCTTGAGAAGAGAAGATTGAGGGGAGATAGGATAGTGCTCTTCAAGTACTTGAAAGGTTGTCACAGAGAGGAAGGCCAGGATCTCTTCTCGATCAAAGAATGCAGAACGCAGAATAATGGGCTGAAGTTACAGGAAGCCAGATTCCGGCTGAACATCCGGAAAAACTTCCTGAATCTTAGAGCAATACAACAATCGAACCAATTACCTAGGGAGATAGTGGTCTCTCCCACACTGGAGGCATTTAAGATGAGGCTGGATAGCCATCTGTCAGGGATGCTCTGATTTGGATTCCTGCATTGAGCAGGGGGTTGGATTTGATGGTCTTCTAGGCCTCTTCTAACCCAACTATTCTATGATTCTAAATTGAAGCATCTTCCTTATGAGGAAAATCTGAAGCATTTGCAAGTTTTAGTTTCAAAAGGATGACTAAGGCGTGTGTGTGTGTGATTGTGATTAGAGGCTTATAAAATTATGAATGGTGTGAACGGTATAGGTAGATAATGTTTTTTTCCTCTCCTTTTAAGACTAGACTAGACTAGAACATGGGGGCATCCAATAAAATTGATGGATCTATATAAGAATATGGTAGTTTAACGCTTATTACTAGAAATCTATCAGACTGATTTTCCTCATTTTTGTTTTAAACTGAAGCTTGAGCAGTGTAGATGGGCGGAAAATTTTTAAAGTTCAAAAAAATTCAAAACTTGAGCTTTAATAGCAAAACAGTATGTTTTTTTGTTCTGCACAGTCTCCTGTGTTCTGGAGTCCTTCAATGTGTCCACCCAGGAACGAGTATCAAGCACTATCAGTGCTTTGGCACAGCAACAGAGGCAATGAGTGTGGTGTGAGGCGCTGGAACACTGTACTGGGGAACCTGCGTGGCACAGTAGTGTGCTGGCTGCACCTTACAGAAGAGGAGATGGTTATCCATCGTCCTGAGTCCCTGCCAGCATCCTCCTGAACTCTGCACTGTGAGGGGAAAACACCTAGCAGAATGGACAGAAGGATCCCCAGGCATATGCAGCAGTGCCTTGCCTGGAACCTGTATTTTCTACAGTGCAGAAGAAGCGTGTTGGCTGCCAGCGCCCCGTGAGAGGCAGAGGGATGGGGGGCTTTACCCCCCCCGGGGGGGGAGGGGGAGGCATTACCACTTTTAGAGCTCGCACCAGCCAGGGGTGCAGTAGCACAATCCTGTGTGTGTTTCCTTGGGAGTAAATCCCATAGAACTCAATGGGATCTGGACCTGGAAAATCAGCTGTGCATTGCATTGCAGCCTTGGAAAAGTGACTTCTGTGGAAGAAAGCAGAGAAGGGGGAGTTTATGGAACTGAGCAGGGTCTGGGGTGCCAATGGGCAGCCTTTTGTTTCATTAAGGGCATAATCCTTTGCATGTCAGACAGAGAAACAACCTACATCCTAGGAGTTCAGCATGCTGGGAGTTGTAGGACATTTTTCTGTCTAAACATACATAAGATTGGGCTCTAATTTACAAAATTGATAAGCAGCTCTATATCTAAATAGATTCCTGAGTGGTGAACAATAGTCAAGACCAGCCTGGCCCCAGAGAAGGAGCAACTGCATTGAGAAACACAGCTCCAGCTGACAGTTCCCTGGGACTGCAGACTCTGGGCTCATCCATCTCACACATCATCCATCTACCACTGGAAGCTGCACCCCCTGCCTCCTAGGAAGAATGCAGTGGCAGTTGAAATCCAGGACCACCAAGGTGGCTTTCTCTGAAATGTTCCACACGCAGGGCAAGCTAGACAGGCAAAGCTGAGGAGTCTCAATGCGTGGATGAGACAGTGGTGCAGGGAGGAGCGGTTCAGATTTGTTAGGCACTGGGGAATGTTTTGGGACAAGCCGGGCCTGTCCAAGAGGGACGGGCTCCACTTAAACCAAAATGGCCAATGTCCCATAAACAAAAGATGTACGCACCAGAGGCATCTGGGGAGGGATACTGTGTATAGGTGTTTTCATGCAAATGCTAAAAGCCTCCGAGCCAAAATGGGAGAATTGGAGTGCTTGCCTGAGCTGATGTTTTCAGGAAGAGACTCTGAGGAACTGAGGCAAATATGCGACAAAAGATGAAGTTCTCAACCTTATTGACAAATTCAGAGCAAATAAATCACTGGCCCAGGTGGTATCCTTTCTAGAGTTCTCACAGAACTCAAATATGAAGTTGTTGATCTTCTAACCAAAATATGCAACATGTCCGTAAGATCAGCCTCTATACCTGAGAACTGGAAGATGGCCAATGTAACACCAATGTTCAAAAAGGGATACAGGGGGGATCTGGGAAATTACAGGTCTGTTAGCTTAACATCTGTTCTGGGTAAATCAGTTGAAGGCATTCTTAAAGATGAAATTAGTAAGCATATAGAAGGACAAGCCCTGCTGAAAAAGATTCAACACAGCTCCCGCAAAGGTAAGTTTTGTCTCACTAAACTTTTAGAGATCTTTGAGAGTGCCAATAAATGTAGACAGGGGTGATCTGGTAGACATTGTTTACTTGGACTTCCACAACGCTTTTGACAAAGTCCCTCACCAAAGGCTCCTGAGCAAACTTAGCAGTCATGGAAGAAGAGGACAGGTCCTCTTACAGATCAGTAACTCGTTAAAGAACAGAAAGCAGAGTAGGAATAAATGGGAAATTCTCCCAGTGGAGGCAAGTAAACAGTGGGGTCCCACAGGGATCTGTATTAGGACCAGTGATTTTCAACCTGTTCATAAATTATTTGGATTTAGATGGAGGAGAAGGCTGTCGATGGCTACCAGTCCTGATGGCTCTGTGCTACCTCCAGTACCAGAGGCAGTGACCCTATGTACACCAGTTGCTGGGGAACATGGATGGGAGGGTGCTGTTGCGCTTATGTCCTGCTTGTGGGTTCCCAGTCGACAGCTAGTTGGCCACCGTGTGAAAAGAATGCTGGACTAGATGGAGCCTTGGTCTGATCCAGCATGGCTCTTCTTATGTTCTTGTTGCAACACCAAGGACGACATAAAATTTTATTGTTTGATTGATTTATGTATTTTTTGTATTTATATCCTGCCTTTTTCCGCTTGCAAGGAACGCAAGGTGGCTTACATTATCCTCCTGCTCTCCGTTTTATCCTCGCAACAACAACCCTGTGAGGTAGGCGGGGCTGATTGTGATGGGTGCAAAGTCACCCAATGAGCTTCCATGGCCGAGTGGGGACCAGAACTCGGATCTCCTGGCTCCCAGTCCAACACTCTCACCACTACACCACACTGGCATCACATTTAGTCCCCACGTTGTCTTCCCAGAAGCATTAGAATGGTTTTATTTTAAATTTTTATTTTAAGTTCAATAACACAGTTTATTTGAAAAATCACATCAGTGGATCCCGTGTACAGTTGTTCCAGTCTCAAGGGAAATGGCCAAACATATTTTCACCCAATCATTTGCAGACAGCTAGCGCTCATGGCAACACGGGCTTTACACTAGTAGACAAAAGAGAGTGCTTCTGCACACCGTGTATAATAGATGGAATTTGCTGCTGTAGGATGTGCTGATGGTGACCACTAATCTAGATGACTTTAAAGGAGGATTTGACAGATTTATTTAGGATAAGTCTGTCTGTGGTGTTGGCCATTATACCGAAGTCCAACCTTCAGGGTTAGATGCAGTAAGCCTCTGGGTACGTTTTGTATGGGGTGTGGGGAAAGTAGTGGGGGGCTGTTGCTTGTCAGCTTCCAGAAGTGTCTGCGTGGCATCGTAGAAAATGGGATGCTGGTGTAGAAGGAACTTTGATCCAACAGGGTTACTCTTACATTCTTAAATACCCCTACTTGAAAGTTTATATTGACCATGTGACTTAAAAAATGTCCAATGTTCGTCCCCCTGCTCCATAAAAATATGAAGTCATTTGTGTTGTTCTCTTAAACACACACACATGGCGATAGTCATATGACATTATTTTGCACTGATATATAGGGAATATTTTATTTAATTTTGAAGGATTAATTTGTCTGTTTTATTGTTACATGTAACTAAATTAATTTAGCAACAGTCGAGGATTCTGCTGGATTTGAGAAGTAATTTTATTATCAGTCTAGTTTTCTCTGCTCCTTCTACTTCATGTGCAATTGACATTTTGCTAGTAGGTGGCTAATTGCTAATCTTAAAAGAAATAAACCATAGATCATACAGTGGTAACAAATTGGTATTTAAGCATATGTTGGGCACTCGGCTTTTCTGCTCATTTGAAGGACATTCTGATTTATCTATTCCACTTCTACAAAGAGGTTTAATGCCCCCCCCCCATCCAAATAAACATAATCAGTATATTGCTAATGTGCAAGTATTAGAATCACATTCCTGTTGTTATGAAAGCTGGGATGCCAAAGGGAAGAGTAGAATTCTCCACGAAATCATTTTCAGATGATAATTTTCAAAGTGCTCAGGACTTCCAGCCAAGTGATTTAAAACGAAAACAAAACAAGAACACTCAAAAACTTAAAATAAGTAGAAGTTCTTGGCAGAATAGATCTTAATACTGGTAGATGACTTGTTCAGCTCAACCCAACTTCCTTCAGCTGGAGGTACTGTAGATTCAGTCAGGAGCATTGTACTGTCGTGACTTGAGCCTGCAGAAAATATTGCATTGGTGACCTGAGGGATGTCAGGCAGTGGTTCAAGCTGTGTGCCCCCCAACTGTTCTAGCCAAAGGAGGACCCTGCCAGGGAGACTAGCTGTACTCCTTGGAACAATGGCTTCCAGGTAGGCATGAATGAATCTGTCAATTTTTGCTTTCACTCAGATTCTAATTTTCCTGATCTGTTCAATTTTGTTTCACCCCATTTCCACATTAGTTTGAGACTTGCTTAAGTCCGCACAACTATTTCTCCTAATCTACACATTTTTGTAGGAGTGGCTTGACTGGAGAGTTGTGTCAGAAAAAAATGTTAATGTCGAAGTACAATTGTGTTTTGTGTATTGGCCCAGGAAATGCAAATCAGGCCAGTTCTCATTGAAATGCAAACTGAATGAAATTCTCCCCATCCCTTTTTCTAGGCCAGTGAGCAAACCTGGCTTGTGCAGCTTGGAGACCTAACCAAGTTCCCTGACCCCTATTTGAGGTTTCCGGGTCAGGATTTCCCCCTGAGCAGCTAGAAGACGTGCTGTTGAATACCAGCCACCTTTTTCCTCCTCTCCCTTTGCTTTATCCACACACCACTGCAGAGGGGCGACACATATATGCGAAGTAGATGTTTTGAGTTATAACTATGCATTCTGGTGATTGGGAGGTGTTGCCACATTTTGCTTCTATGACTAAAATCCTATGTTAAAAAATTATTCCTGAGGAGGGGGATGCAGGTATTTCAGTGGTGCCAAAAGAGGTGGGAGCAGGGGGAAGAAAATGGAAAGAAAGAAAAATGTATTCTTCAAATCTCCCCTGCCCTCCTTAACATATTCTAATGGGATTTAAGGGACAGGAGTTAGTTGCATGAGAAATCCATACTGCTTAAAGGAAGTGGTGGTGGTGTGGATAGCGTACTGGATTTGGAAGGCTTGGGTTCAAATTCCCATTCACCCACAAATCTCACTGAATGGTTTTGAGGAAGTTGCTATCACCTAACCCAGCCTTCTCCAACCGGGTGCCTTCCAGACGTTTTGGATTTCAACTCTCATCAACCCAACCCAGTATGGCTAATGGTCCAAAATGCTGGAAGTTCTGGTCCAAAATGGTCCTTGAGAGCAGGAGTGTTGCTGGAGTCTTTAAAAGAGGTGGTAGTCAGACCACTCCTGAAAAAGCCTAGCCTGGACCTGGAGGACATTAACAATTAAAGGCCAGTAGCCAAAATCCCCTTCCTGGGCAAGGTGCCTGAGCAAGTGGTTGCAGGACAGCTCCAGGCACTCTTGAATGAAATGCATTATCTAGATCCATTTCAATCAGACTTCAGGCCTGGCTTTGGAACAGAAACTGCCTTGGTCGCCCTGTGGGATGACCTCTGCCGGGCGAGGGACAGGGGGAGTGCGACCCTGTTGATTCTCCTGGACCTCTCAGCAGGTTTTGATACCATCGACCATGGTATCCTTCTGGATAGGTTGTCTAGGCTGGGAGTTGGAGGCACTGTCCTGTAGTGGTTCCGCTCCTACTTGGATGGCCGATTCCTGAAGGTGGTGCTGGGGGATTATTGCTCTGTGCCATGGCAATTATGCCATGGGGTTCCATAGGGCTCTATTTTATCCCCCATGCTGTTTAACATCTACATGAAACCGCTGGGGGAGGCTTTCCGGAGGTGTGGGCTGAAGTGCTATCAATATGCGGATGACACTCAGCTCTATCTGTCTTTCTCCTCAAGCCCAGGTGAGGCAGTGGCTGTTCTGAATCAGTGTCTGGGCATGGTAATGGACTGGATGAGGGCCAATAAACTGAAACTCAATCCAGACATGACAGAGGTACTGTTAGTGGGTGGTTCATTTGCCTGGCTAGGTGATATTCAACCTGTTCTGAAGGGGGTTGCACTCCCCCTAGAGGATCATGTTCGAAGTTTGGGGGTGCTGTTGGACCCAGAACTGTCACTTGAGGCACAGGTGAACTCAGTGGCATGGAGCACTTTTTTATCAGCTCAGGCTGGTATACCAACTACGCCCTTATCTGGACAGAGATAGCCTAGCTACAGTTACCCATGCTCTGATAACTTCTCGTCTGGATTATTGCAATGCATTATCTGCGGGGCTGCCTTTGAAAATGGTCTGGAAACTTCAGCTGGTCCAAAAAAGGGCAGCAAGACTGTTAACAGGGACTGGCCAGCGAGCTCATATTACGCCAGTACTTTCCCAGCTGCACTGGCTGCCAGTCCATTTCTGGACCCAATTCAAAGTTCTGGTATTAACATTCAAAGCCCTTAATGGCTTGGGGCCAGGTTATCTGAAGGATCGCCTCCTCCCGTATGTGCCTGCCTGGACTTTAAGATCATCCTCAGCGATCCTTCTCCGTGAGCCCCTGCCAAAGGAAGTGAGGCTGGTGGCTACTAGGAGGAGGGCCTTTTCTGCTGTGGCACCCCAGCTGTAGAATGAGCTCCCTAGTGAGTTTCGCCTGGCACCTACATTGCATTCTTTCTGGCACCAGGTGAAGACCTTTTTATTTTTCCAGGCGTTTAGCATTTTAGCTTTCTAGTCTTTTAGCTTTGCTGTTTTAAATCTGTATTTTAAATCTCTGCATTGCTGCTAGGTTTTATTTTGGTTTTATTCTGATTGTAGTGTTATAGTGTGGTTTTAATGCTTTTATATGTTATATTGTTTTACTGTGTGTTGGTTTTAATTTTTGTGAACTGCCCAGAGATCTTTGGCTATTGGGCGGTACAGAAATGAAATAAATAAATAATAAACTAAATAAAATATCTGGAGGATATCAAGTTGGAATAGGCTGACCTAACCCACTTCATAGGATTGATGTGAGAATAAATCAGGATAACCTCTTTTACATTCCCCTGCTTTTTCTCTTCCTTCAAAAAAAGCATTGTTTTTTCTGCCTCTTTCCAGAGAGGGAGAGAATTTCAGAGAATTTTCTCTTTGGGGAGCGGGACAGGGTTTCCACATACCTTTGTAAGTGTAGGCAATTCTTGAGGGAACTTCTTTCTATTTTTTTAAAACACCCCCTGCACTTGCAGCAGTCCAGGATTCTTCTCCAGCCCAGCAGCTTTTTCTGAACTTCCAGGAGTCCATGTGACCTTGCCTTTTCCAACAGCCTTTCAGGAAGAATACCCGGCTGGAGAAGAGTCCAGGGCTCCTGCAAATACAGGGGGTGTTTTTAAAAAAAAAAAAATGGAAAGAAGATCCCTCAAGAGTTGCCTACATTTAAAAAGGTATGTGGAAACCCTGTCCCACTCCCTAAAGAGAAAATTCTCCAAAATTCTCACCTCCCTCAGCCTCTTTCACCAGAGCTTTTGTTTCCCACTCCCCCAAGAAATGCCATAAATGGAAGAATGAAAATTTTCGGCACAGCACTAATCATAACCTAGGGTGCGTATAAAAGCTTTATATGTCACTCTTTTTGTATGAAATACCAGGATGTAAGCACAGGTAAGGCTTTGCCAGAGTATGTCTGGGGCTCATCCACTGCAGTAAGGCTGATCTCCACACCCAGTCTTGATATCAAAGGATGCTGATGGAAATCACTTTGTAGCTATAAGGCATGGCCACATAATCTAACACAGAGATAAGTGTCAAAACCCCGCTTTGTTGTTGTCAGATGAGTAGCTGAAATACTTCTAATGCAATGACTAGTTTGTGCACAGGTTAAAGAACAGGAGGGATGAAAAGAGGAGCAATTATAAAAGGACCTTCTGATTTTTGGCAGAAGGCAACCAACCAGTTGTCCCCCTGCTTTCCTCTCTGTTGTGGGCTGAGCAGCTCATATAAGGCCTACTAAGCAGAGAGACAGGAGATCTGCATGGGAGCTTGTAAGGATTACTTCAGGCTACAGGAGTGTGCCCTGTACCCAAAAGGAAACGCTTCGCGCTACTAATGAGTCAAAGAGAAAAGGCTGCAATTCTTTTAAAGAATATTGCAGGTTTAAATGTATTCCCTGACAGCTTCTAGGACAGCCTCTTGGAGCTGGCTGTGGTTGCACATTTTCACATGCTATAATTTTGCTGTAATTAACTGAAGAAAATAACTGTTCCCTTCTTAGAAATAAAGCACTTTCCTCCAGCTGTCCCCACATGCCACTCTGGTTGTCCTTTTGGCACAAACGTTGTTTTTGAGTTGATGTTTTCTCCAGAATTATTCATAGCAGCAACCCTTTGACATGGTAGTGGTTGCATTTTTGAGTCCACATGTGGGTGATGGTGTTCAGCCTGGGTACCACCCAGACCCATTCAGCTGGGCAGGCTTCTTGTGCTGTAGTCTTATATGTGGGGTATCGGGCAGATTTTTCAAACCCCTTTTGTATTGGAGACCCTTTTCTTCTTGGCCCTCTGGAGATGATTATGTAGTTCTGTGTTCCTTATCTTCCAGTTTTTGTTTTTGTTTCAAGCGGTAGGCGTAAGATTTCTATAAAACAGAAAATTGAATAATGAAATACTTATATATTTCTTTTCTTTTCTCTTCCTTTCTTTTTTTAAAGTAACTTAAGCGATTTCGACACGTTGAGAATAAAGGAACTGTTCTTGGGGCAGTATCCAGTGCTGGCAGTTTGCCAGCGCTAAACATGTTGTGCTCACAGAAACAAATGCTAGAGTAACAGGGAGTCAGCACTTGTTAGCGCTACCCCAGAAAGTGACTCAAATTAGCACTTAGAACTTATGGAATGGTAAGAGTCAGAGTAGCTCCCTTCTGTGAGCTTCTGATGGATAGTGCCCCGGTCTTTTCCCCCTCCTAGAATTGTTGACCTTTCTGCTGCCACTTACCCTGCACCCAGTCCTGAGTGAGACTGAAGGTAGCACAATGACACCTTCTTTATAGTGCTGTTGGGGCAATGAGGTCAAAGGGCAGCTGGCACCCTCATGTAGGTACCTGTGACTGGGGAAATTGTGGCCTGTGGCAGAGAAACCCATTGGGTTATATCCAGTGTTAGTGCCACCTAGAGTAAACCCATTGAAATGAATGGGACTTAAGTTGGACTAACAATGGATACAACAGATTGTGTGTGTGTTTTAGGATGACATTATCTAGGTCTGGGGAGAGTTTGGAGGAAGTGTGTTTTGTCACTTGTGAATAGGTTGGTTGAAGGAATCGAACCCATTTACTGGCAGTCCAAGAGGATCCGAGCTGCTGGAGTAGGGTAGGTGAGGAAGCCCAGATCTGCAGGAGTGCTTGTCCAGAAGGAGCTGGGCCCACAGTGTTCTCCTTGTGGAGGTGTTGCACCAGCAACTGTCAGACAGTGACTGAGAAGCTTTCTAAGTCCGGCCCCTTCCTGGAGCCTCAGCATGGCCCTGATCTGGAGTAGGTGGTGGCCCCCCTCCCCCCAGACCGATGGAAACTAGGTCTTTGGCTGCTGAGCACAGTTTGTCTTCAGTTCTGGATTTTGTCATGTTCCCATTATCACCTGAAGTCGTGGGGATGAGAGGCTCCAGACTCTCCACTAGTTGTGGAAGGTCCTGCCTGAGTGTGGTGTCTTCTGAGTGGTGGCCTTGTGTGTCCCTCCGGGGATGTTGGGTCCCCGTCTCTCCTGGGATCAGTAGTTGGGTCCTGCTCCTTTTCCTCTGGGGTAGCCTTGTCTGTTTTGAGGTCCAGTCCCAGATGGGGTCTGACAAATTCCCACAATTATTTTTTAGTTGCGGTGTGCAGACTTCTGCAACGTGGCTTGTGTTTTGGATGGTAACTGTTTGTGAGTCACAGCTGGCTCAGAAACATGCTATCGCTAAAACTTTTTTTTGCTTGAGGTATAGGAAGGGGACAGTCACAATGGGAGCCCAGAAAGTCTGTCATACGTTGAAGCACACGTTGAAATTGCCACTGACATATTCAGTGGCAATTTGTATCCATGTGGATACAAGGATCAGCTTTCTGTGAAATATTCTCCCTTCCAATATTTTTGTGTATGTAGTGCCAGGTTTTTTAAGTTCCAGCCTTCACATATTTTGTGGTGTGGATGTGAGGGGGCTCTGCAGAGCCCCCTCCATTCATGTCTCTCCATCGCCGTATCAATATGTACGATGGGATTTCTGATGCCACTCCTCCATTTTATAGCTGTCCTAAAGCCGATGGGGCAAATTGATCTTGGTTCAGTCCCCCCCGCCGCCTCCCCAAAGCATATTTGCTTTAATACACAGTCATCCCAAAGCTGGAATGAACGATTCCTGACTACAGCCAAAGTGTCTTCAGTGCACAATTTTCAACTTCTCCTACATTTGTGGAAGTAGCTACGCCTCTTTCAAGATGACCTTTGCAGCCCTGCTCTGTTGCCAACTCCAGAGGCACTTTGTTTGAATTTTGTTCATAGAATTTCACAGCTATGAAAGGAACAATTTAAGCCATGTTTTTTTTTGCGGGGGAGGGGTAGAACAGAAAAATATGAGCCCCCTTTTTGCTTCTCTGATAATTTGAGAGTATGATGCTTTTATTTTCTTGACGTGCTGTTCCTTCTGCTGTGCTCCGCTTGACTTTTCCACATCAAATTAAGAGCTGTCTGTCTTGGTAGCTGGCTTATCTGCAGTGGGTTTAGTACGTTTAAAACACTGAATTGAGTCTCTGGTGCTTCGGGTTCAAATCCCATCTCTCTTGGGGGTGTTTACCATGTGTCCTCCTCAGAGACACACCTTAAATGGGTGACTTGTCATGGAGCATGGCAATGATGTATTGAGGTGCATGACATAGGACATCCCCAAATGTCCTCTAGATGTTTTTGACTACACCTCCCAGCATTCCTCAGCATTGGCCATTCTGGCTGGGGTTGATGGGAATTGAAGTCCCAAACATCTGGAGGGCACCAGGTGGGGAAAGCTGACACATAAGCAGTTCTGGCTAGTAGTTTTCATTACACTGTTCAAATTATGTGCACTCTGCTGAACAACATGCATGTTTCTGTGTCATTCTTTGAAACATCTTGACTCCCTGCCTCTCCAAGGCACAAGAAAAGTCCTCCCCAGGCTTGTCAAGGCCCTTGAGTGCAGTTGAGGGAGAATTGCCAGTTTCTCACCTGGCAACAGGGGCCTACATCTTTGTATGCTTCTGAGCAGCGAGACAAGCTGGGTTTCTTCTTCGACAGAGCAGAGCTAGAGAGAAGATGGGTGAGGGGAACAGCAGGAGAATCGGGTGGGATGTGCAGTGTCTAAAATGAAATGGAAAATGGTGACTCGGGACATTTATGGCATTGGCATTATCTTCTTTGCCAGGATGAGGCAAAGGAGTGTTGCCAGTGTGGGTTTTGGGGCAGCAGGGCTACTTGATAGTAGGGAAGTCTGTCGCGGGGAAATCTGGCCCTGTGGGGACTGGTCGGATTTACCTGGAGTCTCCAACTTGGCTTGTATTTGCAAGCCGAGCTGTGGGCTTTTCCCCAGAATCCAAGAAATTTCCTTCTTATTTATTTTCCCTCTAAAATCCTCAAGTTACACAAATTGCAGTCGCAATTTGCGTAGCTTGTGCAAATGTTGGCCGTAACTAGTGTAATTTGTGCAAATTGCAGCCGTAAAGTGCTTAGTTATTGCGACTGCAGTTTGCCCAAAGTATGTGACTTGCAGCTGCCATTTGTGTAATGGCTGAAACTTGCACAAGTTACACAAACTGTAGCTGCGATTTGCATAAGTTGCCAATTTTAGAGAAAAGAATCTGCGAGCTAGCCTGACTCGCTCACAGATCAAGTCGGGCCAGTTCGCAGGTTGGCGAGTTGGAGTCCAGGGGACCAAGCTGCGGACCTTTTGGCGGACTCCCCCCCCCCCCCCCGCAAGATGGATTCCTCTAACATCCTCTCTTGATGTACAACTTTACACCAGTAGAACCCCTTGCAGGGGACATGGGTGGCCGTTCCGTCCATTTTGAGTGAGCAGTTCCTTCCTTTGACAACTGCAGGTCAGTAACTGGCTCCAGTAGAGCCTCTGGCTAACTGAGGCCTTATATCCCTTCCAAGCTCTACTCCCTTCCTGAGGATTGTAGGCCTCTGGGCTGGAGGCTAGCACTTAGTCACCTCTTTGCCAGTTCTTGGCTGGCGTGTGGCTTGGTGTGTGCAAGACCCTTGGGGTGGGAGGGGGCCGATTCCTTGGGGACGTTTGGCTCAGCGGGTTCTTCCTCTCCATGCCCCAGTTTGGGGATGTCTGGCTCGAGGGACAGGCTCTGTCCAATTCTGGCTCCACATCAGGGCCTGGGCTTGGCTGCAGCACCCACGTGATATGCACGTCTGTGGCTGGTGGCTACTTCTCTGTGCCAGAGCTCTTGGTGCTGCTGAAAGCTGGGCTCATGACAGGAAGAGACAAAGGGAGATGCAATGTCCTATCCCCCTCCTTTTGTCAGGATGTTTTCTTAAGGGCGCTGTTTCGATCCTAACTTATTTTAGATAAATCGTTACACATTTGTTAGTAATTTATAAATTCATGAGACGTCTACCAGATGGTGGGAATGCACGTAGAAACTTGGCCATGAAGGTGGGCTATACCTGGTTCACACATCATGGCCTACTGTGGGTTAAACAAACCATAGTTAGTTGGGGCTGCCCACTCCATTTCTGCTTTGCAGCATTCCTGGGTTGTTCGTCATGACATGCAAACTCTGTCTGGAACTCTGGGTTGGTGAGGGGGGAACAACCCTGAGTTTTAACCCAACAATAAACCATGGGTTAAAACTCTGGATTCTGAGTTTGCATGTCACAGAGCACATGCAAACTCTGTTTTGCAAAGAGGAAGTAAAGCAGTGAACGGCAGGAGGCAACATGCTTGCTCACTCCCAGCAACCCATGGGTTAATGAATCCATGGGTCGTCGTTACGTGCGAACCAGGTGGGCAAATGCCAGCCCTAACTTCCCTTCCTGGCAAGCTTTGCTTTTCTTGTCTTTCCCTTGATCTGTGCTTCCTCCTGCTTATCCTAATATTTTAAGAGAGATGCTTGAGAGTACACACCATTTTACTATTCACTCAGGCCTTTGCTGAAAGCTTCTGCCAAAAAAATTGTGCTTTGTGTGCTATGGATCAAGTGGATGGTAGATTATGCCAGCATGTTGATAAATCTTTGTGTGGTGTATACATGTGCCCCTGTGTGTGTTAATTTAGACTGTCTGCGAAGCCAAATTCATAAATCATTTCAGGAAAATTATTATGGAAAAGGTAGGAGGTGTTGAAGAAACATGGAGACCTGAGGGGATACTTCTGTGTTCGATCAAAAAGCAACATTTTCATTTTGCTGATGATAATCTCACAAATATTTCATGCTCAAATATGCGGGAAACTCATGCTGCCAACAGTAATATTAATAGAAAGCTCAACTCTCATTACATTTGAAGATGTAATAATTTTGCAAAGACAACTAAAATACTTCTCAGGAGCATTTTTATAATCTTTTAATCAGTTTGATCATACATGGATTCCATTGCATAATATTGCCTGCTTTGACCACAAGCAAGTGAAATTTGGCAGGGCTCGGTCTATGCCATGCATAAAAAGAGAGAGGAAAACAAAAATCCTGTGGCCGAGAACATCAAATTCTGAATCCAGAAACTCTGTGCATATATTACACAAATTGGGCATCTTCTTATTTTGCATAATTCATTCTAGTTTTGCAAGTTGTGAGGAGGGCAGGAAGGGCTTTGCTCCAAGCACTGAAAACATTATTCACCTACCTCTCTGGCCTGTGAAACATCCACAGGCATTGTTAATATATTCAAGCATAGCTTTGCACCCATAGAGGTTAGACTGTTGCTTTTTAAACAAACATGAAAGTAGAAATTCCCAAGAAGCGGAATCTCGTGTCTCCTGCCACATTCTGTAACTTTTCCGCACACCTGTGGATTTACAGGACACAAACAACCGTGAATGTTTCAACCAAACTTTTCCTGAATGGAGTACAGCCTGTGTTGCATGTGAGTGGCCTATGGGGAATAGAAGGCACCTAGCATCTGATTGTTCTGGAAGGACCTGTGCAAGTGGTCCTGTGGGGTTGCAGGGGCCAGTTCCCCACCCCCACCCTGGAACCCATCAGGGACATGCACCCTTGCCACACTGCTGGCATTCGGCGGTGTGGTGGCAAAAAAAAAAAGTGTTTTTTTTTTTTGCCACTTCTGCCACCTCAGCAAATTCGGTGGCATGGGGGTGGGCATGCAAAAGACCAGCAGAGGTACATGTGGCCCATGGGCAGTGTGTTGCCCACCCTTGCTTTGAACCATACAAAAGAAGTGTGAAATGGCCCCATGGCGAAGCAGCACCCATACCATACAACAAGCCCCTCAGCACCCAGCTGCATGACTGTCCTTAGCGTTTGGTGGCTGCCACAAAGTAATCAACATGCTGAATTCCTGCCCCCAACAGCATGAGCTAAATGAGCCTTGTGTCCTGCTGCCAGGACCCACAAACCTTTCTTAGAATTTCCTTTAGTCAGGAGTAGGCAACGTTCTAGGGCCGTGGACATATTTGGCAATTTGAAAAACTGTCCTGGGCACCACCACAAAATGGCTCCCATGGGAGGCATGGCAAAGAACAAGTAACCTGCCCAAAACAGCTGAGCACAAAGCAGAGGCGGCGGCTGAGCTCCAATATGTTAAACAACTCCTTTGAACCCACATTTTTCAGCGCCAACAACAAGGTATTTCACAGCAAACCCAGCTGCCAGTAAGAAAATGTGTCAAGAGACAAGTGGGAGAGACAGGGCACCTTAGTGCCCATAGGTGCATTGGTGCCCGTGGACATCACTTTGCCTACCCCTGCCCTTGGTCTGTCTAGCCTAGGGGTGGGCAAAAAGTAAATCTCTAGGTGTTTTGGGCTTAAACTTCCAACATTCATGACCATTGGCCATGCTGGTAGGGTCTTCTGGGAGTTGAAGTCCAAAATATCTGGAGATCTATCTTCTACCCACCCCTGATCAGTCTTCTTGGACTGGCAGTGGCTCTCCAAGGTCTCAGGCAGTGGTGTCCATCAGCTCTGCTTCATGAGATCCATTAACAGGAAATGCCAAGAATCGTACCTGGGAGCATGTGCTGTACCAATGAGCGATAGTCCCGTACTGCATTCTGTGTGGATTGGCTTTTACATGTCATTGTAACCAGGCAGTGTTAGTTGTCACAGGACCCCTGTCAAGTGGGCTGTCACAATTATGAATCAGCACACGCCAGGTATTTTCAGATGGCAGACTCACGTTTTGTGACTGGCTCTGAGTGGGTTTTTGTGAGAGCTTTGTGGCTCTGATCTATATAGTTCTGAACGGACTTTAACTTAATTACATATAGCTGTCTATGTGTGGGCAGATCTTTTAACTTAAGCAGGATTAGATCTTGTGTTTTTCTTCTGTTGATGGCACGTGCTTTCTTGGGACATTCACTTGCTCTACTGCTTTTTTTTGGCATTGCTATTGCAGAACTGGACATTCTGCCAAGGGATCTCATGCATGGAATTTATAGCACCAAAGAATAATTTGTGAGTAGGTCTAGTGCAGTACCAGAATCACACTTTGTCACTAGGCAGGTAGATGGAGGTCCAGCTACAGCTGAAGAGATGTAGGCTAAATCTGTGGCAAAAGTCCAGTGGAGGGACATCATTGTTGTGTTGGTTTATTTTGTATGTTTGTGCTCTTTGAGGGCAATTTTACACCAGGCATCTGTGGCTTTGAAAGTAGAGATTTTCCAATAAATGCACTTTTTGCATGAGCTAATTAAAAATAATTATGGAGCTTAATAAAACAACAATTAAAACATTAACTTAAAACTTTAAAACGAGTGCTCTGTTAGGGAGGGAAAAGCCCACTGTAAGTGGGAGTTTGTGCTGGAACTGCTGGAATAACTTCACAGTATAGGCAAGCAAGTGCTTTGCCTTGTTTTTTTAAGTAAGATTTTATTCCCTCTGTTTCTGATGCACAAGAAAAATGAGGGTGTTTTTTTTTCCCCCAATGCAAGAGTGAGTTGTGTTTCATTAGCAAGCACATACTGGACCTTTTGAGAAGCCAATTGGTTTTCACTAGACACCTGGGGATTCCAGTTTTCATTTTAAAAATTCCTGATCATGGTCATTCCAGTGCATAGCACTACTCCTCCATGAGATTGTATCATGACAAGTCATCAGCTTTTTTAATGCTATCCATTTCCATTCTGAATTTCTGTGTCTAGCAATTAGAGCCCATCTATAGATCCAGGAAAAGCAAGGGGTGAAGTCCTTCCTTGCCCTGTGCCACTTCAGAATGCAGATGGAGACTTGCACCTACCTTTACATGATCCTCCATGTAAATATATATGGAGTTCCCATCATATAATCTATTCTGAAGGTACAGTCCCAGAAGAGCTGTTTGTTGTTGTTCAGTCGTTAAGTCATGTCCGACTCTTCGTGACCCCATGGACCATAGCACGCCAGGCCTTCCTGTCCTCCGCTCTTTCCTGAAGTGTGCTCAAGTCCATATTCATTGCATTGGTGATGCTATCTAGCCATCTCATCCTCTGCCGTCCCCTTCTCCTTTTGCCTTCAATCCTTCCCAGCATCAGGGTCTTTTCCAGTGACTTTTGTCTTTGCATTTGGTGGCCAAAATATTTGAGCTTCAGCTTCATGCATATTTCTCATGCATGTTGTGAATCCATTGAAGTTTAAAACAATGTTTAACTTCTGTTTGTTTGGGCCTTCAGAGATTCAAATTAGTAGTTGTGGATCTTTCAGACATGATTTTCATTAAATGTATGCTGGTGTTTCCAATGACACATCACTAATTATTTAACATCCCCCTCAGCAACACATTGGCCTCGTTGAGGTGTAACATTCATAGTTCAACAAACTATGGTTTTGTTGGATGGGGAACACGTGACAAGCTTGAGTGTTCCCTCTACCCCCAGCTGTAGAAGACTAGAATCAAACTGCAGTTTTTAGACAAATGCTGGTTTGTAAGGAGTACACACTAAGTTTCCCAGTTTGTTGGATATCATGGAAAACTGGTTTAATCAACTAGGTAGTTTTCTACGAATCTGGGCATGCAAGTGGTGGAGGGAACAGTTGAGCTCCCCTCTTGTTCAAGATCCAAGAAACCATAATTTGTAGGACTGAGAATACAATGTTTGAATTGAGCCATTGGTTATGATCCAGCAGGTCATTGTGGGTTGCTGCCAAATTTGGGGTGAGGTGAGGGGAAAAATCAGCAGCGTGTTTTGGTTTTGGGGTGGATTGAACTTCCCACGGATTCATGGGTATGACTGGGTGTTGTGGTCCATCATATTAAACTTGCCTAGAAGTGTGAACTGATGGCATCATAAACCCAGGCTTACAGGGTTCCTTTGGAGATCTCAAGGGCCAAACAGGAATTTTGACTGATCTCCTTGACTTGCACACAAGATGGTTCCTCTGAAGTAGGGCTGGTGAACATAAGAACATAAGAGCCATGCTGGATCAGACCAAGGGTCCATCTAGTCCAGCATTCTGTTGACACAGTGGCCAACCAGTTGACCATTGGAAACCCACAAGCAGGACATGAGTGCAAAAGCATCCTCCCACCCATGTTCCCCAGCAACTGGTATACATAGGCATACTATCTCTGATACTGGCAAGCATGTAGCCATCAGGACTAGTAGCCATTGATAGCCTTCTCCTCCAGGAATTTATCTAACCCCCTTTTAAAGCCCTCCAAATTGGTGGCCATCACTACATCTTGTGGTAGTGAAATCCACACTTTAACTGTGAAGAAATACTTTTATTTGTCCTGAATCTCCCACCAGTCAGCTTCTTGGGATGACTCTGGCTTCTAGTATTATGAGAGAGTGAGAAAAATGTCTCCCTATCCACTTTCTCCACACCATGCATAGTTTTGTACACTCCTATCATGTCTCCCCTTACTCACCTTCTTTCTAAGCTAAACAAACCTTTCCTCTTGGGGGAATTGCTCCAGCCCCTTGATCATTTGTTGTTGTTCAGTCGTTCAGTCGTGTCCGACTCTTCGTGACCCCATGGACCATAGCACGCCAGGCCTTCCTGTCCTGCGCTCTCTCCCGGAGCATGCTCAAGTTCATATTCATTGCATCCATGATGCTATCTGGCCATCTCATCCTCTGCCGTCCCCTTCTCCTTTTGCCTTCAGTCTTTCCCAGTATCAGGGTCTTTTCCAGAGAGTTTTCTCTTCGCATTAGGTGGCCAGAATATTTCAGCTTCAGCTTCAGTATCTGTCCTTCCAATGAGCAGTCAGGGTTGATTTCCTTTAGGATGGACTGATTTGACCTCCCTGCAGTCCAGGGGTCTCGTAAGAGTCTTCTCCAGCACCACAATTTAGTTCATTTTAGTTGCCCTTTTCTCCACTTTTTCCAACTCTACAATGTTTTCTTTTAGGCATGGTGACTAGAATTGCACACAATATTCTCAGTGTGGTCATACCATAGGTTTGTATAAGGGGAATATGATCTTGGCAGTTTTATTCTGAATTCCTTTCCAAATTATGGAGTTTGCTTTTTTTCACAGCAGCCGCACACTGGGTTGACATTTTCATTGAGCTGTGCACCACAACTCCAAGATCTCTTTCTTGGTCAGTCGCCACAAGCTCAGATCCCATCAGGTTATACTTACATTTGGGATTTTTTACACTTTGGGCGGATTTTTTAGACTTGCTTACGTTGAACTGCATTTGCCATTTGGATGCCCATTCTCCCAGTTTGGAGAGATCCTTTTGGAGCTCCTCTCAATCCTGTTTTGTCTTAACTACCCTAAATAATTTGGTGTCATCAGCAAACATGGCCACTTCACTATTCACGCCTAATTGCAGATCATTTATGAATAAGTTGAAAAGCATTAGTCCCAATTCAGATCCCTTTGGAACCCCTCCACAGCCCTCCATTGAGAGAATTTACCATTTATTCCTACTCTCTGCTTTCTGTTCTTTAACCAGTTACTGATCTGTAAGAAAACCTCTCTTATTCCATGACTACTAAATTTGTTCATGTGGCCCTCCAGATGTTCTTGGATTGCAGCTCCCATCATCCATAGCCAATGGTAGCTGGAGTCCAAAATGTCAGGAGGACACCGCATTGGTGAAGGCTGGTCTAAAGCATTTGAAAACTCACAAGACTTGGCAGCTGTCACTTGTCGCCACCCCACAGTCAAAGCAATTTAGAACTCATCTGTTTCTCTTAGAACCCCATCTTTTTTTTCAGTAGCATAAATGTAATAAAGCAATCAGTGTAGATAGATGTGAAGAGGGTAAATCCAGTGCAGTATGACAGTTAAAAAGAAAGTTGATTTTATTTTTTCAAGGAAGTGAAGTGCATGCTGTATGTAAGGAAAGCAGGTGGTTTAAAGTCTCTTGCTTCCAGCATACCTGAGATGCAGGAATTCTGTGATGGCTTCCCTAGCAGAGCAACCAGCAGCTTGGCGTCTGGGAAAGGGAGGCATTTAGACAAGGAAGTGGCCTGGGGAGATAAAGGGTCAACACCCCCCCTTCCCTGGTGCTGCTTTGCTTTTAAGGAAAAATAATAATATTGCACAATTTGGACATAGCATTTGCATTTTTGCTTAATAGCAGGTATGCTGGAGTCTCTAATCTTGATAGAGCAGTGGTAGTGAGGGAAGGTGTGGTTAATCCTTTTGCCCCATCTCATGTATGTATGAGATGGGGCAAAAAAAACATCCTGACATCCATCCACCCTCCCCGGATAGTAAAAAGACAAGGCATCTCTGTTCCTGCAGGATTCTAGAAGTTTAAGTTTATTGTCCACAATCAGGTTCCAAGGAGGCATATGTCTGTCTGCCTTCCTACCCTGCTATATGTTGGGAAGAACAAAGAAGCAAGAAAAAATAATGGACGTTTTTTACTCAATGAGCAGGAAGGTCCAAAGGAGCTGTGGGTAGTATCCAATGTTAGTCTTATGTAGGATAGACCTGTTGAAATGAATGGGACTCAAGTTAGTCTTGACTAACTTAAGTCTCATTCATTTCAATGGGTCTATTCTACGTGGGACTAAGGTTGGATACTGCCCAGTATAAGACAGCTTCATATGTTCCTATGGGTAGATACATGGGGTGGTGAATGCATCATTATATTAAGGGGCTGTCCCTACTCCCTTGAAAGGGGCAGCAGTGCAGCCTCTCCTGAAGAAGATGTCCTTGGACCCAAAGGTATATGGGAACTACTCTCCCACAGCTAATATCCCCTTTTAGGGAAAAGTGCTTGAGAAACTGTTGGCCAGTCAGCTTCAGATCTTCTTGGAGGAAATGAATTATCTAGACCCATTCCAGTCTGGTTTCAGGTTTGGGTTTGGGATCAAAACAACTTTGATTACCCTGACAGATGACCAACTCCTGGGGAGAGACAAGGGGACTGTGAACCTATTGATCTGCCTGGATCTCTCCATAGGTTTTGATGCCATTGACCATGGTATCTTCTTGTTTGGCTTTTGGAGTTGGAGCCACTGTGTTACAGTGGTTCTGCTCCTACCTGCAGGGTAGCTTTGAGTGATTTCTGTTTGGCCCCATGGCTATTAAGCTGTGAGGTGCCACAGAGCTCTATTCTGTACCCCATGCTGTTTGATAACTATAGGAAGTGCTGATTCCTAGAGGTCATCAAGGAGTTTGGAGTTGGGTGCCATCGGTATGCTGATGATACCAAGCTCTATTTCTCCCTGTCATCAGAGTAGGTGGAGCTATGCAGGTGCTAGACTGATGTCTGGATACTACAGTGGGCTGGATGAGGTCCAATAAACTGAAACTGAATCCCAGCAAGATGGAGACTCTATGAATTGGTTGGCTCCCAAGTCCAAGAACTGGGAGTGAACCTGTGTTGGATGGGATTACACTCCCCTTAAAGGAGCAGATATGCAGTTTGGGTGTACTTTTAGACTCGTCTTTGTCGCTGGAGGCTCCAGTAACCTTAGTGGCTTGAAGTGCCAGCTCCAATAGTTCCTAGACAGAGATAATCTGGCCACAGTAGTCCATGCACTAGTAGCTTCCCATTTTGAGAACTGCAATGCACTTTGCTTAGGGCTGTCCTTGATGACGGCAAAGAAACTGCAGCTAGTGCAGAATGCAGTGGCTAGGTTGCTGTCAGGAGCATCATATAACACCAATCAGTACATAACTGCACTGACTCTCAATGTTTCCAGTCTGAGTTCAAGGTTATTATTGATGACATTTAAAGCCCTAAATGGCTTGGGATCTCCATATTTGAGAGAGTGCCTCTTCCTGTATACACCTGCTCTTTCTGTATACACCTGGGGGAGCATTCCTCTGTGACCTGCCATTGGGAGCTGTACATTGAGGGCCTTCTTGGCCCGGGTTACAGAATTCCATTCTTCCCAGAGGCCTGGCTAGTGCTGAATTAAGAACTGGCTACTTACCCAAGATTTTGGGTCTCATTGTTCATAGTCCAGTTCTAATTTACCACTGCAGATTTTATATACATGATTGTTTTATGTTTTGCTTTTGAATTGTTCGCATTGATTGTATTCTGCCCTGAGACCCACTGATATGGGGCAGGTTAGGAATATTTTAATAAAAAAATAAAATGGGGCTTCCCTGGCCATCCCCCCTCTAATGGACTGGGGCAGAAGGATGCACTTCACACATCTGAGAAAACAGATCCAGTTTCTAGGTCAGGGGGCATAGCTGCCAGCCAGCCACTTTCCTCTTAAAAAATTAATTATGGATTGACTTCATGCAATGAAATACAATTATGTGTCAGGAGAGCCATTAGTAAATAGTTTCAACTTTCTGAAAGTTTGTACACAGACAAGAAACCATGGAAATCTTTTCCCCTTACAAAACCTGAAATGCAGCTGAAGAGGAAAAGGTCAGAAAGGTGAATGTCCAAGACTTTCCAATGAACATCAGCAATTAGGATATTTCTTGATTTGTAAAATCTGTCTCACTTGTCATTCAGTAATATGGTTGCTTCTTGGCATAACATGATAATGAGTTGTACTTCAGTTCATGTGCCGTTTCGATACAAGAGGTAGAAGACAAGTAGCTATATTTTCTCCATCGCCCTTTTAAAAGCGAACATTGAGAAAAAGTATCATCGTGTGGTTTGTGTTACAGGTGGTGTAATACCAAGGGCTGTACTGCTGCCACGTCACAATTTTGTGGGTTTCAGAGTGATACTTCCTTCAGAGTAAGGACACTCAGTGATTATTATTATATTACTTTCTTTGATGAGGGAGGCTGATATATTTGTGTAATGCTGCATCGGGCCGAAGGTCCAATTATTTCTTCGGCTGAGGTATACGCTTTTGCAGTTGTCTTGAAATGTCTCGTTTTGTAGTCATTGAAGTTTAGTGCGCACGTCTATATTCTTGCCTTTAAGAGCTGTCATGAAAGGAAACCACGCATTACACTACAGCATGGAAATACGAACCAGAGCTTTGATGGCTTTCTGCAGTTATCCATGAATGGAGATGCCTACTGAATATGGAGTGAATTTAAAAGGTGCAAGCCAGATGTTCCTATCTGTGGATTGAACTAGTTTTAGCCATGATGAGCTATATGGTACCTACTTGCAGAGGCAGCATGTAGCTGGGAGGGGCAGCAGGAGAGGGTCGTCCTGTCCTGATGGTGAGTTTCCCTGAAGTGCATAATGTTCATCACTGTGGGCGAGAGGGTGTAGGACGAGATGGACCACATTGCAAGGTGGACCACATTATGAGAGTGCCAGCTTTTTGCTTCCTTTTTTGGGTAAAGAATTTTGAAATGGTTAGAGGCCATGTGAACTATGGAGTCATTAACTGTAGAGCTAGAAGAAACCTGGAGGTCTGCTGCATTAACATGTCCCACCCCCTTTCTGCATCATTCTGTTTGGCTGCCAGGGAACACCCCCCTGGGCCACAGAAGCACTGCAGGAATGTTGGAAAGGATTCTAGGCCGTGTTCTGGAATGCCAACTTAGTTTGCATGGGGATTGGACAGGCCCATCATGTAGCCATGGTCTTACAACAGGGGTGCAGAACTTCAGCCTAGGGACCCAAACCAGCCATCCTGGGGTCCTAATCCAGCTGTCCAGGATCTCCCAGATGCCCCCTTTTTTCTCCAACCACTGGTCATTTGATGGTTTCACGGCTTTTGTGCAGCTTTTTCCTCTACTCTGAAAGGTTGAACTGCCTCTCCAAAGGCTTACTTACTGGCAGTGAGATCTTTAGGGTAAAACATGTTGCTAGTTTTGATACCGCCTTTTTTACATTTGGCCCCACCCACCACTGGAATGTTGCCTCTAAGAGCTTCCCCGGAAATAGAATTCAGCCTGCAGGCTGAAAGAGGTTGACTACCCCTACTCTGTACAAACTGAGAAGGGATCCAATGCACCCCCATGACTGGAGATATCGGCAGAAGATCAAAGTGGTCACGCTGCCTTCGCTGTTCCTGCCTCCCCACACGCCCCTGCGGGTCAAAGGTTTTGAAACTCCATATTTCACATCTGCCCCTCCATCTCCTCTCTCCTCTCCCTCCAGTGCCAACTCACCATTTGATGACATTTCAGTTGCTTCGTATTTGCATTCCTTGCTCTGTATTGCATCCCTCATACCGCAACCTTCCCCAACCTGGTGCGCTGCAGGTGTGTTGGCCTGCAACTCCCAGAATCCCCTGGCCAGCACAGGTGTATTGAATCACAAGCCCACATGTGTATATACTCTGTTGTATAAGGTACGGATGCATTCAAGTCCTTGCAATTTCAATCTGATTGCTGGCAAAGACGTAGAAAAGTATTCAGGAGCAAAGATATTCAAAAAGAAGGTGGGGCCTTAGAGAATGCCAGTCTCGGGTTACTTTTTGACGTGGCTACATTTTCAAGAAAAAGACCTCTGACCATATCATTTTCACCAGAGGGAAGATGCAATAGCCTTTGCTAGTATATATCTGTTGTTACCCTTCTACTTCTCTGCTCAGTCCGCATCTTAGATTGTAACCTCCTTGGGGGCAGCAACATGTCCTTTTTCTTGTGTTACATGGTAAAGCATGCTCTATGCTGAGGATACTATGGGAGAACCCACAGCTGTGTAGGACAGCACATGCTTCGCAAGCAAGAGGCCCCAGGTTCAAACCCCGGCATCTCTAGGTAGGAAACATACCTCTCTAAAACCCCGCAGAGTTGCTGCCAGTCAATACAGACAATACTGAACTAGATGGACATTGGTCTGACTCTGTATAAGGCAGCTTCTTTGTTCCTTTGCTATGTTAATAATATTATTATCACTATTATTAAGTGAGGGAGCAATCCTATGGCCCCTAGACAGAGTCGGGGAGTGGGGGTATAGGATATTTTTGATTCCTGGAACTGACCTTGGACCCAGGAATCCAAGCTCCCCCCCACCCACAATTCTGGGAGTTGCAGGCCAACACATCTGGAGGGCACCAGGGAAGACTGGTGCAAAACCGACCTCAGAGAGGACATAAAGGGGACGTTCCCATGGGTGGGGCAGGGACTGGAGATGCTGGCTTATGCCATATCCTGAGGCCTCATCAGCCTCCTTCCTCCTCCCTCTAGCCGGAAAAGCCCATCCAGCTGAAACTAAAATGCAGGGCAGGAGTATATTTACGGTGCAATCCTATGGGAGGTGAGGATTGCCCTGCTGAACATCCCACTCTCCACTGGAGACTCTAAGCCTCTGAGTTCAGAGGCTTACAAGTATCAAGGGCAGATCCCATAGGATTGTGCCCTAAATATACTAATAAATAACAGTAAAACTATTCAAAACCAGAGTCTGTGATTAAGTACATCTTGGAATTAAGCTTTCTGCCTTCCCTCTGTTTTTTCTACCACCACACACCACACTCCCTTTGATCTCATTCACTGGTCATGTTGTCAACTTGTGTTTTAAATGTGGTTAAGTGATGGATGGAGTTAATGCCAATGTGGCAGAGGTTAATATTTTGTGGCATGGATCTGATTTCCCACTTGTGTGTGGGTTTGGGGTTGGGTTTTTTTAGGTTCTGCCCTTTGTCAGGATCTCCCCAAGCATCCAATCGGGGTCCTCCAGAGTAGCACCCCATGAAATGCCACAGACTGTAGCCTTGAAAAGAGATTTCCCCTTCCCCATTCAGAAACTCTTTCTCCTTCCCCAGGGCAGGTTGAGGGGAGAGCATGGATGGATCCCAAGCAATGTTTTATTGTCTGTTCTATTCATTTTAAATCGGTTATTTTATTTGTTTTTCAGTGAATAAGTTACCTGCCCAGGCAGAGATAGGGGGGTTGTTGTGTTGACACCTTCCCCCCAACTAAACAAATCTACCTATAGATAAATAAAATGTAGTGTAGTTCATAATAATACTGAAAATGCCAAAACAAAAGAGCCGTATTTCTCATTTCTGGAACTCTTACTTGAATGTCTGAAGTGAGCTCAGCTTCGTCTGTGGTCGACGCCAACTATATTTGAAAAGTTGTCTCATATCATTTGGCAGCCTTTGATAAGGAGAAGCTTTAAGACTGAACTAAAAGAGGGAGCTACAGTAATTACCTCACCCACAGAAAGCTACAGCGGAGGTCATTTGGGGGGCAGTTCGGAGACATCCTCCCTGCAGCTGCTTATGTCGCTGCCAGCCTGTGGACACAAGATGCCTCTTGGCTCCACTACTGCTGACTCCTTTCCTGAGCACAAAAATATAATCTTCTCCCATGCAGCGCATTTTGTTAGAAATGTAAAGACGACACAACAGTCTGACTTATGACGCCCCCTTCGTCCTCTTGCTCTTACGAAAAGTCACAAGGGTTTTGGTCACAAGCATTTTGTCCCCGGGTGTGCATGGGTGGGGAATTAGCAGAGAAATTTGCCAGCAATTGCTAAGCCATCCAATAATGTCCCAGGGAGGAAACTGCGCCTGCAAGCAACCGCCTCTGCTGTACTGTATTTGAGAACATCTGCTGCAAATTTTCATTGTTTTGGTTTCATTTTTGCTGAAGAGTGTACGCCTTGCAGACAGCACCAGTGTTGGCGGTTCTAGCTTTATACTGCTTATCTTGGATGCCCAAGTGACATCTGTGGCATGAAGTGGTCTTATAGGCCCCTTGGACTCGATGGTCTTATAGACCCCTTCCAACCTTACTATTCTATGATTCTAAGTGCCTTTGACCAGCTGAGACTGGTTGGCCAGCTCTGACTCCTCTTGGGAACAGTGTTGCCGCAGTTACCCATGCCCGGCTCTGGACTTGATTACTGCCAGGCGCTCTATGTGGGGCTGCCCCTAGCCAGCTTTTCAGAGCCTTCAGCTGGTTCTGAATACGATGGTTTGGTGATTGACTGTCACTAGGCAATTGGAACACATCTCAGCAGTACTGACTAGCTTCTGGTTTGTTTCCAGGTATAATTCAAGGTGATGTATTTGACAAAAAGAAACCCTGAGCCACTTGGGTCCAGAGGATCGAAATAAAATGCCTCTCCTAAGGCTTAACTACTGCACTAAGAGCTTTAAGCCAAAGTATGCTGGCATCTTGGCCTCACCCCTTTTGCTTTTGGTCTGCCCGCCACTGGAATGCAGCCCCCGAGAGCTTATCTGAAATGGAATTCAGCCCTCGTGCTGAAAGAGGTTCAACACACCTGATTTAAAGGATTGCCTGTTCCCCTATGATCCTGCCTGCTCTTTTTAAGATACGTGTCTGAGGCCCCATGCTGGGTGCCTTTGCCTCCAGAGGTAAAGCAAGTGGTAGCCAGATAAAGGGCCTCTCCCAGTTCTGGCAAGCTTTCCCCAAAGACACTTGGAATGTGCCTACTCTACTAGTTTTTCAGCACAGGTGAACACAGTGTGTTCTCCTGAGCTGTTAATGGGAGATTTATTTTCTTCTAGTTGTTTCTTGCTTTTGTTGCAGCGTTTACTGCTATTTTTATTCTTTTGTGATTTTTTTTATGTGTCATGGTTTGAATGTAATGTTAATTGTTGAACTGTAAATCTTTATCAGTAGCCACCTCGGAAGCTTTTGCTGAAAGGCTAGATGGAAATATTTTAAATAAATGAAAACGTGTAGGCCCTTGCAACAAAATGTTGCAGTCTCTGGAACTCTTCTCAGGATCCTCCATTCTATTTCCCTTTCCACTCAGTTTTCTGTTATTCCCCCCCCCCCCCGCCACATCCAGTCAGTATTCCTGGGCTATTTTAAAGGTTCTTCCACCCCGTAGGGTTTTTTCTAAGGGCACAAGTATCTAGACGGCAGGCCTTCTCTGTAGCAGCACCCACCATCTGGAAAACTCTCCCTCATGTAGTTTGGGAGGCAGAAAATGGGGCATCTTCTAAATACCTCCTGAAAGTACACTTGTTCACCCAGGCTTTTCCTAGGCTGCAAATTAATTATGCCACTCCATTTTACTGCTCTTTGATTTTTTACTGTAGTTTATAGTGTTTTTAATGCTATGTTTTTAATATTGCATTTTAATATTGTGAACCACTGATATATTTTATTGTATTCAGTGGTATACACATTCCATAGATAGATAAATAAATAAATCCTATGCACATTTAGAGAGAAAAAAGTCCTATAACTCCCAGCATCCCTCAGCTAGCTGTGTTTGTGCCCTTAACATTTTTGTAATTTTGCAAACCTTAAAGTGCCTACTGATGTTTCTCACTTGTATATGTGTGGTTCTGTTTTGGTTATATAAGGATCCACACTCAGAGAAAGAGTTCACTGTTTATAATAAAAGTTACTGTGGGGCAAATAGTTTCATAAAGCATTTAGTAGACGGAGGGAGCAATCCTATGGCCGCTAGACAGTGGCTAGACGGCCATAGGTTATGTGTATTTCTGGGACCTGACCTCAGAGCTCGTGCTTCGAGGTCGGTTCCCAGAAAACCAACCTCCCCCCACATCTGCGCTGCCCTGGAGGCAGCGCGGAGAAGCCCCGTCCTCCACACTCGGAAGAGGAGCACGGAGTGCCTGAAAAGGGGCGGGGCTGGGGGCATTCCAGGGCGGGGAGAGCGGATCTGCCTGTACAACACATCCTATGTGTCATACAGCAGACTCGTCTCCCGCTCGCGCTCCCCCCCCTCCCCCGTGGCTAGACAGCCGAAAACGGCTGTCTAGCAGAAAAAGCAGGGCAGGAGAGGTGCGTAGGGAACAATCCCCCTGTGCTTCTCCTGCCTTGCTTTGGATAGGCAGTTGCCTCCGAGTTCGGAGGCGGCTGCCTATCCAGATAGGATTGCGCCCTAAAGATTGCTACAAACAGGACACCATTATAATGCAAGTTTAAAGTGGTGTGTTTCCTCAAGTGCCGGTCAAGCAATTGGAAGGCTTTGCATGTCCTTTGTGTTTGTATGGAATCCAAAAACAATGAAGAAAAAACTAGTTGATGCTGCTTTATTGCCCGTTCAGCTGTGTGACTGAGTTGAGGAGGTAAGGCACCTGTCCTGCATGCACTAAATGGGCACCAAAGTCATTCAGACAATTCAGTGACAGTTATTAAAATAACGTGACGTTTTGTAATATTACCTTTTCACTTTGGAATAATGAGATATATCATTAGACTGTCAGATGAAAAACCGGATATGAGCTTGCTGAGAGCCTTAAGTGAGGCAATATGCTAGGCAGAGTAGCACTCTTGCAGCTTCTCCTTGGTTCAGTACCCATATCCTAACACAGTGGAGCACATTTGGCTATTAAATACTGCTGGTGGAGGAGGGGAAAAGTAGTGAGATTCTAACCAAATGCTGCTGATTGCTTTTGGTTTTCCCCCCCATAGTTTCCGAATGACTTGCAGAACAGAAAGGGATATCTGAATAGTAATTTCCTACAGGGGTCAGGCCAGGGGTAATTTTGGGTTTATGCTTCTAATTCCTTTACATATAAGCTGTCTAACCATTTTAAAAAAGTGTGGCGCCAGGTCCCTGGGGAGTAGAATTAGGAATAAAAATGATTAATTACGGCACTTCGCCCATTTACTTGTTTTATTTATTTATTGTTTACTGTATTTGTGCCAATTTTCCAGATATGTTCAAAGCATTGTAAAAAAAAACACACACAACCCATCATAAAACACTGCAAAACAAATAAAACCCAGTAAAACGGCAGCCGCATTGAAACAGGAATAGCAACGAAACCAGCAGCTGCGGAGCCAGCCTGCATTTCCCTCTGCCCACTGAATGAAACATACTTGTTAACAAACCTTTTGTGCAAGATTGTGCAACAGTCCAGTGTGCTCACTTGTTTCCATACTGACTTTCTAGATACATGGTGATTCTGTTTTATGTTAAAGTATACTCCGGGAGAGAGCAGAGGACAGGAAAGCCTGGCATGCTATGGTCCACGAAGAGTCGGACACGACTTAACGACTGAACAACAACAACATTTGTTGTTGTTCAGTCGTTCAGTCGTGTCCGACTCTTCGTGACCCCATGGACCATAGCACACCAGGCCTTCCTGTCCTGCGCTCTCTCCCGGAGCATGCTCAAGTTCATATTCATTGCATCGGTGATGCTATCTAGCCATCTCATCCTCTGCCGTCCCCTTCTCCTTTTGCCTTTGATCTTACCCAGCATCAGAGTCCTTTCCAGTGAGTTTTCTCTTTGCATTAGATGGCCAAAATATTTGAGCTTCAGCGTCAGTATCTGTCCTTCCAACGAGCAGTCAGGGTTGATTTCCTTTAGGATTGACTGATTTGACCTCCTTGCAGTGGTTCACCTAAAAACAGAAAGATCATCCGTGTCCCAGTTGTTTTACTTCCTTACACTCAGAAACTGTAAACATTTTAATTAAAAATAGAAAGTATTTGATAAACCTCCCTCCCTCCCTCCCCCACCTGTTTTCACTTGCCTATGGAGGGACATGGCTGATGTCTAAGGTTTGCCCAACTGGGCGCTGGCCAAGGACCATGCTTTGACAGGGATCCACTTGCAGACTCTGAAGCCCCTTAGCTGCTCCAGTTCTGTGCTGTTGCTGCCTGTTCCTTTACTCTTGCTGATGGCCAAACAAGACATGGGCCTTGTTCACATGTGCTTGGAGAGTGGGTGGTTAGGGTAACTATGGGGGGTGCGGTAGCAAAACCACGACACGCGCACCATTCACACGACCAGGACCTCTGAGGTTCCTCTAACCACCCCTCCTCCGTAGTTACTGGCAATCTTCCCAGCATGGTTAGCATGCATCCCAGTGTGAATGGGATGTGCACATCCTTAGCATGAATGGGTTCCCGGTGGCTGCTCTGGCATCTGACATGGCCATGCAGCCATAGAGAAAGTCTGTGGCAGCTACAGTGTCACCAGCAGTGGCGGATGCTCTAGCCAGCAGATTCTATGGTTGCAGCCTGGAAGTCCTCCAGAGTTTGTTTTAACTACCGGGGAGCCCACCAGACAACACGGTAAGCCACCCTGGGGACCCTTAAACCTATTGCAGGGGGTGGTTAGCTGAGGTGGTTCCAAAACTGCGGTTGGCATGTTTTTCTCAGCCCACACGACAGCTGAAGCCACCATGGTTACCGGAAATTCCCTAACTATCACAGCTTTGTGTTAAGTGTGAACAGGGCTATGGTGTTAAATTCATCTTTGCATTTAACATGCAGACTTAAAAAAAATCAAAATCACAGCATGGGGAGAGATTTAACTCCTTCTTCCCCTGATATGGTCCTGAGGAAATCCCTCATCTGAAAGTGTTTTTGTTGTTTTTGTTTTCACTTTTGCTTGAGGGAGAAATTTTCCATTGGCAGCACTGGGGAATTTCTTCCCAATAGAAATTCCAGTTTTGGAGGAGGGATTTACATCAGGACTGACGTAGGAGAGGAAAGAGTTAAATTCTCCCCTCCATATCTGCTCTGATCCTGCTATTTTTGAAAACCCTGCATGTTAAATGCAGTGCGTACTTAAAGTATGGAATTCACTACCACAAGTTGCAGCAATGGCCACCCACTTGGATGGCTTTAAAGGGGGAATAGACAAATTTGTGGAGGATAAGGCTATCCATGGCTACTAGTCCTGACGGCTGTGTGCTACCTCCAGTATGCAGCATGCCTATGTTCACCACTTCCTAGGGAACATGACCCAGAGGGTGCTATTGCCCTCATGTCCCGCTTGTGGATTTCCCAGAGGCAGGTGGTTGGCCACTGTATGAACAATACGATGGACTACATGGACCTTTGGTCTGTCCTGGCATGGCTCTTCTTATGTTCTTAAATGCAAAGACACATTTAATGTCACTCTAGTTTGGCCCTGAGTAATCAAGCATTGACAAGGAGCGAGGAGAAGGAGGAGGAGCCACCGTGTGCCTTACTCTCTTCCTCTAGTTAGCCACTTAGATCAGATCCACAGGAATTGGGATCTGAATGGGCAACAGCAGCAAGGAGAAAGTGGACCTGCTTGCAGGGTGGGCACTGAAGTCACTTGTCCAAGCCCCCCTCCCCCCAAATCCAGAGCTAACTTTCTTAAAGTCAGGAGAAGATGGGCCTACACAATGGGAGGTAGTTTCACAACTGAGGCCAGATGGCAGAGAACGCCCCTTGCAGACAATGGGGCTGTTCACACAACACGTTAACCCACACTTGGCGATTGAGTGTGGGTTGTTGTTGAACCATGGGTTAGTGCGGTTAGCATGTTGTCTTGAACCCAGGACATTTTCCATAGGATGGCTTGTTAACCATGCAGTGCGGCTTATTTTTCTCGAACAAGCCACCTCGAGAACTCATGGTTTGTTGTTGGGTTGTTCAGGGTAGTTAACAAGCCAGCTTACAGAAAATGACCTGTGTTCAGACAACACGCTAACCCACAGTTCAACAACAACCCACACTCAGCTGCTGAGTGTGGGTTAGCATCTTGTGTGAACAGCCTCACAAGAAGATGGGGCCTACAGCAAAGCCTTACCACTGGGTTTCAAAGGGTGGTGATCTTAACGAGCTCCTTACCTCCCTGTTCCTTCTCCCAGCCGATTTTTGTGGGTGGCTAAATTTTGGTTCAGTTGTCGTTGTATGCAACAGTTTTCCATGCTCCTCAGTCGATGTAGCCCAAGGCATGTTCCCAAGGAGAGGAGTAGCTCTGACTTAAATTAGTCTTCCGCAGTTGCCTCCCTCCAGATATTTTGGACTGCAGCTCCCATCAGCCCCATGACTAGGAGTGATGAAAACATCTGGAGGTGCCCAGGTTATGGGAAGACTGCCTTGAAGGATCAACATTTCCTGCAGGAACCTGCCTGGGTAATAAAAGCTTCTGGAGAGGCCTTTCTCTGAGTCCCATCACCATCAGAAGTAAGGTGGCTGTTGACAGAGATTGGACTTGCCCTGTTGTGGTACCCTGTTGTGAAACTTTCTCCACAGAGGTGGCTTGCTTGATTCTGCCTTTGTTTTTGGCACCATGTGAATACCTCTTTATTTACCCAGATTGTTTAGACCTGTCAGTTTTAATTTAACTTTTCAATGCTGGAATTTTATCTGCTCCACTGCCTCTCTTTTTATCTTATTGTATTTTAAAGACATTTTATGTAAGCTGTTCCGAAAGCCTGTTTGGCTGAAAAGCAGCAGAAAGTACTTTCTCCAAATAAACAAAACAAAAAGCTCTTGTAAAACATCTCCATGCCAGAAACAGCTATACACTGTTGAATGTCTGGCTCTCATGCAACTGCTAAAGCACAGAGGCCCTGCCAGAAAGAAAAGATGGCAACCCAACCCTCCTGCTGCAGGAAAGTAATAGTGTAACACAGGCGTAGGCAGCCTGGTGCCCTCCAAATGTTTTGAAGCACAACTCCCATCAGCCCTAGTCAGCATGGCCAATGGTCAAGGGTGATGGGAGTTGTCATTCAAAATAAGGATAGCACCAGGTTGTTACACCCGGTGTCAGTAGAGGCTGGTGGCCCCAATGTCAGTGGGGTGGTGAATCTGCTCCGGGTTTCTGTCAGAATGAGTCAGAACTCTAGCTCCGTGTTCTGACTAAAAGTCGGAGTGGATGCACTGCCCCACTGACCTTGGAGCCACCAGCCCCCACTGCCCAGTGTAGTGTGCATCATTTTAGAACGTTGGGACCTAATCCAACAATTCTTCCTTGTGCTGATGATCTTACTTGCTTTTATATGTACAGGCATGGTGCACCTATGTAAGGCATGCCTGAATTCTTACATCTTCTCAATTTCCCATAGGCGTGTTAATGTGAACTCTGTTTTTTTTACCTTTTTAGCTAGCAACACTGGAGCTGCGAATTTCAAATCTTTGTTCCCGTTACTTTTGCCGAATAATCTGAAGGCCTGATGGGGGGCAGAAAAACTTGTCTGACAGAAAAAGTTATTTTTATTTTGGGTATTCTGTTTTTTATATCCCGTTTGGGGGATTTTTTTTTTTTTTGGTAGAGCTTCGAACTGCAAATGTGTTAAGCTTTTGGTCACATGCTATATTCCCCAAATGCTTCAGACATTAATATCAGTGCTGTTCTTGTCATCTTCTTTTTTTAAAGCCTAAATGACGTGTTACTTCTAGTGCTAATAGTAGCAAGCAATAAACTGCTTGTTTGACATCAGTCCAAGAGCTGAACTGAATGTAATATGGCCTCCAGTGCATATAAGCCTGCCGGTTGGCTTTCATATCTCTGAGACCACTAAACTCATCTGTACCATCAAGGTATCATCACACAGACCATATTATAGTGACATAGTTGAGGGGTTTTAACTTCACATGGATAGCTCATGTACCTCGGAATCTAGATTTGAAGGTCATGAAAGACCCCTAAGGACTAAACCTGCCCCAAGCTGAGGCTTGCGGCTGCTTTTGCTGTTAAGCCAATGGCAGCCAGAGAAGCCAGGACAAATCTTGCATGCTCAGGAATCCTGCAGTATCACAACCAATCAGCCATTAAGGAAGCAAAATAAAGTAGCTTTGGACGTTCACCCTGAAACATGACTTGTGCTTCTTTCAGTGCTACTTTTTGGTCTTGTACAGACAGAGAGGAGGGATAGCTGTGAATATCTCCCCTCCACTGTACGATGCAGGTTCTGTCCATGTAAGGCAGAGCACTCATCTTGGCACAGGGCCATCGGCACTAGCTCTCCACCCCTTTGTCCAAGTCCAGAAGGCAGAAGTAGCCTTTGCCACACTTTGCTGTTGATTCTTTGGGTGAATGTCTGAAGCCACCCAGAGAGAGAGAGAGAGAGAGAGATTTATGCTGCTTAACCTGTTGTTATTGTTGGATTGTATCTTTATTTTGTGTTTTATAATTATATTTGTAAACTGCCCTGGAAACTGATATCAGAGGACATTATATAGAAATTCTGCCCCAGATCTGTGCAATAATTGGCAGGCTAATTGCGGCCCCTTCCCTTTCTGTAGGCCCTCATGGGGAAATTCCAAAAACTTTTTGCAGTTGTTTCCCACCTCTTTGTGAGAACCTCTAGGGCCCATCCAAACCCATTCAAAGTTTGGGTGGACAATACCAGCCTTGGTACATCTGTATTGTATCTCCTCTTCCCTGTATTCAGAAGTGAATAGTGAGTTGGCACCAGTTTTGCTACCTAGTCAGCCCACCTGCGTCTGAAACTCCGTTACTGGTGTGAATTGCTGGGAGAGTTGTGTGCTTTTGCCATTGAATTCAATAAGGCAGAGTAGATGTGCAGGGTCAGACAGAAACAGAGCAGAAAAGGGGAGGGGAGGCTGAAGGAAGACAAATGGGCAGGGGAAGTGAATGGTGGAGGGACTGAAAGACCTGTGGTGGCATAGAAGATGGGATTATTGAGATGAGGCTGCAGAGAGAGTGGTGTTTGAAGAAAAAGAGAAATAGTAGGGTAATTGATAGGGGCAAGTTGGTTCAGACAGAGAAAGACCCTTCACCTGTGAATAGTATGAAGGAGCATCATGCATAGAAAGGGGTTCACTCCCTAGTGCATTGGCATCCGCAGAATAAAACCTACATCCATGCCTAATAAGCAGACGGGGGGGGGGGGGGCAAGGACTGCATGACACTTTCTACACAGAATGCCCTTTTATGTTATTTACATGTTAAAGAGGCTAGAGAGAGCACATTATGGGGTGAAGAGAGGAAGGCAGCATGCTGAAAGAAAATAAAGGGATTTACAAAGAGTGGGTATAAAAGCAGATAGGGAGTAAAAACTATTTTAAAATCTGTTTTCTGCAGTTAATGTAGTGTTTCAACCCTCTTGAATTAATTTTTTTAAAAGTAAAATGTACCCTCAGAGTGATTTTGAGTTGTGCACCCCTGTTCTGGCTGTTTGATCATATATTTGGCTTGATCTCAAAGCTTAAATAAGCAGGGGGCAAGTACATTTGCCTTTTTAATTGTAACTAAATCTGGAGATGATGATTCCCCATTTTATTTTGTATTGTTTTGTTTTAGTTCTCTTGAGTGCAAAACACTGAATCGGTTGCAGCCGAAAGGTTGTCCTCCTCCTTCATCTGAGCTGCTGTGTTGTTTCCATTATGGTGTTTTCTCGGAGGGCTTTTCCATTTCACCCATCCTTCCTTCAGAGACGTAGTTAGTATTCAACAGAACACCTGCCTCGGGAAACATTTGGCAGCTTTCATGCACTCGGCAGAGAAATTCTGAAAAAATGATTTCTTATTCCCAAACTAGAAACTGCCTGGGCTGGTAAAATCCAAAGCCTCCCTCCTCTTGGGAATAGCAGTTATAGGAAGAAATCAAGCTCAGTAACAAGGAAGCATGCCAGTTTTATTTGCATTTAGAATAGATCAGCCTCTTCCCCCACCTACTCTGTAAATGGAGACACCCAGTTACTGCCTGTATTATTTCCTCCCTTGACGGAGTTGTCTGTTTGTATCCTTGCTTTCTGATGCTGGCAGTGTTGCCTTCATAACATACATATTGCTGGGAATCTTGACAGGACTATAAAATGGGGGTTCATAGAATCATAGGGTTGGAAGGGGCCTACGTTACCATCAAGTCCAACCCCCTGCTTAGTGCAGGAGGCCTGATTCCCAGGCGGTCTCCCATCCAAGAACTAACCAGGGCTGACCCTGCTTAGCTTCCGAGATCAGACGAGATCGGGTTGTAATCCAGTGATCTAGCCCTGCTTATGTGAACACGATTTCTCCATAAGCAGCAATGTGAAACACACACCTACCCACTCCTGCAATGAATGTCTGTAGGGCTCTGGATTGTGGGGTGGGACGGTAGGCAGTTCAGAGAAAAGCATCAAGAGCTGCCAAACTGTGCAGCTGAAATAAATTACATGAAGTGGGCAAACCTGATGCAATCCTAAGTGCACTTATTTGGAAACAACTTGCATCCAAATAAACGTAATGAGATTTTAAATGAAGTTTACTTTACCTGTTTACACTCAGCCAGTTGTGTTGGGCGGGGGTAGAATTTGACAGTGTCCATCTGAAGTTAACAAAACTCTAAAATGTGTCTTTTTCCATAATGGGAGTGATGATCACCGACCTCTCTCTTTGGGGGTGGCACTTCAGAATTTTCCTTTTTCTTTAAGAAGATGGCTTAATGGGACATCTTACATATGTGATTTTTAACAGCTCCTAATTATCCTTGAATTTGAAAATAGGGCGAACTAGAAATGCAAATAATTAGAAATTTTTCTATATCATTAGGGACTATAAAAGAAATTCAGGAAATCTGAAACTCAGGAGACTGGGGTGGAGTGCATGGAAAAACGACGCAGTGCCAACAAATATACTGCTGCAGCCCATATTAAAATTGCTGTAGCCTGCTGAGGCCCTTCTGACAGCTGGATGGGGTGGATTTTTTTTGTTTATTTATTTTTTATTCAAGCAATTGATATGGGGAGTGTTAAAATAATATACTAGCAAAAATCACCATAACCATCTTGGCTTCTACTTTTAGTTCTCTCTGTCTCTTTCACTCTTGCCTCGTAGTGACATCTTTATATAAAAAGTAATGGCATAAACATGCCTTAAGGTGGGAGACGGGGTCTGCCAAGGTATTTTCAGCATTTTCTCGGCAGCACCAGAGCTCTGTAAACTCTCTTTCATTGGAAGGCTTTGACTCTCAAATTTCTGGGTTTTCCATTGAATAGCTTCAGTGGTGCAATTATGTTAGAATTCCTAGAATCCCTGATTATGGGAGTAGTCAATCACTAATTAGTAGTTATTTCCTGGCAGATTCTCCTGTGAATGTTTTTTTCTTTCTCTTGTTTATGCATGTTATCACTTACATTGTAGTGGCGAGAGCAGAGGACAGGAAGGCCTGGCATGCTATGGTCCATGGGGTCACGAAGAGTTGGACACAACTTAACGATTGAACAACAACATAAAAATCCAGATTTATTTGTTCCTGGTTTTAAATACAGTTTTGAAAACATTTCTGGTACCAAGGGCTGAACATACATGGTTTCCATGAATGCCATTGGTGCTAGACATTCTTTCACAAAGATTTTCAAATAAAAAATAGTGATTAATCCATGGCCCCTCTATCAAGCATGTTGTCTGTGTTTGGACATCACAGTAAACTATTATTTATTGTGACAGGAATGAGCCTGACAACCCTTTGGCTTGCACCCAGACACATCCACCTTTCACTGTTTTTGATTAATCCATGCTCATTGTGTAGTCCAAACCCAACAAACTGTGGTTAATTTTAACTATGATTTGTTTGAAAGTAGCCAGCTTCAAACCATGGTTTATGAAGCTGGCTTGTTTAGATAAGTTGAACCACAGTTCAGGATTCAGGCATAATACCAAACTGTATTTAATTGAAATCTGAAATCAAAGCTTCTGATCTTCTTGCAGCTGCTCTGGAAGGAGCGCACACAAGCCAAAAGTTATTTTCTGTCACAATAAGCCATAGTTTATGGATGATTTCCAAATGCTGCCATTGACTGTGATCACCGCAGCCCACTGTGGCATATTTAAGCCATGGTGAGTTGCGGCACATGCTGGATGGCTTTTGAATATTCAAGCCACAACTGCAGCTTGCCATGTCTTCTGAAACTGGCGAGGGTCAGTTGGAGTGGTTAACAAATCTCCCAGAACCCATGGGCTGTTTTAGGGTTGTGGGTGGTTTGTTAACTACGCCAGCAACCCACCCTCACCAGGTTCAGTGTGATATAACAAGCCATACTCGTAGCTTGAATATTCAAAATGGCTGCCTGCATGTGCCGTAGCCCACCGTGGCTTAAATAATGGTGGGCTGTTTGATCATGCAAACTGGCCCATTATTTTAAAGCCTACTTTTCTATTTAAAAGAACTAGCCATGGGGAAACATGCCTGACTTTTGAAATCATACATAGTAAAGGATATAATAAGTTGTGAATTAATTGTGAGTATTCTCTCTTGGTCATACATTATGAATATCTACTTTGCATCTCATCAACATATATTAACACGACTTGCTTCTGCAGATCCCACACACAGGCTGGTCTTATACATGTCTGCTTGGAAAATAAATTCCACTGTGCAGGGCTTACTCCTTGGCATGTGTGCCTAGTTCCACCCTTGCAGTACTATCCTTTGCATGTTTACTCAGAATGATGTCCCATAGTATCTAACAGAGCATACTCCTGGGTAAGTGTATAGAAGTGTAAGTCTTCATGTAAGTGATCTTGCTTAGTGTTCTTGCATGTGTATGGAAAGAGTGAAATACATCTATTAATTTCACAGTTGTCCCTCTGTGCAGTCCCTCTGTGCATCTTATAATGCAAAAGGCATATAGAATGCATGACCAAAGGTAGGTTTTGATTCAGATAGTATAAAGGCACTTCATAGTTGTAAACTATTAGTTGTTAAATATATTTATACTGTACTCTTCTGCTTATAGACCACTTAGAACAGCTGGCATCAGTAAGAAATACAATGCAACAATAAAATGATAAAACAATAGCAAAACAATACAATTGAAAGCAGCAGTCACCAATACAATTAAATTGTAATAACATCAGATTAGTATGTATGCTTGTTCAAGGAAAAACAACACACATACTGGGAAACTTGATTTGAATCAGTAAATTTTGAATCAGTTGTTTTTGTTCTTGGTGATTTAAATCATGATTCAGATCTCTATTTTAAATCAATCCACCTTGTGCTGTAGAGGCATGAGAATAATTGGAAAAGAAAATTAGATGTGGGGAGTATTGTTGAATTATACTCAATGGGTAAAACCCTTATTATTCCTTAGCACAGCTGGTTGCTTGTTCATCTTCTCTCCCTCATATAAATTCTACTCCAATATAAGAGTATTAAGAAGACCTTTGGTGGAAAACGTGTGAGAACTGGAGCTTCGGTACCATTACTGTCAAGTGAATAATATCAATATCTTGATGATAATAAATGGAATTTGTTGCTACTTTTCAACAGGTGGCTTATTGATTACACTTCTGATCAAGCATTCAGAAAGCTCAAAGACAGTTAATTGATAAAGTTATATTGGTACGACTTTGGAAATGTTTGGTGATTATTATTATTAAGAGGTTACTAGATGAGAGTCTGTAACCAACCAGCATTTTAAATCATGATAAGTTAATATGGGCCTCTTCTGAATATTACCTCTTTTGAAAACAAGTTCACCAGCATCCAGACTTACGTGTGTGTTTGTGCGTGTAATATCCAATATATTTCTGCTTTGTGCAACTTATGAAGTAGTATTTGGTCTGCAGAAGCTCCTACATTTTTTTCAGGTTTGTATTTAGTCCAGCATCTCATGCAGGGCCTGATGGTAGGAGCCCTCCCATGGGGTTGTTTGTGTTTCATATTCTGAGACCCAAACTGCATGCTACTTCAAAGGCATATGTAGCAGCTACATCTCTCTCCTTTTTTCCTTTCCCTTTTTCCTATCCTTTTTCCTTTCCCCTTTAAGTTCAGGGGCCCCAATCTGGATTGAGACCCTAGCATGGGGGCAGTTCCAATCCAGATCAGGGGCTCTGCACCTGCAGTTTATATTGCCAAACTCTGATCTGTTAAAATAAAATAGATCATGGTTTGGCAATACAATGGCAGGTGGTCGGATAGTTTTTCCAGAAATGTGCTCACTTGGCTGGGTGTAGGAATCTCCTCCACATAAGTAGGTGGAAAGCTTTACAAAACTGGAGCAGAACTGATTATTTTGATTAATATATTTAGCTGTTGATGTTCCACAGGTGACCCTCTTTTGTGAATTTATCAGCAAGGCTCAACTTGTCAATCACTGAACTGCCACAGGGCTCTCAGCGCATTTTGCTACAGCAGACTAACATTGCTACTCTTGTGGAACCGCCGCCACCCGCCCATACACACACCTTTTTAGAGATATGTGTGTTGTTTGGCAGGTCCCTTTAATCTCTGAAGGTATATAGGAATATGACACCAAGAATAGCAACCACCTGTGTGCCTTGAAGAGGAAACGTGTGTATTGTCAAGACAGTTTGTGACATGTGAAAGTAATAGAGATGGATTAAGTCATTTGTTGCATTTAGGTGAGACAGGTTAGTCTGGAATAAGCTGAACCTGAACCCCAACAAGACCAAAGTACTTCTGGTGGGAGACAAGGGGAGGTTGGCCTGGTGTTGAATGGGGTGCGGCTGCCCTTGAAGGACTATGTCGGCAGCCTAGGGGTCATTTTAGACTCCCAGCTATCCAGGGAGGTTCAGATTTCAGCCATGAGCCGGGCGGCACTCTACCAACTCCATCTGATATGGCAGCTGCACCTCTACTCCCTGATCATCCGCTCCCATCTGTAGTTCATGCCCTGGCCTCCTCTCGCCTAGACTACTGTAATGCTGTCTCTGTGGAGTTACCCTTGAAGACGGTTCAGAAGTTGCAGCTGGTGCAGAACGTGGCGGCCTGCCTGATCAAAGGCAGCCATTGGCGAGACCACATCACTCCAGTGGTGAAGGAGTTGCACTGGTTACCAGTGGTTTTCCAGGCCCAATTCAAGGTGTTGTCATTTACCTTTAAAACACAATACGGTTCCAGCCCAGTCTCTCTTAAGGAGCGCCACTAGGGACACCGTTCAATGAGATCAGCCTCAGACAGCCTTCTGTCTGTCCCATCAGCTAGGCTGGTGAGGACTAGGAGAGGGCCTTTTCTGTGGTGGCCCCCACTTCTCAGAATTCCCTCTCCAGTGATCTCTGCCATGCCCCCTCTTTGATGAGCTTCTGCTGGGCTTTGAAAACCTGGTTGTTCAGGTGGGCATTTGGGATGGATTAGGTTTTTTAGAGCAATGTTGTTTTGTTCAGTTGATTATGTACATTTGTTGTATCTTGTGCTGTTACTAGTATTGTACGCCACCTAGAGTGGCCAGGGAACCAGCCAGATGGCCAGCTAATAAATCTAATACAATAAATAAATAAAATCTTGTCTGAAAATGGGTAGGGAGGTTGCGGTAGTGGGATGCAAGTTCTATGAGTGTTAGAGCAGACCAGACTGCGAGTGCTGCCATCAATCACATCAATCATTTTTGTGACCTGCCCAGAGAGCTTTGGCTATTGGGCAGTATAGAAATGCAATCAGTCAATAGTTGTAGTTGGGATAGGCTGGTGATGGAGTGATATTGGTACTCAGAGAACCATGGTTAGCAAGCTACTAAAAATATGAATAAACTATAAGTAGCCCCATCACTTCTGCTGATGCACTGAGAGAAAGAGTCTTTCACTGTATTTGGTGCTGCAACAAATATTCTCCAGTTTTGATTTTCAGCTGAGAATAACAGTTTGGGCAGGGTCAAAATAACACCCCACCACCACCATAAAAAAACCACCCCTTTGTGCCATTATTCATTGGCTCCTGTTTAGTGGTATGGTTTCTCCTGGCTGCTAGTTTGAGCACCATTCATTTCTTTGTTGGTCCAGAGACTCTTTCTGTTTTTTCACACAAGTGATCCCAGCCAGTCAGAGATCTCAGCACTACATAGCCAGTCGGATCTGGCTAAATGTCGATGTCGCTGAGGGCATAGGAAGGGAATTTAAAAGTGAAATGAAAAGTGAGATGTAATGTAAATGAATGGGTGAATTCTAAAAGGGAGGCATGTATTGACACTCTCAAATATGTTTGCAAAAAAACCCACACACACATTAGTTTTCTGATCGGCCCTAATTCTACTACAACTTCACAAGGAATTTATATTTAAGAACTATGCTTAATATTCTGGAGGAGTAGTCCACAACAAGATAGTTGCATATAAAGCACCTCTCTTTGTAACTTTTAACGGTAACTGTATAGCCTTATGGGACTCTGCTGATTGAATATAGAGTAGTATCTTATTAACCTCTGGCTCAGATAAACCATTTAAATAAATACCTTAATATACAGTCATTAAAAGGATATTTTTAGCTCAGCATCCTTTAGCTATTAAAGAAACTTGAATGGGAATTGTATTTACTGTGTTTTCTTTATTTTAAAGGTCACAGACAAAAAAAATGACCATAAAAGCTTTCTTCAGAAAGGAAATTATTTATGTACTACAAGGAATGTGAGAACTACTGATGTCTTGTGCTATGTAAACCAAGGGTAAAAAGAGGAAACACAGAGTTGGCATCTAGAAATCTGATACTGGCACTTAAGATATTTCAAAGTTTTCTTAAAAGTTTTGTGCAGGCCTTACTTAAAAGTTTGATGCTGAGGATGTGGAAATATTTTTCATGCTGTCATATAAACCCATATTGAGCATGTGTTTTATTTTCTTACCTATCATAAATACCCATTTTATTGTTAGATGCCTTGAGTGCCATTTTTTGACATAAAAGCGGGTTGTAAATTAATTAAGTGAGCAATCCTATAGCCCCTAGACAGAGTCTGGGGGCCATAGGATAGTTCGGATGCAGAGAGAACCACATTGGCCGCCTCTCCAAGACCACAAATGTGACTTCAGAGAGGAAGGAAAGAGGGTGTGCTGGTGGGCAGGGAGGAGACTGGGGAAGCTGGCTTACACCATATCCCCAGGCCTCTCCCGCCTCCTCCCTGACACTTCACAGAGCCCTAGCTAGACTGGCAAAAAAGCCCATCCAGCCAAAATGCAGGGCAGGAGGAGTGCAGAAGCGAAGGTCACCTCTGCCACTCTTCCCACTCTGCATTAGATTGCTGTAAGTCCTCAAAGTTCAGAGGTTTATGGCCATCCCAGTAGGATTGCGCCCTAAATCTAAAATAGACAATAGGGCAACAACCTAAGAAGGGGGAAACGAAGGCATGGATAAGTGCGGGAAGAATATGTGATCAAGTACACGTACTTTGGCTGAATCACCACAAGATACAGGGTCAAAGACAGCATCCCCCAAGCTGATGCCCTCCAGATGGTTTGGACTTCAACTCCCATCAGCCCCAGACAGCATGGCCAATGGTCAGAAATGCTCGGCATTGCAGTCCAAAACATCTGGAGGGCACCAGGTTGGGCAAAGCAGATCTATGAGAAGGTCAAAAGTCTTCCCGGAAAAGCTGAGATTTGAGGAGGCACTTAAAAGAAATAAAAATCCTTCTTTTGGAGCCCTTGCCAAAGCAAGTGAGTTGAGTGGCTACTAAGAAGAAGACGTTGTGTTGTAATTTATGGTTTTAATTGTTGTGAACAACCCAGATAGCTTCAGCTATTGGGAGGTATAGAAATGCAATAAATAAGTAAAATAAAGGAGGTGGCCACACAGAGCTGTTTCGGGAGACAGTTCCAACCATCAGGGGCATCAAGAGAAAATCAGTGGCATTGTTTCAGGGAGCAGGAAACGTGTGTTCTGTTAACTACCATTAATTGTGGGAGGGACCATAGCTCAGTGGTAGAATAGGGATGGCAGAGAATTCCACCACGGATCATGGTGAGGCCGAATGCCAGTGCATTCGACCCCCCGAACTCCGTGGCGGAATGGCCTGCCCCCCCCGCCCCCTGCGGATCCCCCCCGGGATGAGACTCACCTGGGGCGGATCTTCCGGGCGGAGGCAGCGGCGGCGGCTGGTCTTCCGACCGGCTGCCGCCGCCATTTCCACTCTTGTAAAAAAGAAAAGAAAGAAAGACGTGATAGGCTACGTAAAGATTTACGTAGCCTATCATGACTAGGTTAAAAAAAAAAACCACGACGTGATAGGCTACGTAAATCTTTACGTAGCCTATCATGGCTGGGTGGGTTAAAAAACAACAACAACCGCGTACGCAAATGGTGGCGGCTATGGCTGCTGCCATTTGCATTCCTTATTTTTGCCTTCTTAATCTACAAAAATATTTACGTAAACTATGACGGCGAAAATACAGGGGAACGCAAATAGCGTAGCAGGCGCTATTTGCGTCCCTTTTTGATTCGCCGTTTTAGCCTACGTAAATATTTATGTAGGCTAAAACGGGGAATCAAAAAGGGACGCAAATAGCGCCCCCTACGCTATTTGCGTTCCCCTTTATTTTCGCCGTCATAGTCTACGTAAATATTTACGTAGATTAAGAGGGCAAAAATAAGGAACGCAAATGGCGGCGGCTGTAGCCGCCGCCATTTGCATACGCGGTTTGTTTGTTTGTTTGTTTTACCCAGAGCCCTCTATGGCCGGAAATCCGGCTGCGGACAGCTCTGGCCTGGCTGGGCCTGGCCGGCTGCTCCGTGGAGCTGCCACGGAGCACAGCCAGCTGTGGAGGATTCCGGGGGAGGGACGGAACGCCTCCCCCCCCACCAACAACATAATCCGCGAACAGGTAAGTGACTTTCGTACATCTCTAGAGTACATGCATTGTATGCAGAAGGTCCCACGTTCAATCCCTGCTTTTACCCAGTCAAAACAGAAAACAAAACAAGAAAAGGATCAGGTAGCAAGTGATGTGAAAGACCTCTGCCTAAAATGCTGGAAGGCTCCTTCAGTACTGGGGCTGCTGACAGGACAAATAGTCCAACCTTGTATAAGATAACTGTCTATATTCCTACGGTTGCTTATGTTGTTTGGGTTTAATTCCAGGCCATTTATGGGAGTGGGTTTGGAGAAACAGTGGCTGGGTTCACACAACATGCTAACTCATAATCTGTGGTTGAGTGTAGGTTGTTATTGAACTGTGGGTTATTGTGTTGTCTGAACGCAGCATGTTTTCCGCAGGGTGGCTTGTTAACCATGAAGTGTGGCAAACAAGCCACCTTGAAAACCCATGGTTCGTTGTTGGGTTGTTCAGGTTGTTAACAAACCACCCTGCGGAAAACACGCTATGTTCAGACAACGCGATAACCCACGGTTCAACAACAACCCACGGTTCAATAGCCCACTCTCAACCACTGAGTGTGGGTTAGCGTGTTGTCCGAAACCAGCAGGTGTGGAGCTTTTATGGTGATTGTACTTTTTTCTTTATTTTTAATGTGTCCTGTCCTAACACCTGCAGCTGCTATGAGTACTACTACGTAACCTTTGTTTTGCATCCATATTGTGCTGGGTACGGTACAAACACAACAATCAAGTGATATAGTTCCTGCAGACTACATTAGGCAACAGTGCCTGGGTAACGCACGCACATGTGCACACACACACACTCATATTCATGGATAGTGGGATCAGGTTCAGTCAGCTTTGCTGAATAATTGGATAAGGAACTTAAAGGAGATACCAAATTTAACCTGGCTTTGTGAATGGGTTCTCACACTTCTGGCTACTCTCCCATCACAATCCTAGCAACTCCAGTTTCTGCTGTCTGGGTGGGTGTGTAGAACAGCTAGCCAAGCTATTCTTAAGACTGCCTTCCACGTGGATCTCCACCATAAGGTTGTGGTTAAAAATACTCTTGCGGTGAGAAGGTGGTGCTGCAAACTGTCCCTTATTATGTCAGCAGATGATTACTCGGTGGCAAGGGAAAGGTAGCTGACCCTGGTTTGAACCATTGCCCTTCCACAACACAGAATGTTGTGCTGATGCTGCAGACAGAGATGCCAGCAGCTGCTTAGGATTGTGTCTGAAATGGGAACCTTTAACCAAAATTGTCTTAATGAGGGCAGAGTCCTTCTTTTTAAACAGCTGTAGCGATTACTTTTAGTAGTGTGTTGTTTGCTCCTTCTCTGCTCTTGAAGGACAAGTGGCAAAACTGCAGCTAGCTTAGGAAACCTGGAAATCCAAGGGGAGACTGGTGGCTGTCTGTATGTGCTTTCTCTTGTTTAGAGAATGACAGAGCCAAGACTGGTAGCTTATTTTCATTGATTTATCTGAGGAGTTTGTATCAGAGCTGTGTGCAGATGGCCTTTCAAAATTCTCCAGCCTGCTTGTGGGCAGAGAAACCAGGGGGACAATTTCACTGAATTTCTCCTAGGGGAGGAGAAATTCTCCAACAGTTTCTCACAGATAGGGCTCACTACTGGCAGGGGTCGTAGCACAGGCTCTTTCTTTTTTCCTAAGGGTTTTTGGTTTATTGCAGTGTTCCTGCAAGTGGCAACAGCATCAACTATGTTGAGGCTTCCACATTTCTGAGGCAGAATTTTGAATTTCTTTCAGTTTTTGAGCTTACCTAATCACTGTGAGGTGGCCGAGGGCGCTGTGTGTTTTCTCTCTCTAGTACGCATCTTCCCATTGCTCTACAGCCTCCCAGGCCACTTGCCATTCCTAATCTAAAAAGAACCCATGGGAGGAATTACCTCATGATGTCTTCCTCATGATAGCTTTAATTGAAGTGTGGGAAGCTGAGGAGACTACAGGCTGCCACAGAGTATTTTATACTGAAAGACAGGGCAATCATGCACACTCCATGGCCACTTCATAAGTAAAGTAAGGACAAGAACCCCAAACCTAACCCATGAGAATGTCTCTGAAATTTCTTCTCCTTTGAATTTCTTTTTGAAAGCAATTTCTTTTCTATCAAATTGAATGAGAATGGTTGGAAAAAAAGTGGGAGGAATTTTCAGCACAGCTCTAATTTGTAGATTGCCCTCTGCAAAATCTTACCCCAGGGTGGTTTACAGTACAGCTTGAGATACTCAGCACCAGTCTCAGTTCTCTTGGGGAGCATAAGGTACTTGAAGGCAAGAGGGCAGTGGCATTGGGTGGGTACCAGGTGGCTGGGCGGCTGCTTGGAGTGCAGGTAGGCCAGGGGAAGACATGAAGGGCAGCAGCAGCACGGATTAGCAGAGGGGAGACCAGGCGATCATCCCTTAAAGCTCTAGATAATCCTTCCCCAGTCTTGTGCCCTCTAGATGTTTTGGACTACAACTCCCAGCATTCCTGACCAGTGGTCATGCTGGCTGGGGCTGATGGTAGTTGAAGTCAAAAATATACAGAGAGCACCAGGTTTGGGATGACTGTGCTAGATACTGTTCAGTATATTCTTGTGCAGCAGGCCCTTTCCAGAGAGCTTACAAGCGAAAACGTCGATGCGGTGAACAACATTTTAGTAGCCTAGTTTCTCATTCTCTGTGTTTTTGGCTGGTAGCTGGAGAATTTTATTCTCTAGAAAAATTCCAATAGGTTGGAAAGAACAATTATTCAAATCCAGTTCTGAGTTTGAAGGCAATACAGTTTTCAGTCTAGATAGTATGAGCACAGAGGTTTTCCTGGGTCACTTACTATCCCCCCCTCCCCTCTCCCCCCCCAAGCGACGCTAGTTTAGTAGTAAAAATAATGCTTTGCTCTGGGCATATTTGAGAAGTAGACCTTATCTGTGTTTGCTCCTGTTACACGAGAAATGTAAGAGCGATGTGACCTTCTGGGAACATTATGCCCAGCAATGCAGCCAGTGAGGATGCGGTTATCATTTTTAGCACTTGTTTTCCCTTAAATTAAGCTCTCACAAAAAAAACCCTGTCATTTTCTTTTTTAGAAAATTCCAAACTGGCTGTGTCATATCATTTTCTTTCTCTGTTCAGATTGGCCCAAAGAGATGGAGTTAGCCGCCTTAAATTAGGTCACTAAAGCTTAAGAGTATAATCAGAGCTTCACATGAGTGCAGTCAACCCTGCCCCCCCAATTATTTGTCCTTCACCAAACTATGAAAATAAGTTAGTTTGTCGGCTTTGTATAATTTCTTCGGGTTTCGGGCTTTCAAGGTATTTGTGTTTCTTTTCTGGCAAGGATTCTATAGATGGAAAAGTATACATATTGGAAATATATAGGCTTTTGGGGAAGAGGGGATGGGCACAATAGTGGTAGGTTAGATAGAACCTACAACTCTACCCCATTAACCCTGAAAGTCTACCCAGAACTCTGTAGCTGCTGATAATTGAGCATGCTCTTCTGACACATTTCTAGACTTCTGTAGAACCCATAGGGGCTAGAAACGTGTCTTTTTTTTTAAGGAATGAAAATGTGTCTTTTCCATAGTATCTATCATGCAGGTATTAAATGTTGAAGTTAAAGAAATCAAGGTCGAATGCTAATATTTGACCATGTTAAAATAATAAAATATCACAGTAGACCTTTCAAGCTGTTCCAGCTTGAAAGTAGGCACAATAATATGAATACTATTTTATACCTGAAAACAAATGATCAAACTGCTTGCAGCCTGGATTTTGTACACTAGCATGTGAGGCACTTTTGCAGGTGGCTTTAGAATGCCTTTTGGTTTGTTTCCCTTAAAATAGCCTATTGTGGGAATACCAGTAATGAAGCACGGAACATGGGAAGCAGCCATTTTGCAACTGTAGATCTGGTATTTTGTTTTTGGTGGGAGTTTGTGACCTGTTCATATGCTCTTAAAGATTTACCCATATCGGTCACCCCTCACCATTTTTGGCATAGAAATACACCGCAGTCAGACTCTCTTCCGGGACCATGCACTAAAAAATGGCGGCTTCTTAGCAGTAGAACAGATCCCTGAAGTGACTTGTATCAATTCCAGGAATCATTTTGTATTTTGCTGTCTGGAACTATGACCTCCAATGTTTTTCAGTTCATATAATGACATTGCAAATGGCAGTTCTCTTCCTCCTCCACCCAACCATATCACATGTTGGGACACATACAGTGTTACCAGTGGTATGATATATAGCTGATGTGCATTATCTCATGATTGTGTGGTATGTGTGTGTATGAGGAGTGCCCCTTTAGTTAAGGTGAATTGCAAAAAGAGGTTCTGTCATTGTAAGCCTCATAATTGTACTGCTTATAAAAATGACACCTGTATAGCTACTAAGTTGAAATTTAGCATCCATGATCTACCTGATGAGCTCTACAATTGTGCAAGTTTTCAGAGAAATCTGATTCAAATTGCCACAGATACATCAATTTAAATAGGGTGGAAAGTAACACATTTGTACTTTTTACTCTGTGGCTCGACATATGTATTTCTTTCAAATCCTGTAGGAAACTACTGATGTACTTTAGTCAGGCTTGTTGAGGAAGTGTGCCTTTCATTGGTTTGGTGAAATTTTGAGCAGCAGTTTAAAAGTAATCAAGGTTTTTCTGCCCCATGGAAACCTATGGCTGCAAATGCTGGGAAAGTTATGTCAGACCTGCTCAGTTTCCTTCTGAAGCTAGAATGCTGCCAGTACACCAGTGTTTTGAATTCCACTGTTCTTGTCAGCATTCTGATAGTGGTGGAGGGGTAGCAGGGAGCTGTCAACTAAGATAAGAGTGTGGTAATTTTGAAGGCTGAGGGAATCACTGTTAACTGATTGACACATCCCTGATGAAGAGAGGGAGGAAAAGGAAAAAGCTATGCTGGAACCCTGTGTAGGCCTCCTCAGAAGTAAGCTATTCTGAACATACAAGGACATATCTATTCATTTATACACATCTACTCAGTTAATTACTTGTCTGTGCTTTTGGTTTTTTTAGAACACTATCATAATTTCCTTTTGAAAAACCAGGGAAATTCAATGATAAAAAACCCTAATCCTTTAAGACTAGCATTAAGGCTATCTCATGTTGGCTCAAGCTCCACAAAGCCAGGAAATTGGAAGTGAAGACTGATGACCTAACAGATGTGCCCCATGATCAGTAACGATGTTGTGCAACATCACAAATTGTGCTTGCTTATAAGCAACAAACATGCATGGATGGGTCAACTCACAGGAGGATTCCTCGAGCAATACAGTAAGGCTCACATGCTTCAAAAAGCAATACAGGACCAGGTCAATGTAGAACATCTTTGTTGATCCCGGCACTCCATCCTGCCCATCTGCATTTGGGCCTGAAAGACCAAGGAAAAGCTTGGATGCATGGAGGGAAAGTTGTAAGCAAATGCAATTTGTAGCATTGCACAACATCACTACTGATCACGGGGCACATCTTTTAAGGCATCAACCTTAGCTTCCAGTTTCCTGGCTTTGTGGAGCTTGAGCCAACTTGAAATAGCCTTAACTCTGGTCTTAAGCCAGCAGCCTCATACATTGTATACTGCCTTTCCGCCACAGTTGGCATTATAGGCAGATTAACAATATAAGAAGCTATCAATATAATAAAACCAGAGCATGTCATCAAATATACATTTTGCTGTTTTTCATATTCTCTTTGTAGTTTAATTGTTTTTATTCTGTTCTAATTTTTCTTCTCATTTTAGAAACTTTCTTTGAACGGTGAGGTAGACATTCCAGCATTTAAATGCATACATATATAGTAATAAAAACAGTGGTTATTTATTTTCAATATTTATCCCTTGCTTAATTAACGAATAGTTAAGGGCATAAAAAGAGCCGTGCTGGATCAAGACCAAAGGGTGATATAGTCCAAGATTCTGTTCCCACAGTAGTAAATCCATGGGGAAGTCCACAATTAGGACATGAGTGCATTAGCTAGGGATGTGTGAATCAGCAAAACTCAGAACTCATCAAACTTCTCTCAATTCCATCTTGAAGCTCGTTCCAACTCTAGTCCATATCAGATGGCGAGCTTTGTTTTCTTCTTTTCAAATGGAAATTTGTGTGCATTTTCGTGCATATTTTTTCAAGTGTATGCCTCAATTGTGCGTGTCTTTGCCATGGTACACCTTCTCCCATTGATTAAAGCATAATTATGTGCATTTTTTCAAATACATTTTTCAAATGTACAGATGCTGTCAAACACTTTTTTGTTTGTTTGCAAATGACATTGCAAGCTCGGAAATGGACTTCGATTGCATATTGCATCCGAGCTTGTGTTTGGTCCAGAAGGTGCATTCTGTATAAATCCTGATTAAAAATAAACTGAAACAAATTTTTCATTCATCCCTTTCATGCTCTCCAGCATCTGGTATTTGGTGCAGTGCGGGCAAGCACACTGCCTATTATAAGAAAAGGAGAAAAGCTTATCTGTATCTTTTGTCCGCACCATGCATTGGTTTACCCACCTCAGTCAGGACCGCTCTAACTCACCCTTTTTGTAAGCTAAAGAGCCCCAAACATTCCTCATAAGGGAGTTGTTCCAGCCTTTGATAATTTTGGTTGCCCTTTTCTGCACCTTTGCAGATAGTTGAGCAACTGAAATATCAATCAGGCGTCAACCAGTCCCACCATCGCGTGCACGCGCGCGCGCACACACACACACACACACACAAAGTCTAAGCAGTCCTTTGGGTGATCTGGTGGTTCCATGTTGTCATCAAATACATTCCCTAGGGAGGCCTGCTGGGTGCTTTCGCTCTTGACATTTCAGACGTTTTTTGTTTTCACAGGCCTTTTAACTTCTTAAATTTTTAATCTTAAAATTCCTTCAGCAATCTTGTGATATTTATAGAGTTTTTAGATTTGGGAAATATGCTGCAGTGAGTTTTACTAATATCTGTTTTTATCCTCTGCTGGGTTTTATTAAGGTTTCCATGTTTTAGAATAGCCGAAGAGAGCTTCGGCTATTGGGCGGTATAGAAATGAAATAAATGAATGAATGAATAAATACCTTTAATATATCCATTTTTTTTTTGACACCCTAAAGGTTTGGGTTTTACATCTATAAGGGCGCAATCCTATGCATGTTTAGACAGAGAAAAGGCCTACAACTCCCAGCATGCCCCAGCCAGCAATGCTGGCTGGAGCATGCTGGGAGCTGTAGGCCTTTTCTCTGTCTAAACATGCATAGGATTGCGCCCTAAAAAAATCAAATAAATTTTCTTGTAATCCACCCTGAAAATAAATTTAGGGCTTTAAAGAGCCAAAACTTGAAATTGTGCCCAGAAGCAAAGTAAAGGAGCCAATAAAGCTTACAGTATAGGCGTAATATGTTAATACCGCCATATTCTGCAGCACCTGAAGTTTCTGAAGACTAGTAGTATTCATGGCTCTGCTTTAGATCAGCTTTCTCCAACCTTGCACTCTCCACATGTTTTGGCCTACAACTCCCATCATTCCTGACCACGAGCCACACTGCTGGGGTTGATGGGAGCTGAAGTCCAAAACATCTGTGGGAGCCACGTTGGAGGAGGCTGCTTTAGACTAAGCACATGGTCTAAAGCAGGGGTGGGCAGCTCATAGGCCACATGTGGGTTTCACTGCTCCCCCCCCCCTATTTTTTCTTTTAAAAACGTGGGGATAAAAACTCACAGTTACTATGAAGGCTTACAGTGGACAAATGTAGCTTGTTTTGCATTCTAAACCCCTGTAGCTGTTTATTTTTCCTCCCCTTCCTCCCCCTTTTTGCACCGTGGGGACAGCAGCAAGGGGAGTACCTTCTGCAGCGGGTCTAGGAGGTGAAATTGGCCCCTGGTCTGCTCAGGGTTTCCCATCCCTGATGTAAAGGTTCATGACTCAGAGGCCGGATCCTATGCATGCACACTTTGTTGGGATTAAGTCCTGTTGAACTCAGTTGCGGAAGTATCCATTATATTACAATGTTATATAATTTATACTTGTGTGTTCCAGTTGTGTGCAGTTTAGTATTCCTAATTGACTTTAAAATGATACCATGTTGACATGATTGTCGAGGTATTGGAGAAAATAGTAGCAAATCAGCTAATGCTTTATTTTCTCCTTGTAATAATAGCAATGCTTTTGAAATAAGTTGATTCATGCCTAGTTATGAGATATGTTCTTAGAGTGTGCATTCATTTTTGACATCGCTTTGCCTTTGAAACAAGCAACGTGCGTCTCAACAATAGCAGCTAGCAGTCAAGGATAAGCCAAAACTAAGTTCACGTTATTCCGTTAGTTTTAAATGGTGGTTTTCACTTTAATTATGTAAAAATAAAAAGAGGCATTGGGGAACGTGTGGTCCTCCGGATGTTGTTGGACTATAGCTTCCATCAGCCCTAGCTAGCATGGCCAATCATAGAATCATAGAATAGTAGGGTTGGAAGGGGCCTATAAGGCCATCGAGTCCAACCCCCTGCTCAATGCAGGAATCCAAGTCAGAGCATCCCTGACAGATGGCTGTCCAGCCTCATCTTGAACGCCTCCAGTGTGGGAGAGCCCACCACCTCCCTAGGTAATCGGTTCCATTGTTGTATTGCTCTAACAGTAAAGAAGTTTTTCCTGATGTTCAGCCGGAATCTGTCTTCCTGTAACTTGAGCCCATTATTCCATGTCCTGCACTCCGGGATGATTGAGAAGAGATCCTGGCCTTCCTCTCTGTGAGAACCTTTCAAGTACTTCAAGAGCACTATCATATCTCCCCTCAGTCTTCTCTTCTCAAGGCTAAACATGCCCAGTTCTTTCAGTCTGTCTTCATAGGGCTTTGTTTCCAGTCCCCTGATCATCTTTGTTGCCCTCCTCTGAACCCTCTCCAGTTTGTCTGCATCCTTCTTAAAGTGTGGTGCCCAGAACTGGACACAGTAGTCCAGATGAGGCCTAACCAGTGCTGAGTAGAGGGGAGCTAGTACTTGCCAGGATTTGGAAGCTATGCTTCTATTAATGCAGCTCAAAATAGCCTTTGCCTTTTTTGCAGCCACATTCCACATGTATGTGGCTGCAACATGCAGAATTGTTTGCGACAACAATTCCAAGATCCTTCTTGCTTGTAGTGTTGTTGAGCCACATATCCCCCATCTTGTAACTGTGCATTTGGTTTCTTTTTCCTAGGTGCAGAACTTGGCATTTATCCCTATTCAATGTCATTCTGTTGTTTTCTGCCCAGCGCTCCAGTCTATCCAGATCACTTTGAATTTTGTTTCTGTCTTCCAAAGTATGAGCTCTCCTGCCCAATTTTGTGTCATCTGCAAATCAGCATTCCCTGCACCTCCTCCTCCAAGTCATTACTAAAAATGTTGAAGAGCACTGGGCCCAGGACTGAGCCCTGCAGTGCCCCACTCGTTACCTCTCCCCAGTTTGAGAAGGTCCCATTGATAAGCACTCTTTGAGTCCGATTCTGTAGCCAGCTGTGGATCCACCGGATCGTTGTTTCATCTAGCCCACTTTGAGCTAGTTTGCTCTTCAGGATATCATGGGGCACTTTGTCGAAAGCTTTGCTGAAGTTGAGGTATATGATGTCTACAGCATTCCCACGGTCCACAAGGGAGGTTACTTGATCAAAAAATGAGATCAGATTCGTCTGGCAGGACTTGTTCTTGACAAATCTATGTTGGCTTCGAGTAATCACTGCATTGTTTTCAAGGTGCTTCCAGATGGATTGCTTTATCATCTGCTCCAGAATTTTCCCAGGGATTGATGTCAGACTGACTGGTCTGTAGTTCTCAGGTTCCTCCTTTTTACCCTTTTTGAAGATAGGGACAACATTAGCTCTCCTCCAGTCATCTGGCACTTCCCCCGTACTCCATGATTTCTCAAAGAGAATAGACAGCAGTTCTGAGAGTTCTTCTGCCAGTTCCTTTATTACTCTAGGATGCAATTCATCTGGCCCTGGAGATTTGAACTCATTCAAAGTAATTAGGCGTTCCTTGATCATGTGCCTATCGATCTCAAGCTGCAATCCTGCCCCTTCAGCCTGTACTTCAGCCTGTACAGCAGCGGTGAGGGGTAGTGGGAATTGCAGTCCAGCAACACATTATGTTCCCCATCGCTGTGCTAAAGTCACAGTTTAAAGGGAAAAGATATGCATATTCATGGAAAAAGCCCTAGCACAGTTGTTGAACATGGTTGGTTTGGCATAGTGTTTTCCACTGCCATAAAGATAAGTCTCAGTTTGGTCAGAAATGCAGCTTGTCTCTTTGGCAATCGAATTGCTGTGGCAGAACCAGCGTTAGATACTCTTACTAGATATTCACAAGAAACATGCTTCTTCCACATATATATCCTCTTTCTTTGGATTGTGGCCAAAACAATTATGCAAGGCAGTTTCCTGTTAATGTATCAGGAGCAGTTTGAACACCTAAGTTGCCTTGAAAGCCCTAATGAAGTGGTGATGTTAATTGGAGGAGGTTTTCTCCCTATTTCTGGACTGTATATTTTCCATTTTTTCATGTAACAGGAAGAGTAATGCACGTTTCTTGGGATTTTCTTACATAGAGTTAGTTTTGTGAATGAGTCGACATAAGACCCAGATCATGATGGACCATGATGAAAAACCTTCGGAGAGTGGTAGTGAACGATCATATAGCAATTTGTGGTTAAATTAAAAAAAAAAGACCCCGGAAACATAACATTTTAAAATAGATTTCTTTATTTTAGGGCTGCAAGCTCAATTCAAACCAGTAGAATAATCACCTAAAGCTTAAGTTGGTTGGTTGATGGGGGTTTATTTTTAACTGATGAAGGCACATTTTAAGTGTGGAAGCTGAAATTAAACAGCACATTTCTTTATACTCGGAGATTATTTTGGTTTTGGTGTATTCCTGTAATAAAGAATGAAAAGGGAAATAGTAAATATTTATATTTATTTTATTTCAATATTTATAAGCTGCCTTTCCAGACCAAGTCCACCCAAGCCAGGAACAAAATACAAGTATAAAAATACAATAATATAATGCAACTTCAAAATTTTTAAAAATACAAAAAACCAACAATACATTAGAATAGAATTCAGGAATAAAATATCAGTAAAACAGCAGCATGACCGAGCGAAGGGCTGGATGGCAAGCAAAGGGCTGGATGTGATCCTGATCTCAGAAGCTAAGCAGGGTCAGCCCTGGTTAGTATTTGGATGGGAGACCGCCTCTGAATCAGTCTTCCTGCATTGAGCAGGGGGTTGGACTCGATGGTCTTGTAGGCCCCTTCCAACCCTATGATTTCTAAAACATATCAATTAAAAGCCATTTGAAACAGGTACATTTTCAAAACCTTTATAAACGCTGCAACCAAGGGGGCCAACTGCACATCCCTTGAGAGGGAGTTCCATAAGGTAGAGGCCACAACTGAGAAGTCCCTGTCCCTTGTACCTTCCAGTCTCGCTTATCTTAAAAGCTGGGCAACAACTTGAGTCTCTGATATGATTCTTAAAGCATGAGCAAGTTCTTATGGGCATAGGTAGTCCATCAAGTAACATGGCCCCAAACCATTTAGGGCTTTTAAAAGCCAAAAACAGCACTTTGTATCGGTCCCAGAAACACAACTGGTAACTAATGCAGCTGGTACAGAATCAGTGTAGAATGTTTTGTCTAGCCCAAATGAGCACTCGAGTGGCTACATTCTGCACCAATTGAAGTTTCTGGGTCATCTTCAAAGGCAGCCCCACGTAGAGCATATTGTAGTAGTCTAGTCTGGATGTAACTAGTGCATTCATGACTGAGGCTAGAACCACTTTCTCTAGGTAGGGTCACAGTTGGACTACCAGCCTATGCTGGTAAAAAGCACTCCTGACCACAATCCCACCTGTATTTGCAGGCAATACTGAGTCGAGAAGCACCCCCAAATTACAGTTTTGCCTCTTCAGGGGGAGTGCAGTCCCATTCGGAACTGGTTTCACCTCTCTTCCCAGATCAGCTGGTTTCCCTACCCACAGCCACATCTTGTCTGGATTAAGCTTCAGCTTCTTCATCATCATCCACCGCAAAATCGCCTCCAGACACCCACCTATTCAATGGTTCCACAACCTCCCTGGCATCTGCAGATGGAAAACTGAGATAGAATTGACACCGCTGTCCAAACTTTGAGATGACTTTAAGGGCAGCAGGAATTACCCCTCTCTGAGAGAAGCATTGATTGACTCTGCGAAACTGTGGTGTCCAGGTTGGACACTGATGAGAGGAGTGTTTTTTTCCCTTCAAAATGCAATGCAAATTGGTCAGAACAGGCCTTTGAGGGTTCTACCATCTAATCCCCTGGACCTGTATTCAATAGGCCTCTTGTGACCAGAAACAGCTTTGCTGGACAGCATTGTGCAGACATGATCCCAAAGCATTTTCTGAAGACATGTGAGATAGCAGCTTTGCTGTATTTCCTTGCTTTGGAAATTTGCTTACATATTGGAAAGCAGGCTGCAGATCTTAAAATAAGTCAGGTAGGGAGGTCTAGGGATGGCCTCTGCCTGGAATGGATGCCTGGGAACCCTTTACGTTACCTTCAGTGTCATGGAAGAAAATTGGTATAAATGTAATTAAAAAATCAATGATTATTGCCTTTGCTCATAACAGTGAGTGGTCGATTCATTTTATTAAATTGTAAGTTACCTTATGCTTTTTTCAATGCTTATAATGAGATTTGAGCTAAATGCAGATTTATTTAAAAGTTTGGTTAAGAGGGATAGTCAATTAGTCAGACTGCATGTATGCATGCATGCATGCATTCATTCATTGATTGTTTGTAACCTGTCTCATCCAACACTCAAGGTAGCTTACAAAGGTTGTGTGGCTTGGAAGAAGCTTATTCTCATCTCAAAGAAGAGAATGCTTAGTAGGAGCATCAAGAGCAGGGACGGGCACCGAGCAGTCCTAGGACTGCAAGTCACCCAGCGGCCTAATTTTAAAAGCCCTTTGCAAGCAATCAGTTCAGACCTCTGTCCTCTACTGACCTTTGTCCCCTACCTCCAGCAGCTGAAAGAGAGAGGGAGGTACAGGACAAAAGGGCCAGAAAGAGAAAAAAATGGGGTGAACTTGCCCACTTTTCTGTCTGGACCCACTCAGCACTGCCCCCCCCCCAGATTAGCCCTGAGGGAATGTGCCCCTCGATAGAAACATGCTTCCTCACCCCTGATCTGAGGCCTAAAGAAATGGTAAAAGTTGAGGTAGTTCAGCTCAACCATGATAGAGGAAAAGCTTTTATTTTGGGCTGTTCCTAATCTATGTAATTTGTGGAAACGTTTCTTAAAAAAAACAAACATTCTCAAAAATTTAAGTGTTGTGGGGCACCAAGGATATAAAAACATTCTCTTTAGAATTCAAAGCAGAAGCTTTCTGCTAGCAGCCTTGCTCAACCCAAGAAAAGCACCTCACAAAGCTCATTTGTTCCATGCCCGTGAAAGATTTGAAAGCCCAAATGTGACAGTTTGGAGGAGTCGATCAATAACATCTAGCAGGAGGCAATATTTAAGAACTTGGGAGGAAGTGGGGGGAGGGAATGTCAGTCCTAATTCAAATTGATACCTAATAAATACATCCCAATAAAAGACGTAATGCATTTAAAATGTATGAACTACCTATTCATTATACAAATTTGCTTCCTTAATGACTTTTAGATGGATGAATTTCACCCAGCTTCATTTCTCCTTTGAGTTATGCTAGGGCAGTTTATTGAAACTTAGGGGAGGCTCATTGAAAGTTATTCTTCTGCATAAACTGTGGAAGCTTGGCACAATTTATAATGTTTAATGGATAAATTAGAAGAAGGCCTTGATCCTGTCATTGATTAAATTGCTATGGAAACACACCTCAAATGGGGGGGATGGGCATGGAAATTTGGCAGTGAAGTTGGAAAATTGGCCATTAAGACAGAAAATGCTCCTCCTTTTCACCCTTGCAACCTGCTTGTTCCCCTGCCTTTTGCTCTGGCCCAGACAACTGTGGTGGTGAGAAGGAGGAGTGGTAGATGCCACTGCCTACATGCTCACTGGATCGTTGCCTGTCAAGCCACCAAGTGGTAGCAATGATGGGAAAGAGGAGGAGAGCAATAGCAGCAGGTGACAAGGGCAGTGAAAAGGAGCAAGGGAGCCCAGTAAGGGTACAAAATTATTCATGGTGTGGATAATGTGGATAGGGAGACATTTTTCTCCCTCTCTCACAGTACTAGAACCCAGGGTCACCCCATGAAGCTGAATGGAGAGAGATTCAGGACAGGTAAAAGGAAGGACTTCTTCACATCACACATAGTCAAACTATGAAATTTGCTACCACAGCATGTAGTGATGGCTACCAATTTGGGTGGCTTTAAAAGGGGGTTAGATAATTTCCAGGAGGAAAAGGCTATCAAATGGCTACTAGTCCTGATGGTTATGTGCTACCCTCCAGCAATGGAGGCAGTAGGCCTGCGTACATCATTTTCTGGGGAACATGGGCAGGAGGTTGTTGTTGCACTCGTGTCCTGCTTATGGTTTCCTGGTTGACACCTGGTTGGCCACTGTGTGAACAGGATGCTGGACTAGATGGACTCTTGGTTTGATCCAGCATGGCTCTTCTTCTGTTCTTATGTGGTGTCTTGCCCAAGGATCCTCAAAAACCAGCTGCTTCCCCATCCTACCTGAAATAAGCTTCGCCACACAAGCACTACTAGGATGGGCCAATGGGTGGAAGGGTGTTCAAGGCAAATCAGAGGGTGCCTAGCTCAAAGTGGGCTGTTGTTGTTGTTCAGTCGTTCAGTCGTGTCCGACTCTTCGTGACCCCATGGACCATAGCACGCCAGGCCTTCCTTTGCCTGCAGAAGTTGAACAGTGGTGACCTACCTGACTGTCCCTACTTGGTATTTACAAGATTTCTCAGCTAGCATTCAGGAAACGTCTGTTTTCTTGGAGTTATCTCCAGGCAGATGGAATGATAAGTTTTTGAACCCCAGAAGACCAGCATGTCTGCCTTTCTCATTTTATTTTATTTTTTAAATTCTCAGTAGGCTAGATTAGGCTGAGAGACCAATCTGTCAGAGGTCACCTAGAAAGCTTTCTGGCTCAAAAGGAATCTGAACTTGAGTCTCCTGCACATACTTCCTCCTCTGAGAAAACTAACACAGTATGAGTAATGTACTTCTGACTACATACTCTACCCATGACATCTATAGGGAAAGCTTTAAAATAGATCTTATTTACTGTGGCAGTGGGAGAAGATTTTCCATCACTATCTCTCTGCAAATTTTGGCTTAGGCTGCACCCGGAGGAGATCTTTTCATAAACTTTGATGAACGCAGCTGTGACGTGCGGCAGAATTCCTACCAACTTAACTTTTTCATCCTGAAGATCGGTGTCAGCACTGGGTGCAGTTCACCGATACTGTAATAGGTTACGTCAGCATTTCTGTTACATTACCATATTGTGATATTTATAACATGGCCATAAAATCCACCCAAGAATTGAAACTTGGCACCAGAGATGGAAATCTGAAGTAACCGTTTATTGGGAGGAATTTGGCTTTCCCAGCTTGCACTGCTGCTGTGTGGCCCTCATCCACTGACATGTAGGATGGGTGTAGGTGTTAGACTTGCACTGGAGAGATCCAGTGCTGTATCCAATTTTAGTCTAACTTAAGTTCCATTCATTTCAATGGGTCTACTCTAAGTAGAACTAACATTAGATACAACCCCCAGGTTAGAATTGCTTCTTGGCTACATGCTGTTCACTGACCTGACCCTAGCCAGTCACTATTTCTCAGGCTAAATATCTCTCATGGTTACAAAGATAGCTTCTGTTGGATGGGGGTAGGGGAACCATGAGTAGTAATGTTCCATGCAAGTGGGCTCACATCTACAGTGATGCCAGTACATACCTCACTGCAAACCTACAGGTGTGGTTCGGAAGCTTCCACATATGACACGTAACATTTGTACCAGAGCCTTTCCTGGCTCATTTCCACACAAGTCTTTTTACATTGTTTTATCCCAAGTGCTGGCTTCTCTTTGACTCTTACTACAGTGCCTTTCCAGTTCGGTCTGACTACAGCACAACCTGATTCATGCCAACAAAATCTGGAAGTAGTGTGAGGGGGCAGTAGTTTTTGACACAGGTTAGACCCCACCTGGGTAAACATAGGGTTCACTTATAATCCCGCTGCAGTTAAGTGCAACTGGGCGGTCAAGACCTGTACATCAACATGCCGATCAAGAAGGGGAAAAGGGGTGCCTTACTCTAGTTCATAAATAAAGGCATTGGGGTCTGCATTTCCCAAACATGGAATTTTCTTTTTCCTCATCCATCAGACCACACAGCTCAGTTTGCTTCTGCACTCCTGCAGTTCCTAAAAACTCTTGGGAAATTTCAGCATCAAACAAACCAGGACAAGCACATTTTTGAAAACAGTATCACCGTTATATCATGTTACCGTGACTTCCGTACCTTTGCAAGAGACGACTGATGAAGGTTTTATCAGGAACAACAGTTGTGATAATTGGAGCAGCTGCTTTTCAGTTCATATGGGCCGATTTTAGGATTCTTATTGCAAGACAGAACTTTGAGGGTGAGAGAGTGTTTGATATAAGCTTTTTAAAAATATAAAATCTGCAAAACCATTTATCTAAAATTGTTTACTTGTTCTGGGATATTGTCTGAATAAATTCAAACAATATTTGTTATTTGGTGGTTTGGGACTGTGTGTGTTAAAAGGGAGATCATAAGCATACTGATTGACAAACTAATTAAGCACATGCATTGAAATTTAAAGTTATCTTGGGAGCCAGGACCGCCAACAGGTAGACCATAGTGGCTTAAATTTTTAAATAGTGTAGCAAAAAAAAAATGCCCACAGTTCTGCTCATAAGAAAAAGAGAGGAAAAATGGTTTAAAGCTGCAAGAAAAAGAGAGGAAAAATGGTTTAAAGCTGCAAGAAACAGAGTGCTATCTTTAACCTTACCTCTCTCTTTTGGAATTCATACATAATATGTACACCAGAGCCACTCTAATCTTTTGGTAGCTTTTAACGTGTGTGTGTGTGTGTGTGTCCGTGTGTGTCCCTTGTCCTTCATGTGCTGCTCTGTAGACATTTGTGGGGGCCTGGCAAACTAATGTGCCTACTCATGAGTAAATTTATGTGTAGTTAGGCTCAGTAGTGTGCCTTGAAGGTTAGCCAGTAATGTTCCTCAGAGTATCTGCCAAGACACTGGGGAAAATATTGCAGAAAATGTAGTGCCTGTTTAATGAGAGAATGACTTCTCTGTAACAAAAACTCAGAAGCAAAGATCCAGTCAGAGGGAGGCTTCCTGGAAAATATGCTGATTGCACCAGCTGTTCCTGGGATTTCTGGGACACTGCGGGGGGGGGGGGGGACCAGCTGCTGCAGAAACACCTTGCACCCTTTTGCAATCAAAAGTGTGAGAATATTTGTAGCTTTTTGATGGTATGCACTATCCATAAAGGGAGAAGAACCAGTCTCTAAAGGGGTCTTGAGGAAGCACACCAAATATACTTGACTAATATAGTTTAGGCTGCTTTTCTTGTTCTTTTGGTCATATTCTTTTGTTTCTTGTTCTTTCATTCCACACCAGTCCTTTGGTCAGGTGTGGAGAAAACATCTGTATAAGGTGCTATTGCAGGCTGGAAGGGCAGGGCAAGTACTTGTGGCATGGGGATGGGTTTCAACTGAGACTTACAGCAGCCATTATTTAAAAGACGAAAGGATCACCTTGGAAGAAGGGAAACCGTATTTAGGCTGTTGAAACAATCTGTATGTGTAGATTAGGCCATTATAATAAGCAGGTTGCTCTGTGATGTCCTCATTGGGGGAAATTGCCCATTTCTTTCACAAGGTTCTTTTTATTCCTCATTCACAACAACCATGTTCAATGTTTATGTTACACTGCCACCTTTTGTCCGTTAGATAGGAAGCCTCTTGTCAGGTGGTATACACACCAGAGTTTTATTCTCCCATTTCCTTGATCATCCTGGAAGAGAACACTTTGATCCAACCTTTGCAGAATTTTATTCAGCCCAGGTGGATGTTAGTGTTACGGTTATTTTGATAATTAGGCAAACTTTTTTTTTCTTTTCTTTTTTCTTCCACCTCTTAAGCTGTGAGGGCCGAAAAGCCTGTGACAGTGTGTTTTTAGCGACCATTTTGCAATGTTGTTTTGAACCCATTAGTTGAGTGTTGCTAGCCTCTCAGGTTGCTGACTATTTAAAAAGAAGGTTTGATCTGTCCCTATGTGGATTAAAGGCACAATCCTATGCATGTTTAGACCAAAAAAAAGCGCCCTACATTTCCCCTGGCTGGGAAATGCTGGGAGTTGTAGGACTTTTTTCTGTCTAAACATGCATAGGATTGTGCCCTAAATAACCCTTTACTCATTCTCCTTCCCCCAGCTCCAGTGAAGAGGCATTGCCTCAAAACTCACTGGGATCTCTGATCTTTAGTGAGTAAATAATGGCTATGTCAACTGTTGTGTTTCCTTCACTGTACCAGACTTGTAGCGTTTGGTTTTGCTGATTTATTTTTTCATGGTTGGAGTTTCAGTGACTTAAAAAAATATGACCTTTGAAAACCTTAGAACCTAGGACACAAATACTTGGAGGAGGGGTGTGTTACCTATCATGGCATGGCAGGACCGCGATATAAAGCAAAAAAGTTGCTAGGGTAACCCTGATATGTGTGTCTGTATATCTCTCTGAGCCAGCACAGACCCTACATTACCAGCCCCTTAACTTAAGCTAAGTGAACAGGAACTTTGTCCTTCCTCTGTTTCTCTCTCCCCACACTTGAATCTCACCACCACCGCCACCATACACACACATTTGCTGTCTTTTATCTTGGTTCGCCATTAACATCTGCCCATCATAAATCTGGGCATGTTTCGGAACTAGCTTTTAGAACTCAGTCCTGGATTGTCACCAGTCCACAAGATGAAACTTCCCTGTAGTAACTGGCCATGTATGTTCCTCTAAACTTAAGGCAGTAACCAACAGCACCATTACACCACGGCAAAATGATGTTGCACTAGCCGAAACTAGGTTCTGAAATTTGCGCAAGAGGAGAATCCAAGTAAAGTTAAATTTGTGCAAGCGATTGCACAAGTGTAAAGCACAGCTGCTTGCCCAATGGAAAGATTTGACAGTGCTCTGCAAGCGCTGTTTCAATTTGCAGAATCATACCACTGGATACTGCCCTTAGGTTAGAATCATCCTCCCCATCTTAAGACATGTTCTAGAAATAATATAATTAATTCAGAATGGAGAGCTTTAGATTCAGCATTGGAATTGCAAGTTTGATGGCAAACGTGGGATTTCAACCCTGTGTTTGCTGCCAACATGCAATGCACTGGATGGGGGGGTTGAGCGTGGGACTGTTTTTTGTTTTTGTTTTTAATTGTATGTAAGTTGCTGTGGGAGCCTTTTCAGCTGAAGGGTGGGATATAACACCTTCAGTTAAATAAACAATAGGAACCAGAGGCCTAGTCAAAAGCGAAATCAAGAAGGCAGGTGAAATGGGATGAAGCCTGGGAAGCCATCCCTATGGCCTTGGACAATGTAAAGCAGGAGCAGAAGCAGGCTAGCCAGTCGGTATGCACGTAGGCAGTCAGACAACATCCTGACTGATGGGTTGCTCAAATTCTAGTATAGAGCAAATGAAGTTATTGTTGGTGGTTTCAGGCTGGATTTTTACCAGGGATCAAAACTGGGACCTTCTGCTCTGCCACTGAACCAAGATTGTTGTGTTTTTTAAAACCATGCAGCCACTACGTTCTGTGCTGTTTAGTTATTTATGTATGTGCTTTAGGGACAGATACCAGTAACTTGTCTATAGATTCCTAACCCACTGTGCTTTTATTTATTTTTATTTACTTTTTTTTTTTAGGGTTATATCCTTCGTTGTGACCTCATGGTTTAAGCGGGCATAAAGATGAGTATAAGCAGTGATGAGGTTAACTTCCTCGTATATAGATACTTACAAGAGTCCGGTGAGTATTTGGCTAATAATTCGCTGAGGAATGTCCTTTTGGGGCTAACATTTAAGATAAAATTAATATTGAAATGTACATCTGTCCTGTGGGATCTGTCCTTTGTTATACATATAGCGGCTGAAAGATTGAGGTGTGACTTGGGAATTTCTTGGTTCAAATCTCAGTTCTCAGCTCTGCCATGAGTTCACCAAAAAGCATTAGATCACGGGTGGGCAGAGAGTAGATCTCCAGATGTTTTGAACTTCAGCTCACAGAAGCCCCTGCCAGTATGGTCAATGGTCAGGAATACTGAGAGCTGATGTCTAAAACATCTGGAGATGTTTTCTTCTGCCCACCACTGCATTAGACAAGACACTTTCTCTCATCCTCACCCTCCCACACACACAGAAAATCTGCAATATGTGGATGATAATACTGGGTTATTTTATATGTTTGTAAGGATTATAATGAGCTGAAATGTGTGACCAAACTATAACACTATATAGGCACTAATTGTTATTACTAGATTTATGTCTTGAGTTTCATTTTTGTTTCTACTTATTGCTGAAAAGCGCCTATGTTTTTTGGTGAGTTTTCGAATACCCCTTGAAATTTTATATGGTGGCATAATGTAGAATGGTTAAGAATGTTATTAGTGCAAGGTGACTGTAGGATGCATTGATCCGGCTTAAAGAGAAGCATTTCCAAGGCAGAGGTATTCTTGGTGGCGGCACCTACATTGTGGAATGCCCATCCTAGTCATTTCATTGTCTTGATTCCGCCAGCAGGTGAAGATGGAGTTGTTTCCAAAGGTCTTCTCTGATTTTCGATGTCCAGTTTTTTTTAGAGTTAAGCTTTCAAGCTGGTGTTACTGCCTGTTTAGGATATATATTTTTAATGTTGCCGTGTCTGTTTTTACTTTCTAAGGCTGCAGCAACTTATCTGGGAGTAAATCCCATTAAAATCAGTGGGACTTACTTCTGAGTAGACATGTATAGGGCAGTGCTGTAGGTCGCTTTGAGTTACTATTTTTTAATAGAAAGGCATATACATTTAATCTATAAATAAAATAAATAGATATCTGCTATTCTGACTGCTTAGAAGGTGTAGGAAGCAGTAGAATACCCATTAGCTGGTGGTGCCATGAGTTGTAGTTAGGGATGTTCATTGCTAGGAAATCTAGTGCTTTTTTGGCTCGACGGAGTTTCGCAGCATGTACAACTCGATTTCTATTTGCAAGCTGAACTTCAGGCTTTCCCCCAAACTCTGGGAACGTTTTTTGCACATTTTGGGGGGTGTCAAGCTGTAATTTGTGCAAATTGCTCAGAAATTTATGCAAACTGCAGAACCTGCAGAAAAATGTGCAAAATGTCCGGAAAATCCACGAACTGGACCAGTTCGCTGCAGACTAAGTCAGGCACTGCAGCGGGAACCAAAACGAGGTCTGGGGAGCTGAACCTAGGAAAACGTTTTGAACGCCACCACGACCCTCCCCAAATGGATTTCTCCAACATCCCTAGTTGTAATCCAACGCATTTGGAAGGCACCAGGTTGGGGAAGGCTACAGTAGAATCTCCCTTTCCCAGTTCCTTCAAGGACCTCACAGCCTCTTTCTTCCTTGCAAAGTCTGAGAATTCCTTCCCATGTAATGAAGAAATGGCTGTGCTGGAGGCCCCTCTTATTTGCATTTCCTCTTTTCTCTGCTTCTCTGTCATGTTAGGAATGGGACTTGCCAATCTCTGCCTGTTGTGAGATCTGTGAACTCTAGAACTCATGCTTTTTATAGCTGAGGAAGTTCAGAAAATTATAGATTAGCAACTGGCTCAGAAGAAGCATGCTGTCATGACATCCATTAGAGTTGTCATGAGCCTTGCTAGCAATGCCTCTTGCCCTACTTGGGGTTTATTTCATGACTCCTTATGTCCAGATAACAGTATAAACTAAGTTCAGCCTTGAATTTACACAATTCAGAGACCATCCTAAAGTTGAGTCAAAAACAGTCAAGAACTCTTTGAGTCTCCTCTGCCTAGCTGGAGCCCAATGTTATATGTGGGGGGAGTTCATGGTGAAATGTGAATCCATTGTTCGTGTAGACAGGGAAAGTTATCTGAGGAGAATGGTCCCAAGATAACCTACTTTGTGGTTGTGTTAATAGGACATTAGTCACATGGGTAGCAGTAACTTCTGTCCTGGGGTTTTCTTTTACTCAGGACTACAGCACCTGGTGGTCCCAAAAATGTCCTTTAGCAGTCCTCTGGGGAACAGGTGCTTTCCCAGCAAAGGGAGGCTTATGGTAGCCATTCTAGCTGAACCTTGACTGGCTTAAAGATGGTGGCAGGGAGGGGTTGTTCTGTCCTAAAATGCATCAAGATCTTGGGAGCCCAAATCCTGTGCTGGGAAAAACTGAATTCTGTAACCTGCGTGAATTAGGCAAATCCATCAGATATAAGGAGGGGCATGGAGCTACACCTGGGACTGAAGTCATAACTACTGTAAAACTTATTCAGCCACCTGTATGGCTTCTGAGGTTTTACTAGGTATGGCTCACATACTTTCGAAATCATCTCCACCGCGTCCAAAGGAGTGGAAAGCAAATAAGCAAAACAAAATCACTTCAGAAATAAATAAAATAAAGCTGTGATTCCCAGGAGCCAGAATTATGTGCACAATAGGCATGCATTTTCTACACTTGCATATATTTTGGGAATATGCCTTGTCCTGATTCACAGCTCTTCCTTCTGCTACAGCCAGGCAATAAAAGGGAGGCAATGTCCCTACAGAACGATGTGGAGTCAATAAAATACCCTTATGTAAAACAGAAGAGCCAATAGCTCTCCTGCAGGTCTCCCCACCATCTGAGAGGTGATGCGACCTTCTGTGCAGTAATGCCCCATCTTTGGAATGCACTCCCCAGGGAGGCTCACCTGATGCCATCTCAGCTACCTTTTTGGCACCAACAATTACCCTTTTTATTCTCCCAGGCTTTTCATGCCAGTGTGAGAGCGCTTGCGTGTTTTATCTTGCCTCTGTGCTTTTTCCCTGCTGCCGTGTTTTGATATTTACCGATGATTGCTTTTCTGTTTGCGGGAAGGAACTCCGATTAATGGAACATTTCTGAATAAGGAAAACTCACCCTGTTTCCAAAAACATGGTATCTGAGCCAGATGATCTCCAGTTTTGAAGAGGTTGTTAAACATGCAAGAGAAATGCCCAGCTTCTGTCAAGCCACTCCCTGGCTTCGATCTCAGTCAGGTTTTCATTGTTAACTAAAAAGGTTATTAGCAGATAGATAGATAGATAGATAGATAGATAGATAGATAGATAGAAAATGGGGAAACAGGTTTTTTTTTTAAAAAATTAATACATAAGTGGGACCTCCAAATAGGTCTGGACAGATCAGTGTGTTTCCATTCCATGTCACAAGGAACAGTGACATGGAATGGAAATAGGCTGATCTGTCCACCCCCAACTTAAGTATTAATATTTTGTTTTTAAAAGCTGTTTGTCCATAAATTCATTCTCCCCTAATTCCACATTAATCTACAAGTTAAAAAAAACATGAAAAATCATATTTGAATACATACTTATATTCTAAGTATTCATATTTGAATATATAGTTATATACCAAGGGCACAATCCTATGGGGATAGGCAGCCGCCTCCCCACCCCGGAACACCCACAGCCATACCTCTTTTCAGCCACTCCGCACTCCTCTTGCGAACGCAGAGGACAGGGCTGTTCCATGCCTCGGAAGTGCGGGGAGGTCGGTTCTCCAGGAACCGACCTCAGAGTGCGGGCTCTGAGGTTGGTTCCCGGAACACCACATATCCTATGGCTATGTAGCCGCTGACTAGTGGCTTTGGATTGCTCCCTCCATGTAGTAAACATTTCTAAACATATTTTATCTAAAATATGCATTTATAAACATATTTTATCCAAAATTATGCATTTTAAATATTTATTTATTTTATTACATTTATATACCGCCCAATAGCCAAAGCTCTCTCATAAACACATTTCCATAAGGTGGGGTTTTTCTGGTTTGTTTTTGTTTTTGAGCAAGTAACTATATTGAAGATTCTTAGAAGTACAAAATCTGAAGGATAACTTGCATCCTGATCCACGCATTAGTCCGAGATGTGCAGGTCAGGACAGTTCTCATCAGAAGGTGCAAAGAACAAATTCCTCAAGCATCCCTACCTGCTACAAAATGTGGCAGTGTGAAGTGTTCATCCTCTGTGTTTCAACTGATCCGCTGTGCCTTATTCCAGAATTCTTAATTCCATTCCCCTTCAGTTTCCCCTCCCCATCAGTAAACACTCTGAACATGCTCAGTCCTCACTGGGATGTTTGGGATGGGGTTGCCCTCTTAAGTTCCCCCTCCCCGCCCATATTTTTTGCACTCCTACAAGCCTCGAGGTTCCCTAGAGCATTCCCATACCTCCTTCTTAGTTGTGGGTGTTGTTGTTTTGACTATATAATGACAGGCTTTCAGAGAACGAGTTCAGTCTTAGTATATATGATGTGAATGACTTCAGTTTACTACATTCACTTCAGTAAATTCCCTTTTTAGTTTCTATGCAGCTGCTGCAGATCTTGTAACTACGCTGTATGCCTTTCCTGATTAGACAGAAGATAAACTCTCTTGGATAAATCATCACTGTATTGCTTTCAAATTATCAGTTTTTCAGTAAACCTTTTTTTCCCCCCTAGGAGCAGCACAAATTGCACAAAACAAGCACAGACATTTTCAATAGATCGAGTTCCACAAATTGCAGTTAATTAGAACATTTTAATACTACCCTTTCGAATTGATAGCAAATTGAGGGAGCATTGTTTTGAAATCTCAGTACAAGGAAAGCTTTCTGCCGAGAGGATGAAGGCAGATCATAAAAATAGCTTCCTGTATTAAATTACCAGATGTTCAAGCCAGAGGCTTGAACTACAGTGTGAGGCCAGGACAGAACTTAGCAAGCTACATGGACTATGTAACACCCTGGCCTCAGATGCTCTCCAGGCATGGAAGAGGAGTATAACATGGGCCCCTGTTACTGGTGCATTATCAATACTAGGGGGTCTGAATCTCCTGTCTGTGCCTAACGGAATAGTTTGTATATATTATTTACTTACATAGGAGGTGTTTTGTAGTAAATTCCTAGAATGGCTGCCAACACAAAAATGTCAGTCAACAAAAGTTAAAAATTAATAACAGTGATAACAAAACAGCAACAACCTGGCCAAATATGATGAAACACATTTAACGGCCTAGGTTGTTCTTTGTTTTTGCTTTTGTTTCTAGAAATGGGGGATTTGAAAAAGGGTTTCCCCTGGTGCCCCAAAGGCAACAAACTCAGTGCAGAGAGTGCCAGGACACCACCACTGAGAAGGCCGCATCTGCAATCCAACAATGGAGGGATCTGGAGAAGGGCCTTCGAGGCAGATCTTAATGAATGGGCAGGTTTATGTGAGAGGAGGTGGTCCCTGAAGTAGCTGGGTCCTAAGCTGTTTAGAGAAGAGCTGGGACAGCCATCTTCTCTTCCCCCAGAATTTAATGATGGTGGCAGTCCTGGGGCATTCTGTTCCAGGAGCACCAGAGCCACTGCTTGCTGATGGTAAAGTGTTTGTTTGTTTTAATTGTTTAAAAGGGGAGGAGGAACCCTAGATAACTCCACAGTAAAGGTAAGACAAACATGTTTCAAATTCCCCCCCACCAGTTTTTTTTTTAATGAAAATTGCAAGGCTGACTATGTCAGAACAGCGCTAGCTTAGTGCATTTATTTATTTATTTATTTATTTATTACATTTATATTCCACCTTTCTTCCATCATGGAGCTCAAGGTAAGCTACATGTGGTTTCAAGGTAGTCTCCCCTCCCAAGCACTGACCAGACCCAAACCTGTTTAGCTTCAGCAAGGTGGCTGCCTCATGTGCCTTCAGACTATGCCCCGGGACCAATACCAACACTTTGAATGTGCGTAGACATGGCTCTGGAGCTTACACTTTGCTTTTCACCTCAAGCCATTGTCCCCAGAAATCCTGAGCTGGAGGACGCACTCCCCTGGGTCTGGTTTCGGGCACAGGCCCTTGACTCCCAATCGTTGGCCCTGACAACTCCGAAGCTGTGACTTCATAGAGATTGCATTTTGGGGTGCAATTTTTTTTTGAAACTCCCACTTCTCATTTTTCCTGTAGGTAATTTCCATAACCACCCTCTTGCTTGATTCAGCCAAAACTGGGAGATGCAGTCATGCTCTCCCTACTTCAACATATTTGCCCAAAGTAGGAGTACATCAGGGTTCCGAAAGTTCCCTCCCAAACATTTATCTGATCGAATTATCTTCAAGGGAGCATTGCTTTCATGGGAAGAGTTTGAAAAGAGAAGCAATTTTCTGTCCTAGAACTCTGACTATGAAAAGCTTTTTTGGGCGGGGGGGGGGGTGCTCTATGATAAATCAGCAGCAGCACCCACTTAACTGTGGCTCATTAGTGCTAGGAAGTGTGCTGTCCAGGAAAGAGCTGAATACACACATTATTTCCAGCGATGGCAGGAAGTCGGTGTCTGGCAACTGAACCAGTGGTGTGTGATCTTTCCAGCCAGTCTCCCTGCAGAACCTTTAGTCACATTTTGGTCCTGCTTATAATACCCTATTTCAGTTCTGCCGGTGTCAACGCCATTTCTCCTCAATGTAGTCAAGTATACCTGCGACAGAAAACTTATGCTCCCCTTCTCTTTTATATTGCCTGCTCTTTAGTAGTCTTGTTAAATTTTACTAGTCCTGACAAATTTTGATGAGTCTTAACAGTTCCACACGAGAGGCTCAGATTTCTTTTCTTTAAAATATAATCACAAGAATGATGCTCACTGCATCGACAGCTACAAAACTGCAGGAGGTTTCACCTGCTAATTTATTTATAGCTGCACACCAGTGTGACCTGATGCACAGTTTGGGAATTACTGCTGTAGCTAATAGCAGAGCTTGCCTGCCCATTGTACCTATTGTACGCGAACCCTAACCTTTGGAGGAGGGCTAATGTTGTCCCTATTTTCAAAAAGGGTAAAAAGGAGGAACCTGAGAACTACAGACCAGTCAGTCTGACATCAATCCCTGGGAAAATTCTGGAGCAGATGATAAAGCAATCCATCTGGAAGCACCTTGAAAACAATGCAGTGATTACTCGAAGCCAACATGGATTTGTCAAGAACAAGTCCTGCCAGACAAATCTGATCTCATTTTTTGATCAAGTAACCTCCCTTGTGGACCATGGGAATGCTGTAGACAACATATACCTCGACTTCAGCAAAGCTTTCAACAAAGTGCCCCATGATATCCTGATGAGCAAACTAGCTCAAAGTGGGCTAGATGAGACAACAATCCGGTGGATCCACAGTTGGCTACAGAATCGGACTCAAAGAGTGCTTATCAATGGGACCTTCTCAAACTGGGGAGAGGTAACGAGTGGGGTACCGGAGGGCTCAGTCCTGGGCCCAGTGCTCTTCAAAATTTTTATGAATGACTTGGAGGAGGAGGTGCAGGGAATGCTGATCAGATTTGCAGATGACACAAAATTGGGCGGGATAGCTAATACTTTGGAAGACAGAAACAAAATTCAAAGTTATCTTGATAGACTGGCGCGCTGGGCAGAAAAGAACAGAATGACATTTAACTGGTGGCGTTCAAGATGAGGCTGGACAGCCATCTGTCAGGGATGCTCTGACTTGGATTCCTGCATTGAGCAGGGGGTTGGACTCGATGGCTTTGTAGGCCCCTTCCAACCCTACTATTCTATGATTCTACTGACATTCAGCTAGCTATCTTACTTGGGACTGAGATACGTCCATTTTGCTTGCATGCACTGGACTGGAAATCTCGGAAGTTTTAGCCTTTGGGGAGTAGAATGCCATGCGGCAAACCCAAATACACACATCTTATGTCACCTAAAAATGAAAATGTATTTTCTGGATTGGAGAGCAATACATTATTTTCACATTCATATTTGAGAAAATCTATGGGGGAGGTCATAAAGGTCAGTGGAAATAATTTGCTGATGTTGTTCGTTCGGGAGGCTCATATTCTTGAGCCCCAGTTCACTTTGGGGGACAGATTTGTTTAATACTAATGTTGGAAGACACAGTTAAGGGAAAAGATCTCCCTGTGCCTTTCCTGGATTCTGTTTTGCTTCCCTCAATGTTTTTTTTATTAAATAAATAAATTTATACCGCTCTTCCAGTTGCCTAAAGTGGTTTGCAACCAGTAATGTAAAGAAATGAAGTAGAACAAAAACAAGATCAACAAAATCTAATAATGAGAATGAATAGCCATTTCAAAAAGAAATGAAGGTTTGTTATGAAAAGAAACATCATAGTGGTTCTAACCTCTACTGGAGGTTCCACAGCTTTGGAACTACCACTGTGAAAGCTCTACTCTGAGCCACTGCTGTTCTCACTTAGCTGCAAAGATGGTACAGATGGTAAAGCCTGCTATCTGGACCCCAAAATGCGAGTGCACTCAAATAGGGAGAGATTAAGTATATGTGAATCAGCAAAACCGAGTTCACCGAAGTTCTCTGAATTCCATCTCAAAGCTCAGTCTGACTTGAGTCCATATCAGATGGCAAGCTTTGTTCTTTTCCTTTTCAGATTAAAATCTGTGCTTTTTTGTGCATTCCCCCCCCCTCAAATGTACACATCAGTTGCGTGCATCTTTGAAATGTACGCATTATTCTCCCATTGATTAAAGCATAAGTGTGCACATTTTTATGAACATTTTTCAAATGGATGCATACTGTTGAAGGCATTTTTTTTGTCCGCAAATCACATTGCAAGCTCAGAAATGTATGGACTTCTACTGCAGCTTGCGTCCAAGGCCATGTTTCGTCCAGAAGATTCACACTGGGTGAATCCTGATCAAAAACAACCTAAAACAAATTCCCTGAGCTTCTCTCAGGCCTGCAGACCTACCACTAAGCCTACCCATCGCTACATATTTGAAAACTGATTTCTAGAAACGGAGATCCTGATCCTGACCCAGATGTTGGAGTTTTACAAGGCAGTGCAGTATAGCAGACTGGAATATATTTATATTTTCTAGCAGAGTTGCATGCAGCTCAAACCACAGAAATGCACAGCTGGTTATCATCATCTAATACTGTTCAGACTTCAAAGCAAAACAACACTATTGGGACTACTTTTCAGAATTCTGCATGCTTGAGATGAGCACATGGAGCTTCATATAAACAGGGTATTTCTGTATAAAAGTGCTGCAGGCATTTGAAAGAAGTAGGGTAGTCCCTGCATGAGCAGAGATCCATAGGCTCACTGAAACTCACACATGCGCTCTGTAGCCATGGGTTTGGATTGCAGATGGGGCTCTTTGATTGCAAAGTCAACTCTTCCCTTCTGATCTTCCACATCTTTCAAATTGTGTGGGGATATGTGCTGAATGCTGTTCATATCTGCACTGTGTAATCTTTGCAGCAGTTTCACAGACGTGTGAGGGAGAGGGAGATCTGTGGGGGAAGGAAAACTGTCGCCTCCGCCACCAATTCCTGCCCCACCACCAGGCCTAGTATTCCAAACCAGCATATAGGGGTCAGGTCAGACTGTATCCCTCCATGATCCAGCCCATAGGCAAGGAATGGCGTAAGAACGTGCTGGTCTCCCCAGCGCTGGCATCCCCAGAGGTCCATGTGGGAACCTTTCATGTATGTCTTGCACATGTAAAAACCAACACCTCAAGGCCCAGATCACATGGCTGATCACCAGGTTTTATGCGGGGAACTGATTTATGCTTGTAGCCGGAATGTGGGCATTATAGCCCTGTGTGAACATCCAGGGGAAGGGGCCATAGTGCAGGATGGAGCATGTGCTTTGCATGCAAAATGTTCCAGGTTCAGTCCCTGGCATCTCCAGGCAGGGCTCTTCCTGTGTTCCTAAGGCAGGGGAGGTGGACAAAGAAGAAAGGAGCACTTGCTCTTCACAATCCAATCTCCCCCGTAACAAATCATTATCGGCTGGCAAAATGACCTTTGCTTTGACAGGCGGGGTACGTATGAAAGGTGGACTTATATATTGCAAGGACCATAGGGGCCCCTGCATGCAGAAATGCATTGTACCTGTCTGCGTAATCCTTGTCAGTAAGGGCTAGCCTAGGGTCTAAGATAGAAGGGAAGTTTTGCCCTCACTGCAGTAGTGCTCTAGTGACTCACTTTTACTTTTCCCAAGGGAATAAATTAAACTTGTTGCCCAGCCATTGAGAACCAGGTTTCTTTATTTGCATAGCCCCAACCATTCATCTGTATCGCCCTATCCTGACTTCTGGGTCTTGGCCCTGCTATTATCGCTGCTTTCTTTCTTGTAAAACGAATCTCTTTGTTCTCCTCTGTATGTGCAGCGTTTCAGTTCTCGCTGGCAATAAACAACAGCTTATAATGCCTCAAAACGGGAAATTTCTGAAGTCCCAATTACCTATAACGGGAAAACATAATGGCTTAAGGTGAAACTCTTCCTTGCGATACGGATTTAACGTTTTCAAGGCAGGCAAATAAATAACACATTAACATCCAGTAATCCTAATTTCCCTGCTTGCAAAATGATAATTATGCCACTCTTGAAGTTGTATATCGGCAAATGCAAGCCTGGCACTGGTGCGCACACACGCAAGTAAAATGCTTTGCCATGAAGTTAATCCTCTCCTGTGTGGATATATTTCCCTCTTCCTCTATGCAATTTAAAAACAAATGAACACAGAAAAAATAAGCAACTGAATCTTCCTTATTTCTCACCAGAGCCTTCAGCTGGTAGATTTGACCAATGTTTAGGAAGGAAATAAGGATTGTTTCACTAGGTAACAACAAAGCAAAAGTTAAATACACCTAGTAACCAAAAGCAGATTCTCTGCTATGGCCTTTGGCTGATGTTGTTTGGTACATAAATCTTCAACAAATGCTGTCATTCAGGAAAAGCCAAGAGTACACTCCCTCCTAGAGCCTGCTACCTCAAACTGCAGGTGGGAAAGGCATGTTGGAATGCTCCCCCACATCAAAAGCCCCTTGCCTGTGGGAAGCCAGCATGGAAGGGAGAAGAGTTCTAGCTACCTTAGTGTGCTAGCTGTTTCACAAGCAGAATGTTATGTATTTGTTTTAAATATAAGTCCCATTTTATTGGTTTGAGCTTACTCCTCCAGTGTGTGTTGGGACTCAAATATACACTCTCCAACCTGCACTGAACAGTCCTAGTCCTGGGAGGGCTATAGCATGTGCTTTTCCTGTACACTTGCATTGGCATCAAGATGGAATTAATTCACAGGCCGCAACTAGACACTGTAAGAGTTGTCTGGTTGCTGCTGAAAACAGCAGTCCTGAGACCATTAAATAATAAATGGTGGGTGTTCATCCTTCCAAGCTTGTATTTTAAGCCTTTTTGCCACTCACTATAAAGGCTCTCATGATCCACTGTCAGTGTCCATCTGTTAGCCCCCATGCCCCAGTAATACAGTTTGAAAGAACACGGGCATCTACAAAAACCAAACGTTTTTTCTAAAGGAAAATTAATACGAACTACAACTTCTGACCAAATAGAAGCCGCCACAGAGCATGCCCACATCATATGGCTCAATGAGGCATTACATCAACAACATCTAGCAGAGCTAGTCAATTTCTTCTTCACAAGATACTGTAGTGTCCCATAAACACTAAGGGTGCAATCCTATGGGGATAGGGAGCCGCCTCCGAACTCAGAGGCGACCGCCTATCCAGTGCAGGGCAGGAGAAGCGCAGAGAGGATCATCCCCTCCGTACTTCAGCCGTCCTGCATTTGCGGCTAGACAGCCAATTTCAGCTGTCTAGCCGTGGGAAGTCGGAGTGGGGGAAGTGGCTGCCAGATGACACATAAGATGTGTCATACAGGCATTTCCTCCTTACTCACCCCAGAACTCCCCCCCCCCCGGAATGCCCCGTTTTTGCCGCTCTGTGCTCCTGTTCCAAGCACGGGGCTATTTCAAGGGGCCTGCAAGACAGCGCGGGGGGGGGGGGGAGTTGGTTCCCGGAAACCGATGTATCTTATGGCTGTCTAGCCTCTGACTAGGGGCCATAGGATTGCTCCCTAAGATACAGATATATTTAGGAAGTTTTAATTGGCTGTTGTTTTTATTGATTGGTTTTATCTGCTTTTATTTTTTGTATATTGTTATTTATTCTAATGTGATTGTTCTTGTTGTTAGCCTCCTTGGATGCCATGCTGAGAGGCAGGATAAAAATCTAAAAACTAAAGGAATGAAATAGAGATCTTACTGTGGTTCCCATCACCCAGGAGGCACTGATTTGTCTAGTTTCTGTTAACGGATTCAGCTCTGATAGAGGCCTCATCTAAACATTCACCCAGCTGCATGGGGTACTGCTTTCTCCGTGGCTGGCTGTTTCCAGATGGAGGGCTCCTAGCACCAACCATCAGACAGCATTGTGCAGCTATTCCGTCTTTTCTTCCTTAACAGATTTTCCACAAAGAAAAAAGATGGAACAAGTGGTGGGAAAACATGGGAGGGTTATGAGTGGAAGACGACATTGTCTGGACCCCCTGTAATATTCTGTAAATGAGGCAGGGAGATTGCACAATAAAAGCCTCTTCTGGAAGTACCTGTGGTATCCAGCACAGTTGGAATACATGTGTAAATACAGCAAGAACATTGGCAGAAGCAATTGGGTGGGTCTTTCCTACCTGGTGGGTAACGTGATGGTGCAGAACAGTGCCAGTTATCTGGGAAAGGCCCTTAAATCAACCCTAGCCACTTGGCTGTGGTGTTCGTACTGCAGCTTCATGGATGAACATCAAAGGGAAGTGGTACCCAGGGGCCAGTGCATCTTTAAAACAGGGTCTTTGTTACTCTACCTACATAGACATATGTTCAGACCGGTAGGTGAAATCTAAACTGGTTCTTTGTAGTTTTCACTAATATTTGCTGGTAATGTTTCAGTACTCTGGTGTGCTTTTTCCCAAGAGACTCCTCCCTAGTCCTCCTTGCCCTTGTTTGTTCTTTGTTTGATTAATTGTAAAAGAAAAAGTAAAGGTCAATAAAGCATTAGTAAAGTATTTGTGTACGCTTTGGGCATGACCCAAAGCTTCTCTTGGGCTCGTGTATGCAAATGACACAGGGAGTGCACATGAGTCACTTGTTGGTGGGATGTTCCAAGTGCACAATGGGGAATCCCAGTTTCGCTTTTGATGAATTCCACAACGAGAATTCACATGATGGTCCCACAAATGGGACCATCAAAGAAAATGGTCCCATGCATGCATGGGAGCTCGTGCATGCATCCCAGATCTCCTGCCTCGAGTCATTTGTACAATACAACCTGAAGGTTTTTTCACAATTCAGTGAACTATTAAGGCTGCTAAAGTCTCGTTGACTATACACAGAACATAAATGTTCCTGGCTGTGGGCTGGTTCACACTTTTGCCATAGCAGTACAGATATACTGTATTACTTAACATTGTCTATGTACCATGGATAATGAAAAGAGAACTATAAGATAGAGACATCTGTAACCTGGGGACTGGTTTAATTTGAAGCTCAAAAGAGTGGAGGAGAGAATATGTGTTAGGAGAAGTTACGGACTTCAAGTGCAGCCATCAGTAGTCCCTCAGCCCAGACTGAAAACCTATGGGGAAGAGCAGTAACTACATAGAGTGTTGTAATGTCTGGGGAGACCTCTGCTAATCCTGGGTGGATAATCAGAAGTGCAGTGCAGGATATGCTGGGGAGTTTCTGTCCCAAACACAGAGAGGTGGGCTAAATTCCAAGAGCAATCCCTACAGTTCTTTCTAATGTGGCACTCCAGGAGAAACAGTTCCTGGTCTAGACCACCATTATTAAGGGATTTACTCTTAATAATGGTGAAGATATGGAAAGTGGCAGACATGGCCAAGTGATCCCATTCACTTAGCCATTTGAGAGAGGATAGGCAGAAGATAGCACTCTTTGAATCAAGATGGGAACTTTTTATAACACTTATGAAAGACAGTTATAATTTAGAGATGGATAGGTACAGTTTATTTCAAATGAACTGAATATGTTTAATGGATCAGTAAAAGTAAGAGCAAATGTTATTTAATGTTCGTATGCAGCATATATAGTATTTTCTGTTTTATAGATTATCTCAGTAAAACAGTATTTTTTTTTTAAAAAAAAGTGGAACTTGTATGTGAATGGATAAATGTTGTAACATAGTAGTTGAAACTGTTTTTTAAATATGTTGTAATTATGAAGATGGAAGACTTTATAGGAACTTTGGGAGCATTGTGCATTCTATAAATTGATGTATGTACTTGATACGTGATACTTGCTCTTGTATTTCTGGTATTTCATTTGTGAAACTATAGTAAAAGCAATTGAGAAAGAAAAAGAGTTTCTGGCCATAGCCTGACAACATAACTTCCCTTGTGTGAATGAACACATCCTTATAACCTCCCCCTTGTCTTTAGGGTTTTCTCATTCAGCATTTACCTTTGGTATCGAGAGCCATATCAGTCAGTCTAACATCAATGGTGCCCTGGTGCCCCCAGCTGCATTGATATCCATCATCCAGAAAGGCTTGCAGTATGTTGAGGCAGAAGTCAGTATTAACGAGGTAAGGAAATCTCTCATTGTCTACAGAAGCTTTCAGATGTTTTCTTGCAATATGTTAGACCATCAATCCCTTCCCCGCACCTCTCCTTCCTGACTTCCCTGCACTGCTTGTTCACTGTCATTCTAGTGTTCCCTGTTGCTTGTGTTGCCCGGACATTTTCTTGTTGAATAAGATCAGAGCATTATTAAACTTACGTATGGGGTTAAAATCAGGACAATCATTCGTTGCCATGTTTGGAGCTTAGTGTTTGGGGATTGGGTGGGGCTTCGTGGAGATAACGTTCCTTAATCACAATGCTGGTGTCCATAGATCAAATATTAAGGGCACAATCCTGTGCACATTTAGACAGATAAAACACCTACAATTCTCAGCATTCCTCAGACAGCCATGCTGGCTAGGAAATGCTGGGAGTTGTACTTAATCCGTATGTGAGTAGGTTCCTGTGATGAGGTCCTGGGCAAGCCTATGAAATTTAGAGATTTTTCCGGGGGAAGCATCCTATTTGTGAAGTGTGAAACATGTCTTGCCAGATGGTTAGAACCCAACTGTCACAATGAATGTATATTCACAATGTTGCAGCCTCTTCATTTCAGAGGTCACACATACCAGCTATAGGCATACAATAATAAAATGAAGCAATGGAGCAAATTAGGCAGAAAAGGTGGTCTATCATATTTGAGGACATTATGTTTTTGGGTTGCTCTCATTTTGCCCAGTCTCTTGCAAGATGTATTTATTTTGAATGTATACCCTGCTTTATCATGTAGACCAGCTGGTTTGCAGTAATTGTCTAACTCCTTGCCTTTTACCCTCCAATGAGGAGGCTTTCCCCTTTGCCTACCACTTTCTAAGTAATCCTTCCACACATAGATTTTAAAAAACGGATAAGGGCGCAATCCTATGGCCGCTAGACAGTGTCTAGATGGCCATAACCTCATTCCCCGCCCCCTCCGCCTCGTAGGCAGCACAGTTCATTCCCGGCGCCACACTCTTAAGAGCAGCGCAGAGCAGGCAAAAAAGGGGTGTTCCTGGGGGAGGGGAGGAGACTGCGGAAGCATCCTTATAACTCTTTCTATGCAGTGTCCGGCCTCCCCACCCCCAACTAGACAGCTGCAATCAGCTGTTCAGCTGCAAATGCAGGGTGGCTGGAGTGCAGAGGTGAGGATCCCCTCTGTGCTCTGCCTGCCCTGCATTGGATAGCCGTCCACCTCTGAATTCAGAGGCAGCCAACTATCCCCAAAGGATTGTGCCCTAAAGTAGTTTCCCAGTCAAATTGTTTTCCTCTTACCCCCTGCCCCATTGTTGAGAATTTCCACTCGAGGCCTTGAAGTTGCTAACTTCAGTAATTTCTAACCAAGTAAGTGTTCATAAAGTCCCTTAATTCTGCATAGTGGTCTTTTTGAAACTTCAGTTAAGGTCCAGTGCCCAAGCAAACATTTCCATCACTTTCCTTTTTAAATTGGAATAGATGGTGTTCACAGCTTTCAGTGAAAAGAATTCCACTTTCTCTGGGTGCAACATAAAGCCAGAGCAAGTAGTGAGGATAAACAAGGGAGATTGCCTGTCACAAGGGGTTCCCTGGGCTTCTAAAAATAAACTAAAGGATATGTATACATAGACTGCTTTCGTAAGACCACTTTTCACAATTACTTGCATTTTTTCCCCCCTTAGCAATTCCAAAAGCAAATTCATTATTAGTAGTAAACACATATCTGGATATTCTTTACGAAAATATTTTAGTCCCATTGGACTGAATAGCTTGCTTATTGCTGCTTTAAGGCCTGGGTTTCCTGGTGGCCACCTTCTGGGTGGGAGGTGATTTTTTTAAAAAAAATTTTTTTGGTCAGGTGTGTATTTTGGGGGCGGGGAACAGAAGGCATGAGTGAGCTAAATGTGGAGTTATGGTGCCTATACTAGCATTAGGCAACCCCTAGGGGGTAACAGTTTCAAGTCCTCAAATTTTATAGACCTTCCCCAGGTGTGTGAAAAGGCAAAAGGGGAGGTTTCAGCACACACACACACCTTTAAAAATGATTGCTCTACATAGGTTTTTTTTATACTTGAGCATCTGTACTCAAGTAGAAAATACAGCATAAAAAGCAGCCCAAGGCGAACCAATGGATATGGAGTACTGATGTTTAAACTTAGCAATCCTCGGCTCAAACCCCTCCTTCAGCCCTAGCACTAGTCAAGTGTGTCTGAGGCATTAACTGGATTAGAACAACCAAAGACGATACTGTATACCATAATCTTAGGCACATTTAGTCAGAAGTAAATCCCACAGAGTTCAAGCAGGCATAATCCCTAATAAATAAATCCCACAGAGTTCAAGCAGGCATAATCCCTAATAAATATGTCTAGAATTGGAGTCCTAATCATCAACAGGTGTGCTACTTGTTCTAATGACAAAGACACAGTAGTTGAACGGTTTATGAAACAATGAAATTAAATTGTTTTTAATGATGATGCCTGGTTGTTTGAATGTTTTTTATAATATAGTTGTTTTTATTGCTCTTGATCTGTTGTACCCCGCCTTGGTTTCTTTTACACAGTGGTGATATAAATAAATATTTTTCCAAAAACGCAATGAATGATAATGACTTCTAACAGTGTTGGGTAGGGTTCCTGTAAATACAAAGAATTCACTAAACAGTTCTGCTCTCTTGGTTTTTAACTTGCTAAATACCAGGGTCAGCCTACACTTGCAAAATTTAGAGAGCAATCCTGTGGCCCCTAGACAGTGTCTCAGGGGGCAGAGGATACTGGAGTCCCCCCCCCCCAAGCCATGGACAATGCAGTGACCGGGAGAGTGGGGTGGAATCCAAGCCGGGATTCCCCCTCAGTCCTGCCTCTCCCAGCTGCCTCGGAAAGCTCCACATTGGTCTTCTCTCCCAAGATTGGTCTGATATTGAGAGGGAAAGAAACTAGCATGTTGGGGGCTGGCGAGTTGGTGGGGAGGAGAGAGGCTATGGATCCCTCAAATCCATAAGCCTCTCAGCTCCCGTCCCCACCCATGTGTGTCATCTAAATGGCCTCAGAGGGCACGTTGAGGAGAAACTACAACAAAGGAGGATGGCGAGACTAAAAAGCCTCTGTCATTCCTCCTGCCCTGCCGACAAGAGCCCAAAAGGGCCTTGTTGTTCAGTCGTTCAGTCGTGTCCGACTCTTCGTGACCCCATGGACCATAGCATGCCAGGCCTTCCTGTCCTGCGCTGTCTCCCGGAGCGTGCTCAAGTCAATATTCATTGCATCGGTGATGCTATCTAGCCATCTTATCCTCTGCCGTCCCCTTCACCTTTTGCCTTCAGTCTTTCCCAGCATCAGGGTCTTTTCCAGAGAGTTTTCTCTTCGCGTTAGGTGGCCAAAATATTTGAGCTTCAGTATCTGTCCTTCCAATGAGCAGTCAGGGTTGATTTCCTTTAGGATTGACTGATTTGACCTCCTTGCAGTCCAGGGGACTCATAAGAGTCTTCTCCAGCACCACAGTTCGAAAGCATCAATTCTTCGGCGCTCAGCCTTCCTTATAGTCCAGCTCTCACAGCCATACGTTACTACTGGGAAAACCATAGCTTTGATTAGACGGACCTTTGTCGGCAAGGTGATGTCTCTGCTTCTTACTATGCTGTCTAGGTTTGCCATAGCTTTCCTCCCAAGGAGCAAGCGTCTTTTAATTTCATGGCTACAGTCACCGTCTGCGGTGATCTTGGAGCCCAAGAAAGTAAAATCTGTCACTGCTTCCATTTCTTCCCCTTCTATATGCCAGGAAGTGATGGGGCCAGGCTCAGAAACCTCCATTCTGTGAGGCTTCCATCTAGAGAGCTCCATCCAGTAGGACTGCACTCTTAATTTTTGTTTTTAAACTGAAATAACACAAGTAGCAGTTATTAAAAATAGTCATGTTTGTATTTATTTATTTCATTTCTATACCGCCCAGTAGCCAAAGCTCTCTGGGCGGTTCACAAAAATTAAAACCAAAAAATGCAGGATAAAACAATATAAAATATAAAAGCATTAAAAACCACAGTATACCAATACAACCAGAATAAAACAATAAAATGTTTTCAAAGCAGTTGTGCTAGATAGGGAGCAGGCTGATTCTTCAAGCATCATGGCTTCATAAAATGTTTGACCATACTTGGGGGATGAGCTATAAGCTCAATGAGTAGAACACATACATGCTTTCCATACAAAAGGTCCCAGGTCCAATCCCCAGCATCTCCAAGTAGGGCTGAGAAAAGACTCCTGTCTGAAATTTTGGAGAGCCACTGCCAGTCAGTGTCAACAATACTGAGCTAGATAGACAAAAATACGGAGGTAAGTTGATCAACAGTGTGAGTCTGCATAAGGCAGCTTCATATGTTGATAGTTGTGATGCTCCTGCCCTGGGTTCTACCTTCTCCAGCTTCCACCTGATGAAACTGAGAAGAAAACCTCCTCAGGATGTCTTCCTCCGCTTTCTCTCACTCTCTAACACTCTATTAGCCCTGTCGTACCTGGATCACATTTAACAATGCAAACATGTACATTAATATAGCAGACATATGTCACAGTGGTCAAATACTAGATAGTCAATGAACAGGTCAATTGACCTGCATTCCAGCCCTACCCCCACTCATCTTCAGAGTGCCTGCCTTGCAGGGGACTCTTGGCATTGCAACTTTGACCTGCAACTAAACATTAGCTGTTGTTTCTCTCTCTCTCCAAATTAGGATGGTACTTTGTTTGACGGTAGGCCGATAGAGTCCCTCTCGCTGATAGATGCCGTAATGCCAGATGTGGTACAGACGAGACAGCAGGCCTACCGAGACAAGCTTGCTCAGCAACAGGCAGCGGCTGCAGCAGCAGCAGCTCCAACAAACCAACAAGGTTCTGCAAAAAATGGTGATAACAATACTGCAAACGGAGAAGAAAATGGCGCCCACACAATAGCAAGTAAGCTGACTTTTAAGAAGGACGACATGGGTATGCGCTTATTAACAGCAATTAATAAGCACATTTCATGGAAGTTAATGGCACATCTCATGGGAAACTGTCTGCATACATCTCAGTATGCAGCTCCGATCCTGTGTGGGTGTCTGGGATAAAGCTGCACCGAATCTGTCTCTAAACATTTGGGAAACAAAGCTCTGGGGATGCTTCTGAATCGTCCACTTTTCCCCAGTTTTATTTGGAACAGTGTGCAGGTGTTATGTCCCCTCGCTGCTGCTGCTTCTGCTTCAGTATCAGTTTTTGATGGCTTATTCTTTCTGGAATGATCCTGGCCGATCAGGGATGAAATAATGGGCATGATAACATTACATTGGCACATAACTAATTAGATTAAGTTACGTCCATAAACACATACAGGGTTTATAGATGGAAGTATAGATCTGGATATTCTTGAAGATATTGTTCAATGAAAAATTGAAAGACACTTAGCAAGTATCCCAGAGCATGCATATCCTCAGAGGCCAATCCACCCACACGCCGAGCTCAGAAAGGGCCCTCCCGATCCTTTCAGTAACAAAGAGGGAGTCCCCCCTTTCTCATTACTGAAAAGATCCTGAGTGTGTGTGTTGACCTCAGAGGACTATGCCCTGTAGTATGTATCCTCCAAGCTCAATTTCTTATCCCATATCACTGGGATTCTTCCAGTGCCAAGGTCAACTCCCTGTTTTTAGAGGAAATTGGCCTCTGAGCCCAGTTCCTCCTATTCCTTTGGCAGTCAAGAGGATTTGTGCCCACTGCCATTAATTATTTGCATGTAATTACTTAAGATTTATATCTTCTATATGCCCACATGTGGGAGTAGCATGTGGACTAGGTCCTCTACAGATAAGCACCCATTTCTGCAATTGCAGCAGGACATTTTTCAGCCAGCAGAATCATTTATGGGCACCTACAGCTGTGCCCATAAAACCTCCAGTCACACGGTACATTCTTCACATAATATCTTTCCAAGGAAGACTGGGTTGCCACTCCCATCTGTGTAAACTGATCTTCTGTCCTATTATTGTATTAGAGAAGTGAAGAACAAATGGGCTTACTGCAATCACTGACCATTTTAGAGACAGAAATGAATAAAGATAGGAAACATGCTCAAAATCCTAACATTGTCCTGAGCTGAGTTCCTCCTTGCGTGACTTATTTCTTATTTACTGGTATCTCTGTGGTCTGCTGATTTATTTTAAATTTTACAGAGCAATAATGGATACTCTGCTCCCTTAACAGCTAAGGCAAAACTCATAAGTGATCCTGAGTTATTCACTCCTGCTTAAAAACATACAATGTGCCTTGCAGGATCGGAGCAAGGGCCATCGACTTCACAGCAATGGGCAGGCTGTAGGCAGCATGCTGGAAACTAGCTTCACTGTCTCTGCTTTACAGTCTGCCTTCTGCCAAACCCTGTCCTAAAGCATTCCTCCAACACATGGCTGTTATTTGTGTTGGTTTTGCAAAGTTAACACTTTATCTTGCACATGGAAATCTGCGGAAATTCACATTCCTAAAACCAGTGTCTTCGTTCCTTTCCATGTTTAGATTTAGAAGGCTGTTTTTGCCTGTTAACTGTGAGTTGCAGCGTATGAAAGAAATCGAAGCTACTGATATAGTGAGAATATGATGTGCCAGCCACCCCTACTGGCTGGAAAGGCAAATTATATTGGCTCTCTGTCTTCACAGAAAGGAGTATTTATAGCTGCTACATTCAATGCCAGTAATGCGAGAATAGCTTTCCCCCCCTTTCCTTCCCTTGCTCTCTCTGATGTGAACACTTGTGCGCTTCTGCACATATGCAGAAAGAACCAACTTAAATTAGTCTGCTGGTGTGCAAAGGTTGTGCTTAACATGGGTTTCCACTAAATGTAAAATGGATTGACATGCTAATAATAATTTATATCCTTTCTACTGCTGCCTTAGTTGAATTCAACATAACCTTTGGTTGTTTTAGTTTCTTTTTCAAACATCAGAAACGTTTTGGCACTAGCACAGACTAAAACTGTGAGTTTTGCTTGGTAAACCACTTCGTGTTATCTTACAGGGCAATGTAGATTTATTATGACTTCTTTGCTAAATAACTGAATTACTATATCTTACCATGATTAGCCACTGATTGGCCACATAACTAAATCATTCAGTGAAGTTAGTAAAGTGTGGTAAATCTACTAGTTAACTTCTATAGGACCAAAAGAATTTGTTCAAATATTTTTAGAAAAACTCTTTTATTTTCATATACTTATATAGTTGGAAAATATAATCTTGTGAGGGTTCCAGAATCTTCCCCTTTGCACTTACATAACTGTTCAAACATTTAATATGACAAGAATACACAATCCATATGTATAACAGAGGAAGGCAACAGGAGGAGGTCTGGAGGTCATTCCCTCACCCCCATTTTTTACCCCTTTGGTGACGAAATGTTAAGAGGGTCAAAATTAACTTACAGTGAAGCCAATTTTGATTCTTTGGGCACTCCGTAGCCACCACGGACACTGTTTTTTTCTGGAAAAAAGTAAAATTTTCAACTGATTTTGGGGGTGGCAGTGTGTGCAGCCTGCCGGCCGTATGTTGCCCACCCCTGGTATATAAGAACTGTTTGGGCTTTGCCATAAGCCAGCCCTATTATTTACTACATTTTTATCCTGCCCTTCTTCCAAAGATCTCAGGATAGCATACGTGGTTCCTCCACTCTTGTATCCTCATAACAACCTTGTGAGGTAGATTCTGAAAGAAAGTAACCGGCCCAAGGTTGCTCTGATCTTCATGGTATGTGGGGATTTGAACCTACATCTCCCCAGTCTTAAGTCCAACATTCTGTCTGCTATTCACCACAGTAGACTGGCTCTCCAGTCATAGGCCCTGTTTAGTTGTTTGAAAGCAATTTGCACCAGTTTCTGATGCTCAGATGTAGTAGGATGCATCAGAAAGACCAATACTCTAGGGCAGGAGTAATCAACCTGGTGCCCTGCAGATGTTTTCGGTTGCAACTCCAATCAGCTCCAGCCAGCTGAGCCAGTGGCCAGAGATTATGGGAGTTACAGTCCCAAACATCTGGAGGGCACCAGGTTGCCTACTCCTGCTCTAGGGAGGCCAGAAGCAGCAGGGAACAGGAAAAAGCCCAACAGGAGAGAAATCCTGCAGGGAGTCAGTGGCAAGACTATGGAACTTTGCGGAAAGCAAGACCAGCTGATCCACAGCTGGTTCATCAGCAATGCATTTCAGGGGGGCGGGGGTGGAGGATGTACCAAGAGCAAAGATGTGACATCCCTGGATGTCCTCTGGGCTGGACACAAGGAGTGGATGGGTCAATAATAATAGCACTTCGTTCTCCATTTGTTGTTCCCCATTATGCAGACAATCATACAGATATGATGGAAGTGGACGGCGATGTTGAAATCCCTCCTAACAAAGCAGTGGTGCTGCGTGGCCACGAATCTGAAGTATTCATCTGTGCCTGGAACCCTGTTAGTGATCTTCTGGCCTCGGGGTAAGTTTTCCCTAAAGGAGTCCAAAATGTCAGTTCTTGACTTAAATTCTGTGAGCTTCCACCAAAAATCCTAAGGAACATCTTTTTGTTTCTCTCCCTGTGAGCGTGCCTAATAAGAAAGGGGAATACAGGAAACAGCCACTTTTAAGCCGAATGATATTGTCTAGGTTCTCCCCCCCCCCCCCTTCAGTGGTGTAGCAGAGGGAGGTTGTGGGGAAGTGCAGTTCTGGGACCTTTTTCAGATCAGAAATGATGAAGTCATGTGCTGAAGTGCAAAGGTAACTGACAGACCCACCTTGCTCTTGCAAGTGCATGAAGGGATAAGGAGGTGTCCAGATGTACTACTGTTTGTGACAGATTCGCATATGGGAAGTCAGAGAATTAGGAAAATAATCAAGCGGAGGCTGGATATACCTTTCTTTTTCTTTGACGGAGTTCCCACTTCACGCCAGCAGTTCAAATGGTAGCACTTGTTTGCAAGAGTGTTTGCATTTCTAAAGGTTAATTTGTTGCCTCAAAAGGACCCTGTGTATTTTGCAGATCTGGAGATTCAACGGCAAGAATATGGAACCTTAGTGAAAACAGTACCAGCGGTTCCACGCAGCTGGTCCTTCGGCACTGTATACGGGAAGGGGGCCAAGATGTACCAAGCAACAAAGATGTGACATCCCTGGATTGGAATGTAAGCAGAAACTCAAAAGTGTTCAAATTACCCCTGGGGAAAATGCAGGTTTCCAGATTCAAACACTTGACATTCTGATAGACACTCATAGAGGAGGTGCTTCTGAACTTTCACTTTAAATTGTGAGTTTTGGATATCTGTTTTATTGCTGCTACAGTGTCATCAATGCACACGGTGACTGTTAAAACAGAAGCCCTGCTGAAATGTCAGCATTTTGCATATCTGGGACATTATCTAGCATGCAAGCCCAGCAGGGTTTAGACTTGTTCAAGATCTGGTTCAACAGCCCCCTACTCTGCACTACAAAGAACTTTCAAAACTCAGTGGACTTTCAAAAGTGGTTTATGATACAGTATTGAAGTTGCAAAGTCCCAGCGGGCCTGCAAGGCCTCTGAGTGTGCTTAAATTAGCTGTCTGGAATATATGGCACTTACCTTTCGCGAACTATGTTTATGGTTGGGGGGGAGGCGTTCCGTCCCTCCCCCCGGAATCCTCGCCGGGGGGGAGGCGCTCCGTCCCCCCCCCCCCCCCCGAATCCTGGCCAGCCGGCTATGCTCCGCAGCAATTCTGCGGAGCCGCTGGCTGGCTCTGCCAGCAGCCATACATCCGGCCGCTGGCTAGCAGGGACACAAATGGCGGCGGCCATAGCCGCCGCCATTTGCGTCCCTGCAGTCAGCCGTGATAGACTACGTAAATGTTTACGCAGCCTATCACGTTTTTTTTTTTAAACCTAGCCGTGATAGGCTACATAAATCTTTACGTAGCCTATCACGTTTTGTTGTTGTTGTTGTTTTTAAACTGGAAATGGCGGCGGCAGCAGCCGGTCAGAAGACTGGCCGCTGCCGAACCGGAGCCGCCGCCGCCAGGAAGATCCGCCCAAGGTAAGTCTCGTCCGGGGGGGGGGTGTTCCACCACCAATTTCGAGGGGCAGAATGCGCTGGCATTCAGCCTCCCCGAGATCCGTGGCGGAATTTTCGTACATCCCTACTGGAATATGGCCCCAGATGATGGAGCCCAAGGCAAGAAGGTGGGAAATAGAAAAGATCGAGTGCCATTACAAACACACTTCATTTATAATAGCCCTAAGTTTGTGGTGTTAGCAACAAGCACATAAAAAGAGAAACCAACGTTTTCAGTGAAATAACACCAGTATAATTTATTTATTTTTCTATTTATATCCCACCTTTCTTCCATTATGGAACTCAAGGTGGCTACATGGGATTCTCAGGTGGTCTCCCCTCCAAGCACTGACCAGACCCAGACCTGCTTAGCTTCTGCATGATGTCTGCCTCATGTGCCTTCAGACCATGCCCTAGGTATAGGTGAAACAAATGTTCCAAGCCAGTCCGTTGAAATACCTTTCCTACGGCTTAGTTACTGGCAGTAAGTCCTTTAAGCTAAAACATGTTCTCACACACACACACATTGGCTTTGCCCCTTTGTCCCTGCTACCTTTTACCTTAAACTCTGCCCACCACTGGACTAAAACCCCCGCAAGCTTCTCTGAAGCAGGATTCAGCCTTTGAGCTGAAAGAGCTTCAGCACCCCTGCTCTATTGAGATATTGGCTGTCCTAGCTGTGGTCTGTGAGATAACAGCAGAATTGAACTTTTTCCCCACAGAGCGATGGTACACTTCTAGCAACGGGGTCATATGATGGATTTGCAAGGATATGGACTAAAGATGGTGAGTGCATAGCTTTCTGTTTCTCTTCCTCTTCCGTGCATGGCAGGTTGCAAAGGAATTTCTTTCCACTGTTTTTCGTAAAACAAAATTGCAATAACTCTTCTTTAATTTTTAGGTAACCTCGCCAGCACGTTAGGGCAACATAAAGGTCCCATATTTGCATTGAAATGGAACAAGAAAGGCAACTTCATTTTAAGTGCAGGCGTGGACAAGGTGAGAAGACATCTGGCTTATTTAACATTCATTGTTGCAAGTTTAAGTTACAAGGCACCAGCAGTTGTAGATTTGTGTTAGGCAGTAAAGCCATGAAAAAGCTGCCTGGGTTTAGAAATAACAATCATCAGTATGACTTGATCAGGCCGTTAATATAGCAAGTGATTTATATGCAGTACAGACAATGGGTGTGAAGCTCTTAATACTAGTGGAAATCACAGTTCACTCCAGTATTAGAGGAGAATGATCAAATAATGAACTCGTAAGAGCAGGTGAGAGCTCACATCGCTGTAGTAGCTTAAGAGTCGGGCAAACAAATATATGAAGAATCTCAGAGGAAAGGTGGTGCTGTTTACATATGATGCCCCTTGAATTTCCCTACACTGCCCTAAGGGACATTTCATGCATTACACTCAGGAAACCCAAGTTTGTGATGCAGCGTTCCCCCAATAATGAGCTGTTGCAGCCGATTGCCTTTCCCTGACCAAGTCTACCTGTACCATCCTTTGGTTAGCACAAGCATATGTCACATTCACTTGCAGTTTTTAAACTTAATAAACTTAAAACTTAGAATGCGACATTTAGTTGATGAATCAATTAAAAAACTTCTAACCAATTAAAAAAGTGCCCTAAATTAATCAGGCAGCAGGAATTATAATAATATAAAAATAATTTTTAATATACAGGCTTACAAAAACTGTGCTTGCAGATCTTATGTGGGAAATGTTATGTGGTTAATCCACTGATACAACTTTGCAAAATACACATGCTCATGGGATCACTTCAAAAAGGGTTTGCACTTGGATTGGGGTGATCTCATTTAAAGGAACAAGGGATCTCTCTGCTTTTTTTGTTTGTTTGTTTCATTCTCTCTGTGATGAGGAGAAAGGATAGGAGAAGTGAGAGCGTGAGTCTGGAGCTCGCTTCTGATTTCTTCCTGGGTAGAATCAGAGTGTGACTGTGTGAGAGAGAGAGAGTGTGTGTGTGAGTGCCCAAACGTTTCTGTTTTCAATGAAACAGTTCTGTTCTGAACGTACAGGTTTTCTAGATATTGAACCACTTAGGGATTTTATGAACCGATTAGAAATATTATATTTAGCAGTATATAAATATCACAAATAAATAAATAAAAATAAGTATTGCATGCCAAAGCAAAGGAAGCATATATTTTGAACTTTGCGCAAGGGAAAGGAGCTTGTGTGTAATTTGGAATGGAGAAGCAGCTGGTGAAGAAAGACTTAACCACTGTTAAAGAGTCAATGGGGGTGGATGGGAGATCCGGTCTCCCCCATCATAGGCGTGTACTCAGCATGGCTGTCCAGCAGGGCACAGTCACAGATTAGCATCTGAATGATGCTTCGCTATGGAAAGGCCTTAATCAGCTCCTGGGGTTCCTGGGCTCAGTCTAGCCACCCACCCTGGCCCTGCCAAACAGCTGGTTGGCACTTTAAGAAGCAAGCACAGCAGTATGATTGCAGCTGGCCTAATACATGACCATTGGTACATTTCTGAACTTTGGGCCAGCTAAATAAATCGGCTAATTATATAGAAAACGCAAGAGTTGACTACATTAGGTGCCTGCAGACACAGGTCCTTTTAAAGATTTGTACAGCTTATACAAAGCAATATAAGAAATGTGGCCAATCATTTCAATCTAGATCCTTCAGGAATTTAACTTATTAAATATTTATAGTTGACTGTTAACTTTCATATGGTATAAATCATGTGCGTTGGATGGATGGATGGATGGATGGATGGATGGGGTTAAGAACCCTCTCTGCTTCACATCACACAATCCTGATGTGCCTTTTGGTGGCCGTGTGGGGTGGAGGGGGAAGGCTGTTGGGGGTGGGTTGCATGTATTTGTGAGTAACAGAAGGAAGACATAGTAACCTGCAAATATCTGAAGGGAAATGAGCTTACTAGGAGAGTGCAAAGGAGTAACATGATAAAGATTTAAAAACAAACAAAACAGATGGATATTAGGGACTACTTTCTGATAATCAAAATGTGTATGCTGTATCTTCCTTGCAGTCAACTTTTTAAATGATGAGCCTATCCCTACAAAACATACAGTCCTGAATAATGCTGGCTGAGCAGATCATAGCAGTGGGTGAGAATCTATAAAGCGATGTTATGGTATTTCTTTTCTTTCTTTTCAGACCACAATTATTTGGGATGCACATACTGGAGAAGCCAAACAACAGTTTCCTTTCCATTCTGGTATGTATCTCTCTTCAAAGAACAGATTGCTTTTCAAAACAGGGGAAGGGATGATTAACAGTGGAAGCCGATGTTTCATTTGGGGTGGGTTAGGGTATTTTAGAAAATGTTTTTATTGTAGAATTTTTTTGTTTTAAACTGTTTTATTATATGTTGTACGTCACTCAGAGTGGCTGGGTGACCAGCCAGATGGGCGATTAATAAATTTAATAAATAAATAAATAAATAAATAAATATCATGCTCAGTTAATCCTAATTTTTAACTCTTTCATAGTTGTTGTTTTTTAACATGACCATGCACAAAATACCTTTGCTAGATACCCGGAAGAAGATATATTCAGCACACCATCTCATGTGCCTTGTATTTCAGTTGACTCAGCTTTGGATAAGTTACAGGCAGAACACCACTGTTAAAGCCTGAGTCACTGCTGTGTCGAACTACCCTGCCCATGCAATCATCATAGGGTAGGCAGTCATGACTGAGCAGCAAGTTGAAACTAGGGATGTCTCCGCATCCCACCCCAGGGGACTTGGGCAGAAGCCTTTCCAGAATGGGGCCAGGGCCCTCCACAATGTGACAAGCCCCCTGGCCCACTCCAGAAATGTCCGAAGGGCACCATCACAGTAAAGGGTCACCGTATGCATCATCTCCTTGTTCCACCAGGGGCCTTGACACATGTCAGACAGGGGATATCTCTTGATCGTACTAAAGTCCAGCTTCACATACCATCAGGCCCCCAACATGGTGAGAAAGGCTGTGAAGGCTACCTTTGCATCCAAGACTTCCAACCATTTACAAAGCGCCCTGGTCACTTTACAAAGTGGTCCAGAGTAGGGATGCCTGTCCCTGGGAAATCTGGTCCTTTGGGGGTCCATCAGAATTCTGCAGTGTGCCTGACTTGGCTTGCATTTGCCAAACTGCAGGGACCTTTTGCCTATTTTTGTGAATGTGTGTCGGGCTGCAATTTGTGCAAATTGAGATTTGCGGCCCAAATTTGCATAATTTGCACAAATTGTGGCTGCAGTTTGTAATTTGTGCAAATTGCACGTGAAAATTTTGGGAAATTGCACAAATTTCAGCTGCAGATAGAGTCAGGCCAGTTAGCAGAAAATGGACCAAAGTTTGCTGGGCTGAACCAACAAAAGCTCATCGAATTCCACTCCCCAAATGGATTCTTCCTTCATCCCTAGTTGAGAGTGAATTGTGCAATCCACTCCAAATCCCACCTTCCACTCTGCTTTAAGGTGGTCAGTCATTTCCTGGATGCATTTGCTCATGATCATAGGGAGGGTGAAATATTTCTTCTTTCTTTTTTTTTCTTTTTCTTTCTGTCACTAGCACCAGCACTAGATGTTGACTGGCAGAGCAACAACACGTTTGCCTCCTGTAGCACAGACATGTGTATTCATGTCTGTAAGTTAGGCCAAGATAAGCCCATCAAAACCTTCCAGGGCCACACCGTAAGTAGTCTGTTATTTCTTTTTTAACTATGTTCCACTTACATGGTGCCAGCTGCATGCATGGAGCAAGCTTAAGAGACCTGACCCAATTTTCTTCTCGCTGCGCAAACACAATACCATATATCAGTCTTGATCTGAAGAACTTGACATCTCAAGCTGCAGTTCCCATAAGATCGCAACATTTCAAGAGAGCTCCTGAGAGATCTGTTCCAGTGTCCTGGAATTGACTGCAGGTCTCTTTAGAAGTGATGTCTGCTGAGTAGGTCCTTGGAGCATGAGATGAGCTTGGGCTGTTCTTATGAGAGGCAGGAGCTGTGGGCACTGGGCAGTTGTTGCATGGACTGCTACAGTTGTACAGTGCACATGCCCTTGTTATGCAAACGTGGTGCTGTGATGATGATATTAGGAGGTGCCCTTGGTCAATCGTTGAGATTGCAATGGAAAACAGATAAGGATACTTTCTCTTATGTGCTAAGCACCTTTACTCCAACCTAGTCCCACTGAATTGAATGGGACTTACTTTTTAATAAGTGCCGAGGATGCAGCTGGGTGGTATTGAGCCATTACCTTGGAATTGTTGTGCACTGTAAGGATGCAACAGACAGGCCCAATAGAGTCTTCTCGGTACATCCCCTATATCTGCATCGCCTCTAGCCAGGCACGTTACACCATATTTTCAACATTGTCCTCTTTCAGTTAAGTTTCCTGCCTGTCATTGCTGAGTTGGCAGAGCCCACCTTCCTTTATTTTGCAGTCTCTTGCGCAAAGGAGTTAGGGATGCCCATTTCACTCTCACTCTTCAATTTCAGAATGAAGTAAATGCAATCAAATGGGATCCCACCGGTAATCTGCTGGCGTCTTGTTCCGATGACATGACTTTAAAGGTAAAAGTGCATCATGCTGGATGATTTGGCTCTGCAAAAAAGCATGATCTGTTACACTTTCTAAGCCACATTCTTAAGTGGTGTGTGTGCGTGTATGGATATATCCATAGATAAAAAAATGTCAGATAGAACTTTTAAATGCCAGCTATCATTCCTGATGACATTTTAGTTTTCCTTGGCAAAAAAGGACTTGATATCCCATAAAACCTATCTTGCTTGGTCAAAGCCCAATAAGTCTATCTCCGACAATGACCATCTGGCCACCACACACATACACACGCCACATTCCCTGTTGCTTGCCCCAGCATTGTATAATGGAAGATAATTGACCAATGGCCATTGGCAGGCCTATCATTCATGAATTTGCTTCTAAAGCCATTTATGCTACTGGACATCCCAATATGTTGGGACTTCATTAAGTGTTCCATGACTTAATTGAGCGTTCCTTAAAGACATGCACTCTTTTCTTTGAGCTGTTCCTTCCACCAGTCAATTTAATTGACTCGCTTCATCTCCCTGACAGTCAATCCATGCCAAGCTCTCGTGTGACTTCATTTTGTTAAGGTACACATTTTCCTACTTTCTTACTTGGCACCAGTGGTATAAAACACAGGGGCACTGTTCCTTCTCAGAAGGCTTATAGCCTACAACAACCTTCTCCATCCTGGTCCCCTCCAGGTGTGTTGGACTTCAACTCCCATAATTCCCAGGCAGAATGGCCAGTGGCGCCAACATTTTGACATTTCACCAACGTAAGACCAACTGAAAGGCCAGCTGTAAAACCATATGTTGTATTATATAACTCCATTCCCTAGTAAGGGCATCTTATATCTAGGATATGAAATGGATGTCTCTTTAAAACAAAACAGCAACAGCAACAAAAAACCCTTCTGCCTGTACTTTATAGAAATGAAAGAACAACAATATTTGTGAGGAAATCTTTACATAACAATTATTACGATATGTTGTTCTTTTCTTTTTTTTGTCCTCTCCTAGATCTGGAGTATGAAACAAGATAGTTGTGTCCACGATCTACAAGCACACAACAAAGAAATTTATACTATCAAATGGAGTCCTACAGGGCCTGGGACAAACAACCCAAACGCCAATCTTATGTTAGCAAGGTACTATTGACGTCAGTCTCCATGTGAAGGAGAAATAGCCAATTATTTCGCTCATTTGTGTCTCTGAGCTAGTCCTCCAGGCTCTTCTTTAGAGCCACTTTCCCCAACCTGGCGCCCTCCAGATACGTTGGACTACAATGCCCATCATTTCCAGCCAGCATGGTTATTGCAGTTGGGCATGATGGGAGTTGCAGTCCAGCACATCTGAAGGACACCAAGTTGGGAAAGGTTTAGAGGATGAGTTCTGCAGGTGACATGCTCCTTATCATACTTTGAATTAAGGATGTGCATCGCTGGGAAATCTGCTTCTTTTTTGGCTCGATGGAGTTTTGTGACATGTATGACTTGATTTGTATCTGTGGGCTGTTCCCCAAACCTTTTTGCACATTTGGGGCACGGAGTTGAAGATGTTCTACTAGGGACAGAGGTTCTTTAGGATTCAAACAAGGCAGTGAACACACCTGGTTGATTCCTTTCCCATGTTTTATTCAGAGGGAGAGGTAGCAGGGACAAACATGGAAAAGAATAGGCCGATACAGAGTACTTACACCCCTTCAGTTACCAGGAACCCCAACAGAGTAACAGGTTTGCTCCAGAGTTGATCAGCCGTGGTGTGCAGTGGGATCCTTGCCCAGGGAGAGGTTCATTGTTATGAACTCCCTAGGGCTTTTTATACCGTCTAACTCATGCTTACATGACTAACTTATCATCATCTACACCTGTGATTTGGCAAAGTGTCTAACTACATACCTTCAAAGGTACATACATTATTCATAAGTTATTTCTGTCACATCAAGGTTACATCCCACAGCTATTATCTCTAATTAGGTTATCTGTCCACCTGGCTGCCCTGGCCAGAGCATCCTCCCTAAATTCTCTCATGAGAGATGTTCAGGCACAGGGGCCTACTGTGCCCTCCTCTGGATCACAACATTCCTCTGCAGTACCTACCGCTACAGAAGGTTCTGCAATTTGCAGAAACCTCTGAGCAATTTACCCAAATTATGGCTGAATTTACACAGCTTGCTCAGAAATTTGCACAAATTGCAGAACCTTCCCAGAAAATTTGCACAAAATTCCCAGAAAATCTGCAAACTGGCCCAACTTGTTACAGGTCGAGTCAGGCGCCACAGTGGGAACCGAAATGAAGTCCTGGGGGGCAAGCCTAAGAAAACCTGTCGACCCCCCCCCCCCCCCCCGCTGGATTTCTCCAACATCCCTACTCTGAATACTGGGGCACTCCGGGGCAAGATGTCCTAGGTATTTTCCCAGAACAATGCCAGTGTACTCCCAGTGGTATGCCATAATACTCACAAACTACACAATCACAGCTAAGTTAGAGAAATTGAGATATATAGAGCCAGTCTGCATGTAATGCCAGGGTTTGAGGTTAAGTGCACAAGCCTCTGCAAGCCTGAACAAAGCCTCGGGCTCACGGTCTCCCCTCTCCTCCTTCTGTGTGGCCAGGAGAAGTACTTCTGCTGAGTTTAGTCTCACTTTCTCCGATTTCTGGCTTGTTGTTACATACAAGCCAGGAATCCGTGGTTTAAAATGAACTTTAGTCAATTGCGGAACAAACTGAAAACAAATCCTGGATTTTTTCACTGGCTTGTTTAATCCTGCTGGCAGGAGTCCCCCTGGTGTGGGAGGAGAGGGGAAGGGAGGAGTGGGGGAAGACTTAGGCTTGGATAGGGCTTGCAAAGCCCTATGTAACCATATTAATACAGATATGCACATAATGAAATGGAGGTCTTATAACAGAAGTATGATCTATATGGAACTATATGCTGCAGCGCCCAACTAGGAACATAGATAGCTGCTAATTCGATGTGATCTCTCTTCCTTCCTCTTCTGTGTGAATAGAATGCTGGACTAGATGGACCCTTGGTCTGATCCAGCAGGGCTCTTCATATGTTCTCCCTCTTCACCAAAGTGTGGGAATCTCAGCTATCTTTTTGTTAACAACAAATGTTTCTAGCTCTTAAGCCTGAAAAAGTCAAGTCAGTGCCTGTTGAACTCTGAGAAGCACAGTTTGGGGGAGGCTTGTTTTTTTCTTCATAATCATCTCAGAATTTAGCTTTGAAGATCTAAAGCGTCATTATATAGAGTTGGACCATTAGCCTGTTTAACCTGTGACAGTCTCAAGCACCTCTCCAAGGTCTGAGGCAGGAATCTTTCCCAGCCCTGCTAGCTGAGCTCCATTTTGCTGAGAATTCAACCTAGAACTGATGTTCCACCACTGAGTAATGGCCCCTTCCCATTGCATGGGAATCTTTCCCAGCCATGATTGCTGGCTAACTAGCCCAGATCCATGATGTTACTTGATTTTTTGTTTTATTTTTTACTGGAGATAATTGGGATTAAACCTGGCACTGGGTGCATGCAGTGCAGATGCTCTATTGTTGAGCTGTGTGCCCTCCTAATAGGAAGCCACCATATACTACGTCAGATCATTGGTCCATTCAGCCCAGTACTGCCTGCTCTGATTTGCAGCATCTCTCCAAGGTTTCCGGCAGCAGCTTTGCTACCTTGGGATCCTTTCAACTGTAGAGCCTCTGGGTATTGGATCTAGGACTAGGGATGTACAGATTTTGTTAAATCTGCTCTGTTTGTGTTTTGTGGATTGTCAGGCATCTATCGGAATCGGATTTTTCTCAGTTTCCTGAACTTGCGTTAATGTGCATTTGTGCAAATGTGCCCTTCCGCAAATGCACAAATCCCCCCAAAATACCCATTTTCATGTTTTAGCCTATGGGGGAAAATGCATTTTTTAAAAAATGACTAAATTTCCATAAGTGATCCACAAGTCTGCAGAATCCTTGTGATTCAGGAAAAGCTGGTCCAGTGCGGAATCCAGCGGGTGGATTCATAGAAATTTGAACTCATTTGGCTCAGTTGCAGATTTCTCCGACATCCCTACCTAGGCTGTTGTGTGTGCAAAGCATGTGATCTGTACCACTGAGCTGTGCCTGCTCCCCAAACTTCACCTGTGCAGAATTTTGATTTTTTAGAAAAACAATAGAGTTTATATACAGCCCTATGAAAGGCTGGAGCTTTTAAAGCAAGTATTTTGCAAGTTTTCTTTCGTTCTTCTTTCTCCACTCTTGATTCTCCACCATTACCACCCCAGCTCAGTACATTTGTTTATAAAACATCTCTCTTAAAAAAAAAACGCAGCATTTTAAAGTAAATATTTCAAAAATAACAACTACCTTCATCTCCACTCTTTTCCTCCTTGGCAGTGCATCCTTTGATTCTACGGTTAGGTTATGGGATGTAGACAGAGGGATCTGCATCCACACCTTGACGAAACATCAAGAACCTGTGTATAGTGTAGCTTTCAGTCCTGATGGCAGGTACCTGGCCAGTGGCTCTTTTGACAAATGTGTACACATCTGGAATACACAGGTAGGTTTGCTTGGATGCCAGTGCTGTTATTTATTTAGCTGCTTATTTTACCTTGATTTCTTTCTCACTAGAATGTACATGCTGCCTTTCAGTCAGACAGTTTTAATGGGTGGGACTGAGCAATGACCGGAACATCTTTCACGGTGTTACTAAGGTCATGGGTTTGGTGTTGTTGTTTTTAATTTGGTGATAGGCATTACGTTCCTTTGATGCCACTCATCTTCAGACTTTTCTCTCACCAACAATCCTAACAGTTCCATTCAGCATCTTCCTTGCTTGCCACAGGACACAACTGATTTCACAGCTTTTCCTCTTCTTTGCTCCTTGGAACTTCCCAACACTTGAGAAGGAGCGAGCCTGGGTGGGGGGAGTGGCGGGGAGACACACACATTGGCAGTTGCAGGGTGCCCTTAAAATGCAAGATGTTGCTATGATTTCAGCCCTGCTTCTAGAGTGTTTTAGCTCACAAGTTCTTCAAAGGAGGGGGTCATTAAATAGCAGGAATTGGCTGTTGTGCAACTATATGTATTTAAGATGTATTGAACTGTATGTATTTAAGATGTACATACAACTGTATGTAAAGATGTATTTGAGCACAGTAACATGCAAGTGGAAGCACTGAGCAAGTGCAGCACAAGTGGTTGGGCTTAAATGTGGAAAACATAGGAAGGGCAAGATAAAATGTGCCTGAAAAAGTCAGCTTCTTTGCCCCCAGGACACCTCTTGTAATATATAATAAGGAGCTGCCCTATTTGAAGACCAGCAGCTCATCTACTGTGACCAACAGTAGCCATTCCTTTGCAAGCCCCTTTTTTGTGATCAGCAGAAGTGGCCTTACTTCATTTCTGTCCATTTACTGGAGTGAGATCAAGTTGGTCATGCAGCAGGGCCTTCTCTGTAGTGGCCCCTACTGGCTGGCACTTGAAGCACAAATAGTTCTGCTGGGCAGCCTGTATGCATAAGTTCTGCCAGAAAGTGACAGCATTTTATATCAAAAGGTTCCCTCTTCACCGGCCCATGGGCACTTTCTGAACTTTGGTTATATTCCGGAGGGTAGCCTTCTTAGTCTATTGCAGCAAAAACAACAAAGAGCCTTGTGACACCTTACTAACAACTTTATTCTGGCATAAGCTTCCATGGACTATAGTCTGCTTCATAGTCTAAGAAAGCTTATGCCAGAATAGATTTGTTAGTCTTTAAGGTGCCAGAAGACTCTTAGTTGTTTCTGGTTATATTGCCCCTGTTTTAGGCCTTTTAGGGATTCTATTTCATTAAACTTTTTTTTAATTATGTTGTTTTGATTTACTATAATTCTTTTTGGGGCACAATCCTTCCTTGCACAAGGGCATAGCCTTTGTAAACAGAGGGATCCACACAGGGTTCAGTTTCTCTTTCTTTTCTGCCACCTTCCAGTCATAGGAGGTCAGTCCTGGAACAGGAGATGTGTTAATGCCTCCCATACCCCCTCCCCCATCCACTCCTGTCTGTGCTATGCAAGTTATTTGAGATCGTTCACAGGGAAGAATTGTGACTATTTTGTTTTCATATTGTATTTGCATACTGCCATAATAATAATAACAACAATACTAATACTAATATTTTAATTGCATTCTATTTTTCCCCCCTGTCCCTGCTTTTTAGACGGGTGCTCTAGTGCATAGTTATCGGGGAACAGGAGGCATTTTTGAGGTTTGCTGGAATGCAGCAGGAGACAAAGTTGGAGCGAGTGCTTCAGATGGTTCAGTAAGTACACCAGAAAGACATCTCATGCTTGTTCCACTTGTGATTTTTCACTCCCAGGGTACCTGAGTGATTTGGTTACACTTGAGATTGTTAATACAAGCTAGAAGAATGGTTCCTGCCTGACAAGCTAGATAGGCTGCAACTGACACACAATTCATTCAGTAAATAAATAATCAAAGCAGCAGTCGGAAGCAAGAGAAAACCCAGTGGCTCGTTCGGAGGCGGCCGTCTATCCGAGTTCGGAGGCGTCTGACTATCCAGTGCAGGGCGGGTGGCGCACAGAAGGGATCCTCTACGCTGCGCTCTGGCCACCCTGCATTTGTGGCTAGTTGGCCCAGTTTGGCTGTCTAGCCGGGGCACATCAGGGCAGGGGGAGGCCGGACAGCACATAGGATGCATCATAATGGTGCTTCTGCAGGCCCCACCCCGCCACCGGGAACACCCCTTTTTTGCCCACTCCGCACTGCTCTTACGGACACAGGGCTGGGGACGAATTGCACTGCCTACAAGACGGCGGGGGAGGGGGTGGGGAACATGGTTTCTGGGAACCAAGCTCAGAGCCCTGGCTCTAAGCTCAGTTCCAAAAAACCAAAAAATACTATGGCCGTCCAGACACTGTCTAGCAGCCTTAGGATTGCACCTTTACAGTGTGTGTGTGTGTGTGTGTGTATATATATATATATAATTTCTTAATACATTTCTATACTGCCCATTTCTGTAGCCATGAAGCTCTCTGGGCAGTTCACAACAAGAACATGCAAATTGCCATGCCAGACAGGTGACGAGTTTACTTTAGCTCACTTCTAACCAAGAACTGTCACCGCAGTTCCTGTCATTCTTCCATGATTCTCATAATCGTATCCCATTGTGAAGAAGAGGTGCAGCTGAGCAAAAAAAAAAAAAAAGCCTTCATATTTTTAAACAGAAGAAACTCCATGGTTATACCTCCATTTTACCACACGATGGAGCATTTCTAACCAGAGAAGAGCTACAGGGACTTCTCAGCTCTTGATAAGATCTCCCTGTAAAGAAGAACATGCAAGTCCACTCTCCATTTGCATTTAGCTCAGTAGCCTGCATGAGAAGTGGGACCTGCAACAGAATGTTGCAGTGTGGAATCTTCAAGTTCTGGATACCAGCCAGCCACGCCCCCTTCCAGCATTCTTCCTTCTATTCCCCTTTCTCCTAGTTTTCTTTCCCACCACCAGAAGACTCCACATTCTGGGACCACTGTGCATACTTAGTCTTCATTGGGCTTTTTCTTTTTTTAATTTAGGGGGGTTGTTATTTTTCCTACCATTTTTTGTACTTCAGCAAACTGGGATTCCCCCCTGCATGCTGATCCCTCCGTCGTATGTCTCAGTTGCCCTGTTTGGGCTGCATAGTTGTCGACATTCAGCACCTGTCTTTGCTATTAGAGTACATCGGTCAATGGGGAAATTTGCAGCCAGAGTGTGATGACCGTGTCCTTCCACGGGTGCCATTCCCCCGCATCTTTGGGTCAGATGTATCTTGTCCTTTCTAGATATGGAGGCTACACACTGCTGGCTAAGATGGCTAGAAGCCACTGATAGGCCCCTCATCCACTGTATTCTTTTTTATGAAGTCCCTTATGTGCTTGTGGATTAGCGTAGTGTGCGTATCTTTCTGAATATGCTGCCTTTCTTTTCCCTCCTTGCAGGTTTGCGTACTAGACCTACGGAAATAGCGCTACTAGTTGGAAGCCATGGACCGACTATGAATGTGTACATAGCCAAAATGACTGTCCCCTTGACCCATGTACTGCTATAGTCCCAATTGAACCATGGCCAGTCCACTACAGCCAAACCCGAAAGAATTATATACATATACTGTATATTAAAAAGCAAAAAGAAACGATTACACCCTGAAGAAGATGACAGAGTTTTGTCACAGCTTGTGAAGCCTGTTCACCAAGTGCTGGGATCTGCTGTGCCCCCGAAAAATAACATGTAAGCATTTTGGAAATGGGAAAAAAACAGGACGAGAAAGAAGGAAAGAGAGAAACCTAACTGTATACACGCAGCCCGTTGAGTGTACCAAATTAGGGAAAGCTATAGATGGCTGCCTTTTTTTTTCCTCCTCCCCTTTCCCCCACCTTCACCCTTCTTAAAGCTTTGAAAGATTGGATTTTTTTTCTTCTTCTTCTTCTTTTTGGCTTTCTTTCTTGGTAGGAGATGAGCAGTTTTTTGTGTACAGGGAAAATGGATTAGCATAATCCTGTGGCAGTAGCTTGTTCATTGCTCCCCCCCGCCCCCGTTTAGTTTTTACTGATGCACAATGCAAGGGTGTGAATCTGTTTCTTGGTGGTGGTGGTGGTTCTTTTCACTCCAAACTGGGGAAAAATCATCCTTTTGCAGCAGTTCTTTTGAAAGTGTTATTTTTAAAGATGTAGACATCTGGAACGTGTTGTGGATATCTGCTCACAGATTAGATGGGGAAGGAGGAAACAAAGCAGAACCTTTTGAAACATGAAGTTTAACATTCCCTTATGTTAATAAGATCCATTAGCTATGGGCTCACATATTGGGGGCGGGAGGGGGTGGTTTCTTTTGGTAGTGACCGTTCCAAAACGCAGTAGTTCCTTATTTAAGACACTTCTGCCAAACATAAAAGGGTACAAAAATAAAGAAGTTAAGAGTGTGCAAAAACTAGACTGATGTTTGGGACATGAGCACACAGTGGGGGATCAGAATTGTGTCACTTGCCCAGCCCAAAGTTTGTGCATTGGATTTATGTTTGCATAGGGACCTACATACACAGAACCCATTGGGTGTCTACCTAATCTGTACTCCTCAACACAAGAGGTTGGTCTTGATTGGGAGGTGGGCCAGTGCACTCACAGTCCTGTCCCCCTTGCTCCTGCATGTACGTTCCAAACTTCAGCCTAGGAGTACAATAACTAAGAAATGGATCCTCTTTTTCTTTGAAAATATAGTCATGGACCAATTGTGTACTGCTGAGAAAAGGAACGAAATGGTGGAGAAAAGGGATTGGTTCGTGTTTAAAGTCGTCTGGGCGAGTGTTTTTGCTACAACTTCTGTGAGAGTTTTGCCCATTCTTACTCAGATGTCTAGTGTAACCAAATTCCAAATTAAAAGTATTTTTGATTTTTGTTTTTGTTTTTCTTCCTACGAAAATATCTTTGACATCTCTCTGCTGTTGCTTCTGGAATGAGGCAAGACGTTTACTCTCTTAAGGTACTGATCCACTGGAAACTTTGTCCATACAAAACATGTTGAAATGGAAAAGGGGAAGATCCGCCTCATGGCGGCACTCAACAGACGTTGTGCTGGTGAAGTTCCCAGTGAATTGTGCCCCTTAGTTTTCCAATGTAGGAAGACGAGAAAACCGTACAACAAAGGACTTGCTTCAAGTTTATTTTAATACTGAGTGACTGAGCTTCCGTAAAAGAAAATTGTCTTGCACTAATTTCACCCTGCTGCTCCCCATCTCATAACTTTTGTATGTGCTTGTGGCATAACCCCCATCTCCCTTTCCAAATTTAGGATAAACATAAGCTGCTATTTGTTTTTAGGGGAAAAAAATATGATCACTACTATAGAGCGTCTCTTTGTTTCTAATATCAAGTATTGCTTTTCCTTCCTTCACAGCCAGAGGTGTATCTGACAAACAGTTTGTCTGCTCACATGTTTAATTAAAAGTAATACCCGTAGTGGTATCCCCTTCGTAAAAGTATAGCATGACGGCAATCCTCTGCCAATACCGTTAATGCATCATGTTTTATGCAGTCCCAACCTTTTCTTAAAAAGAAAGATTGTCAGGGTTTTTAACATTTCATCGAATTTGTACTTAAATGAATGATTTATACTCAATAGCTTTGCAAAGGTCTCCGTTCTATATCCTCATTTCAGTCACAGCAACACAGCATACAAATACTAGATGTCAAATCTTGGTGGGTTCTTTTTTCCTTTCTATGGGCAGAATAACATGTAGCATGCCTTTAAAAATGGCAGCCCTCTAGTGAATTCCCCTGTTGCTGCGTGGTAACATCTAGTTCAACGTAACATGTCCCAGCATCATTACGATGTGCGTTTCCCTGCTTTACACCATTGGCTGGCAGGGAAACTCACATCATAGTCTACTTCAATTTAGCAGAACCCAGGGTAAGAACTAGAACTATTTGGGGCGGGGGGACTCAACTCAGCACTGCCATGTTCAGCAGCAGCCCGGTTTTCTTTGTTACATCCTTTATATTTCATGTAGATGGAGCTGACCCAGAAAATGCAACTCATTAGTCTTTTTATCAAGACAACTATTTTAGCATTGATTTCTGCCATTTCTGTGAGCACACACACAACACCACATTTTGAAGCAAGCAAACTTAAGCCTTAGAAGGCATGGCAACCATTTTAGCCTACTTTTGATACACACACCCCAGTTATTATTAATGGGGTATTATACTCTTATACACAGCATTGTGAGAAACAAAAGGAAGATTTATACCCATTTGGACAGTCAGTCATCTAATATGGCTCTGTACCAGCTGTTTGTAGGGTTTTGGGAATAGGCTCAAGATGTTTAGGATAATTTCCCTGTGAATTACAATATGTAAGAAACTTAATCTGTTGAGTATCTGGCACTTGGAAAATCTTGCTTTCTATTGCTGGAGGTCCAGGACTGTGGCTGACCTCTGTCATTATTAAAATAATTTAAAAAAAAGTTTTTAAAAATGTAAAAAAATAAAAAATCTGTGCAATAATTTTAAACTGTGCTCCCAGGAATAGACACAAATGTGTTTGGGGGTGGGGTGGGGGTTATTTTGAGTATATTTAAACAGCATTTTCTTTTCCTTTAGCAACGCAAATGTCAATTGCACTGAACTTAAATCTTAAAAAAAAGTCAGAAGTGATTCTTGATAGTACTTTTGTATTTTGATATGGACAGTCTGTTCGTTTTTCATACAAGCTCTTGAAAGGATGTTTTGGCAGACTTTAAAAGTGTATAAAAAAAGATGGCGTTGAACTCTTTTGAACTGTTTTGACACAGCTGCACGATTCCACAGCAACGTTCACATATCTGGTTTTGCAACTGTTTAGCTGTTTTTTGTTCCTGTTTTGTTTAAATTTGTTTCTAGCCATTTAAGTGTGATATAGCTGATTTCCCTTCCTTCCTCTACTTTTGCCTTTAACACAATTCAAGATAATTATTTTTGTGGCCCAAGCTCAACCAGTCTCTCTCACCTTGAGATATGTGGTCCAAATTCTGAATTCCAAAGCCACAGAGGGAGAGTTATTTACTTGGGCCAAACACCTGAATGGCAAACGTAGCCCTGGTTCTGTGTATTTAATCCCACTGAAATAGTCATTAGCAAGAGTATGCAGTAGGGTGCAAGATCGTAGACTTTGGCTGCACTCCAGAGGATATCATTTATCAGATACTTTTTTCTTTTTTTTTTAACTGTGGGGCTTTCCCCTCCCCGCTCAGCTCCCCAGCCTCCCTTTCCTGCCACATCCAATAGTGCAGGCTACTTTTGGAAAAAATTGGATATTGGGGTAGCTTCTGCAGAAATGCACTGGGGCAAGGAAAACGTCCACGTCATAGTTCCTGGCATTTGCAAAAATGGGCTGTTGGAATTGCAAGCCCTGAATTGTCAGACCTTTTGCTGCTGTCCTTTATCTGTGCGCCACAGTGCTGCTCCAATTCTGAACTGACTTCCTTCTCTTCCTCAGTAGGAGACACACATGCAAAATAAGACATAAAGACAGAGACACACACACAGCTTAGTGTGATCCAAAGAACCGTCTACAGTGCCATTTTTTTGTATAGAGGAGAGCCAGGGTGGAAAATCTCTTCCCCCATCATTGCTACCTAGTCCTTTGAAGGTGGAAGATGTTTAATCCTTCCCCCATCCATTGATCCTCTCTTGCAAATGCCCCCCAACACCAATGTGAATCATGATCTAAAACTGGAAGGAAGCCCAGCTGGGGAAAGAAACTGCCTCAGGCATTTGCCGGAAAAAAATGGGGCAGGAGGGCAACTACCCTCCCACAGGCTTGGGCATATGCATTTGCTACAATCACACACACCTCTGTGCTGACACTGATCTGTGTCTCTAGCTTCCTTTGGAGAAAAATCCATAGAGCAGAAAGAGAAAGACATCATGATCGTAAATGCTTTGCATGGCATGAAAACTCATTTTAGGAATGAGTGTTACAGAACTCCTTATTTTAAGGCATTTTAAGTAAGGAACATACTAGAATGGTTGAGAGTTGTTTGCTTTTCTTAAAATAAAATAAAAGCTTGGAACATCGTTTTGAGATGTATTGTGCAGAGAAAGGGAGGTGTGGAATGCCTCCTATGTTTCAGCCCAACCAGTATGATGACATCAAAAGGAGAGCAAGGGAGGAGCTTGTGAAAACCAAGGTGGGGCTATTCTGTGGTTTCACTCATAACAGCAAGACTGATGTTAGGTACACAGCAATGAGAGTGTGGCTAAAAAACAAACAAACCCATCTCCACTTGCCTTCAAATAGCTTATGTCTCTGCTTAGGAGACTGGGATAAAACTAGGATCCCCTTCTGTTTCAATGAGAATACAACCATTTTAATTGGTCAATCAGAACTTTAAATTCACTCACTGCGCTTGCAACCCTAAGCCTATTTCTGGACACTTGCTTCCAGTGTTGTGTGCTTATCTGCATAATGTAAATGCATCACTCTCCTTGGACGATGGGGCTGGGGGTGGGGTGAGGGAGGATACAGGACCTCACATCCAAGAAAAACAAATTGAAAACTATTTTTTAATGGTAAGTTGCAACTGAAAAAAACCAAATATGTGTAGCAATTTTATTTTTCTTTACTGCTTTTCTACAGTGGTAAGGGGTTAAAGAAGTGATTGGTAGCTTTATATTTGCTTTTAAGTTTTGAAGCAAAAATAGGTAAAACCTGGGTGGTTTTATGGATTTTTGTATTGTGGCAATTACAGTTGATATATCAGTATATTTAAATGCTCTCTGGCAGTAAAAAAAAAAAAAAAAAAGTACCGCAAAATGCGTGTGGGTTTTGTTGTGTTCAAAGATAAAGGTCCGGAGCTACAGTTTTTCCATGATGAGAAATCCTGCTGATATTTAATTAATTTCAAAAGGAAAAAAAAATATATTGGGGCACTTGGACCCAAGCTATAAATGAGAGAGATCTCCATATCTTTAAAAACACCACAAAGGTTTGACTTGATTAAAAAAAAAAACTGTGAGCAAAAACCTACATTGGCTAAGCAAGGAAATAGAGGACCTTGTCTCTGGGGGCTTGGTTTGGAAATTGCTTTTAGAATTGGTAGGAAGGGAGTTCATACTTCTGCGGAATGAGACAGCATTGTGGCACATGGACAGTGAGTCATAGGGAAGAATCCACATAGGTTTAAAAGGGGATGAATGCGGATGCTCTAAACATTCAACCCCCACCACACCCCTGTCCACAATAGTCCACAATTCCACAATTCTATGCTGGATTCTGACTCCCCCACCTACCCCCCAAAAAACTATACTGATGGTGATAGCCATGCTGTGTCAATTGCAGAAGTTGCACAATAAGCCTACAAAAAAACTATGCCTTTAAAAAGTTGCCTGCTTTGATGGCTTCCTGCATTTCAGGATCCGTGCACACAAGCTGAACTGAAAGGGCAGGAAGTCGTTCTGGCCAGGCCTCTAGATTGGGACAGCAGCAAAGTTTTGATTCCAAGAGCATGGACCCTACCTGTTCTAACAAAAAAGAACTGAAGCTTTTCCCAGCGTATCCTATATATACAAAAAATTGGAGTCGTTCATGTGTCAACCCCATAAACTGGCACAGGCTCTTAACAGCTGCACGTATCGATGCAAGAGTGGTCAACTAAACATTGCAACGAAGCCTGAATCCTTTAATCCTTTTTAAGTTCCCAGTGTTGAGGTCAATAAACAAGAGCATGATTTTCTTTCTTTTTGCATTTGTGGATAAATTTGGGAAATCAGTCTGTTTTGTTGTTGCTTCTGCTGTGTGCTTTGCAAACTTGTTTCTCGACAGGCTGCGGTAAGCAAGTCGGTCACGTATAATACAAAAGTAATCTCTCTTTTCTTTTCCCCCTTCTTCTCTCCTGACTTTGACATTGTAGTTGTAAAAAGGTTCCGATTTGGAGTTGCAAATCTTTTGGGTCTACTTCTGTGAGCCTACCTATAGCACTGGATAAAAATGTCTACATCATTTCTTCAGTTATATATCCAGTTAAATTACAAATGTTGTACAAGTGTAAAACCAGCCCATGTGACAGGTTTTATTTTTTATTTTTTACTTGTTCAAAAATACTTTTTATTCAGTTTTCATGATTTATTGTCTAAAGAAGACTGATATAGATGTTCTATACTGTCCTGGACCCATGTTAATTACACCTTTTATTATGCATTTTGGTTCCACATCATGATGATTTTGTCCCCCCCCCCCCCAAAAGCCCTTTCTTAATCCCATTCTAGGCACATTTTCTGTTGCAGTTTTCCCTTTGCATTGTATTGCTCTGACAAGTGTAATTTGAATCAGATCTGAAAGAGGTCCAGAATAAAATATATTTTGATACGATGCTGGCTGCATAGTCTTTTAAAGTTTGCTTGCATTTTTATTTTGTCTGTCTGTAGAATTTATGCCCCACCTTTCAACACAAACACCCACCAGGCAGCTTACAGTCAAATAACATATAACATTAAAATAAGCAGCATTAAAAACAGAAGAATAAATGCAACAAAAACAGCAATTTTAAGCAGAAGGCTTTAAAAAAGCCAATTAAAGGATCTTAAATACCATTGGAATAGTATGGGCTTTGCTTGGTTTCTAAAAGATGGTGCTATGGAAACAAGGTGTTCAGATGCGACCACAGAGTGGGTCCTCTTTCTGGTAATTGCCCACCACACTTCAATATATACAGTGCAGGGCTTCTGAAGATAATCGTAATTGGCAGGCAGGTTCATGTGGGAGAAGACAGACCTTACATGCTCCAGCATCAGGGGCATGATACCTGCAAATGGTGTTTTACCATAAGAAAAGATGCCTTTCAAGCATGGGTGGGCAGAACTTAGTTCCCATCTTTGGCAGATCACCCCAGACATCTACATCTACCTTCTGCCCATTCCAGTCTGTTCTAACAAGCCTTAGGCAGCCTTCCCCAACCTGCTGCCTTCCAGATGTTTCCCAGCATTCCTTAGCATTGACTATGCTGACTGAGGCAGATGGGAGTTGAAGCTCACAAATGGCCACTTGGTCGAGACCCTGGTGGATGGCTGGAATGCTGCAATCACCGGGGCACTAGACCATGTGGCTCTGAAATGCCCTCTTGCCCTGAACAGAGCTCAGACTGCACCATGGTTCACCCCACGGTTGCGAGCTCCGAAGTGGGAGGTGAGACAGCTAGAGCGCTGGTGGCGGAAATCTCGCTCCGAAGACAATCGGACACAGGTTAGAGCTGTAGCTTCAGCCTACCATGTAGCGATAAGTTCCTCATCATGTCTGCAGAGTGCTGTCCCAGAAGGCTGTTACAGTGGTCCTGAACCTGGTCGGTCCAGCTGTTCCGGAACCAATGGAGCATTCTAAGGCCTCTTGTGATGAGTTTGCAAAGCACTTTGCAGATAAAATTGACCAGATCAGGAGTGCTATTCCTTGCACTGTGGATACAGTTAGTGAACGAGGGGGACCAGTGGCAGACCGGTTGTGTGGGATCAGTTCCAGCTTCTGTCTTCGGAGGAAGTGGACATGGTGCTTTCATCTTTAAGGCTGACCACCTGTTTACTCAATCCTTGCCCATCTTGGCTCATTATGAGCTGCAGGGAGAGACTTCGGGAGGGGATCAAGGTGGTGGTGAACACCTCCCTTGAGTAGGGAGTAATGCCATCAGTCCTCGAGGAGGTGGTGATAAGACCACTGTTAAAGAAGCCCTCCTTGGATCCCCAAGACTTGAACAACTTTCACCCGGTCTTGAATCTGCCATTTTGGGGCAAGGTGATTGACCAGGTGGTGGCTTTGTAGTTGCAGGCATACTTGGAAGAAGCCTATTATCTGGATCCATTTCAATCGGGCTTCAGGCCTGGGCATGGGACAGAAATGGCCTTGGTCACCTTGGTGGATGTGGGGAGAGCTCTGGATAGGAGCAAATATTCCTTCCTTGTTCTCGATCTCTCAGTGGCTTTTGATACCATCAACCATGGTATCCTCCTGGACCGCCTGGAGGGGTTGGGCATAGGGGACACCTATTACAGTGGTTCCGTTACTTCCTCTCTGGCAGGTACCAGAAGGTAGCTCTGGGGGAGGAGACTTCAGACCCTTGTCTGCTCACTTGCGGGGTGCCACAGGGTTCTATTCTCTCCCCTATGTTATTTAACATCTATATGAAGCCACTGGGGGCTATCATCAGGAGGTTTGAGGTGTAGTGTCACCAATATGCGGATGACACGCAACTCTGCCTCTCATTTAAATCCTCACCAAGGTTGACTGGAAATCCTGTCCAAGTGTCTGGAGTCCATGAGTGGCTGGATAGAAAGGACTAAGCTGAAACTGAATCCCGACAAAACCAAAGTACTTTTTGTGGGAGAGAAGGGCAGGTTGGGTGATGTTGACCTGTTTAATGGGGTGCGGATGCCCCTGAAGGACCAGGTCTGCAGTCTGGGGGTCATTTTAGACTCCCAGCTGTCCATGGAGGCTCAGGTGCCAGCTGTGAGCCAGGCAGCACTGTACCAACTCCATCTGATACAGTGTCTGCGTCCCTATCTCCCTAAGCATCTGCCCCCATCAGTAGTTCATGCCCTGTTCTCCTTTTGCCTAGACTACTGTAATGCGCTGTATGTGGGGTTACCCTTGAAGACAGTTCGGAAGTTGCAGCTGGTGCAGAATGCAGTGGCCCGCCTGATTAAAGGCAGCCGTTGGCGAGACCACATCACTGCAGTGCTGAAGGAGTTGCACTGGTTATCAGTTGTTTTTCAGGCCCAATTCAAGGTGTTGGCATTGATCTTTAAAACCCTGTATGATTCCTGCCCAATCTATCTTAAGGAGCGCCTCCAACAATACCAGGGACACTGCTCAATGAGATCGGCCTCAGTAGGCCTTCTGTCTGTCCCATCAGCCAGGACAGCTAGGCTGGTAAGGACTAGGGAGAGGGCCTTTTCTGTGGTGGCCCCGACTCTGTGGAATTTCCTCCCTAGTGACCTCAGCCACGCCCCCTCTTTGATGAGCTTCTGCCAGGCTTTAAAAACCTGGCTGTTTTTAAAGGGTGTTTGGGGCGGGTTAGGTTTTGTTTTTTTTTTGAGCAGTGTGTTTGTGTGTGTGTTTTTGCTGTTGTTTAGTTGATTATGTAAATTTATTATTAACATTGTATGCTGCCTAGAGTGGCCAGGTAGCCGGCCAGATGGGCGGCTAATAAATAAGTGCAAAAGATCTGGAGGGCAGTAGGTTAGGAAAGGCTGGTCTAAGGCCTCAGGGGCAGGTATTTACCCAGCCTTGCTACCAGAGCCCATTTAACTGGAGATACCTGAGACCTTGCCAAGGGGGAAGGCTGTGGCTCAGTAGTATAGAGCACATGCTTGGCAGGTTCAATAGAGATAGGAAAGATTCCTGCCTGAAACCCTGAAGAGCTGCTGCCAGTCAGTGTCAACAGTACTGGGTTAGATGCACCAATGGTCTGACCTCAGTATAAGGCAGCTTCCTATCAGGGTTGATTTGATTTGATTTGACTCAAATTGATTTAAATCATGATTTAAATCCCTTCTCCAAAGGACTCAATGATTTAAATCACTAGTGAAGAAGATTCTATTTAACCATCATTTTTAATAGAAGCACATTATTGTTTGCTATAACCTTAATACATATTCAGAGATATAGGTTTCATTAAAAGGTAGGTATACAGTGGAGGACACACACAGAAGAAGTTTCCCCAGGAGTCAGGACTGCATGAATATGTTCTGTTCACTTTTGGTTTCACTTTCTATCCCCCTCCCCTATCCCTTGCATTTATATCCAGGCTCCTCCTCCTCGTTCAGATCTATTCCATCTCCCCAAATTCTCTATTCATTGACCTCTATCTTTGCGCGTAGAGAGAGAGAGAGAGAGAGAGTGCAGAATAGAACTGATCACGTTATCTCCCATCTCCATAAAATACTGTTAACATATTCATGGAATATGATTAGAAGTTGTATAATTAGTATTCATGATGATATAGTTGACCTAGACTCTTTTTTAAGATCAACCCTGCTTCCTATGTTCCCATATATATACTCTACCAGTGAGCCAAGTTACTTTAATGATCTCCGTAATCCAGAAATGTAGGTTGTTTTAGATACACTTGTCCTTTTCTGGCCCACAAACAGGAGGCTTTATATAAGGTCCTTTTGCTAGATGGCTGCAATTTATTTTTATTTTTTTTGTCAAATGCAGTAGCCGTGAATGCTGCTGTTCCCATCTGGAATGCCTATGCATTTTTATTCTTACTACATTTTTTTTAACTGCCTAATAACCTAGGTTCTCTGAGCAGTGTACAGTACTTTAAAATAAAATACCAAGTAACAATAGAACAATGACATAAAGCAAACCAGATAAAAGCACACAAGAAAACCAAAAGTAAAACATCAGGGATAAAACAGTCCAAAAATCAAAAGTGCTAAAAAAAATTTCCTAAAATGCCTGGAAAAATAAAAGAAGATATTCTCCTGGGGCTGAAAGGAGCATAATGTAGGCACCTGGCGAGCCTCTCAGGGGTGGGCATTCCACAGATGGGAAGCCACCACTGAAAAGGCCCTCTTGTAGCCATCTTCCTTGTCTCATTTGGCAGGGGCACCTGGAGAAGACACTCAGATAATGTCCTTGGGGTCCAAGAGGGTAGATATGGGTGGAGACAATCATTTGGGTGACCTGGACCCAAGCCAGGATTTAATTTGGATGTTGTTATGGGCCATATGATTCTGTTGTGCCAAAGAGGGAGCCCTTCTTCATTCTTGTATAGCTGATTATAAACAAGTAGGTCCTTAATGTCCACTTACAGCCCATCATGCTAGTCCTCATTAAGGCTGAGCTGAATGTTTTTTTCCCAGAATTTCTTTGGCTTGAAATTGGGTCTCCAGGAGGACGTAACATTTTTATAAAACCGCTCCTGTAAATTGCCTGTATCTCTGCCACCGCCACCTTTTTTCCCCTTCTGATCCTGGTGACAGTGGGCAATTGTACTCCCAGGACGCCCAGCTGTTGGCAGGTGCCATTGTCGTTTACTGCCACACCAGCTCTGGAGCTTGGTTGGTAAATAAAAATGGTGCCCGCAAGCATCTGGGACACCTCAGAGCCAACTCGCCCTAGGATCCTCTGTTTTCTTGAGGAGGCAAATTATTTTATTTTGTTTGTTTTAAAATTTCTATCCCACACTTTTATCACCAAGGGCAGCACACCAAGCCAGTGCAAATAAAGTTATAACAGCAGTAAAATTCAACAGAGGCATAAAAACTATAGGCAAATATTCCAAACACCAGATAGCCTCTTTCTCACTGAAAGAGAAGGAAGCCCGTTACAGGCCATACATACATACATGCATGAAGCATTTCCTGGCTGGGGATAAAACGTATGTCCCCTTATCGCCACCACTTCCCAATTTATCAGTTTCTTACAGGTTCTACTTAATAACATTTGTATCAGCCAGGTGCTTCTTGTAGCTGATGTTAAAAACGCTGCTTCTCAGTGGCTAAAGACTATGGCTGTGCACCGCTTCAGCCCAAACCCCCAGGCGAAGCGGGCTGCTTCGGGTCACTTCGAGCCTCCTCCAAGACAAAGCGGAGGGGGCACAAAGTGACCCAGAGCAGGTCCGGGGCTCTCCAAAGCGCCTCAGTGTGCTTCGGAGCTTCAGCACCCCTGGCCCAGCCGCACCAATGTCTTACCTGAGCCGTCCATCGCCGCCACCGCTGCTTCCATCGCCACCGTCACTGCCACCAGCTCCTGAGGCCTGGATGCAGGGAGTCGCCATTTTTAAAATGGCGACTCCCTGCAATAAGAGCCGGTGTGTGTCTAGGCCTCAGGAGCTGGCGGCGGCGATTATGGCGGTGGCAACGGAGGAGACGGACGAGGCGCTGGAAAGGTAAGGAGCTGGGGGGGTGCATGGGGGTGACGGGGCCAAAGCGGGATTCAGCCATCCAAATCCTGCTTCAGGTTCGGGGCTAAGTTGGGTCAGGGTGTGTGTGAATCAGCCCGAGCCAAATTGGGCCCACCTCCAAAGCTACAAAGTTGATTCTGAGTAGGTTTGGGGGGGTCCCTGCACAGCCCTACTAAAGTGCTCTTTCATACAGCTAAATCAAGAAAGAATCTTGTAGCACCTTAAAAACTAATATATAGCGATGTACGAATTGTGTACCTTCCGTGCTGCTTGACAGTTTGTGGCCAGTGCACCATTCCACCCTTCCCAAGCCCACGGAATTCTCTTTTTTTTCAGATAAATCTGAACTGACAACTGTAATTGCAGTGCCCAGCCGTCTCTGTGAGTTTGCATAATGTCCGCAAGAATCGCTATTTTTCATAAATATTTACGTTTGTTTTTTTTTTATTAAAATCCTCCGTCTCTGTTTACTTTCAGCCAAAACACTTCCTCTTCCTAGGGGCTTCTCTGAAATAGAATTAGGCCCTTGAGCTAAAATAGGTTCCCCATCACTAGTTTAGACCTTTGTAGGTCTAGAGTGATGGTCTGAAAAGGGCTCTGGAAGCACATTTGGCTGAGCACACAGAGCTTCCATTGTTGGGACCTCTGCCTTATCTGGGAGCTCTGGGAGCATGTGAACCATTCAAACACCAGTTTATGCCTTCATCTATAAGTAAGTCACTTTACCCTCCTCCAGGTCAGGGCTGGACCCTTCCCACATATATATACCAATACTGAACCGAGGTGGTGAAAGGCTTATCAGGGAACTGAAATGAAACTGCTCAAAAATGAGGTAGTGGTTTTATTTAGGCACTCTCTTGATACGAAGTATGTAAGTTCATACATGTAAAAACAGGCCTACAAACAAACCCCAAACGGCCTGACAAGAACCTGTGATCTACTTGGGCTTACAGAATGTTGATGCAAGTTGAGCTTGTAGACATAAGAAACAGAGATAAGAGATGGAACTCCCCAGTTCCTTTAGACTCTCTCCCCTGCCCCTTCCTTGAAACAGAGCTGCCGATAGAAAACAATGGAGAAGTTTGGGACATTTGTGTAGCTGTGATTGGATTGCAGTGTGACCACCCGGAAACAGAAGAGAGGAGTTCATGCTCTTTCCAATGTTGGTCTTATTTCATGTGAAAACTGTAATTTGTTAATTCAAAACAAATTTTAAAAATCAGTTACAAATTCATTGCGGCTGCAGGTGAGTCAATGGTCTCTGAGGCAGACAATCCCACAATTGCCTCTCCTGCTCCCTGGTAGTAAAAATACAACAATAATAAATTAAATAACTGACAATATGCTGCTCTTTCATGTCATCCAACCCTGAGGTAGATACCTCCCCCCGCCCCCCTCTGGAGAGCCAGCCCTACTTAGATGTTGGGCAGATATTGCTGGTCCCAGCTGTCTGGAAGGTTCCTGAAATAATACATTAACCATGCGCAAAAGTTTCATCGTACCAGTTATTCCTTTGTTTTTCTCTGACAAATCCCTTGGTAAGTAAGTGACAAATTCTAATTTGGCAAGGTTTATCATAGTGGCAATTACTGAAACCTATAAGGTATCGGGAGCAGCTGTCCAATACCTTATTGACTATTCACTTCAGAGGACTTGTATCTCAATGGTTTTCTGGGGCAATTTCCCCTTAAGAACATAAGAGCCCTACTGGATTAGACCAAGGTCCATCTAGTCTGGCATTCTGTTCACACAGCGGCCAACCAGATGCCCATGGGAACCCCACAAGCAGGACATGCGTACAATAGCACCTTCCTGCTCATGTTCCATAGTGACTGGTATTGAGAGGCACACTTCCTCTGGTAATCCCCACCCATCATCAGTAGCCATCGATGGCATTCTCCATGAATTTGTTTAATCCCCTTTTACAACCATCCACATTAGTGGGCCATCACTGCATCTTGTAGCACATTCTGTAGTTAACTCTGCACTATGTGAAAAAGGACTTCCTTTTATCTGTCTTGAGTCTCTCACCATCGAACTTCATGTGACGACCCTGGGTTCTAGTGTTATGACGGGGCTGGGGTGGGGATGTCTCTCAATCCACTTTCTCCACACCACACATAATTTTGTGCACTTCTATAATGTCTCCCTGTAATCACCTTTTTTCTAAACTAAACAGTTCCAGATGTGTCCTCATAGGTGAATTGCTCCAGCCCCAGATCCTTTTGGTTGCCCTTTTCTGCATCATTGCCACCTCTGTAATATCCTTTTTTTAGGTCTGGTGACCAGAACTGTACACAATATTCCAGGTGTGGCCACACCATATATTTGCATAGGGCCCCCCCCTTTGTCTGCCCCTTCGTAGACATTTCTAGGGCAGCCATCTGGTCAACAGCCTTTATCTTTACTAGGTACTGTGTGGTCAACACTGGAGTTCACTGCTCATATTATAATGGATGTACCCTGTGTTACACCCAACTTGTTTTGGGAACTTGTTAATCTGGGATAAAGACATGTGAGAGAGCCTACAAATGGGCAGTAATAAGCTCTGATAACCATTAAATTTAGCACAGGACCTGCTATTTTCAGCCAATTTAATACACTCTTGAAAGCCAATTTAATACACTCTTGAAAGTACCCAGGGCTTTTTTCATTTGCCACTTTAAAAACACTAATCAAACTTGTTACAAGTCATTTACAAGATCACCCCCCCGCGCGCGCACACACACACACACACACACATCATTGCTGCCATACATATCTCTTTACTTCCATCTTAGCGAGAAGGTTGTGAAGACTGTAACGTCGTTTGAAATGTGCTTCAATCTTCATCCTGCCATAATTAATTTCATTTTGGGAGGGAAGGAACCTCAGGAGATTATTAGCTGAATTTCCCATCCTTCAAAAGCTGCTGATGTGATTTTTCTGAGATGTTGCTCCCACTGATCTTTTTAATGATCTAAGTTTAGTATCTTGGCAAAGGTGGCTTTTGGATCTCATTAGATGTGTAATAATCACTTGCAGTTCGTTACATTGCAGGATGGCAGTTTTGCTCCGAAGCTATTGCAAAAGCTAAGCTGGGTGTCTGAGGGCTAAGCGAGAGGTGACGACCTGTCTCCGTATATGTGGGTCTGCTCCAATAAAGCAGGGAGTGGGGACCTGATTCTAAAGAATAAAGCAGATGAGAAGGGGAGCACAACGAACACTCCCTCAGCCACCACTTACAACGTTGCTGTCTTTCTCCCTCCCTGGCATTCTTCTTCGATGTTTGCATTACAAGGGGTCCAGAGGTGCCCCCCCAATGCCATTTTGTGGTGGCCCCTTTAAGCTACTGTTTTTAGTAGGCTCCGCTACAGGGTAGGCCATGATTTGCTTAAAAGTGGAAGAAGTCAGTGGAGGACTTATAGATTTCATTAAAAGCCCCACTCCCCCCCCCCCGCATTTGATCACTGCTCTTCTCTCACTTCCATTATCAGCCTGGCTAGGTAAAAAGGGATATTGATAGACAGACAATGGGGTAAGAGTTCAGTATGCCTCATCCATGCACCCCTTTTGTCTGGAAATGTCCCCTGCCATATTGCCCTCTGCACACTTTTTATATTTAACGAGAGTGGCCCTGCAACAAAATGTTGCAGTGTGTAGTGCTTCTGTTTAGGGTTCTAGCCACTCCATTACAGTCCCCCTCCACGGTTCCCACCACCAGCAGACAGACAGGATCTCTGCCCCTTGAGCATGCTTGTTTTGGGGGGCTGTGTGTGTGTTAATTTGGGCAGGGGTGGACATACTTGTGCCCAGCTAAGTGTAATTATTTGATTTCTCCACTGGTGTCTACATGGGCAGCTCCCTGCTCCATCCCTGGGGGTGTTTTAAAATGCTTTTCCTGTGTGAACCAGGAAGTGACCTATCCAGAGAATGAGATTTATATATCTATGTGTCTTTCAGCCACTCCATGGAGACACCAATGGAGACTTTTTTCAACCCCCATATGGGGGATTTCCTTTCCCCAGCACTGCCACCACCTATGGGGGACCTGCTCCTTCACAGGGTAGTCCCACCTGCAGGTTTTCTTATTTATAGCAAATGCTCATATTTCTGGGCCTAAGGAACTCTCTGCCGCTATAACTCAGAGTTCCACAAGCTGACCCTTTTCTGCTGTCACCAATTCTGTTAGAATACTTTTATTGTTTGTTTATTTATTTATTACATTTCTATACCACCCCATAGCCAAAGCTCTCTGGGCAGATTACAAAAGCTAAAACATTAAAAATACAATATACAAAGTTTAAAAGCCATTTACAGAAAACCATATGGCCAATATATAAAAACAACATATAACTAAAAACAACTTTGAACAAAAAACCATTTAACAAAAAAAAAACCCAACAATAAAACAACGCAGCTTAAAACAACGCTGCTTAAAAACAGCCAGCAGAACGAACAGGAGTTCTCGAAAGGGAAGGCCTGCAGGCATAACAGAGTCTTTAGTGCCTGCTTAAAAACCTTCAAGAAGGTCAGGTCCGCAGGCGCATTTCAAGCGGCAGGTCATTCCACAGCTGAGGGGTGGCAAAGGAGAAGGGCCCCTTGCCTGTGGCTGCCAGTCTCATGTTAGGCAGCCGCATTTCTTCACACCCTGCATATGGGGGAGGGGGTGGATTTGGGGAACCAAATGGTGGGGGAGAAGGTTTAATCCTTTCCTGCTGATGTGCAGTGGTCCCGATATGAATCAGGGTGTGCATAGTTACTGTAGACAGTGAGGAGTAAAAAAAAAAGGGGGGGTAATCCTCATCTACACACTACACAGTTAACATAATGTGTAGTTTGACTTTTACTCCCTCTATATTCCATGCCATTGAATCCTCATGGGGCTGTTTGGGTGTTGTTGTTGTTGATTCCCCTCTTAGGTTCCCCCCACCCCAGATTTTTTTGCATACCTGCAAACCTCAGGGTTACTCTGAGTCTGATGAACACTCTGTCTTGTGTGTGGCTGGTGCGGTTTTGTCTCCAGTTCTACAAGCTCGGGAAGATGTGAATCTATATTAAAAGAAATGGTAGTGATTGTGCTGCATTTAAAGGGACAGAATCCACATTTAGTTTGACCCTGTGTGTTTGTGAGTGTGTGAGAGAGCACCCACAAGTATGTGTGACTGTATCTTAATGTCATCCAAAGATATTGACTATTTTGGATTCAACACCAGTGCTGCCATATTTTTTTTTAGCTGATTACAACTTGGATAATTACAGCCGTGAGTCACATATTTAGCCGAAACAAAATATATTGATGACAAACAGCCTTCTTGTCAAGAGAAACTGAAGAGAGTGTTGTGAATCCAGATTGGGCAATGGTGGTGTGGGCGAGACAGATTGCAACCACAAGGGACTTAGGAAGAGAAATGAATGGTTGACAGTTAAGTTTCATCATTTGCAGCAACAGCAGCAGCTAAGAAAATCCAAGCAAGGATATCTCAGTGAAATGCAAAGGCAATTCTCTAATCTAAGTAAGCTAAGTCAAAAGTAATTTCTGGAAGTTTTTATAAAGGATTTGATGGCCCCCAAGAACTTCCCAGAAATTGGATTTGGCCCTTGGGCTGAAAAGGTTCAACACCCTGATGTAGAATGAAGGAGATACTCCTCATCGTAAATCAGGAGAGGGCAACTTGTGGCCCTCCAGATATTTTGCCCTACAGCTTCCATCAGCCCTAGCCAGCATAGCCAAAAGTGTGGAATTATGGGAACTGTAGGCCAAAACATAAGAGGAGCCATGCTGGATTAGACCGGGGATCCATTTAGTCCAGCATTCCATTAACACAGTGGCCAACTAGCTGTCAACCAGGAAACTACAAGCAGGGCATGAGCACAACAGCACCCTCCTACCCATGTTCCCCAGCAACTGCTGTACATAGGCATATTGCCTCTGGTACTGGAGGTAGCACATAGCCATCAGGACCAATAGCCATTGATAGCCTTCTTCTCTAGGAATTTATCTAACTCCCTTTTTAAAGCCATCCAAATTGGTGGCCATCACAACATCCTGTGGTAGCAAATTCCATAGTTTGACTATGTGCTGTGTGAAGAAGTCTTTCCCTTTATCTGTCCTGAATCTCCTATCAATCACCCAGATGACCCCGGGTTCTAGTATTTTGAGAGAGGGAGAAAAATGTCTCTGTATCCACATTCTCCACACCATGCATAACTCTGTACTCCTCTATCATGCCTCCCCTTAACCTCCTTTTTTTCCAAGCTAAACAATCCCAGCTGTTGAAACCTACTCATAGGGGAGATGCTCCAGCCCCTTGATCATTTTAGTTGCCCTTTTCTGCACATCTGATGAGCCACAAGTTGCCCACCCTGTTTTAAATGTTATGGTCCTTTTTTTTTTTTTTTTTGTATTAGCATGTTAAGTTAGGAATTATATTTCATTGAGTATCTGACCCACAGGGATGGACAAATCCGTCAATTTTGGCTTTTCATTTGTTCCATTATCAAGTTTGGTTCATTTCAAACCTTGAGGATTTTTCCAGTGTTAAATTCAGTCTTTCCCAAACTTAGAGATTATTTACAAAAAGTTTGCATGAAAAATTGTATGCATTTCTGTGTGCATTTCTCCTAATACATGCATTTTTGTATGCAGTTTTGCCTAACATACAGACTTTTGGCAAGCAATTTCCCTAATATAATGCATTTTTGAATGTTAGTTTCACTAATGTACACATGTTCTTGTCTGTACTTTCCCCTACTATGTGCATTTTTGTATGCATACATTGGCTCAGTCTTCTCCCAGAAGAGGGTCTATGACCCCCCTGGCAAAGGTGAAGTGCAGGCTGAAGGGGCAGGATTGCAGCTTGAGGTCGATAGGCATATGGTCAAGGAACACCTAATTACTTTGAATGAGTTCAAATCTCCAGGGCCAGATGAACTGCATCCTAGAGCAATAAAGGAACTGGCAGAAGAACTCTCAGAGCAACTGTCTGTTCTCTTTGAGAAATCATGGAGGATGGGTGAAATGCCAGATGACTGGAGGAGGGCTAATGTTGTCTCTATCTTCAAAAAGGGTAAAAAGGAGGAACCTGGGAACTACAAACCAGTCAGCCTGACATCAATCCCTAGGGAAAATTCTGGAGCAGATGATAAAGCAATCCATCTGCAAGCACCTTGAAAACAATGCAGTGCTTAATCGAAACTAACATGGATTTGTCAAGAACAAATCCTGCCAGATGTATCTGATCTCATTTTTGGATCAGGTCACCTCCCTTGTGGACTGTGGGAATGCTGTGGACATCATATACCTCAACTTCAGCAAAGCTTTCGACAAAGTGCCCCATGATACCTTGATGAGCAAACTAGCTCAAAGTGGGCTAGATGAAACAACGATCCGGTGGATCCACAGTTGGCTACAGGATCAGACTCAGAGTGCTTATCAATGGGATCTTTTCAAAATTGGGGAGAGGTAATGAGTGGGGTACCGGAGGGCTCAGTCCTGGGCCCAGTGCTCTTCAACATTTTTATGAATGACTTGGAGGAGGAGGTGCAGGGAATGCTGATCAAATTTGCAGATGACACAAAAGTGGGCGGGATGGCTAATACCTTGGAAGACAGAAACAAAATTCAATGTGATCTTGATAGGTTGGAGTGCTGGGCAGAAAATAACAGAATGACATTTAATAGGGATAAATGCCAAGTTCTGCACCTAGGAAAAAGAAACCAAATGCACAGTTACAAGATGGGGGATACTTGGCTCAAAAATAGTACAAATGAGAAGGATCTTGGAATTGTTGTAGATCACAAGCTGAATATGAGCCAATAATGTGATGTGGCTGCAAAAAAGGCAAATGCTATTTTGGGCTGCATTAATAGAAGTATAGCTTCCAAATAACGTGAAGTACTAGTTCCCCTCTACTCAGCACTGGTTAGGCCTCATCTGGAGTACTGTGTCCAGTTCTGGGCACCATAATTTAAGAAGGATGCAGACAAACTGGAGAGGGTTCAGAGGAGGGCAACAAAGATGATCAGGAGACTGGAAACAAAGCCCTATGAGGAGAGACTGAAAGAACTGGGCATGTTTAGCCTTGAGAAGAGAAGGCTGAGGGGAGACAGGATAGCGTTCTTCAAGTACTTGAAAGCCTGCCACAGAGAGGAAGGCCAGGATCTCTTCTTGATCATCCCAGAGTGCAGGACACGGAATAATGGGCTCAAGTTACAGGAAGCCAGATTCCGGCTGAACATCAGGAAAAACCTCCTGACTATTAGAGCAATATGACAATGGAACCAGTTATCTAGGGAGGTAGTGGGCTCTCCCACACTGGAAGCATTCAAGATGAGGCTGGACAGCCATCTGTCAGGGATGCGCTGACTTGGATTCCTTCATTGAGCAGGGAGTTGGACGCGATGGTCTTATAGGCCGCTTCCAACCCTACTATTGTATGATTTTATGATTCAATGAATTTTGAAGAATCACTGAGTTTTAGTTCACATATTGGTTCAACAGTGTGAATTTAGGGAAATTTGCATAAAAATGTGAACTGAACATTTCCCCCCGCCTATCCCTACCGAGCTCTTGCATGCAGCCACCTAAATTCTCATTCACGAGCTTCTTGTGCTATCCTCTTAAAGAAGAAGGACAGTTAAGCACATTTCCCTCCAACTTTTCAGGAGTATTCCGATTCAAAGTCAGTTCACATTGGAGAAGCTTCGCTTTAACTTGGACGTTTTCTGAATCTGTCCACATCAGACTGATTCAGTTCTGGGTTTGGGATTTGGCCAAATCCAATGCACCCCCCTAACTGATAGAACAAGTTTCCTGTGGATTTTCTCCATATTGATTTTTTTTATTAGATATTTATTTACTGTCCCACATCAAAAGATTTTGAAGTGGTGAACAGAAAACATTAAAAACAACACCATGTCAAAACAATTAAAACATTTTAAAAAGAAACACGTCAAATTTAATGAACTGCAGCTGGTCACTCAAGGTCACATCTCGAAATAACAATGTCTTCAGGAGGCACAAGAAGCAACACGACATTGGTGCCTCCAAAAGCAGGGAGTTCCACAGGAAGGGGGCCACCACACTGAAGGCTCTTTTTCTAGTAGTGGGGGTCTAGATAGCAACAAGCTAGGACATCGGTAGCATAAGGGGATATGGTGGGAAAGAGAGGGCAAACAGCCTGCAAGCACCTTCTTCCTGCTTCCTTTTAAAGTAGAGCTGTGCACAAATGGCCTCTCAAAATTCTCCACCTTATTTGTTGGCAGAAAGTTGGGTGTGTGTGTGTGGATTTTACTGAATTTCTCAAGGGGTAGCAGTTCTCAGCAGTTTCTCATGGGTTGGGTTCACCATTGGCAAGAGTTGCTTTTGAAGACGGGGGTTTGTTGGCAGGCCGGCCCCCATTTTGCATCCACCACAATGCAGGTGTGAGGGGGCAGTGTAGTGTCTACCTCCAGGGATGAGGTGGAGTTGGTGCTCTGCCAAAATCTGTCCTCCAATTTCCTGAAATGTTGTTCCCCCATGAAAGAGGCTTCCATTGTTCTGCCTCATTCTCAGGGTGTTTTAAAATTTATAATTGTGGCGCTTTTATCTGACCTAATCACTGTGAGGAGGCCGAGGGTGTTGTGTGTATGTATGTTTTCTTTCTATTACAAATCTCTCCATGCCTCTGAAGCCTCTCAGGTGGCCTGTGCTTCCTGAACTGAAAAAGCTGTATGGGAGGAATTACCTCAGGATGCCTTTCCCTACACTTTAATTGAAGTGTGGAACCCAAGGAGGTGGATGGCTGCTGGAGAGATTATTGTACTCGCACATTCCTCAGCACCAGTAGAGTAAGCACAAGAAACCCAAACCTGACCCATGAGAATTTCTCCGAAATTTTCTTCACCGCTGAATTTCTTTTCAAAAGCTATTTCTATCAAATTGAATGAGAATGAGAGGAAAATATGTGGGAGAAATTTTCAGCACAGCACTATTTTAAAGGGGCTGCTGGGAGTAGGGATGGACGAAAGTCCCTTACCTGATCCCACAGCTTGCTTCGCGGTGGGGGGGAGGCGCTCCGTCCCTCCCCCCGAAATTCTGGGCGGGGGGGAGGCACCCCATCCCTCCCCGCCGAAATTCTGGCCGGGGGGGAGGCGCCCCATCCCTCCGGCTGAAATTCTGGCCGGGGGGGAGGCGCCCCGTCCCTCCGGCCGAAATTCTGGCCGGGGGGGAGGCGCCCCGTCCCTCCGGCTGCGAATTCTGCTGTCTTGCCGGGACGCAAATGGCGGCGGCCATAGCCGCCGCCATTTGCGTCCCTGCAGTCAGCCGTGATAGGCTACGTAAATGTTTACGTAGCCTATCACGGCTGACTTTGGGGGGAAAACAAAGCGTGTACGCAAATGGCGGCGCCCATGGGTGCTGCCATTTGCGTTCCTTATTTGGGCACGTGTAGTCTACGTAAACATTTACGTAGACTACGGCGAAAATGAGGGCAACGCTATTATTTTGCGTATACATTTTTTTTTGCAAACTCAGCCGTGATAGGCTACGTAAACATTTACGTAGCCTATCACGGTGTTTTTTGAAAATCTAGCCGTGATAGGCTACGTAAATCTTTATGTAGCCTATCATGTTTGTTGTATTTTTATTTTTTTTTACTTGGAAATGGCGGCAGTGGCAGCCGGTTGGAAGACCGGCTGCTGTCGCCGCACCGCCGCCGCACCGCCGCCGCACCGCTGCCAAACCGCTGCTGGGAGCCGCCGCCGCCAGGGACATTCGCACAAGGTAAGTCCCATCCCGGGGGGGGGGCAGGGGGCAGGGGGGGCGGACCATTTCTCCACCAATTTCGGGGGGCCGAATGCGTTGGCATACGGCCTCCCGGAGATTCATGGAGAAATTCTCTGACATCCGTAGCTGGGAGCATGGTGTGAGGGAAGCTGAAGTGACCTCTGGTTCCTCTACTGGCCTGTGTTACAAGGTAAGATGTGACTGAGGCATAGTGACTGGTAACTGTGCAAAGGAAAAACAAAACAGAACTCTAGAACAACCATATCTGCCCAGTTTGACAGATTATTTCTAGAGAACACAAATGACTGCAAAATGTGTGTGTGTCTGTGTGTTTGTTGGAGGGGGGGAGTATAAGTCTATGCACCTTAAAGACCTCGAGGGTCAATTTGATGCCCTCTTTCCATTAAGAATATAATTTAATTTCTTAGACTTACATGCCAACCAATATCATCTGGCAATAAAAAGAGCTAGACATATGCTAATCGACAGCTCTGATAATTACACAATCTTCAAATTAATTAACAAGCCAACGGCAGCCAAACATTAGCATTTAGAAAGAGCTTTGCTGCATTAACTGCTAATGAGTTCATTTAAATCTATCGTGCAATCCGTTTTGGAAAGCATGGGCATATTTAATCATATTCAATCAGATTTAATAATGAAATCCTCAACATCGGGCATTGCTGAGTGTGAAATTGCCATGGAATTTTAATTGTTAAATACAGAGGTCACCATCTTAATGGCCACTGTTTAATTGAATAGCTATTTCATGTGAAAATTGGGTCATACATGTATGAGTACTGCCCTGTATCTACAGTGACTTGGATCATGGAACGGACACCAATCCAGTGGAAGCTCCTTCTCTTGGCAGAGGGGAGGTGATTTTCGTTGATTCCCCCTTTGCCCTGCAGCCCCTGCATTACCTTCCATGCTGTTCTGGAGGGTGCCCAAGAAAAAGCAAGGCTAGGGGCTAGGAAGGGAGAGAGAGAGAAGGCAGCGAGGGAAGGTGAAGGAAAGAAGCATAGCAAGGAAAGGGATTGGGTGAAGAGAAACAGCAAGGCTATGCATAATTACTAGGCAGTTGTATTTTCATATATAGGCATGTGTATTCATTGCTATGGATATATACAAATCCATGTACATGTACTTAAAAGGGGAGACGGAAGCTTTGTGGGTCCCCACGGGCACCATGGGAGGACCCCACAGGTGTCATGGCACCCATGGACATCTCGTTGGGGACCCCTGCTAGGTAGACCTCTGGCCTGGTCCAGCAGGGTTCTTATTCTGTTCAGCATTTCTTCCAATGAAGCTTTGGGACTGACTGTCTGGTGGGGTGGTGGGCTCTCCCTCACTGGCAGTCTTCAGACAGACGCTGGACAGCCATGTCTTGGAGAACTGCAGCATCAAGCAAGGGGTTTGGACTGAATGGCTGAGAACAGGAGTCAGCAACACGGTGCCTGTGAGTGCCCTGGCACCCGCCCCAAACTCCCTTGCACTCCCTTCTTCGTGCACCCACTCACACACTTCCCCTGACTGTGAGCCCCCCCCCACTGCCTACTTCACCACCACTTCACCGCCAAAGCCCTAAGGAGGAAGCAGGAAGTCAACAGATCCAGGCAAGGGTGGGATAAGCAAAAAGAGAATTCCCTGAAAAATGACAAATGTGCCTGCAGGACTAGAAAAAGAAAACACAGATGTGCCATGAGATGAAAATAAATTATATATAGGTCCTCGGGACCAAAAAGGTTGCATATCCCTGGCCTAAAAGAACCCGTCCATCTCTGTGACTCCGTGAGAAGCGCCCTCCCCCACAAGTGTGGTGTTCCACAAGTGCATCACATGCACACCGCAACCACACAGGGCCTTGGGTAGTTGCTTGGCTCGCCCGCCCCTAAATCTGCTCCTGCCTGCGACGCTCCAGAGTGGAAAAGATGGCCTCAGAACTGTCCATTGCTGGAGATATTTAAACAGAGGCTGGGAAAGCATCTGTCAGGGAAGCTATAGTTGCATTTTGCATAGCAGATCCTGCACAGAACAGCGGATCGGTCTAGATTATCTCCAGGTTGCCTTCTAGTCTATGTTTCTAGGTAGCCTTGTCTTGGCGGGTGTATCTTTAGGCTTTAATTATTTAATTTTCACATGGCCTACTAACCGTTTTATCATTGTTTCTCATCGCCTGGGAATTTCTGATGTTAATATGAAGCTCTAAACGTAGGGTTACCCCCTCCTCCCAAGCCACCTTCCTCCACCCCCCCACCCCACGCCAGAAAATATTCAGACATTCAAAAGCCAGATCTGGATTTTTGCAGCTTAGGCTCTGGTGTAAATTAAGTGAGAGCTCCTATATCGTTTCCGAGAATCTATGTCATAAATATCCCCATTAAGTAGCAATTAAGATGCTGGGATTTAGGCTCTATGCTGTTCTAGGAGGTAATTATAAAAGAATTGGATTAATTAGCCACTGAATTATTTATGTAGACATAAATATTGCACATGCGATTAGTGTTAAATAGGATATTGCTACCCAACACCCCCCCCCCCGAAAAAGCGAGGTAAAGATAAATTGATTTTCACGTTGCTGCTTTAATTCCCTGCCCACCAAATAAAAAACTGAGATTACTGAGATTTCTCTCCAAAGTGAACCATCCCTTCTGTTAGAACTTGTGCCTCAAATGACCACCATAGTCTTATTCAGGTATTCTTGAAGACTGTTGTTTAAACACATAAGGAAGGGGAGTGCTCCAGCTCTGTTCCTCTCCTTCAATGCTCTTGTTGCACTGGATGTGTTGAGGGCGATTGTCTAAAATGGAGTCTCCTCTATCCGTGAGGGCTCTTCACACAACCATAATTCCAGATCACGTGGAGAGCCCAAGAGACATCTGTGCCTCCCATCCGTCACGGGTGTCTGCTAATGCAATCTTTTAGAGGCACCACACAAGGAAAAAACAAAAACAAAACCCCCACCCTAGTGCAATCCTATACATGTCTACTTAGAAGTAAATTCCACTGAATTCAATGGGGCTTACACCTAGGAAAGTGGGCATGGGAGCGTAGCCTAAAGAACTCCTTTCTCTGTTGTGGTATAATTTATGGCTGGACAATTTATGTATTGATTGATTTGATTACAGTGATATGATTAGATTGGATAGGTTTCTAAGGAGTCTTACCAAAAGTAGAAAACAAACAAAAAATAATAAACAAATTAAAACAAAACCATTTAAAAAAGAACATTAAAACACCACAGTATAAAAGCAGTCAACAAAATTCAAACAAAGACCAAATAACACAAAAAGAAGATACATCGAATTAAAAAAGCCAGGGGAAAGGAAGAGGTCTTTGCGTGATGCTGAACTGGTATCAAGGCAGGCGTCAGGTGAGCGCACTCCGTAGTTTGCGGGCAACGACCCTGTAGCCCTTTCCCTTGGACCCAGTGTTGTCCACTGCAGTTCAGATGGTGGGGACACTCCGAGAAGGGTCCCTGCTGAAGAGCTTAGTCTAGACATTCAGCGGAGGCTGGTGGCTCTGATGTCCGTGGGGCAGTGAGTCTGCTCTGGGTTTCAGTCAGAACCAGTTAGAACTCTAAAGGAGCTATCCGCACCTTGGATAGCTCCGTTAGAGTTCTGACTGGCTGTGACTGAAACCCGGAGCAGATTCACTGCCCCACTGACATCGGAGCCACCAGCCTCCGCTGTGTACATTCATTCTTGTTAGTTTTGAGAGAGAATGAAAAATCTTAATAAATCATAGAAGCATAGAGCTGGGAAGGCACCTCAGAGATCATCTACTCCAACCCCCTGCTCAGTGCAGGCTCTGCACTGCAGGCTGCAGCTCCTGCATCTCTGACAAATGGCCATCCAACTTCAGCTTAAATGCCTCCAGCGAAGGAGAAGCCACCACCTCCCGAGGCAGTCTGTTCCACCACTGAATGGCTGTCACCATTAAGATTGTTTCCCCTAGCATGCAGCTGATATTTGCTTCCCTGCAATTTCCACCCACTGGTTCTATCCCTGCCCTCCAGAGCCACAGAAAATAGGTCTGCTCCATCTTCTTCTGCATGGCGCCTTTTCAGATATTTGGAGACCACAATCACGTCTCCCCTTAATCTTTTCTTCTGCAGGCAAAACATATGTAGTTTTTCAACTGTTCCTCATATGACTTGGTTTCCAGACCCGTCTCCACCCTGGCTGCTCTTCTCCAGACGCACTCCCAATTTGTCAATGCCCTTCTTAAAATGGGGCACCCTGAACTGGACACGCTACTCATGACTGATGTAAACACTGTTGACCCTATGCCGACCCTGAACACTGCCTAGCTCTGGCCCCATTTCCTATTGTGTCTTGGCCTCACTTTCTAGCTCATGCTAGCCTCACCTCTCAGCCTGGCTCAGGGGCCTAGCCATTTAACATCGCATTTTAGCTACCGACTGAGTAAAGCCATTTGGATGTGGACACCTTGAGCTCAAATGCTAAGCCTTAATACATAGGAAGAAAGATGTTATCAGAGTGCATTCCAGAAACCATCTCAGTTCTTGGAAGTGCACAAGTGATATAGAAGCACCAGGGCTCACAGGGCCACATCTTCACAGCAGCTGTGGGGGAAATGGATTTTCCCAGCATTCCTTGTTGTAACACAAAATATTTGTGGGTGGCTTGTCTTGAATGGGCCATTAGGACTGGTTAGCTTTACAAGAGCCCTGCTCCTGCTGGAGACACAAACTGCTAGAACTGGTTTGTCAATGTGGTTCAACAAAGCTGCCTGAATTTTGGGTAGGGATGTCAGGGAATATTCCTCTGACTTTTGCTGGTTTTGCTGCTCATTTTATTTGGATTCATGTTCTTTTAATTTACCACCTTTTAATATTTTTATGCCTCGAAGTTTTTAATTGGTTTCTTTTAGAAGTTGTTTCAACTGGGTTTTATCCATATTTTATGTTTTGTTGGTAGCGATCCTATTGCCACTAGACAGCAACTGAGCGGCCACAGACAGGATACTTCAGATTCCCTGATCCAAAGCTGGAGACAGAGCTCCAAACTTGGAGGTGGGAAATGTAGATCTGACCCCCTCCTCCTCCCCCTCACAGCTGGCATTGAAAGAACCATGCTGTTTACCTCTCCGAGGTTGGAAAAGCAACCTTGGAGAGGGGGAAAAGGGGGTGTCTTGGTGAATGGGGAGGGGAGGAGACTGGTGAGGTCAAGATATGAGCTATCCTGAGGCCTGTCCAACCTCTTTCTCTCCCATTCTGAAATGCTGTTGCTAGACAGGCAAAAAACCCTGTCTAATGAAAATGCAGGGTGGGAGGACAGGGAGGTGAAGATGGCCTCCGCAGCTCCTCCCGCCCTGCATAGGATGATTGTAATCCTCCGAGTGGGAGATTCAGGACAGATACAAGGAAGTTCTTCTTCATAGAGCGCATAGTTAAACTATGGAATTTGCTACCACAAGATGTAGTGATGGCCACCAATTTGGATGGCTTTAAAAGGGGGTCAGGCAAATTCCTGGAGGAGAAAGGTATCAATGGCTACTAGTCCTGATGGCTTGATGCTACCTCCAGTATTAGAGGCAGTGAGCCTATGTGCACCAGTTGCTGGGGTATGTGGGTGGGAAGGCATTTTTGCACTCCTGTCCTGCTTGTGGGCAGCTGGTTGGGCCACTGTGTGAACAGAATGCTGGACTAGATGGACCCTTAGTCTGATCCAGCAGGGCTCTTCTTAGGTTCTTACATTCTTGTGAGGGTGGAGCCCTTAGGATTGCACCCTAAGAATTCTTTCTCAGAAGCCACCTTGGGAGGGTTTTCTACCCTTAAGAGCAGCATTTAAAAGCATTTAAATAATGACATTAACTATATAGGCAACAAAAGGCAGTCACTACGCAAGAGAATTAATGGGCATAAATCAGATATTAAAAATAGTAACACCCAGCAAGGGTGAAGGGAGCATTTCAGTCTTCCAGAATATTCTGTAACAGACCTTAAAGTCATCATCCTTCAACAAACAAGTTTCAAAGGAAGTCTGGCTGAGTTGGAATTCATTTGCAAACTGACACGATCAGACTTGGGCATAGCAGAGATGGGGACTGGTCAGCTCATTACAGGAGGTAATTTTCACTCCTTAGGTGTTCATTGACCCTATCCATCTTGCTAAGCGTATTCATCTCCAGATTCTAGCTGATAGCAGGTCACACTTGCACTGACTGGCTCTTGAATTCATTTGTTTGGTTCTTGTATTAATTTGTGCTCTGCCTGGTAATGTGGCATTATCTATTGCCATTTCCTATATTCCTTAGCTTTGGGGGCTCTCTTTTGTAAAGAATCTCTTTTTCCTTCCTCGCTTTATATTCAGGATATAACCCCTTTGACCTGCTGAACTGTGCAACTAAGAATCTAGTGCCTGAATTTGCCTTTTTTTTCCTCCTCCCTCCCAATCTCCTTTCCTTTTGTGTCATGTTTTTAGATTGTAAGTCTGTGGGCAAGACTGTCTTAAGAAATATCTTTGTACAGTGCCTTGGGAGCCTTTTTGGCTAAAGGGTGGGATAAAAATGCAACCAATAAATACATAAATAAGACGAATATATGTGTTAGTTTTTGTCAGGAGGGGGGTTGGAATAGGAACACTCAGCCCTGTGTGAAGCTACCCATAGGGCAAGCCACAGCAATAAGGTTTTGAATGTAGCCCTGGGCCGTGAAGTCTTTTCAGGATTTGCACTGGCCCTGCCCATCAAGACTGGCCATTGGGTCCCTCTTAACTGGAAGGGCTATAAAAGACTTCCTGTTTGGCCTGAGACTGCCTGAGTAACCTGGTCTTCCTGGGTCTTGCATGTTTTGCTATCGTTCTTGGTCCCAACTCAACACCTGGGATGGATCTACATGGGGGATTTACTCAGTGCTACTGTGCCTCACACAAGTGCATGACACATGATGTTACCCCCAATCTGCATCAGTCCTGGGTTTTCATGCTGTTGAAACTGCATTTTTGCAGTAATTTTGTAATGGATTTTCCCATAACTCTGGCTTCAGTGCTGGCTGGGGGAAGCAGCACTGAGAGGAGGAAAGGAATGCCGCATCAGCAAAGAATGGACCCAAGGCAAGGAGCTGGCGTCGTGCTCTGCTGAGTGTGCTGTATCTTTTCCCAAATAAGCCTTACTCCCAAGAAAGTCAGCATGTTGCTTTCAGGATGACTTTCCTTTCCTTTCCTTTCCTTTCCTTTTTTTCTTTTTTTCTTTTTTTTCAAAAAAACCCCTCTGCTTCTGTGCAAGTCTCCATATTTGCATAAAATGAACGGGCCTCTAGGAACAACTAGCTGCAAACAGCCCAGATAAGCATCTCTACTCAGAAGGAAATCACATTGTCTTCAATTGCACCTACTCAGCACAGGAGAGGAGAGAAGGGTGTGGGATTGGGAATTGCTTTCTCCTTTGTTTTAAATCTCCGCTTATCTGCCACAGCAGACCTGTAAGTAAGTAAGTAAGTAAGTAAGTAAGTAAGTAATAGTTTATTATGGTCACAAGACCAGCAAAACAGTAGACCTGTGCATATGTTCAATGTTGATGCTGCGAGACTCCACTCACATATGCCCGAACTAATTCAGTTTCTCACGCAGTCTGCCATGCAAAAGTGTTTCTTTCGTCATGTATAAACCACTTTAACTGGCTGTGTGTGCCGTGGGAGGAGGAAATCCAAATGGATGAAAACACGGTTTCAAATTGGGCTGTGCACAGCTTCGGCCCAAGGCCCGAACCCCAAGTCGAAGCGGGCCACTTCGGGTCACTTGGTGCCCCTTCCAAGGCGAAGCAGAGGAGGCATGAAGCGGGTTGGGGGCTCACCGAAACACTCTGTGCACTTTTGAGCTTTGGTCCCCAACCCAGCCCCCCCCCGGTGCCTCCAGGTCCTTACCTGAGCCACCGCCGCCTTCTCCACCTTCTCCACAGCCGTGCTGCTGCTGCTATTGTCTTCACCGCTGCCTGCCACTGCCGCCGCCATCTCCCGAGGCCTGGATGTGTGGCGACTCTTCCTGCAGAGAGTTGCCATTTTTAAAATGGTGACTCCCTGGAAGAAGATGAGTCACCACACGTCCAGGCCTCGGGAGATGGCAGCAGCGGGGCGAAGACAGCAGCAGCGGATGGCGAAGGAAAAGAATAAGAATAAGAAGACAGCAGTAGCAGCAGCAAAGGTGGTGGTGGAGCGACAGAGAAGGTGGTGGCTGTGGCGGCAGGAGAGGAGGAGGTGGCGGCCCAGGTAAGGAGCTGGGGTGTGTGTGTGGGGGTGTCCAGGGGGAACCTGAAGCGGGGTTCGCCATCCGAACCCTGCTTTGGGTTCGGGGCTGAGGCAGGTTGCCCCCCCCCCCATATCTGCCCAAGCTGGATTGGGCCCGCCTTGGAAGCCACACAGCAGTTTCCGAGTCAGATCGGGGAGTCCCTGCACAGCCCTAGTTTCAAACTGAATCACGTTGGAAAGCATCTCTGTGTAGATTGACCCCTGGTTCCCGGATCTTCTCCAACTGCTCCTTATGGCCCAGACCTGGCTGGCTTCATGCTCCTCTTCATGCTTTTGTCTTCAACTAAACTATCTTAAAGCATGTGCAAACACACTCCAAACAAAGCAACCCTAGCAGAACTGACCAAAAGCTAGAAAGATTTCCATCAGGACAATATAGTAATAATCAGGAGTGGGACCACTTCAAGGTCAATCCATAGCTTATGGGGGGAAAAAACAATATCCATCAACCCCCTAGTAACAGAAATGATGTCTGAGCCCATAAAATAGCCGTTTGTATTCTTATTGGATCTCCAAAGCCCCCAGAAATGTGAGAATCTCTGGTCAGGTCCACTTATTCCGTCTTTGCCTCTAAAGAATTAAGAATCTTTCCCCCGCTTCCTGGCTGTGTGAACTGGTAATTAAAAGAAGGAGGCTTATTACACAGTAAGTACCTTATAAATCAAGAAGCAAATAAGAGTACATGGGGGCCATTAGCAACTGTGTGCTAATAGTTCCCCTTCTGCAGTTGCTATTATGGAAAGAAATTTTATGCCACATTATTATCCCAGTGACTGCCTGTCATTGATACTTCATTCCCCCAGTTGCACAAGGGGCGGATTTAATCCTTGATGACAGCAGTGAACTTGATACCAAAGACCAGCGCTGCCGCTTTGGTGTATTCACCAGGGCCGGCCTGGCCATAAAAAGGGGCAAAGCGCTCACTTCAAGGAGGCAGGTGCCGGGGTGTGCGCCTGTCTCTGTTCCTGCTTTTAGCTTAGGTCTTTGTGCACCACTGCAAGTGTGGTAGTGACACACAAAGACAAAAGTTGAAAGCGGGAAGAGAGACACCCTCCCGGACCCTCCACAAGTATGGCGGAGTAGATCCAGTATTGGAGCTGGACCAAAGAGACCTGGATTCAAGTCTCCTCAGTCAGCCATGAAGCTTGCTGGATGATCTTGGGCTTCTTACTGCTTCTTGCTCAGCCTAATGTACCATACAATGGGGAAGAAAACCTCATACTGTCCTGAGCTTCTCAGAGGAAGGTGGGATGTCTGTCTGTCAGTCTGTCATCTATCAATCATCTGTCTATCACTATGCAGGGGGTTGCCTGCTCGCATGTAGGGCTACTGGGGAAGGGGAATATGGGCACACATACAAATGCCACCCCAACATCCCTGCATGCCTGGCTTCCATTTAGGCCTTATCAGCATTTCAGATCATGAGAGCTGTATAAACACATTCGGCCGACTGCACTTAGAGTCCTGTTCAGACCTTCATGCTCAATGCATGAAGGTCTAAATTGAAGCTAGATGCACAGTGGAGGTGGGACTTACATGTGCAGCCATTCCCCCTCCCCACATTAGCCCTACACATAAGCAATTAAATGTTTGCATAGGGCGTCCGTCCATCCATCCATCCATCCATCCATCCTTCTATCTATCTATCTATCTATCTATCTATCTATCTATCTATCTATCTATCTATCTATCTATCATCTATCTAATCTCCCTATTCAAGCATTCTGTACACGAACAGAGCAAACACGTGAAGAGAAGGAGCACTCCAGCCCTACCCCTCTCCATTGTCAAGTTTGTCACCCCCAACTTGTGGAGAATGACAGTCTGAAGAGGAGCACCTCCACGGATCCAGGAGGCTGTCCTGTATTCACACTATCATCCTCCACAAATACAAGGTGAAGGAAATGCCTGAGGAGGGGGTGGGGCTAGAGAGCTCCCTCCCCTCCCACATTTACTCTGTTCAGCTACAGAATGCCTGAATAGGGCTTGGATCTAGATGTATACATGATCAGAGAAGGGTATCATTTTCTTCATATCCAAAATGCCAAAGGCCAGCACTGGTCTTTATATGAGCTGTAACATTTGGTGACTTTGGGGTTCCATTTGGATGATTCCTCCTCCCCGCTGAACTGTGACCAGTGCAAGCCAGAGCAGCACCTCCTTAGCCACCTGCCTTGTCCCTGCCTATACATTTAGGGAAAGATCAGCTGATTACTTCCTACACACCCTTACAAATCACATGGGATCACACAGTTGATTTGTTAATAAAATCAGGAAATCAACAGTAATAATGCCATGTGATTTGTTAAATTTAGTTGTGCGTGCATGCTGGATGATCTGCCTGTGTGTGAGCAGACAGGAATGGTGGAGGCCGGGATGGCATGTCAGATGGGTGGGGGGAACAATGCATCCCAGAACCCATGGTCTATTGTAGGGTTGCTGGGTGGTTTGTTAACCATCCCCACCACCCACCCTCATGACAACCTGCACACCCAAAGGGTAATTAGGGAAATCAGTCAGTATGCAATTGCCATGTGCAGGGGTGGTTAACAAGGCACTGTGGCTTATTAACCACCCTTATCATGCAAACCAGCTCTTTGTATGTGTGGCCTTCAACTGGGTTAGGGATGGCATGGGCGCCCAATTCCATCTGGGAGTCCAGTGGAACCCCCCTGTCCACACCCCCAAGCCCCACTTGCCAAGCCCCGTGCTCCCTGCCTGCACTCGGCGAGTGGCTGCATTCACCCCAGTGGCCTACTTGAGCTCCGCTGACTCCATTTTTTGAAAAATAAAATGGAGATTGCATAGGACATGGCCACCAGGGTGAGTGTGGGCTGCCTGCCGAGCATAGGAGGGGTTCGAGCATGGTCTGGGGACTGGCAAACAGGGGCAGGGGCTAGGCAGGCATCCAGAGAACCCGGACGGGGGTGGGTTCGCACATCCCTGGTTGGCATAGGAGGTGGAGTAGATCGGGGTGCTGAACCTCTTTCAGCCTGAGGGCTGAAATCAGTTTTGGAGAAGCTCTTGGTGACCACAGTCAAGAGGTGGGTGGAGCCAAAGGCAAAAAGGGGTGGTGCTCAGATACAGAAATATACCAGCATATTTTAGCTCTAGGCCCATACTTCCAGTAACAACGTCTTAGTGGAGGCATTTCAACCTTTTAGAAATGGGCGTGGGGGCTGTGGAAAACCTGGGAAACTACTAAATAATTGGTGGTCAGAGGGAAGGGGGTGGGGCCCAAGCAATGGGGCATGGCCTTCTGGGAAACCCCTGAGGGCCAGACTGGGGCTCAAGGTGGGGTGGGCCTGAAGTTCAACACCCTGGAACCGATCTTTGATGTTGCGGTGAAGTTGGTGGAATTGGTATTCCCAATGTTCTACAGGACTGTTTCCCCTTGCCGCTTCTCCAAGATGAGTTCTTCTGCCTTGGAAAAGTTAGCAGTCATAGCAGTGGTGATGGTAGGGACAGTGGTGGCTCCAATTTTGGTGGGGTGATGAATCCATTCTGGGTTTCAGTCAGAACCAGTTAGAGCTCTAAAGGAGGTATCCAAGGTGCTGAGCCTATTTGGGGGAATAGGCTTCAGCACCTTGGATCGCTCCTGCAGAGCTCTGACCGGTTCTGACTGAAACCCGGAATGGATTCATCGCTCCACTGAAATCGAAGCTACCAGCCTCCGCTGGGTAGGGAAGATATGCAGGGCCCTGTTTTGATCGTTTGAGTTGCTCCTTGAGCCTTTTTCTTCCCCAGTTGGAATACTCAAAAAGACCTGAACGCTTTTGTGTTGCACGGGAAGGCGGACACCCACGTTTTCCTCATCCAGGCAGGTTTTCACTTGAAAAGTATTCAGACATGAGTTTTCCCCACCTGAATTCTCAAATGCAATGCTGTGTATGATTCGCTCTTTTTCTGAATGGACATATGGGCTTTCAGTCTGAAGCACTGACAAGCGAGAGCTGTCGTGTTTTATGATCCTTTGCTCACTGCTATGCTGCAGTTCTTTCTTTATGCCATGAGGTGGCACTCACGTTCTATAAACGTCCCTGGAATTGCATGGCGTGGTGGTGGGGTGGGGGATGTAGGATCCTGCTAAGTCCAATTCATTCTATTTTTAAGATGTGTATTTGTTTTATAATATCAGGGCTTTTATAATATACCTAATTATCCCTGCTAAATGGGCAGGGTCTCTGAAAGGCTTAATCAGTACGATCTGAAGTAAAGATATAATATGGCTGTATAATTTTCCAGCCAGAATCGGCACAATTTTATTTTATTTAAGGCTTTGAGTGTACTATTTTGAGGAGAGGGTTATAACTCCTATTTATGTGTATGATGAACAATCAACAACCATATAAAATGGCTTTATGGAGCTACAGTGCGCCACTAAATTATATGGCCGGAGAATGCCGCTCCTGAGTGCAAATTTTCCAATTTCATTTCTTGTGGGGAGGGGTGGCAACATGGGTTGTGGCAGCTTGCTCCATTTTTCAAGGAACAACCGAAAACAGACTTGCTGAGCAATGCTTGCCAAGTTCTGTCCTGACCCTTGGAAGTCGATGAAAAGACCTTAGGTCAGACTTAAAGAGGTGAGGCCTTGGAAAGGGATTAAGCAGTAGGGCCATCCCTCAGTGGCAGAGACCAGGGTTTTGGTCTCCCCTCCAGATTTCCTCCTCTCAATGACCTTATAAGGTAAATTAGGCCAAGAGAGAATGTGTGTCGTGCTTGACCTGAGGCCAGGCCAGGAAGTCTCCTCTTCTAGTGAAGATTCTGAGGCTGAACAGCCCATGAGACTCCTCCTGTAGGCACCCCTCACAAGCCCTTAAGCAACAGGTCCTTGAGGCACCATGGACGGGCTCCTGACAAACTTGCCTTGCCCATGGAGTCAGAGGAGGAGGCTGAACAACCGCCCAGCCAAAAGAAACTCTACTCCTCAGGAATAAGAGGGCTCCTCAGAAGTAGGAGGGGTCCACATGAGCAGGGGGCTCTCCATGAGCAGGAAGCTTGGAGGATTGTGTCTGGGTGGGGCTCTGAAGACCAGGCTGCATAAGCCTTCAGTTCTGGCCTATCCTCTGCTGGAACAAGAAAGGTCCTATACTCTGTGTATCCCACGTTTCTGACTCTTGACTTAGCAGCGATCCTAACATCGTGCCTGTCCCTTGCTTTCCCCCTTTGTATTTGCATTAGGGTTCGCTCAGTGACCCTGCTAACAGACCAAGCTCACGAAGGACAATGGCTGGCCCAAGTCTCCCAGTGAATCTCCTGGCTGAGTGGGGAAGGTCAGCCCACATGCCCTGGTTCCTAGTCCAGAAGTGTGCACATTGGTTGTGGGTACTTGGTGGGGATGGAAATATGTGCTGCACATGCTCCAAGCCACTCTCCTTGCCTTGTGCATGTGCCCTTCTTTCATCCTTGTCCAACTGGCATCCCTCCTCCTGCTCAGGCCAATGACTTGCTCTGCAGCATTCAGACACCAGTTCCTGCCTTGATGTATCCTGTTCCCCTCCCGTCCTCGTGATGCTGCCCAAACCTGATTGCTTCCTCCTGAGGGATGGGGCCAAAGCAAAAGCGGCTAGGGATGTATGAACCCCCCACTGTCCGGTCTGTGAGGGGTCCATGGAAGGGCAGTTCAGGCTGTTAGGGCCCCACGGAGTTCTCTGGAGCCCAGCCATAGGAGTTGGTGGAGTGGCTCTCTGGCTCCCTATAAGATATGATATGTTAATGGCAGTTGCCATTTGCCTACTGTGGGAAAAATACAGCCGTAGACGGCATATTTTATGCCATCTGAGGCTGTAAAGCACTGACTTTGATCTAAATTGCAGCTGTTTACAGCTGTATTTAGGTCAAAGTGCTTTATGGCCACAAATGGTGTACAATGCACCATTTATGGCTGTAACTTTCCTGCGATAAGCTAATGGCAGCTGCCATTAGTGTATCGTGTCTTATAGGGAGCAGGAGAACCGCCCTACGGGAACTCCTCTGGACCTGGAAGTACTTGCAGCCACTCCGCCATGGACTCCGGAGGTCAGATTCTTTGGAATCTGGGCTCATTTGAGTCCGTGGCAGAATTCTCCAGCATCCCTAGGCAAGGCCCAAACTCAAAAAATGCCAGCACATTTTAGCTTAAAGCTCTTACTGCCAGAACCTAAGTTTTAGGAGAGACCGTTCAACCTTTTATAATGCGGGGAGGAGGTAGGGATGTCAGAGAATTTTGCCACGAATCTCGGGGAGGCCAAATGCCAGTGCATTCGGCCCCCTGAAATTGGTGGCAAAACGGTCCGCCCCCCCCGGGACAGGACTTACCTTGGGCGAATCCTCCTGGCGGCGGTGGCTCTGGCGGTCAAAAGGTAAGTGACTTTACCTTTTGATTTTCAATTTAGTCAAAAGGTAAGTGACTTTCGTACATCCCTAGGAGGAGGGATGCACAAAAGCTAGGAAACCACAAAGTGATCAGTGGTTGGAGGAAAGAGGGTTGGGCTGGGGGGAAAGGGGTGTGGCCGTATGGGGACCTCCAGTGGGTCAGATTTGGCCCCCAAGCCTGAAGTTCTGTACTCCTGGTACAGAGCTTGAACAAAAGTTCTTCAGCTAGCTGAAATGCAGCCTTTACCTTTTAATTAGGCATACAAACAATCTTGCATAGAGGTGTTACCATTTAAAAGGCTAACATGAAGAAATCTAAGAAAGTATGGCAGAATCTAAGAAAAAGAATGAAGCATCTGGCCTCTGCTTCATTAGTTTCCTCATTCTCTGACTTCCTAGATGCGAATCTGTCACAAGCAAGAGTAAAACCTGAAAGCCTCATTATCACCAGGGCATAGTCTGAAGGCCCATGAGGCAGCTGAAGCCTTGCTGAAGCTAAGCAGGTCTGGGTCTGATCAGTGCTTGAAGAGGAGACCACCTGGGAACCACATGTAGCCACCTCAAGTTCCACAATGGAAGAAAATGGGGATATAAATGTAAAAAATAAACAAATAACCCACTTTCATTAGTCAGGAGGGTCCGACAATTACCTCGGTGCTTTGGCAGAGGATGTCACTGTTCCTGCTCTGAGGAAACTCCTGAAGCTGCACTCCCTCACATTCCACTACACCATTGGACATGTGCTAACAGTGGCATTCCTCCTAGGAGCCTAGCAGCTGTTCTAAGAAGGTCTTTCCTGGGCAGCTGGGAGCCCTGGTGCCGTTACTTTTCAAATTAATTACTGCCTGTGTGTTCAGAAGGCCGTTCTGAAGACATCAGCCCGTTGCAACTTCTCTGAGCAAATGCTCCCTGTTCTGCCTGCTCACCTTGCCCTAGGATGTTTTACCTTCGCTCTCCAAAATCTCTCCTCTGGGAGAGATCATGTTTGAAAGGTGAAATCAAACACGTAAATATTTACCGGAGGAAACCAATTTCATGTCCTTTCAAACTAAATTGCTTTTTAGGGGTGGGAGGGGAGGATGGGGAAGAAATGCTTCAACAGGAACTGTAAGTTCAGACAGAAGCCTGAGCTGCTAGGTGGATGGAATTTTAAAACATGCTCCTGATAGATTCCTGTTGACAATGCTAAGCTCGTCTGAAGGTGCGGACGTTATCTGCCGTGCAGAGAGGTAACGCTTATTTCTCACTTGTTAATATACTGCCCAGAGTCGTTGGCTTTGGAATGATGTTTGTGTCCCTGCCAGTTTTGCTGTCCAAGTGGCAGAGTGGAATTTATCTAGAAGCTGTTAAAATCCCTTTTTTATTCTAGACTTAAGAAGCTCTTGGATAGATCAAGATTTATTTCACTGTAGACCAAAGGACTCTGGCATGCTAACTAGTTCTGTGATCCCTGAGCAGTCGGCATCCACGAAGCTCTTTGGAAACTGGTCTTCACATACAAAAAAGATTCGTTTTTGTGTCTACTGATTCCATGGAAATGGTGAACCAACTTACTTTAAAAATATAGGTACGTCCAGGCTAAAGTTAGTTATGATTAACTTGTCCCATGCATGACCATGGCACAAGTTAATTTTAGCTAGACTCTAGCCTTGGAAATGTGAGATGTTTAGAGAATTCTGTTTAATAATATTTCAGGGGGCAGGGGGAAAAATAGGTCTGCCAAGTAATTATGGCGTTTTAGTTAATTTAGGGAGCAGTCCTATTCAGATAGGTGGCCGCCTCCGAACTCAGAGGCAACTGCCTGTCCAAAGCAGGTTAGGAGAAGCACGGAGGGGATCGTTCCCTCCGCACTTCTCCTGCCCTCCATTTTTGGCTAGACAGCCAATTGCGGCTGTGTAGCCGTGGGAGGGCTAAGCAGGCGAGGAGGCTGCTGTATGACACATTGGATGTCGACACCCTCCCTGCCCTGGAATGCCCCAGGAATGCCCTGTTTCAGCTGATCCATGCTCCTCTTGCAAGCATGGAGGACGGGGCTGCTCTGCACTGCCTCGGAGGCAGCGTGGAAGTGGGGGGAAGTCGGTTCCCAGAAAACCAGATATCCTATGGCCATCTAGCCACTGTCTAGCAGCCATAGGATTGCTCCCTTAATGGATAATTTAATCAACTAAAATAAATCAAAGGAAAAAATAATCAACTGCCAATTCGAGATGTGAAAAGATGAGTAAATAAAATTAATAAAAACAAAAGCTACAACAACTCATTGTTAGAAGGAATGACCATGTTTACCATTAGTGTTGCTGCTTACCTCCAGTTCATTTCAATGGGATGTCTGCAAGAGAACTTCCCACTGGATTGAGCCCCACAAAAGCAGTAGCCTTTAAAAAGTGCCCTCAACTCACATATCCATGGGCTAAAACTCTCCCTTCCTGATAGTAATGAATCAATTAAAGGTTCAGTTGATTACTCTACTGATTATAGTTTACAAGCCTAAAGAGTTAAATTGCAATTGAACCACTAAGATGGTTTATCTGTTTATATAATTTATATCCCACGCCTTCAACATAAATTTATAAAGTTATGTTCCAGGGTAGCTAACCAAGTAGTACCAAAAATAGGTACATTATTGTTGTTGCTGTTGTTGTTGTTATTTAATCAAGCAAACAAACTAACACAATGAACTAAAAAGCCACTGTCTATTCAAATACACAGTAAAATCAAAATGCTCTAATTTAAAAATGGCAACATTAAAAAAAGGTAAAGGTGTCCCCAACCAGTTGTGTCCGACTCTAGGGTGTGGTGCTCATCTCCATTTCTAAGCCGAAGAGCCAGCGCTGTCCGAAGACGCTTCCATGGTCATGTGGCCGGAATGACTGAACACCGAGGTGCACGGAACGCTGTTACCTTTCCCGCCGAGGCGGTACCTATTTATCTACTTGCAATTTCTTGCTTTCGAACTGCTAGGTTGGCAGGAGCTGGGACTGAAGACGGGAGCTCACTCCGTCATGCAGCACTCGGGTCTCGAATTGCTGTCCTGCTGACCTTCCAGTCTGCAGTTCAGCGTCTTACAGTTCTTAAAAGCTTGGGAAAACAGAAATACATTTGCTTGACACTAAATGATAGTAATGAAGGCTCCAGGTGAGGCTTCATGAGGAGGGAAGATGCCAGGCCTGAAGAGTCATAGAATCATAGAATCATAGAATAGTAGGGTTGGAAGGGACCTACCGTCGAGTCCAACCCCCTGCTCAATGGAGTCTTTCTCCAGTTGCCCCTAAACTCACCTCAGATGGTGGGGTTACTTGGAGAAAGGTCTCAGGTTATGATCTCAGTGGATCACCATCTTCCACTGAGATGGGTTGGGGGGGATTTGCACAATTCTGTTCACTTGCAAATGTGTACTTGTGTTAATGCCCATTAGCACAAGTGAGCATTTGCAAATGAATGAAATTCTCATTAAAAAAACTTGATTCCATCAATGAGCAGACAATGGAATGAAAGACCCCTGGCAATCCACACAACACAGGCAGAATGGATTTAACAAAATCCCTATATCCCTACTCTAGCCACAGACTAGTTTCTGAACTGTCTTCAAAGGCATCCCCACATAAAGCCCATTGCAGTAATCCAAGGTTATCTGAAGGATCACCTCCTCCCATATGTGCCTGCCCAGACCCTAAGATCATCCTCAGCAGTCCTTCTCCGTGAGCCCCTGCCTAAGGAAGTGAGGTAGGTGGCTACCAGAAAGAGGGCCTTTTCTGCTGTGGCGCCCCAGCTGTGGAATGAGCTCCCTAGAGAGATTTGCCTGGCACCTACGTTGTACTCCATCCGACGCCAGGTGAAGACCTTTTTATTCTCCCAGTATTTTAGCATTTTAGCTTCCTAGTCTTTTAGCGTTGGTGTTTTAAATCTGTATTTTAGCTCTCTGCATTGCTGCTAGGTTTTAATCTGGTTGTGCTGTTATATTGTGGTTTTAAGCTTTCATATTTTATTTTGTTTGATCCCATGCTTTGTGGTTTAAATTTTTGTGAGCCTCCCAGAGAGCTTCGGCTATTGGGCGGTACAGAAACAAACAAACAAACAAACCCAGAAGTTATCAGGGCATGGCTAACCATGGTTAGACTATTCTGTGTCCAGGAGGGGTCGCAATCAGTATCAGTCACAATTATGTCCTATGTGCCACCCAGGCCTCTTGAGACTGAAGTGATAGGGATGTTTCTAACAGCATCCTGAGATGGGGCATCTGGTGCTTTATTGGTGGCTCCATCTCCTTTGTCAGTATTGAAAGAGCAATGTTTTATCTATTAGGGAATATATAGAATGCAACCTCTCTGAAATGGGTGCATTTGTGCCATAACTCCCCCCTCCCCGCCACCATTTCTCTCCACCCACATTGTGTTGCGTGAACTGTCTCTTGGAAAGTGCAAGGAAAACCTGTCTTTCTGACACTGTCCTAGGGTGAATGCAAGCCTCATGGCTGCCGGGCTGATGCTGCTGTACATCACCTTGTCTGTGTAGGTGCTCCACATTGGCGCATGCAACAGGGATGACGAGCACCATGGACCTATGCTAGTGAGCTTCCCCAAACGGATCATTTTATGTATGTGTGTATGTATGAATTGATTTCATTTCTGTACTGCCCAATAGCCAAAGCTCTCTGTTGGAGAGCCACTGTTGAAGACAAAGTGATGGATTCAATGGGCCCTTGGTCAGATCCAGCATAGTCATCTCTTATCATTCATTCATTCGTTCGTTCGTTCATTCCATTTATATCCTGCCTTTTTTCCTCCTTAAGAAACCCAAGGCAGCGTACATAATCCTCCTCCATCGTTGTTTCATCCTCACAACGACAACCCTGTGAGGTGGGTTGGGCTGAGAGTCTGCGACTGGCCCGAAGACACCCAATGAGCTTCCATGGCTGAGTGGGGACTAGAACCCGGATCTCCTGGCTCCCAGTCCAACACTCTAGCCACTACTCCACACTTGCTCTCTGAAGTCTGAAGTCATCTGAAGTCTGCCTCCTTTTCAAAAGCTCCAACAACCCCTCTGGCACCTGAGTTTTGCCTTCATCCATGTTTGCCTGACACACACTGCGATGCGACGAAGGACGCCATTTATTGCATTAAAGAGAAATTTTTTACAAGATCATATATATAAAAAAGGAGGAACATGGCTCTGTTTTCCAAAGCGTTGCAGAGAATGGGTGGCATGCCTCACTGCCTCTAAATTAGATCACAAATTTTCTGGCTGATGGCAGCATCTGAGCATTCGCCCTGCAGTCAAAGATCTGAGCAAATTATGTCTTAGTATTACAGCTTCATTTCCCCTTGCTAAAATTACACAGAGGCAAAGGTGTGTGAGTGCGTGTGGGCGAATAGACATACATGGGCATCCAGTAGGTTCAGGGGTATATGGAGGACAAACCACTGAATTAGTCCTCGACACAACTTTTCTTATTAATTATACTTGTATGCTGCCCTTCGTCCAAGGGAGGGGAGTGTGCATGGTTCTACCCCTTTCCCTAGTTTATCTGTACAACAACCCTGCAAGGTAGTTTAGACTGAGAAAATGTGACTGCCTCAAAGTGCCCAATGAGCTGGATAGTGATTTGAACCATTGTCTCCTCAGCCCGAGTCCAACACCCTAACTACTATACGATGGATGGGGTACATGCGGCCTTCCAAATGTTGTCGGACTGCAACTACTATCATCCTTCACCATTGTTTATGCTGGCTAGCGCTGATGGGAGTTGCAGTCCAACAACAGCTGGAGTGGTCACATGTTCCCCAGCACTAAAGGATGCTGGCCTTTGTCAATGTAGAAGGGCTACCAGTGCTAAAAAAATGGTGAAGTAAAAAATAGCAAAGGGTGTAGAGCACACGCAAATAAATAAATAAATAAACAAACAAACAAACAAATAAGGACTAGTGGCCACTGATGGCCTTCTCCTCCAGGAATTGGTCTGACCCCCTTTTAAAGCCATTCAAATTGGTGGCCATCACATACTGTAAGTCTGTGAGACTTGTTGCCAGTCAGAGTGCAGGATGAGCTGAGACCATTAGACTGTGTTGGGATAAGGCAGCACCCCATGAAGGGGCCATAGCACAATGGTAGAGTACGTGCTTTGTATATAGGGCTGAGCCAAAACTGGTGTGCGTGGGTGTGTTATGTGTGTGTGTTGGGGACGGGGGAGTCACCCATATGAAATGCAACATCCAGTTTCACTGATAATTTGGGGCTTAGGAAATGGGGCATAAATGTTATCCTATTCAGAGTGAGGACAGGTAGCAGCATTGCCCTTACTCTGAATTGGCTTTGGAGTCTAGCTACATAGCATAGCTGTTGCAGTCATGTCCTGCTTGTGAGTTTCCCGTTGACAGCTGGTCAGCCACTGTGCGAACAGAATGCTGGACTAGATGGACCCTTGGCCTGATCCAGCAGGGCTTCTCTTATGTTCTTATGTTCACTGTTACATCATGCTCATTCCGTGTTCTCTTATGGGTTGGGTCACTCTGCCAGCCACAGGAAGAGGCCCTTTTAAAAACTGTACCCACATAGCTGCCAAGAAGGGCAGTGCACATGAACAGAACAGTGCAAAGAAGGCAAGATTGGGGGGGAGGAGACCACTTCAATGCTCCCTTTTTTACTTCAAAAATGTTTGCCCACAGTACATCTCAGCCCTATTTGCATACAAGAGGCCCCAGTTTCACTCCCTGTAATCTACAGTAAAAGGATCTCATCTCAGAAAGCAGGATTGGGAATGATCCAGTGACAGGCAGAACTATGGCTGCAATCTTCTACTCAGAAGTAAGTCCTGTTGAATTCAATGGGGGTTACTTTCAGGTAAGTTGAAATTGCATCACAGCCTAAGGTAGGTGAACTAATGGGCTGTCTCGGTGTGAGTCAGTTGTTTGGATTTAGAACATAAGAACATCACAAGTGCCGTGCTAGTCAGACCCAAGATCTGCTGAGTCCTTTGACTGGCTGATTGTGTTGATGGTTTTATTGTATTTTATTATATATTTGTGACCTTAGAGTCATGATTGTAATGTTGTTTATGTGGTGTACTATGTTTTATATAGGTTGTTAGCTGTCCTGGGCTCTGTGTGAGGAAGGGTGGGATATAAATAAATCAATAAACGAACAAATGCATACACGACAGCCCGGCATTCGGTTCCCACAGTGGCCAGCCAGATACCTATGAGAAGCCCACAAGTAGGACATGAGTGCAACAGCACTCTCTTTTCCTTGTTCCCCAATGACTGCTATACAGAGGCATATTCCCTCTGATACTGGTGGTAGCATATAGTACCATGTCAGTCTGCAGGTTGGTGACAATACGTTTTTAAATGTTTTCCCAGATTAAACCAGAACAAGACCTATCTTCATAGGAAGCTAGCTCTTCAAGTAGACAGATTTATCATTGCCCACTTTTTTGATGTGTTGGTGGGAGCTTCTGAAATGGGGGAAATATTAAAAATAAGACCACTCACCTGGTGAAGTGGTACAGTCCAGAACTCTAGCACTTCATTCTGCATAATGTATAGACAAGCTCTGGACAGGTTTTGATTTAATAAAATATCTCATAAATGTGGGAGAAAACCACCACCGCCCCTTCTACTTGACATTTATTGTCTTCTGTGTCAATGGATTTACTTTGACATCTTCAGACTTGTCAGCAGCATTGTTGGCGGTCTCAAGAAATGAGAAATCAATGCTGACTGATTCTGCTATCGTCCCAAGGACCTTAATTCCACACTTAATGTGAGGCCACTGTACCTGTTATTGCTCTCTGATCAAAAGGATCTTTAGGATATAGAATGCAATACAGTTGGGACAAGACGAACACCACAAGCCCATTTATTTGTCTTATTTTTCATGGTTTATTCTGCTTCAGCAGCATACATGGCATCTTACAGAGCGTCACAGACAAAAATAGGCAGTCCTCTGCCCACAAAGAGCTTCCAGGCTAAAATAGGCTATGCAGGAAACAACACAGGGGTGGAGAGATAGAGCAGAGAAGGCTGAATGTGGGTAAGTGCATTTATACATGCTTATGACTTGGTTACATCTGGGAATTAGGCTTCAGGAGAGAGAGAGAGAGAGAGAGAGCTTTTCATCAGCGAAGTATCAAAATCCATCTTCTTGACGTTCTCGAGATGTTCAGCGTTGCATTGAACTTCCCTTTGATTCTGTATCTGAGCTTTGGTATCATTGACTTTTCTGGCAGTTAGTACTGGCTGGTGAGGTGGTTTGCTAGTGGCCACCCCATGGTGATAGAAGGGCGAGAGGTGCAGATCTTCCTGCTGGGGTGGGGTGAGTGGGTGGGGGAACTGAGGTCAGATTTCCTCCTCTGTGGCTGGAGATCTGTCTCCAACCTCAGAGGAGAAGATCCAATCTTTCTTATGGAGAAACGCTGTCCCATGGACCATAGGACTGCACTTTAAAGTCCTATGCTTTGACTTAGATTCCTGCATTGAGCAGGGGGTTGGACTCGATGGTCTTATAGGCCCCTTCCAACCCTACTATTCTATCATTCTATGAAAGTCACAAAGCTGCAGTTACAGTCTGAGAGAAGGTGGCTCTCTTTCTTTACACAAGGCATTTATAGTGTGCTGGTGACTGGCCACCCACGGAAGTTTGCGTGTCCATGATACGATGCTGTCATCATCCACAGCCCCTCCTGCACTATCCCTGGCAAAAAGTGCAGTTTAAAAAAAGCACAGATATTTAAATACAATGGGGTGCACCACCATTTTTCAGCCACTAGATGGCCACTAGATATCTTCATTGGAAGATATACGGGCTGGTGAGAAAGGACATTTGGTCATGTTCCTCATCTAATGATCCAGTTCTCATGGTGCCACGGAGATGGAAGAAAATGCTCCAGAGAGCTCCCCGATTTTCCTTTATTCCAGGGATGGGAAACCATCCAGGGATGGAGACAGTGGATAGGGACTGATTTTTCTCCCTCTCTGATAATACGAGAACCTGGGGTCATCCCATGAAGCTGACTGGTGGGAGATTCAGGACAGATGAAAGGAAGGGCTTCTTCACACAGCAGAGTTAAACTATGGAATTCGCTACCACAAGAGGTAGTGATGGCCACCAATTTGTAGGGCTTTAAAAGGGAATTGGTCAAATTCATGGAGGGTAAGGCTATCAGTGGCTACTAGTCTTGATGACTTTACACTGCCTCCAGTATCCAGCACCTTAGGTAGCTCTTTCAGAGTTCTGACTGGTTCGGACTGAAAACTGGAGCAGGTTCCCCATCCCACTGACATCAGAACCACCAGCCTCCACTGGAGATGGGCTTGGAAAAGACAAGCATTTATTTGCCTTAAAGGCATCTGTGCGCGTGCGCGCGCGTGCACATTTTCTGTGGGGAGAGCGACACTCATCTTTAAGGATCCCTTGACTTCAATGGGATTACTTTCTCAGAAGACATGTTGTCACCAGGGGGCTAATATACTAACACTTGACTCGCTAATGGCAGCTCTGAATAAAAAGGGAAGTGTCACAAAAGGCAACTGTCTCTTATTTTATTTTGGGGGTCTACATGAAACAGACTTTGAAGTGGATATGTATAGAATGAGCGAGCGAGGGAAGTATAAAGGAAATCCTCTCTAAAAGGTGACTCAGCTGTGACATGTCATTGTGATTGGTGCCTTGGAGGAGTTGGTGCAAAAGTGAAAGGATACACACACACACACACACACTGGTACATGATGGGACCCAGCTCCATCCCACACACCCTACCGTAAGAAAAACACCCACTGATTCTGTTCCCATGTCTCCAAAGAACAAAGGGACTAAGCCTGCAGCCCGCAAGCTGGTTGGTTAGTTCAAATGTATAAGTGAAATTTAGCCCCATCACTAGCACCCGCTGCTCGTGGGTCTTCCTTGACCCTCTTAGGAGGATCAGGTCATGAAGTTGAAGTGACAATAGAAATAGAGATGCTCACAGTTTTCCAGAGTTTCCAGTAACAGACTGCCTCAAGTGAGAGGTGAGCTTTACAACTTGGTATGACAGATGGTGTTAGAGTCAATTGAAAAGGTTAACTAGCGTGTAGGATCAGAGAAGACAGAGATTTTCCAGCATTTTCAATCACGTGGAGAGCCTCCACATATACAGGAAGTTCTCCTCTTCTCCACTCTTGGTATCCATTTAACGTCACAGCTACTGATGAGGATGGATGCCAAAACTAGATTGCATGCAACTTTCTTTTTACAGTGGTCCTGAAGAAGAGTCCCACACTCAAAACACTGGGCTCCATTCAATACTTCTTCAGTGTATCTTTTAAGTTCCTATGTTGCCCCAGCTGTGGGCGTTGAACTCTTAGGTTACAAGTGCCAAGACAGTGATAGTGATAAAGACAGTGATAGTGTGAACCGCCCAGAGAGCTTCGGCTATTGGGCGGTATAGAAATGAAATGAATGAATGAATGAATGAATGAATAAATCAGACTCAAAGTTTTGCTTACAAGGAGACTTTATTGAGTAACTTACAGCACACAGGCGTACCCAATGGTTGGATCAGACAGCTTCTCTGAACCCCGAGCCACTGGGTACAATGGATCTTATACTCCACAGGTTAGCAATAAGCAGTGTTTCAGCAGCACGTGCCCCTAGCGTTCATTCTCAGCATAGTCTAGAAGTGTTTGGTTCTCAGGCACAGCCACCTGTAAACAGACTTTGCTTGCCAGGCACATCAGAGATAAAGACTCTCCTCATTAGCAAGGAATGCAGCAAGAAGGCTGTTATCAGCCTTTTGACTCATCTGCACATGCTCAGAGGCTTACTAGCATGGGAATTGCACCAATAATGAACTTAAGCAAGCATTATGGATCTCTAGGCCCCTCTAACACTATAAATGACTTGGCTACGCTCCTGGGGCCAATACAGTTCCCTCTCTAATTTTTTTCTGCATTGGTGTCCCGTCTCTTTTCTTTCCTTAGGTGTGCCTGATGTACATGTTACAGTGTACAGTGTAGGGGTGTATGAAACCTGGACTCTGCAGGGGTCTGCGGGGGGGGGGAGGCGATCCATTCCTCCCCCTGGAATCCTCGCCGGCTGGCTCCGAACTGCCGGCAATATGGCCGCCATTGCTGTATTGCTGGTGGGCCGGATCGACTGCAGCCACAAATGGCGTCCGCGACGCCATTTGTGGCTGTAAAGGCCTTAGTTTAAGGTAAATGCAGCTGTAAATGGCTGTATTTACCTTAAACTAAGGCCTTTATGGCTGCAAATGGCGTCCTGGATGCCATTTGCGTCCATGCTTTTAATTAACGTGATAGGCTATACAAATATCTGCATAGCCTATCACGTAAAAGCAGGGACGTCCCTGCGCCCCTGCTTTTATGTGATAGGCTACGCAGATATTTGCATAGCCTATCGCGTTAATTAAAAGCATGGATGCAAATGGCGTCCAGGACGCCATTTGCGGCCGCAGTCAATCTGGCCCACCAGTGATATGGCAATGGCGGCTGTATCGCTGGCACTTCAGAGCCGGCCAGCAGGGAGGATCCGGCCAGTGAGGATTCCTCGTGGAGCCGGAGGTAAGTCTCCTGATCCTCCACGGACTCCTGGAGTCCGTGGAGGATTTGTCCCCCATCCCTAGTACAGTGTGGGGAATATAGAAAGCTCTATAGTACCCAAGTCACTAGTCCATCTTGTTCAGTACTAACCACATTGACTGGCAGTGGCTCTCCAGTGGGGATGGGTGAGAAAGTGGCACTTCCTGAACCTGTACATGAACTGGAACACAGTTATACACTGATATTTGCCCTTTTCAGAATTTTGCAATGTAATCTGCAAATTAAAAATGTGCATCATAAGGGAAAGTGTATCCTGAAATGCATATATTAGGAAAAGTAGTGTATTCATTATATTAGGGAAATTATTTGGGAAAAATGCATATATTTGAAAAAGAGCATATGAAAATGCATATATTTGGAGATATACACATTAAAATGTGTACATATTCTTGTGTGGACTTTTCTTGGGCAGGGGGAATCAGAAATTGATGTAGAAACAGAAGGCAGCAAATCTAATGTTGGAAAAATGAGGAACTTGAGTGGAATTGAACTTGACAGATTCATTCATTCCTACTCTCCAGGGTTTCAGACATGGCTCTTTCCCAGCCTTCCTGGGAAACACCAGGGATAGAACCTCTGACCTTTTGCATGCAAATCATGTGCTTGAACAATATATGAGCCTGGTGTGCTGCATCTGAGACCACGTTAGTTGACTTCCCATCTTATGTGAGTGTACCCACAGATTTAGGTCTTCAGTTAAGGCCTTGCTTTGTGTCCCACTGCCATCTGAAGTATGACAGGTACAGGTTCAAGAGGGACACACAAGATAGGTCCCTCTTGAAGGTGACACACAGGCATTGGAATTCTTTGCTCAGGAGATTCAGATGAGTTCCTCTCACCTTGCTGTCAAGCACCAGGTCAAGACACTATTGTTTAGTAGTCATGTTGGGCTCTTTTACTTGGCTTTGCTGATTCATGTTGTGGCCATCTCACTGTATTTATGCTGTTGTGTTTTGGGGGTGTAGCTCTTTTATATTAGCGATTTTGGTGTTCTGTATTGTTATTATGGTTGTTAGATAGGGATATTAGAGAAATCTGTTTGGGGGGATGGAGTCTGACATGTTTTCCTAGGTTCGCCCCCTCCAACTTAATTCTAGCTCCCACTGCAGTGGCCGGCTCCGTCTGCAGTGAATTGGGCCTGTTTGTGGATTTTCTGTGCATTTTGTGCAGGTCCTGCGATTTGCTCAAATGTTTGAGCAATTTATTCAAATTACAGCCAAATTTGCGCAAATTTGTCCATAATCTGTGCACATTGCTCAGACATTTGCACAAATCATGGAACTTGCAAAACAAATGTGCAAAAAAGTTCCCAGAGTTCAGGGGAAAGTTTGCAGCTTGGCTCATAAATGCAAATCAAGTCGTACATGCTGCAGAACTCCGTCGAGGCAAAAAAGAACCAGATTTCCTAGCGACAGATAGACAGATATCGCTATTGTTAGTTACTTTGAGGATCCCATTTGGGCATGAAAAGTTGCAATACAAAGGCTTTAAACAACAATGACAACGAATTAAATAAGATTATCCATCTACCCATCCATCTGCACTGCGTTGACAAGTGGTTTTCAAAACCAAAGCCACTGGCTCTTATATCCTGCTGTCAGAGTTCTAAAGTAGCACTTAATTAATTCCTCGGTGGTTCTGCCTCTCACATGCTGTGAAGCGAGTTGTCATAACTACGCACATGCTTTATTTAGCTTTGCCTTTATTAAGAGGTTTAGTCTGCACAGAGGAACATAGCACTTTGCTAAATGCTGGGCACTTTCATTACTTTTGGCACTATTGTGGAAGTCTTGTGGGAGGCCCGGAGCAGCATGGTGGAGCCCCTGACCTCTGGGCTTAAGGATCCTGAATACAGGTGTGTGTCAGTTGTTAACTGGGCTCATGGGCTGCCCGCAGTCAGCAAAGCTGGTGCATATCGCTGAAAGCAATGGCATGATGGCGTGGTGATTGCTTAGGGCTACGATCTTCCAGTTCCCTTTTCCCTCATGGTCACCCTGGGAAGCCAACTGTGCAAACTGCCCATCTCATGTTATCTCTGACAAGCCCCCACCCTGCCCCCAGTGAGTTTTGCAAAGTCCCTGCTAGGGACAGGAGAACCAGGGATGCTTTAGTTGGCCAAAATAGCCTGGACTTCAATTCGAAGCTCTGTTTTCGTTTGCAACTTGGCTTTCATTTCGTTCGAATAGGGAAAGCACAGGTTGTTGTTGTTGTTGTTGTTGTTGTTGTTGTTGTTACATTTACATTTCTATACCGCCCAATAGCCAGAGCTCTCTGGGTGGTTTACAAAGATTAAAAACATTAAAAATACAATATACAGAGATTAAAAACCATTTACATAAAGAACACATGAACAGACAATATACACGAAAGAAACGTATATCTAAAACAACTTCAAACGAACAATTTCAAAAACAAACAACTGTAGGTTGAATCCCTGTTCCCTGATCTGTCTTTCAACTGACTAGCAGAACCTCTGTCTTCCCTGGCTAAAGCTTCAACGTGTTTGTCCTCATCCTGTCCATTACTGACATGAGGCACCGCTTCAGAACCAGAGCAGCTTCCTCGGGGTTCGGTGGATTGGAGAGAAAGAGTTACCATTGGAGCCAGCAGTGGCAGTGGACCTCTGCCGGTGCCCGAGGATGCCAGCTGGTGGTGCTGAGCCTGATTTCCCATATTGCCTTCCATAGAATCATAGAATAGTAGGGTTGGAAGGGGCCTACAAGGCCATCGAGTCCAACCCCCTGCTCAATGCAGGAATCCAAGTCAGAGCATCCCTGACAGATGGCTGTCCAGCCTCGTCTTGAATGCCTCCAGTGTGGGAGAGCCCACCGCCTCCCGAGGGAATTGGTTCCACTGCCGTATTGCTCTAACAGTCAGGAAGTTTCTCCTGATGTTCAGCTGGAATCTGTCTTCCTGTGACTTGAGCCCATTATTCCGTGCACTCTGGGCTGATCGAGAAGAGATCTTGGCCTTTCTCTGCGACAAGCTTTCAAGTATCTGAAACAGAACCCCAAACATACCTGAATAGAACCCTGAATAGAACCCTGAATAGAACCCTGAAATGGAACCTTGAAATACAGGGTTCCAAATCCTAAACAGTGAGAATGCACCAGCTCTCATCAAACGTCTCAAAAGAGCAGTGCATGTCACGTATGTGTGAAATTACTCTCAGGTTTTCTTCTCCTAAACCAGTGCATCACCAGCACATTAAGAGCAGAAATCGTTGCCAAATGCCTCTTTGAAAAACTGCACAAAGAAATATTTGTCATATGGTTGCAGCAACGCGATATTGCATTTTCCATTTGTGTCAAAGAATCTTTTCTGGTTTTGGATTTCTTGTATTAAAAATCAATATTAAATGCACTGTTTTTTTTGTTTGTTTCTAACAGGAATTAGCATACTTAAATTTAAAGGCAACAGAAAATACGCTTCCTGCCTCCCCCACCCCTTGTGTTTGGAGATACTTTTGTCCTATTGCTGGGAATAGAAGTTAATATAATGACAGATTCCCGGAAACATAAAGGCCTCTGTTTGGGAGGACACAACATTTTCTACTTTCTCCTAGCATCTTTAGCAACAAAGAAAACATTTTAAAATATGTGGAGATTTTGCGCATGATCCTGTGCAGGTTTAGAGAGTGATCCTATGTCCCCTGGACAGCATCTGGGGGACATAGGATTTTTCGGTTTCCCAGCTGCAAGCTTGTAGATAGCACTACAAGCTTGTAGCTGGGAAACTGCACTCCCTCCCTCCTGCTCCCCCTCCCCATCATAGCCAGCACAGAGAGAAACGTGCTGGCTACCCATCTGTGCCTCTCCGTGCTCATAACACAGAGCACAGAGAGGGCAAAAGGGGGGCGTTCCTTGGGGGGCGGGGAGGGGAAGAGACTGCAGAAGCTGTTTTAGACAGCTTGCTATGCAATCTCCAACCCCGTTCCCACCCCCTCCCTGAAGCTGTGCTTAGACAACCGAAATTGGGCATCTAAGGCAAACTGCAGGGCAGCTGGAGCATGGAGGGAATCCTCTCCTCCATGCTTCAGCCGCCCTGCATTGGATAGGCACTCGCCTCCGACTTCAGAAGAGATTGGAGGTGACTGACTATCTCAATAGGATTGCACCCTTACACAGAAAAAAGTCCAAAAGTTGGGATTGTGGTGGTCAGCTCAATGAAGATGTCAACCCAGCATGCGGCTGCTGTAAAAAAGGCAAACTCCATGGTAGACCTGCCTTTCTTTCTTTCTTTCTTTCTTTCTTTCTTTCTTTCTTTCTTTCTTTTTCTTTCCTTCCTTCCTTCCTTCCTTCCTTCCTTCCTTCCTTCCTTCCTCCCTTCCTTACTATACCGCCCAATAGCTGAAGCTCTCTGGGTGGTTCACAAAAATTAAAACCAAAGAGCACACAGTAAAACAATACAAAATATATAAAACATTAAAACCACAGTAAACAATACAAATAAAACCAGAATAAAACCTAGCAGCAGTGCAGCTTTACTTTGTAAAGCGCCAGGCACAGTAAAGTTGCGGGTATTGTTGTAGGTATTACTCAGAGTAGTAATAAGTAATGTCACAGGTATTATTACTCCTCCTCCCAGCAATCATCAGCATCATCATCATCATCAGTCGGCCTTCGTGCAGCCACTGCTCACCACATTCCCAGCCGGCAACCTCGCCCGGCCCTCTGCTGAGAGAGCCGCATTCGCAGCCTGCACCACAGTCGAGGGAGCCGATCTCCCGCTTCCTCTCAGGCCGCCGCCCCGCTCCGTTCCAAGTCTCCCCCCTCCCCTCCAGCCACCATACGCTTTTCTTCCGCGCCCACCTCTGTCTCACTACCCCCTCGCTTGGCAGCGCCCCCTGGCAACTCATGGCCGGGTGAGCCAGTTCTCACAGGCCAAACGCTGTGAATACAGCAGGCCCTGCTATTACACTCCCAAATAATTCCACCCTCCTCCTCTTCCTCCCCCCTCTCTCCTCCTCCCTCCACCACCAGTCGCCGCTTCCGATGTCTTAATTATAATAATTAGAAAAGGAACTGAGAATAAAAGTGCCAATATCATATTGCCCCTATACAAATCTATGGTGCAACCACACTTGGAATACTGTGTCCAGTTCTGGTCACCACACCTAAAAAATAGATATTGCAGAGTTAGAAAAAGGGCAGAAAAGGGCAACTAAAATGATCAAGAGGCTGGAGTATCTCCCCTGTGAGGGAAGGTTACAACATCTGGGATTGTTTTGCTTGGAAAAAAGGAGGGTAAGGGGATGTTAGACAAAAAGTTCTTGCTTTCGGTTTAGAAGAAATAGATGCCAGGCAGGCAGCAGTGGATCCAACACTATTTTATTGAACGTTTTGCAAAACGGGTGCAGAGCAGTCTGGACCCCGAGACACGTGTGCAAAAGCCTTTTATACCTTATCACCTCTATTGTTCTTGCCAATAACCAATGAAACAGTCAGTACATTAGCTTACCAAGCCAATAGCCAATAAACAGTCAGTATCAGCTTACCAAGCCATTAGTCATGAGCGCGTCATTATGGTTCTCCTTTTTGCTCCGTCCAAATTTTTCCCGCCCCTCGAGCTCCTACGTGACTGAGGCGCCAATGGTTATGGAGTCTCTTTTTCTAACAATTCCCTCCTTTAAGTCTTTACTCATGTCTTAAAGCGTTTAAAACGGAGCCTCTTTATTGGTACAATAAAGCAAGAGCATCTGTTTTGACAGAGCGGTTTCTATCAATCGCTGGGATAAGCCTCTGACACAGGGGATAATGCAGCAACCAAATAATACCAGAACTCCTACCACCACTACAAGCGAGATAAGGATTGAGGCTGCTAGGTGTTTCCAATTTCCAAACCACTTTTCTAGCCAGGCAGTCAGGGGGTTGTTAATCCCCGAATTCTCGGCTAACTCCTCAGATAAGGTGGTGAGACCTTGTAATGCTTTTGTTACTGTGCCGTCTGGGGCAGTGTTGTTAGGGATGAAGGTGCAGCACCGCCCACCTAACATAATGCATACCCCTCCTTTTTCTGCTAACATCATATCAAGAACACGCCGATTTTCCCAGGCCATTTGGCTAGTGGCATCTAGCTGCTCAGCCAATCCTTTTTAGGGGTGGACGAAAGTCACTTACCTGTCCTCGAAGGATGTTCGCGGTGGGGGGGAGGCGCTTCGCTGGTCCCCCCGCGAAGTTCAGGCTGGGGGGGGAGGCTTCCCGCCTCACCCCGGCCGAAATTCAGGCCAGGGAGGAGGCTTCCCGCCTCGCCCGGCTGCGAACGCGAAGGTTTTTTTTTTTAAAAAAAACGCCCCCTGATAGGCTACGTGACGATTCACGTAGCCTATCACGGCTAGATCTGCAAAGTCAGCCGTGATAGGCTACGTGAATCGTCACATAGCCTATCACGGGTGACTTTAAAAAAAAAAGCGCGTACGCTAATGGCGGCCCCCATAGGGAGCCACCATTCGCATTCCTTATTTAGTTTCTGTAGTCCACGTAAATGTTTATGTAGACTACAGCGACCAAATAAGGAACAGGAATGGCGGCTCCCTATGGGGGCCGCCATTATCCGTACACACTTTTTTTTTTAAAGTCACCCGTGATAGGCTACGTGACGATTCACGTAGCCTATCACGGCTGACTTTGCAAATCTAGCCGTGATAGGCTACGTGAATCGTCACGTAGCCTATCAGGGGATGTTTTTTTTTTCTTTTTCTTTTATTGCAATGGCGGCGGCAGCAGCCGGTCGAAAGACCGGCTGCCGCTCCCGCCTTGCTCGAACACCCGCCGAACCGCCGGCCAGACCAGCCACCGGGAGGGACATTCGGTGAAGGTAAGTCCCGTCCCGGGGGGGGGGGCGGGGGGCGGGGGGGCGGAGGATTTCTCCCCGAAACTTGTTCGGGGGGCCGAACACGTTGGCGCCCGGCCCCCCGAAGTTTCGGGGAGAAATTCTCCGCCATCCCTAATCCTTTTATAGCATCATGGGTATAATTGATAAATCTTTGTTGATTATAATAAATGTAATTGATCCAATCTACATTTATTTATTTATTTATTTATTTCTATACCACCCAATAGCCGAAGCTCTCTGTTAATGGTCATTAACAGAAGCTCTCTGTTAATGTTAAAAAAATTAATTTTTGTTAATGGTTGCCCACCAAAACAGGGTAAACTCAAATCCTGCAGTGATTTGATTTCTCCCTTTGAACTCTTCTGGCACTCCCCTTGGCACCCCTATAGAGTCAATGTATATTCGATTATCAAAAGGGGTTACCGACCGTTTCTGTCGGGGTTGGCTAGTCTCCCTTGTTGGATGAAATGCAATTGAAAAGGGGACTGCCAACTGGACACAAACTCCTGACCAATTGAAGGGCAATACTTCATACAACTCTAGACCCCCGCAATACCACCAGAGATCAGCCCGTGGGATTGGGAGGGAATCATTTTTAAAGCTAGTGGAATTAACACATCTCCATTTGTTTGTCAGGTTCCCTACAGGCTCCCCTCCCCCTATAAGATTTTGGTATATACATCCAGTATGGTTTCTTTGTTGCACAAAAACTACAGGGGGTATAACACGATTTTCTAATTTGAGGGGAGGGTACAACTTATTGAGAGTGTGGCACTCCTCCTCTCCCCATGCGTTAGGGTGCTGGAACAAACGGATCACACAGGTGAGGCGGGAGGGAGTGTCCCATCCCAGAGGAAAAGGCAGTACCCTTGCTACCGATCTTCCTGCAGCACAAATAAAACAGTCAGACTTATTTAAGGACTTAGCGATGTACTTTACCCATTCTAGCCACACATTATCAGTTTCTTCTGTTATTGGGACCCCTAATCTGGCTTTCCAGGGGCGCTTCTCTATCTCTGGGATCTTTATTAAGGGGGGCGGACGTGGGGCTGCAGGGGTTAGCCTGGCTTGCTGCACAACTTGCTTAATGGTCTGATGGACCCGCAGCGGGCTCCATCGATCTAATCCCCACTGCCCTGCCTTAGTGAGGCAAACTTTGGCCCCTAGTGGTAATTGGCTTTTCCGAGTACCGGTATAATAGGTGTAGGGTTTGGTTAATTGTATCTCGAAATCCTTCTTTCCTAAGCAAGTGATAGACTTCATGGATTTGTAGTATTCTGTCCCTAGAGAAGTTCTGAAGACTGCGTTTCCCCCTTATTGGCAACAAGATTGTTTTGATCCCATTACTCCATAGGTAAGCAATGTTAGGATCCACAGCCACTTCATTTTAGCAAGAGTAGCTATTCTATCAAGCCCGATTAAGTCGGATCTTGGCCTTTCCTAGGTGCTGGGATTTATAGACAAGAGGTGATTGTGGCTCCTGGATGGCTTCTTCGCCTGTGTCCCTGGCAGCTTCCTGGGGGGTGCCAGGGAGCAGAGGACCGTTGCCCGTGTCCTCCTGTTCTCTCCGGGTGACAGGAGGAGGCAGGGGTCGTCTAAATGGCTTCAACCGGCTGCAGTGTGTCCATTTGCTAGAACCTACAAGTTTTACACATGAATGGCTGGTTGGTCCCACTAGGTAGGGTCCTTCCCACCCTTCCTTTAAAGCTTCTTTATTCCACTTTTTCAGCAGTACTTCATCTCCCGGTTGGAAGAGATGGATGGGAGCATCTAGTGGCAATCTCTGGAATGGGACAGAGTAGGCTCGAAAGAACAGACTGTAGAGAAATCAACTGGCCCCTTAACATCTGATCTCCCATTTCCCATTTGACCTCCTCCCTCCTTCCGCAGTGTACCCGAGGCGGGAATCCAAACGTTAGTTCAAAGGGGGACAGCTTTATGTCTTTTCTTGGCATTTTTCGAAGCTTTGTCAAAGCTATTGGCAGAGCCTCAACCCAAGTGAGTCTTACCCCTTGCTGGAGCTTGGTTAGAGTCTCCTTGAGACTCCGATTGGTTCTTTCAACTTGCCCACTCACCTGGGGTCTCCAGGGGCAGTGTAAGTGCCACTCTACCCCCAGAGCTTGTGCCAACCCTTGCGTAACACCTGAAGTGAAATGTGAGCCCTGGTCAGATTCTATAACTTTAGGCAAGGAGAACCTGGGCACCACCTCCTGTAACAATTTAGCAACTACAGTTTTTGCTTGACAGTTCCTGCATGGGAACGCTTCTACCCACCCCGTCATTTGACACACTATTACAAGCAAATACCTGTAACCCTTACACGGTGGCATTTCAGCAAAATCGATCTGTACCCTCTGGAAGGGATAGTACGCCCATAGTCGCCCTCCTTTTGGTGGAGGGGGGGTTCTGGGGGAATTAGTTTTCTGACAGACCTCGCAGGTTGCGGCTAGTCGATGGGTGCGTACAGTTAGGCCAGGGGAGACAAATAGCATCTTGCAATAGTCAATCATGGCTGATGCCCCAGGGTGTCCAAGAGAGTGATGCACTTGTTCCAGGATAGCTCCCTGCAGGGTCTGTGGAAGAAGCAGTCTTCCATCCGTCATCTGGATCCATCCATCATCGCGAGGACTCACTTTGTGTTCTTGTGCCATTTGCAACTCAGAGGGGGAGTATGTGGGGCGTTCCCCCCTTCTGGGTAAGACAAGGAATGTTCCTTGGATTCCTTCCCTGGCTGCTCTCTTTGCGGCCTCATCAGCTCTTTGATTTCCTTGCCTCCACTTTTCCTCTTTTTCCCTTCCATGGGCTCGGACGTGGATAACTGCCACTTGTAAGGGTAACTGGAGGGCATCCAAGAGGTCTATGATTAAGCCGCCATTGGCAACTGGGGATCCATTTGCTGTAAGGAATCCCCTCTCTTTCCATAACTGTCCGTGAGCGTGCACAACGGCAAAAGCATTCTTACTGTCAGTGTAAATATTTACCCGCCTTCCTTTGCCTGCCTGCAAAGCTCTTGTCAGGGCCACCAGTTCAGCGGATTGGGCGAAGACATGAGGAGGCAGTCATTCTTCATGGACACTCTCGCTATGGGTGACGACAGCCACCCCTGTGTAATGCTTCCTGTCTAGCATATAACTGGACCTGTCCACAAACAAATCTTCGGCCCCCTCCAATGGTTCATCTTCAAGATCTGGCCGACCCTTGGTGTCCAAGTCTAGTACTTCAAGACAATCATGATCTGGGAGCCCCGGCCCACGTGTGGCCTGTATTGCCGGTAACAGGGTGGCAATGTTGAAGCTAGAGCAAGCTTTGAAAGTGAGGCTTTTGTTTGTTGACAAGCCTATTTCATATCGGGAGTGCCGAGCCGGGTTGAGGAATTTGCTTCCTCCCCCTGACCCTAGGATTTGCAGCACCCCATGTGGCACCCAGACCTCGATGGTCCCTCCCATTGTCATTTTTTCAGCTTCAGTGCAGATTAAGGCTGTCGCTGCTACCGCTCTCAAGCAGCTCGGCCATCCTCGTGCTACAACATCAAGGACTTTGGAGTAGTAACCCACTGGCCTCCAGGAAGGGCCCGTCCATTGGCAAAGTACCCCCGAGGCTACGCCCTTATTCTCATGCACATAGAGTCTAAACGGTCGACTGGGATTTGGCATGGCAAGGGCCGGTGGTGACACAAGGGCAGCTTTAAGGCTGTGGAAAGACTCATTCATTTCTTTAGTCCATTTCCATTTGTCTAATTTATCCTTTTGCAGTGCCTCAAATAGTGGTCGTGCTATTTCCCTATAGTCGGCTATCCACAGCCGACAGAATCCAGTCAATCCCAGGTAGGCCCTTAGCTCACGGGGGGATGTAGGGACAGGAATGTCATGAATGACTTCGACTCCTTCTGATCCCAAGCTTCGGGTCCCCTTGGCTAAGTGGTAACCTAAGAATTTTACAGTTGGTCGGACTAGCTGCACCTTCTCGCTTGACACTTTATAGCCTCTCTCTGCTAGATGATTAAGGAGGGAAATTGTTCCATTTAGGCACATATCCTTAGCCTTGGCTGAGATCAGGAGGTCATCACAATATTGGAGGAGATGCACCTCAAGGTGCTGATGGACCCAAGGCTCGAGGTCCTTTTGAAGTTGCTGACCAAAAACAACGGGTGCAAGATTGAGCCCCTGAGGGATCACTGTCCATGTTAATTGAACCTTTGACTCACCCTCTGGGCTTTCCCACTCAAAGGCGAACAAAGGCCTCGAATCAGGGTGGAGTGGGATGCTAAAGAAAGTGTCTTTTAGGTCTATGACAGTAAACCATGCATGATCTTCTGGAATTCTTACGAGAAGGGTGTGTGGGTTAGGGACCACAGGGTGGGGGGCCTCAATTTGCTGGTTAATGAGGCGGAGGTCTTGCACAAGGCGAAACCCTTTGCCCCCCCCTTTTGACACAGCAATAATGGGCGTGTTGTAGGGGGACATTATCTCGATGAGTCGGCCTTCCTCTCGGAGCTTCGTTATTACTGGTTGTAGACCCAGCTTCCCTTGGTGGGAAAGGGGGTATTGTTTCATATGAACTGGTTTCGCCCCTTCCTTGAGAGGAATTTTGTATGGTGCTGCCGATTTGGCATGAGAGGCCCCTCCAACCCCGGCCCAAACCAGTGGGTTGACTCTGTTTTCTATTAAGCACCAGTCTTCATTTGCCTCTGAGGTGGGTTCCTCCATGGCTTTAAAAAGGGCCATTTGATAGTTGCTGCTCTGTTGCTTGGGAAGTCGTACTTCCATTCTTCCATCAGGGGTGAAAGTGATCTCAATATGGAGCTTAGTCAATAAGTCGCTCCCTAACAATGCCACCAGACAGGAGGGGGTACAGACAAACGCGTGTTCTAGGTGTGTTTTTCCAATTTTAGTAAACAAAGGACGAGAAAGGGGCACTTGCGTTGCCCTTCCCTCGACCCCCATTATGGTGGTAGTTCCCCCACTTCCCGTTGGTGGCTTGTTAAGGGGGAGTATGGACAAGGCAGCCCCTGTATCCACAAGGGCATCATAGGAGCGACCCCCAACTTTAATTTTGACCATGGGGTCCCGTCTTGCCTCGGAAATGGCCAAGAGGGGTCCGTGCCCCAGTTCGTCCTAATCTCTTTCTTGTTCATACAACACTCTTTGTTCTCCCCCCCCCCGCTTTCTTTCACTTTCTTTTTCAGGGCTTCACAGTCTTGTTTCCAATGCCCAATCTTCCTACAGAAAGCGCACTGATCTTTTCCTAAGGGAGGCCCTTTTCTGTTCCCCTTTCCACCCTTCTTAGTCCCTCCTTTCTCTGGCTTGAGAACAGCAGCAAGTAGTTTTGCCTGCCTTTTATCTTTTTCCTTTTCTTCTTCTTCCTCTCGTCTTTCATAGACCTTCTGGTCTACCTCAACCAGGACTCCCAAATCAGCCGCTAGTCCTCCTTCGACTTTTTGTAACTTCTTTCTAATATCTTGGCAGCTATTTCCTACAAACTGCGTTGTGAGAATTCGTAGGTTATTTGGGTCATTCAGGTCGATGTCAGTATATTTAGCAAAGGCTTCTCTCAGCCTTTGGAGGAAGACGGCGGGGGGCTCGCTTTTGTCTTGTTTTAACGTCAAGACCTTTTGCAGATTGGGGGCCCTTCGAGCGGCCTGTTTCACGCCCGCTAAAACAAGCCAAAAGTATTCAGCATGTAATTGCCTTTGCGCTGCCATGGCCACTCCCCAGTCAGGCCTCCCAATAGGCAAAACCTCTGCCATTTGCTCCTCAGTCGCCTGGGGGTTCTCTTCTCTAAATCTAGTTCGTGCCCCCGCAAGAATAGTTGGTTTTTGGCTAAGGAAGCAAGTGTTTAACAACATCTGTGTGTCATCCCAGGTAGGATTGTGTGTAAGCCTCACATTTTCCATTAAGGACAACAGTGGACCAGGGTCCTCTTCAAAGGGAGGATTGAACTGTTTCCAATTGTACAAATCAGATGTCATAAAGGGAACGTAAACAAACATTGTCCCCTGTGGGTGTTGGGCGGTAGGATCGGGAACCTCTCTAATAGGGAAGGTCAATTTTACTAGTGGTTGAGGGTCCTTTCGTAAATTGTAATTAGGCCCTCCTTTGGTTTCCCCCTCTTTATCAGGCACCTTTTCCTGGGTTCGAGGCTCCCAAGCACCCTTCATCTCTTTGAAATTTTTCTCGAGGGCGTCCAAACGATCTTGGAGAGTGTCCTCGAACTCAGTCATAGACCCAATCTCGGGAATTTTTAATGGTTGCAACTCTTGGGCAGGCTCCCTTGGGGGGGGTGGGGGCTGGAGCGGGTGTAGTCTCCCCGCGACAGCAGTCCCGTAGGGAGGAGGAAGCAACGGATCCTCAGGGGCTGTCGATACCACCCTAGGTGTTCCCTTCCTCGTCAATTTTTTTCCAGTTATCACAGGGAGGGCCAAGGACATACATTTAACTACCCACGGGGTGGGCCTGCCGCCAAGGGGTACGCAAGTTGCCCATGAATCAACATAGGGGAACTGATCCCAACTTCCCCTCTGCGTTACTATTATACGCACAGCAGATACCAGGGTTGGGTCAAAAGACCCCTCGGGTGGTCATTTGGGTTCTAATACCAGCCATTCCTGGGCACAAAGAAGGACAAGTCGATCCTTCGTCATCTTAGTTACATAATCCTGCTTAAAATGTGACCAGTTGTGCAAACAACACTCCAAGGGTGTATGGGACTCTTCCGTGAGCCTGGATTGGGACCCGCCCATGATGGTGGGATTTCACTCAACAAATCTTGTGCTTCGCCCTCCTCTGACCCAGCCCGTCGCCGAGACAGGGAAATGCAGATCGGGGCTCCTCACTCGCTTCGCCTGTAGGCGTCTCACACAATCACAAACACACCACTGTCCCACGTGTATCCCCTAAAGTAAGCTGTTTCACTTACCCCGAGGCCTCCTCTGTCCCACCCGCAGCCGCGTCCAGCTGCCTATTGATCCACTGCCGGTGCCAAAAAGGAGTGATCACATTTCCCTCTCCCTTTGGCGTTGGTCCCCAAGCGCCTCCGCTGCCGCCAACGTGAGGAGAAGGCAGTGTAAAACAACCGCCTGTGGCCACTTCTCCTCCACGGCCCCTCCATGGATGTGCCCCAAAGCAGGATCCGAGTCACGGCACCAAATTGTTAGATAAAAAGTTCTTGCTTTCAGTTTAGAAGAAACAGATGCCAGGCAGGCAGCAGTGGATCCAACACTATTTTATTGAACGTTTTGCAAAATGGGTGCAGAGCAGTCTGGACCCCGAGACACGTGTGCAAAAGCCTTTTATACCTTATCACCTCTATTGTTCTTGCCAATAACCAATGAAACAGTCAGTACATTAGCTTACCAAGCCAATAGCCAATAAACAGTCAGCATCAGCTTACCAAGCCGTTAGTCATGAGCGCGTCATTATGGTTCTCCTTTTTGCTTTGCCCACATTTTTCCCGCCACTCAGGCTCCTACGTGATTGAGGCACCAACGGTTATGGAGTCTCTTTTTCTAACAGGGAGACATGATAGAGGTCTACAAAAGTATGCATGGTGTGGAGAATGTGGATAGGGAGACATTTTTCTCCCTCTCTCACAATACTAGTACATAGGTCATCCTATGAAGCTAAGTGGTGGGAGATTCAGGACAGAGAAAAGGAAGGACTTGTTCACACAGCACATAGTTAAACTATGGAATTTGCTACCACAAGACGTAGTGATGGCCACCAATTTGGATGGCTTTAAAAGGGGGTTAGACAAATTCCTGGAGGAGAAGGCTATCAATGGCTACTAGTCTTGATGGCTATGTGCTACCCTCCAGTACCAGAGGCAGTGAGTCTATGTACACCAGTTGCTGGGGAACATGAGTGGGAGGGCGCTGTTGCACTTGTGTCCTGCTTGTGGGATCCTGGTCAACAGTTGGTTGGCCACTGTGTGAACAGAATGCTGGATGAGATGGACCCTTGGTCTGATGCAGCAGGGCTCTTGTTATGTTCTTACGTTCTTATGGCTTTTTTCTGTCTTAACATGCATACAATTGCATCCCTAAATTCATGAGAAATTTGGGTTCAAAATCATGTGTTATGTGGTATAAGTTGGATGATGCTCCTTCCTCCATCACATTTAACTACCTCCCGCTGAGCTCCCCCGGTGGGCATTAAGACATACAAAGAGTTTTCTTTTGTTAGTGTTAGCTATTTAAGGAAAACAGCAGCAACTAGCGCTTTGTTTTAAAAGTTTTAGCGTCATCGCATGTCATTGCCTAGTGGTGATGAGAAAAGCTCTCCTCAACATGGAGACATTCTCAGTGGCGGCTGGCGACTCTCATGCTGGTGGGGTGGTGAATCCACTTTGGGTTTCAGTCAGGCCCCTAAAGGAGCTCTCCAAGGTGCTCCACAGCTTCACTGTCCAGCCTCTGCTCGACATTCTGCGAGTAATGTAACTTGGGGTGTCGATGAACCAATGATCTGACTTGATATAAAGGTTCCTTGCTCCCTCACCCTGAGAGTTGCTCTGGACATGCAGGGACTGCCTGTTTCCCGATGCCAGAGTCATCATCGTTGTCACCATGGTTATCGTTGTGATTTGTATGCTGCTTTCCCACACAATGTGCCAAAGTGGCTCTCAGCACAACAGCAATACAGAAACAAGAATGGGTATCGATACATCCACTTCAATAATACATCACTACAATAATCAGAGCCAGTGTGGTGTAGTGGTGAGACTGTTGGACTGGGAGCCGGGAGATCCAGGTTCTAGTCCCCACTTGGCTATGGAAGCTCACCGGGTGACTGTGGGCCAGTCACAGACTCTCAACCCAACCTACCTCACAGGGTTGTTGTTGTGAGGATAAAACGGAGAGGAGGAAGACTATGTATGCCGCCTTGTGTTCCTTAAGGAGGAAAAAAAGCGGGATATAAATGTAACAAAATAAATATATAAATAAATAACAACCCAAACAATTAATTAGATTAATATGAACATTATTAGTAGTAATACAACAGATCAACCTTCATGTTGTCTTGCATCACCTGATATGCAGTGCTGACTCAGCTGGGTCAGTTTCACAAATTCGGCAGTGATTCAGCAAGTTGTCGGGTGATGAACGTGCATGTAGAAAACTACAATTCAAGAGTTTGCACATTGGTGTGACTATACAGTGCACTATTTGTTTTAACTTTTCTCTCTCTCTCCACCCTCCTCTTTCCCTCTCCCTCTCTCTGTTTCTCTCATATTCCTTTTGCACCACAATCTGCTATGCATGTTTATTTTCTATTATGTTTCTCAAGCCAAATCTCAGATCAGGGATGGTATTACGAACCTACGCAGCACATGCCGAATATTTTTGCAGCGAGAGAAAACACCATCTGCTTGCGTTCTCAGCAACCAATCTCTAAATCCAAAAAGAAGTTCTTCCTTTAATGAGGAGGTCAAAGGATGTATGTCTGAAAAAAGCTTCCACCCTCTAGCATATGTCTAGCATACATTCTCCATTTTTGTACAAGCTCTTGGCTTCTAAGTAAAAGCCTCTTCCCAACTCCTTCACATCAGAAAGGAAAACAGAAAGGAGTGTGAATGTCAGCTTCTGTACCATTGTTGCATTATGGAACATCAGTGCACATCTCAAAATGTACCAAGGTTTCTGAAAAGGAAGACATCAAAAGTGCTTGCTTCAAAGGATTTCTTGGAGCACACGAATCTACCTTAAGAGAATATGGCTCATGCACTGGCATTGCTTGATGCTTAAGGAATTCAGTCTTGGCTAATTCCATTATGACATGACCCATCGGTCCCTCTCAGACCAGACCAGAATGGAATTGAATTATTGGTACAAACATGCAAAAATGACACAGACCAGAATAGATTTGTCCTTGTGCTTTTATGCTGTCTCCTCTCCCTCCTCCACCTTGTTCTTGCATACTCCAGTTCGTTAAGTTACTTGTCAGTTTCTGGCAAACTACTTGCATCCAAACCAGCTCACTATGCCTTGGATGTAGGTATGGTTTGCTGCAAACCAGGAAGTAACTAATTAAGGCTGCAATCCTATACCCACAACTGGGAGCAAGTCCCATTTAACTCAGTGGGCTTACTTTTGAGAAGACTTGCATAGGATTGCACTGTAAGTGCAGCATGTGAAAATGGAAAGGGAATGGAGAGGGGAGAAAGGAGTGAGAACAGGGTTCATGCCTATGGTTTGAAATTCCAGATGAACTGATCCTATGTTGAGGAAGTGCTTTGGGAAAAGATTGTCACTGAATCAATGTAACGTTGTCTGAAATGAAGAATGCCAGTTCCAAAGTGATTTTGCTGGCACTACCTGCATTTACTACTTGCATTTTACTACCTGCATTTTCTATTGAACAGGCATATATCCAAATGCAACAACTTACAGTATTCTTTAATACCCTATTACAATATAAAAGAAAACTCATCTCCAGCCATTCAAGGCAAACTTAAGTCAAAAAAGCATTCTGCTGACTTCACTGTATGTGTGGGTAAAATCAAGAGGACATGATAGAATACACAAATGGGAAGCCACCTCCAAGAGTTCTTGGGGGCCGAGTCTGTTTAGGGCTATACAGAGCTACCCTACTGCCATTCTGAAATACTTGTTGTTGTTGTTCAGTCGTTCAGTCGTGTCCGACTCTTCGTGACCCCATGGACCATAGCACGCCAGGCCTTCCTGTCCTGCGCTTTCTCCCGGAGTGTGCTCAAGTACATATTCATTGCATCGGTGATGCTATCTAGCCATCTCATCCTCTGCCGTCCCCTTCTCCTTTTGCCTTCAGTCTTTCCCAGCATCAGGGTCTTTTCCAGTGACTTTTCTCTTCGCATTAGGTGGCCAAAATATTTCAGCTTCAGCTTCAGTATCTGTCCTTCCAATGAGCAGTCAGGGTTGATTTCCTTTAGGATTAACTGATTTGACCTCCTTGCAGTCCAGGGGACTCATAAGTGTCTTCTCCAGCACCACAGCTCGAAAGCATCAATTCTTCGGCACTCAGCCTTCCTTATAGTCCAGCTCTCACAGCCATACGTTGCTACTGGCAAAAACATAGCTTTGATTAGACAGACCTTTGTCAGCAAGGTGATGTCCCTGCTTCTTACTATGCTGTCTAGGTTTGCCATAGCTTTCCTCCCAAGGAGCAAGTGTCTTTTAATTTCATGGCTACAGTCACCATCTGTGGTGACCTTGGAGCCCAAGAAAATAAAATCTGTCACTGCTTCCACTTCTTCCCCTTCTATATGCCAGGAAGTGATGGGGCCAGATGCCATGATCTTAGTTTTGTTAATGTTGAGTTTCAAACCAGCTTTTGCACTCTCCTCTTTCACCCTCAACAAGAGGATCTTTAGATCCTCTTGGCTTTCTGCCATTAGGGTGGTATCGTCTGCATATCTGAGGTTGTTGATAATTCTCCCGGCAATCTTAATTCCGACCTGTGATTCACCCAACCCGGCGTTTCTCATGATGTACTCTGCATATAAGTTAAATAAGCAGGGCGACAATATGCATCCTTGTCATACTCCTTTCCCAATTTTGAACCACTCAGTTGTTCCATGTCCGGTTCTTACTGTTGCTTCTTGACCCTCGTACAGGTTTCTCAGGAGACAGGTAAGGTGGTCTGATACTCCCATCTCTTTCAGAATTTGCCACAGTTTGTTGTGATCCACACAATCAAAGGCTTTAGCGTAGTCAATGAAGCAGAAATAGATGTTTTTCTGGAATTCTCTTGCTTTCTCCATGATCCAGCGAATGTTGGCGATTTGATCTCTAGTTCCTCTGCCTCTTTAAAACCCGGCTTATACTTCCGGTAGTTCTTGGTTCGCATACTGCTGAAGCCTAGCTTGTAGGATTTTGAGCATCACCTTGCTGGCATGTGAAATGAGCGCAATTGTACGGTAGTTTGAACACTCTTTGGCATTGCCCTTCTTTGGAATTGGAATGTAAACTGACCTTTTCCAGTCTTGTGGCCATTGTTGAGTGTTCCAAATTTGTTGGCATATTGAGTGCAGCACTTTAACAGCATCATCTTTTAGGATTTTAAATAGCTCAGCTGGAATACTGTCATCTCCGCTAGCTTTGTTGTTACTAATGCTTCCTAAGGCCCACTTGACTTCAGTCTCGAGGATGTCTGGCTCAAGTTCAGTGACCGCACTCTCATGGCTATCAGGGGCATTCAGATCTTTCCTGTATAGTTCTTCTGTGTATTCTTTCCACCTCTTCATAATCTCATCTGCTTCTGTTAGGTCCCTGTCTTCTTTGTCCTTTATCATTCCCGTCTTTGCACAAAACGTTCCCTTGAGATCTCCGATTGTCTTGAAGAGATCTCTAGTCTTTCCCATTCTATTGTTTTCCTCGATTTCTTTGCATTGTTCATTTAAGAAGGCCTTCTTGTCTCTCCTTGCTATTCTCTGGAACTCTGCATTCAGTTGGATATATCTTCCCCTTTCTCCCTTGCTTTTCGCTTCCATTCTTTCCTCAGCTACTTGTAAAGCCTCATCAGACAGCCACTTTGCTTTCTTGCATTTCTTTTTCTTTGGGATGAATTGAGTTGCTGCCTCCTGAACAATGTTACGGACCTCCGTCCATAGTTCCTCAGGCACTCTGTCATAGAATCATAGAATCATAGAACAGTAGGGTTGGAAGGGGCCTACAAGGCCATCGAGTCCAACCCCCTGCTCAATGCAGGAATCCAAATCAGAGCATCCCTGACAAATGGCTGTCCAGCCTCGTCTTGAAGGCCTCCAGTGTGGGAGAGCCCACCACCTCCCCAGGTAATTGGTTCCATTGTCGTATTGCTCTTACAGTCAGGAAGTTTTTCCTGATGTTCAGCTGGAATCTGGCTTCCTGTAACTTGAGCCCATTATTCCATGTCCTGCACTCTGGGATGATCGAGAAGAGATCCTGGCCTTCTTCTCTTTGACAACCTTTCAAGTACTTGAAGAGTGCTATCATATCTCCCCTCAGTCTTCTCTTCTCAAGGCTAAACATGCCCAGTTCTTTCAGTCTCTCTTCATAGGGCTTTGTTTCCAGTCCCCTGATCATCTTTGTTGCCCTCCTCTGAACCCTCTCCAGTTTGTCTGCATCCTTCTTAAAGTGTGGTGCCAAGAACTGGACACAGTACTCCAGATGAGGCCTTACCAGTGCTGAGTAGAGGGGAACTAGTACTTCCCGGGATTTGGAAGCTATGCTTCTATTAATGCAGCCTAAAATAGCATTTGCCTATTTTGCAGCCACATCACATTGTTGGCTCATATTCAGCTTGTGATCGACAGCAATTCCAAGATCCTTCTCGCTTGTAGTGTGGTTGAGCCACATATCCCCCATTTTGTAACTGTGCATTTGGTTTCTTTTTCCTAGGTGCAGAACTTGGCATTTATCCCTATTCAATGTCATTCTGTTGTTTTCTGCCCAGCACTCCAGTCTATCCAGATCACTTTGAATTTTTTTTCTGTCTTCCAAAGTATGAGCTATGCCGCCCCATTTTGTGTCATCTGCAAATTTGATCAGCATTCCCTGCACCTCATCCTGCAAGTCATTAATAAAAATGTTGAAGAGCACTGGGCCCAGGACTGAGCCCTGAGGTACCCCACTCGTTACCTCTCCCCAGTTTGAGAAGGTCCCATTGATAAGCACTCTTTGAGTCCGATTCTATAGCCAACTGTGGATCCACCAGATCGTTGTTTCATCTAGCCCACTTTGAGCTAGTTTGCTCATCAGGAGATCATGGAGCACTTTGTCAAAAGCTTTGCTGAAGTCGAGGTATATGATGTCTACAGCATTCCCATGGTCTACAAGGGAGGTTACTTGATCCAAAAATGAGATCAGATTTGTCTGGCAGGACTTGTTTTTGACAAATCCATGTTGGCTTCCAGTAACCATGGCATTGTTGTCAAGGTGCTTCCAGATGGATTGCTTTATCATCTGCTCCAGAATTTTCCCAGGGATTGATGTCAGACTGACTGGTCTGTAGTTCCCAGGTTCCTCCTTTTTACCCTTTCTGAAGATAGGGACAATGTTAGCCCTCCTCCAGTCACCTGGCACTTCCCCCATCCTCCATGATTTCTCAAAGAGAATAGACAGCGGTTCTGAGAGTTCTTCTGCCAGTTCCTTTGTTGCTCTAGGATGCAGTTCATCTGGCCCTGGAGATTTGAACTCATTCAAAGTAATTAGGTGTTCCTTGACCATATGCCTATCGATCTCAAACTGCAATCCTGCCCCTTCAGCCTGTACTTTGCCTTTGCCAGGGGGGTCATAGACCCTCTTTTGGGAGAAGACTGAGCCAAAGTAGGAATTGAGCACCTCTGCCTTTTCTTTGTCATCTGTTATCATTTTGCCATCCTTATTTAATAGCTGAACCACCATTTCTTTCCTCTGCCTTTTACTATGCACGTAGCTGAAGAAAGCCTTTTTGTTGTTTTTAGCATCCCTTGCTAACCTCAGCTCATTCTCAGCTTTAGCCTTTCTGACACCATCCCTGCAATTCTGTGCTTCCTGCCTGTACTCTTCCTTTGTTGCTTGGCCTTCTTTCCACTTCCTATATGTGTCCTTTTTTGTTTTCAGGTCATCCCTAAGCTTTTTGTGAAGCCACATTGGCTTCTTCTGTTGTCTTCCACCTTTTCTTCTTGTTGGAATTGTTTGTGATTGTGCCTTGAGAATTTCCTTTTTTAAAAGCTCCCACCCATCTTGGACTCCTTTTCTCATTAGCGTTGCTTGCCATGGGACCTTACTGATCATTGTTCTGAGTTTATTAAAATCAGCTTTCCTAAAATCCAGGGTATGCGTTTGACTACACTCAGCTTTTGCTTCCCTTAGAACCAAGAACCCAAGTACAACATGGTCGCTTTCCCCCAGAGTTCCTGTAACTGCTACTTTATCCACTAAGTCATCTCTGTTGGTTAGGATCAAGTCAAGGATAGCTGATCCTCTAGTTCCTTCCTCTACTTTCTGTAGGAGGAAGTTATCCACCACAGAAGTCAGGAATTTCCTGGAGGGGCCATGTTTTGCAGAATTTGTCTCCCAACAAATATCGGGGAAATTGAAGTCCCCCATTACTACTACATCATGCTTCCTTAAAACATTGGCTATTTGCTTTTCAAAAGTTTCATCCTTGTCTTCTCCTTGATTGGGTGGCCGGTAGTAGACCTGTCTATCAGGTCTAACCCCTTAAATCTATTCCTCACCTCCACTGTATATTCATAAGGGATATGATTGAGGTCATACCTGAATGGTTTAGTGGTTTTCCCTACGTTCTTCAATTTAAGCCGAAATTTTGCAATAAGAAGCTCATGATCTGAGCCACAGTCAGCTCCAGGTCTTGTTTTGACTGACTGTATAGAGCTTCTCCATCTTTGGCTGCAAAGGACATAATCAATCTGATTTTGATATTTACCATCTGGTGATGTCCATGTGCAGAGTCGCCTCTTGTGCTGTTGGAAAAGAGTGTTTGCTATGATCAGTGTGTTCTCTTGGCAAAACTTTATTAGCCTTTGTCCTGCTTCATTTTGTACACCAAGGCCATGCTTGCCTGTTATCCTGGTGATTTCTTGACTTCCTACTTTGGCATTCCAGTTGCCTATGATGAAGAGGACATCTTTTTTTTGGTGTTAGTTCTAGAAGGTGTTGTAGGTCTTCATAGAACCACTCAACCTCAACTTCTTTGGCCTCAGTGGTTGGGTCATAGACTTGATTTACTGTGATGTTGAATGGTTTGCCTTGGATTCGTACTGAGATCATTCTATCGTTTTTGAGATTGTACCCCAATACTGCTTTTCCCACCCTTTTGTTGACTATGAGTGCTACTCCATTTCTTCTAAGGGATTCTTGCCCACAGTAGTAGATATGATGGTCACCTGAATTAAATTCGCCCATGCCTGTCCATTTTAGTTCACTGATTCCTGAGATGTCGATGTTCAATCTTGCCATCTCATGTTTGATTACCTCCAGCTTACCTTGATTCATTGACCTTACATTCCAGGTTCCTAAACAATATTGTTCTTTACAGCATCAGACTTTCTTTTTACCACCAGACACATCCACAACTGAGTGTTCTTTTGGCATTGGCCCAGCTGCTTCACTCTTTCTGGTGCTACTTGGAAATTCCCTCTGCTCTTCCCCAGTAGTATATCGGACACCTTCCGACCTGAGGGGCTCATCTTCCAGCGTCATCTCTTTTAGCCTTGTGATACGTTCCATGGGGTTTTCTTGGCAAGAATGCTGGAGTGGTTTGCCATTTCCTTCTCCAGTGGACCATATTTTGTCAGAACCCTCTGCCATGACCTGTCCATCTTGGGTGGCCCTGCAGGGCATAGCTTATGGCTTGACTGAGTTACGCAAGCCCCTTCGCCACAACAAGGCAGTGATCCATGAAGGGGTCTGAAATACTTCTGTTTTGCAATTGCATACTATTTTGAACTCCTTTTCTCCCAGTTGTAAAGTCACTCCTCCCTGTCTGGCCCAATGCATATGGAAGGAGACCATATGTGAATTTTCTTACTAGACTGGGGAATACATGAATGAAAGAGAGACAGTTGTGTATCCAGCTGTGGATCATCCAGTGCATCCTGCATTTACACTGTATGGCCCAGATAGATAATGTACTACATTTCCATCTGCCTTGCAATTTGTACATAAATGCAAGTGTGCACACATTTGCTGCCTCAGGCCACTAGATGTGCAGAACACCATATTGTGCACAACTTTCTCTGGGTCAGAGCCAATGTTCATATCCTATTTGAATGCAAGGACATGCTCCCATTTCTTTTTTCCTTGCCTGGCTGGATTCGGTGCTTGATGGTCTGTTCATCTGACCCAGTTAGGTTGCACAGCACTTATGTTCTCACAATGAAGAATGATTGCATCTTTTCTTCTGTGCTTGCAGCATGGGATTGTGAAACCATTCTTTATGTTTACTTTCAGTTTCAGCTGCCAACCCTTGGTTCATGGTCAACTGCACTCCCTTCCTTACACAGTGGATGTGTTGGTGATCATCATTAGTAAGCCTGAATTTCTTCATTATAGTAATGTATAAACACTGATGGTGTGATCTTCTAAAACCAGGGGTCCCCACTGTGGTGTCTGCAGGCACCATGGCATCTGAGGGGAGTTCCACTGGCACCCACAAAGCTTTCCAGTCCTTGCCCCCTTCAAACATTTTTTTTTTAAATAAAAACTTTGGAAAATGTTAGGTACCAAGGAAGTCAGTCAAGAGGGTAGTGTCAATTCCCTACAGCATGTCCAGACATTCCTAATATTGGGGTAGGGAATGCTTTGTATAAGCCAATTTGTAGGAGTGGCTTATTAATGATACGTGGTCTGAAAGCCAACCTCCACCTTCACCTCTGGCCTTCCTAAATGGTGTAAGGAGAGAAATCACCTGCTTTTCCCTCAGTCAAGTCATGCACATCTGGCTGTGCTCTACAAAGTGTTGTCATTAGGGATGTTGTCAAAATGTTCCAGGCCTGCCTTGCAGATGTGCAACGAGGCTTATGCATCCTCTTCTAGAAACCATTCAATTCTGTTTCTGGATCTGGAAGTGTCAATGCATTCTCAATCCAGGTTGTCGAAACCTTTCTGGAGCTGAATGCAGCAATTCTGCCTCCATTTAGTGACCAGGAACTCAGGAAGCTGCCATGTGTAGGCCTTCTGTGAAACTTCTGTGCATGTGCTGGTTGTTGAAATGGGATTGGCAGGACCTGCAACTGTCCTATCCTGTAGTCTCTCTTCTCCATTCCACATACTTTGAAAAGCGCTGTTGAATGGAAGTGCTTCAGTCCTCCTGAGCTCTTTGCTACCAGAAGAATGGATGGCAAAAGTTTATTTGAGTAGGTGAGCTGATATTTCTGCTTGATGTGCACTGGAGATCCTGTCTCCAGCAAGCAAGTGGGAACTATCGTTGCCACAGAGGACAATAACTTATGCCACACCAATCCTTTTATCTTGTGCCCACACTGCACATTAGCACATATCCCCATGGTAAATCTCCTTCACTGACTTTTTTTTTTTGCTTTCAGAAGTCAGTTCAGGTTCACACAGTGAAAGCCGATTAGTACATTGGTTAAATGCTTCAGTGATTTACACAAAATTCTAAATAATAGGTTCTGAGCAGTTCTGAGCTGCTTCGTTTCACATGTGGTTGAAACTGAATACCTTGGCCTGCCATGCTGTCGTTTGCATCTCAGAACTGTAGGTGACATCTCGGGCTGTTTGCACTCATCGCCAATGTGACTCCTGTGTTTATTCAAATAACAAGCATTGTTATTGTCAGATGATATGATGTTGTCAGACTCCAAGGAGTTCCTGAAAACTTCTGTCATTGTTTCAAGTGGCCCTTTTGCTCTCTGATTGCAAACTGCTGTCAATCTGCAGGAAATGAATTCACACTGACTATCAGCATGCACGACACACAATGAAATTCATTTCTCACAGAATATCACTTAAAGTCTAGGCCCAAATATTGGAGTTAATGGAACCATTGCTACAGGCCAAGTGGGAAATGACTGACAGGTGCCATGGGTCTTAAACCCAAGAATATCATCCAGTCATCCCAGAATACTCCGTATTCTTGTGTGCTTTGCCTCAAGCCTTGTTAATGTCTTGAAGGTGGATAATAACATCGTTCTCTCTTTCCCATAGTGAAGGGGATGGGCAGAACCTATTGGCTCTCCTACATAACTAATTCAGCTTTTAAGTTAATTACAGTTGCAATATATAATTACTTTTTGCAGAATCAAATATGAAGTTTGAATGAAGCTTCTGGAATCCTCGTGATATTACTGGCTCACAGAAGACTACAGGCTTCCAAGCATGGCCAGGTCTCTTGGCATTATGGGAAATGTAGGTCTCATACATCAACATACTTCTGGACTCTGGCCTAAAAGGCAAGGGATTAGCTACTCCCCACAACGCAGCACCTCACTCGTCCAAGCGGGGATAGGGTGGCAGAGAGGGCTTAGTCCCTACCATTCAGGCTACAAACTGCTCCAAAGCCCAAGGCTGCCTCTTGATCGTTAGGAGAAATACTTTTCCCCAGTGGAGGCTGGTGGCTTTGATTTTGATGGGGCTGTGAGTCCATTCTGAGTTTCAGTCAGAACCAGCCAGAACTCTTTAAAAAGCTATCCAAGGTGCTGAACCTATTTGGGGGATAGGGTTCAGCACCTTGGATAGCTCCTTTAGAGTTTTGTCTGGTTCTGACTGAAACTCAGACTGGAATCATAGCTCCACCAAGATTGGAACTGCCAGCCTCCACAGCGTTTCCATGTTATTGAGAGGTCCAGATATGCCCAGCAACACTGTGGTTCTTGGATCAGGTGGTGGTCTTTCTACACAATGATCAGGACCTCCCTTCTACCCCTCCCTACTCTAGATGGTGACATTAGAAAGGCCCTGATCCTTGCCATCTAGGCTGCACCCTGCTCTAAGGCCCAGGTGTCTGATGCAAAGAGCTTGGGTATTCCCAGCAGCATCCCAAGTCTCAGAGAAGACAATTGAATCCTGACATCCCTGCTGCTTGGTTCTAAGTTGGCATCTCTGTGACATGAATGGCCATGCTTGAAATACATGTAGCTTGGCTCGAAGTGATGATGGGGGCTTTGGCTCCTTGGAGTGGTAGCCTCAGGCGCATAAGAACACAGAAAGCTGGCTTATACAGCTTCAGACTATTGGTCCATCAAGATATTGTCTGGCCACAGTTCTCTAGGGTTTCACTCTTTCCAAGCCTTACCTGAAGATGCCAGGAATTGAACCTTGTGCATGCAAAGCATGTGCTTTACTGCTAAGCTATGGGCCTTCCCCCCAAAAGGACACTCCAGGTAAGAAGCTGGGAAAGGAACAATGTGAGGGGAGATGGCTGACCAGAGACCAGCATCTTAGGGGCTCCATGCCTAATCTTATAGAGAGTCTTCCTGTCTGACAGACCCTGTTGTACCTCCTCAGGAACTGGCTTACTTGTGAGACTGTAGTTAAGACCTGTGGGCTGAAGTAACTCCATCCTGGTGAGTCAGCAGACCATAGGCCCATTACAGAGTAATCAGAGTACAGAGTCCATAGGCATTATGGAGTAACCATGGCTATCATGATGAAGGATCCACCAATATGAGGCTGGCAGGGCTCCTAGGACATAAGTTAGAGTAGGCCAGTGTTCTCTGTGGCATTGTAATACTAACTTAGCCAGATTTTGGTAACATGACAAGTGGAAACCACTATCCTTCTTCATTTAAGTGTAAATGGTCAAAACCTAATGAAATACTGAGTGCAAGTTGCCGAAGTGACTTATTCACTGTTCCCAAATGGTGCAAAGCTGGATTCAAACATTCGTCAAAGAGAAGTAAATACTTCAGACCTGAGATCTGAGCATCTGAAGGAGACTCATTTCATTTTGTTTCATTAGGACTTTCATTTCAGCTCTCCATGAAATGTCTCCCAGAGGACGCTTCATCCTTGACATTATTACGCCATCTTATGTAGAGTATTAGCGTGCTGTGTTGCCTTAATTAGTTTATCAGGCCACATAAAGTAAACTGCACATGCTATTAGAACATCACATGCTTGGAGTTGTCATGGCATTCAGATGAATAATTGAATGCAGTGAAAATAGTACTCCAGAGCTGCTAAATGACAGGAAATGGAGGCATTTAGTGGTTTAGCAAAGAAAAAGAAAAAAAGGAGAAAAGAAACCTACATGAGAAGAAAGGGACAAGCTGTATGCTAGGCAGATGCTATTTTCCCTAGAGTGTTGCAGGTGATTAAAGCGAAGGTTTTCTTAAGTGCAGTGGAGCTCCCTCAGGTGTTCAAGATGAATGTGTGAAGACATCCCAACATCCAATATCCCCATAGAGGGAGCTTCAGACCCTTGCTTGTTCACCACAAAGATCTGAAAGGGTTATTTACATGTGAGTGATCATGAACTCTGATATGGTTCCCTTCAGATCTTCATGGTGAATGTGCAAAGGTCTGAAGCTCCCTCCCACTGAGACAGGGAAGTTGTGGCAGGGCTTGCATGTGTGGCCCCATTGTGCCCTGAAACCTTCAGCTGAAGGTTTCCAGGGGTGCTGATCTGAAGCATGGAATGCATATATAAAAGAGCCTTCAGTGTGGTGGCCCCCTTCCTGTGGAATTCCCTGCCTTTGGAGGTCAGACAGGTGCCAATGTTGTGTGTCTTCTGGCACCTCCTGAAGACGTTATTTCGAGAGGACTTCCTTGCGTGATCAGCTGTGGTTTGTTAAATTCCACTTGTTGGGGTTTGTCTTTTTTTAAAAATGTTTTAACTGTTTTAACCTGGTGTTTTATTCTTTTACCTTTGTTGTTCACCACTCTGAAATCTTCTGCTGTGGAGTGGTATATAAATATTGTAAATAAATAAATAAGTACAAAAATGCATATTTAGTAGAAATGCACACAAAAACATGTATAAATTTTCATGCAGATTTTTTTTTAGGGGGGAGGGAGGAACTGATATAGAAATGGGACAGAACACATTCAACGCTGGAAAAAGGAGACACTGAGCAAAATCAAACTTGAGATTTGTCCATCTTTAATTTGTCCATGTCATTCTTAAACTATGGCATTCAGAACCTGACAGAATACTCCAGATGAGGTCTGACTAGTGCAGAGGAAAGTGGAACTATTATTATTATTATTATTATTATTATTATTATTATTATTATATTTATTTATATTCTGCCTTTCCCCAATACTGGGACTCAAGGCCTTACAACATTAAAACTTCTTCAATTAAAACCTTTTAATAGAAATATAAATAAAACTGTACAAAAGTTAAAAATATAAAAAATATAATTGACTTCCCGTTTGGGACCGATGTAGCCCTGGCAGCTTCCACGGACTCTCTGTGGGAGCTTTCTCAAACAGCTTTTTAAAAGGTTGAAAAACCTTTTCATCTCCCCCCTAGAAATGAAAGGAAGGGCAAGGCAAATAGCTCTGGATTTTTGCCTGGAGTAAAGTAACCCCCACGCGATAGTGGAGGAGCTGGATGCCAGGGATTCCCCCAGGGCTGTACCAACATGAAAAGCTGTAATGAGACTCCTATTTTATAGGAGAAAACAGGGCTGGCATGTTCCATAACAATATATCCTGCAAGAAAAATCAGCAACCTATAAGAGACGATTTAAGAACTTTGAACAATATTTGAGATCATCTGAGGACCTGTAAGATTTATTGGAGAAAACTGTGGCTGAACCAAGAAGGCGAAAGAGGCTTGCTTGAACACCTCCCACAACTCCTGTGTCAAAGGTTCCGAAAACAGAAGATTTAGCAGAATTATTTATGATGATGAAAACCCTATCTTTGCAATTTTCGGGACTAGTTCAAAGGCTGGACTTAATTCAAAATTCCATTGCTGATATGCAGAGAGCCGTGGATTTAATTAATGCATCACAGAAAAAAATGGAGTCCAAAATTAATGAGCTTGAAGACCGAGTGGCAAGAAATCGACTACGATACAAGTTATTTGTAAAAATACAGTATTGTGCAAAAGCCTTAGGCCACCACCAGCTTTGTTGTTTTAGCAAAGTTTTAATGACCATCCATAATTATTTTTCGGTCTCTGTATTAAGATAGAAACAGAAAATACAGGAAATATGTACAGGCAAAAGTCAGTATTTAGGGTGACCTCCCTTGGCTCTAAGCACATCTTGAACTCTTTTGGGGAGACTATCCTGAAGTTTTCTGAAGTAATCTTCTGGTATATTATACCAGGCTTCTTTCAGCACTTCCCAGAGTTCTTCTTTAGATGTAGGTTGTCTTTTTTCTTTCTCTGTCCTGGTGATCCCATACTGCCTCTATAATATTCAGGTCTGGACGCTGTGGAGGCCAGTCCATGACTGTCAGTGTTTTATCACCTGTTTTCCTCGCTAAATATGATTTCATTGCATTAGCAGTGTGCTTGGGATCGTTATAGGAATGTACGAAAGTCGCTTACCTTTTCGCAGGGGTGCTTCGCGGTGGGGGGGAGGCGCTTCGCTTCTCCCCCCGAAGTTCAGGTGAGGGGGGGGAACCGTCCCGTCTCACCCGGCCGAAATTCAGGCCGGGGGGGGAGGCTTCCCGCCTCGCCCGGCTGAAATTCAGGCCGGGGAGAAGCGCCCCATCTCCCCGGCCGCAAAACAAAGTGTAAAAAAACAAACAAACAAAAAACCCGTGATAGGCTACGTAACGATTAACATAGCCTATCACGGCTAGATTTCCAAAGTCAGCCATGATAGGCTACGTAAATCGTTACGTAGCCTATCACGGGTGACTTTGAAAAAAAAAAAGCGCGTACGCAAATGGTGGCGGCCTATGGGCGCCGCCATTTGCGTTCCTTATTTGGTCCTGGTAGTCTACGTAAAGATTTATGTAGACTATCGGGACCAAATAAGGTAGACTATGTAAATCTTTATGTAGACTATCGGGACCAAATAAGGAACGCAACTGGCGGCGCCCATAGGCCTCCGCCATTTGCGTACGCGCTTTTTTTTTTTTTCAAAGTCACCCGTGATAGGCTACGTAAAGATTTACGTAGCCTATCAAGGCTGACTTTGGAAATCTAGCCATGATAGGCTACGTTAATCGTTACGTAGCCTATCACATTTTTTTTTTTTTTAACACTTTACCTTGTAATGGCGGTGGCGGCAGCGGCGGCGGCAGCAGGTCGGAAGACCAGCTGCTGCCCCCGCCCCCGACGAAAGGCCGATGAACCGCCGCCGGGAGGGACATTTGCCAAAGGTAAGTCCCATCCCGGGGGTGGGGTGGGGGGTGGAGAATTTCACCGCCGATTTCAGGGGGCCGAATGTGTTGGCGCTTGGCCCCCTGAAGTTTCGGGGAGAAATTCTCCGCCATCCCTAGATCGTTATCATGCTGAAAAATGAAACCTTTCCCAATCAGGTGCTTTCTAGAACGAATGGCATGATGAATTAAAACCTGTCTGTACTTTTCAGCATTCATGATCCCATCAATATGGACAAGATCGCCAACACCACTGACAGAAATCCAGCCCCAAACCAGGACAGACCCTCCACCATGGCTGGATCTACACTTACCATCTTTTTTCACTTCCAATGAGGTTTCATCGCCCGCCTTTCACACTACACAGTAGCCGCCTCGAATTGGAACCGGAATTTCCCACTTCTGTGCTCCCGCTTTCAATACACTAATATCCCGGTATTTTCCGCCTTCACTACCATATCCAGTCATAATCTCCTCCCGTGCCTGTCCATATGCGGCGGTGTTTGTATTTCCCTCCTGTCCAATCACAGCTCTCGATGGCCCCATGGATTCTTCTGTTACCAATCGCATAGCTTCCTCAGTAGCCCCCGTTTCCTCAGCAACAAGCAAAGGGCTGGATGTGCGCGCGCTTGTCTGATCTCGGAAGCTAAGCAGCGTCGGTCCCGGTCAGTGCTTGGATGGGAGATCGCCTGGGAATCAGGCTTCCTGCACTGAGCAGGGGGTTGTTGTATCCCTTCAAATGAGATTCAGTTTTACCCCCTCCTATGCTCCGCTCCTGATGTTTTTTTTTTTAAAAATCAGGTGTTATCCTCGCAGAATCAGGGCTTCTCTGTGATTTTTTTTTTCTAATTGAGGCATGATCTTCGAAGTTGTGATGTGATTACAATGTAGATCAGCCCCATGTTTCACTGAAGGCTGCAAGCACTCATTCATCCATCTCTCTCCAACTCTTCTTCTCACATATTGTCGAGGATTGGACCCCAAAATTTCAAACTTGGATTCATCACTCCATAATACTCTTTTCCACTGATCCTCATTCCAAACTTTGTGAGCTTTAGCATATTTTAGCCTTTTCACTCTGTTCCCCTTCCGCAAAAGTGGTTTCTTGGCTGCTACCCTTCCACAAAGACCATTCCTGGCCAGCCGCCTGCTGTTACTCTAGTGTAAGGGGAGGTCACACTAAATACTTGCCACTTTTGCCACTTTTTTTCTGATTTTTTTCCTATTGTTGAATACTGCATACAAATTCCCTGTATTTTCTGGTTGTATTCTAATGAAGAGACTGAGAAATGATTATATATAGTCATTATACCATTGCTAAAACAACAAATCTAATGGTGGCCTAAGACTTTTGCACAGTACTGTCTGACAAAATCTCTCAATTGGAGGCCTATACGAAGAGAGCCAACGTATGTATAGTAGGGATTAAAAGCTTGTCTAATGATGTGAAATTGTCTACTTTTGTGGATAAACTTTTGCATAAGATACTTTCTATATCCTCTGATTATTCTCTTGATATTGAGCAGGCATTTCGTGTGCCAAATCCTAAAGGGAATGATTATACTATTGTAGTTCAATTTGCAAAAGTCTCCACAAAGTGTTATATCCTGAATTTGGCAAAACAAGCTGGAAGCCTTTCCTGGAAACAGGATAAAATTATGCTGTTCCCAGATTACATCAAAGAAGTGGCAAATAAAAGAAGGCAATTTGTCAAAGCAAAGAATCTGGCAAAACAAACGAACTTACAATATTACTTAAAATATCCTGCTACACTTTGTATTGTGTCGGAAGACCAGATGAAGACGTTTACGAATCATAAAATGGCAGGGGCTTTGTTGAATGTTAAAATGCATGAGAACTCTGTCACAATACCATGAAATGGAATTTCTAAACAAGTACTGTTAACTGCTTGTGTGTAGTTTTCATGATCTAGGCTAACTCAGAAGAAATGACTTTATATATATTTGTTTACCTTTATGTATTCTTTTTTATTATTTTTTCTCTCTCTTTCTCTTTATGTATCTTCTTCTATTTTATATTTTAAAATAGACAAAATATCTAGTATAAAAATATTATTGACTGTTGAAGATTTATCTTAAGTTTTATTATTATACAATACTATACTCTCTCTTTTTGATTATTATTATTACTACTACTACTACTAATATTCAGGCTTTTGGGAATGAAGTGTGGAACTGTTGCATTGATATAAAAAATTGTTTTACTAAATTGTAAGATTGTATAATAGATATAGTTTTTTAAAATAGAATACCATTGGAGGATGGGAGATGTTGGAGTTTATTTTTCTTTTTTCCTTTCTTTCTTCTCTTTCTATTATTATGTGTCCTAACTAAAATATTGTATGGATGAGAATTGAAGTACTGAGTAGGTTGTTGGTAATGTTGGTAGTGTTTATAAAGATAAAATAAATAAAATATATTAAAAAATAAGTTAAAATATAATTTAATCATCAATATTAAAATTGTAAAAATATTAAAACATTAAAAGACAACCACCACAACAAAAACAATTACTTCCCATGACTTGGAAACTACTGTCCTGTTAGTTCTTGTCATCTGTCTTCTGCCTAGGACTGCTCCTGGAATTTCTCAGAGAGAGAGAGAGAGAGAGAGCCAACCTGCAAGTTAGTGAGGAGTTGTTACTTAAAATATTAATACTGACAAAGTACAGAAGACCATCTCTTTACAGTTTCTTTATCTCAAGCCATTAGCTTTGATTTAGTGCAGACATAGAAGTCTTTTGGAAGCCTCCTTAGTATCTTCTCACTCAAGTTTAATAGCATTTGTTTAAATGAGGACTGGATTCTCAAGTAATATTTCTCTTTAACAGGCAAGTCCCAGCACAAGGTAATAAGTAAACTGGGAACAATATATTTTAAAAGAAGAAAGAGATCCTGCCAGCTGAAGTGAGATATTTATTCCCTGCGATTTTTCAACTATTTTCCAAGAAAGCAATATAAAATGATCTTCCTTGAGGAGTTAAAAGAAAAGAAAAAGAAAAATAGAGTGGGTGGGCTGGAATCTTCCTCTATTGTTGGGAGTTAATGTATCTTATTGCCCACATGTTGTAGGAGTAAAGACATTATTTATATGAGTCACCACCATTGCTTTTGGGCATGTTGGAAACTAGAGCTATGCATCTTTTTGCTTTTCTTTTTAACTCTAACATGCCCCAAACAAACGCTTGGTGACTGTGAAGAGAAAAATATATTGCTAGTTTCAATCCTCGACTATAGGTTTGTCTTGGCAGAAATTGGGTGGCTAAGATTAGTGTACTATATTTTAAAATCTTTGTCAGAAATATTCTGGACAGCCATGTTACAGGGAAAAGCAGTGGGCAGCAAGCAGTACTATACAGGAACATCTCTGTGTAATATTTCTGTCCTGCCATTTTTCCAAAGGAGGTCAGGCTGACATATAGGGGGTTATCCCGTTTTATTCTTGCAACAACCACAGTGGAAAGCTTAGACTAAAGCAGGAGTGGATTAACCCTCATGCTGCTACCCCCCCCCATTGTCCTCCATGCTGCAATCTGGTTTGAAAAAGCTTTCCCTGGAGTCAGCAAGTACAGGAGGAGGAGGTTGGTGTGTGTGTGTGTGTATGTGTGTGTGTGTGAGAGAGAGAGGGAGGGAGGGAGGGAGAGTGGGAGATAATGTGTGTGTTATGTGTGTATATGAATGCATGTGCATATGTGATGGGTGAGAATGACTGTGTGTGTGCTATTTGTGGATGTGTGTGCATGCATGTATGAAAGAGTGGGGAGTTCTTGCCCACTTTACCTTTGACCCCGCCCACTTCTGTAGGGGCCCACTCACCTACGAAGTATGATAAACATAGGGTTGCTGCTGAAATAGAAACCCCATCTTGGATTTCCCACTCCTCTCCTGGTAATCTGGAAATGCATGATGAGATAGCATTGGATTCTGTCCCCATACCCCAGTTCTCTACTGCACATGATTGGCTGCCTGGGCAGTGGTGAAATAAGAACATACGAGGCGCCCTGCTGGATCTGACCAATGGTCAATCTAGGACAGCATCCTGGCTCCCACGTGGCTGCCAAGCCGTGATAGGCTCTGTAAATACTTACGTAGCCTATTACAGCACAGAGCAGGGGAGCAAATGACATAGCGGCTGCCATTTGCACCCCTGCTCTTTGCCGTTAGAGGCTACATAAGTATTTACGTAGCCTATCACAAAGAAAGGCAGCCACACAAATGGTGGCCGCTACGACAGCTGCCATTTGCAGCCGCAGCAGCCTGGCAGCGGCTGGGAGACCAGCCGGAGCTGCCACTGCCGCCGCTGCAGCCACCGCATCCGCTGCCAGGTACGCTCTGCCCCAGGGGGATTCCGTGGGGTGGCGGGGGGGGGGAGGCCATTCCGCCACAGATTCTGGGGGGCTGGATTCTTAAGAATCCAGCCTCTCTGGAGCTCGTGGCGGAATTCTTTGACATCCCTAAGCCATCATGGGTGGTAGCCTTTGATAGACACATCCTTCAGGAGTGTGTCTAATTTCCCTTTAAAGCCATATAAGCAGGTGGCTATCAGTGCACTTGCAATTGTGAATTCCATAACTGTGTTACGTGAAGAAGTACATCCTTTTGTCTATCCTGCGTCTCCTGCCATTTTCAAAACCTGTATGAGGGTCAAGAAGCAACAGTAAGAACCAGACCTGGAACAACCGATTGGTTCAAAATTGGGAAAGGAGTACGACAAGGCTGTATATTGTCGCCCTGCTTATTTAATTTATATGCAGAGTATGTCATGAGAAATGCTGGGTTGGATGAATCACAGGTCGGAATTAAGATTGCTGGGAGAATTATCAACAACCTCAGATACGCAGACGATACCACCCTAATGGCAGAAAGCAAAGAGGATCTCAAGAGCCTCTTGTTGAGGGTGAAAGAGGAGAATGCAAAAGCTGGTTTGAAACTGAACATTAAAAAAACGAAGATCATGGCATCTGGCCCCATCACTTCCTGGCATATAGAAGGGGAAGAAATGGAAGCAGTGACAGATTTTACTTTCTTGGGCTCCAAGATCACCGCAGACGGTGACTGTAGCCATGAAATTAAAAGACGCTTGCTCCTTGGGAGGAAAGCTATGGCAAACCTAGACAGCATAGTAAGAAGCAGAGACATCACCTTGCTGACAAAGGTCCGTCTAATCAAAGCTATGGTTTTCCCAGTAGTAACGTATGGCTGTGAGAGCTGGACTATAAGGAAGGCTGAGCGCCGAAGAATTGATGCTTTCGAACTGTGGTGCTGGAGAAGACTCTTACGAGTCCCCTGGACTGCAAGGAGGTCAAATCAGTCTATCCTAAAGGAAATCAACCCTTGGGTGCTCATTGGAAGGACAGATACTGAAGCTGAAGCTCAAATATTTTGGCCAGCTAATGCGAAGAGAAAAGTCACTGGAAAAGACCCTGATGCTGGGTAAGACTGAAGGCAAAAGGAGAAGGGGACGACAGAGGATGAGATGGCTAGATAGCATCACTGATGCAATGAATATGAACTGCAGCACACTCCAGGAGAGAGCGGAGGACAGGAAGGCCTGGCGTGCTATGGTCCATGGGGTCACGAAGAGTCGGACACGACTTAATGACTGAACAACAAAAATTATGAGAGAAGGAGAAATGCTTAAACAACCTTGCTAGTCTTGGGGTAGTACGCAATGTGATGTGTGCACATACCAATTATAGCGTTAACTAAGGATGGGCAAACTCACCTGAGTCTGCCCCGTGACCCGCTCGCTGGATACCCGCCCACCGCCTGTCGCTGCTCGCACTGGGACGGCTGGTGGTTCACAGCAACTGGTGGCTTGCAGGAGCCCGGCGAGCATCGCTGCCACCAAGAGCAACTGCATCCCTCTCTACCGGTGCTTGGCAGAGAGGGGCACAGTTGTTCTTGGCAGCAGCAGCGGAGGCAGCAAAATGGGAACCAAGAGGGAAGCGCCATGGTGCTTCCCTCATGGCTCCCATCCTGTCACCACTGCTGCCGAGAGCAACACTTGGGCAAGGAGAGGGGGTGGTGAACTTGCCCGTCTCGGTGCATGCCGAGTCAGGTAAGGGCAGGGGGTCACGGACTGGCATCTGGGGGGGCCGAACTGGCAGGAACCTGCTGAGTTTGAGCCCCCAAACAGATGCTTGTGACATCCCTCGGGTTAACCCCTTAGACTAGGGACAGGTCATACACAGTTTGAAAAACATCAGCATATTTAAATAAATAACTTTGATTCATTTCAAAGCTAAAACACTTGTACAGTCTGTGCCGAATTTCTTCATGTCTAATGTCTGAATTCTGCAAAACACATAGACAAAAGTCACACATTTTGACCCATATATCCAATGACTGTATATTTAATATGCACACATGGAATTCCAAGCAAGCATTACAAGCAGGATTGGAATTTCAAGGAGTTTTAAGCTTAAGCTCTTTAACACTGAGGGGCATTCATGAAAGGGAGGCATTCTTCAACATGTGGCACAATAAGTGCACAGCACACAGGTGGAATTCCATTTTCAGTTCTGCATTTCCTATACGGATGGATGAGAAATTTGTTCATTCCAAACGTTTATATGAATGTACCCAATTTGCAGCTCCTAAAGTTCTATGCAAACTGGAATGCATTTGTATGCCAAATTTGCACTTCTTTGACTTTTATGGTGCAATCTGCAACTCAAAATATCTGCATAAGAATGCATTTATTAGGGGGGAAAGTATGCACAAAATCTCCAGAGGAAAAAAAATCACTTGCAGGAAGTCCACTCTCTAGGAAAAGTGCATATAAAAGTGCATATATTAGATAAAATGTGCATGGAAATGAGTATACATTTTTGGGCAGACTTTTGGCTGAAGTTGCAAACTGATGCAGAATTTTTGTGAACCACCCAGAGAGGTTCGGCTATTGGGTGACTGATAAATAAATAAATAAATAAATAAATAAAAATACATAAATAAAAAAAATGGGCAGAAACAAACTTATGGTCAGGAAAATGACAAACTGAATGAAACTGAAATGGACAGGTCCACCCAGCCTTAATTTCCCATCGCAAGCACTGAATTTCTGTGATAAGTCTCCCCACTTGAAAATTTGACAGGCTCCACTTACGCTACCATTTCTTCAAACATCATCAGCTGTTCACTTCAATTAAGGCACCCACTTGTTTTTGTACATCTGTGTTTCACTGACAAGTACGTTACACAAGGATGTAGTCTCAAAGCTGTGTAAACATGTCATTGGTCTTGTTCTTGTATAGCCTTTGGCATCTGTTCCCTGTTATCCGGAATATGCTTCTACCAACCCATTTGCCTCCTGCTGCTATAGCTGTTCTGTAGTCTAGTGGAAGGCATTCAAATATCCAATGCTTTATGAAATTAGCTTGCCTGTTCTTCTCTTTAGAATCACCAGCACTTTGGGAGATGTCATGTTTGTTTCTGGTTTAGTTTCCCCCAGTCACATTTGTTGGTGCAGAATTGACTTGATACACATGCTGTTTCTTAGAAATCAGCTCACTGGAAACTGTACCCAGATGTTTATTTCTGCACCATATTTCTTACCTGTGGTTTTGCTTTTGCTCTTGCTGATAATACAGTAAACCATCTTGCTTATGTTGTGCTCCTTGAACAGCTGCTAAGTACTCAGTTAATCATTTTTAATGTGGTTGGCTGCTTTCTCCCCCCTTCCCGTTAAACTTCCCTTCACTGTATTCCTTTGGTTGATTTGTTAGTTGGATGATTTTTTCAATTAGTTTATATTTCCCTTGCTTCCTTTCAGAGATGTATACAAATTTTGTGAAGATATTACCTTACCAAGAGCATGCCTCAAAGACATCCAGATATGCTTGGGATGATTCAGATTTTGATGCCTTTTGAGAATGACCTCCACATGGTGGAGTATGGCTTTGATCCTTGGGGAGTATGTGTAGACACCGTAAGACTCAGGCAAATAAGTATATGCGTCCCTTATACCAATAGCAAACTCATTCTCCAAGTGTGGATTCCTATGAATACCACCATCCACACATAGGAGGGGGGTGTCAGTAGGCTTGGGGGAACCTCAAGGTTTGTAGAAGTACAAAACAACTTTAAGGGGGGGAATGCCTAATTTTGGGGGGGGGGGATCTGAGCATGGTTAAGGACCATGGAAAGCTGGGTGACTGCTGGGGATAAAGCAGAAATCTGGGAGGAGGGGAAATGGAATGTAGCATCTTGGAAGAGGGCATGGCTGGCCGGTACCCTGGACTGGACACCCCACCCAACACCACTTCTTTGCACAGCAGACAGTTAAACTATGGAATTCATTACCACACAATGTAGTGACAGCCAGAAAAGGGAGTTAGACAAATTCCTGGAGAAGGCTATCAATGGCTACTAGTCCTGATGGCTATGGGCTACCTTCAGTATCAGAGACAGTGTGCCTATGTACCCCAGTTGCTGGGGAACATGGGTGGGAGGGTGCTGTTGTAATCATATCCTGCTTGTGGCTTCCTGGTTGACAGCTAGTTGGCCACTGTGTGAACAGAATGCTGGACAAGATGGACCCTTGGTATGATCCAGCAGGGATCTTCTTATATTCTTATGTACTTAGTATGCCTATGTACACCAATTGCTGGGGAATATGAGCCAGAGGGCACTTTTGCACTCGTGTCCTGCTTGTGAGTTCCTGGTTGACAGCTGGGTGGCCACTGTGTGAACAGAGTGCCGGACTAGATGGACCCTTGGTCTGAACCAGCACAGCTCTTCTTCTGCTCTTATTTTCTTAACACGTAATTGTGGGACTACCTGGACCCATTTCAAACCAGCTTCAGAGTGGGACATGGAATTGAGGCTGCCATGGTCATCTTGGTGGATGGACTTCACCTGGGAATTGATAGGGACAGTGCATCCCCGTTGATTCTTTTGGATCTCTCAGTGGCATTCGATACCCTCAACTGTGGTATCCTTCTGGATCGCCTGAGGGAGCTGGGGGTTGGGGGTATTGCTCTGCCGTGGTTCCACTCCTTTCTCTCAGGATGGTTCCAGATGGTGTCACTCAGGGATAGCTGTTCCTCGAAAAAGTTGTCCCCTCAGGGCTCTATTCTATCCCTGATGCTGTTTAAAATCTACATGAAACCACTGGGAAAAATCATCAGGTGGTTTGGGGCTGGGTGTTATCGGTATGCTGATGACACCCAAATCTATTTCTCCTTATCATCTTTATCCAAGGAATTCCTCTGAATGACTGCCTGAAGTCAGTAATGGGCTGGATGAGGGAGAACAAGCTGAAGTTGAATCCAGGCAAGACAGAGGTTCTTATTGTGAAGGGCCCTAATTCCAGTATAGAGGTATGTCAACCAGTTCTGGATGGGGTTGCACTCCCCCTGAAGGAGCAAGTTCATAGTTTGGGGGTGCTTCTTGACCCAACCCTGCTCCTTGCACCCCAGGTGGAGGCAACAGTGAGAAGTGCCTGTTATCAGCTTTGGCTGATACCCCAGCTACGCCCATTCCTGGAACATGTGGACCTGGTAATGGTGGTACATGTGCTGGTAACCTCTAGGCTTGATTTCTGCAATGCGCTGTACTTGGGGCTGCCTGTCTGTACATTTCATTCGGAAACTTCAACTGGTACAAAATATGGCAGCCAGGTTTTTCTTTGGGACACCCCGTGGAGACCATATTACACTAGTTTTGAAATCTTTACACTGGCTGCCAATTTGTTTCCGAGCAAAATATACAGTGCTGGTTCTTACCTTTAAAGCCTTACATGGTCTAGTCCAAGGTGCCTCAGGGAGTGCCTCCTCCCCTGCGTCCCAGTCCGCCATGGTCCTCTGAGGGCTCTCCTCTGCAGCTGCCTAACGTGAGACTGGCAGCCACAGGCAAGAGGCCCTTCTCCTTTGCTGCCCCTCAGCTGTGGAACGACCTGCCGCTTGAAATGTGCCTGCGGACCTCGTTGAAGGTTTTTAAGCAGGCACTAAAGACTCTGTTATTCTGGCAGGCCTTCCCTTTTGAGAACTATTGTTCCTTTTGCTGACTCTTGTATACTGTTTTTAAGCTGTGTCATTTTAAGCTGTGTTTTACTGTTGGATTTTTAAGAAGATATTTTTAGTTCAAAGTAGGGCTCTGCAGGGACCCCCCTGCGCACCTTCCGAGGCAGGCTCGATCTGGCTTGGGCAGATTCAGGGCCCCCCTGACCCGCCTTGGCCCTGAACCAGGGTTTGGATGACGAACCCCTCTTCAGGTCCCCCCCCGATGCCTCCGCACAATCCCCCAGCTCCTTACCTGGGCTGCCTCCTCCTTTGCTGCTGCCTTCTCCTCCTCCTCCACTGCTGCACTGCCACCCGCCAGCTCCTGAGGCCTGGATGTGCAGCGACTCTTCTTGCAAGGAGTCACCATTTTAAAAATCCTGGAAGAAGATGAGTTGCTGCACATCCAGGCCTCAGGAGATGGTGGCAGTGGTGGCGGCAGGTGGAAGCAAAGGCAGCAGTGGTGGCAGCAGGTGGCGGTGAAGATGGTGGCGAAGACAGCTGTGCGGCGGTGGCAGAAAAGGTGGCAGCAGCAGAGAAGGCGGCTCAGGTAAGGACCTGAAGGCCTGGGGGGTGTGTGTTTGGCCAGGCCGGGGGGGGGGTCACTCGGCCGAAGTGCACCGAGTGCTTCGGTGAGCCCCTGACCCACTCCGGGTCACTTTGTGCCCCCTCTGCTTGGGGGGGGCACTCAGTGAAAAATGATGGTTCATTGTAAGGGTAGGCAACCTGCTGCCCTCTAGATTTTTGGATTACAATCCCATAAACCCCAGGCAGTATGGCTAATGGGAAGCCCTGGGGATTGGGGAGTTGTTGCCCAAAACATTTGGAGGACACCAGGTTGCCTATGACACTAGCTTGCCTACCCCAGTCTATTCATTTAAATTGCTCTAAATCTTACTTACCCTTCTTTTCCCTGAAATTGACTGTAGTGCTGTGACACAATACTGTTTACGATATGATCCCTGATTGGATAAGCTCACCCATTTGACTAATCCAGGATGACATAATACTGCGACATAATACAGTTCCTGATGAGATCCCTGATTGGTTAAAGTCACCCATTTGATTAATCCAGGATGACATAATACTGGGACATAATACAGTTTCTGATGAGATCCCTGATTGGTTAAAGTCACCCATTTGATTAATCCAGGATGACATAATACTGGGACATAATACAGTTTCTGATGAGATCCCTGATTGGTTAAAGTCACCCATTTGACTAATCTGTTTGACTAATCCATCCATTTGACTAATCCAGCTGAGCACCAGTCAGGGGAAAAATGATGCCAAAAAAAGGACCAGATAGTGATGCAAGGAATTGACCAGGATTGAAAAGAGTAGATATTTATACAATTTAAGTCAGGGGCGTGGGGGTGGGTTTTGTTTTGTGTTTTGGGGGGATAAATTTCCACTCCACCAAAATTGCTAGTTCAAAATCCAAAATAGAAGTAGCCAATATTCAACACATCTTTCTGTGCGTGGTATTCCAAGCCCCTACGTGCAAAGATTCCATTCCTACCACCCTGTTTTTTTTCAAAGACAGAAAGAGTGAGAAATGTGAAAAAATGGGAGAACTTTGTATGGTGCTGCCATGGATTAAGCCCACGTTGATTTTTAATGTTTTTTCAATGATGCTGGAGAAAAGCTTACTTGTTTACAGTGTCCTTACTTGCCTCCAGTAGTGTAGTGGCAAATTCAGAAGGGTGGGGTCCCTTCGTGACAGTCACAGCCACGCCCCCTCACAGCCATGCCCCCTTCTAAGATTGCACAACCTTGTAAGATATGCAGCCTTCAACTGGGATCCAAAAACAGGGCAGCTGAGAGTAAGGCAGGGGTATTTCAACTGGAGGATGTCTGAGAAAAATGCAGGGGTGTTAATCTTTTTCACTCACTCACTCACTCACTCACTCACACACAAACATTTTAGGTTTTCAAAATATGATACTCTAAGGAAGCTTCACCCTCTCAACTCGGCCCTCATGGACAGATCCCTTCTCATTTAAACAGCCCCCTTGCACACTCCCTTAGCATCCCAACATTATTACCTATTAGCTTTTCCTAAGCTCCTTCATTATATCTCTCCCATCCCGCAACAGAAACGTCCACACACCCAGCTGGATTGAACCACACACACACACACACACACACACACACACACATAAACCTTCTTTCTCCTCTCCCCCCAGCTGATTTTCTCTGTTTCCCTTCCCACCACCAGGGGTTGTTTGCCCAGATACCTGCCAACCTTGTACCAAAAAGTGCAGCTGACTGAACAGGTTGCATTTGGCAATTCTGCTTACTGTAGAAATTACAAGAATTCACAATTTTGCTTACTGTAGAAATTACAAGAATTAACAGTGCAAGCCAATGGGTCTTTATTTTGAATTAAATTTACAGAGATCTTGGGAAGGCAGCTAAGGCTGCAGTCCTAGGCACACTTATCTGGGAGAAAGCCCAACTGGCAATTGAACACAGTGAGACTGACTACTGAGTAAACATGCATAGGATTGTGTGATAAATCCTACAAACTGGCACAAACCAGCCACCTGCCCTGCCCCATAAGTAAATAATGATGGCAGCGACCCCTCCCTCCTGCTTCTGCCCTGGCCAGCAGCAGCAGCAGCAGCCCTGCCTGAACGGGTGGCTGGCGTTGCAGGAGACGAGGGCAGCACCGAGCATGCAGGCACACAGCAGGGACGGGCGGAGAAGCCAAGAGCTGAGGAGGAGAAGTGGGTGAGGGGGGGAGAGGAGGCTGCAGAGCTCCCTCAGGCTCCCTCCCTCCCTCTTTCGCTCACTCACTCCCTTTGGCCATCAGCCAAAAGGCAGCCACCTGCACTCCCTCTGCTCCCTCCGCCTTCCCTAGCAGACTGCGACCCGGCTGGGGACTGGTTTTAAAAAAAAGTGCTGGAGCAACACCCCGGCATGACCCGCCACCACTACACAACTGCTTGCCTCCCTCTCAGTTGGTGTTGTTTATCTTCACTAAGAGCAACATGTTGCCAAATCTGATTCCTACATCATATATAGCATCATTCCATTTGGTGGTCCCTAACTGGCTGGAATTGTGCATGTGACTAATTCAGGAAGCATTGGCTCACTTTCAAATGAGTTCTTTTGTTCTCAATTATGTCACATAGCCAAATTTGACTTTTTATGTTGCATTGTGATTTCAACCCTTTCACTATGTGGTCCCTAATTGACTGGGATTGCTAATATGACCGAACCAGGAAGCATTTCACTTGCTCTTTGTTGAACCTCAGTAATGTCACATAGTCAAAACTGATTGTCTATATAGCATTGAGATGTTATCTCATTCATTAAGGATGTGATGCTCTGCATGTTTAGACAGAGAAAAGTCCCACAATTTTCAGCATGTCCCAGCTAGCCGTGATGGGAGTTGCAGGACTTTTTCTGTCTAAACATGCATGGGATTGCACCTTAAATGATCCCCCAAAGTCTGGGATTATCCATAAAGGAGACAGAAGCAGAAACTAGACAGAAAAAAAATGTGCAATAGTAGGCGATGATGACAGTGTACAGGACTGAAAAAAAAGGTGAATATTCTCAGAATTAATTTTTTTGTGGGAGGAATAGTCCTACTACCCCAAAGTACTACTTGTTACCTAAAATGATACAATATTCAATGGAGCCTTAAGATACTTACAGGTTCCTCAACCAACACAGGTGTCTACAAGTAGTTCCATGAATATCTGGGAATCTAAGGGACTGGAGACATTGGATAATATTTTACCTTTACTTCTTTCCATTTTTGTACAGAGTATTATATTTCATACAGTGGTTGCTGTCTGGCACAAAGGTGGGATATAAGTAATCTTTTAATTAATAAATACATGTCAGAGATATACATTTTTGGGGTGTGAACCACCCTTCCCCGAAACCAACAACAATGGGTTCAAATTCCAAGAAAGGAGATTTTGACCAAACATTAGGAAGAGCTTCCTGATGGAATGAGCTGTTCAACAGTGGAACAACTGGCCTCAAAAGATGCTGGACTCTCCTTTGTTAGATTTTAAGCGGAGGCTGAATGGCCACCTATCAGGGATGTTGTAGAAATGGATTTCCTGCATTGGCAGTGGGGACTGGACTAGATGAACTTTGATGTCCTTTCTATCTCTACGATACTGTGATTCCTGCTGTATTATTATGCCATGCCTTTCAATACCTCCCACCCTCAATTAACATCCTTTGAGGGAAGGTTAGAGAGGCATGGCTAGAAGTGTGCTATTTCACCCAATGGAACAAATTAGAGTGGCATTGCCATTGTTGACTTTAGCCCATTTTGTTTCCATAGAAAAAACACTTCTTTTTCTGCCTGTCATTTAGTTGTAGCTGTATTCAGTTCTCGATATGCTCAATTAAAATGCTGGAAGTGAGATTCAAAGCTGTGACCCATGGAAGAAGAGACTCTATTGTACACATAAGTGATTGTAAAAAGGACTGTGCCAGGTAAGGCTCTTGTAATGCATCTGAAATGGTAGCTCTAGAATATAGAAATGCATGGCCCCAAGTGATGGCCTTCATGCTCCATCCGGCTCATCATGCGGGAAATTCTGTGCATTACCTGTTTCTGTGATCTAGCGGAAAGCATAGCCTTGGGAGTCTGCCATTTTGACCTTGTGAAATAGGCATCCTGTTGGCAGGCTTTATGATCTGGAAGGGAACTGCTAATAGATTTTCATAGCTTAAATTACAGAGAGTCCAAGAATGTCAAACAAATGACTCAGGTCTGTTAAGCAGGCTAGCCAGTAGTATATCATATAGCTTTGTTTGAAGGGCTGGGGAGAGAATCTCATAGCAGACAATACCACCAATTGTTGTAAATGGGGAAAATACAGTGAAAAATATGAAAGCAGAAGTGGCAGACACAGGACCCTTACAGATGTCAGATGTATTCTGTTCTGTGGTGGCAGCTAGTAGAAAGCTTTTTGTTGCATTAAATGTTGTGGAAATGGTTGGATCCTTTGAGAGAATTCTATAGAAAGGCTGCTGTCTATTGTCAGCAAAGAAGGTCTCGCAGCAGAACACCATCCTCTTGAGCTGAAAGGCTGATTGCTCTGTCTGCAAAGAGCAGGTTATGATGTTCTATTGGTAAGACCAATAGACTGCCTATCATCATGGCAGCCAACAACCAATACATTGTGGCCAGAATGTTTCCAATAAAGATCTTCCCATGCCTCACTGAAGCTATCAGTGACTTGCTCCCCTCTGCTATCCCATCACACTGGTCACACCTAGAAAATTAACATGCTAGGGCAAAGGGGTTTTAGGCTAACTTTCTCCCTGAGGTGTTAGTTTTCTGTGTACAAGATGAAATCCCCCTGCCCCACAGGGCGACGATGCAAAGTTGCACTCTCTCACCTGTAGTCTGCAGTAGCCACTCTGAGGGAATTTTTAGGGCATAGACATTTCAAAAAACTGCAAATAGAGATGTGCGAACTCACCCCTGTCTGGGTTCTCTGGATGCCTGCCCAGCCCCTGCCCCTGCTCACCAGTCCCTGGACCGTGCTCGAGACCCTCCCATGCTTGGGGAGCAGACAGCACTCACTTCAGTGGCCTTGCTGAGCAATGTGGTCACCATTTTTTTAAAAAATAAAATAAAATGGCAACTGCAAAAATGTGAATGTTTTTATATGCACAAAATGCACATTTTTGTGAATGCACATTCGCATGCGTGAAAGTGCACTTTTGTGAATGCACATATTTGTGTGTGCAAAATGCGCATTTTTTTAAAATGTGCATTTTCACATATACGCAAATGTGCACATTTGCAAAAATGCACATTTTGTGCATGTGCAAATATGCGCATATAAAATGGCAACTGCGGAGCTCGACAAGGCCGCTAGGGTGAATGCAGACCATTCGCCAAGCATGGGCAGGGGCTGAGCAGGGGCAGGGGCTTGGCTAGCGGGGCTCGGGGGTGCAGGTGGGGTGGTTCTGTCAGATTCCCGGACAGAATCGGGCACCTGCACCATCCCTAATAAACTGAAAATTAAGTGGTACAGTCCAGGGGAGGCTTTCTGCTGCATGGGAAGATTGGCACATACTTAAAAGTTCTTGATGAACAGAGGGGGGCAACCTGCAGAGAAAGAGTGGAAGGGTATTCCAGGCACACAGACAGCAGTCTGGCCTAAGCTGTGGATTTGGGGGAATGGGAGAAGATAATAGATGGGGGATAAGCTTGGGTGGAATGAAGGATGCAAGGAACTGTTATCCAAAGTACATGTTATGTTAAGCACAGTATTTAAAAACAACAGGAGGTTCTCCCATTACTCTTTCTTGACAAAGAACAGCTGTGGGGTCACCAATCCAGACTGGGCCAGTAGCACAAAGGAGGAGGTTTAACCCTTCCCCTGTTTTTCCACTGGAAATGCCCCCTCCACAAAGATGTTATTTGCCCCTGAAGCCGCAAGCTACTGCAAATAGCATTTTTGGAGAGCAGCAGCACCTTTTGAGGGTGATTCGCAGTAGGCAAATGGAATTTAGGAAAGTTTTAGTGTTCCACTATCCTACTCCAGATCACACTCACAAACAGATGCTTGTTGTTAAGCAACCAAAGGGGCAGGCCCTAATTATGACTTTAAATAGCATCCTTAACATACTGTGTAGTATATCACCGTGTCAGGACAGAGAGGAGAGAGGAGAGAGAGAGAGAGAGAGAGAGAGAGAGAGAGAGAGAATGGTTATGGAAAACAAACACCAGAGCTGAGTTGGTGACTACTGCACATGAACAGATCACTTTGATTTAATTTAATCAATTTAAAGCCACTTCAACATGTGCTCCAGCCCATACTCAGAGCCAGGAAAAAGGTGGAGCCCTTTCAAACAACTAGAACAGGGGTGATTTATTTATTTATTTATTTATTCATTCATTCATTCCATTTCATTTCATTTCATTTCATTTCATTTTATTTCATTTCATTTCATTTCATTTCATTTCATTTCAATACTGCCCAATAGCCGAAGCTCTGTGGGCAGTTCACAAAAATTAAAACCATGAAGCACAGCATAAAACAATATAGAATATGAACGCTTAGAACCATGCTTTAACAGTACAACCAGAATAAACCTGGTAGGCAACTTCAGGAGGTCTGGGGGGCAGTTTTGCCTCCCAGACCCCCCTCCATGGGCCGCACCTCCTTGCAGGGGTCTAAAACAAGGAGAAACAAACAAAACAAATGAAAAGGTCTGAAGATCCCTGTGATTAGCTTGTTTGCAAGCTAATTTTGACCCTTTGGAGGCTCTGTAGCTCTTCGGGGTGCTATTTTGTTTGAAATAAACAAACAATTTTTAACCCTCATGTCATTTTGGGAGTGGGAGTGGCGGGGCAGCACTGGGGGGGCTGCATGAGGCCTGTATGCCACATGTTGCCCACCCCTGGACCAGAATGTTGAAATTATACAAAGCTTGACCGGGAGCCCTTGAGGGGTCACAAATGCATTCTTGGTAAACTGCTGCTAGGAGGCTTGTGATGTGTTATGAAAGGAAGTAAAGAGTAATGGTGTATTCGCATTGCAGACCTAAAGCTAGAACTGGGATCAAAGAGCGGCATGTTTGGGCACCTGCTGATGTCCACCTCCCTGCAGGGTCCCCCCTGTAGATCCACAGAGCCTCCTGGCCCAGCTGCTGCTGCTCTTCTTTTCTGTTTCAGCCTGTCGACCTCTGAGCATGCAGCCAGTGACACAGGTGAGGAGTTGGAGCAGAAGCTTTCCAGCTGTGGAGGCTGGTGGCTCCGATGTCAGTGGGGCAGTGAATCTGCTCCAGGTTTCAGTCAGAACCAGCCGGAACTCTAAAGGAGCTATCCTTTAGAGTTCTGACTGGTTCTGGCTGGAACCAGGAGCAGATTCATGGCCCACTGACATTGGAGCCACCAGCTTCCACCACTTTCCATTATCCCTCTAGTTGGTTGTATGGACTGAGTCCAGAGGGGAACAGTGAGAAATGTCGTTCTATGAGAGGAGACTCTTACTCTCCACCTCATCCTATTACAGTTCCCAGGATCCTTTGAGGAAAGCTGCAACAGTTTAAACATCACAATAAAATTAATATATGCTTGTAATGAAAATATTCCCCAAGTAAATACAAAGCTACAGCATGCTGTTTCTGTCAGCATGGATGAAAGTCACATCTCCACCACTGTCTCTTAGTGGAACTGGAAATGTGTGATGAATTCAAGCAGCCCAGCTGTTGTCAGAAACAATACAGCATCAAATGTTGAGCCCCTTCTTGTCTGGGCGACTCCCTCAGTCCTAAGAAGAAGCAAGCTAAGCCAACATTGTCATTACTACACTGTCTTCACACCCTGCTTTGTAACCAACAATCACCTGTAGACATTCCTCTATGCTCAGTTAAAGACAGCATCGACTGTGGCCATAACATTCCCTCCAAATGAACACCAGTGATGTATCAGCCACAAGTCAGCACAGCATGTCGGTGTGGTGTGCAAGAGCTCAATGAAAGATTCTCATATTGACATGCATCCAATATGCAAGTAACAAATTATCAGCCAACGAGGGACCTTTTGAGCTTCACAAGATGCCCTGCATGTAGGAATGGAGCAGACGGCTGATTCCTTCTGGGAGTCCTGCGGAACACCCCCCTGTCCACACCCTCAAGTCTCGCTTGCTGAGCCTCTGCCCCTGCTCGCTCCCTGCCGTGCTCGGTGAGCAGCCCACACTCACCCTGGCAGCCTTGTCGAGCTTCATGGTCAACATTTTTAAAAAAAATAAAATGGTGATTGCAAAAATGCACATCTTTGCATACGCACAAAAACACACATTCTTGTGAGTGCAGATATTAGTGTATGCAAAAATGCACATTTTGTGAATGCGCATATTTGAAAAATGTGCATTTCGCGCATATGCAAATATGCACATTCACAAAATGCAGATTGTTTGTGCATATGCAAAGATCCACATTTTTGCAGTCACTATTTCATTTTCCAAAAATGGCAACCATGGCACTTGATGAGGCCATTGGGGCGAGTGTGTGCTGCTTGCTAAGCATGGGAGGGGCTTGAGCGCAGTCTGGGGACTGGTGAGTGGGGGCAGGGGCTGGGTGGGTGCCCGGAGAAACTGGAGTGGGGTAGGTTTGCACATTCCTACCTGCATGCTGTTGCCATCCCCATACATAGGGCATTCTCTATGCCCCTCCCCCTGCCCTGTTTCTGAAACTCCCTCTCAGGAGAGGTGCAATTAGGTGCCTCTGTGAATCCTTTTAAATGTAAGTTAAAGATTTTTTATTTTCAAAAACATTTAGCTCCTGATTGGTTTTGGCGTTTTTAGGTAAGAGTATTATGGCTTTATTTTAAATTGTTTTATTGTGATTGTAGGGTTTTATAGGTACTTTTTAATATTATAAATGGCTACCATGCTCCTTTTGGAGGAAAGGTGAGGAATAAGCAGTGGAAAACGGTGGCTCCGATTTTGGTTGGGCTGTGGATCCACTCTGGGTTTCAGTCAGGACCAGCCAGAACTCTAAAGGAGCTATCTAAGGAGCTGAACGTATTTTGGGGCTATGGTTCAGCATCTTGGATAGTTCCTTTAGAGTTCTGGCTGATTCTGACTGAAACCCAGAATGGATTCACAGCCCACTGAAATTGGAGCCACCAGCCTCCACTGGCTATAAGAATTTGAACTAAAAAAATTGGTCCTCAACTAGGGATGTACGAAAGTGACTTACCTTTCGTGGATTATGTTGATGGTGGGGGGGGAGGCGTTCCGTCCCTCCCCCGGAATCCTGGCCGGTGGGGGAGGTGCTCTGTTCCTCCCCCCAGAATCCTCCAACGGCTGGCTGTGCTCTGCGGCAGCTCCGTGGAGCAGCTGGCCAGGCCCGGCCCGGCCAGGCCAGAGCCATCCACAGCCGGATTTCTGGCCGCGGAGGGCTCTGGGTAAAACAAACAAACAAACAAAAAACCCACAACCAACCGCGTATGCGAATGGCGGTGGCTACGGCCGCCGCCATTTGTGTTCCTTCTTTTTGGCCATCTTAGTCTACGTAAATATTTACGTAGACTATTATGGCGAAAATAAAGGGGAACGCAAATAGCGTAGCGGGCGCTATTTGCGTCCCTTTTTCATTCACCGTTTTAGCCTACGTAAATCTTTACGTAGGCTAAAACGGCGAATCAAAAGGGGACGCAAATAGAGCCCGCTACGCTATTTGCGTTCCCCTTTATTTTCACCATCATAGTCTATGTAAATATTTACGTAGATTAAGACGGTGAAAAGAAGGAAAGCAAATGGCGGCGGCTGTAGCCGCCGCCATTTGCGTACGCGGTTTTTTTTTTTTAAAACCCACCCAACCATGATAGGCTACGTAAAGATTTACGTAGCCTACCACGTCTTTTTTTCTTTTTCTTTTAAGCCTAGCCATGATAGGCTACGTAAATCTTTACGTAGCCTATCACGTCTTTTTTTTTTTTTTTTTTTACACACAAGCCTGGAAATGGTGGCAGCGGCAGCCGGTCGGAAGACTGGCTGCCGCCGCGGCCGGAGCCGCCCGGAAGATCCGCCCCAGGTGAGTCTCGTCTCGGGGGGGGATCCGTGGGGGGGCAGGGGGGTAGGCCGTTCCGCCATGGAGTTCGGGGGCCCGAATGCACTGGCATTCAGCCTCACCGAGATCCGTGGCGGAATTCTCTGACATCCCTATCCTCAACATCTTCCTGTGCTGGAAGTTCAGTTTTGTATTCTACGTGTTTGGCAGACAGGAAGACACAAATGCCACAGGACTTCAAGTTAGCTTTGCATTTTAGGACCAAACTATATGCGATGTGGAACACCTGTGATAAATCTCCTCATTAAAAAATAAAGAAAAAGTTTTGTTTTAAAATAAAATAAACTCCAGCTGTGTGTGTGTGTGTGTGTGTGTGAATATGATCAGAGTAGAATGCTTTCCTCCATGGGCTGATTATTTCCCTGATCAAAATCACCCCTCAACTTTGCCCTTATTCACGGGGAAAAGATATGGGGACCCTGTATTGTTTTCCTCTGTGGATGGGGGAGGGGTGAAAGCAGTTGAGGGGGGTGATTTCGAAGGGGCATAACCTGGGAAAGGATTAACCACCATCTCCCTCTTCACCGTGCTCAAATTGACAAGCCCTGCACAGTTGGGGGAAGGGGCGCTTAGTTAGTAGTTTGAAGTAGTTTGGATTCAATTTCATTGCTTCACTCACATAAGGCAGCACTTTTCTTCTGCAAGGATCCCAATGTGACTTTGCAAGTTATAAAATATTAAATCCAATGGGCCAGATGGGTGCACCACAGCGTGAGGGAAGGGAAATGTTAGCCATTAATGCTACCGTTAGGAAAAGCATCATGGGACTTTAATGTCAACAGAATGCAGGCAAGTCCTCGGCTTTTAAGCTCTTATCTCAAAAGACAACCATCATGCAATAAACTGCATTTCTAGTTACTAGAGCACGCATATATATATATATATATATATATATATAGTTAGTTTCTAGAGGACAAAGTCAACAAGCTGAGACTTAAAGACCAATGAAACTCTTGTGCCTTTGCGTTATTTCTTCTTTATATTTTGAGCTGGGCTATAAATCCTGTACTAAGTGAATAACATTCAGCTTCCCCTTCTTCCTTAATATAGCACAGGAGAAAATGGAATTTAATTTCTTCCTAACCTGCTGCCCTAATATCTTTTGGGACTCCCAGGTCATATTTCTAAAACTCTCCAGTTACTTTAATGCTGTGACAACTTATATAGATAGATAGATAGATAGATAGATAGGGAGAGAGAGACTGAGAGAGAGAGACTACATTAACTTGTCAGTAGAGATGTTTCTGACCAGGAATTCACACAGTCTCCAGAGTGAATGACTGGGAGGAAGTGAGGTCACCCAGATGCTAAGCCTTGGTAAATACAAACCAAATGGCACAGTTAAAATTGTCTTTCCCCCAAAACTTTGAAACATGAAGCACCAATTGTCACCAGATGTGACCTTCTCTACTGACAACATCCACCTTGACAGAATTTTGAAGCTTCCATAGATATTCTTACAATAATGACTTACACCTATGAGTTTCTAACCTTGCTTCTTTGAGGGAATACTTTCCATGTTGACTTTTCTGCTCAGGAACCCTGGAAACCTTCTGAGGTTTCAGGGGAGTATATTCTGAGGTAAACACTCAGGGTATTAGCCAGACCTCTTAGGCCTTCCTGTGAATTCAGATCCAAAAGAGTTATGATGCAGGAAATTTGAAGGGCCAGTCCAGGGTTGATGGGTGGGTTGGCAAAGTGCCTTCCAGTGTTCCCCTTCTACATTGGCAGGTGCCAACCCATTAAGATATTAGTTGTAGGACTGAAATGGCGTGCAAATCAAAAACTGAATATCTATTGAGGCTAAGGAAGTTTAAAAAAGAGAGAAAAAGGAAGTAGGAATGGGTTTGGGGAAAAACACAAACGTGTTTGATTTTTGAACTTCTGGATTCATTGAAAATGATGTGATTCTTTTTCTGGGTTGAATTACAAGAATAGAAATTTGTGGTGGTCATTGTAATATTTATTTCTTTCCCCCTACTTTGTAATCCTGTTTATTTACATTTGGGGTATTGACCTGTCTCTCTGTTTCCAGGTTGAAGCCCACAAAGGCAGCATAGGTCCAGGTTATCAGGAGTCCAGGTAATCAGCAGGTGGTCAGGGGGAGAATTAAAAAAAAAAGTTAGTTGTGTGCTTCACAATTGAAATAATGCAATATGGCCATCTCCCCTTCATGGATCACTGGCAAGGAGAGACAAGAAGGTCTTCCTAAATGAACAATGCAAAGAAATCGAGGAAAACAATAGAATGGGAAAGACTAGAGATCTTTTCAAGAAAATCGGAGATATCAAAGGAACGTGTTGTGCAAAGACGGGCATGATAAAGGACAAAAAAGGCAGGGACCTAACAGAAGCAGATGAGATTAAGAAGAGGTGGAAAGAATACACAGAAAAACTATACAGGAAAGATCTTAATGTCCCTGATAGCCATGATAGTGCGGTCACTGAACTTGAGCTGGACATCCTAGAGAGTGAAGTCAAGTGGGCCTTAGGAAGCATTACTAACAACAAAGCTAGCGGAGATGACAGTATTCCAGCTGAGCTATTCAAAATCCTAAAAGATGATGCTGTTAAAGTGCTGCACTCAATATGCCAACAAATTTGGAACACTCAACAGTGGCCACAAGACTGGAAAAGGTCAGTTTACATTCCAATTCCAAAGAAGGGCAACACCAAAGAGTGTTCAAACTACCGTACAATTGCACTCATTTCACATGCCAGCAAGGTGATGCTCAAAATCCTACAAGCTAGGCTTTAGCAGTATGTGAACCGAGAATTACCGGAAGTACAAGCGGGGTTTCGAAGAGGCAGAGGAACTAGAGATCAAATCGCCAACTTTCGCTGGATCATCGAGAAAGCAAGAGAATTCCAGAAAAACGTCTATTTCTGCTTCACTGACTACGCTAAAGCCTTTGATTGTGTGGATCACAACAAGCTGTGGCAAATTCTGAAAGAGATGGGGGTACCAGACCACCTTACCTGTCTCCTGAGAAACCTGTATGAGGGTCAAGAAGCAACAGTCAGAACCGGACATGGAACAACCGATTGGTTCAAAATTGGGAAAGGAGTATGACATGGCTGCATGTTGTTGCCCTGCTTATTTAACTTATATGCAGAGTACATCATGAGAAACGTCGGGTTGGATGAATCACAGTTGGAATTAAGATTGCCGGGAGAATTATCAACAACCTCAGATACGCAGATGATACCACCCTAATGGCAGAAAGTGAAGAGGATCTAAAGAGCCTCTTGTTGAGGGTGAAAGAGGAAAGTGCAAAAGCTGCACATGAAACTCAACATGAAAAAAACGAAGATCATGGCATCTGGCCCCATCACTTCCTGGCATATGGAAGGGAAGAAATGGAAGCAGTGACAGATTTTATTTTCTTGGGCTCCATGATCACCGCAGATGGTGACTGTAGCCATGAAATTAAAAGATGCTTGCTCCTTGGGAGGAAAGCTATGGCACACCTAGGCAGCATAGTAAGAAGCAGAGACATCACCTTGCCGACAAAGGTCCGTCTAATCAAAGTTCTGGTTTTCCCAGTAGTAACGTATGGCTGTGAGAGCTGGACTATAAGGAAGGCTGAGCGCCGAAGAATTGATGCTTTCGAACTGTGGTGCTGGAGAAGACTCTTACGAGTCCCCTGGACTGCAAGGAGGTCAAATCAGTCAATCCTAAAGGAAATCAACCCTGACTGCTCATTGCAAGGACAGATACTGAAGCTGAAGCTCAAATATTTTGGCCAACTAATGTGAAGAGAAAACTCTCTGGAAAAGTCCCTGATGCTGGGAAAGATTGAAGGCAAAAGGAGAAGGGGACAGCAGAGGATGAGATGGCTAGATAGCATCACTGATGCAATGAATATGGACTTGAGCACGCTCTGGGAGAGAGCGCAGGACAGGAAGGCCTGGCGTGCTATGGTCCATGGGGTCATGAAGAGTCAGACACGACTGAATGACTGAACAACAACAACCCAATACAGGAGAAGTAACAAGTAGGGATGTAGGGATTGTGCAAATACTGCTCCATCTGTGTTTCATGAATTGTCAGGTGCCTTTTGTTCCATTGTCTGTTCACAGACGGATATGATTTTTGTTTGTTTGTTATGGGGAAAAATACACAATTCCGTAAGAGGGTGCACAACAATTTACATAATTTAGATGTATGTAACATCTAGTGTATTGTCCCCCATTCCATTCAACTTCTTGTCAGCAGGAACTTGCATATTTTCCTACAAATAAATGTGCATAAATTTCAGAAAAGTAATAAAATAAAATAAAATAAAAATCTGGAAGTCCATGGACTCTGCGTGGACTGAGGAGGTCAATCTGCAGCAGATTCTGCAGGTTGGATTCTTAGAAATCTGAGCTCATTTTAGTTTGTCACAAATTTCTCCAGCATCCTTAATAACAAAGAAATCAATTTTCTTACAGTAGCACAATAAGCCAAATGAAGACATGCGATTTTGTATTAAAAATAAACAAATAAAATTTCATTAAACACAAGAAGAGTTATATATTATTAGTAATCAATCTACGCTTGGTCCTAACCTCCCTCCCTCCCTCCCTTCCCCTTCTAAATCCTATTCCCAAAATCCTACTTGCTAGATGTAACTTCCTCAATCCCTAAGGCCCTGACTAACTGTCAGCTCTCTCCTTTTATAACCTCAGAATCCTCACCCACACACCAGCCCTCCCACCTTTCACTCACTCCCAAATGTTCTTTTAACCCTAACTTACCTGGGTTACACTAAGCAAGGCAAGCACATACATTAATATAACAAGCGTACGTTACAGTGACATACAACAGTATAAAACTATTTTAAAACCATGTCAACATCAATGTTTAAACATTGCTGTATAAAACATTTCAAACTGGTTCTAAAAACAGTTGAATATCTGTAATACTTTGTGCAATGCATTTCACTGTAGTATAGGAAACCTAATTAAATTTCGAGAAAAGAACAAAGAAAATCTGCAATCTTTTCACAGGATGGGTTTTTAACATCTCTATAAAAACAGACCTAATATGGACAGAAGCCTCCACAAACAGTCTGAAAATGGCAAGAAACTAAAATGTTTACACGCCTCTCTTCATCATTTATACAATCTACTCCTGCAGGGCTGTGCCCAACACTGTATAAATTTCAATTATCTTAGCAGTGGTTCTGCGCTGCAGTAATTGGTACACTCACTTTATCTAATGGAGTATTTTTCATCTAATTGACTCCCAATTTATCATATAAATGTCAAAGCCAAATTTTTCTATAATAACCTATTATCTCTGCTTTTCTAGCTCACTGCACTTGTACGTAACAAAGTGGTAATAATCTTTGGAGATAATGAAAGACAGCGACTTAATTCACAAAGTGCCACAGAGAACAACAGCTTCCTCCTTGTCCAAAAGGAGAAACTTTTTAATTGTTGTTGTTGTTGTTCAGTCGTTCAGTCGCGTCCGACTCTTCGTGACCCCATGGACCATAGCACGCCAGGCCTTCCTGTCCTGCGCTCTCTCCCGGAGCGTGCTCAAGTTCATATTCATTGCATCGGTGATGCTATCTAGCCATCTCATCCTCTGCCGTCTCCTTCTCCTTTTGCCTTCAATCTTTCCCAGCATCAGGGTCTTTTCCAGGGAGTTTTCTCTTCGTATTAGGTGGCCAAAATATTGGAGCTTCAGCTTCATTATCTGTCCTTCCAATGAGCATTCAGGGTTGATTTCCTTTAGGATGGACTGATTTGACCTCCTTGCAGTCCAGGGGACTCATAAGAGTCTTCTCCAGCACCACAGTTCGAAAGCATCGATTCTTCGGCGCTCAGCCTTCCTTATAGTCCAGCTCTCACAGCCATACATTACTACTGGGAAAACCATAGCTTTGATTAGACGGACCTTTGTCGGCAAGGTGATGTCTCTGCTTCTTACTATGCTGTCTAGGTTGGCCATAGCTTTCCTCCCAAGGAGCAAGCGTCTTTTAATTTCTTGGCTACAGTCACCTTCTGCGGTGATCTTGGAGCCCAAGAAAGTAAAATCTGTCACTGCTTCCATTTCTTCCCCTTCTATATGCCAGGAAGTGATGGGGCCAGATGCCATGATCTTAGTTTTTTTAATGTTGAGTTTCAAACCAGCTTTTGCACTCTCCTCTTTCACCCTCAACAAGAGGCTCTTGAGATCCTCTTCGCTTTCTGCCATTAGGGTGGTATCGTCTGCATATCGGAGGTTGTTGATAATTCTCCCAGCAATCTTAATTCCGACCTCTGATTCATCCAACCCGGCATTTCTCATGATGTACTCTGCATATAAGTTAAATAAGCAGGGTGACAATATGCAGCCTTGTCGTACTCCTTTCCCAATTTTGAACCACTCAGTTGTTCCATGTCCGGTTCTTACTGTTGCTTCTTGACCCTCGTACAGGTTTCTCAGGAGACAGGTAAGGTGGTCTGGTACTCCCATCTCTTTAAGAATTTGCCACAGTTTGTTGTGATCCACACAATCAAAGGCTTTAGCGTAGTCAATGAAGCAGAAATAGACGTTTTTCTGGAATTCTCTTGCTTTCTCCATGATGCAGCGAATGTTGGCGATTTGATCTCTAGTTCCTCTGCCTCTTCGAAACTCAGCTTGTACTTCCGGTAGTTCTCGGTTCACATACTGCTGAAGCCTAGCTTGTAGGATTTTGAGCATCACCTTGCTGGCATGTGAAATGAGCGCAATGGTGCGGTAGTTTGAACACTCTTTGGCGTTGCCCTTCTTTGGAATTGGAATGTAAACTGACCTTTTCCAGTCTTGTGGCCACTGTTGAGTGTTCCAGATTTGTTGGCATATTGAATGCAGCACTTTAACAGCATCATCTTTTAGGATTTTAAATAGCTCGGCTGGAATACTGTCATCTCCGCTAGCTTTGTTGTTACTAATGCTTCCTAAGGCCCACTTGACTTCACTCTCGAGGATGTCCGGCTCAAATTCAGTGACCGCACTATCATGGCTATCAGGGACATTCAGATCTTTCCTGTAGAGTTCCTCTGTGTATTCTTGCCACCTCTTCTTAATCTCATCTGCTTCTGTTAGGTCCCTGCCTTCTTTGTCCTTTATCATGCCCGTCTTTGCACAAAACATTCCCTTGAGATCTCCGATTTTCTTGAAGAGATCTCTAGTCTTTCCCATTCTGTTGTTTTCCTTGATTTCTTTGCATTGTTCATTTAAGAAGGCCTTCTTGTCTCTCCTTGCTATTCTCTGGAACTCTGCATTCAGTTGGGTATATCTTCCCCTTTCTCCCTTGCTTTTCGCTTCCCTTCTTTCGTGAGCTACTTGTAAAGCCTCATCAGACAGCCACTTTGCTTTCTTGCATTTCTTTTTCTTTGGGATGGATTTCGTTGCTGCTTCCTGAACAATGTTACGGACCTCCATCCATAGTTCCTCAGGCACTCTGTCTATCAGGTCTAATCCCTTAAATCTATTCCTCACCTCCACTGTATATTCATCAGGGATATGATTTAGGTTATACCTGAACGGTTTAGTGGTTTTCCCTACGTTCTTCAATTTAAGCCGAAATTTTGCAAGAAGCAGCTCATGATCTGAGCCACAGTCAGCTCCAGGTCTTGTTTTGACTGACTGTATGGAGCTTCTCCATCTTTGGCTGCAAAGGACATAATCAATCTGATTTCGATATTGACCATCTGGTGACGTCCATGTGTAGAGTCGCCTCTTGTGCTGCTGGAAAAGAGTGTTTGCTATGATCAGCATGTTCTCTTGGCAAAACTCTATTAGCTTTTGTCCTGCTTCATTTTGTACACCAAGGCCATGCCTGCCTGTTATCCCGGTGATTTCTTGAGTTCCTACTTTAGCATTCCAATCCCCTATGATGAAGAGGACATCTTTTTTTGGTGTTAGTTCTAGAAGGTGTTGTAAGTCTTCATAGAACCGATCAACCTCAGCTTCTTCGGCCTCAGTGGTTGGGGCATAGACTTGAATTACTGTGATGTTGAATGGTTTGCCTTGGATTCGTACTGAGATCATTCTATCGTTTTTAAGATTGTACCCCAGTACTGCTTTTCCCACCCTTTTGTTGACGATGAGTGCTACTCCATTTCTTCTAAGGGATTCTTGCCCACAATAGTAGATATGATGGTCACCTGAATTAAATTCGCCCATGCCTGTCCATTTTAGCTCGCTGATTCCCAAGATGTCGATGTTCAATCTTGCCATCTCATGTTTGACCACCTCCAGCTTACCTTGATTCATTGATCTGACATTCCAGGTTCCTAAACAATATTGTTCTTTACAGCATCGGATTTTCTTTTCACCACCAGACACATCCACAGCTGAGTGTCCTTTCGGGTTTGGCCCAGCCGCTTCACTCTTTCTGGCGCTACTTGGAAATACCCTCTGCTCTTCCCCAGTAGCATATTGGACACCTTCCGACCTGAGGGGCTCATCTTCCGGCATCATATCTTTTAGCCTTGTGATACGTTCCATGGGGTTTTCTTGGCAAGAATACTGCAGTGGGTTGCCATTTCCTTCTCCAGTGGACCACATTTTGTCAGAACTCTCTGCCATGACCTGTCCGTCTTGGGTGGCCCTGCACGGCATAGCTTATGGCTTCACTGAGTTACGCAAGCCCCTTCGCCACAACAAGGCAGTGATCCATGAAGGGGAACTTTTTAATAGATTTGTTTAATTATGTAATGGGTTTCATCTGGCAGATAGGTTCTCTCCACTTCCCCTCCCCTCCCCTCCCCCACCACCTCTTTCGAGACATAGGAATGAATTTCTCTTTTGCCTGAAGATGAGAGCACCTAGGAACTGGATGACAGGAATCCTTTGCGAGGCACTCCGTTTGACTCCTTTTCCCCAAAGAAGCTCCTGAAGAATGGTCTAATCCAAGGGTCCCCGAACCCTGGGCTGTGGACCGGTCCCTGTCTGTGGCCTATCAGCAACTGCGCTGCAAGGGTGTGTGAAACCCCCTCACCTTGGGTCCGTGGGGGGACCGCAGGGAGGGAGGCGATCCCTTCCCTCCCCCCAGAATCCTCGCTGGCCCTGGCTGGCTCTGCTCCATGGCGAGTCTGTGGAGCTGCTGGCCAGCTCCAGCCGCTGGTGGACTTCCGGCCGCTGGGACGCAAATGGCATCCACTATGCGGACGCCATTTGTGTCCTAGCAGCCAGAAGTCTGCCAGTGGAACCCCGTCCGTGGAAAAACTGGACCGGTCTCTGGCACCAAAATGGTTGGGGACTGCTGGTCTAATCAATCATGATGCAAGAATAGTGTAATGAATCGTGATGCAATTAATAGGCAATTACGTCATGACACAGAAGAGTCACAGTACCGGGAGGTCGCCCCTGCCACCTTCTGAATCCTCAGGTAGCCAGAATCAACATGTAGACAATAGGACTCTTTTCCAAGGCTTTATTCCCATTCAACCTAATGATGCTTACAGATGCTAATTGCTTGATTCTTGACGAGTGAGACTTAAGAGTGCTGCCTACTCAGGGGTTCTAACCTTAGGAATCAGTTGATCTCCATTTGGAGGGTAAGATGGGAAACCTCTGTACATATGGGCTAGGAGGAAAGAGTCCATCCTTTTCCCATGGGGCATCAGGACGCCGCTGTTGCCGTTGCACCAAGTGGTGCGCCCGCCATCTCCCGCCACTCAGCGCCCGCCATCTCCCGCTTGACGCTGCGCCGGCAACAGCGGCGTCCTGATGCCCCATGGGAAAAGGATGGACTCTTTCCTCCTAGCCCATATGTACAGAGGTTTCCCATCTTACCCTCCAAATGGAGATCAACTGATTCCTAAGGTTAGAAAAAGAAATGCAAGAAAGCAAAGTGGCTGTGTGATGAGGCTTTCCAAGTATCTGAGGAAAGAAGGGAAGTGAAAAGCAAGGGAGAAAGGGGAAGATATATCCAACTGAATGCAGAGTTCCAGAGAATAGCAAGGAGAGACAAGAAGGCCTTCCTAAATGAACAATGCAAAGAAATCGAGGAAAACAATAGAATGGGAAAGACTAGAGATCTCTTCAAGAAAATCGGAGATTTCAAGGGAACATATTGGGCAAAGACAGGCATGATAAAGGACAAAGAAGGCAGGGACCTAACAGAAGCAGATGAGATTAAGAAGAGGTGGCAAGAATACACAGTCCCCTGGACTGCAAGGAGGTCAAATCAGTCAATCCTAAAGGAAATCAACCCTGAATGCTCATTGCAAGGACAGATACTGAAGCTGAAGGTCAAATATTTTGGCCATCTAATGCAAAGAGAAAACTCTCTGGAAAAGACCCTGATGCTGGGAAAGACTGAAGGCAAAAGGAGAAGGGGACGGCAGAGGATGAGATGGCTAGATAGCATCACTGATGCAATGAATATGGACTTGAGCATGCTCTGGGAGAGAGCAGAGGACAGGAAGGCCTGGTGTGCTATGGTCCATGGGGTCACGAAGAGTCGGACACGACTGAACGACTGAACAACAAATGATGGGACAGTTGGAATAGAACTCTACAAGTGAGGGGACATTACTGAGAAGGCTCTGTCCCTCATGTCCACCAGCCTAATTGCTTTACCAGGTGGGCACCTGATCAGAACTTCCAATGCTGATCTCAGAGTGTGGGCTGGTTAGTATGGGTAAAGGGTTAAGGGCTAAGAAACCTAGTCCCAAACCATTTAGGGCTTTAAAGACCGATACCAGCACTTTAAATTGGGCCCAGAAATGCCCTCGCAGCCAGTGCAGCTGGTAGAATACAGGTGTCACATGATTCAAACACCATCACCTACCAGTTCTCAAGCAGCTGCATTTTGTACCAGTTGATATTTCTGAACCACCTTTAAAGGCAGCCACACATAGAGTGCATTACAGTAATCCTGAGTGGATGTTACTAAATTATGGATAATTGAAAGAAGGTCTGTCATCTCCAGATAGGGTTGCAGTTGGCGTACCAGCCTAAACTGGTAAAAAAGCAATGCTGGCCATCACTGCCACTTCAGCTTCCCCAGTTAGTGATGAGTCTACGAGAACTCCCGAACTGTGCATCTGGTCCTTCAGGGGGGAGTGGGACCCTGTTTAGGACTGATTGGACTGTCTTGTCTGGATTAAGTTTCAGCTTGTTGGCCCTTGTCTATTTCAGAGCTGCCTCCAAGCACCCACTCAAGACTTCCACAGCCCTCGCAGGCACGAGTAGATGGAAATCAGAGGTAGAGCTGAATGTTAGGTGCATATTGATGATAACTCAGAATAGGGATGTTGGAGAAATTTGCAATGGAATCAAACGAGTTCAGATTTCTATGAATCTGGCCTGCAGATTTCACTGCAGACTGGCTTTTCTGAGTTAGACAGTTTCTGCAGACTTGCAGAGCAGGGTTTTTTTGTTTTTGTTTTTTAACTTTCCAGAATTTTATGCAAATTTAGTCATGGAAAAATACACAAAATAAAAAAGGCCAAAAATGCACATTTTCCCCATAGGTTAAGCATGAAAATGTGCATTTGGGGGGGATTGGCATAATTTGGGGGGATTTGGACATTTTTGCTAGTGTGAATTTGCGCAAATTTGGAAAATGGGAAAAACCCGATTCGTCAATTAGTGCATGACGGAATGAAAAGCACCTTACAATCCACAAAATGCAGCTGGAACTGATTTTTAAAATCTGTACATCCCTACCTCAGCCCAGCTCTTTAGATTACTTCCCCCAGTGGTTCCATGTAGATATTCAGAAGGATAGGGGGCAAGATGGATCCTTGCAGCAGCCCATAACCCAATGGCAACCTTCTGAGACGGATCTTCCAGGAAGGTCTGAAACCACCAAACACCATGCCTCCCATGCCCAACCTGAACAGATGGTCCAGAAAGATACCATGGTTGATGGTATCAAAAGCCACTGAAGGCCCCGGCAAACCAACTAACATTGGTACCATTGTGAGATTTCCTCCCAATAAAAATGGCAGGTTTGGAGGAGAGTTTTGAATATGGATGTTCCCCATCCAAGTCAGTATCATTGGTTGGAGGGAAGGGTTTATAGCAAAGAAAAACACCATCATCTATCTGCTTCTCCTTCACTGTAACATCTCCTTACCTGGCAGTTTGTGATCCCACTGCATGATAGGTTTTGTAGTTTCAAGGCTGCATAAATAGTTGATGGGTGGATGTTCTGAGGCATAAAACTTAAAGCATCATAAGAATGCAGATTTTGAGCATATATAATGCTTGTTCATCTAAGCACGCCACATATGGAGAATTGCTAAAATCATGGCAGATTTTGGAAAGGCTTTCAAATTTTTGAATCAGGACCTGGGAAGTGAGTGACAGAATTGCAATATTTATTTTGGCAACGAGCTGAATTCTGCCTTTGGACAACAGTTTGGCCAGAGTTCATAGTTCTAGAATTCTCCATTGCTTTTCCTCACAGCGTTTTGCTAACACTTCTACTCTCATAAATATGGAAGATTTTCTGGACTGGAAGAAAATGAAAGGGTCATGAAGAACAGTCTGCTATAATAATTTAACTCCAGCATTACAACTGCAAGGCACTATGAAGAGGTGGAAGAAACTAGCTAGTCAGTGTGGATATATGCATACATGGCTTTGTTATGAATAGTGACATCTACACTCAAGTTAAACCCTGTGCTTTGTCTCCAAGGCATGTCAGATTATCAACTCTCATATTTATTATATAACAAGTTCAATGATGGTGATAACAGCAGCCACCCATATCTTAAAAAAAAAACAATACCCATCAACTGACACAGCAATTGCAGCTGATTTGTTTCTGGGTTGTAGATACACTGGGAGTATTTCCCAGAAATTTTATTTAACAGTTTGAGATTAGATTTAAATCATATTAAGCCTCAAGGGATAAACTCCCTTGGATATCAGCACTCTGAGAATGTCATGAAATTAAATGACCATGAACTAAACCCACTCTTTATTTTTTATTTTTAAAAAATCCAAACACTGAATTTCTGGACAGACAGAGAAGCCTTTCTGACTTCAATCGAGAAGTTATTTGTTTGATGCAGTGGTCATGTTCAATTATTAAAAAGATGGGCCTCAGTTGTTGTCCAATGTTCTATGAGCAAAGCACCATTTCTACATCACTTTCTCTGCCAAGGAATCCCTGTACATCAACCATGGAACCATGGGGTGTATTCTATGCCAGCAGTCCGCAAACACTTTTTTTGGGGTGGACCACTTGAAAATTGGTCCTCTCTCAGCAGACCACTTAATAAACATGGTGGTGGTAGTGGTGGTGGTGTGTGTGTGTGTGGGCAGGGTTTGGACAAATTAAAGCACTTATATGACTCATATTTTAATAATATTCTTTTCTTCAGTACCAGTATCATAGCCAATACCAGCATCATATTATGGCAATCATGGGCCTTGGGCAAGGCTGGTAAGAAGGGGAACTTAAGTGGGAAATATTAAGAGAAATGTTAGTTGACTGCACCAGTGACGTATCATGAAAATCACAGGTCCTAAGCCAGGGCCTTCTTAGCCTGTTCAATAATCCAGTACTGGTCAAAACAGCCCTTTTCTCCATCATCATCAAAAAACAAAACAAAAGTGTAGAGCCAAGTACAGACATTACTGACTGTTCCACAACCTGTCCCTAGATCATCTGAATGAGGCTCGCAGGCCACCAGTGGCCTGTGGATCATAGTTTGATCTACCTCTGATGTAGGCCATGTATTTAATCTGTATGGGGAACAGGCCAGGATTGCATTAGCTCACTGTCACTCAAGAACACACCAAACACCTCACTGTGGCTTTGTGTTGTGAGGGAAGACTGGGAGTGGAAGGCAAAGTGCCTATCAAGGAATGTTGGCAACCATTGTAGAAGCTTCTGAGGAACTCTAGTGAAAAGCTCTTGAAGAAAACCAGTGCCATAAGCAATCCCATATATATTGTATTTCCTGAAGAGTTTCATTGGATTTGGAACCTAGTTATTGCTGAGTCCATTTAAACTCTCTCTCTCTCTCTCTCACACACACACACACACACACAGCTACAAATGTAAGAGGACCCTTTGAACATTACTATTAGAATTCTCACATATTTAAATCTATGTAAAGTTTAATCATATTTGTATGGCCCTAGGTGGAATTTTCAAGGAAGATTACTTCTTCCCATTGACTGTTTCAGTCCCAGCGTTTAATATCTTGAGCCTCCTGGGTGATTTAAATAAATCTAAATAAATACATAGCTAAAATAACGCATTAATAATGGATCACACCATTCCCTCTTTGGTCCATGAGAAAAGTTTTTTTTGCCATGAATACCTCATTACCCTTTAAAAAATCTGTTAGAAAAATAAGAATGTGATAAATCTATTCAGAAAGAATTTATATAAATATGGTCAGAAGGTTCTAGAACTGGTCTTTCATGTGTGGTGACTTTGTTCAAGTATTGCAAGGAGCAGCAAAATTGCATTATTGAAGGAGATACGATAATGATATTGGCCTGGGACCATTTCTTCATCTGTGACATTTTATCATGATGCAGTAGCCAAGATTTTGATGGGGAACTCATGCTGTGAAATACAATGAGTGTAATATCTAGCAAACGAGAGAGAGAACAGATGTAGCTAAGCTGTATAATCTAGTATGACATTTGTTAAGTTTGGGAAAGGAACCAGACAGTGAGCTTGAAAGTGAGAGTGGGGGAAAATAGAGCAGAACTCTGTTTCAATCCATGCAAACTTAACCCCCATTCTGATTACTAACAGGATACACAGGATGCCTGGAACATAAAGAGCGGGAATATGGTTGCAGCCCCTTCCCTGCAGCATTCAGCTGATTTTCTGTACATATCTGATCCGTGTACAACTTCTACATGGGCAGGCTCTCTCTGCATAGCCAGGGATCAAGCCCTACCGTTATTTATTTATTTATTTATTTATTCATTCATTCATTCATTCATTCATTTCATTTCTATACCGCCCAATAGCCGAAGCTCTCTGGGCGGTTCACAAAAATTAAAACCAAACAACACACAATAAAACAATTTAAAATATATAGAACATTAAAACCACAATATAACAATACAACCACAATAAAACCTAGCAGCAGTACAGGAGTTTAAAATACAGATTTAAAACAGCAAAGATAAAAATTTAGAAAGCTAAAATGCCTGGGAAAATAAAAAGGTCTTCACCTGGCGCCGAAAGGTGTACAATGTAGGCGCCAGGCGAACCTCACTAGGGAGCTCATTCCAGAGCCGGGGTGCCACAACAGAAAAAGCCCTCCTCCTAGTAGCCACCCGCCTCACTTCCTTTGGCAGGGGCTCACGGAGAAGGGCCGCTGATGATGATCTTAAGGTCCGGGCAGGCACATATGGGAGGAGGCGATCCTTCAGGTAACCTCTCCGTTAGGCAGAGTGAAGCTGTCAACTTAGTGGTAGATGCTGAGAGAAAGCAGCAAGGAGTTGGAGGAGACAGCTCTGTGCAATGTAAAGTAAGGCATTCTTTCTCTCTCCCTCTCCATTCTTTTGCTGATTGCGCACTCTGACAAAATATTAACTATTGTTCAGGGTTTTTGTTTCAGGATTATAAAAGTGACCAAAAGCCTGTATGAGAGATGTGCAGGAGGAGTAAGGAGGAATGTTTTACTTGTGGATTATGCTGGACTTAGCAAGTGGTTGGACTAGATGACTTTCAAGGTCCCTTCCACCTCTATAGTCCTATGTGGATGGTATTAGTGGCCAGCTGGGTACTTGTAACATGGCATGGTAGCTTCTGTTGCATGATAGCTTCAGTTGCATTGACTCCATGTGTCTATTCCAACAGAGAGACAAATCTGGGACTTCAGTCCACTATTTTGCCACTGACAGCCATCCAGCTCCAAGGTCATGGTGAAGCTGGAACTAGCCTCAGCACAGGATACCATACCATATGCATATTGGCTAAATAACACGCTGTAATCTCCCAGCATCTTGGCGCTTGGGTGAACACAGAAACTGAACACGTTAAACTGAATGTGTTCTGTTAATTTCATTTTATTTCATTTTGAAAAGGCTATGCCCACAGTACTAGATGCGTGGACCACTTAGAATAGTAGGCATCAATCATATTTGCCTTCAAGAAATAAGTACTATTTGGAAGATCATTTTTTAAACCCCAAAACTGATTCTGAGGAAACTGTGAGGAGAGAAAAGGAGACAGAGACTGGGGAAAAAGATTCTGAAGAAACTGTGAAGAGGGAAAGAAAGGGGCAGAAAAGGCAGCACCGGAGGAGGCTGAGTAAAGACTAGGAAAGAGAGCAACCGCAGCAGCATTCTGTCCTCCCCCAGTTACCAGACAACAGTGGCTCCATAACCACCAGTTAATAACTGAGGCCTACAGTTATGTCTGAGTCCTGGACTGCCCAGCTACAGACAAGTTTTAAGAAACAGCCTACCTTTGTGGACTGGATAACTGTTGGACTTCTTTCCCTCCATTTTATTGTTTAGAGAGTTAGTTTGAATCATTTAGTCATTTGGATCTCTGTTTTGCATCCTCCTCCATCCCTTTCCCTTCCCTGTTAATTTTTTTTTTTTTTTTAAATTGTGACCCGCAGAGAGCTTTGGCTATTGGGCAAAATAGAAATGTTATTTATAAATAAATAAATAAATAAATAAATAAATAAATAAATAAGTCCTATTTCTTGTTTTATAAATTGCTCAATGGTTTCCCCCCACTTGCTTTCAGAGAACAGGGGTCCTGGTGGGTGGGTGGAGGCATGGTATGGTAGTGTGGGAACAGTATCTTTCTGCTTCATCCACTACTGTGTGTATGAACCCAGGTCCCATGGTTTCCACCACCCCGCAGCGTTGCTGGTAAGGAAAGTGGGGTTACATTTGGAAGCACTGCTGGGACCTGGGTTCAGGGAGGGAAAAGGGGTGTGCGTGGGGAGGGAAGTAGTGCTGGCTCAAAGCAATGACTCTACCAAAAAATAGTGAAATTGTATGAGTAATTTGTCTAGAATCATGTTAGAGAATTTATCAAACCTATTTTTATTTTGATTAATGCATTCTACGCTGTTTCGCTCTTTCTAAAGAACAGTGCCTGAGGACGTGCATTACTAACAAAAGGCAAAGACACCCACAACTCAAGCAGGCAACTCAATGAAAGGTCACCTCTCTCCCTCTGTGACCTTAGTTCATTGAAGAAGCACCCTTTGCATAGCAGTAAAATGGGCAAGTTATTTTATTTATTTATTTATTTATTTATTTCCTTTCTATACCGCCCAATAGCAAAATCTCTCTGGCCGGTTCACAAAAATTAAAACCAAAGAACACAAATAAAACAATACAAAATATATAAAACATTAAAACCACAGTAAACAATACAACCAGAATAAAACCAGAATAAAACCTAGCAGCAGGGCAGGGATTTAAAATACAGATTTAAAACAGCAAAGCTAAAAGTAGGGATGTACGAAAGTGACTTACCTTTTTGCGGATTCATGGTGGAGGGGGAGGCGTTCCGTCCCTCCCCCCGGAATCGTCAACGGGGGTGGAGGCGATCCGGTCCTTCCCTCTGGAATCCTCGATGGCCGGCTGTGCTCCGCGGCAGCTCTGCGGAGCAGCCGGCCAGGCCCAAGCCAGGGCTGTCCGCAGCTGGATTTCCGGCCGCGGAGGTCTCTGGGTAAAAACAAAACAAAACAAAAACGCGTACGCAAATGGCGGCGGCTATGGCCGCCGCCATTTATGTTCCTTATTTTTCACCGTCTTAGTCTACGTCAATATTTACGTAGACTAAGACGAAGAAAAGAAAGGGGAATGCAAATAGCATAGTGGATTCCCCTTTCTTTTCTTCATCTTAGTCTACGTAAATATTGACGTAGACTAAGACGGCGAAAAATAAGGAACGCAAATGGTGGCGGCCATAGCTGCCGCCATTTGTGTATGCATTTTTTTTAAAAAAACCCAGATGTGATAGGCTATGTAAGTCTTTATGTAGCCTATCACATCTTTGGGGGAAAAAAAAGAAGACATAGACTGCAAATGGCGGCGGAGGCAGCTGTTCGGAAGACCAGCCGCCGCCACCGCCGAAGACGCTGCTGGAGCTGCCGCCGTCCGGAACATCTGCCCCAGGTAAGTCTCGTCCCGGGGGGGATCCACGGGGGGGGAGGGGTGGCAGGCCGTTCTGCGATGGATTTCAGGGGGCCGAATGCACTGGCATTTGGCCTCACCAAGATCTGTCGCGGAATTCTCTGACATCACTAGCTAAAAGTCTAAAGAGCTAAAATGCTAAAATGCCTGGGAAAATAAAAAGCTCTTTACCTGGCGCCGGAAAGAATACAATATAGGCTCCAGGCAAACCTCACTAGGGCGCTCATTCCAGAGCCGGGGTGCCCCAGCAGAAAAGGCCCTCCTCCTAGTAGCCACCCGCCTCACGTCCTTTGGCAGGGGCTCACGGAGGAGGGCCGCTGAGGATGATCTTAAGGTCCAGGCAGGCATATATGGGATGAGGTGATCCTTCAGATAACCTGGCCCCAAGCCGTTAAGGGCTTTGAATGTTAATACCAGAACTTTGAATCTGGCCCGGAAATGGACTGGCAGCCAGTGCAGCTGGAAAAGTACTGGCATAATATGAGCTCGCTGGCCAGTCCCTGTTAATAGTCTTGCTGCCCTATTTTGGACCAGCTGAAGTTTCCAGACCATTTTCAAAGGCAGCCCCGCAGATAATGCATTGCAGTAATCCAGACGAGAAGTCATCAGAGCATGGATAACTGTAGCTAGGTTATCTCTGTCCAGATAAGGGCGTAGTTGGTATACCAGCCTAAGCTGATAAAAAGTGCTCCGTGCCACTGAGTTCACCTGTGCCTCAAGAACTGACAGTTCTGGATACAACAGCACCCCCAAACTATGAACGTGATCCTTTAGGGGGAGTGCAACTCCCTCCAGAACAGGTTGAATATCACCTAGCCGGGCAGACGAACCACCCACTAACAGCACCTCCGTCTTGTCTGGATTGAATTTCAGGTTATTGGCCCTCATCCAGTCCATTACCATGCCCAGACACTCATTCAGAACAGCCACTACCTCACCTGGATTTGATGAGAAAGAGAGGTAGAGCTGGGTGTCATCCGCATATTGATGGCACCTCAGCCCACACCTCCGGATAACCTCCCCCAGTGGTTTCATGTAGACGTTAAACAGCATGGGGGATAAAATAGAGCCCTGTGGAATCCGATGGCACAATTGCCATGGCACAGAGCAATAATACCCCAGCACCACCTTCTGGAGTCGGCCATCCAAGCAGGAGCGGAACCACTGCTGTGCAGTGCCTCCAACTCCCAACCCCGACAACCTATCCAGAAGGATACCATGGTCAATGGTATCGAAAGCTGCTGAGAGTTCCAGGAGAATTAACAGGGTCGCACTCCCCCTGTCCCTCTACCAGCAGAGGTCATCCCACAGGGCGACCAAGGCAGTTTCCATTCCAAAACCAGGCCTGAAGCCCGATTGAAATGGATCTAGATAATCTGTTTCATTCAACAGTGTCTGGAGCTGTCCTGCAACCTTCAAGCACCTTGCCCAAGAAGGGGATGTTGGCCACTGGCCTATAATTGTTAACATCCTCTGGGTCCAGGTTAGGCTTTTTCAGGAGTGGTCTGATTACCACCTCTTTTAAAGCAGCTGCCACCACTCTCTCTCTCAAGGAGGAATTTACAACCTCCTGGACTCAGCCGAACATCCCCTCCTTATTTGATTTAATAAGCCATGAAGGGCAAGGGTCAAGGACACAAGTGGTTGATCAGACTTGGCCAAGCACCTTGTCTGCATCCTCAGGCCTCAATAACTGAAACTCATCCAATAGAACTGGACCAGATGGTGCTCTGAACGCCTCTATCAATGGAACTGCATTAATCATGGTGTCCAATTCATGGCGAATCTGAGCGAGTTTATCTTCAAAGTGCCGTGCAAACCCGTTACAGCATGCAACCGAGGGTTCCACTGTCTCTCTCCATGGCCCAGAATGTAACAAGCCGCAAACCACTCAGAAAAGCTCCGCTGGACAACACTGAGAAGATGCAATGCTGGTGGAAAAGAACTGTCTCTTTGCCACCCTCACCGCCACAGAGTAGGCTCGATAGTGAGCTCTTACCTGTGTTGGGTCAGACTCAGCACGAGTTTTCCTCCACCTGCATTCTAGCCATCTCCTCTCTTGCTTCATTTCCCTCTGCTCAGGTGTATACCAAGGAGCTGGCCGGGCTCTGCTCAGAGGGAGAGGGCGCTTGGGCGCGATCGTGTCAACCGCCCGAGTCATCTCTGCATTCCACAGAGCGACCTGGGCTTCGACAGGAGCACCAGCCATACCAGCAGGAAAATCCCCCAGAGCCCTCTGGAATCCATCGGAATCCATTAGCCTCTGGGGGAGGACCATTTTAATAGGCCCCCCACCCTTGCAGAGTCTTTCCAAGAGTCTAAACCTCAACAGGAAGTGATCTGACCATGACAAAGGGACAGATGTTAATTCCTCCACTTTCAGATCACTATCCTCCTGCCCAGTTGAGAAAACCAGATCAAGTGTGTGTCCTTTTATATGTGTTGGGCTGATGACATGTTGGGATAGCCCCATGGTTGTCATGGCGGCCATGAAGTCCTGAGCCGCTCCGGATACAGCAGCCTCAGCATGGAAGTTGCGATCCCCCAGGACCATCATCCCAGGGGTCGTCAACACCAAGTCCAAGACCACCTTCGTCAGCTCAGGCAGGGAGACTGATGGGCAGGGGGGGGGCGGTACACCAACAGAATCCCTAATCTGTCCCGGGTACCCAACACAAGTTATTGTGCAGGCTGAAGAATGCAAGCGGCTACAGTGATTCAGAATCAGTGTGTTTACTTGGGAGAAAGTCCCACAGGACTCAGTTCCATCTAAGTAAACAGGGTTTGTGTTGCATTGTGCTAGGTCATTAGCACAATGTTGTTGTTATTGTTTTTTAACGTGAAGGGGAAAGAGTTCCATAATCTAAATTTGGTCCAATAAAGGTATTGCTCAAGTATGGATTTTGGAATTTTTCTTATGGCCTGCACAGCTATCTTTGCTTCTTGTAAAAATAACAAGGAGTCTTGTGGCACCTTAGAGAGTAACAAATTTATTATGGCATAAACCTTTCACACCCAGTCCGCTTCATCAGAAGATGCTATTAGTATTAAAAGAATTACTGAACCAGTCCATACCCTAACTGATCACTGTGTGTGTGTGTGTGTGTGTGTGTGTGTGAGAGAGAGAGAGAGAGAGAGAGAGAATGCTTATCAAATTTGCAGATGACACAAAATCGGGTGGGTAGCTAATACCCTGGAAGACAGAAACAGAATTCAAAGTGATCTTGAGAGGCTGGAGCGCTGGGCTGAAAACAACAGAATGAAATTTAATAGGGATAAATGCTAAGTTCTGCACCTAGGAAAAACAAACCAAATACACAATTACAAGATGGGGGATACTTGGCTCAAGCAAGAAGGATCTTAGAGTTGTTGTAGATCACAAGCTGAATATGAGCCAACAATGTGATGTGGCTGCAAAAAAGGCAAATGCTGTTTTTGGCTGCATTAACAGAAGTATAGCTTCCAAATAACATGAAGTACTAGTTCCCCTCTACTCAGAACTGGTTAGACCTCATCTTGAGTACTATGTCCAGTTCTGGGTACCACACTTTAAGAAGGATGCAGACAAACTGGAAGGGGTTCAGAGCAGGGCAACAAAGATGATCAGGGGACTGGAAGCAAAGCCCTATGAGGAAAGACTGAAAGAACTGGACATGTTTAGCCTTGAGAAGAGAAGACTGAGGGGAGATATGATAGTGCTCTTCAAGTACTTAAAAGGTTGTCATAGAGGGGAAGGCCAGGATCTCTTCAAGATCATCCCAGAGTGCAGGACACGGAAAAATGGGCTCAAGTTACAGGAAGCCAGATTCCGGCTGAACATGAGGAAAACTTCCTGACTCTTAGAACAATATGACAATGGAACCAAATGCCAATGGAACCCCTAGGGAGGTGGTAGGCTCTCCCACAGCGGAGGCATTCAAGATGAAGCTGGACAACCATCTGCCAGGGATGCTTTGACTTAGATTCCTGCACTGAGCAGGGGGTTGGACTTGATGGTCTTAGCGGCCCTTCCAACCCCACTATTCTCTGATTTTCTGATCTCTTTCTTCCCCTTACAGTCAAGGGTATACTGTGTCTGAACACAAAGGCTCTATCCTGTGAGATCTCTGATCAAGATCTTCCTCTTCAACATTACTTCACATTATATTACATAAAATGTAGCCAGAGATGGACCATCTCCATTGTTTCCAGCCAGAAATTTCATTGATCAGCCACATGAAAAATAAGTCACTGAAAGCCAACAGTCAGATTTAACACAAGTGGATTCAGTGATTCAGAATCACATGATGTTCATTTATCCTACTGGACTCAATGGGATTTACATCTGAGTGGGCAAGTTCTGCTTTGTGGCTCTTGCCCATCAACATGATGTTCATTTTTTTTTTAATGTGAATGGGAAAGAGAGAGCATTCAAAGTGTTAGTGAACCGCTCAATCTGCCTAACAGATCACACACAGGAATTTATGTCTTGTTGCACTTTGGTGCAGGGGGACATATTAATGAATAAATTTACATCTATAAAACATTTGCAATTTCACTGAGCATGTTCAAGATGTTTTTCATCTCCTCAGCTTGGGATTTACTTGTGAGTAAACATACGGAGCAGCTTTGCAGCTGTGGTGCTGGCTCACAGAACTTTACCTACACAGAGAGAAAGACAGTAGAACCCATTATATGTCAGAAGTATTGTTAGAACACTAGTATTTTTTTAACAATGGGAAAAAAGATAAAAGATGCAGATCTGTGGCACCTTGCTTTGCCTCCTATATTATGAATAGATAGATATAGTTTTCTTTTCTCCTCATCTCCTTTAGCATAACAAGGCTCAAGGCTATTAACATCTTCAAGGCTATGAAGGACTTGGTAATAGTCTAGCTGGTGGGGAAACTCTTGTTGCATTTGAAGCTGGTCCGATTTGATTCCCCCCTCCCCCCAGTTTCCCTCGAATTGGATAGCCTATTTCAACCATATGAGAAATGGAAGAGAATTAGTCCTTGTCCATCGAGCCAGCCCTAGGGGAGAGGTTGTAACCAACCAACCACAAGAATAAACAATTCAAAGTATGTCTCTAAACAATGAAATTAAAAGGAGGGAAGGGAGTCCAATAATATGTTCCCTAAAGGTAAGTTGTTGCTTAAAACAAAACCTGTCTCTAGCTGTGCAGTCCAGAACTTGGGCATAATAGTAGGCCTCAGTTACTAACAGCTGCTTCGCAAGCATCTACTGACTAGCAACTGGGAGGAAAGCAGAGCCTTCCTTTACAAGCTCTGTGTCCTTCCCTCTCCTCAGTTCCCCTCAGAAAGAATCTCCCTGCAGTGGCTCATCAGGGTCAAAAAAGGGTTGAGATTAGGGATGGGTGAATGAGCGATGTTCAAGATCTCCAGGATTCTCTGAACATCATCTTGCTACGCATCTCGTGCCTGATTCCCCTTTGCATTATTGATCTATTTGCTCTGTGTGAATGGGAAACTTGTGCAAGTTGAGCAGTGATTGAAGATTTGCGTAAATCTCCCCAAATTTGTGCAGATCTCCTAATTCGTGCAGATTTCCTCCATCAATTAAAGTGGGGCTGATCTAGTCTCCTGAGGAAATTGGAGCAAATTAGAGAATTTGTGCAAATCGGACTGGTGGGAATTGGGAACGAGATGAACGCAAGCACATATTCAGCCATTCGCAAATGTTTTAGGCAGACATGTGCTCGCACTTGGATTTGGAGCTTCAAATGGGGCATGCTCACCTGTGTTGCAAGCAAAAATGGAATTCTCATACACTTGTAGTTGAGGCTGCACTCAAACTCCATTCTGTCCCCCCCATCCTGCGAAGAAGAGCTTATCAAATTTCATAGGCTAAAATCTGGTGGAAAATTGCACTTTCCCCCCCAAAACTTACAAATCCCTTATACTTCTGGGGCCCAGCACATACTATGCCTTGTCCTATACCTAATATGACAAATGGTTTCCCCAACAGACGCCGTACAAATGGAGACATTTTACTACAAAGTAAACCCCATGTCAGTTTATGGGGGAAAAAACACACAATACCTGTCAAACTGCTGGAGGTCATTCATAAAACTTTGTTGTTCAGTCGTTCAGTCGTGTCCGACTCTTCCTGACCCCATGGACCATAGCACGCCAGGCCTTCCTGTCCTCTGCTCTCTCCCGGAGCGTGCTCAAGTTCATATTCATTGCATCCGTGATGCTATCTAGCCATCTCATCCTCTGCCGTCCCCTTCTCCTTTTGCCTTCAGTCTTTCCCAGCATCAGGGTCTTTTCCAGGGAGTTTTCTCTTCGCATTAGGTGGCCAAAATATTGGAGCTTCAGCTTCATTATCTGTCCTTCCAATGAGCACTCAGGGTTGATTTCCTTTAGGATGGACTGATTTGACCTCCTTGCAGTCCAGGGGACTCATAAGAGTCTTCTCCAGCACCACAGTTCGAAAGCATAATTCTCCCAGCAATCTTAATTCCGACCTCTGATTCATCCAACCCAGCATTTCTCATGATGTACTCTGCATATAAGTTAAATAAGCAGGGTGACAATATGCAGCCTTGTCGTACTCCTTTCCCAATTTTGAACCAATCGGTTGTTCCATATCTGGTTCTTACTGTTGCTTCTTGACCCTCATACAGGTTTCTCAGGAGACAGGTAAGGTGGTCTGGTACTCCCATCTCTTTAAGAATTTGCCACAATTTGTTGTGATCCACACAATCAAAGGCTTTAGCGTAGTCAATGAAGCAGAAATAGACGTTTTTCTGGAATTCTCTTGCTTTCTCCATGATGCAGCGAATGTTGGCGATTTGATCTCTAGTTCCTCTGCCTCTTCTAAACCCCGCTTGTACTTCCGGTAGTTCTCGGTTCACATACTGCTGAAGCCTAGCTTGTAGGATTTTGAGCATCACCTTGCTGGCATGTGAAATGAGCGCAATGGTGCGGTAGTTTGAACACTCTTTGGCGTTGCCCTTCTTTGGAATTGGAATGTAAACTGACCTTTTCCAGTCTTGTGGCCACTGTTGAGTGTTCCAGATTTGTTGGCATATTGAATGCAGCACTTTAACAGCATCATCTTTTAGGATTTTAAATAGCTCAGCTGGAAGACTGTCATCTCCGCTAGCTTTGTTGTTACTAATGCTTCCTAAGGCCCACTTGACTTCACTCTCGAGGATGTCCGGCTCAAGTTCAGTGAGCGCACTATCATGGCTATCAGGGACATTCAGATCTTTCCTGTATAGTTCTTCTGTGTATTCTTGCCACCTCTTCTTAATCTCATCTGCTTCTGTTAGGTCCCTGCCTTCTTTGTCCTTTATCATGCCCGTCTTTGCACAAAACGTTCCCTTGAGATCTCCAATTTTCTTGAAGAGATCTCTAGTCTTTCCCATTCTGTTGTTTTCCTCGATTTCTTTGCATTGTTCATTTAAGAAGGCCTTCTTGTCTCTCCTTGCTATTCTCTGGAACTCTGCATTCAGTTGGGTATGTCTTCCCCTTTCTCCCTTGCTTTTCGCTTCCCTTCTTTCGTGAGCTACTTGTAAAGCCTCATCAGACAGCCACTTTGCTTTCTTGCATTTCTTTTTCTTTGGGATGGATTGAGTTGCTGCCTCCTGAACAATGTTACGGACCTCCGTCCATAGTTCCTCAGGCACTCTGTCTATCAGGTCTAATCCCTGAAATCTATTCCTCACCTCCACTGTATATTCATCAGGGATATGATTTAGGTCATACCTGAATGGTTTAGTGGTTCTCCCGACGTTCTTCAATTTAAGCCGAAATTTTGCAAGAAGCAGCTCATGATCTGAGCCACAGTCAGCTCCAGGTCTTGTTTTTACTGACTGTATGGAGCTTCTCCATCTTTGGCTGCAAAGGACATAATCAATCTGATTTCGATATTGACCATCTGGTGACGTCCATGTGTAGAGTCGCCTCTTGTGCTGTTGGAAAAGAGTGTTTGCTATGATCAGCGTGTTCTCTTGGCAAAACTCTATTAGCTTTTGTCCTGCTTCATTTTGTACACCAAGGCCATGCCTGCCTGTTATCCCGATGATTTCTTGACTTCCTACTTTAGCATTCCAATCCCCTATGATGAAGAGGACATCTTTTTTTGGTGTTAGTTCTAGAAGGTGTTGTAGGTCTTCATAGAACCGATCAACCTCAGCTTCTTCGGCCTCAGTGGTTGGGGCATAGACTTGAATTACTGTGATGTTGAATGGTTTGCCTTGGATTCATACTGAGATCATTCTATCATTTTTAAGATTGTACCCCAGTACTGCTTTTCCCACTCTTCTGTTGACGATGAGTGCTACTCCATTTCTTCTAAGGGATTCTTGCCCACAATAGTAGATATGATGGTCACCTGAATTAAATTCGCCCATGCCTGTCCATTTGAGTTCGCTGATTCCCAAGATGTCGATGTTCAATCTTGCCATCTCATGTTTGACCACCTCCAGCTTACCTTGATTCATTGATCTGACATTCCAGGTTCCTAAACAATATTGTTCTTTACAGCATCGGATTTTCTTTTCACCACCAGACACATCCACAGCTGAGTGTCCTTTCGGGTTTGGCCCAGCCGCTTCACTCTTTCTGGCGCTACTTGGAAATACCCTCTGCTCTTCCCCAGTAGCATATTGGACACCTTCCGACCTGAGGGGCTCATCTTCCGGCGTCATATCTTTTAGCCTTGTGATACGTTCCATGGGGTTTTCTTGGCAAGAATACTGGAGTGGGTTGCCATTTCCTTCTCCAGTGGACCACATTTTGTCAGAACTCTCTGCCATGACCTGTCCGTCTTGGGTGGCCCTGCACGGCATAGCTTATGGCTTCACTGAGTTACGCAAGCCCCTTCGCCACAACAAGGCAGTGATCCATGAAGGGGTCATAAAACTTTAAACACCTATAAATATGGAATTTCATACCAGTTCTACCTCAAAATTGTCACAGGCCATACTCAAATGGACCTCTACTACACTGTCAAATTTCAGATTGGTCTGTTGCATTGTTTTCTCAGTATAAGCCATGGAATCTACTTGCCCCACCCCCCTCCCAATTTCTGGATGTAATGGCAAAATGCAATTTAGCCAACTCATCCTTAACATAGGGCCGTGACTGTGGCCCTGCAATTTACTTGGAGAAAATATAAAGGTTATGTTGCTTGTTATGAAAGAAGGGAGGCAAATGTTTTCTGGATTAGCTGTACTGGTGAAAGAACTTCATTGTGAATGGACTTCTTTCCTGAGATGGGATTGGTCAGTGCGGTTCTGCAGGATTTCACGGTAGAAGGGAGAGAACAGTTATGACAGTGGGAAGCTGGGGCTTAAGGAAAGAATGAGTGAGACATCTTCATGTATTCTGGTGTACTATTTACTGTGAATTAGAGCTGATGGCTTAAACAGCAGCAACAAAATTACCCTGGTATGCTTGAAGGTACAGGGTAACAGGAAAACATTCTTCAACTTGTGGAAGCAGGCTGGTATTACCACTAAAAACCTCCTACAGGGTGAGACATCATTAGGGGTGGAGTCTGCCACAAGCATCCTGTGCCCCCCTCCATGCATTCAGCTCACTGGTGACTCGTGGCAGCTATATAGTTTAATATAGGGATGTCAGAGGAATCTGTTTAGGGATGGAGTTCAATGAATTTTTCTGGGCTTGGCCCCCAAGACTTCATTGTTGGTTCCTGCTGTGGCACCTGACTCAATCTGCAGCAAGTCAGGCCAGTTCATGGGTTTTCCAGGAATTTTGCACATTTTTTGAAGATTCTGCAATTTGGGCAAATTTCTGAGCAATCTGCACAAATTACAGCTGAATTTGTGCAAATTGAGGCTGAATTTGCACAAAATATGTGAATTATGGCCAAATTTGTGGAATTTGTGCAAATTTGACCTTAATTTCCACAAATTGCTCAGAAATTTGCATAAATTGATGACCTTGCCAAAAATGAACAAATTACAGCTCCACACACACAAAAATTCGCAAACACTTCCCATAGTTCGGGGAACAAACCGCAGTTTGATCTGCAAATGCAAACTGAGTTGGAAATGCAGTGGAACTCCCTTGGGCCAAAAAACAACTGGATTTCCCAGTGATGGAGAGCCCTAGCTTAATGTACTATCATTGTTGGGGAAGAGCCATAGCCTGGGGTATAGAACACTTCACATTTTGAAGTTCCCAGGTTCAACCCCTGGCATCTCCAGTTAAAGGGATCAGGTAGCAGGTAATAGAAAAGCCTTGTGCTAGAGATATGGTGCCAGTCATTGTAGACAACAGGGCTAAATGGACAAATAGTCTGACTGGCACTGGTGCATCTGGGTAATATTAAACCCCGGACTTACTGGTTTTATGGGATCTCTCATGTAGATGGCCATATTGTTGTTGTTCAGTCGTTCAGTCATGTCCGATTCTTTGTGACCCCATGGACCATAGCACGCCAGGCCTTCCTGTCCTCCGCTCTCTCCCGGAGCGTGCTCAAGTTCATATTCATTGCATCCGTGATGCTATCTAGCCATCTCATCCTCTGCCGTCCCCTTCTCCTTTTGCCTTCAATCTTACCCAGCATCAGGGTATTTTCCAGAGAGTTTTCTCTTCGCATTAGGTGGCCAAAATATTTGAGCTTCAGCTTCAGTATCTGTCCTTCCAACGAGCACTCCGGGTTGATTTCCTTTAGGATTGACTCCTTGCAGTCCAGGGGACTTGTAAGTGTCTTCTCCAGCACCACAGTTCGAAAGCATCAATTCTTCGGTGCTCAGCCTTCCTTATAGTTCAGCTCTCACAGCCATACGTTGCTACTGGGAAAACCATAGCTCTGATTATATGAGCCTTTGTTGGCAAGGTGATGTCTCTGCTTCTTACTATGCTGTCTAAGTATGCCATAGCTTTCCTCCCAAGGAGGAAGCGTCTTTTAATTTCATGGCTACAATCACCGTCTGTGGTGATCTTGGAGCTCAAGAAAATAAAATCTGTCACTGCTTCCATTTCTTCCCCTTCTATATGCCAGGAAGTGATGGGGCCAGATGCCATGATCTTAGTTTTTTTCATGTTGAGTTTCAAACCAGCTTTTTGCACTCTCCACTAGGGATGTACGAATCCCTTACCTGGTTCCGGTCGGGGCATCTGCTGGGTGGGGGAGGTAATCCATTCCTCCCCCCGGAATTCTCGATGGGGGGGAAGCAATCTGGTCCTCTCCCCCAGAATCCTGCCTGGCTGGTTCTGCTCTGCGGCTATGCCGCGGAGCCGCCGGCCGGGCCAATCTGCAGCAGGGCCTCCAGACGCTGCCGGGCTGGTGCGGACACAAATGGTGTCCTGAGTAGGGGACGCCATTTGCGTCCCTACGGTAGCCCGTGATAGGCTACGTAAATATTTATGTAGCCTATCATGGCTAAAGCAGGGATGCAAATGGCGGCTGCTACGCCATTTGCGCCCCTGCTCTTTGCTGTGATAAGCTACGTAAGTATTTATGTAGCCTATCACGGTAAAGGCAGCCACACAAATAGTCGCCGCTATGCTGTATAAATACTTACATAGCCTATCATGGCTGCCTGCAAGCAAGCAAATGTGGCCGCTACAATGGCCACCATTTGCGGCCGCAGCAGACCAGCAGCGGCTGGCCAGGAGACCAGCCAGAGTCGCCACCACTGGAGCTACTGCCGGAGCCGCTGCCACCGCCGCATCCGCCCCAGGTAAGCTCCGTCCCAGGGGGATTCTGCAGGGTGGCGGGGGGGGGGGGGCGGGAGGCCGTTCCGCCACGGATTCTTTAGAATCCGGCCTCACTGGAGTCCGTGGCAGAATTCTTTGACATGCCTACTCTCCAATTTTACCCTCAACATGAGGTCTTTAGATCCTCTTCACTTTCTGCCATTAGGGTGGTATCGTCTGTGTATCTGAGGTTGTTGATAATTCTCCCGGCAATCTTAATTCCAACCTTTGATTCATCCAACTCGGTGTTTCTCATGATGTACTCTGCATATAAGTTAAATAAGCAGGGCGACAATATACAGCCTTGTCGTACTCCTTTCCCAATTTTGAACCAATTGGCTGTTCCAGGTCTGGTTCTTACTGTTGCTTCATGACCCTAGTACAGGTTTCTCAGGAGACAGGTAAGGTGGTCTGGTACTCCCATCTCTTTCAGAATTTGCCACAGTTTCTTGTGATCCACACAATCAAAGGCTTTAGCGTAGTCAATGAAGCAGAAATAGATGTTTTTCTGGAATTTTCTTGCTTTCTCCATGATCCAGCGAATGTTGGCGATTTGATCTCTAGTTCCTCTGCCTCTTCGAAACTCAGCTTGTACTTCTGGTAGTTCTCGGTTCACATGCTGCTGAAGCCTAGCTTGTAGGATTTTGAGCATCACCTTGTTGGCATGTGAAATGGGCGCAATTGTATGGTAGTTTGAACACTCTTTGGCATTGCCCTTCTTTGGAATTGGCATGTAAACTGACCTTTTCCAGTCTTGTGGCCACTGTTGAGTGTTCCAAATGTGTTGGCATATTGAGTGCAGCACTTTAACAGCATCATCTTTTAGGATTTTAAATAGCTCAGCTGGAATACTGTCATCTCCGCTAGCTTTGTTGTTAGTAATGCTTCCTAAGGCCCACTTACTTCACTCTCGAGGATGTCCGGCTCAAGTTCAGTGACCGCACTATCATGGCTATCGGGGACATTAAGATCTTTCCTGTATAGTTCTTCTGTGTATTTTTTCCACCTCTTCTTAATCTCATCTGCTTCTGTTAGGTCCCTGCCTTTTTGTCCTTTATCATGCCCATCTTTGCACAACATGTTCCTTTGATATCTCTGATTTTCTTGAAAAGATCTCTAGTCTTTCCCATTCTATTGTTTTCCTCGATTTCTTTGCATTGTTCATTTAGGAAGGCCTTCTTGTCTCTCCTTGCCAGTGATCCATGAAGGGGAGATGGCCATATTGCATTATTTCAATTGTGAAGCACACAACTAACTTTTTTTTAAATTCTCCCCCTGACCACCTGCTGATTACCTGGACTCCTGATTACCTGGACCTATGCTGCCTTTGTGGGCTTCAACCTGGAAACAGAGAGACAGGTCAATACCCCAAATGCTAGTTCAATTGCGCTCTTCAATGTTTAACAATGTATATTCAAATACCCCAAATGCTAGTTCAATGTATAAACCATTTCCTAAGCTGTAGTGTCTCACTAATATGCCAAGGATCTTCCTGCTAAAGCTCATCAAATCTAAATATGTATTTAAAAGTATATCTGCCCTCAAGCATGTATTTAAAGTTTTATACCAACAGAATCAAATTATGAGGAAAACTTTCCAGATGCTGAAACATGCAGCATAAAATTCAGGGAAGTTCTCATGCATATTAGTATCTTTGTCAACTGTTACGAGTATGAACAAATTCAATCTTTCATTGCCCATTGTGCTTGAGCACTTTGACTTAATGATCCCTGTCCCAAAGAGAACTCCATTATTGTTTGCAGACGTCAGTACAAATCGAAGGGTGGTGGAGAGAAGAAAGCTTTAGGGTGTGAAATAATCAAGCAATATTCTACCCGTCTCACACTGTTAAGGAACTATTTGAGAATTTCAGAGTGGTTTCTTTGAAATGAATGCTCAGTTCTGTATTTCCAACACAAAGACTTTTTTTTTTTTTAGTACTCACGTCATAAGATTTGCTTTGTGTTTTTGCATTCTCCAGTTCATTACAGTGAGAATATGTGAGCACAGATTGGGATGATTACTTATGTGATGGCTTTGGACATGACACAGAGCGGAAATATCAGTGATTCATGAACCCTCTCCCCATGCTCTGTGTCACATTCAAAGCCACCCAAAGAATTTACAAGGCTTGACCAATAAATATGCATTTCTTCTTAAGGCTTTCAAACGTCAATTGCTGGGATCATTTTCGTCAGAAGTGTCGCTTTCTTTAAGTTCTCTGTTGCTCCATAATTGATCAAAGGCAATGAAACATCAACTGCTCAAGCAATCTAGCCTCTGATCTCATAACAGTCTCTCTCTGCTTCACCAAGTGGACTACATTAATGTGACAATGATGTTCAAGTCATTCAGTTTGCAGATTCCCGATGATATCCCAATGTAATAAGGCATACGTGCACACAAACACAATCTCTTGGTGACTTTTGCACAGCCAGTCCACTCAATTACGTCGTTGTACTGAAGTATTTTGATGGTTCCCACTGAGTTATCTAAAGTTTGCAATATTTTAGAGGCCTTCCTTTCCCCCATCCTCCTTTTATTTCAAATATGGCCCCATATTCAGTGATGCAATTTAATTCCTGATAGTGACTTCACTTTGACCACTTCTGATTTATCTTTCTATTTTGCAGCCATGTCTAAGAGCAGCATGATAAAGCCAGTTTACTTTGATGGAATACAAACACGGCCTGGAAAGTCCAATAGAAAGCTATTTGCATGTTTAATTTCAAACTGTCACAGCATGGCAAAGTAGCATGCACAGAGATTTAAACTGTTCTTGCTTCACTTCCTCTGGCTTGCCATGATGTAGACAATCAATCCATTCTTGGCTTTGCGTCTTATCCATATTAATTTGCCCATGAAAGAATTCAGAGGTATGCTTCTACCAGAGGACCTTGGAATGATCCCCACACAGCAGACCCCCACAATTTATGACCTACCAAAAGCAGCACATTGATGTAGGTCCTCTAAGGCAGGAGTGCAGAACCTCTTTTAGCCCCAGGCCTGAATTCCTTTTTGGAGAGGTTTCTGAGGGCTTCATTCCAGTGGTGGGCAGGGCCAAAGGCTGAAAAAGCAGGACTAAAAATACTAGCATATTTTAGCTAGGGATGTCTGATGCTGGGGAATCCGGTTCTTTTTCAACTCAATGGAGTTCCATGGCACATATGCCTCAATTTGTAATTGCAAGCCAAGCTGTTAGCTTTGCCCTGGACTCCTGGAACTTTTTTGGTGCATTTTTTGCAGGTTCGGGAATGTCTGCAAATTTCTGGGCAATTTACACAAATTATGGCTGCATTGTGTGAATTTGTGAGCCAGTGTCGTGTAGTGGCTTGAGTGTTGGACTGGGAGTCAGGAGATCAAGATTCTAGTCCCCACTCGGCCCTGGGAACTCACTGGGTGACTTTGGGCCAGTCACAGACTCTCAGGCCAACCTACCTCACAGGGTTATTGTGAGGATAAAATGGAGGGGAGGATTATGTATGCCACCTTGTGTTTCTTAAGGTGGAAAAAAGGTGGGGTATATATGCAATAAATTAAAAAAGATTGTGCAAATTGCTCAGAAGTTTGTGCAAATTGTGGAATCTGCAGAAAAAACGGTGCAAAATGCCCAGAAAATTTGTGAACTGGCCTGACTCATTGCAGATCAATTAACAACCTCAGCAACAACCAAACCTGAGGGGTCAAACCTAGGAAAAGTCATCAAACTCTAGCCACCCCCAATGGATTTATCTGACATCCCTAATGGTAGCTTAAAGCTCTTCCTCCACTAACTAAGCCTTAGAAGAGGCATTTTGACCTTTTAGAATGGGGGAAAAATCTGTGCGAAAGCCAGGAAACTACCCAATATTTGGTGGTGGGGGAAGGGTGTGAGGCTAGGGGAAAGGGGTGTGGCCATCTGGGGAGACTTGAGGGCTGGATTTGGCCCCTGAGCTTGAGGTTCTGCATCTGTGCTCTAAGGGGTCAATAAACCTTTTGGTTATGGTGCTCTTCCTAGACTGCAATAATAGGGGCATTGTCAAACATGTGGGAAGTCACAGTATATGGCTACTGGGTTGAATTTAGCTTGGTTCAGGTTCATACCCCTTCATACTTTTTATAGACTGTTTATATTTCAGGAGTTCTGTCCCTAGTAAATAGAAAATACATAATTGGTAGAGTTTGTCCATACGTTCTGTGAAGACTGTGTGTCTGAGGAGTGCTTTCAATGGAAAGAGTGGTGAAGGGGTTCTGGATTCAGCAAAGAACAAGCATATTTATTTGTAGAAATATAATGCACAGAAGAAATATAATCGCTGTCTTATTTGCTACCCCCATTCTGAAATTGCTGTGTAGGATAATAAGGGATTATACTCACTCGACTCTATTGATCTGTTTTCCAACTCTGCATGTAACAATTAAGATAAAACAATGGTAGCTTTGCAACAAGTCCTATCCTGAAGCAGCAAAGAGAACCTCCTCTCACCAGAATCCCATATCATGAGCAAAGTTAGGGACCTCTCAGCCTCATGGTAATCCTCCTGGCTGTAGAGTGCCAGGAGACGCAAGATGGAAAAAGTCCCCAAACTGTCCTGGAGACACCACGAACACCTCCACACCTCCCAAAAGTAGCAGGGAATATACCCTATGGAATAAACTGGGACATACTTTCCAGGTCACCATGCATAGGATTGCACTATTAATCTTCCTGTCAGTCTGGCTGAAGCCCACAAAAGAGCTGGAGGAGGTTGCCACAGAGAAGAAACTAAAAGCAGTAGGGATTTCTAGAGAAGCCACTACTCTCTCAGCCTGATGTCCCCTCTCTGCCCTACGGGGATAATAATACTGGCCTCCCTTCTAGGGCTGTTGGAAGGGTTACTAAGATCATGCTTCGAGTACTCCGAAGTGTTATATAAATGCTAAGTATAATAATTATAATCACTTGAATCTGAGGCATGAAAGTTTGGAATGTTTCAGCGAACTTCAAACATCAGCAGTTTGCAAACTAAAAGAGGCTTAAACTTGATTAGTATTTGGAAAAGGTTTGCCACCTCCTCCTTTCCATCCTGTAAATCCAAGATTTAATCAATGCTTTTGCAAAATCTATTCATTGAAACCAAACTTGAGGGTAAGAGACTTTTTTTTTTTTTGCAAGTTTGCAGGATAAAAGAAAGGTGGGGAGGAAGCAAATCATTATACATTTATTCTCACTTCTGAGTTTTGGCCGATAGATAACCGTCCCAGTGGCAGATGAAGTTGCTGCAAATAATGATTTTTTTCCCCTGTCAAACTGGGCAGTTTCTGTGGGTAAGGAACAATGAGAGAGTGTCATCATTTTTCACCGTAAAAATGGTGTTAGAAATGGCAAGATAAAAAGAGTTATAATAGTAGCCCTGTCCTGAAGTCTGTTGATAACTTTATAGCTGAAATGTGTCCAGGTAGAAAACATACCAAAGAAAACTCCTTATTGATGTTGGGACCATTACACCAAACCTCAGTTCAGTTACCTAGGAAGTGGATCAGATCAGGTATTCATCATTTAACTGTTCTCAGCTTTCTTGAGTTTATTGGCTTTAAGTCAGACATGTAGAAGCAAACATGTATGATGAAAATTGCAGCTAATGTCTCTACATAGAAACAACCGTTTCCAGCATTATCTCTTTAATCTTTTTGCATGTTATGCTGAGTGTGCATGGGTGGAGGGAGACAAGATTATACCTGTTGTATTTACTCCCACAACCTATGCACACTCAGCATAAGTTGTGAAAGGGCCTATACTAGAAACGGATGAGAAAATCATTTAGTCCATTTTTTTACATAAACTTAGGGCACAATCCTATGGCCACTAGTCAGCAGCTAGATGGCCATAGGATTGGTTGGATCCTAGGAACCGACATCGGAGACTGTGCTCCAAGGTCGGTTCCCAGAGAACCAACCTCCACCCCTTCCCGCGCTGCCTCGTAGGCAGCGTGGATCAGCCCCGTGTTCTGAGCTCGGAACAGCAGCACAGGGAGGGGGAAATGGTGTGTTCTTGGGGCTGGGCTGGGGTGAGGAGGTCCGAAGTGCCAGTACAACACTTCCTATGTGTTGTCTGGCCACCCCTTCCCACGCTCTGAGGTCCTGCAGCTAGACAGCCGAAATCGGCCATCTAGCAGCAAAAGCGGGGCGGCAGGAGCGCGGCGGAGATCGCTCCTCACCACTTCTCCTGCCCTGCACTGGATAGGTGGTCGTCCCTGAGTTCAGAGGCGACCATTGATCCTGATAGGATTGCTCCCTTACTCACTTTGCACCTCCTGAACCTATATGTGAACCAGAATGCATTTCTACACCAAAATCTGCGCTTTCAGAATTTTGCAATGCAATTTGCAACTCAAAAATGTGTATATTAAGGAAAAGTGCACAAAAGAATTCATATATTTAGGGAAAGGATGCACAAAAACGCATTGTATTAGGGCAACATCTCTTGCAAAAAGGATGCGCACTAAGAAAAGTGCATATAAAATGCATATATTAGAAGAAATGTATATGAAAATGTGCATGGGAATGTGTATGAATGTTTGTGCATATTGTTGTTGTTGGCCACTTTGGCCTTTGGTCAGATCCAGCAGGGCTTTTCTTATGTACTTACATTGAAGACAGGGAAAGTAGTGTGTATGGCTACTTGAGTGATATGTTGCCCAGAATGAGGAACTAAGTCTGATGAAACTGTTATATAAGGCCAGCCAGTCCTCTATGGTCTCCCCATATCACCTTTTCAGCTGAGCTGAGGGACTGCAGTAGCACTCCCTGGCTATAAACTGGGTGGCAATGTAGCATGTTGTTGTTGTTCAGTCGTTCAGTCATGTCCGACTCTTCGTGACCCCATGGACCATAGCACGCCAGGCCTTCCTGTCCTGCGCTCTCTCCCGGAGCGTGCTCAAGTTCATATTCATTGCATCGGTGATGCTATCTAGCCATCTCATCCTCTGCCGTCCCCTTCTCCTTTTGCCTTCAGTCTTTCCTAGCATCAGGGTCTTTTCCAGAGAGTTTTCTCTTCGCATTAGGTGGCCAAAATATTGGAGCTTCAGCTTCAGTATCTGTCCTTCCAGTGAGCACTCCGGGTTGATTTCCTTTAGGATTGACTGATTGGACCTCCTTGCAGTCCAGGGGACTCGTAAGAGTCTTCTCCAGCACCACAGTTCGAAAGCATCCATTCTTCGGCGCTCAGCCTTCCTTCTAGTCCAGCTCTCACAGCCATACATTACTACTGGGAAAACCATAGCTTTGATTAGACGGACCTTTGTTGGCAAGGTGATGTCTCTGCTTCTTACTATGCTGTCTAGGTTGGCCATAGCTTTCCTCCCAAGGAGCAAGCGTCTTTTAATTTCATGGCTACAGTCACCGTCTGCGGTGATCTTGGAGCCCAAGAAAGTAAATTCTGTCACTGCTTCCATTTCTTCCCCTTCTATATGCCAGGAAGTGATAGGGCCACATGCCATGATCTTAGTTTTTTTAATGTTGAGTTTCAAACCAGCTTTTGCACTCTCCTCTTTCACCCTCAACAAGAGGCTCTTTAGATCCTCTTCGCTTTCTGCCATTAGGGTGATATCGTCTGCATATCGGAGGTTGTTGATAATTCTCCCAGCAATCTTAATTCCGACCTCTGATTCATCCAACCCGGCATTTCTCATGATGTACTCTGCATATAAGTTAAATAAGCAGGGTGACAATATGCAGCCTTGTCGTATTCCTTTCCCAATTTTGAACCACTCGGTTGTTCCAGGTCTGGTTCTTACTGTTGCTTCTTGACCCCCGTACAGGTTTCTCAGGAGACAGGTAAGGTGGTCTGGTCCTCCCATCACTTTCAGAATTTGCCACAGTTTGTTGTGATCCACACAATCAAAGGCTTTAGCGTAGTCAATGAAGCAGAAACAGACGTTTTTCTGGAATTCTCTTGCTTTCTCCATGATGCAGCGAATGTTGGCGATTTGATCTCTAGTTCCTCTGCCTCTTCAAAACCCCGCTTGTACTTCCGGTAGTTCTCGGTTCGCATACTGCTGAAGCCTAGCTTGTAGGATTTCGAGCATCACCTTGCTGGCATGTGAAATGAGCACAATTGTGCGGTAGTCTGAACACTCTTTGGTGTTGCCCTTCTTTGGAATTGGAATGTAAACTGACCTTTTCCAGTCTTGTGGCCACTGTTGAGTGTTCCAAATTTGTTGGTATATTGAATGCAGCACTTTAACAGCATCATCTTTTAGGATTTTAAATAGCTCAGCTGGAAGACTGTCATCTCCGCTAGCTTTGTTGTTACTAATGCTTCCTAAGGCCCACTTGACTTCACTCTCGAGGATGTCCGGCTCAAGTTCAGTGAGCGCACTATCATGGCTATCAGGGACATTCAGATCTTTCCTGTATAGTTCTTCTGTGTATTCATGCCACCTCTTCTTAATCTCATCTGCTTCTGTTAGGTCCCTGCCTTCTTTGTCCTTTATCATGCCCATCTTTGCACAAAACGTTCCCTTGAGATCTCCGATTTTCTTGAAGAGATCTCTAGTCTTTCCCATTCTATTGTTTTCCTCGATTTCTTTGCACTGTTCATTTAAGAAGGCCTTCTTGTCTCTCCTTGCTATTCTCTGGAACTCTGCATTCAGTTGGATATATCTTCCCCTTTCTCCCTTGCTTTTCGCTTCCCTTCTTTCGTGAGCTACTTGTAAAGCCTCATCAGACAGCCACTTGGCTTTCTTGCATTTCTTTTTCTTTGGGATGGATCTGAGATCAACTTGATAACTTCTTTTGCCCAAGATTTGCCCTGCTGGGGCAGTCACTTGCCTGGGCCCCACTACCAGAGTCCCTGATTTGAATCTCCTGGTGCCCTAGAGATAGGACTGGTGGTGGAGAAGTAGGCAAGTGGGGCATAGTAAATCTTGTTTTGGAAAGGTCAGAAGGCTGCCTTCCCTTTCCCATCCAACCCATAAAATCTGGAGGGATATTAGCTTGTTTCTTATTAGAGGGGCTACAGTTCAGTGTTAGAGCACCTGCTTTGCATGCAGAAGGTCTCAGGTTCAATCCCTGGCATCTCCAGGTAGGGCTGGGAAAGCCATCTGAAACCCTGTGGAAAGCCGCTGCCAGTCAGAGTCGACAATACTGGTTTGGATGGACCAATGGTCTCAATCAGTATAAGGTAGCTTCCTATATTCTTATAGTCCTATCAAGCTACGCGAACGACCACTTTCTCCCATATGAGCCTGCTTGGTCCTAAGATCTTCTGGAGAGTAGGGATGGACAGACTCATAGAATCATAGAATAGTGGGGTTGGAAGGGGCCTACAAGGCCATCAAGTCCAACCCCCTGCTCAATGCAGGAATCCAAGTCAGAGTATCCCTGACAGATGGCTGTCCAGCCTCATCTTGAACGCCTCCAGTGTGGGAGGGCCCACCACCTCCCTAGGTAATTGGCTCCATTGTCGTATTGCTCTAACAGTCAGGAAGTTTTTCCTGATGTTCAGCCGGAATCTGGCTCCCTGTAACTTGAGCCCATTATTCCATGTCCTGCATTCTAGGATGATGGCGAAGAGATCCTGGCCTTCCTCTCTCTGACAACCTTTCAAGTACTTGAAGAGTGCTATCCTGTCTCCCCTCAGTCTTCTCAAGGCTAAACATGCCCAGTGCCCACAGAGTCTGGCTGTGTGAGCCCATGGAGGGCTCAGCGAGTGGTCCAGGAGAATCCAACAACCACTTGCTGCTCCATGTGAGATGCCATTTTATGGAAGATGGGGGCTCTAGATTTTCATATATCTAATGTTGCACACAACAGTGGTTATAACGGGCCATTTCCGCAACACTAGATATACGAAAAGGGTGGAAATGGCCCTTTATGGCCACCATTGTGTGCAAGATTAGATATACAAAAATCTAGACCCCCAATCTTCGGTAAAAATGGAGGCTTGCATGGAGAATAGGCAGCTGTGGGGTGCTCCCAGTTGAGTCCGGTAAGTCCCTGCTGCTTGCACAGCTCGGCAGGGGTGGTGGTGGCTCACTGAGCCAGGTTTGGGGTGGCGAGCAAGGGGGGAATCTGACCAGCTCCCAGACCCATTTGGGCACCCTTGACATCCCTACTGGAAAGGAGTGATGTACGAACCCCCCACGGTCTGGTCTGGGGAGGGGGGTCCATGGAGGGGGCATCCATGCTGCTCAGAGCCCCATGGAATCCTCAGGAGCCCAGCTGCATCCGCTGCAGTTCATGGAGCAGCTCCCTGGCTCCCTATAAGGTGTGATACGCTAATGGCACCTGCTATTAGCCTATCACAGGAAAAAGCCACTAACGGCTGCCATTTAGGTCAAAGTCAGTGCTTTATGGCTGCAAATGGAACACAGTACGCCATTTATGGCGGTATTTTTCCCCATGCTAGGCTAGTGGCAGCTGCCAGTAGTGTACTGCGTCTTCTAGGGAGCCAGAGAGCCCTCCCGTGGGAAATCCTCCAGATCTGGAGGCAAGTGGATCTGCTCCGCTGTGGACTCCAGATGTCAGATTATCTGGAATCTGGCCTCATTGGAGTTTGTAGCAGAATCCTCTGACGTCCCTACTGGAGAGTCCCTTCTTTCAAGACTTCAGTGGCATGTTTAGTGGTGCTCTGAGAGAGGGCCTTTTCTGAGGCCACTCCCAGGCTATGGAACCCAAGGGAGGCTGGATGTGCTCCTTCTTTGATGTTCTTCCACAGACAAGGACTACTTTCTTTAAGAAGGCCTTTCAGTTGTAAGTGGGTCTGGTGTGTTGGGTGCTGTTTTTAATAATATTTTTTTCTGTAATTGTTATGTTTTTATTGCATTTTATTGCATTGTTTTAATCAGTTTTAACTGGTTCTGTAAGCTGCCTTGAGCTCCATCTTTTGGTAGAAAAAAGGTAAAAGGTGTCCCCAACCAGTCGTGTCCAACTCTAGGGTGTGGTGCTCATCCCCGTTTCTAAGCTGAAGAGCCAGCGCTGTCCGAAGACGCTTCTGTGGTCATGTGGCCGGCATGACTGAACACCGAGGTGCACGGAACGCTGTTACCTTTCCCACCGAGGCGGTACCTATTTAATTACTTGCAATTTCTTGCTTTCGAACTGCTAGGTTGGCAGGAACTGGGACTGAAGAAGGGAGCTCACTCCGTCATGCAGCACTCGGGTCTTGAACTGCTGACCTGCCAACCTTCCAGTCTGCAGTTCAGCGTCTTAACCACTAAGCCACCGCAGCCCGGTAGAAAGGCAGGATACAAAATAATTAATTAAATAATTAATTAAAAGGCTTAAAACTCAATTACCTGGGAAGATAGAAAGGAGAAGGTGGACAGTCCCTTCATGATGGCACCTGTTACAGCCTTGGCTGCAAGTTTTCTCAAGGACAGTGTTTTCTTCATTTTCAACATCCTACCAGGGAGCCTTTTCCAAGTTTGCTTCTTTGCCCCAGACATCCCTGCACATTGCAAAGGATTCTGAATTGAGACCAAAGTAAGTATAATTGATTTCAATGGGACTTATGATATCCAATTAAGTATGCATAGGATTGCAGCCTTGGAAACTGAGGATTTATTTTATTTATTTAGTACATTTCTAATCCACCCAATAACTAACGTTCTCTGGGTGGATTAGGACCAGTTGAAAAACTAAAATGCCATTTTAAAACACAGTTAAAAACATAAAATACAGTACAAATATTTAAAAGAATAAAATACAATATAGTGCAAAACAATAAACAGCAGAGGAGTCAATCAAACAGCCACAATAACCTAGAACTAGGGCCCAATCTACACTTACTGTCCTTTAGTAACGAACCCATCACGGTAACATGACTGCAGTCTTATGCAGTAATATGTGGTAGGGCACACAGTGTTAATTATGGCAGTATTTAGAATCACTTAAGGAGCAATCATATGGCCACTAGACATTGTCTAGAGGGCCATAGGATATGCTCTTTTCCGGGAACTGACCTCAGAGCCCGCGCTCCGAGGTTGGTTCCTGGAAAACCGACCTCCCCCCATGTCCACGTTGCCTTGGAGGCAGTGTGGAGAAGCCCCGTCCTCCGCACTTGGAGTGTGGAGCAACTGAAAAGGGGCGGGGCTGGGGGCGTTCCCGGGCGGGGAGAGCGGAGCTGCGTATATGACACATCCTCCTCTCCTGGTTGGCCCCCCGTGGCTAGACAGCTGAAAACGGCTGTCTAGTGGAAAATAGCAGGCCAGGAGAGGCACAGAGGGAACAATCCCCTCTGTGCCTCTCCTGCCTTGCTAAGGATAGGCGGTCAACTCCAAGTTTGGAGGCGGCCACCTATCTTTATAGGATTGTGCCTTACTCGGTTACCGCAAGGCACATGTTGCTTATGTGGCTATGCATAGCGCTACAAGAGGGCATTCAAATAATGCTCCCCGCCCCTATTCTAATGACATCTTGAACCACGCTGTGAAATCTCAATATTTTTTTTTAACGTGAGCTAGGAAAGCCCGTCTTCCTAGCTGCATGAAATGGCAGTGACCAGACAGTGCAGGTTCAACTGAGCTGTGAAATCCCTTGGGGAAAAAAAAGCTAGGAAAGCACTTGCTAGGGATGTCCAGAACTGGAAAATCCAGCCCTCTTGGGGCATGAGGGATTTCCCAGGAGCCCCCAGCTTGGCTTGCATTTGCGAGCTGGACCATGGGCTCCTGCTGGAGAAGGGAGACTTGCACACAATGACAGGCACTGGATTTGCCCTCTGCCTCTCTTTGCCACTGCTGCCACCATCCCTGTTCCTGGCTGCTATGCACAACCCTCTCACCAGCGGTGGGCAAGCCCAGCACAGGTCACTGTGCACTAGTTTCCCCTGTCCCTGCTGGAGCCCCAGCAGGGAGAAGGGAGACTTGCACATAATGAGCAGCATTGGGCAAGGACAGCACCAGTTCTGCTCCCATCCTGCTGCCACTGCTGCGTCTGCTGCACAGCCATGCCTCCTTCTGCTGGTACCCAACAGAAGGATGCATGGTTGCTTGGTGGCAGCGACAGGCAACGAGTTGGGAAGGAAGCACCACCAAGCACAACCCCAAATGTTCTCCTTGCTTTTGTCATCATTTTGTATCAGCGAGTCATCGAAGGGAAGGAAACGGCGCAGCTGGGACACACAAATGCATATACTGCGCAATAAAGCCATTTAAACTGTATTTTGGGGGTTGTGACATCACGAAAATGGTTTACAGACAGCGTCATGTGCCCCAAATGTTAGCGATGCACTTTCAAAACGCTAGAAAGCCTGAGTGTGGACCCTTCCTATGTCTTTAAAACTCCTGGGAGAAAAGAAAGGTCTTTGCTTGGTGCTGAAAAGATAACATTGTTGGTGCCAGGATAATCTCTTTGGGGAGTTTATTCCATAAGTGGGGTGTCACCACTGAGAAGACCCTCTCTCTTGTAGCCACCCACCTAGGTTCCCTTGGTGGGGGCACCCAGAGGAGGACCTCTGAAGATGACCTAAGGGTCTGAGCAGGTACATGCAGGAGGAGATGTGCCTTTAGATAATCTGGTCCTAAGCTGTTTAGCGCTTTAGAGGTCAACACCAACACTCTGAACTGGGTTCAGAAATTGACTGGAAGCCAGTGCAGCTGATGAAGCACTGGCATCACATGGTTGGATCGGCCAGTCCCAGTTAGTAACCTAGCAGCTCTATTTTGGACGAACTGAAGTTTCTGAATCATCTTCAATGGTGGCCCTACATACAACACATTGCAGTAATCCAACCAGGTGGTTACTAGAGCATAGATAACTGTCTCCAGGCTATCTCTGTCCAGATAGGGTCGCAGCTGGCGTATCAACCTAAGCTGATAAAAGGCACTCCTGGACACTGAAGCCACCTTAAGATGGCATTCAAAAGATACGTTTAGGCTTGTCAAGAAGTCTCCAAGTTGCAGTTCAAATGTCACCAGCTCACTGCCATTTCTCACTGGGCTGCAGTCAAATGAAGGTTTTATGTACTAATGTGATAGATCTGCTGCTAAAAATGTACATCCAAAAAGGACCTGTTCAGTAGGGTTGATGGAGAATAGAAAAACAATACAGGATTGAGTCTGCTAACATTTTTGTGCTGATACAACACGATCAAAATGAGTTATGGCAGAAAGACTTGAGAAAAGGAAGAGACAAGAAAAAAAGGGTGGGTGTCACTCCACTTACTTTATGCTGACACAGGTAAGGTGTATAAAATCCATGCAGATGCTTGCAATGTTGGATACGAAGTATATATTGATTTACTTTGTAGTATATTCTACCAATTTCCATTCATTGTTATCTTTAATCTACTAAATTCTGAGCCCCATCATCATAATCCTGTGCAGTAATAGCAAACTCATTCTCCAAATGTGGCTCCTTATGTAGCCAAAATGGCATGATCCAAGGACAAGAGGGAGGTATCAGCAGCTTTGGGGCTACCCCAAGGTTTGTAGAAGTACAAAAAATCATTAGAGGAAAATACCCCTGAGGGGTGAAAATACCCTTACAAATAGCCCAGTGGGTCTGAACATGCTCAGTGGGTACAGAATGCTGGCTGACCGTTGGGGGGAGAGGGAGCAGGAAACCAGTGGGGAGGAGGAGTGGAAAGGAGTATCCTGGGAGAGGGCATGGCTGGCACCATGAAAATGGAATGGAGTATCCTGGAAGAGGACATGGCTGGCTGGCTGGCTGGAACCATGAAAAGGAACACTCCACAAAGCAAAATTTTGTTGCAGCCAGTCCCACTTGTATCACTGTATTATGGAGAGCCAGAGCCAAGCTGGGGTGGGGAGGGGAAGCAGACGTACTTTAAGAGTAAAAGGAATGTGAAGATGATGGATGCTGCAGATGAAATGCCTCCCCTCCCCTAACTGACTTGTAGTATCAGGTCCAGGATGCTAGAGATATTTGTTTCTCTTCCTTGTTATGGTTTTGTTGGATTATTTTACTGCATATTTGCTCCACTGCATTGTGTACTTTTAAATCTTGTTTTGTTAATCTCTCCCTTTTCTTTTAGTACTTCAAATAGATTTGGAATAGAAAACAATGGCTTTTTTTTGTGCGTAACATCACTTTCAGCCTAGAGACAATTCCTACAAAGATTGCTGACTATTTTGTAACCTTTTGGTTGGTCCTAATAAAGTTCTTATCCTGTCAGTGTTTCAATTTTGTTAAATCAGTGTTTATTTAAGCATTTTATATTTGCACAATTCACTTTAAAGTTTTATTTTTCTGAATTTTTTTCACTGCAAAATTCTGAATTATCACCTCAAAGTCAATTTCTCTTGTAAATTCATACTTGATAGACAATATAGCTAGGGGAGAGAGCAATCCTATGGTCCCTAGGCAAGTGTCCCTGGGACCATAGGATAGCTCAGAAAAACCCCTTCCGAGGACAGAGAGAGTACTCCAACCTTGGAAGTGGGAACAGGAGATCCAACCCCAGAGTGCTTCTCTCCATAGTTGGCATGGAGAGAACTGCTCTGGTTGCCTCTCCAAGGTTGGAAAATTGACCTCGGAGAGGGGGGAAAGGGGGACATTTTGGTGTGCGGGGAGGAAAGAAGACTGAAGAGGCCAGGATACAATGTATCCTGACCCTCCTCCAGCCTCCCCCCCCCGAACCATCTTCACTAGACAGGGTGAAAAGCCCATCTAGCAAAAAAAGAATAAGAAAAAGATTGGAAGGCAGGGAGGCAAAGATTGCCTCCACCGCTCCTCCTGCCCTGCTGGCTTCAGCCCAGCAAGGCATAGGAATTCTGAGACTTTTGAGCAGTGAGGGACTGTGCCGTAAGTGGCTTATCTGTTCTTGCCCTAAAACTAGGGATGTACGAAAGTTCCGCCACGGATCTCGGGGAGGTCGAATGCCAGCGCATTCGGCCCCCCGAAATCGGTGGCGGAACGGCCCCTCGCCCCCCCGGGATGGGACTTACCTTAGGCGGATCTTCCTGGCGGCGGCAGCTCCTGCGGCGGTTCGGCGGTCGGTCTTCCAACCGGCTGCCACCACCGCCATTTCCAGGTAAAAACAAAAAAACACAAAAAAGTGATAGGCTATGTAAAGATTTACGTAGCCTATCATGGCTAGATTTTAAAAAAACACCGTGATAGGCTACATAAATGTTTACATAGCCTATCACGGCTGATTAAAAACAAAAAACAAAAACAACGCGCGTACGCAAATGGCAGCGCCCATGGGTGCCGCCATTTGCGTTACTTATTTTGGCACGTCTTAGTCTATGTAAACATTTACGTAGACTAAGATGGCGAAAATAAGGGGAACGCAAATAGCGTAGGATCTACGCTATTTGCGTACCCCTTATTTTCGCCATCTTAGTCTACGTAAATGTTTACGCAGACTAAGACGAGCCAAAATGAGGAACGCAAATGGCGGCACCCATGGGTGCTGCCATTTGCGTACGCGCGTTGTTTTTGTTTTTTGTTTTTAATCAGCCGTGATAGGCTAAGTAAACATTTACATAGCCTATCATGGCTGACTGCAGGGACGCAAACGGCAGCGGCTACAGCGGCTACGGATGTCCGGCTGCTGGCAGAGCCGGCTGGCAGCTCCGCAGAATCGCAGCGGAGCGGAGCCGGCCGGCCAGGATTCTGGGGGGGAGGAACGGAGCGCCTCCCCCCCCGGCCAGGATTCCAGGGGGAGGGATGGAACGCCTCCCCCCCAGCATCAGCATAATCTGCGGAAAGGTAAGTACTTTTCATACATCCCTACCTAAAACAGAACACCTGCAGTTTTTCATTACTGCTAACTTGCAGAAACTTCTTTCAGCTTCTGTCATAGTCACTAACAGTTCTCAGGTAATCTACAGGGCCATGTACACGTCATGGAAAATTAGTCACATTTTTTGGGGGGGTAAATTTCATTTAATAAGATGACTGGATATAATTCATACACTTTTCCAAGAGCAGACTGGAAGTCTTTTCTTATCCCCCCACTGTCCCTGAGATCGGTGTCCCTGATTATGATGGCACTTTGCTCCTTTGACTAACCGTTCCTCCTTCCTGCACAAGAAACTCTGGGACTGGTGGTTCTTGAGAGAGCTTGTCATATAGAGAAGCACAAATCTTTCTGTCTCTCAAACTACAAGACCTAGTTTAACTACACAAATTCTCTCTCTCTCTCTCTCTCTCTCTCTCTCTCTCTCTGTTCTAGAGAAGGAACTGGACCAGCAATTTACTGTTCAGAGCATTACTTATTCTATTCTAATACTACTGATTGGCACACGCAAATATCACAAGATCTGGACAATAGGTACACTGATGCGTGGAAATAAGTTTCCATAAATATCCTCAAGCATGAATTTAGCCTCATTTCTGTCCCCACATGTTAACAAGGTTGCAGCCTGGGATGGATCTCTAGGCCCTAGTTAGTGTACCCCCACCCCCCGCATGCTTAGCCCCAGTTTCCAGAAACTGGTGATATTTCATTCCATCACTATTATATTACCCTGAATTGTGTAAAGGGTGATTTTTGTTGTTGTTTCAGAAATAGAAACCCTGTAGCCGCACATCCTTCAACCCCACACCCTGTGATGAAATTTTAAAATGGAATGTATCTGTGATGGGATGTGGAAGGCAATAGGGAGATTTCTCTTGACAAGAAGATGACAGAAAGGTAGATGGAAAGTTTTCTACAGACTCATGGGAGTGCGGGTGTGAGATGAAAACCAATTCTTCTGATAGCTGACCTAGGATGCGTTATTCTTCCTTTATTTGCAGTGAGAAGTTCCTTTATTGGTTTCAACATTTATCTATTAAATGTTTCTGCTTGATCTATAATCCAAACCACAGCAGCAAAGTGCTTGATGCCTAGGCCATACATTCATTTAAACAGGAATACATGATTCCATCCTCACCCCACCCCTATCCCCCTGGTCTCTGCTTTTAAAATTGTGGTTAATTAGGGCTAAATGCATTTACCATTTCCAGTTGATTTTTTAAAAATTCAATACATTGGCTATAAAAAGGGCAGGAAATCTTTTTGGGCCCATGGGCACATTTGTCAATTTGGGAACGTGTCCTGGGCACCACCACAAAATAAGTGCCATGGGAGGGGTGGGAAAGGAAAGGCAACCTGACCAAGAGACTGAGTCCAAGGCAGAGGTGGGGGCTGAACCCCAACATGGTAAACAACTAGTTTGAACCCACTAGTTTTCAGCAGTATCCTATTTGACAGTGATCCCAGGTGCTGGTAAGAAAACGTGTTAATTTCTTTTTTTTTTAAGTGGTAGAAGTAAGGCACCTTGGCAGGCACCAAGAAAGATGTTCGGGGGCATATTGCCTACCCCTGCTGTAACTGGATGTGTACTCTGGAATTCAGAGATAGACTGGAAGTCTGGGGTTTCCACATGAAGAAGATGTTCCAAGATGTTGGGGCTTTCTACATTCAGAGAACATAAGAACACAAGAAAAGCCCTGTTGGAGCAGACCAAGGCCTATTTGCTCCTGGGTTTTGTTCTCACAGAGGCCAACCAGAGGCACAAAGGAAGCCTGCAAGTGGAACATGAGTGCCATAGCACCTCTTGCTCACATTCCCCAGCAAATGATATTTACTGACACTGATACTAGAGGAAATATACAGCCATCATGACTAGTAGACATTGGTAATGCGGAAGGAGTTGAAATGATCAGATGGATACAGCAGGGAGTGGGGAAAGGGAGCAGGTTGCCCAGGTAATGGCAGTTGATGTGGAGGGAGGGGGGAGTGATGGAAGAGCTGGAATGGGGGAGTCAAGGCTGACACAGAGGGAAGCTAAAGGAAGTCTTCATGCGTCAAAGAAGAAAACAGATGAAGCAGTCTAGAAAAAGCACCTGTGACAGCAGAAGACCGAGAGTAAAAGATCTGACAGAGAAAGAAGCAGTTACTGTTGAAAGAAGTGTCTGTTCCTGAAAGAACCAAAGAGCTGTGTTTTGTGTCAGACCTGAGAGAAGCAGAAGGGGCAGTGCTTTCGGGGTTTGTTTTTTTCTGAAGGGACACATCCAGAGGCCGGGGGAAGGAGAGACAGAACTGCATCAGACTCACTGTGGCATAAGTGTTACTGTTTGTTGAAACTGTATTTACGCAAGTGCTGGAAGCGTTTGTTTATTCTGGAATCATTGTTATATGTATTGACTTCCCTTTCTTTATTATCTGAATTCTGCACTTACCCTTTTCTTCATTTTATAAATTTGTGTTAATCTTGCCCTGTTGTTTGGATCTAATTACATTTCGAGGAACCTGAGGTCTGCTACAATAGCCTTATCCACTGTGAATATAATCCCTTTTTAAGTAGGGATGCCAGAGAAATCCGCTGCGGATTCAAATGAGGCTGGATTCTTTGGAATCCGGCCTCAGGAATCCACAGTGGATCAGGACCACTTACCTCTGCTCCAGGAGGACTGGAGGTGGAACGGCACTCAGCTGCTTCTTCCAGCCAGAGTCATTCGCCTTCTCCCTGTCCCTGCCGATTGGGAGGATGTGCCCATAGACTAATACGCAAATAGAGTCATGAAACTTGCATAGAAATCTATGTGTCCATAGGCTTATATGCAAGATTCACCACTCTATTTTGCGTATAAGTCTATGGACACATCCTCCCGATCGCCATTTTTTTTTAATACTTTTTTTTTTAAGGCAATCGGCAGGGACACGGAGGAGGCAAACGGCTCTGGCTGGCAGGAGGGAAGGTAAGCGCCCTCAAGCCAGTCCCCCCCCCACTGGAATCCAAGCGGAGCGGAACAGCTCTGGAGGATTCCGGGGGGGGGGGAGGAATGGATTGCCTCCCCCCCATGGATTCCCCACCGGAACAGACGGTACACCCGTATTTTTAAGGCAATCCAAGTTGGTAGCCACCACTACATCTTGTGGAAGAGAATTTCATAGCTGAACTTCACTGTGTGAAGAAGTACTTCCTTTTGCCTGTCCTGAATCTCCCACCAACCAGCTTCATTGGATGACCCCAGGTTCTAGTATTCCGAGAGAGGAAGAAAAACTTGAGAAATCAGATAAAAAGCCTGGCTTGGTGATCTTTAGACACAAGGGGAGAAAATGAGATCTTCCACAACTAAACCAATTTTCCCGTTGCATCCTGCTACTTCTGTCACCTCATTTCTTCTCTCATCCATCACCCTTTCTCCTTTCAGTTTCTCTACTCTTTAACTCATGACTGGAAAACTACCAAGTCAAGAGCTTCCTCCTCCCAAGCCTCCCACAGCCTGATATTCCCCGATTCTCTAATCCTCATGGAAAGAGTGTTATCAGAGGTCCCTGGCTTTCACCTCCCCCCTTTTTGTTATACGTTCAAACAAAGCAGTTAAGAATCATTTATGGACAACTTCCTCAGCTACCACTGATCTCAAGAATGGGTGATGTATAGTTATATGTATGTCAATGTGCAGATTTGCTAAATAGGATAAAATGGAGAAGAGGAGTATTATGTAAGCTATGTTTGGTTCCTTGGAGGAAAACAGGTGGGATATAAATGTTACAATAAATTTTTAAAAGTGTAGATATCCTCCTAATAAATATCCTGGACTGTTTCAGGCTAGGCTAGGCTAGGCGCTCACTAGAGGAGCGCAGAGTGGCCAGAAAGGGGTGTGGCTGGGGGTGTTCCAGGGCAGGGAGATCCTATGTGTCATAAAGTAGCCTCCTCTCCCACTGGCCCCCCTCCCGCCACGGCTAGACAGCTGCAATCGGCTGTCTAGCAGAACAAGCAGGGCAAGAGGAGCGCGGAGGGAATGATCCCCTCTGTGCATCTCCTGCCTTGCTTTGGATAGGTGGTCGCCTCCGAGTTTGGAGGTGGCCACCTATCTAGATAGGATTGTGCCCTAAAGCCATCTTAGCCACTGGCCATCAGTACATCTTGTTGTGGCAACGAATCCTATCAATTAATTTTACTTTGTATCAAGAAATATCTTCTTTTGTATGACTTGAATCTACTGCTGATCAATTTCAATGGATAGCCCCAATGTTTAGTATTATGTGGGAGGGACGACAACTTGTCTCTATCCGCCTCCATGCTTGACAATCAGTCATGGGCAGTCAGCAAAACCAGGAGGTTTATTGCGTCCTTGGTGAGCAGTATTCAAGGGTTGTGGGCTGTTTTTAGCTTTGTGGGTTGCATATTCTGAAGGTCTGCTTTACAAGTGACGTAGGAGGTATGTTTGTAATGCATATTTTGATGCTATTTAAACTAGTACTTAAGGACCCTAAAGTTCATACCCTCCCGCCTTTCCCTCCCTCTTCACCTTGTACACTGTAATGCCTTCCCTCCATTCCTGGTTTGCAGCAAACCACAGTGGGGATGTACAGATCCCCTTACCTCGTGTACATGGGAGGGTCCACCGGGGGGGGGGAGGTGATCCGTTCCTCCCTCCAGAATCCTCAACTGAGGGGAGGCGATCCGTTCCTCCCCCCTGGAATCCCAGCTGGCCGGCTCCGCTCCGCGGAGCCACCAGCCAGCTCCATCCCGGCTCCCACAGTGCTCTCTGGATGCAAATGGGGTCAGCTATGCCATTTGCGTCCCCATTTCTTCTTGCGATAGGCTACGCGTCTCTATTTACATAGATACTTATGTAGCCTATCGTGTGAAAAGCCAGGGACGCAAATGACATCCACTATGCCATTTGTGTCCCTGTTCTTTCACGCGATAGGCTACGTAAGTATCTACGTAAATAGAGACACGTAGCCTACTGCGAAGGAAAACGGGGACGCAAACGGCGTGGCGGACGCCATTTGTGTCCGATCGCTTACTTCCAGATTCTGCACAGACGGCGGAACCGAACCGGCTGGGGGCGGATATTCAGTCCGGAGAGGCACAGGTAAGTGCATTTGTTCTGCTGCGGACTTCGGGGGGCCGAATTCACTGGAATTTGGCCTCATTGGAGTCCGCAGCAGATTCTGCGGACATCCCTAAACCACATTTTTGCCATTTCACCCCAAAGAGCAAACAATTGCCATGCAAACCAGGATTGGAAACCAGGATTAAGCTGTGATTTCCAATCCTGGTTTGCAGGGAAAGTGCAAACCATCATTTGCTGCTCAAGTTAAAATGGAATACTATAGTTTGCCAGAAATCAGAAAAGGAGGGAAGGCATCGTGGAGCAATAGGGGAGGGGAGGAGAGAGCACATAAGCCCAAGTGTTCTTAAAGACCCATACATGTACCACTAAACCATTTGATCCAGGATCTGCCTTCAATTGACAGAACATAGTTCTTGGGGATTCCACCCTCTCCTCCCTGCACCACAGACTACTGCATTCACTAGGGTCCCCTGACCCTCTGTGTAGCATTTTCAGGGGGCTGGAGAGGCAGCTGTGGGTAGGAGGGGGCAGGAAAGTCCACTTCTACCAGCCCAGCTGCATGTGCCTAAATCTGGATCCAACCCCATGGTTGGTGCTACATCTGAAGCAGCCCACACTGAAGTACTATTGTTTCCCATATGCCATAAATAGGCCTATACTACATGCACCCTTGAACCATACACGGCCTATCAATAATGGATTTATCCTGCACTTGGCATGCTGAAATATATCTGGCATATTGGGCAGGCTTCTGTCTGGGACATGGCACAAAAACGCCCCTTTCTTTCCAGTGATCATGGGAAAGACCCAAGATTTTAAGATTGAGACACAACCAAAGCAGAGCTTATTGATGCATCAGATCCTGAAAGGTAACATTACATTCCTCACCGATGCCAGCAGGTGAGTTGTTTGCCATCATGTAGCATGAAATTTGGAATATAAGCATTCCTATACCCTGTCTCAGCTTATGAGACAATGGCTGTTGAAAAGCAAAAGATATTGATTCTACAGGAAAAGTACAGAGATAGAAAGTGCCTTTGTCCTGGGAGATGACTATAGCAGAGGTGTTTAAATACTGCAAGGCATTAGAGCTTTTGTTATCCTGCTGTCAACCAAGATTAGCAGCACACTCACTTTTGCTTCAGATCAACAATTGGGAATAAAGAGGGTTCTTCTCCTTTTAGTGCAGAATAACTCAGAGATGCATAATGTTATCTGTAAAGCATTCAAAAGTGTCTATTTATTGCATTCACGCCTCGGTGCTTTAGTGCAAGTATTAGCAAAATCAAAGATCTTTCAACTGCCTAAGCCTATGGTGGAAGCTGCCATTTTTTATCAACTAGATTCTAGGGTTGAGACAAATGTTCTCTGAGTTTTCAGTTAATAGGAAATGGTTTATTTATCTATTACATTTCTATACTGCTTAATTAGCCAAAGCTCTCTAAACCCATAAAATACGACAACACAATAAAACATAGTCTAAAACTTTTAGGGCACAATCCTATTCATGTTTAGACAGAAAAATGTCCTACAACTCCCAGCATTCCTCAGCTATCATGGCTGTCTGGGAAATGCTGGGAGTCATAGGACTTTCCCCCCCATCTAAATATGCATAGGACTGTGCTCTTAAAAGTTTAAAACTGCAGAATAAAACCAAAGTAAAAACAAACAGACAGTAGCAGTGTAAAGATCTAGAAAATACAAAAGCAGATTTAAACACAACAAAATCTGAAGGACTAACATGCCTGGAAAAATAAGAAGGTCTTCACCTTGCACCAAAACGTCCCCAACGTAAGCACCAGGCGAGTCTCTCTGGGGAGGGCATTCTACAATTAGGGTGCCACAACTGATAAGGCCCTCTTCTTAATAGCCACCCATTTCATTTAGTGGGGGCACCCAGAGAAGGACCACTGAAGATGACCTTATGGTCTGGAAAGATTACATTTTGAGGAGGGCAAAGTTTTCTTCAAGAGAGCAGTGCTCTCCCCCATCCCCAAATATCTTTTTACAACAAAATTGGGATTCCTCACCTTCTACTGGCAGAAAGCACTTATCAAGAGAAAGGAATAGAAGCTACTGGACTCCACATATAACTGAAGTTTGCTTCTCTTGGCTGCAGCAGTCATTTTAAGGAAAGCAGACAAAGCCAGCAATGGAATATGACCCAATTGTCTGCCTGTCTTGGCACAGGAGGGGATGGATTACACACCCCATATTGTGCTTCATTGCAGATCATGTCCCTCCCTGCTGACTGTTTTGATGGAAATGATCCCAAGCACTATGCAGAGCACAATCCACCCTTTCTCTTACAAAGAGAGGGGGTGATTCATAGAATCATAGAATAGTTGGGTTGGAAGGGGCCTCTAAGACCATCAAGTCCAACCCCTGGATCATGGTGGATCATGTTCTGAGTAGCACTGCAAGTGAGGCAAAAGGTTTTGTCCCTGTTCAGGTGGCAGCTCGAAAAGATTGTTGAAATGGGGTTGGGGTGGAGTTGCTGAGGGCAAACTGTTTCATATGAACCCCCTCCCTATTGCTCAGCTGAAGAACTGTCTTTCACCATTGCCAAATGGTAAAAGGTCAAGCGGAATCAGGTTGTCTTAAAGTGTTCCTATTGCTTATCTGGAGCCCACAAACCCATTGGCATATGCATCCCCATCCAGGATTACGCAATTAGTAATCTTGGTTGTGAGCTGGATTCAGAATAACAGTTACTGAGCTATCTAGTCATAGCTATTCGAACTATGGGGACTGTATAGGCCATTGCTCATTGGGCTCCTTTAGAGAAAAGTTCCCATAATACTTGATGTAGGCTGTAAACCTAACACACAAGGGTCTAGGAAGTAAGTCCCCTGGAACACAGTTGGACTTATTCTGAGTAAATATGCATAGGATTGCACTTATAGTCTTTTTCCATGTCATTGCCTCATTAAAAGAATGTGAGATTAACTGCTTTAGAGTTTTATGATGCTTGAAGACAGCTGTGCAGTACACATAAAGATGTTCCTGAAATTTCTGAATACGTACAATATATAGTATACTACAAGACAAGAATGCATGTAATATTGCACATTGAGAGCCAGTGTGGTGTAGTGGTTAGAGTGTTGGACTGGGACTTGGGAGGTCTGGGTTCTACTCCCCACTCAACCAGGAAGCTCAATGGGTGACTTTGGGCCAGTCACTGACTCTCAGCCTAACCTACCTCACAGGGTTGTTGTGAGGATAAAATGGAGAGGGGGAGGACCATGTAAGCTGCCTTGTGTTCCTTTCAAGAGAAGAAAACCCAGGATATAGGTAGGGATGCTGAAGAAATTCAAGATGGACTAAAATGAGCTCGGATTTCAAAGAATCTGCTGTGGAGCGACCTCCTCAGGCCATGTGGAGTCTGTGGACTTTCGGATTTTTTTACTTTCCCAAAATGTATGCATAATTATTCATAGGAAAATATGCAAGATTCTGCTGAGGAAACGCTGAATGGAATGGGGGACAATATGCTAAATGTTATGTACTAAGGTAAATTATGTAAATTCTTACGAAACCTCTTATGTAATTATCTGTGTATTTTTCTGTATGAAGGGGAAAAAATCACATCTGTCTCTGACCGGACGAAGGAACAAAAGGCACCTGACAATCTGCGAAACACAGACAGAACAGCTTTGATACAGTCCATACATTTCTAGATACAGGCAGGATATAAATGTAATAATGAAATATACTGTGAAATGCAGATTCAAGTGGTAAGGAGGTGAGCAAACTGGAAGAAGCTGCCATTTCCTATCCCATGGCTATTTCATTATTACGCTAGTCCATTAGCGATTCAATGTCTCAATTTTATCCAAAAAGGTATTGACATTTCCACGTGCAAATTAGAAAATGTAGGCACACAGGCTGTCATCCTTTACTCACTTACTCAGACATAAGCCCCATTGACCTCTATGGAACTTACTTCTGAGCAGACATGTATAGGATTGCGCTCTTAAATGGATATAAGGCTGTTTCAGAGCTAATGGCAAGTAGGAAGCTGGCCATTCAGAACCCTATGGCTTATGTCAGGTAGCCAGCAGCTAGTAGAGTGACATAGGACATCCCTGGTTCAAATATCAGCTCAGCCATGTGAATAATGCAAGTTCCTGAGTGGGTGATTTTTCTTTAACTAACAGCCAGCACATGGACCCATATCAGGATTTTTTTTTTTACCCTTTCCCCTTGTCATATTCCTGATCAGAATTGCCACACGACTCCTGTGTTACTGCACTTTGCTATAGGAGGAAATGTATGTAGTAGGTGTGTGTGGGGGTCAGTTCCAGTGAGGACCATGGTAGAGGCAAAGCCATTAGGACTAAACAGCCATGGATCCCTTCTCCTCCAGGAATTTGTCTAACCCCCTTTTAAAGCCATCCAAATTGGCGGCCATCACTACATCTTGTGGTAACGAAAGCCATAGTTTAGCTATGTGCTGTGTGAAGAAGTCACATCTAGTTTGGGCCTCAGTTCATACTAGATATGGGTGAAACTGTCTCCATTCGGAATGGACTTTGGGCCTTTCTGAGCCTTTTTGGAGTATTTTAGAGCCTGGGAGAACTCTCCCACTGGCATGAGCCCTCTTACCTGCCCATTCCACACTTCACCAGATTTGTGTATTTTCCCAAACTATAACACACTAGGGATAGGCGAATCTGTCAGTTTTATTTCCTTCTCCATTCAGGTTTAAAAAAAAATAAGATCTCAAGTTTTTTCTTGCCTGAATATGCACTTTGCGAATTTGGGTAAATTCTTATAAAAAATGAAGTGAAACAAAATTCTCACCCATCTGCACCAGCCAATTTCAATAGATACAGCTATTTCAGGTGTGGAGAGGACCATGTTGTTCTTCTCTGTTGCTGTTAAAGATGAGGAACGTGACAGAAAAAAAGAGAGGTGGAAACCCTAATTCAAGAGCAGGACACTCAAAACCCTTGGCCTGGATGTACATATCTTACAGTTTCAGTTTCTCCCACATTTGAATTTTTTTTTTTTTTCAAATCTCAAGTTTTTTTTCATCCCAAATGTTTGTAAAATCTTATCAAAACCAAATTCACACCAATCTTTAGTTAACACTTCCCGCAGACAGCAATGCAAGTTTTGGGTATGGACAGGCATCCTCAGTGAAAAGAGGAGGAACTGCTTAGAAGAAACATCCCTCAGATTTCTTCTATGAATTTAAGCTTTTTTGTTCCCCATAATGAGTAAAGGGATATATATATATCCCTTTACTCATTATATATATAGATATAACCTTCTCAAGAGTTCTTAGAAATTAGGAACAGTTTAGAAGCAGGCATTGCCTTTTTCTTTGGCTGCTGTTTTCCTTTCCCCCTGTGAAGGCTTGAGGCCTACAGAGGCAAGGAAAAGAACAAAGTCAGGCCTAGAGCTTCGGGTTTTTTGTTGGGAGGGGGTATCCCTGAGAGCAGTCGTTCATTTCCCTAGTTAAGATTCAGTTCCATTTCCCCAGTTAGGTTTCATTTCTTCAGATTTGAAGCAGTACTTTAAGTTTTGAGGGAGGAGAGTATAAAAAGAGAGTGAGATAGCCAGTAAGAGCAGAGTCAGAGAGACCAGAGCATGAAGAGAGAGCAGGAAGAAGCAGCCTGGAGAAGTCTAAATGCAGCTAACGTAAAGAACTTGAGTTTCTTTGGCTTTTGCATAGTTCTTTCCCATTCTAAATGGTAAGCCTCTCCTAAGGGTTAGTTACTGGCAGTAAGCTCTTTAAGCGAAACTATGTTGGCATTTTTTTGGTATTTCTAATAGTTTTTGCCCTGCCCCCTTTTGCAGTTTGCCCCTGGAATGTGGCCTCCAGGAGCTTCTCTGAAATTGAATTCAGCACTTGGGCTATAAGAGGTTCAACACCTCTGATGTTCGTGAAATTATTTGTATACTCAAAAAGGCACAGTATATACTTGTTATTTTTAGGGCTGATGCTGTGGAGGGGAATTGGGAAATAATCTGTGCAGCTCCTTCTATTGAAATAATTTTTGAAAGGTTTCTATTGAGTCATGGAGCCAGGAAGAAAAGACAATTGCAAAGGAGTGTTCTTTAGGTCATGAATCTGAGTGGTGCAAATCAATACGAAAGGCAAATGTTATTAACGCAAAAGGCCCAAGTGAATAATTAATTACAGCACAGGACACTACATACTTTCAGAAGCATAAAATGAGTAAATAGAGCCTTGAATGTTCATTTGAGCCTCTCTTTCTGGCTACAGTATGAGTCTTGTGGCAGCTTTGTACTCTCCTGGTGGTGATTATTGGGTGGTGGCAGGTGGGTGGTGGTCCTGGCATTCATTCATTCATTGCATCTACAGTCAGGGCCAGAAATATTGGAACAAGGATAACTGTTTTGGCAGTTGGCCTCTGTACACCACCACATTGAAGTTGAAAGGAAACACACCCAGATGGGACAGAAGTCAGGACTTTCAGCTGTAATTCAAAGGGTCGGACAAAAGTGGGACACTAACCATTCAGGAAGGACAGCCAGTGGCATACTCCCCCCCATCGTTGGTGGCTCATAAGTAATGGAACAAACCAACATCATTTCAAACTTAAGGATCACCTTTAATACCTGGAGGAAAATCCTTTGCAGTCAATGACTGCCTGAAGTCTGGAACCCATGGACATGACCAAATGCTGTGTTTCCTCCCTCGAGATGCTTTGCCAGGCCTTTACTGCAGCTGCCTTCAGCAGCTGCTTGTATGTGGGTCTTTCTGCCTTCAGTCTTGTCTTCAGTAAGTGAAAAGCATGCTCCATTGGGTTGAGATCAGGTGACTGACTTGGCCATTGAAGAACATCCCACTTCTTTGTCTGGAGAAACTCTTGGGTAGCTTTTGCTGTATGTTTTGGGTCATGATCCATCTGCAATATGAAGCGGCGTCCTATCCGTTTGGCAGCATTCGGCTGAATCTGAGCAGAAAGTATAGCCCTATACACTTCAGAATTCATCCTGCTGCTTTGATCAGCAGTCAGGTCATCAATAAACACCAGTGACCCGGTTCCATTGGCAGCCACACATGCCCATGCCATAACACTGTCTCCACCATGTTTGACAGATGATGTGGTATGCTTTGGATCATGAGCTGTTCCTTTCCTTCTCCATACTTTTCTCTTCCCGTCATTCTGGTACAAGTTAATCTTGGTTTCATCAGTCCAAAGAATCTTATTCCAGAACTGGGCAGGCTTTTTTAGGTGTTTGCTGGCAAGGCTAGTCTGGTCTGTCTGTTGAGCGTTCCCAGTGGTTTGCACCTTGTTGTGAAGCCTCTGTATTTACATTCATAAAGCCATCCCTTGACTGTAGATGTTGACAATGACATGCCTACCTCCTCAAGAGCGTTCGTGACCTGGCTAGATGTTGTGAAAAGGTTCCTCTTCACCATGAGCAGAATTTTGCAGTCATCCACTTTAGTTGTCATCTGTGGTCTTCCAGGCCTTTTGCTGTTGCTGAGCTTGCCAGTTAATTCCTTCTTTTTCAGGATGTTCCAAACTGTTGTGTTGGCCACTCCCAATGTTTTTGCTATCTCTCTGATGGGTTTATTTTGTTTCCTCAGTCTAATGATGGCCTCCTTCATTCGCATGGACACCTCTTTGGACCTCATATTGGGAGTTCCAGTGAACAGCTACCAAATGCAAATGTAACACTCAGAACCAGCTCTAGGCCTTTTATCTGCTTGATTGGTCATGAGGTACCCAGGAAATAGGCTACCCCTGGCCATGCAGCTGCTTGTCAGCCATTCGTTCCATTACTTATGAGCCTCCAACGATGGGTGTGTGTGTATGCCATGGGCTGTCCTTCCTGAATGGTTAGTGCCCCACTTTTGCCCAACACCTTGAATTACAGCTGAAAGTCCTGACTTTGCTCCCATCTGGGTGTGTTTCCTTTCAACTTCAGTGTGGTGGTGTACAGAGGCCAACTGCCAAAACTGTTATCCTTGTTCCAAAATTTCTGGCCCTGACTGTATATCCCACCTTTTTTCCTCTTGCAAGGAATCCAAGGTGGCTTACATTATCCTCCTCTTCCTCACCATTTTATCCTCACAACAGCAACCCTGTGAGGTAGGTTGGGCTGAGAGTCTGTGACTGGACCAAAGTCACCGAATAAGCTTCAGGGCAAAGTGGGGACTAGAGCCTGGATCTCCCAACTCCCAGTCCAACACTCTCACCGCAACACCTGCTGGCTGTCCACTTATGCTGTTGGAGCTTTTGGCTCTGATTTCGGTGGGCTATGAATCTATTTTCGGTTTCAGTCAGAACCAGACAGCACTCTAAAGGTGCTGAACCCTATCCCCAAAATAGGTTAAGTACCTTGGATAGCTCCTTGAGAGCTCTGGCTAGTTCTGACTGAAAACCAGGATGAATTTATTACCCCACCAAAATCAGATCCACCAGCCACCACTGCATTTATGGACCATCTATTAGAAACTAAATCGTTAGAGTCTGTGGGTAATTTTTACCATGGGTGAAATTGTTGGCATTGTGGTGAAGTGTGGGATCTGTGTGTTTGAGCAAGTAATTATAATTTTGTAGTAAAAGTGAAATTGGACAAGCACTAGGCCTTACAATGATAGCAAGGGAAGTTTTTAATGGAAGGCAAAAGGCTGATCTACAGCAATACTGAAAGAAGGAAAACTCTTACTGTAATATCTTATGACTTGCTGTTGGTCTAGCACATGTGTGCTAAAGATGGACATACCAATAATTAATAATAATATTAATAATAATAACAATATTAATAATAATTAATAAGAATAAGAAAACTCTCTGGAAAAGACCCTGATGCTGGGAAAGACTGAAGGCAAAAGGAGAAGGGGATGGCAGAGGATGAGATAGATAGATAGCATCACTGATGCAATGAATATGGACTTGAGCACGCTCCGGGAGAGAGCACAGGACAGGAAGGCCTGGCGTGCTATGGTCCATGGGGTCATGAAGAGTCGGACACAACTTAGCGACTGAACAACAACAACCAATAATTACAGCAGCACAAGCTGCTAGTCAAAACTAAGAGACAAACTACATGTTACTTTAATGGTGTGGTGTGTAGCTGAAGATAGATAGATAGATATTTTTACTCTAGAGTAAGTGAGCACAAACCCAATTCAGATTGGGACCCCAGGACACAGAAAGTAAAGGATTAAAGTGTCTCCCTGTTTTTTCCCGCTGAATTTTATTTATTTATTACATTTCTATATAGCTGAAGAAATCCCCACCCCCACACCCAGCATATAGGTGTTAAAAGAAGTCTCCCTAATGTGGAAAACCATTTCGGTGGTGGTCCTAATCCAAATCAGGTATTTACACTAGAGTAAAAGAAGATGATCTTCAGTTGTATGCTGTGCAATTAATGCAAAGTGTAGTTTGACCCTAAGGCGAAGCTGAAAATACTATTTTTTGCGTGAATATATCATTTTTGTGACAGTGGTGTTTTTTTTTTTTTAACCCTTCTGCTTTTGAGTTTCCAACAGTCCTTGAGAAGTGTTTGCACACTTATTTATATTGTTCTGACATACTCAGATTCTCTCTTGGTGTCACGTGTCCTGAGCCACATCACCTGACAGTCAACTCTGATTGACTGTGTATTGCTGTATCACCTCAAATGTTCATTACTTTATTCCTTATTGGCCAGGATGGCCCATGTGACTGAACTGGAAACCTTGCCCTCGCTCTCGTTCACCCTCAACGACATCATCATGGAGCCAAATCTGATAGTGAATTACTGTTAATATTTCATCATATTCACTGTAGGATTGCCTATATGACTACTTCAGGAAGGAGGACGAAGCAGCAGTCAGGGAGAGGAGAGCTGTGGCGTCAAAAATAGCCTAAGGAAACAAGAGAACTGAATATAATAATAAAAAAAGGAAAATGTGTTCAGAAAGTGTGTTTTTGAGAAATATTCTACACAACTGAATTTGCAGTGTTCAAACAGAAGACCAGAACTGGACGACATATGCTATAAACATTATTAAGATACTGTGCAGATCTGACAGTGACATTATGCTGGCCTTATAAGCCTGTTTGTGATTGGTGGGGGGTGGGGGCTCTGAGATTTCCCTACACAATATCATCAAATAACACAAGGGATTAATCTATCCACCAAAATTGCCTACCCGTTTGTTTTCCGAAGTCATTAAGAAACAACTTTCTCATTTCCCTTTTAAATGAGCTCCCAAGGGGAAGTAAAAGCATCAGATTCTGGGGCATAAATATTGCATTGCACTTAAGTGATTTATATTTATAAAGCTAATTTCCACTTCTTAATGCTGTTTAAAAAGGAAAATGCATGTAAAATGAGGCTGGTCGAGAATCTTAAGTGGTGCAAGCCAGAGAAATCTGTATGCATGGATTGCCATTGTCAACAACAACAACAACAACAACAACAATCATCTTCATTATCATCATCATAGGCATAGCTTATTCCAATTTTTCTCATGCTATTTTCCCCTCAGTTCAGTAAGCTTGACATCAGTGACATTTCCTTTAGAACAGAAAGATAACTGTGTGAAAAACACACATTGGAGGTGACAGTCTTTTTCCCTTGACCTTCATGCATATTATATCATACAGCAGGCTAGCTCTGAACTCTGGTATATTGGAGATTTAGCCCTTGACATGGCAACTCTATTGAGGAAGGTGCGTGTTGGGGGATTGAGTGCTTTTTGCACTAGAACATAATTTGTCTGCAGAACAAGATACTCTCTCTGAAGTCAGTCAAGTGACAGATACGTTATACAGGGTCAGATTCATTCACGGGGTAATCTGAAGTGAGGGGAATTAGAACAAGGATCAATGAAGCCCAAAGCACCGTATTTCCTTTTCTTGCTCACAAAACATCACTGATGCTTAGGATTAAACTTTGGGAAAATATAATGGATACCGGCTGGGCTTAATGTTACTGCATGTATGAAGGTATGGCTTTTAAATTCTACACTGAACTCTTAGGAAGAAAAACCCTTTGAAAACATGAGAGAAATCTGCTTGAGGCAGGTTGTACGTTAACTCCAATTTTGCTGGTTACATTCTTTCCCGTGATTAATAGGTGATGCACAAAGGTTTCTGGTAGATTTTTGTCTCACATGGAATCCTGAGAATCTCAGCTTGCTTTTGCCTTTGAAAAAGTCCCCAGTTCTCATGGTTACACAGAGGAATTTAGAAATAGACAAATGTTCTTTCTCTCTCCACCTTGCAAACTGTTTCCAAATTATCTGAAAGCTCAACTCATAGGAATACATTAAATATGTTTCTTAGATGTTGCATGTGGTTGTTTTGGTAGCAATGTGCAAATATCTATTATTTATATATTGCTTCAGAAGGAAGCCACTTCAGCATTTTGGATCATGGGCCACTTAAGTTTGGTGCTTTGGACTGATGTCTTGCTATGGTTTGGATCTGAAGCAGAGACTCACTTGGGAAAATCCAAAACCTCAGATGTCTTTCTGTTGACTATAATGAGAAATCAATGAAGGATTATAACTTTCTGTAGCCCAAATGGCACTTTCTGCATGTGAGAGGGAGGTGTTGGCAGGTTCAGGGGAAACCGAGGTTTGAAGAAGAAAAAAGATAAGTAAAAATTATATATATATATATATATATATATATATGTGTGTGTGTGTGTGTGTGTGTGTGTGTACTTTTTTCTCTTTCTTCCCTCCCCATTGCCTTTTCCTTGTGTGTCATCTCTTTTTTAGATTGTAAGCCTGTGAGCCCCCTTCATGGATCACTGCCTTGTTGTGGCAAAGGGGCTTGCATAACTCAGTGAAGACATAAGCTATGCCATGAAGGGCCACCCAAGACGGACAGGTCAAGGTGGAGCATTCTGACAAAATGTGGTCCACTGGAGAAGGAAATGGCAACCCACTCCAGTATTCTTGCCAAGAAAATCCCATGGAATGTATCACAAGGCTAAAAGATATGAGGCCAGAAGATGAGCCCCTCAGGTCAGAAGGTGTCCGATATACTACTGGGGAAGAGCAGAGGGAATTTCCAAGTAGCGCCAGAAAGAGTGAAGCGGCTGGGCCAAAGCCGAAAGGACACTCAGCTGTGGATGTGTCTGGAGGTGAAAAGAAAATCCGATGCTGTAAAGAACAATATTGTTTAGGAACCTGGAATGTAAGGTCAATGAATCAAGGTAAGCTGGAGGTGGTCAAACATGAGATGGCAAGATTGAACATCGACATTTGGGAATCAGCGAACTAAAATGGACAAGCATGGGCGAATTTAATTCAGGTGACCATCATATCTACTACTGTGGGCAAGAATCCCTTAGAAGAAATGGAGTAGCACTCATAGTCAACAAAAGGGTGGGAAAAGCAGTACTGGGGTACAATCTTAAAAACGATAGAATGATCTCAGTACGAATCCAAGGCAAACCATTCAACTTCACAGTAATTCAGGTCTATGCCCCAACCACTGAGGCCAAAGAAGCTGAGGTTGATCAGTTCTATGAAGACCTACAACTAGGGGTGGACGAAAGTCACTTACCTGTCCTCGAAGCTTGTTCGCGGTGGGGGGGAGGCGCTTCGCTGCTCCCCCTGCGAAGTTCAGGCTGGGGGGGGAGGCTTCCCGCCTCGCCCGGCGGAAATTCAGGCCGGGGGGGGAGGCTTCCTGCCTCGCCTGGCCAAAATTCAGGCCGGGGAGGAGGCGCCTCGCCTCGCCCGGCCGCGAACTCCAAAGTTTTTTTTTTTAAAAAACAAACGCCCACGTGATAGGCTATGTGACGATTAACGTAGCCTATCACGGCTAGATCTGCAAAGTCAGCCGTGATAGGCTACGTAAATCGTCACGTAGCCTATCACGGGTGACTTAAAAAAAAAAAGCGCGTACGCTAATGGCAGCCCCCATAGGGAGCCGCCATTCGCGTTCCTTATTTGGTCGCTGTAGTCTACGTAAATCTTTACATAGACTATGGCGAAAATAAGGGCAACGCAAAGAGCGTTGCCCTTATTTTCACCATAGTCTACATAAATCTTTACGTAGACTACAGCGACCAAATAAGGAACGGGAATGGCGGCTCCCTATGGGGGCCGCCATTATCCGTACGCGCTTTTTTTTTTAAAGTCATCCATGATAGGCTACGTGACGATTTACGTAGCCTATCACGGCTGACTTTGCAAATCTAGCCGTGATAGGCTACGTTAATCGTCACGTAGCCTATCACGGGGGCGTTTTTTTTTTCTTTTCTTTTCTTGGAATGGCGGCGGCGGCAGCCGGTCGAAAGACCGGCTGCTGCTCCCGCCCCACACGAACACCCGCCGAACCGCCGGCCGGACCCACCGCCGGGAGGGACATTCGGCAAAGGTAAGTCCAGTCCCGGGGGGGGGTGCAGGGGGTGGGGGGTTGCGGCGAATTTCTCCCCGAAACTTGTTTGGGGGGCCGAACACGTTGGCGCTCGGCCCCCCGAAGTTTCAGGGAGAAATTCTCCGCCATCCCTACCTACAACACCTTCTAGAACTAACACCCAAAAAAGATGTCCTCTTCATCATAGGGGATTGGAATGTTAAAGTAGGAAGTCAAGAAATCACCGGGATAACAGGCAAGCATGGCCTTGGTGTACAAAATGAAGCAGGACAAAGGCCAATAGAGTTTTGCCAAGAGAACACGCTGATCATAGCAAACACTCTTTTCCAACAGCACAAGAGGTGACTCTACACATGGACATCACCAGATGGTCAATATCGAAATCAGATTGATTATGTCATTTGCAGCCAAAGATGGAGAAGCTCTATACAGTCAGTCAAAACAAGACATGGAGCTGACTGTGGCTCAGATCATGAGCTTCTTATTGCAAAATTTTGGCTTAAATTAAAGAACGTAGGAAAACCACTAAACCATTCACGTATGACCTAAATCATATCCCTTATGAATATACAGTGGAGGTGAGGAATAGATGTAAGGGATTAGACCTGATAGACAGAATGTCTGAGGAACTATGGACGGAGGTCCGTAACATTGTTCAGGAGGCAGCAACTCAATCCATCGCAAAGAAAAAGAAATGCAAGAAAGCAAAGTGGCTGTGTGATGAGGCTTTACAAGTAGCTGAGGGAAGAAGGGAAGCGAAAAGCAAGGGAGAAAGGGGAAGATATATCCAACTGAATGCAGAGTTCCAGAGAATAGCAAGGAGAGACAAGAAGGCCTTCTTAAATGAACAATGCAAAGAAATCGAGGAAAACAACAGAATGGGAAAGACTAGAGGTCTCTTCAAGAAAATTGGAGATCTCAAGGGAATGTTTTGTGCAAAGATGGGCATGATAAAGGACAAAGAAGGCAGGGACCTAACAGAAGCAGATGAAGAATACACAGAAGAACTATACAGGAAAGATCTGAATGTCCCTGATAGCCATGATAGTGCGGTCACTGAACTTGAGCCGGACATCCTCGAGAGTGAAGTCAAGTGGGCCTTAGGAAGCATTAGTAACAACAAAGCTAGCGGAGATGACAGTATTCCAGCTGAGCTATTTAAAATCCTAAAAGATGATGCTGTTAAAGTGCTGCACTCAATATGCCAACAAATTTGGAACACTCAACAGTGGCCACAAGACTGGAAAAGGTCAGTTTACATTCCAGTTCCAAAGAAGGGCAATGCCAAAGAGTGTTCAAACTACCGTACAATTGCGCTCATTTCACATGCCAGCAAGGTGATGCTCAAAATCCTACAAGCTAGGCTTCAGCAGTATGCGAAGCGAGAACTACCGGAAGTACAAGCTGGGTTTCAAAGAGGCAGAGGAACTAGAGATCAAATCGCCAACTTTCGCTGGATCATGGAGAATGCAAGAGAAATTAGGGATGTACGAAAGTCACTTACCTTTTAACAAAATGTGATTCGAGGTGGGGGGGAGGCGCTCCGTCCCTCCTCCCGAAATTCTGGCTGGCCGGGAGGCGCTCCGTCCCTCCCCCCCCAAATTCTGGCGGGGGGGAGATGCTCCGTCCCTCCCCCCTGAAATTCTGGCCGGGGGGGAGGCGCTCTGTCCCTCCCCCCTCGAATCCTGGCCGGCCGGGTCCGCAAATGGTGGCGGCCGTAGCTGCCGCCATTTACATCCCTGCAGTCAGCCATGATAGACTACGTAAATGTTTACGTAGCCTATCATGGCTGAGTAAAAAAAAACAAAAACAAAACCCGCGCGTACGCAAATGGCAGCGCCCATTGGTGCCGCCATTTGCGTTCCTTATTTTGACACATCTAGTCTACGTAAACATTTACGTAGACTACGGCGAAAATAAGGGGAACGAAAATAGCGTAGACGCTACTCTATTTGCATTCCCCTTATTTTCGCCGTAGTCTATGTAAATGTTTACGTAGACTAGACGTGCCAAAATAAGGAACGCAAATGGCAGCGCCCATGGGCGGCGCCATTTTTTGTACGCGCAGTTGTTGTTGTTGCTGTTTACTCAGCCATGATAGGCTACGTAAAGATTTACGTAAAGTCTACGTAAAGACTGCCTTGGTCGCCCTGTGGGATGACCTCTGCCGGGAGAGGGACAGGGGGAGTGCGACCCTGTTGATTCTCCTGGACCTCTCAGCGGCTTTCGATACCATCGACCATGGTATCCTTCTGGATAGGTTGTCTGGGTTGGGAGTTGGAGGCACTGCACAGCAGTGGTTCCGCTCCTACTTGGATGGCCGATTCCAGAAGGTGGTGCTGGGGGATTATTGCTCTGTGCCATGGCAATTGTGCCATGGGGTTCCACAGGGCTCTATTCTATCCCCCATGCTGTTTAACATCTACATGAAACCGCTGGGGGAGGTTATCCGGAGGTGTGGGCTGAGGTGCCATCAATATGCGGATGACACCCAGCTCTACCTCTCTTTCTCATCAAAACCAGGTGAGGCAGTGGCTGTTCTGAACCAGTGCCTGGGCACGGTAATGGACTGGATGAGGGCTAATAAACTGAAACTCAATCCAGACAAGACGGAGGTACTGTTAGTGGGTGGTTCGTCTGCCTGGCTAGGTGATATTCAACCTGTTCTGGAGGGGGTTGCACTCCCCCTAAAGGATCAGGTTCGTAGTTTGGGGGTGCTCTTGGATCCAGAACTGTCACTTGAGGCACAGGTGAACTCAGTGGCACAGAGCACTTTTTATCAGCTTAGGCTGGTATACCAACTACGCCCTTATCTGGACAGAGATAGCCTAGCTACAGTTATCCATGCTCTGATAACTTCTCGTCTGGATTACTGCAATGCGTTATACGTGGGGCTGCCTTTGAAAACGGTCCGGAAACTTCAGCTGGTCCAAAATAGGGCAGCAAGATTGTTAACAGGGACTGGCCTGCGAGCTCATATTACGCCAGTACTTTTCCAGCTGCACTGGCTGCCAGTCCATTTCCGGGCCCGATTCAAAGTGCTGGTGTTAACATTCAAAGCCCTTAACGGCTTGGGGCCAGGTTACCTGAAAGATCACCTCCTCCCATATGTGCCTGCCCGGACCTTAAGATCATCATCAGCGGCCCTTCTCCATGAGCCCCTGCCAAAGGAAGTGAGGCGGGTGGCTACTAGGAGGAGGGCTTTTTCTGTTGTGGCACCCCGGCTCTGGAATGAGCTCCCTAGTGAGGTTCGCCTGGCGCCTACATTGTACTCCTTTCGGCGCCAGGTGAAGACCTTTTTATTTTCCCAGGCATTTTAGCTTTCTAAATTTTTATCTTTGCTGTTTTAAATCTGTATTTTAAACTCCTGTACTGCTGCTAGGTTTTATTGTGGTTGTATTGTTATATTGTGGTTTTAATGTTCTATATATTTTAAATTGTTTTATTGTGTGTTGTTTGGTTTTAGTTTTTGTGAACCGCCCAGAGAGCTTCGGCTATTGGGCGGTATAGAAATGAAATAAATAAATAATAAATAAATAAATCATTTTTTAAAAAAATCTAGCCATGATAGGCTACGTAAATCTTTACGTAGCCTATCACATTTTTTTTTTTTTTTTAACTGGAAATGGCGGCGGCGGCAGCCGCAGCCAAACCGCCGCTGCAGCCGCCGCCGCCAGGAAGGCTCGCCCAAGGTAAGTCCCATCCTGGGGTGGGCGTTGGGGCAGTCCGTTTTGCCACCGATTTCGGGGGGCTGAATGCGCTGGCATTCGGCCTCCCCGAGATTCGTGGCGAAATTCTCTGACATCCCTAAAGAGAATTCCAGAAAAACGTCTATTTCTGCTTCATTGACTACGCTAAAGCCTTTGATTGTGTGGATCACAACAAACTCTGGGAAAATTCTTAAAGTGATGGGAGTACCAGACCATCTTACCTGTCTCCTGAGAAACCTGTACGAGGGTCAAGAAGCAACAGTAAGAACCGGACATGGAACAACTGATTGGTTCAAAATTGGGAAAGGAGTACGACAAGGCTGTATATTGTCACCCTGCTTATTTAACTTAACTTATATGCAGAGTACGCCAAGTTGGATGAATCACAGGTCGGAATTATGGCCCCTTCCTGGCATATGGAAGGGGAAGAATGGAAGCAGTGACAGATTTTATTTTCTTGGGCTCCAAGATCACCGCAGATGGTGACTGTAGCCATGAAATTAAAAGATGCTTGCTTCTTGGGAGGAAAGCTAAGGCAAACCTAGTCAGCACAGTAAGAAGCAGAGACATCACCTTGCTGACAAAGGTCCGTCTAATCAAAGCTATGATTTCCCAGTAGTAACCTATGGCTGTGAGAGTTGGACTATAAGGAAGGCTGAGCGCCAAAGAATTGATGCTTTTGAACTGTGGTACTGGAGAAGACTGTTACGAGTCCCCTGGACTGCAAAGAGGTCAAATCAGTCAATCCTAAAGGAAATCAACCCTGAGTGCTCACTGGAAGGACAGATACTGAAGCTGAAGCTCAAATATTTTGGCCACCTAATGCGAAGAGAAAACTCTCTGGAAAAGACCCTGATGCTGGGAAAGACTGAAGGCAAAAGGAGAAGGGGACGGCAATGAATATGGACTTGAGCACACTCCGGGAGAGAGCGTAGGACAGGAAGGCCTGGCGTGCTATGGTCCATGGGGTCACGAAGAGTTGGACACGACTGAACTACTGAACAACAAGACTGTGAGCAGGGACTGTCTTCTTTGTTCATTTATCATAAGCCGCTCCGGGAGCCTTTTTTGGTTGTGGAGCAGGATAAAAATACAATAAATAAATAAATAAATAAATAAATAAATAAATAAATATCATTGTCTGGATTGGATGGAAGTGGCAGGCATATTATTCCCTTCTGAGTGGATGAAGCCTGCCAAATTTCAGACAGATAGGTGCAGACAGGTAGCCTTTAAAATGTTTGTGTGTGTGTTTAAAGCAACCCCCACCCCCACCACATCTCTGGTTTTGTGGGCAACGTGAATGCACATCATATATATCATAGAAGTGCCCCTTAGTAAGGTCCCTGAAAAATTTCAGAAGGATGGGTCAAGAGTTAGGGAGATATGATGACTCAAACAGTATGAAACCTGGTGTTTGCATGTGTGCGGGGGCAATAGGGAGCAGATCAGAACACCGCTGCTCCCTCTGACTCTACCTCATCCAAAAACTGCCTTGGGCGCAACATAAACTTCGTCACGGTGCTGTTCCATCCTTGATGGAGTGGATGACAATTTATTGAAATTTGGAAGTGTACACTAATGTAGTGCTTGTGCACATGGTGTGTGTGTGTGTGTGTGTGTGTAACACAGTCATGCAACATACACAACTATTTGAGATCACTTTGGAGATTAGTGCTTCACTTCAGACAGAATCTAAGTATCTCCCAAGAGAGCTGCTTTGGTTTGGTATTTGGGCTTTGACCAAAGCGGATTCAAACCCTTACTTTTAGGCACCAAACAGTCCTGACTAGCCCAAGCTAAAACTGCAGGTTGTGTATGGATAAAATGTAATTAACAAGAAGCTTCTTATGAACATGGTTAATTACCATTAAGGGAGCAATCCTATGGCCGCTAGTCAGCGGCTAGACAGCCATAGGATATCTTGTTTTCTAGGAACTGACCTTCCCCCCCTTCTGCACTGCCTCGCAGGCAGCGTGGAGAAGCCCCATACTCCGCACTTGCAAGAGGAGTACGGAGCGGCTGAAATGGGGCGTTCCAGGGGCGTTCCGGGGTGGAGAGGGTGGAAATGCCTGTAAGACACATCCTATGTGTCGTACAGCAGCCTCCTCCGCTGCTCTGCCCTCCCCCGGTTAGACAGCTGATAGCGGCTGTCTAGCTGGAAATGCAGGGCAGGAGGAGTGCGGAGGGAACATTCCCCTCCATGCTTCTCCTGCCCTGCATTGGATAGGTGGTTGCCTCTGAGTTCTGAGGCGGCCACCTATCTGCATAGGATCGCGCCCTTAATGGTCCTACACTGATATTTCCAATGTTCCAAAACTATATGAAGGGTATCTGTCTCTTGTAACAGCTACTAATCTTGTAGTTTCCCTTCCCTTCTCTTTTTATTAGTTATATGTGAATGTAAACACAAGATTTCATTAGTTATTTATTCATAACCAGGACTTTCTGTTCTCTTTAGATGTGAAACCATGTAACAAGATAATTATTGATTGTATTTTATTTTTAAATGCCAGTTTTGAATCTCTGGTTCTTGCACATTGTAACATAATGTCGATCAAAATTAGTATACCTTTCCCCCTCCCTTTCTTTCTTTCTTTCTTTCTTTCGTGTAATACATTTCTGTATCTTTGGAGAACCACCACTATTTTTGAACAATGGGCCATTAGACCTAATGGCTGCTCAGTTGCACTTTAAGACCTTTTCTTCCTTAATGATGACCAATTTCTCTCTAGAGTTTTCCAGCATCCATTTTGCTAAATGTCATCCCTTCAAAGTAATTCATCCAGATACAGCATAAAATGCCAGAAGTGCAATGCAAAAATCATGCATCACCTAGTTAGCCACGGCATGACTACCAACATTTTAGCTTCAGCTGGTCAATTGTCACAGGGGTTGTTATCTCTGCAAATGAGTCGACAGGGACGTATGTTCAGCACTGCTATTCCAATCTCCCACTGAGCTGTACTGGAACAGGCCACCACAGGTGGTAATAAAGATGGTGAGAACACCCATGGCAGGGATAGGCAAAGTTTGGGGGGTGTGGGCACATTTGGCAATTTGAGAAACTGTCCTGGGCACCACCACAAAATGGCTCCCATGGGAGGCATGGAAAAGGACAAATAACCTGCCTATAAGACTGAGTACAAGGCGGAGGTGGAGTTTGAGCCCCAACACACTAAACAACTCCTGTGAACCACAGTTTTCAGCACCAACACAAACCTATTTCACAGCAGTCCCAGCTGCCAGTAAGAAAATGTGTTATTTAAACAAAATAAAACACCTGGGAGGGGTAGGGTACCTTGGATGGTGCCAAAAAAAGCTGCTGAACGGTCCACTGGTGCCCATGGGAACCATGTTGCTTACCTATAGTATTATGGGTCATAGGCAGGACTGTGGCAGATTTCAAGGGCCCCTGGACAAAGTGGCTTTGCTTATGCCTGCCTGGCACCACACTGGTGGCCCCTGTGGAATTAAGCTTACAAGGGGCTGAGGGACGGCTGGCAGTGGTGTCCAACCTGGTGCTGAGAAGAAGCACAATGGCTGCTGCAGCCACCATCTTCCTTTCCCCAGTATGCATCTGGGCCCTGGTGTAGTGCACATTGAGGGCAGGGCTCAGATGCACTGAGGTTAATGTTGATGGTGGTGGCTGCAGCAGCCTGGCCTGGAACTTTTCTTCCCAGAGCTGGGCCTAAAAAAAGTTTGATTTTTTTAAAGGATGTTGCTGAGCCAGGATCTAGGAACTGTGAGCCCACACCCACAAACCAAGAGGCAGGTTCAAGAAGTAAACCAGGTCTGACGGACAACCAAGGGATAGAGGAACTAAGGAAGTAATGCTCAACTGGAAGCCCTCTGATATGCCTTCCTGACTAAGCCTGTTGGGTGGGCAGCTGGACCAGTGTCAAGGGTAGGCATGTCAGGCTCCCTCCAAGGGCCCACACCCCAGCAGGGCCCGGCTGACAAGGATCCACTGGCATTACCCTTCCCCTTTACCACTACAACCTACTTGTTCAGCATCCTCTATCTCTAGCCTGGACAATGGTGGTGAGATCGAGGAGGAGCAGATACCACTGGCTGCTTTCTCACTGGCTCTCTGCCTGTCAAATAAGCAAGTGGTAACAATGATGAGGAAGAGGATGACAAGTAGGAACAGTTGGTGATAATGACAATGAGAAGGCAGACTCACTGAGGGAGGGGGCCCCATTGAGGGTGTCTTGCCTGAGGGCCTTCAAAACCTAGAGCCAGCATTGGTGGATGGAGTCTGTCTAGGGTCTGAGGGTACTTCAGAACAGAGAGGCTGCCACCTGCAGTGATGCCTCACCACACGGGGCTTCTGTTATCCATAATTCTCTCCACCTGCTGTAAGAAGTGGTACCCTAGCTGTGCCTCGGAGCTATGGAAGGGAAGAGTGAGGAAACGGGGTATCAGAGGAACAGGACAGGAAGCATCACCACTGCCTCCTCATCCACAGCATGGAGCTTGTAAGGTGACACAGAGAAGGCACAGATCTGCACCTGATAATCCTCTGTGTATGCTATTAGTATTTGAGGTCATAGGGATGGTGCAGGTGCCCAATTCAGTCCGGGAATCTGGCAGCCCCTGCCCCTGCTCACCCCCTGCCCACGCTCGGCAAATGGCCTGCATTCACCCCGGCGGCCTCATCGAGTTTCACAGTCACCATTTTTTGAGAAATAAAATGGCAATTGCAAAAATTTGCATATTTGCGCACATGCAAAAATCTGCATCTTTGCGAATGCACATTTTTGGGTATGCATGAAAATGCACATTTTCACACACACACTAATGTGTGCCTCTGCAGAAATGCACAGTTTGCACATACAAAAACTTTTTTGCACATTTTTTTTTTGGTGCATACAAAAATGGAGACCTCACAGCTCGACAAGGCCATTGGGGTGAGTGCAGGCTGTTTGTCGCATGTGGGAGGGGCTTGAGCACAGTCTGGGGACTGCCGAGAAGAGGAAGGGGCTGGGCGGTCGTCCAGAGATGGATGGGTGAGTTTGTATATCCCTGTGAGGTCAAGGTAGGTTTTTTAGGCATTTTGTGTCTAAGCAAAAAATTAAAAAATAAATAAAAGTTGTCATTGCCAGAAGAAGTTGAGACTGCAGTGTTTAACTGCTTACTCAGAGAAAAGCCTCACCACGAATAATTTATTTGACAAATCCTAGTCTATAGTTTAGCTGTAAAAGACATTTCTAAATTCAGAAATGGGCTTTTAAAAAGAACTTTTAATGCCATCAATAAACTTTTAAAGTGGAACACGTGTATGTTCTCCTTAAGAAAATAAAATAAAAATATGCCATGCTGCAAAATGAAAAGCCTATCAGGATTTGGGGATGTTCTTAAAATGCCATTTGTTCACCAGCCTGTGCCAATTCATTGAAATGTATGCACAGTTTAAATTGCTCCTTGCTTAACATTGAAGCTGATAGAAAAATAACAAATTAAATAAAGGACAGAGTCCATGGGGAAATTTTCCTGCCTACGCCTTCTGCTAGAGGTGTGAAAAGAACTTCTTGGTGGATTGGGCCCCACATCCAAATGGGAAAAGAAACATTCAATCCATTAATTAGCAATTTGGCACTTCTAATTGTATAACTCAATCTAACATACACCTCTGCCACCTGATAAATACATGATCAGGTGTGACCCTTTTCCCCACAATATTCATGTTATTCAGTCATGTTCACATACATTAACGTTTTGTGCACTGTGTTATCACACAATGTGCAATGCCTTCACTTTGCATGTGTAAATGCATGCACATAATTAAGTACTGCTCAGTTGTACTCATGTGAATGTTTGTCTTTAAAAGCAATCAAGTGTTATATAGTACAAAACAGTCGGAATAAAATTGTTAACCCATGTTCTTGCAATTTCCACTTCTAACACCCCCAGTTTTAGCAATTGTCGCTGTTGCACGTACCAAGAGGTTACGGCTGTGGCTTTAAGAAGTCTTTTCTACAGGTCTACACGTTTTAAAAGGTACATCATTTAATCAAAACCTTAACAAATCAAATTTATACGCATGCTGCTTTTTCCACAGAATTGTGCCTGCGTTGGCTCAGAACAAAATCATAATGACATTAACACCCTGCAAATTACAATATCTGTTTTGCTCGGGTGATTTTGATATTATCATGATGCTAATTTTATGCATTTCTTGTATTTAGCTTATTTTCTATGAATTAATGTTTTTATGCTGTTTTTAATATTTTATGATATGCTGCCCTGCTGGAAGGGGTATAAATCTTAACCATAAATAAAACAATACTATTTTTTTTAAAAATACTACTTTCTGCTTTTAAATAAAACAATACTACATTCAAACATGAAATTATCTTGGTGAAGAATATCTGAAGGATAGCTTCGTCCCACATCTGCCTACATGTGTGCTCAGCTCAACATCTGAAGCCATGGTGGTGGTGGTGCTTTTTAGAATTCCATTTATATCCCACTTTCTCGACAAGGAATTAAAGGCAGCATACATGTGTTCTCCCTCCATTTTATCTTCACAGCAACCTGTGATGTTAGGCTGAGAGATGGTGACTAGCCCAATATGACCCAGTGAACTTCATAGCTAAGTAGGGATTTGAAGCCCAGTTTAACACCAACACTCTAATCACTTCACCACACTGGCTCTCTATGTTTCCTAAACCATCAGAAGTGAGGCAGGTGGACACATGAGAAAGGGCCTTTTCAGTCATGGTTTGAAGACTATGAATGTACTCCCAAAGACGATCCTCCAGGATGAAACCATAAGAACATAAGAAGAATAATGCTGGATCATACCAGGGCCAGGGGTCCATCTAGTCCAGCATTCTGATCACACAGTGGCCAACCATCTGTCAACTGGGAACTCACAAGCAGGACACAAAGGCAAAAGCACCCTCCCACCCATGTTCCCCAGCAACTGGTGTACATAGGCATACTACCTCTGCTATGGGAGGTAGCACATAGCCATCAGGACAAGTGGCCATTGATACCTTTCTCCTCCAGGAATTTGTCTAATCCCTTTTTAGAGCCATCCAAATTGGTGGCCATCACTACTTCCTGTGGTAGCAAATTCCATAGTTTAACTATGTGCTGTGTGAAGAAGTACTTCCTTTTATCTGTCCTGAATCTCCCACCAATCAGCTTCATGGCATGACCCCTGGTTCTAGGATTTTGAGAGAGGGAGAAAAATAGTTCCCTATCCACATTCTCCAGACTATGCATAATTTCTACACCTCTATCATGTCTCCCCTTACCCTCCTTCCCCCCCCCCAAACCATAACTGTTTATGAAGCTATAAAAGCCCACACCACCCAACAATGGCCCTCTTTGTCTGCTCCTTGGTACCCGCCTACCTGCTCTATGAGGATCAGGTTTTTTTTTAATCCACACTGATCCAGTGAGGGAACTATGGGAGAGTGGGAGGAGCAGGGCTGCTATGCAAAGATTGGTCACAACAACAGGATGGTCAGGGAAGAGATCAGCAGATCACTCACTGATTAGCACCTTAGGCACCATTAGAGTGAAAGGGGATCCCCTGAGAGTTGTCCTTAAAAGGTCTGTAGGACTTAGGGTCAGGAAAAAGAACACCCTTGGGTCCTTCCCAGAGCTCACGCTCAAAATCATGGGGCTTGGGGGGGGATGTTGAACTAGGGGGCCTTGTCCAACTGAAAGTTGGCCAGCCACACCCAGGTGGGGGACATACTGTTTGCACCCAGGTTAGGGGTCGCCTCATGACTCCTGCCTCATTTCAATCTCCACATACTTGGTTAGCCTGGCTACAGATCTCATTTATAATTAGGTAAAAAAGAAGACCATCCTTCACCCAAACCTGTGTTTCACTTCTTTCTTTTGGTTGGAGGTGCAAACATTTTTAATGTGTTTTTGGAGGGATGCTGTTGCATTGTTTATCTTCTTCTTCTTCTTCTTCTTCTTCTTCTTCTTCTTCTTCTTCTTCTTCTTCTTCTTCTTCTTCTTCTTTTTTTAATTGCTTCCCTTAGGGCCTGTTTTTAGAATTTGTTTATAAGCTGTCTTGGGCTCCTTTGGGATTGAGAGGCAGGATCCAAAAAGGTATCAATAAATGTGCAAGCCAGCCCCTCAAAAGGTTATAAATGGATTAACTTTTGGATCATAGTTACACCTTTAGCAAATCTTCACTTGGTTTTTGGTAAAGGCACAGTAGTTTTATTATTAATTAATAAATTAATTATTAATTTATAGAATAGTAGGGTTGGAAGGGGCCTACAAGGCCATCGAGTCCAACCCCCAATGAATTAATTAATTGCATTTATTTCCCGCCATTTTTCTCTTGCAAGGAACCCAAGGCGGCTTACATTCTCCTCCCCCTCCTCTCCATTTTATCCTCACAACAACAACCTTGTGAGGTAGGTTGGGCTGAGAGTCTGTGATGGGCCCAAAGTCACCCAGTGAGCTTCCATGGCCGAGTGGGGACTAGAACCCGGATCTCCCAGCTCCCAGTCCAACACTCTAGCCGCTACACCACACTGGCTCTCAGTGCGGTGTAGTGGTTTTAGAATTGGCATCAGCCAGGGATCTTGCAAACCAAAGTTGTGCATTTGTTGTGCCAAACTCAGCGCCTGGCTGCCTACTTTTAGAAGTGTGTCATGAATGCCATTTCTGTCAATGTTATGGCCACAAATGTTTTAGTGATGCGTGCTGCTGCCTCTGCTACAGCTCTCTGTGTTCCACTTGAAGAGCACTCTCTGAACAAACACCTGTCAAAATCCTCAGTACAACAGAAGAAAGAAGATCCATTTGCTTTATTGTCCTGAGGAACCAGGGGGTTACAACGGCTGCTTGCAAATCCGGAAGAAGCTGGGCCGAGCAGCAGGTCTATTTGTCAACTCGTTGTCTGTGGGATGTCTTAATAGATGAAAACATTGCAGAGTTTGGTTAGCTATAGATTTTAAAGAGGTGGCAGCATTTACCTCTGCTTGAAAAAAAAGGAACATCCTTCTCCATGAGGGACATTTTTATTTTGCCCTCCCATGTGTAGATGGCAAGTGGATAAGAAAGGGGCAGCTGAAGTTCAGACATAGCAACTAAGACAATCTATGCAGGTAGGGCTGTCACAGGAGTCTGAGAGGTGGCTGGAGTCTGGTGGACTCCCCCCACACTCGGCCTCCTGGACCCCGTTCATTGAGCTGCTGCGTGCATACTGGACCCATTCAGCAAGCCGCTGTGTGGTCCGTGAGTGCCCAGCAGCCGCCTGACCCCCTCAGCAAGTCACCATTTCCCAAAAATAAAAAATAAAAAATGGTGGCTCAGGTTTTTCCATAAGAGTCATGTTGCATACATGGCAGTTGTAAAGGGGTCATTTATGCAACATTACAGGTCTAAATGGTCTGTTCACATGTGTAACGTTGTGTAAATGGCCTCTTTATGGCTGCCGTTTATGCAACATTACTTTCACGAAAAAACCCAAGCTGCCATTTTTACTCAAAATGGCAGCTCACTGAGGGGTCAGGCTGCAGCTGGGTGCTCACGGACCACACAGTGGCTCATCCAGGGAGACCAACAGGAGTGGGTGGATGGCGGCAGCTCAGTGTGCACCTGGCAGCACAGATGGGGTATCCATCCCTGTATGCAGGTTTTGATTTGGGATTCCCACAATTTATGGGAGATGCTTCAAGTTGTGAAGAAGAAGGGAAAAAAGGTGGTGATTTCCTACTCTCCAACTCCTTCAGTTCTTGATTAGTGTCTCTATAGAAGTCCAACTGAGCCTAGGTCTACTGTCTAGCTGAATTCTGCTATGTGCTAGGGATGTACGAGAAACTTGTTTCCATTCATTTAAGAACTGGCCCTGCTCACAACCCTGAAGTTGTACATAGGCACATTATGTGAGCAAAGCTCACACATTCCTGAGGATGCGATGCTCGTTTGCAAAATGTGTCCTATGGGTACCATAGTGCTGTGTCGAAATCCTGCCTGCCCTTTTGCAATGTCTTCATTTCCCTGGAAAAGAAGCTGTTGTTTTTCTGCCTCTTTCACTGGGATGTTGAGAATTTCAGAAAAATTTATCTAGGTGCAGGGCTTCAATTCTTGCCTTACTGCAAGGAGGCGGCTGAGGGGTTCGCATGTGCTCTTTCTTTTACCATCCCTGAAAGCTGAGAGAGGAGCTGTAATTATTCTTGTTGCTGCTGCTGCTGTTATTGTTGTTGTTATTAAAAAGGACTTTTAATAACAACAAAGCAAAACCAAAAATGCCTCTTTCAGCTTTCAGGCACTCAGCAGGCAGCAGCACAGGGAAGCCTCAAGTGAGGGAGTCCTGGGTAAGTCCTCCCGGGAGCTTTCCAAGATGCTCAAGCAGCCAGAGAGGCTGTGAGGACAGAATGGGGGAAAATGGTAAAATAAACCCCCCATCCTCTCTTTCACCTCCTACCAGTAAGGTAAGCACAGAAGCCCTACACCCAGATAATTTTTTCTGCAATTCTCTCTCGTTCCCACAATTTTCAAGTGCACTTTCTTTTTGCCCCTGCCCCTCAATGAATGGTCAAAAATAAATAGATAAAAAAATTCAGCACAGTGCTACTTTAGAAACATGTTGGGAAAATGCATTTTCATGCTTTAGTCAATGGGAAAAGCACATATTTGGGTGCAAGTTTGAAAAAAATGTGCACAGAAATGCATCCTTTCCAGTGCAAAAGTAGGGGGGGCGAGCTTGCCATTGTGAATGGGAATGAGGCAGACTGAGTTTTGAGGTGGAACTTGGAGCTTGAGCCTCAATGATTCTCCAGTCCCTAGTATGTGCACATAGCTGTCAGGTGGTCTATTCACTTTTTAAAATGCTTTTGATCTCAGCATGTGTATGCGCTGGGTGATTCTGCACATGTTGAATCTCTACAATGGATTATGCAGACTTAAGTTTGTCACCTAACATGGGTCAGTTTTCCCCCAGCATGGAGATTGGGGTGCTAGGTAAAGCTTTACCCCTTGAGGCTTCTTGAACCCTGATGGTTTTAGGGATGCCTGGTGCTGGGAAATCTGGTTCTTCCTTGAGTAGACACAGTTTGGTGGCATGTATGACTTGATTTGCAATTGTGAACTGAGCTGCGGGGTTCCCCCTGAGCTCCAGGAACTTTTGCACATTTTTCCCAGAGGTTCTCCAACATATGCACATGTCTGAGCAATGTCACAAATTATAGCTGAATGCACAAATTCAGCCAAATTTGTGCAAATTCAACCCTAATATGCTCACATTGCCCAGAAATTTGTGCACATTGCTCAGAAATTTGCACACATTGCTAAGAAAGTTGTGCACATTGCTTAGAAATTTGCACACACTGCTTAGAGATTTATATACATTGCTCAGAAATTTGTGCAAATTGCAGAACCTGTGAAAAGAATGTGCAAAATGCCTGGAAAATTCATGAACTGGCCTAACTCGCTGCAGACCAAGTTGAGTGCTGCAGTGGGAACTGGAACAAAGTCTGGGTGGCCAAACCTAAAAGTAAACTCAGCAAAGTCCACCCTTCCAATGGATTTTGCTGTCATCCCTAGATAGTTTATCAACTTTAGTACCTCTTACGTTTTCCCATTTTGAAATACTGTCAATGATTCAGGATCATGCCAGGGCCCACCGGGGCTGATACTGCTTTTCAAAACATTTTATAATTAGGGGGAAGCTGTCTGGGCATATACATGGTTATAGGTCTCAATTTTATTATTTTTATTATGTTGGAGTAATAAACCAAACAACAAAGCATCTTGAATGCCAATCTTGATTTAAGAAAAGAAAGAAATACTCTGAGCATGCACAGTTTTTCGTTTTAAACTCACTTAAATTATGGCACCATCATGATTAATGGAATAGACCGGAGTTTGCTTGTGCTATTAAAACCCTAATCTTACTTGGCTGTTTGAATCGTTTCATGTTCTAATGCTGCCCTACTCTGGTTTGTTCCAATATCTCAGGTCTCCCAGATCTGGAGTTTGGTTGAATCAGGTGACTGGTGTGATTCTGACCATCAAATTCCCATGCAATTGGGATTCTGACACACCTGGACACTGGGCTAAATTTTTGCTAAGTATCATGGGAGAAAAATAACCTGCCACTTCCAGGGATCAATCTGAATCAGACCTCAGCCTCCTTAATTCCAGATCTTAGCCCCAACCATGTGAAATAATAAAAAAAGAGAATCTCTGAGCCTGTGCAGAGTGGACCAACTTCAGCACTGAGAAACCACTCCCACATGGCTCAAATTGGGAGGGGGAGGACTATTTTAAAGATTAACAAAATCCTCTTCCTCATAATGTTTTATGCTGCTGTTGCTTCCCACTTCTCCAAAACATTTTAGCCGGATTCAGAGTGACAATTATGTCCAAATCATGTTTTATTCTCTTCCTTGAATTGAGCTCAGCACATTACCAAATGAAGAAGCAAAGGTCACATTTTCAGTCTGATTACTTCACCCTCTGACATCTCCCCCCACACACAAATGCTTCCTTGATCACTCCTTAATTTCTCTTGTTCTACCTCTTTGTCAAAGTCAAAAACTTCATTTTAGCAGTGTCCTGCTTTTGCAACCATTGATGCATGCTGATTTTTTTTTCAACTGCAGATAGCACACTGAATAATTTCTCTCAAGGTTTTAACTCACTTGACATTGCATTTGAACTTTGCAAACTCCCCACCCCCGTCCCCCACAGACACATGTTAATGTTTGTTTGCATATTGGAATGCTAACTGCTATGAAATCCATTTCACAGTTAACTCCAGAATGTCAAGGTAGCTGGATAAATTGGGCTGTTTTCATCTCAGTTTTCAGTCAAATATTCTTTCTTCCATTGTACATTTCACTTTGAAGTGTGCACTTTGGATGTACTCATTTCATTTATGACATTTGTATCCTGCCTTTTTTCTCCAAGGAGCACCTTGAACATGCCCCCACCCCCGAGATGTCACTATGAGCGTTGCCCAAAGTTAAGAACATAAGAAGAGCCCTGCTGGATCAGACCACGGGCCCATCTAGTCCAGCATTCTGTTCACACAGTGGCCAACCAGCTGCCCATAGGAAACCCACAAGCAGGGCATGAGCACAACAGCACCCTCCCACCCATGTTCCCCAGCAACTGGCGTACATAGGCTCACTGCCTCAGGTACTGGAGGTAGCACATCACATAGCCAACAAGACTAGTAGCCATTGATAGCCTTTTCCTCCATGAAAAGCCATCCAAATTGGTGGCCATCACTACATCTTGTGGAACTGACTTCCATAGTTTAACTATGTGCTGTGTGAAGAAGTGTTTCCTTTTTCTATCCTGAACCTTCCACCAATCAGCTTCATGGGATGACCCCTGATTCTAGTATTTTGAGAGAGGGAGAAAAATGTCTCTCTATCCACATTATTTCTCTAATTTTGTGTAATTGATTCTGAGATCTTTGTGCTGCTTCATGTGCCTCTTCGAGACATGAGGCAACGGGCTGTGCAGGACACTGATGCAAACCACTCTTGACGTGTGTATGTTCCACTTAAAATACAGATCTGACGTGTCCATCAACTGGCTAGGCTGCTTGAATGATGCAATATGGCCTTCTTGCCATTGTGAGCTCAGTATTTTCAAGCCCATAAAGAGGAGGTTGAACACTAGGAGAGGCTTCCTAACGGTAAGGGAAGTTTGACAATGGAAACAGTCACTTGGGGCAGGGGGTGACTGTGGCCTCTTCCTTGCTGGAGGTCTGCAAAACAGAGGTTTGGCAGCCATCTGTTGATGTTCTAGGTCTGGTAGGGATGTTGCAGGAGTCGGGGGGAGGGGAGTCCAGCAGACTCTCCCCCCACCACTTGGGCTCCTGGGCACCAGTCTGTGTACGGCACATGGCGCCACTTACCCGCCCCTGCTCGGCTCCCTGGACGAGCCACTGCATGGTCAGCGGGTGTGTGGTGAGCAGCGCACGGCCACCCGACCCCTCAGCAAGTTGCCATTTTGCATAAAAATGGAGACTAATTTCTTTTTCATAAAATACTTTTTACATCAACAGCAGCAGTAAATCAGCCATTTACATAAGATTACAGGCATGAATGGTCCTTTCACGCATGAAATATTGTGGAAATAGCCCCTTTACAGCCGCCCTTTATGTAAAAGGCCTTTTATGAAAAAGCTAAGCTGCCATTTTTATGCAAAATGATGGCTTGCTGAGGGGTCAGGCAGCAGTGCGCCACTCACCGGGTGACCACGGACCGCGTGGCGGCTCATCTGGAGAACCAAACAGGAACAGGCGGCCAGCCAGCAGGGGTGGTGGTGGTGGTGAACGGTGCGTGGCATGGATGGAAGTGAGTCCATCCATCCCTAAGCTCCGGTTTTCCTGCACTGAGCAGGGGGTTGGGTTGGACTAGATGGCTGACAAGACCCCTTCCAATTATGATTCTGTCAGAAGAACACTGTGGCAAGAGGAAAGCCAGCCTGGCTACAGCCAGCAGCCAGAAGACAAACAACATCAGGGAAGTAGCTTGCTCCCCCTCCTCCCTGCCAGAAAGAACTCTGTCCCCACTGCCAATTTTCAGCCCTCACCTCTGCCTCTCCCCCTCTCCCTAATTTTAAAGCCCCCACCCTTCAGAATTCTCAGTCTCTTTAAAGGCCACATCTTCCCGTGTTTTGGGGGCAGAGGCTGTAGCCCTCCTCACATCACAAAAGTGTGAATGAATGCATGGAAGTGAGCATGGAATTCTGCCCGCTCGGCCTTGCCCCTGCCCTCGACATGTCCATCTAGAGGTGCGTACAAATATACACGTGACTAACCATCCCACCTTTTTCGGGGTCCCTAGTCACACGGAGAGACAACACACATACCTACATACTGGAGAAAGCCAATCAGCACCTCCCAAAAGGAGAGAGAGAGGAAAGACCACCTTGCCCAGGTAGACTGTTGAGGAAATATCCAAGGCAGGTTAGGTCGAACAGTCAGAAATTTATTAAAGCACATCATGGCCGTGGGAGAGACAGACGAAATTGTATCTCTCCCCCCCCCCACAAGAAAACAGGATGCATTTATGCAGACTGAAAGTTGGTGAACAAAGAAAAACACACTACGCATGCTCAGAAACCAATTAGTACTCAGCACAGTCTTATCAGCACAGCGGCCTTCTTATCTTTAGGGATGAACTACTTTGGTGGATAGGAATTTCTGGCTTATGAGCAAGTTACAATTACCTTCTCATGGTCACACACACAATCCCATCAGACACCTTGCCTGAACCAAACTACTTACAAAGCCTAGTGAGGCCTACTTTCACAACTGGGAGCATGCTTTACCATTCTGCGGCCTGCCTGCTTACCTGAGGCTGCTCCAGAGAGACTCCTGGGGCCTAGAGAGCTCGGTCTCCTAAAGGGACCCAGACACAACTCAGGACTTTGCAGCAGCAACTTCTTGCCGGATTACACCCGCTGCATCAGCTTCCTATAGCTAAGGCATAAAAGAAACCCCGACTTTGTGGTAGGCTTGCAGATGTTGTCATTGCCACCAAAGAGGCAACAAGAAAGGGGAGATAGTAAAGGGGATCTCTCTACTTTGGGGGAGACACCTTGGGGGCAAATGAGGGCCAACCTTCTTGTTGGGGAGAGGAGAGATTCTCCCTGGCTATTTATATTTTTTAAAAGATTGCCTGTATTGTACGTTTTTATCAGCTGACAGAGCTATGGGGTAACTGCCTGTTGACAGAAGAGAGGTGTTTTGTAAAGGGGTGGAGGGATGGAGGGAAGCAGGGAGCTGCCACTGTAGCAGTAAAGGGCAAAAATGCAGCCAGATAATTATAGGGCAGCCTCCCAAACCCAGTGCCTATCTCCTATCATCCCTGACCATTGCCCATGCTGGCTGAGGCCGATGGGAGTGGCAGTCCAAAACAGCTGGGAGGCACCAGGTTCAGGAAGGCTGTTATAGGGGAAAGGAGTGCAACAGGGTTTTTGCTGCTCTCCTGGACTGCCTCTCAGATCAGAGAGCTTGAGTTACCTTGGTAACAGTCCCCCTCCACCCCCCGCACAGCCTCCCCCAAGCTGAAGGAGCAGCCGCTGCAGAATGTCAGGCCAGTGATGGGAAACAACAGCCATTCGGGACTTCATCCTGGATGAGTGTCAACCCAGCTTCGATCACGGAGATCTGCTTGGACGAGCAGTGAATCTCTCCTAGCTTTGCCCAACTGTGTTATCTGTACAGCAGCAGACAAGACCTGGGGGTGGGGAGGGAGAGTTGCAATCGTCTATTATGACTAGTGATGCCACCAAATTTTGTAATTATTTGGTTGGCTCAGTGGTCGAAACTCATCTGTTTGTAATATTCACCTTTGTAGTGAACCTGGATTGATGTATTATGAATTCGCTGTTAAGTTTGGAAATGATTGCAAGCTTTGAAGCATGCACAGTAAAGTAGTATCCCGATTCCCGTCCTTAAATTTTCAATTGCCCTCCATCTAGACCCCCTGATTGATATGTATAGATGCAAATTTAGAAATAGTTATTATGATTTTTGTCTTCTGCAAAACATGGCCCCTCCAGGAAATTCCTGACTTGTGTGGCGGATAACTTCCTCCTACAGAAAGTAGAGGAAGGAACTAGAGGATCGGCTATCCTTGACTTGATCCTAACCAACAGAGATGACTTAGTGGATAAAGTAGCAGTTACAGGAACTCTGGGGGAAAGCGACCATGTTGTACTTGAGTTCTTGGTTCTAAGGGAAGCAAAAGCCGAGTGTAGTCAAACGCGTACCCTGGATTTTAGGAAAGCTGATTTTAATAAACTCAGAACAATGATCAGTAAGGTCCCATGGCAAACAATGCTAGCGAGAAAAGGAGTCCAAGATGGGTGGGAACTTTTAAAAAAGGAAATTCTCAAGGCACAATCACAAACAATTCCAACAAGAAGAAAAGGTGGAAGACAACAGAAGAAGCCAATGTGGCTTCACAAAAAGCTTAGGGATGACCTGAAAACAAAAAAGGACACATATAGGAAGTGGAAAGAAGGCCAAGTAACAAAGGAAGAGTACAGGCAGGTAGCACAGAATTGCAGGGATGGCGTCAGGAAGGCTAAAGCGGAGAACGAGCTGAGGTTAGCGAGGGATGCTAAAAACAACAAAAAGGCTTTCTTCAGCTACGTGCATAGTAAAAGGCAGAGGAAAGAAATGGTTGTTCAGCTATTAAATAAGGATGGCAAAATGATAACAGATGACAAAGAAAAGGCAGAGGTGCTCAATTCCTACTTTGGCTCAGTCTTCTCCCAAAAGAGGGTCTATGACCCCCCTGGCAAAGGCGAAGTACAGGCTGAAGGGGCAGGATTGCAGCTTGAGATCGACAGGCATATGGTCAAGGAACACCTCATTACTTTGAATGAGTTCAAATCTCCAGGGCCAGATGAACTGCATCCTAGAGTCATAAAGGAACTGGCAGAAGAACTCTCAGAACCGCTGTCTATTCTCTTTGAGAAATCATGGAGGACCGGGGAAGTGCCAGATGACTGGAGGAGGGCTAACGTTGTCCCTATCTTCAAAAAGGGTAAAAAGGAGGAACCTGGGAACTACAGACCAGTCAGTCTGACATCAATCCCTGGGAAAATTCTGGAGCAGATCATAAAGCAATCCATCTGGAAGCACCTTGACAACAATGCCGTGATTACTCGAAGCCAACATGGATTTGTCAAAAACAAGTCCTGCCAGACAAATCTGATCTCATTTTTTGATCAAGTCACCTCCCTTGTAGACCGTGGGAATGCTGTAGACATCATATACCTCGACTTCAGCAAAGCTTTCGACAAAGTGCCCCATAATATCCTGATGAGCAAACTTGCTCGAAGTGGGCTAGATGAAACAACGATCATGTGGATCCACAGTTGGCTACAGAATCGGACTCAAAGAGTGCTTATCAATGGGACCTTCTCAAGCTGGGGAGAGGTAACAAGTGGGGTACCGCAGGGCTCAGTCCTGGGCCCAGTGCTCTTCAACATTTTTATTAATGACTTGGAGGAGGAGGTGCAGGGAATGCTGATCAAATTTGCAGATGACACAAAATTGGGAGGGATAGCTAATACTTTGGAAGACAGAAACAAAATTCAAAGTGATCTGGATAGACTGGAGTGCTGGGCAGAAAACAACAGAATGGCATTTAAAAGGGACAAATGCCAAGTTCTGCACCTAGGAAAAAGAAACCAAATGCACAGTTACAAGATGGGGGATACATGGCTCAACCACACTACGAGCGAGAAGGATCTTGGAATTGTCGTCGATCACAAGCTGAATATGAGCCAACAATGTGATGTGGCTGCAAAAAAGGCAAATGCTATTTTGGGCTGCATTAATAGAAGCATCGCTTCCAAATCCCGGGAAGTACTAGTTCCCCTCTACTCAGCACTGGTTAGGCCTCATCTGGAGTACTGTGTCCAGTTCTGGGCACCACACTTTAAGAAGGATGCAGACAAGCTGGAGAGGGTTCAAAGGAGGGCAACAAAGATGATCAGGGGACTGGAAACAAAGCCCTATGAAGAGAGACTGAAAGAACTGGGCATGTTTAGCCTTGAGAAGAGAAGACTGAGGGGAGATATGATAGCACTCTTCAAGTACTTGAAAGGTTGTCACAGAGAAGAAGGCCAGGATCTCTTCTTGATCATCCCAGAGTGCAGGACACGGAATAATGGGCTCAAGTTACAGGAAGCCAGATTCCGGCTGAACATCAGGAAAAACTTCCTGAGTGTCAGAGCAATACGGCAATGGAGCCAATTACCTGGTGGGCTCTCCCACACTGGAGGCCTTTAAGACGAGGCTGGACAGCCATTTGTCAGGGATGCTCTGACTTGGATTCCTGCATTGAGCAGGGGGTTGGACTCGATGGCCTTGTAGGCCCCTTCCAACCCTACTATTCTATGATTCTATGATTCTATGAAATTTGAATAGAAATACAATACTTCTCAGTGTAGTAGGGAAGACAGTGATCAGGTGACTTGTGGGGGTCTTCAGGCTACTGCCCAGGTTGATAGAAAACTGGATAGGCAATTACAAGGCCCCACCTTGCTTGCTTGATTTATTATCTTAATATACTGCTCAATAGCCAAAGCTTAAAACTACAGTATAAAATTACAACCAGAATAAAACCTTTCTTTACCTTTAAATTGAATGGCCCTTCAACCAGGATGGCCCTTCAAAGGGAGGAGACCTTCACATGTCCTCTGTAAGGCAGGACACATTGCCACCCTAGGAATGCATTGAGGTCAAGGGCAGGGCCACTGGGCATGATCTTGCTATGGCCTCCATGCATTTATCTGATACAACCCTGTATTATCTGAACAGGGGTTCCAGCTCAAATTAAGCCCTGCCTGTAATATCTGTAAAGAAGGATGTGCAGTAGTCTAGTTCTGTGCTTTCACAGCACACATGCAAAACTTCTCATGCAGTCCAGAGAACGAAGTGGGGGCTACAGTGTGACAAAATACAAGAACTCCTAACTGCATTGCAACAAAGAAGAACCCCCTGTGCTTTGTAACTCCCTGAAATGAGAGATGAGCCAACTCTAATCACCACTAGCAGCTGGTTTAATATAATATTTTTGTTGGTGAGCCATGATATTGGACAATTTGTAAAATAGCACAGTTTGTCAGACTGATCGACCAGGGCTAATTTTTGACACTTACATTTTCAACTTCAGTGGTTCCTAGTTCTTGATTGCAAATGCAGAGTGTTGCAAGATGGAGTGCCTGAATGGAACAACCTGTAGATGGCACTGTTCTACCGATCACTGAAAAAAATGAGGAGAATTCATACATTGCAATGACTTCCTCCTGTGAGGTCTAATGGAGGGAGCCATTAATGCCATTTCAAGGTGCAGCTTCTGGGGGGAAAAATACCATGTAAGTAAATATTAGCAAACTGAGCAGCTTGCTAATCCCAAGCCTCGCTCACCTGATAGGTACTATTAGGGAGATGTACATGAAGGAGAGGGAAAAAGTCTACTGTGTTCCTTTCTCCGTTTTGCTGTATCTGTTGATTTTGCTTTGCTTTGGAGATCATCCTTAACAGCACAGCTCTGAATGAGTGCAGGCATAGCCATCAGCTGCAAATAACAAGGGCTGAGAAACGGTTTCATGGATGTCAGTGCACCCTACAAGAAATAATTCCTTCCTGGGGCCAATGACGGACTTAAGGCTAGATCAATGAACAAACTTCTCTAATTTATGGTATACAAGTTGTGCTGCAAAATGTATTCTTTATATTCCACTCCCTGTCTTCTAGAATCAGCCACACTGAATAAAATCCTCCTTCTCCAGACTCCGTGCAGCTGGGAATCCTATGTGGCCTGGGATCTTTGCCTCTCCTTTCTGCAGCATTTGATCTCAAATGCATGCACAGTTCAGCTGGCTCCCAATACTTCCTCACTCTCCCCCAGCCCCACTGCAAATTCCATATGAATTCTACCAGTGAGCAAAAACAGGAACCCCTCAAAATAACTTGCATTGGGGGAAAAAATATTCAACAATCTTTTCACTGGGATATATTTTCGTAAATCATCAGTTCATTAATTTCTGAATAATGAATGACTTCAATTTTTAAGGAGTTATCGCAAGACTGTGAACCAAAGAGTAATTTCATTCATCACATCTATGTTTCATGTTAATCATTGCAAGCAGACAATTCACCCCTTCAAAGAGAGACTGGAAAGAAATAAGCCACTGTGACTTAGGAGTCACTGCCTAAGAATAAGACAATTTGCTAAAAGAAAGAAAAGAAGAGAAATAAGGGCTACCTTTTGCCATTCAGCATTGATGTCTAGAAGAATTGAAGGCACACTGATCCCTCCCATATCGTGTCAGATTCTGTTACTGCATCAGTATGGGAAGAAGCCAGTCTGCAGCAGTTTCTACATTGCTGGGGTACTATCAGAAGGTAATGTATTTCCCACAGCAGACCAACTTCTGGAGGGCCAGCACTGATGTGGTAGGTGGGGCATATCAGTGATGCCTCCGTGTGACTTTTTAAATTGGGAGGACTACCGGAAGCTGTAGTGTTTTTTAGGCTATATAAAAGACTGAGGGCCAAACCACATGACCTGACTTGTACGCATGAAATTCATGTGCTTTTTGTAGTTGTTATATAAATAATAGCTGCATGGAATTCTGAGCAGCCTTGGGACTATGGGATGGGGAAGTTTAATTCTTTCTCTCCCTCTACACTCCCAACAAAGCTGCAATCTGCATTTCAAGGGAAGTTCCTATTGGCACCAGTGAAATGCAAAGAGCACCTTTGGAACGGCATTTCTTTCTTTGACAGAACAGTGGCAGAGAGATAACATAAGAACATAAGAAGAGCCCTGCTGGATCAGACCAAGGGTCCATCTAGTCCAGCATTTTGTTCACACAGTGGCCGAACAGCTGTTGGCCAGGAACGCACAAGCAGGGCATGAGCACAACAGCACTTTCCCACCCATGTTTCCCAGCAACTGGTGTACATAGGCTCACTGTCTCTGATACTGGGGGTAGCATATAGCCATCAGGACTAGCAGCCATTGATAGCTTTCTCCTCCAGGAATTTGTCCAACCCCCTTTCAAAGCCACCCAAAATTGGTGGCCATCACTACATGTTTTGGTGGTGAATTCCATAGTTTAACTATGCACTGTGTGAAGAACTACTTCCTTTTATCTGTCCTGAATCTCCCACCAATCATCTTCATAAGATGACCCTGGGTTCTAGTATTTTGAGGGAGGGAGAAAAATGTCTTGCTCTCCACATTCTCCACACCATGCATAATTTTGTAGACCTCTATCACGTCTCCCCTTAACCTCCTTTTTTCCAAGATAAATGAGAGAGAGAGAGAGCAAGAGAGAGAGAGAGAGTTAAAGAGAGTTAAAGCCCCTCCACACACCCCACAGTTCTGAGGCCTCTCAGGCTTCCCCATGGTTGCCATTTTCATTAAAAAATATGCACATTAATTGCATTCATGCAATTCATGCCATGTCCAGGGATAGGGGAGAACTTGTTTAGCTCCGATTTTGAAGCTAACATGGCCAATTCCTCTCCCCGGGCCCATGTATGGAAAATAATGTGGTTATGCTGATTAGTCTGCATTTCTACGACACTTTCTGCTTCACTACTTACTGTTGCAGGTGCATAGGGGGGAGAAATGACGAGACAACGCAAATAGAGTTGGGATAAAACAGGGCTACATTTATTGACATATTACAATCTGCGAAGGAAGCACCGGCGGGCACATAGAAAACAAGTAATCATGACAGGTATAGAGTGAGGCATTCATCATCTGAGGCATGGCGTCTACTGTAGCCACCCTGCAGATCGATCCACCCAATTCTGGGCTGGGAGACCTTCCCCTGTCACCACCCCTCGAGTGGGTGAGGAGGGTCAGCCTCAAAGGTAAGCCTTAACTCCCAACTTGGGGCCACAAAACCCGGAGCCGAGAGCCTCGGGCCTTACCAGTCACCTGAAACGGTGCCCACGAATGCTCACCTGTCCTCTCCCCCAGTGGAGTGCCCACCCGGAGCCGCCACAGGAGGGCGACAAGCATCTGCTTAGTCACCCTCCCCCCAACCTACGCAGCAAAACACTCCAAGATGCCCCTTCGCAGATACTCCTACAAGAAAACATTGCCTAGGTCAGAGATGACCACCATCTTCAGGGATCCCAACCGTCATTCCATGCCCCTCTCGGCAGCAGGATGGACCCAATGATGGCAATTCTGGGCCAGCGGCACCAAATCAGCTGTAAATCTCAGGCTTGAAGAATCAGGGCTTTGCCCTTCAGGAGGCATAAATCGTTCCCCCCATGTGCAGAACCAGAATCTGCAGGGGAACCTTCACCAGCCCTTGCTGGAAGAACAGGGACAGGAGGCGCACCAACACATGCCACGTCTGCACAGCCACTGGATGGTGGCACACCGGCTGAGCCCCAGCTAGGCTCCGCCACTTGAGGAGGGACTCTGACTAGCCCAGAGAACCATGCTGTGCCCCCAGATGAGCACGCATACCGGTTCCATCGCACCCGGACATCTGAAAAACAAGAGACAAACATGTGAACCCAGCGTCCTCATGTCCGAAAAGGCCCAGCAGGGGCCTTGCGGAGGCCCAATACGCCTTGGAGCTCCACCTGCCACCAGCCTGCACATTGTCTGATGTGAGCCCCAGAGACATGGCGCAAGCCCAACACCTTCAAGGCCACAGAGTGACTACCCAGAATTGATGTTTGGTCAGGGGAGAGGAGTCACTAAGGCAGAAGAAAGGGCCAGGGAGACTCCTCCAGACCTAGAGAAAAGCCCCCCAGGATGGTGACCGGACAAAGGTCCAGCACCCTGGCTGGGAACAGCAACGCGCTAACCCCACTCCCGACCTGGTTGGTTTTGGACTTCCTCAGCAGAATAAAGACCACCTGCTGGGGAAATTGCACATCACTAAACTGCCAAGCCTCATGTGGTGAGGTAACCAAAGGCCACAGAGCTCGTAAACCCAGCAATATGTCTGGCAGCAGAAGGAGTCTGGAGGTGCCAGGGATCCCCGAGACCAACCCTGGAGCACCTGCCAGACCAGGAAGTCAGCAGTGTTGTCGGCCACACCCTTCATCTTTAGCCCAGAAGGCCAGTGCAGTAAGCCTGCCCCAATAGCCTGGGCAGTCCCTTTCATGTTTAAAAATTGATCGTAGTCCTGAATCAGTTCCAGCTGAACAGGATGCTGAGGCCTTTGCTTGGGAAGAAGCTGAAGCCAAAACTATAGTTACTCTAGCAGGATACCCTATGGGTAGGGTAAGAGAAGAGCAAAAGAGCCTAGACTAGATCTTACTTAAAGGCCAGGATTGGACACATCTCCTGTACTGCCATAGCACTGGGCATAGTACAGGAAGCTGAATAATAAGAAAAACTCCTGCTATACATATAAGCCCAAACAGCTCCCATCAACTGCCACAGAGAAAATCTTAACAATTTGTTATCTACTCTCCAAGACTGTCTCCATTCAAAAGTCACCAGGGGGAGCAATGCGAGGTAAGTTAGAAGCCGCACAATGAAACACAAAATGAATATTAGGACCTGCGTGTAGCACTCTAAATGTTTGTTAACCATTCTGCTACTTAATGCTGAAGCATAGCACAGCAAACCTCTAAGTTTTTAAAAGAAGCTGGTTGACTTTTATTTTCTGATTAACACACGGGCTTATAAATATCCAATTCAAAGATCAGGGGAAAAATTAACAACAGGAATTAGCTGCTGGGTACAGCTAAAACGCCCCTCAGGTCAGAAGGTGTCCAATATACTACTGGGGAAGAGCAGAGGGTATTTCCAAGTAGCTCCAGAAAGAGTGAAGTGGCTGGGCCAAAGCCAAAAGAACACTCAGCTGTGGATGTAGTGAAAAGAAAATCTGATGCTGTAAAGAACAATATTGTTTAGGAACCTGGAATGTAAGATCAATGAATCAAGGTAAGCTGGAGGTGGTCAAACATGAGATGGCAAGATTGAACATTGACATTTTGGGAATCAGCGAACTAAAATGGACAGGCATGGGCGAATTTAATTCAGGTGACCATCATATCTACTACTGTGGGCAAGAATCCCTTAGAAGAAATGGAGTAGCACTCATAGTCAACAAAAGGGTGGGAAAAGCAGTACTGGGGTACAATCTTAAAAACGATAGAATGATCTCAGTACGAATCCAAGGCAAACCATTCAACATCACAGTAATTCAAGTCTATGCCCCAACCACTGAGGCCGAAGAAGCTGAGGTTGATTGGTTCTATGAAGACCTACAACACCTTCTAGAACTAACACCAAAAAAAGATGTCCTCTTCATCATAGGGGATTGGAATGCTAAAGTAGGAAGTCAAGAAATCACTGGGATAACAGGCAGGCATGGCCTTGGTGTACAAAATGAAGCAGGACAAAAGCTAATAGAGTTTTGCCAAGAGAACATGCTGATCATAGCAAACACTCTTTTCCAACAGCACAAGAGGCGACTCTACACATGGACATCACCAGACGGTCAATATCGAAATCAGATTGATTATGTCCTTTGCAGCCAAAGATGGAGAAGCTCCATACAGTCAGTCAAAACAAGATCTGGAGCTGACTGTGGCTCAGATCATGAGCTTCCTGTTGCAAAATTTCAGCTTAAATTGAAGAATGTAGGGAAAACCACTAAACCATTCCGGTATGACCTCAATCATATCCCTTATGAATATACAGTGGAGGTGAGGAATAGATTTCAGGGATTAGACCTGATAGACAGAGTGCCTGAGGAACTATGGACGGAGGTCCGTAACATTGTTCAGGAGGCAGCAACTCAATCCATCGCAAAGAAAAAGAAATGCAAGAAAGCCAAGTGGCTGTCTGATGAGGCTTTACAAGTAGCTGAGGAAAGAAGGGAAGTGAAAAGCAAGGGAGAAAGGGGAAGATATATCCAACTGAATGCAGAGTTCCAGAGAATAGCAAGGAGAGACAAGAAGGCCTTCTTAAATGAACAATGCAAAGAAATCGAGGAAAACAACAGAATGGGAAAGACTAGAGATCTCTTCAAGAAAATTGGAGATCTCAAGGGAATGTTTTGTGCAAAGACGGGCATGATAAAGGACAAAGAAGGCAGGGACCTAACAGAAGCAGATGAGATTAAGAAGAGGTGGCAAGAATACACAGAAGAACTATACAGAAAAGATCTGAATGTCCCTGATAGCCATGATAGTGCGGTCACTGAACTTGAGCCGGACATCCTCGAGAGTGAAGTCAAGTGGGCCTTAGGAAGCATTACTAACAACAAAGCTAGTGGAGATGACAGTATTCCAGCTGAGCTATTTAAAATCCTAAAAGATGATGCTGTTAAAGTGCTGCACTCAATATGCCAACACATTTGGAACACTCAACAATGGCCACAAGACTGGAAAAGGTCAGTTTACATTCCAATTCCAAAGAAGGGCAACGCCAAAGAGTGTTCAAACTACTGCACAATTGTGCTCATTTCACATGCCAGCAAGGTGATGCTCAAAATCCTACAAGCTAGGCTTCAGCAGTATGCGAACCGAGAACTACTGGAAGTACAAGCTGGGTTTCGAAGAGGCAGAGGAACTAGAGATCAAATCGCCAATGTTCACTGGATCATGGAGAAAGCAAGAGAATTCCAGAAAAACGTCTATTTCTGCTTCATTGACTACGCTAAAGCCTTTGATTGTGTGGGTCACAACAAAATGTGGCAAATTCTTAAAGTGATGGGAGTACCAGACCACCTTACCTGTCTCCTGAGAAACCTGTACGAGGGTCAAGAAGCAACAGTAAGAACCAGACATGGAACAACCGAGTGGTTCAAAATTGGGAAAGGAGTACGACAAGGCTGCATATTGTCACCCTGCTTATTTAACTTATATGAAGAGTACATCATGAGAAACGCTGGGTTGGATGAATCACAGGTTGGAATTAAGATTGCCGGGAGAATTATCAACAACCTCTGATATGCAGACGATACCACCCTAATGGCAGAAAGCGAAGAGGATCTCAAGAGCCTCTTGTTGAGGGTGAAAGAGGAGAGTGCAAAAGCTGGTTTGAAACTCAACATTAAAAAAACTAAGATCATGGCATCTGGCCCCATCACTTCCTGGCATATAGAAGGGGAAGAAATGGAAGCAGTGACAGATTTTACTTTCTTGGGCTCCAAGATCACTGCAGATGGTGACTGTAGCCATGAAATTAAAAGACGCTTGCTCCTTGGGAGGAAAGCTATGGCAAACCTAGACAGCATAGTAAGAAGCAGAGACATCACCTTGCCAACAAAGGTCCGTCTAATCAAAGCTATGGTTTTCCTAGTAGTAATGTATGGCTGTGAGAGCTGGACTATAAGGAAGGCTGAGCGCCGAAGAATGGATGCTTTCGAACTGTGGTGCTGGAGAAGACTCTTACGAGTCCCCTGGACTGCAAGGAGGTCCAATCAGTCAATCCTAAAGGAAATCAACCCGGAGTGCTCACTGGAAGGACAGATACTGAAGCTGAAGCTCAAATATTTTGGCCACCTAATGCGAAGAGAAAACTCTCTGGAAAAGACCCTGATGCTGGGAAAGACTGAAGGCAAAAGGAGAAGGGGACGACAGAGGATGAGATGGCTAGATAGCATCACGGATGCAATGAATATGGACTTGAGCACGCTCCGGGAGAGAGCGCAGGACAGGAAGGCCTGGCGTGCTATGGTCCATGGGGTCACGAAGAGTCGGACACGACTGAACGACTGAACAACAACAACAGCTAAAACATCAGCTTTTGCCACTCTCGAGGTGATGCCACCCTGGCTTCAACACTGGCACACCAAGTTGGTGTTCTGAGCTTTCCCTGGCCTGTCCACCTTGAAGGTGGACTGAGAGGCCTGTGATTGTTCCAACCCATTGCCCCTGGTCAGCAACCATTGAGGCAAATTCTGCTAACCACACCCTCCGAAGCTGGCAATGATAGCTGATGATATAAGTTGGGTTAGCAGCCCATTACCTTCTAGGAGGTACTCCAAACGCATGCCGCATCTGCCAATCACTGAATGGTGGCATACCGGCTAAGCCCAAGCTGGGATCCACTGCTTGAGGAGGCCCTCCGACGGGCACAGAAAACCATGCTGCGCTCACAGTCGAACACCTGCACCGGTTCACAAACACTCCGACCATCTAACCAAGCGCATTCCTCCAGTAAAGTTGAGGAAGCAAGCTGGACCGATGATCATTATAGCTGGCAAATTGTGCCGCATGATCTGGGAAAGGTCCTTGCCTTTCCCACCCACACAGGTTGTTCCCTCCTAGATGCAGCACTGGAACCTGCAGGGGAACATGCACCAACCCATAATGGAACGGAGTGGGAAGAAAGCACTCTCGCTACAAGCTGCGCCGGTCAATCCACGAACACATGCACCGTGGAACAGGCTGCTCCGGGAGCTGCAGCTTGACGTATATGCGCTACGACCAGCTCGAAACAACAAGCTGTGTCCGGACATGAGAACGCGTGCGCACGGGTTGATGTCCAATACATTGATCAAAGAAAATAAATAAATAACTGTAAGGACAAGAAAAGAGATGCCGAGCAGTAAAGTCCACACTTTAGGAATGGACACAAGACCATAACTGTAAACTACCGGGAGGGCTACAACTGTTGCAGCTGAATGAGAGAGCAACACCCCAGGGCTCCCTGTCAACCCAGGTACAGAAGGCCCTTGTCCTGTGAGACATGAAGCGCAGCATGGCTTACACTACTTAAATACACAACACTCAACGAGAGCCTCTTAGCGTGGTTTCTGGAATTTCCAGCGTCTGGGTATTAGATGAAACATTGGCACTGGTGCTCAGCCTGCCGTTTGTATGCCTCATAAGAAAAACAGGCGTTACGCAGGAGGTGTGTTGCAAATTCAATACTACTACCCGATCCATAAGGATTGGATTGCGGGAGGACTGTGGTTTAATAATCTGAATGGAGGCCTGCCCCTCACACACAAGGAATTTAAGAATGGATGTAAAGCCTTGAATCAGCCTGCATGGGCAATGCTGTGTATAAGAGAATTTTGAAAAACGGGATTTCAAGAGAATGCTGCTATGCCATTTGCGCCCCATTGAGAAATGGCTGCTATGCCATTTGCGCCCTTGTTTTTTTGCCGTGATAGGCTATGTAAATATTTACGTAGCCTATCATGGCAAAAGAACAGGAACGCAAATGGCGGCCGCTGTAGCCACCGCCATTTGCGTCCATAGGCTCCACACGCCTGCAGATGCACCCAGCCGGAGGCTCCATGGAGTTGCTGCGGAGCAGAGATGTCTGGGTTAGGATTTTGGGGGGAGGTGCAGAGCGCCTCCCCCCCCACCGCAAATCACCCCTTCGAAAAGGTAAGTGACTTTTGCACATCCCTAATTTAAATCCTCGCCAAGGATGGCTGTAGAAACCCTGTCCAAGTGTCTGGAGTCATTGAGTGGCTGGATGGGAAGGAATATACTGAAACTGAACCCCAACAAAACCGAAGTACTTTTGGTGGGAAACAAGGGGAAGTTGCGGGATGCTGACCTGGTACTGAATGGGGTGCAGCTGACCCTGAAGGACCAGGTCTGCAGCCTGGGGGTCATTTTAGACTCCCAGCTGTACATGGAGGCTCAAGTGTCAGCCATGAGCAGGGCGGTGCTGTAATAGCTCCATCTGATACAGCGGCTGAGCCCCTGCCTCCCTAACCATCTGCTTCCCTTGGTAGTTCATGCCCTGGTCTCCTCTCACCTAGACTACTGTAATGTGCTCTATGTGAGGTTACTCTTGAAGACTGTTCAGAAGTTGCAGCTGGTGCAGAACGCGGTGACCCATCTGATTAAAGCAGCCGTCGTCGAGATCACATCACTCCAGTGCTGAAGGAGGTGCACTGGTTACCAGTTGTTTTCCGGGCCCAATTCAAGGCGTTGGTATTGACTTTTAAAACCCTATATGGTTCCAGCCCAGTCTATCTCAAGGAGCACCTCCAGCAACACCAGGGATGCTGTTCAACAAGATTGGCTTCAGTAGGCCTTTTGTCTGTCCCATCAGCCAGGACAGCTAGGCTGGTGAGGACTAGGGAGAGGGCCTTTTCTGTGGTGGCCCCCACTCCATGGAATTCCCTCCCTAGTGACCCCCACCATGCCCATCTTTGATGAGCTTCTGCTGGGCTTTGAAAACCTGGCTGTTCAGGCGGGCATTTGGGGTGGGTTAGGTTTTTTTTTTTTAGAGCAATGTTGTTTTGCTCAGTTGGTTATGTTGTATTCTGTTATTGTTATTGTGTTATTTGTATTGTATGCTGCTTAGAGTGGCCAAGTAGCCAGCCAGATGGGTGGCTAATAAATCTAAATCATCATCATCATCATCATCATCATCAGAATAATAATCAGAATGCAACAGATTTAGACTGCCCTTCCATCCCTAGTCACATCTAGCTTGGCCCTGGGGCTCCATTCTGTGATTTCCCCCCACAGTCTTCTGCTCTCTGTCTGTCCAATTTGCTTCCTTCTGTTCTTTCCATTTATAAATATGGCGCATATATATATATATATATATATATATATATATATATACACACATACATACATACATACATACATATATACACATACACACACACACACATATTGACAGCACATCTACTGATGAGGGTGGAAGAGGAAATGTTTAGCTTAAAATATATTTTTTAATATTCTATTGTTAGTCTTTCCATCTTTCTTATACATTTTACCTCAAGACTGGCTGCATCCACAGTGGATCCACAGCCTCCTTGTTGCTTTGCTGTTGTGCTGCTTTATGCCATCCCCCCCCCCCCCCATATAAGCTTTCAGACCTCCAGTGTGATTTTGAGCTTCTAGTTCAGGGATGAGGAACTTGTAATCCAAAAAATCTGGAGGGCCACAACTCCCATTAGCCCTCACCATTGGCTGTGTTGCCCATCCCAAGTTGCCCATCCCTACTACAGTTTTTACCGCAGTGGATCCCATACCATTGGGGTAATCTTAGAAGGAACCTTTATTGGTCCTTCCACAGTCAACATCCTGCCACAGAGAACTCTTTCTTTCATGAGACCTCGATTGAAATATAGTACATCAGTTGCCTATGTGTGCTCTGTTGTATTTCTTTCATGCACAGGAGTCTCCATAAATTTTAGTGGAGGGAGTTGATAGCTGTAAACATGTTACTCTATTGAAATGAAACGGGGAAGCCATTTCAAGTGGGTCAGCTCTGTGCTTGCCACTCTGTGTCTGCAACAGTTGGGTTCCTATTCATTAAAGGATCCAATCTTTGTTTGAAGAGGAAAATTGACTCATTTGGCTCTCTCCCAAGACATCCATCACAGAAAATATATGGTGGTGAAATCTTTTCTAGCAGCCACTTGGGCACACCAAACATCTTAACTGAGCTCTGTGTTTTACACTCTTGGATCTCCCGTCGAAAGACAATTTATGCTAAACTGTCTGAGTCAAGGGACATGGTGCTGCTAGCCAAAATGGCTGTTCCAAGTCAATTTCCCTCTCTCCCTCTAATACAATGTATCTGGTGTCCTGATATATTTAAGATGTGTATTTTTGGGTGTGGGCAGGGATGAGGGAAATGTACCATATAATTACCTCAGCACATGGGACAAGTTGCACCAGGGATACTATCTAGGGAGCAGACCAAGGTGACAGAAAGATGCTGGAGGAGAGAGCTGAGTGCTGCATGGCTGCCATACACCCCCTGAGATAGCCTGCTGCCTTCAGTGGATGATGCCGTCTATCTCCAGTATTTTATTTATTTATTATATTTGTTGCACTTACATTGCTCCCAAGGCTTTTACATGATCCTCCTCTGCTCCATTTTATCCTATTTTGAGGTAGATTAGGCCGAGAGTCAATGACTGGCCCGAAGTCTCCCAGTGTGCTTCATGGCCAAGTATAGATTAGAATCCTGGTCTCCTGAGCCCCAGTTCAATACTCTTAACTACTACAGTACATTAGGTCTCAGTATAATTCTTCAGTGTTGAAGAAAGATTCAACTGCCAGTCCAGTCAGTTTTTATACTTGAAATGGAAGAGGAGCACCGTCTTCTGTGCCTCAGTCAGCAAAATGTCCTGGGCCAGCCCTGAGAGGAAGGGAACTCAATACATGACTGCCATTTTTGGCAGTAGGTCTGTGTTGCTGCTATTCTTGGGATACAGCTTCCTAACAGCTTTTGCAACCCAGCATTAAGGAGGAAAATAACTATGCAGAGAGACCGTCTATTCAATTTTAATTATTGGAATAACTCTGCACAGAATTTTTTTCACAGCCAAGAAGCACCCTGGATATTTATAGCATCTGATGCAGATTATAAAAACAGGATAATCTTAGCTGCGAGATTTTGCAGCGAGTGAGAAGTGGATGCAGGGAGTCTGCCATGAGATGACAAATCACGAGGACAACCAGCATACAGTGGCTTGTATAAGGACCATGTCTGATTCAAAACAGGTGAGGTAAAGCTTACCCACTTTGTCCCGAGAATCCTGGAATGGTAGATAAAAATATATGCCTTCATCCAGCAATGAGCACAGCTACACAGAAAGAATAACAGTAGGTAATCCCCCTACTTTTGCAACCTTCAGAATCCAGTGCGAGACACTGGAAACAATAAAAACCAGTGGGTTAGATAGAGCAGCGCTGTGTTTCCATGACAACAGAAGGAGAAGCTAATGGAGGTACTGGATTTTTTTTAAAAAAGGGATCAGCTTTGCTCCACTTCAGTCCATGCAGGGCTCCACGAGCAGGTTCTCTGCACCAATAAAAATTACTTCACAGAACATACTTCCTGGTGGGGTGCAGGTTGGAGTGAATGTCATCGGATCTTACTGGCAGAAGCTGCTCAACCAATAAGAGAGCCTTCCCCCCTCTCCCCCCTTTCTCTTTTCCCCTGATAGTCCAGGAAAAAGGAAAGGAAAGGTTTCTCCTGCGCAAGCACCGGGTCATTACTGACCCCCTAGAGGGACACCGCTTTCGCTGGCGTTTTCATGGCAGACTGTAGCCGGGTGGTTTGCCATTGCCTTCCCCAGTCGTGACTACCTTTCCCCCAGCAAGCTGGGTACTCATTTTACCAACCTCGGAAGGATGGAAGGCTGAGTCGACGTGAGCTGGCTACCCGAGACCCGGCTTCCGCTGGGATTGAACTCAGGTCGTGGGGAGAGTTTCGGGTGCAATACTGCTGCCTACCACTCTGCACCACACGAGGTCCACCTGCATTTCAGGAGCAAGCTTCATTGAGCACAACGGGAGTTACTTCTGAGTAGACACACATATGCTTGTGCTGGGAAAGGGGCGAGGAGAACACAAAGATGGGAAACCAGCCCCCATTTTAACCCTCAGGATCTCTATAACGAAGGGTGGAAGTAGTTTCTTCCTAAGGCAATAAACCAAACGAAGGAGAATTGGAGCCTCAAGATAGCACTTTACTGCACTTAGAGCAATCCTATGGCTGCTAGTCAGTGGCTAGATGGCCATAGGATACTCTGGTTTTGGGGAACCAACCTTCCCCCCCCCCCGCTGCCTTGCAGGCAACTCAGAACAGCCCCGCACTCCACACACAGAAGAGGAGCATGGAACAGGAAAAACGGGGAGTTCTGGGGGGGCGTTCCAGGGCAGGGAAGGTGGAAATGCTGGTATGACACATCCTATGTGTCATCTGGCAGCCGCCTCCCGTGCTCTGCCTTCCTGCTGGTAGACAGCCGAAATCGTCTGTCTAGCCGCAAATGCAGGGTGGCTGAAGCATGCAGGGGATGATCCCCTCTGTGCTTCTCCTGCCCTGCATTGGATAGGTGGTCGCCTCCAGGTTCAGAGGGGGCCGCCTGTCCCTATGGGATTGCGCCCTCAGAGAATTGGGTTTAAGCTGTGCCATGCCGATTGAGGGGGATTTCTGTAAGTTCTGATGTGGGCATTCAGAGGGCAAGCATCATTGACCACATTGGGAGTTACTTCTGAGGAGACAGTAATGGGTTTGTGCAGGGATGGGAAACACACAGGAAACACCCTTTGACAGGTGTCATGGTGAAAGGCACACCCCTGGGCAGGGCTAGCCTACCCAAGGTCAATGAGGGGGCTAGGGCACGCAACAACTACACTGAGGAGAACCTGACTTAAGGAAAAGAATCAGACTTTAAGCAGTCTCAGGAAATCTGGGTTTTCTGCAATAAGCTCCTGGGTGGCTGCTGGATGGGCACAACGTCATGTATCCCTAACAACCTCCATACGCAGCCAGTTCAGAGTAAATCACTCATGGAAACAGGCCCCAGATGTAGTTGTTACCAGAATTAACTGCAGTGACAAATAGATGCAGCTGCTTCCTCTCAGAACCAACATGAAAGAAAATGTTGGAAGGGTGTGTATAGTAATGGCCAACTGCGTGTGTGTGTGTGTGTGTGTGTTGACAAGAAGGAAAGCTGCTGGATTTACAAACCCAGAACCCCTAGTCCATATGGCCTTAATCTGGAAGATAATTCATAAGCTTTATACCACTCATACCTCTGTTTATTTCTCCTTAGGAAACCTCCCAGCATTCCAAACTGCCACTCTTGGTTTCCATTTAACATCACAGCTACTGATGAAGGTGGCATCCAAAACACTTAGCTCTAAATATATTTTGAAATTACTCTGCTGTTAGTCTATCTTTTGTTTATTTTTAACTTGACTGACTGCATCCATAATGGATCCAGAGCCTCCTTGTTGCTTTGCTGTTGTGCCGCTTTACACTTCTCTCTCTCTCTCTCTCTCTCTCTCATTCTCTCTCTCTTCATTTCAACGTTTCCCCAAAGTTTGGGAACTTCGGACCACTTCCAAATCATTAAACTTCTTACAGACGACCATGTATCCAAGCATGGTTTAATGCAGCCTAAAAATGGGCTAAATTAAATATTTAAACACCAGATGCTAAATGCTCTCAGTTTAGCCAAAGTACAAAAGTTCAAAATACAAAATGCTCCTCCCCATCTATCTCCCCTTGCTGGATAAGAGAGGAGAATGGGAGGGAGCCCAATATACTGGCCTCCCAACATTGTGGGGTGGGGGTGGGGGAATGGATATGTAAAAGGGGAAATAACCCCCCCCACACACACACACACAGAGCTATGAAGTCTTGGTAGGATCTTGGCCTTTGACTGCCACTTCTTTTCAAACCCTCCCCATAGCCCTCTCTTTTATGATTAGTTTGCTGGATGATACTGGGCAGCTAAACTAATTGTTTTAGATCTGTTAGGGAACAATCCTATCTGGATCAATGGTCGCCTCCGAGCCTGCGTGCAACTGCATATCCAGTGCAGTGCAGGAGAAGTGGTGAGGAGCGGATCTTCTCCTTGCTCTCCCAGCCCTGCTTTTGTGGCTAGACAGCCGATTTTGGCTGTCTAGCCTCAGGACCGTGGAGTGTGGGAAACGGCGGCTGGACGACATATAGGATGTGTTGTACTGGCATTTCCGACCTCCCTGTCCCGCCCCACCCCCGGGAACGCCCCATTTTCACCGCTCCGTGCTGCTGTTAGGAGCACGGAGCACGGGGCCGAGCTGCGCTGCCTATGAGGTGGCATGGGGTGTGTGTGTCAGTTCTTCTGGAACCGAGCTCAGACAGCAGGCTCTGAAGTCAGTTCCCGAAAACCGACCTATCCTATGGCCATCTAGCTACTGACTAGTAGCCATAGGATTGCGGCTTTATTGTGTTTTAAAACTTTAATTGCTGCTAGGTTTTACTTAGGTTTTTACTCTTATACTGTAGTTTTAAATGTTTAAGTTTTATATTGTATTTTATGTTGTATTTTGTGGTTTTACTTGTTGTGAATTGCCCAGACAGCTTCAGCTATTGGGCAGTACAGAAATGTAAAAAAGCAAATGCAGGCTCACGACACAAAGTCTGGAGCTGAGCAATAGGGACCCCCACCTCAAATTAAGCCCCTGCTAGGAAGTCCACCTCTGGAAGTTTGCTGTGGCGGTTCATACGGTAAGTGCAAATTCTCTCACCAGGACAGGAGAGAAGACGTGACAAACTTTGAGGCTCAGCTGGCAAGCGGGCGTTCTACCAGTGAAATGCATCATCCTCTCAAGAAAGGTGGCAATTTAGGGAGACTTGGGGACTGAAAGATGTCAGGGAGGTGGACCTTCTAGCTGAGTCACACAGCCATTGCTTCATTACCTAAGACTTGGGTCCTGAGGCATAATTCTTAGAAAAACTAGGCTCTTGCAAGATTTATTGGCCAGGAGCAGATTTCATCTTTAACTTTCTCTTATACTGTGCATAGTCATTTCATTTTATTTTGAGGGAGGGGCTGTTCCACATTGAGGTGTACCTTAGTGGCAGAGCACATGCTTTGCATGTAGAAGGTGCCAGGTTCAATCCCCGGCATCGCTAGGTAAGGCAGGAAAAACTCCTGCCTTAAACCCTGGACAGCTGCTGCCCATCAGGGTTGACACAATACTGGGCTAGATGGGCCAGTGTTCTGACTAGTCCTTTCTTCCTCCCATGATGCCACCACTCCTCCACTCCTGCCCTTGGTGGCTGCCCTCCTCGCCCTCCACAGCCACAGCTGCAGCCACCCTTCTTCTCTTCCCCCACCTCTTCCTCAGTGTCTCACTTTGAGAGGTCCTTCATCAAAGCTAGCAAGGCATTCTGGGTGAGGCACCATGGGAGCAGCCAGCAGGGCTTCCCAGGGAGGCCAGGAGGAGGAGCCAGAGTGCTGCCACCTTCAGGGAGTTGGTGCCCCAGGAGGCTGCCGAGTTCACCCACCCTTGAGGCAGCCCTGGCAGTCAGCGTGGGCAGTGGTGGCTTCTCTCTTTGTCAGGAGCATGATGCAAGGAGAAGGCTTGAAGGAGGTTCTCCAACTGCAGGAGCCTGTCGTGGCTGTCTAGACCAGTCACTACCACATCTGTGAGGAAGGTTCTGCACATGTGGTCACTCATTAAAAGATCAGTGTGTGAATTAGTCCAAGGAGCTGGGAAAACTGGTGTGAGAGGTAAAGGGTCATTTCTACCTTGCCAATTTAGCTCAACTGCGCAATAAATCTGAAAGACCGTATTCTCCCTTATGAGCCTACTTGTTAGGGATGTACGAAACCCCGCTTACCTGGCTCTGCCGGGTTCCACTGGGGGGGGGGAGGCGCTCCATCCCTCCCCCCGGAATCCTGGCCGGCCGGCTCCGCCAGCAGCTGGACATCCGGCCGCTGGCTAGCAGGGGCACAAATGGCGGTAGCCATAGCCACCGCCGTTTGCATCCCTGAATTCAGACGTGATAGGCTACGTAAGTCTTAACATAGCCTATCACGAATGGGGGGGGGAACAGACTGCAAATGGTGGCGGCAGCCGAAGCCGCCGAAGCCGCCGCTGGAGCTGCCGCTGTCCGGAACATCTGCCCCAGGTAAGTCTTGTCCCGGGGGGGATCTGCGGGGGGTGACGAGAGGGTGGCAGGCCGTTCCGCCATGGAGTTCGGGGGGCTGAATGCACTGGCATTCGGCCTCACCAAGATCTGTGGTGGAATTCTCTGACATCTCTACTACTTGTGCCCTGAGATCTTCAGGGGAGGCCTGTCAGTGTGGAAACTGAGCCAATAGAGCCCCAGAGCAGTTCTGATTCTGAGGAGGAACAGCAATCGGTGAGAGAGGAGCTCGCTCATCTCTCACAAGCACAGCAGCTGGCAGAGATTCCTCCTGCCAGCATTCCTGGGATAGATAGTGACCCTGGCAGTGAGACAGCGCTGGAGGGGGGCTTGCGGGACGCTCGGCACAGACACAGGGAGCGGCGACAGATGGAGGGCGTGGAAAGGAGGTGTAGCGCTTGTTTGGTGTGCAAACAACGGTCGCATCCCGAGGACCCAAGGGAAAGAGGGAGGATCTCTCCCAAGCCCATAAGTTCAGGGTCTTCCCATGATTCTCCTTCAAATGGGGACCAACTGCCTTACTTGAAGCTTAGGACACTCTGCTATCTTTCCTAGGGGTGCACGAAAGTCACTTACCTGGTCTCGCAGCTTTTCGCGGTGGGGGGGAGGCGCTTCGCTGCTCTCCCCCTGAAGTTCAGGCCGGGGGGGAGGCTTCCCGCCTTGCCCGGCCGAAATTCAGGCCGGGGGGGAGGCTTCCCGCCTTGCCCGGTCGAAATTCAGGCCGGGGAGGAGGCGCCTCGCCTCGCCCGGCCGCGAAATTAAAAGTTTAAAAAAAAAAAAAGACCCCGTGATAGGCTACATGACGATTAACGTAGCCTATCACGGCTAGATCTGCCAAGTCAGCCGTGATAGGCTACGTAAATCATCACGTAGCCTATCACGGGTGACTTTAAAAAAAAAAAAAAGTGCGTACGCAAATGGCGGCCCCGATAGGGAGCCGCCATTCGCGTTCCTTATTTGGTCGCTGTAGTCTACGTAAATCTTTACGTAGACTACGGCGAAAATAAGGGCAACGCAAATAGCGTTGCCCTTATTTTCGCCATAGTCTACGTAATCTTTACGTAGACTACAGCGACCAAATAAGGAACGTGAATGGCGGCTCCCTATGGGGGCCGCCATTAGCCGTACGCGCTTTTTTTTTTTAAAGTCACCCGTGATAGGCTACGTGACGATTTACGTAGCCCATCACGGCTGACTTTGCAAATCTAGCCGTGATAGGCTACGTTAATCGTCACATAGCCTATCACGGGGGCGTTTTTTTTAATTTACTTTTATTGGAATGGCGGCGGCGGCAGCCGGTCGAAAGATCGGCTGCCGCCCCCGCCCCTGACGAAGACCCGACGAACCGCCGCCGGGACCCGCCGCTGGGAGGGACATTCGGGAAAGGTAAGTCCCGTCTCGGGGGGGGGGTGCGGGGTGCGGGGTGTGTGTGGAGAATTTGTCCCCGAAACTTTTTCGGGGGGCCGAACACGTTGGCGCTCGGCCCCCCGAGGTTTCGGGGAGAAATTCTCCGCCAACCCTAATCTTTCCCCAGTGCTGTTCCTTGCTTTGGCGCTAGCTACTAGTATTCTGAAAGAGTCATAAAGTAATAAAGGCATAAAGTCTTGGAAAGAATTCCTCGTCTGTGTCCTGAGTTGGCTATTGGTGGGGACTGCAAGAGGCAGCTAGGGCGCTCCTGACAGCTTGGTCCCCATTCCTCTTTTTTCCCCCTCTCTTCTCCTACTGCCTCTGGAGGCTGCCATGGACCCGGCGGTGCAAGCTCTCGCACAAGAGAACCAGGCTTTTCGTGATTAAGCAGCTCAACTGATGACTGCCGTACAGAGTCTGCAAGCTGCGGATCAACGCCCACCACCTCCGATTCCCCCCCGCCACGAGTGAGAAAGGACTTTTCCAGATTTTCCGGGACCAATCAGAGCTGTACATGCACCTACGACCTGAGGATTTCCTGACAGAACAGTTTTGTGTGGGCTTCATCATTAACCTGCTTTCAGGCGTGGCAGCTAGATGGGCTTCGGGTCTCCTTCTCACTAATGACCCCCTGCTTGGGGACTATCAAGGTTTCAAGACAGCGATGGCCAGTTTTTTTGGTGACCCCCTGCGCACGCAGATGGCTTCTTGGGAGATTCGCCGCCTCAGGCAGGGGAAGGACTCAGTTTCCAGCTACACGACAACTTTTTGCTTGCTGCTGCAGGATTTACAGTGGAATGATGCCGCGCTGGTGGCTCAGTTTTTGGATGGTTTGAATGACGGGATCTTGGATGAGTTGGTGCGCACGCCCAGCCCGCCTACTTTGGAGGACCTCATCCAGACCTGCCTCCAGATAGATAGTTGGCTGGAGGGGCGCCAGCAGACCCGGCAGGGCGTCAGGGGCCGAGATTTCCCTCCTCCCATTCCCCCACGTTTCCTGCTCCCTCCCCCACCCCTGCGGTGGGGGCAGATGAGACCCCAATGCAGCTGGGAGCTACCCAAGCCCCGCCACCGCCGGAAGAACTACAGCGGCGGTGCGCGGAGCGCCGATGCTTTCAGTGTGGAAAGCTGGGACATGTCGCCAAAACCTGCTGCGCTAGACCCGTAGCCCCACTGCCTCCCCCCTCCTTCCTCCTCCTCCTCCTCCTCGTCCCCAGGCCTGACTAGGCTGCCCCCCAAGCCTGTTGGGGGCCTCCAGTGTGGGGGTCGGTTCCCCACCAGGTGGGTGCCTTCCGCAACCCCCCACCCTCCCATCTGCTATTGCCGGTTGACCTCTGCTCCTCCCAGTGGGGTGGGGTGGAGGCCCTAGCTTTACTGGACTCTGGAGCTACGACCAGTTTCATGGATGAAATGTTCGCTCTCTTCCACAAGATTCCTACTCTGCCTCTTCCTGCCCCCTTGGCAGTGGAGACCATCGATGGGCGTCTTCTTTCTTCGGGCACGGTGACCCGGATTACAGCTGCATTCACTCTGTGTGCCCAGTTCCACATTGAGCAGATTCAGTTTCACTTGGCCAAGGTTCCCCAATACCCAATCGTGCTGGGTGTTTCCTGGCTCTCTAAGCATAATCCTCAGATTTCTTGGGGGCTTCAGCAAGTGGAGTTTGCATCTCCCTACTCCCGGGAGCATTGCCTCCTGACTGAGGCGCCAGTCCCACTCCAGGCCTTAACCCTTTCCTCCCCCTCCTCGTCTGCTTCTGGCAGTTCTTCAGCTACCGTGATCCTCCCAGAGAAGTATGCGGCTTTTCGGGATGTTTTCGACAAGAAGGAGGCCGACCAGCCCCCCCCATCCTTTTGACTGTGCCATTAACCTCATTCCTGGGGTGACCATCCCCACTGGCCGGCTGTATTCGATGTCGGAGCCGAAGCTTCGAGCTCTGCAGGAGTTTTTGGACACAAACCTCAGACGTGGCTTCATTCGCCCCTCCTCCCCTGCCTGCGCCCCTACCATGGTTGTGCACAAGAAATTGGGCGAACTCCACCTGGTGCATGATTTCAGAGCTTTGAATTCGGTCTCGATCCCTGACAAGTACCCCCTCCCCCTCATACCGGAGATGCTGGAGAGCCTGGGGCGAGTCAAGATTTTCACAAAGTTGGACCTGCATGGTGCCTACAGTCTGATTCGCATCCAGGAGGGGGATGAGTGGAAGACCTGTTTCAACCCCCGGTATGGAGCGTATGAATACCTAGTGATGCTGTTTGGGCTCGCCTGCACCCCCCCACGTTTTCGCGTTTTATGAATGACATCTTCCGGGACTATTTGGACACTTTCCTCATTGTGTATCTCGATGATTTACTTATATTTTCTGAGGACCTCCATGCCCATCAGCACCATGTCTCCGCCATCCTCCAGTGCCTCCACGAGCACCATCTTTATGCCAAGCTGGAGAAATGTGTGTTTGACCTAACCTCTTTGGACTATCTTGGCTACATTATCTCAGCTGATGGTATCAGGATGGATCCTGCAAAGGTCCAGGCTGTCCTCTCCTGGCAGGCTCCATCCACCAAGAAGGACTTGCAACGTTTTCTGGGGTTTGCTAATTTTTAAAGAAAGTTCCTGCCCAGCTTTGGTCTACTGACATCTCCTCTCACGGACCTCCTTAAGGGCAGGAAATCTCCTTTTCATTGGACGCCATCTGCCCAACAGGCTTTCGAGGAACTTGAGAAGCTTTTTAGTTCTGAGCCGATCCTGTTACATCCAGATCTGAGGAAGCCTTTTGTAGTGCAAACTGATGCCTCTGACTTTGCGGTGGGGGCAGTGCTTTTTCAGCCAGATCGGGTGGGCGGTGGATTGCAACCCTGCGCCTACCACTCCAGGAAGCTGAACATGTCAGAGAGGAATTATACCATCTGGGAGAAGGAACTGTTGGCCATCAAGTCTGCTTTGGAGACCTGGCGTCATCTTCTGGAGGGGGCACAGCACCCAGTCGAACTTAGAACCGACCATCGCAACCTGGAACATCTTCAGACAGCCCGTGCCTTAAACCAGCAGCAGATTAGATGGTCGCTTTTTTTCCCCCCGGTTCCACCTTAAGATTTGCTATGTGAAGGCCTCCGACAAGCTACAAGCAGATGCTCTTTCTCGTAAGCTGGACCTCCAGCCAGGGGGTGAGGGAAATCCCACCCCTCTGATTCTTCCCCCCCAGAGCCTGGTGGCAGCTGCGGTGCCTCACTCTTGGGAGGAACTTATTCACTCTGAACAGGCTCAGGATGCTTTTGTCCGCACAAAAGTGGAGGAATTAGGGCTAGCCTCTGGCCTCCCCCACTCTACCCCCTTCTCTTTGCAAGGTGACCTGCTTTACCATTCCAGCCAGGTCTATGTGCCTTCTAGACCCCTCCACGAGAAGGTCCTCCACCAGTGCCACGACTCTCCCACCGCTGGGCATTTTGGCTTCGCCAAGACCCTGCACAGAGTGACGTGGGATTTTTGGTGGCCTCATGTGTGTCGGGATGTCAAGACCTATGTCATCTCCTGCCCAACCTGCCAGCGGGCGAAGACCCCCTCAGGCAAGCCCGCAGGCTTGCTTCACCCCCTGCCTACCCCCTCAGGACCTTGGAAACTGCTCTCCCTTGACTTCATCACTGACTTGCCTCACTCACATGGTAAGACCACTATTCTGGTGGTGGTGGATTTGTTTTCTAAGATAGCCCATTTCATCCCCTGCTCTGGGTTGCCCACAGCCAGGGAGATGGCGGAGCTTTTTTTGGCGCATGTTTTCCGGCTCCACGGATGGCCCGAGGGTCTCATTTCAGATAGGGGCCCCCAATTCACTGCCCATTTCTGGAGGGAGCTACTTGGGCTTCTCCATGTGACGCTCCGTCTTTCCTCCACCCACCATCCACAGATGGACAGTCAGACTGAGCGCACCAATGCGACTCTAGAGCAATATTTGCACTGTTATGTCAATTACCAGCAAGATGACTGGTTTTCCTTGCTGCCTCTCGTAGAATTTGCTTATAACAATGCCTGCCATGCTTCCACCCACCAAACTCAATTTTTTGCCAATTTTGGTTACCACCCCAAGGCTTTCCTATCCACCCTAGCTCCCTCTTCGGTGCCGGTGGCCCATGACTTTTTAGAGGAGTTGCGAGCAGTACACCACCTCTTATGGGACTCCCTCGAGCAAGCCAAGACAGCCTACAAGGCCTCTGTGGACCGGTGGTGCCAGACGGGTCCGTCTCTGCAACTGGGGGACTGGGTTTGGTTGTCCATCCAATACCTCCCCTCTCACTCGCCCACAAGGACGCTTGCACCTCGCCGCACGGGGCCTTTCCAGATTATGGCCCAGATTAACCCTGTTGCTTTTTGCCTGGTTCTCCCCCCGTCCATGAAGATCCATCCCGTTTTTCATCGGTCCTTGCTGTCCCCCCTGGTTTCTGGCGACCCTCATCGCTCGACCGGCTCCCCCCCCCGCCACCAGTGCTGGTGGAGGGGGAGGAGGAGTTTGAGGTCGCGGAGATTCTGGATTCCCACCTTTCTTGCAGACGCCTGCAATATCTGGTGGACTGGAAGGGGTACGGGCCAGATAAGCGATCCTGGGACCCCATGGAAAATGTGCATGCTCTGTTGCTGCTGAGGCACTTCCACCAGCTGTACCTCCACAAACCTGGGGCCCCAGGGGAGGAGCACAAGGGGGGGGCCTCATGGGAGCGGGGATGATGTCAGGGTGGAAACTGAGCCAATAGAGCCCCAGAGCAGTTCTGATTCTGAGGAGGAACAGAAATCTGTGGGAGAGGAGCTCGCTCATCTCTCATGAGCACAGCAGCTGGCAGAGATTCCTCCTGCCAGCATTCCTGGGATAGATAGTGACCCTGGCAGCAAGAGAGCTCTGGAGGGGGGCTTGCTGGATGCTCGGCACAGACGCAGGGAGCGGCAACAGATGGAGGGTGCCGAAAGGAGGCGCTCTGCTCATCTGGCGCTAAAACAACAGTCATGTCCCAAAGACGCAAGGGTAAGAGGGAGGATCTCTCCATAGCCCATACGTTCAGAGTCTTCCCGCGCTTCTCCTTCAAATGGGGACCAAGTGCCTTACCTGAAGCTTAGGACACTCTGCTATCTTTCCCCAGTGCTGTTCCTTGCTTTGGCGCTAGCTACTAGTATTCTGAAAGAGTCATAAAGTAATAAAGGAATAAAGTCTCAGAAAGAATTCCTCGTCATCTGTGTCCTGAGTTGGCTATTGGTGGGGACTGCAAGAGGCAGCTAGGGTGCTCCTGACACGGCCCTATTCGCTGTCCCACCACCATCACAGGCATGTCTGGTGGGAACGCAGGAGAGGGCCTTCTCGGTGGCCACCCCAAGGCTCTGGAACTCCCTTCCCAGGGAGGTGAGAGTGGCACCCTCCTTGGTATGTTTCTGTAGGCAGGTAAAAACATTTTTGTTCTGGCAGGCCTTTAGGGATATATAGTCTGGACCTGTGAGAATATGATGGATTGGTACCATTGTTTATATTGTTGTTGTCTTTTAACGTTTTGATATTTTATACAATTTTAATATTATTGATTATTTAATTATATTTTTAACTTTTGTATACTTTTATTTATACTTCTATTTATAGGTTTTAATGGTACAAGCTTTAATGATGTAAAGCCGACGTGTCCCGGTATTGGGAAAAAGGTGGGATATTATTATTATTATTAATAATAATAATAATTCAACTTGCCCAAATTAATAGGACATGTCCTTATGAAAATGTTTGGTTAATTTAATTCCTGCCCAAATACCAATTCAATCTTGAAGTCCAGAAAGTTCAGTGAAGACCCTAACACAGTGATGGCTGATCCCAGTTTTGTAGAACCTTCATCAGGTACCAAATTAAAAGTGAACCTCAGCAACTCTCTCTCTCCCTCTCTCTCTCTCTAAAATTATTTCTAGGTCTCTGTTAAGGGTGAAGCCCTCTCAGTGTCTATATCCGTCTTCCATGTATTGGTTTGTGATTACACAATTATAATAACTACTGTGATAACAATCCTGCAGCTTCTGTGTGCTGTTTCATCTGCAACTGTTTGTGCAAATGGTATCTATAAAATTAAGGCTCCTACTATCCAGCTAAGAAAAGCAGTCCAGGACACATTGGATGATGGAATGAAAGCAACATTTACCTAAGGATTTGAGTGCACCGAAGTTTAAATGATGCCCCTGTTTAAATAAGAAAGGAAGATGAAGAGGGGAAAAAAGGTGTTAAAAAAACCCTCATCACCTGAATGTGCAGAGTCTTGCTTAGATTTAAAGAAGCTTCCATTGTGGAATACAGCTGCATTAAATCTGTAATTACAGGATGGTTTCTTTTCAGGCATATTACATATATAATGGGAAATGGGGGTTGGGTATGTTGGTAGAAGGAAATCCTTCCATCTCCCATTGTGTTATCTAATCAGCTCTGATCGTCTTGAATTAGAATTTTTCTTTCAAAACGATGAAGCTCCCTGCAGGAGCAGCCTACTTTTCAATCATGATAAATAGATTCCAGTTAAAATTAGAATGGTCCTAATTTTTTTTTTAAAAAAAACTTCTTAAAAAATCATCCGATTGTGCCAGAAACCATGTCATTCTTTGAGAAAGAATCTCTAACATGTTGATTGTATAATTTGGAGTTCTTTTCCTTTTTAACCACAAAAAAAAAAATGTTTCCCTTGCTAGGCTTAGCCACATCAAGCTCTCAAATAATTCTTTCCCCCCTCATTTTTATATTCTTTGACAAGAACAGCGAGCAGTCAAAAGTTATAGGCATGATGAGCTATATAGTAGTTGGAAAATATTCACAGATCAAGCTGTGATTGAATAGTACTATAGATAAACAAATCTCATTTCACCATGCATAACAAAATGTGCTTCAACACAAGTCACATCCAAACTTTTGCACTGTATTTCTTTCAAGACTGAACACTACTTGCAAGACTGAATGTTACGTACATGCTATTTCTTTCCAGACTGAATGTTACTTGCATGTATTTTAGCAATAATGATAGTTAGCAATGCTGCAGTGATTCAAACCAAGTAACTTTATTCATTTCCAACAGCAGATAAGTCCTGAAGATCTATGATTCCCACAACAAATCCAGTAAAGGAGTTACTTTAGTCTTGAACATGCTCTTGCATATCATACTAATAGTGTGAGTATTAAATATACTGTGCAATAGAATCATCCATAACACAGAGTTTATGCTGCCAATGTTGTGTTATTTCAGCTAATTCTATCTCCTGGAGAAGTAGCTGAATATGTAGATCAGTGGTTTTAAAACTGTGTTGTGGGAAACCCCATAAGCTTATGAGGAGTTCCTGAATGAGAAGGTTGGTAGCACAAGCTTCCTATTGTCAGGGCTGGCCCATGGGCAGTAATCTGAAATCAATTACAAACTGGGGACCAGGAGACCTGGGACAAGCCAAAAGTCAGGATCTAAGAGTAAGTCAGGACCAAAGGCCGAGCCAGAAGTCAGGACTGAATGACAAACTAAGAGGTAGGAATGTGGAGCAAGCCAAAAGACAGGACCAAAGATTAACCACACGGATTCCCCACTGTCTGTTCCTGTGGGGAATCCGTGGTGGGGGGAGGTGATCCTTTCCTCCCCCCCAGAATCCTCCAGAGCGGTTCTGCTCTGCTCGGATTCTGGGGGGGGGGAACTGGCTTGGGGGTGCTTACCTTCCCTCCTGCCAGCCAGAGCCGCTCGCATCCTCCCTATCCTTGCCAATTGCCTTTAAAAAAAACTATTTTTTTTTTTAAAGGCGATCGGGAGAATGTGCCCATAGACTTATACTCAAAATAGAGTGGTGGATCTTGCGGATAAGCCTATGGACACATAGATTTATACGCAAGATTCATGACTCTATTTGCGTATTAGACTATGGGCACATCCTCCCGATCACCTTTTTTTTTTTTAGGACAGTTTTTTTAAAGGCAATCGGCAGGGACAGGGAGGAGGTGAATGACTCTGGCTGGAAGAAGCAGCCGAGTGCCATTCCACCTCCAGTCCTCCTGGAGCAGAGGTAAGTGGTCCTGATCCGCTGTGGATTCCTGAGGCCGGATTCCAAAGAATCCAGCCTCATTTGAATCCGCAGCGGATTTCTCTGGCATCCCTACTTAAAAAGGGATTATATTCACAGTGGATAAGGCTATTGTAGCAGACCTCAAGTTCCTCAAAATGTAATTAGATCCAAACAACAGGGCAAGATTAACACAAATTTATAAAATGAAGAAAAGGATAAGTGCAGAATTCAGATAATAAAGGGAAGTCAATACATATAACAATGATTCCAGAATAAACAAATGCTTCCAGCACCTATGTAAATACAGTTTCAACAAACAGTAACACTTATGCCACAGTGAGTCTGCTGCAGTTCTGTCTCTCCTTCCCCTGGCCTCTGGATCTGCTGCAGATTCCTGATTCCAAAGAATCTGGCCTCATTTGAATCTGGAGCAGATTTCTCTGACCTCCCTACCAAAAATACAGGAATACAGCAGAGCTTAGGAAGAACCAATGCAAGCCTCAGCTGGAACAGGAAGTCCCCTTATATGCCTTCCTGTCCTTCCTGCCTTAACAGAGAAGCTGCAGTTCAGTGGTTCACCACATGGGGCAGCTGCACACAGATTGTATTGAAGCTATATATAACAGTCAAACAATGCACGATTAAGATACGATTGCTAGGGCAACTCATCAGTCAATCCCTCTCATTTTCCATGATGTCAACATTCACAGTAACTTACTGCAGTGTGTGTGTGTGTGTTCTATTCCCCCTCCATGTAAAGTAGTTGGAGAGCCAATGCATGGACATTTAAGAACAAATTATTTGGTGCAAGGCTTCCTGTGACTAGGGATGGGTGAGAATTTTGTTTGCTTAGGGTTTTTTTTATAAGAACTTACAAAAATATCTTCATAAACCAGATGGAGAGAATTTGAAATGGAAAAAAAAAGGAATGTGGGAGAAAGCAAAACTGACAAATGAAACGATCCAGAAAGAGGGCTTTGAGTGCTAAGCTCTTAATTCTGGACTTCCGGTAAGGAGCCATGTCGTCCTGGCAGTGACTTGTGGGGCTCTGCAGGTCGCTTCTTTCAAACAGCTGTGAAAAGGCTGAGAAACTCCCCCCTGCCCGGAAAATAAAGGGGAAGCCTGCAGTACCATCCAGATGAAATCTTAGAAGAACAGCTGTCTTTGTGGAGGATGCAAAGGGGCTCAAAACAAAGGTCAGTCTCTGGAGATAAACACATACTGAAACGCTGTTTTGAAACTCTTAATTAATTAAGAAAATATAAGGAGGGCGTGCTCCAATCTTAGATAGTATTTGGAAACTTAAACTAGCATCAAGCACCACTTGCACAGCAAAGAGTGAAAGTATGGCAGTTGTATAAAACTAACCTGAATTAAAATCAAGGAGTTGCAGACTTTTACAAAGTGAATTTAGCTCAAGAGTGCTAAGCTCTTAATTCTCTGGCTTTGAATCCCTGTCCATTCCACCACGTTTGTGCTGCTGAACTAGGCTTGCCACCTCTTTTTTTGGGGGGGGGGCTCCTAATCTTTAACAACAACATGGCAGGCATGTACAACATGGCCTCATGCTGGAGGATAGCATCCCCATGCTGGGAATAGCTGGTGCAGATGTGTTAGAATGTTGTTCCGTTCATTTTGAATAAGAACTTGCTAAAATCCACACATTTCTTGAAAAACAGGATGCAAAGAGCTTATGATTTAAACCATTTGAATGTGGGAGAAAGTGAAAGTGACAGATTTGTCTTTCCCTACCTGTGACCCAGGTGATGGCAAATTCGTTGTCTTCTAAATCATTGGTCTTTTCTTGCTGCAAGGAGGGTTGCGTGCGGCAGGAAAACAGCCACCGTACAAATATATGGCAAAAAAGTAAGAAGTGGGACCCCAAATGCACCTTTATGCTAAAGATGGGCCTTGGGATTGAAAAAGTTGAAGATCTAAATGCCAACCATGGCCAACTGATGAAGGAACACTCATCATGTGAAAAAGAGCCCTTAATTATAGCTTTTTTTGCTGCACTGGTATAAAGCATTATCTGCTGGTGGCATGTACTATAGAAGCATGTTGTTTGCTTGGCATACACGACTTTGGCATCTCTACAAGTACTTGGCCTAATTGATCTTGAATGTTCTAGTTCATTTACCACAAGGGCTCCGAAATTAGAAAAAAACCAACCGGCACTGCACCCTCATCCACCTCTCTTTGCAAATAAGTGTTTTATTCATCAGTATCAATGGGAAAGCCATGAAAACTATAGTCAGCATATCCATCTGGGCTGGTAGGTGGTTGAAATGTAAATTATAGTGCTGAAAGTCTACCAACACAAGGGAGAAAGGAAAGGAGTGAAGCATGAGACAGAAAAAGAACACACCTGAATAACAGAATGGCTGAGAGACTGAACGATTCAAAAAACACCTTTGCTTTACATTTGGTTGTAGTAGAATAAAGCTTTCTCAACTATTTCTCTTATTTGGGCCCTGTCCTACTCCACCCCCAAATCGATAGCGTCAGATGACGCATGCTGCTCTCCATAGCTAGCCTGGAATTTCTTGCCCTAAATTCATTCCCCCCCCCAAACTCATTTTATGTTGGATTTTCCTGCCGCAGTGGCTTCAGTGCTATTCAGGAGTCCGTGTGACCTCAGCTGGCTTCAGCGTGGGCTGGTGAAAGTGGTGCTGATCGGCAGAAGGGAAAGTAGCATGGGGTGGGGGCATGGGGAGAGCAGAGAGGTAAACATGTCTACCTGGAAGTAACTCATTACCTTCAGTTCCACTTTGCCAGCCCTGCTGTTTTAAAACTGTGCAGCTACGAAGGAGCACAGCTGAGAAACGGTGGATGCCTGTTGATTGGAAGCTGTGCAGCTAAGAAAGGGTGGATGCCAGGACAGATGATTTTCATGAACATATACACAGACACACTTGATTGAGCCTGTGTTTGTTGTGGGGGGAGCCTGTTGACTGGGAAGATAATGTACATCAAAGACAACATGCTAGTTGCTCTCCCTCCTCTCTGGCTCCACGATCTCTGCTCTCAGCGCCACTCGCACTCCTACTCATTCCTCTCATTCTCTGGGCAGCGGCTGTCTGCTTGCCAGTTCACACAATGCAGAATGTGTGTGTGTATGTGGTATATGTGAGGTTTCTCATAAATGTCTACTCATAAGCAAGTCCTCCATTGCACTTCTTTGAACAAACCTCCACCCATTGGGTGCCCCACACCTATGCAATTGCTGATGTTCATTTCTACTTGCTCCAGGACTAGCCCACCCCACCCTACCCCAACTAGTGCGGCTTTGGTTCCTGTATATACCACAAAAGTGGGGGAATGCAGCACTGCGTGTACCATGGAAAGAGCTAATTGGATTCTGTGAACGTGCAGATTTTGCCTAAACGCTTCACAAAGTGTTTCGGTTTAGATTGGCCCTTGGTGATATTATCTAGTCCAGGTGTTCATAATCTAAGGCCCATGGCCAAATCCAGCCTGTCTGGAGTCAAAATCTGACCCTCCATGGTTCTGTGGATGGCCATGCCCCCTTCCACTGCCCCATCCTCTTACTCCAACCATGGATTGTTTAGTAGGCTTTTGTGCAGCTTTTCCCCATTTGAAGAGGTTGAAATGCCTCTCCTAAGGCTTAGTTACTTGTAGTAAGAGCTTTAATCTACAATATGCTAGTATGTTTTTGTACTTGGGGCCTTGGCCCCTTTGGCCCCGTGCATCACTGGTATGGCCTCCACCCCCATTTCAGGCTTTCTCTGAAATGGAATTGAGCCCTCAGGCTGAAAGAGGTTCTGCACTCCTAGGGATGCTGGAGAAATTTGAGACAGAGTAAAATGAGCTCAGATTGCTATGAATCCAACCTGTGGAATCCGCTGCGGAGTGGCCCCCTTAGGCCACATGGAAACTTACTATGGACTTCCAGAAGCTTTTTTATTTTTATTTACCTTCTGGAAAATTTAGGCATATTTATTCCTGGGAAAATATGCATGTTTCTGCTGAGGAAAAGTTGAATACATACGTAACATTTAACGGGGGACAATCCGTTAAATGTTACATATGTACTAAGTTGATGATGTAAATTGTTGTGAGACCTCTTATGAAATTATTTGCGTATTTTTCCGAATGAAAGGGCATCTGTCTGTGAGTGGATGATGGAACAAAAGGTGCCTGACAATCCGCGAAACACAGAGAGAGTGGATTTTACACAGTCCGTACATCCTTATGCCCCACTGATCTAGTGTGTTGTTCATTCTTCCACTGGTGGGAAGGAATGAGCAGTGGCTTGCTGGATTTTCTCCTTGACATTGCCTCTATTAGGAAGAAGCCCAAACATGTCATGTTATAAAAAGTTAGTTAACATTGTTTTCTTTTACTTTTCGGTTCTTCGCACTTATGCTTTTATATGGCTAGGAGTAACTTCAGCAGTTAAGTCCTTGCCCTAGTGTGCATGTTTTTTATTTCACGAATTTGCCACAGTGGGGAACATGATCAGGATGGGGATGCTGACATGAAAGCACAGGGTTTTTAAACTGGTCCCAATCTGGATTCCCAGCACCACCACCCCATGCCTGCAATTTGCATCCGGGAAAAAAGTTCCCATTTGATCCATTGGGAGATTTTTCCCCCCTCAGTGAAAATTGTAGAAGAAGGAGTGATCCAGATAGGGAGTGCGTGGGTGGGGTTGGGTGGGTTACAATGTGTTAAAGTACCCTACTCCGCCACACCAGGATCCCAGTCTGGATTGGCGGGAGCATACTGGCAATCTGTGAAATAAAAAAATTGCATTCAAGAGAAAACTTCTTGATAACATCACATGTAGTTTGGCCTTAAGTTTGGCATTTTTCAGTTTGCTCCCATTGGTGGTTTCCTGCTGCTGAATCTAATCCATTTCCAGTGTTCAGGGCCAGATTCAGGTTTTTGTGTGTGCCCCTGAATAGTCCCATTGATTCCCAGTTATGCATTCACATGATCAAAGAACAGAAATTAATTGATTTAAGGAATTCACTGCCACAAAATGTGGTGGTGGAAGTTGACTTTGGTGGCTGAGAAACTGGGAGTTAGAGAGATTCATGGAGGCTCTGTCCATGGCTATTAGCCATGATGGCTATGGAATGTTTGTATGCAGGGACAGAATACCAGTGATTGCCAGTTCCTGGGGTGGCCATATATTGATATTGCTATCATGTCCTGCTTGTGCACTTCCTGGAGGTATCTGGCTGGCCATTCTGGGAAACAGCATGCAATGAGATGGAGCTTTGGTCTGATCTAGCAGGGCTATTCTTATTTTCTTATATTCTTAAGATGTGGATGGGCGGCCATGGATACAGCAAGTAACAAATTGTATGAACTTGGTGTCTGCAAAAAAAAGTGGTCACAATCCTAGAAATTACTACTGGACATGGATATCTGGAACACATGGAACACGTGCCTGGTCATGTTCAGGAACTGGGTGTCTTGGGCCAAAGTTCTGTGTCATGCATTTACTTGAGGAAGATAATGCTTTTATATAATCTGTTTCATATTTCATATTCTCCTCCCCTGCCTATGATTTGCAGAGTGTTTTGCTTGGCATTGAAGAGGAAAAAAACACACACCCACAATCAAGCCTGCATTATATATGTAAGCAGGGGATGTACTTGCAACTCATATGTGATGGAAGAGAGTCCATTCAATTTGAAGTTCCCATTTCTCAAGGACCTTACAGCCTGCTGTGATGATTAAAATGTTTTCTTAGTACAGCTAAGACCCACACCTGCTCCCTTTCCTCCTTAATTCTGTGCCTCCTCTGTTTCTCCAGATATTCATTGTTTCATGCAACCTTAAAAACAGAATGTCTACAGAAACCATTTTCTCTAATTGTATTTTATGTTTCCCCCTCCCCCATTTCAGTTTGTTCGATAGCTTAATAGGACAATCCTTTACATGTCTACTTGGAAGTAAGTCTCATTGAGTTCAATGGGGCTTACTCCCAAGTACATACATGTAGGAATGTAGCCCAAAAGAAAATGGATAAGAATATTTACAATTATCCTGCATAGTAAATATTATACTATGCTTGAGTCAGGAAATGCTTCTGATGGAACAACAAATAAACCAAACAACAATGTTCATATAACACTTTAGAACAGTCTTCCCCAACCGTCACATGTTGTTAACTATAACTCCCATTATCCCTGACCATTGGCCATGCTGGATGTGGCCGATGAGAGTTGTAGTCCAAAGACAACATTGGTTTCCCGCCTCCCAGCTGAGCAGAGCAGAGCAAGCTGCTCCAGCTGCTCCAGGGACTACAGAAGCAAGCAAGCTCCCAGAGAGCGAGCGACCAGAGCGAGCGAACAGGGGGAGCAAACAGGAGTTGGCCAGGGAAGTTGCAGTGGTTGAAGAGACAAAGGAGACAAAGGAGACAAAGGAGACAGAGGCTAAGAGGTAAGTGGGCTGCAGGAAGCCCAGGGGGCTGCCCTTTATCCTTCTGAGTGGCTGTAAGCTCACCAGGTGCTTCCGAGAGCTCCAACTGAATTGTGGGTGTGTGGCCTGAGTACTCCCAGCAGCTGAGTGGGCAGGAGGCTTCAGTCTGTTTCCCACCTCCCAGCTGAGCAGAGCAGAGCAGAGGAAGCTGCTCCAGCTGGTCCAGGGACTACTGAAGCAAGCAAGCTCCCAGAGAACGAGCGACCAGAGCGAGCGAACAGGGGGAGCAAACAGGAGTTGGCCAGGGGAGTTCAACAGGGGAGGTCAAAGGGGAGGCCCCTAACATTTTTTTTCATTTTTTTTTATTTTATTTTATTTTTTAACTAACTTTTTTCCATTTATTTGTCTTGTAACACACACTTCCACACCAGTGGGACTCTGCTTTTAACCTCTACTGAGTAGAGGAGCAAGCACAGGCTAGTCTAGAACAATCACAAAGCTACACACCAAAAGGGAAAAGAGGCAATGGAAGGACAGGACTCTCCAGTGTTGGTGACCTGCAAGGTATGTGCAATGTTTGTTTTCTTGCCTGAGAACAACATGGCCTACACCTGCAACAAGTGCAAGTTGATCATGCTGCTGGAAGAAAAAGTAAGTGGACTGGAGCGGCGACTGTCGACCCTCTGGGGAATAAGAGAACACAAAGAGTTCTTGGACAGACTGGGGGAACTACAGCAGCAAAGGGCAGACTAGAAGCTTGAAGAGCAACAGCAAGATGAGGCAGAGGGAAATGCTGAGGTGAAGAAAAATGGAGTAGAGGATACTCCTTGGAAAAGGGTGACAGGAGAAGAAGAACTAGACGCCACTCTGCACCAGTGGAAGCAGTGGAGCTGTGGAACGGATTCCTGGTACTTGCGAATGAGACTGGAGGACAGTCTGCAGAGGAAGAATCACAGGGGAACCTACATGAGAGTGAGCAAGAGGCTGAAGGTCAGTCAAACAGAGGCGATGAAACGCAGGCCTACAACAACAAGAAGAGAAGAGTGGTAGTAGTGGGAGACCCCTTGCTGCGTGGGATCGCAGAGGCAGTATGCATATGTATACCAGTTGCTAAGGAATGCAAGCAAGTGGATGATAATCCAGCATGATTCGTTTTATGGCCAGAGGAAGCAATCCTGTGGCTGCTAGACAGAGGCTAGACAGCCAAAGGATATCTTGTTTTCTGGGAACCGACCTTGGAGCTTGCGCTCTGAGGTCGGTTCCTGGGGAACTGACCTTCCCCCATTCCAAGCTGCCTTGGAGGCAGCATGAAACAGCCTCATCCTCCATGCTCATAAGAGGAACACGGAGCAGCTGAAAAGGGGCGTCCAAAAAGGCGTGGAAATGCCTGTATGACACATCCAATGTGTCATACAGCAGCCTCCTTCCACGCTCAGCCCTCGCACAGCTAGACAGCTGCGATTGGCTGTCTAGCTGAAAATGCAGGGCAGGAGGAGTGCGGAGGGAACAATCCCCTCCATGCTTCTCCTGCCCTGCATTGGATAGGTGGTTGCGTCCAACTTCGGAGGTGGCCGCCTATCTGGATAGGATTGCACCCTTAGTCTGAAGTCAGTCTCATGAGTTCAATAAGGTTTATGTATTTTTATTTATTTATTCACAATATTTATATACTGCTCCACATCAAAAGATTTTGGAGCAGTGAACAGCAAAGGTAAAAGAATAAAACACGATATTAAAACAATTACAACATTTTTAAAGTGACAAGTTCTGATAAGACTGAATTTAATAAACTGTGGCTGGTCACTCAAGGGAGGCTTCCCGAAATAACAGTGTTTTCAGTAGGGACGTACGAAAGTGACTTACCTTTCCGTGGATTATGCTGATACTGGGGGGGAGGCGTTCGGTCCCTCGCCCTGGAATCCTGGCTGGGGGGGGAGGCGCTCCGTTCCTCCCCCCTGGAATCCTGGCCAGCCGGCTCCGCTCTGCAGGGATTCTGCGGAGCCGCCGGCCGGCTCTGCCAGCGGCTGGACATCTGGCTGCTGGCTAGCAGGGACGCAAATGGCAGTGGCTGTAGCCGCCGCCGTTTGCGTCCCTGCAGTCAGCCGTGATAGGCTACGTAAATGTTTACGTAGCCTATCATGGCTGATTTAAAAACAAAAAACAAAAACGCATGTACGCAAATGGTGGCGCCCATGGGCGCCGCCATTTGCGTTCCTTATTTTGGCACGTCTTAGTCTACGTAAACATTTACGTACACTAAGACGGTGAAAATAAGGGGAACGCAAATAGCGTAGCGTCTACGCTATTTGCGTTCCCCTTATTTTCACCGTCTTAGTCTACATAAATGTTTACGTAGACAAAGACGTGCCAAAATAAGGAACGCAAATGGCGGCGCCCATCGGTGCTGCCATTTGCGTATGCGCATTATTATTATTATTTTTTAAGTCAGCTGTGATAGGCTACGTAAACATTTACGTAGCCTAACACGGTGTTTTTTAAAAAATCTAGCCGTGATAGGCTATGTAAATCTTTACGTAGCCTATCATGTTTTTTTGTTTTTTTTTAAACTGGAAATGGTGGTAGTGGCAGCCGATCAGAAGACTGGCCGCCGCCACCGCCGAACCGCCGCCGAACCGCTGCCGCCACCGGAGCCGCTGCCGCCAGGAAGATCCGCCCAAGGTAAGTCCCGTCCCGGGGGGGTGGGGGGGTGGCAGACCATTCCGCCACTGATGTCAGGGGGCTGAATGCACTGACATTCGGCCTCCCTGAAATCCGTGATGGAATTCTCTGACATCCCTAGTTTTCAGGAGGCGTCGGAAGGAACGCAACATTGGAGCCTGCCTGACCTCCAAAGGCAGAGAGTTCCACAGGAAGGGGGCCACCACACTGAAGGCTCTTCTCCTGATGGACTCCAAGCAGGCCATAGGTCCTGTAGAACCACCAGGAGCAAGCCCTCTGATGACCTCAGTGACTGGGCAGGTTGGTAAGGGAGAAGGTGCTGTCTCAGGTATCCTGGTCCCAAGTTGTTAAGGGCTTTGTACACTAGTACTAATACCTTAAACCTGGCCTGGTATTGAATAGGCAGCCAGTGTAGTTCCCTAAGCAAAGCAGTTACACGCTGAAAAGGGGCAGCTCCTGACAACAGCCAAGTTGCTGCATTCTGCACTAGTTTACAGTTGTATGCATTGGATTGCAGGCTAAATCTACCATCTAAATACATTTACTATGGAGAAAATCACCGTGGGCAGTATCCTATTCAGCACTAGAAAAGCATTTGCACTAGGGATGTATGGATTCCCCACCGTCCATCCCGGTGGGGAATCCGCAGGGGGGGGAGGGAGGCGATCTGTTCCTCCCCCCCAGAATCTGCGTGGAGCAGTTCCACTCCATGAGGATTCTGCAGAGCCGAGGGCTGCCCCGTTCCACCATCCACATGCCCCGGATTCCCCTGTTTTTTTCCTGGCTCCCCGAACTTACGTAAATAATTCCATATGTACCGCCAAAAAATCCTTTCCACGCACCCGCCATTGGTCTCAGTAAGCCTTGGGTCATAGGGAAAATGCCTATTTATTTGCATAAAAAGGGTAAAGCCCTTCACTGGGATTCCCCACATAACGTCTGGTCACCTGACCTCACCGGACCTCACCAGACCTGTCCTGACCTCACCTCACCTGACCTCACCTCAGGTCAATAAACAGAAAAGATGGAGGATTTCCGTGGACTTCAAGACTCAGCTCCAGCGAAAGAAAGCCTCGGGTCTCAGGGGAAATGCCTTGTAAAAAGTGTAAAGCCTTTTGCATTCGTCTTCCTCCATTTCCAATTTATGGATTTCTTTTTTTTTGTAATTTTTTTGTAAAATCCACCATTCAGCGGACCAAAAAAAAGGGTCTGTGTGAGTGCTGGTCTGGGTTGACCATTCCGTTCCGAGGAGGATTCCGCAGACTGGATTTGTCAGAATTCAATCCCATTTAAAATTTGCGTGGAATTCTGACATCCCTAATTTGAACTGGGGAACCTGTTGTGCCAGCATATAACATACTTTATGTTAGCGCCAGTGCTGAATAGAATACTGCCTACCGAATGCCATGGGACTTGCCTCCATGTAAAAATACTAGGAGTGGACGAAAGTCACTTACCTGTCCTCGAAGATTTGCCGCGGTGGGGGGGAGGTGCTTCGTTGCTCCCCCCGCGAAGTTCAGGCCGGGGGGGGAGGCTTCACGCCTCGCCCGGCTGAAATTCAGGCCGGGGTGGAGGCTTCCGGCCTCACCCAGCCGAAATTCAGGCTGGGGAGGAGGTGCCTCGCCTCGCCTGGCCGCAAACTAAACAGTTAAAAAAAAACACAAATGTCCCCGTGATAGGCTACGTGTCGATTAACGTAGCCTATCACGGCTAGATCTGCAAAGTCAGCCGTGATAGGCTATGTAAATTGCCACGTAGCCTATCACGGGTGACTTAAAAAAAAAAAAAGCGCGTACACAAATGGCGGCCCCCATAGGGAGCCTCCATTCGTGTTCCTTATTTGGTCGCTGTAGTCTACGTAAATCTTTACGTAGACTGCGGCGAAAATAAGGGCAATGCAAATAGCAGTACAGCGACCAAATAAGGAACGGGAATGGCGGCTCCCTATGGGGGCTGCCATTATCCGTACGCACTTTTTTTTTTTTTAAGTCACCCGTGATAGGCTAAGTGACGATTTACGTAGCCTATCACGGCTGACTTTGGAAATCTAGCCGTGATAGGCTACGTTAATCGTCACGTAGCCTATCACGGGGGCGTTTTTGTTTTTTTTTCTTTTATTGCAATGGCGGCGGTGGCAGCCGGTCGAAAGATCGGCTGCTGCCCCGCCCCTGACATAGACCCGACGAACCGCCGGCCAGACCCGCTGCTGGGAGGGACATTCGGCAAAGGTAAGTCCCGTCCCGGGGGGGGGGGGTGCGGGGTTTGGGGGTGTGTGTTGAGAATTTCTCCCCGAAACTTGTTCGGGGGGCCGAACACGGCGCTCGGCCCCCCGAAGTTTCGGGGAGAAATTCTCCGCCATCCCTAAAAAATACATAGGATCAGCATTTATTTCTTACAATAACCCTGAAAGATGGGACAGTATCATTTAGCCTTATGTTATTAGCCTCTCATATGTAAGAGAGCCAGTGTGGTGCAGTGGTGAGAATGTTGCACTGGGAGCCAGGAGATCTGGGTTCTAGTCCCCACTCAGCCATGGAAGCTCACTGGGTAACTTTGGGCCAGTCACAGACTCTCAGCCTGACCCACCTCACAGGGTTGTTGTTGTGAAGATAAAATGGAGAGGAGGATAAGGTAAGCTGCCTTGGGTTCCTTTAGGGATGTACGAATCCCTTACCTTGTTCTGGTCTGGGGCGTCCTTGGTGGGGGGGAGGCTATCTGTCCCTCCCCCCGGAATCCTCCCTGGCTGGCTCTGCTCCACGGTGAGTCTGCGGAGCCACCGGCTGGGGCCGCTGGCAGCCAGACCTCCCTCCGCTGCCGGGCTGTGGCAGCAAATGGCAGCTGCTGTAGCAGCCATCATTTGCGTCCCTGCGTTAGTCGTGATAGGCTACATATATATGTATGTAGCCTATCATGGCAAAGAGCAGGGACACAAATGGTGTCCGCTACACCATTTGCATCCCTGCTGTTTTTGTGATAGGCTATGTAAATATATACATAACCTATCATGGCTAACGCAGGGATGCAAATGGCATAGCGGATGCCATTTGCTTCCTTGCTCTTTGCTGTAATAGGCTACGTAAATACTTACATAGCCTATCATGGCTAAAGTAGGGAGGGAAATGGTGGCCGCAGACCAGGGGCAGTGAATGGACCGGATGGCTGACACAAGGTAAGATCCGTCCGGGGGAAGTTTCGTGGGGTGGCGGGGGGGGGGATTGCTCCATTCCGCCACGGACTCCGGGGGCCTGGATTCTAAAGAATCCGGCCTCACTGGAGTCTGTGGTGGAATTCTCCAACATCCCTAGGTTCCTTGCAACAGGAAAAAAGGTGGGATATAAATGCCGTCCACTAAATAGATGATTGATTGATAGGGATGGCAGAGAATTCCGCCATGGATCTTGGTGAGGCCGAATGCCAGTGCATTCAGCCCCCCGAAATCTATGGCAGAATGGCCTGCCCCCCCCCATGGATCCCCCCCGGGACGAGACTTACCTGGGGCAGATCTTCCGGGCTCCGGCGGCTCTGGCGGCAGCTTTGGCAGCTGGTCTTCCGACTGGCTGCCGCCGCTGCTATTTACAGTTTTTTTTTTTTTTACAGAGACGTGATAGGCTACGTAGGTTTTTCCATAGCCTAAAACATCTGGGTAAAAAAAAAGAAAAAAGGCGTACGCAAATGGTGGCGGCTACGGCTGCCGCGATTTGCGTACGCGTTTTTTTTTTTACCCAGACGTGATAGGCTACGTAAGTTTTTACGTAGCCTAAAACGACTGGGTAAAAAAAAAAAAAAAGGCGTACGCAAATGGCGGCGGCTATGGCCGTCACCATTTGCGTTCCTTATTTTGGGCCGTCTTAGTCTACGTAAATATTTACGTAGACTAAGACGGCGAAAATAAGGAGAACGCAAATAGCGTCCGCTACGCTATTTGCTTTCCCCTTATTTTTGCTTTCTCAGTCTACATAAATATTTACGTAGATTAAGACAGCAAAAATAAGGAACGCAAATGGCGGCGGCCGTAGCCGCCGCCGTTTGCGTACGCGGTTCCCCCCCCCCAGAGCCCTCTGCAGCTGGAAATCCAGCTGCGGACGGCTCTGGCCTGGCTGGGCATGGCCAGCTGCTCCGCGGAGCTGCTGAGGAGCACAGCCGGCCACGGAGGATTCCGGGGGGGGGAGGAACGGAGCGCCTCCCCCCCTGTTGAGGATTCCAGAGGGAGGGATGGAATGCCTCCCCCCTACCATCAACATAATCTGCGAAAGGTAAGTGACTTTTGTACATCCCTATGATAGATAGATAGATAGATAGATAGATAGATAGATAGATAGATATCATAGACAGAGGGCTGAAACCAGGTTCAGCGCCATCACATGGCAACCTTGGGCAGTTGCCATTGCACCCAGCAGCCTGACAGTGCTCACTGATTCACTGATGCCCGCCCTGAGGAGCCCTACGCACTATGCAGCTGTGTCTGGGTGCTGCCTGCTATTTTAAATGTTGCCCCTCTTGTAGCTTTTGGTCCAGGGCAGTGTAGGAAATTAAAATAGCTGGTGCTCATTGCAGGGCTTGTGCTGCTGTTGTCCACTGGCACAGCATGAGGCCAGCCTGCCCACACAGGCGGGGGCCCACCAGAAAGGAATCTGCTGAGCTGTCGATTCCTACAGCTGACAGATAGAATATTGTCTTGCTTAAGGCCGCCTAGCGAGTTCTTAGCTGAGGCAAGGTTTGAACCAAGAAATTCAGTGGAGGCTGGAGGCCCCTATTTAGTGGGGTTGTGAATCCACTCTGAGTTTCCAACAGAACTCTAAAGGAGATATCCAAGGTGTTGAGCCCATTCTGGGGATAGGGTTCAGCAATTTTGATAGCTCCTTTAGAGTTCTGACTGAAACCCAGAGTAGATTCATTGCCCCACTGAAATAGAAACCACCAACTTCCACTGAATAAATTCCTGCCTCAAAGCTCGCACTCTTAACTACAATAAAAAGGAGGGAAGATAAATTGCACATAAATATTGCAGTTTATTTTTAACTACAATAAAAAAGGAGAGGCACTGACCATAGAGCTGCACCTGACATCATCAAATTCATACAGAGAATTAACAGAGAAAGCAAGCAAGACAGAAAGCAAGAAAAGGAAGGGAAACACAAACAGTGGAAAATATTCCATTTATCTTGGGTATCACTTCAAAATGTCCAGGAGGAAAAGTGATTTTCGAGGCAATTTTTCCCTTTAAATTCTAGGCACCGCATGTTGCTAAGGCCAAATAGCTGTCAGAAAGCAAATATATTTAATTCATTTCCTTTGGAAGAACATCTATAAATAGGCTTCGGCGCCAATGGCTGCTGTACTGGCTTGTGGCTTTTTCCCCAAGTAATTTGAATGCGCTTGTGGTGAGAAACTCAGAGGTGTGTACAATTATTACAACTGCAGGCAAAGTGTAGTTTGACATTCCCAGTGCCCTTTAAGAGCCTCGAAGCCTACAGAGTTATCAGATCCACATTTCTGGTGCCTGAACTCACCAACGACATCAAGCGAGTAATATTGTAGATGAGGATGAGGATTCAGTGCTTGCTACCTGTTTTTCTGGCTTAACAACAAGCCCTTCCTTCCTTCCTTCCTTCCTTCCTTCCTTCCTTCCTTCCTTCCTTCCTTTCCTTCTCCTTTTTTCCTTTCCTTTAAAGGAATGGGTTTCTTTCTTTCTTTCTTTCTTTCTTTCTTTCTTTCTTTCAGCAGCAATCCTGTACCCACTGACCTGGAAGAAAATTACATTTCACTCAATGGGACTGAGCTCTCAGTAGATACATATGGGATTGCACTGTTAATTATTAACTAACTACTGAAAGTACTAACCTCCACATGGGTTGGACTAAGAAAAAATCACTACCAATAAACTCTGTGTAGGTGTATAGGATTTGCCCCCTTTTACTTGTGTAATGCAGCCCTGAAATCCTGAGCTGTTCTTCAAAGTGGAAAAGTTATGAAAGTTAAACACATGAATGTATTAGAAAAAAACTTAACTGAGAAAAATATATTGTAATATTTATTAGAACACATTTTATTACAGTTTTTGAGAATATTTCATTTATCTAGAGCTTCATTGTAGATGATGCTGGATGCCTGGGGTCAAGATGAAAAGGTTTTACCTAGGTATGGGCAAACATGCACTGTCTGAGTTCATTGAGGTTCTCTGAATTCTTCTTTGAAGCTTGTTTCATCTCATTTGCATTCCTGTGAGTGTCCTTTTTTCTGTTTAGAGAAAAATGTGCATTTTAAAAAATGAAATAACACCAATGCACACACCTCTAGGGTCCGCTTAGTATGCAGGCTAAGCGTCAGGTGTCTAGGTTTATGGCTATTGCATAGAAAGACAGACATTCACATCCTCCTTTATTATTACAGAAGATTAAGAATGTATGTATTTGTTACATTTATATCCTGCTTTTTTCTCCAAGAAGCCCAAGGCTCTACACGTGATCCTCCTCCTCTCCACTTATCCTCACAACAATCTGTGAGGTAGGTTAGCCTGAGTGTCAGTGACTGGCCCAGAGTCACCCAGTGAGCTTCATGGTTGAGTGGGAACTAGAACCCAGGCCTCTGCATTCCCAGTCCGGCACTCTAATCACTACACCACACTGGCTGTCCTGAATTCTGGAAGCCGGAAAGAAGCAGAGGTGCTGTCCTATGAGCAAGCTTTCCTATGGCAAGGAGTCTCAGTTTTCACAGTTACTACAATCACCTGTGGACATTCCCTTCCAGGCTGGCATACCTCAGTGCTGCTGTCCACTCAGTTGTCACTAGCGGTGCCTTTCTTCTTTTTGCATCACAGACAAACAAAGAAATCGCTGCAGCCTCTCTTTCTCTAGACCTTCTTTTATCTTCTATGCTGCTTCAGCAAGAAGTCAGGCACTGCCAAGTTCACAGAGTGAGCAGGTAGCAGCAGTGTGAGAGGGCAGGAAGAGAAGGCATTGTGATCTTCTTAACATAACAATGGCATTTTGACCCTACAAATGTTGTACAAATACAAAACATGCCTTCTGGTCACGCTCATTGGGCAGGCTAATGAACCTGGATTTGTTGGGATGTATTATTTGTTTGCCCAGCTGGGACTCACACTAGTGAGTTACTCCTATTTCTTTTTGGCTGCTGGATCAGGTAGGGCCCCCTATGGGCATGAAGGAAAGTGGAGGAGCAGAAACAAAGTATGAAGGCCCAACTTTTCTTCAAGTCCTAAATCAATCCTATTGAGGGTCAGCTAAAACAATCTTGTTATGTATCTGATAGAGTAACCATGCAACAACATGTGAGATTATATGAGTTGATCTCGAAACAGATGGATTCAGTTACCACTGAAGATGAGTTTTAGAAGCAGTGCAGAGATTTGGAATGCTGTAATGCAGACAGCCAGTGTGGTGTAGTGGCTAGAGTGCTGGACTGGGAGTTGGGAAATCCAGGTTCTAGTCCCCACTTGGCCATGGAAGCTCACTGGGTGACTTTGGGCCAGTCACAGACTCTCAGCCCAACCCACCTCACAGGGTTGTTGTTGTGAGGATAAAATGGAGGAGGAGGAGGATTATGTACCCCGTCTTGAGTTCCTTGGAGTAAAAAGGTGGGATATAAATACATACATACATACATACATACATACTCAGTTGCACCTTTGAGATCTCCTTTGTCCTTTGTTCCTGTGCTGCTATCCTTCCTTCCTTCCTTCCTTCCTTCCTTCCTTCCTTCCTTCCTTCCTTCCTTGGTTGTTCCCCATGCACAACATAGCCAGGACTGTCATATACACATTGTTGCCAGCCCATGATAAACTCGATTTTGTTGTAAAACAGGCTCATGTTTTGTGTAGGCTTGTGAGCAGAGTTGACTTCAATCTATGCAACCTCTTTAACATGCACACTGCAAATTATATACCATGTCTATGGACCAAATCCAGTAGTAGTCACATTTTCTTGCATTTGACTAGTGGTGGGCCATATATTCCCAACTGCTTCAGATGCATTCATAAACTTCAATGGGACTAATAACCGTAGCAAGACAGATCCACATCCACATGTAGATGCACATTGCCTGTATGTCTGGGGATCCATTGTTGCATCAGGGTGCATAAGTTTAAACCAAATTAGCCTTAAGCAACCGCACATGACCCACCAAGCCAAATACAGCCCCAAAAGTATGTATTGTGGCCTGCCAGATAATCTCAATCTTCATAATCTCAATGTCTGCAGTGTATTCAGCTGTGTTCACTCTGGTAGACCATGAGTTGGTCAGGCCTGCCATGAAGCATGCTCACAGCCCAGTGACCATGGCACTCCAGTAGAATTAAAGACTTGGCATGTATTGCTGGCTCTTCAGGAGCATGAATGCCACTCCTTTCATTTTCTTGCACTTCCTCTTCCTTTTCTGTCCTTCCTTGCCTTTTCTCTGTAGTGCCTTGACATAACAACAAAATCTCTCTGTCTCCCTTTCAACATACAAATGGATGTCTCCTTCGATGGAGCCTGAGTCTTCATTGTTGTCTCCATGGTGCAACCTCACTGCACATAAAAGCAAGAATGTCAATTGGCTTATAATTGTGGAGAAACAGATCTCATTATTTCTTTGCTCTTTCAAGGCTATTTCTGAAGAATGGCTCATGCCTGGCAGGACTTGATTTACTTTAAGAAGCTTCTGTGGTCCCTCTGTTGCTCACACACAATGGCCCATTCTTTCTCTCTTTCCTCCCTTCTCCACCACCACCACCAGCATTTTTTTCTCCCATGGCTTTCTTATTTCTTCCCCACTGCTAGCTTCATTTACCTGCTTGGATTTGGAGTGTGTTTGGTTCCCTAAAGGGAGATGAACTCACACCCCTGATCAGCATCTATGAACAATGCAAGCAGGCTGCTAGAAGAAAATACCCAGTGAAAAATATTATACATATTAAAATATCTCATATGTGTGCATGCGCGCGCGCGCACACACACATGGATGTTGACAGGAAAATGCCCTCTATTACAAATATTCATCATATAACACTTGTGTCCCAATGAAATGCTTGCATGAAGATATATTTTCAATAGCCTTTGAAAGTGTTCTATGTGTCTATCCCCAAAGCAAATTATTCCTGAATGATACAAATGTGAAATTAATTAACACCCTGCATAGTTCTCTTGGCTCCTGGAGTTCTAGTAATGACTTCCTTTTCCTACAGGTTTGGCTGTTACATTTCATAGGCAAGTCTGGACAAAACTGCTAAATTCATACCATTCCTTGATTATTAGCATCAACCATAACACTCCCTCCCCCTTATCTGTGGCAAACCAACTGTCATACTTCAACAGACTCTAAGCACCCCACTCTGACCTGCACTCTCAAACCATTCTTCCATGAATTTACACACACCCAGCCTCAAATTTGATTTTTTTGCCCTTCTATTTCCAACCTTCAGTCTAATCTAGTGGCTGGAATGCACATTACACATACCATGTGAATATCTTCAAAAATGCCTCCCTCTGGTGAAAAATCCCTGCCTTAGCATGTGAAATTTCTGTGTGGATCATCACAATAACTTCATGAGTTATCGTGATGATCTCAGTGACAGCAAGAAATAGGGTCCGTAACTAAGTGATAGAGCCTCTGAGAGAATGCCTGAGGTGTGGTTGTTGGCATCTCCTGTTAGAAAGGCACTGTCAGATAGCAGGACATTTGCTGGAGACCCCGGAGAGTCTCTGTCAGTCTGATTACTTAACATTGGGCTTGATGGACCCTTGGCCTGGCTCAATATAAGGCAGCCTCATGTATTCAAGCTAGGGATGTACGAAAATCACTTACTTTTCGGGGATTATGCTGATGGTGGGGGGGGGAGGCGTTCAGTCCTTCCCCCCGGAAACCTCGCTGGGGGGGAGGCGCTCCATTCCTCCCCCCCCCAGAATCCTGGCTGGCCGGCTGTGCTCCGCAGCATTCTGCGGAGCCGCCGGCCGGCTCCGCCAGCAGCCGGACATCCGGCCGCTGGCTAGCAGGGACACAAATGGCGGTGGCCGTAGCTGCCGCCGTTTGCATCCCTGCAGTCAGCCGTGATAGGCTACGTAAATGTTTACGTAGGCTATCACGGCTGATTTAAAAAAAAAAAGCGCGTACGCAAATGGCGGCGGCCATGGCCGCCGCCATTTGCGTCCTTTATTTTGGCATGTCTTAGTCTACGTAAACATTTACGTAGACTAAGACGGTGAAAATAAGGGGAACGCAAATAGTGTAGACACATTTGCATTCATATTTGTTTACGTAGACTAAGACGTGCCAAAATAAGGAACGCAAATGGCGGCGGCCATGTCCGCCGCCATTTGCGTATGCGCATTTGTTTTTGTTTTTAAGTCAGCCGTGATAGGCTACGTAAAGATTTACGTAGCCTATCACGGTGTTTTTTTTAAAATCTAGCCATGATAGGCTACATAAATCGTTACATAGCCTATCACTTTTTTTGTTTTTTTTGTTTGTTTGTTTTTTTTAACCTGGAAATGGCGGTGGTGGCAGCCGGTTGGAAGACCGGCCGCCGCCGCCGCCAAACTGCTGCCGGAGCCGCCGCCGCCAGGAAGATCCGCCCAAGGTAAGTCCCGTCCCGGGGGGGGGGGGTGGCAGGCCATTCCGCCACTGATTTTGGGGGGCCGAATGCGCTGGCGTTCGGCATCCCCGAGATCTGTGGCGGAACTTTCGTACATCCCTAATTCAAGCAGCTTGAGACTCACAGCATATTTGGAGGAGATACATGAGGTAAATAGTTGTATGCCAAACTTCTTTCAGCCTGAGGGCTGAATCCCATTTCAGAGAAGCTTTTGGGGAACAGAATTCCAGTGGTGGGTGAAGCCAAAGGCAAAAGGGGTGGAGTCGAAATTCAATAATACCAGCGTATTTATAGTTTAAAGCTCTTCCTGCCAGTAACAAATTATCCTGCTATTGATATTGGTTACTCGCGGAAGTTTGCAGGCCCTTTAGATGACATCGTGAACCTCTAGGGTGTCTCCTGCACTAAATGGCCTTTATTCCATTTTTAAATAGATTGAAGATAATGACCTATCGAATTACAGCATTTGAGTTCTGCTTGAGTTCCCTCCATGAAAAAGAAAAAAGTCACAATAAGAGGAACTAGTCCACAGCGCCATCTAGCAGCTGTATAATGAAACATAAGGAAGACTCAGATAAGGGTGGGAAGGAGGGGGAAAGTGGGGAAGGAAGCACGTGTAAAGGGAGTCTGTCATGTTCCTGCATTTAAAATGGAAGCAGAAAGCCCCCCTTTAAATGAGGGATTTTAGGCTGGTGTAGAGATGCTCTAAGCCTTAGGAGAGGCATTTCAACATTTTAGAATGGGGAAAACACACACACAAGCTGGGAATCCACCAAATAATTAGTAGTTGGGGAAAAGGGGCCAGGGTAGGGAGCATACTCATCGAAAGAACCTGAGAGGGCCAGATTTGGCCCCTGGGCCTTAGGTTCGACACCCCTGTTCTGTGGCTTGTAGCTAGAGTAGTCATCACTCAACAGGCCATTTTTGATGGCATACCTATAGCAACAGTAAAGCAAGTTCCAGCCCTGAATTCTAGGGAAATCCTGCCAGGCCTTGATGATAGCTATTCATGCAGGTTCCACAACTATTGGTTAGAAATGAAAGGAGAATGCTAAAAGAGACCCTCAAAATTCCTTTGGCTCAAATGGGGTATATTGGCAGAATGGACAGATTATGCCTGTTATTCTTTTGGACACATTATCACAGATGGTGGTGGCTATGAAAGCTACATTTTTGCTAATGTGAGGAAAGAGAGAGTTGGGCAGGTGGGCGGTTGGAGGCACACAGAAATTCAGAACCCTTGTAAAGATGGTTATTTTGCTCAATTTCTCCTTTGCTGTTCCAGATTTAAATTATTATTTCCAAAATTAAAGTTACTTGTAAAGAACAGCAAGTTCCCAGAGCCTCTCTGCTTATGGTCTCAAAATGAATTCTAATATGGGTGTTTTGTACAAAATTGCCTAGTTGTTTCTCTCATTCAGGACCATGTATACACATATTTTAAAGAATAGAAACATTCTACTCACAGCTACCAAAGCATCTTTAGTGTATTCTTTGGATCTTCTCTGGTACCCAACTAACTCAAGCCATTTATCCCTTTCTGGGAAAGACACAGGTGCAACAAAGCCCAGAAGGTCACTTCCGAATAGGAAGAGAGGCAACGCCATTGGTGCAAATCCAGTGTTACGAGGAAAAGGCAGCTGTAATTCCAATCTTTATTATTTATTTATTGTATTTCTAAACCACCCATTAGCCAAAGCTCTTGTAAGTTTAAAACAGAATAATATTATGTATTATTCTTTTTTCACAAAATGCACAGGGCCCCAACATATTTTGAAGCCCAGCCTATTCACTGGTGGGGCAGGGCTTGTTTCACAGTTTGTTTCACAGAAGTTCAAAATGTGCCTTTGCTCATTGAAATAGGCTCCCGCCATTTAAGAAGCTAAACTTGAGCAGATTAATCCATCAAATAAAGCTTGCAGGCCTAGAAAAACATAATGGTGGTTCCTTTGCAGTTTTAGAAGTCCTTTTTGAGGTCTATGAATGGCTTCACATGTGACACAGAAGTGTGTGTGTGTGTGTGTGTGATTGTGCAAGTGAGCTAGGCAACTTTCCCTCCTTGCTTTTGATTCTAGGGAACAACTTGCGTGGTGAGACTTGTGTGCTCTCAACTCAATCCCAGCACAGGGCTGGATGTGCCTGATCTCGTCTGATCTTGGAAGCTAAGCAGGGTCAGCCCTGGTTAGTTCTTGGATGGGAGACCGCCTGGGAATCAGGCTTCCTGCACTGAGCAGGGGATTGGATTCGATGGTCTTGTAGGCCCCTCCCAACCCTATGATTCTATGAATCTATGAGGCTTGACCTTAAGCTTTTCTTTTTAAAATGTCAGAGAGACGCAAGCTGATGCTGTGGTGGTGAAAACTCCAGGGCCTACCAGTGGAGTGAGGCGACCACCTCAGACAACAGATGCTGGGAGCCAGGGAGCAGTGGTGAAATGTCTGAGGACAGAGCTTTTGTGTGCCATGTGGCTTGCCCCCCCACCAACCAGCCTGCTACCCTCCTCCGTAGCCAGCCTGCTGCCCTCCTGTTACCAGAGTTGAAGTGAGATTCAACTGCCAGTCCTGTCAGCTTCTATACTTGGTATTTTGGGGAATACCACCTTGTCCTTGACTTCAGGCAGCCAAATGTTTTGGGCCAGCCCTGAGCAGAACCCAGGGGCCTTACTCTCTGCCCTACTAGTGTCACTTGGACAACAGTGGAGCTTTTCTTCACTGCTCTCTGCTGCTCTTCTGTGTTGCCACGGCAGATGGCCTAAGTGTGGTATTGCAGTGACCAGCTCAGCAGGAAGCTGGTGACCCCAAATCCCTCCTGGACTTGTAAAGCTACCAACACTGGCATGGTTACTCAGACTGAGAAATGTGTTGTTCAGACACTGACTGAGCTTGCAGACTGCCTCTCAATCTTGTTCCATGAGCTTCCTGGCAGGTCCAGCCCTGTACTGTACAAGTCCTCTTCAGGGGAAGTGCAGGACGTATTGCTCTAAGAGTCAGGTAGGGGTGGACGAAAGTCACTTACCTGTCCTCGAAGCTTGTTCGCGGTGGGGGGGAGGCGCTTTGCTGCTCTCCCTGCGAAGTTCAGGCTGGGGGGGGAGGCTTCCCGCCTCGCCCGGCGGAAATTCAGGCCGGGGGGGAGGCTTCCCGCCTCGACCCAGCCGAAATTCAGGCCGGGGAGGAGGCGCCTCGCCTCGCCCGGCCGCGAACTCAAAAGTGTGTGTTGTTTTTTTAAACGCCCCCGTGATAGGCTACGTGACGATTAACGTAGCCTATCATGGCTAGATCTGCAAAGTCAGCCGTGATAGGCTACGTTAATCGTCACGTAGCCTATCACGGGTGACTTAAAACAAAAAAAAAAGCGTACGCAAATGGCGGCCCCCATAGGGAGCCGCCATTCGCGTTCCTTATTTGGTCGCTGTAGTCTACGTAAATCTTTACGTAGACTACAGCGACCAAATAAGGAACGGGAATGGCGGCTCCCTATGGGGGCCGCCATTATCCGTACGCGCTTTTTTTTTTTTTTTAAAGTCACCTGTGATAGGCTACGTGACGATTTACGTAGCCTATCACGGCTGACTTTGCAGATCTAGCCGCGCTAGGCTACGTTAATCGTCACGTAGCCTATCACAGGGGCGTTTTTTTTTTTCTTTTATTGGAATGGCGGCGGTGGCAGCCGGTCGAAAGACCGGCTGCCGCTCCCGTCCCGGACGAACACCCGCCGAACCGCCAGCCGGACCCACCACCAGGAGGGACATTCGGCAAAGGTAAGTCCCATCCCGGGGGGGGGGGTGCGGGGGGTGGGGGGGTGCGGAGAATTTCTCCCCGAAACTTGTTCGGGGGGCCCAACATGTTGGCGCTCGGCCCCCCGAAGTTTCGGGGAGAAATTCTCTGCCATTCCTAGAGTCAGGAAGTTTTTCCTGATGTTCAGCTGGAATCTGGCTTTCTGTAACTTGAGCCCATTATTCTGTGTCCTGCACTCTGGGATGATCGAGACGAGATCCTGGCCTTACTCTCTGTGACAACCTTTCAAGTACTTGAAGAGCGCTATCCTATCTCCCCTCAGTCTTCTCTTCTCAAGGCTAAACATGCCCAGTTCTTTCTGTCTCTCTTCATAGGGCTTTGTTTCCAGTCCCCTGATCATCTTCGTTGCCCTCCTCTGAACCCTCCTCTTCAGCTTGTCTGCATCCTTCTTAAAGTGTGGTGTCCAGAACTGGACACAGTACTTGAGCTGAGGCCTAAGCAGTGCTGAGTAAAGGGGGACTAGTACTTCACTTGATTTGGAAGCTGTACTTCTATTAATGCAGCCCAAAATAGCATTTGCCTTTTTTGCAGCCGCATCACATTTTGCTCATATTCAGCTTGCGATCTACAACAATTCCAAGTTCCTTCTCGCTTGTAGTATTGTTGAGCCAAGTATCCCCCATCTTGTAACTGTGCATTTGGTTTCTTTTTCTTAGGTGCAGGACTTGGTATTTATCCTTGTTAAATTTTATTCTGTTGTTTTCTGCTCAGCATTCCAGCCTATCAAGATCACTTTGAATTTTGTTTCTCTCTTCCAGGGTATTAGCTATCCCACCCAATTTTGTGTCATGGAGTTGTGGCAAATACCCATGCCAGAAAAAGAAAAGAAAAAATATGTAGCATCAGAAATGAGCTCAAAATATCAAATCAAATAAAAATATTAGATTTTTAAAAATAAAATATGGCATTATTATATTTCATATACAAATTAGGAAAATGCACAGCAATATTTGTCAAAGCCTTTCCTCAGAAAAGAGGCAGAGGGAGCAATCCCATGTCCCCTTGACAGCATCTGGGGGACATAGGATTGTTTGGTTTCCTGGCTCTGTACTCTTACGAAGGGCTCCAAATTAGGGATATTTGAACCCCCTCCCCCATCTGGGTTCTCCAGCCAGCCCCAGCCCCTGCTCACTGGTCCCTGGACCCCGCTTGAACCCCTCCCATGCTTGGCAAGCATCCTCCACTCACCCTGGCACCCTTGTCAAATTCCACAGTCACCATTTTTTGAAAAATAAAATGACGATCACAAAATGCGCACATTTGCGTATAAGCAAAAACGTGCATTTCTGCAGATGCACATATTTGTGTATGTGCGAAAATGCACATCTTCGTGAGATGGGCATTTTTGCTCATATGCAAATGTGCACATTTGCAAAAATGCACATTTTTACAAATATGCAAATATGCACATTTTTGCAATTGCCATTTTATTTTTCAAAAAATGGTGACAATGGAGCTCGACGAGGCCACCAGGGTGAATGCGGGCTGCTCGCTGAAAATGGGCAGGGGGTGAGTGGAGGCAGGGGCTCACCGAGCAGGGCTTGGGGGTGCAGGCGGGGGGCTTCCGGTGGATTCCTGGATGGAATGGGGTACCTGCGCCATCTCTACTCCAAGCTTGGAGCCAGGAAACCATGCTCCCCATCTCCTCCCCCTCTCCCTCATAGCTGAAGTGGAGAGAACCATGCCAGCTGCCTCTCTGCACTTGGTAAATGGAGTGTGGAGATGGGGGAAAGGAAGGGCCAATGTCAGGGATGCCTCCGAGCATAGGCAGTGGCAGAGTAGCTCAGATTCTGAAAAGGAACCGCAAAATGTGGGGGAGGAACTTCTCCAGACTCTTCTAGACAGGGAGAGACAGACTCCTCAGGTTTCAATAGTCCAGCTGAATGGAGAGGCCTCTCTTCACACACCCCTGTGAGAGATAGCGAACAGGGAGAGGTGGGGCTCGGAGAGCCTGAATTCTTAGACACCAGGCATAGATGCAGAAACAACAGAGAGATGGCAGGGGCGGAGCTTAGGCGATCTGCCCAACTGGCCCGGCAGGAACAGCTACGCATAGAGACCTCACTAGATAGAGGGAGATTCCCCCCGCTTAAGTTAGGAAAGCATGCCTGCCTTTTCTCAAATGGTGGGCAACTTTCAACCTTTGTAGCTTCCCTCTGAACTCCCTGAAGGAATTTCCATTGTAGACTGTGAGTTACTGACAATTTGCATCTGTATGACCCATTGAAGTAAAAGGCTTAAAGAGCCGTGGATAGAAGCCTCTTGTCTGTGTTTTGATTTGACTATTTGAAGTTCAGCAGGGACAAAAGGGAATCCTGACAGCCAGGGCAGCTGGATGGCACCTTTCCCTGTCACCACCCTAGCCTCCTCTCCTCCCCATCCCCAAAGCCTCCGCTAGACAAATCGCCCGTCTAGTTAAAATGCAGTGTGGGAGGTGTGAGGTGCCTCCCTCTCTGCATAGGATACTTGTAAGCCCCTGAGTTAAAGCTCAAGAATAGCCATGGTGCAACCCAAGATTTGTGCCCTAAATATAATTTATTATGAAGAACTATAAAATGGATTCCACCTATATTTTTGACAGTAAAGGTAAAGAAAAGTTAAATGTACTACCCTCTGTCAATAACTAGACCTAAATTAGATGCATCTGTATTTATTTGTTTGTCTTTGTGTCTGGAAAATTAAGTAAAAACAAATAAAAAGAACACATTGGCTGGTTTTAGGCTAGCTGTTTCTTATCAGCCTGAGTGCTTCCTACCCCAGTCTGTAGTATAGAGTAACAATACTGTCCTATCTCACTGATCTTTTATTTGTTGTTTATTCATTCAGTCGCTTCCGACTCCTCGTGATTTCATGGACCAGCCCACGTCAGAACTTCCTGTCAGCCGTCGCCACCCCCAGCTCCCCCAAGGTCGAGTCCGTCACCTCCAGAATATCATCCATCCACCTTGCCCTTGGTTGGCCCCTCTTCCTTTTGCCTTCCACTTTCCCTAGCATCAGCATCTTCTCCAGGGTATCCTGTCTTCTCATTATGTGGCCAAAGTACTTCAGTTTTGCCTTTAATATCCTTCCCTCAAGTGAGCAGTCTGGCTTTATTTCCTGGAGTATGGACTGGTTTGATCTTCTTGCAGTAAAGTAACTTTAAAAAATAGTAAAAACAAATATAAAGAAATAACTGACAAATATAAACTTACAAAAATAAATAAACAAGGTGATGTGTATAAAGATTAGAATAATTACTATTGGGATTGATTCCTTTCCATGAGGCTATTTTAAGCTCCCCCAAACACTGCTTTTTGAATTATCTGTGATTCTTTCTTTCTTTCTTTCTTTCTTTCTTTCTTTCTTTCTTTCTTTCTTTCTTCCTTCCTTCCTTCCTTCCTTCCTTCCTTCCTTCTTTCCTTCTTTTTAGTGTGCCTCGTTGATGCTATTTCAGAGATCTCAGACTGATTAACTTGCTGACACTTGACATGGAGCAGTTCTAATTAGACTTTAATTCTCATGCCACTAATGCTTGCGTGCGCTAATTCTCATGTTACTTGAGTGTCACTGCTTCAGTAAATTGCTGTACATTGTTGTGCATTTGATTTTTCACTGAGCCCTCGAGAGGAGAGATGCACTTTCCGGCCGCGAACTTCAAAAGAAAAGTTAAAAAAAAAAAAGCCCCGTGATAGGCTATGTAACGATTTATGTAGCCTATCAAGGCTAGATTTCCAAAGTCAGCTGTGATAGGCTACGTAAATTGTCACGTAGCCTATCATGGGTGACTTTGAAAAAAAAAAAAGTGCCTACGCAAATGGCGGCGCCCATGGGGCGCCGCCATTTGCGTTCCTTAGTTTGGCACGTCTAGTCTACGTAAAGATTCACGTAGACTATGGCAAAAATAAGGGAGCGCTATTTGAGTTGCCCTTATTTTCGCCGTAGTCTACGTAAATCTTTACATAGACTACAGGGACCAAATAAGGAACACGAATGGCGGCTCCCTATGGGGGCCGCCATTAGCGTACGCGCTTTTTTTTTTTTTTAAGTCACCCGTGATAGGCTACGTGATGATTAACATAGCCTATCATGGCTAACTTTGCAGATCTAGCCGTGATAGGCTACGTAAATCGTTACATAGCCTATCACAGGGCTTTTTTTGTTTTTTTTTAACTTTTCTTTTGAAGTTTGCAGCCGGGGAGACAGGGCGCTTTTCCCCGGCCTGAATTTCGGCCGGGCGAGACGGGAAGACACCCCCCCTCGCATGAACTTCGGGGGGAGAAGCGAAGCGCCTCCCCCCCACTGTGAAAAAAGCTGAGGGACAAGGTAAGTCCCTTTCGTACATCCCTAGGAAAACCATAGCTTTGATTAGACGGACCTTTGTCGGCAAAGTGATGTCTCTGCTTCTTACTATACTGTCTAGGTTTGCCATAGCTTTCCTCCCAAGGAGCAAGCGTCTTTTAATTTCATGGCTACAGTCACCATCTGCGGTGATCTTGGAGCCCAAGAAAATAAAATCTGTCACCAGGTTCCTAAACAATATTGTTCTTTATAGCATCGGATTTTCTTTTCACCACCAGACACATCCACAGCTGAGTGCCCTTTTGGCTTTTGCCCAGCCGCTTCACTCTTTCTGGCGCTACTTGGAAATACCCTCTGCTCTTCCCCAGTAGTATATTGTATATTGGACACCTTCCAACCTGAGGGGCTCATCTTCCGGCGTCATCTCTTTTAGCCTTGTGATACGTTCCATGGGGTTTTCTTGGCAAGAATACTGGAGTGGGTTGCCATTTCCTTCTCCAGTGGACCACATTTTGTCAGAACTCTCCACCATGACCTGTCCATCTTGGGTGGCCCTGCACGGCATAGCTTATGGCTTCACTGAGTTACGCAAGCCCCTTCGCCACAACAAGGCAGTGATCCATGAAGGGGAATAAGAGCATAGATACAGGGAAATAAGTTTCCACAAATCTGTGCAATTTAGCCTCATTTTTTTTTCATCATGGTAATGGTTTTGCAGCCTGGGCCAGCCTTCCTATTGGATCTCTAGGCCCCAGTAAAGTGTACCCTGCCCCATGCTTGTGCCCTGGAGATAGGGAGATCATATGACATGCTCTGGGAATCTCTGAATGGGGACAGAGCAGCATGTCTAGGATATTTTATATTACTTTAAAAATGAATTGAGAAAAGAATGAATGAGCATCATTTGTTCATTCATGAGTGGGAGGCTGAGGAGGGAAAATGCAAGTACTTCTTCACACAGTGCACAGTTTATGTATGGAGTCTGTCTGCAAACAAAAGGGTTCTAACTGAACATATGAATCTGCCTTATATTCACTTTGACCACTAATCAATCTAGACCAGTATCGTCTATTCTGACTGGCAGTGACTCTTCAGGGTTTTAGGCAGATGACATTTCATTCATTCATTCATTCATTCATTCATTCATTCATTCATTCATTGCATTTATATCCTGCCTTTTTTTCCTCTTGCAAGGAACCCAAAGTGGCTTACATTATCCTCCTCCTCTCCGTTTTATCCTCACAACAACAACCCTGTGAGGTAGGTTGGGGTGAGAGTCTGTGACTGGCCCAAAGTCACCCAGTGAGCTTCCATGGCTGAGTGGGGACTAGAACCCAGATCTCCCGGATCCCAGTCCATCACTCTAGCCATTACGCCGCACTGGCTTTCCATCACCTGCTACCTGATACTTCAGTTGGAGAGGCTGGGGCTTGAACTCTGGATTTTCGGCATGTAGTCTACCATTAGGCGATGAACCCTCTCTAACTGGATCCAATAATGTCTCCAAGAGGGAGGCAAGGTTATTTGGCTGCAATCCTATACACATTTACCTGGGAGTAAGTCCCATTGGACTCAGTGGGGCTTATCTCTGAGTAGATATGTATAGTATAGGATTGTGCAGGTAATGTGCACATGGTAAAGCTAAAGTTAAGTTCTGTACCCCACTTATTGCAATGGGAGAGCTATGCATGTGTGTAACCCTTTACGAATTGGGAACATTTGAATCCAGTGTTATTATATGTAGCTTCATTGATCTTTTCAGCTACTGTAGAAGATGATTAGAATTTATCTATAATGTCTTTATCATATATGAAGAATGGGAAGTTATTTACAGATATGTATAAATGCGCGTCAGATTTTCAAATCCGTATTTTAAAATCTTGCCCTTCAGGGGTTTCAGCTGTTGTTCTCTGCATCCATACATTGGTTCTGCTTTGGATGTGTGCCATTTCAAGGATATCGGCTCATCTATTGTTTATACAATCTGTTGTGACCTACCATTAGTACAGGCCGAACATTAAACAGAAATAAATAAAATAGCCCAGTTGTTGTTGTTTTTAAATTGCTTGATGCACTGGCAGCCAAACCTTTTGGCAAATATGCCAGAACCAAATCCAAAGTGTTACATCATTCCACTGTAGCTACAGTTGCACATACAGCTAGGAACCCACTTGTTAATTTACATAAACAGATCGGAGCTGCAGATGAATGTGTACTATGAGCCAGGAGATGTGTTTCTTAATGTTTATCTTGCCCAGATTTTCATTAATTAAGGAACTGAAACGTATTTTGCTATCATTGACGAAGTCAAAGAAAATGAGCAACATTGTCTTGCTGAGACACACAACAGAAATAATGATGGAGTCTGGGCGAACTATGCATATCAAGCACATCCTGGATCTCAAGTTTTCTCCCTCCTCCTATTTCGTCCAGCCATACAGTGTAGAAGATTAATAATTTCTTGCTAATAAGCCTCCCGGGTCTAGCAAGTGTGATATAAATAAATTGGTTTTCTCATCGATTCTCAATGAGTGTGTTTGTCTCTTCCCACCTTCTCCTTCCTTGCTAAAAAATGATCATCTTGTGTGCTGGCAGTCCACTTCTAAGTGTCTTTACTCAAAAGTAAGATCTGTATTTGCATCCCCAAAAACCTTCACAATGATTCCAGTGAGTTAAGAATTTTTGAGGTTTTACAGCGGAACATTGGTATTATTATAATATAATATAATAAATACATTATTTGTGTGGCAGTAAAACCATCCCTTCCACATTTTTTAGGAGTCTATGCAGCTTTGGCCATCAGTTCAGTACTGCACACACAATTACCAGTCCAGTGTCTAAGAAACTCAGTCATCATGTTGGCTTTTATCCATGTGTAGTTTGGATTTTGTATTGTCTTGGCATCACCCTAAATTACAGAGGTTGTGGGAGTCTGCTACTGACTGCCAAGTCAGGCAGAAGGTTTGGATGATGCCTTCCTAGAACAGATTACCAAATTTTCAAAGAAATGCTAGAGTTATTTCTTTTTTTGACAGAGTTACTCGGCTGGTAGATCAGGGGAATGCTTTGGGCATAGTGTATCTTGATTTCTGTAAGGTTTTGACAAGGTCACCATGATACTGTTATAGACAATGTGGTAAAATGTGGGCTAGATGATGTTACTGTTGGGTGGATTTGTAGCTGGTTGATGGACCATGTCCAAAGAGTGCTCATCAATGGCTCCTTGTCAACCTGGAGAGAAATGACAAGTGGGGTGTCACAGGGTCTTTCCCTGGGCCCAGTGTTGTTCAACATCTTCATAAATGATTTGGATGAAGGAGTAGAGGGGATACTCATCAAATCTCCTGATGGCACCAGACTGCATGAGCAAGGTATACTTTAGAAGATGGAAACAGGATTCAAAGTGATCTTGACAGGATGGAGAACTGGGCCAAAACTAGCACCAACACCACCAGACTTCGCTATGAAAAAAGGGCTTAAACAGTTTTCAGTCATCATAAATCCCTATCCCCTGACCCTGTCCTCCTGAAACTTTGCAGGTTACTTGCCTGGGCACTACTCATACAAATTGCCCCCCAAACCAGAGTGTGGCAGGGGGAAACAAATCATTCACCCGCCCCCAATTTTGAAGACCCCCCTTCCACATGAACCATTGCACATATATTTCTGAAAATGTTCAGGTTTCTTACTTAGGGAAACCTCTATACAGTCTGTGATTTTCAGAACAAAGATCCACAAGGGACATAGGGAAATAAATACATCCTCTTTAGAACAACACCAGCATGTCAAGACTGTGTCGAGTCATCTGAAAGTCAAGACTGTAGGCACCTGTGATAAAATCACAATGCTTGCCATGTGGAGTCTATATTAATGTTTGTATGTGGGTTATTAAATAGAACCCAGGCAAGTTAGGATTAGGGATGCTGGAGAAATTCAAAATGGACCAACATGAGCTCAGTTTTCTAAGAATCCAACTGGGGAATCCGCTGCAGAGTGACCTCCTCAGGCCACGCAGAGTCTGTGTACTTTCAGATGATTTTTTTTTTTACTTTCCCAAAATTTGCACATATAAATTCATAGGAAAATAATAAGTTTCTTCTGAGGAAACGTTGAATGGAATGGGGGAGAATATGCTAAATGTTACATACTAAGGTAAATTATGTAAATACTTATGCAAAGACTTGCGTGATTATTTGCATATTTTTCCGCATGAAGAAAAGAATTATTCGCATCCATCTGTGCATGGACAATGGAACAAAAGGCACCTGACAATCTGCGAAACACAGACTGAGCAGATTTTACAAAGTCCGTACATCCCTAGTTGGGATTAATTGTTTGGCAGAGAGTGGGTGAAAGGTGGGAGGGGCTTCTGTGTGTGTGTGTGAGGAGACTGAGTCTATAAAAGGCAGGAGCAGACAGGAGTTAGTTGGTTAGATAGGGTTTGGAGAGAGAGGGGACAGGGTCTTAGGGTTTGGTGAAGCGACATCTAGATAGTGGGGTTGTGGGAACAGGAATCAAAAGGGGTAGAGCAGGCAGGGTAAGACTGAGAACTGAGTGACTAATTATAAGATATAGCATCCCTTCTATTAAATAAACTTTAATTTGTTTTAAAATTATAAAATCCCACGTCTTGCTCATCTTTCTTCACTACCAATAGTGTTCATATTTCCTGGGTACTTCACCAGGTTGGGTAAAGGGAACCGATTAGGCATACTGGGTGTCCCTTTTACCTGGTGTATTCAGGGGCTGAAGCTTGTGGGACAGTGACGACAGCTGTCCCAAAGTGGAGGCAGACAGACCTGAGGGAGGGCAACGTCACAGCACCCCTACTGAGCCTGCCATTGGCAGGATGAACTGCCTCAGAACGAACAACATTCCCTGAAAATTTCATCCAATTCTGCCAAGAAATAATAATAAAAAAGTTATTGACACTTCCCTTGAAAAATCAAAATCAAGCCATGTAGTGTGTGCGCGCGCACACACACACATAAAGATACTTTGCAGACATAATACTATCCTAAGGGGCTACAGTACCTGCAAATATCATCCAATTCTGACAAAAAAGAAAACAAATTATAACCAATTTTTTATTTCCCCTGATAGTGGGAGCCAGAAGCTTTGGATTTCTGGATCTCGGCTTGGTTTCAGTACCTGAGCAGCCTCCAAATCCATCTGAGCAGAATTAGTGCTGCACTGGGGTTTGAGTCAAAGTTGGGGACTGGTGTACAGCCCTAGTATGTAAGTTTGATTGTAAACTCCTTGGGGCAGAGGAGAGAACACCATCTTTATTCTCGATGCAAATTGCAATGCTTGCAAACCTCACAAGATGCTAATGTCTAATAATGATAGTATAATGAATTCAAGGTCTAGAACATGACTATTAGGGATGAATTTTTAAAGCCTGAATTATGTGTCGCCATGCAGCCCTATGGATTTAAATGTGATACTGACGCAATGCACAAGTTAGCGTGATCATTGATACATGTGCACCTATCAGCTTTGTGAAAAGAGGAGCGCACAGAATATGTGAAGAAGCAATCTCATTCTCCCCCAAAACAGATTGTGAGAGATGCTTTGACAGTTTCAGCCCTGTGGGTGGGTTCCGGAATCTTGAATTTCACATTTGTTCCTGTTTTAGTCTTTTAATAAATGGAAAATATGCTCTCAGGCAACACGCTCTTAGTTTTGTGTATTAATGAAAAATATCAGCATTGGCAAAACAGTTTTGAGTGGGCAGCAGATTCTTTTGGCAAAACACATCAAAGATGGGCAGCATGCAAAATAAAGAATGGCTCAAAAGCATCAGATTTTTTTTTTTTTTAATATCTCTTTCTTTTAACAACTTGGAAGTTCCCTATTTTGGAGATTGCAAAATTCAGCCATCCATGAGAGAAACTCTGGAAAAGGGTAATCAAGGAAGCCTTTGACACTGATTGGCTGAGCTGGTGATGACATGGAATGTTCACAATCTGAATATTATAACTTCTGAAGGAATCTGTTGGAATGTTTGCAGTGTAGCTTGTCTGATGGAAGGGTAAATTGTCAGTCTCGCTGGGATTAAAACATCCCACAGGCCCTAGGAGTAGCTTCTTTGGGATAGGGAAGCTAGGGAGCAGGAGCCAAGAAACAAGGTGACTGAAAAAAGGATCAGAGTAGGTGATGGATGGAGAAATGGTAACTTGAGGAAAGGTTCAGTGAAGAAGGAGGATAATTGTGTGAAAATGCAAAAACATGCCTAAGGAAACTGATACCAGAAGGCACTGATAAAAGAGGGTGCATTGAAGGAACCTTACAGGGTTATGTGCTCTTCCTGGTGGAGAGAGACAGGAGTTCTAGGAAGACTGGCCAAGAGACATGGTGACTAAAAGAAAAAGGGAAGAACTGAGCAGTACATTGAAAAGCAGGAATATGAGGAAAGAATGGATGGTGGAAGCTTGGAGTGGAAGAAGGTAGAGATGGACTGTTTCTCTGGGAACAAGATTCTCCTGTTCACCTCAAGAGCAGCCATTTGCGCATGGGAAGTGGTTGGGTGCATATTCCCAATGGGCAGCATCCAACAGTGTTATTCTGCAAACTCAAATAGCATTAGCAGAGCTCCACAAAATCTTCCCATTGAGCAAGCACTTGAGCAACCAGTCATGCAAGCACTCGCACAGTTGCTTGCACAAACAGTGCGCAACAAGTTACACAGCCACTTGCACAACTGCTCACACCACGGGTTGTGTAACTGCCTTTGCACAAACATCACTTCAGTTGGATCCTCATCTTACGGATGGTTCGGAACCTAGTTCAGACCAAGGAGGAGCTGTTCAGGTCCAAAAAGCAAGTCCGGAGTAGCAATTACACAGAACCAGCCAGGCCCCCTATTGGTTCCTTAGGTCACCTGGCCTGGCTGGGTTGATGAGCTACAACATGATTTCCGGCCATTAGGTGGGTGACTCTGCAGCACAGGGAAGATCAGGCCAGCAACTCCCTCAACTGGCAAGCTCCCTTGCTGGCAAGGGAGTTAGGCCCCGGAACACTGTGGAGTGAATCTCTAGATCAAGGACTCTGGTGTCTCACAGAAGAAGAGTTCGACCAGAGTTTGATTCCCGCCGCTGACATGGGTTAATTGTGTGGGGGCGTGGCCAAAGAAGTATTTCTTAGTCTCCAATTCCCATCTATAAAATGGGAATAATACCAATATTGGGACAATATTGTATGTATGTATGTATGTATGTACGTACGTACGTACGTATGTATGTATGTATGTATGTATTTATTTATGTACCACCCAATAGCCAAAACTCCATAATAATATTGAAGAGGCCTGACTGGCACAAACATTCATCTAGTTTCCGCACCAAGTAAAAATGTGGCTTTTTACCAAAGCCTTTGAGGGCTAAATGCATTCCCTGGCACATCGTTTTAACTGTTTTATCATTAGAGATGGGAGAGAAATCCTCCACGAATCTCAGTGAGGCTGGATTCAAAAGAATCCGGCCCCTCGGAGTCCGTGGAGGATCGGAAGACTTACTTCCGCCTCTAGGAGGAATCTTCGCTGGCCAGATCCTCCCCGCTGGCCGGCTCCAGAGTGCCAGCGATATGGCCGCCCTTGCCATATCACTGGCTGGGCAGAGTGACTGCGGACGCAGATGGCATCCACTATGCCATTTGCAGCTGTAACGGTCTTAGTTTAAGGAAAATGCAGCTGTAAATGGTAAGGTAAGGTAAATATGCCATTTGCGTCTGTGCTTTTTCACACGATAGGCTACGCAAATATTTGTGTCTGCAGTCAATCCACCCAGCCAGTAATACGGCAATCAATGGCAGCTGTATCACTGGCGCTCCGGAGCCGGCCGGTGGCTCTGCGGAATCACCGCGGAGCGGAGCCAGCTGGCTAGGATTCCAGGGGGAAAGGACGGATTGCCTCCCCCCCCCTGCAGACACCCCCCTGGACCCGGAGGTAAGCCTTCCACCCATCCCTATTTATCATTTTAGATTTTAACTGGTATTAGCTTGTTTATTAGGGCACAATCCTATCTAGATAGACGGCCACCTCAGAACTCAGAGGCGACCGCCTAGCCAAAGCAATGCAGGAGAAGCATTGGGAGGATCGTTCCCTCCACGTCTCTCCTGCCCTGCTTTTTCTGCTAAACAGCCATTTTCAGCTGTCTAGTGACGGGGAAGGGGCGAACGGGAGAGGAGGCTGCTGTGCAACACATAGGATGTGTTGTACAGGCAGATCCCCTCTCCCCGCCCTGGAACACCCCTAGCCCCTCCCCTTTTCAGCTGCTCTGCCCTCCTCTTCTGAGAGCAGACAATGGGGCTTCTCTGCACTGCCTCCAAGGCAGCGTGGATGGGGGTGTGTGTCGGATTTCTAGGAACTGACCTTGGAGCATGGGCTCTGAGGTCAGTTCCCAGAAAACAGCATATCCTATGGCCATCTAGCCACTGTCTAGCGGCCATAGGATTGCTTCCTCCATAGTTGAATATGTTTTTAGGTGTTTAATAGGGATGGCGGAGAATTCCGCCATGGACTCCAATGAGGCCGGATTCTTTAGAATCTGGCCCCCTGGAGTCCATGGCGGAATGGACCACTCCCTTCCACCACCCTTCGAAATTCTCCCCAGATGGACCTGACCTGCTGCCGGATGGTCCAGTCCATCCGCTGCCATCCACTGCCCCGGTCTGCGTCTGCAAATGGCATCTGGTGTAGCGGACACCATTTGCGTCCCTGCTTTAGCTGTGATAGGCTACGCAAATATTTACATAGCCTATCACGGCAAAGAGCAGGGACGCAAATGGCGTCTGCTATGCTGGACGCCATTTGCGGCCGCTGACTGGCAGCGGATAGAAGTCTGGCTGCAGCCGGGAAGGATTCTGGGGGGAGGGATGGATCGCCTCCCCCCACCGTGGACGCCCCCAACTGGAACAGTGAGTGGGGTTCGTACACCCCTAGTGTTTAAATTATTTATTGTTTTATACTGTTTACATTGATTTTATCTGTAGGCCACCCTGAGATCTTAATGATTTAGGGCAGGATAGAATTTTTTTAAATAAATAAAATAATAACTATAGTAACATCTTCCATTGTACCAACTAGACTTTCAAACATTTCTAGGATTTTAGAGGCTAAGATTTTGAAACGGCACTGGTATTCTCAGGCCTTATGGGCATCTTTTAGAATTCTCATAGAACTTTGGCGATCTCACTTGCCTCTCCTTCTGTAAACTAAGATTAATGGCTTGGTTTAGCAGAGTACTGTATGCATGGAAGGAGACCCAATCCATTGCTTTTCAGAATAGGGCCCTCATTCTGTTTAAGTAACTAAAGTTACAGTAGTTCAGAATTAGCACAAGCCAAAGGCTCATCCGTGAATCACCCTTACTGTTGTTGTACATTGTTAGTTCAATTGTGAATGGAGTGGGGTGGAGAGCAAGAGCAAAATGGACCATATTGCCAGGGCTGAGCTATAGGCAAGTGTAAGGATGGAGCCAGGAATTATGGCAGAGGGTCAGAGCTTGGGGGTGGGGTGTCAACCTCAGAGGCTAAGCCAGAAGTCAGTGCCAAGCAACAAAGCCAGGGGTCAGAGCCAAGGGACAAAGCCAGGGGTCAGACTCCAGAAATGATTGTTGCTCAGGTGAAGTCCCAGCATAAGCAGGAAGACTTTTATAGCTTTTCCTGGGTGGGAGAGCCCAATGGCTAGCCTGATTACATGGGGCCAGTCCAGAGCCTGAGAACACTTGCTGTCCAAGAAGATGCTCCAAACCAGGAAGATGCTCCAGTGACTCAATGGATGGGGCAACTGTGATCCTGCAGGATTCCCGGGCATAGCTTCACTAGCTCTTGACTCATGAGCAGAGCACTGGATAGTCTTCTGCATCAGGGATCAGCAGACTTCTGAATCCCAGAGTTCAGCTGTAAAAGTTCAGAGTGCAGAGTTCAGAGTTCAGCTGACTGTGGTCCCAGTCCCTCACCACCAGGAAACCTCTCAACTATAGGGGTGTTGAGACAAACTAGCCATGCCCTCAAATGGCTTCTCCATGCAAATGAAAAGCTATATTGGCCAGTGTTCCCACATTTGTGGATTGCCCCCCCAGTGCATACAGTACATGCAGAGCTCTTCACAATAATGCTGAACACATGGCCATCAGGGGAGTGTCCACTGGTCATGCTGGCCTTAGGAGACTTGGCTAGCAGGTGTGATCCCACACCCCTCACACATCAAGTGAACATGTGTGTGGTGTGTGGTCTTATGTGAACACCCCTTAAATTGTTTGTTGAAACATGGTTACTCATTCAGGCTCCACACAGGTGTTAGTCACACAGACACAGCATGTTTATTAAGCAGGGGTCTATACAGTTCCTTCTCCCAGAAAACACATACTGTAGCTCTAAGCACAGGCTTGCAGCAGGTTTTCCCCTTGTCTAAGGGGAGAGGAGGAGATTCTGGAGGCTGGATTGTTCTGAAGAGTGCAGGGCAAATAGCTAATTCACTGCACCTTTATACGACACATCAACAAGATGGCAGTTTTGCACATGCAACTTATATAGGCATAGTGCATGCAAGAAGACACTGAAGTCAATACTGTATGTATCTATGAAGTGATGATCCAAGCAATCACAGAGCACAAATATTATAATAGTTGCATTCAGATTGTATTCATGAGAGCTGGTATTGTACAGTGGCTAAGAATGTGAGCTGTGAGATGGGAAGTTCTTGGATAACCTCAGCCATGAGTTCACTAGAGGGTCTAGACCAAAGGAGACTGGTGGGTCCTTTGTCAGTGGGGTGATGAATCCACTCTGGGTTTCAGTCAGAACCAGTCAGAACTTTGAAGGAGCTATCCAAAGGGCTGAACCCTATCTTTAAAAATGGGTTCAGCACCTTGGAGAGCTCCTTTAGAGTTCTGACTGAAACCCAGAGAGGATCCACCACTCCACTGACAAAGGAGTCACCAGACTCCACTGGTCTAGACAAGCCACTGTTCTCTCAGCCTTGGTCCCCTATCGGTAATATGGAATGTTAATATTGGCCGACCTTATGGGATGGTCCTACGAATTTCTAATCTGCATAAGGCTCTTTAAACAACCCAACTAATAATAACAAGAACAACATCAAAATAATTCTGACTATAGACTAAAAGCAAAAATATATTTCAGACTGCCATGCTTTTGTGTTTAATGTTCCATAAACAATTAGGCACATATGTCATGATCAATGACAATTAGTTTTTGCTTGAGTGAAAGTAACTGCTTTAAGAAACTGAACAATGTCTGCTCTTTTGAACACCCTTTGGGAGAGACGTCATGCAGTGCAAGCAGACTCTTTGTTGTGATCTCCTTGTTCAGTTACACAAACAATTGGGATCAAGTGTCGGATAGTGGAATTTTTAGCAGTTTTTTTTTTTTTAAACCCACATACACACACACAAATACACTTTTTGTGTTGTTTCTTGTGGCAAGGGATGTTTGTTGGATTAGAAGACTTTCTTTAGGAGTGAGACACTTACTTAATTTGTATATTAGCTGCCCCATAAGTTTCTCTGGGTGGCTCACAAAACAAATATGAGCATACAAGTACTATGATTAGGAAGAAGGGAAAATGTGTCCCTAGGCTTACATGCATGCTGAGTTTGAATCTCTTCCCAAACAAATGTTGGCGAAAGTAATGCACACTGATGCTTCTCTATTTTTGCCAGTATCTCAGTTGACAGGAGAATATGATGATTGGAAGGCCCAGTTGGCACTTGTCCAATGCCCCTTGAAGTAAGGAATAGCAATGGTGCACTCAAGGCAGGGCTTCAGGACAGAAGTCCAGGGTCAAACTCACTGCAGTGAGCAGGAGGGTCCCAAATGGCTTAGCACATTCTGAAGTAAGTGAAGTAGTATACATTACCATCTAAAGGCAGGGTTAAGACCATGAATTCCAGAGCCCTCACCCCCATAAGATGATTAAGTCCAGAGTTGAAAATTACCTAAGTCTACCACTGAGAAATGGCTACAGCTTAGGTGAGTGAACATGAGTATACATGCTCTGCTCAAGTGTTTAACAGCAGTGAATCAAGTGTCCCTGGCACCACCAATCTTACTTTGAAGAGCAGCTGGGAACACCACAGCCTTGAACTTAGATACAATCTGAGACCTGTCTCTCAATGTGGCAGGCACTATCTGCATGACATGATGATTCTGGGGTATTCATCTCTTCTCCCTGCCTCCGTGGACAGTAACCAACTGTGTGATTCCATTAGTGCAAATGGCATTGTGCTAGCAGAAACTAGTTCCAAACTATGTGCAAGAGGAGAATCCAACTACAATTACATTTCTGCAAGCGTGGTAGTGCAACCAGTTGTGCGTAGGGATGCACGGACTCTGTAGAACCCACTTCATCTGTGTTTTGTGGATTCTCAGGTGCCTTTTGTTCGATTGTCTGCCCACAGATGGATGCGAATATTAGGGATGACGGAGAATTCCGCCATGGATTCCAGTGAGGCTGGATTCCGTGGCAAAATGGCCTCCTGCCCCCTGCCCCCCTGTGGAATCCCCCCAGGATGGCACTTACCTGGGGCAGATTCAGTGGCGGCTGCTGGTCCCTGGCTGGCCGTGGCAGGGCTGCTGCCACCACCATTGCTGTCCTTGGACCGTGATAGGCTACATAAAAATTTATATAGCCTATCATGGCTAACGTAAAAAAAAAAAAAAATGCAGCGTACGCAAATGGCGGCGGCTATGGCGTATGCAAATGGCGGCGGCTACGTAAATATTTACGTAGGCTAGAACGGCAAAAAATAAAGGAACGCAAATAGCGTCCACTACACTATTTGCGTTCCCCTTTTCTTTCGCCATTTTATCTTACGTAAATATTTATGTAAGATAAGTCAGTGAAAAATAGGGAATGCAAATGGCGGCTGCCGTAGCTGCCACCATTTGCTTACGCTGCGTGTTTTGTTTTTTACGTTAGCTGTGGTAGGCTACATAAATTCTTATGTATCCTATCACGGCTGTCTAGCTGGATGCAAATGGTGGCCACTACAGTGGCCGCCATTTGCGTCCACTCCAGGCCGTCCGTGGCCGGAAATCCGGCTGTGGATGACCCTGGCCGGCTGCTCTGAGGCCTGGCCGCGGAGCGGAGCCAGCCATCGAGGATTCCGGGGGGGAGGGCCGGATCGCCTCCCCCCCCATTGAGGATTCCACGGGGAGGGACAGAGCAAAGGTAAGTGAGTTTTGTACATCCCTAGTGAATATTTGTTTTCGTTGTGAGGAAAAATACGCAAATAATAATTGCGTAAGAATGTATGTAAGTATTTATGTAAGTATTTACATAATGTACCTTAGTATGTAATATTTAGCATATTGTCCCCATTCCATTCAATGTTTCCTCAGCAGAAACTTTCATATTTTCCTCTGAATTTATATGCATACATTTCAGGAAAGTAACAAAATAATCTGGAAGTCCATGGACTCCGTGCGGTCTGAGGGGCTTGCGCCACAGCAGATTCTGCAGGTCGGATTCTTAGATATCTGTGCTCATTTTAATCCATCTTGAATTTCTCCAGCATCCCTAGTTGTGCCTAACTGTTGTGTAACCTGTTGTACAACCTGTTGCAGATTCTGCTTGCACAACCAGTTGTGCAACTGCTTGCACAACCAGTTGTACAAGAGTAATGGGCCACCGCTTGCACCATGGAAAGAACTGGGGGGAGCTCCACTAGTGCTATTTGATCATATTTGATGCTGCCCCCAATCTCCTCAGGCCAATTTATTCCACCAAATCCAGCAATTACTCTATTTAGCCTCTGCTTAAAAATGAGCAGAGATCCAGGAGCAGGGATAACGTCTGAACCCAACACTACCAACTTTTGATTTCACAAATTCTACAACCTCAGCCCTGATTCAAGGTTTTCCTCATGGGGTGGGGTGGGGATGGGATGGGGCAAAATACTCTCAGTGGGTCTCTTCCATTTATGGGCTTATTTTCTCCTTGCTGTTGTTGCAGTTGCCCATTCCCTTGACTCTCCCTCTGGATGCAGTGGGCACCACCTCCCAGGAAGTGAGACGATAGTATTCAGAGGTTACTACTCTTCCTTCTCCTTGCTCCTCTCACTGCTCACTCACCTGTGTACTTCTGAAAAATGCACACCATTGTGTTTTAATCAATGGGAGAAGAATGCAATACCCCTTGATTAGGGTGATTTGGGGGGGGGGCGTTCCTGGTTGGTGAACAAGTTTTGCAAAATGTCTGGAAGAAATTTGGGGAATTTATTTATTGGTTTAAAACATTTCTTCGCTGCCTTTCAAGGCAGAAGCCCTCCCAAGGTGGCTTAGAGCAATAAAATACATAAAAAACAGTTAAAATATTAAAAGTGATAAAAACATAAAAACAATAAAAACAACAATAAAAGCCAACAATAAAACCAGCAACAATGTTAACATCAGTAACAGCAACAATAGCAGTCATATTGTGAGAAGGCCAAGGTAAATCTATATGTTTTCAAGGCCTTCTTGAAAGTCTGCAATGATGGAGCATGGCAGACCTCTGATAGCTGCTTGTTCGAAAGGGGTGGGGCCACTGCAGAGAAGGCCCTCTCACATGTGTTCACCCACCTGACCAGTCTCATAGGTGGGCAAGTGAGAAGGGCCTCTCTTTCTGATCTGGGGTAGGAAATGGCCAAAGAAAATCAAGTGTGCCCCCTTCCTTACCCCCCCAATTTGTGTTTCAGCACTATAAGAGAGACGAAAGAAGGAAAACAGCAGGGTTTAAGCAGTCTCCCCTTGTATATTATGACAAGTTATAAGGCCAAACATGTCACCTCAGAGAGAAATGAGAGGGAAACACACACACACACACACACACACACAGAGAGCGATATGTAAATCCATTCTTTGATGGAAGGAATGAGGGAATCTAAGATTCCATTCAGACTCAACACCAACAAAAGTTCAGCTGCAAGAAATCTAAGGAAAATACTTCTGGTAATTTTCAGGGGGTTTCTGTTACCAAGGAAACATCATCTTTAAAGGAGAATGTGTGGGGAATAACTGGCTTTGTAGAGTCTGTCTCACAGACAGCCAAGGCAGCTTAAGAGAGATAGAAACCACTAAGAAGTCATTTCAAAGTTGTACATAACTGCATATTTATCTCATTAACACAAACAAACCATAAACAATAACACTCAAAGAACATTTCAGTGTCTTGGTACACTTGAGAACATTAGGCCAAGGAGGTGAGACAACAGAGCCTCACGGAGGCAAAGCTTAGCAGTAGAAAATCAGTTAATGGGGAATTAGCGCCAACAAGCCACTGTGCCTGTAAAGATGGCAATGGATTCGGAATGTACAGCCATACTTGTCTTCAAGATGTGGAAGGTGGAGGGAGTTCACTTCCTTTGGATTTTAAGAGCATAACACATTTGTTCAAAATAGAAAGGGAAAATCAAAACATGTCAAACTCAACACATCTGGAAGTGGAAAATTGCCCAGAAGGTCCAGTGTGGTCACATTTAATTGCAAAAGGCAGATAGATCATCTCTGAAATGAGAAATGAGATAATTGGAAGTTGAAAAAGAGAAGAAAAAGAACCTCAGAAAAGCCCTACTGGAACAGACTAATGACCCATCTAGCCCAACATACTGGTTTCTTGCAGTGACCAGCCAGATACTACAAGTTTTGTTTCAGTCCAGTTTTCATAAGAGATTACAAAATTTGCAAAGTTCTCCATATTCAGGGTAAAAAGAATGTGAGATTAAAAAAATATATATATGTGGGAGAAACCCAAACTGACAGATTCATCCATCCAGACCCAGGGCTTTGAATGCTTCACTCTTTAAAGTCTGGGTTTGAATCCCTGTATTCAAATACGTTAGTGCATAATTAGGCTTGCCATGTCTTTTTCTCTGACAGGCTCCTCATATTTAACATCTATCTATGGCAGGTAGGTACATCATGCTCCCCTCCATGCTCCTGATAGCTGTACCTATTACATTGGCTGCTGTGGGTGAGAATGCTGTTTCAGTATGTTTTTGATAAGAACTGAACAAAATTCACAAGGTTCATAAATGGTATGGAAAGAACTTGAGATTTTCAAAATGTGAATGTGGGAGAAAACAAAACTGACAGATCCACCCATTCCTAGCTACAAGAAAGCCCATAAGCAGGACGCAGGAGAAATGTTTTTGCTTCCCACTCACTGGTATTCAGTAGTGTACTGCCCTCAATGTGGAAGCTGCATATAGTCAACATCTGTCTGTCTGATGGTCCATCCACCCACCCACCCGCCAAGCCACCTACCCGCCCAGCCACCTACCTACTATTTAGATGATCCATCTGCCTGATAGTTCTAGCTGTGACACTTCTTTTACATAAATCAAAAATCATCTTGTTATTTTAAATGCTCCAAATGCAAATCAATTCATTCACTCTCACTCACAGACTCACTCACTCAGTCTGGGAGATTCATATCCCACTTTCCAGTAAAATGTTCCTGAATTGGCTTACAACTTCAAAATTCATTAAAATATATCATTTCCCCCTAAAGCATACTATCATTGAAGAGTGTGTGATTAAGAAAGAATAGGCAACACAGAAACCACAAACACAGAATTACCTTAAACTTCACATCCAGCTCTAGATCAGCTGGTCAGGTTTCTGCAAAAGCCCTCTGAGAAAGAGCAATCTTGGCAGTGTAGTGGCCAGAGTGTTGGATTGGGAGCTGGGAGATCCAGGTTCTAGTCCCCACTCAGCCATGGAAGCTCACTGGGTGACTTTGGGCCAGTCACAGACTCTCAGCCCAACCTACCTCACAGGGTTGTTGTTGTGAGGATAAAATGGAGAGAAGGAGGATTATATACGCTGCCTTGGGTTCCTTCAGGAGGAAAAAAAGGCAGGATATAAATGAAACAAATAAACGTCAATAAGCTGGCTAGGCAATCTTCTCTGGGTAGAGTTACAGAGATAGGTGCTAGCAGCACCAGCAGCACCAAGAATTTCCTAGTTCAGACCCCTGCTTGCCATATTTCAGATTGTAATAGCAACCCTACAGAGGATCCTCCAAAGATTTTAATTCCAATTGGTTGATAGTATCATTTAAACTTAAGTCATATGGTATTCCCCTTCATTGATCACTGCCTTTTGTGGCAAAGGTGCTTGCGTAACTCAGTGAAGCCATAAGCTATGCCGTGCAGGGCCACCCAAGACGGACAGGTCATGGCAGAGAGTTCTGACAAAATGTGGTCCACTGGAGAAGGAAATGGCAACCCACTCCAGTATTCTTGCTAAGAAAACCCCATGGAACATATCGTATCACAAGCCTAAAAGATATGACACCGGAAGATGAGCCCCTCAGGTCAGAAGGTGTCCAATATACTACTGGGGAAGAGCAGAGGGTATTTCCAAGTAGCTCCAGAAAGAGTGAAGTGGCTGGGCCAAAGCCAAAAGAACACTCAGCTGTGGATGTAGTGAAAAGAAAATCTGATGCTGTAAAGAACAATATTGTTTAGGAACCTGGAATGTAAGATCAATGAATGAAGGTAAGCCGGAGGTGGTCAAACATGAGAAGGCAAGATTGAACATCGACATCTTGGGAATCAGCGAACTAAAATGGACAAGCATGGGCGAATTTAATTCAGGTGACCATCATATCTACTACTGTGGGCAAGAATCCCTTAGAAGAAATGGAGGAGCACTCATAGTCAATAAAAGGGTGGGAAAAGCAGTACTGGGGTACAAACTCAAAAATGACAAAATGATCTCAGTACAAATCCAAGGCAAACTATTCAACATCACAGTAATTCAAGTCCATGCACCAACCACTGAGGCCGAAGAAGCTGAGGTTGATCGGTTCTATGAAGACTTACAACACCTTCTAGAACTAACACCAAAAAAAGATGTCCTCTTCATCATAGGGGATTGGAATGCCAAAGTAGGAAGTCAAGAAATCACTGGGATAACAGGCAAACATGGCCTTGATGTACAAAATGAAGCAGGACAAAGGCTAATAGAGTTTTGTCAAGAGAACACGCTGATCATAGCTAACACTCTTTTCCAACAGCACAAGAGGCGACTCTACACATGGACATCACCAGATGGTCAATACTGAAATCAGATTGATTATGTACTTTGCAGCCATAGATGGAGAAGCTCCATACAGTCAGTAAAAACAAGACCTGGAGCTGACTGTGGCTCAGATCATGAGCTGCTTCTTGCAAAATTTCGGCTTAAATTGAAGAACATAGGGAAAAGCACTAAACCATTGAGGTATGACCTAAATCATATCCCTTATGAATATACAGTGGAGGTGACAAATAGATTTAAGGGATTAGACCTGATAGACAGAGTGCCTGAGAAACTATGGACAGAGGTCCGTAACATTGTTCAGGAGGCAGCAACTCAATCCATCCCAAAGAAAAAGAAATGCAAGAAAGCAAAGTGGCTGTATGATGAGGCTTTACAAGTAGCTGAGGGAAGAAGGGAAGCGAAAAGCAAAGGAGAAAGGGGAAGATATATCCAACTGAATGCAGAGTTCCAGAGAATAGCAAGGAGAGACAAGAAGGCCTTCTTAAATGAACAATGCAAAGAAATCAAGGAAAACAACAGAATGGGAAAGACTAGAGATCTCTTCAAGAAAATCGGAGATCTCAAGGGAACATTTTGTGCAAAGACGGGCATGATAAAGGACAAAGAAGGCAGGGACCTAACAGAAGTAGATGAGATTAAGAAGAGGTGGAAAGAATACACAGAAGAACTATACAGGAAAGATCTTAATGTCCCTGATAGCCATGATAGTGTGGTCACTGAACTTGAGCCGGACATCCTAGAGAGTGAAATCAAATGGGCCTTAGGAAGCATTACTAACAACAAAGCTAGCGGAGATGGCAGTATTCCAGCTAAGCTATTTAAAATCCTAAAAGATGATGCTGTTAAAGTGCTGCACTCAATATGCCAACAAATTTGGAACACTCAAGAGTGGCCATGAGATTGGAAAAGGTCAATTTACATTCCAATTCCAAAGAAGGGCAATGCCAAAGGGTGTTCAAACTACCGTACAATTGCGCTCATTTCTAGGGATGGCGGAGAATTTCTCCCCAAAACTTCGGGGGGCCAAGCGCCAACATGTTCGGCCCCCCGAACAAGTTTCGGGGAGAAATCCTCAGCCCCCCCCGCCCCCCCAGGACGGGATTTACCTTCGCCAAATGTCCCTCCCGGCGGTGGGTCCGGCCGGCGGTTCGGCGGGTGTTCGAGCGAGGCGGGACCGGCAGCCGGTCTTTCGACCGGCTGCCACCGCCACCATTGCAATAAAAGAAAACAAAAACAAAAATACCCCCTGATAGGCTACGTGACGATTAACGTAGCCTATCACGGCTAGATTTGCAATTTGCAAATTAACGTAGCCTATCACAGGTGACTTAAAAAAAAAAAAAGCGCGTATGGATAATGGCAGCCCCCATAGGGCCCGCCATTCCCGTTCCTTTTTTGGTCGCTGTAGTCTACGTAAAGATTTACGTAGACTACGGCGACCAAATAAGGAACGCGAATGGCGGCTCCCTATGGGGGCCGCCATTAGAGTACGCGCTTTTCTTTTTTTTTTAAAGTCACCCGTGATAGGCTATGTGACGATTGACGTAGCCTATCACGGCTGACTTTGCAAATCTAGCCGTGATAGGCTACGTTAATCATCACGTAGCCTATCAGGGGGTGTTTTTTTTTTTTAAACTTTCGCGTTCGCGGCCGGGCGAGGCGGAAAGCCTCCCCCCCGGCCTGAATTTTGGCCGGGGTGAGGCGGGAAGCCTCCCCCCCAGGCCTGAACTTAGCGGGGGAGCAGCGAAGTGCCTCCCCCCCACCGCGAACAACCTTCGACGAAAGGTAAGTCACTTTCGTCCACCCCTACTCATTTCACATGCCAGCAAGGAAGGCTGAGCACTGAAGAATCGATGCTTTCGAACTGTGGTGGTGGAGAAGACTCTTACGAGTCCCCTGGAATGCAAGGAGGTCAAATCAGTCAATCCTACAGGAAATCAACCCTGAGTGCTCATTGGAAGGACAGATACTGAAGCTGCTGAAGCTCAAATATTTTGACCACCTAATGTGAAGAGAAAACTCCCTGGAAAAGACCTTGATGCTGGGAAAGATTGAAGGCAGAAGGAGAAGGGGATGGCAGAGGATGAGATGGCTAGATAGCATCACCGATGCAATGAATATGAATTTGAGCACACTCCGGGAGAGAGCGGAGGACAAGAAGGCCTGGTGTGCTATGGTCCATGGGGTCACGAAGAGTTGGACACAACTTAATGACTGAACAACAATGACAAAAGCAAATTTGGCAACATAAATTGGAGGTGCAGGCCCCTCAATACAGATCAGGATTGCAGTGGTGAAAGGGGTCTCAATCTGGATCGGGTGGCCCGTACTTACACTAGAGGAAAGAAGAAGAAAAGCTGCTAGCTAAGTGATGTCAGCTTTGGCCCTGAGGGACTCTCATACACTTCAAAACATTATTGGTGTGTTCCCTAGGGCACATACGGTTTGTACAGGGAGCCAAGACTTTTGGGCCTTACCATTGTCCTGCCTTGTGTGAAGTGAATGCATACACCCTAGAGCATGGCCAATGCGCTGCTATGACTGTGCATTGCAGCAAAATGCCAATGATGGTTAATATTCTGTCCTTAAAGGATACTCCACCATTAATGCTTTTCTCATTGAATAACTCCAAATAGTCTTAGAAGGAACACCACAGTTTCTGAGAACACAGTTCAAAAACCACTGAGAACCATTGTATTAATATTATGCATGGCCGTGGCGTGCTGCAGTTGTAATGTTTTACAACTTGTCAGTGAATAATTCCAAAGAAACGATCTCAGCTAACACTACCTGAAAAATAATCCTAAGAACAAGAGTCTGTTGTGGTGGGAAGGAATATGTGTTTATGTCTGCCATCCATTTTGCAGATTTATGCCTGAAATGGAGAACTAGCTCTTAAAAAAAAGAAAAGAAAAAAAATGGGATAAAGTTGTCAGATTTCAATTCCTGCCTTTTGCGAGTCATAATAGAATCACCATATCCCTAGATGTGTCTAAATGTAATGGATATGATTTCTGGCACCAGACGGCTGATGCCCGTTGAGGTGTTAATGAAAGAAGGAGGCTGCGGCTATAGTCTGCAATTTTCACTTTGCCTCCATGGCTATGGCTATCTAAAGAGAAATAGTTTTGGGTTTTTTTCATTCTTGAAAATGCTAATGTATTTCATCTACACTTGCCTCATAAGCTGCCTTTATCCAACTTTCCAGATCTTGAAATCTACATTCTTGATGTGTATAAATATGTAAATATAATACACATTTCTATGAGGTGCATCAAATTCATAGTATACAGGTTGAAGCCTGTGGAAGTTACATATTCCTGTTTGTTTATAATACCTTGCTCATTTGCAATTCACATTCCACACATTGGCTGGGTTCACACGACATGCTGACCCACACTCAGTGGTTGAGTGTGGTCATTTTGTTGAACCATGGGTTGTTTGTTGAACCATGGGTTAGCGTGTTGTCTGAACCCAGGGCATTTTCTTCTTGGGTTGTTCAGCCACACTATATAATTAACAAGCCACCCTGCAGAAAATGTCCTGGGTTCAGACAACATGCATGTTGTGTGAACAGCCCCATTATTGCATACACATGTCCATACATACACGCAGCATTCACCTAACTCACTCATATAACAATGGGGGTTACAGACAGTGTGATGCAGTGTTCAGAGCAGCCTTCCCCAACAAGGTGCCCTCCAGATTTGTTAGGCTGAAGCTCTTTTCACCCTAGCCAACCTGGCCATCATCCCCATTGACCATGCTGGCTGGGGCCTATGGCAGTAGTAGTCCAACACATCTGAAGGGCACCAGGTTCGGGGAAGGCTGGGTTAGTTCATTGGATTAGAGCCAGAACTAAGGAGATCCAAGTTCAAATTCCCAGGAAGACTACAGTCATATACACACTTAACCTGGGAGTAAGTCCCACTATGCTCAATAGGTCTTACATCTGAGTAGACCTCCATAAGGTGGTGGTTTTAGCTATGAGGTTTATGGGGTGACCTTGGGTCTCTCAAACTTACCTGCCTCAAAGGATCATTGTGAGGATAGAATGGGTCACAGGAAGTCAAGCATGTCACCCTGAGCTCCTTGGATGAATGGTGGCATAACAATCTAATCAGTGGGTTGGATCTGGAATCTGCCTTCTGTGGAAAGGAAGGTGTCGGGAGGTTGCCCCTGCCACCCTCTGTAATCCTCAGGTAGCCAGAATCAACACGCAGACAATAGGGCTCTTTTCCAAGGCTTTATTCCCATTCAACCTAATGGCACTTACAGATGCTAATTGCCTGAGTGAGACTTAAGACAGCTGCCTACTCAGGAGTTCTAATCTTAGGAATCAGTTGATCTCTGTTTGGAGGAGAAGGCGGGAAACCTCTGTACTTATGGGCTAGGAGGAGAGAGTCCACCCTTTTCCCGTGGGGCATCGGGGTGCCGCTGTTGCCATCGCGCCAAGTGGGCTGAGTGCCTCCTCTCAGCACCCGCCATCTCCCACTTGATGCTGCACCGGTGCCTAGCATCCAGAAATGGCTGTTGTGCCTCCCTCTCCCTGCCAGGGTCACTATCACTCTCAGGAATGTGTGCCGGGAGGGGCTCTCCCTCGGCTGCTCCTCTGAACAGTGTGCAGGTTCTTCTCCCATGGTTTCTATCTCTTCCTCAGAATCAGAACTGTTCTGGGGCTCTCGAGCTCTGATCCAACCCTGACATCAGCCTCTGCTCACAGAAGGTGTCTCCACTTCATTTAGGGATCCCCCCTCCCCATTGAATAGGGTCCCCAAACTTTTGTGTAGCATCTTCAGTGAGCTCGAGGGGCTACTGTTGGGTGGAGGGGTGGGGAAGTCCATTTCCACTAGCCCAGATGTGCATACCTTAGTCTGGATCCAAGCCAGTAAATATATCCTTACGCATTCAGCTGAAAGATTGCTCACTACTGTAATATTGCCTGGTAAGATTAGGCTTGGGTGAATCTGTCAAGCTCAATTTCATTCAGGTTCTCAAATTTCCACCTCTCAGACCCAGTTCAGATCCAGTTCCATATGCACCTTTTTTTTCACCCTCATACAGAAATTTGTATGTATTTGTGTGTGTCCAGCTGTATGCATTTTTGTATACATGCACCCATTGGTAAAGTGTGCTTGTGTGCATTTTAGAAATGTACACTTTTTTCCTGGTGCATTTTTCAAATGTGCACATGTTGTTCGACACATTTATGTTTGCTTTGCAAAACGCATAGGAAACTTGGAAAAGTACACCTGACTGCAAATTGCATTCAGGTCTGGAAGGTGAGAATTAGGTAATCTCACATTAAAATGAGAACCCAATGAAATTCTCACTCCATAGAGGAAAACACACTAAATAACACCTGTATTCCTTGAAAACAGTGGTGGAGAAGTTTTAGTATTGTTGCTGGGAAACTGGGTTTCTTGCCAACGTCAGGATCCAGTGGAAACATCAACAAGGCTCAGCTAAGCCATTGATCAGAGGACTCACTTTGCTCATAATCATTTAAATGAGCAGACAGCACATTGCTGATGTCGATTTCTCTTCAGAAACTCAAATAAAGCCAATTTTGATGGTTCTTCTTTTATATAAACATCCCAAAGTAATAATCTTCCAACAGATTCCAATCCTGGCTTTCCCTAAAGCAGACGAGAAGTTGTTAGCTGTCATAGTGTTTAACAGACATACTTAAAACATTTCACAGACAGCAATTACTGATAAGTGCTCTTGGAATAAAGTACTCTGGAAGAACTAATGTGAATCTAGGAATGTCTATCATGCATCACAGTAACGTTTTTTTTTTCTTTGAGAAAATCAGATTTCTTATCCTTGGTGTAGTCTACATTAAAAAAAAAAAATCAAATTACTCCACTTACCACTCGTTCAATCATTTCTGTTAAAAGCTCATTTATTATTGGGCTGCACCAAACTATTGGGGGCCTAACAACAGTAATACTAAACTGGATGTGATTGGGGATGTAACATCTGTCCTGTCTGTGCCATTGATTGTCAGACACCATTCGTTCTGTCATCTGCCCATCACCAGAATCAGATTTTTTTTGTTTCCAAATCTGTGCAAATGTGCATTTGCGCAATTTCACAAGTGTAAAAATGCGCAACTTCCCCCCAAATGTGCATTTTGATGATGTAGCCTATGGGGAAAATGCACATTTTTGGCTGGTTTTTTTATTTTGCATATTTTTCTATGATGACATTTGTGCAAAATTCAGGAAAGTTAGAAAAATGGGCTGCAAGTCTGTGAAATCCACCTGACAGGGGGAAAACTAGTCCACTGCGGAATCCGCATGTGAGGTTCATGAAAATCCAAACTCATTTGGTTCCATTGCAGATTTCTCCAACATCCCTAGATGTGATACAGGAGTGATCAGTGATATTTCCAGTGGCTTTTCTTTTACTAATGAGGAACCCTACAAGGCTCCTGGAAAGACTGGGACAATGGCAGTCCCATGCTTTCCCCCAATATAAATGCCCCCCCCTTCACAACTTTGAAGCTTCAAAGATCATGCCTCAATTAAAAAAACACTAAAACATCACCAAGAAGCCCTGATTCTGTGAGGATAATGCCTGAATTTTTTTTAAAAAACATCCAGAACGGGGGATGGGGGGGGGGTAAAACTGAATCTCATTTGAAGGGATACAACAACCCCCTGCTCAGTGCAGGATGCCTGATTCCCAGGCGGTCTCCCATCCAGGCACTGACCGTGACCAACCCTGCTTAGCTTCCGAGATTAGACAAGCGCGCGCACATCCAGCCCTTTGCTTGTTGCTGAAGAAACAGGGGCTGCTGAGGAAGCTATGTGATCGGTTGCCAGAAGAAAACATGGGGCCATCGAGAGCTGTGATTGGACAGGAGGGAAATACAAACACCGCCGCATATGGACAGGCGGGGGAGGGGACTATGACTGGATATGGTAGCGAAGGCGGAAAATCAGAGCACATTAAGGGGAAATACTGGGATATTAGGATATTGAAAGCAGGAGCACGGAAGCGGAAAATTCCGGTTCCAATTTGAGGCAGCTACTGCATAGTGTGAAAGGCGGGTGGTGAAACCTCAAGCGAAAGAAGGCAGTAAGTGTAGATCCAGCTGGAATCAGATTTCTGGGTACTGAGCTCGGAGCCCTGGCTCCAAGTTTGATTCCCATTAACCAAAAGATCCTATGGCTGTCTAGATAGTGTCTAGCAGCCATAGGGTTGCACCCTTAATATTGTTGCACTATGTTTTTATGTGATGTCTTCTGTGTTTTGATTTTTTTGTAAACCACCTTCGTTGGGCTCAGAAAGCCAGTATAGGCTATGCTGGGGGCGGGGGAGGAATTGGAAGACTGTAGAGGTCAATGGGAACCCCCAGTTTGTCTGGTGTATATCCCTATTGTAGACTTCTGTAAAAGTCAGCTTTTTCTTGAAGACAGGACCTGTAATCATTGCTGGTTGAAATCGAACCAAAAGTAATGTCATGGTCTAGTGTCCTTAACAGTCCATCTCAAATCAGAACTTTAAGACTGTCACCCCCTAAATGCGATAAATTTGCAGTAATGTCTGGAATGATTATGCTCTTCATAACAAAATGGAGTTCTTGGAGCCAGAATAATTCTCCTCCATCTTTGTAGAATATTATTACTTTTTTTGACAAGAAAATGTCCCCCTTCCAAGGAAAGAAATGGAAAATATTAATGCATCCTTCTGGTAGATGAAGCTGTACCAAATTAACATTCATCTAGGAATTAGTCTAAGGTGGAGGAAAAGGCTATCAATGGCTACTTGTCCTCATGGCTATGTTCTACCTCCAATACCAGAGTCAGTGAGCCTATGTACACCAGTCGCTGGGGACCATGGGTGGGAGGGTACTGTTGCCCTCATGCCCTGCTTGTTGGTTCCCGGTCAGCAGCTGGTTGGCCACTGTGTGAACAGAATGCTGGACTAGATGGACCCTTGGTCTGATCCAGCAGGGCTCGTCTTATGTTCTTATGTTCTTAGGATGCAGGGAGATAAAAGCTTACATGTCAAAAACACGTAAAAACACGTTTCTGCTTCAGAAAGAACTTTCCATTATACTATCTCTTTTTCTTCATGAGTTTCATAACAGAAGTGTGGTGCAGTGTTGAGAGTCCAGCCCAAAGTCACCCAGTGAGATAACTAACAGGAGGTTTGCTAATGAGCTGGATGTGGAAATACAAAGCCGAGCTGGGGGTAAGTGGGGTGCTGACATGTGTAGGAGTAAGTTGCATTGAACTCAGTAAGACTTACTTCTGAGTAGACATGCACAGAGTTGGTTTTCCTCTCCATTTTAGCCTCACAACGTCACCAACAAGGCTGGATGTGGAAACAGAAAGCCTAGCAGGGGGAATAATACTCGTGCAGGGCTCCAGACCGGCATGGTCATTTTAAAAGGTTCTTTTCTTTTCTTTTCTTTTCTTTTCTTTTCTTTTCTTTTCGTTCTTTCTTTCTTTCTTTCTCTCTTTCTTTCTTTTAAACAGCATTGCTTTAAACAAAGAGTGCATCGCTCAGGCACACCTAGGGCAGCCTTGTTTTGAGAAGCCCCAAGGAGGAGGAAGTGTTTTGGCTGAAAGTAATTACTGTACGTCTCAGTGCAGGAGAAAAAATACATAAATATCTACGAAAAATAGCCTTTCTTATGGAAGTTATGCAGACTTAACGGTTGTCGGTATGGATTTATCTTTGTAATTCTTGGAGTGGAAAAAAAAGAGGAGAATTCCAGGGGCTTGCAAAAGACAGTACGCAAACTGGCCGCAAACTGTGGCCATCAAGCGGCACGGAAGGTATACAATTCGTACATCTCTAGACGTGCTGGGCTTGATGAAGCCAAGGCTGGAGTTAAAATCACTGGAAGAAACATTAGCAATCTCAGATATGCAGATGATACCACTTTGATGGCTGAAAGCGAGGAGGAGCTGAGGAACCTCATGACGAAGGTGAAAGAAGAAAGTGCAAAAGCTGGCTTGCAGTTAGACCTCAAAAAAACCAAGATTATGGCAACCAGCTTGACAGATAACTGGCAAATAGAGGGAGAAAATGTGGAGGCAGTGACAGACTTTGTCTTTCTAGGTGCAAAGATTACTGCAGATGCTGACTGCAGCCAGGAAATCAGAAGACGTTTACTTCTTGGGAGGAGAGCAATGACAAACCTTGATAAAATAGTGAAGAGCAGAGACATCACACTGACAACAAAGGTCCGCATAGTTAAAGCAGTGGTATTCCCCGTAGTAACCTATGGCTGTGAGAGCTGGACCATAAGGAAGGCTGAGTGAAGGAAGATAGATGCTTTTGAACTGTGGTGCTGGAGGAAAATTCTGAGAGTGCCTTGGACTGCAAGAAGATCAAACCAGTCCATACTCCAGGAAATCAAGCCGGACTGCTCACTTGAGGGAATGATCTTAAAGGCAAAACTGAAGTACTTTGGCCACATCATGAGAAGACAGGATACCCTGGAGAAGATGCTGATGCTAGGGAAAGTGGAAGGCAAAAGGAAGAGGGGCTGACCAAGGGCAAGGTGGATGGATGATATGCTGGAGGTGACGGACTCGACCTTGGGGGAGCTGGGGGTGGCGACGGCCGACAGGAAGCTCTGGCGTGGGCTGGTCCATGAAGTCACGAAGAGTTGGAAGCAACTGACTGAATAAACAACAACAAGCATGTGCAGCCTCAATTTGGATCAGAACCATAGCACTTTGGGAGGGAGGTTGTTAAGCTTCCCCCTCCCATTTTGATCCTTAAATTCCCCGCAAAATAAGAAAAAGCACCTCCATTGGGGTCAATAACTGGACAATACTGAGGTCATGGACCAACGGTCTGACTTCGTGTAAGGCAACTTCTTGGCCCTGTTCAGATGTTCATAGTGATGGTAACTATGGGGGGGGGTAGCAAAACAACAACATGGGTGCCTGACACACAACCAGGAACCATGCAGTGCCGCATGGTTCCCTTAATCCCTCCCTCTGTAGTTACCTTAACCATCCTCCTGCCACATGAGCTGGCCGCTCCAGCCATTCCAAATGCGCCGGCAACCATAGAGAAAGTCCATGCCAGCTAGAGTGTCGCTGGAAGTAGTGGATGCTCTAGGCCTCCATCTCTATGGTCGCTCTATGGAGGCCATTTTACCCACCGGGGAGCACAACAGACGTCATGGTAAGCCACCCCGGGGCCCTTTAACCCTGTTGCAGATGGGTGGTTAGCTGGGGTGGTTCCAGAACTGCAGTTAGCAGGTTTTTCTCCTCCCACGTGACACGCAAAGCCACTGTGGTTAGCGCAAATTCCCTAACCATCATGGCTTCGTGCTACATGTGAACAGGGCCTTGCCTTTCCTACATAGCAGGTGCAGGAAGCATTCTGTTCTTGTCACCCACATGCCCCTTTTGCTGTAAGAAGTGGGCCCTCCCCCTTAATATGTGATTGGGGCAGACCTGGGCTTAAACAAACAACTGTCCTTTCCTCTAGTTTGGTTCTCTCCAGATTTGCTCTGCCTAGCATGGTTAAGGGAAGGAATACTTTAGGGGATAATGGCCAACCTGCTGCCATTTTCGTCATTTCCCATACTGACTAAGCAAATTGTTATTCCCACCAGGTATTCTACTTGTTTGCATATTGCAGTCATACCTCATCCCCTCCCTGCAAGATAATATTACAGAGATGAGCAGCTTACATAATGTACTCAATTAAAGATGCAGTCCTTTTGCAAGGAACCACCACTGGGATAAAATATTCAGTGGCACAATTTCCAGACGATATAATTTCCACAATGTGATTTATGCCTCATCAAGCACAAAAAGCTGAATAATAACCAAATATCATCTCCACATTTTTTAAGGAACAATGTTCCCATTTGATGCCTTCATTGCAGGGTGTGTGTGTTCTTGTTATTTTAAAAAGGGAATGAATAAATACCTCTTTCTATTAATAAAGGAATAGCCTGTTCTATTGTCTTATGTCCTTGCAAATGGCTAGCAATTTTTGTTAAATTCCAGTAGCTTTGATTTAATTCAAAATGAAGCAGAGCTACTGGAATTCTCAGGCATGTTCCTAGGAACAATAAATATGACTAAATGGCAGAAAAATCCTATAAGGGCATATTTCAAGATTAACAAATCAAGAAGGGGCAAAATTAAGCAATTCTTATTCTTAGTAGGAATACTGCCAAAACTCAAAATCACACAGTTCATAGGTCAAATCTATCAGGTTCATCTTTGTTAAATGTCTAATAAGCCTGGACTTTGATCCAACCAACTTTTATATTTTCATCATTCAAGCCAAGATTGATTATGAGTTAATTTATCTTTTCTGCAGCCGTACACTCTACCCAACTAAGTATCCAAACTCCGCCACTGTTGCATATGCTTTAGATGTTTGTTGTTGCAAATGTTTATTTTCTGAAGGAAATGAAAACAGCCTATTTGTAATGCACATATGTGCAGAAATATTTTAATTTACCTTTTAAGTTATTCTTTGCCAAATGAACAAGTCAGTTTAAAATACAGCTGTGCAAGGGCCCCTGATCCAACTCGGAAGATGCTTTGTGTCACGTTTCCCTTGGGCCCCCTCTTTCCTTATGCACTCACACACACAAATAGAGAGGCTTCTGTCTCACACTTTTAATTCATTATCAACAGGTTCATTACAGATGCAAATCCTCGAAGACTCTCAGGCTACAAAGGAATGCCTCCAGGGGATTCAAATGGGAACACCAACGTTGCCTGCAGTTTGAAGTGAGGCTTGCTGGCTAGACTCACTTAGGGAGGGATGTCCCGCCCTTCCAGTGATGCTTCGATACGTCGCCTCTCACGCATCACTCACCGGGTCGACCGTCTGAGCTCCACCCCTGACGTTTCCTGCTTAGCTCTGCGCCACAGTCTAGAGTCCCTTAGGTCACAGCCCCCACTCTCCTCCTCCTCCTCCTCCTCCTCCTCCTCCTCCTCCTCCTCCCGGCTTCTCACAGAGGGGGGCAAGAGGGGAGCTTCAGGCCTGGCCATCTGGGAGTTAGTAACATGAGAAGCATGCCTACCCATATCTGAACTGGCTGGGGGAAAATGCATCCCCTGGTTCTGGCTGTTCCTCTTCTGAATCTGAGCTGCTATCTCCCTGTGCTCAGAATCAGTCCTGACACTTTCAGGCTTTGGAGGTGAGCCCAATTTGGCTCAGGCTGATTCAGGGGGAGGGGGTGACCTGACTTGGCCCTGAACCCGAAGCAGGATTCGGATGGCTGAATCCTGCTTTGCCAAGCCCTGACACCCCTGAGCAAACCCCCAGCTCCTTACCTTGCTGCCTCCTCCTCCTCCATCGCTTCCACCTCTGTCACCACTGCCACCTTCTCTGTCACTGCCTTCTCCTTCTCCTTCTCCGTCACCAGAGCAGCCACTCCAGGGCCATCATCGCTGCTGCCTTCTCCACTGGCTCCACTGCTGCTGGTTCCGTTGCCCTCTGACGGATCTGTTGCCATTGCTGCCGTCTCCTCCTCCATTGCCACTGCCGTCGCCACCATCATTGCCACCAGCTCCCGAGGCCTGGACGTGTCACGTGCTGGCTCTTCCTGCAGGGAGCCACCATTTTTAAAATGGCAACTTCCAGGAACTTCCAGCAACTTCCATTTTAAAAATGGCAACTCCCCACAATAAGAGCCAGCATGCCTCCAGGCCTCAGGAGCTGGCAGAAGTGACGGTGGTGACGGCAGTGGCAATGGAGGAGGAGATGGCAGCAATGGCAACAGAGCCGTCAGAGGGCAATGGAACCAGCAGCAGCGGAGCCAGTGGAGAAGGCAGCAGTGATGATGGCCCTGGAGGCAGTGGCAACGGAGAAGACAGCAGAGGTGGCAGCGGTGGCAGCAATGGTGATGGGCGGCTCAAGTAAGGGCCTGGAGGCCCTGGCGTGGCTGGACCGGGGGTGCCAAAGCTCTGAAGTGGTGCTTCGGAGAGCCCCCAACCCACTCTGGGTCACTTCGTGCCCCTTCCACTTCACCTCGGAAGGGGCTCCAAGTAGCCCAAAGCAGAGGAGTTCGACTTGGGGTTTGGGCCTTGGGCCAAAGCAGTGCACAGCCCGAGTTTAAAACTTTTCTATGCTTCCTTTCACCTCTGCGTTGCTCAGCTATTGTAAAAATTAGATTCCTGCACTGAGCAGGGGGTTGGACACCATGGTCTTATAGGCCGCTTCCAACCCCACTGTTCTATGATTCTATGAAACAAGCCATATGGGAAAACAGCTGAGCAGAGAAAGGTGCATCACGATATATGACATCATGATGCACAGGTCTGGAAAACAATGTCATATGAAGTGCATCAAATTCCCAAGATGCACTTTGGCCATGCACACGTGCAGGTAACCTTGAAGAAATTCTCTGAAAATGACAGAGAATTTTTGTCTGAATGCATACCATTGGATTCTTAACTTAGGGCAGTATCCAGCTGTATCATTCCATCAGTGCAAATAACGTTGGATGAGGTTGCGAACTATGCACAAGAGAAGAATCCAACTAAAGCTACGTTTATGCAAGCACAGTTGCACAAGCAGTTGTGCATTACGCTTCTGCAACACATTGTGCAACCAGTTGCACTTAACCCTTATGTGGCCAGTTGTGCAATGGTCCCAGAGCGGCCGGCCCCCATAGAGGGAAGCCACCCCACGAAAGCTGATGGACACAGTAAGGCTCCAGGGAAATCCACGGGGCCCCAAGTGGCATGGATTTCCCTGCTGTGAACATACATCCCCAGTTCCCCACCCCCAGACCAGAAGTCGCAGGGTTCATACAACCCTAGTTCTGATATTAGAGGCTGGTGGCTCCGATTTCGGTGGGGCTGTGAATTCATTTCAGGTTTCAGTCAGAACCAGCCAGAGCAATAAAGAAGCTATCCAAGGTGCTGGAACCTGTCCTCAAAATAGGTTTGGCACCTTGGATAGCTCCTTTCTGGATGGTTCTGACTGAAACCCAGAATAAATTTACAATCCAAATGGAATCGAAGCCACCAGCCTCCACTGGACTCTGATCATACTTTTCAGAAGTGTTGTGCAATTTCGCCCATATTGGCTGGCAGTGGCTTTCCAGGGTGTGAGACAGGACTCTTTCCCAAGTCACCCTGGAGATCCCAAGGACTGAGCCTGGGATCTTTTTTTTATGCACAGCATGAGCTCTGCTACTTCTCTGTGGGCAGAGAAAAGAACCCAAAGGTGCTATATGCTGAAAAAACAGCACCACTGGGGGAAGTAGCAGCTGGGAAGTGCAATTTTTAGCCAGCAAAGTGAGGAAAGGGTTAATCTCCTGTTCCCCACATGCTAGGGTCCAGTTCCAAATTGGGGCTTTGTGTGGCTGCTTATTCTGAAAAGAATAATGAACAAGTAGTTGTTTCATAGAATCCTAGAATAGTAGGGTTGGAAGGGGACTACAAAGCCATCAAGTCCAACCCCCTGCTCAATGCAGGAATCCAAGTCAGATGGCTGTCCAGCCTCATCATGAATGCCTCCAGTGTGGGAGAGCCCACCACCTCCCTAGGTCATTGGTTCCATTTTCGTATTGCTCTAACAGCCAGGAGGTTTTTCCTGATGTTCAGCTGGAATCTGGCTTCCTGTAACTTGAGCCCATGATTCCATGCCCTGCATTCTGGGATGACAGAGAAGAGATCTTGGCCTTCCTTTCTGTGACAGCCTTTCAAGTACTTGAAGAGCTCTATCCTATCTCCCCTCAGTCTTCTCTTTTCAGGGCTAAACATGCCCAGTTCTTTTAGTCTCTCCTCTTAGGGCTTTGTTTCCAGTCTCCTGATGGTTTTTAAGCACCATGCTTACCTGCTTAATGTATGAACTAGCTTGACCCTAATATTATAGTAAAACAATAAACTCAGAGTACCAATGCTTTCCATAGGGTTTTCTTTAGAAGTGGAATGAAATAAACATTGAGCACTCAAGGCAGCAAAGAGGGTATTCCCTCCAAAAAAAGAAAGAAGACAGACTCTGGTCACTGTAACATAGAGCAATAGCTTCCGATGCTAGACTGGAAGTTATGAAATAGTAAGTGAGAAACACAAGTCAGGGTGGGGGAAGACAAATGCTTTGTTCTTCTTTATCCAGGTGGGACTGTGTAAACTCCAGAAAGATGAATTGCCAGCCAATGTGTCTTATACATGCAGTCCAAGAATACCAACCAGCAGAAAACCAAATGGAAGATTTGTTGTTCTTATTTTTAAAGTCAGAATGAATTAGCGAAACAAGCAATGATCTGCCACTACTAAGTAAAATGAGCACTGGAGCTAAAATTAGTTATGGGTTTAGAGCCTCTTCTTTGCTGGAGGACAAGAGAAAAATGATAAATGGTGACAGTGAGAGAGGAATCATCACTGCCATGCCAGGCTACTAAATAAATAATCTCATTAATCTTCTCACCGTTACTCACCTACTTTTTCTGCTACATTTCCTTTATGGATTTCTGGGGGATTTACTCCCACCCCAAATCCCACCCTACCAATGATCGCTTCATTTATGATGCCAACATGATTTGTGAAAGTATTCAACTTTTAGCTGCCAATGAATAATAGCAAGACTTTCAAAAACCTTTGCCAATTTTTTAGAGGACCTTCTGTTTGAGTTCCTTGGTTTCATCTTCCTTGGTTCTCTAAGACAGACTTCCCCAAGCTGGTGCCGTCCAGATGTTTGGGACTTCAACTCCTATCAGTCTCAGCTAGCCCAGCCAATGCTCAGGACTGCTAGGAGTTTTAGTCCAAAACAACTACACCTTGGGAAAGGCTGCTCTAAGATAATACCATATGTTGTTGTTCAGTCGTTCAGTCGTGTCTGACTCTTTGTGACCCCATGGACCATAGCACGCCAGGCCTTCCTGTCCTCCGCTCTCTCCCGAAGTGTGCTCAAGTCCATATTCATTGCATCGGTGATGCTATCTAGCCAGCTTATCCTCTGCTGTCCCCTTCTCCTTTTGCCTTCCATCTTTCCCAGCATCAGGGTCTTTTCCAGAGAGTTTTCTCTTCACATTCAGTGGCCAAAATATTGGAGCTTCAGCTTCAGTATCTGTCCTTCCAATGAGCACTCAGGGTTGATTTCCTTTATGATGGACTGATTTGACCTCCTTGCAGTCCAGGGGACTCGTAAGAGTCTTTTCTAGCACCACAGTTCGAAGGCATCAATTCTTCAGCACTCAGCCTTCCTTATAGTCCAGCTCTCACAGCCATACGTTGCTACTGGGAAAACCATAGCTTTGATTATACGAATCTTTGTTGGCAAGGTGATGTCTCTGCTTCTTACTATGCTGTCTATGTTTGCCATAGCTTTCCTCCCAAGGAGCAAGCGTCTTTTAATTTCATGGCTACAGTCACCATCTGCAGTGATCTTGGAGCCCAAGAAAATAAAATCTGTCACTGCTTCCATTTCTTCCCCTTCTATATGCCAGGAAGTGATGGGGCCAGATGCCATGATCTTAGTTTTTTTTAATGTTGAGTTTCAAACCAGCTTTTGCACTCTCCACTTTCACCCTCAACAAGAGGCTCTTGAGATCCTCTTCGCTTTCTGCCATTAGGGTGGTATCGTCTGCGTATCTGAGGTTGTTGATAATTCTCCCAGCAATCTTAATTCCGACCTCTGATTCATCCAACCCGGCGTTTCTCATGATGTACTCTGCATATAAATTAAATAAGCAGGGCAACAATATACAGCCTTGTCATACTCCTTTCCCAGTTTTGAACCAATCGGTTGTTCCATGTCTGGTTCTTACTGTTGCTTCTTGTCCCTCGTACAGGTTTCTCAGGAGACAGGTAAGGTGGTCTGGTACACCCATCTCTTTAAGAATTTGCCAGAGTTTGTTGTGATCCACACAATCAAAGGCTTTAGCATAGTCAATGAAGCAGAAATAGATGTTTTTCTGGAATTCTCTTGCTTTCTCCATGATCCAGCGAATGTTGGCAGGAGAGTCGTGGAGGGAAAGATCCTTCCAATGCTTCTCCTGCATTGCTTTGGATAGGCGGTCGCCTCTGAGTTCTGAGGTGGCTGCCTATCTAGATAGGATTGTGCCCTAAATAGGGATGCTAGAGAATTCTGCCACGGATCCCAGGGAGGCCTAATTCCAGTGAATTTGGCCCCCCAGAATCCATGGTGGACCGGAGCAACCCGCCCCATCACCCTGTGAAAGCCCCGCGAAACAGATAGGGGTGAACGAAAGTCACTTACCTTTTCTCGCAGCTTTTTCGCGGTGGGGGGGAGCGCTTCGCTGCTCCCCCCGCGAAGTTCAGGCTGGGGGGGGGAGGCTTCCCGCCTCGCCCGGCCGAAATTCAGGCCGGGGAGGAGGCTTCCCGCCTCGCCCGGCCGCGAACACGAAAGTAAAAAAAAAAAAACAAAAGTCCCCTGATAGGCTACGTGACGATTCACGTAGCCTATCACGGCTAGATCTGGAAAGTCAGCCGTGATAGGCTACGTGAATCGTCACGTAGCCTATCACGGGTGACTTTAAAAAAAAAAAAAAAAGCGCGTACGCGAATGGCGGCCCCCATAGGGAGCCGCCATTCCCCTTCCTTATTTGGTCGCTGTAGTCTACGTCAATGTTTACGTAGACTACGGCGAAAATAAGGGCAACGCAAATAGCGTTGCCCTTATTTTCGCCGTAGTCTATGTAAACATTGACGTAGACTACAGCGACCAAATAAGGAAGGGGAATGGCGGCTCCCTATGGGGGCCGCCATTATCCGTACACACTTTTTTTTTTTAAAGTCACCCGTGATAGGCTACGTGACGATTCACGTAGCCTATCATGGCTGACTTTGCAAATCTTGCCGTGATAGGCTATGTGAATCGTCATGTAGCCTATCAGGGGACGTTTTTTTTTTTTTCTTTCATTGCAATGGCGGGGGCGGCAGCCGGTCAAAAGACCGGCTGCCGCTCCCGCCCCGCTCGAACACCCGACAAACCGCCAGCCGGACCCGCCGCCGGGAGGGACATTCAGGGAAGGTAAGTCCCGTCCCGGGGGGGGGGGGCGGGGGGGCGGAGGATTTCTCCCCGAAACTTGTTCGGGGGGCCGAACACGTTGGCGCTCGGCCCCCCGAAGTTTCGGGGAGAAATTCTCCGCCATCCCTAGAAACAGAGCCTACCTGAATATGAATTTGAGCACACTCCGGGAAAGAGCGGAGTGTGCTCAATCTCAATCTCACCTTCTGACCTGAGGGGCTCATCTTCCGGTGTCATATCTTTTAGCCTTGTGATATGTTCCATGGGGTTTTCTTGGCAAGAATACTGGAGTGGGTTGCCATTTCCTTCTCCAGTGGACCACATTTTTCAGAACTCTTTGCCATGACCTGTCCATCTTGGGTGGCCCTGCACAGCATAGCTTATGGCTTCACTGGGTTACGCAAGCCCCTTCGCCACAACAAGGCAGTGGATCATCACTATTTGGGACTATGAATTGCACACCCCATCCGCCCACAGATACAGATCAGAACTGCAGCAAGGGGGAAGAGTTAAAGCCTCTATCACCCCACACTAAGCTCCTGATCTAGATGCCCACCCTACATTTACACTAGAGTAAAAACAATGGAAGATATAGCTGCTCACTACATCTTTAAAGTGATGTCTGCTTTCGGTCATCATGAGTTAGTCTGGAAAGGGGCCCTGAAGGTACAAAGGATGAAGATCTCTCCTATAGAACAGATCAGTGATGGGACTAATTCAAGCATATGAATACTCCCTCCTCAAAATGTTGTGAGTAGAATCAAGGGATGCACAGCCAGCTATAAGCAGGCCTTGGGCCTCTAATTTATCCACAGATACACCCCAAAATTCCTTCCACCACCTACTACATCAATCCCCTTCTCCAATGTGGGTTTTTTTTCCCTTGTGGGAGGGACACAGAGTAGCAGAAGGCAGAGAGTACCAGGTTTTTTAAAAGGGTGTTTGATCGTTTGGAAGGAATACTCGAAGGTCTCAATTTATTATTGGGGTGAGTACCAGGTTTCTCATGCATCACAAGTCTAGACAAACAGTCCATTATGTGATCAAATTGTACCTTAGTTGTACTGCAGGTATGAGACCACATAACTGAATGCTCCCACTCCAGAATTTAGGGGCTACTTTGGCAAGGCATCCTCAGTGGCTTGTCTTTAACCCTGGAAGAGATGAGATATGCAGATGGAAACATCTCTCACACTGCTCCCAACGTTCTGTGGTGTTCCAGGCAAAGTGAAAATGGCTACACTGTTGGGAGCACAGGCCAGTCCTGGAGCTCTGAGAAATGCCCAGACCAAGAGAAGCCAGGGTCCATCTGGAGCTGGCCCTGTGCACCCACACATAAATAACTCATTTCATAATAGGGAGAAGCGTTTTAGCCTTGGATCCCTTCTTCCCTAGTTGATCTCTTTCGTTCAAGACCTTGTTTCACAATATGCCTCCCTTGATTTTGTTTCTGGTACTGGATTTGCAGGTACATTGATAAACAAAATAAACTCCCATCTGTCAGTTAACTTAAATAGCTGCAAAAGCTACCTTGACTAGTCGCCCAGAGACAAAATACAAAACCCTTTAAAAACTAATTATATGGATGTTAAATGACATCAGACAGGCATTTTATTTCTAAATCTAAAAATCTTCTGGTGTATAATTAGACCCTGTGCATTTAATTACACCCTTCAGATGGATAACCTGGCTTTCCAAATCTGTTATGCTTCCTCCCCAACATGCACAATATTCATTCCTATACTTGTCCGTCCATCTACTTATGAGTCCTCTCATTACAAAATAGCACTACTGAAAAAAACAGCCACAAAGTACTGGAGTATTAGAACGTTGCCTGTTGCCTTGACAATTTTCTTACATGTAGACTTGCTGATTATATGTGCACAAGAATCATGCTGATTTCCATGCTCCTCTGTGTCTCTGCTCAAACCATAATCATGACTGCCTAAAATATTCCCTGTGTCCCCAGCTCCATTCTGTGGTTTGGCTTCAGGCTTTTATTCTTGCCTTCAGTTCTAAGGAGCCATGGCTATTAGTTATGAAGGTTATGTGGAACATCCATGTTCAGAGGCATGGTCAGCAGTGGCCAGTGAGTGGTTTGCTAGGTTAGGCTATCACCAGCATCTCCCACCACCAAAACAGAAAGTTTTGATTCCCAATGTCTTTGGCCAAGGCTTTGCTGTGGGCAGCAGTTTGAGGTGAGCCAAGACAGAAGATCCAGAATGACCCAGCACTCCAGACTGTCAAGATCACCTTGAATTTTGTTTCCATCTTCCAGGGTATTAGCTATCCCGCCCAATATTGTATCATCTGCAAATCTGATCAGCATTCCTGCACCTCCTCCTCCAAGTCATGAATAAAAATGTTGAAGAGCACTGGGCCCAGGACTGAGCCCTGCGGTACCCCGCTTGTTACCTCTCCCCAGTGTGAGAAGACTCCATTGAGAAGCACTCTTTGAGTCCGATTCTGTAGCCAACTGTGGATCCACCAGATCGTTGTCTCATCTAGCCCACTTTGAGCTAGTTTGCTCATCAGGATATCATGGGGCACTTTGTCGAAAGCTTTGCTGAAGTCGAGGTATATGATGTCCACAGCATTCCCACAGTGCACAAGGGAGGTGACTTTATCAAAAAATGAGATTTGTCTGGCAGGACTTGTTCTTGACAAATCCATGTTGGCTTCGAGTAATCACTGCATTGTTTTCCAGGTGCTACTCTTACTACTCTTACTACTCTTACTACTCTAACTACTCTTACTACTCTTACTACTCTTCTCTTCTTGTAGCAGTTGGCCTTGGTTTCATCACCTCTGCTTGGCTGACCTTCAGCCTCTTGCTCGCCCCCATGCAGGTTCCCCTGTAATTCTTCCTCTGCAGGCTGTCCTCCAGTCTCATCCTCAAGTACCTGGAAATGGTTCCCTAGTTCCACTGCCTCCAATGGTGCAGAATGTCTTCTAATTTTTCTGGTCCTGTCACCCTTTTCCAAGGAGTATTCTCTACTTCATTTTTCCTCACCTCAGCAGTTTCACCTTCTGCCTCAGCTTGCTGTTTTTCTTCTAGCTTCTGTTCTTCACTTTGCTGCTGTGGTTTCACCGTTCTGTCCAAGAACTCTTTGTGTTCTCTTATTCCCTGGAGGGTTGACACTCGCTGCTCCAGTCCTCAAAGTCCTCACATATCTTTAAAGTAACGTGTGCTTTGGTCCTTACTTAAATTATTCTTAGTCTAGTCCCTGACTACAGCTATGTGCTGATTAGGGATGTTGGAGAATTCCACCACGGACTCCAGTGAGGCTGGATTCTTTAGAATTCTTTAGAATCTGGCCCCCCGGAGTCTGTGGCAGAATGGCCTGCCCCCCTGCCCCCCCAAATCCCCCCTGGAGTGGACCTACCTGGTGGTAGATACAGCGGTGGCAGCTCTGGTTCGTCTTCCAGCTGCTGCCAGGCTGCTGCGGCTGCAAATGGCGGCTGTCATAGTGGCCACCATTTGTGTGCCTGCATTAGGCCATGATAGGCTATGTAAATACTTATGTAGTCTATCACGGCAAAGACCAGGGGTGCAAATGGTGGCCACTACGCCATTTGCGTCCCTGACTTTTGCTGTGATAGGCTACGTAAATACTTACATAGCCTATCACAGCTTAATGCAATGATGCAAATGGCAAGCGCTATGACGGCCACCATTTGCGGCCACTGCAGCCCAGCAGCAGCCAGAAGTCCGGCTGCAGCCGGCCCTGGCTGGCAGCTCCACGGCCTTGCCACAGAGGGGAGCCAGCTGGAGAGGATTCTGGGGGGAGGGACGGATCACCTCCCGCCACTGCTTGAGCCCCGGACTGGAACCAGGTAAGGGATTCATACATCCCTAGTGCTGATGGACAACAGGTATATACTATGAGTATGTTTTGAACAACATGATGCGGCTATTCATGGGTTATTTTGACTACTGGCATTAAGAATGCTGGTCTTTGGTCTGATGTTATGTGCTGAGAACAGCACACAGTGGACATGATACAGTGATTTTGTTTCACTGATTTTTAATGGGAGAAAGTTTAGCACTTGCTTATGGCCACAAGCCAATGCATACTTCCCTGGGAATAAGCCCATGGGATTCAATGGGTTGTATCCAAAGTTAGTCTAACTTACATTCAATGGTTCTACTTTAAGGAGGACTAGCATTGGATACAAAGCAATGGGGCTTACTTCTGAGTAAACATGTATAGGATTGTACTGTACTTCTGTCATTGTAAGTGATAGGAATGGAACCTTCTTTCATCCACTGCCCACCTGGATTTTGTTCAGTATCTTTCATGAAAGCATCTCCCTCAATTCTGAGACAAATTGGTTTTAAAAAATCAGTGTATGTCTATTTGAGTCTCCAGTTCTTGAAATAATTAATTGCAGTACCTGAGTTGGACCACAGGGGGTGGTGCTCGGAGCAGATCCACAGCTCAGCTTGTAAGTGGAGTTTGACAATTTTTGGTAGGTCCAGCATGATGGGGTGTGGCAAGGTCTAGGGGTGGGTCCCAGTGCAAAAACCATCCATCCCCTGAGGTTGTACATCTAAAAAAAAAAAATGCCCGAGGTATAAGACAACAACCAACACCCCTCAACTTTGCTTATTTTGGCAACTCATCCCAAATATTAAAACTAGTGCTGTGCAGAACCCTGCAAAAGAGGCATTGTTTTTTCTGCCTCTTTCACAGAGAGGGGGAGAATTTTGAATAATTTTCTCCTTGGGGGGTGGGGGCAGGGTTTCCCCTTACCTTTTTAAGTGTAGGAGGTGCCAGGGGGCAGGACCTTCTTTTTTTAACTTTAAAATTGCCCTGTGCACTGTCTCAGTATCATGGGGCTCTTCATACAAAGGCTTTCAGCTCAGCTACTCTTCCTGAAGTCCTATGAATGCATTCTCTCATCAGCATTCTGTAATGAGTCTCATCAGTCTCTCTGTAATGAGTCCCACACCAGTGCAAGTATATGGGGCATTTTTGAAGTTAAAAAAAGAATAGAAAGAAGACCCCTCAGCCAGCTCCTAAACTTAGGGTGCAATGCTCCTACACTTAGGGCGCAATCCTATGCATGTTTAGATGGAAAAAAAAGTCTTACAACTCCCAGCATTCACTAGCCAGCTGGCTGGGGAATGCTGGGAGCTGTAAGACATTTTTTTTCTGTCTAAACATGCATAGGATTGCACACTTAAAAAGTTAAACAGAGCTCCTCTCTCCTCCCCAAGGAGAAAATTATTCAAAATTCTGACCTTGAAGTCTGACCCCAAGGAGAAAATTATTCAAAATTCTTGGCACAGCCCTAATTTCTATGTGCTCAAATTATTTCAACTAATCTGTTTTGGAATGTTACTGTCCTTTTTTGTATTATTTCAGTTTGTCCTTTGTCCCCTAACCACACTGAGTGTGTTTCATCATGTCAGGCTGTGCGCCTGATAGAACAATTTCAACCCACTCTGTTTTTCACAGCTTAAGACAGCAAAATAAAAGACTGTTCATGCAGAGACACATTGACCGAGATCATAGCTAAGCTTGCTGAAAGATGTTGCAAAAAACAAACAACCCCCTCCAACTTTTCCCAGCCAGCCTCGATCATTTTATCTCATTAGGTTTATCTTGTTGTGCGAGGGAATTAGCCTTTTATTTTTGGTAGACATGTACTTGGGCATATCACATTTGCTACTAAACTCTACAAGAAAAAGGGGAGAAACGTCATGGTGTTTGTTGTTATCAGTAGGAAACTTTTAATTGCTTTTTTTCCATTTAGGCAGAATATAGTAGGGAATAGCCATGAAAATGAATCCAAATACTCCATAGGAGTCTATCCTAATTCGACTCAAATTACTATCAGAAGAAGCAAAGCATTATTTGCTCTGCGTCGCTGAAATAATTGATTTAGCAGAAATAAAACCAACCACAGGAGGACTACCGTATGTGCTAATGACATCCTCCTCCATACAGATTCTGGTTCAAGAAGCCAAGTTTATAATGGCTGGGATCCAAGAGGTTAATAAATAGCTAGGTTTTTCCCACCCTCGGTATACACTCAGGAAATCTGAAAATTTGTATTTAAGGTTATTTCATAGCTTCTTGGAAGCTGGATTTCTTTAGCAGGGTTTGCAACTGGTTCTCCATCTGAACATCTGAGGAACATCACTTCTTCAACTAATAAGCAACTGTATTCCACCAGCCATATGTTTTAGCCTGCCTACTGATTGAAAACTACCCCTGTGTTGGCTGCCCAAACATGGTTTATCAAGCTCCTTCTAACCTTAGTTGGCTAGCGATCTGCATTTAACGATGAAGTAATATAGAACCATAGAATTGGGCATAGAATTATAAAATTGGAAGGTGCTTTGGAGGTCATCTAGTCCAACCTCCCTACTCAATGAAGGATCTGCAATGTAAGATCTAACTATAGCATCTTTGGCAGATGACTGGCCAACGTCTTCTTAAATACCTCCAGCGAAGGAGGCCCCACCACCTCCCAAGACAGTCTGAGCTCTTACCATTAGGAAGTTTCTCCTAATGATAGCCAAAATCTGCTCCCTGCCATTTCTACCCATTGATTCTAATCCTACCATTTGGAGGAATGACTCCATCTTATACATGATAGCCCTTCAGATAATCTGAGGACTGCTACCACATCTCCCCTTAATCTTCTCTTCTCCTGGCTAAACATATGCAGCTCTTTCAACTGTCCCTCATAAGACTTGGTTTTCAGACCCATCACCTTCCTGGTCACTCTCCTTTGGCTGGAGTCCAGTTTTTCAATGTCCTCTTAAGATATGGCCCCCACAACCATACACAGCACTCCAGATGTGACCTGACCAACACAGAATAGAGTAGAAGTATTATTTCTCATGAAGTTGACATTATGCTTCTGTTAATGCAGCTTAACATTGCATTTCCTTTTTTAGCAGCCATATCATAATGCATAAATTTAAGACACCTACATCCTTTTCTCATGTACTGCTGCCAAGCCAGGTCTCCCCCACTCTATACTTGTGCCTCTGATGTTTGTACCTAAATGTAGGGATGGCGCATGTGCCTGATTCCATCTGGGAATCCAGCGGAACCCCCCCTGCCCGTACCCCCAAGCCCCGCTTGCCCCCTGGCCGTGCTTGGCGAGTGGCCTGCACTTACCCTGGTGGCTTTGTTGAGCTCTGTGGTTGCCATTTTTTGAAAAATAAAATGGTGATTGCAAAAATGTGCATATTTACACTTATGCAAATGTGCGTATTTGCAAAAATGTGCATTCATTGTGATCACCATTTAATTTTTTCAAAAAATGGTGACTGCGGAGCTCAAAGAGGACACCAGGCTGAGTGTGAGCTGCTCACCAAGCATGGGATGGGCTCGAGTGCAGTCCGGGGACTGGTGAGTGGGGGCAGGGGCTGGGTGGGCACCTGGAGAACCCAGATGGGGGTGGGTTCACACATCCCTACCTAAATGCAGGGTCTCTGTTGAATTACATCTTCTTAGTTTTGACACACTGTTCCAGCCATTCAAGATGGTTCTGAATCTCAATCCTGACCTCAGTGGTGTTAGGTACCCCTCCCAACTTCATGTCATGTTCACATTCATTAAGAGAGAGAGAGAGAGAGAGAGAGAGAGAGAGAGAGAGAGGGTTGGTCTGGCATGACTTTAATGCAGGGGTGGGAAACTGATAGCCCTCCAGTTGTTTTGGCTTACAACTCCCATCAGTCCTAGCTAGCATAGCCAATGGTGAAGGATGAGTTGTAGGTCAAAACATCTGAAGGACCACAGGTTACCCTCCTTTGCTTTAATGGATTACTATTTGGCAATACCAATGACAGGAGCAGCATCCCCAATCTGGATCAGGACTGCAGCAGAAGGAACATGTTAAGGCTTTCTACCTACCACACTAGGGTCCCAGTCTGGATTGGGACCACTGCACTTACTCTAGATTAAAAAGTGGGGGGGGAAGTAATGTGTGCTTTGGGTCTAAATGCATTCCATTTGTATGTAACAAGACTCTTTTCAGAAGTTCTGATGGATATGATCTGACCTCCCTGCTCTACTGTTATTCATCATGATAAAATTCGGAGTCTCACTATAGTGATGCCAGAGGATGGGGCTTTTCTGTTGTATTAAAAAGCAGTCTTGTTCTTCTCCTGAGAGATAGCCCAGTGTATTTCACTCTGCCATCCATCTGCCATTGAGCACAAACATCCTGACACTTGGGGGAAGCTTTATGAGCAGAACACTATGAGCAATTAGCATCAGAATTAAAGCTACCTGTGGCTAACAACAGGTGATTACCCTGTATAACAGATGCTAAGTGTTGTTATATGCCAGCAATAGATTCCAGGCTGAGTGAATTGTGAGTGTACAACGAGCAGTGGCTGTGCACACAAATGGAACCAAATTAATTGGGTCATTTTTTTTATTGTGATTATTATGATGCACGGGCATTACTTCCTAACATGTAGTCACTACCAGAATTGTATGCATCCCTTTTAGAATTAATTAATTAATTAATGGCACAATCTTATCAAGATAAGCGGCCACCTCCAAACTCGGAGGCAACCGCCTATCCAAAGCAAGGCAGGAGAAGGACGGGAGGATTGTTCCCTCCGCGCCTCTCCTGCCCTGCCATTTTCTGCTAGACAGCCGTTTTTGGCTGTCTAGCTGCAGGGGGGCTGACCGGGGGAGGAGGCTGCATTTACAACACATAGGATGTGTCATAAATGCAGCTCCACTCTCCCCGCCTCGGATGCCCTCAGCCCCACCCCTTTTCAGTCGCTCCACGCTCCTTTTCCGAGCATGGAGGATGGGGCTTCTCTGTGCTGCCTCCGAGGCAGCGCAGACGTGGGAGAAGGCTGGTTTTCTGGGAACTGACCTTGGAACGCGGGCTCCGAGGTCAGTTCCCAGAAAAGAGCATAACCTATGGCCCTCTAGACAGTGTCTAGTGGCCATAGGATTGCTCCCTCAATAAATAAATAAGAGAAATTTAGTAAAGGTTAATGTTCTGAAGCCAACATTTTGTTTTCAAAGCAAAAAAGCGGGGCAAAGAATAGCATTTTATGGAGATTTAGCTGACTACAGAAATGGTAGAAAGCCCAAAGGTGAAGAGCCAAAGCTGGAAGAAATAGTTGTGTGCCTTCATAGGTTTTACAGGTGGAAGTGTGGCTTGGGTTGCCAACAAGTTAGCAGAGATTCATGTCATACTTGTAATCCTGTGGATGAAATGGGAAACAGAGCAACTATGTTGTTGTTGTTTAATACCATTCCTTTTCTGCTCTTCGTGAATTGGTGCACTTCAAAATTGTAGCCACCTGCTCAAAAGGGAAGCAAACTGTCTGTCGAACTGGCTGCAAGGATGCTTCATCAGCATACTTGTGTGGGATGTATTTACAAGTATAGAGCACAACCGTATGCATGTTTAGACAGAAAAAAAGTCCTACAACTCTCAGCAATGCATGTTCTACCTAAACATGCATAGGATTGCACCCTTAACACTGCAATCCTATACTGTCTTATTAGAAGTAAGCCCTATTAAGTTCTATGGGGCTTACTCCCAGGTAAAGTGTGTATAGGATTACAGCCTTAATGTAGGATCAGGCTAATATATTAAGGCCAAGATTATGTTTCATAATACTTGTGGCTATGCTTCCACTATCAGAAGATGTATATAGTGAATTAGCAATGCTCTTTCTAACCGTGAGTTATAAAAATATGTGGGTGAAATGTACTGAATAGGATAGAGGCACAGAAGAGGAGATTCTTTGGGACTCTGGTTGTTTGCATAACCCTCTGGGAAGCAGAATTTTTAAAGATATATAGGTTGGTTTATGGGCCTCTGAAGAGCCTATTATTATCATCTTGCTGTAGCTGAGCTAGAATCACCACTTTGAGCATTTATTTATTTGCTACATTTACATACTGTCTTTCTGCCCAAGCACTTAAGGTGGTTTATAGATTAGAATAATGGGTTTCCATCTAGGAGATATGACCCAAAGGGAAAGGGAATCAGGAAAGAACCATGAAAATAAGCAAATTCAGGGACAATGTTATCATACTCTTACATAATGATGTGGGCTCCTTTCTCACAGCATTTTTGTTGAGCTAGCTAAGGGGGATGGCTGGATGGTCCGCAAAGTATCAGACTATTGCCAATGAGCAAGCTACATGTGCCATACCAGTTGGAATTTCAGTGGAAGCCAGTGGTTCTGATGTCAGTGGGGTGGTGAATCTGCTCTGGGTTTCAGTCAGAACTCTAAAGGCAAGACATCAGAGCCTCAGCCTCCACTGGAATCTGTTTTTCTTTTATATCCTAGCCTTCATTTAATTGTATTTGAATAAAAGTATTTGCTTTTTCATTGCAGGTGTGTGAGTGAGGAAGCATTTACATAGGTAAACATGGGGAGCATTATTAGCCCAATGTACTTTGAGTCTGTTGACTGTTGCTCAGGGGCAACTCATTTAGCTCTTGCAAAAGATAATCCAAACAACTTTCCACACCATCTCAGATGCACATCTTCTCCGTACACTTGAAGTCTCCCCACTTCATTCTTGTATTTGGTGTTCTCCCATATTTCCTTCTTCTCAGGAAGCATTGACCCTGGGCTCTCAAACCACCAGAGTTCAGAGAAAGAAAAGAGCTCCACAGCCTTTGAACTTGGACCTTTGTTCTGATTCAAGGATTCCAGCCCATTCATCTATTCCCCTTCCTCAGCTGCTATAGTGAAGAAGGACTAGGTAGAGCTGCACAGCAGGCCTGGGGAAGCAGACAAATGGAAAGATCAAACATCAAAGGAGAAGCCATAGATTCTACTTTTCTTGCTTCATTGGGGAACTGGTGGGCTGTGTGGAACCCCAGACTGAGTCTGGATCAAGGTGGGAGAAAACATGGATTCTACTTTGTTGCTTTATTGGCAAATCGGTGATGGCTATATGCTCGTGATGGCTTTATGCTCCTGATGGCTATATGTTACCACCAATATCAGAGGCAGTATGCCTATGTACATCACTTGCTGGGGAACATGGGTGGTAGGGTGTTGTTGCTTTCATGTTCTGCTTGTGGGTTTCCCATGGACAGCTTGTTGGCCTCTGTGTGAACAGAATGCTGGGCTAGATGGATCCTTGGTCTGATCCGGCTGGGCTCTTCTTACATTCTTATGTACAGTGTGAATCCCCAGATTGCAGCCTGGATACCTAACTCCAATGCCTAACAGCAATGATAAGAGCCCTGCTAGATCATCAGACCAAAGACCTATCTTCTCCAGCATCCTGTTCCCCACAGTGGCCAACCATATGCCACTATGTCGCCCCGGCCATGGGCGTTGAACTCTTAGACTAGAAGTGCCAAGATAGTGATAAATCAGACTCAAAGGTTTGCTTACAAGGAGACTTTATTGAGTAACTTACAGCACACAGGCGTACCCAGTGGTTGGATCAGACAGCTTCTCTGAACCTCGAGCCATTGTGTCCAATGGGTCTTTACTGGTTGGCAATAAGCAGCATTTCAGCAGCACTCGTCCCTAGCATTCATTCTCAGCATCACCCAACAGCACTTGGTTCTCAAGCATCGCCACCTGCAGCTTTAAGGTGAACAAGCTCTGCTTCTCAGGCTCATCAGTGATAAGACATTCTCCTCATTAGCGAGGAATGTTCTTGGAGCTGCTTCTCACCCTTTTGACTCATCTGGCTACATCAGGAGGCCAGTTAAGGGAAAACAGCAGCCCTCTGACCAAAGGCAGAGAGCATTATGGATCTAAGCCACTCTACAACTACTAATAGCTTGGTTCAAGCCTGGGGCCTTACAGGCTCTGGGAAGCCTGCTACATAGCTCTCTCCTGCTGTCATTCCTGAACAGCTGGTATTCAAAGGCATGGTATCATTCAGTCATTGCATCCATCACATAGGTTAGTTACATTGTGTTCTGACAGTTTAGGGACATAGGAAACTGCCTTACGTCAGGTCAGTCTATTTCTCCATCTAGCATTAGTCTGGCTTTCCAGGGTCTCAGACAGAGGTCTTCCATATCATTGGATAACAGATCCTTTTCAACTGGAGCTGTCAGACAGACAGACAGGGGAATACATCCTTGATATGTAATACGTATCAGTGTGGTGGGGGTTCCTTTCTTTCATTGCCTTGCTTGATTTCCTACAGATGAACAGATGCAGCAATAGAAATGGCTAAAAGAGAAGAGAACTTTCATCTTGCATGCAGGGGTCATGGCTGACCATTGAAGGTCCCAAGTTAAATCCCTGGCACCTTCTTTTAGCATTGCTGAGAAAGACCTCTTCCTGGGGCTTCAGAGAGCAACTGCCTGAGAAGACAATCCTGGGTTAGGTGGACCTATGGGCTGGCTTTGTATAAAGCACATTATGATCAGGTAGTGTCTTTCATATTGGACTATTAGTTCTTTGGAGCAAATGGTGGGAATAGATGGGGGGAAATGAGGACAAAATCATTCTTAGGGTCTCAGACAGAGATCTTCCATATCATGGATAACAGATCCTCTTCAACTGGAGCTGCCAGGGATTGAACCTGGGACCTTCACTTGCAAACAGTGCTATGGTGGCCATGTTGCATAGTTCAAATAAAGGGCTTTGAAGGGTTATTCACTAGTGCTTTTGGCTCATAGTGCTTTAGGTCTCTGAACATTGCAGAAGAGCAACAGATTTTGCACCAAAGTAAGCCAAATCTGTAGTCACTTCCTTCGAAGATAAAAATAAACATTGAAATGGATGTGTGGATGTGAAGAATTCTGATCAATTAGACAAATTAAGCAAGTGTGTATCCTTTCTCTTGTTTTGTGAAATTGATTCTGAGATTTTGCTGCTGTTTGGTATGATTTATTCTGCTTCTTCGAGACATGAGGCAAGGGGCACTAATACAAACCACTTGTCCTATGTGTGTGTGTGTGTGTGTGTGTGTGTGTTTCACTTAAAATACAGATCTGAGGTGTCTATCAAATGGCTAGGTTGCTTGAATTATGCAAGGTGGCCCTCTTGCCATTGTGAGCTCAGTATTCTCAAGCCCATAAGCAGGAGGGAGAAGGGAGGGCAGAGGGAGAGAGGCCACGTCTACTGATTTCTCCTGTCACAATGACCATTAGCTCTCCAAATTTCTAGGTCTAGTTCTTTGGGAAGCCTCAGAAAAGATACCTTCATTGTGGGTCTCCTTTAATCAGAGGGTGGGCCTCCTCACTGCTGCCATTATTAGCTCCTTGTCACCACTGTACAGTCATTCACCATGGAGTGAGTAAGCAGCAATTGTGGCTCCTTCTTCTTCTTCTTCTTCTTCTTCTTCTTCTTCTTCTTCTTCTTCTTCTTCTTCTTCCAATTGCTCTTGCCAAAGAGAGAGCCAGTGGGCAAGTAGGTAGTGGCTTCCTTCCTCCTCCCACTTGTCTTTTGCTCACCCCTGTAGGACCAGAGGGAGAATGTGTGTGAATGAATGGATGCCAGTGGTGAGGAGGAGTAATGGGAGCAGGGCGCTCTTGTTGGTGGGTTTGCTTATGGCTGGTGCCACATTTGATGGGGCCTCCTCCTACTTTGGGGCTGCACCTTGTGACCTGACAGCAGTAGTAGGCAATTATGAGCCACCACATTAACTTTCCCACAATGCTCTGGAGTTTCGGGGAATTTCTCCCGGAAACTACTTCGGGGGGCCAAATACGTTGGCACTCGCCCCCCTGAAGTTTCGGGGAGAAATTCTCCCCCATCCCTAGTCCCGATACAGTTCTCAGCTCAGGGAACATATCAACATATATTTCAAAATGTGTATTTTGAGAGAAAACATGCTTAGAAAAGTGTATCCTGAGAACATATTTTAAAAATGCATACTTTGAGACAAAATAAGCCTGTATTTAAATAAGCCTTTAGGAAGCCTGTATTTAAATATTAATTTTTATGTGATTGAAAAAAAAAATGACTGCAAATTAATGCTGTAACAGGACAGAATGGACTTAGGTGTGAACACATTTGAAAATAACACAGACTAGGAACTGACTGTGTCATCCATCCCTTGTCACAAGTTTCCTCAACATAGTATATTATTTCTTCCTTGCTCAAAGCTTTCTTGTTGTACTTCTGCTGGCCACATTGGTGACATAGTTTAGGAGTGGCTGATGGACAGACTTCTTTGTGTGCTTAATGGCATACGATAAATGATGTCCTGGCTAGGGCTGGCCCTGGGGGAAGTGGCCAGACAATTGGGTAAGTGAGGAGGCTTTGGTCAAAGGAAGCTATGACTGGCAAGGCAAGGGTCATGTTTGCTCAACAGTTACACTCAGTAAGTAAGAGCATGGAACTGCTACTGTGCAGGGTCTACTAGCACCTTGGACAGTGATCTGCTGCCTCTGCAGAAGCTGCTTTGTTGTTGTTCAGTCATTCAGTCGTGTCCGACTCTTCATGACCCCATGGACCATAGCACGCCAGGCCTTCCTGTCCTCTGCTCTCTCCCGAAGTGTGCTCAAGTCCATATTCATTGCATTGGTGATGCTATCTAGCCATCTCATCCTCTGCCGTCCCCTTCTCCTTTTGCCTTCAGTCTTTCCCAGCATCAGAGTCTTTTCCAGAGAGTTTTCTCTTCGCATTAGGTGGCCAAAATATTTGAGCTTCAGCTTCAGTATCTGTCCTTCCAATGAGCACTCAGGGTTGATTTCCTTTAGTATGGACTGGTTTGACCTCCTTGCAGTCCAGGGGACTCGTAAGAGTCTTCTCCAGCACCACAGTTCGAAAGCATCAATTCTTCGGCGCTCAGCCTTCCTTATAGTCCAGCTCTCACAGCCATACGTTACTACTGGGAAAACCATAGCTTTGATTAGATGGACCTTTGTCGGCAAGGTGATGTCTCTGCTTCTTACTATGCTGTCTAGGTTTGCCATAGCCTCCCACTGGGGACTTACTGCAGCCTTAAGGTGCCCATGTTCATTTCTGTGGCCTTAAACTCCTATGTGGCTATGGGATCTGAGAGGCTTTGGGAGAGCCATTCTTGGAGGCTTGGATGGAAATAACTCCTGAGGGTCCTCCCTGTAGTGGGGTGACCAATGTCTCAGTGGGCTCACAGCCTTCTTTGAGGTGCCACTGAGCCTCTAGAACGGGGGCCATGACACATATTTAGATATTATATGATGCGAGTAGAGTCCCAGTTTGGGCCCAATTGCCACTTGTGTCCATTTTTAAAATGAAATGTGGTAAGAAAAACATACATGTGTATTCATACTTGATGGCACATGTTCATTTTTGTACTTTGGAGACCTGAGAACAAAAGGTCATGTGAGAATCACCTCTAAACCAGTTTTGAAACACACTGGAATTTCTAGCTCTCCCCATTCCAAATCTAAGGGCAAATTTTAAACTGAATGGCTCTCTTCCACTGGATGTTCAGTACAACAGAACACTCCCAACTCTGAGTAACAGTAGAAACCATAAATTAATACAACAAAAGACATGCCACCATGTCAGCGACAGAAGAGCAATGAGGGCACATTCCTAAAACATCTATATCATAGACAATGTACTAGTCATGCAGTGGTGTCATTCACATTATAAATTACTGAACAGTGTGGTAAATTCTATTTACCTTGCCTCTTTGATCACATCACCTGCCTTCTACCTGGCAATCCATCTCTGTCTGCACTATTTCATACATTCCAAACCTTTGAACATCTTGAAAGAAGCTGATAATATTAATAAAAATGACACTGATAGAAAATATTTCCTTGTAAAGTCATAGAAAAGGCTGTGAAGCAGTGTGCTCAGAAAGAACCACATAGCAGTCCAGAAGGTCATCTAACCCAATACTCTCCCTTTCCCACTAGCAATAGCCAAATAGGATTGCAGAGAGAAAGAGAGTGCAACTCTTTCACCTGTAGCTCTTTTAGCCCAATGATTGGGATAGTTAAATGGGGAAATGGGAGCTATGGATTCAGTCACTGTTCCTTTGTTCCTTACAAAGATGGTGGCACCAGAAATTATGGAAAGGAGGCCACAGAATGGGCCAAGTGCATTTCTGGATGGAGCAAGCATGGGAAAACTGCCTCTCCTTCAAGTAATCATGGGGGCTTAGTAATGGGCTAATTGTCTAATGATGCTAATTGTCTGGGGAGGGATCTGCCCCACTCCCTCTCTTCAGGTGCCCCCAAGAGCTAGTGCTGTATAGTGGTTAGAGTGTTGGACTGCAACTTGGGAGATCCGGTTCTAGTCCACACTTGGCCATGAGGCTCGCTGGGTGAATTTGGGCCACTCACCGACTCTCAGCCTAATCTACCTCACAGGGTTGTTGTGAGGATATAATGAGGAGGAGGAAGATTATGTAAGCCACCTTGGCTTCCTTAGAGGTAAAAAAAAAAAGGTGGGCTGTAAATGTGATAAATAAATACATACATATATACATTTACATTCTCCCCCGCCACCCCCCCCCTGCAGCTTTCTTTCACCTTTCCAGACTATAAGGGTGCAATCCTATCTAGATAGGCAGCTACCTCCAAACTCGGAGGCAACCGCCTATCCAAAGCAAGGCAGGGGCAGCACGGGGTGGGGGGAGTCATCCCTTCCGCTCCGCTACTGCTATTTCTGCTAGACAGCCATTTTTGGCTGTCTCACCGGGGGAGGGGGGCGAGCGGGAGAGGAGGCTGCTGTATGACACATAGGATGTGTCATACAGGCAGATCCACTCTCCCCACCCCGGAATGCCCCCAGCCCTGCCCCTTTTCAGCCGCTCCTCACTCCTCTTCCGAGCGCAGGGGATGGGGCTTCTCCGTGCTGCCTCTGAGGCAGCGCGGATGTGGCGGGAGGTCAGTTATTCAGGAACCGACCTCGGAGCACGGGGTCTGAGGCCGGTTCCCAGAAAACAGCATATTCCTATGGCCATCTAACCACTGTCTAGCGGCCATAGGATTGCTCCCTAAGTCAGTGGTAGAGCATCAGTGGTAGGGCACATGCTTTGCATGCAGAAGGATCCAGATTCAATTCTAGGCATCTCTAGGTAGAGGTGGGAAAGACCCTGTTTGTAATTCCAGAGAGTCACTGCCATTAAGTGCAGAAAATAGTAAGCTAGAGGGACCAGTGGTCTGGCATGGTATAAGGCAGATTCCTATGTTCTGATCTCTTCAGTACAATGGACCTTGGTAACAGAGCATGTTGCATTTAGGGATGGAAGAGACATTTGTTTGGTTCGCATTTTAATACGAACCAACCTAATTTGCACTTCCTGAACTAATAACCTGTATATTTGGACAGCAGTCCAAAGGGACTGATAGCTTTGTACCCATGGCTGTGCTCCCCATGTCTCTCCTTTGTGTATCGGAAACTTACACTCTGCTGGAAAACGTACCTATAATTATTCCTTACTCAGAGAAAGATTGCATGTAATGTCAATAATTGCTAATATATTATATGAGCATTGATGTCCCATGTTGTGGTCCTTGTCTAGGTTGCTCCCCTTTCACCCTACCCCAATTATGCTACTGTTTACTAATGTCATTATGTAATGTTTGCCATGGCCTTCTGTATGGTTTAATACAATATTCTGACAGCTTCATGTTGATTTTTTGTTTTACTCAAGCAACAACTCATCATAAAGAGTGTAGAGGAACAGGCAAGTATGTATTTATTAGAGCTGCTAAGATATTAATAATATATGAAAGGAACATCATGTTTGGAGCACTTTATTAAAGCTGCAACTCATTTTTGTGCATTACTCCGGCATGAAAAACTAATAAATAAAGCATGTCTCTCAGCATTCTTCATTTAATTAAGCTACTGTATTGCACACCAGAGCGATTCTCAGAATAGCCATTTAACCACATTGTAATGAACAGTCGTTGTAGCTTTGCAGATTTTAATGTCATATTATCCCCCTCACCCCTGCTGCATCATCATGTGTGAGTGTGAGCAGTTTTTAATGCAGGTCACAGTTCCAGGCTGAAATGAGTTTAGAACTTTAAAAGGAGGAACACAAATGACATTTGTTCTCTATGCAAAACTCCGTTGTGTGTGTTTTTTTAAAGAAATGCATAAATCAAAATTAAGAAGCCATGACATCATTTGTTTTTGAGAAGGAAACACCAGGAATCCATTTCTGCCATACCTAATCTAGCCAGTAATTACCGAAATACAATAAAAAAAAAGGCCATTCAGCAGAGAACCAGCCTTGGAACCTGGTTTTCCACTGACCAACTAAAATGTACGGAGAGACTGAGAGTGTGGTTTGGATAGGGATGTACGAAAGTCACTTACTTTTTGCGGATTATGTTGATGGTGGTGGGGGGGAAGCGCTCTGTCCCTCCCCCCAGAATTCTGGCCAGGCGGGAGGCGCTCCGTTCCTTCCCCCTGGAATCCTCAAACGGCCGACTGTGCTCTGCGGCAGCTCCGCGGAGCAGCTGGCCAGGCCTGGCCTGGCCAGGCCAGAGCTGTCCGCAGCTGGATTTCCAGCCACGGAGGGCTCTGGGTAACCCCCCCCAAAATGCGTACTCAAATGGCGGCGGCTACGGCTGCCACCATTTGCATTCCTTCTTTTTACCGTCTTAATCTACGTAAATATTTATGTAGACTATGACGGAGAAAATCAAGGGGAATGCATATAGCATAGCGGGCGCCATTTGCGTCCCCTTTTGATTCCCCGTTTTAGACTATGTAAAGATTTACGTAGGCTAAAACAGTGAATGAAAAAGGGACGCAAATAGTGCCCACTACACTACTTACGTTCCCCTTGATTTTCGCCGTCATAATCTACGTAAATATTTATGTAGATTAAGATGGCCAAAAAGAAGGAAAGCAAATGGCGGTGGCCGTAGCAGCCGCCATTTGCGTACGCATTTTTTTTTTTAAACCCACCCTCAACCATGATAGGCTACATAAAGATTTACGTAGCCTATCACGTCTTTTTTTTCTTTTTTTTTTAAACCTAGCCATGATAGGCTACGTAAATCTTTACGGAGCCTATCATGTCTTTTTCTTTTCTTTTTTTCTTTTCACAAGCCTGGAAATGGTGGTGGCAGCAGCTGATTGGAAGACCGGCCGCCACCGCCACCTTCGCCGGAGCCGCTGCTGGAGCCGCCGCCGCCCGGAAGATCTGCCCCAGGTAAGTCTCATCCCGGGGGGGATCTGCGGGGGGGTGGGGGGGCAGGCCATTCCGCCACAGATTTTGTGGGGCCGAATGCACTGGCATTCAGCCTCACCGAGATCCGTGGCGGAATTCTCTGCCATCCCTAGGATTGGAAGGGTGAGGTAGCAGGTAGCACATCAGCCATTTCCCTCCCAGCCAGCTTGACCTGATATGCACTTTGCTTTCTGTAGCTGCCGGGGAGATAAGTGCAGGGGAGGGATGAGAAAATCAGACATGGTCAAGCTCACTGAAATTTTCTTAACTTTACTTCAATGTCTGTTCAGCCCACTCCTGTTTTTGTTTGCAAGGTTTTTTCTGGGGGGGGGGGTCATTTGAACAGGAAAAATGCACATTTTTCAAAAGTGGGCACTTTCCCCCCATTGATGATGAGAGCAATCCTATGGCCCCTAGACAGCTTTGGGAGGGGGGGCATAAGATATTTCAGATTCCTGAATATGAGGTCGGACATACCACTCCAACATTGGAGGTGGGAATCTATGCTCCCCACCCCTTCCCTGCCCGTTCCCCACTGGTGGGGAAAGAACCATGCTGGCTGCCTCTCCAAGGTCAGGAATGGACTGGAGAGGCCAGGATACAAGCTATCTCCAGGCCTCTTGAGCCTCCTTCCCTCCCACTCTGGAACACCCCAGCTAGACAGGCAAAAAAGCCTGTCTATTGAAAATCCAGAGCAGGCGGGACAGGTAGGTGAAGATGGCCCCCGTCGCCTCTCCTGCTTTGCTCTGGATGGCCATAAGTCTCCAAGTTTGGACTTTGGAGGCTTATGGCCATCTTGATGGGATTGTGCCCTAAACTGTGAAAATTCATTTTTTTAAAAAAAGTATGCTGTTTAAAAGTATGCGTTTTAAAAATACACACTTTTAAAAATGCACACTTTAAATTGTGCATTTTTAAAAAGTGTGCGTGTTTAAAAAATTTGCATTTCTCCATTGACTGAAGTGTGAAAATGTGAATTAAAAAGTGTGGGTTTTAAAAGTGCATTTTTAAAATGCACCCTTTGAAAATGCACACTTTAAATTGTGCATTTTTTTAAAAAAAAGTGTGCATGTTTAAAAAAGGTGCATTTCTTAATGTATTTTTTAAAGTGCACATTTTGTAAAGCCCATGTTTTGTGAACACAACATGCAAATTTGGGAATTTACAGGCTTTTTCAGAGAAATGCACTTCTGTTTGCATTCAGGGTGGCCATTTCTGAGTGATTTTTGAACTGAAATGAAATTCTCATAAATCACTATTCACTAGTGCAGGGGAGAAGTGGTGTATAGGAGAAAAGTTAAGCAGCATGGGAGAAGAGAAGGGGACATGGCTCAGGGGCAGATCATATGCATTGTATGTAGAGGATTCAAGGTTTGAGCCCTGACATCTCCAGTTTATGTCTGTTGGGTAATGCTACAATGTGACTAGGGATGTCAGAAAATTTCACCACAAATCTCAGGGAGGCCGAATGCCAGCGCATTTGGCCCCCCGAAATTGGGGGCAAAACGGTCTGCCCCCTGCCCCCCCCGGGACGGGACTTACCTTGGGCGAATCTTCCTGGCGGCGGCGGCGGCGGTTTGGTGGTGGTTCGGCGGCAGCGGCTGCGGCAGCTGGTCTTCCGACCAGTTGCCGCCGCCGCCATTTCCAGTAAAAAAAAAACAAAAACAAAAAAACGTGATAGGCTACGTAAAGATTTACGTAGCCTATCACAACTAGATTTTTAAAAAATACCGTGATAGGCTACGTAAATCTTTACGTAGCCTATCATGGCTGAGTAAAAAACAAAAACTGTGTGTACGCAAATGGCGGCGCCCATGGGCGCCGCCATTTGTGTACGTGCGGTTGTTGTTGTTGTTTTACTCAGCCGTGATAGGCTATGTAAACATTTACGTAGCCTATCACGGCTGACTGCAGGGACGCAAACGGCAGCAGCTACGGCCGCCGCCATTTGCAGACCCGGCCAGCCAGGATTCGGGGGGGGGGGGGAGGGATGGAGCGCCTCCCCCCCACCTCGAATCACATTTCGTGAAAAGGTGAGTGACTTTCATATATCCCTAAATGTGACTACACACATTAAAATACTCTTAAAAAAAAACCCCAGACCCTCTTGCTCTGTGCTAATCCTCATAAATGCCTGGCTTTGCAAACTGGGAATTGAATGAAAGATTCTCCTTTACCATGCTTTCATTAAAAAAGTTTGAGTCATGTTGCTGTGCACTGATGCACCTAAATGTCTCCTCAAATCCAATGGGTTGCATCCAACACTAACATGGAAGGATAGTTGCTCACATCCAGCTAAAGCCAGGTCTGACTAAGTCCCATTGATATCAATGGAGGAAGTTACTAAAGATGAACTTTAGTCCTGTTAATTCTAATGGGATTTAGGCTGCAACCCTAAATACAAAAGCACCATTGAATAATGTGGGACTTACTTCCAAACAAACATGCATCAATTTGCTCTGTTAGTCACACCTAGTTTTGGTTAGATTGGAGCCAGTGGTTGTCATTGGAGTTGCTTCCCACATTAAGGACTGAGTCACCATGTCAGTCAGGGGATGGGAGATAAAAATGGTGAGCCTTGATGTATAAATGGGTTTTTCCTGTCCATGATCTCTTCTAGACTGTGCACCTACTTTGCTGTTCAGTGCAGAAAACTCTAAGCATTTTAAACAAGGCAGATTCCATGGATCACTAGTTACGTGAATTAATTGTTTTTCACTAATTTGGCACATTTTTACAGGAACAGATGGCTCCACCTTTAATACAAACAACAGCAACACCCCCCCCCAATTTGTGGGTGGGAGATGGGACTCTTCAGATATAACCCTGCAGCCCTCAAACCCACCTGTCTTCTTATCCCTATAGATTTTTTAAGATAATAATACATATACGCTTAACAACAGCAACATGTATATCACCAAGCGATGTATTAGATGCATGTAGCAGCTGGCTGTGTAATAAATTTGCTATTGGTGATAAGGTTTTAAACAGAGCTTTCTCAAGAGTATGGCAACAAGCCTGGGGAAGAATGCCAGCACCATTAAGTACCATTTTCCTGCTGGTATGGCTGGTGCTCCTGTTGAAGCCCAGGTCGCTCTGTGGAATGCAGAGATGACTCGGGCGGTTGACATGATCGCACCCAAGCGCCCTCTCCCTCTGAGCAGAGCCCGGCCAGCTCCTTGGTATACACCTGAGCTGAGGGCAATGAAGCAAGAGGGGAGACGGCTAGAACGCAGGTGGAGGAAAACTTGTGCTGAGTCTGACCGAACACAGGTAAGAGCCCACTATCAAGCCTACTCTGTGGCGGTGAGGGTGGCAAAGAGGCATTTCTTTTCCACCAGCATTGCATCTTCTCAGTGTCGTCCGGCGGAGCTTTTCCAAGTGGTTCGCGGCCTGTTACATTCTGGGCCAGAGAGAGAGACGGTGGAACCCTCGGTAGCACGCTGTGACGAGTTTGCGCGGCACTTTGAGGATAAAGTCGCTCAGATTCGTCATGAATTGGACACCACCGTTAATGCAGTTCCATTGGTAGAGGCGTTCAGAGCACCGTCTGGTCCAGTTTTATTGGATGAGTTTCAGTTACTGAGGCCTGAGGATGCGGACAAGGTGCTTGGCCAAGTCCGATCGACCACTTGTGTGCTTGACCCTTGCCCTTCATGGCTTATTAAATCAAACAAGGAGGGGTTGTCCGGCTGGGTCCAGGAGGTTGTAAATTCCTCCTTGAGAGAGGGAGTGGTGCCTGCTGCTTTAAAAGAGGCAGTAATTAGACCACTTCTGAAAAAGCCTAACCTGGACCTAGAGGATGTTAACAATTATAGGCCAGTGGCCAACATCCCCTTCCTGGGCAAGGTGCTTGAGCGGGTGGTTGTAGGACAGCTCCAGGCACTCTTGAATGAAACGGATTATCTAGATCCATTTCAATCGGGCTTCAGGCCTGGTTTTGGAATGGAAACTGCCTTGGTCGCCCTGTGGGATGACCTCTGCCGGGAGAGGGACAGGGGGAGTGCGACCCTGTTGATTCTCCTGGACCTCTCAGCGGCTTTCGATACCATCGACCATGGTATCCTTCTGGATAGGTTGTCTGGGTTGGGAGTTGGAGGCACTGCACTACAGTGCTTCGGCTCCTACTTGGATGGCCGATTCCAGAAGGTGGTGCTGGGGGATTATTGCTCTGTGCCATGGCAATTGTGCCATGGGGTTCCACAGGGATCTATTCTATCCCCCATGCTGTTTAACATCTACATGAAACCGCTGGGGGAGGTTATCCGGAGGTGTGGGCTGAGGTGCCATCAATATGCGGATGACACCCAGCTCTACCTCTCTTTCTCATCAAATCCAGGTGAGGCAGTGGCTGTTCTGAACCAGTGCCTGGGCATAGTAATGGACTGGATGAGGGCTAATAAATTGAAACTCAATCCAGACAAGATGGAGGTACTGTTAGTGGGTGGTTCGTCTGCCCGGCTAGGTGATATTCAACCTGTTCTGGAGGGGGTTGCACTCCCCCTAAAGGATCAGGTTCGTAGTTTGGGGGTGCTCTTGGATCCAGAACTGTCACTTGAGGCACAGGTGAACTCAGTGGCACAGAGCACTTTTTATCAGCTTAGGCTGGTATACCAACTACGCCCTTATCTGGACAGAGATAGCCTAGCTACAGTTATCCATGCTCTGATAACTTCTCGTCTGGATTACTGCAATGCGTTATACGTGGGGCTGCCTTTGAAAACGGTCCAGAAACTTCAGCTGGTCCAAAATAGGGCAGCAAGATTGTTAACAGGGACTGGCCTGCGAGCTCATATTACGCCAGTACTTTTCCAGCTGCATTGGCTGCCAGTCCATTTCCGGGCCCGATTCAAAGTGCTGGTGTTAACATTCAAAGCCCTTAACGGCTTGGGGCCAGGTTACCTGAAGGATTGCCTCCTCCCATATGTGCCTGCCCGGACCTTAAGATCATCATCAGCGGCCCTTCTCCATGAGCCCCTGCCAAAGGAAGTGAGGCGGGTGGCTACTAGGAGGAGGGCTTTTTCTGTTGTGGCACCCCGGATCTGGAATGAGCTCCCTAGTGAGGTTCGCCTGGCGCCTACATTGTATTCCTTTCGGCGCCAGGTGAAGACCTTTTTATTTGCCCAGGCATTTTAGCTTTCTAAATTTTTATCTTTGCTGTTTTAAATCTGTATTTTAAACTCCTGTACTGCTGCTAGGTATTATTGTGGTTGTATTGTTATATTGTGGTTTTAATGTTCTATATATTTTAAATTGTTTTATTGTGTGTCGTTTGGTTTTAGTTTTTGTGAACTGCCCAGAGAGCTTCGGCTATTGGGCGGTATAGAAATGAAATGAATAAATAAAATAATAAAATAAAATAAATAAATAAGTAATGGAGGAAATAAGTGAATGATCACAGAAAGAAGGGGGAGGAGGCGTATTTCCAGGATGCTCACTTCTCAGGCTTTGCACCAGGAACATTTTTCTCTCACCCCCACTATGCAAGGATGAAGCCTCCCAAGACTGGGTGCCCCATGAGACTTCAATGCTGAAGAGGGAGGATTCAGGAGCGGGCCTTTATAATGCCACTTCTCCCTCCCTCCACTCAATGTGGCATGGCATACAGGTTGTTGGGGGCCATGTGGATAGACCAGGGAACGTTGTCGGTCCATCACAGGGAGCAGTGAAGTCTGCATGACAGAGAGGGGTTTTCCTGTGACTGAGCAGAGGTTTGGGGTTCTTTAGTGCCCTATGGCCTCAGCAGTCAGCCTTTGCCTGGGTGAGCAGCTTGGAAAGGGGGGTCATAGGCCTCATTCTTCAGCAGCCTGGCATGTGACTGAAGGCCTTCTTGTTGTGTGATCGGGCCTAGCATTGCCATCTAGCATGACATGACAGAACTCTTCCTCCCTGTTCCCTCTTTCCCCTGTTCTACACTGCCTCCCCCCCCCCCCGCTCCACTGGCTGCACACTGAGGCTCTTTTCATTGTCCTCTCATAGCCTATTCTTGTTCTCAGCCACTGTGGGGGATGATACCCATGCCAGGTCTGGGCCTGCATGATTGGATCTTGATAGAATGGGCCTGAGCACTATGGTCTATATGGCCTCAGTCTCTCGGCTGTGGCTGGGTCTTTAGGGGGTGTTGTGTGGCTTCCTGCTCCCTCCCCTTGTTTGTTAGCTGGCTATTGGGCTATTGCTTTACAGGGTTGCACTTGTTTCTTTCCCCTGGGCAACTTTTGTTGCCATTAATGGCTGAGTGGTGTGCTTCAGTTGGGAGGTACTACATGGATTTGGGGCTGAGTTTTTTCTGTACTCACTAGTTTGCTCTATTGCCCATTGTGGCCGCTAGAAAAGCTAAGCAGGGGAGGAAGCCTGTTAAGACTTCTCAGAAGAGACCCGCCCTCCTGCTCCCAGTGGTTTCAATAGATGAAAAGGGGGATACTGTGAAATTAGGCTTTGATTGCCCACACTGATGCTTTAGAGAAGCACTGTGGTAAATCATCAGATGGGGCAGGACTTGGCAAGTCAGCTAATACTGTTTCATGTTGGCCCCAAGCTTCCTGTTCCAAAGTTTTGATTCTCATTCTCTCTCTCTCTCTCTCTCTTTCTCTCACTCTCTCTGTCTTGCTCAATCTCTGGGCATCTCTACACCAGCCTAAAATCCTGCATTTACTTTCTGCTTCTGTTTTAAATGCAGGATCACGACAACTCCCTTTTTCACATGCTTCCTTTCCCCCCACCCTCTTCCCCCTCCTTCTCCCCATATCTGAATCTTCAATAATCTTCCATTGATCTCGCTCCTCTTCTTGCCACTTTTACTCTTTCCATGGAGGAAACTGAAGTGGAACACAACAAGGCAATTGGATAGCTCATTATCTGTGATCTGTTTAAAAATGTAACAAAGGGCATTTAGTGCAGGAGATGCCTTGGATGATCATGGTGTCATGTAAAGGGTCTGCAAACTTCTGTGAAGGAGCAATCTCAATAGCAGGACAAAAGCTCAGTGTGAAGGAGCCCCCGCCCCTCAGTCTCTCGCTCAATATCTCGCTCAGGGCCAATCTACATTGCGCCCGCCATCGCAATGAATTCGGTGTCCCGTTGAGTTAAACGCTCTCGCATTAAAATGTGATTATTCACACTCACCCATTTTCCCTGTTGCAGTGCTTTATCAAATGCGCAAGCTCGGTTCACACTCGAGCGCTGTGCTGTTTCCTGCTGTTTTCCTGTGTGCGCTTGTCTCCTCACCACTCCTCCTGCCTTGCACCGGATAGGCGGTCGCCCCCGGGCTCGAAGGCGACCGTCGATCCAGATAGGATTGCTCCCTAAGTCATCCATGACAGAATTAATTTGGCAGCAGTGGGCTGCGGGGTGGGGGTACTTGCAATTTGAAGGAACAGCAAAGCATTTACATTAGACTTCTGACTGGTTGTAAGTAAAACCCAGAATGGAAGCTCCACCCCAACTGGAATTGGATCCACCAGCTCTCCTACCCCTAAGTTCCCTAGAGGAAGGGTGGAATACAAATATAATAAATAAGTGAAAGAAGAAATGAATGCCCTCTCTCAGCTCAGTTTAATTTTATCCTGATCATAAATCCAAATGACTCAAGCAAAGCAAAGGCCGTACCAAGTTCAGAATTAATTCTCAGCCTACTTCTCAAAAAGTGTGAGGCAAAAGACTGTAGAGCATGGAAGGAGGTGAGGCCAGGGGATAAAATACTGTATTATGATTACTTCCCACTCCTTCCCTCAGAGTTTATTAACATCAGAGAGGGAATAGACTTTGCAATGGTTAGAAGCAAATAGCTTTCTTCACTACTTACAGGGGAGAGAATCACAGACCTATTAATTCATATCGGGTTGTCAACAGATTTATTATGTTGATGAATTATCTGGCTTTTAACTGATTAATTGCCTGATTAAATTTAAATAAGCATGCATATTGCAAAACTATCAACAAATATGTGTTTTGTGAGTTCAGATGTAAAGGGACTGTTCACTGAAGCGTATGGTAACTTAAAACGTTAATAACTAAACGTTCCAAAACTAGGGATGGATGGATGGAGAAGTTGGTTTCCAGTCCACAACATTTTCACATGTCCCCATTCAAGTTTGTTTTGTTCTGTTTCCACATGAATCTACTTAAAAAAAAAAAAATCTGGATGAAAATTCATATTTAAATATTTATTTTTGAATGTATTTCCTCTCTTGAATGTACCAATTTCTAAATGTACTATGTTCGAAAATACCAATTTTTATGCACATTTTGGTATTTTTGTTGTTGTTCAGTTGTTCAGTCGTGTCCGACTCTTCGTGACCCCATGGACCATAGCACGCCAGGCCTTCCTGTCCTGCGCTCTCCCCCGGAGCGTGCTCAAGTTCATATTCATTGCATCCGTGATGCTATCTAGCCATCTCATCCTCTGCCGTCCACTTCTCCTTTTGCCTTCAGTCTTTCCCAGAATCAGGGTCTTTTCCAGGGAGTTTTCTCTTCGCATTAGGTGGCCAAAATATTGGAGCTTCAGCTTCATTATCTTTCCTTCCAATGAGCAGTCAGGGTTGATTTCCTTTAGGATGGACTGATTTGACCTCCTTGCAGTCCAGGGGACTCGTAAGAGTCTTCTCCAGCACCACAGTTCAAAAGCATCAATTCTTCGGTGCTCAGCCTTCCTTATAGTCCAGCTCTCACAGCCATACATTACTACTGGGAAAACCATAGCTTTGATTAGACGGACCTTTGTCGGCAAGGTGATGTCTCTGCTTCTTACTATGCTGTCTAGGTTTGCCATAGCTTTCCTCCGAAGGAGCAAGCGTCTTTTAATTTCATGGCTACAGTCACCGTCTGCGGTGATCTTGGAGCCCAAGAAAGTAAAATCTGTCACTGCTTCCATTTCTTCCCCTTCTATATGCCAGGAAGTGATAGGGCCAGATGACATGATCTTCGTTTTTTTAATGTTGAGTTTCAAACCAGCTTTTGCACTCTCCTCTTTCACCCTCAACAAGAGGCTCTTGAGATCCTCTTCGCTTTCTGCCATTAGGGTGGTATCGTCTGCATATCGGAGGTTGTTGATAATTCTCCCAGCGATCTTAATTCCGACCTGTGATTCATCCAACCCGGCATTTCTCATGATGTACTCTGCATATAAGTTAAATAAGCAGGGTGACAATATGCAGCCTTGTCGTACTCCTTTCCCAATTTTGAACCAATCGGTTGTTCCATGTCCGGTTCTTACTGTTGCTTCTTGACCCTCGTACAGGTTTCTCAGGAGACAGGTAAGGTGGTCTGGTACTCCCATCACTTTAAGAATTTGCCATAGTTTGTTGTGATCCACACAATCAAAGGCTTTAGCGTAGTCAATGAAACAGAAATAGACGTTTTTCTGGAATTCTCTTGCTTTCTCCATGATGCAGCGAATGTTGGCGATTTGATCTCTAGTTCCTCTGCCTCTTCAAAACCCAGCTTGTACTTCCGGTAGTTCTCGGTTCGCATACTGCTGAAGCCTAGCTTGTAGGATTTTGAGCATCACCTTGCTGGCATGTGAAATGAGCGCAATTGTGCGGTAGTTTGAACACTCTTTGGCGTTGCCCTTCTTTGGAATTGGAATGTAAACTGACCTTTTCCAGTCTTGTGGCCACTGTTGAGTGTTCCAAATTTGTTGGCATATTGAATGCAGCACTTTAACAGCATCATCTTTTAGGATTTTAAATAGCTCAGCTGGAATACTGTCATCTCCGCTAGCTTTGTTGTTACTAATGCTTCCTAAGGCCCACTTGACTTCACTCTCGAGGATGTCCGGCTCAAGTTCAGTGAGCGCACTATCATGGCTATCAGGGACATTCAGATCTTTCCTGTATAGTTCTTCTGTGTATTCTTGCCACCTCTTCTTAATCTCATCTGCTTCTGTTAGGTCCCTGCCTTCTTGGTCCTTTATCATGCCCGTCTTTGCACAAAATGTTCCCTTGAGCTCTCCAATTTTCTTGAAGAGATCTCTAGTCTTTCCCATTCTGTTGTTTTCCTCGATTTCTTTGCATTGTTCATTTAAGAAGGCCTTCTTGTCTCTCCTTGCTATTCTCTGGAACTCTGCATTCAGTTGGGTATATCTTCCCCTTTCTCCCTTGCTTTTCGCTTCCCTTCTTTCCTCAGCTACTTGTAAAGCTTCATCAGACAGCCACTTGGCTTTCTTGCATTTCTTTTTCTTTGGGACGGATTTCGTTGCTGCCTCCTGAACAATGTTACGGACCTCCGTCCATAGTTCCTCAGGCACTCTGTCTATCAGGTCTAATCCCTGAAATCTATTCCTCACCCCCAATAATTGCATCACAAAATTCGGATAAGTATGAAATCCAAAGGATTATTTCCTTTTGATCTGTATCTTTGAAATGCGGGCCAAACAAAATCCTTGAGCAGCCTTCAATGGCTTCAAGCTAAAATGGAAGGCCATCTGTAGTAATTTTTTCTTTGTCAAATCTGGGAACATGGACACTTCTGTTTTTCATAAGACACCAAAATGACTTATCGGAAATAAACAAGTTCAAGACCAGCCAGTGTTGTGGAAGAAGATCCAGATATAGAAGACATACTGGCATTGATTTCACTGGGCTCCAGAGCATGGATAGGCAAAAGAAAACACTGGGATCTACTGACAGATCTCAGGATGAAATAGGTTGCCAAGAGTTTCTGACTCTCAGGAGTTTAACAATGGCAATAACAAAAAGGTTGAATTTCAACACACATTTTCCTGATCCATGGGAAATTGTACATCTCTGAGTTTCACTGTTCCTAGCTGTAAAATGGTTTGCTGTTCCTTAAAATTGCAAGTACCCCCACCCCCCAGCCCACTGCTGCCAAATTAATTCTGTCATGGCTGACTTAGGGAGCAATCCTATCTGGATCGACGGTCACCTCCGAGCCCAGGGGCGACCGCCTATCCGATGCAGGGCAGGAGGAGTGGTGAGGAGTGGATCTCCTCCTCGCTCCCACCCCCCACCTGGCTTCTGCTTCTGGAGCAAGACAGCTGATTTCAGCTGTCTAGCCACAGGACCTTGGACCATGGGAAGCGGCAGCCAGACGACACATAGGATGTGGCATATCAGCATTTCCGACCTCCCCACCTTGGCCCACCCCCCCAAACACCCAATTTTTGCCGCTCTATGCTGCTCTTACAAGCACAGAGTGCAGGGCTGATCCATGCTGCCTACAAGGTGGTGCGGGAGGGAGTTGGGGTCAGTTTCTCAGGAACCTGGCTCCAAGGTCAGTTCCTGGAAACCGACCTATACTATGGCCGTCTAGCCACTGACTAGCAGCCATAGGATTGCGCCCTTAATCACATTTCTCAGCCTCAATGTTTCTCACCTGTACATAGGGATGTACGAAACTACTTACCTGTTTCGTAAATGGCATCCGCGGTGTGGGGGGGGAGGCGCTCAGTCCCTCCCCCCAGAATCCTCCCCAGCCAACTCTGCGGAGCCGTTGGCTGGGTGCATCCACAGCCGGACATCTGGCTGTGGCAGGTCTGCGGATGCAAATGGCAGCCGGCGTAGTGGCTGCCATTTGCATCGCTTCGCTGATTTACGTAGCCTATCACGGCAAAAGCGGGGATGCAAATGGTGCAGCGGATGCCTTTTGTGTCCCCACTCTTGCCGTGATAGGCTATGTAAATATTTATGTAGCCTTTTACGGCTCAGTGAAGGGATGCAAATGGTGGTTGGTGTAGTGGCCGCCATTTGCGGCCACAGCCCGGCACTGGCCGGAGCCGCCACTGCCACCAGAGCCGCAGCCAGGTAGGCTCTGTTTCGCGGGGCTTTTGCGGGGTGGTGGGGCGGGTTGCTCCGTTCTGCCACGGATTCCGGGGGGCCAAATTCACTGGAATTCAGCCTCCCTGGGATCCATGGCGGAATTCTCTGACATCCCTACCTGTACAATAGAAAATTAACTGCCCTTTAGTGGGTCATTGTGCAGCTCTCCTGGCCAGTTTTAAAAATTTCTGCTAGGATTCCTGATTCGTAGCAACTCAGATGTCGATTTTTACTTGTAAATGTAAGTTACTCCAGTGCAGTAGATAATTGACTCTTCTTAATTTCTCAGTTAGAACATAAGAACATAAGAAGTGCCATCAGATCAAATACATATTTAGTCCCACATCCTGTTTCTCACAGTGGCATATAGGAAAGCTGCAAGCATGACATGAAGGCAATAGCTGTCTCCCACTGTTATTCCTGAGCAACTGCTATTCAGATGGATGGTGCCTCTGATCCTGAAGGTAATATATAGCCATTATTGCCTGTCTCCCATTAATTTGTCTGCCTTTTAAACCTATTTAAGTTGGTGCCCATCACCACATCTAGTGCGGTAGCGTAGTTTCACTATGAATGTTGTGAAGAAGTAATTCCTTTTGTCTGTCCTGAATCTCCCAGCACTCTGCCTCAAACAAGCATGCTAGGAAACAAAGTTTCATATCTCAATGCGGAGCAACAATCACATCAAGATTTGCAAGGAACAATCGAGAGAACTGATCCAAACAGAGAACAGACTCAACAAACACAAGACTGCTTGGCCAAGTAGACAATGAGAGTTCCAGTAACAGAAAAGCTTAAAGAATTTCTCTGCATCAGCATACAAAAGAAAGCAACTGGCTTTGAGTACCAGGTCTACTGATTACTGATCATGCATACACAAAACCTTATTTAATATTCCAAGCCAGAGACAATTTTCTGGGGGGAATTTATGTGTGATTTGTAATACAGCCAAGTATTATGAACTGGACAAATTCATTTACTGAATCAAGTAATTAAGAATTTCAGTCCTATCAAAGATAACTGGCTGTTATCTATTATGACATAATTCATACATATTCCTGAGAATATCTAGTCATTCATCCGAGAGCTTCTTCCATCACCAATTCTAAAACAGTTAATTGTTAACTGTGATTAGCAAATAGGATAGTGTGAACAATCTGACCTATCTACGTAGTTTCTACCGGTATCAACACCACTCCTTTTGTGTTGAATATGAATTGTTTCTCAAACTTGGGATTTCAAAATATCATTGTATTTGCATCCTCCAAGCCAAACCTAGTGTGTTATCAAAGTGCCCAGGTGACCTGTTATTTGGAGGGGGTGGTATGTTGCACACACCTTGACTCTGAAATCTCCATGTTGTCCCAGAAGGCTGGCTGATCAAGGCCTAAGAATCCACCAGGACACAAAAGAAATCATTTATTCTTGCTGACATCTAACCTAATCAAATCACCAGGACCATCCTCATGGCATGCAAAGAATAGGGACTCCAGAACTTGTAAATGTCTCCCTGACTGATGATGTACTATCCTAATCAAGGTACCCAAGGTGAACTTTGAATTGCCCAATGCAGAGTTCTGGGGAGAAAAATGCTCCATTCGTGAAGTGCAGTCACCACCACCACCACCACCAGCAGACACATTAGCAGCCATTAACAGCCATTTCGGATAGGAGCCTATACCTGTTGCAAGTGACTAACCCTCTACCATTTTGCAAATAAAACTGTCTTTGCAGCAATTGCAAGGGAGCCCAATACCCTAGAATCCCCATTTGATCCCCTTTAGTTTGGAAAATAACTAACCCTCCTTCTCAAATAGTTTTTTTTTTTTAAGCTTTCCTTTCCAGGGTGTGCTGAATTGGAGTCCGGATCTGGTCACTCAGGTTTCTACACAACGATAGCTCAGCCCACCTTCCTATCTTCTTCCATAAGTCTCCTCCCCTGAGTCGAGCTTTTCCATTTGGCCATCTGTTCAGACAGTCAGGGCTCCTAGCCCTAGGGAATTAACAGCATGGGCTTCCCCAGTAAAAAGCCTTAGAATGTGCAAAGGTTAAAGGGACCTGCAAGGGTATCACTAGCTTCAGTTCCCCATTACAGATGGACACACCCTGAAACTGAGACCCACAGGATACCAACCTCCTCTTCCTTCCTTCCTTCCTTCCTTCCTTCCTTCCTTCCTTCCTTCCTTCCTTCCTTCCATTTATATCCTGCCTTTTTTCCTCGTTAAGGAACCCAAGGTGGTGTAAATAATCCTCCTCCTCTCCATTTTATCCTCACAACAACAACCCTGTGAGGTGGGTTGGGCTGAGAGTCTGTGACTGGCCCAAAGTCACCCAGTGAGCTTCCATGGACGAGTGGGGACTAGAACCCGGATCTCATAGCTCCCGGTCCAACACTCTAGCCATTACACCACACTGGCTTTTTATATATCCTTTCCCCTCCTGGATCAAATAACTATTAGTGCTTTAGGGTGCTTGGGCATTCAAAGCCTGGACCCAGAGGGGACGGCAGCCGGGACATTGAACAGAGGCAGGTGAGCCAACTTACCATCTTATTGGCCCTGCCTGGGACTGTGTTTGCTGCCGGAGAGGAGAAGTCATCCCCCTGGCTGGAGCTGGAGCTGAAGAGAGAAAGAAAAAACTCTTCCAGGCTAACTACAGCTGACTCAAACTGGCCGGGCCCGAGTTCACTTGGAACACTCTTATCAGCCCAGTTCTGACATGGGGCAGCAGCACCCCGATGGCAGCGCTGCCAAAGGCGGGGTCGCCCCTTTGGGGGGAGCCGCTTCGGGGGCAGCTGCAAGGGCAAGGGCCACCCCCCTAACACTGGGTTGACTGATTTTGTGGCTCTTATGTGTGGGGGTTGGTAGTTTGCTTAGGATCCTGTTGTGCCTGGGAGAGAGGACATATGGCCAAGAAGGTGGTGCTGGGGGATTATTGCTCTGTGCCATGGCAATTGTGCCATGGGGTTCCACAGGGCTCTATTTTATCCCCCATGCTGTTTAACATCTACATGAAACCGCTGGGGGAGGTTATCCGGAGTGTGGGCTGAGGTGCCATCAATATGCAGATGACACCCAGCTCTACCTCGCTTTCTCATCAAACCCAGGTGAGGCAGTGGCTGTTCTGAATCAGTGCCTGGGCATAGTAATGGACTGGATGAGGGCTAATAAACTGAAACTCAATCCAGACAAGACGGAGGTACTGTTAGTGGGTGGTTCGTCTGCCCGGCTAGGTGATATTCAAGCTGTTCTGGAGGGGGTTGCACTCCCCCTAAAGGATCAGGTTCGTAGTTTGGGGGTGCTCTTGGATCCAGAACTGTCACTTGAGGCACAGGTGAACTCAGTGGCACGGAGCACTTTTTATCAGCTTAGGCTGGTATACCAACTACACCCTTATCTGGACAGAGATAGCCTAGCTACAGTTATCCATGCTCTGATAACTTCTCGTCTGGATTACTGCAATGCGTTATACGTGGGGCTGCCTTTGAAAACGGTCTGGAAACTTCAGCTGGTCCAAAATAAGGCAGCAAGATTGTTAACAGGGACTCGCCTGTGAGCTCATATTACGCCAGTACTTTTCCAGCTGCACTGGCTGCCAGTCCATTTCCAGGCCCAATTCAAAGTTCTGTTGTTAACATTCAAAGCCCTTAATGGCTTGGGGCCAGGATACCTGAAGGATTGCCTCCTCCCATATGTGCCTGCCCGGACCTTAAGATCATCGCCAGTGGCCCTTCTCCTTGAGCCCCTGCCAAAGGAAGTGAGGTGGGTGGCTACTAGGAGGAGGGCTTTTTCTGCTGTGGCACCCCGGCTCTGGAATGAGCTCCCTAGTGAGGTTCGCCTGGCACCTACATTGTATTCCTTTCGGCGCCAGGTGAAGACCTTTTTATTTGCCCAGGCATTTTAGCATTTTAGCTTTCTAAATTTTTAGCTTTGCTGTTTTAAATCTGTATTTTAAACTCCTGCACTGCTGCTAGGTTTTATTGTGGTTGTATTGTTATATTGTGGTTTTAATGTTCTATATATTTTAAATTGTTTTATTGTGTGTTGTTTGATTTTAATTTTTGTGAACTGCCCAGAGAGCTTTGGCTATTGGGCAGTATAGAAATGAAATAAATAAATAAATAATAAAATAAATAAGTTGGAGTACTTGAGGGCCCCGCCACAGTTAGTGTGGCTATGGGTCAAGAAAGGTATGGCATCAGGAGGAGGGCTAGCCAGGTTAGGGGAACACAGCCCAGACAGTTAACGGCTGTGCCATGTTCCGGCCCTCCCTCCAGCCTCAGGCATGGTGGTTGCCCTATCAGCCTGCCCTCGGGTCTCTGGATGCTGCTGTTAAATGCCAGACTTCTATCATCCATTGTTTAATAGTGGATGAGGCAGCCAATCTGGCATGCATAACTGAGACCTGGGTGGGCAAACAGGGAGGAGTTAGTCTCTCCCAGCTCTGCCCACTGGGGTATTTGGTTCAGCATCAGGGAAGACCTGAAGGCCGGGGTGGGGGGGGGGTTGCTGTGTTCTATAGGAGTTCCATATCCCTCTGCAGGCTCTCTGTCCATGTGACTCCTCCCTGGTCTGGGGTGTTTGCACCGTGTGCTGGACCAGCAGAACAGATTGGGGACTCTGTTGGTTTACTGCCCGCCCTGCTGCTCAACAGACTCCCTATCTGAGCTGATGGAGGTGGTCTCAGGTGCACTGTTGCAATCCCCCTAGGGATGTACGGATTCCCCACCGTCTGTTCCGGTGGGGAATCTGCAGGGGGGGGGAAGGCGATCCCTGTTCCGCCATCCGCTTGCCCTGGATTCCCCTGTTTTTTTCCAGCTCCCCGAACTTACGAAAATAATTCCATAAATAATGCCAAAAAATCCTTTTCGTGGGCCTGCCTTAGGTCTCCAAAAGGGTAAACCCTTCGTGGGGATTCCCCACTTAACTTCCAGTCACCTGACCTCACTGGACCTGTCTTGACCTGACCTGACCTGACCGGACCTGACCGGACCTCACCTGACCTCACCTGACCTCGCCTCACCTCCACAGACAATAAAGAGAGATGATGGAGGATTTTCATGGACTTTGCGACTCAGCCCCAGCGAAAGAAAGCCTCGGGTCACAGGGAAAATGCCTCTCGTAAAAAGAGTAAAGCTGTTCGCGTTCTTCTTCCATTTCCAATTTACGGATTTCTTTTTGTAATTATTTTCGTAAAATCTGCTCTTCGGCAGACAAAAAAAAAAAAAGGGGTCCACGTGAGCTCCGGTCTGGGTCAACTGGGCCGCCCCGTTCCGAGGAGGATTATGCGGTCCAGATTTGTCAGAATTCGATCTCATTTAAAATTTGTGTGGAATTCTCTGAGATCTCTAGATCCCCCAGACTGTTGGTGCTGGGGGATGTCAACAGTCACGATGAGGACACCTTGTCTGGGGCTGTTCAGGATTTCATGGCCTCCATGATGACCATGGGACTGTCCCAACATGTCATCGGCCTGACGCATGTAGCAGGGCATACTCTAGATTTGGTTTTCTCAACTGGATGTGGAGATGGTGGTCTGAAGGTGGGGGACTTTGCATCAGTCCCCTTGCCATGGTCAGATCATTATCTGCTGAGGTTTAGACTTACAGCAGCTTTTCCCCTCTGCCAGGGTGGGGGACCTATCAAAATGGTCTGCCCCTGGAGGCTAATGGATCTGGATGGTTCCCAGAAGACTCTGGGGAGGTTCCTGGCTGATACGGCGGGCTCTCCTGTTGAAACTCTGGTTGATCTGTGGAATGTAGAAATGACCCAGGCGGTTGACATGATTGCTCCTGAGTGCCCTCTCCTGAGTAGAGGTCATACTGCTCCGTGGTATACCCCGGAGCTGAGAGTTATGAAACAAAATAGGAGACGGCTTGAGTACAGATGGAGAAGAACTCCTAGTGGATGCAATCGAATGCTGGTATGTGCCCATTGTCAAGTATATTCAGGGGCAGTGAGGGCGGCAAAAAACATCATCTTGTTGCCTCTATTGAATCTTCTGTCTGCTGCCCAGCAGAGCTGTTCAGAGTTACCCGGGGGCTATTACATGCCAGCCCCAAGGACACTGAAGACCCCTCTGAGGCCCGCTGTAATGCATTTGCTAGGCACTTCCAGGATAAGATCCCTTGCATCTGCTGGGACTTAGACTCCAGTGTTATAGCAGGTGAATCTGGTGAGGTATCCAGAGTGCAGCCTTGTCCTGTTCTCCTGGATGAGTTTCAGTTGGTGCAGCTTGAGGACAAGGTGCATGGACAGGTTTGTGCAACCACTTCCGTACTGGATCCTTGTCCCTCTTGGCTTATAAAATTTGGCAGGGAAGGAACATCTGTCTGGGCCAAAGAGGTGATTAATACCTCCTTTTAGAGAGGGAGTGGTCCTGGGCCACCTCAAAGAGGGGGTGGTGAGATCACTCCTGAAGAAACCCTCCCTGGACCCAGAAAATCATAGTAATTTTAGGCCAGTGGCAAACGTTCCTTTCCTGAGCAAGGTTCTTGAGGGGGTGGTTGCCAACCAGCTCCAGACACTCTTGGATGAGACCAATTATCTAGATCCATTTCAGTCGGGGTTCAGGCCAGGTTTTGGCAAGGAAACAGCCTTGGTTGCCCTGTATGATGACCTATCTCGGGGAGTGTGACCTTATTGATTCTCCTTCACCTCTCGGCGGCTTTCGATACCATCGACCATGGTATCCTTCTGGAACAATTGTCTGAGCTGGGAGCAGGAGGCACTGCATTGCAGTGGTTTCGCTCCTACTTGGAGGATCGGCTCCAGAAGGTGGTACTTCGGGAACACTGCTCGGCCCTGTGGATTCTCCAATATGGGGTTCCACAGGGGCCAGTTTTGTCCCCCATGCTGTTCAACATCTACATGAAACCGTTGAGTGTGGTCATCCAGCGTTTTGGAGTGCACTGTCATCAGTATGCTAATGACAGGCAGCTCTACTTCTCCTTTTCATCTTCTTCAGGTGAGGCTGTGGATGTGCTGAATCAGTGTCTGGCTGTGACAATGCACTGGATGAGGGCCAATAAACTGAAGCTCAATCCAGACAAGACTGAGATGTTGTTGGTGGGTGATTCTGCTGACCAGATGGAGGGTGTTCAACACTGGATGGGGGAGCACTCCCTCTGAAGGAGCAGCTTGGGGGTCCTCCTGTAACCATCTTTGTCACTTGAGGCTCAGGTGGCATCAGTGGCACAGAGTGCCTTCTACCTAGGGATGTATGAAAGTCACTTACCTTTTCGAAGGGTGACATTCATGGTGGGGGGGAGGCGCTCCGTCCCTCCCCCCGAAATTCTGGCTGGGGGGGAGGCGCTCTGTCCCTCCCCCCCGAAATTCTGGCTTGCCCTGCTCCTCTCCGCAGGGATTCTGCGGAGCCACCGGCTGGCTCTGCCAGTGGCCGGACATCCAGCCGCTGGCTAGCAAGGACACAAACGGCGGCGGCCGTAGCCCCCGCCGTTTGCGCCCCTGCAGTCAGCCATGATAGGCTATGTAAATTTGCGTTCCCCTTATTTTCGCTGTCTTAGTCTACGTAAATGTTTACTTAGACTAAGACGTGCCAAAATAAGGAAAGCAAATGGCGGTGCCCATGGGCGCCGCCATTTGCGTACACGTGTTTTTTTTCCTTTTCAATTAGCCATGATAGGCTACATAAACATTTACGTAGCCTATCACGGTGTTTTTTAAAAATCTAGCCGTGATTGGCTACGTAAATCTTTACGTAGCCTATCACGTTTTTTCTTTTTTTTTTAACTGGAAATGGTGGCGGTGGCAGCCGGTCGGAAGACCGGCCGCTGCTGCCGCCGCACTGCCACCGGAGCCGCCGCCGCCGCCACCAGGAAGATCTGCCCAAGGTAAGTCCCATCCCGGGGGGGTGGGGGAGTGGCAGACCGTTCCGCCACCGATTTCGGGGGGCCGAATTCGCTGGCATTCGGCCTCTCCAAGATTCGTGGCGAAATTCTCTGACATCCCTACTTCTACCAGTTTTGGTTGGTGGCCCAGCTATGCCCCTATCTGGACAGGGATAACCTGGCTTCCATTGTCTATGCTCTGGTAATCTCCAAGTTAGATTACTGCAATGCACTCTAGGGCTGCCTTTGAAAATGGTTCAGAAGCTGCAGCTCATGCAAAATGCAGTGGCCAGATTGATAACGGGGACCAGAAGGTCCAGACACAAAGACCAATTCTGGCCTGCCTGCACTGTCTGCCTGTATGTTTCTGAGCCCGATTCAAGGTGCTGGTTTTAACCTATAAAGCCTTACACAGCTTGGGACCACAATACCTGATGGAGTGCCTCTCCCATCACGAGCCTACCCATACACAACGCTCAACATCTAAGGCCCTCCTCCAGCTGCCTACTCTGAGGGAAGCTCGGAAGACAGTGACAAGGGAGAAGGCCTTCTTGGTGGTGGCCCCCAAATTATGAAATGATCTCCCTGACAAGGCCCACCCGGCACCAACACTGTTATCTTACCAGGTTAAGACCTTTTTCTTCTTCCAGGCATTTGGCAGCATATGATAAGTTTTAATTCCTGGAATGGTGTATGGTTATGGTTGTCTGCTTTGAGATGGCTTGTTGAAGTTGTTTTAGATATATGTTCTTGTATATTGTTCTGATAATGTGTTTTTTATGGAATTAGCTTTTAAAATCTGTATATTGTATTTTTAAGTGTTTTAATCTTTGTAAACCACCCAGAGAGCTTTGGCTATTGGGTGGTACAGAAATGTAATAGATGATAGATAGATGATAGATAGATAGTTAGATAGATAGATAGATAGATAGATAGATAGATAGATAAGGGTGCAATCCTATGCATGTTTAGACAGAAAGAAGCCCTACCACTTTTAGCAAGCTGGCTGGGGAATGCTGGGAGTTGTGGACCCCCTTCTGTCTAAACATGCATAGGGATTGTGCCCTTACTTTTCTCTTTTATTTTCTTCCCCGTCATCTCTCCTTCCTACCCTTCACACTGCCCAACCTCTTGCCACAACATCTTAAGTTTCTCCATGTTGTTTAGGCTTCCAACTCCACTTATCATCTGCTCTAGGGGCTCCTTCACATCACATGGAGCTTTTATCCTGCTTTTGAGATTGCTCACTCACAGAAGATTGCAGGCCCTTTAGATGATGTTGAGAACCTTCAGGGCATCTAAATGCACTAAACGACCTTTATTCCATTTTTAAATAGATTGGATAAAATGAGGTATCAATTACCCCGCTTGTGTTCTGCGTGAGTTCCCTCCATGAAAAAGGAAAAGCTGCAACAAGAGGAGCAAGATCAATGAAATGATTGGAAGACTCAGATAAGTAGGGGAAGGAGGGGGAAAGGGAAGGGGAGGCAGAAAAGGAAGTGCGTGTAAAGGGAGTCTGTTGTGATCCTGCATTTAAATGAGAAGCAAAAAGCCCTGTTTTAAATGTGGGATTTTAGGCTGGTGTAGAGATGCTCATATGGATGACTCAGATAAGGGGGGAAAGGAGAGGGGGAAGGAAGTGTGTGTAAAGGGAATCCATCATGATCCTGCATTTAAAACAGAAGCAGAAAGCTCCATTTTAAATTCAGGATTTTAGGCTGATGTAGAAATGCTCCGAACCAGCCAGAATTCTAAAGGAGCTATCCAGAGTGCTGAACGCTATCCCCAAAATGGGTTCAGCACCTTAGAGAACTCATTTAGTCATTCTGACTGGTTCTGATGGAAACCCAGAGTGGATTCACAGCCCCTCTGAAATAGGAGCCATCAGCCTCCTTTCCACTGGCCAGATCCCTTGTGGCCTTGCCATTCCTTTATTTGGCAACCAAATTTCCCTGCCTCCATCTTCCTCTGTATACTTCTTGGTTATACCTAGCTGCCAGTCCAAGCTTAATTGAATTAACCTAACCAACTTCTCCATGCTGTATCAACATCATATGCATGCAGCATTTTGTAATAAAACTTACATATTTTGATTGAAGCTTCACTCTGTAACTGGTAGTTAATATCCTTGAGAGCAAGTGTGGTGTAGTGGTTAGAATGTTGAATTGGGACTGGGAGACCCCAGTTCTTTTCCCCACTTGGCCATGAATAGGTGACTCTCAGCCTAACCTGCCTCACAGGGTTGTTGTGAGTATAAAATGGAGAGGAGGAGGATCATGTACGCCACCTGGGACTCCTTGGAGCAAAAGATGGGATGTAAATGTATGTATGTATGTATGTATGTATGTACGTATTTATAATACATAAATAAAAATAGATATAACCATAAAGCACAACCTCCCCATGGTGCACTTTATCTCTAGATAAATATTTACATATGGCAGTTGGTTACAGGTGTACATTTCTGTGACAGTGTAGATGTGTGACTACTAGGGATGGTGGAGAAATCCGCCACCGACTCCAATGAGACTCCCCCTGGAGTCCATGGTGGAATGGACTGCTTCCCCCCCGCCACATGAACTAAGGTCGGGACGGACCCTACCTGGCACCAGCTGGTCCAGGACCGTCCTCTTCATTCTGCACCCGTCCGCTGCTGGGCTGCGGATGCAAATGGCATCCAGTGTAGCAGATGCCATTTGCGTCCCTGCCCTTTGCCGTGATTGGCTACGTAAATATTTATGTAGCCTATCACGGCAAAGACCAGGGACGCAAATGGCTGCTGACTCGCCGTAGAGTGGAACCGGCCAGGGAGGATTCTGGGGGGAGGGACGGATCACCTCCCCCCCCAGCGGACCCCAGAGCGGACTGGTAAGTGGAGTTCATACACCCCTAGTGACTACAAGAACACATTAACAATTATGAATAAAAAATCTCATCATGACTTGGTCCCAGTACTCTTGCACACGTGAACAGGAGGTGAGTGAGTAAACCAGTTTAGAAGGCAAATTTAGGGTGCTGTTTCATGCTACAAGAACCACTAAAAAGCAAGAACAAGTAATTTGTGCTGTTTTTTATGCTTCTTCAGAAATGTCTAAATAGGGACTTCATATGTCTTCCTTGAGAAGAGATCCATATGCTCTCAATAAAGGGACAGCATAGTTGCAAATCCAGGTGTTTCAGTAGCAACCCAGAATGAAAATTATTGCAATCAACTTGTGCTACAGATCCAGAAGGCTTCCCTGGAATTAAAGGTCCCCTGCCTTAGTTGACATGACATGGTGATGCCAGGACAGAACACTGTTGATGAAGGAAGCTTCTGAGCACACATAATGCAACCTACAAGACCAGAGAAGGCTTCTGGAAAACATCGGTTCCTGGTAATTTGACCTATAGAACTGGGGTTCTGGAATCTATAGTAGATTCCAGAAAGGGGGAATGGAGCAAAAGAAAAACTTCACCCAAATCTTTCCAGAATAGGTCCAACTGGTTCAATTGTTGTTGTTTTGTTTTGTTGTTGTTGTTATCATCATAATCATCACCATCGTCATCATCATAATTGTTTATTACATTTCTACACTGCCCCATCGCTAAAGCTCTCTGGGCAGTTTACAATGATTCTACCCATCTCTATCCATGGAACTGGATTCTGGGATGCATAATGTATAATGTCAAGAGAGCCAAAAGGAAGGCAAACATGAAGTTCAAGTTTGGGTGTCTGACAAGGAAATGTCCAAGGAATAATCAAATTCGACCTGAGAATCATCTGGTTTACCTCCTAGAAATGACACCCCGCCTTGAAATTGAAATCCTCCCAAACATGATATTCTGCAGAGTCTGCGATTTGTACCTAATGCCTTGACCTCACTGCAATTTCCCTTTCATAGGATAAAGTGATGTATCGTTGTTATTCAGTGCCTGAAGGGTGATGCATAGTTATTGCTCAGTACGGTGCTTAAATGATACTTTTTGTTCATGTTATGGTTTTTATTTGTTCCTTCAGTGGAATAGTCATCTTAAGTGAAATAAGTGACATAAATCCCTGAAATTATGGGTTTACAGTGAAAACACTGACATATTTTATATAGTCTCAATGATAGGCAGCAGTGTAATTGTTTTTTAGCTTTATCTGTTTTCACTGGGCTGGATCCAGGTTCTGCTTTCGACAAAAGGAAGGGATCTTACATGAGAGGAAGCACACTCTTGTGGAAAATCCCTCCACCCAATTTTTGGGGATCCCCCCCCAAACCACAGATGACCCCATTCAGCAGGGTCTATTGACTCTCTGTATAGCATTTTCAGGGGGCTGAAGGGAAGGAGGGGGTGGGGAAGCCTACTTCCATCAGTGCAGTTGATCTAGTGTAAATCTGGATCCAACCCACTATCTGTTGCACCACAGTCTGTCTCCTTCCTTCCTTCCTTCCTTCCTTCCTTCCTTCCTTCCTTCCTTTCCCTCCTTTTTGACAATCAGGTCACAAAATGTTTCTAACAGTGGTGTGGGCAATGATAATAAGCAAGTGTCCATAAATCTGGTTGCCATGCTTCCACTTGGCAATTGCTCCTACCCTTCTGATGACTTCTAGGTGTCCAGGTGACTTGGCTAAATTATGGCATAGTTTAAACTATGTTAAACTATGGCACAGTGCATAGTTAAATTATAGGATTCAGTACCATAAGATATGGTGATGGCCACCAACTAAGATTGTTTTAAAGGGGGATTAGACAAATTAATACAGGTTATCAATGGCTATTTGTTATGATGGATATACGTATATTACCTGCAGCATCAGAAGCAGTATGCCTCGTAGTACCAGTTGCTGAGGAACAACAACAGGAGAAGGCCAGTGCCTGTATGTTCTGCTTGTGGCCTTCCCAGAGGTATCTGGTTGGCCACTGTAGAAAATAGTGAGTGGGGAAGGCCCTTAGTTGAGTGTATGAGCACATACTTTTCATGCAGAAAGTCCTAGGTTCAATCCCTGGCATCTCCTCCAGTCAAAAAGATCTCAGGACTCAGGAAGACCTTTGTGCCTGAGAATGTGGAGAACTGCTATGCATCGGAGTAGACAATTATAGGGGTGTGCATATAAGGAAACTCAAGCTCGTCAAAGTTCTCCATATTCCATGTTGAAGCTTGCTCTGACTTGAGTCTGTATTCGATTGTGAGCTTTGTTTTTTTCTCTTTCTTTTCACATGAACTTTCATGAGTATTTTTGTGCATATTCTTCCCAAATGTATGGATCAATTGTGTGCATCTTTAAAATGTACACATAATTCTTTCATTGATTAAAGTGTGTTTATCATGCACGCTTTTCAAACGTAAGCATTTTTTGTGCATATTTTTCAAATGTATGCATACTGTTGAACACATTTTTTGACACATGAATCACATCGCAAGCTTGGAAATGTATGGACGTTTTTCTCCTTCTCCCAGAATACAGGCTTTTTCTTGCTTTCTCATAATACTACAGTCTGGGGTCATTCCATGAAGCTGATTGGTAGGAGATTCAGGACAGATAAAAGGAAGGACTTCTTCACACAGCGCATAGTTAAACTATGGAATTTGCTACAACAAGATGTAGCGACGGCCACCAGTTTGGATGTCTTTAAAAGGGGGTTAGACAGAAGGGTTTAGACTAGGGATGGCGGAGAATTCCACCACGGATTCCAGTGAGGCCAAATGCACTGGCATTCGGCCCCCCAGAATCCCGAGCGGAATGGCCTCCTGCCCCCCCGCTTGCCCCACGGAACCCCCCAGGACGGCACTTACCTGGGGCGGATGCGGCGGCGGGTGCAGCGGCGGCGCGGTGCAGCAGCGGCGCGGCGGCAGCAGAAGGTGTGGAGGCGGTGGGGGCAGCAGAAGGTGCGGCAGTGGTGGAAGGTGCAGCAGCGTGTGTGGTGGCAAGTGCGGCGGCGGGGGCAGCAGGGGCGGCAGCGGGGGCGGGGGCAGTGGAAGGTGCTGTGGTGGGGGTGGCAGATGCAGTGGTGGCAGGGGCGGCAGTTGCGGCGGTGGTGGCGGTGGCGGCTGGTCTCCTGGCCGGCCGCAGCTGGGCGCAGCTTATGCAAATGGTGGCGGCTACGGCAGCTGCCATTTGCCTTCGCTATTTTTAGCCGATCTAGCCTACGTAAATATTTACATAGGCTAGAACGGCAAAAAATAGCAAACGCAAATGGCGGCCACCGTAGCCGCCGTCATTTGCGTACGCGTTTTTTTTTTACTTTGCCGTGATAGGCTACGTAAATATTTACATAGCCTATCACGGTTAAGTACAGGGATCCAAACGACAGCAGCTACGGCCACTGCCATTTGCGTCCCTGCTGCCCAACAGCCGGATGTCTGGCTGCTGGTGGAGCCGTCTGGCGGCTCCGCAGAATCCCCGCGGAGCAGAGCCGGCTGGGCAGGATTCCGGGGGGAGGGACAGAGCACCTCCCCACCACCGCGAAGCAGATCCGCAAAACAGTAAGTGACTTTCATACATCCCTAGTTTAGACAAATTTCTGGAGGAGCAGGCTATCAGTGGATACTAGTCCTGATGGCTACATGCTCCAGTATCAGAGGCAGTATGCCTATGTACACCAGTTGCTGGGGAACATGGGCAGGAGGGTGCTGTTGCACTCATATCCTGCTTGTGTACTTCCTATGGGCAGCTGGTTGGCCACTGTGTGAACAGAATGCTGGACTAGATGGGCCCTTGTTCAGATCCAGCATGGTTCTTCTTATGTTCTTATGGACTTCGACCATAGATTCCATTCGAGTCTGTGTTCAGTCTGGAGGTGCAAACTGGGTAAGCCCTGATTAAAAACAAACTGAAATAAATTTCAAGAGGAGGCTGGGGGATGTTGACCTGGTGTTGAATGGGAGACGGCTACCCTTGAATGACCAGGTCCACAGCCTAGGGGGTCATTTTAGACTCCCAGCTGTCCATGGAGGCTCAGGTGTCAGCTGTGAGCTGGACAACGCTGTAGCAACTCCATCTGATAAGGCGGCTGCACCCCTACCTTCCTGACCATCTGCTCCCATCGGTAGTACATGCTCTGGTCTCCTCTCATCTAGACTACTGTAATGTGCTCTACATGGGGTTACCCTTGAAGATGGTTTGGAAGCTGCAGCTGGTACGGAATGCAGTGGCTCAGCTGATGAAAGGCAGCTGCCAGCGTGATCACATCACTCCAGTGCTGAAGGAGTTGCACTGGTTACCAATTATTTTCCAGGCCAAATTCAAGGTGTTGGTTTTGACCTTTAAAACCCCATATAGTTCCGGCCCAGCCTATCTTAAGGAGCACCTCCAGCAACACCAGACAGGCCGCTCAACAAGATCAGCCTCGGATGGCCTTCTCTCTGTCCCATCAGCCAAGACACCTAGGCTGGTGAGGATGAGGGAGAGGGCCTTCTCTGTGGTGGCCCCCACTCTGTGGAACTCCCTCCCTAGGGAACTCTGCCATGCCCCCTCTTTAATGAGCTTCTGCCATGCATTGAAAACTTGGTTGTTCAGGCAGGCATTTGGGATGGGCTAGGGAAATTTTAGAAAATGATGTTTTAATGTGTAATTTTATTGTTTTTAAACTGTTTGTATTATTGTACATCGCCCAGAGTGGCCGGGTGACCGGCCAGATGGGCAATTAAGGAATTTAATAAATAAAGAATAAATAAATTTCTCACACATCCCTGGACAATACTAGGACAGACAGACCAGTGATCCGACTCAGCAGTATAAAGCAGTTTTGTACGGCATGGCTTACTCTACTGATGCCGTGACTCCACCTGTGATGGAAGATGCAGTGAGAAACAAACAAAGGGACAGTGCTGCAACCAGTTTGCATTCAGGAATTCATTGCAGCTGTATGCCTAGGCATGAATAATTTGCTAAATACTGTGCAAGAACAACCCCTGGTTTTCCTTTGGCTTAACTTGACAAGACAAATATAGCAAACTGAATAAAACCAAAGCAACTGCTACTCTGAGGTATAGAGTCCTATGTATTTACCACTTTGCTGAGGTAAGCTTTGCCTCCGCCAGGAAAACCAGCGTTCTCTCCCAGAGCTGTAGTCATATATTTGTTGGTGGCATTACACAGACTTGAACGTATATTAAACAGAGCCCTGAATACCCATGCTGCATAAGAATCACAGGGGCAAAGGGGGGGAAATCAATGTTTTCCAAATGGAAAAAAAAGAAGGTGCAAAGCCGTTAAGGAAAGAAATGGCCTTTTCAAGCCATTTTTTTAGGTGTACCAAAAAATCCAAAACAAAACCGAATCCCACTTTAACAAAACAAAACAATAACCTGAAGAAAAAGCAGGGTACTTTTATTTTCAAAGCTTCCTTGCATTTCTGGATATAAATCGTTATAGGCCAATATTTTTGGAATAGGGCTTTTTTGCATGCACACCCGTGGCTAAGTAGGCTTCGAATTGATTTGTTTTGAATTACAAGATACACAAAATGTCTGTATATCTGGCTAGCAACAAAAAGCACTTTGGTTTTATAGAGGGGGCACCAAGATGACATCAAGAGTGCATGATACAGTGGTGTAATGAAACAGAGATCAATGTTAAAGCAAAAGTAGCACCACTGTGAAGTACACACAGATCAATACTCTTGTAAGCCATAGAATACAATCTCACTCTATAGCCTTGTTAGAGAGTATGGTTGGTGCTAGGTAGACATTTTTCTATCATTCCCTGAATACACTGTTCACTCTTCTGAAAATTACCCCTATTTTTAGGGTGCTTCTTTTTACATCTCCAAAAACATCTCTTGCGGCTGAGATCACCATGTGCCAGGCTGCCAGGCATGTGCCTTTTGAGATTTGCATTATGAGTGTTCTTATCTTTAGTCTCGCCGTTACTCGGAATCCATAATTGTTGGATGACTAACGTGTGATCTTGGAACAGCCAAGGGCCAATCTAAACGGAAACGCTTTGTGGAGTGATTTGGTCAAAATCTGCATTTTCACAGAAACAAATTAGCTCTTTCCATGGTACATGCGGTACTGTATTCCTCTGTTTGTGTGGAGCAAATGGGAACTGAAGCTGCATTAGTTGGGGTGGGATGCACAAGTAGGAATGAATGTCATCAACTGCATTGGTGTGCAGGGCGGCTAATAAGTGAAGGTTTGCTCCCCCTACCATCCTCCCTCGAATGTTCAATGAAGTGCAATGGAGGACTTGCTTACGAGTAGACATTCAGGACAAACCCCAGATACAGACACATTCATGAGGTGGGCAGGCAGGCAGGCAGCGTCCACTGCCTGGAGACTGGGCAGAATGAGCAGGAGTGCAAGAGGCACTGAGAGCAGAAGGTGTGGATGTGATTTTTTGCAGCCACAATGTGATGTGGCTGCAAAAAAGCAGGGATGGCGGAGAATTTCTCCACGAATCTTTGGGAGGCCGAGTGCCGACGCATTTGGCCCCCCGAAATTGGTGGGGAAATTCTCCGCCAGCCCCCCACCCCCCCCGGGACGGGACATACCTTCGCTGAATGTCCCTCACGGCGGCAGGTCCTGGCGGCGTTTTGGCGGCGTTTCAGCGGAGGCGGGGGTGGCGGCTGATCTCCGGACCGGCTGCCGCCGCCGCCATTACAAAATAAAAAAGTAAAGTTAAAAAAACACACACACACACCCGTGATAGGCTACGTGACGATTTACGTAGCCTATCACGGCTAGATTTCCAACGTCAGCCGTGATAGGCTATGTAAATTGTCACGTAGCCTATCACGGATGACTTTGGGGGAAAAAAAAAAGCGCGTACGAAAATGGTGGCAGCCCATGGGCACCGCCATTTCCGTTCCTTATTTTGGCACGTCTAGTCTACGTAAAGATTTACGTAGACTACAGCGAAAATAAGGGAACGCTATTTGCTTTTTTTTTTTTTCCAAAGTCACCCGTGATAGGCTACATGATGATTTATGTAGCCTATCGCGGCTGACTTTGGAAATCTAGCCGTGATAGGCTACATAAATCATCACGTAGCCTATCACGGGTGTGTGTTGTTGTTTATTTCTGTACTTTTTTTTTCACGGCCGGGGAGACGGGGTGCTCCTCCCCGGCCTGAATTTCGCCCGCGAGGGATGGGGCGCCTCCCCCCCCTTGCCTGAACTTTGGGGGGAGAAGCGAAGCGCCTCCCCCCCACCACGAAGCAAGCTGCGGGACGAGGTAAGTCCCTTTCGTCCATCCCTACAAAAAAGGCCAATGCCATTTTGGGCTGCATTAATGGAACATAGCTTCCAAATCCCGGGAAGTACTAGTTCCCCGCTACTCAGCACTGGTGAGGCAGTGACTGAGCTCACATTTGCAACAGTGCAGGTTCCAAGCAGCAGGGCTGCTCCTACTCAGCAAAGTGGAATTGAAGGCACTGAATTACTTCTGGGTAAATGTGTTTAGCCCTCTGCTCAATCCATGCCCCTGTCCCAACTTTCCCTTCTACCAGCTCCACTTCCACCAGCCCACATTGAAGCCAGCTGAGTTCACATGGGCTCCCAAATGGCACTGAGGCCACTGTGACAGGAAAATCTGACACAAAATGAGGTTGAAAAAGCCCTGGATTTAGGGCAAGAAATGCCAAGCTAACTACGGGGAGCGGCGTGAGTCATTTGACACAATCGACTTTGGGGGTGGAGTAGAAGAGTAAAACCCCCATGTGGATGGGCCTCAAGATTCATTCCAGGTTCTCACACTTCTAAAACATTGGCAGTTGGCTGGTTCCATAGGAGGCAAAAATAAAATTTGATGTAAAACTTTACAAAATATAGAGCTGATAAAAAAATCTCCATCCTGTTAACAGGGATTAAACTGGTAGGGGCGATTTTGCTGAATATTCTGTTCGGAGGCAGCATTCTGCAACAATTTCTGGTGTGTGTGTGTGTGTGTGTGTGTCCATATTAGCATCATCATCAGCATGGCTTCTTACTTTTTTTTTAAATAAGGGCCTTTTTCAGCCACATTCCAGACCTAGCATCATTTTGGGGCAGCATGAGAAAGAATGGTGACTGTTCCCCCTAAAAATGGCAGAAAATGCATCCATAAACATTCATAAATGTTTATGGATGCGGCCCTTCTCCGTGAGCCCCTGCCAAAGGAAGTGAGGTGGGTGGCTACTAGGAGGAGGGCTTTTTCTGCTGTGGCACCCCAGCTCTGGAATGAGCTCCCTAGTGAGGTTCGCCTGGCACCTACATTGTATTCCTTTCGGCACCAGGTGAAGACCTTTTTTATTTTCCCAGGCATTTTAGAATTTTAGCTTTCTAAACTTTTAGCTTTGCTGTTTTAAAAATTTGTATTTTAAACTCCTGCACTGCTGCCAGGTTTTATTGTGGTTGTATTGTTATATTGGGGTTTTAATGTTCTATATATTTTAAATTGTTTTATTGTGTGTTGTTTGGTTTTAATTTTTGTGAACCACCCAGAGAGCTTCGGCTATTGGGCGGTATAGAAATGAAATGAATGAATGAATGAATGAATGAATGAATAAATAAATAAATAAAATAAAACACTCATTAAAAATGACCCTCTTTGCAGGGTGGAACAGTGTATGTGAGGAACTTCCAGGGCCCAACGTGGGGAGTTGCTTCTTCTCTGCCACTGCGGAGGCTGGACCGGGAAGGTGACAGGATTTCAGAATCAGTAGGGATCACCACACATACATCGGGCAGCCTGAACATCAGGAATTGCCACTGTTGCAGTCAGAGTAAAGAGGGGGGTTAGTCCAGACAGATGCTGAATTGGGATTTCAGCCCAGTCTTTGTTGGTTCAAGTCCAAGACACATTCATTCATTTTAAAAGCTTATATCCGGTAGTGAACAAAGAAAATCAGAAATATTTAAAAAACAATCTTAAGACAAACCATGCTGGATCAGACCAAGGCTTCATCAGTCCAACATTCTGTTCCCACAGTAGCCATCCAGCTGCCTATGGAAAACCCCAAAGTAGGATCTCTCCCACTCATGTTGCCCAGCAAAAGGTATACAGAGGCACACTGCCTCTGATACTAGAAGTAACATATAGCCATCATGACTAGTAAGCTTTGATAGCCTTATCCTTCATGAATCCTCCTCCTCTTAAAATCCAAATAAATATAGAACAAGATGCTTATAAAATTGGCAGTTAATGATATGGGCTACAATACACCCAAGGGCTATTAAAATTACCAAACACCTTCTTAAAGAACCAGGTGTTTACATACCACTTAAAACAGTATAGGGTCAGGGCCTGACAAATCTCTGTTGGCAGAGCATTCCACAAGGTGGGTGCAACCACCAAAAAGGCTCTGGAACTTGTGGCTGTGCATCTACCTTCATGAGGCTGCGGGATCTGATGTAGTGCCTCAGATGATGATCGGAGCATGCAGGGAGGAACATATGGAAGAAGGTGATCTTTAAGGGACCCAGTCCCCATCTACTCTCCTTTCCAGTCCCTATCCACTGCCCCTTCTGGTCCCTGTCTACTCTCTTTTCTGGTCCCTGTCTACTTTCCTTTCCAGTCCCTATCCACTCGCCTTTCTGGACCTTATCGTCTCTCCTTTCCACACAATACAATACACATTCTTTCTCCTAATTTAAAAAAATGTGTTTTAATTATCTTATGGTATTTTATTATTATGTACCTGTCTCCTGAGAAACCTGTACGACGGTCAAGAAGCAACAGTAAGAACCAGACATGGAACAACCGATTGGTTCAAAATTGGGAAAGGAGTACGACAAGGCTGCATATTGTCACCCTGCTTATTTAACTTATATGCAGAGTACATCATGAGAAATGCCGGGTTGGATGAATCACAGGTCGGAATTAAGATCGCTGGGAGAATTATCAACAACCTCCGATATGCAGACGATACCACCCTAATGGCAGAAAGCGAAGAGGATCTCAAGAGCCTCTTGTTGAGGGTGAAAGAGGAGAGTGCAAAAGCTGGTTTGAAACTCAACATTTAAAAAACGAAGATCATGGCATCTGGTCCCATCACTTCCTGGCATATAGAAGGGGAAGAAACGGAAGCAGTGACAGATTTTACTTTCTTGGGCTCCAAGATCACCGCAGACGGTGACTGCAGCCATGAAATTAAAAGACGCTTGCTCCTTGGGAGGAAAGCTATGGCCAACCTAGACAGCATAGTAAGAAGCAGAGACATCACCTTGCCGACAAAGGTCCGTCTAATCAAAGCTATGGTTTTCCCAGTAGTAATGTATGGCTGTGAGAGCTGGACTATAAGGAAGGCTGAGCGCCGAAGAATTGATGCTTTCGAACTGTGGTGCTGGAGAAGACTCTTACGAGTCCCCTGGACTGCAAGGAGGTCAAATCAGTCCATCCTAAAGGAAATCAACCCTGAGTGCTCATTGGAAGGACAGATAATGAAGCTGAAGCTCCAATATTTTGGCCACCTAATGCGAAGAGAAAACTCCCTGGAAAAGACCCAGATGCTGGGAAAGACTGAAGGCAAAAGGAGAAGGGGACGGCAGAGGATGAGATGGCTAGATAGCATCATGGATGCAATGAATATGAACTTGAGCACGCTCCGGGAGAGAGCGCAGGACAGGAAGGCCTGGCGTGCTATGGTCCATGGGGTCACGAAGAGTCGGACACGACTGAATGACTGAACAACAACAACAATGAAGAGTCTTCTGGCACCTTAAAAGATTGTGGGGCTATAGCCCATTTGTGCTGCAACACACTTTTTTGTTTTTGCTAATACAGGGTAACATGGCTTCCTTTGGGGAAGATTTTCTTTCAGGTGAGCACTGCATTATTTTATAGTACTTTGTATATACATGAAGCTCCAACAACTCGAGAAGATGATCGTGTCCCTTTCTCTCTTATGTGTATGGAGCTGGGCTGGAAGTTCTCTAATGATAACTCTTACCCAAATTTTAGGGCTAGGGTTTGTGTGTGAAAGGGGAGGTTAAAATGCCTTGCCTCTTTCACATTTCTTTTGTGTGGGGGGGGTGGACTTGAGGTGGGTGTCACTCACCGGGGCTCCTCTGTCCTGCATTTTAATGGTGGCTGCCTGTAGGTAGCACCATTTTCCCCCAGAATAGTCCTTAGAATTATGCTATGTCATAACATAGCAAAATTCTGAGGCATTTTGATGAGAGGGAAGAGGAAATCACAGATGCGAACAGCAAGTAGGCCAGAGTAGGGATATACGGATGTTGTTTCATCCGTTCCGGCTGTACTTGCAGATTGTCAGACGTCATTTGTTCTGTCATCTGCTAACTGACAGATTTGAACTTTTTCCCCCTTTGGAAAAGTATGCCAAAAAATCCACCACAAGTTATGTAACTTTAGTGAGTACATAACATTTTGTGTATTTTTCTAGCTCAGGGTACAATCAATGCGCAGAGAGTACAAAAAAAGAGTGGTACACAGAGGAAGCTGAAGACGGATCAGAGACACATAAAACATGTGTAGTCATCCCCTCCCCCTCAAATGGTGTATATATTAGCACATTTTCTAGCCACTTTCATATCTTTGTACGACTAAATTTGCATATAATTTGGGGATGTGAAAAAAAAAAAGGTCTGCAAGTCCACGAAATCCACATGACTCGGAAGATGCCAGTCCACTGTGGAATCCAGTTTGATTCATAGAAATCTGAAGTCATTTGAATCCAGTTTGGATTTCTCAGATTTCTCAGACACCTCTAGGCCAGAGGAGTACCAAAAAGTTTGACCCCCCTCTTGAATTTGGCCATGTGCTCCAACATAGTTGAAATGCCCCCCTTTGTTTCATGGCCTATGAAAGGCTGCAAAATTTGGGTTCCCATTTCAATCCAGACTATCTATCTATCTATCTATCTATCTATCTATCTATCTATCTATCTATCTATCATCTATCTATCAATCTATCTATCTATCTATCTATCATCTATCTATCAATCTATCTATCTATCTATCTATCTATCTATCTATCTATCTACACACACACACACACACAGTTACCATCATTCTACTCCAGTGTGACCAAGAAAGAAAGGAAGGAAGAAAGAAAGAAACCTAGATGGGCCCATGCAGATAGAAGCAGGTTTGATCCTCAGTGGCTGAGGTCACCGGTGGTAGGGGGCTGTCAGGAATGCTTCTGAGTGCAGGGAGTGGCAGAGGAGTTCAGATTCTGAAGAAGAACCACCAGACATGGGGTGGGCAGGCTCCCAGGCTAGTCCAGACATGGCTAGGCAGACTCCTCAGGTTTCAAAGGTCCAGCTGCAGGAGGAAGGTCCCTCTTCACCAGCCCTGGGATGTCGGAGAATTTCTCCACAAGTCTATTTGCGTTGCCCTCATTTTCGCCATAGTCTACATAAATATTTACGTAGACTACCCGTGCCAAAATAAGGAACGCAAACGGCAGCGCCCATGGGCGCCGCCATTGGCGTACGCGCTTTTTTTTTTCCCCAAAGTCAGCCGTGATAGGCTACGTAAAGATTTACGTAGCCTATCACGGCTGACTGCAGGCCAGGGACGCAAACGGCGATGGCTACAGCCGCCGCCATTTGCGTCCTGGCAGGAGAAGAACTTTCGCGGCCGGAGAGGCGGGGCGCCTCCCCCCCAGCCAGAATTTCGGCGGGGAGAGACAGGGCGCCTCCCCCCCGCCCAGAATTTCAGGGGGAGGGACGGAGCACCTCCCCCACACCGCGAAGCAAGCTTCGGGATCAGGTAAGTGACTTTCGTCCATCCCTAGAGAGAGACAGCAAACAGGGAGGTGGTGTTTGCTGAGTCTGAATTAATAGATGCCAGGCGCAGATGCAGAGCCAAGAGGGAGATGGCCAGGGCAAGCTGTCCGGATTCCTTTTACGCACACTGAACTTCAAATGCCGAAATCAATCACAGACAAGAGACTTCAATCTACAGCTTTAATCCAATTAACACAAAGGTAATCATACCTTTGCAAATCATACAGATGCAAATCATACAGATGCAAATTCTCAGTGACTCTCAGTCTGCAAGGAAATGCCTTCAGGGGGTTCAAAAGGTAGCTACAAAAGTTGCCCACTGTTTGAAATAATGGCGGGCTCCCTAGCCTAACTTAAAGGGTGGGGAAGGTCTCTCTCTCTCTCTCTCTCTCTCTCTCTCCTCATGAGGCTTCTAAGTGCCACTGTTCACATGGGGCCAATAGGGTGGACCTTCTAAGTTCTGCCCCAGCCACCTCCCTCTTGGCTCTGCGTCTGCGCCTTGCATCTATTAATTCAGACTCGCCAAACACCGCCTCTCCCTGTTTGCTGTCTCGCACAGGGGTGGGTGAAGAGGGACCTTCCTCCTGCAGCTGGACCTTTGAAACCTGTGGAGTCTGCCTAGCCATGTCTGGACTAGCCTGGGAACTTACCTCCCCCGTGTCTGGCGGTTCTTCTTCAGAATCTGAACAACTCTGCCACTCCCTGTGTTCAGAAGCACTCCTGACAGGGGCAGATCTAGAAGTAACTACCATAACGGTGCTCCTGAATTAGGGTGGCCACTTACACATTGCCAAAAAAGAGGAAATACATCACCCCAAGAGGCCACCAATTTGTATTATAAAAAATGCACATTTTTTATGTATAGGTGCAAATCTAGAAATAATAGCTTTAAATTTAAAGTTATTTAATTTAAATAGAATTCTATTCTATTTAATTTAAATAGAAATACACAACATCTCACCATAGTGGAGAAGGCTGAATAGGTGACCTGTGTGCCTGCTCAGTCCGCTGTCCAGGTGCTATAACTGTTGATGGCAATCTTCAAGGCTCCTGCTGCTCTCCCCTCCTTATGGTTCTTTGACTTTAAGCTAGACTTGGACTGGACAAACCATCAAATAGAGGACCCCTTCAAATAGTGGAGTGTCCTCTGCCAGATCTTCAAAATAGAGGACTGTCCTCTGTAAATTAGAACACCTGGCCAAGAATGTATCTGAATGTAATTTTTTTTCTCCAAAATAAATCAATGGTTGCCATTCATTCCTATGGGGGAAAGACATAACTTTCTGCACTGGACTGCAATGAAATACCTTCCAGTGAGATAGGGTTGCATTAAAGACATTGGGAAGCCTGCTCTCTGCTGATAGGGATCCCACAGTGAGTGCAACATGTCTCTCTGCTCACAAAAAAGATGCACCGTACTCCCAGTCCCCAAGGTCCTTGCAAAAGCCGTCCATTCTTCACATGCATAGCAACATAATGACATTGAATTTGCTAGTTATTATTCTAACGCCTTGTTGTTCTGAAAGGTGGTTGGATGAGATGATGCTTGGAGCACCTTGCTTCAAATTCCATTTGAAATGTATAATGCTTTGTCAGAGGCGAAAAAAGAAAACAATGCAAAATAATGCACGAGTGCAATGACCGTCTGTTTAGTCCATTAGTTTGATCTGTCACTCCCGGCTGAACGTCTATGGGATTTATTGCATGTTAGATAGCATTCCTTTCTGTATACCAATTTGATTGAAAGGGTGATTTATCAAGGCTTGGCATTGCGTTGAACATTGCACTCCTAGTCCTGAAGGGGAGAAAGGAATTGCAGCCACATCACATTCACCTCTCTCATAGCCATGTGGCTAAGAAATTTTAGGGGTTGGGAGAAGTTTAGGAAAAGGGGATATCAGCTCCTAAGTCATTGCTCTCATACTCAGGGGAAGACAGTTCCACTCACTCCTCAAAATGGAGGACAGTCATAACAGGTTGACCTTTCTATATGGAGAGGAAATATTAATCAGGATATATCAGACACCTGCTGAAAAGGGGAAGAGAAATATGTATGAAGTAAGGGAGGGAAAAGAAAGGCACGGATTAGAAGAAATCCATAGAAATACATCCCCATTTGTAAAGCTCTCAGGAATTTTTGTCTTTTCACCCCAGTTTATATCCCACTCCCATCATACTGCCGTAATAACAGTTCCTTATCAGAGGTTAATGCTAAAATCCCACTTTTCTTTCTGTGTGAACAAAGGTGATGAAGAAATAGTCCACATTTTGTAGCCTGAAAGAGAAATCCAAATGGTTCCCCCCACATGCTATGGGGGTAAAATGTAATAAGCATCTTAAAAAATGGGAATTGGGTGTCTTTTGATAGGATCTCCAAATTCGCTCTCATCCCCAAGGCAGGGGAAATACCACAACCTGCCCAGTGCCAGGGCTGGCCCAGAGAAAACAATAATTTTTATGAGTAGTAACAACTTACCACAGTGTGTATGTGTGTCTGTAACCATTTGGGAAGTTGTGTATCCATATTGTCCTGTTGTTACACTTTCAAACAGGAAAACATTGTTAGGAGGGCAAGAAAATAAATCTGTAAAAAGAGGGAAACAACAAGCAGGAAGTAGCCTAGTTATATCAGTTTTAATATAGCTATATTTCCTGTTCCTTTAACTACATCAGCAGCCTAGACCCCTTTTTCCCCATTGAGGGCCACATTCCCTCACAGGTAATCTGTCAGAGGCTGCATGGACAAATGAAGACAGGAATCTTGTGGCTGGGTGACCAGCCAGATGAGCGATTAATCATTTTAATAATGATGATGATGATGGACAGGACCATCCTTTTTTCCCCTCTCTCTTTTCCTGTTACCTCTTTTGTCTATCTTTTTCTGACACCCTTCTTTCTCCCCCTATCTTCTTTCTTCTTTCTTTCTCCCCCTATCTTCTTTCTCCCCCTATCTTCTTTCTCCCCCTATCTTCTTTCTTCTTTCTTTCTCCCCCTATCTTCTTTCTCCCCCTATCTTCTTTCTCCCCCTATCTTTCTCCCCCTATCTTCTTTCTCCCCCTATCTTTCTGCAATCAAATTCTCTCTCTCTTTCTGTGCCCCAGGGTGCTGCGAGGTGTGTGAGTGTGTAGCGATAGACCACTCTTGCCAGAAGTCTGAGCTGATGGCTTTCAGAGGCCTTTTGAAATTAGGCTGAGCCCTGCATAAAATTAAGTCTACAGCTAATGGTTGCCCACCCCAAACCCCACCTCCACCTTCCCGGGGGGATGCATAAGACCTATGTGCCCTGAGGGGAGGCAGAACTGGAGCTTGTGCCATGATCTCCTGAGGAAACCATCAATGGCCTGAGAGGACTGTTGGGGAATCCCTGCCTCACCTTCCCAGCTCTACATAACACCTGTGTGTCCTCAGGGAAGGCTGAATTGAAGAAGCCCAGGTCAGGGATCCCATACCATGATCTCCTGAAGAGGCCTTCAGTTGGCATTACAGAACTTTATTCTGATGTTTGTTGGGTGGAGGGGAGGGGGCATTTGTTTCTGAATTAAAAATGGTAAAAACATTGATGGCTGAGTGGGGATGTGAACCCAGGTCTCTTGACACTAAGACAGGCACGCCAACCATTCTACCACACTGCCTTTCTTTGTGCATTTCTTTGAGAGGGCTATGTCTTAGATACAGTGCACTATGCTTATGCTTGGGGACTGTTCACCTTGGGTTGATTTTTATTTTTATTTTTTAGATTGGTGAGTGAGCAGATGTGCTTCATTGTTGTTGTCCTTTGGGGAGGATTGCACTGGTCATTTTTGTACCCAATTTGTGTTTTTAGTACATACAGCTTATTCTAAAAACTATATTGTAAGTCTGAAGGGTTTTTTTTCCATCTTCTCCAGAAAAGGAAAATCTGATGCATGTGCAGGGAAATTCACCAAGAAAATGTATGAACCCTGCTTGCAGTCTGGTCAAAAAATGGAGGAAACAAGAAGCAGTACGTTTCTCCTCTTCACTTAGAAAAAACTGAGGAAGCAAAGGAACCAGGATGGTGTAGTGGTTGGAGTATTGGACTGGAACTTGGGAGACCTGGGTTCTAGTCCCTAATTGGCCATTGCCTGAATCCCAGGACCTGATCCAGCCAGGACCTATTTCAAACAGATTTGAAGGTACCAATATGACTCATGTCCACTTGTGTGAATGAATGGTATCGTTTATTGATGAAAAATGGATGCAGACAATAAAAGCAAAGGAAAGCTGGAGTTACTTGGGTTCCCTTGAAGCAACAGGTGTTGTCCCAGGAGCTGTTTATCTGAGCAGGTGGTACATCTTCCTGCACTCAGACCAGAACAAGTAAAAGACCAATCTGCCCAGGATTTTATAGGGCTTGTCTCACTGAGTTAAAGACTGTCACAAGGCACATGCATGCACACAAACACACACACCTCCCTCGTCCCTCCTCTCACCAAGGAGGAGAAGGGGGGGGTCTCTCTGTGAGAAAGAAAGTTTATCACAGCAGAGAAGGAACATCCTTATCAGTTGTCCAAGCACTATCTAACTTTGGTGCTAGTAGCAAAAAGTGCTGGCTTTCACTATAGCTGTGTTCAAAGAAGAAATCTAGTAAACCCCCCAAAATACAAGGCCAATAGGCCATACAGGTCTCCATACACTATGAACAGCACATAGGACATTTTGTAAGTTCGCACCTGACTCCTCACCATTCATCTGAAACCAAATCCAATACATCCATGAACCTCAGCGGGTGACTTTGAGCAAGTCACTGACTCTCAGCCTAACCTACCTCACAGGGTTGTTGTGAGGATAAAATGGAGAGGAGAACCATGTCAGCTGTCTTGGGTTCCTTTCAAGAGGAAAAATGGTGGGATATAAATGTAATAATAATAGGTTTTTGTTTTTGTTTTTTTAAAGTTAAGCAGCCTTAATTTCCTGGCTGGAAATGCTGAGAGTTGCCACCCAACCCATGTGGAGAGCACCAGGTTGGGGAAGGCCACCATAAAAGCAAACAGCTTACGAAGTGGTTAACTTGCACACTGTGGTACATTACTGCTTGACAAATGTTTGTCTGTATTCGTCACTGTCTCCCCAGACTATGGTGAAAACTAATTCCATCTTCTTTGCATTTCCTGCTGGAAACAGGATAAACTGGGTGTTTTTGTCAATCTTGAACATATCCCCCATTGCCTTCATTAAAAAGGATCACATTATTAGGAGCAGTATTTTCAGAACAATATGTTTAGATCTATATATCTCTAGCCAAAAGGTATAAATATTTTTTTAAAGACTGTTCCCCAGTATCTTAACTATTCTATTGCCTATTTATGATGCTCTCATTTCTCTATAGTTGCCCAGGACTACGTGGTTGTTCAGAAAAAAAGAAAGAAAAAAAGAGAACATAAAGGGAATGAAGTGAAGGGTTTTATGTACCAGGAGATGGCAATAGTGATCCACAAAAGCATTAATCTAGCTAGTAGCTACACAACAACACCCATATTGTCTGCACGCAAGCGAACAAGCACAGTCTTCTATGAGTGATGCCTGGACGCTCCATTTTCACGTTGCTCTGTTTCTGCTCCTTATCCTTGAATTGTTCAGTTTATTGCTCATCGTTGTTGAGAATTCTGCTTTGTTTTTATTGAAATTACTGTCATGACAGCTATTTTTTTGGAGTGTGTGTGTGGCAGGGGTAAGTGTCTAAATAGGATCCACTCCCAGGATTCTAGAAGCTAGAAAATAATTTAAAAAGCAAAGAGATGCTGCTGAATTAAACATGTCAGGTGTCACATGGAAGAACAATAAAATTATCTTTGGAAGTTGGAGCCTGGGCAGGGGTGAATTGCTTCATTTGTTCACCTGAAGTCCAAACTACGTGTCATTAACAATGAATGAAGGAGCAAATTGGCAGGGGTATTGTGAGAAGAGATGTGTTATCTTTGTCATTTAAGGGTGAAATCCTATAACAAGTTACCTGGGAGTAAGTCTCACTGAACTCATTGGGACCTGCTTTTGACTAGGGAGGTATAAGATTGTTCTGTAAGTCTTTGACATCTGCCTTTGAATGAATATACCTGGTCACAGGGCTGGTGTGGTGTCACAGGCTGGCAACATTGGCCACCTGCCAAGGCCCTACTGATGACCGCTAACATCTTGGAGTGGGAATGAGCAAAAACCTCAAGGATAGCAGCTCTAATGTCTGTGTGTGCACAGTGGGGAAAATGCAAAGGAAGAAGCAAAAAATTGGGACAAAATAGGAGGTTATCAATGAAAACAACCAGAAATAGGGTGTCTCCCTGGAAAATATAGAGTGTAAAGCTCCATAGCCTAGCCTCTTCCCCTGGTAAACTCTGCCACAGGGTACAATTTCTTGGTCATGTTTGAGTGTGACAAATAGACAGAACTCAGGAGCTGGCTTTTATAGATACGATTTGTTCAGCAGGTGGCATTTATATACTGAGCACACATCTCAGCATATGAATGTACTCTGTTCCCTAGCGGTCATGTCCGTCTGGCTTTTGAGATGCTTATTCCAGACTCTAGCAACTAGGGTGATAGGCTCTTCCTTGATCCAAACAAGAACAGGAGAGATCCACATTCATCCAGGGTGTTAGGCTGCTTTTTGGCTTACTGACAATTCCTACTGGACAGTGAAGATGTTAAACCACTGAATTATGAAGTTGCCAAAAAGCAGAGGGGTGGGGGGAAGGAAGGAAGGAAGGAAGGAAGGAAGGAAGGAAGGAAGGAAGGAGGGGAATTCAAAGAAATTCAAAGGCATCCTTGGCCCACACTCTGATAGAACAGTAAAAAAGAAAGAAATTTATTGAAGTATCATAAAATTTGTATAGGGGCATAATAAAAAGCAGATACAAGTCTGAAAAATTCATTAGTTCCTTCCTGCCCTGACTAACAGAAGCTCTGTCTATGCAAACTACTTTGCTATGGTAATGTACAGCTATTGAAGAAGGAGGAGGAGGGGTTGGGGGTTGGGGGAGAGAAAGTTAACACACTGCAGAGGGAAATCAGTCCAAATCAGCCACTGTGAACAATGGATTTGATTATAACCACGTGAAATTTCCCAGTCCGAAAACATTAGTTTCTTTTACAGTTCTCCCAGCAATTATGAAATCAGCAGATGCCTAGCTGATTCTTCAGCAATGTAGCTAAATATATATTTGGGATGATAGGATCGGATGTATAATTATATTTTCTTATTATGCTAACTTCCTGTATATGAAAACAATTGATAGCTTTGGATTTTTGTTTTGTTTTGTTTGACTCCACCCCAAAGGAACAAAATGTATGCAGCTGGGCCACATTGCAGCTGGGCTGCATTCAAGCACAGTGTCTGTGCACTGTGTATCTGTGTCTGTGTACAGCCCAGCTTCCAACCCTTCTCTCTTTCCTTTGGACTAGGAGAAACCCTGATGCAGGCTTACATTAAGAGCCTTGCCAGGGAGCTGTATAGAACCCTGTTAAATAAACCTGTTAAGTTACCAACAGCAGTGCTGAGCCTGAAATCATAGAATCATAGAATAGTCAGGTTGGAAGGGGCCTGTAAGACCATTGAGTCCGACCCTCTGCTCAATGCAGGAATCCAAGTCAGAGCATCCCTGACAAGTGGCTGTCCAGCTTCATCTTGAATGCCTCCAGTGTGGGAGAGCCCACCACCTCCCCAGGTAATTGGTTCCATTGTCATATTGCTCTAACGGTCAGGAAGTTTTTCCTGATGTTCAGCTGGAATCCGGCTTCCTGTAACTTAAGCTCATTATTCTGTGTCCTGCACTCGGGGATGATCGAGAAGAGATGCTGGCCTTCCTCTCTGCAACAACCTTTCAAGTTGTCCCCTCAGTCTTCTCTTCTCAAGGCTAAACATGCCCAGTGCTTTCACTCTCTGCTCATGGGGCTTTGTTTCCAGTCCCCTGATCATCTTTGTTGCCCTCCTCTGAACCCTCTCCAGTTTGTCTGCATCCTTGTTAAAGTGTGGTGCCCAGAACTGGACACAGTACTCCAGATGAGGCCTAAACAGTGCTGAGCAGAGGGGAACTAGTACTTCCTGGGATTTGGAAGCTATGCTTCTATGAATGCAGCCCAAAATAGCATTTTGCCCTTTTTGCAGCCACATCACATTGTTGGCTCATATTTAGCTTGTGATCTACAAATCTGCAATAAAAGATCCACAGTTAAATACAAGAACTGTTCTTCAACCCAGAAAGCTACAAATCAAGATTGGGTTCATTGGCAGTATCAAGTGTTGGCAGTCCACCAGCACCAATCATGTTGTGCTAGTGGGAAGACCACTAGCACAACAGGGAGCTAGAGCTTCATAGCACAACCCCCCAAACTAGCTCGGTCTAGGTTTGGGAATGGGGCAAGTCAGCAGAGCCCTTATTCACAAGCTCTGCTGACTTTTCCCATTCCAGAAGTGCTCATTTGAGTTAGTTTTCAGTTGTGCTATATCTCCCTGTTGTGCTACTGGTCATTTCCACTAGTGCTGAGGTAGGATTGGTTACTGCCCGTTGAACATCAAAGTGTTTACAATTTGTTGGAAATAGTCTTTCAATCTCTGCAGAACCATGCTCAGAACTTGGGTCTAGAAGTTCACAAGACCAGCAAACTAGGGGTTTTCAGACAATACCCTCTCATATGTTCAACATGCCTAGCCATTTACAATAACATGAGAGACCCTCAGATGTTCAGTGATCAGACCTGCTCCTCTGTGGACCTCTGGTATATAGCACACTTCTGATCCTTGTAGGTATAGCCTACATACTCCAGGAGAGGAGCAAGCCATAATTGCACATGAGGCCCTAGAAAGATCTCATATCTTCAGTACTGGCCACCCATTTTGCTCTGCATGTACCTGTTTCTAGGGACGGAAATCTATTTGGCTTGCGTTTTCATACAAACTTGGTTTGCACTTCCTGATATAACAGGTGAACCTGAACGCAATTATCCTTTGGTTTTTGCATTCTCCATATTTTGTGATGCAGTTGTCTGATCAAAAGATGCATAAACAGCATCCAGCTTTGTCATTCTGCTAGCGCATGTTGCACGAACGAAAATGATTTTCTGACCAATGCACAGGGAAAATCCACCTATGTTCTGCTTCTACAATCACCATGGCCATGCTGGGTGGGGATGATAGGAGCTGTAGCCCAATGCTATGTAGGGCTGGCCTTAAGGCTGCTTTGTAAGTTGGAGCTAGTGCAGATTACTGGCTCTGGCATCTTAAGGAAGGCCGATGGAGACATATTGACATACCCTGACAGTATCCTCAGTCTAGGTTTTGCTCTGCACAAATGTAGAATGGGATGGCATGATGGAAGTTATGGTAACTCTTTTTCATGGGCAGACCATGACAGGGCAAGGTTTGGTCTCACTGGGGTTTGTGAATTCTGCAGGGGTGGGGGATCAGTCAGGGATGGTCTCCCTTGACAGTGGATGGATCTCAGTGGATTATCTTGATGGTGGATTACCTTTTACCAGCTTCAGCTGGTTCGCCAACTATGGCCTTTCCTGGACAGGGATAGCTTGGCCACAGTGGTACAGGTGCTAGTAACCTCAAGACTGGATTACTGCAATGCGGTCTGTGTGGGGCTGCCCTTGAGGCTGGTCCGGAAGCTGGAGCTAGCGCAGAATGCAGCAGCTTGGCTGTTTTCGGGAGGTGTTTTCAGCATGTAACTCCTTTGCCGAGGGAACTGTACTGGCTGCCTATTTGCTACCAGCCCAGGTTTAAGGTTTTAGTAGGGATGGCGGAGAATTCCGCCACGGATTTCAGTGAGGTGGAATGCACTGGCATTCAGCCCCCCGAAACCCATGGCGGAACGGCCTCCCCCCCCCCCCGCAGAATCCCCCCCGGGACGAAACTTACCTGGGGCGGATGTTCTGGCGGTGGCAGCTCTGGCGGCAGCTCTGGCGGCAGCTCCGGTGGCAGCTCCGAAGGCGGCAGCGGCAGCTAGTCAGTTGGCCGGCTGCTGCGGACTCATTTGTGTCAGGCCAGGCTGCCGTGATAGGCTACGTAAGTATTTACGTAGCCTATCACGGCAAAGGCAGCCATGCAAATGGCGGCCACCATGCCATTTGCTTACTTGCCTTTGCCATGATAGGCTATGTAAATACTTACGTAGCCTATCACGGCAAGCTAAAAAACAAAACAAAACCGCGTACACAAATGGCGGCGGCTATGGCGGCCACCATTTGTGTTCCCTTTTTTCCGCTGTTTTAGCCTACGTAAATATTTACGTAAGCTATTACGGCGAAAAAAAGGGGAACACAAATAGCGTAGTGGGAGCTATTTGCGTTCCTTTTTTTCCCCACCGTAATAGTTTACGTAAATATTTACGTAGGCTAAAAAAGCGAAAAAAAGGGAATGCAAATGGCGGCCGCCATAGCCGCCGCCATTTGTGTATGCAGTTTTTTTCCCCCCAGAAGGCTGCCCAGCAGCTGGATGTCTGGCTGCGGGTGGCCCCGGCCAGTGGCTCCACGGGATATCCGTGGAGCGGAGTTGGCTGGATTAGGATTTCAGGGGGAGGTGCGAAGCGCCTCCCCCCCACCACGAATCACCCCATTGAAAGGTTAGTGACTTTCGTACATCCCTAGGTTTTAGTATTAGTGTACAAAGCCCTAAACATCTTGGGACCAGGATACCCGAGAGAGCGCCTTCTCTTTTACCAACCTGCCTGGTCACTGAGGCCATCAGAGGGCATGCTCCTGTTGGTTCCACATGGACCTATAGCCCAATTGGAGTCCACCAGGAGAAGTGCCTTCACTGTGGTGGCCCCCTTTCTTTGGAATTCCCTGCCCCTGGAGGTCAGGCAGGCACCAACACTGTGCTGTTTCCAGTGCCTCCTGAAAACAGCACTGCTCCAGGAGGCATTCCGTAATTGACCAGTCATGGTTTTTATTGGTATTCTATTTTTAAAAATAGCATAATTTTAATCTGGTGTTTTAAACTGTTTATGTTTTTACTGTTTTATCTCTTGTGCTCACCGCTCTGAAATCTGTTCTAGATATGAAGAGGTAGATAAATACTGTAAATAAATAAATGCATACAGTACATACATCTGGAGGGCACCAGTTTGGGGAAGACTGAAATATAGGATTATCCTTGTAAAGTAGGACATGCAGTTACCCTTGTTGAACGGTATGCCTTCTCCCAATTTCTGCATAGCTTTCCAGCAGGCAGGCAGTTATGTTAGTGTTGTTGCAATGCAGCACTTAACCTCCAGTAGCAACAACAGACTCAGGCCAAGCCTGAAGCTCCTCTTTGCATGCCTGTCAGGGATTTCTCAAGCAGTCCAAACATCCAGTTCAAGGCACCCGCCCAAACCTGGGCTCAAGAGCTAAACCAGGACAGGACTGATGAGAACGAGTGAGAGCTGGTGTGGTGGGCAGGTAGCAATATGCAACATCTTCTTCCACTCCTAGGCCCATCTTGCTCAGCCAGGCCTTCCTGTGTGTCGAGCATGTGCTGTTGAAAGATCCTATACATTAAACCAGAAACACTTCCAAATGGGATTGACTTCCTACCTTTATGGCAAGAGGCCAGAAAAAAGGGAGGAAATGGTCAGCATAGTTTTATTCCAGTCAGTTGGCAATCTATCTAGTCTGGACCTGCACAACTTGTGGCCCATCAGTGATGTATGTTCTATTACAAAAATATGGTTTTTGCAGCCTCCCTGGGACTGGAAAAATGGGGACAGGAGTATCAAACACCTGGCAGGACACAGTATGTGGTTGTGGGCTGTATTCAGTTTATGCAGGGCCTGGACTAGAGTGTAAAAATCTATTAACATTTCCAGGAGATTAGATCTGTGAGCATGGACAACTCAAGCTTTATGGATGGCAGCATAGCAACTTTGGAATTCCCTTCCCAGAGAAACTCACCAAGATACAACTCTTTAGAACCCGAATTAAGATATTTTTGCTGACGTTGTTGTGGCTGACAGTTTTGGCTGTCATGCAATTCGAGAACTGACTTGCTCAATGCTGCTGTTTCATTTCATGTGATGGCTTTAGTTGATTTACTTTAATTCTGATTTCGCATGCCATTACTTTTGACAAATTGCCCTGAGCATTTTTGTTAGTTGGAAGGGTGAATTAGAAATAGAGACAAACTGTTAGGTTGGGTCTATAAAGTTAAAGTTAGTCTTGGAAGGCCTTGCATACTGAAAAGCATGTCTTTAGCACTATATGTATTCCCTAATGTCCACCTCTTGCTTCTGCTCACCTATGTGACTCTACTTAGCTTCAAAAGGAGCTTCAAAAATGAAGTCCAAAATGACTACACATGCAGAAAATGCATCCTGAGGTAAATGAAAGAGCATTATGGGCACAGACAGTCGCCAACTCTATTAGTCCTTCTTTTAACCAATTATTGGATCCATCTGTCTCCTTGGCATCAAATTATTCTCTCATAGTGAACTTTACTTAACTATCCTGATCTTCCTGGAAGTAACAGTACTACTTCCACTTGACTTAGCAATTTTCCCTTGCTTAATGTGCAGAAAGCCTTTCATGTTAAAAGCTGGCAAGAGAAGAACCTATCACTTTGGCTCAGTTTGTGTCAAATGAAACCAGTCATTGCTGAGAACAGGCTAATGCTTAACTGCTTCTTTGTTCTTTCTTAATGGTCATTTGCTTAATCACTTGGATGTTAGGAAAGGACTTCCCCACAGGCCAAAGTATCTAGAGCCCTGGCTCACTGTTTCTGTAACCTCTATGGTGAGTATGAGCTTTCATTTCCTTGCTTGACTTCATGTGGATCTCCTCTCCCACATATACCTTCTTTGGGCAGTATAGAAATGTAAAAATACAATAAAATATCTTCTGAAACAGAAATATATACAGAGGAGGAATTGTAGCTCAGCTGTAGAACACTGTCTTTGCATGCAGAAGACCCCAGGTTCAAATCTTGGCATCTTCGGTTAGAAAGATCAGGTAGCCAGTAATGAGAAAGTCATGTGCCTGAGAACCTGGACAGCCTCTGCTGGTCAGAGTTAGACAATAACAATGGATAGCCACTTTAGCATTTGTATCTGAAGTGTCTATGGATTTCTGGTTACACCTTCAGCAAAAACTCTTGTTCTGTGTCTATTGGCTGCCACGACGTCTCTTTAATAAGGTTTTGTCTAAGTCAGCTAATTGTTGGAGGTGTAACACAGCCAGTGGTGTAGTGGTGGCAGGTCATGCTGGGGCACTGCTCCGGCACTTTTTTTGAAGCCAGCCCCCAGCCGGGTTGCAGCCTGTTAGGGAAGGAGGAGGGAACAGCGGGAGTGCAGGCGGCTGCCTCTTGGCTGCTGGCCAGACAAACAGAGCAAGTGAACGAGAGAGGGAGCCTGAGGGAGCTCTGCAGCCTCCTCTCGTCCCCCCCTTCTCCTCCTCAGCTCTTGGCTTCTCCGCCCCACCCTGCTCCATGCCTGCATGCCTGGCGCTGCCCTTGTCTCCTGCAACACTGGCCGCCCATTCAGGGCTGCTGCTGCTGGCCAGGGCAGCAGCAGGAGAGCAGGGAAGGCGCTGCCACCATTATTTACTGGCAGGGCAGGTGGCTGGTTTGTGCCAGTTTTTAGGATTTATCACACAATCTTATGCATGTTTACTCAGAAGTCAGTCCTACTGTGTTCAATTCCCAGCTGGGCTTTCTCCCAGGTAAGTGTGCCTAGGACTGCAGCCTTAGCTGCCTTCCCAAGATCTCTGTAAATTTTATTCGAAATAAAGACCCATTGGATTGCACTGTTAATTCTTGAGCATTAATTTCTACAGTAAGCAGAATTGCCAAATGCAACCTTTGCAAAAGTCAGCTGCACTTTTTGGTACAAGGTTAGCATGTATCTGGGCAAACAAACCCTGCTGGGGGGGAAGGGAAACAGAAAAAATCAGCTGGGGGGGGGGAAGAAGGTGTGTGTGTTCGTGTGTTTCAATCCAGCTGGGTGTGTGGACGTTTCTGTTGCGGGATGGAAGAGATAAAATGAAAGAGCTTAGGAAAGGTAAATGGGTAATGTTGGGGCACTAAGGGAGTGTGCAAGGGGGCTGTTTAAATGAGAAGGGATCTGTCCATGAGGGCTGAGTTGAGAGGATGAAGCTTCCATAGAGTATCATATTTTGAAAACCTAAAATGTTTGTGTTTGAGTGAGTGAAAATGATTTTAACACCCCTGCATTTTTCTCAGACATCCTCCAGTTGAAATACCCCTGCCTTACTCTCAGCTGCCCTGTTTTTGGATCCCAGTTGAAGGCTGTATATCTTACAAGGTTGTGCAATCTTAGAAGGGGCATGGCTGTGACTGTCATGAAGGGACCCCACCCTTCTGAATTCGCCACTTCACTACTGAACACAGCTCATGCTTCTTTCATCTGGATATCCAATAGTTGCCTAATTTTGAGAGGAGGTTATTATACAGAATAGCTTTGTATTGGAACACTCTTTAATATTTAATGATGTTCACATCCTTTTAAATTATCTGCATGCTTTCTGGAAATTAATGCCTGGTCAGTGCAAATGGATTTTGATAGCTAAAAGTCTGATATTACAACATTGGAAGGATAAACATTCACCTCTTATAACACAACAGATTGAAGACCTTACACCACTTTCAACATTTGAACAGGTTCAAGACGCCACCCACAAATGGATACTAATTCGGATATTTGGACTCCACCCCCCTCTCGGACTCCTGCGACATCCCTAGATCAGACTGCAGAAAACCTGTGAGTAAGAGATGGAGCTATAAGTGAGGATGTTTCCTGGTTTTAATCTTGCCTGCATCCTAAACTCACTAATGGGCAGAGCATTCTCTCTCAGGTTCATCCCTGCCTGGCAACATGGGGAAATAATGCTGGAGTTTGGCAGAGTTTGCCATCAATTCTCACATGAAGCTGTCCTGTACCTCAGGAAGCATACATGCCAGACCATCATCTTTCCACAATCTCTTGAACTTTGCTCCCCAGTATCAATATTCTAGATGCATGCATCATCTTTACTAATCTTTGTATGTAAGAAACTGTCTCAGAGTCAACTGGCTGGCAAAAACACACACAAATCAACTAACCCTACTTCAATAGGATAGACACACTTTTCCAGCAGAATCAGCATGCAATGAATATTTTAAACCAGGAGGGTGAAAGGCATAACTAGGTTTTACCATATATGCTCATTGAAGTTAATCTCAGTTTGACAGGGTCATTTTTTACAACACTCTGCTGCAGAATCCCACCCAAGTCTGGGGACACAGAATATAAGGCTCCAGTGTTTATTCTTCACATTGGAAATAGTTTTTTCTTTAATATATAAACTGATAAAAGTTCTTTGTTTGATTTATCTCCCTAGGTCAAAACAGGCTGGTAGTTTGCCTTGAAGTTAAAAGAAAAAAAAACACACACTGTCACATCCTATATATTCCCTTTTATGTATTTTGTCATTTCCCCTCTATTAACTCTGTCCTGAGGTTGGGAAGACGAGTGCTCTCTGAGCTTCCATTTACATACACTACTTTAGCGTTTACTTTTTGGTTGCAGCAGCCTATTACATTTACTGACTGTAAGTCCCTTGAGCTACGGAAGAGTCTATGTCTTGGCATTGTATATCTTTTGAAAGATGCTACTGGTAGCCAGTTTGAATGTGTTTACGTTCTCCTGTTGGATGTATCCAATGCCTTTAATTTTATGTAGCTTACAAGCACACATGCACGCACACACACACACACACACACACACACTTAGGTTCTAAAGAAACATTTCTACGTTTTAACTATTGTTGCTTCTTTTATGGCTTGCGTTTGCAGCAGAGTACTATAAATATCTGCACAGGGGGTCAGTTCAAGTTAGTAGCTTCCTATGCATAGCTTTGGTGTGGAGTGCTTTCCAATCTCTCTGGGGCCTCTTTGTGGTCCATAGGAATGGAGTAGGGGTGGCGGAGAATTTCTCCACGAATCTCCGGGAGGCCGAATGCCAACACATTCGGCCCCCCGAAATTGGTGGAGAAATGGTCCGTCTCCCCGGCCTCCCCGGAATGGGACTTACCTCTATCGAATGTCCCTGGCACTGGCGGCTCTCGGCGGTGGTTTGGCAGTGGTTCGGTGGCGGTTCAGCGGCGGCCGGTCTTCCGACCGGCTGCCACCGCCGCCATTTCCAAGTAAAAACAAAACAAAACCAACAAACGTGATAGGCTACGTAAGGATTTTTGTAGCCTATCATGGCTAGATTTTCAAAAAACACCATGATAGGCTACGTAAATCCTTATGTAGCCTATCACGGCTGACTTTGGGGGGGGGGGAAAGCGCGTACGTAAATGACAGCGCCCATGGGCACCGCCATTTGCGTATGTGCTTTTTTTCCCCCCCAAAGTCAGCTGTGATAGGCTATGTAAGGATTTACATAGCCTATCACGGCTGACTGCAGGGACGCAAATGGCGGCAGCTACGGCCGCTGCCATTTGCGTCCCGGCAGGAGACGAGATTCACGGCCGGAGGGACGGGGCGCCTCCCCCTGGCCAGAATTTTGGCGGGGAGGGATGGGGCGCCTCCCACCCCGCCCAGAAATTCAGGGGGAGGGACGGAGCGCCTCCCCCCCACCGCGAAGCAAGCTGCGGGATAAGGTAAGGGACTTTCGTCCATCCCTAGTTAGGGATGGCGGAGAATTTCTCCACAAATCTCCAGGAGGCCAAATGCCAATGCATTCGGCCCCCCGAAATTGGTGGAGAAATGGTCCGCCCCACCCTGCCCCCCCACCGGAATGGGACTTACCTCTGTTGAATGTCCCTGGCGCTGGCAGCTCCTGGCGGCGGTTCGGAGGCGGTTCGGAGGCGGCGGCGGCCGGTCTTCCGACCAGCTGCCACCACCGCCATTTCCCAGTAAAACAACAACAACAACAACAACAACAACAAACGTGATAGGCTATGTAAAGATTTACGTAGCCTATCACGACTAGATTTTCAAAAAACATCATGATAGGCTACGTAAATCCTTATGTAGCCTATCATGGCTGACTTTGGGGGAAAAAAAAAGCGTGTACGCAAATGGCGGCACCCACGGGCGCCGCCATTTGCGTTCCTTATTTGGGCACGTGTAGTCTATGTAGACATTTACGTAGACTACGGCGAAAATAAGGACAACGCTATTTGCGTTGCCCTTATTTTTGCCGCAGTCTACGTAAATGTCTACGTAGACTACACGGGCCCAAATAAGGAACGCAAATGGCAGCGCCCATGGTCGCTGCCATTTGTGTACGTGCTTCCCCCCCCAAAGTCAGCCGTGATAGGCTACATAAGGATTTCCGTAGCCTATCACGGTTGACTGCAGGGACGCAAACGGCAGCGGCTATGGCCGCCACCATTTGCGTCCCGGCAGAAGACGAGATTCGCGGCCGGAGGGACAGGGCGCCTCCCCCCCGGCCAGAATTTCGGCTGGAGGGACAGGGCGCCTCCCCCCTGGCCAGAATTTCAGCGGGAAGGGATGGGGCGCCTCCCCCCCACCAAGAATTTCGGGGGGAGGAACGGAGCACCTTCCACCCACCGCGAAGCAAGCTGCGTGTCCAGGTAAGGGACTTTTGTCCATCCCTACCACCTATCCAATGCAAGGCAGGTGGGGCATGGAGGGGATCTTCTCCTCCATGCTCCAGCTGGCCTGCATTCATGGCTGGATGGCTGATTCCAACTGTCTAGCTGTGGGACCTCAGAGTGGGGGGGGGAAGTGGGACGATGCATAGAAGCAACATACTGGCACTTCCATACTTCTTGCCCCTCCCCTCCCCCAGGAATGTCCCCTTTTGCCCCACTGTGCACTGCTCTAATGAGCATGGAACTCAGGGACATTCCGTGCCACCTATGAGGCAGTGGGGGAGTGGGAGGGGAGGCAGTTCTCTGGGAACCACCCTCCGAGGTCAAACTGACCAATCCTAGGGCTATCTAGCCACTGTCCAGTGGCCATAGGATTGTGCCCTAAAATAGCTAGAACTTATCAAGTGCTAAATTGTCTGCTTCTCTGTCAGCTTGAAAGCCAGCACACATCACCTCAAAGCATCATGTATCTACTCTGTTTCATGGTTCTTTATGTTTAAAAATGTTAATAAATGTTCAATGCACTAGAATTTAGAGTAGGAAAAGCACATGTTATAAAAAAGGAACCTGCTGGGAGTTGGCACCAATCAGCTTCAACCAGCAGTGATCCAAAAACATTGCCCCCCTCATTGTGAAATGCAAGAGTAGACATGTTTCCTATTTTGATGCTTTTCTGCATCCTCCTGCTATGCATCTCAATGAAGCCAAGTGTTAATTCTTTCTTAGCCCCTACAGTGACCTCCTTCAAATGCAAGAAAGAGAACCATGTATTACTTGGAAGCAGACAGCCATAGCTTCTAAGAGAAGTACTAGAATAATCAACCACCAGGGCACACCCATGTCGGGCATAGGGATGTTGTGAGCGCACTTTGGGGTTCAGGAATTCATTGAGTAATCCCCACCCACGACCCCTGAACTGTGCCCGCCAAGATGCTGTCCTTGTTCGCCCCACGCTCATGCCCACTCATGCTCCAAAGTACTCTCTGCGAACCCGTTTGGTGAGTACCGCCATTTTCGCGCCTTTGCTTTCTAGGAAAAACAGGAAGTTTAAAAAATGTGCATATTTAAATATGCACAATTTGGAGCTGGGAAAGCTAAATAAGTGCAATATTAGAGGTATAATCCCTCTAATATTGTGCATATTTAGCTTTCCCAGCTTCAAACTGCACATATTTGAATATGCGCATTCTTTAAATTCCTGTTTTTCCTAGAAAGCAAAGGCGCGAAAATGGTGGCACTTACTGAACGAGTTTGCAGTGAGTGCTGGGGAATTCACCAAACTCATGGGTGGCTTGAGCACAGGTTCGGGGGGCAGGGGAGTGAGCAGGGATGCTGCTTAGGCGGGTGCATGGAGAACTGAACTAGGGTGAGTTCTTACATCCCTAGTTGGGCACCCATTTTAACAGAAAATATGGCAGGCATTAATACTTAATCTTGGATCTTGTTTGAAGGGTGAAAAAATATGAGGAAAATGTAATGCGTGTCATCATAACTAACCAATTTAGCAATCAAACGGGATACTTAATTATCAATAATCTTCTCAATGAGGGCAGCACCCTTGTAAGGTGAAAACATCTCTTGCGGCTGATGATTCCATTGGACTTTGACAAGTATTCATTAAGTGTGGACTAGTTTGTTTTAGATTTTACACTGTTTTATTATATTGGTATATTTTATGGTTTTAGCTTTTGCTTTCTGAACCACCCAGAAAGCTCTAGCTGAGATGGGTGGTATAGAAATGCAGTAAATAAACAAATCTATAAAAATATTACTATTTATTTATTACATTTCTATACTGCCCCATAGCCAAAGTTCTCTGTGCAGTTCACAAAAGTTAAAACAAAAACACAATATACAAAGAATATCACCTAGCTGGGCAGATGAACCACTCACTAACAGTACATTTGTCTTGTATGGATTGAGTTTCAGATTATTGGTCCTCATCCAGTCCATTACTGTGCCCAGACATTGATTCAGAACAGCCACTGCCTCACCTGGGTTTGATGAGAAAGAGAGGTAGAGTGGTGTCATCCGCATATTGATGGCACCTCAGCCCACACCTCCGGATAAACTCCCCCAGCGGTTTCACGTAGATGTTAAACAGCATGGGGGATAAAATAGAGCCCTGTGGAACCCCATGGCACAATTGCCATGGCACAGAGCAATAATCCCCCAGCACCACCTTCTGGAATCAGCCATCCAAGTAGGAGCGGAACCACTGTAGTTCAGTGCCTCCAACTCCCAACCCAGACAACCTATCCAGAAGGATACCATGGTCGATGGTATCAAAAGCTGCTGAGAGGTCCAGGAGAATCAACAGGGTCACACTCCCCGTGTCCCTCTCCTGGGAGGGAGAGAGGCAGGGTCAATAGTGGGGGCTATTGGAGCCACCAGCAGTGGGGGCTGGTGGCTCCAATTTCGGCAGAGCTATAAATCCATTTTGGATTTCCGTCAGAACCAGCCAGAACACTAGAGAAGCTATCCAAGGTGCTGAACCCTAGCCCCAAATAGGTTCAGTACCTTGTATAGTTCCTTTGGAGTTCTGGCTGATTCTGACTGAAACCCAGAATGGATTCACAACCCCACTGAAATCAAAGCCCCCAGCCTTCACTGCCTCTGAGGGCTGAGATTGCAAATTTCTTCCCTTCCCCTCCCTCACATTTACTTAAAAAACTACTAAACGATCATGAAACCACACTTGGAAGCAGACAATATATACATACACTTTATGCCAATTTCATCTTTATGGATGGAGGTAGAATGCCCCAATAAAGACTGTTTAACCCTGAACAACCTTCATTTATAGTTATATATCCCAACACAGGTTGTAAGATCAGGCCTAAACATGGCTGCAATAAAGGTAATCCTGTGCGCAGTTGGGCTCCTATAAATACTGTTGATTTCTATGGGAATTAAGCAGCTTAACTGTGTCCAAGACTGCAAATTACCTTAATTATTATTTCTATTATTATTATAATAGTTATTATTATTAATGATTAATTCATAATTCATAATTATTAATGAATAATAACATTATTTCTGTGTGGCAAGAGATGGTCCTTGTTCTTTAAATACAGAGGCCATATATTGTTCTTCCTTTTCAGAAAGATGGAGCCTATTGTATCCAAGCTCACTGAATGAAGTGTCAAAAACCTTTTTATGTGTATTATCACGTAATGCTCCATTATCTCAGAGGAGGTCTTAAGCTGCTTGCAGAAGACAAGGTGACAGAGGCATTTGTTATTGCTTTGCGTATTTCTTTTTACCAAATATAGATGGAGATGGGTGATAATACCACCTCAGAAGGAGAGCTTCTTTTTGTCTGCCTAAAGTATCTGTAGAAAACTTCTAAAATATTCAGAAACTGACGAGATGGAACCTTTTGTGCCTTGATTGCAATGATTCAAACGTGAATTCCCTAAGCCCCACCATGAGAGATAGCAGAACAAGTATAATGAAGCCAATGCTCTCCTTGAGGAGGATGGGATCAAACCTACTCGTCACATCAGTCACCACTTCAGAAATATTATCTCCATAGTAGAAGGGGGAGAGGCAGCCAATGCCCAAGAATATTATCTACTCCTGTGACTTATATAGACTGTCAAACTAAGTAGCGCTTAAAATACACACTGACTTTGCACTACAGATCTGTGTGATACTGCTGCCTAGGAATGTATGATACTGGCCAGTTTATTTCTTCAGATGTTTCCTGCTTTCCTGCATATTGCAAATGCTTGTTCGGGACACTGATCCATTTGCGATGCAAGTTTTGACAGTTCTCATATTAGTGTAGAGCCAGTGTGATGTAGTGGCTAGAGTGTTGGACTGGGAGCTGGGAGATCTGGGTTCTAGTCCCCACTTGGCCATGGAAGCTCGCTGAGTGACTTTGGGACAGTCACAGACTCTCAGCCCAACCTACCTCACAGGGCTGTTGTTGTGAGGATAAAATGGAGAGGAGGAGGATAATGTAAGCCACCTTGGGTTCCTTGGAAGAGGAAAAAAAGGCGGGATATAAATGCAATAAATAAATAATAAATAAAAAAATATTATCATCCAGAACAGATTAACTGTGCATCAGGTTACCCATCTAGAAGCATCAACACTTCTCTTTGCTGTGTAATTCAGAACTGTATCAGTGCTGCAGTTAGTATAATTCTGCATGAATTAATCACACATGAAATGAGCTCAATGACTCATTTTTCCTTCTTCCCTCCCCATTCCTTTTCCCTTGTGTGTTGTGGCTTTTTAGATTGTAAGCCTGCAGGCATGGATTGTGTTGTTTTACTGATTAGATGTAAGCTGCTCCGGGAAGCTTTTTGGCTGAGGGGTGGGATCAAAATACTTTAAATAAACAAATGATTGACTGAATGGCACATTATCTTGCACATCTAGTAGTTTTTTTGTTTTTTTTTGCCCTGTTGATCTAATGATCATATTCACAAACCCTGGGCCTGTTCAGGACACTTATTTGCAACAGTGAATATGCAGTTTTTACACCAGGAACAGAAAAATCACAGATATTTGTGGCACTGCTATTGATGTGAAAGTCGAAGAATGGAGCTGATCAAGACTGGGTCTCAGTGCACATATCCTCACACTGAGATCATTTTAAAGTCTATTTTGCTTCAATATATCTGGTCTTGATTTCTGCTGGTAGGAAAAGCAAATTCAGTACCTCGGCTTTCAGAGAAAGGAAGATAATGTAGCTTTTCTTAAGTCCCCTCCTCCCTGGTTTTTTGTCATATTCTATGAATCACAGCTGCTCTCACAGCTGCTATTGTAAGAAGCATCTTTTAAAAGCTTGCTTAGATACTAGAGGCTATCAGAAAAGACCAATTGTGACTCAGACTTTGCTTCCCAAGTTGGAAGCCTTTTCACCTCTGGGAAAAGATATATGAAAACAGATCACCAGAAAGCAGCATTAACTCCCTTGTTACCAGACAAGGCTGTTGTGATCAGTGAATTCCTGTGTCTTCTTTTCTGATACCTTAATCCAGTTGTTCATGTGATTTTTAACAAGTAGTTTGTTTGTGATACGTTTCTTTGTGATATATGTACTTGATGTCCCAGGGTGTGGTCTGAAGGCGCATGATATAGCAATCTAGTAGCAGCTTAGCAGATCTAGATCTCTTCAGTGTCTTAGTGGGAATCCAGCTGAGAACCGTTACGAACTCTGCCTTGGGTTACATCATGCAAGATGAGATATACATATGGGATATACAAATCCTATGTAGAGAAAAAACAATTGCAGAAAATGTCAATATTTGGATATTGATCTTAGAATTTGCCAGGCATTTGCTCTCTTCATTGTTTATTGCCACATGTATAAGCGAACATGTCCTGATAAGAAAGCAACAGGTTGTATCCACAGCATGTTAATAATGCTTCAGTCCCATTGAAATCAATGAGAGGTTAGTCATGAAGTTCTAATTGTTTCAATGGGGCTAAAGCATCACTAACTTCCTCTGCATCCAACCCAATGAGAATGTTCAAATTAGTTTTTATTTTAAATCAAATGCCATATACAGATGTTTCTTAAAAATAGTAGGGCTTAATTTGAAGTAGGAGTCATCTGGCATAGCTCTCTATTACTAAAAATAATATTAACAGATCAAGAAGCAAAATCAAGAGTTATTTAAAGAATAGCAAATGCACCCTGACTATAAAACATTAAACCCAATGTCAGAAATCAAATATCACAAGTAGGGATGTATGGACTGTGTAAAATCCGCTCCTTCTGTGTTTCACAGATTGTCAGGCACCTTTTGTTCCATTGTCCGCTCACAGATGGAAGTGAACATATTTTTTTCATCAAACGGAAAAATACACAAATAATTATGTAAGAGGTTTTGTAAAAATTTACATAATTTACCTTAGTATGTAACATTTTGCATATTATCCCCCATTCCATTCAACCTTTCCTCAGCAGAAATTTGCATATTTTCCTACAAATAAATATGCATACATTTTGGGAAAGTAAAAAAAAGTCATCTGAAAGTCCATGGACTCCGTCTGGCCTGAGGGGGTCGCTCCACAGCAGGTTCCAAATTGGATACTTAGAAATCTGAGCTTATTTTAGTCCATCTTGAATTTCTCCAGCATCCCTAATCACAAGTCAAATAGCTAAAACTGCTGCCTTCAACACACGGTCATATATCAGATATCATGTGCCAAATCTCAAATGCCCTAACCAGTCAACTATCAAACATTGTCTGAGTTCCAACAATAATGGCAAAATAACATAATTTCCTGTGATGTCTCAAATATTGTCTCAAACACAGACCTCAAATATTCAAATATAAAAATTCACAGCTGATGATTATTATAATAATTAAGAGGAGCAATTAGGTTTAATCAACAGAATGTTCACCCAAAGATGTGCCAAATTTGGCATGTGTGCCGGTGTGTGTGTCTAAACTGCACACAGCCCTGCAGATACTCCTGCAGTTATTTGAGCTTTGGAGTGTCTCAACGTGAGCTTGGTAACCTGTGGTCATCAGATTGGGGAGGGTGACATCACTTTTAGGAATAAAACTGTAGTCTTCAGTAACTATTCTCAACTTACTTTGTACTTTCCAGTCTTGGGCATACTGTGATGATAATCATCAAGTAAAATCAAAGCATCCTGCTAAAAGAACTAAATATCATCTTTGTGAGAAGGAAAGAGTAAAGCTGATATTTACAACGTCTGATCCACCAAGCTCGTTCCACCAACCATTAATGGTACCCTACCAGGGACTTGATAAGCCTCCATAGTTTTGCTGACCTAACAATAACTGCGGAAGTGTTTGTGTGAGAGAGACAAGGACAGAGAGAGTAAGTGTGTGTGTGTGTGTGTGAATGTGTCTCTGTGTGTGAGAGAGTGAGTGTGTGTGTGTGAGAGAGAGACAGAGAGAATGTGTGTGTGTGAATGTGTGTGTGTGTGAATGTGTGTGTGTGTGAATGTGTGACTGTGTGTGAGACCGAGTGTGTGTGTGTGTGAGAGAGAGAGACAGAGAGAGACAGAGAGAGTAAGTGTGTGTGTGTGTGTGTGTGTGGGAGAGAGAGAGAGAGGGAGAGAGAGAATACATGGGCGATGGTGAGTTGCAAACTGTGCAGGCCTTGCTTAAATGTAACATTGGTTATTGCCCATTTATCATTCCCATACTCTGCAAAATAGAAATGTCCAGTAGGCATTCCACTCCTCAGTCATTTGCTGCAATAGAAAGCAATGCCCTTACTCTTGTGAGCAGACAGAGAACTACATCAATAACTTAGCATGCCCATTTTGATAAATATTCTCCGTGGAATCTGTACCTTCCTGTTGCATGTTCTCTCACTTTCACGAGGAGGATAATATGTTTGCTGCCATACTTGTGTACTTTAGAGGTTGCTACTGCTGCCACCTGAAGAGCAACAGTAGACCCTACGGGAAGTATTTGTTTTGTTTAGTGAAACAAATTAGCAGCTGAGTACAGCATGCAGCTGTAGATCAATCTTTCAAGCCTGCTGTCAACACTGGCGTGCTGTGTTCTCGCATTTGGTAAACACACACTCGCCAGTAAGAGGGTGTGTGTGTGTGTGTGTGTGTGTGTGGAAGCTAATGTTGTGTGGTTTAATTAAGCAGTTCAGATTTGTGGAGCATCCTGAACATGAAAAACCCTGTGCTAACGATAACTACAGAACAGCCAAGGCTCTCTGCCATTAGCAAGTTACTCCAGTTAACAAGGTTATTAGACTCTCCCAAGCTACAGCAGTTATTTAACAATAATACAAACTGTAAGATACAGCAAGGACCTTTCTACCTATAAATGAAGGGGAAAGGCTGTTTTTTGTTTTCCAATGAAGAAAATGGACTGAGCAAAGGGCTGGATGCGCCTGATCTTGTCTATCTCGGAAGCTAAGCGGGGTCAGCCCTGGTTAGTACTTGGATGGGAGACCACCTGGGAATCAGGCTTCCCGCACTGAGCAAGGGGTTGGACTCGATGGTCTTGCAGGCCCCTTCCAACCCTATGATTCTATGATCTATGACCTTGGCTCCAAATGTTAAGTACTGAGCTTCTTGTATCCCTGTATCCTACAGTAGAGGTCTTCAGATGTGCCACACTCAAGAATCTAGTTCATGCGACTCGAATATTTTTCCCTGGCTTCCAGGGTCCTTGCATTATAAACCCTCAGACTGTTACCAGTACTTCTGTCTTGCCAGATTAAACAAAAAGTTTCTTAGGTTTGTCATACCTTATACTTACCACGAGGGCCACTTGCCATGCCAGACCATGAGTTTTTGTGATCCATGCTCTCACAAGATTTCAAAACATTCTGTTGTTTAGTTTATCCACCTTTTCCAAAGCCAAATCAATGAATCTGGTTCAGCAACAAGATAATGCTCATGGATCCAATTAGGAAAAATTAAATGGCCATTTCCTAAGTGACATTTTCATGCATATATGCTTGTGGGATCACGTAAAACATTGTGTTCAATGAGATCCTTGTTCTGATGACGTTACTAATTTGCATAGTCAGTTTTCTTGTGAGGTGCTTCTGATTAGGGCTGTGCATGGACCCCCCCCCCCATGAACTGCCTTGAGGCCGCTTCAGGGCTTCCAAGGTGGGCCCGATTCACTTCAGGCTGATTTGCCTCCAGAGCCAAAGTGGGACTTAGACATCCAAATCCCACCTCACCCCCCAATGTGCTACCCAGCTCCATTTCCTTATGTGGGCCCTCTGGATATGCACCACCAGCCATGTTGCCAGCTCCTGGGCCCTCTGGATGCCTGCCGGCAGCCATCTTGTTGTTCGGGGGGGAATTTTAAAATGGCAACTCCCTGTATTTCCAGAAATAGATCTTGCAGGATATACTTTCAGAAATACAGGAAGTTGCCATTTTAAAAATGCCCCCCCCCCGAACAACAAGATGGCCACTGGTGTGTTTTGAGAGGGCCCAAGTAAGGAGCTGGGGGCTGGGTGGTGGCGGTGGCCTGGCTGACCTGGGCTGGACTTCCAGATCACACCGAAGCACACTGAGGTGCTTTGAAGTGACACAAGCCACTTCGTGCCCCTTTGTGCCCCTTCTGCCTTGCCTTGGAGGTGGCATGAAGCGCCCCGCTTTGACTCAGAGCTCGGGCTTCGGGCTGAAGCGGTGCACAGCCCTACTTCTGATCTTCTTCAGAGTGGAACTATCACTTCACATTGTCTTTAGGAAAGAGCACAAAGGGCCTGGTTTGACGTGGGTAGTGCCTTGTTACTGACCTACAACAACCTCAAGACTGGGTGGCGCTGAAATGATGTGGGGAGCAACTAGAATTGCCACCTGTCCCTTATTTAGTATTAAAATGTAGTGATCCTTTTCATGTTAATAAAGAATGCAATTTGTCCCCCCTCCCCCCTTTTTTGGCATACTCTTAAAGTGTGCTTACTGTTCTGACACACATAACATGTCATTTCCTTATGATCCCACAATGTATTAATTTTGGAGTTTGTTGTGTGGTTATCATGCAAACTGAGGTTATCATACTTCCCTACATATGGACAACTAGAGCTGACGCACAGCACAACACAATAGACCAGAGGTAGGCACAGTTCAGCCTTGCAGGATCTAATTTGTTTTTTTACTAGAACCCCAAGGTCCACCAACTAGAACCTCGTGCAAAAGATGTACACTTGGAGTTAAGGAAATCTGAGCTCAGGAGCTGGTTTAGCATGCCAGAACTGAGCAGCGCTCATAGTCCTTCTGCATAAATATCTGCTCCTGATTATCCTAGCCTTTCTTCATTTCAGTGATATAGTTTAGGGCAGAAGGGCAGTCATTTTGTGGTTGCTATTGTTAAACAGTTAGGAGTCAGAAAACCTTACTGATCTACGACAAATTACCCAGAGATAGACATATACGTAGACATAGACATAGAATCATAGGGTTGGAAGGGGCCTATCAAGTCCAACCCCCTGCTCAATGCAGGAAGCTTGATTCCCAGGCAGTTTCCCCTCCAAGTACTAACCAGGGCTGACCCTAGGGATGTTGGAGAATTCCACCACAGACTCCAGTGAGGCTGGATTCTTTAGAATCCGGCCCCCAGGAGTCCATGGCAGAATGGGGCAATCCCCCCCCCCACCCTGCGGAATCCACCCAGAACGGAGACTACCCGGCGGTGGCGGCTCTGGTGGCAGCAGCAGCTCCAGGTCATCTTCCAGCTGCTGCTGGAGATAGATACTTACATAGCCTATCACAGCTTGGCAGGGACACAAATGGTGGCCACTACGCCATTTGTGCCCCTGTTCTTTGCCGTGATAGGCTACGTAAGTATCTACATAGCCTATCACAGCAAAAGACAGGGATGCAAATAGCAGTCACTACGCCATTTGCATCCCTGCCTTTTGCTGTGATAGGCTACGTAGATACTTACGTAGCCTATCATGGTTTGGCAGGGACACAAATGGTGGTCGGTGTAGCGGCCACCATTTGTGGCAGCAGCCCGGCAGGGGCCGGAAGTCCGGCTGTGGCTGGTCCCAGCCAGCAGCTCCATGGCTTTGCTGTGGAGCAAAGCCAGCCAAGCAGGATTCTGGGGGGAGGGACGGATCACCTCCCCCCCCCCACGGATGCCCCTGAGCAGAGCAAGGTAAGGTATTTGTACATCCCTAGCTGACCCTGCTTAGCTTCTGAGATCAGATGAGATCAGGCACATCCAGCCCACTATATCCAAATGTACCTTCTGCCCACCCCTGCAATAGACTACCCAAGGCACCCCAAAAAGATGTTCCTGTAATGACACATATGCCTGCAATTTTGTTGGCATTTGATTCTTTAAAAGCAGCATAGCAGGAATGCAACTACTGCATCCACAGCCCAGTTATGATACCTGAATTTCACTTATATAGCCCTGTTGGCTTGATGCGGACTACTAATGAGGTTCTTAACCATGAACAGCGTTAGTCACACCAGTGCAATCAGTGACTTATGATGCCACAAGGAAAGATAGATGCCCACCAAACAGGACAGAGACAAACTGTCCAGAAACCAACTGCCTCCCTGAAAAAATATGGTGGGGAGGGGCTGTGGCTCAGTGATAGAGCATGTGCTTTCCATGCCGAAGGTCTCCAGTTCCATGCCCAGAATCTCCAGGTTGGGCTGAAAACATTCATGCCTGAAGCCCTGGAGAACTGCTGCCAGTCAGTGTTGACAGTACTGGGCTAGATAGACCATTGTTCTGACTCCATATAAGGCAGCTTCCTATGGTCCAAATACTTTTGCAGGGAAGCTGTAGCAGACAGATGCCAGCTTTCTTCTGACCCTAGAGGCAAAAGATGAACTCAGGTTGAAATGTTAACATTGCTGGAAAGCACTCATAGTGTTACGTTGACGCTTACATTAGAGCTCCATTGAGTGAACACCCATTTCACATTTTGAGTCAAAAGCAGTGCTTTTGGGGTGGGGGTGGACAGAAATGTTTCCTGGGAGGGAAAAACAAAACAAAAAACCTTATATGTGAATGCTCACCTCCGTGCCCAAAATTGTTCACTGCCACCACCAAGCCATCCCTGTTTCCTGTTGCTTTGGCATCACTGTTATTAGATATAGTGGTTTGTTCGTTTGTTTTTACTTCCTAGATTGGTCCCAGCCAATCAGGGATCTTTTAGTCAATGTGATGAGTATTCAGAGCAAACACTTCTTTGTACCCCTTGCACCAGTCACTGAACAATCATTTGAAGGGAGTGGTCCTTTCTACCCTTTTAGTTCAGTCTTGCCTTCAGTCTGTTGCCAGGTTTGTTATTTCTGGTGTGATGGGCCATAGGGCCAAGCTATTAGAAATATTCAATGTTTAATTGCTCACCTTCAAGGAACAGAGGAGAAGCTATTTAAGCATTTCAAATAATTAAAGTGAAAGCATGTTCAAATATAAATGTTAGCCAAGTACAAGCTGATGTGATTAAACAGTTGCTTTCACAGGAAGCTGTCCTGGCTTGCTCCTCCATCTGGTAGGGAGGCAATGAGATTAGATTTATGTTACATGTTTATTTTCCTCCTTGTAACAAAAGTGGTAAGTCTTGTTTATATTTCTAGTTATTACAAGGTGGCTAACAACTTCGCAAAATATATCAATCCAGATTTTAAAAAGCAGAAGATTTAGCCTAAAAAAGAACACAATATTTTACTTAAGTCAAATGGAAATAAGGCACACAGACCATAAGAACCCCCCGCCCCCAATTACAGACCTTAAATAAAGAAAATTGCATTTATAGTGGTGTTTGCTGAGCGTTAGAGCTGCCAGTAAGTTTCCTGGAAGCCGCTCCTCAAAATGAGTTTTGGAAAATTAGGTTAGCATCGACTTGGTCTTTAATAGCCAGCTGTTCCTTTTTTAAAATATTTATTTGGTTGTTTTGGTAAAAAGATTAAATTATTCTGAGAATTAACTCCAAGTATGTGGATTTATATGAGGTTATTTGCAAATATATACCCTCCACACACTCTAAAGCATATTTCAAAGAATAATCTCCAAGCCCGGAAGGCTGTTGTGCTTGTTATAAAAGGCAAATAAATTGAGCTGATCTCTTAATAAGCATCTCACTTTCTATTTGTAGCTTATGCCTTTTCCCCCCATAGGCCAAAGCCTCAGAGGTTTCAGTTCAGATTTCTGTAAGGTAATGTTATTCAATGATGGGTATTTTTGAAGGAGAGCTCTTCAGCTTAGGTTGATCTGAGGAATGGTTTCGAATGACTGTCTGAAGACCCCACTTAGAAATAACATTTGTTGAATTTTGGGAAATATCACACGGTGGCCACCATAATTTACCTTAGTATGTAACATTTGGTGTATTGTCCCCCAAGTATTTTCCTATGAATTTATATGCATACATTTTGGGGAAGTTTTTAAAAAATCATCCAAAAGTCTCCACGTGGCCGGAACAGGTCACTCCGCAGCAGATTCCGCAGGTCGGATTCTTGGAAATCCGAGCTCATTTTAGTCTGTCTCAAATTTCTCCAGCATCCCTAACTGGAGATTGAGTCTAGCACTGCAGTGGGAACCAGAACAAAGTCTGAGGGACCAAGCCTAGGAACGCCCCCCCCCAGGGATTTCCCTGACATCCTTATCTGGTTCCCATCCCAACAGTGTTGGCATTGCTATATAAGCCTGGTGTGTGTGTGGGGTAGTGGTGGTGGTGAGTAATTGGTGGCTGCAGTGCCGCCAGGGCCAGTTCCTGCACTTCTAGGTGACACAAGTAGCTGGAGGCACCAGTGATGATGCTAGAGTGACTAGCCAATGGTAGCAGGGGTCCTGCCAGAGTGCACGGCCGCTGGCAGTTGCTGAAGATGCTGATGCCCAGCCTACCACTGGGCATCAGCACTGACATTTTGTGTTTACAGAACAAGGAAGAATGATCTTATTGATTTATTAGTTATTCGAAGTGTTTTTATCCCACCACTTAGCCAAAACAATTCTTGGATCAGCTTATGTGCTATCAGTAAAACGAGGCAGGCTTACAGTTGAAAAAGACACTGCTAGGGATGTATGGACTGTGTAAAAACTACTCCATTTGTGTTTCACAGATTGTCAGGCATCTTTTGTTCTGGCACCCACTCACAGACAGATTTGAAATGTTTGTTCTGGATTCAAAATTCTTGTCCAGTTTTGAATGAAATTCGGATCCAAACAGAATTTGAATTTGAACAAAACTCAGATTTGAACAAAGATTCGGATTCGAACAAAATTTGGATTTTGTTCAGGATTCAGAATTTTTTTGTCTGGATTTGAAATTTTTGTTCCTGTGTTTGCTCACAGACAGCTTCAAAAAAATTCCGTTATGTGGAAAAATACACAAATAACTCTGTAAAAGGGTTTGCAACAATTTACATAATTTACCATAGTGCACTTGCATATTTTCCTATGAATAAATATGTGTAAATTTCGGGAAAGTTAACAAAAAGATCTGAACATCTACAGACTTCATGTGACCTGAGGGAGTTGGTCCTCAGCGGATTCCGCAGGTCGGATTGTTAGAAATCCGAGCTCATTTTAGTCCATCTCACATTTTTCCAGAATCCCTAGACACAGCACACAAGGAAAAGGGATGGGAAGGGAAGGGTGGGGGGAAGTACTTTAAGCAGGACTTGTGCAATGACTCCACTACATTTCATTTCATCTTGTTTGATTTCTATACCACCCAACAGTCGATGCTCTCTGGGTGGTTCACAAAAATTACAACCCCAAAATACAACATAGCAAGAACATATTATAAAAACTTTAACATACACCATTTAAAAACCATCAAAACAGCTAAGAAAAACACCAGCTACAACAAGACACCAAGACCTGGCAAAACAACTGACATTAAAAACAACATCAACAGCCCATCATATGCCATCAAATGCCCGGGGGTTGAGGAAAGTCTTAACATGGCACTGAAAAGGTGACGTTGTTGGCGCCAGGCTGAGCTCACTGGGGGGGAACATTCCACATCAGGGGGCTACTGCTGAGAAGGCCTTTTCTCTTGTTGCCATCGTATGAACTTTCCTTGGAGGAGGCACTTGGAGTATGAGTGTAGTATATGGCGTTCAGATGGTGAGTGTAGTATATGGGTAGGTTCATATCAAGGGAGGCGCCCCCTCAGGAATTGCAGTCACGAGTCATGTAAGGCTTTATAGGTCAAAACCAGCACCTTCAGTTGGGCTCAGAAACATGCAAGCAGCCAATGCAAGTGGGCCAAAATTGGTGTTATATATTCAGATCCCCTGGGCCCTGCTATCAGTCTGGCTGCTGCATTTTGCATAAGCTGCAGCTCCTGAATTGTCTTCAAAGTAGGGATGTACGAAACTCACCTTTTTGCAGGGGTGATTCGCGGTGGGGGGGAGGCGCTTCGCTTCTCCCCCCGAAGTTCAGGCGAGGGGGGGGAGGCGTCCCACCTCCCCCGGCCGAAATTCAGGCCAGGGGGAGGCGCCCCGCCTCGCCCGGCCGAAATTCAGGCTGGGGAGAAGCGCCCCGTCTCCCCGGCCGCGAAACAAAAAGTGTAAAAAACAAACAAACAAACAAAAAGCCGTGATAGGCTACGTAACAATTAATGTAGCCTATCATGGCTAGATTTCCAAAGTCAGCTGTGATAGGCTACGTAAATCGTTACGTAGCCTATCACGGGTGACTTTGAAAAAAAAAAAGCACGTATACAAATGGCGGCACCCTATGGGCGCCGCCATTTGCATTCCTTATTTGGTCCCAGTAGTCTATGTAAAGATCTTTATGTAGACTACTGGGACCAAATAAGGAACGGAAATGGCGGCGCCCATAGGGCGCCGCCATTTGCGTACGCAGTTCCAAAGTCACCCGTGATAGGCTACGTAACAATTTACGTAGCCTATCATTGCTGACTTTGGAAATCTAGCCGTGATAGGCTACGTTAATCGTTACGTAGCCTATCACAGGGGTTTGGGTTTTTTTACACTTTACTTTGTAATGGCGGTGGCGGCAGCCGGTCAGAAGACTGGCTGCCGCCCCCGCCCTTGACGAAAGGCTGACGAACCACCGCCGGGACCCGCCGCCAGGAGGGACATTCGCAGGAGGTAAGTCCCATCCCAGGGCGGTGGTGGGGGTGGTGGTGGAGAATTTCACTGCCGATTTCGGGGGGCCGAATGTGTTGGCGCTCGGCCCCCCGAAGATTCGGGGAGAAATTCTCTGCCATCCCTACTTCAAAGGCAGCCCCATCCCATGTAGAATGCATTGCAATAATCTAATTTGGAGGTTACCAGAGCATAGACTGTTGAAGCCAGGTTATCCCTGTCTAGACAGGGACATAGTTGGGACACAATCCAAAGCTGTAGAAGGCACTCTGTGCCACTGAGACCACCAGAACCTCGACTAACAACAATTACTCCAGGAGAAACCCCTCTCATCTCTCTCCCTCTCTCTCCAGCCTGCTGGAATGGCTGCTAGTAATGACAGGTGGGGAGCGGGAGTGACAGCCTGGATCTTGTCACATGATTTAAAAGAGAAAGGGATGTTACTCTAGCAAAAACACAATTTCCCCATAATACGTTCTCCTGTTTAACAGTTCAAATTGAAAATGAACCTCAGCAGTTGCAACAGGCGGAAAAGCAGGCTGTGTGTGAGATGGTGCTATACTGCTCATGCATATGAACTAAAATAATATGTACTTTACACTACAGCATAATGCATTCTTCCTGCACTCAGATATTTAACTTCAAATGGGCTGGGGGTGGGAAACTATAATCTCAAAATATCGACTTGACTGCATGTGCACAAACATTTAGGACAAATAGCTCCCCAGACTGGAACGAAATGGGAGAGCAACTAGATTGGACACTGGAGATCTGTGTTCAGGATCACCCACTTTTTTTTTTTAAAGAGTTAAGAACTGCTTTTTACTTCTTCTTACTTCCAGCCAATTGGGGATCATGAAGAATATGATGACATATCTGAGGACAGAAATGCCTATTGAGAATGAGGGCAATTCTATTGGGTGGGGAGGGGGAGATCAGATGAAGCCCATGATAACTATATAGCACCCATATGTAGGGATGGATGGACGCCCCCCAGTTCGGGTCCTCTGGGCACCCACAGAGCTGCTGACACAGCTCATGTGCCTTGGGACCCGGGCTCAATCTCCCCCAGTCCGCTCACTGAGCTGCCCACACTCACCCTAGACCTGTCCGCAAGCACTGCAGTCATCATTTTGTGAAAGAAGATGGTGATCACGAATATGTGCACATCTAATCTTATGCAAAATGGTGCTGTGAATGGCTGATATACGCAAGATTACATGTGGAAATGGCCCATTTAAGCCTGCAATCTTGCATATATCAGCTATTCATGGTGCCATTTTGCATAAGATTAGATGTGCGCATAGTCGCGATCACCATTTTCTTTCACAAAATGGTGCTCACAGCATACAGGGGCAGGTTCATGGTGAGTGTGGGCAGCTTGGCGAGCACCAGGGCGGGGCTTGAGGGGGGGAGGGGATTGGAGGGTGTAGCTTGGGGCTGAGGTTGTGGGACTCCCGGCCCTAATCAGGCACCTGCGCCATCCCTACCTGTATGTTCTCCTCATACAGCAAGTATCATCTTCAGGGAGGAAGGGCAATTCAAATAAGGACTGGCCTTTTTCATCAGTAACCCCCCCCCCCCAATTTACAGAACTCTCTCCCCACAGAGGCCCACCTGGTGTCCATTGCATTATCATTTAATGGTGAAGACATTTTTATTCTCTCAGGCATGTTAATGGTTTGTATTTTAAATATTGGAAGGATGCTGTATTTTAAACTCTGCTGTTTTAATGGCTATCTAATTGTTCATTGATTGAACTATGATATATTTTATTGTTGTGGTTTTTGTTTGAATTGCACTGTAAACTGCCCTAGGGGGAAAAAAAACTCTGAATGGTGGTATATATATGCTTGAAATAAACATTAAATTAATAAAATAAAACAATAGAGTAGGGGTGTACGGATCCCCTACCTTTCCAGTCCAGGGGGGGGTCTGCAAGGGGGGAGGCGATCTGTCCCTCTCTGCCAGAAATTGCATAGCCTATCATGAGAAAAACAGGGACACAAATGGCGTTCAGTACGCCATTTGCAGCCATAAAGCTGGTAGATTTATCTAAATGCAGCTGTAAATGGCTGCATTGAGGCTAATCTACCAGCTGTATGGCCGTGAATGGCATAGTGGATGCCATTTGCATCTGGAGTTAGTTGGCCCAGTGAAGCGATACGGGATGGCAATGGCAGCTGGCCATATCGCCAGCAATGTGGACCCGGCGGTTGGCTCCGCAGGATTGACGTATGGAGCGGAGCCGGCCCGGACGGATTCTGGGGCAGGCGGAGGTGAGTACTCCATTCCACCATGGGCCCCAAAGGGGCCGGATTCCAAGAATCTGGCCCATTGGGGTCCATGGCAGAATTCTCCACCATCCCTACAACAGAGGGAAAGGATTCAGTGCCACAGCCATGATCCAGTTTGGGCCTACCCACCAGTGCTTCAAACTTAGAAAAATGTGGGAAATTCTCATCACAGATCTCCCTGTCTGTTTGACCCTGATTTACTAAGCAGAAGTGTCAAAAAACAAAGGACTATTCCTGGAAAGTGGGGATTATTTGGGGCAAAATGCAACTGATTTTGTTTTCTTTGATGGTTTTCTATTGCTACTGGCATTGGCAAGAACACAATAAGATCTTAGTGCTTTCTTATCCTTCTTCAGGAATAGCCTGTTTTTGTATGTTTAGTTATTTCACGATGTTTGAGTAGAGTAGGCCTGCTCACCTACCAGCTTTTTCTCTAGCACGCAAGCAATGTCAGAGAGGAGGGACAAAGCTCCCTGAGAGAAGGCATGTCCAACCCTACTACTAGAGAGCGAGGGGGCTGCCTCAGGCAGCAGAGTTTGGGTGTCTGAAAAAGCAGCAGCTGGCTGGTTATTTTATTCCTCATTATATTGATACTGGCAACGGGTGGGAAAGGTGTTGCATTTGCTTCCGGTGCAAAAACAACATGGCAGGCCTTAGGTCCTATGCACATTTTGTGCGTTATCTGTGTTTTTAATCTATTTATTTTATTATTGTTTTGAACCAAGTTTATATCTTCTTTTTTAAAATCCTGTATTAGCTATATTGAGTGCCATTTTCTGAGTGGAAAGGCAGGGTACAAATCAAATAATAAATACAATAAATAAATTGGCGCCATAAGGAGGGCTGAGCTGAATCTGATCAAAGGTCCATCTAGCCCAGCATTCTGCTCCCACAGTGGCCAACCAGCTGATTGTGGGAAGTCCACAAGTGGGGTATGGGTGCAACAGCACTAGGGATGGACAGATGCCACTGCATCTGTGCTTGGAGGCCGCAAAGGGGGATGGGTGGAGGAAGGAAGAGTGCCAGTGGATGGGCCCAGTAGGTTCTTCTGCCCTTCCAGTGCCTCTGCCACTACGGTAGCCAGGATGAGGGAGGAGGAGAAGGGAGTAGGGATGTTAGAGAAATCTGCTGCGGATTCAAATGAGGCCGGATTCTTTGGAATCTGGCCTCAAGAATCTGCAGCGGATCGGCCCCACTTACCTCCTCTCCTGGAGGATTCTGCACGGGATGGCATGGCTACTTGTTGCACCCTTCACCGCTGTGCCAATCACCATTTTTTTTAAAAAAAAATGGTGATCGGCAGGATGTGCCCATAGACTTATACGCAAAATAGAGCCGTGAATCTTGCATATAAGTCTATGTGTCCAAGATTCACAGCTCTGTAAGTCTATGGGGACATCCTGCTGATTGTCATTTTTTTAAAAAAAGGCAATCAGCACAGAGGCGAAGAGCTCTGGCTGATTCAGGTAAGGGGCCCTCAGAGCCGCTCTACAAGGATTCTGGGGGGAGGAACGGATCGCCTCCCCCCCTGTGGATTCCCCACCAGAACAGGTGGTGGGGAATCCATACATCCCTAGAAGGGAGAGCTGCTCACCTCTCCTCTTCCCCCCATCCCGGCTACCATGGGGCAGGTGGACGAAGAGAGGGAAGCTCCTCTCATCGTCCTCCTACCCTGCCAGCACTGCCACCGTTGCCAAGATGGGAAGGGGAGAAGGAAGCAGCAGTGCCAGCAGGGCAGGAGGAGAACCTGTCCCTGGCAGCTGTTGAGCCCTCACACTCTCCTTCCTTGCAAGGGAAGGGAAGAGACCATTCCAGCAGCTTGCAGTGAGGGCTGAGCTGATCCCAGGCACTGCCTGGGGCACTTGGCGGCTGGGCCCATCAGCACCCCCCATGGCTCAGCGAGCAGGGTCCGGGATGGGAGTCTGCTGGCCTCCTGGACCCAGTCGGCACCTGCAACAACCCTAAATAGCACCATCTTGCTCATGGTCCCCAGCAACTGGTATACATGTGCCGCTCTGCAGCAGGCAGCTCTGCCTTAGGCAGCTGCTCCACCTCAGCAATTATGAAGGGGCATCCACAGTGTCATGCCCTACCTGGAGAAGGATTCATCTGAGGAAGAAGAGGAGGGGGAGAGCCAGCACAATGGGCCCCAGCCAGAGCTAAGCAGGGAACAGGAGGCCGTGGCTGACGGTCCCCCCCTGGAAACATTACAGGCAACCTGGACCCTCTTGAGCAGTTCCTGAATTCCCCCAAATGCAGGAAGCAGAGCCTGAGATAATCCATCCCTCTGAACGATGTAGAATCAGACGCGAGCAGCAAAAGCACAAAAGGAAGTCACAGCATGGGGCCTCCCTTAAAAGTAACATGCTGACCTAATTAGCCAGCTGTGCTGATTAATGACCAGCTATAAATTTGGACCCGCAGATGCCAACTCTCTGCTGCAAACAACAGTGCCTTAACCTTGGCTTTGGCATTTCAGGATATCAGATCTAACAGGCTCCTCGTCCTTTGGCTACCCTTCTGGACAACGCTTTTGGACAGCTTCCTGGCTGGCCTTGATGCCTGAGTACACAGATTCTGGTGAACTGACCTCTGGACTGCCCTGACCTCGCCTCTGCCTGTGCCTGCATTGAAACAGGACACACAGTGACACATCTTGTCTGAAGTCCTTCTCCCCTTCAAAATAATGATAATACAAACCCTGGAGCCAGCTTTGGTAGCCCTGATCCAACTGTGTCAGTGCTCATAATGAGCTCTTCAGTCAGGAGGAGGAACACAATCCTCCAGTGGAGGCTGGTGGCTCTGATTTCGGTGGGGTGGTAAATCCATTCAAGGTTTTAGCCAGAACTCTAACGGAGGAGAACATCCAAGGTTCTGAACTCTATTCCCAAAATGGATTCCACACCTCAGATAACTCCTTCAGAGTTCTGGCTGGTTCTGATTAAAACCCAGAATGGATTCCTCCACCACCACCACCACCAGAATTGGAGCCATCAGCCTCCAGGGAAATCCCTGCCATCCCAAACAGCTGATAGACATGATCACTGCTTTTTCTAGATGGCTTCAGCCCAGCTGTGCTTCCCTAGTAGAAGGAACAGAGAAAGAATCCAGACGTGCAACTCTTAAAGCAGGAGTGCAGAATCGCTGTCAGTCCAAGGGCTGAATTCCATTTTGGGAAATCTCTTGTAGGCCACATTTCAGGGGTGGGTGGGGCCAAAGGCAAAAGAGGGTGGGGCCAACCCCACCCCAATACAAGCATACCTTAGCTTAAAACTCCTAGTGCAAGTAATTAAGCCTTAGGAGAGGCACTTCAGCCTTTTACATAAGAACATCAGAAGAGCCATGCTGGCTCAGTCCACAGGCCCATCTCACCCAGCATTAAGAACATCAGAAGAGCCATGCTGGCTCAGATCACAGGCCCATCTCACCCAGAATTAAGAACATCAGAAGAGCCATGCTGGCTCAGATCACAGGCCCATCTCACCCAGCATTAAGAACATCAGAAGAGCCATGCTGGCTCAGATCACAGGCCCATCTCACCCAGCATTAAGAACATCAGAAGAGCCATGCTGGCTCAGACCACAGGCCCATCTCATCCAGCATTAAGAACATCAGAAGAGCCATGCTGGCTCAGACCACAGGCCCATCTAGTCCAGTATTCTGTTCACACAGAGCCCAACCAGCTGTCAACTGGGAACCAACAAGCAGGGCATGAGCACAAGAGCACCCTCCCACCCATGTTCTCCAGCAACTGGTGTACATAGGCTCACTGCCTCTGGTTTTGGAGGTAGCACATAGCCATCAAGATTAGTAGCCACTGATAGCCTTTTCCTCCAGGAATTTGTCCAGCCCCCTTTTAGAGTCATCCAAATTGGTGGCCATCACTACATCCTGTGGTAGCGAGTTCCATAGTTTAACTATGTGCTGTGTGAAGAAGTCCTTCCTTTATCTGTCCTGAATCTCCCACCAGTCAGCTTCATAGGATGACCTCAGGTTCTGGTATTTTGAGAGAGGGAGAAAAATGTCTCCCTATCCACACTTTTAGAAGGGAAAAGAACTGTGTAAGAGCCAGGAGATCTCGAAATGATTGGTGGTTGGGGGAAAGGGGGTGAGCTACAGGAAGGGGGCAGGGCCTTCTGTGGAACCCTGGAAGGCTGGATTGGGACCCCCAGAGGGCCAGATTTCTACCCCAGGTCTGAGGTTCTGCACCTTTGTCTTAAAGCCATCATGAAATGGGTTTAAATATTAGTGCTGTGCCGAAAATTTCTCCCACATTTTTTTCGACCATTCTTATTCAATTTGATAGAAGAGAAATTGCTTTCAAAAAGAAATTCAATGGTGAAGAAATTTCGGAGAAATTATCATGGGTTAGGCTTGGGCTTCTAGGGCTCACCTTACTTAGAAGGTGGCCGAGGAGGGAGCACAAGTGTTCTGGTTTTCATTGTACACTAATCTCTCTGGCTCCCTGTGGCCTCCTCAGCTTCCTACACTTCAATTAATGCCCAGTTTAAGGCACAATGAGGTTATTCCTCCCATGGGGCTTTTTCAGATCAGGATGTGCCGGCAGCCTGGGAGGCAAGGTACCCTCAAAAACACCGCCAAAATAAATCATAAAGCATCCTGAATGAGGTAGAACAATGGGAAGCCTCTTTCATGGGGGGAGAAAACTTCCCGGAAACTGGAGGACATATTTTGGCAGAGCACTAACTCCACCTCATCTCTGGAACTGGACACAACAGGGCCCCCACCACCTGCATGGCAGTGGATGCAACCTGGAGGCCAGCCTGCCAAGACAGTCACTGCTGTTGCAGCACGAAAAACCCCAAACCCCGTAGGAAAAAGTAAGGAAGCTGTGCTACAAGCCCTGCCAACAGGGAGCCCTACCGGGAAGAAACTGTGGAGAATTTTTCCTCCCCCTGGAGAAATTGGGTGAAATTGTCTCCCCAATTTATCTGCCCACAAGTAAGGTAGAAAATTTCAGGAGGCCATTTGTGCAGAACTTGATTAAAAATAACAACAATAAAACTGCAGTCCTGTGCACATTTAATTGGTAGTTGTTTCCATTTCCCATAGGGTTTTCTCTCCAGCATGACATGAACAGTTGCAGGATAACTGTCTGCTATGGCAACCAGTGTTTGGCCTGGCCTCCATATCTTGGCCTGCCTGGCTCACAAGAATATTGTTAGAGCAAACGAAAAGAACTGTAAAGCAAGTTCCTTCACATATTGAAATATGCCATAGAATGAAAAACCACGCTGATAAAGCCACATCTAATATATTTCGTCTTCTCCATTCCCATTCCTTGAGCTCGCAAATGGAGAGAGGCTGTGTTTATAGTGAAGGCGCTGATTTATTTTGTATTAATTTGAATGCATTACTTAGCGAGTGAATTTATTGCCACCTCGCAAGCAAGAAGTACCGGGGGATATTGATATTTCTGTCCGTGCATGCGAGCAGGGAGGTAACAATGAATATGAAAGATCAATAAGAGAATAACGCTATTTAAACATGCTAAGCATTTTAATTAGCAGCTTTTCACTTTGGAGCCAGGGCGTTCAAATAAGTGGTCTTTAAAGGAAGTAGTGTTGTTGAATAGTTATGAATTTAAAATAATAATAATAATAATGGGGACACTTGGCCTGCTTTGCTCTTCTCTGTCTTCTTAAGTGTACCTGGAGCATGTGTATGTGTGCGTGTGGGGTGGGTACATTAATAGATACAGTTTTACATCTAGGCTGCTCTGGACTAGGCCTCACTGCTTATAACCCACCAAACTGAATATGGCTCACCAGTAACGTACACAGTCACTGACCAGAGTTAGGACCACACCAGGAACTGACATCCTCAGTGAGATGCCGGATTTTGGCACCCCAGCAGGGGCCATTGATAAAGACACCTGCCCTGGGCTCCATGAAGTAGGCAGCTACAAGCTGTCCCTTAAAATTTCCCACTATGACCTGGAGTGCCCAATGAAGGCTGCAGTCCTCTGGCCCTCGGACAGCCCTGGCCTCCTCTTCTGGGTGGCTCCTTCACCTCAGGGTCCACACAACCCATACTATAGAAAGGGAATTGAGGCTGAGAGTCAGTGACATGACAATGGCCATGTAATAGGCTTGTGGAAAAGAGAAAATTCAAGCCTCACGCTGCACTCCTTGTTCGGTGCTATTGATTTGCCAGCTGTTTCAGGGCAGATGAACTCTGTCTTTCTCCCTGCTCTGAAGATCCCACCTTCCTTACTGTGGGTCATAACTGGTAGCATATAAATTACGTCTTCTGCCACCTAACTGCCTCCTGTTTAAGTAATCTCTGACCACATTTACACATTCCTGCATGTCCTGAATGTCTGAACTGCCTTCATGGGAAGCTGGGGCTGAACAAATTGGTCTCTTTCCAGTTGGTGCCACTTTTGCATGTGTGTTCCTTCTGTTCCTTCCTGATCTGCTCCTTTCTAATTCTGTATTAATCTGCAAATCCTTTTTTTAATTGCAACAAAAAAGAAATGTATGTTTAAATACGTATTTGTAAATTCATTGTCTCCTAAATATGCATTTCTAAATTATTTCTCTTAAAATAAGAATTTTAAACAGATTTTGATACATTTTTGAGCCAAGAGAACTGTGCCGGAATATTCAGGAAGTGAGAAATCAGTCGATAACTATCTTCCAACTCACATATTATTCTGGGAGGTGCAATCCAGATCAGTTCATGTCAGAAGTCTCCAAAATTGAATCCTTCAAGCATCCCTACTGGTAAGTGCTGTTTCTCATGAGGTGAAGTAACAGAAAGGCTCTGTACCATGTTGGATTTGGGATGGCCATTTCACACGTGATGCTTCAATTATTTTTTCTTAGCACCATGTTTCCAGACAACCCTGGGGTTCCTCAGAAGCTTATCCAGGGTTCTTCTCTCAAGTGAACTTTCTTACCACTACCAATCCCTTCCTAAAATGCTCAGGCACAAGGGAGGGTTGAACGTGCTCTAGAGTGCATTCTTCATTCACATCTTCAAGACTAGATTTTATGCAGCCAAAATAAAACTCTGTAATTCATTCAATGCAACCACAAGCAAAGACACATATGTGAAGCTAGCCTGCGTGTGTGTGTGTGTGTGTGTGTGTGTGTGTGAAGCAACTGGTAATGATGGAATAAAGGTAAAGGTGTCCCCAACCAGTCGTGTCCGACTCTAGGGTGCGGTGCTCATCCCCGTTTCTAAGCCGAAGAGCCAGCGGTGTCCGAAGATGCTTCCGTGGTCATGTGGCCAGCATGACTGAACACCGAGGTGCACGGAACGCTGTTACCTTTCCCGCCGAGGCGGTACCTATTTATCTACTTGCAATTTCTTGCTTTCGAACTGCTAGGTTGGCAGAAGCTGGGACTGAAGACGGGAGCTCACTCCATCACGCAGCACTCGGGTCTCGAACTGCTGACCTGCCGACCTTCCGGTCTGCAGTTCAGCGTCTTAACCACTAAGCCACCGTGGCCCCAATGATGGAATGGGAACTGCAAATGCTCAACATCTGACAAGGAAGGCTTCCTGAAACACTTAGAGGAATAATGTGTGTCCATCCTAAATTTTGCTCACTGGACTAAATCGATCTTTCTGTTTATTGAGAGCAAAGCTATGGAGGAAGGGTCACTTTCTGATTTGTTGGTCTCTCTCAACATCTACAGCACCTTACAAGGGTTCACAGTAAAGCTTTTAGCTTACTCCCCTTTGGCTGGAGCCCAGAATTTTAAATTGCAATACCAATGTAACATACATAACATAAACTGCCGGAGTATACAACATAAATAGTAGCTGGACTGCCCTTGATTTAGGCGGGGTATAAATGATGATAGCTTTGCTTCTGAAAGAACTCCAGCCTATTGCCGAGCATTAAAATGGCAGGCATATTTCAAAAGGCAACTGCAGGTGCATATTGTGTTAGCGTTATCTCCTGCCATGCTATGGCTTTTCCCTTTAGTTCTTCTTTTGCTTCATCTCCAAGAGCAGCAGCAATACACAAAGCCAGTATTCAGTCCTGATTGTTCTCTCACGGATGAAATGGTCTGTTCCGAAACTGCTGTGCAGAAGGTGTAATTACAAAGCCTCCACATTCCATTGTGGACTGCTCCTTCCCTACAAACTCACCTCCAGTGGGAAGATTTTCATGCAATTTTGTCTATTTCCCCACTCTCTAATAAGATGAGGGCCGGTGAACATAAAATGGCCTCCAGCTGCTAGCAAATTTTACATGGTCTACTTAGTAGGTGTCTCTAGATGTATGCAGCAGCTTACCACATGGATTTGGTCATATTCTCCACACCACCACAGGGTGATGGTGTGACATGTGATGGCATACAGCTTGCCACATGGAGGGAGCCACAGCAAGGAACTTAGATGTGCACTATATGGCCAATGTTGTGTGTCATGGATACCACTCCACTTCTCTTCTATTGCTGGTTGCAGTTCTGATTAGATCCAGCTACTGACACACATGTCATAGGGCCTCATTACACATAATATAATCGCAACAAAGCCAAGTGATGTCAGGTTTTGGGGTTGTTGTTTTTTAAAAATGACACTAAGCATGTTGTCTGAGTTTTATCAGGACTGCAGCGTGCTGGGTGGGGAGGTTTAACCCTTCCCTCCTTGCTCAGGATTCCAATGAAAAGCACTCTCCATGCTGCAAATAGCAATAGAAAACAAGCTCCCATTGCTGCCAATCAGAACTTCTTTCATTTCACTATTTGCAGCACAGGGTGTGGGAAGTTTTTTGTTGGGATCCTGGGGTGGTATCCAGCTGGGTCATTCCATTAATGCAAATGATTTTGCACTTGCAGGAACTACGTTCTGAACTATGTGCAAGAGAAGAATCCAACTAAAGTTATGGTTGTGCAAGCGGCTGTGCATTATGCTTGGGCAAACGGTTGTGCAACCAGTTGTGCATAACCCTTGTGCAACTGGTTGCACAGCAGATTGCACAGTGGGTTCCACATAGGGATGGGCGGATTCCCTACCTGTTGTTCCACAGGGGAATCCGCCCACAGGGGGAGGCGATCTGTCCCTCACCCTGGAATCCATCCAGGTCGGCTCTGCTCTACATCGATCCTGCGGAGCCAGCTGCCAGCTCCGCATCATTGGTGAATTTCGTTGATACGGGTGGGCGACAGCCATTGCCATGCTGTATAGCTGTATAAGTAAGTCTCCGGGCGCAAATGGCATAGTGGGCGCCATTTGCAGCCATAAAGCTGGTAGATTAACCTTAATGCAGCCATAAATGGCTGCATTTAGGCTAATCTATCATCTTTACGGTTGCAAATGGCACCCACTATGCCATTTGTGTCCGGAGACTTACTTATACAGCGAAACGGCATGGCAATGGCTGCCGCCCATATCGACGAAATTCATCAGCGATGTGGAGCTGGTGGCCGGCTCTGCAGGATCGACGTCAAGATCGATCCGACCTGGACAGATTCCGCGGGGAGGCAGAGGTGAGTGCTCCGTTCCACCATGGACTCTAGGGGCCCAGATTCTTTAGAATCCGGCCTCATTGGATTCCATGGCAGAATTCTTTGCTATCCCTAGTTCCACGATGGGTTGCATAAACATAATGCACAACTGTTTGTGCAACCATGCTGACAGAAAAATAACTTCAGTTGTCACACAACCAGTTGTGCAAGTATAATGAGCAACTGCTAGTGCGACGGAAAGATTCAGCAGAGCTCTGCTAGTGCTATTTGAGTTTGTAGAATAATGCTGCCCCTGGTGGGGGAGGGGAGGGAAAGCTTTCATCTCCCCACACTTAGTATTAGTTTTTTAAAACCCTGACATTGTTGCAAGCGGTGTATTTAACACAATGTGTAGTTAGGCTCTATGTCACTCATGTCAGATTGATGTAATATGCTCTAAATGGGGTTGCTTTTTAAAGAGTTTGGAAACCTCAATTGATGCAGAATATGGCAGGGAGAGTTTGGAGCCCATGTGACTCTATTGTGGTATATGGTATACGGTCAGATTCTTTGTCCACCCAGCCTGGTGTTCTCTGCTCTGAGTATCAGCAGCAGTTCTCCAGGGTCTCAAGAAGAGCCCAGAGATAGAACCAGGACTCTTCTGCATGGAAAGCATACTTGTCAGGATTCCTTTAGCCCCCACTTTATTTCAGTGCCAAAGACAAACTAGGGATGTACAAAAGTCACTTACCATTTCGCGGATCTGCTTCATGGTGGGGGTGAGGTACTCCATCCCTCCCCCCAGAATCCTCAACGGGGGGGAGGCGCTCTGTCCCTCCCCCCGGAGTCCTGCCCAGCCGGCTCGGCTCCGTGGGGATTCCGCAGAGCTGCTGGCCGGCTCTGCTCGCAGCCAGACATCCAGCCGCTGGGCAGCAGGGATGCAAATGGCGGCTGCCATAGCCGCCGCCGTTTGCGTCCCTGTACTTAACCGTGATAGGCTACATAAATATTTACGTAGCCAATCATGGCAACATAAAAAAAAATGTGTACGCAAATGGTGGCGGCTATGGCAGCTGCTATTTGTGTTTGCTATTTTTCACCTTTCTAGCCTACGTAAATACTTACGTAAGCTAGAATGGCGAAAAATAGTGAATGCAAATGGCGGCCGCCATAGCAGCCACCATTTGCGTACGCTGCGCCTGGCTGCGACCAGCCAGGAGACCAGCCACCACTGCTGCTACTGCCACCTCCGCCACCACCACCGCCACTGCCGCACATGCTGCTGCCACACTCGCCGCTGCCACCCTGCCGCACTCGCCGATGCTGCACCCGCCACCGCCGCACCCGCCGTCGCACCTGCCACACCTGCTGTCCCGCCACAGCACCCGCCACCCCACCCGCCGCCCCACCGCCACCCCACTGCCACCCCGCTGCAGCACCCGCTGCACCCGCTGCTGAATCCGCTGCTGTGGCTGCCCCGCCACCCCTGCTGCTGCCCCTGCCGCCGCTGCCCCTACCACCCCCGCTGGTCCCACTGCCCCTGCCGCATCTGCTGCCACTGCACCCACCACCGAATCCGCCGCCGCAGTGCCAGAGCCGCTCCAGGTAAGTGCCGTCCTGGGATTCCACGGGGGGGTGGGGGCAGGAGGCCGTTCCGCCACGGATTCTGGGGGGCCGGATTCTACAGAATCCAGCCTCACTGGAATCCGTGGAGGAATTCTCCGCCATCCCTTAGACTTCGACTGTCTAAGTTCTGCCCTTTCCTTCTCTCTCTTTGCTCTGTGCCTGCTCCTGGCTTCTATTAAATCAGACTCTCCAACCCTCTGCCTCCTTCTGTTCGCTGTCTCTCACAGGGGTGTGTGAAGAGGAACCCTCATCCTCAGCCAGCTGGGTGTTTGTAACCTGAGAAGCCAGCCCAGTCATGTCTGGATAAGCCTGGGAAAACACCTCCCCCATGTCTGGCGGTTCTCTTTCACTGCTATCCCACTCCCTGAGCTCAGAAACAACCCTGACATCACTCTACCATTGAACTATGGTCCTCTATGGTCTTATACATGTTTCATTGCCTCCTGGCCCATTTTCAAGAGCAATGCAAAATGCTAGTCATTGCTATTAAAACCATAAATGGCTTGAAACCAAGATATGAAAAGCCCAGATCTCCCACATGATCCTACCTGCCACTCAGATCTTTGATGGGGGCTCAGCTCCATGTCCAGTTGCCAGCAGAGATGTCGTTGGTGTGTATGTGGTAGGGATGTCAGAGAATTCCTCCATGGATCTCCCTGAGGCCGAATGCCAGTGCATTCGGCCCCCCAAAATCTGTGGCGGAATGGCCTGCACCCCCGCGGATCCCCCCCGTGGATCCCCCCCGGTATGAGACTCACCTGGGGCAGATCTTCCGGGTGTTGGCGGCTGCGGCAGCTGTGGCGGTGGCAGTGGTGTCGGTGGCAGCGGTGGCCGGTCTTCCGACTGGCTGCCACCACTGCCATTTCCAGGCTTGTGTAAAAAAAAAAAAAAAGACGTGAAAGATTTACGTAGCCTATCATGGTTGGGTGGGTTAAAAAACAAAACAAAACCACGTACGCCAATGGCGGCGGCTACGGCTGCCGCCATTTGTGTTCCTTCTTTTTACCATCTTAATCTACGTAAATATTTACGTAGACTATGACGGCGAAAATAAAGGGGAACGCAAATAGCATAGCGGGCGCTATTTACGTCCCCTTTTGATTCACCGTTTTAGCCTACTTAAAGATTTAAACGTATGTGTTTTTTTTTTTTTTTTTACCCAGAGCCCTGTGCGGCCAGAAATCCGGCTGCGGATAGGTCTGGCCTGGCCGGGCTGGGCCTGGCTGGCTGCTCCACGGAGCTGCCGCGGAGCACAGCTGGCCATTTGAGGATTCCGGGGGGAGAAACGGAGCGCCTCCCCCCCCAGCCAGGATTCCAGGGGGAGGGACGGAACACCTCCCCCCCCACTGTCAACATAATCCGCGAAAGGTAAGTCACTTTCATACATCCCTAGTATGTGGGTCAAGGCCTTCTTGGCTATGGATGCCTCTCCCAAAATACTAGAACCCAAGATCATCCCATGAAGCTGATTGGTGGGAGATTCAAGACAGATAAAAGGAAATGTTTCTTCTCACAGTGCAGAGTTAAACTATGGAATTTGCTACCACCAGATGTAGTAATGGCCACCAATTTGGATGGCTTTAAAGGAGGGTTAGACAAATTCCTGGAGAAAAAGGCTGTCCATGGCTATGTGCTGCTTCCAGAAACAGAGGCAGTGAGCTTATGTACACCAGTTGCTGGGGAACATGGGTGGGAGGGTGGTGTTGCACTCATGTCCTGCTTGTGGATTCATGGTCGACAGCTGGCTGGCCACTGTGTGAGCAGAGTGCTGGACTAGATGGACCCTTGGTCTGATCCAGCATGGCGCTTCTTATGTTCTTAAGCCAGTCTGTGCAAAGCTCTGCCTTGGAAGGCTAAGAAGGTTCATTCCTTGATGGCCTTCAGATGCCAAGTAAAAACAGTAGGTTGGGTTTAGTCATGCTTTGAGCAGACCTATTAAAGTCAGTGGGATATGAGCTAGTCGAGACCAACTTGTTCCACTGATTGTGCAATAGGCTTACTCTAAGCATGACTATATCTGGATCCAACTTGTTTGTTGTGCTTTTGGCATCAATATCTGAAACTTCCTCAGACTCCCCCCCCCCCCGTGATGTTGTCTTATTTTTGTAGGATTTTCATAATATGGCATTGCAGTGGAGGCTGGTGGCTCCAGTTTCAGTGAGGATAGGGATCAGCACTTTGATAGCTCCTTTAGAGTTCTGGCTGGTTCTGATTGAAACCCAGAAATTTGAGCCACCAGCCTCCACTGTTGCATTGTTTATTTTAAACTTGGGTGCTGCTAGCTGCCTTTGCGGGCAGGTTATTTATACCCTTAAAATATAAATATGTTAAGAAATACATGCAGGTATTCTAAAGCCTATCTTAGCTCCACTTTCCTTGTCAATGCTGCTGGCCTCTTTCAAACCTGTTCCTTTCTGGTTGTCATGGCAATGGGGTTTGCTCAATATTATGGTTAAACCTGCTGTTACTTACCAATCTGTAGTAGCCCTCCGATATTGTTCCAGGGTAGGTTTCTAGGTCCATGCTAGACAGACTAGTTCTGGCTAGGTCATTACTCTCCAATTAGGGACACCAATTTGAGGCCATTCAATTCGTGCATTAAAACATTGTTGTTTTTTGCTTAAGTTGCCTTAAATGTACTTGGATGTTTCATAGCCAGTTGGGATTTTGCAGGTGCTGAATTGATACTCTTCTGGAACTAGTCCTGTTGATGTGCCTAGCAAGACTTGCAGAGACCATACATTTTAAACAAACATATAATTAGAAAGGCATTAGGATTATTTCTCTCCTTGTGTTGTCTGATGAATCTCAGCTGCTAATTCAGTCTCTACACAGGTGCTGATGACATAACAGGTTTGTTAAAAAGGGGGTTTATTCTGGTTTCTGGGAGGGTTCTTAATGTAGGACTGCAGCACGGTTTCTCCAAGGCCAAGGTAAAAGAGGAAGCAGTGGGTATGTCTGGAGGCTTGTCCATTCTTAAGAGGTCACAGCACAGTTAATCTACTGTGCCTGAATACAAAACACCTTCAAAAGAAACTGATCCTCTGAAGACTTTTCTTTGATGGGGGGGAGGCACTCCGTCCCTCCTCCCGGAATCCTATCTGGCCGGCTCTGCTCCGCGGCCAAGCCGCGGAGCCGCCGGCCGGCTCTGGCCACCCTCAGCTGGACATCCAGCCGCTGGGCAGCCCTGCAGGGATGCAAATGACAGCTGTTGTAGCTGCTGCCATTTGCGTCCCTGTATTGAGCCGTGATAGGCTACGTAAATAGCTGCCGCCATTTGCGTATGCTGGGTTTTTTTCCCCCCTGCCGTGATAGGCTACATAAATACTTACATAGCCTATCACGGCTAGGAAGAGGAGGAAGCGAATGGCGGCCAGGATGGCCGCCATTCACAAAGCAGCGCTGACGGGAGCAGGTAAGTGCTCTGTTCCGGGCGCCTTTCGTGGGGTGGGGGCAGCGGGGACTTCATCCTGCATGCCTTTCGTGGGTTGGGAGGGTGGGGGCTTTATCCTGTGATGGATTTAAGGGGGCCGAATGCACTGGCATTCGGCCTCACCAAGATCCATTGCGGAATTCTCTGACATCCCTAGTTTTGGGTCCTTTGTCTAACTGCCTAATGAAATAAGGTCATTGTCACTGATGTGCTTGCAGGAGACTAAAATCAGGAATCAAGGTCGGGGAACAAGGAACAGTTATCCGTAAATAAAGCAAGGTGTTTTCTCTCCAGTAGAAGAGAGAAGTTGTGTGACTTTCTCCATATCTTTATTTTTAGAGAGTATATGTAGCATATAAGTGATATAGCTGTACCATAAAACCCAGCGTGTACTTCCTAACAAAATTCCAGCTGGTGCTATAGAACCCCAAGAAATTGGAACTTTTTTTCTTCAAATTAGAAATGTATACAAGGTATATTAAAAAAAAAAAAAATCCCAATGCGTTAGTCTCTGAAATTCTTCTATTTTTCAAGTCATTTCTCTCAGGATACATTGCCTGGGAAAGTGCCACCAAATTTCTTAAGATTTTTCTTTAGCTAAAATCCAGTAGTGGAAATGTAGGGATGTGCATCCTACACACAGTGGTAGAACATTCCCAATGGTAAATTCACCCCACACTTTACCTGTTTGAGCCCCAGGCCCCCAGCATCACGGATATCCCTCCCACTGCTGAATATGCTATAAATAGTGTGTTGTAGTTGGGCAGGGCATTTTAGCTCAGAGATAAATGTTGGGTAAATACTGTGGTGCTATTAAAGAACAGCAAATGGTCAATAATTTAGTTGATTATGGTGATATTTTCTCCACTGTGTTGGGTACAGGGTGCCATCTGGTTTTTTTTTGGCTCAGGCAGTAAAATGTTTTGGGGTAAGTCTGCCTGTAAATATATTGAAGAACCAAAATAAAATCAATCTCTACATGTAAATGTAGCTAACTTACATAATGTTTGGAACTGCAGATGCTTTTAGCAGAGGTCACGCACGCACACACTCTTACTGTCTTAAGTAAATTTAAAAGTTCTCTTAATCAAAAAGCCTTGCATTTTAAGATACCTGGAGTTGGTTCATAAATATAAAAATGGAAATCATCAAGCCAGATTGTTTTCCACAGCTGTTTTGAGATTAAATAAAATTGGAATGCCCCCACCATGCCCTCAACAAATCCTGCATCAGAAGTGACATATAAATAATTTATGTAAAAAGATGAATTGGACTGAAGTTTCTAATGATGACAAACATCTTGCTTTTTCAGGTTTAGTGCTGCATGTCCCCTCCTTTCAGTGTTTTCAAGATAATATCCATAAATAGGATTGAAAGGTAGAAAATAAAGAAAAAGAAAGGCAAATCCAAGCCACAGTTTCATTGATACTGTGCAATTAAGTTGGAATGACTAATTGCAATTTTGTTTAATCTGAAGACATTATTAAAGACCAAGGGAATAAACACTTTGGCAGGTGTGTTTGATATCAGAAAATTGTGCTAATTTAAAATGACATAACCCTGCCTGAAGATTGTACACCTGGATACAAGTGTGCATTCATTTTAGGATGGATGGAGTACTGAACTGAACATGGCGCTTTTGATACAATTTCCATTCATCCCCAAATGAATGCAGATGGGAACACATGGGGTGGATGAGAGTCCTATCCTAGGCTTCCATTCATTCTCATTTAGTCCATTCAGTGTTGGGGTTGGGGCTCTTACCTAGGGATGTATGAATCCCTTACCTTGCCATCCGCAGGGGGTCCGCCGGGGGGGAGAGGCAATCTGTTCCTCCCCCCAGGAATCCTCGCCGGGCGGCTCCACTCTGCAGTGATTCTATGGAACCTCCGGCCAGCTCCGAAGCCCCAGTGATACGGCCGCCATTGCCATACCGCTGGCTGGACTGACGAACTGCAGACGCAAATGGCATCCCGTGTAGTGGACGCCATTTGCGTCCCTGCTCTTTGATGTGATAGGCCACGTCCCTGTTCCTTCGCATGATAGGCTATGTAAAGATTTACATAGCCTATCACATCAAAGAGCAGGGGACGCAAATGGCGTCCGCTACTCTGGACACCATTTGAGTCCACAGTTCGTCAGTCCAGCCAGTGATACGGCAATGGTGGCCATATCACTGGGCTTAGGAGCCAGCAGCAGGCAGGATCCGCCGGCGCGGACTTCACAATAGAAGAGGAGGTAGGAGATCTGACCTTCCATGGACTTCAGGGGGCCGGATTCAATAGAATCTGGCCTCATTGGGGTCCGTGGAGGATTTTTCCAACATTCCTAGTCTTACCCCATCGCTCATGACAGCAGAGCAGACACCAGAGACCACGCTTGGCAGGTGCCATTCTTCAACCAGAATACCTCAGCATGTTAGTATTTCAGGGCAGTCTGTGGTGGGGGAAGAAATGGTGGCCATCACCTCCTGGCAGCCCCCATTTGTTGTGGCAGCTTCCATGTCCCCTCCAAAATGATCCGGAACAACACTGTTGTTTGGGGGCACTATGAGAAAAAATGAGCAGCTATCAGGGATAGCCACCAATCGCGACTCCTCTGTTGCCACCATCACCACACAGGGAGCAGCAAGAAAAATCCTATAAAAAAAGAAAACAAAAAGGGGTGAGCCACAAAGATGAATCATATATATATATATATATATATATATATATATATATGACATGTGAGTCATATGAAATGATAAATTCCCACACTAGGATCTGTAAGAAAGCAATCCCCAACTCCCTCCTGATGTCTGCCTTCCTGGCAAGAGCCAACAGAATGTAGGAAATTGAGCCAACAGAACATACAAAATTGTGGAGCCTCTGAAATCAGAGGCTCCACTTCTTTCTGTGTTCTATTTGCTCTTGCCAGCAATGAGGACATCAGGAAGGATTTGGGGCTTTCTGCTTTTTCTTCTGCCGACTGACAGAAGAAAAATCAGTTCTCCCATTGCTAGGAATTAATGCCTTTCTGGGTTGAGGTGACATTGGGGGCTTAGAATCCCTCCGATCCTCTGCTGCTCTCCCCTGCCCACTGGCACACACCAAGAATGCAAAGTTTCCCCCTCTGCAACATCAGAATTCTAACCTCGTAGAGGATGCCACCATGGAAACTTCTGCAGTGGCTGGGAGGACCGCCCCCTCAGAACAACCAACCTCTGTAGCTCTGCCTTTGGTCTCAGAGGCATTTTTCTGAACAGTCCTATGGCTCCTGAGATGCTGTCTTGGGACCACAGGACTGCTCTCTTAATCTCTAATCATGCCATATGAAGTGCCTGTACTATTGGTCTGAGTTGTTGAATAGATATTTGAATATAGAGCACATCAGGTGGTCTGGAGAAAGGTGTTGAAAACAGGAGATAAATCATGACATGAAATCTAAGGCATGAATGGAATGGAATAAAGATGGACCTTGTCTTAAGATAGGAAAGATTTTGTTGAAGAAGAAAAATACACAAGAACTTAAGAAGAGCTCTGCTGGATCAAACCAAGAGTACATCTAGTTCAGCATTTTGTTCTCACGGTGGCCAACCAGTTGCCCACAAGTAGGACATGCGTGCACTAGCACCCTCTAATACAGTTGCTGGTTCTGATGTACAGAAAGTTTGGGTCAAACTGGATATTGAGTTATGGAAGGGGTGTGAAGTGTCTCCCCGACATGGCCACCCCTGTTTTACTATAATGCATGTGGGTATATGGTGTTGATGAACTTGAGCACACTCCGGGAGAGAGCGGAGGATAGAAAGGCCTGGCGTGCTCTCATCCATGGGGTCATGAAGAGTCGGACACGACTTAACAACTGAACAACAAATATGGTGTTGGCCTCCTCATTTGGTCAGAGCAGTAATAGCGGGGGGGGGGAGGGGAGGGTTTGCAGGAAAAGGTTTTCCTGATGGCATTTTTTAAAAAAATCCCCTCCCTGAGTTGCTTTGAGAGAAAAGGGGTATGTCCAGGTATCTTATTCCCTGCAGGAAGAAAATCACCAGGGTGGGGGGTGGGGTGGGGTGGATATTTAACAGACACATATCTTTCTGAAAAGGAGTATCAATCACCATTGTGGCTGCATTAAACTAAAAAAATAAGTAATTGGGAATACTTCACATGCTGTTTCAGTAGTTCTTTTTCAAACTGTGTTCTGAGGCATGCTTAGATCAGGGACCGCAAACATCAGGTTGGTTGACTAGCCAAGCCTGTATCCATCCTCGCTACCAATTTCTCTTCCCTGGTCCCAGTCTTCTGGTATATGCCAAGGGCTTTTGGATGAAGCAAGGATTTCTCTAACTTGGGCCCTAGAGAAATGTAAGAAATAGCAGGAATCTTTTCTGCTTTTTTTTTTTTTATTGTCCCCAGACTTCTGCACATATGAGACAAGACATGGTCTGAAGGCACAAGAGGCAGCCACCTTGCTGAAGCTAAGCAAGTCTGGGTCTGGTCAGTGCTTGGAGAGGAGACCACCTGGAAACCACATGTAGCCACCTTGAGTTCCACAATGGAAGGAAGGTGGGATACAAGTGTAATAAATAAATAAATACATACATACATACATACATACGTACATACATACTACACCTCTTTTCCAAGCCCTCTTGAGAGGGAGGCAGACTCTTGTCTGACAGGCATGGGTATGTGGATAAGGTTTAAAAATTAACAGAGGATGAAAAGCATGCTGTTTCTTTTGTTATTCAAACAAGCCTCAGCCCTAGTGAGAATAATCCCCACCACTTTTCCAAGCCCTCTCTGGTAGCTGAGCTCTCAGGATTATATTGAGGTGTGAATATTTACATACTGCCAAGCTCCAACTCTAGTCTTCAGTCTTCAGCTCAAGCCCCTACTTCCAGTTCTCTTTTTGTAGAAACCCTAGATTTAGAAATTGGGAGAAACTTGTTTGGTTCATTTTTTAATGCAAGGTTACTTAATTTTTGCACTTTCAAATCATTATGCAAACAGAAGCTCAAAATCCTTCAAAATGGTCACTTTAATGAATTTTGCAATGCAGTTCTACAATCAAAAATGTGGCACAAAAACATTATCTTAGGGGAAAGCACACACACAAATGCATATATTGGTGAAAATAACATTCAGAAATGTGTTACATTAGGAATAAATACTTGCAAAAAGTGTGTATAAAGCAAAAGTGAGTACAAAATTGCTTGTATCTGCGGAAGTGTACAGATGTTCTTCCAAACTTTTTATAATACAAAAAAAAAAAAAAATCCCAAAGTTTGGGACAAACCAAACTTGGAAAAATGAGAAGCTGAGAGAAACTTAAATTCACAGGTTTGCCCATCCCTACCTAGATTGGAGAACACCCACCTATTCTAGGTTTCACCTACTCACGCTTCAATCCCTGGTAAGGCTAAGGCCCAGTCAGGCCCAGAAAGAGTCACATGACAGGACAGCTTGAGTCACATGGTGTTACGATGGAGCCCAGCACCTCTGCAGAAACATCTCGAGAGGGCATGGGAACCAACTTGAAGTCTGATGAGGATGAGAGCAAAGCTGTGGGGGAGTTACCAAGGTTTCAGGAGATAGAGCAGGGAGACAGTGGAAGAGAGGAATCTTTCCAGATGCCAGCTAATCAGTTGGTTCAAAGCCAAATAGGAACTTCTCCATCTGTGGGAATACAAGATCTCACGGGGAGGGAGCAGTTGGGAGTGACGAACACCAGAATGAGGGAGCAGCAACTTCAGGAAGTAAGGCAGTCTGAAAGGTTGCCACATCAAAAGAGGTCCCTAGGGCAAGACCCTCCCTGAGGGCAGGACTAGAAATGCCACTCAGGTTTCATGCTGGCACCAGTTTCATTGCAACTTTCATAGCAATAGTGCATCCATCAAAGGGATCTTCAGGTAGTCTATGTAGTGTTGTACAAAGCTAATTAGAGATCTTAGCTCTAGGCTGCTGAAGGCTGAGGAAGTCTGTAACCTGAAGCGCTGTTGATCTGACTGATTCACATAATAAAGGCTATTTACTACGAGATCAATGTCTTTGTTTGACTGTCAATACGCCATTCAGTTTGGCAATTGACACATGGCAGGATTGCTTAAGACAGCCTTCCCCAATCTGGTGCTTTCCAGACATTCTGGACTTGGCCTACAACATGGCCTATGGTTAAGAATGCTGGGTGCTGTAGTTGAAAAGATCTGGAGGGTCCCAGCTTGTGGAAGGTTGACTTATGATATATATAAATATGTAGGGTCTGCCACATAAATCCATTGAGAATATTTTTAACTCACATGAGAATTATTTTCTCCTTCATAATGCAAAAAAAAACATGTTATTCTTACACTTCCCTTTGCCCTTTTGCATTTGAATTCATTTACTCGCCTTTGGCGTACACCCCGCAAAACTGTCTGGTGTGATACACAAACCTGTTAAGTGGAGGACTACCCATTGTTGTTTTCCTTTTTCATGAATGTATGATAAGAAAGTCAATCCTCCCTTAAGGAAACAAATGTCAGATAGACCTTTGAAATGACATTATATTCAGAAACAGATGCTGAGTCACCAAAGTCACTCAGAGCCATTAATATTGCACCCCCCATCCCCCAAATCCTTGTCAAAAGCTACGCACTGCTTTTCTGTCTTGGTGGTCGTGTCTGCCTGGGATCTCATCAGACAGCTTCCCGACAAATCTGCTGGGAGAACGGCATGACAATTAAGACACCAATTTTCAAATGTATTCTGTCAGCTTGAGCGCTCTGCACAGAGGAACAGGCGACTTGTAAATGTCACAGCCAAAACCCAGACTTCTATTAGTTTAAAGCTGACACACTTTCGCTTCCCAGTAAGTAGTGAGAAAATGTTTTTTCCCCCTCTCACTTGAGACATTTAAAAACTGCAGTAGATTGGACAGAGTGCAAAATAAAACAAAACAATTTCACTCAGTAAATCTTCATACTGCATGTACAAAGGGAGAAGCGAGATGAAATCATTAGATTTTAGATGCCAATCTCTCTCTCCATGTCACACACAAATTCTCTCCTCAGCACTTCTAAGATGTACTGGAGACTGGACTATATGGACACCTCTCAGCCTTTCTCAGAGAAATAGAACTACGGATCTCAGAAGCAATTGCAGAAAAGGCCCTGTTTTGACCTGCAGATGATCCAATTGCTTCTTGGGGACTATCAAGAGGCTCTGACCATTAGACACTCCCTCCCACACACACACAAACTGCGTGAGGAGGTTCATGCAACGAGAGGCTGTAAATTACCTGTCATGGCCCAGAGCTCAAGCCTTCTGCTAATGGAGGAGGGGATACAGTGACTTAGAGGATGGTAGAGACTCAGTCCAGAGCCAACAGTTGGAGAGAGACCCTCCTTAATAATTGTGGGTAAGCATTACAGAACAAGGTGTCTGGCTGGTTCCATTCCAGTGTAATTCCAGGTGGAAATCCAGATTTTGGAACCATAGAGGGCACAATTCTGCATATGCACCATTTCCTTAAAAGCAGGATGTCTTTAATTAGAAAGGAAACAAACACTTTCCCACAATTGTGTTATCAGAAGGTTGTCTCCACTGATCTCATTCAGGAGATCAAAAGAAGCTACAACCTGAAAGGCCTGATGAGGAGCAAAAAAACAACACATTGCTCAAGACCTTGGGGTAAGAGAGTCTATTTATTTCTGTATTTATTTACTAAATTTATAGCCCACCTGTCCCTTAGAAATAGTGCTCAAGGAGGTTAATGACAATAAAATACAAGATTAAAAATATATAATTAAAAACTAAAAGAAAGTCAATTAAAAAAGAAATAGACTGCACTCACCAGTTAAAACCTACTTCAACAACAAGTTGGTTTAGAGAGCATTCCTATGGCAGTATCTAGAGGGCCATAGGATGTTTCGGTTTCTGGGAACCGAGGTTGGAGCCAAGGCTCCAAGTTTGGTTCTCAGAAACCGCACTCCCCACCCCCTCACCCCCTCTCCTGCCACTTTGTAGGTGGGGTGGTTCTTCCCTGTCTCCGCACTCATGAATGCAGTGTGGAATGGGTGAAAAGGGTGCGTTCCCAGGGGCGGGGAGAGGAGGAGACTGCGGAAGCATCGTTACAATGCTTCCCATGCACCATGTGGCCTCCCACTCCCACTGTGTAGTCCCCAGCTAGACAGTCAAAATTGGCTGTCTAGCCACAAATGCAGGGTGGCTGGAGCATGGAGGAGAGGATCCCTTCTGTGCTTCGCCTGCCCTGCATTGGATAGTTGTCTGTCTCTGAGTTCAGAGGTGGATGTCCATCCTGATAGATGGCACTATCTATCAGGATAGATAGCCAAAAGCCTGTCTGAATAAAAGTGTATTTGTCTGCTGGTGGAAGGACAACAAAGATGGAGCTAACCTGTCCTCCCTCAGTAAAGCCTGGGAGCAGCCACTGAGAAGGGCCTCTCATGCGTTCCTGCCAAATATGCCTCTGTTGGTGATGGGACTGAGAGAAAGGCCTCCCCCAAAGATCGTAAAACCCAGGGAGGTTCAAATAGCCTGGTCCCAAGTTCTGCAGGGCTTTATAGATCATAACCAGCACTTTGAATTGTGTTGGGATGTACGAAAATCACTTACCTTTCGGGGATTATGCTGATGGTGCCGGGGGAGGCGTTCCGTCCCTCCCCCTGGAATCCTCGCTGGGGGGGGAGGCGCTCCGTTCATCCCCCCCGGAATCCTGGCCGGCCGGCTGTGCTCCACAGCGATTCTGCGGAGCTGCCGGCTGGCTCCACCAGCAGCCGGACATCCGGCCGCTTGGATAGCAGGGACGCAAATGGCGTCTGCCGTAGCCGCCACTGTTTGCGTCCCTGCAGTCAGCCATGATAGGCTACGTAAATCTTTATGTAGCCTATCATGGCTGATTTTAAAAAACACACGCGCATATGCAAATGGCGGCAGCCATGGCCGCCGCCATTTGCGTTCTTTATTTTGGCACATCTTAGTCTACGTAAACATTTACATAGACTAAGATGGCAAAAATAAGGGGAATGCAAATAGCATAGTGTCTACGCTATTTGCGTTCCCCTTATTTTCGCCGTCTTAGTCTACGTAAATGTTTACGCAGACTAAGACGTGCCAAAATAAGGAACGCAAATGGCGGCGGCCATGGGCGCTGCCATTTGCGTACGCGCGTTGTTGTTTTTTTTAAGTCAGCCGTGATAGGCTATGTAAAGATTTACATAGCCTATCACAGTGTTTTTTAAAAATCTAGCCGTGATAGGCTACGTAAATCTTCACATAGCCTATCACTTCTTTTTTTTTTTTAACCTGGAAATGTCAGCGGCGGCAGCCGGTCAGAAGACCGGCTGCCACAGATGCCACCAAACCGCCGCCGGAGCCACCTCTGGAGCCGCTGCTGCCAGGAAGATCCGCCCCAGGTAAGTCCCGTCCCGCAGGGTGGCGGGCCGTTCCGCCACCGATTTCAGGGGGCCGAATGTGCTGGCATTCGGCCTCCCCGAGATCCATGGCGGAACTTTCGTACTAGAATTGTGTCCAGATATGGATTGGTAACCAGTGATGCTGTTGAAACAAGGCAGTTTCCTATAACCTGCCCTGGTCAATAATCTGGCAGCAGCATTCTGGACCAGCTGAAGTTTCCGAACACTTTTCAATAGGGATGGCAGACAATTCCGCCATGGACTCCAATGAGGCCGGACTGTAAAGAATCCAGCTCCTCGGAGTCCAAGGCAGAATGGACCACCCACCTCTGCCACCCCGTGAAGTTTCCCTGGAATGGATCCTACCTGCCACCAGCCAGGTCTGGTCCATCCGCTGCCGTCTGCTGCCAGTCTGTGGAAGCAAATGGTGTCCGGTGTAGCGGACACCATTTACGTTCCTGCTCTTTGCCGTGATAGGCTACGTAAATTTTTACATAGCCTATCATGGCAAAGAGCAGGGTGGCAAATGGCATCCGCAGACTGGTAGCGGACGGAAGTCTGGCTGCGGATGGACCCGGTCGGCGGCTCTGAGGACTCGTCGTGGAGTGGAGCTGGCCAGGGAGGAATCTGGGCAGAGGGACAGATCACCTCCATCCCCCACGGACCCCCAGTGGACTGGTGAGTGGGTTTTGTACACCCCTACTTTTCAAAGGCAGCCCCATGTAGAGTGTGTTACAGAAGTCCAAATGAGATGTAATTCATGTGACACCATGGCGAGATCTGATACGTTCAGGAACCGGCGCACTTGGGACACTAGCCTTAGCTGTGCAAATGTACTCCTGGACACCACTGAAATCTAGACATCCAGGTTCAGGGCTAAATCCAAGAGTACACCAAACCACATGCACACATCAGTAATGATGAGTGAGTGTGCATTTTTGTAGCAAAGATTCAAATGAACTTTAAAAAATGAAAGCTGCACATGCACAGTGCCCTGTACAAAATTCAGACATAAAACTCAGAACAGTTAAGGGTTGCTGTTAATTCTTTGCTTCCACTTTGGAACAAGTCCAAGTTCATTCAGAACTCAGATGTGAAGAATTCAGATTTGAAGTCCTATGAGGAGCAGTGAAAAGTGTTCAACAGTGGAACAAACTGCCTCGGGATGTAGTGGGCTCTTCTATTAATCTTTTTTATAGATGCTATAGTTGCGAAGGTCCTGCTCTGCACAGGGGGGTGGGTTTGATTACCTCCAAGATCCCATCCAACTCTAAAATTCTATGATTCTATGAAGAATATCAGAAGCATCCCTAAAGTAGCTGTGATAAATGCACCAACCCAATCTGCTGTGGGTTCTTGAAGACAAAGAAATCCAGTCCAATACTAACAGGAAGGCAGTCAATAATCCTTTCCACATCTGTTTTACTCATGGAATAACTGATCTCAGTCAATTTACTACTTTTTTTTACTGCTGCCAGGGACTAACAATTTGGGTAAAAGAAGATCTCATAGACTGATGTGAGCTCTTAGTAATCCAACAGGACAGGCCAAACCTCTTGAAGATGGTTTACCATCCATGCAATGGATTTGTTTCTGACCATTCTGGCCAGAGGAAAGACAAATTACATTGGAATTGGTTGTGACTGTAAATAGTGACTGGACAAGCCCACAATGATTGGTGGACACTGATGGATAATGTAGATCAAAGGCATCAGAAGTGAAAACAAACCAGAAAAGCATGAAGTAGAACTCTGAAAGGTGGTCATTTGCTTTTCCATTCTTCTAGTGATTGCTACTGTGTCTTATAGCTTTCTCTTTTCATTTTATTGGCAGATGAGACTGTGGAGATGTAATAAAACTGTAGTGGGTGACATGGATCCAAACAGATTAAATTTTGCTGCCATTGAGAAAATTCTTACACTGAACAATACCAGGATGTGTAGCACAGGGTAGCTGTTGATAGCCTCTAGCTGTGTCCCTGTGATACTGAGGCTGTGTGTTGCAAAACAGTGAACAATCAGGATTCCAAACTCAGGGCTGAACTTTATGTTATGCTTACTGTGTAGCATATAGCTACATTTTCAATGGTCCTTAATCAAATTGTGTGTGTGTCTTTGTGTTTGTGTGTGTGCACACTTGTAATTTCTATCATAAATGTGGCACGTGGCAAGGGGGAAGCTTACGTTTTCCCTTCCCAGCCCTGATCAAAATGGAAATTGCCCCTCCAAGCAGCTAGGGGCTTTAGAGGGGGAACAAAACGCCATTGGCACATTTTTAACTCTTTCTATGCCAGCCATTTCTTTTGCCCTGAATTGCCTCCGCTACCCCCATTCTGCCCTTCCAAACATGTTTGCAATGCTCAATACCAATCTCCTGAAGTTGCATTTCTTACAAAAAGCAACCACCCAGGCTTTGTTACATGGCCAAACCTGTATGATGTCATTTGCCCTCATGCCTGGACCCATTTTCAGAAGGCATGCTTTTGTCATACAGAGGTCCGGAGGAGGGATGTATGGATTGTGTACAATCTGTTCCGGCTGTGTTTTGTGGGTTGTGAGGTGCTTTTCGGCCCATCAAGAGTATTGGATTTTTTTTTCACTTCCAAATTTGCACAAATTCTCATACGCAAAAAAGAGAAAATCCTGCCAAAATGTGCAACCTCCCCAAATGCACATTTAGCCTAGAGGGGAAATGCACATTTTTGCCTTTAAAAAAAATTGCATATTTTTCTATGATGAAATTTGCACAAAATTCCCAAAGTTTAGAAAAACAGTCCACAAGTCTGTGGAATCCACCCAGCACAGGAAAAGCCAGTCCGCTGCAGAGTCTGCAAATCATATTCATAAACATTCAAACTCATTTGGTTTCATTGCAGATTTCTCTGACATCCCTAGTCTGGAGTGAGTAGGCTGAGTATGGATCAGGATTTATTTATTTATTTATTTATTTATTTATTTATTTATTTCATTTCTATACCGCCCAATAGCCGAAGATCTCATTCTCACATCTCTCGGGGATGTGTTAGTAGTTCACCCTGGCACCAGGGAATTAGACCTGGATGACATTCTGGCTCTCCAGACTCTATGACAGCCTTCTCAATCTGGTATCCACCAGATGTTTTGGATCTGAACTCGCATCAGCCTCAGCCAGCATGACCAATGGTCAGAAATTCTGGGAGTTGTCCAAAATCTGGAGCAGATTATAAAGCAATCAGTCTGTAAGCACCTTGAAAACAATGCAGTGATTACTTGAAGCCAACATGGATTTGGCAAGAACAAATCGTGCCAGACTAATCTTATCTCTTTTAAAAAATAAATTAAAAAAATCAGGTAACCTCCCTTGTGGACTGTGGGAATGCTGTGGACATCATATACCTCGACTTCAGCAAAGCTTTCGACAAAGTGCCCCATGATATCCTGATGAGCAAACTAGCTCAAAGGGGGCTAGATGAAACAACGATCCGGTGGATCTACAGTTGGCTACAGAATCGGACTCAAAGAGTGCTTATCAATGGGACCTTCTCAAACTAGGGAGAGGTAATGAGCGGGGTACTGCAGGGCTCAGTCCTGGGCCCACTGCTCCTCAACATTTTCATTAATGACTTGGAGGAGGAGGTGCAGGGAATGCTGATAAAATTTGCAGGTGACACAAAATTGGGTGGGATAGCTCATACCTTGGAAGACAAAAACAAAATTCAGAGTGATCTTGATAGACTGGAGAGCTGGGCAGAAAACAACAGAATGAAATTTAATAGGGGTAAATGCCAAGTTCTGCACTTAGGAAAAAGAAACCGAATGCACAGTTACAAGATGGGGGACACTTAGCTCAACAATACTACAAGCGAGAAGGATCTTGGAATTGTTATAGATCGCAAGCTGAATATGAGCCAACAATGTGATGTGGCTGCAAAAAAGGCAAATGCTCTTTTGGGCTGCATTCAGAGAAGCATTGCTTCCAAATCCTGGGAAGTACTAGTTCCCCTCTGCTCAGCCCTGGTTAGGCCTCATCTGGAGTACTGTGTCCAGTTCTGGGCACCACACTTTAAGAAGGATGCAGACAAACTGGAGGGGGTTCAGAGGAGGGCAACAAAGATGATCAGGGGACTGGAAACAAAGCCCGATGAGGAGAGGCTGAAAGAACTGGGCATGTTTAGCCTTGAGAAGAGAAGACTGAGGGGAGACAGGATAGCGCCAGATTCCAGCTGAACATCAGGAAAAACCTCCTGACCATTAGAGCACTATGACAATGGAACCAATGACCTAGGGAGGTGGTGGGCTCTCCCACACTGGAGGCATTCAAGATGAGGCTGGACAGCCATCTGTCTGGGATGCTCTGACTTGGATTCCTGCACTGAGCAGGGGGTTGGACTCAATTGTCTTACAGGAACCTTCCAACCCTACTATTCTATGATTCTATGAAAATATATGGAGGATACCAGCTTGAGTTACGCTGCTCTGTGACTATATGTCTATCCATCAAACTATTGCCCTGACCTCCTTTAACTATCCTGAAAACGCAACTTATTTCAGATTAGGGCATACCGACATTATAGGATTACAATAATTTAATACATATTCTCTTTCTCCATGGAACCCTGGGAGCTGAAGTAATGTGACGAGGGCTAGAGAACTCTAAAAGAGAATCCTCAACACATTTACCAAACTACAATTCCCAGGATTTTTTTTTCTTTTTTCAAGGAACCATGACCATTATATATTGGTATAACAGAGATGTACATTTGTAGAATGTTCTGTCTATCTATCTATCTATCTATCTATCTATCTATCTATCCTATCATCTATCTTTTTACCCTCTTTTTACCCTCTATCTATCATCATCATCATATCACAAAAGCACACACTCAATAACACTATATGAAACCAATAGACATACCATTACAATATAAATATAATGCAGACAAAAAAAATATGTAAACCACCATCAGGTACAAGAGTTAAAATTCACACCACACAGGGACTAAAATACTTAGAGATTAAAAAAATTAAAAAAATACTTAAATGTCTAGGGAGAACAGAAAAGTCTTAGCCCGGCATCAAAAAGATAGCCAGGCTAAGTGTGGATGCCAGGTGAATGTCTATCAGGAGAACATTTTAGAGCCCAGGGTGCCACCACAAAAAATGTCCCCACGACAAGTCGCCACACTTGGAACCTCAGAATGAGGGGCAGTTGAAGAAGAATTTTCATGGATGACCTTAAGTGATTGGGTAGGTACATATGGTGGAGGTGTTCCATCAGATACTGAGGACTCAAGCTATGTAGAGCTTCAAAACAAGCAACTGGAATTGGGCCCAAAGTTTCTACTGAATAGCCTCAACTTTTCCGCACTGTCTCTAATTGACTTAACACCCATGCTCCTTGTTACTCCATTGTCAAGCCATGCCTTCCCTTTCACTAAGGATGGACGAAAGTCCCTTACCTGGTCCCGCAGCTTGCTTCGTGGTGGGGGGGAGGCGCTTTGGTTCTCCCCCCGAAGTTCAGGCCGGGGGGGAGGCGCCCTGCCCCACCCAGCTGAAATTCAGGCCGGGGGGGAGGTGCCCCATCCCTCGCTGCTGAAATTCAGGCCAGAGAGGAGCACCCCGTCTCCCCGGCTGCGAAATAAAAAAGTATTTTTTTTTAAAAAAACCAACACACACGTCATAGGCTATGTAACGATTTACGTAGCCTATCACGGCTAGATTTCCAAAGTCAGCCGTGATAGGCTACGTAAATCATTATGTAGCCTATCACGGGTGACTCTGAAAAAAAAAAGCGCGTACGCAAATGGCGGTGCCCATGGGCGCCGCCATTTGCGTTCCTTGTTTGGGCAGGGGTAGTCTACGTAAAGATTTACGTAGACTACGGTGAAAATAAGGGCAACGCAAATAGCGTTGCCCTTATTTTCGCCGTAATCTACATAAATATTTACGTAGACTACCTGGGCCCAAATAAGGAACGCAAATGGCAGCGCCCATAGGCGCTGCCATTTGCATACGCACTTTTTTTTTTCCAAAGTCACCCGTGATAGGCTACGTAACGATTTACGTAGCCTATGATGGCTGACTTTGGAAATCTAGCCATGATAGGCTATGTAAATCATTACGTAGCCTATCACTTTTTTTAAAAAAAATTACTTTGTAATGGCGGCGGTGGCAGCTGTTTGGAAGACCGGCCGCCACCCCCACCCCTGCTGAAACGCTGCCGAAACGCCGCCGGGACCCGCTGCCGAGAGGGACATTCGAAGGAGGTAAGTCCCATCCCGGGGGGGCGGGGGGGCAGAGAATTTCACCACCAATTTCGGGGGGCCGAATGCGTTGGCATTCGGACACCCGGAGATTCGTGGAGAAATTCTCTGCCATCCCTACCTTTCACCTTATCTTTTGAGTAGGAGCAGACTTTACATTTGCTACAGTGATGCTACAGAGAACAGCAGCCATGTGATGCATTCTATGAACAAATACATCACATCAGGAACATCCCTGCCTCTGCTATGTCAGTGGTGGCAATGTGGTGGTGGTGATGAGTATAATGGCTGCTCTCTATGTGGTCAAAGCTGCTAAATGTCATAATAAGCATGTGGTGAATTTGTCATAAGGATAACCTTTCGGATGATATCCCATGGATTGTTGTAATATCTGCTTAGACAGCTTGCCAACCATTACTGATCTTTCTGCTGCAATGCACACCTTGAGGTAGCAATAGCAGTGATGTTTGGAGAAGGGAGATTAAAAAAATGAACTTCCCAAAGTAGGAAACCCCCAAGGCAACAACATTTCCCATTGATCCTTGTGCCTATGACCCTGCTGAATATCTAATGAAGGCCTAGTAGCGAGGCCTCCTTAATCCAGTCTTTGCTGCCACTATCAAATAAGTTGGGAGAAGGTGAAGTGGGAGCTTGTGAAGGATATGGGGTGGAAGGATAACAAGTTACAATGTGTTATCATCTGGAGACTTAGCTTGGAAGAAGCCCAAAGTCAAATGAGCTAAATGTGGTCCCACATCAAACTGTTTGGTGTTCAATGTAGGGATGTACAAAAGTTACTTACCTTTCCGTGGATTATGTTTATGGTGTGGAGAGGGAGGTGTTCCGTCCCTCCCCCCGGAATCCTCGACGGGGGGAAAGGTAATCTGTTCCTCCCCCCTGGAATCCTCGACGGCCGGCTTTGCCCCACGGCTGCTCTGCGGAGCAGCTGGCCAAGCCCAGGCCAGAGCCGTCTGCAGCCAGATTTCCAGCTGCGGAGGGCTCTGGGTAAAACAAAAAACACAAACAAACCCATGTATGAAAATGGCGGTGGCTACGGCCGCCGCCATTTGCGTTCCTTATTTTTCGCCATCTTAGTCTACGTAAATATTTACGTAGACTATTACGGTGAAAATAAAGGGGAACGCAAATAGCGTAGCGGGCGCTATTTGCATACCTTTTTGATTCGCCGTTTTAGCCTACGTAAATATTTACGTAGGCTAAAACGGCGAATCAAAAAGGGATGCAAATAGCGCCCACTATGCTATTTGCATTCCCCTTTATTTTCGCTGTAATAGTCTACGTAAATATTAACATAGATTAAGACGGCCAAAATTAAGGAACGCAAATGGTGGCGGCCATAGGTGCCGCCATTTGCGTACACATTTTTTTTTTTAACCCAGCCGTGATAGGCTACATACATCTTTATGTAGCCTATCACGTCTGTAAAAAAAAAAGAAAAAAACCCCAAGACTGCAAATGGCGGCAGCGGCAGCTGGTCAGAAGACCAGCCGCCGCAGCTGCCGCTGCCGCCACCGCTGCCGCCAGAGCCTCCGCCGCCGCCATCCGGAACATCCACCCCAGGTAAGTCTCGTCCCAGGGGGGATCCACGGGGGGTAGCGGGGGGGTGGCAGGCCATTCCGCCACAGATTTCGGGGGCCGAATGCACTGGCATTCGGCCTCACCGAGATCCATGGTGGAATTATCTGACATCCCTAGTTCAATGTGTACTCTTATTTCATATGATGCAATAGTGAGACTCAACAGAGAGACCAGTGGCCTGCATGAAGTGAATATGTACACCATTGGACATGTCCCTGAATCCTTTGCAATATTCTGAGGTTCTGTGGATAACAAGAGACTTTGGGGGATGTCTTAGCTCTCGATTTCCTTCATTGAGCAGGAGGTAGCATACAGGGATGTGCAAACCCAACCCTGTCCAGGTTCTCTGAGTGTCCACCCAGCCCCTGCCACCACTTGCTGGTCCCTGGACCATGCTCGAGCCCCTCCTGCGCTCGGCGAGCAGCCTGCACTTACCCCAGCGACCTTGTTGAGCTCCATGGTTGCCATTTTGGGGGGGGGGGAAATGGGGATCGCAAAAATGTGTACATTTGTGTCTGCACAAAAATGTGCATTTTTTCAAATACACATTTTGCATATTTGGAAAGATGCACATATTCGCATTCACAAAATGTGCATTTTCACATGCACAAATATGAGCATTCGCAAACATGCATATTTTTGTGATTGCCATTTTGTTTTGCTTTTTTAAAAGGCGACTGGGGAGCTTGATGAGGTTGCTGGGGTGAGGGCAGGCTGTTCGCCAAGCATTGACTGGGGGGAAGCAGGGGCAGGAGCCTGGTGAGTGGGTCTCAGGGGTGCTGGCAGGGGGTGGGGGGTTCCACTGAGTTCCCAGACAGAACTGGGCACTTGCACCATCCTTAGTTGCCTTAGATTGTCTACAACAACAGTGAGGAACCTCAAGTCCAGGGGCCAAATCCGGCCAACCTGGGGTCCTAATCTGATCCTCTGAGGTTCTCTAGATGACCATTCCCTCTTTCCCTCACCCCTTTCCCCCAAACACCAATCATGCTGTGGTTTCCTTGGTTTTGTGCAGTTTTTCTGCCACTCTAAAAGGTTGAACTGCCTCTCCTAAGGCTTAGTTACTGCTGGCAGGAAGAGCTTTAAGCTAAAGTATGCTGGTGTTTTTTGTATTTGGGGCCCGTCCCCCTTTGCCTTCAGTCCTGCTTGCTTTATTATTATTGTTTTATTATTTATTACATTTCTATACCACCCAATAGCCGGAGTTCTCTAGGCTGTTTATAAAGTTTACAAAGGCTTTGCCTTTGGGCCCTGCCCACCGCTGGAATGCAGCCCCGAAAAGCTTCTCTGAAATTGAATTCAGCCCTCAGCCTGAAAAAGGTACCTCACCTCTGGCAAACAAGGTCTCCTGCAACTCTCTGATTCTGTGATCAAGTCAATACGAAACTGTTCCTGAAAGGTAGAATGTTTGTAACCCACTGGAATATGACAAGTGCTACACTGGTAGAGTGAAATAAAATGTGTAGGAATCAATAGCAAATTAATTCACTGTAATTACCAGCTAAGGCTAAAAAATAACCTTGAAAGAAACAACATCTTGGCCATGACATTTTTAAAAAATCCAGATATGAGTAGACCAAAACACATACACACCACAGTTCTGCTCCCACCCCCTATAACAATGCTACTGAATTTGAGGGATATAACAATATAAAAACAGGTTATTGTGTGATTCACTTGACCATTATACGAATCCATAAATTCCATCTATCCATGAAATAACTATTGCATTCATATTTACATCATCCCTATATAACAATTGGCCTTGTAAGGACAATAGCATTCTGCTATTTTATTAAGTAAGATGCCTTGTGTTTTATTGTACGAATGGCTCCGAAAGAGTAAGATTCAATAAGGTGGGCATTCACAGTAAATAAATCGCACTAATTCAACACTATAAAGAGCAATGCCCAGTGCTTTCTCTAGGTCAACTCCTGTTCTAGATCTATGTGCTTAGCTTTTTAAAGGTGCACTTATGAATGATAAAGGATACTATTTGTTAAATGAAACAACACAAAAGGGTTGTATGGTTTCTGCTTAGCAGTATTTATGCTCTTTTCCTCCCCAAAGGAAATGGATAATGGACTCAGTTGGCTCAATGTTCTATTCCATTTGATGCCTATTCCGAGGGTCTAACTAAACATTACAGAGAATGTGTGTCTGGCTCTGGCCTGTTCCTCCCACACACAAAAATTGGGCAGAGGGCTATTCCACGAGTGGACCCCTTCCATTCACAGAAGGCAGATCCTGGATCCAACCTGTTGTATTTTTAGGGCACAATCTTATCAGGATAGTCAGCTGCCTCCAAACTCAGAGGTAGCTGACTATCCAATGCAGGGTGGGCAGAGCGTGGAGGGGACCTTCGCCTCTGCACTCCAGCCACCCTTCATTTGCAACTAGACAGCCAAATTTCAGCTGTCTAGCTGGGGTCTTCAGAACAGAGTGGACGATCCATAGGAAACATTGTAACAATACTTCTGCAGTCTCCTCCACTGCCCGCCCCCTGGAACGCCCCCTTTTTGCCTGCTCTACACTGCAGTTACATTACGAGTGCAGAGATGGTGAAGAACCATGCCGCCTATGAGGTGGCAGGGAAGGGGAGCGTGATTTCAAGAAACTAAAAAATCCTATGGCTGTCTAGACACTTTCTAGCAGCTAGGGATGGGCAGATCACTTACCCCGTTCCAGGTGGGGGAGTCCGCGGGGGGAGAAAGGCGATCTGTCCCTCCTCCTGGAATCCGTCCAGGCTGGCTCTGTTCTGTGGTGATGCTGCGGAGCTGGCCACTGGCTCTGCAGCGCTGATGATACAGCCGGCCGCCATTGCCGTGCCATATCGCTGTGCTACGTCCGGACGCAAATGGTGTCCACTACGCCATTTACGTCCCGGTTTTTTCATGCAATAGGCTATGCAAATATCTATGTAAAAATATAATTTGTGTAGCCTTTCATGTGAAAACAGGGATGCAAATGGCGTAGTGGATGCCACTTGCATCCGGACCTTAGCACAGTGATATGGCATGGCAATGGTGGCCGGCCGTATTGCCAGTGCTGTGGAGCCGGCGGCCGGCTCTGCAGCATCACCACGTGGAGGAGCCAGCCTGGATGCATTCTGGAGGGGCATGGAGGTAAGTGCTCCATTCTGTCATGGACCCCAATGGGGCCGGATTCTTGGAATCCGGCCTCATTGGGGTCCGTGGCGGAATTCTCTGACATCCCTACTAGCAGCCATAGGATTGCTCTCTTAATGTATTTTGATTTTAACTTGTTGTAAGCCATCCTGAGGAACAACACAGGAAAGAGAAGTGTAGAACTTTCCCTACAAATAAATGAAAAGTCCCCCAGAGCTGTGATGTCCTCCCCCATAGCATTGTAACTCTACCCAGCCAAGATAATCCATTAATCTCCTCTGATGTTGCAGGATGTAGGCTTTATCTTTGCCTGGGCAACAGTTAGTGTGGCCACAAATTACATATATATCAGCTTTTGTTTTAAATCTCTGCTTTGCTTCTAGGTTTTATTGTAGTTATACTGTTATATTGTGATTTTAAACTTTCATATTTTATATTGTTTTATGCTGCACCTTGTGGTTTTAAGTTTTGTGAACTGCCTGGAGAGCTCCGGCTATTGAGCAGTATAAAAAGAAAGAAACAAACAAAGAAAGAAAGAGCAAGGCACTTTTAGCTAGGCACTTCTAGCTAGGCACTTTTTAGCTAGGCACTTTTAGCTAGGCACTTTTAGCTAGGCACTTTTTAGCTAGGCACTTTTTAGCTAGGCACTTTTAGCTAGGTACTTTTTGCTGGGCACTTTTTAGCTAGGCACTTTTTAGCTAGGCACTTTTAGCTAGGCACTTTTAGCTAGGCACTTTTAGCTAGGCACTTTTCAAAATTCTCCTGATTCCATCAAATTCCAGTGTTCCTCATAAAATCTTTAGAGATCAGATGTGGATTTTGGACCACATGCTAATTAATACTGTTTTAAATGATAGAGGGAGTGGCTTAGGCTAGTGCCTTTAGATCTGATTAAGTCCATTCTTCCATCAGAATATAAGTGCTGAAAACTGCTATAGACTTTGGGATCCTTCATTTCATACACAGTAGGGGCTCCATCACATTACAATGAAACCTGACATGGTGTTCCTTGTACTGTGAAAATATATATCCTAATCATACCGGAGACCTGGAATCTGAAGAAACAGATTTACAAAATTAATGTTATGCAATGTATGCAATAAGGCATTTTCTCTCATATAAAGGACAGCGATCTCTGCTTTAATGCCTCCAGGGTCCACTTTAATAAACACTGAATACCAGTGAGGCATTTTCTTGAGTTTTGTTGTCAATAAATACCATCTGTGCACGAAGCACACAATTCAGGAGAGATGCTGATCGTAAGTAAGATCCAGTGCATTATTCTGCTGGCGCTCCAACTTGTTTAGCCTTCAAAGGGATAATGAATTTTTTATATACTGCTTGAAGAATTATATTAGCACTTTGTTTAGGCTTAATAGAAATACTAGATTCTCTCCATCTGAATGGAAAATCATTGTCTAAGGAAATGAACACACTGAGGTCGTGTATTTTACTTCTTTTGAAGGGTTGCAAAAAATGCAGTGGAAATGAAAGGGAAAAAAATGACTTACTTTAATGTCTCCCAATTGTCCCATTTCTTCTTGATTTCTTTGTATCTTGGCAATCTTTTCATTTCAGATTGATGCAAGAAAGACAGGCAGGCGGACAGAGAGGCAGGCAGACAGACAGACTGGCTGACTCTGGAAAAGGCAAGGCCTGAATACTGATATACCGTACACATATAATTCCCTGCTCACATTCCTTAATCATTCAGGTTCTTCTGTTGTGATGATTAACAAATTGTTGGCCAGGGTACGCTAGGGTTCCACTAGATGGACTGAGCCTTGAAAAAAAATCACCCATCATGTTGGATGCATCCACCATTCTTTTTTTTTCTCTAGGTGGGGAGGCCCCATGGCACCATGGGATTTATGTCCCCCAACCATCCAGAGCAGATGGGGGCGGGAATACAATGAGCTGCAGGCGGGAAAAGGAAATCCATTTTGCCAGTGGTTCCCTTCCACTTGCAGAACTACACCATCGGATACAATCCTCTTTGTCTAAATATGGGTAGTGGCATTATTCCATGGCAGAGAGTGAGGAGGCATGGGAATGCTGTGGCACAGTACAATTGACAGGAGCAGAAGACTAAGCATCTCCATTACCTTCAAAGCATGATCCCACCTCTGAGCCCTGACTGGCAAGACAAGGAGAGGTGGAGTTGTTCAGAGGCAATATTAACTGGGCTATCCTGCAAGGAGGAGGATGGCAATCCGGGGGGAAGTGATAGGGAAAATTAGGGATGGGGGAGAATTTCTCCCCGAAACTTCGTATTCATAGTGCCAACGTGTTCGGCCCCCCGAAGTAGTTTCGGGGAGAAATTCTCCGCCCCCCCGGGATGGGACTTACCTTTCCCGAATGTTGCTCCCGGTGGCGGGTCGCAGCGGCGGTTTGGCAGGGCTTCGACAGGGGCAGGGGCGGCAGCCGGTCTTTTGACCGGCTGCCGCTGCCGCCATTCCAAGCAAAGTAAAAAAAAACAACGCCCCCGTGATAGGCTATGTGACGATTAACGTAGCCTATCACGGCTAGATTTGCAAAGTCAGCCGTGATAGGCTACGTAAATCGTCAGGTAGCCTATCACGGGTGACTTAAAAAAAAAAAAAGCGCGTACGGATAATGGTGGCCCCCATAGGGAGCCGCCATTCCCGTTCCTTATTTGGTCGCCGTAGTCTACGTAAAGATTACGTAGACTACAGAGAAAATAAGGGCAACACTATTTGTGTTGCCCTTATTTTCGCCGTAGTCTACGTCAAGATTTATGTAGACTACAGTGACCAAATAAGGAATGCGAATGGCGGCTCCCTATAGGGGCCGCCATTTGCGTATGCGCTTTTTTTTTTTTTAAAGTCACCCATGATAGGCTACGTGAGAATTAACGTAGCCTATCACGGTTGACTTTGCAGATCTAGCCGTGATAGGCTACGTAAATCGTCACGTAGCGTATCACGGGGGTGTTTTTTTTTAACTTTTTATTTCATGGCTGGATGAGGCGAGGCGCCTCCTCCCCGGCCTGAATTTTGGCCGGGCGAGGAGGGAAGCCTCCCCCCCCCGGCCTGAACTTCGGGGGGAGCAGCGAAGCGCCTCCCCCCCACCGCGAAGCAGCTGCGAGACCAGGTAAGTGGCTTTCGTGCACCCCTAGGGAAAATACATAGTTCTGCATGTCTAATGTACCTCCAGTTTTGATTCAGAGAGACTGTACACTACGTGTCAAAATGGGTCTCCATCTCCTTTCCTTGGGGCATATGAGGTGGAGATATCCCAGTGTTTCTCTAGAAGCCCCCTTCCATGACCTGAAGCTCTCCAATACAGGGAGGAAAAAAGGAAAGGAAAGGTTCCTCCTGTGCAAGCACTGAGACATTGCTGACTCTTAGAGGGATGCCGCTTGTGCTGACGTTTTCTTGGCAGACTGTAGCAGGGTGGTTTGCCATTGCCTTCCCCAGTCATGACTATCTTTCCCCCAGCAAGCTGGGTACTCATTTTACCAACTTCGGAAGATGGAAGGCTGAGTCGACCTCAGCTGGCTACCTGGGACCCAGCTTCCGCCGGGATCAAACTCAGGTCGTGGGGAGAGTTTCGGTTGCAATACTGCCACCTACCACTCTGCGAGACACGAGGGAGCATTTATTTATTTATTTGTTTATTAATTAATTAAATTTCTTAATTGCCCATCTGGCCAGTCACCCTGCCACTCTGAGCGATGTACATCAATACAAACAGTTTTAAAACAATAAAATTTTACATTAAAACATCGTATTTCTAAAAATACCCTAACCCACCCCAAAGCCTTCCTGAACAACCACGTTTTTAATGTGTGGTGGAAGCTCATTAAAGCTTTTTACCACCTTCATCTCCCACTGGATTGGAGAGCCTTACTAAGATGATGGAGGGGATGAGAAGACTCTACATATTATCCTCAAAGCAAAGTCTAGTGAGGGAGCAATGTTTTTGCTGCACACCTACCTGAACTGGTGGCTTGTCCATGTTAGGCCTCTTTGCATGTATCTGAAGTGAATGGCTGCAGCCATTCCAGCTTCCATGATCTACTCCAGAGTTTCAGCAGAGCTGAATGATTGGATTTGGTTGTCTTCCACAACTCCATAAAAGAGCAGAGGTAGATTCCATCAGTCCTTATCTTAAGTGATAGTACAGCAGATCTCAAGGATAGAGCACATATGCTAAGGAGAGATGTACTGCTTGCCCTGTGATGTGTGCATGTGCATGTCTGTGCACACATGCACACACGCACATGAGTATTTGAACACAAACAAGAAGTGCTTGCTACATTTTTAAGCCTATATGGAAAGGCTAAACTGTTTGGGGTGGGTTACTCTTTAAAATGAAGCAACTAAGGGGAACATGATACAGGTTTATAAAATTATGCATAGAAGAAGTGGACAGTGTTTCTCTCACTTTTCCATAATACTAGAACCTTATGAAGTCATTATCAAAACTGGTTAAAGCAGCATGTGAGCAGTGGACATTTGTGAATCAGCAAAACTTGAGCTCATTGAAGTTCTCCAAATTCCATCCTGAAGCTCATTCTGACTTGTTGTTGTTGTTCAGTTGTTCAGTCATGTCTGACTCTTCGTGACCCCATGGACCAGAGCACGCCAGGCCTTTCTGTCCTGTGCTCTCTCCTGGAGTGTGCTCAAGTCCATATTCATTGCATCAGTGATGCCATCTAGCCATCTCATCCTCTGCTGTCCCCTTCTCGTTTTGCCTTCAATCTTTCCCAGCATCAGGTAGGGGTGGACGAAAGTCACTTACCTGTCCTCGAAGGACGTTCGCGGTGGGGGGGAGGCGCTTCGCTGGTCCCCCCGCGAAGTTCAGGCCGGGGGGGGGAGGCTTCCTGCCTTGGCCCGGCCGAAATTCAGGCCGGGGGGGAGGCTTCCCGCCTCGCCCGGCCGAAATTCAGGCCGGGGAGGAGGCTTCCCGCTTCGCCCGGCCGCGAACGCGAAAGTTTTTAAAAAAACAAAAACGCCCCCTGATAGGCTACGTGACGATTAACGTAGCCTATCACGGCTAGATCTGCAAAGTCAGCCGTGATAGGCTATGTCAATTGTCACGTAGCCTATCACGGGTGACTTAAAAAAAAAAAAAAGCGCGTACGCTAATGGCGGCCCCCATAGGGAGCCGCCATTCGCGTTCCTTATTTAGTCGCTGTAGTCTACGTAAATGTTTATGTAGACTACGGCAAAAATAAGGGCAACGCAAATAGCGCTGCCCTTATTTTCGCCGTAGTCTACATAAATCTTTACGTAGACTACAGCGACCAAATAAGGAATGGGAATGGCGGCTCCCTATGGGGGCCGCCATTATCCGTACACACTTTTTTTTTTTAAAGTCACCCGTGATAGGCTACGTGACGATTGACGTAGCCTATCACGGCTGACTTTGCAAATCTAGCCGTGATAGGCTACATGAATCGTCACGTAGCCTATCAGGGGGCGTTTTTTTTTTCTTTCATTGCAATGGCGGTGGTGGCAGCCGGTCGAATGACCGGCTGCCGCTCCCGCCCCGCTCGAACACCCGCCGAACCGCCGGCCGGACCCGCCGCCGGGAGGGACATTCAGCGAAGGTAAGTCCCGTCCCGGGGGGGTGCGGGGGTGTGTGGAGGATTTCTCCCTGAAACTTGTTCGGGGGGCTGAACACGTTGGCGCTCGGCCCCCCGAAGTTTCGGGGAGAAATTCTCCGCCAACCCTAGCATCAGGGTCTTTTCGAGAGAGTTTTCTCTTCTCATTAGGTGGCCAAAAAATTTGAGCTTCAGCTTCAGTATCTGTCCTTCCAATGAGCACTCAGGGTTGATTTCCTTTAGGATGGACTGATTTGACCTCCTTGCAGTCCAGGGAACTCGTAAGAGTCTTGTCCAGCACCACAGTTTGAAAGCATCAATTCTTCGGCGCTCAGTCTTCCTTATAGTCCAGCTCTCACAGCCATACATTACTACTAGGAAAACCATAGCTTTGATTAGATGGACCTTTGTCGGCAGGGTGATGTCTCTGCTTCTTACTATGCTGTCTAGGTTTGCCATAGCTTTCCTCCGAAGGAGCAAGCGTCTTTTAATTTCATGGCTACAGTCGCTGTCTGCGGTGATCTTGGAGCCCGAGAAAATAAAATCTTTCACTGCTTCCATTTCTTCCCCTTCCATATGCCAGGAAGTGATGGGGCCAGATGCCATGATCTTAGTTTTTTTAATGTTGAGTTTCAAACCAGCTTTTGCACTCTCCTTTTTCACCCTCAACAAGAAGCTTTTTAGATCCTCTTCACTTTCTGCCATTAGGTTGGTATTGTCTGCGTATCTGAGGTTGTTGATAATTCTCCCGGCAATCATAATTCTGACCTATGATTCATACAACCCGGCGTTTCTCATAATGTACTCTGATAGAGATGTACGAAAGTCACTTACCTTATGACAAAACTGATTCACTGTGGGGGGGAGGTGCTCCGTCCCTCCCCCTGAAATTCTGGCCGGGGGGGAGGCGCTCCATCCCCCGAATCCTGGCCGGCTGGGTGCGCAAATGGTGGCAGCCGTAGCTGCTGCCATTTGCGTCCCTGCAGTCAGCCATGATAGGCTACTTAAATGTTTACGTAAAGGGAAAAAAAAACATGCATATGCAAATAGCGGTGCCTATAGGCGCTGCCATTTGCGTTCCTTATTTTGACACGTCTTAGTCTACGTAAACATTTACGTAGACTACGGTGAAAATAAGGGGAACGTAAATAATGTAGCATCTACGCTATTTGCGTTCCCCTTATTTTTGCCGTCTTAGTCTACGTAAATGTATACATAGAGTAAGACGTGTCAAAATAAGGAACGCAAATGACGGTGCCCATAGGCGCCGCTATTTGTGTACACGCAGTTTTTTTCCCCTTTAAATCAGCCATGATAGGCTACATAAAGATTTACGTAGCCTATCATGGTATTTTTTAAAAATCTAGCCGTGATAGGCTACGTAAATCTTTACGTAGCCTATCATGTTTTTTTTTTTACTGGAAATGGCGGCGGTGGCAGCCGGTCGGAAGACTGGCCGCCTCCGCACCACCGCCGCACCGCCCCCGGAGCCGCCGCCACCAGGGACATTCGCGCAAGGTAAGTCCCATCCCGGGGGGGGCGGGGGGGTGGACCGTTTTGCCACCAATTTCGGGGGGCCAAATGCGCTGGCATTCGGCCTTCCTGAGATTCGTGGCGAAATTCCCTGACACCCCTAACTCTGAATATAAGTTAAATAAGCAGGGTGACAATATGCAGCCTTGTCGTACTCCTTTCCCAATTTTGAACCAATCGGTTGTTCCATGTCTGGTTCTTACTGTTGCTTCTTGACCCTCGTACAGGTTTCTCAGGAGACAGGTAAGGTGGTCTGGTACTCCCATCTCTTTCAGAATTTGCCACAGTTTGTTGTGATCCACACAATCAAAGGCTTTAGTGTAGTCAATGAAGCAGAAATAGACGTTTTTCTGTAATTCTCTTGCTTTCTCCATGAGCCAGCGAATGTTGGTGATTTGATCTCTAGTTCCTCTGCCTCTTCGAAACCCAGCTTGTACTTCCAGTAGTTCTCGGTTCATATACTGCTGAGGCCTAGCTTGTAGGATTTTGAGCATCACCTTGCTGGATTGTGAAATGAGCGCAATTGTGCGGTAGTTTGAACACTCTTTGGCATTGCCCTTCTTTGGAATTGGAATGTAAACTGACCTTTTCCAGTCTTGTGGCCACTGTTGAGTGTTCCAAATGTGTTGGCATATTGAGTGCAGCACTTTCACAGCATCATCTTTTAGGATTTTAAATAGCTCAGCTGGAATACTGTCATCTCCACTAGCTTTGTTATTATTAATGCTTCCTAAGGCCAACTTGACTTCACCCTCTAGGATGTCCGGCTCAAGTTCAGTGACCGCACTATCATGGCTATCAGGGACATTCAGATCTTTCCTGTATAGTTCTTCTGTGTGTTCTTTCCACCTCTTCTTAATCTCATCTGCTTCTGTTAGGTCCCTGCCTTCTTGGTCCTTTCTCATGCCCGTCTTTGCACAAAACGTTCCCTTGAGATCTCCGATTTTCTTGAAAAGATCTCTAGCCTTTCCCATTCTATTGTTTTCCTCGATTTCTTTGCATTGTTCATATAAGAAGGCCTTCTTGTCTCTCCTTGCTATTCTCTGGAACTCTGCATTCAGTTGGATATTTCTTCTCCTTTCTCCCTTGCTTTTCACTTCCCTTCTTTCCTCTGTCCGTCTTGGGTGGCCCTGCACGGCATAGCTTATGGCTTCACTGAGTTACGCAAGCCCCTTCGCCACAACAAGGCAGTGATCCATGAAGGGGCTTCTTTCCTCAGCTACTTGTAAAGCCTCATCAGACAGCCACTTTGCTTTCTTGAATTTCTTTTTCTTTGGGATGGATTTCGTTGCTGCCTCCTGAACAATGTTACGGACCTCCGTCCATAGTTCCTCAAGCACTCTGTCTATCAGGTCTAATCCCTCAAATCTATTCCTCACCTCCACTGTATATTCATAAGGGATATGATTTAGGTCATACCTAGGGATGTCAGAGAATTCTGCCACGGATCTCAGGGAGGCCGAATGCCAGCGCATTCGGCCCCCTGAAATCGGTGGCGAAACGTTCTGCCACCCCCACCTCTCCCCGGGACGAGACTTATCTGGGGTGGATCTTCCTGGCAGTGGTGGCTCCGGTGGCGGCTCTGGCCGCGGGTCCAGTGGCGGTTCGGCGGCGGTTTGGAAGCGGCGGCGGCGGCCGGTCTTCCGACTGGCTGCTGCTGCCGCCGCGATTTCCACTTAAAAAAAAAAAAAGACGTGATGGACTACGTAAAGATTTACGTAGACTATCACGGCTAGGTTTAAAAAAAAACCCGTGATAGGCTACGTAAATGTTTACGTAGCCTATCACAGCTGACTTAAAAAACAAAAACAAAACGTGCATACGTAAATGGCGGCGGCCACACCCGCCACCATTTGCGTTCCTTATTTTGGCACGTCTTAGTCTACGTCAAGATTTACGTAGACTAAGAGGGCGAAAATAAGGGGAACGGATTGAATCACATTGCAAGTTTGGATATGTATGGCCTGTGACCAGATGGATTCCCGATTGTATGGTTTAAAACATTCTCTAGTTTTTTAGCCCCAAGGTTGTATTGCCTCTGTAACCATATTTTTGAGGTGGGCTCCCTTTCTTCATTGTTAAATGATGCTTATATTACTGTGATTCCTTTTTTTGTATAATAATTTTCATTTTTTTAATATATAAAAGACACACACAACAACAACATAAAAACACAATACACATACACTAAAATATCTCTTAAGATTGTAAGATATCTACCCTTGGCTCCCCTTACACAACAAATGCTTATTATTATTCTCTAGTTCTTATCTTAGTTGTGTATCATACACTCAGTTCACAGACATTACCTCATTTCTCTCCTAATTTTAACAACAACAAAAAAGAGAACCATCTCAAAGTTCAAAATCCATATACATATGTAGATATCATTTTTCTCTATTTCTTGTACAAATTCTGTACAAAGTTTCCAATCTAACATAAATTTAGTTGTTGATCCTTCTTTAATTATAATAGTAAGTTTTGCCATCTCTGCCAGCTCCATCATTTTCATGATCCACTCGCTCACAATTGGTATTGTTTAATTCTTCCACTTTTGTGCATACAATAATCTTGCAGCCATTGTCATGTAGAGAAAGAGGGTTCCCCCCTTCTCTTTTACGTGTTTATCTGTTAGTCCCAATAAAAAAAGTTTCTGGCTTTAATTCTATAGTAGTCTTTAATATTCTTTGAGCTAAAGACTGTATTCGTTTCCAAAATGTTTTAGCTTTTTTACAAGTCCACCATAAATGATAAAATATTCCCTCTTGATCTTCACATTTCCAACATTTTCCAGAAACACCTTTATACATTTTAGACAATTTAAACGGTGACAAATATACCATCTATACATCATCTTATAAAAATTCTCTTTAAGAATTGTACATAAAGTAAATTTTATATCATACAGTCTTTTACTTGTTCATCATCTGTCTCATACCTTAACAGTAATTTATACAGTTTAGCAATAACATGTTCATCATTTGTACACAGTGCTGTTTCTTGGGATGGCGGAGAATTCCACCATGGATTTCAGTGAGGCCGAATGCACTGGCATTTGGCCCCCCAAAATCTGTGGTGGAACGACCTGCCCCCCCTGCCCCCCCATGGATTCCACCCTGGGCGAAGCTTACCTGGGGTGGATGTTCTGGACAGCGGCAGTTCCGGCAGTGGCGGCTGGTCTTTCAACCGGCTGCCACGGCCGCCATTTGCATCTGCTGTTTGCTGTGATAGGCTACATAAGTATTTACGTAGCCTATCATGGCAAGGGAAAAAAAACAAAAAAAACCCCAGCGTACACAAATGGCAGCGGCTACGGCAGCCGCCATTTGCGTTCCCTATTTTTCGCCGTTTTAGCCAACATAAATGTTTACGTAGGCTAAAACGGTGAAAAATAGGGAACACAAATGGCGGCCGCCGTAGCCGCCAACATTTGCGTATGCTGTCCCCCCCCCCACCATGATAGGCTACATAAATACTTACGTAGCCTATCATGGCAGCCTGGCTGGATGCAAATGGCGGCCGCTACAGCGGCTGCCTTTTGTGTCCGCAGCAGCCAGTCTGCGGCTGGAACTCTGGCTGCAGACGGCCATGGCTGGCTGCTCTGCGGAGTCGCCACAGAGCCGGCTGGGCAGGATTCTGGGGGGGGGACTGGGTCACCTCCCCCCCTGCTGAGGATTCCGGGGGGAGAGAAGGAGCGCCTCCCCTCCACTGCGAATCAATCCGCGAAAAGGTAAGTGACTTTCGTACATCCCTAGCTGTTTCAAACTCAGATTCTGTTTGTTCAAATCCACCATTTTTCTCATCTATTTTAAACCTTTCTTTAACTTGCAAATATGAAACATGATTTTCTTCCAATAAGCTTTCCCTTGATTTTAACTTATATTCCCCTTGTGACAGTTCCAGTAAGTCATTATATCTTATCCATTTATGTGTGCTATCCAATTCTCTACTATGCATTGATTCTTGTGAAGATATCCAACATGGTATTTTTTTATAGCCCCTTCATGGATCACTGCCTTGTTGTGGCGAAGGGGCTTGCATAACTCAGTGAAGCCATAAGATATGCCGTGCAGGGCCACCCAAGACAGACAGGTCACGGTGGAGAGTTCTGACAAAATGTGGCCCACTGGAGAAGGAAATGGCAACCCACTCCAGTATTCTTGCCAAGAAAACCCCATGGAACATATCACAAGGCTAAAAGAGATGACGCTGGAAGGTGAGCCCCTCAGGTCGGAAGGTGTCCAATATACTACTCGGGAAGAGCAGAGGGCATTTCCAGGTAGTGCCAGAAAGAGTGAAGTGGCTGGGCCAAAGCCGAAAGGACACTCAGCTGTGAATATGTCTGGTGGTGAAAAGAAAGTCCAATGCTGTAAAGAACAATATTGTTTAGCAACCTGGAATGTCAGATCAATGAATCAAGGTAAGCTGGAGGTGGTCAAACATGAGATGGCAAGATTGAACATCGACATCTTGGGAATCAGTGAACTAAAATGGACAAGTATGGGCAAATTTAATTCAGGTGACCATCATATCTACTACCGTGGGCAAGAATCCCTTAGAAGAAATGGAGTAGCACTCATAGTCAACAAAAGGGTGGGAAAAGCAGTACTGGGGTACAATCTCAAAAACGACAGAATGATCTCAGTAGGGATGTCAGAGAATTCCGCCATGGATCTCGGTGAGGCCGAATGTCAGTGCATTCAGCCACCCAAACTCCGTGGTGGAACGGCCTGCTGCCCCCCCCCCCCGCGGATCCCCTCAGGATGAGACTTACCATGGGAGGATGTTCCGGATGGCGGCGGCTCCAGCAGCGGCTTCGGTGGAAAGTCTTTTTTGCAGACTATTTTTTCCCCATTCGTGATAGGCTACGTAAAGACTTATGTAGCCTATCACGTCTGGGTTAAAAAAAAAAACCCAAAAGTGTACGCAAATGGTGGAGGCTACGGCCGCCACCATTTGTGTTCCTTATTTTTGGCCGTCTTAGTCTACGTAAATATTTACGTAGACGAAGACGGCGAAACTAAGGGGAAACGCAAATAGCGTAGCAGACGCTATTTGCGTTCCCCCTTAGTTTCGCCGTCTTAGTCTATGTAAATATTTACGTAGACTAAGACGGCCAAAAATAAGGAGCGCATTTGCATAAGTTTTTTTTTTTTTAACCCAGATGTGATAGGCTACATAAGTCTTTACGGAGCCTATCATGGCTGAATGCAGGGACACAAACAGCGGCAGCTATGGAATCCCCATGGTGTGGAGCTGGCCAGCCAGGATTCCGGGGGGAGGATTCCGGGGGGAGGGAAGGAGCACCTCCCCCCCCCAGCGGAACCCGGTGGAGCCAGGTAAGTGGGGTTTCGTACACCCCTAGATCTCAGTATGAATCCAAGGCAAACGATTCAACATCACAGTAATTCAAGTCTATGTCCCAACCACTGAGGCCGAAGAAGGTGAGGTTGATTGGTTCTATGAAGACCTACAACACCTTCTAGAACTAACACTAAAAAAAGATGTCCTCTTCATCATAGGGGATTGGAATGCTAAAGTAGGAAGTCAAGAATTCACCGGGATAACAGGCAAGCGTGGCCCTGGTGTATAAAATGAAGCAGGACAAAGGCTAATAGAGTTTTGCCAAGAGAACACACTGATCATAGCAAACACTCTTTTCCAACAGCACAAGAGATGACTCTACACATGGACATCACCAGATGGTCAATATCGAAATCAGATTGATTATGTCCTTTGCAGCTAAAGATGGAGAACTCTGACTGTGGCTCAGATCATGAGCTGCTTCTTGCAAAATTTCAGCTTAAATTGAAGAATGTAGGGAAAACCACTAAACCATTCAGGTATGACCTAAATCATAGGCTTTACAAGTAGCTGAGGAAAGAAGGGAAGCGAAAGCAAGGGAGAAAGGGGAAGATATATCCAACTGAAAGCAGAGTTCCAGAGAATAGCAAGGATAGACAAGAAGGCCTTCTTAAATGAACAACGCAAAGAAATTGAGGAAAACAATAGAATGGGAAAGACTAGAGATCTTTTCAAGAAAATCGAAGATCTCAAGGGAACGTTTTGTGCAAAGACGGGCATGATAAAGGACAAAGAAGGCAGGGACCTAACAGAAGCAGATGAGATTATGAAGAGGTGGAAAGAATGCACAGAAGAAATATACATGAAAGATGTGAAAGTCCCTGATAGCCATGATAAGTGCGGTCACTGAACTTGAGCCGGACATCCTAGAGAGTGAAGTCAAGTGGGCCTTAGGAAGCATTACTAATAACAAAGCTAGTGGAGATGACAGTATTCCAGCTGAGCTATTTAAAATCCTAAAAGATGATGCTGTGAAAGTGCTGCACTCAATATGCCAACACATTTGGAACACTCAACAGTGGCCACAAGACTGGAAAAGGTCAGTTTACATTCCAATTCCAAAGAAGGGCAATGCCAAAGAGTGTTCAAACTACCGCACAATTGCGCTCATTTCACATGCCAGCAAGGTGATGCTCAAAATCCTACAAGCTAGGCTTCAGCAGTATTTGAACCGAGAACTACCAGAAGTACAAGGTGGGTTTTGAAGAGGCAGAGGAACTAGAGATCAAATCGCCAACATTCGCTGGCTCATAGAGAAAACAAGAGAATTCCAGAAAAACATCTATTTCTGCTTCATTGACTATGCTAAAGCCTTTGATTGTGTGGATCACAACAAACTGTGGCAAATTCTGAAAGAGATGGGAGTACCAGACCACCTTACCTGTCTCCTGAGAAACCTGTACGAGGGTCAAGAAGCAACAGTAAGAACCGGACATGGAACAACCGATTGGTTCAAAATTGGGAAAGGAGTACGACAAGACTGTATATTGTCACCCTGCTTATTTAATTTATATGCAGAGTACATCATGAGAAACGCCGGGTTGGATGAATCACAGGTCGGAATTAAGATTTCCGGGAGAATTATAGGGATGGACGAAAGTCCCTTACCTGGTCCCACAGCCCACCGATATTCTGGGCGGGGGGGAGGTGCCCCATCCCTCCGGCTGCGCATCCTCCGCCGCCATTTGCGTCCCTGCAGTCAGCCATGATAGGCTACCTAAATGTTTAAAAAAAAAAGCACATATGCATATGGCGGCACCCATGGGTTCCGTCATTTGCGTTCCTTATTTGGGAACATATAGTCTATGTAGACATTTACGTAGACTACGGCAAAAATAAGGGCAACGCAAATAGCGTTGCCCTTATTTTCACCATAGTCTACGTAAATGTTTACGTAGACTACACGTGACCAAATAAGGAATGCAAATGGCGGCGCCCATGGGCGCCGCCATTTGCGTACGTGCTTTCCCCCCCCTACGTCAGCCATGATAGGCTACGTAAACATTTACGTAGCCTATCACGGTTAGGGGTGGACGAAAGGCACTTACCTTTCGTCAAAGCTTGTTCGCGGTGGGGGGGAGGTGCTTCGCGGCTCCCCCCGTGAGGTTCAGGCTTCCCCCCTCGCCCCGGCTGAAATTCAGGCCAGGGGGGAGGCTTCCCGCCTCGCCCGGCCGAAACTCAGGCCGGGGAGGAGGCTTCCCACCTCGCCCGGCCGCGAACTCCATTGTTTTTTTTTTCTTTTATTGGAATGGCGGCGGTGGCAGCCACTCGAAAGACCGGCTGCCGTTCCCTCCCCGCTCGAACACCCGCCGAACCGCTGGCCGGACCCACCGCCGGGAGGGACATTCGGCGAAGGTAAGTCCCATCGGGGGGAGTGCGGGGGGCTGGGGGATGCGGAGGATTTCTCCCCGAAACTTGTTCGGGGGGCCGAACACGTTGGCGCTCGGCCCCCTGACGTTTTGGGGAGAAATTCTCCGCCATCCCTAATCACGGTGTGTTTTGAAAATCTAGCCGTGATAGGCTACATAAATCTTTACGTAGCCTATCATGTTTGTTGTTGTTGTTTTTTTTCCCTTGGAAATGGTGGTGGTGGTAGCCGGTCGGAAGACCGGCCACCGCCGCCGTCGCTGAACCGCCGCCGGGAGCCACCGCTGCCAGGGACATTCGCGCTAGGTAAGTCCCATCCCGGGGGGGGGGCTGGGGGGCGGACCATTTCTCCACCAATTTCAGGGGGCCGAATGCGTTGGCATTCGGCCTCCTGGAGATTTGTGGAGAAATTCTCAGACATCCCTAGAGAATTATCAACAACCTCAGATATGCAGACGATACCACCCTAATGGCAGAAAGCAGAGAGGATCTAAAGAGCCTGTTGTTGAGGGTGAAAGAGGAGAGTGCAAAAGCTGGTTTGAAACTCAACATTAAAAAAACCAAGATTATGGCATCTGGCCCCATCACTCCCTGGCATATAGAAGGGGAAGAAATGGAAGGAGTGACAGATTTTATTTTCTTGGGCTCCGAGATCACCGCAAACAGTGACTGTAGCTATGAAATTAAAAGATGCTTGCTCCTTGGGAGGAAAGCTATGGCAAACCTAGACAACATAGTAAGAAGCAGAGACATCACCTTGCCGACAAAGATTCGTCTAATCAAATCTATGGTTTTCCCAGTAGCAACGTATGGCTGTGAGAGCTGGACTATAAGGAAGGCTGAGCACCGAAGAATTGATGCTTTCAAACTGTGGTGCTGGAGAAGACTGTTACGAGTCCCTGGACTGCAAGGAGTTCAAATCAGTCAATCCTAAAGGAAATCAACCCTGAGTGCTCATTGGAAGACAGATACTGAAGCTGAAGCTCAAATATTTTGACCACCTAATGCGAAGAGAAAACTCCCTGGAAAAGACCCTGATGCTGGGAAAGATTGAAGGCAAAAGAAGGGGATGGCAGAGGATGAGATGGCTAGGTAGCATCACCGATGCAATGAATATGAACTTAAGCACACTCCAGGAGAGAGCGGAGGACAGGAAGGCCTGGCATGCTATGGTCCATGGGGTCACGAGTCAGACACGACTTAACGACTGAACAACAACAACAAATTTTTTGATAGAACCTTAATTTATATTTATTCCAAATTCTTAATACAGCCCTTCTTATATAGTGATTATTAAAATCTACATTCACTTTTATCATACCACAAATAACCATGCCCCCCGTATCTCAATCCATGTCCTTCTAGTTCTAAAAGTCTTCTATTTTTCAACGTTGCCCATTCCTTCATCCACATCAAGCAGCAGGCAGAAAAATAGGTTTTAAAATCTGTTAATCCCAAGCCACCTCTTTCTGTTGCATCTTGTACAATTTTTATTTTGACTCTTGGTTTTTTTGCTTGTCATATAAACTTTGTTATATCACTCTGCCACTGCTTAAAAGGTAAATCCAATGTAATAATGGGTATCATTTGAAACAAAAATAACTTTCTAGGTAATACATTCATTTTGATCATTGCAATTCTTCCCAAAAGTGATAGTTGTAATTTTTCCCATTTTAATAGTTCTTGTTTAATTTCATTCCACACTTTAACATAGTTATTTTGAAAAAGCATACAATTCATATTTGTCAAAAGGACTCCCAAACATTTTACTTTCTTTTCAATTTGGAAGCCAGTCTTATCCATCAATTTTTTTCGTGAACATTCATAGTCTTTATTAACATTTTTGTTTTCTGTTTATTAACTTTGAACCCTGCCACTGCTCCAAATTCTTTTAATTTTTTCATTAAAATTTCAATTCCCTTTAAAGGTTCTTCCAACATAATCACCAAATCATCTGCAAAAGCCCTCATCTTATATTTCTCCTTTTTAATCTTTATTCCTGTAATTCAATCTTCTTGTCTTATATCTCTGTTCAATAATTCTAAAACCAATATAAACTGTAGCGATGACAGTGGGCAACTTTGTCTTGTTCCTCTTTGTATAGAATCATAGAATAATAGGGTTGGAAGTAGGGATGTCAGAGAATTCCGCCACGGATCTCGTTGAGTCCGAATGCCAGGGCATTCGGCCCCCCGAACTCCATGGCGAAATGGCCTGCCACCCCCCCACCCCCCGCAGATCACACCCGGGATGAGACTTACCTGGGGCGGATCTTCCAGGCGGCGGCGGCGGCTCTGGCGGTGGCTCCGGTGGTGGCGACTGCGGTGGCTGGTCTTCTGACCAGCTGCCGCTGCCGCCATTTGCAGTCTTGTTAAAAAAAACAAAAAAACCCCAACGTGATAGGCTACGTAAAAATTTACGTAGCCCATCATTGCTGGGTTTAAAAAAACAAAAACAAAAAACAACATGATAGGCTACGTAAAGATTTACATAGCCTATCATGGCTGGGTTTAACCCCCCCCAAAACTGCGAATGTAAATGGCGGCGGCTACGGCCTCCGCCATTTGCGTTCCTTATTTTGGGCCATCTTAGTCTACGTAAATATTTACGTAGACTAAGATGGTGAAAATAAGGGGAACGCAAATAGCGTAGTGGGCACTATTTGCGTCCCTTTTTGATTTGCTGCTTTAGCCTACATAAATATTTATGTTGGCTAAAACGGCGAATCAAAAAGGGACGCAAATAGCGCCCGCTACGTTATTTGCATTCCCCTTATTTTTGCTGTCATAGTCTACGTAAATATTTATGTAGACTAAGAAGGTCAAAAATACGGAATGCAAATGGCGGTGGCTGTAGCCGCCGCCATTTGTGTATGCAGTTTTTGTTTGTTTTTTTATCCAGAGCCCTCCACGGCTGGAAATCCGGCTGCTGACGGCTCTGGCCTGGGCCTGGCTGGCTGCTCCATAGAGCTGCCATGAAGCACAGCCGGCCATCGAGGATTCCGGGGGGGAGGAACGGAGCCCCTCCCCCCATCGAGGATTCGGGGGGGAGGGACGGAATGCCTCCCCCCCTACCATAAACATAATCCGTGGCAAGGTAAGTACATTTGGTACATCCCTAGCGTACGTGGGGTTTTTATTTTCCCCAGAGCCCTGCGCAGCCAGAAATACGGCTGCGGACGGCTTTGGCGTGGCTGGGCCTGGCTGGCTGCTCCGCGAAGCTGCCTCGGAGCACAGCCAGACATGGAGGATTCCGGGGGAGGGACGGAACACCTCCCCCACCATCATCAACATAATCCGCGGAAAGGTAAGTGACTTTCGTACATCCCTAGTTGGAAGGGGCCTACAAGGCCATCGAGTCCAACCCCCTGCTGAGTGCAGGAATCCAAGTCAGAGCATCCCTGACAGATGGCTGTCCAGCCTCGTCTTGAATAGGGATGGCGGAGAATTTCTCCCCAAAACTTCGGGGGGCCGAGCGCCAACGTGTTCGGCCCCCCGAACAAGTTTCGGGGAGAAATCCTCCGCCCCCCGCCCCCCCCGGGACAGGACTTACCTTTACCGAATGTCCCTCCCGGTGGCTGGTCCGGCCGGCGGTTCGGCGGGTGTTCGAGCAAGGCGGGAGCGGCAGCCGGTCTTTCGACCGGCTGCCGCCGCCGCAATTGCAATGAAAGGAAAAAAAAAAACAACGCCCCCTGATAGGCTACGTGACGATTCACGTAGCCTATCACGGCTAGATTTGCAAAGTCAGCCGTGATAGGCTACGTGAATCATCACGTAGCCTATCACGGGTGACTTAAAAAAAAAAAAAAAAAAAGAGTGTACGGATAATGGCGGCCCCCATAGGGAGCCGCCATTCCCGTTCCTTATTTGGTCACTGTAGTGTACGTAAATGTTTACGTAGACTACGGCGAAAATAAGGGCAACGCAAATAGCACTGCCCTTATCAGAGGGCGTTTTTTTTTTTTTTTACTTTCGTGTTCGCGGCCGGGCGAGGCGAGGCGCCTCCTCCCCGGCCTGAATTTCGGCCAGGCGAGGCGGGAAGCCTTCCCCCCCGGCCTGAACTTCGCGGGGGGACCAGCGAAGCGCCTCCCCCCCACCGCGAACGGCCTTCGACGACAGGTAAGTGACTTTCGTCCACCCCTAGTCTTGAACGCCTCCAGTGTGGGAGAGCCCACTACCTCCCTGGGTAATTGGTTCCATTGTCGTATTGCTCTAACAATCGGGAAGTTTTTCTTGATTTTTAGCCGGAATCTGGCTTCCTGTAACTTGAGCTCATAATTCCGCATCCTGCACTCTGGGATGATCGAGAAGAGATCCTGGCCTTCCTCTCTGTGACAACCTTTCAACTACTTGAAGAGTGCTATCGTATCTCCCCTCAGTCTTCTCTTCTCAAGGCTAAACATGCCCATTTCTTTCAGTCTCTCTTCATAGGGCTTTGTTTCCATTCCCCTGATCATCTTTGTTGCCCTCCTCTGAACCCTCTCCAGCTTGTCTTCATCCTTCTTAAAGTGCGGTGCCCAGAACTGGACACAGTACTCCAGATGAGGCCTAACCAGTGCTGAGTGTCCAGTTCTGGGCACCGCACTTTAAGAAGGATGCAGACAAGCTGGAGGGGAACTAGCACTTCCCGGGATTTGATCCTCATACAAACTCCTGTAATATTTTCTTGACCCTTTCTGCTAAAATTGTTGCAAATACCTTATAGTCATTGTTTAATAATGAGATTGGTCTGTAGTTTTTTGTCGAGGTTAAATCCTGTCCTTGTTTAGGTATTAATGTTAGATATGCTGTTTTCCATGTTTCTGGTATCTCCCCCTTTTCTAAAATACTGTTCATCATATTTTTCCACGGTTGTAAAATTTCTTCTTCACACTTCTTATAATATAATCCTGATATTCCATCTGGTCCCATAGTTTTTACCAATTTATTTATTTTTATTGCTTCCACCATTTCATGTACTGTTATTGGGCCATTCATCATTTGTTTTTGTTCCTTAGTAATTTTTGGTAAATTTTGTTTATGAATATATTTATCCATTAATTCTGGGGAGATATCCTGTCCTTTATACAAATTTGAATAATATTGATAAAAGGCTTTCTGAATTGCCACATTATCGTTTAATTTTAATCCACTTTCACTTATTTTCACAATTGTTTTCTTTTTCCTTTTTAAGTTTATAGGCCAACCATCTTCCTGGTTTATTAGCAAATTCAAAATTCCTTTGTTTTACAAAGTTTAATTTTTTTTGCATATTCTGAACTGTTAAGATCAACAAATGTTGTTGGAGTAATTTAATCTGTTGGAGGACACTTGCCTTTCCTGTTTTTTTCTTTAGGAATTCTTCTTTCTCCTTTATCTGCTTTAGAATATGTTGTACCTTCTCTTCTTTTTCAGTTGCGTGTTTTGTTGCATAAAATAACCTCTCATATAGGCCTTACTTGCATCACATATTGTTCAGATATTTGTTCCCTTGTCCAGATTCAATTCAAAAAATTCTCTCAATTTCTTTTTAGTGTCATCTAGGGATGGTGGAGAATTCTGCCACGGACTCCAATGAGGATGGATTCTTTAGAATCTGGCCCCCCAGAATCTGTGGCAGAATGGACCAACCCCCATCCGCCACCCCACGGAGTTCGCCCTGACGGACCCTACCTGCCACTGGCTGGGTCCAAGTCCATCCACTGAGTCCGCAGCCGTCCGCTGCCGGTCTGTGGATGCAAATGGCGTCCAGCTTAGCAGATGCCATTTGCGTCCCTGATCTTTTCATGATAGGCTACGTAAATCTTTACGTAGCCTATCAAGGCAAAGAGCAGGGACACAAATAGCATCCACTATGCCATTTGCGTCCTTGCTCTTTGCTGTGATAGACTATGTAAAGATTTATGTAGCCTATCATGAAAAGAGCAGGGACACATATGGCGTCCGTTATGCTGAACTGGCAGCGGGTGGAAGTCCAGCTATGAATGGACCCGGCCGGCGGCTCTGCAGACTCGCTGTGGAGTGGAGCTGGCCAGGGAGGATTCCGGGGGGAGGAACGGATCACCTCCCCCCCCATGGACCCCCAGGCAGACTGGTGAGTGGGGTTTGTACACCACTAGTGTCATCCACCATACTTTTATTTTGAAATATAATTTCATTCAATCTCCATCTAAAGGTAGTGCTTCTTTTCACATATGACATAGATATAGGGTTATGGTCTGAAAATGATCTTGGTAGAACTTGTATTTTGCCAATATTTGTAGCAAGCTCTTTAGTTGTCAAAATCATATCAAATCTTGAAGAAGATTTATGTCTTTCTGAAACATATGTATATTCTTTTGAGTTTCCATTTTTATCTCTCCATACATCTACTAAAGCCAAATTGTCCATCAATTCAAAAAAAACTTTTAGGTAATTTCCCTTGATTACGCTTTATTTTTTTCTCCGATATTCTATCAATTTGAGGTGCAAATATTACTCTCATTCCTAAACCAGGCAAGGATCATACCTATTGTGCTAACTATCGACCTATATCATTAATTAATGCAGATATCAAAATACTAACAGCAATCTTGGCCAATAGATTACAACAAGTCATGGCCACATTGGTTAGACCAGACCAGATGGGAATTAATAAAAATAGACAGGGGGCTGATAATCTCAGATTAGTTGTTGATCTAGTTGCTTTAAACTCTGAAAGAACTGACCAGACAGCCATCATTTCCTTGGAAGCAGAAAAGGCCGTTGCTTTGACAACATTCATTGGAAATTTATTTTTACTACATTGACTAATTTTGGTTTTCTTATAGAATTTTTGAAATGGATTAAAATCTTATACTCAGCTCCAAGAGCAAGGGTAACAACTAACGGTTTATTTTTAGCTTTTTTGTTTTTTTTACTTGGGCAGGGCACCAGACAAGGTTGTCCACTTTCCCTGTTGATATTCAACTTATATTTGGAACCCCTGACATGTGCTACTAGACAAAAGTGTGCATGGATTTGTCCATTTTGGTTTAGAACTTAAAATTAGCCCTTATGCTGATGATCTTTTGTTGTTTATCTTGAGACTCCAGTCATCAGTTCCAGCTTCGATGAAATTGAATACCTTTGGTGAATTGTCTGGCTATTCAATTAACTGGTCAAAGCTGGAAATAATGTTAATTGGAGATAGGGTATACTCTAGTGTATTAGCCAACTGGCAATTTTGATAGTGCCCACAGTTTATTACTTACTAGGGAATAATTGTCCCTAGAGATATATCTCAAATGATTAGGTTAAATTTAAACAAGTTGATAATGATATTTCACGATATATAGATAGATGGGCATCTTTAAAGTCGAGTTATGGGGTAAGGTGAATACATTTAAGATGAATACCATACCTCAAAGTATTTATGTTATATGTGGAATCCCTATACTTATACCGGACAAATATTTCTAAAAACTTAATGCTTTGAAAAAGAATGCAACTTCCAATTAATGAATATGGGTTCAGTTTTCCGGATCTAGCTATGTACCATTGGGCTTATTTGCTGACCTCTACTAAATTTTGGTCTTTTCCACTCAGATTAGATTTTCCAGCTTGGTCAGTGTTGGAATCTTCTTGTCTGGAGCCTCTCTTTAAATGGATGGCATTAGGTTCTCAGCATATTAAGGTAGACAGAGCTCCTCCCACAATTTTGGCAGTTAGAGAAGTGTGGCATATAATGTCATGTCAATTACAGTTTGACCCATTTTCCCATGCTAAATTGACTTTATGGGGAAATCCAGATTTAAGAATTGGCAAGAAAATATTTTCATGGTGGACCTCGACAGATAAAATGATCTTTACCCTGGATCAATTAGTGCGGGATGATGATGAGTTTTTGTTATTTTCAATGTTGTGAGATCAATTTGATTTGCCTGCTACAGTGGAATGGCAGTACTTGCAATTAAAACATTTGTTGGTAGCTAGATTCTGTCCTGCTGCTTTTACTGCTTCGCAGTCTCCTTTGCTACTGGAAATACTTATTGAAACTGATCAGATATATCGATCTACAATGCATGTTTAAAAATATTTATTATCAATGAATAAATGATACAAGTGGTTTACAGCAGGAATGGAACAGGGAATTGGAACATCCTATTTTGTTTAATCAATGGACCGTCATCTTGGAGACTGTATCGGGCATCTCAGCAGATCTTGGGTTACTCCTTATCCAGCAAAAACTTTTGTTTTGGGTCTATTGGATGCCACAACATCTTTTAAATAAAGGTTTGTCAAATTTGGCTAATTGTTGGAGGTGTAATGCAGTCAATGCTTCTCTTATTCATATGTTTTGGAAATGCCCAATGGTTGCTTCTTTTTGAGAGGATGTTAATATATGGATAAATGTTGTATTGGAAAGCTCTTTAATATTTACTGATGTAAATGTTCTTTTAAATTACTTACCTGCTTCCTGGAATGTAACACAAGGTCACCATAAATGGATTTTTCATGCCCTTTGGGTTGCTAAAAGAGTGATACTATGATACTGGAAGGATAAAAGCTCACTGCCTATAATGCAATAGACTGAAGACTTAACAATGCTAGCAACATTGGAAAGAGCGGTATATAGATGTAACTTGCAAAAGGACTTATTTGTGGATATCTGGTCTGCTTTTACTGAAGTTTATGTGTAACCTATTCTCCCCCCCTTTTTTTTCTTTCTAGAATATTGTAATATTTGAAACTGAGGATTTTAGAATATTTTGGTTTTTTTTCTGTTTTTGTGGTTTTGTTATGTTTTCTGTTTGTTTAGTTTTGTTAAAATTCACAATAAAATTGAAAAAAAAAAGATTTTTAAAAATGCATGGACTTTGACTACAGGTTGTGTCTGAGTTCATGTCTGGTCCCAAAGGGGCAAACTGGGTAAATCTTGATCAACAACGTATTGAAATGAATTTATCATACAACCCCCATGAGCAGACCCCCTGAACGGCTCCACCCTTCAGATCACATGTGGTTAGCCTCACCCTCTGGCATCCATGCATACCGTGTGGACTAGGGATGCTGGAGAAATTTGAGATGGATTAAAATGAGCTTGGATTTCTAAGAATCCAACCTGTGGAATCTACTGCAGAGCACCTCCCCCAAGCCATGCAGAGTCTGTGGACATTTGGATGATTTTTTTTAACTTCCCCAAAATTTACACATATAAATCTGTATAAAAGGGAGGTTTCTGCTGAGGAAACATTGAATGGAAAATGGGGCGCAGTACAATAAATGTTAAATACTGAGGTAAATTATGTAAATACTTACATAAATACTTACGTAATTATTCCCATATTTTTCTGCATGATGAAAAAAATATATTCATGCCCATCTGTGGGCAGATGATGGAATGAAAGGTGCCTGACAATCCGCAAAACACAGACGGAACAGATTTTACACAGTCCATATATCGCTGGTGTGGACACCTGCAGAGAGCGGGGCTTTGCAGGTAGGGATGTAAAGATTGTATAAAATCTGCTCTGTCAGTGTTTTGAGGATTCTTAGGTGCCATTCATTCCATCATCTGCCCAGTGAGGGCATCAGATATTTTGTTTACAACTTTGTGCAAATTTGCATTGCAAAAATGTAGGGATGGACGAAAGTCCCTTACCTCATCCCGCAGCTTGCTTCGTGGTGGGGGGGAGGCGCTCCATCCCTCTCCCCGAAATTCTGGGTGGGGGGAGGCACCCCATCCCTCCCTGCCGAAATTCTGGCCAGGGGGGAGGCACCCCGTCCCTCCGGCTGCAAATCCTCCTGCCTGGCTGGGATGCAAATGGCAGTGGCTGTAGCCACCGCCGTTTGCGTCCCTGCAGTCAGCCATGATAGGCTACGTAAATCCTTATGTAGCCTATCACGGCTGACTTTGGGGGAAAAAAAAGCACGTATGCAAATGGCGGCGCCCATGGGCGCTGCCATTTGCATTCCTTATTTGGGCACGTGTAGTCTACAAAAACATTTATGTAGAGTATGGCGAAAATAAGGGCAATGCTATTTGCATTGCCGTTATTTTCGCTGTAGTCTACGTAAATGTTTACATAGACTACACATGCCCAAATAAGGAATGCAAATGGCAGCGCTCATGGGCGCCGCCATTTGCGTACTCGCTTTCCCCCCCCCCAAAGTCAGCCGTGATAGGCTACGTAAGGATTTATGTAGCCTATCACGGTGTTTTTTGAAAATCTAGCCGTGATAGGCTACGTAAATCTTTATGTAGCCTATCATGTTTGCTTGTGTGTGTGTTTTTTTTTACTTGGAAATGGCGGTGGCGGCAGCCAGTCGGAAGACCGGCCGCCGCCGCTGAACCGCCGCCGAACCACCACCGGGAGCCGCCAGCGCCAGGGACATTCGGCAAAGGTAAGTCCCATTCCGGGGGGGCCGGGGGGTGGACCGTTTCTCCACCAATTTTGGGGGGCTGAATGCGTTGGCATTCGGCCTCCCGGAGATTCGTGGAGAAATTCTCCGACATCCCTACAAAAATGCACAAATCTCCCCACCCCAAATGTGCATTTTCACGTTGTAGCCTATGGGGAAAATGAACATATTTGTGGTGCAGTTTTTATGTTGCAGATTTTTCTACAACAAAACTTGGGCAAAATTTGGGAAAGTTAGAAAAACAGTCCACAAGTTCACAGAATCCGCCAGACAGGGGGAAAGCCAGTCATCTCTGGAGTTCGCAGGGTGTATTCATGAAGATCCAAACTCATTCAGTTCCATTGTGGATTTCTCCAACAACAACCCTATTTACAGGTGCAGGGGATTCCACATGAGAAGGATTGCACAGGGTTCCAGCCAATGTAGAAGACTGGTCATGTACAACGATATGTGCAAATGCCCCCTTTCTGCAGACATTCATACTGTACATGTAGATGCCAGGGGAGAAGTTAATCAGCGCACATGACTAGGGATGTCATGGATGCCTGACTGGGTCTGGGAGTCCATGCCCCCCTGCAACCCCTGGACCATGCCTGCTGAGACCCTGCCCTCACTTGCCCCCAGTTGTGCCCTCCTGGACTCACCTTGGGCCCACCCAGTGAGTGTCCAGGATTCCCCCCCCCATTTTTTTACAAAGGGAAAAAAATCCTAACCAACAGAGATGACTTAGTGGATAAGGTAGCAGTTACGGGAACTCTGGGGGAAAATGAGCATGTTATACTAGAGTTCTTGGTTGTAAAGGAAGCAAAAGCCAAGTGTAGCTAACCACATACCCTGGATTTTAGGAAAGCCGATTTTAATAAACACAGAACAATGGTAAGTAAGGTCCCATGACAAGTGACTCTAATGAGAAAAGGAGTCCAAGATGGGTGGGCATTTTAAAAAAAGGGAATTCTCAAGGCACAATTACAAATCATTCCAACAAGAAAAAAAGGTGGAAGACAACAGAAAAAGCCAATGTGGCTTCACAAAAAGCTTAGAGATGACCTGAAAACAAAAAAAGCACACAGAGAGGAAGTAGAAGGAAGGCCAAGCTACCAAGGAAGAGTGCAGGCAGGTAGCAGAGAATTGCAGGGATGGCATCAGGAAGGCTAAAGCTGAGAATGAGCTGAGGTTAGCGAGGGATGCTCAAAGCAACAAAAAGGCTTTCTTCAGATACATGCATAGTAAATGACAGAGGAAAGAAATGGTGGTTCAGCTACTAAATAAGGATGGTAAAATGATAAGAGAAGACAAGGAAAAGGCAGAAGTGCTCAATTCCTAATTTGGCTCAGTCTTCTCCCGAAAGAGGGTCTATGAGTCCCCTGGCAAAAACAAAGTACAGGCTGAAGGGGCAGGATTGCAGCTTGAGATCGATAGGAATATGGTCAAGGTACACCTAATTACTTTGAATGAGTTCAAATTAGGGATGTACGAAAGTGACTTACCTTTCCGCGGATTATGTTGATGGTGGGGGGAAGGCGTTCCGTCCCTCCCCCTGGAATCCTGGCCGGGGGGGAGGTGCTCCATTCCTCCCCCTCGGAATCCTGGCCGGCTGGCTGTGCTCCACAGCGATTCTGCGGAGCTGCCGGCCGGCTCCGCCAGCAGCCGGACATCCGGCCACTGGCTAGCAGGGATGCAAATGGCGGCGGCCGTAGCCACCGCCGTTTGTGTCCCTGCAGTCGGCCGTGATAGGCTACATAAATGTTTACGTAGCCTATCACGGCTGATTTAAAACAAAAACCAAAAAAAGTGCATACGCAAATGGCGGCGGCCATGGCCGCCGCCATTTGCGTATGCGCTTTTTTTTTAAAGTCAGCCGTGATAGGCTACGTAAAGATTTACGTAGCCTATCACGGTGTTTTTTAAAAATCTAGCCATGATAGGCTATGTAAATCTTTACGTAGCCTATCACTTTTTTGTTTGTTTGTTTGTTTTTTAACCTGGAAATGGCAGCGGCAGCAGCCGGTTGGAAGACTGGCTGCCACCGCTGCCAGAGCCGCCGCCAGAGTCGCCGCCACCAGGAAGATCCACCCAAGGTAAGTCTCATCCCGGGGGGGTGGCAGGCCGTTCTGCCACCATTTTCGGGGGGCCGAATGCGCTGGCATTCGGCCTCCCTGAGATCTGTGGGGGAACGTTCGTACATCCCTAGTTCAAATCTCCAGGGCCAGATGAATTGCACCCTAGAGTAATAAAGGAACTGGCAGAAGAACTCTCAGAACTGCTGTCTATTCTCTTTGAGAAATCATGGAGGATGTGTGAAGGGCCAGATGACTGGAGGAGGGCTAATGTTGTCCCTATCTTCAAAAAGAGCAAAAAGGAAGAACCTGGGAATTACAGACCAGTCAGTCTGACATCAATCCCTGGGAATATTCTGGAGCAGGTGATAAAGCAACCCATCTGTAAGCACCTTGAAAACAATGCAGTGATTACTCAAAGCCAACATGGATTTGTCAAGAACAAATCCTGCCAGACGAATCTGATCTCATTTTTTGATAGGGATGTCAGAGAATTCCGCCATGGATCTTGGTGAGGCTGAATGCCAGTGCATTCGGCCCCCTGAAATCCGTGGCAGAACGAAGCCCCCGCCCTCCCAACCCAAGAAAGGCATGCGAAATGGAGCACTTACCTGCTGCCATCCACGCTGACTTGCAAATGGCGGCAGCGTTGCGGCCGCCATTTGCTTCCTCAACAAAAGGGGAATGCAAATAGCGTAGTGGGCGCTATTTGTGTTCCTTTTCTTTTTCGCTGTAATAGCTTATGTAAATATTTATGTAGGCTAAAACAGCGAAAAAAAGGGAATGCAAATTGCGACTGCCGTAGCCGCCATTTGCATATGCTGTTTTTTGTTTTTTGTTTTGCCTGCACGCCGCCCAGCAGCCAGATGTTCACCCCAGCCGGTGGCTCTGCGGAATCTCTGTGGAGCGGAGCCGGCTAGATTAGGATTTCGGGGGGAGGTGCGGAGCGCCTCCCCCCCCACCATGAATCACCCTGTCGAAAAGGTAAGTGACTTTCGCACATCCCTATTTTTTGATCAGGTAACCACCCTTGTAGACTGTGGGAATGCGGTGGACATAATATACCTCAATTGCAGCAAAGCTTTTGACAAAGTGCCCCATGATATCCTGATGAGCAAACTAGCTCAAAGTGGGCTAGATGAAACAACTGTCAGATGGATCCACAGTTGGCTGCAGAACCAGACTCAAAGAGTGCTTATCTTCTCAAACTGGGGAGAAGTAACGAGTGGGGTACCGCAGGGCTCAGTCCTGGGCCCAGTGCTCTTCAACATTTTTATTAGGGATGGCAGAGAATTCCGCCACAGTCTCCAATGAGGCCAGATTCTTAGAATCCAGCCCCCCCAGAGACCACAGCAGAATGAAAGACTCACCTCTGCCACCTGGGGGAATCTGCACTGGCCGGATCCTACCTGCCACTGGGCAGAAAACAACAGCATGACATTTAATAGGGATAAATGCCACGTTCTGCACCTAGGAAAAAGAAACCAAATGCACTGTTACAAGATGGGGGATATGTGTCTCAACAACACTACAAGTGAGAAGGATCTTGGAATTGTTGTAGATCACAAGCTGAATATGAGCCACCAATGTGATGTGGCTGCAAAAAAGACAAAGCCTCTTTTGGGCTGCATTCATAGAAGCATCGCTTCCAAATCCCGGGAAGTACAAGTTCCCCTCTACTCAGCACTGGTTAGGCCTCATCTGGAGTACTGTGTCCAGTTCTGGGCACCACATTTTAAGAACGATGCAGACAAACTGGAGAGGGTTCAGAGGAGGGCAACAAAGATGATCAGGGGACTGGAAACAAAGCCCTATGAGGATAGACTGAAAGAACCTGGCATGTTTAGCCTTGAGAAGAGAAGACTGAGGGGAGATAGGATAGCACTCTTCAAGTATTTGAAAGGTTGTCACAGAGGGGAAAGCCAGGATCTCTTCTTGATCATCTCAGAGTGCAGGACACGGAACAATGAGCTCAAGTTACAGGAAGCCAGATTCCGGCTGAACATCAGGAAAAACGTTCTGACCATTAGAACAAAATGACAATAGAGCCAATGACCTAGGGATGTGGTGGGCTCTCCCACACTGGAGGCATTCAAGATGAGGCTGGACATAGGGATGTTGGAGAATTTCTCCACGAATCTCCGGGAGGCCGAATGCCAATGCATTCGGACCCCCGAAATCGATGGGGAAATTCTCCGACACCCCCCCGGCCCCCCGGATGGGACTTACCTCGTGCGAATGTCCCTTGCGGCAGCAGGTCCCGGCGGTGGTTTGGCGGCGGTTCAGCGGCGGCGGCGGCCAGTCTTCCGGCTGGCTGCCGCCGCCGCCATTTCCAAGTAAAGTAAAAAACAAAAACAAAAAAAGTGATAGGCTACGTAAAGATTTACGTAGCGTATCACAGCTAGATTTTCAAAGTCAGCTGTGATAGGCTACGTAAGTCTTTACGTAGCCTATCACGGCTGACTTTGAAAGAAAAAAAGCACGTATTGTGTTCCTTATTTGGGCACGGGTAGTCTACGTAAAAATTTACGTAGACTATGGCGAAAATAAGGGCAACACAAATAGCCTTGCCCTTATTTTCGCTGTAGTCTACATAAATCTTTATGTAGACTACCCGTGCCCAAATAAGGAACACAATACGTGCTTTTTTTTTTTTTTCAAAGTCAGCCATGATAGGCTACATAAAGATTTACATAGCCTATCATGGCTGACTTTGAAAATCTAGCCATGATAGGCTACGTAAATCTTTACATAGCCTATCACATTTTTTTTTTACTTTACTTTTTTCTTTCGCGGCCGGAGAGGCGGGGCACTCCCCCCGGCCAGAATTTCGGCAGGGCAGGATGGGGTGCCTCCCCACCTGACAAGAATTTCGGGGGGAGAAACAGAGCGCCTCCCCCCCCGAAAAAAGCTGCGGGACCAGGTAAGGGACTTTCGTCCATCCCTAGCTGGACAGCCATCTGTCAGGGATGCTTTGACTTAGATTCCTGCATTGAGCAGGGAGTTGGACTTGATGACCTTATAGGACCCTTCCAGCCCTACTATTCTGTGATTCTATAAGGGAGAATCTTACATCGTGCAGGGCTCCAAGGATTGGCATGGTCATTTTAAAAGGGTTTTTCTTTCTTTAAAACAGAGTTGCTTTAAACAAATAGTTTATATCTCAGGCACACCTGAGACAGCTTTCATTTTGGAAAGACCCCACAAGTAAGTGTTTTTGCTGAAAGTAATTACTGCACCACAGCGGAGAGTTTTGGGGAACAGAGGAGAAGGATTTCAATTTTAAAAGAACACCCACAAGGCGGTAAGCACAATCTCCGGTGTAAGGTTTCCCTCTTCACTGTGGGTTATGGAAAAAACTGCACATATTTAAATAAGCACATTTTTTAAAACTCCCTTTTTTTGTTAAAAAGGAAAAAGGTGGAAAAATGCTGGGCACTCGCCGGACAGGCCTGGGTTGAGTGCGGGTGATTTGCCGAGCTTGTGGGGGCTCGAGCGCGGGCCCAGGGTGAGGGGCCGAGCTGGGCAGCACTTCAGCAGGAGCCCAGAGAAGAGAGAACCTGAGCTGGAGTGGGCTCACACATCCCTACACGTGACATCAGAGGTGCAGCCCCACTTGCTTCTTGTGTGCGGCTTTAACCAGTTTTGAGAACAGCTGAAGGTCACCCAGTGAAACTGATTGGCAGTAGATTCAAGTCCGACAAAAGGAAGCATTTTGCTACCTTTCACATTCTTTTTAGCTTGTCCTGCTATTAACAGGTTTGGCAAGAAACCCTGGAGAGGATAAAAGATATGACCGGCTGTAACAATCTGCTGCATGCTCACACCTTTGATTTCTTCCTGACTGTGAGGCCGGAGGGGCTCCAGAGCTAAGGAGTTATACTGTGTGAGAGAAAAACAGTTTTACAAACTTCCCAGTCTGTGACAGCCAACGGCTTACCCAGTGACTCCTTGACGCATGAATGGTAGGTAGCAAGGGTAGTAAGACAGACTCTGAGACACTAAAGCACTTGACTGCCCCGCCCCAAGTATAAATCCACATTTTTTTTCTGAAAAATGTAAAATAAAGAGACGTAGAGAAAGAGGGCATTCATTCAAAGTAACAGGGTAATAGTGCCTACCTGCTCCTTTTCACATAGAAATCCTAACATCATTCTCGTGTGTTACGCACAAGGTGAAATGTCCTAGAAGTCACAGCGTGTTTACTGACGTCTGTGATCTTGGGTATGGTTTCATCACAGAAATCACCACAGCCACCATCCATGTGTCACTGGTACAGGAGGAGTTGAAATAAATGCACAACCTACATTTTATAAAAAATGAGCTAAGGTAGGAACAGCAGCAGACAGGTTTGTGGGAAAATGAGTTGTATCCGTACCGGGAATGGGGCAGTGGCACAGTAGTGGAGCACCTGCTTGGCATCCAAAAGGTCCCAATTTCAATCCCAGGCATCTCCAGGTAGGGCTTGAAAAATTCAGGAAAAGCAGTTCTCCTGAAGCCCTGGAGAAGTGCTGCCAGTCAGTGTTGACAGTACTGGGCTTGATAGACCATTGCTCTGACTGCGTATAAGGCAGCTTCCTATATTCCTGTGTTTCTACTGGAACACAGTAGAACATGACTACTGGAACATGACCACTGACAAGGTTTATGGTCATGGGCACCAGTGTGCCTGCAGACACCTCTCATTATTTCATTTCTTAAGATTTTAAAATTATTATTATTATAAATTATATTAATAACAACAACAGCAACAACAACAACAACACAGGGAAGTTCGTATGCTGTACATTGAAGTCCTGCCCTCCACTGCCATCTTTATTTTGGGCTCCAAAGAATGGTTTCATGTTCTGGAGCTCAGACTCCATCTCTGCCTCATACTGAGGTTCTTAGACACATTATTTTTTCTTTCCATCTCCCCAGCTTGATTTCTGGGGAATGAGTACCATGCTTACCAATGGCAGCCACTTCATGGATGTGCAAGCCCTCCAAGGCAACCATTTTGTGAGAGTGCCCATGGCACTCTCAACATTCCAAATGTGCCCACCAACCCAAAAAGGCTGGAGAACCCTGGGTAACACACACACACACACACACACACACACACACTTTTGTAATTTTATTACTTTTACATACCAGAGAAGAAAGTCATGCAATGCATAACTTAGGGATGGATGAAAGTCCCTTACCTGGTCCCGCAGCTTGCTTCGCAGTGGGGGGGAGGCGCTCCATCCCTCCCCCCAAAATTCTGGGTGGGGTGGGAGGCGCCTCATTCCTCCCTGCCGAAATTCTGGCCAGGGAGGAGTCGCCCCGTCCCTCCGGCCGAAATTCTGGCCGGGGGGGAGGTGCCCCGTCCCTCCGGCGGCGAATCTCGTCTCCTGCCGGGACACAAATGGTGGCGGCCGTAGCCGCCACCGTTTGCGTCCCTGCAGTCAGCCGTGATAGGCTACATAAACGTTTACATAGGCTATCACGTTGTTTTTTGACAATCTAGCCGTGAAATCTTTACGTAGCCTATCACGTTTGTTGTTTGTTTGTTTGTTTGTTTTACTTGGAAATGGTGGCGGCAGCAGCTGGTCGGAAGACCGGCCGCTGCCACCGCCGCCGCCGCCAAACCACCGCCGGGAGCTGCCACCGCCAGGGACATTCGACAAAGGTAAGTCCCATCCCGGGGGGGGGGCTGGGGGGGCGGACCGCTTCTCCACCAAATTCAGGGGGCCGAATGTGTTGGCATTCGGCCTCCCGGAGATTCGTGGAGAAATTCTCCGATATCCCTAGCATAACTATGGAATTGTTTTAGATGGCTTTAAAAAGAGGGTAGACACCTTCATGGACATCAGTGCCTATCCATAGCTGTTTGTCACAATAGCTGAGACAGTGTGTCTCCAAATACCAGTTGCAGGGGCATGCCACTGAGGGAGGGACACTGCCACCATAACCAGTTTGTGGGCTCCCCAGAAATACCTGGTTGGTCAGTGTCTGAAAGAGGTTCCTGGGGAGGGGTCATAGCTCAGTGTGATAGTGCACGTGCTTGGCATGCAGAAGATCCCAGCTTTGATTCCTGGCATCTCCAGGTAAGGCTGGGAAAGAATCCTGCCTGAAACCCTGGAGAGCCACTGCCAGTCGGAGTCGACAATACTGGGCTAGATGGACCAAGGGTCTGAATCAGTATAAGGCAGCTTCCTATGCTTCTCTGTTCCTGGACTTGGCTACAGACCTTTGGTCTGATGCAGCAGTGTCCTTCCTTATCTCACTTACCTCATACTTGTTTGGATATGATGGCACACATTTAATTCAACCAGAAGGCAGGGGATGAAGAGCTTGGCTATATTTATCACTGTTAAGGTGGCACAAAATCACTGTTTGCTTCTGTTTATGAATATTCTCCTAGGGTTGGAATGAAGAGCGTAACATCCCCTTTCTCCCATGCATTTTGCCTTCACTCTGTCAGACTTCAGCTAGAAATGTATTGTATTTGTATTATAATGCTTTTCAACATCTGCAGTTCAGCTCATTATTCTGAAAGCCTGAATACATTATGTGTAATGAGGAGTCTAAATATGATACTTCTCATTTTTTTTGCATTGTTCAACTATGCTTGTGACTAGGCATACCAGATGTCTTCATAGAAGGTGCTCCAGTATCCTCAAAGATTATGTGACAAATATTCACCCCAGAATCCTTTGCATCTCACAAGACTCTGGCACCAACCTGCATAATAGCCTGCCTTGCAAATATTTATCCAAAATTTATGTATGTATGTATTTAAAATATTTCTGGGCTGCCTTTCAGGTCAGAAGCCCTCCCAAGGCAGCTTATAGCAATACACAATAACAGTTAAAATATTAAAAGTGATAAAAATATAAAAACAATAAAAACAACAATAAAAGTCAACAATAAAACCAGCAACAATGTTAACAGCAGTAACAGCAACGCTAGCAGTCATATTGTGGGAAGGCCAAGGTAAAATAATATGTTTTTAAGGCCTTCTTAAAAGTCTGCAATGACCGAGCATGGTGGACCTCTGATTGCAGCTCGTTCCAAAGGGCCACTGCAGAGAAGGCCGTCTCATGTGTGATCACCCACCTGACTGCTCTTACAGGTGGGCAAATGAGTCTCTTCCTGATCTTAAAGTGCAGGCAGGCTGATGTGGGTGAAAGTGGTCATTCAAGTAACTTGGTTCCAAACTGCTTAAGGCTTTAAAGGTCAAAACCAGCACTTTGAATTGTGCTCGGAAACACACTGGAATTATTTGGTTTTTCACATTTTTTTCTTATATGTGTATATCTCTCCCATAAGTTTACAATATTCATAGAGAAAGAAACGATATATTAAAATGTATCATCATATGGAATTTGAATCAGTTTGATTATAATGAAGCATTCTAACAGAAGCATTTGTCAAATGCTGTGACATTTGACTGACATTTGACTGAAGCTTTCACTGACCTAGGAACCTGTTATGGGAAAGATGAAATTTTCCCAGCTGAACTCAGGAAAGGAGCAAAATGTGTTTCAGATAAAGAGGTTGGGAAAAGGAAGAATAATTGCTAAACAATGTACGTGTTCAAGTTATGATCCAAATGAAATATTGTAAAAAGTAAAGGACCTACAAAAGAGAAGCAGGTGAAAGGTGAACTTCCTGTTTTGAAAGGAAGTGTAGTTCAGAAAAGCTGACAGGTAATGAAATAAATATGTTACTTCCCAAAAGTATAGCTAAGAACTTTGAGAAAAATAATATGTAATTGTTAGAGAAATTCTGCAGCAGATTCCACAGGTCAGATTCTTAGAAATCCGAGCTCATTTTAGCCCATCTCGAATTTCTCCAGCATCCCTAGACCCTGATGCTGGGAAAGACTGAAGGCAAAGGGAGAAGGGGACAGGAGAGGATGAGATGGCTAGATAGCATCACCGATGCAATGAATATGGACTTGAGCACACTCCGGGAGAGAGCGCAGGACAGGAAGGCCAGGCGTGCTATGGTCCATGGGATCACAAAGAGTCGGACACGACTGAACGACTGAACAACAATACATCCAAGATGGTGCTGTCCATTCAGTATAGTGTTTGGTGAGCAACTTTACTGACTCTACTGGCTTTGCTCTCTACTCTCTCTCACTATAGCCTTCATTGCCGCCCCCATAGGAAGATCTTTACACTCACATTGCTCTGTGTGCTTCAGTCTTCCTGTTGTTGCTGAAGTATTTCCACCCACACATCTCTTCCGGGTGGAGGGGAGTAATTTTGCCCCAGAGATGTTAGTGAGTGATCTCTTTTTCATTGGCAGATATTTGCACCTGTTTGTGCTAGGAACAAAAATAGGCACAACAGCAATTTGCATTCAGTGAGAATCTGGTAACATGAATGGAAGTGGCACAGCCCAGCGTCATTTTCCCTACAGTCTTCAGGAGACAGTTTCACAGCCCTGCATGTGGTAATGTGGGAACAAATGCTCAGCACATTATTGTCGTAACACACAAATGGTGAGCAATAACGTGTGACAAGCCAGCTGTCATCTTTCCAAAAATACTCACTGTCTAACAACTATAACACTCACCATTGCTGCCGCTGCTTCTACTGCTGTTTCAAACCAGGGGGAGGAATTCTGCTCAGGGCCATTTTGACAGGGTGATAGCTGTTGCACCGACAGATGGGGTTTTTTTGCACTAGAATGTTCAGATGGTTTAAAGACATGTGCTCGTGTTTTTGAAGAGGCAGTGCTAAACAATCTGTGGTGCATCTGGTGTTCATATCCAGGTTTGAAGGGCTTCCTCCTCAACCGCATCCAGGAGTAGGCTGGTGAGCTAAAACAGGTGAACAAGAAGGAGGTTGAAAAAGTTGGTGCCTTGAAAAACCTCTCCACCCCCCACCCTCCAGCCCCTGTAGGTTGAGCAGCACACAACTTCCATCATGCAGAAGGCACAAGCTACATTTGTTCCACCAATTAATACAGTCAGACAGTGTCAATAGGATTTATTCTGGTTGTGTTGTTATATTGTGGTTTTAATGCGTTTATATTTTATATTGTTTTATCCTGTGCTTTTTGGGTTTAATTTTTGTGAACCACCCAGAGAGCTTCAGCTATTGGGCGGTATAGGAATGAAATAAACAAACAAACAGAGTAGGGATGTATGAGAAATTAATTTCAGTTCATTTTTTATTATGATTTACCCAGTTTGTACCTTCTGGACCATACACGGATTTAGACACAATCTGAGGTTGAAGTCTTTACATTTCCGAGTTTGCAATGTGATTCACAGATAAAGAAAAATCCATCTGACAGCATGCATACATTTGAAAAATGTGCATGGAAAATTGTAAACTTGTGAGAAGTGTGCACAGGTACACTTTAATTAATGGGAGAAGAGTGTCTGCATTTCAAAGATGCACACAGTTGATGCATACATTTGGAAAAACGTGCACCAAATTGCACATGGATTTTCATGTGTAAAGAAACACACACACATCTTGCAATCTGATATGGCGTCGAGGTGGAGCAAGCTTTGAGACGAAATTCAGAGAAACTGGGTGAGCTGGAGTTCTGCTGATTTGTACATCCTTATGAGGGACAAGGAATCCAAAGAACATGAAAATACAAGATAGTTAGGACACAAGAAGGCCAGCCAGTTTGGGCCCAGCTAGATCCCACCAAAGGTCCCTCTAGTCCAGCACTCTGCACTGAACGTTGGCCAGGCAGATGTTCTTGGGAATCCCATAGGGATGTACGAAATTCACTTACCTTTTCGAAGGCTGACATTCGCGGTGGGGGGGAGGCGCTCCGTCCGTCCCCCTGAAATTCTCCCTGGCCGGCTCCGCTCCGCGGTGACTCCTCGGAGCCGCTGGCCGGGCCCACCCGCAGCCAGACATCGGGCTGCTGGGCAGCCTGCACAGGGACGCAAATGGCGCCACTGTAGCTGCCGCCACTTTTTTCCCCTTTTTTTTGCCGTGATAGGCTACATAAATACTTACGTAGCTTATCACGGCAAAAAAAAAGGGAATGCAAATGGCGGCCACCATAGCCGCCACTATTTGCATTCCTTTTTTTTTTGCCGTGATAGGCTATGTCAATACTTACGTAGCCTATGACGGCCTCCACAGGGATGCAAATGGCATCCCTGCATTAGCCGTGATAGGCTACGTAAGTATTTTCATAGCCTATCACAGCTATAATGAAGAAGTGAATGGCGGCCACAGACACGGCTGCCATTCGCAAAGCAGCGTGAACAGTAGCAGGTATGTGCTCCGTTTTGTGTGCCTTTCGCGGGGTTGGGGTGGGGGCTTCATTCCGCCATGGATTTTGGGGGGCCGAATACACTGGCATTCGGCCTCACCGAGATCCGTGGTGGAATTCTCTGACATCCCTAGAATTTCACAAACTGAGGACATGATGGAGATTGGAGATCTGAGATCTGAGATGGAGACTGAGGACATGATGGCACAATATCCCCAGTATCCCATTGTTGTCCTTTTCCTTACATTGTATTATTATTAATGTATATAGTGTCATCAATAGACATATTTGGCCACTGATTTGGATGGCTTTAAAAGAGGGGTCAGACAAATTCCTGGAGGAGAATGCTATCAATGGCTACTAGTCTTGATGGCTATGAGCTACCTCCAGTATCAGAGGCAGTATGCCTATTTACCCCAGTTGCTGGGGAACATGGGTGGGATGGTGCTGTTGTGCTCATGTTCTGCTTATGGGTTTCCTGTGGACAGCTGGTTGGCCACTGTGTGAGCAGAATGTTGGACTAGATGGACCCTTGGTCTGATCCAGCATGGCTCTTCTTAAGTTCTTATATTTCAGAGAGGGGTAGCTGAGTTAGTCCTTTGCAGCAAAAAGGGTAGAGTTCCATGGCCCCTTAAAGACTAATAAATGTATTGTGGTATGAGTTTTCATGGACTACAGCTCACTTAATGATAGGGATGTCAGAGAATTCCACCATGGATCTCAGTGAGGCCATATGCCAGTGCATTCGGCCCCCCGAAATCCATGGCGGAATGAAGCCCCCCCCACGAAAGGCATGCGAAATGGAGCACTTACCTGCTGCTGTCCGCACTGACTTGCGAATGGCGGCTGAGTCTGTGGCCGCCATTCGTTTCCTCATTATAGCCGTGATAGGCTACATAAATAATTACGTAGCCTATCACAGCTAATGCAGGGATGCCATTTGTGTCCCTGCGGAGGCCGTGATAGGCTACGTAAGTATTTATGTAGCCTATCACGGCCCCAAAAAACAACAGCAGATGCAAATGGCTGTGGCTACGGCGGCCGCCATTTTCATTCCCCCTTTTTTTGCCATTTTAGCCTACGTAAATAACGCAGGCTATTACGGCAAAAAAAAGGGAACACAAATGGTGGCCACTACGCCATTTGCGTTCCCCCCCTTGTTTTTTTGCCGTAAAACGGCAAAAAAAAGGGAACGCAAATGGCGGCTGCCATAGCCGCTGCCATTTGCGTCCGCTGTTTTTTTTTTGGCCGTGATGGGCTACATAAATATTTGTATAGCCTATCATGGCAAAATACAGGGATGCAAATGTAGGGATGTACGAAAGTCACTTACCTTTTCGCAGCTTGGCTTCGCGGTGGGGGGGAGGCACTTCGCTTCTCCCCCTGAAGTTCAGGCAAGGGGGGGGAGGCTTCCCGCCTCGCCCGGCCAAAATTCAGGCCGGGGGGGAGGCTTCCTGCCTCGCCTGGCCGAAATTCAGGCCGGGGAGAAGCGCCCCGTCTCCCCGGCTGTGAAACAAAAAGTAAAAAAAAAAAAGACCCCGTGATAAGCTACATGACGATTCACGTAGCATATCATGGCTAGATTTCCAAAGTTAGCCGTGATAGGCTACGTAAATCATCATGTAGCCTATCACGGGTGACTTTGAAAAAAAAAAAGCGTGTACACAAATGGCGGCTCCCATGGGGACCGCCATTTGCGTTCCTTAGTTTGGCACGTCTAGTCTACGTAAAGATTTACGTAGACTATGGCGAAAATAAGGGCACGCTATTTGCGTTGCCCTTATTTTTGCCGTAGTCTACGTAAATCTTTACGTAGACTAGACGTGCCAAAATATGGAACGCAAATGGCGGTCCCCATGGGAGCCGCCATTTGCGTATGCGCTTTTTTTTTCTCAAAGTCACCCGTGATAGGCTATGTGACGATTTACGTAGCCTATCACGGCTGACTTTGGAAATCTAGCCATGATAGGCTACGTAAATCGTTATGTAGCCTATGCACGGGTGTTTTTTTTTTTTTTAGTTTTTTTTTTTGCAATGGCAGCGGCGGCAGCCGGTCGGGAGACCAGCCGCCGCCCCCGCCTGCGACGAACCACCACCGAACTGCCGCCAGGACCCGCTGCCGGGAGGGACATTCGCCAAATGTAAGTCCCATCCCGGGGGGGGCAGGGGGCGGAGAATTTCACCACCGATTTCGGGGGGCCAAATGCGTTCGCACTCGGCCAACCGAAGATTCAGGGAGAAATTCTCCGCCATCCCTACGCAAATGGTGGTGGCTACGGCTGCCACCATTTGCATCCCTGCAGGCTGCCCAGCAGCCAGATGTCCAGCTGCAGGAGGCCCTGGCCGGCGGCTCTGCGGAATCTCCATGGAGCGGAGCTGGCCGGAGAGAATTTCGGGGGGAGGGATGGACCGCCTCCCCCCACTGTGAATGTCACCCTTCGAAAAGATACGTGGCTTTCGTACATCCCTACTTCATGAGAAATGTAACTGTCTTATTTAATTGATTTTATGGAAGCCGTTCTGGGAGCCTTTTTGTCTGAGGAGCAGCATGAAATACTTCAAATAAATATATATTATATAAAGTGACTAATAAATGTAACCAATAAGTTAACGCATAAAATAAACTGGCAGATCAGTTGGCAGGTTAGACACATGTACACATGTAGAATCATAGGCAACTCCCTTACTCTGGGTCAGACTGTAAGCGCAGTATTGTCTACTTTGATTGGCAGCATCTCTCCAGAGTCTTCCCATCACCTGCTACCTGATCACTTTTTTAAACTGGAGATGCCAGGGATTGAACCTGGGACCTTCTGCATGGAAATTATGTACTCTGAAGCATACAGGCAGCAGAAGGCAGGATATTGCTATGACGTTAGGCCAGAAAAGCAAGCAATACAACAGATACAGTCAGAATACAGTCAGATACAGGGCCAGAAATATTGGAACAAGGATAACTGTTTTGGCAGTTGGCCTCTGTACACCACCACACTGAAGTTGAAAGGAAACACACCCAGATGGGACTGAAGTCAGGACTTTCAGCTGTAATTCAAGGGGTCGGACAAAAGTGGGGCACTAACCATTCAGGAAGTACAGCCAGTGTCATACACACAAACCCATCATTGGTGGCTCATAAGTAATGGAACAAACCAACATCATTTCAAACTTAAGGATCGCCTTTAATACCTGGATGAAAATCCTTTGCAGTCAATGACTGCTTGAAGTCTGAAACCCATGGACATGGCCAAATGCTGAGTTTCCTCCCTCAAGATGCTTTGCCAGGCCTTTACTGCAGCTGCCTTCAGCTGCTGCTTGTTTGTGAGTCTTTCTGCCTTCAGTCTTGTCTTCAGTAAGTGAGAAGCATGCTCCATTGGGTTGAGATCAGGTGACTGACTTGGCCATTGAAGAACATCCCACTTCTTTGCCTGGAGAAACTCTTGGGTAGCTTTTGCTGTATGTTTGGGTTCATTCTCCATCTGCAATATGAAGCGGCGTCCTATCAGTTTGGCAGCATTTGGCTGAATCTGAGCAGAAAGTATCGCCCTATACACTTCATAATTCATCCTGCTGCTTTTATCAGCAGTCAGGTCATCAATAAATACCAGTGACCTGGTTCCATTGGCAGCCATACATGCCCATGCCATAACACTGCCTCCACCATGTTTGACAGATGATGTGGTATGCTTTGGATCATGAGCTGTTCCTTTCCTTCTCCACACTTTTCTCTTCCCATCATTCTGGTACAAGTTAATCTTGGTTTCATCAGTCCAAAGAATCTTATTCCAGAACTGGGCAGGCTTGTTTAGGTGTTTGCTGGCAAAGGCTAATCTGGCCTGTCTGTTCTTGAGCGTTACCTGTGATTTGCACCTTGTTGTGGAGCCTCTGTATTTACATTCATAAAGTGTCTCTTGACTGTAGATGTTGACAATGACATGCCTACCTCCTCAAGAGCATTCCTGACCTGGCTAGCTGTTGTGAAAGGGTTCCTCTTCATCATGAGCAGAATTCTGCGGTCATCCACTTTAGTTGTTTTCCATAGTCTTCCAGGCCTTTTGCTGTTGCTGAGCTTGCCAGTTAAAACCTCCTTTTTCAGGATGTTCCAAATTGTTGTATTGGCCACTCCCACTGTTTTTGCTATCTCTCTGATGCGTTTATTTTGTTTCCTCAGCCTAATGATGGCCTCCTTCACTCGCATGGACACCTCTTTGGACCTCATGTTTGGAGTTCAAGTAAACAGCTACCAAATGCAAATGTAATACTCAGAACCACCCCCAGGCCTTTTATCTGCTTGATTGGTCATGGGGTACCCAGGAAACAGGCCACAATTGGCCATGCAGCTGCTTGCCAGCCATTCATTCCATTACTTATGAGCCATCAACGATGGGGGTGTCTGTATGCCACTGGCTGTCCTTCCTGAATGGTTAGTGCCCCACTTTTGTCAAGCCCCTTGAATTACAGCTGAAAGTCCTGGCTTCCCTCCCATCTGGGTGTGTTTTCTTTCAACTTCAATGTGGTGGTGCACAGAAGCTAACTGCCAAAACAGTTATCCTTGTTCCAATATTTCTGTAGGGATGGCGGAGAATTCCACCACAGATTTCAGTGAGGCCGAATGCACTGGCATTTGGCCCCCCAGAATCTGTGGTGGAACGGTCTCCTGACCCCCTGCCCCGCGGAACCCCCTGGGACGGCACTTACCTGCGGCGGATGTGGCAGATGTGGTGGCGGCTTCAGTGGCGGGGACGGGGGTGGCGGCGCAGCGGCGTGGCAGCGGCGGAAGGTGCGGCGGGGGCTGTGGAAGGTGCGGCGGTGGCAGCGTGGTAGTGGTGGCAGAAGGGGTGGCGGGGGCGGCAGGTGCGACAGTGGGGGCGGAAGGTGCGGCGGCAGCGGGTGCAGTGGAGGGTGCGGCAGTTGTGGCGGCGGCGGGGGCAGGGGCAGTGGCAGCAGGGGTGGGGGTGGGGGCGGGGGTGGAGGAGGCAGGGGTGGCAGCAGCTGGTCTCCCGGCTGGGTGCAGCGTACGCAAATGGCGGCGGCTATGGCGGCCGCCATTTGCGTTCGTTATGTTTAGCCGTTCTAGCCTACGTAAATATTTACGTAGCCTAGAACGGCTAAAAATAGCTAACGCAAATGGCGGCTGCCATAGCCGCCGCCATTTGCGTATGCATTTTTTTTTACTTTGCCATGATAGGCTACGTAAATATTTACGTAGCCTATCACAGTTAAGTACAGGGACGCAAACGGCAGCAGCTATGGCCGCTGCCATTTGTGTCCCTGCTGTCCAGTGGCCAGATGTCCGGCTGTGGGCGGAGCCAGCCGGCAGCTCTGCGGAATCCCCCCAGAGTGGAGCTGGCTGGGCAGGGAGGGAGGGACGGAGCAGATCCACGAAACAGTAAGTGGCTTTTGTACATCCCTATATTTCTGGCCCTGACTGTATATGTGTCCTATTACTGCACAAAGTGAAATACAAGCAGGCATATTTAACATGTGCTTTCTTAGACTGAATTCCATACAATGATCCAGTATATGTTTTTCTCCCTCTTGGTGTCACTGCAGGGTAGAGTTTAACCATCCAGACAGCTTTGTATGTGCCTTTTAAAACTCGATAGCAATGCTGGCAAACACACAGACCACAAACCTCTCAGAATGGGATTCAGTTCTGGTTCCAAAAATGCAAACCACACCCTTCAGGGTTGCACCAGCACTGCAGTATATTCAGGAATGTTACACCAATGGCCATTATTTCTAGATGCAGTAGAATAGCATCACTCATAGCTTTCCCAAGGCACAACAGTGGGTGAGGAAAAAGTGTTGGTGAATCGGACAGGGCAGGACAAGATGACTCATGTTCGTACTTCCTACAGGTATTTTGCTCAGTCCAGAGTCAGCAATGCTGCTGCATCTTTCTCCTCTGATTTTCCCTAGTCACCTTTTAGAAGAATGAGATGGCTACTGAGAGGTAGCCTAGCAAAACAGTGTGGGGCTTACACAACCAAGCAGACATCTCCCTGTGTCCCATCATGACATGAACTTGGAGATCGCCAAAGATCATCTTCTTGGTTATATCATCTTATGTTCCATTAGTCACATGGAAACAGGCATGCGCTTGAACACCATGACACATAATATATCTATTTATTTTTAAATATGTGTATTCCATTTTTAAATGTAAATGTGAAATAAATATTCAGAGTGATGTACAAGGAATATTGCTGAAAACAAAGTATATCTGCGAAATGCAACAACGTATTGAAAAAAGAGAGTCAAATCAAATAGCAGCAGGACAGAAAAGGAAAAGCAACGTCAAGCAGTAAAAATAACAAAATGCTAGGTTGTTTTTTTTTTAATAAGGCAAACAAAAGAAGCTGTGCAAAAATTCTCCACATATAAGACAGGCCATGCTGGATCAGACTAAGGGGCTATCTAGTTTGGCATTCTGTTCTCACAGTGGCCAGCCAGATGCCTATGTGAAGCCCACAACAGGACACAAATACAATAGCATTTGCATCCCCCAACAACTGCTGTTGAAAGGCATGTTGCCTCTGATACCAGAGGTAATATATAGCCATCATGATTAGTAGTCATTGATAGCCTTATCCATGAATTTATTGAATCCCCTTTTAAAGCCATCCAAGCCTGATTCATTATCACTGTTCCTTAAAAATGCAGGCAAATAAAAAAGGTCTTGATCTGGCATCTAACTAAAGGCAACAGATGGACCTCTCTGGGGAAAGTATTCCATAAGTGGTCTGCCACCACTGTAAAGGCCCTCTTTCTGCTCACCACTCACCCTGCTTGTGAAGGTGAAGGCACTTGTGAAAGGGCTGCAGACAAAGTTTTTTTTATATACATGTGTTAGCAATTATTCTGTATTTTAATTGTATTTTAATGCATACCATGATGTATTTTAATGCTTTTAATTTTCTTGTAAAGTGCTTAGAGATATTTCAAAATATGGACAGTGGTACATGAATCTATTAAATGAATGAATGATTCAACAAACAAACAAACAAACAAACAGACAGACAGACAAATAAAGACATCCTAATTCCTAGGCAATGCCCTTCAGTGGCCCGTCAGTATTGTTTGTTTGCATAATGAAAAGGACATATAACAACAACAACAACAATGTGGAGAAGCTGTTTCATGATATATCCAGAGAATATTCTAATGATGAGCCATACGAACATAGGAAACTGCCTGATACTGTATCAGACCACTTGTTCATCTGTCTAGCCGAGTACTGTCTACACTGACTGGCAGCATCTCTCCAGGGTTTCAGGCAGGATCCTTTCCCAACCCTACCTGGAAATGCTGGGGATTGAACCTGGGACCTTCTCCATGCCAACCAGGTGCTCTGCCACTGAGCTATAGCCACTCCCAACAACATCTTTGTCCATAAACAGAGCACCTAGGAGAGTCATGAGGAGGTGTCCAAAACTGCCCCACGTCATCTCACTCTTCAGGGCAGGCACCAGGTTTGAAAGGCCTGGGCCTGAAAAGGGCTTCCACATTCCACAGCACCCTCCCCTGCCCCACAACTCTCTAGGGAGGCCTTCTTCACACTGACCTCTTAATATTTTTCTGGGTGCCTCCTGTATGGCACATAATGGGATCCAATGTGTTCTTTTCATCTGTGCTTCTTGTTGATGCTTGGAACAGTATTTAGTCTAAAGGAAATCTGCAACCCTGGTGTAATCTTTCAATTAGAACAGTCGCAACATTTGGAAAGAAGAATAGCTTTTCACTTTCTTGAGGGCGGTCTAAATAAATTGCCGCTTGTCAAAGAATCCGGGTGCATGTGGTGATTTTCTGACATTCAGATGCCTTTTTGTGTGTTTAGGGGAAGAAATTGGAATGCAGGCAGAGTCGTCCTACTGGAATTTTAAATAGTCTCAGAGAGCTACATTCTTCCCCTCTTGGCATTTTCTTCTGACTTCAGCACAAGAAACAGCAGGCACTGCTCACAATATAGTCTCTCTCTCTCTCTCTCTCTCTCTCTCTCTCTCTCTCTTCCTTTCAGATGATTTGTCAGCCTTAGAGGTCATTTGAAGATTCTACCTGGTGGATTTTTCTAAGAACTTTTCATTCTTGGAAAGACAACATGTATTCTTGGGATGGTTTATAGCTTGTCAGTTGGCAGATTGTTTGAAAAAGAGAGAACAAGAAGGTTTAGAACAGACGTTTGGCACAATACCCCAGATAACTATCCACCTTTCCCCTTCCTTTCTTCTTTCCAACACTGACAACATTTGGGGGCTGCAACATTTAGGGTGCAATCCTATGCATGTTTAGGCATAAAAAAGCCCTACAATGCCCAGCATGCCCCAGCCAGCATGCAGGACTTTTTTCTGTCTGAACATGCATAGGATTTTACAGTTGATCAATTAAAATAATCCTTTGGACTGACCAAAAAGGTGCCCTAGGGTAACATTCCTCTTTCTCAATTTTACTGGTTCATGTACAGGTGGTGAAACTGGGAGGGGCCTTTTCAGGAGAGGCAAAATTTGGGGTTGTGGTTGTTGTTCAGTCGTTCAGTTGTGTCCAACTCTTTGTGACCCCATGGACCATAGCACGCCAGGCCTTCCTGTCCTGCTCTCTCTCCCGGAGTGTGCTCAAGTCCATCTTACATTCCAGGTTCCTAAACAATATTGTTCTTTACAGCATCGGACTTTCTTTTCACCACCAGACACATCCACAGCTGAGTGTCCTTTTGGCTTTGGCCCAGCCACTTCACTCTTTCTGGTGCTACTTGGAAATGCCCTCTTTTCTTCCCCATTGGACACCTTCCGACCTGAGGGGCTCATCTTCCAGTGTCATCTCTTTTAGCCTTGGGATACATTCCATGGGGTTTTCTTGGCAAGAATACTGGAGTGGGTTGCCATTTCCTTCTCCAGTGGACCACATTTTGTCAGAACTCTCTGCCATGACCTGTCCGTCTTGGGTGGCCCTGCACGGCATAGCTTATGGCTTCACTGAGTTACGCAAGCCCCTTCGCCACAACAAGGCAGTGATCCATGAAGAGGAAAATTGGGGGTGGGGAGAAGCAAAACCCACTGAGCATAGAGCATTCTTCTGAACCATTACCAGCAGATTAACAATCCCCATAAACCAATGCTAAGTGATGATGTAGCTTTGCTCTGCTGGAGCTTCTGCCATTAATAGTCTTTAATAGCTTGTTCACTATTAATTAAAAAAAAATCAGAGGAAATGCATGACTCTCCACCATGGGAAAAGCAAGCAAGATGGGGCAATCACAGAGAGGCTTTGCAAGGGGGCAATTATTCATTCTCTAGCTAGAATCAGTAGCTGGAAGCAACAAAATGGCTGAAGGGGCAAACAATCCATTTTGTTTTCCATTGTCAAGGTCCTTTGCTAAATAGAACTTGCTTGTGAGTGGACATTATGGAAAAGTGTTGGCTATGGGGGAAAACACATTGCTAATAAATATTGCACTATATTAAATTCTGCATGGGGCTCCTGTTTTAATTCTGCATGCAGACAACTGAGGAAAAAAACAATGGCTTGATGGTATTAAAGAAAGCATCCTTGGTGACAGACGCTTCATGCCGTCTGGATATTTCTGTCTTTCTAGAGAAGTAATAGAAGGAGGCCAATACAGTGCTGCTCAGTTTAGGCTTGATTTACTGCTGCTCAAGCTGTTTGAGATCTTTGAATAAAGACTACTGCAGAATGACAAAGTACCCATCTAATTTCTGCATGTAGTTTCATCTCTAAATCTATGAAATGCCTGGTAAGCAAAATCATACAGGAAGGACTGGGATATTTCTTTGCTTTTCAGATATGATTATCTGAATGTGTTAGATGCCAGCACTTTCTTCCTTTTATGACATTGCAATCAGGCCTGAAAGGAAGTGAATGAGACATCAATAAAGGGGGGGGGGAGTGGATCTGATGTTTCTTGTTGTCATTTTTTGCACACCCACAATTATTTTGCAGGTGCAATGTTGCTGGATGAACCAGCAAAACTGCAAATACCACACAGAGGTTGTCAGGATTTCTGACATGCTCAGGTAGGAAAACTTCCTGTGGGCTCATTCATCACTTCTTTAATCCTTTTAACACCAGTGGAGATGTGCCAGCACCATGTTCAGCAAATCTGCATTAGCTCTCTCAGAACGTATAGGTCATGTTGGGGAGAAAAGGGTACATGTAGCCAAAGAACCAATCCTGTGTAATTTATTAAGCTTCTCCTATCTCATTCCTCAGCTCACATCCACCCACACACACAGAGACCATGTTTCCCATTACTATACTCATATTACGAGCTCAGGTCATAAAACAAAAGCCCTAGGTGGATACATTAAACCAAAGTCCAGATATCCCACTCCCACATGCAACTTGAGACCTGAAATAAACTTTGAGAAAATGCAAAGTGATGGTTGGGAATCTTTTGCATTTGCAGGAAAGTAGAGTTTGGCTAAACATTAGGAGAAACGTCCTAACAGGGATGGGCAATGTTCGAGATCACTAGGATTCTCTGAACATCACCTTGCAAGCTGTCACGTGCCCCATGTCTGTTTGAATTCATGATAGCTGCACAAATTGAGCAATGAACTAACTTGAACATTGTGCAATTTTCCCCAATCTGTGCATATTTCCTAATATGCACAACTTCCCTCCACAGACTAAAGTGGGGATGATTCAGTCTACAGGGAATTTGCACAAATTGGGAATTTTCACACAATCAAACTGGGAAAGTTGCACAAATCGAATGCAAACACATACCTGGCAATCTGTGAACATTTTCAGCGGACACGTGCTCATGCATGCATTCAAGGCTTTGAACAGGGCATCCTTACATGTTTTGTGAGGAAAAAAACAAATTCTCACCCAACCCTATTTCCTGATGGTAAGAGCTGCTCAGCAGTGGAACTGACTGTCTCAGGAGATGGTGGATCTTGTTCAATGGAAGTATTTAAGCATTGAGAAGGGGGTTGGACCAGATGACTTCCAAGGTCCCTTCCAAGTCTATGATTCTGATTCATGGAAAGATGTATCGTGCCTACTCAGATATACCCTACACTGTTGCCCAGAAGAGGCTTGTTACCTGTTCAGGTATGCCCTCTAGGGAGGGCCCATAGGGGGCACTATGATGAGAGACCATAATTTGGTGGCAGAGCACCCGATTGGCATGCAGAAAGACCTATGTTGTCTTCAGCATCTCTAGATAAAAGAATCAGGTAGCAGGCAATATGAAAGACGTCTGACAAATAGGTCTAAAAGCCTGACCTGTATAATGCAGCTTCATACATTTGTATGAAGCCAGAGGTGCTACTGATGGTGGACAGGTGGCTGTGCCCATGTGTTTCAGACCACAAGCCCATGTTTCACAGGAGCCCCTATAGCTAAGAATACAGCCTACATTCTTCACATCCGAATTTTTCCTTGGATTTTGCAGTTCCAGATGGCGTAGGCTTGCTTCCAAAGTGGAATCAATGCATTAGAAATTCCCCATCATTCTGTTCTTTATATCAAACCTGTGTACAAAGCATGGTGCATGCACGCAGTTTGCCCAAAGCTGTCAGCTCCTTCCTGCCTTTCTGCCCTCTGCTTCATCAGTGTTGACAAAGCACTGTAAAAAAGCAAGCTTGATGTGATCGCATGCATGATCACATCAAGAGTGACATTCCCCTTAAATGTACCCAACAACCTGGCATTTGTGAAATCAGTCAACTCTTTCATAACATAGGCGTGCACACCAGTCCAATTCTGGTTGCATGTGGTCACTGGATTGCATGTGAGCATCCATCTGCCTACGATGTGAATGTGGAACCTGATCAGCATAAACAACATCAACTGGTGCTGCATATGTAAAGTTAAAAGCAACCTGGAGAGCCATCACAATGTGAACCCACAAAGCTGTGCCTGTGGATCTCTCTGGCTGGATTGAAGTTATATTTTAGCACTCATCACTGTGAAGGTTCCTTATTTTTCATTGCATTTTCTGTTAGATATATAGTTGGTATACCAACTACACTCTTATCTGGACAGAGATAGCCTAACTACAGTTATCCATGCTGTGATAACTTCTTGTCTGTATTACTGCAATGCATTATATGTGGGGCTGCCTTTGAAAATGGTCTGGAAACTAGTCCAAAATAGGGCAGCAAGATTGTTAACAGAGACTGGCCAATGAGATCACATTAGTCCAGTACTTTTCCAGTTGCATTGGCTGCCAGTGCATTTCTGGGCCCGATTCAAAGTGCTGGTGTTAACATTCAAAGCCCTTAACAGCTTGGAGCCAGGTTATCTGAAGAATCGTCTCCTCTCATATGTGCCTGCCCAGACCCTAAGATCATCCTCAGGGGTCCATCTCTGGGAGCCCCTGCCAAAGAAAGTGAGGCAGGTGGCTACCAGGAGGAGGGCCTTTTCTGCTGTCCCCCCCCCCCCGGCTGTGGAATGAGCTCCCTAGAGAAGTTTGCCTGGCACCTACACTGTATTCCTTTCAGCACCAGGTTAAGACCTTTTATTCTCCCAGGGATTTTAGCTTCCTAGTCTTTTAGATGTGGTGTTTTAAATCTGAATTTTAAATCTCTGCATTGCTGCTAGGTTTTATTTTGGGTGTATTGTTACATTGTGGTTTTAATGCTTTTATATTCTATATTGTTTTATCCTGAGCTTTTTGGTTTTAATTTTTGTGAACTGCCCAGAGAGCTTCGGCTATTGGGTGGTATAGAAATACAGAAATAAATAAATTAGATGATTTGGGAATGCCTATGGAGTCATTCAAGTTCATTTGTATCCAGCAACTTCAGACATAAGGAAAGATGATGAATGAGACATAAGCAAAGGTGACAAATGCAATCCTGTAGCCACTTGCCTGGGAGTAAGCTCCACTGAAATCAATGGGCAGTATCCAATGGGGTGCTTATGCCCCCCCCAATTCTTTTCCACCCCACTGATTCTGTTGCACAAGTGGTGGGTCCCACCTATTGTGTTGTGCAAGCAGGACCCACTGCTTACATAAGGGAGATTTAGCACTTCCAAGGGGAAGCTCCAAAACAAGTGGAAATGTTCATTTCTGGAAGGAGGCAAGTTGGCAAACCTCCCTTATATGAGCTCCGTCAACATGCCTCCTTCCAGAAACAAATGTTTCTGCTTCTTTTGAGTTGCCTTGAAGTGCTAAATCATCATTGAGCAAGTGGTGGGGGCCACTTGCGCGCTGCAATTGGTGGGGCGAAAGAAAATTGGCAGGGTTGGAAATGCCCCATTGTACTCTGCCCACTGAGAGACTAATCTCTGAGTAGACGTGTATAGCATTGCACTGTGAATGTTCAAGTAATGGCATTTATGAGCATTCACTTGTCAGTGAAGGGGGTGGTTACTGAACTGCCGTTCAACAAAGTAGGCCAAAGTTCCGTGTGGCATATGGGATGACTGCATTAACCAGCTCATTTTGCTAATCACTTTGACAGAATCAAAGCAGATTTAATAGCCTGATATGATGTGCCAACAAAATCCCTAACCTCTGAATTCCCTGTTATAAGGTATCATACCAAACTGTTTGACATGATTGTCATAAATGATTATTTACCTTTTCTAAATGTCAGAATCAAGGTGATGGTTTAGACAGAAAATGACTGATGGGCTGGGGGCTGGGGAGGGCTTCTGTTTAAACAATCAAGTTGACTATTAAGTGTACATAAGTATAATGGTCTCAATGCACCAAAGCTGAGAGAATATCATTCCCTTACTTGGATACAAATACAGGAGTTTTAATGCAAGCATGATTCAGCCCATGTATTCCTTATATTTTAGCTCTAGAGAATCCCTCTTGAATTCTACAAGATGGTGGTTGGTTTTGGTCACTCTTTCTTTATTATTTGTATATGCCTTGCTAGATCTGGCCCCTGGGAACTATGTTGTATATACCCTTATCAGGAAAAACAACAACACAAAGTCCGTGGTGGAATTCTCCGCCATCCCTACACCCTGCAAGCTATGGTAGATGTGCTAGGGCTCCAGGGAAGTCTGCGGGGTCCTAAGAGACCCATGTTCCCCATGGTGACCTCCTCCCCAGACCAGACATCTGGCAGACATAGGATATTTCAGTTTCCAGGCTCCAAGGTTGGAGACAGGGCTCCAAGGTCGAAGCCAGGAACTGATGTTCCCCTCCCTTGCCCCCACCCCCATGCAGCTGGTAGGGAGGGAACTGGGCTGATTGCTGCTATAAGCTTGCAAACATGAGCTTGTAGAGTGGTAAAAGAGGGAGTGCCGGTGGGTGGGGAGGGGAAGAGACTGGGGAAGTGAGGATAGGAGCTATCCCCAGCAGTCCCCAGCCTCCTTCCTTCCCTCGCCCCGAAGCCTCTGCTAGATGGGAGAAAATACCTATCTAGCTAAAATGCATTGAGCCTCCCACTCTGCATTAGACACTTCTAAGCCCCTGAGTTTGGGTACTTACCCAGAATGGATCCAATAGGACTGCACCCTAAGAGTGCCACCAAAGAAGAAATTTGAAATGCATTAAATATATTTCTGTGTACTTGGACACTTCTCCCCATTTTTTCACCTGTGTGGCCATGGCGGGACATTTGGTCTCACCTGCCAGTGCTATTTTGATGTTCCAGTGATTCTAATTCTGAGCTTGTTTGGTTTTTATCTCATAAATTACAATACATGGTAAGCCAGAACTGTGAAGCTGCTACTGCTCAAGAGCGCCAAGTTTGTGGACTCATGAGAAGATAGATTTGTGCAGCAAAATAGAATTCCAGTACCTGGACCAATTCCTGTAGAATAGTAGCAACCAAGAATTCAAGAATCTGATGTGTATGTTTCTCTGTGTAGGTCATGACAGAGCACAAGCAGCCATGGGGTGCTTCAGATGAGGCATGATCTTGCAATCATCTGGCCTCATTCATGGAATTTTATGGGTGTGGGTGTTCAGATGGCATCTGCTTCCAATTAAAGCCTTCCAATGTTTTCCCACTGCTTCTTCCAATTTTTTTTGTTCTTATCAGCAAAAAATCCAGTAAGGAAGAAAGGACAAAATAGAGGCACAATGTCTTTTGACTGTTAGCTATAGGAGCCATTCATTTAGAAGCACCCCTTATGAAAGAGGAGACCGAAGCATCTGGTCTTTATTATAGTTGCCATTATTATAACTGCTATCAATGAACATCTTGTGATACCCTTATTGTATCTAAGTAAATGCACAAGTGTAACAAAGAAGAGAGTCCTGTTTTGGTGTTTTCTGGTGTTTCTTGAGAATTGAATGAATGAGAATTTTGTTTCAGTTTACAGAACATCTGAACTTGTGCCTTTCGCAACCCTGATTGCAAGTGCAAACGGGACTGCATTTTTTTGAAAAAATATTAGCAGATTCCTGAACTTGCGATGGTGTAAAAAAAATTGCATAATTTCTTTTTAAAAATCCCACTTTGAAATGCACATTTAAAAAAATAAATACACATTTTTATGCTTTAGTCAATGGGGAAAATGCACACTTTTGAAAAAATGCACACAGGAATGCACACTTTTCCATTCAAAATGCACACTTTAACACTAAACATGTCATAAGTGAAAATGGGGATAAGCTGAACCAAGCATCAAATGAAGTTAATAGAATTTCGGTGAGCTTCAACATCCCTGGGTCTCCTATCCCTAGTTTATTGTGACTATTTCAAATTCCTCAGAATTACCTTTACCTTGTTACTTTGGAACTATGAAGCAACTGCCTTATATCAAGCCAGATCATTGGTCATTCTAGTTTAGGACTGTCTTTCATGATAAGAACTTAAGAAGAGCTATGCTGGATATGACCCAGGGTCCATCTAGTCCAGCATTCTGTTCACACAGTGGCCAACCAGCTGTCCACGAGAAACTAGGGATGTCAGAGAATTCCACCACGGATCTCGGTGAGGCCGAATGCCAGTGCATTTGGGCCCCTGAAATCTGTGGCGGAACGGCCTGCCACCCCCTGCCTCCCCGCGGATCCCCCCCGGGATGAGACTTACCTGGGGCGGATCTTCCGGACAGCGGCGGCTCCGGTGGTGGCTCCGGCTCCAGCGGTGGCCGGTCTTCCGACCAGCTGCCGCTGCCACCATTTCCAGGCTTGTGAAAAAAGAAAAAAAAGACATGATAGGCTACGTAAAGATTTACTTAGCCTATCATGGCTAGGTTAAAAAAAAAAGAAAAAAAAGACGCGATAGGCTATGTAAATCTTTACTTAGCCTATCATGGTTGGGGGTGGGTTTAAAAAACACACAAATGCGTACGCAAATGGCGGCAGCTATGGCCGCCACCATTTGCATTTCTTCTTTTTGGCCATCTTAATCTACGTAAATATTTACGTAGACTATGATGGCGAAAATCAAGGGGAATGTAAATAGCGTAGCAGGCACTATTTGCGTCCCTTTTTCATTCACCGTTTTAGCCTACGTAAATCTTTACGTAGGCTAAAAGGGGGAATCAAGAGGGGACGCAAATGGCGCCCGCTACACTATTTGCGTTCCCCTTGATTTTCGCCATCATAGTTTATGTAAATATTTACGTAGATTAAGACGGTAAAAAGAAGGCACGCAAATGGTGGCAGCCGTAGCCGCTGCCATTTGCATACGCGTTGTTTTTTTTTTTTTTTTTTTTTACCCAGAGCCCTCCACGGCCGAAAATCCGGCTGCGGACGGCTCTGGCCTGGCCGGGCCTGGCCGGCTGCTCCGCAGAGATGCTGCGGAGCACAACCGGCCATTTGAGGATTCCGGGGGGGAGGAACGGAGCACCTCCCCCCCCCAGCCAGGATTCCGGGGGGAGGGACGGAACGCCTCCCCCCAACATCAACATAATTCGCAAAAGGTAAGTCACTTTCGTACATCCCTACGAGAAACCCACAAGCAGGGCATGAGTGCAACAGCACCCTCCCACCCATGTCCCCCAGCAACTGGTGTGCATAGGCATACTGCATCTGGTACTGGAGGTAGCACATAGCCATCAAGACTAGTAGCCTTTGATAGCCTTCTGCTCTAGGAATTTGTCTAACCCCCTTTTATAGCCATCCAAAGTGGTGGCCATCACCACATCTTATGGTAATGAATTCCATAATTTAACTGTGCACAGTGTGAAGAAGTCCTTCTTTATATCTGTCCTGAATCTCCCACCAATCAGCTCCATGGGATGGTCCTGGGTTCTAGTATTATGAGAGAGGAAGAAAAATGTCTCCCTATCCACATTCTCATCCATATCCACTGATAGTATTTTCTTTACCTTTTCAACATCTCATGTACATGTAAATTAACTGGAAATGCCATGGACTGGACCTGTGATCCTGTGCATATTGCAAACCATGAGCTCTACCACTGAGCTAAAGGAACTACTCTTTGGAGCAAGGGAAGTTGAATTGGGTTCTGTACCCTTACAGTATCCTCCCATAATTATTAAATTGGGAAGTCTTAGATCAGCTCCCTAGTGTTATTAGATGCTCAGAGATCTATCCTAATCCTGGTTTCTGTGGCAATTTCTTTCCTTTGTTGGAACACATCTGGGGACTGGATGCATATGCATTGTGAAATCAAACACTGCAATCCCTTTTCCTCCAGTTGGATATTGGAGGAGGGGGATTCATAGAGATATCGTCCTCCTTGTTAGTATGCTGGGACCCTGAACCAAAAATGCATGGTCATGGACACTCTGAAAATAGGGTAAAATCAGTGGATATGGCAGAGTTGGAAAAGTGCAGAAAAGGGCAACCAAAATGATGAAGGGGCTGGAACAACTCCACTATGAGGAAAGGTTACAATGGCTAGGATTGTTTAGCTGGTGGGGGGGGGGAGGCGAGTACGGGGAGACATGACAAAGGTGTACAAAATTATGAATGGTGTGGATAAAGTAGATAGGAAGAAGTTTGTCTCCTTCTCTCATAATACTAGAACCTGGGGTCAACCCATGAATCTGAATGGTGGGAGACTCAGGACAGATAAAAGGAAGGACTTTTTCACACGGCGCACAGTTAAACTATGGAATTCTCTGCTGCAAGATGTAGTGATGGCTACCATCTTGGATGGGTTTAAAAGTGGATTGGACAAATTCATAGAGGATGAGGCTATCAATGGCTATTAGTCCTGATGGCTATATGTGATCTATCTCCAGTATTGGAGGCAGTATGCCTCTATATACCAGCTGCTGGGGGGACATGACTGGAAGGGGGTCCTGCTATTGTACTCATGTCCTACTTGTGAGTTTCCCACAGGCAGCCAGTGCATTGTGTGAACAAAATGCTGGACTAGTCTTTGGTCTGATTCTGCATTGCTTTTCTTATGCGCTGAAGTCTTTCAGCTATGGCTGGTTCTTTCCAATGACCTCCTTTCTCCCCTGAGCTTGTAAATAAGGGAGAAGGAGCCACGTCCTTACAGCCTGATAACACTGCAGGGATTTCTGTAGTGTTAAAGCTCTTGTTTTCATACAAGAGGCATACGTTTATTACATCTTGTTTTCATGTGCATCTTAAAGACTGAGCTTTGGGGAAAACAGACTTCTGTGTCCTGTTCAAACCTGTTTTGCCCATTAACTATTCAACTAATACTAAATGTTTCATGGTGTTAAAGTCAATGCCACTTAGCATTACATCAGGAGGCAACTGCTGAGCCTTGTAATGTGTAAATCCCAACTCCCTACCCTGACTCATCCTCTGTTGTTGTTTATTCGGTCAGTCGCTTCTAACTCTTCGTGACTTCATGGATCAGCCCACACCAGAGCTTTCTGTCAGCTGTCGCCACCCCCAGCTCCCCCAAGGTCGAGTCCGTCACCTCCAGAATATCATCCATCCACCTTGCCCTTGGTCGGCCCCTCTTCCTTTTGCCTTCCACTTTCCCTAGCATCAGCATCTTCTCCAGGGGATCCTGTCTTCTCATTATGTGGCCAAAGTACTTCAGTTTTGGAATCCCCAAAAGCCTTTGAAATTCCCCACACCTTGTCTTACCCCTTTAGGAAGGCCAGCAAATCTCCCAGAACTCTGAGAAAACCAGTCTAGTATGTCACTGCGAAGAAACCTGGATGCTTAACTTTCTTACCCAATTTGAACAATTCACCAGCCACTTCTACCATTTTGGAATTCAGTTTTTAAGCTCTTCCCACCCCCACCCCCCAAAAAAACTGAGGTAGACTCATCCTCTACCTCAATTTTTTTGGGGGGGTGGGAAGAGCTTGAAAACTGAATTCCAAAACGGTAGAAGTGGCCGGTGAATTGTTCAAATTGGGTAAGAAAGTTAAGCATCCAGGTTTCTTCGCAGTGACATACTAGACTGGTTTTCTCAGAGTTCTGGGAGATTTGCTGGCCTTCCTAAAGGGGTAAGACAAGGTGTGGGCAATTTCAAAGGCTTTTGGGGGGGTTGCATTGGACCCCCCAGAACCCCATAATGACTGCACCCTGTCCATACCACTGCAGTCAGAAGTGACTGTGCTACAACCGGTTGTGGCCACACAGCTGCTTTCCCAGCAGAATTGATTGATTGGTTGCATTTATATCCTGCCTTTTTTCCTCTTGCAAGGAACCCAAGGCAGTGTACATAATCCTCCTCCTCTCCATTTTATCCTCACAACAACAACCCTGTGAGGTAGGTTGGGCTGAGAATCTGTGACTGACCCAAAGTCACCCAGTGAGTTTCCATGGCTGAGTGGGGACTAGAACTTGGTTCTCCCGGCAATCAGCTCAACACTCTAGCCACTACATCACACTAGCTCTCAAATTGAGTTCCCCCCGCCCTCCCATCTGCCAATCATGTGGTGAAGGCTGCATAGAGGCAGGGGACCCAGTGGGGGTCACATCTGGCCTGCAGGCCATGTGTTGCCCACCCCTGGTTTAGAGGATCTAGACCCCAGTGCCTTTGGTTAACCTTCATGGAAAAAGACTGACAGAGAGATGGACAAACCAATAGATGTTGAAAGAAAGTAATAGCAAAATGCAAGGATCACATGGCAAAAGAGTGCTTATTGTTTTCATAATTCCTTGAACCTCCTTGAAAAATTACCTCTGAAGGCAAATGGGTGGCTAATCACTGGTTGATGCATTCACATAGCTCCACTTCCCCTCGTGTGATGGAAAGGCAGAAACATCTTACCCCTTCCCTTCATCCCCTCAACCACACACATAAAGCATCAGGCAAGATAAGGTACAGGATGCCTAAGCTAATTAATGAATAATTATCTAATAATGCTGCCGAAATGAGAAATGAGTCAACTTGTAAGTCAAAGCTGGTAGGTTTGTATTGCTTAATGGCACAATGAGCTGTGACATCATTCCAATGAACATTAACGTTTTTGTAATATTTATTATTATAATATGCATATTTATATTTTCTGCTCATACGCACCCTCCATGACCAAGCATCCAAACTCCACTGTCTTTGCACATGCTCACAAGCTGATTGCTATAAACATAGATGTGATAAGAGTGGCCCAGCTGCTGATTGGAGATAAGAGTTTTTCCCTCTGTGGCAGAGGGGGGTGAGACCAGGGGAAGGAGTTGCCAGGATTGATGGGGAACCCCTGTGGGCCTTAGCAAGCCTGCAGGCTGGAGGTTTCCCATCCCTGATCCATGAGTTAATATTATGGCCAAGGTCAGGGGTTAGTATCATTTGGGCACCTGCAGAGGCCCATGCCCGAGTATGGGTCCCACTGCCAGAGCCCCTGGCCCTGGGTGAGGAAAGAGTGAGAGGAATGAAGAGAGGGAACAGTATTTGAGGGCTGAATTGACCTCTCTCTGGGAAGTGGTGCCAGTTTACATAGGAACATAGGAAACTGCCTTATACTTAGTCAGACCCTTGGTCCATCTAGTCCAGTATTGCTGACAATGACTGGCAGCGACTCTCCAGGGTTTCAGGAAGGATCCTTTCCTAGCCCTAACTGGAGATACCGGGGATTGATCCTGAGACCTTCTGCATGCAAAGCATTTGCTCTGCCACTGAGCTACGAACCCTGCCCAGTTTGTCCCAGGGGGAGAAGACATAAATGGGTAGTAGCAATAGTGGCAAAGAGGAGGATGTTTTCATGGAAGCGGCTGCAATGAGAGCATCTTGCTCGAGCATAATACCCCAGACTCAGAACAGGGCACTGGTCAGGATAAAGTTCAAGATTACTGGCTTTTCCAATCCTTGAGAGCAAGAGCGTTGCATATTTTGATCCAGCATGTCTTCATCTCCTGAATACATTTCCTCCTCATTCTCAAAGTGTAGTTTTGATCAAACAAAACATGCCACCCATATTAATTTATCATCTGAGTATTTTTACTGCTTAAAAAAGTCTCTTTAAAATATATACATTCGGGTGTATGTGTGTGTGTGTTTTGTTTTCCTTTTCAAAGTGTTGCTGTTCTCCTAGCTTTGTCACTCAATAGATAAAAAGCTCCCTTCTGCAGTAGAAAGTAAATAGCTACATGGCTGCCTGAATTATTTATTTGATATTTATTTATATTTCAGTTTGTTGAAATACCCTTATCCATCGCTGTAGGTGTCTGCAAGGTGTTTGAACTCCTATGATTATTATTTTATGGATTCAGCAACAGGAGTGTGCTGGGGGTGGGGGTGTTTTGTTTTTTGGAGCTTAGAGATTGACTAACCTTTTTTCTTGCTCCCCCCCCCTTTTTTTTTTTTACAATACAATGAAATAAAAATAAGGTGGGGAGAAATAAACCTATGGGAAAACAACGATCCCCAATGTGTTCAGTACAAAACCTGGGTTGTGAGCCTCTCCACGTTGGCAGTGCTCAAGAATGTTCAGGCTTTCCCCAGGAATGGGTAAAGCAAACAACACAACAGCTTTGAAATGTCCCATGAAATGATGGAGCACAGTTTGCTCATCCCATTGCAGACCTGACTAGGGAAAAAATGAATATTTCAGGTGGGTATTCAGGAGGCTCGAGATGTACGCAAATATTTGCAGTGTTTTTTCCTTCCTTCCTTCCTTCCTTCCTTTCAGATTTAGAGGGTGGAATATTTTCTTGGGAATATTTTTTTACCAAAATGGCAAGATTTTAATATTACCCACCCACCCACCTCAACAACAATACACTGTGCAATATACACACAGAAGGAGAAACATATTCTATGTCGGTTGTGAAAAGCAGAGATCATTACTATCTTGTTGATTTGGCAACTTTTGAGCAGTAAAATGTATAGTAAGCCAGTACAATTCATGGCCCATCAGCTAAACTCAGCCTCAGAAATATGTGGGAGCCCATCAAAGTCTCCATAAATCTCCCAGTTTTGCTATCAGCCTGGGTTTGTAAAAAGGGCTGTGGGCTGCCTTCTTTAGCAGACCACAGTGCATGGCTAGGTAGACTTAGGGAGGAGTGAAAATTTTGTTTCAGTTCATTTTTGAGAAGTACTTACCATAATTCACTAATTTCTTCATATACTGTATGGGATTGAAAGACAGTTTTTAAAAAGATGAACGTGGGACAAAACGAAACTAGTGGATTCGTCCACCCAGGCCCAGGGCTCTTAAAATCTGGCTTTCGATTCCTGTGTATTCAAGCATGTTTCTGGTGCTGAACTAGGGTTGCCACTTCTTTTTTTATGATAGGCTTCTCATCTTGAAAAGCGACATGGAAGGTGCGTCATAGTCCTCTCCATACTGGGAATAGTTGTTCCTATTTATTTATTTGGCCAATGTCTGCCTATTATGTAACTGTAGGACTGGCCCTGCTGCCAAGTATGGCATTCTGATGTAAAAGATATCAAGGCAGTGGAGGCTGGTGGCTCCGGTTTTGGTGGGGCTGTGCATCCATTCTGGGTGTCGGTGAGAACCAGCCTGGGACTCTAAAGGAGCTACCCAAGGTGATGAACTTATTTTGCGGATATGGTTCAGCACCTTAGGTAGCTTCCTTAGAGTTCTGGCTGGTTCTGATTTACACCCAGAATGGATTCACACCACACCGAAATAGGAGCCACCAGACACCACTGCATGAAAGGTATTTTTGTACCCAGTTAGAGCTGGATGCTAATCTCTGTTTCAACATTTACCCAGTGCAGGGGATAGTTTACTCCAGGGATACTGAACCTCTTTTAAATTCCAATTCAGAGAAGCTTTCAGGAGGCTGCATTCCAGTGGTGGACAGGGCCAAAGGCAACAGGGAGGGTTTTTGTTTTTACCAAAAATGCCACCATACTTTAGCTTAAAGCTCTTCCTGACAGTAACTAAGCCTTAGGAGAGGCATTTTGATCTTTTAGAATGGAGACAAAACTGCACAAAAGCCAGGAAGGCGTACACAAAAGGTGGTTCTTGTGGACTTCTGCTTCACCCCATCGCCATTGGGCCTGTGGGGTGCTGCAGGTTTCCATCATGTTCCCTACGCTTTTCAACATCTACATGAGCAATATGCAGATGACACTCAGGTCTACCTCTCATTTCCATCGAATGGTCCTAGGAAGGCTGTTGACAACTTGAACTGGTGCCTGGAGGTGGTTTTAGGATGGATGAGAACAATCAAGCTGAGACTTACCCAGAAAAGTTGGAAGCACTGTAGGAGTAGTGTGGTTATGGAAACCAACTAAGCTGGATTACATCTGGTCCTAGATGGGGTTGCACTCCCCCTGAAGGAACAGGTGTGCAGTTTGAGAGTGCTCCTGGACTCGACACTAACTGGGAAACTCATGTGATAGCCAGGGGTACTTTTTACCAGCTTAGGCTGGTAAGCCAGTTGAGACCCTAACTAGAGGGAGGATTTTGCCTCAGTTATTCATGCTGTGGTGACATCCAGGCTGGACTACTGTAATGCACTGTATGTGGTGCTGCCTTTGAAGACAGTTCAGAAGCTTCAGTTGGTGCAGAATGCAGTTGCCCAAATATTGGTGGGGGCCAGGCAGTCAGCTCATGTGACACCCATACTGTGCCAGCTGCACTGGCTGCCAGTGGATTAATGAGCCCAATTTAAAGTGCCTTTAAAGCCTTAAATGGTTTGGGCTTAAGCTACTTAAAGGACTGCTTTCTCCTGTACTGGCCTGCCTGGACACTGAGGTTATCAACAGAGGCCCTTCTCACCTGCCTGCCACCAGGGGTGGTTAGGCTGGTGAGTACAAGGGAGAGTCTTCTCAGTGGTGGCCCCACACCTCTGGAATAAATTTCCATCAGCAGTTTGTCAGACCACTTATTTGTGGGACTTTTAGGAAAGCTCTGAAGACCCACCAGTTTTCACTGACCTTCCCTTAGGCATGGGGCATTAGTTTTTACTGGCACATTTTGTTTTTATGGATTTTATTGGAACATGTTTTTATGGATTTTTTTCAAATTGTACCCACTGTGTGTGGTTTTTATCTCATATGCCGCCTTGAAAGGTTCCACCCTTAAAGGAGGCCTAGAAATAATTTTAGATAGAGAGATAGCCAAACTATTAAGAATGGCAGTCTATCACATGCAGAAATATAATAATAATAATAATAATAATAATAATAATAATAATAATAAACATGACCTTGATCAAAATAGATGTTCTTTAAAAACCCATGTATCCAAAATATAGAAATAGTTCCTGTGATACAGGACAGAAATTGCAGTACTTTGCAAACCAGTTTTCAACCCCAGTGCTTACCTTAGCTCACCTCAGCTCACTAGATTACTGGACTTTGACCCATTTTGTCCACAGACTTATTCATGAGCCATTTCTGTGGTCTGTTGAACCTCAACTACTTATTCAGGCCCCACACAGGTATTGGTAATGTAACAGGTTTATTAACAGAGTTATATACTGCTTTTTGGCAGGAGTCTTAATACAGGCCTGCAGCAGGCTTTCTCCTAGTCCAACGAGAGGGAGCAGGGAATCTGGGAAATGGGCTCTACACAGTTAAATTGCTGTGTATGAGCACAACACACCATTCTTATTCATGGTACCATTCATTTACTTCCACTATTGAAAATGGCCATTTGCAAGACTAGATCATGCTCTGTTTAAATGGCTGGCTTCAGAATTGGTTAAAAGGGGCATTTTAAAAAGCTGAAGAATACGACTGCAGTCAATGTGGGTCATAACTTTGTATATCAGAATTTGTCCATTCATTTTTTTTTATACATGGTGATGGTCATGCTCGTGTGAGGACTTATTTTGATCACCAGTTTCTTCCTTCCTTTGTTTCTACAGTGGCAATAAAGGACTCCCAGATCTATATACATTTCTACTCCAGAAACCCCAAACCAGGCTACTGTTGGAATAATTGGTGATATTCAACACCACATGAGTGGACCTTTCCCCCCTCAGGCTCCCCCCTGTCCTCCAAATTTGCTCCAAATCCCCCCCCCCATCCTCTGGAGCAGGTTTGAGGGCATGCAGGAGGTTCCATAAAGAGGGGGACATCTCTTCTACTAGTGGTGTCTATTCTGCTGGCAGATGGACACAGCTGGATACAACCAAATCCTTCAGAACATTTCAGCTCTCGGAAGCCTAGTGTCATTTATTTCAGCCCCAAGTGAGCCATCTTGAATGTGGGTCCTTAACTGGGTTTTGCTTGATTAAAATGCCTATTGATTTGTCATTTGTAGGAGTCAAAAGTAATCCTGCCTTTTCAGGAAGCTGACGTGGTTCCTCAAACTTGTCAGGTCAGTAAGCGTGTCAAATATATGGCACTGACAACGGGTATTTTGAGAAGACATCTCATTTTATATAGTTCTGCTTCAATTGTCTATTGAAATATGTTCCAACAAAATCTTGAAAGAGGAAAATAAAAACTTTCATTCCCTTTATCAAGAATTAACTGGAGAATTAATTAACATACACATGTACACATATTGAAAATGTATAAATATTATACTAACTGGTGATTTAATTCTATCTATCTATCTATCTATCTATCATCTGTTATCTATCTTATCTGTCAGTCTGTCTGTCTGTCTGTCCATCCATCCATCCATCCATCCATCTATCATCTTTCTATTTATCTATCTCAAATTATTTCTAGGTTACCTTTTGGGTTGTAACCTTAATTGCCAGATAATTGTGCCATCTCACTTATTAAGGAAATGCCTTAATCTCCCCACCATGTTGCAAAAGGAGTGGTTGATAACTAGGGCTGTGCACAGAGGCCCCACTCCACTTCAAATACCGCTTCAGATCTTCTGAAGTGGCCCCACTTCACTTTGGACTGATTTGGACCCCCTCTGCTTCTTCTTGGATCCAGATCCAAAGTGAGATTTGGACATCCGAATCACTCATTTTGGGTGTTTCTCCATTGATTTGCATGGGAAAACACAAACAGCCATAACTTTTTCAATTTTTATTATACATATGTGAAATTTTAGCCCTCCTCAGCACCCCTGGAGGGAACTCCAACTGCCAAATTTCAGATGGTTTGGCCTGATGGATTTTGTGCTAGGTGGAGTTAAATTTTAATCCCCCCCCCACACACAAACTCTCAAAGCAAAGAGCTAAAACTTTTCACTGTTTCCACAGAAGTGCTTGAAATCTGGGCCCCTCTTAGCCCCCCTGGAGGGCCTCCCAACAGCCAAATCTCAGACAGTTTGGCCCAGGAGTTCTTGTGCTAGGCACAGATGAAATGTGCTGTTCCCAGAAACTCAGACAAACTCAGAAGGGATAAGGTGTTGAAGTGGAGGTCACTATCCCTAATCTCTGCTGTATGTTTCTTTGAAGTGCAAAACAACCCTTATTCAGATAGAGGTGTACGAAACCCCACTTACCTGGGTCCGCCGGGTTCTGCTGGGGAGGGGAGGTGCTCCGTCCCTCCCCCTGGAATCCTCGCTGGTGGGGGAGACAATCCGGTCCTCCCCCCCGGAATCCTCGAAAGCCGGCTGTGCTCCGTGGCGGCTCCGCGGAGCAGCCGGCCAGGCCCAGGCCAGGGCCGTCCACAGCCGGATTTCCGGCCACGGAGGGCTCTGGGTAAGGGGAAAAATAAAACGCGCACGCAAATGGCGGCGGCTACGACCGCCGCCACTTGCGTATGCCTTTTTTTTTATTTTTTTTTTTACCCAGACATTTTAGGCTATATAAAATCTTACGTAGCCTATCATGTCTGGGTAAAAAAAAAATGTGTATGCAAATGGCGGCAGCTACAGCCGCCGCCATTTGCGTTCCTTATTTTTCTTCATCTTTTTTTTTTTTACAGAGACGTGATAGGCTACGTAAAAACTTACGTAGCCTATCACATCTCTGTAAAAAAAAAGAAAAAAAAAGACAAGACTGCAAATGGCGGTGGCGGCAGCTGGTCGGAAGACCAGCCGCTGCCGCTGCTGCCGCCGCTGCCGCCGCTGCCGTCAAAGCTGCCGCCAAGGCTGCTGCCGCCCAAAACATCTGCCCCAGGTAAGTCTTGTCTCGGGGGGGATCTGCGGGGGGTGGCAGGGGGGTGGCAGGCCGTTCCGCCATGGAATTTGGGGGACCGAATGCACTGGCATTCGGCCTCACCGAGATCCGTGGTGGAATTCTCTGACATCCCTATATTCAGAAGAATCACAGGCTCAGGTTCTCTTTGGCTAAATACACACATTACCTGGCAGGCTGGCTGGCAGAGTTCTTCATTTTTTTAGTGATGTGCTTTCCCCACCCCAGCACACGCAACATGAATATTTTATATTTTTTTTTATATTTTCATGTTTTGCTTTGTTTTAGCCACACCATGCCTGATGCCTGCCTAATTTCAAACAGCTTTTATTTATTTACTTTTTTTAAAAAAAAAGTTGCAAGGGAACTGAAGGAACTGAGAGTGTTGCAAGTGCACATCATCATCCAGTTTGAACCTTGCTGTTGGTGATCTCCGATGACCTCAGGCTCTCAGTGGTCTTCTGACAGAGGCAGGAAGACACAGCAACTCTGCCAGGTGGGGCCTGTGGTAGTTCTAGAGATAAGACGTGGCAACGGACACTGACCTCATATTCTATGCAGAGGAGTGACCCAGGGCCTCAACAGTGGATCAACAGTGCCTTGCCTACCAAGGCATAGAATAATTATTGCAATGCTTTGGACACTCTAGATTGAATGAGTAGACTTTAAGTCCTTCAGCGAGGAGCTACTGAAGGGCAAGCGTGGTGCATGCAGCCACAGTAATGCCACCTCCAACAGCATATGCTGAATTTGCTACAAAAAATGCTCATTAATTATGTTTACATATTTCTTTTCATAATAAAGGGAGAAAGGGAAAAGTTACAACATATCAACATTGCCTTGCCCACCAAGTCATATGGAACATGGTGGTGGAGACAAACTAAAGCCAAGCCTGCCAAGAGGGCATATTATGTAATAGGGGAAGACTATGAGGGGTGACTGAGGCTGGACTGCCCTGGGGCAAGCACCAAGAGCAAATGAAAAGCAGATACAGATAGCAAACTCCTTACATGCCAATGTGTAAGGAGAAGGGAGTAACAGTGCATTACTCATCGGACTTGAAACTGGAGAATGTGTACCACTCTTGTGCTGAGGACATCAGACTCCTCTGATGTAACGTCCATCTTCCTGGAAACAGAAATCCACCCATGCCGGGAGGGCACATTGGATAAGAACCATGACAGTTGTCTTGACAGACTGAGGCAAGAGCACAGGCACATGGCTGGCAGGGAGAGAGAGACACTTGTGAGTGCCGTGCAGTGCACATAAGCAATAGGCCCTTGGCATCAAAGCTAGGGATGTACGAAAGTCACTTACCTTTTCATGGATTCTGTTCATGGTGGTGGGGGAGGCGCTCCATCCCTTCCCCCGGAATCCTCGACGGGGGAGTGGAGATCCGGTCCTCCCCCCCGGAATCCTCGACATCCGGCTCTGCTCCGCGACGGCTTCATGGAGCAGCCGGCCAGGCCAGGGCTGTCTGCAGCCAGATTTCCAGCCACGGACTGGCTGGTGCGGATGCAAATGGTGGCCGCCGTAGCAGCCGCCATTTGCATCCAGCCAGGGAGACATGATAGGCTACGTAAGTCTTTATGTAGCCTATCATGTCTGTGTAAAAAAATGGCGTACGCAAATGGCAGCGGCTATGGCAGCTGCCATTTGCGTTCCTTATTTTTCGCCGTTTTAGTCTACGTAAATATTTACGTAGACTATTACGGCGAAAAAAAGGGGAATGCAAATAGCTTAGTGGGCGCTATTTGCATTCTTTTTTTATTTGCCGTTTTAGCCTACGTAAATATTTACGTAGCCGCCATTTGTGTTCGCCGTTGTTTTTTTTTTACCCATACATGATAGACTATGTAAAGACTTACGTAGCCTATCACAGCAAAGACCAGACTGCAAATGGCGGCCACAGCAGCTGGTCGAAAGACCAGCCACCACTGCCGAAGCCGTTGCTAGAGCTGCCACTGTCCGGAACATTCGCCCCAGGTAAGTCTCATCCCAGGGTGGATCCGCGGGGTGGCGGGGTGGTGGCAGGCCATTCCGCCACAGATTTCGGTGGGCTGAATGCCAGTGCATTCGGCCTCACTAAAATCTGTGGTGGAATTCTCCGCCATCCCTAATCAAAGCCACCAAGCTCAGCTATTCCACCCAGGCATGGGGCAGACAGGCAGGTAGAGGCAGGCAGAGGCTGGAAGAGGCAGGCAGGCAGGCAGGCAGGAAGAGAGAGAGGGAGAGAGACCCATGGGTGCAACAGGGTCCAAATATGCAATAGACCCATGGTGTCAAAGCTGTCAAGCCCGACTTCCAGTTTGGGACCGATGTAGCCCTGGCAGCTTCCACAGGCTCTCCATGGGAGCTTTCTCAAACAGGTTTTTAAAAGGTTGCAAAATCTTTTCATCTCCCCTAGAATTGAAAGGGGGGGCAAGGCAAATAGCTCTGGATTTTTGCCTGGAGTAAGGTAACCACCACGCGATAGTGGAGGAGCTGGATGCCAGGGTTTCCCCCAGGGCTGTACCAACGTGAAAAGCTGTAATGAGACTCCTATTTTATAGGAGAAAACAGGGCTGGCATGTTCCATAACAATATATCCTGCAAGAAATATCAGCAACCCATGAGAGACGATTTAAGGATTTTGAACAATATTTGAGAACATCTGAGGACCTGTAAGAATTATTGGAGAAAACTGGCTGAACCGAGGAGACGAAAAGGGTCTTTTGACAAACTCCGGTGTCAAAGGTGCCGAAAACAGAGGGTTAGCAGAATTATTTATGAAGATGAAAACCCTATCTTCGCAATTTTCGGGACTCGTTCAAAGGCTGGACTTAATTCAAAATTCCATCACTGATATGCAGAGAGCCATGGATGTAATTAATGCATCACAGAAAAAAATGGAGTCCAAAATTAATGAGCTTGAAGTCTGAGTGGCAAGAAATGAAACTATAACACAAGTTATTTGTAAAAATATATCTGACAGAATCTCTCAATTGGAGGCCTATACGAAGAGAGCCAACGTACGTATAGTGGGGATTAAAACCTTGTCTACTGATGTGAAATTGTCTACTTTTGTGGATAATTTTTTTCATGAGATAATTTGTATATCCTCTGATTATTCTCTTGATATTGAGCAGGCATTTCGTGTGCCAAATCCTAAAGGGAATGATTATACAATTATAGTTCAATTTGCAAAAGTCTCCACAAAGTGTTATATCCTGAATTTGGCAAAACAAGCTGGAAGCCTTTCCTGGAAACAGGAAAAAATTATGCTGTTCCCAGATTACATCAAAGAAGTGGCAAATAAAATAAGGCAATTTATCAAAGCAAAGAATCTGTCAAAACAAATGAACTTACGATATTACTTAAAATATCCTGCTACACTTCGTATTGTGTCTGAAGACCAGATGAAGAAGTTTACGAATCATGAAATGGCGGAGGCTTGGTTGAAAGTTAAAATGCGTGAGAACTCTGTCACAATTCCATGAAATGGAATTTCTAAACAAGTACTGTTAACAGCTTGTGTGTAGCTTTCATGATCAAGGCCAACTCAGAAGAAATGGTTTTATACATATTTCTTTACCTTAATGTATTCTCTTTTTATTCTTTTTTTCTCTTTCTCTTTATGTTTCTTCTTCTATTTTATATTTTAAAATAGACAAAATATCTAGTATAAAAATATTATTGACTGTTGAAGATTCATCTTAAGTTTTATTATTATACAATACTATATTCTCTCTTTTGATTATTATTATTATTATTATGACTAATATTCAGGCTTTTGGGAATGAAGTGTAGAACTGTTGTGTTGATATAAAAGATTGTTTTACTAAATTATAAGATTGTGTAATAGATATAGTTTTTTAAAAATAGAATACCATTGGAGGTTGGGAGATGTTGGAGTTTAAATTTAATTCTTAAGGGGTGGAGAGGGGGAGAGAGGGAGGGAAGGGGAAATAACTTGTTTCTTGTTTCTTGACTTCCTTGCTTTCTCTCCTTTCTTTTTTCCTTTCTTTCTTTTCTTTTTGTTATTATGGTGTCCTAACTAAAACATTGTATGGATGAGAACTGAAGTACTGAGTAGGTTGTTGGTAATTTTGGTAGTGTTTATAAAGATAAAATAAATAAAAATATATTAAAAAAAAAGCCGTCAAGCTCAGCTATTCCTCCCTAGCCATGGAACATGGGGCGTGGGGCAGGAGGGTGATCAGGTTGATCCTGCAAGGCTTGTCTCAAAGATTAAGCCATGCATACACATGAGCATTACAGTGAAACTAGGAAAGGCTCATTAAATCAGTTATGGTTCCTTTGGGCAAGGCAGGCAGGCGGGTGTGCAGAGGCTTAAATAAAGTAATACTAGTAGTTGTAATAAAAATGTAATGCCCTGGCTGACTTAAATAAAGACAAAAACTAGCTCACAGAAATAATAAAAAGAAACAGCATGGTGGGTGTGTGAGTGTGCCGCTCAGTTGCCCTAGGGCATGTGGGTGGGGTAGCCCAGCAGGGGCAGGTTAACTTTGAGGAAGACCAGCTTCTCCACTAAATCAGGCTGTCTGTGGCTGAATGGAATACCCACTCCTGACCAGGCGAGGTAGTGATGACAAAACAATACAGGGCTCTGAGGCACGGTAATTGGAATTAATGAGTACACTTCCCTTAAATGGACATCCATGCAGGGCAAGTCTGGTGTGAGGGAGTTAGCAAGGCCAGGGAAAACAATCCTGGAGTCTATGTCCAGTAATGACTACATGCGAGGGGAATAGAGGAGATTAACCATACAATGCTCATAAGGCCCTGTAGGACTGACTACACTGTACAGCCTTTAACAAACATCCATGAGGGCAAGTCTGGTGCCAGGGGGAAGTACTGAGGGAAAGTAATCCCGGAGCCTATGCCCAGTAATGGGGAATGAATGACTACATGGGAGGGAAGTCTGGTGCAAGCAGCCATGATACTGGATCTTGGGAAACAGTTATCAGTGCCTCCAAGCTCAGCTGTTCCACCCACACATGGCAAGGTGGGAGGGTGGCCTGGTTGATCTAGTTTTTATATACATATCTGATCCCATAGTGCATATTATAGTTGCTGCAGTTAAAAAGATTATACTTTGATCTTGGAAATACTTATTTCTTTATAAATGTATCTGCCTACCAGGGCAAATTTATTCCTGAAATAGGTAGTGCCTTCCCCACAGGGGCAAATTATTCTTGAAACAGGACAATGCTTTGACCACTGCACTGCAATGTGGGCATATTGCTTTGCTTGACCACAACATAAGCATACACAGAGAGAGAGACAGGGACACAGAAGAGCAAAAGAAAACCAAATGCAGAACTACCTACAAGCAAAGAAAAGGGCTTTCTTTATTATGTTATATTGAATTCTTCTTAAGGAAAACATATACAGTTCAAGAAATACAGGAGGACAGCAGGGTGGGTGGTGGTGGTGGATAAAAGCTAAGAGCAAGCAAAGAATAGAAAAAAAACTTTCGTTAATTTATGTTTTTCAAGCATCAAGCCAGAAAAGGAACAGACAGCTCACTTCAGAACGGGGAGGAGGGAGTGGCCAAAACAATAAGGCAAGGCAGGGGTCAGCTGCTATAGTAATGTTTCTTTATTTTAGAATTTAGAAAGAAAGAAAAAACTAAATGGTTGAATGATAATTAAAGATGGGGAGTGAAGGAACAAGTCAAGAAGTAAATGTTTGTTTTTAAAAATCTAGAGAAGACAGAGTTGAATGGAGAAGGACTAGGAGGAAGGAATAAGAAAATAAGAAAAATAAGAAGGAATAAGAAAATAAGAAAAATAAGAAGGAATAAGAAGCTGCAGTGAATGCATGGACAAACCCCACAAATAAACAGACACAGCCCTCACCCAAGTCCAAACTGACCACCTTGCACAATGAACAATGGAATGGGGGCGGGCAGGGGGGAGCGAAGGAACAAGCCAAGAAGAAGCTAACTAGTAAATGGTTTTTTAAATAATCTAGAAAAGACAGATTTGAATGGAGAAGGAAGGAATATGTAAAGAAACTTCAATGAGTGCACACGTACACACCAGATCTAACCAAACAAACACAGCCCTCTCCCAACCAACCACCTCACGCAATGAACAAACACAGCCTTTTTGTCAAGCTACTGTATATATACCCCCCTCCTCCATCACTGTCTCTGATTGGAGACTGCTGGCTTAGGTTCAGCCCTAGAGTTCCCATTCACCAAAGCACAGTCCCTCCTCCTCCTCCTCCTCTGCCCCTTCTGCATGATCTTTCAGAACTCGATACATTTTGGAGACAGCCTGTCTGGGCTTCTCAGAAGGCATAAGAAGAGCTACAAATCTCCGAGGCAGACAAGGAGCCTCATGGAGGAGCGACTTTGCTTCAGTGCACCTCGGTGCTGGTCTGATCTGCTTCGTATCACAATGAGGCACCGTCAAATCAGCCCGCTTTGCCTTGTTATTCAGGCTTTGTACCGAAGGGGTGCACATTAGGGCTGTGCATGGACCCCCGAGCCAACTCAGAAGCCACTTCGGAGCTCTGAGGTAGGCCCAATTTGTTTCGGGATGATTCAGGGGGGCCCTGACCTGCCTTGGCCCCAAACACAAAGCAGGATTTGGATGGCTGAATCCCACTGCAGAGCACCCCCACTCGCCTGCCATGCTGTGCAAGTTCCCAGCCCCTTGTCTAGGTCCTCGGGACATACGCCGGCAGCCATCACGAGAAGGAATCACTGTCGTTGTGGCTGCCACCACCACCACCAATGCTGCCACCACTGCCACCGCCTCCACCTCCACTGTGGCTGCTGTCACTGTCACCACCCCGTCACCACCACCCAACCACCGCCAACTCCTGAGTCCTGGACGTGCACCAGCTCTTGTTGCAGGGGGTTGCCACTTTAGAAATGGCAACTCCCTGCAACAAGAGCCAGCATGGTCCAGGGCTCAGGAGCTGGCGGCAGGAGCAGGCAGTGGCAGCCATGATGGCAGCAGTGACAGTGGCAGCAGTGATAGCAGAGGTGGAGACAGTGGTAGGGGTGTACAAATTGTGTACCTTCAGTGCCGCTTGACTTCCGCAGTTGGCGGCCAGTGCTCTGTTCCACCATTCACAAGACCCTGGAATTCTCCTCTTTTTTTCCTGCTCAAAAATTACGAAGATAAATCCATACCAAAAACCATAATTCCGGTGCCCAGCCGTCTCCGTGAGTTTGCATAACTTCTGTAAGAATTGCTATTTTTTTGTAAATATTTATGTGTTTTTTTTAATTGAAATCCTCCGTCTCCACTTATTTTCATCCAAAACACTTCCTCTTCCTAGGGGCTTCCCAAAAGAAGGCTGTCTTAGGTGTGCCTGAGTGATAAACTCTTTGTTTAAAGCAACGCTGTTTTAAAGAGAAAAAAAAAACCTTTTAAAATGACCATGCCACTCCAGGACCGGCATGGTCATTTTAAAAGTTTTTTTTTCTTTCTTTAAAACAGCGTTACTTTAAACAAAGAGTTTATCACTCAGGCACACCTAAGACAGCCTTCTTTTGGGAAGCACCTAGGAAGAGGAAGTGTTTTGGATGAAAATAAGTGGAGACGGAGGATTTCAATTTAAAAAGAACACCCACAAACAAGGCGGTGAGCACAATTCCTTTTTTTTTGTTTTAAAGTACGTATTTATTATCGGAATATACTACACTGCGTTTTTACTTACGAAAATTCTGCTACTCTTTGTGGACAATGAAAAAAAAGCCGCATGACTGCTGGCTCTGCAGGACCTCGTGGTGCCGTTCCACAGAGGATTCCGTGGCACAGACTGAAGGGAATTTGATCCCATTTCAATCCGTGGTGGAATTCTCTGACATCCCTAGACAGTGGCAGTGGCAGCAATGGAGGCGGTGATGTAGGTGGTGGCCACAATGGCGATGGCATTGACGATAGTGACTCCAGCTCAGGTAAGGAGCTGGAGGTGCTGGCGCGACTGGGCCAGGGTGCCGAAGCTCTGAAGTGCACCAAAGTGATTTGGAGAGCCCCTGACCCACTTCAGGTTGCTCTGTGTCCCCTCTGCTTCTTGGAAGGGGCCCAAAGCAGCCCAATTTGACTCGGGCTTCAGGCTTCGGGCTAAAGCAGTGCACAGCCCTAGTGCACAGCCCTAGTGCACAGTGCTATTGATAACTAGAACAGTTAAGGGCTGTGCTGAATGCTTTCTTTCTGGTCTGCTGGAGAGCTATCATCCCTGTATGGTTTCTAAGCCTGCCCTCTACATGTCAGTGTCGGATGCATGTGATTGCCACAGGTTCACCATTGAAAGATGCGGTGATGACTGGCACTGGCTTATACAACTTGAAATGAAAAAGAGATTGGGCAAGTTCACTGAATGTAAGTCTATGAATGGCTCTTAGCCATGATGATGTAATGGAACCTCTGTGATCAGATGCAGTATGCCTCTGAATATCAGATGTGGTTAGTGATGCCAACAGATTTTATAATTAGTTGGCTCATGGATTGAAACTCATACATTCATAATGCTCACCTTTGTAGCAAGCTTGGATCACTGTCCTACACTTCCTTGTTAATTTCAGAATAGATTTCAAGCTGGGGAGCATGCACAGTCTGCATCTGAGCTAAACATTTCTGTGTGTTCACTGAATGGGTTAGTTTAACCCTTTTCCTACATTATGTAGGAAGGTCACGTGGAAACGATCAAACAGGAAGGGGTACAGAACATTATGCTATCATGGCACGTTACACAGTTACAAACCACAGTACCCAAGATGCAGTTTAATATTGCACATATACAAAAACTCATGTACACAAAATGAGATCTCAGATTATAGGAGAACTCTCATCCAGGATTACATGGATGAATTCACAGCTTTCTGAGCAAATGGTGTATTCATTGGGGGGTAAGTTTGCCCATTACTAGCTGAGACAGGTGACGGAGGGCAACGGCAGTAGAGGGCTGTTGCCTTGTGGACTGGCCACTGTTGGCAACAAGGTGATATACCAGGAAAGCCCTTGTTCTGGACTTGCAAATTTCCTCTTGTATTTTTAAGGTAGGCCACGTTCAGCATATTACAAATTTGTATGTGCATCAGAGCTACATTTGTTTGTTCCTAATATCCAGCAAGCCATTGGTGCTATTTAAATGTCTACTAGCAGTCATGGTAAAGATGGTCTGAGAGCAATGGAAACATTGCTTGAAAAGGCCCAGTGGAGGCTGGTGGCTCCAATTTCAATGGGACAATGAATCTGCTCTGGCAGATTCAGAGTCAGCACCACTCAGAATTCTAAAGAGCTATCGGGTTCAGCACCTTGGATAGCTGCATTAGAGTTCTGACTGCTTCTGACTGAAACCCAGAGTGGATTCACAGCCCCACTGAAATTGGCACCATCAGCCTCCACTGAAAAGGCCCCATTATGGACATATTCAGAGCCTTATGTTTCTGCCATTGAGTTGTGCTGTAAACTTGCATTTGCAACCTCCAGTCAAGAAGTTGCCACAATTGTTGCAGCCTCTGAGGTTTCTGTGATCTGGAAAATAATGTGCTGTGATATTAGGCAACCAACGGGAGCTCCCACGCATAAGCCTGAGTTGGGCAGCTCGTAGGGATGTTAGAGAAATCTGCCGTGGATTCAACTGAGAACTGGAATCTGCGGCGGGATGGCCCCACTTACTTCCACTTCAGGGGGATTCCGTGAGGAATGGCTCTCAGCTGCTTGCTTAACCAGAGCTGTTTGCCTCTGCACCGATTGCCATTTTTTTTTTTTAAATGGCGATTGGCAGGATGTGTCCATAGACTTATATGCAAAATAGAGCCGGGAATCTTGCGTATAAGCCTATGGACACATAGACTTATTTGCGTCTAAGTCTATGGGCACATCCCACTGATCACCATTTTTTAAAGCAACATGGCGATCGGCATGGAAGCAAACAGGTCAGGTAAGCGGCCCTCAAGCTGGGTGGCTCTGCAGAATCCTTGCAGAGCCACTCCGGAGGATTCGGCGGGGGGAGGAATGGATCGCCTCCCCTCCCAGGCGGATTCTCCACCAGAACAGATGGTGGGGAATCCATACATCCCTAGGCAGCTGTGCCATGGGGGTTTTCATGCACCAGTGGAGGGAAGTTGACTCAGGTCCATCTACATCAGGTACACATCCTGTTCTGACTATTGTTGTATGATAAATTTGTTTCAGTTCACTTTGACCAGAATTTACTAGGGATGGACGAAAGGGACTTACCTCGTCCCGCAGCTCGCTTCGCGGTGGGGGGGAGACGCTTCGCATCTCCCCCCAAAGTTCAGGCGAGGTGGGGAGGTGCCCCGCCTCGCCCGGCCAAAATTCAGGCCAGGGGGGAGGCACCCCATCCCTCGCGGGCAAAATTTAGGCCGGGGAGGAGCACCCCGTCTCCTCGGCCGCAAAAAAAAAAAGTACAGAAAAAAACACACACCCATGATAGGCTACGTGACGATTTACGTAGCCTATCATGGCTAGATTTCCAAAGTCAGTCATGATAGGCTACATAAATTGTCACGTAGCCTATCACGGGTGCCTTTGGAAAAAAAAAAAGCGCGTACGCAAATGGCGGCGCCCCATGGGCCGTTCCCTTATTTTCGCCGTAGTCTACGTAAATCTTTACGTAGACAACCCCTGTCCAAATAAGGAACACAAATGGCGGCGCCCATGGGGCGCTGCCATTTGCATACGTGCTTTTTTTTTTTTCAAAGTGACCCGTGATAGGCTACGTGACGATTTACGTAGCCTATCACGGCTGACTTTGGAAATCTAGCCGTGATAGGCTACGTAAATCGTCACGTAGCCTATCACGGGTGTGTGTGTGTTTTTTAACTTTACTTTTTTATTTTGTAATGGCGGCGGTGGCAGCCGGTCGGGAGACTGGCCGCCGCCCCTGCCGAAATGCCGCCAAAACACCGCCGGGACCCGCCACCGAGAGGGACATTCGCCGAAAGTAAGTCCCATCCTGGGGGGGGCAGGGGGCCAGCGGAGAATTTCCCCACCGATTTCGGGGGGGTGAATGCGTCGGCACTCGGCCTCCCGAAGATTCGTGGAGAAATTCTCCACCATCCCTAGAATTTACCCTGTTTGCACCTCCCAGTACAGAACACAGACCTGAATGCAATCTGTGGTCAAAGTCCATACATTGTATGAATGGATTTTTGTTCAAAGTATGAATGGATTTTTGTTCAAAGGGAAACAAACAAAGCTTGTGTTCTGATACAGACACAAGTGGAACAGGCTTTGAAGTGCAATTTGGAGAACCCCAGTGAGCTTGAGTTTTGCCACTTTCCACATGCTGGGAGTTGTAGGAGTTTTTCCTGTCTAAATAGTATAGGATTGCTCCCTAAACAGATCAGTCAGAGTGGCAGGGCAGTGTGGTGTAGAGACCAACATGCTCCTCGGTGAGCAGTGCACCCTGAGGCTCCTTGATGGTGAAGGAGGATTCCCTAAATGATTCCTTTGCACTGTGGGACCCAGGCATAGAGAAAGGAGCCTCTCTGAGGCCAGCCTTTGAGATAGGGATGGCTGTCTCAGGAAATCCACCTTTTGGGGGCTGACCAGATTTCCCCAGAAGTCCTGGCCCAGCTTACATTTGCTACATGAGTCAAGGGCTTTTCCCTAAAATCTGTGAACCTTCTCTGCTTTTTTTCCTCCTTAAATTGCCACTTACACAACTTGTGACTGTGCTTTGCATAATGTATGCATAATGGGGCCATAATATGCTTAATCTGCACAAATTGTGGCCTTAAATGCTTAATTTTACACAGATTGCATTTGGAATCTGTGCAAATTGCAGGTGCAGTTTGCACAAATTAAGCATACTACGGGCACAATTTACGCAAAGAAAGCAAATTACAGCCACAATTGTGGCTGCAGTTTACCTAAATGATGTTTTAAGGGAGGAGAAACCCTGAAAATCCACAAGCTGCCCTGACTCGACACAGTCAGCGGTCTGAGGTGCTGAAAACTCAGTGAACTTCATGTCCTGGATGGATTCCTCTGATATCCCTGCTTTGAGGGCACACACTCACAGACTAGAGGCTTGCGAGGTGGGGTGACACTGTGATCTGGAAGGTGCTCCTTCACCCAATAGGTTGCCAGCCAGGGGCAGAGGTGGGGTGACCCATAACCCTGCACTGAGGAGGTCCAAGCATGACCACCCCCTTATTATATTCCCACACAGCTGGTTAAGCTTGCAGCACATCTTATTATAAACAGTTAAATAAACTTGTGCCTCCAATTCACCCAGTATCTGTGTGTCTCACCTCTTCCATGAACATAAGCATAGATGAAAAAAAAAATTCAACAAGAAGCCTGCCTCCACTCCCCCACCCCTGGCCCCCAGCTCAAATATTATAATTGACAAAAACAAAAGATGTAATGAATGTTTATTCTACGTAACATGGATTCTAAAATTCCTTTCCATTAGAAGAAAATACTGTACGAATCTTTGCATTGCCCATTCATTTTGTAACTTTTAATCATAACTGATCCCCCTGCAATGAATGCAAAATAAGCCTTCATATTAATGTATTAATAATGAATACTATGATGGTTAGAGTGGTTTGTTTGGTAGGCAATCAATAGTTAACTGAGACTCTCCATTTGTGGGCAAATGCTGTTATTTCAGTTGCCGAATTCAATGGCATAATTTATATGGTAATTTTTGTATGAAACAGTACCAATTACACAGAGGCGACTTTAACACAGAAAGAGCAAGTGATGACATTATCAGTTTTGTTAACTCTAAAATTCCATATTAGCACAGTCTGCTATGTAAACATAATTAAGGGATAAAGGAAAGAAGTGCTTGGTGCATTTTGTAAATTCATTACATTGGACATCACTCATTTCAAGTACACATCAAGAGGGTTATTTTTGCAGGGTCTTAAGCTGTGCATAAAAAAGTAGCCAAAGACTAGGACTGGGTTCTTTAAGTCCTCCCTCAGCCATGAAGCTCATTAGATGATGCCTTGGGCCACTGGCTGTCTCTCAGACCAACCAACCTTGCATGATTGTTGTGATGATAAAAAGGTGGGAGGGGAATTATGTAAACTAGAGCTGTTCACAGATGGCCTCTCAAAATTCTCCACCTTATTTGTGGGCAGAGAAATTTGGGAGACCATTTCACCCAATTTCTCCAGGGGGAGGAGAAATTCTCAACAGTTTCTCCCAGGTAGGGTTCCCTATTGGCAGGACTTGTAACAGAGCTTCTTTCTTTTCCCCCCAAGTTTTTTTTTTGGGGGGGCAGGGTTGTGCTGTGAAAGTATCAACTGTCTTAGCAGGCTGGCCCCTAGTTTGCAGCCACCACAATGAAGGTAGGGGCAGTGTTGTGTCTGGCTCCGGGGATGAGGTGGAGTTGGTGCTCTGCCAAAATCTGTCCTCCAATTTCCTGAAAGTTTTCTCCCCCAATGAAAGAGGCTTCCATTGTTCTGCCTCATTCAGGATGTTTTATATGGTATTTTTGTGGTGTTTTGAGCTTATCCAGTCACAGCTAGCCTCCCAGGGTGACTGCACATCCTGTTCTGAAAAAGCCCTATGGGAGGAACTACCTCATGGTGCCTTAAACTGGGCTTTAATTGAAGGCTAGGAAGCTGAGGAGGCTACAGGCTACAGGAGAGATGATCGTACAATGAAAAACAGGACATTTGCACTCACTCCTCAGCCACCTCCTAAGTAAGGAAAGCCTGAGAAACCCAAACCCAACCCATCAGAATTGCTCTGAAATTTCTTCACCATTGAATTTCTTTTCAAAAGCAATTTCTCTTCTCTCAAATTGAATGTGAATGGTTAAAAAAAATGTGTAAGAAATTTTCAGCACTGCACTAATGTAAAATAGGGATGGACAAAAGTCACTTACCTGTTCCCGAAGCTTGCTTCGCAGTGGGGGGGAGGCGCTCCATCCCTCCCCCCAAAATTCTGGCTGGGGGGGAGCGCCCTGCCTCTCTGGCCATGAAAGTTCTTCTCCTGCCGGGACGCAAATGGCAGCGGCAGTAGCCGCCACCGTTTGCGTCCCTGGTCTGCAGTCAGCCGTGATAGGCTATGTAAATCTTTACGTAGCCTATCACAGCTGACTTTGAAGAAAAAAAAAGCGTGTATGCAAATGGCGGCGCCCGTGGGCACCGCCATTTGTGTTCCTTATTTTGTCACGGTTAGTCTACATAAATATTTACGTAGACTACAGCAAAAATAAGGGGAATGCAAATAGCGTAGCATCTACGCTATTTGCATTGCCCTTATTTTCGCCGTAGTCTACGTAAATATGTACGTACTCTACCCGTGCCAAAATAAGAAATGCAAATGGCAGCACCCATGGGCGCCGCCATTTGCGTACACGCTTCCCCCCCCCCAAAGTCAGCCGTGATAGGCTACGTAAAGATTTACGTAGCCTATCACGGTGTTTTTTGAAAATCTAGCCGTGATAGGCTACGTAAATCTTTATGTAGCCTATCACGTTTGTTGTTGTTGTTGTTTTACTTGGAAATGGCGGCGGCGGCAGCCAGTAGGAAGACCAACCACCGCCGCCGCTGAACCGCCACCGATCCGTCGCCAGGAGCCGCCGCCTCCAGGGACATTCGCCGAAGGTAAGTCCCATCCTGGGGGGTGGCAGGGTGGTGGTGGACTGTTTCTCCACCAATTTTGGGGGGCTGAATGAGTTGGCATTCGGCCTCCCGGAGATTCGTGGAGAAATTCTCTGACATCCCTAAAACTGCCTTAGGTCCTTGAAGGAAAGGTGGGATATAAATGTAGTAAATGAATGAATAAAACAAATATATTCAAGCTGGGTGGTTAAATTTATTTAATTTAGCCACCCAGAGAACTTCAGCTACTGGGTGGTATAGAAATGTAATATCTAAATAAAATAAATTTTCACTAGAGATGGGAGAACCAGAGATTTTGAGCTAGCCTAAATTCTCTGAAAATCATTATTACAAAGCTCAGTTCAAGTCCCTACCATTTTAGTTTTCAACCTGTTTTTCAGCTTGTTTGAATGGAAAACTGGACACTACAAATGCAAAAAGTGTGCATTTCTGTGCATATTTTTCAGAAGTATGCACTTCCCCCTCATTGGTACATGAGTGCATATTTTCTGAAAGATGTGCATCTCAAAGTGCACTTTTTAAAAAACAAAATACACTTTTCAAACTTGATAGCAAATTTGGAACCTTGCAAAATAATTTTTAAAAGCTCTCTTGCTCCTGTTCATGTTCAGGATTGCAAACGGGACATGTTCTCATGATTTTTAAACAGAAGCAAAATTCACATATATCCCTACTTTTCACACACAAACACACTCACATATACACTATATTCCATTTGCATTATTTACCAGGGGCAGTCCCTACTTGCTGTACATGAACCTGGGAAAACAGTATATTTGTTTCTCCATACTTCGACTTTTGGGTGAAAAGCAAGTCTATTGGGTTCAGTGGGACTTACAGTGCCACTATGTTGCAGCCAGGATTACTTAACCTGGGATGAAACAGAGATGAGGCAACATCTGTTTTACCAAAGTCTGCTGTCCTATGCACAGTTCCTTTCAAGTAAGCATGCACCTGAAGTTACAAGCATTCATTTGCTCTTACCTTCTTACATTTTAAAAATAGATTGTTATGCATAATTTATTAAAGGCAGAAGCAGACATGATGTTTGTGAAAGAAAAATCTTGCATGTGAGGACAGACTAGGTGGCAAATGTCATTTCTAGTTTGTCTCTAACACATCCAGCTTCTGAATCCAGTGTAGGGCAGGCTATTGCATAGGGATGTATGAGAGATTTGTTTCAGTTTGTTTTTGAGAAGGATTTTTGCAGTTCACACTTTCTGGACTGAACATGGATTTGGACAAAACCTGCAGTGAAAGTCTGTACGTTTCTGAGCTTCCAATGGAATTCATGCCCACCCCCCAATTGCATTCAACAGCATGTGGACATTTGAAAAATGTCCACATGGGAATTCTCTGGAATTCCAATTGGAATTGGTGAGCTCCAATTGGTGAGCTCAAGTTTTGCTAATTTGCTGGTCAAGCAGCACAAGTCTTCTTGGATAAAAAGGTGCAACTACCTGCTTAATTCCTTGGATTCTAGCCATATGCTGCTGCTGCAGTGCAGTCTCTCTACCACCACCCTTCTCTCTTTCACACACAAAGCTGTCTGCTGCTAAGCTACATCATTGGTCCATCTAGCTCAGTATTGTGTACAGCAACCTTCCTCAACCCAGTGCCCTCCAGATGTTTTGGACTTAAATTCCCATCAGCCTCAGTCAGCATGGCCAATGATCAAGAATCCTCAGAACTGGAGTCCAAAACATCTAAAAGGCAACAGATTGGGAAAGGCTGGTGCTAGGGATGCCAGAGAAAACCATTTCAGGGTTGCGCTCAATGGGTTTTCCAAGGCTTGGCCTCCTGGACTTCGTTTTGCTGCCCACTGAGGCACCTGACTCGAACTGCAGCGAGCCAGGCCTGTTTGTGGATTTTCTGGGAATTGGGGGCATTTTTTTTTTGCAAAGATTCTGCAATTTGTGCACATTTCTGAGCAATTTGTAGAAATTACAGCTGAATTTGCGCAAATTATGGCCAAATTTGTGTAATTCACAGGAATCCGGCCACCATTTGTACAAATAGCAGAACATTCCAAAAGTGTGCAGAAAAGTTGCTGGAGTTTGGGGAACAGCTCATAGGTTAGCTCGCAGATGCAAAGCAAGTTGTCCATGCTGCAGAAATCAGTCGAACCAAAAAAAGAACTGGATTTCCCAGTGATAGACATCCTTAGCTGGTATACACTGATTGTCAGCAGCTCTAGAAGCTTTCAAACAGGAGCATCCCTCAGCCTACCTGGAGATGCCAGGGACTGAACCTGCAACCTTCAGCAGGCAAAGCATGTGCTCTACCACTGAGCTACAGAATAAACCTGTTTCCTTCTCTTATCCACTCTACTCCTATTTCTCTCTCTCAAAAATACCCACTGTAGCCATCCCACAGATAAATGTTTAGGAATGGATTTCCTTAAGAGGCAGCCCCTCAGCCTTTCACTCAGCATGGTGGGCTGCAAAGCTTTGTCACAAGTAGATTTATTCTCTAGGAAACTGCCTGGCTTGCCATGATGACTGCCACTTTGTGAGGCTCTCGTCCACACTAAATCTATGTATAAAAGCTCACCAAATCCATTGAGAGTCTGTTAGGCAGAACAGTTTGTTTTGAACACAACAGAGATATCTAGGTGCACTTCTGTCTTCTGTTTCAGCCACTGCCGCTACAGGGAGTGTTGTTTATTGTTCCACTGTGGCCTGCAAACCTCCCCTACAAGCCAATACATAGCATAATAAATATTCACATGTGCAAGAATTTCTGACAAGTATCCCATAGTGCCTACAAAAACTGCATTTCCCAAGATGCAATGCACTGACAAATCAAATTGCCATGCACAGCTGTAAATAACTTCAACATGCACATTCCAAAAATCCAAGCCTTCACTGAACAAAGGAACTACAGCAGAGCAATCAAGATCCTGGAAAGTTAGTGGATTATCCACCTACATTATCCATTAAATCAGTCCTTCAAATGGAATAGAACCCATCTCTGTTGGAAGCCAATATAAAATGTGCTGAACCTCATTTCATTGCCAAACATGCTTGATTATTTTTAGCAGCTCAAATCCATCTCAAAGGGGGGTGGGCACAAAAATTTCAACCTAAATCAATGTTATGATCTTAACCCAACCTGCAAGTCTGCAATTAATTTATTGGTGTTTCTGGAACGAGAATAGGTGAACTTGAATGACTAACAGATGGCAAGTCATTTACAGAGGAAAAATTAGAAATGGACCATATATGGATCCTAGGGTTTTGTCATGACCCATCAGCTGAAGAAAGAGGACCCTCACTGAATAATAACTGATGTCTATTACTAAGATAATTACAAAACCAATTCACTTCCAGTAGGGTTAGACCTTGATTTCTCAATTATAAAGCAACAGCTCTTGATCGGCAAAGAAGTAGTATTCAGGGTTCACAAATACCATAACCTGAACATCTGCCTGCCATCTAAAGATAATGATGTGGCATTAATTAATTTGAGCAATGCAGTCTAGAATTAGACAGCATTCAGACATAGGCAGCCAACATAATTCCATTTATCTTGCTAGTTAGCTCCCAGAATGCAACTAGGATTCAGAACTGCTGTGATGGAAGATGTTGAGTTTGTTGGAACTAGGGCTGAGTTGAAAGGATTTACCTTGTTTTATCTTTGTTTTCATGAGTGATGGAAAGTGCTCCCAGCTGTACCTCCACCACCATTCTTCCAAAGATTTATGTGGCATGGAAGCAGAAACCAAGCGTTACTGTCTCCAAAAGAAGCTGGCACTTGGAAGTAAGAATTTATTGTTCAATCAAGAAGAAGGGGGGAGTTTCCTGATACGTTCCTATAGTTAGGAAGCTGCCTTGTACCAGGTCAGAGTAAGCATCAATCCATTCCAGCATAGTCATCTCTCTGGCTGTCAGTAGCAATTGACAGGGATGTCAGAGGAATCCGGTTTGGGGGTGGAGCTCAGTGGGTTTTCTCCAGCTTAGTTCCCAGGACACCAGCTTGCTGATTCCTGAGCTTGCCCAACTTGGAATGTGCTGAGTTGGGCAAGCTCGCTGTTTCCACTTTTCCACAGGCTGCCCTTTTGCACAAAATCGTGGGTAAGCTATTTATGGAACTCACAATTTTGTGCAAAATGGCAGCCGTAAATAGCATGATTTGTGCAAAATTGCAGGTGTAAATGTTCTAATAAGACCATTTACACCTGCATTTTTGCACCAATTGCATTATTAATGGCTGCTGTTTTGTGCAAAATCAAGGTTTCTGTAAATAGCTTACCTGCAATCTTGCACAAAATGGTGGCTCACAGAAAAGTGGGAAACAGCGAGCTCTCACTGGGTGCCCGTGGACCCTCTGGTGGCTTGTCACACTTGCCCACCATTGTCGGACAAGCAGTAGGAGTCTGGCTTGCGCCTTGCTTCTTGTGAGGAGGACCTGGGGGCCCATCATGAGCTCATGAATGTCTCAGGCAGAGGTCATCCATATCTCCTGCTACTGTATGTGATCTTTTTTAAACTGACAATGTCATGGATGGAACCTGCGAACATTGGTCTTATGGATGGGTGAGAAATTAATTGCAGTTCATTTTTGACCAGAATTTATCCAATCTGAACCTGGATGTGAATGGAATCTGTGATCTGAAGTCCATACATTTCCATGTTTGCATCGTGATCCATGCAACAACAAAAATGTGCTTTAAAAATGCATACATTTGAAAGCTGTGCATGAAAAAAATGTGTACATTTGAAAAATATGCATAAACACTCTTTAGTCCATGGGGAAGCTGTGTACATTTCAAAAATGTGCATCGCTGATACATACAACTGGAAAAACTTGCACAAAAATGCACATGATTTTTTTGTGCCAAAAAAGATCTTAGAATCCAAGATGGACATGAGCCTGAATAAGCTTCAAGATAGACAATGGAGAATCTTGATGAACTCAAGTTTTGCTGATTCACACATCCCTAATCTGTATGCAAAAAATGTACTATTGTTCCTCCATACAAGTTACTCTTGTCTTTTGACATTTTATATTATTGAATGGGCTATTCACAGTTAAGGACAGGGAAACCCACATTAGGCTAGAGTCAGAATTGTGTTTGCCTGACTGGGCTATTTTTCTATAAGGTCAGAAAATAATTTAGCTCTTTTTGAAATGACATGAGACTAATTTGGATCTCATTAGTCCTCATTGTGCCTGTTTCTTATTTTGAATTCTTTATGGCACTTTTTCATGCCTTTATGGCAAGGAGCATGGGGTGGCATGTATGGTCTCGACTGCTATACTTAACAATATCACAGTAAAGTAGATTAGGTTAGGAAACTGGTCCAGGATCACTTGGGGGGGCTGCCTGGTGAGTGGGGATTTGAGCTTGGTTCTCTCCATTCTATGTCTGACACTCTAGACTTTTGGTTGGAATACTTCTTCCATTGAAATGAATGGGGAGGCTCCTACAGGGAGAGGAAATCCATGTAAACAAGAATTCCTACACCCATAAAATATTGCTGCGTAGCAGCAGCACAGCAAGGCTTTTGACCGCAAAAATGGAATCTGAGCTCAACTCCTGAACAACCACTTTTTCTTTTCTTCCCTTCTGCAGTCAATCCCACCAGGAAGGCTTCCTTCTATGACTGATTTTTGAAAAGATGGCAAGAAGCCCAAGCAGAAAACACTTCAAATTACATCCTAAAATGAACATTGACCCTTGTGAAGATGAGGTTGATACATATGGGAATTGCCAAGCAACCTCATTGTGCGCATAGAGCTAAATCTTCTTAGCAATAACAGTTGTATGGGGGATAGCCTGTTCTGACATGGTTTACTTGTTTGGTTTACTAACAGGAAGGGATGCGATGTGAAGGCAGCATAATGTGTGCAATGATGCTTTCCTAACTTACTGTAGTGATCAAAGTGAAGCCACGTGATCATTTATTTTCAAGAGAATCTGCCCTGTTTCCCTTCTCCCCCTCTGCAAGGGGCTGATAAATGATTAACACAGAGGAATTTGAGAACAGGGGATAAAATGAATATAGTTCTACGACAGCTCTCCGGGGGAAAGAATGCCTGGATTGCCAGTAATAAGAAATGGAAATAAGATAAATAGCAAATGAGACAGCCAGCAAAGCCAAATAAATAACATGGGTGAAAGAACAAATATTTCTGCAAGATAAAGAATGGAAATAAAGCAAACAATAGGAGGAATAAGCACTGATGAAGATTAATCTGGTGGTTCCAAAGTACAGGGAAAGAGTGGGAGGTTTCTAGGAAATAATAGAAATGTGTTATGTCAGCTCTGTGGTCATAACTGGGATGGAAAATGTGCATTGACATTCATAGTGTGGCATTTTCAGATGTGATCAGCTTTGACCGAACTGTTCTCCCACTAAAAGTCGACTGGAGTTGAATTAGAGACATTTAGTTACTTATTGGTTGATTGATTGATACATACGTAGGGATGGTGGAGAATTTCTCCACGAATCTCCGGGAGGCCGAATGCCAACACATTCGGCTCCCCGAAATTGGTGCAGAAATTCTCCGCCGGCCCCCCCCCCCGGGATGGGACTTACCATGGCCGAATGTCCCTGTCGGCAGCGGGTCCCGGCGGCGTTTCGGCGGCGTTTCGTCGGGGGCGGGGGCGGCGCCCGGTCTCCTGACCGGCTGCCGCCGCCGCCATTACAAAAAAAAAAGTAAAGTAAAAAACACACACACCTGTGATAGGCTACGTAACGATTTACGTAGCCTATCACGGCTAGATTTTCAAAGTCAGCCGTGATAGGCTACGTAAATCGTCACGTAGCCTATCACGGGTGACTTTGGAAAAAAAAAAAAGTGCGTACGCAAATGGCGGCAGCCCATGGGCGCCGCCATTTGCGTTCCTTATTTTGGCACGTCTAGTCTACGTAAACATTTACGTAGACTACGGCGAAAATAAGGGAACGCTATTTGCATTGCCCTTATTTTCGCTGTAGTCTACGTAAATCTTTATGTAGACTAGACGTGCCAAAATAAGGAACGCAAATGGCGGTCCCCATGGGAGCCGCCATTTGCGTACACATTTTTTTTTCAAAGTCTCCTGTGATAGGCTACGTGACGATTTACGTAGCCTATCACGGCTGACTTTGGAAATCTAGCCATGATAGGCTACATAAATCGTTACATAGCCTATCACGGGTGTGTGTGTGTGTGTGTTTTACTTTTTTTTCGCGGCTGGGTAGACGGGGCGCTCCTCCATGGCCTGAATTTCGCTGGCGAGGGATGGGGTGCCTCCCTCCCAGCCTGAACTTGGGGGGGAGAACCGAAGCGCCTCCCCCCCCGTGAAGCAAGCTTCGAGAACAGGAAAGGGACTTTTGTCCATCCCTATACATACGTCCAAGCCTGCTTTCTCCTTAAGGAGGCTCCATGGAGAATCACAGAGTTTCTATTATGGATATGAGGTGGCTTGCAGTCAGCTTAGCTGGACGCAAATGGCGGCCACTACGGTGGCCACCTTTTGCGTCCGCAGCAGCCTGTCCGCAGCCAGAACTCCGGCTGCAGACAGCCCTGGCCGGCTTCTCTGCGGAGCCGCCGCGGAGTGGAACCGGCCAGGTAGGATTCCGGGGGGGAGGACCGGATCACCTCCCCCCACTTCAAAGATTCTGGGGGGAGGGAGGGAGCACCTCCCCCCATCGCAAATCACATCCGCGAACAGGTAAGTCACTTTTGTACATCCCTACTGCTGGGCTGCTGCGGCTGCAAATGGCGGCCATCATAGCGGCCGCCATTTGCATGCTTGTGTGTGTGTGTGTGTTTGTGTGTGTGTGGTGTATCACATTTATATCCCACCTTTTTTCCCAACTGCATTGAGAGAAAAAAACACGACCTTAGCAGTTTAATACTGTTCCAGTTAAAACACGAGCATTAATAGCCGGGGGGGACCCAAAGCATTAAAAATACAGTAAGTCTGCCTGTTGAAGACAAAGCTCCCCAAAATGTAAGGTAGTCTAAAATTCAATATACTTAGGCCAACATACAGAAGTCTGAATGGAAACGCATAAGCATTTTTGTTCACATTTCTCATAATACATCCATACTTGAATGCATTTTGCCTAATAAAAACATTTTTTTGCAAACAACTTTCTTAATATAATGCCTTTCCCTGTTATTTTCCCTAGTGTACACATTTTTGGATTGGAGAACTCCATTTCAAAATTCAGAGATGTGCAAATTTCAAAGGATAACTGGGGTCCAGCAAGCGGTGTGTGGTACAGGCAGGGGTGAGGTCAGCCATCCCTATCACAAGGTGAATATGTGAGACCAATAAATGTATCCTTTAATACACTATGCATTCTTTAATCCTGACAATGAAAAATTAGGAAAAGGTGCAAGCCAGACAAACAAACTTCTTTGACACAAGGTTTATATTCTCTTGTTGTTGTTGTTCAGTCGTTCAGTCATGTCCGACTCTTCGTGGCCCCATGGACCATAGCACGCCAGGCCTTCCTGTCCTGCGCTCTCTCCCGGAGCGTGCTCAAGTCCATATTTATTGCATCAGTGATGCTATCTAGCCATCTCATCCTCTCCCGTCCCCTTCTCCTTTTGCCTTCAATCTTTCCCAGCATCAGGGACTTTTCCAGATAGTTTTCTCTTCGCATTAGGTGGCCAAAATATTTGAGCTTCAGCTTCATTATCTGTCCTTCCAATGAGCACTCAGGGTTGATTTCCTGTAGGATGGACTGATTTGACCTCCTTGCAGTCCAGGGGACTCATAAGAGTCTTCTCCAGCACCACAGTTCGAAAGCATCAATTCTTCGGCGCTCAGCCTTCCTTATAGTCCAGCTCTCACAGCCATATGTTACTACTGGGAAAACCATAGCTTTGATTAGACGGACCTTTGTCAGCAAGGTGATGTCTCTGCTTCTTACTATGATGTCTAGGTTTGCCATAGCTTTCCTCCCAAGGAGCAAGCGTCTTTTAATTTCATGGCTACAGTCACCATCTGCGGTGATCTTGGAGCCCAAGAAAATGAAATCTGTCACTGCTGCCATTTCTTCCCCTTCTATATGCCAGGAAGTGATGGGGCCAGATGCCATGATCTTAGTTTTTTTAATGTTGAGTTTCAAACCAGCTTTTGCACTCTCCTCTTTCACCCTCAACAAGAGGCTCTTGAGATCCTCTTTGCTTTCTGCCATTAGGGTGGTATCATCTGCATATCGGAGGTTGTTGATAATTCTCCCGGCAATCTTAATTCCGAACTGTGATTCATCCAACCCAGCGTTTCTCATGATGTACTCTGCATATAAGTTAAATAAGCATCCTTGTCGTACTCCTTTCCCAATTTTGAACCCATCAGTTGTTCCATGTCTGGTTCTTACTGTTGCTTCTTGACCCTCATACAGGTTTCTTAGGAGGCAGGGAAGGTGGTCTGGTACCCCCATCTCTTTCAGAATTTGCCAGAGTTTGTTGTGATCCACACAATCAAAGGCTTTAGCGTAGTCAATGAAGCAGAAATAGACATTTTTCTGGAATTCTCTTGCTTTCTCCATGATCCAGTGAAAGTTGGCGATTTGATCTCAAGTTCCTCTGCCTCTTCGAAACCCAGCTTGTACTTCCAGTAGTTCTCGGTTCGCATACTGCTGAAGCCTAGCTTGTAGGATTTTGAGCATCACCTTGCTGGCATGTGAAATGAGCGCAATTGTACGGTAGTTTGAACACTCTTTGGCCTTGCCCTTCTTTGGAATTGGAATGTAAACTGACCTTTTCCAGTCTTGTGGCCACTGTTGAGTGTTACAAATTTGTTGGCATATTGAGTGCAGCACTTTAACAGCATCATCTTTTAGGATTTTAAATAGCTCAGCTGGAAGACTGTCATCTCCACTAGCTTTGTTGTTACTAATGCTTCCTAACGCCCACTTTACTTCACCCTCGAGGATGCCCGGCTCAAGTTCAGTGACTGCACTATCATGGCTATCAGGGACATTCAGATCTTTCCTGTATAGTTCTTCTGTGTATTCTTTCCACCTCTTCTTTATCTCATCTGCTTCTGTTAGGTCCCTGCCTCCTTTGTCCTTTATCGTGCCCGTCTTTGCACAAAACGTTCCCTTGAGATCTCCGATTTTCTTGAAGAGATCTCTAGACTTTCCCATTCTGTTGTTTTCCTCGATTTCTTTGCATTGTTCATTTAAGAAGGCCTTCTTGTCTCTCCTTGCTATTCTCTGGAACTCTGCATTCAGTTGGGTATATCTTCCCCTTTCTCCCTTGCTTTTCGCTTCCCTTCTTTCCTCAGCTACTTGTAAAGCCTCATCAGACAGCCACTTGGCTTTCTTGCATTTCTTTTTCTTTGGGATGGATTGAGTTGCTGCCTCCTGAACAATGTTACGGACCTCCATCCATAGTTCCTCAGGCACTCTGTCTATCAGGTCTAATCTCTTAAATCTATTCCTCACCTCCACTGTGTATTCATAAGGGATATGATTTAGGTCATACCTAATGGTTTAGTGGTTTTCCCTACATTCTTCAATTTCAGCCGAAATTTTGCAAGAAGCAGCTCATGATCTTCAGCTCCACATTCAGCTCCAGGTCTTGTTTTGACTGCCTGTATAGAGCTTCTCCATCTTTGGCTGCAAAGGACATAATCAATCTGATTTCGATATTGACCATCTGGTGATGTCCATGTGTAGAGTCACCTCTTGTGCTGTTGGAAAAGAGTGTTTGCTATGATCAGCGTGTTCTCTTGGCAAAACTCTATTAGCCTTGGTCCTGCTTCATTTTGTACACCAAGGCCCTGCTTGCCTGTTATCCTGGTGATTTCTTGACTTCCTACTTTAGCATTCCAATCCCCTCTGATGAAAAGGATATCTTTTGTTGGTGTTAGTTCTAGAAGGTGTTGTAGGTCTTCATAAAACCGATCAACCTCAGCTTCTTCGGCATCAGTGGTTGGGGCATAGACTTGAATTACTGTGATGTTGAATGGTTTGCCTTGGATTCGTACTGAGATCATTCTATCGTTTTTGAGATTGTACCCCAGTACTGCTTTTCCCACCCTTTTGTTGACTATGAGTGCTACTCCATTTCTTCTAAGGGATTCTTGCCCACAGTAGTAGATATGATGGTCACCTGAATTAAATTTGCCCATGCCTGTCCATTTTAGTTCAGTGATTCCCAAGATGTTGATGTTCAATCTTGCCATCTCATATTTGACCACCTCCAGCTTACCTTGATTCATTGATCTGACATTCCAGATTCCTAAACAATATTGTTCTTTACAGCATCGGATTTTCTTTTCACCACCAGATACATCCACAGTTGAGTGTCCTTTCAGCTTTGGCCCAGCCGCTTCACTCTTTCTGGCACTACTTGGAAATTCCCTCTGCTCCTCCCCAGTAGTATATTGGACACCTTCCGACCTGAGGGGCTCATCTTCCAGTGTCATATCTTTTAGCCTTGTGATGCATTCTATGGGGTTTTCTTAACAAGAATACTGGAGTGGTTTGCCATTTCCTTCTCCAGTGGACCACATTTTGTCAGAACTCTCTACCATGACCTGTCTGTCTTGGGTCATGGCATAGCTTATGGCTTCACTGAGTTACGCAAGCCCCTTTGCCACAACAAGGCAGTGATCCATGAAGGGGTTATATTCTCTATCAACTGTAAAATAACAAAATCCATATAAGGTTATTATTTTGCCCATAAACATCTACTTTCTTTTGTTTTTAATGCCGATGGGAATCAAAATAATTGTATATGAATTAATGCCAACAGATAGTATAATATAAACAGTTGCTTTGGAAGTGCACGTCTCATGTAAATAAGGGATGTTAGAGGTTAGTTCGCATAACTGAGGAAATTCATTCAGATTTTCAAGATGGGTCTTTCTCTCAGAATTCTTCTATTTGCTGTGTGAAGCATAAAAATCAAAGCAACAGGAAATACAAATCAAAAAGTAACAACCAAAGGCATTGTAAAAAATATATAAAATCAACAACTGGTTTCAAAATTCCAAAATATATTTTACGACACTATCTGTATTAGGCCAAGCCAAAGTTCACAAAGTAGTGTGCAAGCTTTTGAGTTCTCCAGCATGCTTCATCAGGCTAGCTGGTTAACAAAGCAATAAATAAATAAATCAGTGGAAGCTGGCTGGTGTTAATGTGATCTACTAGGAGCTTGATAAACCCCCTTTTGCTGTCTCCCTTGTAATGTAATTTTTAGTGTAAAAACAGGCTTGTAGTCATGAGGGTGCTGGCTAATGCCCTCACACTGAGAATGAAGATGTGAGGCATTTAGGGTGCAACCTTACACATGTTTGGACAGAAAAAAGTTCTACAACTTCCAGCATCTTCCCAGCCAGCATGGCTGGCTGAGGAATGCTGGGAGTCCTACGACCTTTTCCTGTCTAAACATATACAGGACAGTGTCCTTAGACTGCAATCCTATACATACCTATCTGGGAGTAAGCCCCACAGAACTAGGGGTGGACGAAAGTCCCTTACCTTTCGCCGAAGCTTGTTCGCGGTGGGGGGGAGGCGCTTCGCTGCTCCCCCCACAAAGTTCAGGCCGGGGGGGAGGCTTCCTGCCTCGCCCCGGCTGAAATTCAGGCCGGGGAGGCGGCTTCCCGCCTCACCTGGCCGTGAACGCGAAAGTTTAAAAAAAAAAAACACCCCCGTGATAGGCTACGTGACGATTAACGTAGCCTATCATGGCTAGATCTGGAAAGTCAGCCGTGATAGGCTACGTGAATCGTCACGTAGCCTATCACGGGTGACTTTAAAAAAAAAAAAAAGCGCGTACGCTAATGGCGGCCCCCATAGGGAGCCGCCATTCGCGTTCCTTATTTGGTCGCTGTAGTCTACGTAAATGTTTACGTAGACTATGGCGAAAATAAGGGCAACGCTATGCGTAGCCTATAACATTTTATTACGCGGCCGGGCGAGGCGAGGCGCCTCCTCCCTGGCCTGAATTTCAGCCGGGCGAGGCGGGAAGCCTCCCCCCCGGCCTGAATTTTGGCCGGGTGTGGAGGGAAGCCTCCCCCCCTGGCCTGAACTTCGGGGGGAGCAGCGAAGCGCCTCCCCCCCACCGCGAAGCAAGCTGCGAGACCAGGTAAGTGGCTTTCGTGCACCCGTAGGGCTTGGTAGCACTAAAAGGGTTACATTTAGCTTTTTTTAAAAGTTGTTTTTTTTTTAAATTACCTCAGAGACACTGTTGGGGGTGAAGGGCACATGCAGCCCATTTATTGTCCACCTCTGCCCTATGTTCTCCACAGTGTTCTGGCTTGTTTCCAGCCATGGTGCTGTTCCTGAGTCAGATCACCATGGAAGCAACACTAGCTAGTGTTGCTTCCATGGTGAATACAACATGGTCAGAAGGAAGTAAGAAGAACACCGTGGAGAGCAGGGAGACTCACTGACTGCAGATCACAACTGGTAAGGTTTTTTTTTTTTTTTAAAGTGCTGGGCTGCTGGAGGGGGGGGGACCCTACCCTTACCTGTAAAGTAAGGTAATTTAGCCCCCAACCCCCAAATACTCAGAAAGTTCTCCCACCTTATTCCCACATCCAGGACATATTCTTTACACCCCGACCCTACAGATTTTTTTAAAATAAGAAATTAAAAGCAAATTCATTACAATCTTAGAATGAATTCCAAAATTGAAATTTTTTCTTGAAATTCTTTCGAACATACTAAAGTCCCGTCCCAACAAGTGCAGGCTTCCAAACCTTAGGGAGCCATCCTATGTATGTTTAGACAGAGAAAAGGCCTAGCTGAGAGGCATGCTGGGAGTTGTAGGCCTTTTCTGTCTAAACATGCATAGGTTAGCACCCTTAAGAACTTAAGGAACAACAAAGGCATTCTTTCACTGTCTACCTTAAAAGGTTCAAGAGCATCCTGGCTCCAAGAGCCAGCTCCTTCACTAACTAATCCATGGTGTTCTTTGCCTGTTCACCTTCAAAATTTTGCCATGGAAGTAGTGGGCAGTTTACTCCCTCCAGGGAAGCCAGGAAGGCTGCTGCAGACCACTGGAATGATGATTGTACAATGATAGGCAGGACACTCAGTCACATCCCTTTTCCATCTTGTAGCTAAGCTCAATAACTCTGCACCACACTTATAAAGATTTCACTGAAGTTTGATTTGAGTTTTTTTTTTCAAAAAGCAATTACTTTTCTATCAAATCGAATGCGAACGATAAAAAATGTGGAAGAAATTTTCAGCACAGTACTAGTTGATACAGTGATTAATGAATCTTGACACTAATTTTCCATCCTTGGCTTTGTTCTCCACAAATGTAATTACACAGGATCAGCACATTTGGATACATTTATGGACTTACAGCATGTGACAAGCCCCTATTCAAACGCAGCTAAGAGCATTGTTTTATATTCCTAAAAGTTAGTGGGGATTGAAAGCAGGAACTGAAAGTTTTCCTCAAACCCTGAAAGAAAGCCAACGAGTAAAACAAAAAAAAGCACCAGTATTGGGAAAGAAATTGATGGTAATAAGAATGTGCTAATGGAATTGGGGGTGGGGGAGGAAGCAGCCTAGACAGAGAATGAGGAAGAAGACACATGTTCCACACATTAAAAACAACCAGAATTTGCCCCATGTGAGGGCTTCTTAATTCCAGGTAGCATCCTTTTACACAAGGAAACTTAGCCCAGATAGATAGATAGGCAGACAGACATACAGACAGATGGAGGCCTGTGTCCATGCACTGATTACTCTTAACAAACTTATCATTTTCCACTTCTAACTAATCTACCTTACGTCACTGGATTCCCAACTTTTAGGGATGTACGGATTCCTCACCATCCATTCTGGTGGGGAATCCACGGGAGGGGGAGGTGATCTGTTCCTCCCCCCCCCCAGAATCCGCACGGAGTGGTTCCACTCTGTGAGGATTCCGCAGAGCCAAGGGCTGCCCCATTCCGCCATCCACATGCCTTGGATTCCCCCATTTTTTTCGGCTCCCCAAACTTACGGAAATAATTCCATACGTACCACCGAAATACCCTTTCCGCGCACTGGCCGTCAGTCTCCGTAAGCCTCCAGTCATAGGGAAAATGCCTATTTATTTCCATAAAAAGGGTAAAGCCCTTTGCGGGGATTCCCCATGTAACTTCCAGTCACCTGACCCCACCTGACCTTACTGGACCTGTCCTGACCTCACTGGACCTGACTTCACCGGACCTGTCCTGACCTCACCTGACCTCACCTGACCTCACCAGACCAGACTTCACCTCACCTCACCTCACCTCACCTGACCTCACCGGACCTGACCTTACCTCCACAGATAATAAACAGAAAAGATGGAGGATTTCTGTGGACTTCAAGACTCAGCCCCAGTGAAAGAAAGCCTTGGGTAACAGGGAAATGCCTCATAAAATGGGTAAAGCCATTTGTGTTCTTCCTCCATTTCCAATTTGCAGATTTCTTTTTGTAATTATTTTAGTAAAATCCACCATTTGGCGGACAAAAAAAAGGGTCTGCATGAGCTCCGGTCCAGGTTGACCAGGCCGCTCCATTCTGAGGATTCCGCAGACCGGATTTGTCAGAAATCGATCCCATTTAAAATTCGTGCAGAATTCTCTGACATCCCTACAAACTTTCCACTTTCCACAAGGGACCCATTTTTAAATTGAATCATCTTCCAAAGAACTCCTACATATCTTACACAGAACCCCAGCGTGATACTGGGGTAAGACATGTGGTTCATGTTAGTAGGGATCATAAGAAATTAATTTCAGTTTGTTTTTGATCAGGATTTACCCAGGTCAACATTTCAGGACTGAACACAGTGTCAGATGCAATCTGCAGTCAAAGTCCATACATTTCCAAGCTTGTACTGTGATTCGCAGACCCCCCCCCAAAAAAACCTTTGATAGTGTGCATACATTTGAAAAATTATCATAAAAAAAAATCATAATTTTGAAAAATGCACACAAATGTGCTTCAATCAGTTGGAGGAGAATGCATACATTTCAAAGATGCACAGAACTGATGTGTACATTTGGAAAAATATGCATAAAATATGCATGGAATTTCATGTGAAAAGAAAAAAAAAGCTTGCAATCAGATATGGACTCAAGTGAGAATGAGGTTTGAGATGCAATTTGGAGAACTTCAGTGAGTTCAAGTTCTTTCAAAACTCTTCTAAATTTTTATAAAGAAAATTGCAAGTTTAAATAATTTCTTATTGAAAATGAACTAGGGATGGCGGAGAATTTCTCCCCGAAACTTCAGGGGGCCGAGCGCCAACGTGTTCTGCCCCCCGAACAAGTTTCGGGGAGAAATCCTCCGCACCCCCCCACCCCCCGCACCCCCCCCGGGACGGGACTTACCTTCGCCGAATGTCCCTCCCTGCGGCGGGTCCGGCCGGCGGTTCGGCGGGTGTTCGTGCTGCCGCCGCCGCCATTCCAATAAAAGAAAAAAAAACGCCCCCGTGATAGGCTATGTGACGATTAACGTAGCCTAACACGGCTAGATTTGCAAAGTCAGCCGTGATAGGCTACGTAAATCGTCACGTAGCCTATCACAGGTGACTTTGGGAAAAAAAAAGCGCGTACGCAAATGGCGGCGGCCCATGGGCGCCACCATTTGTGTTCCTTATTTTGGCACGTCTAGTCTACGTAAACATTTATATAGACTACGGCGAAAATAAGGGCAACGCAAATAGTGTTCCCTTATTTTCGCCGTAGTCTACGTAAATCTTTACATAGACTAGACATGCCAAAATAAGGAACGCAAATGGCGGCACCCATGGGCCACCGCCATTTGCGTACGTGCTTTTTTTTTTCCAAAGACACCCGTGATAGGCTACGTGACGATTAATGTAGCCTATCACGGCTGACTTTGGAAATCTAGCCGTGATAGGCTACGTTAATCATTACGTAGCCTATCATGGTTTTTTTTTTTTTACTTTTTCTTTCGCGGCCGGGGAGACGGGGTGCTTCTCCCTGGCCTGAATTTTGGCCGGGCGAGGTGGGGCGCCTCCCCCCCTGGCCTGAATTTCGGACAGGCGAGGCGGGACACCTCCCCACCCTTGCCTGAACTTCGGGGGGAGAAGCGAAGCGCCTCCCCCCCACCACAAATCACCCCTGCAAAAAGGTAAGTGACTTTCGTACATCCCTAAAATGAATTACCCAAATCCAATGGACCAACTACGCCCTTATCTGGACAGACATAGCCTAGCTACAGTTATCCATGCTCTGATAATGCCTTATATGTGGGGCTGCCTTTGAAAACAGTCCGGAAACTTCAGCTGGTCCCAAATAGGGCAGCAAGATTGTTAAGAGGGACTGGCCTGCAAGCTCATATTACGCCAGTGCTTTTCCAGCTGCACTGGCTGCCAGTCCATTTCCGGGCCCGATTCAAAGTGCTGGTTTTAACATTCAAAGCCCTTAACGGCTTGGGGCCAGGTTACCTGAAGGATCGCCTCCTCCCATATGTGCCTGCCCGGACCTTATGATCATCGTCAGCGGCCCTTCTCCGTGAGCCCCTGCCAAAGGAAGTAAGGCGGGTGGCTACTAGGAGGAGGGCTTTTTCTGCTGTGGCACCCCGGCTGTGGAATGAGCTCCCTAGTGAGGTTTGCCTGGCACCTACATTGTATTCCTTTCGGTGCCAGGTGAAGACCTTTTTATTTTCCCAGGCATTTTAGCATTTTAGCTTTCTAAATTTTTAGCTTTGCTGTTTTAAATCTGTATTTTAAACTCCTGCACTGCTGCTAGGTTTTATTGTGGTTGCATTGTTATATTGTGGTTTTAATGTTCTATATATTTTAAATTGTTTTATTGTGTGTTGTTTGGTTTTAATTTTTGTGAACCACCCAGACAGCTTCGGCTATTGGGCGGCATAGAAATGAAATAAATAATAATAAATAATAAACAATAAACAATGGGTACAGGTATTTCCAGCATGGAGAACTGGAACCATGCTATAACTCTCTGCCATGTATCTGTTAAAGATGAGGATCCTGTCAGTAAAGAGGAGAGGGAACCCCACTTGGCTACCACAAACATGGCTGAATATATAAGCATTCAAACCCAGACCTTTAACCTATCAGTTTTGGTTTCTACCACATTCATTAAAAATGAATGAATGAATCTTAAGTTCTTTCTATCCTGTTTATGAAGAAATTTGCAATTCTTGGCAAGTTCTTATCAACAACACCAAACTGAACAAAATTCTCACCTGTCCCTAGCACTTTCTGTGGTGGCGAAAGTGGAAGGAGAACTCTTGTTTGTGCAACATCTGGCCAACATGTTGGTTTCCTCCAATGTATCAGGTTCCTGTGGCATTGTGGAAAAAAATCAGGGGACTGGAAACAAAGCCCTATGAAGAGAGACTGAAAGAACTGGGCACGTTTAGCCTTGAGAAGAGAAGACTGAGGGGAGATATGATAACGCTGTTCAAGTACTTGAAAGGTTGTCACAGAAAGGAAGGCCAGGATCTCTTCTCGATCATCCCAGAGTGCAGGACACGGAATCATGGGCTCAAGTTACAGGAAGCCAGATTCTGGCTGAACATTAGGAAAAACTTCCTGACTGTTAGATCAATACAACAATGGAACCAATTACCTAGGGAGGTGGTGGGTAGGGATGAACGAAAGTCCCTTACCTGGTCCCACAGCTTGCTTCGCGGTGGGGGGGAGGCGCTCCATCTCTCCCCCCGAAATTCTGGGCGGGGGGGAGGTGCCCCATCCCTCCCTGCCAAAATTCTGGCCGGGGGGGAGGCGCCCCATCCCTCCAGCTGCGAAACCTCTTCTCCTGCCGGGACGCAAATGGCGGCAGCTGTAGCCGCCACCGTTTGCATCCCAGCAGTCAGCCGTGATAGGCTACGTAAATGTTTACGTAGCCTATCACGGCTGACTTTGGGGAGAAAAATAAAAGCGCGTATGTAAATGGCGGCGCCCATGGGTGCCACGATTTGTGTTCCTTATTTGGGCACGTGTAGTTTACATAAACATTTACGTAGACTACGGCGAAAATAAGGGCAATGCAAATAGCGTTGCCCTTATTTTCGCCGCGGTCTACGTAAATGTTTATGTAGACTACACATGCCCAAATAAGGAACGCAAATGGCGGCGCCCATGGGCACTGCCATTTGCGTACGCGCTTTTTTTTCCCCCCCAAAGTCAGCTGTGATAGGCTATGTAAACATTTACGTAGCCTATCACGGTGTTTTTTTGAAAATCTATCCATGATAGGCTACGTAAATCTTTACGTAGCCTATCACGTTTGTTATTGTTGTTTTTTTTTACTTGGAAGTGGCGGCAGTGGCAGCCGGTCGGAAGACCGGCCGCCGCCGCACCACCACTGTACCGCTGCCAGGAGCTGCTGCCACCAGGGACATTCGCGCAAGGTAAGTCCCATCCCGGGGGGTGGCAGGGGGGTGGCGGACCATTTCTCCACCAATTTCGGGGGGCCGAATGCATTGGCATTCGGCCTCCCAGAGATTTGTGGAGAAATTCTCCGACATCCCTAGTGGTGGGCTCTCCCACACTAGAGGCATTCAAGATGAGGCTGGACAGCCATCTGTCAGGGATGCTGTGACTTGGATTCCTGCATTGAGCAGGGGGTTGGACTCGATGGCCTTGTAGGCCCCTTCCAACCCTTCCAACTCTACTATTCTATGATTCTATGATGCTATAAATGGTGTCATCAGGTTTGACAGTGTCAGTCACAGGTCATATCATAGAATCAGAGGATCAGAGAATAGTAGGGTTGGAAGGGGCCTATAAGACTGTCGAGTTCCTTTGTTCCTTCCTCTCCGGCAGGTACCAGAGGGTAGGGATGGCAGAGAATTCCGCCACAGATTCCAGTGAGGCTGGATTCTTTAGAATTTATTTACGTTCCTTTATTTTTCGCCGTTCTGGTAGGGATGTCAGAGAATTTCGCCACGAATCTCAAGGAGGCTGAATGCCAGCGCATTCGGCCCCCCAAAATTGGTGGTGAAATGGTCTGCCCCCCTGCCCCCCTGGGACGGGACTTACCTTGGGCGAATCATCCTGGCAGCGGCAGCTCCGGCGGTGGTTTGGCGGCGGCAGCTGCGGCGGCCGGTCTTCGGACTGGCTGCAACCGCCGCCATTTCCAGTAAAAAAAAAAAAAGTGATAGGCTACATACAGATTTACGTAGCCTATCACGGCTAGATTTTTAAAAAATACTGTGATAGGCTACGTAAATGTTTACGTAGCCTGTCACAGCTGATTTAAAGGAAAAAAAAACCTGCGCGTATGCAAATGGTGGCACCCATGGGCGCCGCCATTTGCGTTCCTTATTTTGACACGTCTTAGTCTATGTAAATATTTATGTAGACTAAGACGGCAAAAATAATTTTCTCCGTAGTCTACGTATTTTTACGTATTTACTTATTTTCGCCGTAGTGTACGTAAATGTTTACGTAGACTAAGACGTGTCAAAATAAGGAACGCAAATGGCAGCGACCATGGGTGCTGCCATTTGCTTACGCGTGTTTTTTTTTCTTTTAAATCAGCCATGATAGGCTACATAAACATTTACGTAGCCTATCACGGCTGTCTGCAGGGACGCAAACAGCGGCGGCTATGGCCGCCACCATTTGTGCACCCGGCAGGCCAGGATTTGGGGGGGAGGGACGGAGCGCCTCCTCCCCGGCCAGAATTTCGGGGGGGAAGGATGGGGCGCCTCCTCCCCACCGCGATTCAATTTCGTAAGAAGGCAAGTGACTTTCGTACATGCCTACGTTCTGGGCTACGTAAATATTTACATAGGCTAGAACGGCGAAAAATAAAGGAATGCAAATAGCGTCCACCACACTATTTGCATTCCCCTTTTTTTCGCTGTTTTATCTTACGTAAATATTTATGTAAGATAAGTAGGCGAAAAATAGGCCACAGAAATGGTGGCCACCGTAGCCACCGCCATTTGCGTTCGCTGCATTTTTTTTTATGTTAGCCATGATAAGCTATGTAAGTTCTTATGTAGCCTATCACGGCTGTCTAGCTGGACGCGTTTGTGTCCACACCAGTCTGTCCGCAGCTGAAAAGCCAGCTGCGGACAGCCCAGGCCAGCGGCTCTGTGGCCTGGCCGTGGAGCGGAGCCAGCCGTTGGGTATTCTGGGGGGGCGGACTGGATCGCCTCCCCCCCCATCGAGGATTCCACGAGGAGGGATGGAGCAAAGGTAAGTGAGTTTCGTACATCCCTACCAGAGGGTAGCACTGGGAGAGAAGGTTTTGGACCTGTGGCTGGTCACTTGTGGGGTGCCACAGGGTTCCATCCTCTCCCCAATGCTATTTAACATCTATGTGAAGCCACTGGGGGCTATCATCAGGAGGTTTGGGGTGCAGTGTCATCAGTATGTGGATGACACACAGCTCTACCTTTCGTTCAAATCTTCACCAAGGTTGGCCATAGAATCCCTGTCCAGATGTCTGGAAATGGTGAGTGGCTGGATGGGGAGGAATAAGCTGAAGCTGAACCCTGACAAGACTGAGGGAGACAAGAGGAGGTTGGGGGATGTTGACCTGGTGTTGAATGGGATACAGCTACCCTTGAATGACCAGGTCCACAGCCTGGGGGGTCATTTTAGACTCCCAGCTGTCCATGGAGGCTCAGATGTCATCTGTGAGCTGGACAGCGCTGTACCACCTCCACTTGACATGGTGGCTGCACCCCTACCTTCCTGACCATCTGCTCCCACCGGTAGTACCTGCCCTGGTCTCCTCTGTGTAATGTACTCTTGGGTTACCCTTGAAGACAGTTCAGAAGCTGCAGCTGGTGCAGAATGCAGTGGTTTGCCTGATTAAAGGCAGCCACCGGTGTGTTCACATCACTCTGGTCCTGAAGGTGTTGCACTGGCTAACAGTTGTTTTCCAGGCCAAATTCAAGGTGTTGGTTTTGACCTTTAAAACCCTATATGGTTCCAGCCCAGCCTATCTCAAGGAGTGCCTCCAGAAACAACAGACAGGCCACCCAACAAGATCAGCCTCGGATGGCCTTCTCTCTGTCCCATCAGCCAGGACAGCTAGGCTGGTGAGGACAAGGGAGAGAGCCTTCTCTGTGGTGGCCCCCACTCTGTGGAACTCCCTCCCAAGGGAACTCCACCATGCCCCCTCTTTAATGAGCTTCCACCACACATTGAAAACGTCAGTGTTCAGGCAGGCATTTGGGGTGGGTTAGAGTATTTTTAGAAATACAATGTTTTAATGTGAATTTTATTGTTTAAACTGTTAGATTGCTCAGAGTGGCCGGGTGACCAGCCAGATGGGTGATTAAGAAAATAGACGATAGATAGATAGATAGATAGATAGATAGATGATAGATAGATAGATGATAGATAGAAATGGCAAATTAGTTGGTCATGCATTTACCTCACTAAAATGAGACCATGAGACTTTTTGTTTTCATCTCAAGAGCCTCAGATTTTGTTTCTCTATCTCTGCCATTCACTTTGAATATGGTTGACAGGAACAATGCAGCATGCTAAAATTGATGGCACATTCTTTTTGTTAAAGCAGTTATGAAATGAGAAAACAACATCTACAAGGAAAAGTCATACAAAAACAAAACAAAACGGCATTTCTTTTTCATTAAAAAAAGACAATGTTGCCTGCTCAGGTTCATTTGTCTCTCCTCTGTCATGGATATGAGATCAGGTTCCTTCTTCCTTTTTAAAATAAAATAAAATACAATGTATAAATCTGTGGATAGTTCTGTAAGGGAAGTCATTTATTGATAGGCTGTGCCAGGGCTGCTGTAAATATTAAAAAAGATTTATGAATTAATTTTCATATGTAAATGACAAAATACCCACTGTTTGTGTTTGAGAAATCTATCTAGCAGTTAAAAAGTATACAAACAGATATTCAATTTAGAATTCCAGTGACTCCCTGGATTTTTTTTTTGCACGTGGGATTAATGTGGAATGTCTTTTTTTTTTTTTAAGAACAATAAAACTATCATAATAATTGTCCTAGACAATTATTATGTCTAGGACAATTATGTCTAGGACAAAAGAATGAAATAGGCTTCTTGGTTACTTAGGAAAAGTGTTAGGGATTGCTTTTTTCTTATAAAAATGGTTTTAGGTTTTTTGTAGGGATATACGAAAGTCACTTACCTTTTCGAAGGGTGACATTCGTGGGGGGGGGAGGCACTCTGTCCCTCCTCCCAAAATTCTCCCAGGCTGGCTCCGCTCCGCAGCGACTCCGCGGAGCTGCCGGCTGGGGCTGCCCATGGCTGGACATCCGGCCAATGGGCTGCACAGGGACACAAATGGCGGCCGCTGTAGCCGCTGCCATTTGCATCCTTGTATTTTGCCGTGATAGGCTATGTATATTTTCTTCAGCAAAGGAGATCGTTACCTTGTCATGGTACTGGAGCTTGAGCACCTCAGTGACATCATGAGCTAAAACGTGAAGGGACACCCAAGACGGGAAGGTCATGGCAGAGAGGTCAGACTAAATACGATCCCTGGGGAAGGAAATGGCAACCCACCCCAGTATTCTTGCCATGAAAACTAAATGGATCAGTACAACCAGAGATATGTCAGTATACCATCGGAAGATGGGACTCCCAGGTCGAAAGATGGTCAAAATGCTAATGGGAAGGAACAGAGGATAAGTTCAACTAGCCCCAGATGTGATGATGCAGCTAGCTCAAAGCCGAAAGGACAGCTAGCAGCCGATGGTGCTGGTGGTGAACAACTAATCCGATGTTCTAAAGATCAACACACCATGGGAACCTGGAATGTAAGATCTATGAGCCAGGGCAAATTGGATGTGGTTATTGGGGAAATGTCAAGATTAAATATCGACATTTTGGGTGTCAGTAAACTGAAATGGACTGGAATGGGCCACTACTCATCACATGACCACCAGATCTACTACTGTGGACAAGAGGACCACAGAAGAAATGGAGTAGCCTTCATAATTAACAATAAAGTGGCTAAAGCAGTGCTTGGATACAATCCAAAAAATTACAGAATGATCTCAATTCGAAATCAGGGTAAGCCATTTAACATCACAGTGATCCAAATATACGCCGCAACCACAGATGCTGAAGAAGCAGAAGTAGATAAGTTCTATGAGGATCTGCAGCACCTACTGGATAGTATGCCAAACAAAGATGTTATTTTCATTACAGGAGACTGGAATGCTAAGGTGGGTAGTCAAACGACACCTGGAATTACAGGCAAGCATGGTCTGGGACAACAAAATGAAGCGGAACATAGGCTGATAGAATTTTGTAGGGATGTACGAAAGTCCCTTACCTGAACCCGAAACTTGATTCGCAGTGGGGGAGAGGCGCTCTGTCCCTCCCCAAAAAATTCTGGCGGGGGGGGAGGCGCCCCATCCCTCCCACTGCGAATCCTGGCCGGCCGGGATGCAAATGGTGGCGGCCGTAGCCGCCGCCGTTTGCGTCCCTGCAGTCAGCTGTGATAGGCTACATAAATGTTTACGTAGCCTATCACAGCTGAGTGAAAAAAAAAACACCATGCGTACGCAAATGGCGGCGCCCATGGGCGCTGCCATTTGCGTACGCGCGGTGTTTTGTTTTTTTTTCACTCAGCCATGATAGGCTACATAAACATTTACGTAGCCTATCATGGTGTTTTTTTAAAAATCTAGCTGTGATAGGCTACGTAAATCTTTACGTAGCCTATCACGATTTTGTTTGTTTTTTTAACTTGGAAATGGCGGTGGCGGCAGCCGGTTGGAAGACCGGCCGCCGCCGCACCGCCGCCGCACCACCACTGGAGCCGCCGCCGCCAGGGACATTCGAACAAGGTAAGTCCCGTCCCGGGGGGGTGGGGGGGCAGACCGTTTCGCCACCAATTTCAGGGGGCCGAATGCGCTGGCATTCGGCCTCCCCGAGATTCATGGCAAAATTCTCTGACATCCCTAGAATTTTGCCAGGACAACTCACTGTTCGCAACATTGTTCAGGAGGCGGCAACCAAAAACATCCCAAAGAAAAATAAAACCAAGAAGGCAAGTAGGCTGTCTGCTGAGACACTGGAAGCAGCCCAAGAAAGAAGGAAAGCAAAAGGCAACAGTGATAGGGGGAGATATGCCCAATTAAATGCAAAATTCCAGAGGTTAGCCAGAAGAGATCAGGAATTATTTTTAAACAAGCAATGTGTGGAAGCAGAAGAAGATAATAGAATAGGAAGGACAAGAGACCTCTTCCAGAAAATTAGAAACATGGGAGGTAAATTCCAGGCAAAAATGGGTATGATCAAAAACAAAGATGGCAAGGACCTAACAGAAGCAGAAGAGATCAAGAGAAGGTGGCAAGAATATACGGAAGATCTGGATAGGAAGGATAATAATATCGGGGATAGATTTGATGGTGTGGTCAGTGAGCTAGAGCCAGACATCCTGAAGAGTGAGGTTGAATGGGCCTTAAGAAGCATTGCTAATAACAAGGCAGCAGGAGATGACGGTATCCCAGCTGAACTGTTTAAAATCTTGCAAGATGATGCCGTCAAGGTGATGCATGCCATATGCCAGCAAATTTGGAAAACACAAGAATGGCCAACAGAGTGGAAAAAATAAATTTCTATCCCCATACTAAAAACGGGAAGCACCAAAGAATGTTCAAACTATCGAACAGTGGCACTTATTTCACATGCCAGTAAGGTAATGCTCAAGATCTTGCAAGGTAGACTCCAGCAATTCAGGGAACGAGAATTGCCAGATGTACCAGCTGGGTTTCGAAAAGGCAGAGGAACTAGAGACCAAATTGCCAATATCTGCTGGATAATGGAGAAAGCCAAGGAGTTTCAGAAAAACATCTATTTCTGCTTTATTGACTATTCTAAAGCCTTTGACTGTGTGGATCATAACAAATTGTGGCAAATTCTTGGTGGTATGGGGATGCCAAGTCATCTTGTCTTCCTCCTGAGGAATCTGTATAATGACCAAGTAGCAATGGTAAGAACAGACCACAGAACAACGGACTGGTTTAAGATTGGGAACGGAGTACGGCAGGGTTGTATACTCTCACTCTACCTGTTCAACCTGTACGCAGAACACATCATGCAATGTGCTGGGCTTGATGAAGCCAAGGCTGGAGTTAAAATCTCTGGAAGAAACATTAACTATCTCCGATATGCAGATGATACACTTTGATGGCTGAAAGCGAGGAGGAGCTGAGAAACCTCATGACGAAGGTGAAAGAAGAAAGTGCAAAAGCTGGCTTGCAGTTAGACCTCAAAAAAACCAAGATTATGGCAACCAGCTTGATGGATAACTGGCAGATAGAGGGAGAAAATGTGGAGGCAGTGACAGACTTTGTCTTTCTAGGTGCAAAGATTACTGCAGATGCTGACTGCAGCCAGGAAATCAGAAGACGTTTACTTCTTGGGAGGAGAGCAATGACAAATCTTGATAAAATAGTGAAGAGCAGAGACATCACACTGACAACAAAGGTTCACATAGTGAAAGCAATGGTATTCCCCATAGTAACCTATGGCTGCGAGAGCTGGACCATAAGGAAAGCTGAGCCGCAGACGCGGCCGCCATTCGCAAAGCAGCGCGAACGGCAGCAGGTAAGTGCTCTGTTTCGTGTGCCTTTCGCAGGGGGTGGGGGGGCTTCGTCCCACCATGGATTTCAGGGGGCCAAATGCACTGGCATTCGGCCTCACCCTGATCCATGGCGGAATTCTCTGACATCCCTAGTTTTTCGTTCCCTGCTGCTATGAGTGTGGATTTAAGAGTTGATTGTATTCTGCCTAAGGTGTGTAACAGTCTTCTGTCCAATGGAAACTAATCCTAAGTGATGCTGGGTAGAAGGAAGCACATGGGAACTTTCAGAACTCTAGTATGGACTGGCCTACAACATTTTGCAGCCTGAGTGGGAAATGGTTCATCTACTCCCCAAAGTCAAGGTACCTAGTATGCAAAACTGGCCAATTACTTTGGCATCTAATCCCACAAATGCCTCTCCTAGGAAGTAAACCTATTATAATTAATTAAGGGTGCTAGCCTATTGATTATAGGGATGTCGCGAGAGTCCACGGGGGTGGATGGAGTCCAACAGACTCCCCTCTCCTGCCCTTCTGGACCCCGCTTACTGAACCACTGGGTGTTTGCGGACCTGCTCAGCGAGTACCCTGTGGCTCTGTGAGTGCCCAGCAGCTGCCTGTCTTCTGTAGTGAGCCGCCATTGTACACAACAATGGTGGCTCAGGAGCTTCCGGGTAGAGAATATTGTGCGATTGGCAGCTGTAAAGGGGCCATCTATGCAACTTTACAGGCGTGAATGGAGCAGGGGCAGCTCACTAGAGAGAACGGGTGGCCCCACAGCTTTGTTGGGTGCTTGCCGGGCTGCAACAAAGCTCAGGCATTATTGCGAGTAGGGGCAGGCAGCAGCAGTGGCTCAGCGAGCACCCGACAAAGCCAGGCATGGTTGAGTCTGTCCATCCCTCAATTGCACCCTCGGTAATTGGAAGACCACAAACGTGGGGGTGTTCAATCATCCAATGCAGAGAGGGAGGAGTGGTGATATTTGCCTCCCCACCCTCCTGCCCTACACTGTCAGCTCCTGCCAGCTGACCATGGTTGGCGGCGATAAATCACAGGCTGATAACAGGGTTGTCAACCTGTCCAAGGCTGGGTGAATGAAAAAGCAGCTTGTAGCAAGGAATATTTTACCCAGGCAGTGAGTCCAAAGCGTTGAGGCAAAGAGAAGTCCGTTGTCCAGTCCGAGGTCCAAGACGCACAAGGGAACACAGACAGGGCAGTGAGCAAGGGCTGAGGCTGAGATCCGGCGTGTGACACGGCGTTGCTCTTCAGCAGTCTTGCTCCAGCCTGCCAACCCTTTTTAATGTCCATGACTTGAGGCAGCTGCATCCAGTCAGTCCTCCTGCCTCTGAGAGCCTCTCTGTCTCAAATGGACAGAGGCTCACCTACGCTGCTCCCAGACATGCAGCTGCCTTTGCTCTGCAGGGGTCAGTGGCATTTAGCCCTCCAAATCCTCTGGGGAGATTGCCACTGGGCCTGGAACCTCCACAGGGGGTGAGGGGGCTCGGGCTCCTTCTGTGCTGGTCCCTTCCCCTTGGTTTGGAGCCTGCCATTCCCATTCATCCTCGGAGGTGTCCAAGGGAGGCATGACATGCACGTTTCACTAGACGGGCTTTTTAGCCCATCTAGAAAGGGCACTTTGGAGGTGGAGGGAAGGAGGCTGGAGGAAGAACAGGATAAATCATATCTTGTCCTCTCTGGTTTCCTCCCCTCCCTGCCAACTGGAACACCTCCTTTCCTCCTCCTCTGAAGTTATTTTTCTGACCTCGGCAGGCACCCATCACAGGTCTCTTGGTGCCAGCTGTGAGGGCATGGGAGAGGGTGGTTGGATATCTGACTCCCCCTTCTGAGGTTGGAGGGCTGTCTCTGACCTTGGAAGGGAGGATCCAAACAATCCCGAGGTCCCTGGGATGCTCGCCCAGGGAACATAGGATTGCTCTCTAAATAACCATTTGCTGCCCTTTTGTGACACCCCAAATCAGCTGCTTGAGGTGGCCACCCCACTTTGCCTAGCCCTGATCTAGGCCAGCATTCTGTGTCCAGCCAAATGCCTCCAGAAAGCCTAAAGAAACAGCATGATGGCAACAGCCCTTCCTTCCTTGCTTCCAGCATCTAGTATTTAGTAGGGATGGTAGAGAATTCTGCCATGGATCATGGTGAGGCCGAATGCCAGTGCATTCGGCTCCCTGAAATCTGTGGCGGAACGGCCTGCCACCCCCCGCCCCCCACAGATCCCCCCCCCGGGACGAGACTTACCTGGGGCAGATCTTCCATGTGGCGGCGGCTCCGGCAGCGGCGGCTGGTCTTCCGACCGCCTGCTGCCGCTGCCATTTGCAGGTGTTTTTTTTTTTACAAGATGTGATAGGCTATGTAAAGATTTACGTAGCCTATCATGGCTGGTTAAAAACAACAACAACAACAACAACTCTGCGTAAGGAAATGGCGGTGGCTACGACCGCCGCCATTTGCTTTCCTTAGTTTGGGCTGTCTTAGTCTACGTAAATATTTACGTAGACTAAGACGGCGAAAATAAGGGGAACGCAAGTAGCGTCAGCTACACTATTTGCGTTCCCCTTATTTTTGCCGTCTTAGTCTACATAAATAAATTTCTATCCCCATACTAAAAACGGGAAGCACCAAAGAATGTTCAAACTATCGAACAGTGGCACTTATTTCACATGCCAGTAAGGTAATGCTCAAGATCTTGCAAGGTAGACTCCAGCAATTCAGGGAACGAGAATTGCCAGATGTACCAGCTGGGTTTCGAAAAGGCAGAGGAACTAGAGACCAAATTGCCAATATCTGCTGGATAATGGAGAAAGCCAAGGAGTTTCAGAAAAACATCTATTTCTGCTTTATTGACTATTCTAAAGCCTTTGACTGTGTGGATCATAACAAATTGTGGCAAATTCTTGGTGGTATGGGGATGCCAAGTCATCTTGTCTTCCTCCTGAGGAATCTGTATAATGACCAAGTAGCAATGGTAAGAACAGACCACAGAACAACGGACTGGTTTAAGATTGGGAACGGAGTACGGCAGGGTTGTATACTCTCACTCTACCTGTTCAACCTGTACGCAGAACACATCATGCAATGTGCTGGGCTTGATGAAGCCAAGGCTGGAGTTAAAATCTCTGGAAGAAACATTAACTATCTCCGATATGCAGATGATACACTTTGATGGCTGAAAGCGAGGAGGAGCTGAGAAACCTCATGACGAAGGTGAAAGAAGAAAGTGCAAAAGCTGGCTTGCAGTTAGACCTCAAAAAAACCAAGATTATGGCAACCAGCTTGATGGATAACTGGCAGATAGAGGGAGAAAATGCGGAGGCAGTGACAGACTTTGTCTTTCTAGGTGCAAAGATTACTGCAGATGCTGACTGCAGCCAGCATCCTGAAATCTGTGGCGGAACGGCCTGCCACCCCCCGCCCCCCACAGATCCCCCCCCCGGGATGAGACTTACCTGGGGCAGATCTTCCAGGTGGCGGCGGCTCCGGCAGCGGCGGCTGGTCTTCCGACCGGCTGCTGCCGCTGCCATTTGCAGGTGTTTTTTTTTTACAGAGACATGATAGGCTACATAAGTTTTTATGTAGCCTAAAACGTCTGGGTAAAAAAAAAAAAAAGGCGTACGCAAATGGTGGCGGCTACGGCCGCCGCCATTTGCTTTCCTTAGTTTGGGCTGTCTTAGTCTACATAAATATTTACGTAGACTAAGACGGCGAAAATAAGTGGAACGCAAGTAGCGTCAGCTACACTATTTGCGTTCCCCTTATTTTTGCCGTCTTAGTCTACATAAATATTTACGTAGACTAAGACGGCCCAAACTAAGGAATGCAAATGGCGGCGGCTGTAGCTGCTGCCATTTGCGTATGCGGTTTTGGTTTTTTTTTTCCCCCAGAGCCCTCCGCAGCCAGAAATCCAGCTGCAGATGGCTCTGGTCTGGCTGGGCCTGGCTGGCTGCTCTGCGGAGCTGCCGCAGAGCACAGCCGGCCGTGAAGGATTCCGGGGGGGAGGAACGGAGCACCTCCCCCTCGTCGAGGATTCCGGGGGGAGGGACAGAATGCCTCCCCCTCACACCATTAACATAATCCGCGAAACGTAAGTGACTTTCATACATCCCTAGTATTTAGAACTGTGCTGCTCTTAACATGGAAGTTCCATTTAGCTGATTGATACAGGCACTGCAGAACGGGGCAGCCCTCCCACCTAGATGTCACGTTCCTTTGTCCTCCTCCTTCACAATCAACACTCTCCAAGATACCAGGCTTCAGTCTCACTACTTTATTAGTTAACGACCAGGTTCCTTACAAATGCAAATTCTAGGAAACTCTCAGGCTACAAAGAAAATAGCTACTCCACAGAACTACAAATACCAATAAAGGAGCCAAAGTGGAAGTTAGAGAAGTTGCCAGAAGTTTGAACAAGAGCTCTCGACCAGACTAGCTTAGGGGGATGCCCCTCCCTTACAGTGGCCCCGCCCCTACGTAGGCTATCACGCATAGCCAACCTGGAGGAGCTTCTGAGCTCTGCCTCTAACTTCTTCTGCTTTGCTCTGCGATGGACCCTAGCATCCCTCAAGTCATGCCCCTCACTCTCCTCCTCCCCTGAGACCTGGCTTTGCATGGAGGAGGAAGGGGGGGCTCCAGACTGAGCCATCTGTTTGCCAAGATCTTGAGAAGAGCACCTTGCCATATCTGAGCTCACTAGGGAGGGAGCCTCCCCCTGTTCTTGCTGTTCCTATTCTGAATCTGAGCTGCTAGCTATCTCCACATACTCAGATTCATTCCTGACACTAGACCTGGGACTTCACCATCAATGCTGTTGCTCATGGATGAAGGCAAAAAGCGTTAGCTACTTCTTTTTGAATCTATTTATGAGAATACATCTCCCTTCTGTACTCTTTGGACATATGCTGCTCATTTTTCCCCACCCAAAAAGTTAGGTCATGTTCTGTACAGTCATATGAACAGAGTTCTCCATGACTTTGGTTTCTCTAGGCAGGAAGTCTTCCTATTCCTGAGTCCTTAAGATGGACAAAGGTACCCTGGGAAAAAATAGAGGAGGTCGTATCACAGTGCAGAACTGCAATGACAAGACTCATTAAGACTCAAAGGCAAGACTAGAATAGTCTCTAATTTCACCCTGGGGTATATCTCTAGTAAAGCTGTTATCATCTCACACTTATTCAGTTCTTCCCCTACATACATTCATCATAACACCTGAATAGGGTTAGTCATGGTTTCCCATCTTCATGTGAATGCATGTGGTTGAGCATGGTTCTGTGGTGGGGAAAACTGACTGTGGCTAGACACAAACAATAGTTTTTAAGGGAGTTAAAAGTTGGGAGGTCATGGGAGTCCGGGAAGGGGGCAGAGTCTGGCAGACTTTCCCTGCTCAGCCTCCCAGACTCCAGTCCGTGGACTACTATGCTTGTCCAACTCTACGCGTGCTGAGCTGGGCAAGTGCATCAGTCCCCACTGGTCTGCTGAGACACCATTTTGCATAAAAATGGCAGCTTGGCCTTTTTTGTAAATCCCCATTTACTCAAATTGTGGCCATAAAGGAGCCATTTATGCAGGTTTAGAGGTGTGAATGGACCATCTTGCATAATGGCCGCTATCTTGCATAATCTTGCATAAATGGCCCTTTATGGCTGCCATTTGCATAAGTGGAGATTTAGAAAAAAGGCCAACCCACCAATTTTATGCAAAATGTGGTATGGCAAGGGAATGGGCTGCCGCTTGCCACTCACCGGGCACCAGCTGACTCCCCAGTGGCTCACTGTACATGGCAAACAGGGTCGAGCAGCCGGCAAGGGTCTGACAAATGGTGCATGGCATGGATGGGGGTGAATTCGGCCATCCCTTGTTGAAAGTGGCATTACAATCAGAGCCAGCATTACCTATGATGCATACACTTGCCTTTTGTCCCACAGTCTCTTCTTGTCAAACAGGTTTTTAAAGCTTTATAGTCAGGTGCATAACACACAGCCTGTGGGTTGCAGGCACTCCCTGGCTTTTTTTTTTTTTTTTTCTGGCCCTCACTTGTCCTGTTGGGAACATGGCATCAGGAGAAAAAGGCACTTTTAAAAGAAAAATCTGCAGTTTGCTGTCGAAATCTGGTGGTGCAGTGGCCACTAAAGGGGCTATTTTAAAGCAAAGTACCCTCTTTTTGCTGTCACCACCACACAGCCAGTGGTAGTGGGGCAAGGGGAGCAGGGGTGTGGCCCCTGCGGGAGCCTGAGGGGACAATTTGCAATGAGGGAAATGAAGGTGTCTGAGCAGCTGTCATATTTCTCCCCTTATGCACATTAGCATCTCACTGTCTTTGGTCTCTGTCTTGGTGAGCAGCTGTCAGGAGAGGTCTGACAGGGCCCCTTTTGCTGTTGACAATGGGGTGGAGTTTAAAGATGGAATGAGAGCAGATGCCCTCTCATGGATCAGTAACTGGTTAAAGAACAGAAAGCAGAGAGTAAGAATAAATGGCAAATTCTCCCAATGGGGGGATGTAAATAGCGGGGTCCCACAAGGATCTGTATTAGGACAAATGCTTTTCAATGTATTAATAAATGATCTGGAATTAGGAGGGAGGAGTGAAGTGGCCAAGTTTGCCAATGACACCAAATTATTTAGGGTGATCAAAACAAAAAAGGATTGTGAAGAGCTCCAAAAGGATCTCTCCAAACTGGGAGAATGGGCATCTAAGTGGCAAATGTGGTTCAATGTAAGCAAGTGTAAAGTGAATCACATTGGGGCAAAAAAATCCCAACTTCCATGTATAGCCTGAAGGGATTTGAGCTAGTGGTGGCTGACCAGGAAAAAGATCTTGGGGTTGTGGTGGACAGCTCAAGAAAGATGTCAGCCCAGCGTGCAGCTGTTGTAAAAAAAAGGCAAACTCCATGTTAGGCATAATTAGAAAAGGAATTGAGAATAAAACTGCCAATATCATACTGCCTCTGTACGAACCAATGGTACGACCACACTTGGAATACTGTGTATAGTTCCACATCTAAAAAAAAGGGGAAAAGAAGTATTGTAGAGCTGGGAAAAGTGCAGAAAAGGGCCGCTAAAATGATCAAGGGGCTGGAGTATCTCTCCTATGAGAGAAGGTTACAACAACTGGGATTGTTTAGCTTGGAAAAAGGAGGGTAATGGGAGACATGATAGAGGTCTACAAAATGATGCATGGTTTGGAGAATGTGGATAGGGAGACATTTTTCTACCACAAAATACTAGAACCTGGGGTCATCCTATGAAGCTGATTGGTGGGAGATTCAGGACAGATAAAAGGAAGTCCTTCTTCGCATAGCGTATAGTTAAACCATGGAACTCACTACCACAGGATGTAGTGATGGCCACCAATTTGGGTGGCTTTTAAAGGGGGTTAGACAAATTCCTGGAGGAAAAAGCTATCAATGGCTACTAGTCTTGATGGCTATGTTCTCCCTCCAGTACCAGAGGCAGTGAGCCTATGTACACTAGGGATGTCAGAGAATTTCTCCACGAATCTTGGGGAGGCCGAATGCCAACGCATTCAGCCCCCCAAAATTGTTGGTGAAATTCTCTGCCCCCCACCCCCCCGGGATGGGACTTACCTCCCTCGAATGTCCCTCTCGGCGGTGGGTCCCGGTGGGAGTTCGGCGGCGGTTCGTCGGGGGCGGGGGCGGCGGCCGGTCTTCCGACCGGCTGCTGCCGCTGCCATTAAAAAATAAAGTAAAAAAACCACCCGTGATAGGCTACGTAACGATTTACATAGCCTATCACGGCTAGATTTCCAAAGTCAGCCGTGATAGGCTACGTAAATCGTTACGTAGCCTATCACAGGTGACTTTGAAAAAAGAAAAAAAAAGCACGTACGCAAATGGCGGCGCCCATGGGCGCCGCCATTTGTGTTCCTTATTTGGACCCGGTAGTTTACGTAAAGATTTACGTAGACTACGGCGAAAATAAGGGCAACACAAATACCGGGACCAAATAAGGAACGCAAATGGCGGCGCCCATGGGCGCCGCCATTTGCGTATGCACTTTTTTTTTTCAAAGTCACCCATGATAGGCTATGTAATGATTTACATAGCCTATCATGGCTGACTTTGGAAATCTAGCCATGATAGGCTACATAAATCGTTACGTAGCCTATCACGGGTGTTTTGTTTTTTTCACTTTTTTATTTCGCAGCCGGGGAGACGGGGAGCTTCTCCCCAGCCTGAATTTCGGACGGGCGAGGCAGGGCGCCTCCCCCCCCAGCCTGATCTTCGGGGGGAGAACCGAAGCGCCTCCCCCCCACCGCAAAGCAAGCTGCGGGACCAGGTAAGTGCGTTTCGTACATCCCTAATGTACACCAGTTGCTGGGGACCATGGGCGGGAGGGTGCTGTTGCACTCATGCCCCACTTGTGGTTTCCTGGTTAGCAGCTGGTTGGCCACTGTGTGAACAGAATGCTGGACTAGATCTGATCCAGCATGGCTCTTCTTATGTTCTTATGTTCTTAAAGATCCCTTGCGTGCTAATGTGTAAGTTCATGGACAGAACCCATGTCGCTGGCTCTCTCTCCACTCATAGGATAAGGCTCCTTTGATAAACCAAAGCTCCATTGGGTTATAATATATAGCTGGAAAGGAGCTCAACCCCAAAGCACAACCTTCTTCTGTAACTATAAAACTTTCCCACTGTTCGTCAAATTCTGAAGAATTATCAGCAACCATGACCCTTTGAAGATTGTGAAAAACTAGAAAGCAGGACTGATATTCAGGTGCATAATGCAAACCTATCCAACCCATGTGTTATTTGGTAGCAATCTGTAAACAGAGTGCACCCCTTTTCTTTCAATTAAAATAAAATATACCCTGTGAGCTATTTGAGAAACAAAAGCCAAGCCACAGAGGGAAATTATAGGTAAAGTTGGAGCTTCATGGGTGGTAGCCATAAGAACATGAACACAGCAAATTGGTAGTTGGTGAGATAAGTAATACTTCTATTGAAAGAGTTTTTAGAATTATCAGCAGTCCCCTGTTGTGAATTGTGACTTTTATAGGCATCAGGAGCAAGCTGATGTTTTGTTGATGTGTTTTATCAGAATAAAGTCTAACGAACATGTCTGCTGTCCTTAACATCTCCTGGACCTCTCCTGTATGCATGCTTTTAAAAATGTTTATGTGTAGGCGATCAGCAAACCAGAGGATTCTGGGAAGAGGAGGATCCAAGACCTCCAAGAATTGTTACAAAGGGCATTTGACTCCTGTCTTATAAAACACACTGGATAATTGGACTAGCAATTGCTATTTATTCTCATTCTGGACCGCCTGGAGGGGTTGGGCATTGGAGACACCGTATTGTGGTGGTTCCGGTCCTTCCTGTCCGGAAGGTACCAGAGGGTAGCACTGGGAGAGGAGGTTTCGGACCCGTGGCCACTCACTTGTGGGGTGCCACAAGGTTCCATCCTCTCCCCAATGCTATTTAACATCTATGTGAAGCCGCTGGGGGCTATCATCGGGAGGTCTGGGGTGCAGTGTCATCAGTATGCGGATGACACACAGCTCTGCCTCTCATTCAAATCTTCACCAAGGTTGGCCGTAGAATCCCTGCCCAAATGTCTGGAGACGGTGAGTGGCTAGATGGGGAGGAATAAGCTGAAGCTGAACCCTGACGAGGTACTTTTGGTGGGAGACAAGAGGAGGTTGAGGGATATTGACCTGGTGTTGAATGGGGTATGGCTACCCTTGAAAGACCAGGTCCGCAGCCTGGGGGTCATCTTAGACTCCCAGCTATCCATGGAGGCTCAGGTGTCAGCTGTGAGCTGGACAGCGCTGTACCAACTCCATCTGATACAGCGGCTGCGCCCCTTCCTTCCCGACCATCTGCTCCCGTTGGTAGTACATGCCCTGGTCTCCTTTCATTTAGACTACTGTAATGCACTCTATGTGGGGTTACCCTTGAATACAGTTCAGAAGCTGCAGCTGGTACAGAACGCGGCGGCTCGCCTGATTACAGGCGGCCGCTGGCGAGATCACATCACTCCAGTGCTGAAGGAGTTGCACTGGTTACCAGTTGTTTTCTGGGCCAAATTCAAGGTGTTGGTTTTGACCTTTAAAACCCTATATGGTTCCGGCCCAGCATCTCTTAAGGAGCACCTCCAGCAACACCAGACAGGCTGCTTAACAAGATCAGCCTCGGATGGCCTTCTCTCTGTCCCATCAGCCAGGACAGCCAGGCTGATGAGGATGAGGGAGAGGGCCTTCTCTGTGGTGGCCCCCACTCTGTGGAACTCCCTCCCTAGGGAACTCCACCATGCCCACTCTTTAATGAGCTAGGGCTGGACTATGGGGCACAGGTCCAGAACTTTGCAATCCAGGGAGCAAATGACCCCTAGAGAGGTGTAGGGATGTACGAAAGTCACTTACCTGTACGCGGATTATGCTGATGCTGGGGGGGAGGCGCTCCATCCCTCCCCCCGAAATTCTGGCTGGGGGGGAGGTGCTCTGTCCCTCCCCCCCCTGAATCCTGGCCGGCCGGCTCCGCTCCGCAGGGATTCTGCGGAGCCGCCGGCCGGCTCCACCAGCAGACAGACATCCGGCCTCTGGCTAGCAGGGACGCAAATGGCAGCAGCCATAGCCGCCATTTGCATCCCTGCAGTCAACCATGATAGGCTACATAAATGTTTACATAGCCTATCACAGCTGATTAAAACAACAACAACAACAACGCGCGTACACAAATGGCGGCACCCATGGGCGCCGCCATTTGCGTTCCTTATTTTGGCACGTCTTAGTCTACGTAAACATTTACGTAGATTACGGTGAAAATAAGGGGAACGCAAATAACATAGAAGCTACACTATTTGCATTCCCCTTATTTTCGCCATAATCTACGTAAATGTTTACGTAGACTAAGATGTCCCAAAATAAGGAACGCAAATGTCGGCGCCCATGGGCACTGCCATTTGCATACGCGTGTTGTTGTTGTTTTTTTAATCAGCCGTGATTTATGTAGCCTATCACAGTGTTTTTTAAAATTTAGCCGTGATAGGCTACGTAAATCTTTATGTAGCCTATCACTTTTTTTAAAAAAAACTTGGAAATGGTGGTGGCGGCGGCGGCAGCCGGTCGGAAGACCAGCCTCCGTCACCGCCACCGCACCGCTGCCAGAGCCACCGCCGGAGCCGCCGCCGCCAGGAAGATCCGCCCCAGGTAAGTCCCGTCCCGGGGGGGCGGTCCATTCCACCACCGATTTCGGGGGGGGCTGAATGCATTGGCATTCGGCCTCCCCGAGATCTGTGGTGGAACTTTAGTACATCCCTAGTGGTGAGGGTAGACTGCCAACAGTAGCAAGCATGCTGTAAAACAAAGTGCTGTGTTGGCCAGTTGAGATGGCAGCCATGCTCCATTTGAGTAGTATGTATTTCCCCACAAGTGACAATGGCGGTGAGCTGAACTAATCAGATGCTGCCTCTGGCGGTATGGGCTGGGTGTCATGGTCAATGAAGGCACCATAGTTGCGACAGGGCAGAACTCTCATTACTCTGGTGCCCTCACTGGCTGTCCTCCCACAAAGGTACTGTATAACTGGTTTAGCTCACTGCCCCTCTGACACTTGGGGAAATACCTTAAATTAAAGTGGTGGGCAGCTGCAGCCTCAAGCAGCCAGCACAGCACTCTCTTTGGCAGTGTATGACAGCAGGGAGCAGCCAAGCCAGCCAGCCTGTCAGTGGAGAGAAGAGGAGGAGAACATCATTGGAGTTCCTGTTGCCATTGCCAGGTTTCAAACAAAACAAAAGAAAACAAGGAGTGGGACAGTTGTGGGTAGGGATGTGGGGACGGTAGGGATGGCAGATAATTCCGCCCCAGATTTCAGTGAGGCCGAATACACTGGCATTCGGCCTGCCGAAAACCATGGCGGAATGGCCTACCCCCCCCCGCCCCCCCAATTCCCCCAGGATGAAGCTTACCTGGGGCATATGTTCCAGATGGCAGCGGCTCCGGCGACGGCTCCGGTGGTGGCTCCGGCGGCGGCGGCTGGTCTTTTGAGCGGCTGCCGTGGCTGCCATTTGCATCCTGGTCTTTGCCGTGATAGGCTACATAAGTATTTACGTAGTCTATCATGGCAAGCCAAGCAAAAAACCCGCAAAAAAATGGCACACGCAAATGGCGGCAGCTATGGCAGTCGCCATTTGCATTCCCTATTTTTCGCCATTTTAGCCTACATAAATATTTACATAGGATATTACGGCGAAAAAAAGGGGGAATGCAAATAGCGTAGTAGGCGCTAATGCCCTACCAACGCCAGCTTGTCTGGCTGAAAGGGGGGGCCATTGCGGGAGGGTGGGGTGACAAGACGTGAGGGACTCTGATTGGTGCACCCCAGTCGCACCACCAGTCGGGGAGGAGCAGGCCGAGTTGTCTTAAACTCGACCCCATCCCTATCTCAGCTCTCTGGCTCGACGCAGCTAGTAAGAGCGAAAGACTCACCTGGAATCGACGAGGGACTCCTGCCTGCTGGAGACCGGCTTCGTCGTCATTCCAGCCACTTGGACTCAGCGTGCTTCTGCACGCCCAAAAGCTTCTCTTCTTGTGCCATGGCTATCGGGTTGCCAACGCTCGCGGCGGGTCTCACATGCCCCGGCGTGGCTCTCTCTGGGACGGCGCCTGCCAGCCGTCGGGAGAGCCAACGTTGCTGGCGTTATAGGAAGTGTTGTGGGGCCAGTCTCTGATGGCAGCTGCCTCCGGGGCTTCGGAGTTTTCGGTGATATCGTGCCTGCCTGCCTCCCTCCCTCCTCCCCCCTCACCGGCTCTTCCCTCCTTGCTTGCTCGGCGCGCCATGGGAACCTGGAATGTAAGATCTATGAGCCAGGGCAAATTGGATGTGGTTATTGGGGAGACGTCAAGATTAAATATAGACATTTTGGGTGTCAGTGAACTGAAATGGACTGGAATGGGCCACTTCACATCACATGACCACCAGATCTACTACTGTGGACAAGAGGATCACAGAAGAAATGGAGTAGCCTTCATAATTAATAATAAAGTGGCTAAAGCAGCGCTTGGATACAATCCAAAAAATGACAGAATGATCTCAACTCGAATTCAGGGTAAGCCATTTAACATCACAGTGATCCAAATATACGCCCCAACCACAGATGCTGAAGAAGCAGAAGTAGATCAGTTCTAAGAGGATCTGCAGCACCTACTGGATAGTACACCAAACAAAGATGTTATTTTCATTACAGGAGACTAGAATGCTAAGGTGGGTAGTCAAACGACACCTGGAATTGCAGGCAAGCATGGTCTGGGAGAACAAAATGAAACAAAAAAGTCCCAAAGAAAAAGAAAACCAAGAAGGCAAGATGGCTGTCTGCTGAGACACTGGAAGCAGCCCAAGAAAGAAGGAAAGCAAAAGGCAACAGTGATAGGGGGAGATATGCCCAATTAAATGCAAAATTCCAGAGGTTAGCCAGAAGAGATAAGGAATTATTTTTAAACAAGCAATGTGCGGAAGCAGAAGAAGATAATAGAATAGGAAGGACAAGAGACCTCTTCCAGAAAATTAGAAACATGGGAGGTAAATTCCAGGCAAAAATGGGTATGATCAAAAACAAAGATGGCAAGGACCTAACAGAAGCAGAAGAGATCAAGAGAAGGTGGCAAGAATATACGGAAGATCTGGATAGGAAAGATAACAACATCGGGGATAGATTTGATGGTGTGGTCAGTGAGCTAGAGCCAGACATCCTGAAGAGTGAAGTTGAATGGGCCTTAAGAAGCATTGCTAATAACAAGGCAGCAGGAGATGACGGTATCCCAGCTGAACTGTTTAAAATCTTGCAAGATGATGCCGTCAAGGTGATGCATGCCATATGCCAGCAAATTTGGAAAACACAAGAATGGCCAACAGAGTGGAAAAAAAAAAATCAATTTCTATCCTCATACCAAAAAAGGGAAGCACCAAAGAATGTTCAAACTATTGAACAGTGGCACTTATTTCACATGCCAGTAAGGTAATGCTCAAGATCTTGCAAGGTAGACTCCAGCAATTCATGGAACAAGAAATGCCAGATGTACCAGCTGGGTTTCGAAAAGGCAGAGGAACTAGAGATCAAATTGCCAATATCGGCTGGATAATTGAGAAAGCCAGGGAGTTTCAGAAAAACATCTATTTTTGTTTTATTGACTATTCTAAAGCCTTTGACTGTGTGGATCACAACAAATTGTGGCAAGTTCTTGGTGGTATGGGGATGCCAAGTCATCTTGTCTGCCTCCTGAGGAATCTGTATAACGGCCAAGTAGTAATGGTAAGAACAGACCAAGGTACAACTAGGGATGGCGGAGAATTCTGCCACGGATTCCAGTGAGGCTGAATGCACTGGCATTCGGCCCCCCGGAATCCATGGCAGAATGGCCTCCTGCCCCCCGGCCTCCCCGCAGAACCCCCCCGGATGGCACTTACCTGGGGTGGATGTGGCAGCGGGTCCGGGGACGGTGGGTGCGGCGGCAGCAGCGCGGCAGCAGCGGCGGAAGGTGCGGTGGTGGCAGGGGCAGCAGAAGGTGCGGGGGCGGCAGCGGCGGGGGCGGCGGTGGGGGCGGCAGGTGTGGCAGCGGCAGGTGTGGGGGTGGGGGTGGCAGGTGCGGCGGCAGGGGCAGCAGGTGCGGCGGCAGCGGGGGGAGGCAGTGGAAGGTGCGGCGGCAGCATAAGGTGTGGCGGCGATGGTGGCGGAAGGTGCGGCGGGGGCGGCTAGTCCCCTGGCCAGCCGTGGCTGGGCGCAGCATACGCAAATGTCAGTGGCTATGGTGGCCGCCATTTGCGTTCACTATTTTTAGCCATTCTAGCCTACGTAAATATTTATGTAGGCTAGAATGGCAAAAAATAGCGAACGCAAATGGCGGCCGCCATAGCCACCGCTATTTGTGTACGCGTTTTGTTTTACTTGGCCATGATAGGCTACGTAAATATTTAAAATTTGCATCCCTGCTGCCCAGTGGCTGGATGTCCGGCTGCTGGCAGAGCCTGCTGGCTGCTCTTAGGGTTGACAGAGAATTCCGCCACGGATCTCATTGAGGCTGAATGCCAGTGCATTTGGCCCCCCGAACTCCGTGGAGGAACGGCCTGCCAGCCCCCGCCCCCCCGGATCCCCCCCTGAACGAGACTTAGCTGGGGTGGATGTTCCGGGTGGCGGCGGCTCTGGAGGCGGCTGCAGCGGCAGCTGGTCTTCTGACCGGCTGCCACCGCCGCCATTTGCAGTCTTGTTGGGTTTTTTTTTTTTTACAAGATGTGATAGGCTATGTAAAGATTTACGTAGCCTATCATGGCTGGTTAAAAACAACAACAACAACAACAACTCCGCGTACGCAAATGGCGGTGGCTACGACCGCCGCCATTTGCGTTCTTTATTTTTGGCCGTCTTAGTCTACGTAAATATTTACGTAGACTATGATGGCAAAAATAAAGGGGAACGCAAATAACGTAGCAGGAGCTATTTGCATCCCTTTTTGATTCGCCGTTTTAGCCTGCGTAAATATTTACATGGCCTGAGGGAGTCCCTCTGCAGTGGATTCCGATTTCAGATTATTAGAAATCCAAGCTCGTTTTAATCCATCTTGAATTTCTCCAGCATCCCTAGTTGTGGGGCAGGGAGGGAGGGAGAAGCAGTGACAGCCAGGGGAGCAGGGCGGTCCTGGCAGGAACCTTGCCCAGGAACCCCTCAACCCTGGATGCATCTCTGCTTCTTTATCAGCCTTTATAAAACAGTTTGGTTGTGTTCATCAAAAACTCATCAAGACTGTACTAAAACAAAGAACTATTCTTTTGACATCCCACTATTGTTTGGGGGAAATGGACAATTAAAAACCCAACTTATATCATGCATTCCAACAGAAGAAGGGATAATTTCATTGATATATGTTGTGTGTAGGGATGCTGGAGAAATTTGAGATGGACTAAAATGAGCTCAGATGTCTAAGAATCTGACCTGCAGTATCTGCTGGGGAGCGACCCCCTCAGGCCACGCAAAGTCCATTGACTTCCAGATGATTTTTTTACTTTCTCAAAATTTACACATATACATTCGTAGGAAAATACGTACATTTCTGCCAAGGAACCATTGAATGGAATGGGGGACAATACACTAAATATTACATACTAAGGTAAATAGTGTAAATACTTATGTAAATACCTATGTAAATACTTACATAACTATTTGCGTATTTTTCTGCATGATGAAAAAAAAATTGCAGCTGTGTGTGGGCGGACAATGGAACAAAAGGCACCTGACAGTCCGTGAAACACAGACGGAGCACATTTTACACAGTCCGTACATGCCTAGTTGTGCATCAGTTTGTTTGATTTGTGTGTGTGTGTTTTTAATAGACATTTGAGAAACCAAGAGAGTTACATTGCATAGTTCTATGAAAGAGAACTATTACACAGGAGAACCCTATGGACTGCCATGCTAACAGCCTGCTAATGTTGGTGTAGCAGCAGCACAGAGTTGAATCCAGACTTGACCTTCTGTGAACAGAAGGGGTTCTTATGTTGTTAGAAAGGACTGAGATCCAGTGGAGGTTATGGTAAGCAGAAGGGTAAAGGAAAATTTTGTGGATTGGCCCTTGCCTGTTCAGTCCCCAGCACCACCTCCTACACTGTTCTGGAAGGTCCTCTGACCCTCCAGAGCAACTTTTTAGGGGCACAGGGGAAAAGGGAAATGGATGAAAATGGCCTCCCCCATCCTCTAGTGGGAGTGTCTTGTGAGTGGAATAACTTTGGATCCATCCCATAGTGTTTTGAGCAAAGTTGAGGTGGGGTGGGGGAGAGAAATGAGTGCACTTCGTATAGCAAAGCTTCATTTTCTCCCAGTTTGAATGTTCTACATCTCAAATTCTTTCCATCTCATTTATAAGAAAATTTGCAGATCTGGGTAAGTTCTTATAAAAACCACATGAACCAAATGGAATTCTCACCCATGTCTAGTATAGATTATAAGTAGGGATGTCAGAGAATTCTGCACGAATTTTAAATGGGATCAAATTCTGACAAATCTGGTCCATGGAATCCTCCTCAGAACGGAGTGGCCCGGTTGACCTGGACCAGAGCTCACGTGGACCCATCTGTTGTTTGTCCGCCGAACAGCAGATTTTACAAAAATAATCACAAAAAGAAATCCGTAAATTGGATATGGAAGATGAACGCGAACGGCTTTACCCTTTTTACGATATAGGCATTTTCCCTGTGACCCGAGGCTTTCTTTCGCTGGGGCTGAGTCGTGAAGTCCTCGGAAATCCTCCATCTTTTCTGTTTATTGTCTGTGGAGGTGAGGTCAGGTCAGGTCACGTCCGGTGAGGTCTGGTGAGGTTAGGTGAGGTGAGGTCAGGACAGATCCAGTGAGGTCAGGTGAGGTCAGGTGACTGGAAGTTACGTGGGGAATCCCCACGAAGGGCTTTACCCTTTTTACAAAAATAAATAGGCATTTTCCCTATGACCCGAAGCTTACGGAGACAGACCGCGGAAGCGTGAAAATAATTTTTCGGTGGTACTTATAGAATTATTTACGTAAGTTCGGGGAGCCAACCCCCCCCAGGGGAATCCGGAGCATGCGGATGGCAGAATGGGGCGGCTCTTGGCTCTGCGAAATCCATACAGAGCGGAGCTGCTCCATGTGGATTCCGGGGGGGAGGAATGCATCACCTCCCGCCCCGTGGATTCCCCACTGAAATGGATGGTGGGGAATCCGTACATCCCTAATTATAAGTCAGTAGTAAGGATGTGTATTAGATTAGGGATGGCATGGGTGCCCATTTAGGTCTGCCAATCTGTTGGACTATTGGTGCCCAGGCCCCCCAAGCTGCACCCCTTGAGCTCCCCCCGACTCGCTGGCCCTCTGGGCTGCAGTTGAGCACACACACCCACACTTGGTAAGCTGCCTGCAAGTTACCTGGGCCTGTTCATCTCTGTCCCGATGGCCATGTTTTTTAAAAACAGAGCAATCGGGACAGAGACGAACAAGCCCGGGTAAGTTGTGAGCTGCTCAACAAGCACAGAGGGGGGGCTCGACTGCAGCCTGGAGGGGCAGCAAGTGTGTGGAGAGCTCAGGTGGTGCCCGGAGAACCCGAGCTGGGATAGGTTCTCTCATCCCTATTATATTCACATACCTATTGCTGACTTAGCCTGAGCCAAATAGGACCCTTTTGGACTTTTTCTGGTACTTCCTGCAGTGAGGCAGACCACTCTCTGAAGTGACCAGAACCAAAACTTCATTTTACTCTTGGTTCCACATGGACCTATGGCCCGGTTGGAGTTCACCAGGAAAAGAGCCTGCAGTGTGGTGGCCCCCTTCCTGTGGAATTCCCTGCCTTTAGAGGTCAGGCAGGTGCCAACGTTGTGTTCCTTCCAGCACCTCCTGAAGATATCGTTATTTCAAGAGGCCTTCCTTGCATGACCAGCCGTGGTTTGTTAATTCCAGTTTAGTAGGGTTTGTCTTTTTAAAAAATGTTTTAACTCCTTTATTTTTTACTGTGTTCTTCATTGCTCTGAAATCTTCTGATGAGGAGTGGTATATAAATATTGTAAATAAATAAAATAAATAAAACTGGACTCAGATGAGGTTCTGTTAGTGACTCAGGCTTCGGAGATGCAGACATTCTGATTCCTCTCCAAACTTTTAGTTTCATTTCTCTACCTGGGAAAAAGTGGATGGGGGCCGGAGGGAGTTTGACACTGATAAATCTACTTTCTAATCCTAGGGCACATTTTTCAAGGGTCTCCCTAACCATTGCTTTGGGAGGAGGACTAAAATAGCCATTCTTCCAATGCCACCAGGCTCCACTATGAAAAAAGGCCTAAACTGGTTTTCAGTCATCATAACTCTGTAGCCCCTGCACCTATTATTCCGAAACTTTGCAGGTCTCTTGCCTGGGGACACCTCTATGTTGTGTGTCCTTCTCATATGGATTGCTTTAAAAAACATTGGGGAGAAAAGCAGGAAGAAAATAATCCCCCTGCCAAAATAATGTGAGTAGGGTTGGACGGATTCATCTCCATCCAGGGTGTGGGGGAGCTCAACAATCTGCCCCCCCCCCACTAGCATGGCCCAGACCTGCTTGGCAAGCCTCCCTGCTTGCCCCATGAACCGAGCTGTGCAAACTGCCCCTCCTTTCCGCACCAATCACTCTGGCAGTCAAGTCCTTGTTTTTTATGCACACAAAGGCTTGATTGCTGGAGTCCTTGGCATGGCGCACCCACAAATGGTCTAGTCCTGTTCTTGGGTGCCACCAAGCCCCCTCCTGACCATGACATTTGGGGATTCCTTGACAGCCAGTGGAGGCAGGACGAGTCCTGGTGTGGTGCACCCCCAAAGTGCTCTAGCCCTGTCCTCCTCCTGAGGAGGACAGGTCTAGAGTGCTTGCACACCACCAAAGCCCCTCCTGCTTGTGCCAGTTGACAAGGGCTTTCTTGACAGCTGGCACAGGCAAGATGAGTCCTTGGCACTGCTCTCAGCTGCTTGCTGAGCTCTGGGGTGCTCAGTGGCTGGGTCCATCAAGGACATCTAGAGAGAGGGGTCCAGGAGGCTGGACAGGGGGGATTCCATCAGACTCCACCCCCTCCTTGGTCTTTCACACATCCCTAAATATGAGGACCCCTCTTCCACATAAACTGGTGCATCTATCCTTCTGAAACTTTGGAGGTTTCTTACTTGGGGACACGTCTAGGTTGCTGTCATTGTCAGAAGAATGGTCCACACTGCACTCCCCCCCCTGGTATTTGGCAGGCCCAATCCCCTACTAATGGGCTTTTACCTGCCAACACAGCCCACTTCTGACCAAGAAAAACAAGCTATAGCCAGCTTTTGATTTCTCTTGATAATCAGTGGGAGGCCCAGATGTCCTAAGCTTGACTCAGATTCAGTAACTGTGTCAAAGCAGCCGGGCTCTGAATCAGTCCAAGCTGCATTGGTCCATTTTTATGAAATGTCAGATCAGGCTCCAAGTTGAATCCTGGGCCTCTAGTCCACCTCTAGTCCACAATCATGTTCCTGATGCTGATCTGGCATAAAAAAGGAACCGGTTTGGACAAAGGGGGATAGTAAGGGAAGAGTCCCTTCTCTGGGCAGCTTGCAGCTTGCAAAGCTCAAATGGGCTTCTCAGCTAGGACAACTTCTTCTGCAGGAGCTATATTCCTCTGGCCTTGGCAACTCTGTTGCCATTCCCACAGATCTCTCCCGTGATATAAGGAGAGGAGTCAAATTAGCCTGTCCTGTCCTTCACACCACCACATGAGCACAGAGTGATTGCTATCCAATAAGAGAGGCAAAGCTATAGGATGGTGTAAAGTAAGGTGGTGGGGCCTGAGAAACTCTGGAACCCTTAAATCAGGGATGGACAGCTTCCAGAGGTCAGGGGACCCATTGCCCTGCCTGTAACCCTCCGGGGGCCACCCCTGCCCTCACATTTTCTTCTACCAAATTTGCCATGGTGGCAGCAAAAAAAGACTGCAATTTTGAAGGGAAACAAGGGTTTGTTTCCCTTCAAAACATATGCTTTGTTTCCAAGCAGAATCAAATTTCTGGGAAATGGCAAATTTGGCAGTGGTGGAAGCAGGGGAACACAGTGGGGGCCACAAAAGTAGCCATGAGAACCACATGAAGCTTATGGTCAGTGTGCTGTCCACCCCTGTCTTAAGTAAATACTTAACTTCACAAAAGATATCCGTCTCTCTGTCACATCATCTGAGCCTTTCCTACCATTAATGCCAGGGGCATTTCCCCCAAGTTCATACTGCAGAGAAAATGTTCAGCTGGAGTTAGGGCAACATAGCATGAGCAGGGGAAACAGTACATTGGTTAAGGGTGCAAAAGTATTGTTATCCTGGGTAAGCTTTTAAGGGCTTATCCATCGCTTTGTCTATCAATGTGACTGCTTTTCCTATTACCTCTTCTCATGCAATGTATCTGTCTATCACTGTCAAACTTTTCCAGTGCGATTATCCATCATTTTTGGGAAAAGTGAAATAGCCCATGTTTAATGGCCGCTTATATTAAGTAAACCAATAAGGAGGGTCTTATTCAACAAAGGAAAGAGGAGACTAAATTACTGCCATGCAGTGTCATCCTTGTTTCTGCCCACCCAGCTGTCCCACACAGGGATGTGCAATAATTTTATGTTCACAAATCATGCGGACATGTCCCGTTCACAACTCCAAATGCAAGCAGGAGCTCATGTTCTGCAAAACGTGCATATTTGGATGCACTTTCCCAATTTGAACTTAATGTAAAAGCAGCGCAATCGAGCACAGGGAACGAGCCAAGCATCAACGTGGTGTCTGGAGGATCTCGCTGATGGTGAAAATTGCCTGTTTGCTCATCCCTACCCCTGTGCTGCTGTGATTTAGGAGCCAGTTCGAGAGGGGTTTATTATTATTATTATTATTATTATTTGCACAATGTTTTGGAGTGTACACAAGTGCTCTTTCTGTTTTTATGGTGTTTGTATCAATGGCATATATTGTATTTGATTATGTATTTCTGATGTTATAATTGTGATTTTAATGGTGTTGATGTGCTGTATTGTTTTTATATAGTTTTGTTAGCTGCCCTGGGCTTCTTGTGAGTAAGGGTGGGATATAAATCAAATGAACCATCATCATAAGCAAAGGGCTGGGTGTGCCTGATCTCGTCTGATCTCGGAAGCTAAGCAGGGTCAGCCCTGGTTAGTACTTGGATGGGAGACCGCCTGGGAATCAGACTTCCTGCATTGAGTAGGGGTTCGACTCACTGGTCTTGTAGGCCCCTTCCAACCCTATTATTCTATGATCTATGATCATATATCATAGATCATCATCATCGCAGGAACTGTAGCTGAGTAGTAAAGGGCACATGCTTTGCACATAGAAGGTCCCTGGTTCAATTCCTGGCATCATCACTTCAAAGGGTTAGGCAACAGGTGAGGAGAAAATCCCTGAAAAGAGTTAGGAAGCAGGTGAGGAGAAAGTCTTTGCAGAGCCACTGCCAGTCAGTGGCAACCAGGCTTGGGGGATGTTTTTTAAAGTCAACAGCTGCATTCCATTGCTTCCCTCCTCGCCCGGCTGAAATTCAGGCCGGGGGGGAGGCGCCTCGCCTCACCCGGCCACGAAATAAAAAGTTAAAAAACAAACAAACGCCCCCGTGATAGGCTACGTGACGATTAACGTAGCCTATCATGGCTAGATCTGCAAAGTCAGCCGTGATAGGCTACGTTAATCGTCACGTAGCCTATCACGGGTGACTTTAAAAAAAAAAAAGTGCGAACGCAAATGGCGGCCCCCATAGGGAGCCGCCATTCGCGTTCCTTATTTGGTCGCTGTAGTCTACTTAAATCTTTACGTAGACTACGGCAAAAATAAGGGCAATGCAAATAGCATTGCCCTTATTTTCGCCATAGTCTACGTAATCTTTACGTAGACTACAGCGACCAAATAAGGAACGCGAATGGCGGCTCCCTATGGGGGCCGCCATTAGCCGTACGTGCTTTCCCCCCCAAAGTCACCCGTGATAGGCTACGTGAAGATTTACCTAGCCTATCATGGCTGACTTTGCAAATCTAGCCGTGATAGGCTATGTTAATCGTCACGTAGCCTATCACGGGGGCATTTTTTTTTTTTTACTTTTATTGGAATGGCGGCGGCGGCAGCCGGTCGAAAGACCGGCTGCCGCCTCTGCCCCTGTCGAAGACCTGCTGAACCGCCGCCGGGACCCGCTGCCGGGAGGGACATTCGGGAAAGGTAAGTCACATCCTGGGGGGGGGGTGCGGGGGGTGCGGAGAATTTCTCCCCGAAACTACTTCAGGGGCCGAATACGTTGGCACTCAGCCCCCCGAAGTTTTGGGGAGAAATTCTCCCCCATCCCTAGTGCTGAGAAAGAGGCTTCCTTTCTCAGTAGAAAGCATGGAAACTCAGGAGCTGCCAACGAAGGGAGAGAGCATTGCAAGCGGAGATGGGTTAAAGAAGACGCAGACAAAAAGGTTGGGTTGAAAATTGGGCCACATTTATTGAAATACCTGCAAAGGGGTAACTAGGACGGGCATCTAACTGTGACAGCGGCTAGCTGACACTTCTTGGGTGAAAACACACCTAGCCTGAGGGGTGGCGGTGATCTCGCCATCCCTCCGGACTGCCCCTTCTGGGGGAGGTAGACCTTCCAGTGTCACCCCCAACCCGGTGCCACACAACACCTGGGTGAGTGAGTAGGGTTGGTCTCCCAGGCAACCCTTATCCCCCTGCCGAGCCGCACAACCCATTTGGGGGGCCTCAGGCATCACCTGTCACCATAAGGTGCCTCTGCATGCACACCATCCCTACTTTCCTGTTTTGCCCATCCTAGCCGCCACAGGAGTCACAAGCCTAGAGCTTGTGAAACTCCCCCCACCTGCTCAGAAGAACTTCCCACAGGCCCCTTTGCAGATCAGACAGAAATATGTTATTCACTACATGAGACAGGCGGACACTGTCCTTCCTGTAATGCTCCCTCCATGTCCACAGAATTTCCTGGCGGGTGGTGCATCCATCGCCTCATTCGCATAGGCCATAAGCCATTTCCCTGTGCACTTTCCGACGTGCCCTGCCACTGGCAACGTCATTCCATGCCTTCCCATTGATCCATGGGAGCGGTGAGGACTGCAATAGGCTACTTCCAGCCAGTTATGCCGGACCACCTGCATCTCAACCAAGGCCTGTTCGATCAGCTCCTTGCCTGGCTTACAGCCGAAGTCATTCCTCTCAACGTGCAGCACCTGTGGAGGAAGACTGACAAACTTTGGTGGAACAAAGTGAGGAGGGGACTCCCACTGTATGCCTCGTCTGTGAAGCCACTGGATCTTAATGTAATGGGGTGACAGAAGCTGAAGTCTGAAGACGACATACAAGCCCTTCGTGCAGCTCAAGACATCATAATTTGCTCATGTAAGAGCACCCGTTCCAGCGTACGACAAGTCTGCTGGTCTAAGGAGTAAGCACATTAGGGCAAGCAAAGCGAGAATTGTGTCAGGAAGAAGCAGACAACTCGCGAACGCAGGCCGGAACGCTGTGAAGCCCCATTTTCAAACTGCCATAACATGCCTGTGAGAGAAACCTCCAGTGGCTACCATGGAGACCGCTTCAATGTAACAACAGTGGGTTCAGAACTGCAAATTACCTAGGCCTAGCAGGGTAGAGCTAATGTAGAAACTGCCCAAATTGCCCTTATGTCAACAGTAAGCCATTGAAGTGATAAAACAGAGGCCCCTCCTCTGACCCACGGCATTCCATAAAACCCATAAGGTCCCGACGGGGCATAACCCATTGACTTGCATTTGGCCGTGGGCCCCTGCCGTGCCCTTGCCATACTGATCAGTTTGATCACCAAATACGTAAGTCGGTTACATTGGGCCAGACCTGTACCTTGAAGTATATCAAGGCCCTCCGGAACAAGTCAGACTTGGGAGCCCAGACCAACCCTGAATTCCTAAGGAGGGGCTTGCAGAAGGCCGTTAAGGCTGCTGCGTGGAACAGGGAAACATCTTACTGAAAAGCGCAAATGGAGGGCCATTACCCCCAGAGCCCAAAGGGGGTATACGGGGAGAGAGGGTGGCTAAATTTACTAAAACAGGCGACATCTGTGCCCAACCCTATATTGCACACCGAACCCTAAAATCTGACATGGAGTCAGTGAATCCCACCGTTGTGGGCCGGAAGGCTAAATGGCCAGCTTGTGACTTATGGTCCCAGATAGTCTGTTGTTCCCTAAGGAGGCACGAAATTGTGGCCAATGATCTATAGGTAAGGGCCATGATTCCTATCGCTGAAGCTCTGCCTATTTCGCGGCACACCCTACCTGCTCTGTCGCAGGCGGCTCCTGTACTGAGAGCTATGGAATGCAGGATGGCATGCCTGGCTTCAGTCTCCCAGTCTCCCATAGTACTGTAAGGATGGGATCTGGGAATGGACGCACCAGCGGGGCTAAGGCCTGGAAGTTGTTGACCTAATTTTGTGACAAAGCATCGACAATTGGGTTTGCCTAACCCGGCACATGGCGGACCCAGAACCAGATGTTGTAACACCGACACTGGAGCGCGAACACACTGACACATGACATGACCCTCCGATTTCAGGAAGATGGGGAATGAATAACGTTGTCACGTTGTCATACCGAAGGGGGGGTTACTGACTTGTCTATGAGGTCATCCAAAATGTGCTTGGTGGCGGCAGCCTCCACTCTACAGGCCAATACCCACAGCATGATCGGACCTGCCCTATGCGTCTGAACCCCCCCCCCCCCGGGTAGTGGCGGAACCCCGTGAATCCACAGTCCAGCTTTGAGGAGTGGCTCACGCCTCTGGAAGGACGTGCCATTAAAGCCATACTAAGTTGAAGCCATGCCCATGGATACGTGCACACAGCAGAAGTGACCCTGGGTTGATGGTGCGGCAGCGGCAGTCCCTGCAGTCCCCAAACTGAGCTGGCGTGAGAAGGCACGGCCAGGGGCCGCTACCCTAACTGTGAAAAGAAGATGCCCAACAATATCTTTCATGGCCCCCCAAGGGAAACCCTAGGAAGATGTATAACTGCTTGGAGCTGTGCCCAAAGGACCTGAAAGTTGTCCTGAGGGAGGCAAGAATAATGCCTAAGGGTATCAGATTGGCTTCACTGAATGTTGATGTAGGAGACGGGCCCTCAGCCTTTTGTGAGCTAAGGGACACCGAAGTAAAAGGAAAAGGAAGCAATACTTGCGTTAGGTCAGAACATTGACCACCATCTTTGGACTCCATGTAGCATATGCCCAACAGGGACCCGTGGCTGGGATCCCAAACCAAGAAAACTGCAACATCGACGAGGTGTATTGCACTGAGCACAGATGATCTGGGATCTCGTGATTAAGAGACTGGCCCTCAGGGAAGATAGGTTACGAATCAGGATAAACCCCCTAGAGGATTTCCTGGGCAACGTTTCGAGAAGGGAAATCCCTAGAGTAGATATCAGGGTGTGGAAAAGGGGGGGGGGCTATAACCCTTCTGCTAGTACTGCCTTGTTAAACCTCTCACGAATATGTCGACGCCTGGCAAGGAGAAATGTTGGTTACGAGGTAGGGATGGCCTATGTTGACCTAGAAAAAGGGGGAGGGGTCCTAGAACCTAGAATGAAATTGTGTTCAAAGTTAAAACGCGTTCCCCCTGTTGGGGTAGCATCTTAAAGCCGGAGTAGCGGTGCCAACCTAACTGGGCCTGGGCCCACCGGAGGGAGCTGTAGCCTGCCCCCGGGCTTCCTACTGCCTTGGCCTTTCCAAGGGGGACCCTACCATCCCCAGGCATTGGACAAGAGGTGCACGAGTGCTGACTGCTACAAGGCAGCACTCACGACAGAAAGGCACAGGTTCTGGGAGTATGTGCCCTTGGGGCTGTATTCCCAGTACAGACAGCAGTGCTGAAGCAGCAGACCTGCCATAGGCCAAGGGCCAGTGCCAGATTTGTCACCGAAACACGTCCGGGAAGGAGTCAAAATTGGAGCAAAAGGTCCTGGTCCATCAATTCCCTGCGCAGAGAAGGGTCAATGGCGGCCCTCCTGCGGAAGGCCTCGACATAAGCCAGCCACACCCCTCCTCAGGTGAAAGCCATTACGAGAAGGAGTAGCCCTGGTGGCCTTGCAACTCGCCAAATTAGCGTAGGGATCTGATATGCCACTTACGTGGATGCCCGAGCAGGTGGGGGCAGGGCGAGAGATCCTGAATTAATCCAGCAGAACCCTGTAAGACGCTGAGTTAAGTGGCTGGGGCTACTGTGGGGAGTGTCTGATGGAGTTGCAGGCGGCCTGGGCGTCGTATAGGGAGATGACATTGGGAGGGACAGCTGCCCCAGGGAGGTAAGCTAAGGCAGCAACCCCAAGGCCCTGAAGGTCACCCGTCTGGACAAGTGAGGTAAGGCGCAGTCATCTCACCCAAATCCAGGGCAGCCGCATCCAGGTCCCCGGGAGCAAGGGAGATGATACCGCTTGCAGTGCTCCTGACGGAGATGCCCCAGGAGGGCGGACCGCCTCCAGCTGTGGTGTGCCGCCTGGGCGAAACCACAAGGAGGAGGATGTTGCTTGGATAACTGCTGATGGAGATGCCGCAAGAGGGTGGACTGCCTGCAGCTAGGGGTGGACGAAAGTCCCTTACCTGTCCTCAAAGGTTGTTCGCGGTGGGGGGGAGACGCTTCGCTGCTCCCCCCCCCGAAGTTCAGGCCGGGGGGGGAGGCTTCCTGCCTCGCCCCGGCCGAAATTCAGGCTAGGGGGGAGGCTTCCCGCCTCGCCCGGCCGCGAACTCGAAAGTTTTTAAAAAAAACAAAACGCCCCCTGATAGGCTACGTGACGATTAACGTAGCCTATCACGGCTAGATTTGCAAAGTCAGCCATGATAGGCTACGTCAGTCGTCATGTAGCCTATCACGGGTGACTTAAAAAAAAAAAAAAGCGCGTACGCTAATGGCGGCCCCCATAGGGAGCCGCCATTCCCATTCCTTATTTGGTCGCTGTAGTCTACGTAAAGATTTACGTAGACTACAGCGAAAATAAGGGCAACGCTATTTGCGTTGCCCTTATTTTCGCCGTAGTCTACGTAAATCTTTACTTTAAGATTTACTTTAAGACGATTGACGTATTAAATCTTTACTTTAAGATTTACTTTAAGACGATTGACGTATTAAATCTTTACTTTAAGACGATTGACGTAGCCTATCATGGCTGACTTTGCAAATCTAGCCGTGATAGCTACGTTAATCGTCTCGTAGCCTATCACGGGGGCATTTTTTTTTCCTTTTATTGGAACGGCGGTGGTGGCAGCTGGTCGAAAGACTGGCTGCCGCTCCCGCCCCGCACGAACACCCGACGAACCACTGGCCGGACCCGCCGCCAGGAGGGACATTTGGCGAAGGTAAGTCCCGTCCCGGGGGGGGGGTGCAAGGGGCGGGGGTGTGTGGAGGATTTCTCCCCGAAACTTGTTCGGGGGGCCGAACACGTTGGCGCTCGGCCCCCCGAAGTTTCGGGGAGAAATTCTCCGCCATCCCTACCTGCAGCGGTGGTGTGCTGCCATGGTGAGCCTGTGAAGGCGAGGTGGAGGCCTCAGTGGCGTCCAGGTGCACTGAACCCAGTATGGGCGTGCTCTGATCCCTGACTGGAAAACGGCTGTTGCTTGTGCACTCGAGGAAGAGGGGGCCGAAGAATGGAGGAGCTCTACCGTAGGCAGTGAGCCATCCGGAAGAGCCGAGGAAGAGGAGATGGAGGCTTCAACAGCATCCAGACGAGCTGAAATAGAAAGAAGTAGCGAGCGTTGGGTCGGCTGTCGCGTTCGCTTAAGCTGGACCACCAAGGGTTTCTTAGGCCTGGCTGAGGGAGGGGGAAGGGATCCCTGAAGAATGCTCAGCAGCTTCCAGACAAGAAGAATTGATGCCAGTACCGGGTCTGCTACATCATCAGACTCGGACTCAGGCCTAGGCAGTGATCTGTTGGGGAGGGGAGGCGGGGCCCTACCCTTCCCGTTCTTTCAACCTTGGCCATTTTTGGGGGGCATGATGTAGAAAGTGAGATAAGCTTGGCACGATATTGGCAAGAAGAAGGAAGGGCCCGGGTCCCTGGACCCAGTCCAACACTCCAATCACCACCCCTAGAAGTAAAAGCAGAAGAGGTCGGAGCACACAGCAGGAGGTTCCAGTGGGCTACTCGCTGGGGGTGAGCGCAAAACATTGATCCTCTTTCTGTATGGCTCTGTGTGTTAAGACACCGTGTGTCTACGCATTAACCTTATTCATTTATAGGGCAGGGGTTGAGAATCTGTGGCCCCCCAATGGCTCTGCCAGGGGTTCAGGTAGGGGTTTTTCTAGCCCAACCTGGAGATGCCAGGGACTGGACCTGGCACCTTCTGCATGCCCAGCAGGGGCACTAGCACTGAACTATGCCCCTGGAAAGGAGACTAGAACCTGGATCTCTCAAGTCCCAGTTCAACACTGCAACTACTAGACCACAGTGGCTTCTAAAGGGTTGCCGCCCGGTGCAAGCCTGGCGCCCAAGAGGCGTGGCCAGGGCCCATGGCCACGGAAGCCATGCCTGCGCCTGAGCACGGGTGCCCCCCGCCAAAGGCGCCCGTGACCCAGGAGCTGCGGTGGGCGCCCAACAGGGAGCAGCAGCTGCTGTTTTTTGGGGGGGCACACGTGCCACCGCTGTGAGCGCCCTGCGCTCACGGGAGGCAGTGAGAGCTGGCGTCGATATGGTCGGTGCCCAGGCCCGCGCGACCGCTGGTGAGTAAAGAAGCAGGGCAGGCACTCTGCCGCCATAAGCGCTGGCACCCCCCAAGGCCAGTAAGCGCTGGCAGCTACTGGCGCTGCGCATGAGTGCGCGCCACCACACAAATGCCGGCACTCGCACCAGCCCAGCCAGCTACGGCCAGGAAGGGCGGCGCACGAAGGAGGCCAGGAGGGGACCCTGGGGCTGCGGCAAGGGGGGGGTTGGCACCCGGCCGCCGCGAGCACCAGCAACCCTGGGGTGGCAGTGGCGTAGGTGTGCCGCAACTGCCAGAAGAGGTGAGGAAGAGGGAGGGGCAGGCGCTTGGCCTCCATGAGCGCCGGTGCCCCAGCAGGGGAGTGAACAACAGGCGCCACACCCAGGCACGCTCTGGCACAGCTACCGGCGCTCCTGCCAGGGCAGCAAGCACCGGCTGAGGGGGCAGCGCCCGTGCACATGCGCCCCCGCCGCAAGCGCCAGCAAACCTGGAGCCGCGGCAGGCGCGCTGAGCTAACAGGGAGAAGCGAGGAGAAGGAGGGGGGAGGGCGTGCTGCCGCCTCAAGCGCCGAAGCCCTCAGGGGGCAGCAAGCGCCGGAGGCGGCAGGCGCAGTGCTTTAGCGTGCGCTGCCACCAACACTGGCGCCTCCGCCGGCAGGGCAGGCGCCGGCCACGATGGCGCGAGTGTCAGCGAGGCTTTGGGCACGCAGATTGCACGCCAAGTCCAGGTGGCTGGGAAGACGACGAAGCCGGTCTTCCGCAGGCAGGTGTTCTTCGTGGTTTCCAGTCACAGCTGAAGCCCTCTCTAGCTGCGTCGAGCCAGAGAGCTGAGATTAGGAGGGGGGCTGAGTTTAAGGCAACTCAGCCTGCCCCTCCTTGCATGGTGGTGCCACTGGGGTGCACCAATCAGAGGCCCCTACGTCTTGTCACCCCACCCGCCTGCAATGCCCCCCCCTTTCAGCCAGACAAGCTGGCGTCGGGGTTAGGGCATATACCTTTCTCCTTTGGCCCCTCACTTTGGGATGGGGAGTTGAGGAGGGAGGCAAGGCAAGGCAGGGGAGGAGAGGCTGGTGCTGGATGGGGATCTGACTGATGCACTGTTTTGCTATTTGCAGGGAGTTTTTGTTTGTGTAATCTGAGGGGGGCATTCAAAATTGGCATTCATCAACCATACTTTGAAGTGGCACATGCTACCATTTCAGTATTCTACCACCTCCTTTTCTTGCACATGAAGAACAAGCCTTTGCTTAAAGAGTCTGAGGCTAGTTGCTGGTAGGGATGTCTGAGAACTTTGTGTTTGCTCTCAAAACATGTGAGCATGCCTCATTCAAAGTTCTGAATGCGAGTGTGAGCATGTGTCTGCTGAAAATATTTGCCATTTGTCAGACATGGACTCTCATTCATTTCATTACCGATTTCCACTTTGATTTGTGGAAATCCCCTAATTTGCACACATTTCCTCAGGTGATTGAATCAGCCCTGTTTTGGTCTATGGGGGAAATTTGTGCAAATTTGGTGAGATTTGCACAAATCTCCTGTTCGATCACTGCTTGATTTGCCCAGGTTTCCCTTTCATGGAGAGTGAGCAGTGATCACAAACACAGCAGGAATTGGCCATGAAATGAGCAGTGAGACAATGTTTGGAGAATCCTGGTGGTCCCGAATATCACATGTTCATACATTCCTAGTTGCTAGAAGGGAGAACTTGTAGATGCAACAGATGAAACATAGATATTCTGACAGATATTCCAAATCCTTGATTTCTAAAAGTAGTGTGGGGCTTCAAAACAGTGTGGAAGTCAAGTCATCAGACCTTCTAAGCCCTATCTGTGTGGGGTCTCATTCTTGATAGTTTGGAGGAAAAGGTGCTCTGCTCATGCTCAGAATCTCTATTATTATCTAGTGTTTCCCAAGGCTGAGCCTTTGTGCTAGGAATAAGCTTGGGGCTAAGCAATCATGAGGGATTTAGATCAAGAACATTTATCTGAACTCAAGCACAAAGCTTTATTATGTTTGCCCATCTAAAACACAAAATGAGAGAGTTGTGGAAGTTCTTTTAATAGCTATCATTGGCATTCTTGCTGTAGTTTAGTTACTATGTTCAGTAAACTAGATCTAATAATCATCATTATATACAGCTTCTCGTTTGAGTATAATAGTAACTGTTCTTCCTTTCGCTGCTGGAAACTGAAGTGATCACAACTTTAACCTTCATATTGTCATTGGCAGTGTGAAATAGTACAATAAATCAATGAAACACTCATATCTGGAATTGCTAGCCATTTGGAAATAAAGGAGCTGATGAGTGGATGGGGAAGAGATGGTCTTCCAAATCCTCATCAAATTCCATTATTGCCCTATCTAAATAACCTGAATTCATGTCCAAAATTCTGTATTCCTGCATGTAAATTCTTCAGTCTTAGCAGACAGGTTCCCAAACGTATTTCTCCAGTGGGAACAGGCCTCAATGTAATGGCACCTGTGGAAAGCATTGACTGGTGAGATTCAGTGTTGGGCCAATGGCTGTACATAATATTTAAATCTATGTTGAACAGAAAGCTCAACAGATGCTGTATTTCTGGAGGTGGAATAGAGGGAGGTCAGAGGCTCCAAGGTATGTCTAGGATGAAAACTAAAACACAGCCCCAGAGTTATTTGGAGCAGAAATGTGCATTGTAACTTACACTGGCAGTTTGGAAGTGATCCAGAATACGTTATGAGAGATTTACTAGGAGATCTAACCAATACTTCTGAACCTTTACTGTGGACACTGCTGGCTCCATGGAACTAAAGGAGACAATCTGTATGCGACCTGTCTTTCTCCTTCATCTTCATTGTCTCCATCAACTCATTGATCAGGCATAAGTACAGATATTGGCTGGCTGATCAGCCTTGGTGACAGCAGTAATCTGTACAAAGTAGGTATGAATTCAGTTCACAGTCCTTGCAGTTGGAGGGGCTTTCTGCTATCTGAATGCTACTGGCAGCCTAACAATTTATAAGACAGGATTTGCATACATTGCATACAGATGTGTGTTTCCATTGATAGCAAAGCAGGCAGGGCTACATAAGACTAGTACACTAACAGTTCAACTCTCCTTTTGTGGAATTCAGTACAAGACTAGATCCTGCTATAATGAAGCTGAAGAACATCCTTACTGGAATGCATTAGTATAATTTTGTTAGATCAGGCCTACAGTAACGAAACAGCTGCAATCAGCCCCCAAAGAAACCCCAAACCACTGTAGTTGCTCCATTCATAAACCACACCCTGCATCACTGGCCCTTGTGACCCAGGCCAGACCCAAACCACTGGGCTCCAGTGCTAGGCCATCCCAAAACCCTTGGTCTCTTTCCTCTGCTTGCCCCATGGACCTGCTGTGTGTCCTGCCTACTGACCCAGAGGGACCCACTTCTCCCAAGTACAAGATCTTTAAAAAAAAATATTTCTAACATTTGGCAACCAAAATCTTGTACCCTGGAAGGGTTAATATTTCCCCTTGATGTTAGCCATCCACAGTGACAGCTAAGCGAACTCCTGTGCAAATAATTATCTAGAATACCTGTAAAAGGAGGAAATTATTATTGAGTCTGTGGTTATAAAAGCACAATCCATTTACTGCCACTGGTGTTCTGCATTGTCAACTCGATTTGGCAATCAATGAATGTTGAAGCAAACATGAACTTGGAGTTAGCAACTTATTTGGTGTAATGAAGAGTTGCATCAGCCATTTTTACTGGTGGCAGAACATTCTATATTGGGATATTGACGTTGCATGCAGGGATGTGAAATACTGTATGGAACAGAAAACAGAATTGCCAGATGCACAAGCTGGGTTTAGAAAAAGCAGAGGAACTAGAGACCAAATTGCCAATATCCACTGGATAATGGAGAAAGCCAGGGAGTTTCAGAAAAACATATATTTCTGTTTTATTGACTATTCTAAAGCCTTTGACTGTGTGGATCATAACAAATTGTGGCAAGTTCTTGGTGGTATGGGGATGCCAAGTCATCTTGTCTGCCTCCTGAGGAATCTGTATAACAACCAAGTAGCAACGGTAAGAACAGACCACGGAAAACGGACTGGTTTAAGATTGGGAAACGAGTACGGCAGGGTTGTATACTCTCACCCTACCTATTCAACCTGTATGCAGAACACATCATGTGACGTGCTGGGCTTGAAGAAGCCAAGGCTGGAGTTAAAATCACTGGAAGAAACATTAACAATCTCAGATATGCAGATGATACTACTTTGATGGCTGAAAGTGAGGAGGAGCTGAGAAACCTCATGACGAAGGTGAAAGGAGAAAGTGCAAAAGCTGGGTTGCAGTTAAACCTCAAAAAAACCAAGATTATGGCAACCAGCTTGACGGATAACTGGCAAATAGAGGGAGAAAACGTGGAGGCAGTGACAGACTTTGTCTTTCTAGGCACAAAGATTACTGCAGACGCTGACTGCAGCCAGGAAATCAGAAGACGTTTACTTCTTGGGAGGAGAGCAATGACAAACCTTGATAAAATAGTGAAGAGCAGAGACATCACACTGACAACAAAGGTCCACATAGTTAAAGCAATGGTTTTCCCCGTAGTAACCTATGGCTGCGAGAGCTGGACCATAAGGAAGGCTGAGCGAAGGAAGATAGATGCTTTTGAACTGTGCTGCTGGAGGAAAATTCTGAGAGTGCCCCGGACTGCAAGAAGATCAAACCAGTCCATACTCCAGAAAATAAAGCCAGACTGCTCACTTGAGGGAAGGATATTAAAGGCAAAACTGAAGTATTTTGGCCACGTTATGAGAAGACAAGACACCCTGGAGAAGATGCTGATGCTAGGGAAAGTGGAAGGCAAAAGGAAGAGGGGCTGACCAAGGGCAAGATGGATGGATGATATTCTGGAGGTGACGGACTCGACTTTGGGGGAGCTGGGGGTGGAGACGGCCGACAGAAAGCTCTGGTGTGGGCTGGTCCATGAAATCACAAAGAGTCGGAAGCGACTGAATGAATAAACAACAAATGTGTGTATGTAGAAGGCAGAGAAACTTTCTACAGAAGACAAGTAGACAATTCTGAAGACTGTGGGCCAGATGAGATGATCTTTCTCTGATTATTCCCCTACACGTGGTTTGGAGCAGGGTGAGAGTGAGAGTATGACCAGGTTTGAATGACATGCCATGGCTCGTTCTGGGTTATTTAACCCATGACAAGCCATGGGCAGCCGCAGGTGACAGGTTGCATATGCAACACCCACTCGGGGATTGCCATATTGCGCAAACCTGGAAAATGTGGGTTATGTGAGGGTTAACCCTCGCATAACCCATGCTTGCCAGGTTTGCACAACATGACAACCCCCAAGTAGGAGTTTCATATTCAAAATGGCTGCCTCACCATGGGTTAAATAACCCAAGGTGTGTTGTCGTGTCATGCAAACAAGCCCCGTGCCTCATGTCCCTGCCCACTCAGCATGCCTGCCCCACCTCTGATGTCACTGGACAAAAAAGGAGAGATAGAATATTCCAGTGGAGCCTACAAATGTACAATGCAATGTGCACGAGCCCAGCTCATGTGGCCGATTCCTGGATTTTATCTAGGGATGGGAAAATGTCTATTTCTAGTCACATATGTTTGTCCCTACATCCATTCCATCTTGTTATCTCATTAATCTGTCTTTTTAAAAAAGAAAGAAAGAAAAGAAATCTGCATGAAAATTCACATTTAAATATGTTTTAAGTATTAAAATACATATTTAATTGTGTATTTTTAAACAAATATTCCCTTGAGGTATGCATCTCTAAATATGTTTCCTCTCAAAATACATATTGCAATGAGGGTTTTTCATTTTGAGGAGGGCAAGAACTGGTAGGTGCAGGCAGTTAAATTTTTATTGGAATTTGCGAAGAGTGAATAGATAAAATAAAAGAAATACATTAAGTAAATAAAGATTGAATTCCTCATGCATCCCTAATTTTATCTCAGATATCAATCATGTGGAATGAACCTGCACACATGGGATTGCATTATGTTGGCCTGACTTGAACATTACATTCCCCAATGTGAATGGCTGGCAGCAGTGCTGCTGAGTGGGTGGGGAGGTAAGACATTCCTTCGTGTTTGCTCTACATCATCTGTAAGGGAGCAACTGGAAAAAAAAATACATTGATTGGTATTTCCTTTGGTAGAAAGTCTGTTCACATGGGAAATTATTGTTCTTCAGAGACAGTGAATAACATGCAATTAGTATATGAAAAAAAAATACCATACACAGTTTTGCGCATTCACCTGGTGATATGAAAGCACAGGAGGATTGCTGTTAGCATTAAAAATATTGTTGCTTGGGCTTATAATGGATGAGGGGAATCAAAGCAAGTCACAATTTCAAATGAAATGTTTTCTTTTGGACTTCAAAACTTGATCTCATATTCAAAATAGCTAAAGGGCACAATTAAGCACAGAGTTAAGCACATTTAAATCCCATTTATTTCAATTGGAGAGTTAAGCACTTGGGATAGTATCCAGTGTTAGTCCTTTGTAGAGTACACCCATTGAAATGAAAAGGGACTGGTTAGTTATGACTATCTTAAGCCTCATTCAGTTCAATGAGTCTACTCTATGTAGGACTAACATTGGATACTATCCATATTGACTAAATGACATGACAGATGTACAACATCAAATTCAAATTTAATAAAATTCAAAGGACTTGACTATGTGAATAACCCCACTTCCCACTTCTCAAAGGTCAGATTATGGAGGGCAAGGATCTCAAGGAAACAGAGTAGTATTTTGCATCAAGAAAGCCAGGAATCCCTTCCTTAATGTACCAAGTAGCTTTAGGCATCAAACGATGACTTGAATGTGTGAAAAACCTATTGTTGCCTAAATACCATAGACAGAAATTTCATGTCTCTTGGTGGGTGGAGGGTGAGATTTATAACTCAATAAATAAATAAATAAATGCATAGAATGGGTTGGATCCAGACTTAGTCATGCCTAGAGTACACCCATTGAAATTCATGAGATGATTTAGTCATGACCAACCTAAATCATATTGATTTCAATGGGTCTACTCTAAGCATAAGAACATAAGAAGAGCCATGCTGGATCAGAGCAGGGGTCCATCTAGTCCAGCATTTTGTTCACACAGTGGCCAACCAGTTGCCCACAGGAAACCCACAAGCAGGGCATGAGTACAACATCACCCTCCAGCCCATGATCCCCAGCAACTGGTGTACATAGCCATACTACCTCAGGTACTGGAGGTAGCATATAGCCATTAAGCCACTGATAGCCTTCTCCTCCAGGAATTTGTCTAACACCCTTTTAAAGCCATCCAAGCTGGTGGCCATCACTACATCCTGTGGTAGTGAATTCCATATGCGCTGTGTGAAGAAGTCCTTCCTTTTATCTGTCCTGAATCTCCCACCAATCAGCTTCATGGGATGACCCCGGGTTCTAGTATTATGAGAGAGGGAGAGAAAAGTTTCCCTATCCACATTTTACACACCATGCATACCTCAGTCTGGATCCAACCCAGTAGTTTTCAGTGATAATAAAGGCTCTTTTAAAATCCATTTACATAGCCATCAGAACACACCATCATCTGACCATTTCTGTGACTTCACTCCACGTATTTTAGAGAACTAAAATACACTAAAATGCATTCAAAGACATCGGCTTGGTCTGGACCATGTTATTCACACTAATTCTGATTGAAATCAATGTGAAATGTTAATCATGGCTATCATACGTGCCAATGATTTCAATGGGACCTAAGGATGACTTAAGGGTGGTTAAGATCCAGCCCATTATCTGGAGCAGTTGCTTTATAAACACTAGTGTTCTGGTTAAAGGAACATGATGAACATCATAATTTGAAACAAATGAAGTAGGAAAACTTGCCCAGGTGTTCTCTAACATTGCCTTCCCCCTCATTCTTATGAGATCGAGTTTCTCACCATGCTGTTTCTTATTTTATGTTTCTAGAGTTTGATATCAGATTTTTCCCCCTTTTTTGTTATCTCTTCTGAGTTTTTGCAGAAATATCTTACTGTTACATATCTCAAAACCTTTACTGTATCCTCTACATCTCCACAAAATTATCTTGTGCACAGTATATTATATTGATATCAGCTTCTGGATCACATCTTTCATTGTCCCTATTCTCCTTGAGATGGATTTTGATATAGAAAATGTCCTTAGGAGGCAGCTGGAATACATCCAGCTCTTGGTATTTAAAGTTCAATGCAAAGAAAGTGGGAATGGAAGCTTTGTAAATTCCCAATTCAGCCTTTAAAAATCTCACATTCAATATGCATGTAGACAGAAAAAAGTCCTACAATGCTGGCTGGGGGGTGTTGGGAGTTGTAGGGCTTTTTACTGTTTTAACATGCATAGGATTGTGCCCTAAATCAAGTAAGCATATGATTGTATTCACAATTAATGATGGGTGAGAAATCTGCTCTATCAAGCTGCGGGTGGGGGTGGGGATTTACCCAGATCATACCTCCAGAACCTGAATGTCGACCTGACACAATTCTGTAAAAACAAGCAACCAAAATTGTTTGTTAACATGTGCAAACAAAACTGTGTACATTTCTAAAATGTGCACAAACACACTTTGGTCAATGGATGTACAAAACTGCATACATTTGAAAAATGTGCACAAAAATATGTTCAGCTTTCTGTCCAGAAAAACAACAACAACAACAAGCCTTGAGAAGAGAAGACTGAGGGGAGATATGAGAGTGCTCTTCAAGTACTTGTCCTTGAAAGGTTGTCACAGAGAGGAAGGCCAGGATCTCTTCTTGATCATCCCAGGGTGTAGGACATAGAATAATGGGCTCAAGTTACAGGAAGCCAGATTCCAGCTGAACATCAGGAAAAACCTCCTGACTGTTAGAGCCATATGACAATGGAACCAATGACCTAGAGAGGTGGTGGGCTCTCCCACACTGGAGGCATTCAAGATGAGGCTGGACAGCCACTTGTCAGGGATGCTCTGACTGGGATTCCTGCACCGAGCAGGGGGTTGGACTCGATGGTATTATCCCCTTCCAACCCTACTATTCTATGATTCTATGATTCTAAGATGAAATGAGCTTGGCAGTGGGAAAAATGAGAACCCTAGTGAGACTGAGCTTTTCTTTGTATCTTTTAGTTTACAATAGTTTTATATTCATTTTCAACCAACAGGATTTTTAAAGTACCTCACTGACTACACACTCATTGCTCATAACCAAGACGGCACCCTCCTCTTCAAACACCAATCAGCTCTTTGCCATTGCAGATTCTTTCAACCTTGGACCCATACAGTAAATGTCCTGAGAAAAGGACCACCCTGTCATCTATTCCCCTGTGACTTGTCAAATCACAATGAGAAATCCTTCAGCTGCCCATTTCTATTTCTACCTCTAGCTGCCTTTCCCATTTGCAAAGGCTGAGTAGGGAAGCTTGAATATTTTTCTGTCTGTTGCACAAATCTGAAGGAGATCTAATTCATATTAAGAATTGCTTAAATCAGTAGTTTTTACAGGAGTCACTTTTAAATCCAGCCTGCAATACAAAGCCCTGTTTTGTTTATCAGGGGCTCTTTCTGCCATTACGGACATTGTCCATACATCCACTCTCTCTTCCTCTTAATCCCTGTTTTTTTTTTCCTTTGTCTTTCTGCCCATCTCCTTTCTCCATCTCTATCCATAATATGTGCATAGCACTGCTGGCAAGACCCATCACAGGTCAGGTGATGAGCCAGTTGTGGTTCATGATCCATCAGGTGAAGAGTCAGTTGAAGGCATGTTCCTTAAATGACTCAAAGATGTGGGTGTCAGCCCTTTCCCCCCTTTCCATTTCCCCTAAATATGAGTATACTCAGCTATAGGGAACTTTTCATATGGGCAAGATGTGTATGAAATGGCTCTCCCTTGATAATTGCATAGGGCTCTCCCTTGATATCTGCAAATGGCTTCATAGGCCTGTTCATACATTGCACAGGGGGAAGAGCTGATACTCTCACAGCTTCCATGCCACATGGTCTTCTGTGTTTCTGTTGCTAGTATGCTCACACTCAGAGAAAGTGGAATGTGAGAACCAGCCCTGAGCCAATTAGTCTGTCTCAATAAACTGGCAGGTTGCCTGACCACTAGAACCTCCTTCTTCTCACTGATGGAGATAGGATGGCTTGTGAATGATACATTCCTCAAGGTGACCTACCGGAATCAATCCTTCATCTTGGGGGGGGGGAGAAAGTATTGAAAGAACGTTAAGTCTTAGCTACAAAATCGAGCCTTGCACACAACAGAAGTATAAAATAGTGTTAAAAATCAAAGGCGAGACCTTCTGCCTTGGACAAACAATACCGATGAAAAGCAGGAGATTTTATTCCGGCTAATAAATAACCCAATGCCTTCATTAACCTTTATTCTTTTTTATTAGCAGACTTGGCACCATGACTCTGAGCTGAGCCCAGCAGGCTGCCCAGGCAATGACATTTCAGAGACTGGCAAAGGACAACGCTCTGTGTTAACGTACCACTATCTCGAGTTTTTGTCATCCACAGCAGGGGGATGGGGGGAGAGCTGGCTATTTCCTTTTGTCCTCTAGAAAAGAAGATGAACAAAATAAGAAAGCCAGGGACAGAGTGTTAGGAACAGAACTTTGCTCCTTAATAGGCATACTACTGGAAGGATATTCCCAGGATTTAAAACAGACTTTTAAATCTGGAGAGGCAGACCTATATCAGTCCTGTATAATAATAATAATAATAATAATAATAATAATAATAATAATTTCAAAATCTCTCACCTGACTCCTCACATACCCATGGGCTTTCATGGTGCCTTTTAATAATCTAATAAAATGATATGCACGATACAAGATGATAACATCTTCATAATACTGTGTCATTCCAAAGATGTCTGCCAGAGGCTTGCATCTATCCACCTCCTTCTCCTGAACCACTTCACCAAACTGGGCAGAAGGAGGATTATCAGAAAAGTGAGAGGGGAAAAAATGATAGACTCTGCTTGGAGAATATAGGAGTATGACATTTTACCTGGGAAATAGTTCTCCCCATGTATGGCAGAACACAATTCTTAAATTCATGTTCATAACTATATTCCATATTGAAATCCCACATCCTAAAAATGCCACCTTTCCATGAAATGTTTTGCCTAACCCCTTAGGGGCAGTATTTTTTCTCACACCAGCACACCAGGGATTAGATAGATGACAGACAGACAGACAGACAGACAGACACTGCAATGACAGAAACTGCATCTGGTTTCCTCAGTGCTTTAACAAAAGGACAGAACAGAAGACTCATTCTGTACTGCTGTTTTGTGGTGATGTAGGGAAGATCTCTGAGTCACAGGTGAGCCTGGCCCTGAATACGTTTCTTGAGCAATTTTGCATGTCAGCCACAGATTGCCAGAGAGAACATGGTTTAGGTAATATAAACCATATTTTCCTGTTATGGAAACCTCCTCAGAGCTTTGGTCTTTCCATGGAGCATTTACCATAGATACTAGTGTGATAATAGCTAATTCCTAAATCTCCATAATACCTGTTCAATCTGTTTAGTTGTAGTTGTTGTTGAAGCTGATGTCCGTAACAATTTATCGGAAGCATTGACAATAGAAGGATCAATATAATCAATTAAAAAAATAATGTCCAGCATAAAGCACAAAACTTTCCTCCCCCCGCACCTTGCCCCCAGAAACAGGTTCAAACACAGCAACTTTATGGACTATGCCCAGATCTTTGACATTCTGTGACATTGATTTTGTTGGCAATAATCCCAAGACTGACATATTACCTATTCTTTCCAGAATAATTCTTGCTGATTATGGTAGGAATAAGTAATAATAACAATTCCTCCTCAAGAGTACAAGTCTACTGCATTGTCCTTGGAATTGATCCACAACAATTCTGCTCCACATGCACAATATAAGCAAATTAATTGTAAAGGCACCAGACTGACCTATGAAGCATGATTAAGACTTCTCATGGTTCTGGTAGAAAACAATTTAGGGTGCAATCCTATGGCCACTAGTCAGCAGCTAGACAGCCATAGGACTGGTCAGTTCCCAGAGAACCATCTCCCCGCCCTCTCCCCACCCCCTTATAAGCAGCACAGATTGTCCCTGGGCTCTGTGCTTGTAAGAGCAGCACAGAGCAGGGCAAAGGGGGGCTGTCCTCAGGGCAGGGAGGGGCAGGGAGTGTGTAAGTGCTGGTACCATGCTTCCTGTGTGTTGTGCGGCTTATCCACCCGGCACTCCAACATCCCACGGCTAGACAGCTGAAATCAGCCATCTAGCCATGAATGCAGGATGGCTGGAGTGTGGAAGAGATGATTCCCTCTGCGTTCCTCCTGCTGTGCAATAGATAGGCTCCCCTCCGAGTTCAGAGGTGGCCACCTCTCCACATAGGATTGCGCCCTCCATTGGCCAATGTGAGTTTAGATTGAATATGACCTTTGGGTTCTACAGAGCTTTATTGTTGAACTTGCCTGAAGAAGTGTTCTGAATTTGAAAGCCTGTACAATCTATTGATTCTGAACTTGAAAGCCTGTACAAAAGCCTGTACAATCACATGATGTCGCCATTCATATCCCCATTCAGCCTTCCCCAACCTGATGGTCACCAGATGTTTTGGACCACAAGCAAACACTCTACTACTGAGCTATGGCTTCTTAGGGAGCAAGGCTTAGGAAGAGTCAGATTCTGAAGAGCTGCTGCTATGCTCAGCTGACAGTGCAAGGCTAGATGGACCATTGGTCTGAATCAGTATAAATCACATGCTTATATTTATCATTGGTTCAAACCCTTTCCCACTCCCCTTTGAGCCATAGAACACCCTTGCAAAACACACCTCTTGTGTAATTCATGACAGGATGATTTTTAAAGCTTCTCCATTCCAGAAACACATGCATTCTTTAGCTCAGCATGTTGTCAATATATGAAATTGGGTTCTCTATTCCCCTGTCCCTGAAGAAAACATGCATGGCATTATAACACTACAGGGATGGGCCAGGCACTGTACAAACATGAAAATGATCAATCCTTGCTGTAGGGATTGATCTAAGCTCCTCCATTTGACTTGATGATTTGATCTGACAACAGGAAGCTGCAGAGGCCTTAATGATAATTGGAATTCCCGACTACATGTAAAGAGAAATTGGCAATCAGCATGAGCAATCTTGTCTGATGTTATGGCCACAACTTATTCAGAGCCCATTGATTTCCTTCATGTCAGAGCACCTATGCAAATGAAGCTTTGGGTCAGCCTTTCTTTATCTTCTCTTTACCTGGCTGAAGAAGTATCACATTTTATCAGTGGTGAAAAAAAGCAGACATTAGCAAACTCCACATCTGCTGCAAACCTTCCTCTTTGTCTATGCTTAGCAAGGTTGGCCCACCATTGGGTAGAGTAAGACTCCCCAGCCCCTTAAACAGCATATACTAGGGGGTACTGGCAGTATCCCCCCCCCGGCCATTTCTCAAGAGCCCCCTGCCTCTACTTCTCTGTTGGGGGACTGAGCTGCCTGCACCACATGGACTATCCTGTGCAGGCCCCTTCCAACCCTATGAATCTATGATTCTGTGTTCCCTAGGCTAGCCTGCTGTCCTCAGATGCACTACATGACATCATCCCCTCACCAGAGTTGAAGTAAAATTCAACTACCAGTCTAGTTGGCTTCTGGACATAGAATGGGGTGGGGTAAGGAGGTTGTCATGTTGCCCTTCACCTCACAGCAAGATGCCAAATCTGTGGTACAACTCCTGTTCCCTCTCTTCTTCCCTGTGACTCTCTGATTAGCATTCCATTTTTTTATTATTAATCTTCAGTTCTAAGGTTGGAGGAGTCTGTCATTCAGTTTTGATCATTTTCTCATTTTTTTCTCAAAGTTAAGTTTGTCCTGGAGGCGTTCAAGACGAGGCTGGACAGCCATCTGTCAGGGATGCTCTGACTTGGATTCCTGCATTGAGCAGGGGGTTGGACTCGATGGCCTTGTAGGCCCCTTCCAACCCTACTATTCTATGATCCAATGATTCTATGATTCTGTCCCTTTTCTGCCCGAGTTTGCCATTAAAAAAAAAAAATGTCTACACAGAATATCATTCCTATTTCCTTGTGTGTAACGTATGCTATTATATTAATGTATGTATTTGTATTGTTAAATGTGACCCAGGTAAGATAGGGTTAACTGTTTGGTAGTGAATGAGTGAAAGGTGGGAGGGGATGGTCTGTGTGTGAGGAGGGGCCATAGCTCAGTGTGATCCAGCCCATGCTTTGCATGCAGAAGGTCCTGGTTTGATCCCTGACTTCTCTAGGTAGGGCAAGGAAAGGATCCTGCCTGAAACTCTTGAAAGCTGCTGCCAGACAGTGTCGACAATACTGGGCTAGACAGACAAATGGTCTGACTCAGTGTAAGGCAGCTTCCTCTGTTCCCATGAGGGTTCTGAGATTCTGAATAGGGATAGGCAGATAGGGATTTAGGGATTGTGGAAGCGATATCTAGTTAGTAAGGGGGGGTTGTGTATAGGATTTTAGAAGGGGTAGAGTAGGTAGGTAGGTTAGGACCAAGCACAGATGAATGAATAACAACAACAAACTCATAGAATCATAGAATAGTAGGGTTGGAAGGGGCATCTAAGACAACTGAGTCCAACCCCTGCTTAGTGCAGGAATCCAAGTCAGAGCATCCCTGACAGATGGCTGTCCAGCCTAGGGATGGCGGAGAATTTCTCCTCGAAACTTCGGGGGGCCGAGCGCCAACGTGTTCGGCCCCCCGAACAAGTTTCGGGGAGAAATCCTCCGCACCCCCCCGCCCCCCGCACCCCCCCCCCCGGGACGGGACTTACCATCTCTGAATGTCCCTCCCGGCGGCGGGTCCGGCTGGCGGTTCGTCCGGTGTTCGAGCGGGGCGGGAGCGGCAGCCGGTCTTTCGACCGGCTGCCGCCCCCGCCGTTGCAATGAAAGAAAAAAAAACAAAACCGTCCCCTGATAGGCTACGTGACGATTCAAGTAGCCTATCACGGCTAGATCTGGAAAGTCAGCCGTGATAGGCTACGTGAATCGTCATGTAGCCTATCACGGGTGACTTAAAAAAAAAAAAAAAGTGTGTACGGATAATGGCGGCCCCCATAGGGAGCTGCCATTCCCCTTCCTTATTTGGTCGCTATAGTCTACGTAAATCTTTACGTAGACTACGGCGAAAATAAGGGCAACGCTATTTGCGTTGCCCTTATTTTCGCCGTAGTCTACGTAAACATTGACGTAGACTACAGCAACTAAATAAGGAACGCGAATGGCGGCTCCCTATGGGGGCCGCCATTCGCGTACGTGCTTTTTTTTTTTTTTTTAAGTCACCCATGATAGGCTACGTGACGATTCACGTAGCCTATCACAGCTGACTTTCCAGATCTAGCCGTGATAGGCTACGTGAATCGTCACGTAGCCTATCAGGGGACGTTGTTTTTTTTTTTTACTTTCGTGTTCGCGGCCGGGCGAGGCGGGAAGCCTCCTCCCCGGCCTGAATTTCGGCCGGGCGAGGCGGGAAGCCTCCCCCCCCAGCCTGAATTTCGGCCGGGCGAGGCGGGAAGCCTCCCCCCCCCGGCCTGAACTTCGCGGGGGGAGCAGCGAAGCGCTCCCCCCCACCGCAAACAAGCTGCGAGAAAAGGTAAGTGACTTTCGTCCACCCCTAGTCCAGCCTCGTCTTGAACGCCTTCAGAGCCCACCACCTCCCCAGGTAATTGGTTCCATTGTCATATTGCTCTAACTGTCAGGAATTTTTTCCTGATGTTCAGCCGGAATCTGGCTTCCTGTAACTTGAGCCCATTATTCCGTGTCCTGCACTCTGGGATGACTGAGAAGAGATCCTGGCCTTCCTCTCTGTGACAACCTTTCAAATACTTGAAGATCACTTTGTAACTCATATTACAAATAAATCTTGTACTTGGTTTCCGTTTGTTTGTTTGTTTGCTTGTTTTTAATACAGACTCCCATGTGTTGATGGAATTGTTACACTGCCTTTATTATATCTATATCCTTGTTACTTCTCCTGTGGTGGGTTGAGAGAACCAATTGAGCATACTGAGTTTCTCTGGAACCTAGAGAGAGTAAAAGGGCTGAAGCTTGAGTGTCAGTGGGAACAACTCATCCAGGTGAAAATAAGCATTTCCTGAGGGGTTTGTTTCTCAGTTTCAGAGGCAGAGGCAGGGGGGAAAGGTGGAACCCAGGCAGGAATACCACAGCATGCTTTTCTCAAAATGTACACATTTTGTACACATTTTTGTATTAGGGGTATACGAATTACTTATCCCATTCCAGTCCAGGGCATCTGTGGAGGGGGGTAGGCGATCCATCCCTTCCCCTGGAATCCTCCCCAGCCGGCTCCGCTCTGTGGCTGGGCCCGCCCGCAGCCGGACCTCCTGCTGCTGCTGGGCTGTGGCTGCAAATGGTGGCCACCGTAGTGGCTGCGATTTCCATCCCTGCATTAGCCATGATAGGCTACATATATCTTTATGTAGCCTATCACAGCAAAGAGCAGGGATGCAAATGGCATAGCGGCTGCCATTTGCATCCCTGCCCTTTGCTGTGATAGGCTACCTAAATACTTACATAGCCTATCATGATTAATGCAGGGATGGACCGGACAGCCAATACCAGGTAGGGTCCGTCCTGGGACTCCGGACTCTAAAGAATCCAGCCTCACTGGAGTCCATGGCGGAATTCTCTAACATCCCTATTTTGTATGCACTTTTAAACTAAGTGCATATTTTTGCAGGTGATTTCCTCTAGGATTGAACAGTATTGTGTGCCCTTCTCTGTAATATAGATTTTTGTGCATACTTTGCTGTACTATACACATATTTGTATGCATTTTTGAAATGCAAATTTTGATTGCAAAAAAATGAAGAAGTGTGATTATCAATGTCTAACTGCATATTGGTTAGGGATGTACGAATCCCTTACCTGACTCCACGCAGGGGCATCTGCGGTGGAGGGGAGGCGCTCTGTCCCTCCCCCTGGGATACTCCCTGGCCGGCTCCACTCTGTGGCGGCTCTGTGGAGCCGCCAGCTGGGGCCATCCGCAGCCAGAGTTCCGGCCGCAGCCAGGCTGCTGCGGCCACAAATGGCGGCTGTCGTAGCGGCCGCCATTTGCATCCTTGCAAGCAGCCATGATAGGCTATGTAAGTATTTACGTAGCCTGTCACAGCAAAGAGCAGGGGCACAAATGGTGTAGCGGCCACCATTTTTGTCCCTGCTCTTTGCCGTGATAGGCTCCATAAATACTTAGGTAGCCTATCACGGCTGCTTGCAAGGATGCAAATGGCGGCTGCAGCAGCCCAGCTGCAGCCAGCCAGGAGACCAGTCACCACCGCTGCTGCCGGAGCTGCCACCGGAGCCGCTGCCACATCCGCCCCAGGTAAGTTCTGTCATGGGGGGATTTTGCGGGGTGGGGGGGGCGAGAGGCCTCCATGGATTCCAGGGGGCTGGATTCTAAAGACTTCAGCCTCACTGGAATCTGTGGCGGAATTCTCTGACATCACTAATTTTGGTTCATGTACAGGTTCAGTATGAATTTGGAAAGTTCCCATAAAAATATGAACTGAACAATTTTCTCCCCCATCCCTATTCAGATCCTGCTTTTCCTGGAAGTGAAATGCCATGTAACATATGGCCATTTTATGCCTTAGCAGAATGAATGTTCTTGACAGCTTCAAGAATGAAAATGGTCTTTGTCTTGTGCTGAGAAAGAATACTTTTAATTAAACTCTGCAGGGGAAAAAGGAAGACTTGATCAATTTTCTTACACTAGACAAGGGGGAAACAAAGGAAATGACAGCCTTAAATTAATGCTCAGATCAGGAAAAAAAATAAACATGGTGTTTGCCATGCTTATCCACTATGGTTGTAAAGAGGAGGAAGATGTCATTCTTTAATATAAGAACAAAAAATGAACTTGGACGATGGTATTAGAAAAAGAGCTATTGCCCTGCATGTCAGAACTGAGGGCCTGAGACACAGGTGCTGCATAATATAACATATCCAAATGCTCAGATAGATCTTTATTGCAGAATAAATTATTCCCCTTGACAGAATGAGTCGTGGTCCACTGTAATGTTGTCATTTTTATTACTGACTGTCCAACATCACCTCTGCTTCTATCCTCTTTCTCATAAACAGGATTATTTAAACAGACACAAGCTATGCTCACTTCTTTTTCAATTAGCAAATGCCATTGCCTCCAGCATTAATTAAATGCTTCCTTGTAAAGTTGAGACAAACTGTTTACTTTATGTACATGCCCTAGTTTAGATATGTTGTGCTGTAAGTGGGGCTGAGATGAAATTGGGTGTGCATGTGCCTTTCGTGACCACATTCAGCATGAGTGAAAAACACCCCTGTTGATGATTTTTCAGGGGGCCCCATGATATCCAAAGTAAGCAAAAGGCCTCACTTCTTGAAAGGAGAAAAGAAAAGAATAAATACAGTGCAGAAAGCATCATTCTCACTCTGAGTTGGCTTAATTTGCCCTCATTGACAGATAATATAGCCAAATCTGATTGGCTATCTAGCATTGTGATGTCATCCCATTCTCTATATGGTCCCTGATTAGCTGGGATCACTATTGCATAGAAGTTGTGTATGTGTGTGTTTTTAATGGTGATCTCACATTTCTGTTGTGCTTCCTTGATTGTATAGCCTACTATTGCTTTTTTGCTTTTTTTCTTTTTTAAGGCCAGTGACCTACTGGTAGGTCTGATCTCTCTGTAAGAGTTCAGAGTATGTGGAAAAATTGTAAGTTTCCTGTATTTTTGTGATCAAGGTTTATTAAAAAAAAGGGAAGGGGGGTGAAGTCAAGTCAACAAGTTTGGGCGTCCTGTTTGGCACCAATGATGGAAATGATAGGTGACCAGCTGTGGTGGATTTAAAGGACATATATTTATTGTCAGCAACCTATGTAAGAGATGGGAATATTCTCCTATTAAACCATGTTGCATTAATTCTGCTTGCAGACCTTGTGTAATCATCAGTCCTTGAGGTCCAACGTGTTAAGTCAGATATACTTTGTTTTAACATTTGTAAATCCTTTCCGAAATGCTCTATCTGCAAGGAAAATCAAAGTGTGTTACCTCTTGCATGGGATGATCTCCAAGCTGGCAGACAGGGCTGTTTCATCCATCTGTTCCAACGACAGTTCCAGGAAAGATGGTGTGTGGATAGAGTACTTGAACAAGTTAAGTAGCTAGCGGAGATCTATACTGATTTATGTTTACTGCTGTGTACAGATGGCTCACAAGATTTCTCAAACTCCTGTTTTTTGCAGAAAAAAAGTAAGGGAGTGAGAGATACAGATGACCATTCACAACACAGTGACCACTCACTCGAAGGCCCACACAGCCGTATGGACGGTTGGTCTTTAAAATATTGGGATCAAGGTTTTGAGTTACAAGGCACAGATAAGTATCTCAAGGGACAGATGTTCAGAGGAAGAGTTGCCAGCTTCTTGCAATACAACAGTGGAACCAATTACCTGGGGAGGTGGTGGGCTCTCCCACACTGGAGGCATTCAAGATGAGGCTGGACAGCCATCTGTCAGGGATGCTCTGACTTGGATTCCTGCATTGAGCAGGGGGTTGGACTCGATGGCCTTGTAGGCCCCTTCCAACCCTACCATACTAAGATTCTATGATTCTAGGGATGGATTCATCAGTCCATTTCTGGTCTGTGTCACTTTCACATGTGTTCACCCATAAGTCTGTTCTGTCCCATTTCTGCATTAATCTGTGATTTGTTTTTAATCCATATGGATAAGACTTGAAGTTTAAACATGGTTTCTCTCAAAATACAGCTTTTAAAATATATTTTGACCCCTTTGGGGGGAGCCGAAAACTGCACTGTAACGTTTGTGAAGTGTGGAAGCCAGAAGATAACCAAGTCCCAATCTAACAATTGAGCTCATCATGTCTTGTTGATTTCAATGACTCTCTTCTAAGTATGAATAAGTCTGAATCCAACTCAATCAACATAATACTTTAATGCGCAGGACAAGTTGCAAATGCAAACCCAGAATTAGAGATGTACAGACTGTGTAAAATCCGCTCCGTCTGTGTTTTGCAGATTGTCAGATGCAGGGATGTATGAAACTCACTTATCTTTTTGCAGAATCTTTTGCAGTTGGGGGGGAGGTTCTCCGTCCCTCCCCCCGGAATTCTCGACGGGGGGGAGGCAATGTGGTCCTCCCCCCCGGAATCCTCGACGGCCGGCTCCACTCCATTCTAGCCTATGTAAATATTTATGTAAGATAAAACAGCAAAAAAAAGGGGAACGCAAATAGCATAGTGGGCGCTATTTGCATTCCTATATTTTTCGCTGTTCTAGCCTATGTAAATATTTACATAGGCTAGAACGGCAAAAAAATAAAGGAATGCAAATAGCGTCCACTACACTATTTGCATTCCCCTTTTTTCCCCGCCATAATTGCCTATGTAAATATTTACATAGGCTAGAATGGTGAAAAATAGGGAACACAAATGGCGGCCGCCGTAGCTGCCGGCATTTGTGTACGCTGGGTTTTTTTTGGGGGGGGGGGTTAGCCATGATAGGCTACGTAAATTCTTACATAGCCTATCATGGCTGCAAGGATGGCAATGGCAGTGGCAGCAGCCTGGCTGCAGCTGGCCAGGAGACCAGCCGTTGGAGCCGCCGCCGGAGCCACCGCCGAAGCCACCACCGGAGCCACCAGAGCCGCTGCCACCGGAACCGCCGCTGCTGTATCCACTGCATTGGCCCCAGGTAAGTGCCATCCCGGGGGGATTCTGCAGGGGGGTGGGGGGGCAGGAGGCCATTCCACCACGGATTCCGGGGAGCCGGATTCTAAAGAATCCGGCTGCCATTTGCGTTCCATATTTTTCGCTGTTCTAGCCTACGTAAATATTTACTGGAATATTTACTCACTGGAATCCGTGGCGGAATTCTCTGCCATCCCTAGTTAGGTGCCTTTTGTTCCATTGTCCACCCACAGATGGATGCACATATTATCATTTTTTTTGCCGTGTGAAAAAATACACAAATAATTATGTAAGTATTTACGTAAGTATTTACATAATTTACCTTAATACATAATATTTAGCATATTGTCCCCCATTCTATTCAACGTTGCCTCAGCGGAAACGTATGTATTTTCCTACAAATTTATATGTGTAAATTTTGGGAAAGTGAAAAAATCATCCAGAAGTCCACGGACTCCGCACAGCCTGAGGGGGTAGCTCCGCAGTGGATTCCACAGGTCAGATTCTTAGAAATCTGAGCTCATTTTAGTCCATCTGGAATTTCTCCAGCATCCCTACCCGGAATGTTACTTGCACTATTTGTAATCCACAGCTGGGGTTGTAGTATAGTGAAGGGGGTGGGAGCTGCCTTCCAGAAGAGATTTGAAAATCACAGTATATTTGTTCAGCAGTTAGATTTTAAATAGCATCATGGTACACATGCCTCATGTTTACTACTACTTGTTCCTATAGGGGCTTCGGTAATTGAGTTTTTCCTATAAAATACACTTTTAATTTTGTGCTAACCCAGAAATAAGTGAATGAATGACGGAGGAATATGCCTGGGCTTGTAGGAAGCATTATTATTAATTTCCCCAAAGCAACTGCCTGTGGTGCAGGAGATGGCTAAATGATTAAGATGGAGATTTCAAACACCTGTTGTAACCAATTTGCCAAGTAACCTTCAGTTATAAGATTACTATTTCACCCTGGAGAAAGAAACACCCATTACAGTGATGGCCTGTTGGGGAAACTGGAAAAGAGCAGACTGGCTTTAATTCAAAGCAAGGTTTATTAGCTCTGTATGCAACTATCTTCCTATCTATAAAATGCAGGTAACCTGAATGCATCCAATACAGACTACAGACCAAACATGTAACATTCAATTAATATTTTAAACAATCAGCATTTTGACTGTCCTATCAGGAAGGTTCTTGACTATTCCTTTTGGAAAGAAGTCATATTGACAATGAAACCTTGCTATAAAGAAGATATAACTACCATACTGATGGAACTATTAAATGTCCAGATATGCACACTTGTAATAATAAGGAGAGTGAATTTGCAGTAATTGTTTTATTATTAATTAATTAATTAATTAATTAATTTCTATACCACTCAATAGCCGAAGCTCTCTGGGCGGTTCACAAAAATTAAAACCAAAAAGCACACAGTAAAACAATATGAAATATAAAAGCATTAAACCCACAATATAACAATACAACCAGAATAAAACCAGAATAAAACTTATTTAAGGCAACCCTACACACACTTCTTTGAATAAGCCCCAGTGAACATAAAGGGGCTTACCACTGAGGAACTATGCATCGGATTCTGAAGCAATTATGTAAAGTATAGGGTCCATGTAGGGATAGGGAAGAAATTTGTTTGGTTCACTTTTTAATGTGAACTTATCTCATTTTGCACATTCAAGCCAATACGCAAACCGAAACTCAGTTATCCTACAAAATTTGCACTTCTCCCATTTTTGCAACTTAATTCTTCAATCAACAAATGCATATATTAGGGGAAAGTCCACTCAGATGTGTATATTAGTGAAAATAATGTTCAAAAATGAGTTACATTAGGAAATGTGTGCAAAAATTTGTATATTAAGGAAAATAATTACAAAAATGCATGCATTATGAGAAATGTGCACAAAAATTAGGGATGTACGAAAGTCACTTACCTTTTCATGGATTCTGTTTGTGGTGGTGGTGGTAGGCGCTCCATCCCTCCCCCCGGAATCCTCGATGGGGGGGAGGCAATCCGGTCCTCCCCCCCGGAATCCTCGACAGCCAGCTCTGCTCCGTGGCGGCTCTGCGGAGCAGCCGGTCAGGCAGCCAGGGCTGTCCACAGCCAAATTTCCAGCTGTGGACTCGCTGGTGCGGATGCAAATGGCAGCCACCATAGCGGCCACTATTTGCATCCAGCCAGGGAGCCGTGATAGGCTACGTAAGAACTTACGTAAGAATTACATAGAAATCTACGTACGAATTACGTAGCCTATCATGAAGCCGTGATAGGCTACATAAGAATACCCCCCCCCAAAAAACACGCAGCATACGCAAATGGCGGCGGCTGCAGCGGCCACCATTTGCGTTCACTATTTTTCGCCGTTTTATCTTACGTAAATATTTACATAAGATAAAACAAAAATACATACAATTTTTCATGTGAATTTTAATCTGAAAGTTTTGGATAAACTGAACTTACAGTTCAAAAAATTATCCAACTGAATTTAAGATTGGAATAATGAGAAAATGAGAGAAATTGAAACTCATGAATCTATCCATTCCTAGCTCCGTGAAACTTTTCACATAGCTTAGCACATACTTGAAGGATTTTTTTGAAAGAAGAATGTACTTAGTACCATGCATTAACTAGGTATCAAAGTTGGATGATTTGTGGTGAGGTTTCATAAAGGGAACAATTTGATTCTTGCTGTCAGAACCTATCCTAGGATCAATGCAGAATATTATTAACTAGCAGAATGGTTCTCAGACTGTGTTCTAGGTTTATAAGGGGTTCCTCAATGAGAAGATGGATGTTAGTTCACAAGCTCCCCTGGAGGGGAACCTGCCCACCATCACACACCCCCCCCTGAAATGCACAGCTGTAGTGAAACTTTGGGTATGTATACATCCCAATGGTTCACTGCAGCTGTGAATTCTAGGGAGTCATTTGCTGTGGTAAACAAGGTATCCTTCAATGAAGCTTGTGTAACATTATCCATCTTCTCATTGTTCCCCAGGAATCCCAAGATCTCTTTGAACACAGAGTGAAAATCATTGTGCTAGCTAATAGTATTCTGCCACACAAAAACCCACTCTTGGTTATCCCCGGCATTCATTTGGGCAGTACAATTTAGGGCAGATTGAGGAGAGCCATTTTGTTGTGTCTATTATTAGACAATAGGGAGGCAGAAACCCTTCGTGATCTACTACACATCACCCAGAGGTCTACCATTCAAACCAGACCTACCATCAACCCACCCCTCCTCTATGTGATTTCACATACTTATTTAAATTTATACCCTCCCTTTCAAATATATTATCAATAGGGATGTATGAAAGTCACTTACCTTTTCGAAGGGTGACATTCATGGTGGGAGGGAGGCGCTCCATCCCTCCCCCCAAAAATTCTGGCCGGGGGGGAGGCGCTCCGTCCCTCCCCCCCAAAATTCTGGCCGGCCGGCTCCGCTCCGCAGGGATTCTGCGGAGCCGCTGGCCGGCTCCGCCACCGGTGGGACATCTGGCCGCTGGCTAGCAGGGACGCAAATGGCAGCGGCTGTAGCCGCCGCCATTTGCGTCCCTGCAGTCAGCCATGATAGGCTACGTAAATGTTTACGTAGCCTATCACGGCTGATTTAAAAGAAAAAAAAACATGCATATGCAAATGGCAGCGCCCATGGGCGCCGCCATTTGCGTTCCTTATTTTGGCACGTCTTAGTCTACATAAACATTTACGTAGACTAAGACGGCGAATTCCCCTTATTTTCGCTGTCTTAGTCTACGTAAATGTTTACGTAGACTAAGACGTGCCAAAATAAGGAACGCAAATGGCGGCGCCCATGGGCGCCGCCATTTGCATATGCACATTTTTTTTCTTTTAAATCAGCCATGATAGGCTACGTAAATATTTACGTAGCCTATCACGGTGTTTTTTAAAAATCTAACCAGGTTAGGCTATGTAAATCTTTATGTAGGCTATCACTTTTTTTGGGGGGGGGTGTTTTTTTGTGTTTTTTGTTTGTTTTTTTAACTGGAAATGGCGGCGGCGGCAGCCGGTTGGGAGACCGGCCGCCACAGCCACTGAACCGCCGCCGAACCGCTGCTGGAGCCGCCGCCGCCAGGAAGATCCACCCATGGTAAGTCCCTTACCAGGGGGGGCGGGGGGGGCAGACTGTTCCACCCCCGATTTCGGGGGGCCGAATGCACTGGCATTCAGCCTCCCTGAGATTCGTGGCGAAATTCTCTGACATCCCTAATTATCAAGGCGGTTTCCAATAAAATATTTGAATGCATTAAATCCCCTAATACATTAAGGGAGCAATCCTATTGGCATCGATGGTCACCTCCAAACCCAGGGGCGACTGCCTATCCAGTGCAGGGCAGAAGTAGTGGTGAAGAGTGGATCTTGTCCATGCTCCCCCCACCCTGCTTTCACTGCTAGATAGCTGTGGGACCTCAGAGCGTGGGAAGGAGCGGCTGGACAACACATAGGAAGCGTCACACCGGCACTTCCAGCTTCCCTGCCCTGCCCCCAGGAATGCCCCATTTCCCCCACTCTGTGCTGCTCTTGCTAGCACGGGGCATGGGGCTGATCCACACTGCCTACAAGGCAGCATGGGAAGGGGTGGAAGTCAGTTCCTAGGAACAGACCAATCCTACGGCCATCCAGCCACTGACTAGCAGCCATAGGGTTGTGCCCTAACCTGTTTTTAACATGTTTTATTTGGATGCTGCTTTGAAAAGAATTGCTTTTTGGTTATTTTGGGGCACACTCCTATGCATGTTTAGACAGACAAAAGTCCTACAACTCCCAGCATTCCCCAGCCAGCATGGGGTAGGACTTTTGTCTGTCTACACATGCGTAGGAGTGTGCCCCAAAATAACCAAAAAGCAATTTTTTTCAAAGCAGCATCCAAATGCTGCTAGTCAGTGGCTGGATGGCCAGAGGACTGGTCTGTTCCTAGGAACTGACTAGGAATTTGTGGGTTATTGTCTCATTTGTGGGTTATTGACAAGCATTTTGGCCCCACAACAACCAGTGGGTTAGAAAGACAAGAAAGGTGGAATGCAGGAAAATGGACACTTCCATGCAGTCCCCAAATGGCTCTAAAGCAGCAGATGCCCCCTTCTTGCCAGCTGCAGGGCAGCAGTGAAAGTGAGTTTTGAGAACTCTCCGTAAATCTGCCGCCTACTAAAATGCAGTAATTCAAACTTTCCAAACATTCTGACTGATGCCAGAGGTCTAACTCTAATGAGGATGTTATAACTTGAACAGCCTAGCCTATGTAATTATACTTGGTATCGCCTTACATTCCCGCCTCCATATTCATATTTTTAGCACAGTGATGCTAACACTTGTTTCTCAGTCTGTCACCTAAAATGAAGAGAATACTAGAAATCATACATTTTGATATATTTAGACAGTCCTGCAAACGGTGTGTGTGTTTTAAAGGAATGTTGATCCGTATTCCAGGAGATTTTATAGCACATTTATGAAAAATATTAGATTTCTATTTATCAGGGTCAAATCGAGGCATTCTCATTTGCAATCCATTTGCTGAACAGTTGCTTGGGTTTTACAAGTCGATTCACCTTCCTGGTTAATAGAAAAACCTGTATTTCCCATGACAACCACTATATCATGTGGATGTGTATGCTACCATGTTTGACATACAAACTAGATTGATATGCAGCCTGTTCCTATGCATACATATTTACTCGGAGGGAAGTTCCAGTGAATTGTCAGCTCAACCCTGTGCATGTAGGTCCTTCTCAGCTCTAGGCCCTTTCTCCTAGATAAGTCTGCATAGGACTGCAGTCAGAATGGACCTTAGTTCCTAGGGAGTATTCACAGCTTTTCCACCTTAGTGTCACCTTAGTCTCTGAGGTTTGGGGCCCAATCCTAAGTTGATAGGTGGCCGCCTCCAATCTTAGAGGTGACCACCTATCCAAAGCAAGGCAGGAGAGGCACAGGGGGATCGTTCCCTCCGCACCTCTCCTGCCTTGCTCTTTTTCGCTAGACAGACGTTTTCGGCTGTCTAGCAGTGGGGGGGGGGGCGCGACCGGGAAAGGAAGCTGCCGTACAACACATAAGATGTGTTGTATGCACAGCTCCACTCTCCCCGCCCTGGAATGCCCCCCAGCCCCGCCCCTTTCAATTGCTCCATGCTCGTCTTCTGAGTGTGGAGGATGGGGCTTCTCTGTACTGAATCTGAGGGGTGGGAGGTCGGATTCCTGGGAACCGAACTCGGAGGTTGGTTCCCGGAATAGAGCATATCCTATGGCCCGCTAGACAGTGTCCCTTGGTTATTATTGCCATTGTAACTCAGCTACAGATTCTCAAGGATTTTATTCAGTCTGCATTTTGAAACAAAGTGACCTGATCTGCATTTTCTGGATTAACATGTGGATCACAACACAATTATCCTTCAGATTAAGCACCCCCAAATTATGTGATGCAGATCTCAGCTCAAAAAAACCCATACCAAAATGCATATAAAAATGTATAATTTAGGAGAAAATATGTTTAAAATTCCATCCATAGAAAAGTGTACTTTGTGAGAAAAGACGTTAAAAAATATGGGCAGTATCCAATAACACTGCTGCACTCCTGCTCAGTTTGCTGCATGAGCAGGACCTGCCACTTGTGCGACAGAAAGCCAGTGGTTCAAAAGGCAACCACAGGAAGAAGCAGGAACAGAATGGGGCAGGTCAGCTGAGTTCTCTTCTGCAAGCTCCTTTGACCTGCCCTGTTTCCACATGTTTACTGCTGCCCCTGGAACAGCTAGCTTCCCTTTGTACTAGTGGTGGGTCCCACTAGTGCGTGAGAAGGGTTGGATCATTGCCCTATGTAGTTAAATATGAATTTTCTTGTGGATTTTGCTAAAAAGGCAGATTTATGTGGAAATGGGATCGAATGGACTTAGAAATGAACACGTGTGAAATTGACATGCACCAGAAATAAACTTATCCTTCCATCCCCAATACTCATCATGAAAATGTTCCATTATTCTAGGCCCAGCAGCTCCTTTTTTCTTAGCCAAAATTCTCACATATATCTGCAGCAGGTATGTGAGAGACCTTTTTCAATTATTTACATGGATATTTCCATCCCATCAAAAAAAAGGTTCACTGCATATTAATGATATACAGTTTTGTGAGGTTCAGATCCCCCCCAATGTTGAATGTGTGTGTTATTTTTGATCTTATGTTTGATCCTAGCTAATGTACAATAGGTGAACTGGAGTGACGTTCTGCATAGTGGTTGCCTCTTGCTCAGTTCAAATGACTGACCAGCTCCCTTAATGCTCAAGTGCCCACTGTACTGTTCTCAACAGAGTTTCCATGAAATAGTTGACTGGCTTGATATTTCAGTTAGCACCAGGCTTAATGCTTATCACCATTCCCCAATACAGCAGGTGCCTGGCTTGCTATTTCACCCAGTGCTAGAAGATGTCTCTTCACTATTCCTAATCTCACATCCCCCATCTTGATTCAAATAATTGCCCATATTAATTTATAAAAGAATTTCCAGCCTGCTTTTTGGTTTCACACAGGTAGGGATGGCAGAGAATTCTGCCACGGATCTCGGTGAGGCCAAATGCCAGTGCATTCGGCCCCCCAAAATCTGTGGCGGAATGGCCTGCCCCCCCGCCCCCCTGCGGATCCCCCCCGGGATGAGACTTTCCTGGGGCAGATCTTCCGGGTGGCGGAGGCAGCGGCTGCGGCAGCTGGTCTTCCAACCGGCTGCCGCCGCCACCATTTGCATACTTGTGGGGGGGGTTGTTTTTTTTTTCCAAGATGTGATAGGCTACGTAAAGATTTATGTAGCCTATCATGGCTGGGTAAAAAAAAAAAAATACCGCATACGCAAATGGCGGCAGCTACAGCCGCCGCCATTTGCGTTCCTTCTTTTTGGTGTTTTAGTCTATGTAAATATTTACGTAGACTAAGACAGTGAAAATAAGGGGAATGCAAATAGCATAGCGGGCACTATTTGCATCCCTTTTTGATTCGCCGTCTTAGTCTACGTAAATATTTACGTAGACTAAGACACCAAAAAGAAGGAACGCAAATGGCAGCGGCCGTAGCTGCCGCCATTTGCATATGCGGTATTTTTTTTTTTTACCCAGCCATGATAGGCTACATAAATCTTTACGTAGCCTATCACATCTTGGAAAAAAAAACCAACCTCCCCCACAAATATGCAAATGGTGGCGGCGGCAGCCGGTTGGAAGACCAGCTGCCGCAGCCGCTGCCTCCGCCACCCGGAAGATCCGCCCCAGGTAAGTCTCGTCCCGGGGGGGATCCGCGGGGGGTTTTACGCAGTTTTCTTTTTTATTACCCAGAGCCCTCCGCAGCCAGAAATCAGGCTGCGGATGGTTCTGGCCTGGGCCTGGCCGGCTGCTCCGCGGAGCCGCCGCAGAGCACAGCCAGCCATTGAGGATTCCGGGCGGGAGGGACGGAACGCCTCCCCCCCACCATAAACATAATCCGCGGAAAGGTAAGTACATTTCGTACATCCCTACTCACAGGGCATCTGAGGTAGCTCACAATTTCCATTACAAAAAGTGCAACCTTAAAAACTACAATTAAAATAGGAATGTCTGTCGTAGGGAAACCTTGTTTTCTTTTGGCTTGACAGATCCCCACAGTGTCCCCAACTCAGTGCATATTTGTAGGGATGTACAAAAGTCACTTACCTTTTCGACGGGGTGATTCGTGGGGGGGGGAAGCCCTCCGCACCTTCCCCCCGAAATCCTAATCCGGCCGACTCCGTTCCGTGGAGATTCCGCGGAGCCGCCAGCTGGGGTCGCCTGCAGCCGGACATCTGGACGCTGGGCAGCCTTCTGGAAAAAAAATACAGTGTACGCAAATGGCAGCGGCTATGGCAGCCGCCATTTTTGTTCCCTTTTTTTTGCTGTTTTAGCCTACAGAAATACTTACATAAGCTATTATGGCAAAAAAAAAAAGGGGGAACGCAAATACCGTAGTGGGCACTATTTGCATTCCTTTTTTTTGCCGTTTTAGTAGGGATAGCAGAGAATTCCGCCATAGATTTCAGTGAGGCTGAGTGCACTGGCATTCGGCCCCCCGAAATCCGTGGTGGAATGGCCTCCCACACCCTGCCCCCCCGTGGATTCCCCCCCAGGATGAAACTTACCTGGGGTGGATGTTCCAGTGGTGGTGGCGGCTCCGGCTGGTCTTTCGACCGGCTGCCGCATCCGCCATTTGCGTCTGCTGTTTGCCATGATAGGCTACGTAAATACTTATGTATTTATGTATATATTATAGGGAATGCAAATGGTGGCCGCCGTAGCCACTGCCATTTGCGTATGCTGTTTTTTTGTTTTTTGTTTTTTTGCTTGCCGTGATAGGCTACGTAAATACTTATGTAGCCTATCACGGCAAGCAAAAAAACACGCAAATGGCAGCGGCTATGGCAGCCACCATTTGCGTTCCCCTTTTTTCGCTGTTTTAGCCTACATAAATATTTACGTAGGCTATTATGGCGAAAAAAAGGGGGAACGGAAATAGCGTAGTAGCTGCTATGTGCGTTCCGTTTTTTTTTGCCATAATAGCTTATGTAAAAATATACGTAGGCTAAAATAGCAGGAAAAAAGGAACACAAATAGCGCCCACTACGCTATTTGTGTTCCCCCTTTTTTTCGCTGTAATAGCCTATGTAAATATTTATGTAGGCTAAAACGGCAAAAAATAGGGAACGCAAATGGCGGCCGCCGTAGCCGCCCTATTTGCATACGCTGTTTTTTTTTCCCCCCTGCCGTGATAGGCTACGTAAATACTTACGTAGCCTATCATGGCAGCCTGGCCAGACACAAATGGCGGCCGCTACGGTGGTCACCATTTGAGTCCGCAGCAGCCGGCTGAGAGACCAGCTGCCGCTGCCGGTGCCATATCCGCCGCCGGAGCCACCGCCGCCGGAACATTCTCCCCACGTAAGCTTCATCCTGGGGGGGATTCCGCAGGGGGGCGGGGGGTGGGAGGCCGTTCCGCTACGGGTTTCGGGGGCCCGAATGCCAGTGCATTCGGCCTCACTGAAATCCGTGGCAGAATTCTCTGCCATCCCTAGCCAGAACCCTACATCCAAAGTTATTTACAAGTAATGTTGAAACAAAAAGGTTTTCAACTGACATGTAAGTATACAGAGAGAGGGATAGCCCCCAAATTCTGTTTTAGATAGAATTGTAGTTTGTCTCTTCAGCACTGAGAATAGGGATGGCAGAGAATTCCGCCATGGATTCCAGTGAGGCCAGATTCTAAAGAATCCATGGCGGAATGGCCTCCTGCCCCCCGCCCCTCCCACAGAATCCCCCCGGGATGGCAATTGGGGTGCAGCAGATGCGGCGGATTCGGCGGCAGTTCCAGTGGCGGCGGTGGCTGGTCACCTGGCCGGCCACAGCTGGGCTGCTGCCACCGCCATTGCTATCCTTGCAGCCATCATAGGCTACGTAAGAATTTACGTAGCCTATCATGGCTACCCCCCCAAAAAAAACCAGCGTACGGAAATAGCGGTGGCTATGGCGGCCACCATTTGCGTTCCCTGTTTTTCACCGATTTATCTTACGTAAATATTTACGTAAGATAAAATGGCAAAAAATAGGGGAATGCAAATAGCGTAGTGGGCGCTATTTGCATTCCTTTATTTTTCGCCGTTCTAGCCCATGTAAATATTTACATTTTAAAGAATTTACATTTTAAAGAATTTACATAGCCTATCACGGCTAACCCCCCCCCAAAAAAAACCCCAGTGTACGCAAATGGTGGCAGCTATGGTGGCTGCCATTTGTGTTCCCTATTTTTCACTGGTTTATCTTACGTAAATATTTACGTAAGATAAAACGGCGAAAAATAGGGGAACGCAAATAGTGTAGTGGGCGCTATTTGCATTCCTTTATTTTTCGCTGTTCTAGCCCACTACACTATTTGCGTTCCCATATTTTTTACCAGAGGGGATGCCATTTGCGTCCCCACTTTAGCTGTGATAGGCTACGTAAATATTTACGTAGTCTATCACGGGTTACCATAGGGACGCAAATGGTGTCCCCTACTCCGGATGCCATTTGCATCCGCAGCAGCCCGGCAGCGGCTGGAGCCATCACCGCTGGAGCCACCGCCAGAGCCAAAGCTGCAGCCAGGGCTACCGCCAGGTAGGCTCCATTCCGGGGGGCTTTTGCTGGGTGGTGGGGCAGGTTGCTCCTTTCCACCACAGATTCCGGGGTGCCGAATTCACTGGAATTCGGCCTTCCGGGATCCGTGGAGGAATTCTCCAACATCCCTAGCCCAGAACCCAAAGTGGGATTTGGATGGCTGAATCCTGCTTCAGACCCCCCCTGACACCACTGCACAAAATCCCAGCTCCTTACCTTGCTGCCTTCTCTGCCACCCTCTCCTCCTCTACTGCTTTCTCCTACTCCACTGCTGCTGCCTCCTCCTCCATTGCCACTGCCTCTACTGCTGTTGTCATCTGCTCCTGAGGCCCGGACATGCTCTGGCTCTTTCTGCAGGGTGTCATCATTTTTAAAATGGCAACTCCCTGCAGGAAGAGTTGCTGTACATCTAGGTCTTGGGAGATGGCTGCAGCAATAATGACAGTGGCAGTGGTGGTGGTGGGGACAGTGGCAGCAATGGCGATCACCGGTGGCAGCAATGAAGGCTGCAGCACAGGGGGCAGTGGCGGCAGCAACAGTGATGGGCGGCTCTCAGGTAAGGACCTTGAGGGGGGCCCGAAGCTTTATAGTGCATAGAGATGCTTCAGAAAGCTCCCGACCCACTCCAGGTCACTCCATCCCCCTCTTTCTTGCTTCAGAAGGGGGCCAAAGTGACCCAAAGCAACCCGCTTCAACTTGGGATTTGGGCAGAAGCAGTGCACAGCCCTAGAAATTTGTTCAAATCAAACTGGGAACTGGGAGTGCGATGAACACCAGCATCTCTTCAACAATGTGAATACAATCGTTTTGGTGGACATGTGCTCACATTTGCAGCTTTGAACAGGTCATGCTTGCAATGTTTTGGGACTTAAGTTGGTTGTGGCTAACTTAAGTCTCATTCATTTCCGTGAGTCTCACTCTACATAGCAGTAACACTGAATACTACCCTAAATCGCCATTGGTGCTTCCCCAGCCTTCACAGACCTACTCCGAGGTTGTGATCCTTTCTCAGTGTTTCTCATCTATCTAGGGATGTCAGAGAATTTTGCCACGAATCTCGGGGAGGCCGAATGCCAGCGCATTTGGCCCCCCAAAATCGGTGGTGAAACGGTCTGCCCCCCCGCCCCCCGCCCAGGACGGGACTTATCTTGGGCGAATCTTCCTGGTGGCGGCGGCAGTTCGGCGGCTGCGGCAGCCGGTCTTCTGACTGGCTGCCGCCGCCATTTCTAGTAAAAAAACAAACAAACAAAATGTGATAGGCTACGTAAATATTTATGTAGCCTATCACGGCTAGATTTTTAAAAAATACCGTGATAGGCTACGTAAATGTTTACGTAGCCTACCACAGCTAGGGAAGGCGGAGAATTTCTCCCCGAAATTTCGGGGGGCCGAGCGCCAACGTGTTCGGCCCCCCGAACAAGTTTTGGGGAGAAATCCTCCGCACCCCCCCGCCCCCCGCACCCCCTCCGGGACGGGACTTACCTTCGCCGAATGTCCCTCCCAGCGGCGGGTCCGGCCGGCGGTTCGGCAGCTGTTCGTGCGGGGTGGGAGCGGCAGCCGGTCTTTCGACCGGCTGCCACCGCCGCCATTCCAACAAAAGAAAAAAACAAATAATCTTTATGTTTACTTTAGATTTATGCAGACTACAGCGACCAAATAAGGAACGCGAATGGCGGCTCCCTATGGGGACTGCCATTATCCGTACGCGCTTTTTTTTTTTTTTTTAAGTCACCTGTGATAGGCTACGTGACGATTAACGTAGCCTATCATGGCTGACTTTGCAGATCTAGCCGTGATAGGCTACGTTAATCATCACGTAGCCTATCACGGGGGCGTTTTTTTTTTTTAAAAAAAACTTTCGAGTTCGCGGCCGGGCGAGGCTGGAAGCCTCCTCCCCGGCCTGAATTTCAGCCGGGGTGAGGCGGGAAGCCTCCCCCCCGGCCTGAACTTCGTGGGGGGAGCAGCGAAGCGCCTCCCCCCCACCGTGAACAAGCTTCGGCGAAAGGTAAGGGACTTTCGTCCACCCCTAATCACGGCTGAGTAAAAACAAACAAACGCGCATACGCAAATGGCGGTGCCCATGGGCACCGCCATTTGCATTCCTTATTTTGGCACGTCTAGTCTACATAAACATTTATGTAGACTACGGCGAAAATAAGGGGAACGCAAATAGCGTAGCGTCTACGCTATTTGCATTCCCCTTATTTTCGCCGTAGTCTACGTAAAAGTTTATGTAGACTAGATGTGCCAAAATAAGGAACGCAAGTGGCGGTGCCCATGGGCACCGCCATTTGCATATGCGTGTTTTTTGGGGTTTTTTTTTTTACTCAGCCATGATAGGCTACGTAAACATTTATGTACCCTATCACAGCTGACTGCAGGGATGCAAATGGCGGCGGCTATGGGCGCTGCCATTTGCAGACCCGGCTGGCCAGAATTCGGGGGGGAGGGATGGAGCACCTGCCCCCCAGCCAGAATTTCAGGAGGGAGGGACGGAGCACCTCCCCCCGGCCAGAATTTTGGGGGGAGGGACGGAGCGCCTCCCCCCCCACCTTGAATCACATTTCGTTAAAAGGTAAGTGACTTCCGTACATCCCTACATCTATCCCTGACCCTGCCCTGCCCTTCTTTCATGAAGCCAACCTACCTCCCTAGGCCAAAGACACAGATCACAGCAGGGGCTATTGGGAAGTGTAGTCTCAAGAGTCCATACTCTCATTCTCTCTTGTTCTTTAAAGAACACACACACACACACACACACACACACACAGAATGTTAAAGTTTAAATGACTCCTTTAACAGTGCAGTCCTCAGAAGTACACCTCACTGAGTTCAATCGTAAGTGTGTATAGCAGGGATGAGGTACTTGTTCCTGGGTTGTAAGAAAGATGGTGACAAGAAGCAGGGCCTTTTAAATGCTGGCACCAGTGTTGTGGCGGGTCTCCTGCAGGAAACCCATCAGGCAAACTCTATGGTGAGTTTTAAAAAGCTGGAAATACTTCTTTTGGATGGGAGGGTGGTTTGAGGGAGCAATCTTGAATGTCTGTTCTCATTATCAATCTATTTTTGACAACTTGTGGTTGGTCTTTTGATTGAAATTGTAATAATACATTAGGTTGCCTTGAAAGTGTTTTGTTTTCCTAATGGTGAATCTCCTTTTTCTAGCCATTGGACAGGATATATATTAAATAAATGATATATGGAAGAATATTTTAAATGTAAAACTGCTTTAAGTAAATCAGATTTCCAGAACAGGGAACCTATGTTCCTTTTTTTCTTTTGAAATATTTGCTAGAGACCTTGTCCCAAGGAATCATTGGCAAATTTGCCCCATGTCTAAAAAAATGGGGGCAATCACCCTTTTCCCTATCATGAATGGGACTATGAGCATTAAGTAAAAAAGAAAAATGCTCATGATGCTCAGTGGCTATGGAAATAGAGGGCACATTAGCATCAAAGCAAAAGGGGAGAGAAAGACAGGAAGGCACAGCGTACTCAGCTGGTGATTGCATTTTTTTCATTAAGGGAATATAAGGGTGGAAACTTGAATCATTATGAAAGGAGAGGGTGATAAAATTCATGATTTGATCAACTAGGAGTCTGCTGGTGGATGCTTTATGAAATTCAATATCAGGAATATGTAAGGTAATGAGGCTGGAACAAAACACCCGAAAATGGACTATATCCTTTATGATCGTAATATGCCGCAAAACATACAGCAGCAGGGCAAAAAGGTAAAGGCAGATAACTCTCTAGATCCTTCTCTCTAGTGCTTGGTGGCAGTAAAATAAAGATTGCATCTGCATAAACACCAGTACACACTGAAAAGTAGAGGAGAATGTTCACTTTTGCAGTTGGAACACACAGCACATTCCTGGGCACAAGAAAGAAGAAAGAAAGAAAGAAAGAAAGAAAGGAAGGAAGGAAGGAAGAAAGGAAGAAAGAAAGGAAGAAAGAAAGAAAGAAAGAAAGAAAGAAAGATGCTCACTTTTAAAATAAATATCCATGTTGCAAAAAGAGATAGTGTATGTCAGAATGTTGCTTTCGAACTGTGGTGCTGGAGAAGACTCTTACGAGTCCCCTGGACTGCAAGGAGGTCAAATCAGTCCATCCTAAAGGAAATCAACCCTGACTGCTCATTGGAAGGACAGATACTGAAGCTGAAGCTCCAATATTTTGGCCACCTAATGCGAAGAGAAAACTCCCTGGAAAAGACCCTGATGCTGGGAAAGACTGAAGGCAAAAGGAGAAGGGGACGGCAGAGGATGAGATGGCTAGATAGCATCACGGATGCAACGAATATGAACTTGAGCACGCTCCGGGAGAGAGCGCAGGACAGGAAGGCCTGGCGTGCTATGGTCCATGGGGTCACGAAGAGTCGGACACGACTGAACGACTGAACAACAACATGTCAGAATGACCATGCAAGTCTGTGTCGCTTACTTAATTGCTCTCATACTGCCTGTTCCTGCTGACTGGCTTGAATGTCTGCTTACTTTCTGGTTCAATTGCCTACCAGGTTCCATCAGTACCAGCGTCAGAGCTAGGCATCATAGGGCATCTGCTGAGACTCACAGGGGGCCCCCTGCCAATCCTTGGAGCCTTCTGGCCCTGCTGCAACTGCTCCTTGCTGCCACTGCTGGCTCTCCTGCCCTCTCCAAGCATGCAAGTCATGACCAGAGTGAAAAGATAGAGCAGCAGCATTCTCAATTTTCTTTGTGCCAGCCTTCCCCGGCCTGATGCGTTCCAGGTGTTTTGGACTTCAACTCCCATCAGCCCCAGCCAGCCTGGCCAATGGCCTAGAATGCTGGGAGTTGTCATCCAAAACATCTGGAGGGTACCAGGTTGAGGAATGCTGCCTTGTGCCCCCCCCCGGACAGTTGTACAAATTGGGTCCAGAGTAGGGATGGCATGGGTGCATGATTCCATCTGGGAATCCAGTGGAACCCCCCCTGCCCGCATCCCCAAGCCCCTGTCCCCACTCGCCCCCTGCCCATGCTCAGCTGGCAGCCCACACTCACCCTGGAGGCCTTGTCGAGCTCCATGGACACATTTTTTTTAAAAAAAATGAAATGGCAGTCACAAAAATGTGCATATTCGTGTATACGCAAAATGCACATTTTTGCAAAAGTGTGCATTTTTGTGCATCCGCAAATATGCGCACCTGCAAATACGCACATTTTCGCGCATACGCAAATATGCACATTTTTGTAACTGCCATTTTACTTTTTTTAAAATGGTGACCACAGAGCTCGCCAAGGCCGCTGGGGTGAGTGCAGGCTGCTCAAGCATGGCCCGGGGACTGGCGAGTGGGGGCAGGGCCTGGGCAGGAGCCTGGAGAACACAGATGGGGTGGGTTCACACATCCCTAGTCCGGAAGGAGTGGCAAGTGAAAGGGCAGCAGAGACAGAAGGAGGAGGAGGTGGATCCATTCAGGCAGAGGCCCCATTGAGGGCAACATGCCCAAGGCACCACCAAAATTGGGATCAGATTGCTCTGATGCCTTCTCCAACTACCAGATTTGACACACATGTGAAATTAGCATCAGTGTAGTGATTAGAGTTCTGGCTTAGGACTGGAAGACCCAGGTCCATATCACCCCTCAGCCATGGAGTCACTTGAGTCACCAACTCTAAACTAAACACACAGGGGTTTTGTGAGGATAAAACAGGCAGCGGGGTGGGGGTGGGGAATCATGTGTATTGCCTTGAACTCCTTGGAAGAATGGTGGGATATAAATGTAACAATGAATAAAATAAATAAAATCAGGGAGCAAGGCTCGTTGGAGAGATGCAGTGAAGCCCATATTGTGTTTAACCCTGCCATTTCTCTCTCTTAGTGATGAGTAGAATCCAGAATGGGAGGGAGGGATTTGAATCCCCCCCAGTTTAGGAATCTGTACCCCAGGGTCAGATCTACACCTCATGTCATATTGATACAATCCCATCATGGTGACACTATATCCTTCTTGCACACTTATACCTCGTAGGACACACAATGACATCTGTTGCAGTATTTTGGATAATATGGAATAAAAAGTGGGAAATAACACTAGAGAAGTGCTACATGGAATATGTAATGTGATTCAACAGTTATCAGGAGGGATGTCAGAGAAATCCACAATGGAAATAAATGAGTTCAGATTTTCATGAATCTGACCTGCAGATTCCCCCGTCAGGAAGATTCCATGGACTTGCAGACCAGCTTTCTAACTTTTCTGAATTTTGTCATAGAAAAATATCCCCCCCCCAAAAAAAACCCAGCCCCAAATGAGCATTTCCTCCATAGGCTAAAGCATGAAAATGCACAGGGGGGGGGGATGTATGTATTTACACATGTGCGTATTTACGCAAATATACATTTGCACAATTTTGGAAACAAAAGCTCATATTCTCTTGATGGGCAGATGATGGAACAAAAGGCACCTGACAATCCAGGAAACACAGATAGAACAGATTTTACACAATCCATACATCCCTAGTTTTCAGCACCCTTCAATACCAATAAAAAACACTAGTATAAACCTAGCCCAAGGCTCAAACCCCTCTGCATTTCAACCCAGCCCATAATAAGGCTGGTCCCTGCCACAAGCAATCTCTCTGCCAATTCCCTCCCCATTTCCAAGCAAACTTAACCCTTCCATAGGCCTCTCCTCCAACCCTTGCAGGCCTCTCCTTCCCTGGACTGGGTGCTCATTTCCTGCCCAGGTTCAAGGGGTCTGTAGTTTGTTATACCCCTGATACAATCCATTTGCTTGGAAAGATGAGGAGCTAGCAGGGAGGACTGTTTGGCAATCTCTCCTTAGCTTTGTTTTACTCCCCTTTTCAGGAAAGGCTCAGAAAGATCCGAGAATTCTCTGGGAAAGCTAGGGAAAATAACAACAAACACTTCCCGAAATAAGCCCAGGGGGAGATTGTCTGTCACCATTCTCTTTACAAATTAAGCATGGTGAAAAAAAGCTGATGTTCAGCTTTCATAAGAAACTTACACTACTCCCACCCATCAAAAAGCAGTGAACTTCAAAAGGAACAATCTTTTTTCTTTTCTTTTCTTTTTTTGAAGGAGGGTGGGAGAAGAGAAAAATCATTAATGGAACAAAGCCCTTAGCTATTCAAGTTTTACTTCGATTGGCATCTTACAATTTAAGGAGTCATTTTCTGAAATTGCTTCTTGAACAGTCAAAATGATAATGATTAGTCCCATACTTCCTTTAGCACCTGCTGCGTAAGATACTTCCTCAGTGGGTCAAAGTACCAAAAAAGCTGTTTTTATAAATAACAGAGTGTAACTATCATTTAATAGCTTCAAACACAACAACACAGTTTTGGAAGGGGAAAAAAAAACCCTCTGTGAATTAGGACAACTAATTTCAAATGTTTCCGTTGCTGCTGCTGCTTATAATCAGTCATTCTATAAAGTGCTTTTGGCTTCAGTTCTTTGTTGTTGTTTTGTTTTAATCATCTGGAATTTTGAACCCCATTCCCTGGTTCAAATGAATTAATTTCACAGCTTGCAGATCAATTAGTAATCATGCTGAAAATTATATAACTGACATCCAGTGGCTCACAGGAGGAAGAAAACGGCCAAGGTTAAGAGTATTTGAACTAAGCAGTGATGCTGGGGTCACCAAAAGCCCTTTGTAAGAGCCATGTGTGCTTTGGAGCATGCACATGATGTTCCTGATGTCTGCTTTTGACTCCAGTTCTTTGTGACAGCACTCTTAAGGGTCCACCAAACTTTAGGAGCAGGTTTTTCAGGGGTGCTGTGGAAAGGGGCGGTCAGCGGTGTCAAAAAAGAAGAAGTCTGAATTAGTGCTGTGCTGAAACCCCACCTCCCCTTTCACAGCCTCTTCATTTCCTTGCGAAAGAGGCAGTTGCTTTTCTTCCTCTTTTGCTGGGATGTTGAGAATTTTGGAGAGACTTCTTGAAATGCAGGGTTCCAGTGCATGCCTTACTGAAAGGAGGTGGCTGCGGGGAAGGGGTATGTTCTTCCTTTCGCCATTTTCCCCATTCTGTCCTTGCAGCTAGGGATGGATGAACCACCCTGTGCCCACCCCGTGCACTGTTTGCCACCCAGCTGCAACTTACCCACCCCTGTTTGGCTTCCTGGATGAGCCACTGGGCGGTCCGCAGGCACCCGGCGAGAGGTATGTGGGCACCTGACCCCTCAGTGAGCCACCATTTTACATAAAAATAGTGGCTCATTGTTTTACATAAAAGGCCTTTTACATAAAACAATGAACTGCCATTTTTACACAGAATGGCGGCTTGCTGAAGGGCCAGGGGACTGGCCACCCATATGCTGCCCGACAGCTTTTCCAAGGAGCTGAACAGGGGCAGGTAACTGGTGGCAGTCCACAGACTGGAGTCCAAGAGGCTGAGTGGGGGGGGGGAGTCCTCTAGGGGGGTTGTTCAAGAAGCCAGAGAGGCTGCCAGGACAAAATGGGGGTGGGTAATAACAAAGAGCACCCATACCCCATTGCCACCTCCTTATAGTAAGGTAAGCACTGAAGCCCTGCACCCAGAGAAACCTCTCCGAAATTCTCACCCCTTCCCACAATTTTTGGGTACAATTCCTTTTCACTTCTCCCCACAATGAATGGTCAAAAATGAATAGATTGAAAAATATGGCGCAGTGTTAGTATGAATTGAACAGGTACTCACTGCCCAGCAGAGATGTTACCCACATCCGTCAGTACCTAATTTGTAGGAAGACAGGCAGTGGTGTAGTCGGGATAACTTTTGACATGCAGGTACTTATCATGACAGTCCCCTCAAGAGATAATTAGATCCCTCTTGGACTCAGCGGCAGATGGTGAGCGGCCACCTCACCCCAGAGAGTGCAGGTGCCTAAAGGTTCAGGCTTGGCCAGCAGCCAGACTCAAAAGTGCCCACCTGAGGAATAAGGACTCCTTAGGGACAAACAAGACTGCTGATGAGTAGACCGTCCTTGGGTGACACTCATGGCCTGCAGCTATACTTTGCATGGGGCTCTGAAGGCTTAAAAATGTCCAGTTCTAGGCAAAGAGTGCTGGAGGAACAGCTCCCAGATGTCTGGTTCTTGCATTGCATTTCTCTGATAACCTTGCTCTTCTCTGGGGTGTCTTGTGTTGGAACTGTCTACTGACCTTGCCCTTTGGTACTCATCCTGACTAAGTTCCGGATGCTCTGTCCTTGCACCACTGTAAGCAGAGCTACTCTTGGCATCTGGGATTGATGGGAGGGATGAGTCTTTGGGTCTGGCAGATATTCTGGGGTCCCTGAGTGTCCTCCCTGGTATGGAGGTGACCACTATCTTGTTGAGTTCAGAGTTTTCTTCAGGGTGACACTGAGCCTTCATGAGCCTTCAGACCTGGGGCCAAGACACAAGTGGCCTTCTGTATGGAAAAAAATATTTTTAAGTGCACTCAGTTCTCTTGATTTGTTTCTTGAGAACAGTTTTGTGGCTCAGTTCTCCATCCAGATTTAAAGTCCTCTCTTATTCCTGAATATATTTGTGTGTGTGTGTGTGTGTGTGTGCACATGCACACTTGATGGGAGTGGCAACTGGTTGAATATCCATGTGTCTGCAAAATCAGGCTTAAATTAATAACTTGGGAGTTATTAATTTAATTATTATTAAATATTAATTATTAATATTTATCAAATATTAATATGTTGTTGTTGTTGTTAGAATAACTTGGCAGTTTGAGTTACTTTTAGTCCAACTGAAAAATCATAAATCCTACTTCTTCATGTTAATTAATTTGTGGATCAGGTTCTAGGTACTCTACCAATTAAATAGGCACAGTTTAAAGTTTGATTACACCCAGGAGATGGAAGCACACTAGGCTCCTGTTTGTGGAAAACCTCTTCCTTAGGTGACTTCAACCAATCAGGGATCGCATTATCACACAGCCAATTAGATTGGGTACATGATGATGTCACAAAGCTGAGTCAGCGTGATGACCCGCTTCCGAATGGGTGAATATTTTTGCCCTCTTGCAGCATCTCCAAAAAATCACCAAGCGGTGTGTGTGTGTGTGTGTGTGTGTGTGTGTGTGTGAATGCCCCCCCACACACACAACTGTAGCTCAGCCGTAACACACACACAGAATAGCTATAGCACATAATTAAATAATTCCAGATTCAGGGAAAATTGTTACTTGGCTGCCAGCATCGCTCTTTCATCACCTCAGTAATCAAGCTCATCCCATGAGACTAGATTGCTACCTTAATTAGACTAATGATGACATTTTATTAGCCCCTTTCCCTGCCCTACCCTATGATGGTTTATCCTTAAACATGGCTGAAATATTAATCTTTTTTTTTGGGGGGGGGAAGAGTAATTGGTACATTTAAAGCACTTAGCATCCCCATCCTTTTTCTCAAGAGCCAATATGCAGCAGATCAGAATGGCCAGGTACTGCTAGCTGACATTACAGTACGTCTGCTTCATTTTGTTTGGCATTAAGAGACCCTGCCCAGCATCCTATGGTGGCGGCTAGCATGTTGGACTTCAGCAAAGAGATCAGAATTTATTAAATCCCCATTCATCAGCCATAAAGCTTACTGGGTGACACTGGGCCCATCACATTCTTCAACCCTAAACCACCCTGTCGGTGTGTTGTAGCCATTTTGAGACACTCTTGTAGTTATAGGAACACTGTTGTATGTATAAAAACTACTTTGAAACCTGAAAAACACAGATTTCCAGCTATACAAATAGGCATTTTTTTTCTCTCTCTTTTGGTTAAGTGTGGTTAAGTAGAGACAGCATAGAATTTCAGGCCTTCAAAATATGAATTGAAGACTTTTCTGCTCCCCCACTGTGTCCTTGGGCAAAGTCATCCTCTCTCAGTCTCAGTGTTCTTCAGTATTAGGAGGTAGGGTGGGATACGTGCTTAAAATAAACCACACTGCCAAATCAACATTGGCTAAGTTTGACTATACCTGCAAATTAATATCCCAGGATTTTCCCATTTGATTTTCTCTCACACACTGCACTGAGAATATCATTAAAGTACTAAAAATAGAGAAGTATTGAGATCCCAAAGGATTTAACTGGACTAACTAATAAAGTACAGCAAAGAAGTCATTTTAAACAGAACGGTATAAGGGTGAAAGGCTCACTTTCATCACCCAATTATAGATATTTAGGGGTGGAAGCAAAGCGATACATAGATGACAACTTCTTTATTATTGTACAAATATATCTAACAGTAGAAATACATCTACAGTAATGCCAAATGAATTATCATGTGAAACAAGGGGATAACAAATGTTTCTTGGCAGTGTCCTGTCCAGCAGGAATGTACAAAAATCTAAGCTAAAGTAGTGAGTATGCAGTGGGAACAGCCATAGTAGGCTTGATTAAAAAAAGCCAAGTCCCCAACCCACATGACATCCTTAAAATATAAAAAAGTAAACTTTTGAAGCTTTCCTGCTATGGCCAAATCCTGACTTAACACAAGTACTGCTTGTGCCTAAATTCTCATCAAGAAAAAAACAATACACTCACATACGTACATGCATACATGTGGTACACATACGCATGCATGCGCGCATACACACAGAGGCTGTTTTTGCTGCAAGTGGGGATGTACAAAAATCACTTACCTTTTCGACGGGGTGATTCGCGGTGGGGGGGAGGTGCTCTGCACCTCCCCCCGAAATCCTAACCCAGCCGGCTCCGCTCCATGGAGAGTCCGTGGAGCCACCGGCCGGGGCCGCCTGCAGCCGGACATCCGGCCGCTGGGCAGCCTGCAGGCAAAAAAACAACAGCGTGCACAAATGGCGGCGGCTACGGCAGCCACCATTTGCGTTGCCCTTTTTTCGCTGTTTTAGCCTACATAAATATTTACGTAAGCTATTACGGAGAAAAAAAGGGGAACGCAAATAGCGTAGTGGGCGCTATTTGCATTCCTTTTTTTCCCTGCCGTAATAGCTTACGTAAATATTTATGTAGGCTAAAACAGCGAAAAAAAAGGGAACGCAAATGGCGGCCGCCATAGCCGCCGCCATTTGCATACGCTGTTGTGTGTTTTTTTAGCTTGCCGTGATAGACTAAATACTTACATAGCCTATCACGGCCTCTGCAGGGACGCATATGGCGTCCCTGCATTAGCCGTGATAAGCTACATAATTATTTACGTAGCCTATCACAGCTATGATGAGGAAGCAAATGGCAGCCGCAGCGCGGCCGCCATTCGCAAGTCAGTGCAGATGGCCTCAGATAAGTGCTCCATTTCGCACGCCTTTCATGGGGTGGGGGGGCGGGGGCTTCATTCCACCACAGATTTCGGGGGGCCGAATGCACTGGCATTCGGCCTCACCGAGATCCATGGTGGAATTCTCTGACATCCCTAGCTGCAAGCAGGAAATTATGCTTCCCAAGTAGACATGCAGCAGTAAATGCCACCAACTATTTATTGGGAAAACAGGTGTACACAGCTTAGCTGATGCTCTTCCAAAAGGACAGAATTTATAAAATAATATCACCTTATCAGGAGAAGTATATTATGCTAACAATCCCTGTGAATTATTCATATGGGCAATGTAAATATCAATAGACCAGATTAAAATAAGAATTAAAAGGAACGACACAAATCAGACCAAGAAAAAAAAGAGAAAAGCAACTGATAAATGGACCCTGAAGCTGAGCTGAACTTCAGAGGGGAGTTTAGCTCGGCTCATAACTGGGAAGGCTATTCCGAACAGAGGGTGTTTGAGTTGGATGCCCCCTCTCCTAATTCCTCTGTTCTGTTTCCTAATGTGTGACACTAGAGCGCGATGAACCCTCAGTTGTCCTGCCAAAACTAAAAAAGGTCAATCTTTTAAATTGGATGGAGGAACTCCTGGGAATCATATATAAACTGCTTTGAGCTGTTTGGAGGAAACTCAGGAGACAATTTAATTCATGAATGTGTAACCTACCCTTATCAAGGAGTTAAAAGCAGAACATGTACTCAAGTTGTTCTTTGACAGACATAGTGGCCATGCTAAGATCTACTTAGGTACGGAGCTCGAACTGGTGCCAGTTCCAGAGTTTTGAGGGCTCTTGAGCAGGAGACCCTCAATGGCCCCCCACCCTCATTGAGTCTACCTTCCCACCACCATGGTCACCAACTGCTCCTACTCCTTCTCATCCTCTTTCTCATCATTGCTACTGTTTACCTGCTTTACAGGCAGAGAGTAAGAGAGCAATTTAATTTTACTGCTCCTCCTTCTCACCACCACTGTTGTCTGGGCGGCAGCAAGAGGCAGTTGAACAAACAGGTTGCAATGGCGAAGAGGAGGAGCAAGTCCAGGGGGCTCTTGCCAGCTGTGGTGTGAGCCCTCTGGAGGTGCCCAAACATGCTTCTCCTTGACGCTGGCCCTGGCTGGAACTATATCTAAGAATGGCCTTCAGACCATTCTTTGTGGGTGTGGGAGTGTGGGTGTCCCACTGGAAATTAATCATATTCAGTACCAGTAGAGGCTCCAAACATATTAAGTTCAAATATAGAACTCCTGATATTCTGATAATGTAATGTTATAAACATATCCTACTTAGCTTTCTAGAGAATAGGCGGTGGGGATTATTTTAACAACATGCCTTTGTTGAATTGAAAATACGACTTATTTTTACAGCCAAATCATGCTAATGTTTTAAAGAAATGGCTGATTGTGAATTGTTCAAGCAGGTCAGACATAAGCCAATTAATGCTACCTATTTGGTCTTCAAGGTCTGAATAAATTAGTGCCCCATTTTGATTAGAAGCTTTGCTCTTAACAGCAGGTACATGCCTTAAAATAGACTAGGAAAATACATAAAGCCACATTTAATTGTTAAAAGAAGATTTGATTGTATTCTAGTCAATTACTGTAATATAATTTCCTGTTCTTTATTATAGATATTTCCTGAGCAGAATTTTTTTTTTCATTCCAGTGTTATAAAACGTGCTACTAAAACAGTTGCTAAAATTATGTTATCCTTCTGGGTTATGATAGCAATGACCAAGTTCTGTATTGTTGGACGCCACTCTGTTCTCCGGACAATTACCCAAGGAGCAGAAATGTATTTTCCCATAAAAACTGTCCCTGCAGTTTGTGGTCTGGCTCTGAAGGATAGTGCCATCTACCTGTAAGAATGTCACAGTTGTGGAGCACATGCATGAATGCACAGCATACAAAATCCAAAAGAGAAACACCATAAGCATGTTCCTTTTTTATTACAAGTTGAACTATGTGCTATTTATTTACCATTCCCAGTGGTGTGGTGATAAATGTTGAAGTGTTCGTGCTCATCATGAGAACCCCCAAAGCCTCAACCCCAAGGTGAGTCCAAAAAGTGATCACATACACACTAAAGACTAACAGTACATAATACCCAATTCATGAGAACCAGATGACAGTCATAGAACAGAGTGCTGGCTTCATTCTCTGACTTCTTTCTTCCATGTTAATGTCACAAACCATGATACAATGTGAAAGCCTCATTATCAAATCATATACTTGCCAAAGCAAGGAGGCTCTGTAAATTACCCTGTTGCATAGCTCCTATGTGTCTATTCCAGCGAACAGACAAATCTGGATCTTAGGTCCACCACTTTGCCACTTTGCCATCCAGCTCCAAGGTCATGGTGAAGCAGGAACTAGCCACAGGATAAGATATTATGCTATAGCCATATTGCCTAAATAATGCATCTGTTCAGGGCATGGCCCTGAACAGCTATAATTTGCCAGCATTTTGGAGCTTGAGTGAACAGGGAAAAACATTAACACAACATGTTAAACCGAAAAGGGGTTTTGTTAATTGACTTTGATTACATTTTCACAAGGCTATACATAAAACTCTCTGATCAGGCAAACTTGAGATTAAAAATGAGAAACTCAATGGAAAAAGTAAGGAATATTATAATTGATTTTTAATATTAACCATAGGGCCAATATACATTACTTTGAAGACATAGCTAGCAGCTTCATTTTTCATGTTTACTTTAGAGTAGGCACAGGGGGCCCAATCCAGATTGGGACACTAGCTTGGGGAAGGGGGAGGGAGCACACCTCCAATTTCTGTTGCAAAATAGTGATCTATTTGCTTTATGGATCAATATTTTGCAATAGAATTTGCAGATATGGGGAGCCCAGTCCAGATCGGACCCATGGCAGGGATGAAAGGGTTAAAGGCCCTTTACTGTCATGCTGGAGTCCCAGTCCAGATTAGGGCCCATAGAGTAAAACAGAAAAACAAAAACAAACACTGTGCCTATTTTTTTATCTATTTATTTTAGACCATTCGGCGGGGGGCTCAAAAAGAAACTGTGCCCAAACATTGTGGGAAGGGATGAGAATTTGGGAGAAATTTCTCAGGGTGCGAGGTTTCAGTGCTTCCCTTACTGTAATGAGATGGCCAAGGGGTGTGCATACTCTTTCTTTTACCATTCCCACCACCACCCCTGCCACTCCCCTCCCTGTTCTGTCTTTGCAGCCTCTCTGGCTGCTTGACCTTCTTGGAAAGACCCCTGGAGGACATAGCCAGGACTTCCTCTCTTGGGGCTTTCCAATGTCATTGCCTGCTGAGTGCCTGAAAGCTGAGAAAGTTCTTCTTCTTCTTCTCCTCCTCCTCCTCCTCCTCCTCCTCCCCCTCTTCCTTCTCCTTCCTCTTCCTCCCCCTCCTCTCCTCCTCCCCTCCTCCTCCCCTTCTCCTTCCTCTTCCTCCTCCTCTTCTCTTCCTCCTCTGTCTTCTCCTCCTCCTCCATTCTCCTTCTTCTTCCTCCTCCTCCTCCTCCTTCTTTGGACTTTTAAGAACAACAGCAAAGCCAAAATGTTTCCCTCACCTTTCAGGCACTCAGCAGGCAGCAGCACAGGGAAACCCATTGGAGGAAGACCTGGCTAAGTCCTCTAGAAGGCTTTTCAAGAAGCTCAAGCAGCCAGAGTAGGGATGGATGAACCACCCTGTGCCTGCGCTGCTTGCTGGACTGCCATCACTTACCCACCCATGCTCGGCTCCCTGGATGAGCCGCTGGGCAGTCCATGGGTGCCTTGGCTACTGACCCCTCAGCAAGCCACCATTTTGCATAAAATGGTGGCTCACTATTTTATGTAAAGGGCCTTTCACACAAATGGGAGCTGTAAAGCAGCCTTTTATGCAAGATTACAGGTGTGAATGGACTGTCCAGGGAGCTGAACAGGGGCAGGTAAGTGGCATTGGTCCATGGACTGGAGTCCAGGAGGCTGACCTGGGGGAGTCAGCTGGACTCCTCCCCCCTCTCAGAGTCCCATGACATCCCTGCCAGAGAGGCAACAAAGACAGAATAGGAACAAATAATAATAAAACAAAGCGCACACAAACCCCTCAGCCACCTCCTTACTGTAAGGTAAGCACTGAAGCCCTGCACCCTGAGAATTTTCTCTGGAATTCTCAACATCCCAAGGAAAGAGACAGAAAAATGACTGCCTCATTCACAGGGAAACAAAGTGGTTGCAAAGGGGCAGGTAAGGTTTTGGCAGAGCACTACTTTAAAGTACTGTGTGTTTTGGCCCTTACATGCCATGAGCAAGAGGCACTTTAACGTTTTTAAAATGCACATTTATTCCAAACAAAGAAATATTGTGACATATAGATTTTAAGATGAACACCTGATTATTATTTCTGGAAATTTAGCACAACTCTATAAATGTCTAGAATTCTGGGGAAAAAAATGTTTATCACAAAATTCTACTGGTATACATTTCCGATAGGCTTATACACCTGTCAATTAAGGACAGCTCATTTACTCACATCTTCTGCACCAAAAATAAGAATTTTCTTCTTTCCAGGTTTGTATATTTTGTGGGCTTTCTTTTCGGGCCTTCTGAGGTCTTTAAATTTAGCAGCAGAAATGGTTCCTTGCATGTGCACAGAAAACACCAGCATGAACTAAGAAACTCTAGCACAAGTAGTTATTAAGAGACCATATGCCTGAGGAAGACATACTGTTCTCTGTCTTTCAAACAAGATGTCCTAGAGATTAAAAAAAGAAGAAGCTATCATTCCATATACACTCCTAGAGAGTGGCTGGGTCAAGGAAAACTTTGGGAAAGCCAGATTTCAGAACTTGTTAACCTTTAAATTATGCTTTAAAAAGGCCCATTGTTTGGTTTCCTACCCATCCAGTATAATAACAACAGCATAAATAACTTATATGTTGATTATAGGGATGTCTGAGGAATCAGTCCAGGTGGTCAGGTCTGCTGAGGTTTTGGCAGCTCAGCCCTGGACTCTGGCTTGCTTGTCCATGAGCTGGCCTGACTCAACCTACACCAATTCGGGCCATTGCTATGGCTGGCTGCTCTTAGGGATGTCAGAGAATTCCACCACAGATCCCAGGGAGGCAGAATTCCAGTGAATTCGGCCCCCCGGAATCCGTGGCGAAATGGAACAACCCACCCCACCACCCCGCGGAAGCCCCCCGGAATGGAGCCTACCTGGCTGCAGCTCTGGCAGTGGCGGCAGCTCTGGCGGCAGCTCTGGCGGCGGCTCCGGTGGCTCCAGTGGTGGCGGCAGTGGCTCTGGTGGCGGCAGCGGCTCTGGCTGCTGCCAGGCTGTGGCCGCAAATGGCGGCCACTATGCCAGCCACCATTTGCGTCCCTTTGCTGAGCTGTGATAGGCTATGTAAATATTTACGTAGCCTATCATGGCAAAAGCGGGGACGTAAATGGCATAGCGGCCGCCATTTGCGTACCTGCTCTTTGCCGTGATAGGCTATGTAAATATTTACACAGCCTATCATGGCTCAGCGAAGGGACGCAAATGGCAGCCGCTACACTGGCCGCCATTTGCATCCGCAGACCTACTGCAGCCGGATGTCTGGCTGCGGATGCACCCGGCTGGTGGCTCCGCGGAGTTGCCATGGAGCGGAGCTGGCCGGGGAGGATTCTGGGGGGAGGGACGGAGCACCTCCCCCCCCCTCAGATGCCACTTACAAAACAGGTAAGTGGTTTCGTACATCTCGCTAGAGCTTGGGCACAGCCAAGGCCCCTTCCTCAGCCACTCAGAGTTTTGCGGCCCAAGGGGAGGTGACAGGGGAAGGCCTCCTGTCCCCAAATTGGGCAGTCCTGAGGGATGGCGAACAAAGATGCCACTCTACAGGCATTTTTCAAGACATTGAATGTCTTGCCCGATACAGTGCCAGGCCAGCCTGGCTTAGAGAAGTTCCCCTCTTAGTTTGCCCTTCACAGATCTGAGCAATTTCAATAAATGTGGCCTTAAATACGAACTACTTTTTTCTGGTCTCTTTATTTCCCCCCTCCTTTCACCCGCAGTGTGATTTATCTTACTCCTCCCTTAACATCAGGTAACTATGGCCTCTCTCTCTCTCTCTCTCTCTCTCTTCACACACACACACACACACACACACACACGTGTGTTCTTCTGCATGATGACTGAATAAAAAGGAAATGAATTAACATTTAGGGTCATAATTCTTTCTCAGCTTTGGAATGTAAATAAGCACTAGTAGATTAATTTGAACACAAAAGACATATCTATTTTTTTGTGTAGAATGAAGGGACATTAAAAACCTTTCATCATGCAAACAAGACTACATTTTCCTTATTCAGCTTGTAATTATATTCAGGCTAATTATTAGAGCTCAGGATAAGAGGCACACTAGAAATTAGTATATGTGGCTGGAAATGCAAATGTGCAGAAAACGTTTCCATATAATACAGCATTAAAAGAAAATGAGGTGATTACCTGTCCTGCATCCCTGTTGAACTTTAATTAGGGATGAAGACAGCCTTTCTTGATTTGCTGATTAGCCATCATGAGCAATTGAAAATAAAGGGTCTTGGGTGTGTGTGTGTGTTTGTTTTTAAACATACACACGGACAACAAAAAGCAACTGAACATGAAGCCCCAAGATGGAGTGAAGATACTTTGGATCACTTCAATCTGTACATGAACTCTTTGCATATTTTTATATTTGAGAGTATTCCAGCTGTCCTTGAAACAGATCAAGGGAATGGGCTAGATCAGGTGTGGGCAAATGGTGGCCAAGATGTCTTGGCATACAACTCCCATCATCCTTCTGGCTAGGGCTGAGAGGAATTGTGGGTGAAAATATCTGGAGGGCCACAAGTTGCCCACACCTAGGTTAGAGAATGGGTTTTCCAGTTCTTTGTGATATATATGGGAGGTGGTTCATCTTTTTTTAAAAAAAATGTTCATGATTGAGAAGTGAGGACACTATTTAAACTGGCAGGGATTTTAGATCATAAATGCCTTCCTCACCCACGCAGCCATGCAAGGTCCCTGGACACTTGAATCCAGTTCTGGACCTCACCCCAGGTCACATAAACAGTCAATTGCTTCTGCCACATTGCTGAACTACTGAGGACTCACCATTTGCATCTCTTGAAGTACAGGCCTGTCTCCAGCTTGCCTTCCCCGCCCCCATAATTTTGAGTGTATCTCAAGGGGTTATTTATTTATTTCATTTCATTTCATTTCATTTCATTTCTATACTGCTCAATAGCTGAAGCTCTCTGGGCAGTTCACAAAAATTAAAACCAAACAACACACAATAAAACAATTTAAAATATATAGAACATTAAAACCAAAAAATAACAATACAGCCACAATAAAACCTAGCAGCAGTGCAGGAGTTTAACATATAGATTTAAATCAGCAAAGCTAAAAATTTAGAAAGCTAAAATGCCAAAATGCCTGGGAAAATAAAAAGGTCTTCACCTGGCGCTGAAAGGAATACAATGTAGGTGCGAGGCGAACCTAGGGGTGGACGAAAGTCACTTACCTGTCCTCGAAGATTTCCCGCGGTGGGGGGGAGGCGCTTTGTTGCTCCCCCTGCGAAGTTCAGGCCGGGGGGGGAGGCTTCCCACCTCGCCCGGCCGAAATTCAGGCCAGGGAGGAGGCGCCTCGCCTCGCCTGGCCGTGAACTAAACAGTTAAAAAAAGCGCGTACGCAAATGGCAGCCCCCATAGGGAGCCGCCATTCGTGTTCCTTATTTGGTCGCTGTAGTCTACATAAATGTTTACGTAGACTACGGCGAAAATATTTTCGCCGTAGTCTACGTAAACATTTACGTAGACTACAGCGACCAAATAAGGAACGCGAATGGCGGCTCCCTATGGGGGCCGCCATTATCCGTACGTGCTTTTTTTTTTTTTTTTAAGTCACCCGTGATAGGCTACGTTACGATTTACGTAGCCTATCACGGCTGACTTTGCAAATCTAGCCGTGATAGGCTACGTTAATCATCACATAGCCTATCACGGGGTCGTTTTTGTTTTTTTTTCTTTGATTGCAATGGTGGCGGCGGCAGCCGGTCGAAAGATCGGCTGCCGCCCCCGCCCCTGATGAAGACCCGACGAACCGCCGGCCGGACCCGCCGCCGGGAGGGACATTCGGCAAAGGTAAGTCCCGTCCCGGGGGGGGTGCAGGGGGCGGGGGGGTGCGGAGAATTTCTCCCCGAAACTTGTTCGGGGGGCTGAACACGTTGGCGCTCGGCCCCCCGAAGTTTCGGGGAGAAATTCTCCGCCATCCCTAGGCGAACCTCACTAGGGAGCTCATTCCAGAGCCAGAGTGCCACAGCAGAAAAAGCCCTCCTCCTAGTAGCCACCCACCTCACTTCCTTTGGCAAGGGGCTCAAGGAGAAGGGCCACTGACAATGGTCTTAAGGTCCGGGCAGGCACATATGGGAGGAGGTGATCCTTCAGGTAACCTGGCCCCAAGCCGTTAAGGGCTTTGAATGTTAACACCAGCACTTTGAATCGGGCCTGGAAATGGACTGGCAGCCAGTGCAGCTGGAAAAGTACTGGCGTAATATGTAGGGGTGGACGAAAGTCCCTTACCTTTCGCTGAAGCTTTTTCGCGGTGGGGGGGAGCGCTTCGCTGCTCCCCCCGTGAAGTTCAGGCCGGGGGGGGGAGGCTTCCCGCCTCGCCCGGCCGAAATTCAGGCCGGGGGGGGAGGCTTCCCGCCTCGCCCGGCCGAAATTCAGGCCGGGGAGGAGGCTTCCCGCCTCGCCCGGCCGCGAACTCGAAAGTAAAAAAACAAAACAAAACACGTCCCCTGATAGGCTACGTGACGATTCACGTAGCCTATCACGGCTAGATCTGGAAAGTCAGCCATGATAGGCTACGTGAATCGTCACGTAGCCTATCACGGGTGACTTTAAAAAAAAAAAAGCGCGTACGCGAATGGCGGCCCCCATAGGGAGCCGCCATTCGCGTTCCTTATTTACTTGCTGTAGTCTACGTCAATGTTTACGTAGACTACGGCGAAAATAAGGGCAACGCAAATAGCGTTGCCCTTATTTTCGCCGTAGTCTATGTAAACATTGACGTAGACTACAGCGACCAAATAAGGAAGGGGAATGGCGGCTCCCTATGGGGGCCGCCATTATCCGTACACACTTTTTTTTTTTTTTAAGTCACCCGTGATAGGCTACGTGACGATTCACGTAGCCTATCACGGCTGACTTTGCAAATCTTGCCGTGATAGGCTACGTGAATCGTCACGTAGCCTATCAGGGGACATGTTTTTTTTTTTCTTTCATTGCAATGGCGGGGGCGGCAGCCGGTCAAAAGACCGGCTGCCGCTCCCGCCCCGCTCGAACACCGGACAAACCGCCGGCCAGACCCGCCGCCAGGAGGGACATTCAGGGAAGGTAAGTCCCGTCCCGGGGGGGGGGGGCAGGGGGCGGGGGGGCGGAGGATTTCTCCCCGAAACTTGTTCGGGGGGCCGAACACGTTGGCGCTCGGCCCCCCGAAGTTTCGGGGAGAAATTCTCCGCCATCCCTAGTAATATGAGCTCACAGGCCAGTCCCTCTTAACAATGTTGCTGCCCTATTTTGGACCAGCTGAAGTTTCCGGACCGTTTTCAAAGGCAGCCCCATGTATAACGCATTGCAGTAATCCAGACGAGAAGTTATCAGAGCATGGATAACTGTAGCTAGGCTATCTCTGTCTGGACGTAGTTGGTATACCAGCCTAAGCTGATAAAAAGTGCTCCGTGCCACTGAGTTCACCTGTGCCTCAAGTGACAGTTCTGGATCCAAGAGCACCCCCAAACTACGAACCTGATCCTTTAGGGGGAGTGCAACCCCCTCCAGAACACGTTGAATATCACCTAGCCGGGCAGACAAACCACCCACTAACAGTACCTCCATCTTGTCTGGATTGAGTTTCAGTTTATTAGCCCTCATCCAGTCCATTACTATGCCCAGGCACTGATTCAGAGCAGCCACTGCCTCACCTGGGTTTGATGAGAAAGAGAGGTAGAGCTGGGTGTCATCTGCATATTGATGGCACCTCAGCCCACACCTCTGGATAACCTCCCCCAGCGGTTTCATGTAGATGTTAAACAGCATGGGAGATAAAATAGAGCCCTGTGGAACCCCATGGCACAATTGCCATGGCACAGAGCAATAATCCCCCAGCCCCACCTTCTGGAATCGGCCATCCAAGTAGGAGTGAAGCCACCATAGTGCAGTGCCTCCAACTCCCAACCCAGACAACCTATCCAGAAGGATACCATGGTCAATGGTATCGAAAGCCACTGAGAGGTCCAGGAGAATCAACAGGGTTGCACTCCCCCGTTCCTCTCCCGGCAGAGGTCATCCCACAGGGCGACCAAGGCAGTTTATGTTCCAAAACCAGGCCTGAAGCCCGATTGAAATGGAACTAGATAATCCATTTCATTCAACAGTGCCTGGAGCTGTCCTAGAACCACCTGCTCAAGCACCTTGCCCAGGAAGGGATGTTGGCCACTGGCCTATAATTGTTAACATCCTCTGGGTCCAGGTTAGGCTTTTGCAGGAGTGGCCTGATTACCATCTCTTTTAAAGAGGCTGGTACCACTCCCTCTCTCAAGGAGGAATTTACAACCTCCTGGACCCAGCCAGACATCCCCTCTTTATTTGATTTAATAAGCCATGAAGGGCAAGGGTCAAGCACACAAGTGGTCGATCGGACTTGGCCAAGCACCTTGTCCGCATCCTCAGGCCTCAGTAACTGAAACTCATCCAATAAAACTGGACCAGACGGTGCTCTGAACGCCTCTACCAATAGAACTGCATTAATGGTGGTATCCAATTCATGACGAATCTGAGCAACTTTATCTTCAAAGTGCTGTGCAAACTCATCACAGCATGCTACCGAGGGTTCCACCATTTCTCTCCCTGGCCCAGAATATAACAGGCTGCGAACCACTCAGAAAATCTCTGCTGGACGACACTGAGAAGATGCAATGCTGGTGGAAAAGAACGGTCTCTTTGCCACCCTCACCGCCACAGAGTAGGCTCGATAGTGACCTCTTACCTGTGTTCGGTCAGACTCAGCACGAGTTTTCCTCCACCTGTGTTCTAGCCGTCTCCCCTCTTGCTTCATTGCCCTCAGTTCAGGTGTATACCAAGGAGCTGGCCAGGCTCTGCTCAGAGGGAGAGGGCGCTTGGGCGCGATCGTGTCAACTGCCCGAGTCATCTCTGCATTCCACAGAGCGACCTGGGCTTTGACAGGAGCACCAGGCATACCAGCAGAAAAATCCCCCAGAGCCCTCTGGAATCCATCGGAATCCATTAATCTCTGGGGGTGGACCATTTTAATAGGTCCCCCACCCTTGCAGAGGGGGAAGGCTGCCATGAGTCTAAACCTCAGCAGGAAGTGATCTGTCCATGACAAAGGGACAGATGTTAATTCCTTCACTTTCAGATCACCATCCTCCTGCCCAGTCAAGAAAACCAGAACAAGCATGTGTCCTTTTATATGCGTTGGGCCGATAACATGTTGGGACAGCCCCATGTTTGTCATGGCGGCCATGAAGTCCTGAGCCGCCCCGGATACAGCGGCCTCGGCATGGAAGTTGAGATCCCCCAGGACCATCATCCTAGGTGTCCTCAACACCAAGTCCGAGACCACCTCCGTCAGCTCAGGCAGGGAGTCTGATGGGCAGCGGGGTGGGTGGTACACCAACAGAATCCCTAATCTGTCCCAGGTACCCAACACAAGGTACAAACACTCAAGATCTGCACTCGAATGAGCAGGAAGCCTGGGGAGGGAGACTGAATTCCTATAGACCATGGCAACCCCCCCTCCCCGACCCTCAAGTCGGTGTTGGTGCTGCACCGAGTACCCAGGAGGGCACAGCTGGGAGAGAGTAACCCCTCCCAGTTCCCCCACCCAGGTCTCAGTAATACCTACCTGGTCAGCCCCCTCATCCACAATCAAATCATGGATGAGGGAGATTTTATTTTGGGCCGACCTGGCATTCAGCAGCAGCACCACCAGACCCGAGGGCAGACTGGTAAGGCTGCCAGGAACCATCAGGTTGGGGGAAGAACCAGAAGAGGGGACAGCTGTAAGGTGTCTAGCCCCTCTTCTCCTCAGCTGGCCTGTTAATCCCCCAACACCATACCTCCCCCTGCCCGTGACCACAGTTATAGCAGCACCTCCCCGACCCCCTGAGTTGCCCAATAGTCCTCCCAGGCACATATTAAAATGTTAGGGTATAAAATGTTTTCAACAGTATAAAAGAATATAAAAGGTAAAAGAGATAAAAGAGAACAGCAGCTAAGAAGGAGCAGATAAAGTCCACGTTCGCCCCTTTCCCCTTGTCTTTAAAGCTGCTGCCCTCTGCTGCTGCTATTTGCTGCTGGTATCTGTGGCTGCTGGTGTCTCTGGAGAGGCAGGGGGGTAGGTCTTCAGGTCCTGTTCTACGCGACCCCAAGTGCGACGCTAAGTGCTCCTTCCTGAGCAGGCTCTGGCAGCCCCGCCTTAAGTACCTGTTGGCGGGGGCAGAAGCAGGCTCAGGATCCACCCGGTGCAGCTGCTGGCTGGTCCTCCTTCCCCCAGGCTCCTGGGTTATTTTAGGGTGGGTGGGCATTTGACTGGAATGCTTGACTATCCCTAAGGTGTGAAAACTGCCCACTTGCCTGGAAGTTTGTCCCACCTTCTACAACCCCCCTCCCCCAAAAGAGCCTTACCTTGGGAAAGGAGAAAGGGATTAGGAAGTAGGGAGGGCTCACTATGACACAGAAAAGGCTTTGCAGAGCTGTTCCATGGCTGGAAATGGCACTTAGAATGTGGAAGACTTCCTGCATGGAGGGATTGGTCTGGCACGCCCCCTTTTCTCCATATCAGCTGCAATTTGTCTGCCTGTTAAATCTTCTACATTCTTAGAGCATGCCCAAGTTGCAAATATTTTGTACAACCAGATCCTTTGTGTGCTTAAACATTCCATTAAACATTCTTACACATTTTCTTAAAAGAAAATTGTTATCATTGGTGTTTCTAGCATACCCTGCCCCTAAGGGTGTACGAAAGTGACTTACCTTTCGCGGATTATGTTGATGGTGGTGGGGTAGGCGTTCCGTTCCTCCCCCCAGAATCCTCGATGGCCGGCTGTGCTCCGCAGCAGCTCCGTGGAGCAGCCGGCCAGGCCCAGCCCAGCCCAGAGCCGTCCGCAGCCAGATTTCCAGCCGTGGAGGGCTCTGGGGGGAAAAAAAAAAAACCACGTACACAAATGGCGGCGGCTATGGCCACCACCATTTGCGTTCCTTATTTTTGGCCATCTGAATCTACGTAAATATTTACGTAGACTATGACGGCGAAAATAAAGGGGAATGCAAATAGCGTAGCGGGCACTATTTGCGTCCCTTTTTGATTCACCATTTTAGCCTACATAAATCTTTACGTAGGCTAAAACGGGGAATCAAAAAGGGACGCAAAGAGTGCCCACTACTCTATTTGCGTTCCCCTTTATTTTTGCCGTCATAGTCTACGTAAATATTTACGTAGACTAAGATGGCCAAAAATAAGGAACGCAAATGGTGGCTGCCATAGCCGCCACCATTTGCGTACGCGGGTTTGTTTGTTTTTTAAACCCACCCAGCCATGATAGGCTACGTAAAGATTTATGTAGCCTATCACGTTGTGTGTGGTTTTTTTAAACCCAGCCATGATAGGCTACGTAAATCTTTACGTAGCCTATCATGTCTTTTTTTTTTTTTTTTAACAAGACTGGAAATGGCGGCGGCGGCAGCCAGTTGGAAGAGCAGCCGCCGCAGCCGCAGCCGCTGCCGCCTGGAAGATCCGCCCCAGGTAAGTCTTGTCCCAGGGGGGATCCACGGGGGGGCGGGGGGTGGCAGGCTGTTCTGCTACGGAGTCCGGGGGGCCGAATGCACTGGCATTCGGCCTCGCCGAGATCCATGGCGGAATTCTCTGCCCCAGAAGCCAGTACTGAACAGGACTGGTATGTGCAACTCAGCACATACCAGATGAAGGTCATTCAGTGATGGGCTGTGTGTGTGTGTGTGTGTGTGTGTAGGAGGGGGTGAGTCTTAAGCAACATTCCATAAAGAGAAAATAGGGCGTACACTATTCATTTGTGAAATGTTGGTAGGTATGCTAAATTGGGCCTGGTGATGGGCATCTGGGTTGCTAAAGAGTAGCAGAATTCTCCTCTACTTTTTAGTGGGTCGTATCCAATGTTAGTCCTATGTAGAGTAGACCCATTGGAATGAATGGGATTTGACTTAATCATGACTAACTTAAGTTCTATTCATTTCAATGGCTCTACTCTATGTGGGAGTCGGACTAACATTAGATACTACCCAATGTGTGCTACTGTTATAGAATCTGACTTTGGGGTGCTTTATTTTCTTCTGGGTCCACTTTGTAGGAATGTATGAGAATTTATTTTTTGCTCATAAAACATACGAGCATGCCCTGTTCAAAGCCCTGAACACAATCAGGACTATGTGTCTGCTGAAAATGTTCACATATTGCAGGACATGTGCTTGAGTTCAATTTGTGCAACTTTCCCAGTTTAATTTTGCGCACATTTCCTAATTTGTGCAAATTGTTCCTGTAGACTGAATTTGTGCAGATTGCCCCATTTTAGTCTATGGGGGAAACTTGCACAAATTTCACATTCAATCGCTGCTCTATTTGCACAGTTTTTTGCCATTTGTGCAGAGCAAGCAGTGATTGCAAATGCGAACAAGAATTGGGCATGAGAGGAGTGGTGAGACAATATTCGGAGAGTCCCGGCGTTCTCATATATCGCTTATCTGCCCATTCCTTCCTTTGTTTCTTTCCCAGTTTAGGTAAGCTTTCATCCTTACTGACCTTCAGAACACTTGGATGCATAACAGCGTCAAGGTGAGGTGGGGCAGCAACTGAAGCAAGGTGGGCTGGCCACTGCCTCCTCCAGGAGGAGTGGGTGTATTTTGAGGGGTGAAGGATCAGACCAGAATGCACCAGTGAGAGCTCGGTCCTTCCTCTGCTGACATGATAAATGCTCTATCTCCCACCCTTCCAGTCTGCTTCCTAGAAAAGCTTACTTGCCTCTATGTTTTGCAAACATATTTGCACTCCTGCCTGCAGCAGAGTGGCTAAGAAACTGAGCTACAAATCAGGAAGTCCCTGGTTGAAATCTCACTTTTATTTATTTAAAGTAGACATGTGCCACCCATGGTCCCATTTGGATTCCAGAATGGTATACAACAATATACATTATTTATACAATAAGATAACAATATTTTGTTAAAAAAAACATATTGCAGCTAAAAGTAAATCCGTTATGGAGGCTAAGGCTTCAACAATTTAAAAGCCATATGTTAATAATAATGATAATGATAATGATAATGATAGCAATGGGCATCAGGCAAGTCTCTTTATGGTGAGCATTCCAGAGCGGTCTCCAACACTGGAAAACCATGTGGGTGAATAATGCACTTCTGGTAGAGAAGGCAATTAAGAAGGCTTCAGAAGAAGGTCATAAGATATGAGGAAGCTGGTATGGGAAGAGACGTTCCTTAAAATATTTGGGCGCCCCCAAGCCATTTATAGCTTTAAATGTACTTACCTGCATCTTAAATTGGGCCTGGAAGCAAATTGGCAGCCAATAGAGGTCTTTTAAACATGGCATAATACGAGTAAACCTGGTTATATTGGTCAGAATTCTAGCAACCATATTCTGTGCTAATCAAAACTTTGGAGTCATCTTCAAGGTCAGCTCCATGTATAATGCAGTTCAATAATCCAACTGGGAGGTTACCAGGATATGGATCCCTGTGGCCAGACTCTACCATAAACTAACCAGCTACTCCCTCTTAGCCTCAACCCATTATCTGCATTATGGGGATAATATTAATCACCTTACAGGGTTGTTGGAAGGCTTAATGAATGGGAAGTCCTTTGAACACTCAAAGCATTATACAAATGCTAAGTATTTTATCAGCATTACTAAGCTTATTGCTATATGTTTATTGTGGGAAATAGATAGCAGCTTTCTATAACTACACCCACCATTTAGCTGGAGGAGATGTCACCTTCTGCAAATAGATGGCTTTTCCTGTTCAGAACATTCTGGATAAATCTCCAACTATTTCCTAGCCATTGGCTCCATTAAGAGACATTTTTCTGGCCATCCTGAACTATTAGCCAGTAATCTGTTTAACAAAAGGTATGGTCTGGCTTGCATTCATAACACTGTTTCTTTTGACACATCACATGGGATACATTTATCAGAACCTGATATTCACAGTCCTTTCCGGAACATGGTATGTCTCACAAATTGCTTGGAACACTCTGCTTTATCTCTTCGGAAATATACTGTAATCTGGACAGTAACCCACGGCAAGTACAGACTTTGCATTACAAAATCCCGCATTTACACATAAGACACCAACAATCTCACAGAAGCTAACCTCGAGGTTAAGCAATCTGCTGATGCTAAGGAAATAAAAGCAACCGTTATGAATTGCAGTGGGAGATAAGTTGTGCTTTGCAAAAAGCAAGACAATGACTCAGACAATCATAATGAACACAGAAATGGATCAATTTCTACCCGATAATCATGTTTCTCAAAAGCCAGTGGAGGAGCACATGCACTTTATGCTGGAAGGCCCAAAGCAACTTTTTTATGGAATCGGGGAACTTTAATATGTCACTCTCAAAACATTTAACTGTTACAGATCAAAATGAGCACCAAAAAGAGTTTGCCTGCACTCCCTTTCACACATTTTAATCTTCATCTCATCATAGCCTGGCAAGAGGACATCCTTCACTTGCAAACATTGAGTTCATCTTGCCCTCAAACCCATTAATTTCAATGGGAGGCAAGCAAAGCACCGAACCCATGGGTATATTGAACCCAGGTGAACTGCCATCTGAGCAGGGGTAGGTGTGTGTGTGTGTGTGTGTGTGTGTGCATGTGTGTGCATGCACGCGCTCACACACACATGTTCACAGCCTAAAAAAAGGTGAGGTTGACTTCTGGCTTCTGGTTTGGATAGGCCCTTTTTGTTTCGACCCCAAAGAGCTTCCCCATGTCAGGCCCTTTGGGCTAGTTCAGGAACCTCAGAACTGGACAGGTTCCCCCAGCGTATCTCTTTAAGCATCACCAGACACTTTACAGCACTTTCTGCCAAGGCTACAGAACTTCAATAGGCTCATATGGGGAGTGCACACCTCTACCACTGGCAGCTTCAGAGCAGTTGAAGCACATTTCCAAGACCAAGAAGCGAATCACCACAAAATAGCGTCAAACCCCTCCACGTTTGTATCAAGTACTCTTCAAGTACTTGAAAGGTTGTCACAGAGAAGAAGGCCAGGATCATCCCAGAGTGCAGGACACGGAATAATGGGCTCAAGTTACAGGAAGCCAGATTCCAGCTGAACATCACAAAAAACTTCCTGACTGTAAGAGCAATACGACAATGGAACCAATTACCTGGGGAGGTGGTGGGCTCTCCCACACTGGAGGCCTTCAAGACGAGGCTGGACAGCCATTTGTCAGGGATGCTCTGACTTGGATTCCTGCACTGAGCAGGGGGTTGGACTTGGTGGCCTTGTAGGCCCCTTCCAACCCTACTATTCTATGGTTCTATGGTTGCCTGCCTTGGCAATGACCAGTTCCACATTCTCAAAGGAGACAACTTTCAATGCCAAAAGTGAGACCTGTGAATATTCAGCTCAGGTATATTTTAAAAACAGAAATTATTTTACACTCACTACCTTGCTTTTCTTCAATACAACCCTGTGAAGTTGGTCATTGTTTTATACATAGAACCGAAGGTTCTCAGAGTAATAGACTGTAACATTTGACCCCCATGAGGTAGCATTTGAACCTGTGATTGCATGATCCAAGCCAAATATGCATAGCTGGAGGAGTGCATAGCTGGAAGAGGGTGTTATTTGACATTTACCAAAACTAAAACTGTGTGCAGTTGGCTTCTTGAAATTCTCCACCTTATTTGTGGGCAGAGAAATTTGGGAGACAATTTCACCAAAATTCTCCAGGGGGAGCAGAAATTCTCAACAGTTTTTTCCCCAGATAAAGCTCCCCATTGGCAAGGCTTGTAGCACAGCTTCGTTCTTTTCTGCTAAGGGTTTGGGGGCGGGGGGTTGTGCTGCAACAGTATCAAGCATCTTGGCAGGCTGGCCCCCAGTTTCCATCCGCTGCAATGCAGGAGGGGGCAGTGTTGTGTCCAGCTCCAGGGGATGAGGTGGAGTTAGTGCTGAGCCAAAATCTGCCGTCCAATTTCCTGAAAGTTTTCTCCCCCCATGAAAGAGGCTTCCATTGCTCTGCCTCAGTCAGGATGTTTTATCATTTATTTTTGTGCTGTTTTTGAGCTTACCTAATCACAGTTAGCCCCCAGGTCCCTGTGCTCCCTGATGGGAAAAAGCCCTATGGGAGGAATTACCTCATGGTGCCTTAAACTGGGCTTTAATTGAAATGTAGGAAGCTGAGGAGGCCACAGGCAGCCAGAGAGATTATTATACAATGAAAAACAGGACACTTGTGCTCAGTCCTCAGCCACCTCATTAGTGAGGTAAGCCCAAGAACCCTGAACCCAACCCATGATAATTTCTCTGAAATTTCTTCATGATTGAATTTCTTTTCGGAAGTAATTTCTCTTCTATCAAATGGAATGAGAATGGTCAAAAAATGTGGGAGAAATTTTCAGCACAGCACTAGCCAAAACATACCCCCCTCCACACACACACACAGAACAATGTGTTTGCTGGTATGGCTACAGTAGGATTGCCACAGAATTCTACACATTGTGGGAAATTCTGCTCAAAATTTGGTTTTCAGATGACATGTATCTGTATCTAGGGATGTTGGGGAAATTTGCAATGGAACTGAATGAGTTCAGATTTTCATGAATCTGACCCATGGATTCCACAGCGGACTGACTTTCCCCATTGGATGGATTCCATGGGCTTGTGGAACATTTTTCTAACTTGTCCAAATTGTACACAAATTTCCTCATAGAAAAATATGCAAAACAAAAACACCTGGCCAAAAATGTGCATCTCCCCCATAGGCTAAAGCATGAAAATGCACATTTGGGGGGAATTTGTGCATTTTTGCACATGCAAATTTGTGCAAAAGCAAATTTGCACAAATCTGGAACCAAAAACATCCAATACTGTCAACGCGTGGATGAAGGAATGAAAGGCACCTGACAATCCATGAAACACAGACAGGACACATGTTACACAATCCATACATCCTACCTGTATCCCCCAAAAGCTGCCCGAACCATTGGATTATTGCAACCCCCTTGGAAATGAATGGGATTTGGATCAAGGCAGGTATATATCGGTTAATTCTACAAAATTTAAAGGTGTGCTTTGTTCATCTCTGGGGGAGAGAATTTATTTTGGCAGACAAGAGCTGCAAAATGACCATCATGATGTTTGCTTCTGATTGCCATAAATGCCCTTGTTTTCAATTTAATCAAAGATGGGCTGTCTCAGTTCCTCATTTTGGAGCTGTCTTCCTTCAAGGTTTGTCGAGATTGTATTGACTCACACCCTTGCTCTGCTCTGGGACTCCCAGTGACATCAGCAGCATGAGCGGACCAAGGCCTACTTATGGTCCTTAGAGATCAACTGACATTCCTTTTGTATCCTGCGGTAGACAGTTTACAGCAGCAATCCATTTTGCATATTGCCACGTCAAAAGTGATATGCCTTTCTTTAGTGAAATGTTTTCCTATGGGTTCCTCTCATGCTCCAAATAAACGACTTTTAGGGGAATGTATTTAAGTGTGCCTATATGCCCCCAGATAGAAGGCATTACCTATTGGACTGGAGTTGTGAAACAAAGTTAATAGGAGATGGGGTGGGGGTGGTTAAAAATTAGCATTCACCCTTTAGCATTTTTCATTCCTTCTTACTTACCAAGTACAATTATATCTGCGTCACCCTCAGGGCAAGTCTTTGAAGGGAGGCATTAAATAATTCACTAGCTGTTGGATCAGAACTCGGGGTTTTCCTTGCAAAATGGTACAGGCTTCCTCTTAAATCGCTGTCCAACTGATTTTTTTTTTTTAATGCCAACAATTATCAGGGGCGACAATGACCTGACTTCTTACAGTCAGTTGCTCAGTTCATCAGTCTTAGAAAGCCAGGCTTCCTCAAAGTTTCAGCATTACACTGTCCAGAATTTAGAGATTAAAAAATACCTTGGCAGGTAGGGGATTTGCATAGTTTCAAAGATCTGTTTTTGCAAAGTATTTTTTTTTAAGCTTCTCTCCTCTCTTGCATCATTTTTTTTTTAACTGCATGGTTTTTGATACCCTCCCCCCATCTCTACAACTGGATGCGAATTGAGACAGCAGCTCCCTCCACCAGCTCAGGTGGATTCAACTGCCATTGGGCTTGTCCCCTCCCACAAAATCTCCATCAGCAGCCATACCTCCTGGCTGCCCCAGAGGGAGAAATGATGCACAACAACTTCCCCTCTTTCAGCCTGGCTGGGACCATCTGCCATTTGGCTCCTCCCTTTCTGGAACTCTCTCCTGCAGTGACTATTTCACCTTGTCATCATGTACTGTAACTTCATTGTGTAACAGCATGTAAGAGTTGGGGGTGCTTCCAGACAGAGGGCTCTAGTGCTGTCAGTTAGATGGCACTGTGCAGCTACTCTGTCTATTTCTCCTTGATGAATTTTCTGTGGTAAGAAAAAAAAAAGATGGAAGAAGTATTGGGAAGGGGCGGGTGGGATATGAGTGGAAGAGAAGGTCATCTGGACACCCTGTACAATTCTGTGAATGAGGGAGGGTGATGAAATGATAAAATCCTCATGTGGGGCCATCCGTGGCACTTGAATGTTCCTGTTTCCTTCTTCCTTTCCGTGAAGGAACAGAACTGTCCTCCATTTTTGTCTTGATTGTAGGATATCATTTTATTTTAATTTGGTTGTAAGATATATGGTGTTAAATATTTTAAGAGATAAAAGCCTAAGGTGAAAAGGGTAGAGGGGTAGAGAAGGTGAAAGAAGGAGAGAAGAGAGAAGGAAGGAAGGAAGGAAGGAAGGAAAGAAAGAAAGAAAGAAAGAAAGAAAGAAAGAAAGAAAGAAGCTCAGAGTCCCAGAGGTAAGAACATGTCTGGAGCTGCTGGAACTGGAGAGCTGACCAAGAGAACTGGACTAGTAACAGTAAAATATTGCTTAGAAGGGACCTGGATAAAATAGAAGCACAGCACAGCTAGGTTAGCTCAATGTGTTTATCGGTGTGTGTGTGTGTTTCTTCATTGTTTTACTCATATTTTGGTGTGTGTTTATATGCGTGTATCTATTCTGGTTTTAAAACTTTTTTCCATTGACATTCTTCAATAAAATTTCAACCATGTTATCTGAAATTGTGGTCTCTTGGGGGGGGGGGTTACTCACTCCATGTCTAATAGCCAACCCTCACACTACCTAGCTACCTAAAGTAGATTCCTGAGACCCAAAGGGTTTTATAGCTGGTTTGGTGGAAGCAGTCAGTGGGCGGGGGGAGAGGATTTCCATCTGGTGGCAGCAGAAAAGGCTACAGGGAGGAAAGCACAAAAATAGGGTAGGCACACAGTTCTGCATGCTTTCCTCACCAGTCACTGAACAGAGCATGGAGTGACACTCTCTATTCTTCCCCTTTCATCATGTATTTTGGATTATAACTAATAATTTTAAACTAAGGATGCATGAGAAGTCTGTTGGGGTGTGTGTGAAATCTCAATGGGTTTTTCCAGTTCAGCCCTGTGGATTTCACTCCATTCCCCTCCCCTGCTGGTGTTGACTTGATCTGTAATGAGTTGAGCCAATACATGGATTCCATTTTCTTTTAAATTCCAGCGATTTCTGCAATTGTTTTGAGCGGGAATCTTGAAATTTGTGCTGATAATGTAGTAATCTGTTTTTTTAAAAAAAGTATCGGAGATCATGTGTAAGACCACACAATTGCAAGTCTGCCTGTCCTATATGTAGCCCCACAGAGGCATATTCCCCTCTTGTCACTATCTTGTCATTCTGCACTTGTCAAATAAATTCTCACACACACACCCCATTTCACTGGGGAAGTGCCAAAGTGGAGGCAGACATGGACAGGTTCTTTGACAAATACTGAAAATGGCTCTGCTGGGCTAAATGAAGTAGTGTGTGGAGAGGATGAAATTGAAAGGATATTGACAAGAGGGGAATATGCATCTGTGGGGCTATAGAGCAGACAAGCAGACTTGTCTTCTTGCACACTTGCACAAGATTGCCAATACAGTTAATAAAAAATCCAACAGCATTTGCACAAATTTCAAGAGCTCCCAAATGTGTGCAAATTACAATTTGCGGAAATGTCAGAACCCGAAAAAATATACAAAATATTTCCAGAATAGGAAAAAAAAGGCCACTACGCTATGCCACCACTTACCTGCAGAATCCCATTGAGTTTAGACAGAGTGGAATCCCCAGAGTCAGACATCCCTTTTTAAACTATAAACTGCCTTGGATGGCACTATAGCAGAATGGCACTATATAAAGGCAGTAAATAAATAACATGAACTATATATAACTATGTTATAATATGCCAAAAGGATTTTGGGATAATGGTAATCATGGAGCTTAGAGCAGTGAAGTGCTCTCACTCAGTGAGGTGAAGGAGACAGAAGAAAACTGGGGACAGGAATGTGAGAGAGTTCTACATGGTCTAGAGCTGCAGAGGTTGGAAGGGTTACAATTTATGAATTGATTTAGAATGACAAGCCAAATATGTAGCTGAAGCCTTCTAATTAGTATTTTGCAAAGCTGAACTGGATATTTGCAATACAATTATATATTCATTGAATATTTAGGGATGTCAGAGAATTCCACCATGGACTCCAGTGAGGCCAGATTCTTTAGAATCTGGCCCCTTGGAATCCGTGGTGGAATGGCCTCCTGCCCCCCGCCAACCTGCGGAATCCCCCTGAGACGGAGCTTACCTGGGGCGGCTCCGGCTGGTCACCCGGCTGGCTGTTGCTGGGCTGCTATGGCCGCAAGTGGCGGCCGTCGTAGCGGCCGCCATTTGCATGCTTGCAGGCAGCCGTGATGGGCTACGTAAGTATTTACTGAATATTTAGTATTTACGTAGCCTATCACGGCAAAGAGCAGGGATGCAAATGGTAGCCGCTACGCCATTTGTGCCCCTGCTCTTTGCCATGATAGGCTACGTAAGTATATACGTAGCCTATCATGGTAAAGGTGGCCACGCAAATGGCATAGCGGCCGCAATTTGTGTGGCTGCCTTTACTGTGATAGGCTACATAAATAATTATGTAGCCTGTCACGGCAAAGAGAAGGGGCACAAATGGTATAGCGGCCGCCATTTGTGTCCCTGCTTTAGCTGTGATAGGCTACGTAAATATTTACATAGCCTATCATGGGCTACTGTAGGGACGCAAATGGTGTCCCCTATGCAGGATGCCATTTGCGTCTGCACCAGCCCGGCAGCAGCTGGAGGCCCCGCTGCGGATCAGCCTGGCTGGCGGCTCTGCAGACTGGCCACGGAGTGGAGCCAGCCGGGCAGGATTTCGGGGGGGAGGACTGGATCACCTCCCTCCCCTGTCGAGGATTCTGGGGGGTCGAACGGATCGCCTCCCCCCACCCCAGCGGATACCCCGACTGGAACCAGGTAAGGGATTCGTACATCCCTATGAATATTAATTGACTTGAATATGAAGTCAGAATGTTTTAATAAGCCAAATGGTCATGTGAGAAAACAAAAGTGACTGAAATGAATGGGATAATATACCACAAAGTGCTCAAATTACATGGGGCCAAGGGACATGGTTGTCAGTGCCTGCAGAGAGCTAAGGCACTAGGCAATGCACTGAACCTGCCATTTCACCCACCCACTGCAGCTGCTGAACTATATTTTTTTTTTGGGGGGGGGAGTGTTGAGAAACTGTTTTAGGTCAATTATGTTTTGCTGGTATATCATAAAACAAGATGACTCTTCTGGCTTTGAAACCACAAGAAGGCTGGCTATTGCAGAGTACATGAACACAGCATGAGCAAATATGGTAGAGCCTTCTAATAGTCTCTGTGTGGGGTCTGTGTGTGTGTGTGTCTTTGATGATGATCCTTGTGTGAATTGGGGTGCTACAAGCATGTCTTTAGGGAGGTTCATATGACACTCCCCCCTTGCATTGGAGCTGATTTCGGAAGAATGACAGGTAGTCAGGTGTGAATTTACTCAGAGTCATATGCAATATTTAATGCAGTAATTAACAGCATGAGTACACTAATTTGCTAGAGCAGTTGGCAATTGCCATGATTTTAGAGTGGGTTCTCATTGTTGTATTCACATATAGTCAGGGCCACACTTCTTGCTACTAACAGAAACTGACAAAAAATGCACAGTAGTTGCTTTGTACAGCTCTGCACCATCTGTACTTTCTAAAATGATAAGGGTGCTCCTTTCTCTGTTCCAAGAGGGAAAGGACTTGGTAAGGGGATGGCAGCGTGGGTGCGCTTCCTGACAGTTTTCTAATTCAGTGAGACTTGTTCTATAAAATCCTGAGCAAATTGGCCTGTTATCTTTTCTCATCTGAGAGGGGGAAGGTATACCACCTGCTTAGATAACCAGCCCCACGGGATGGTGTCCGTCACTCCCTGGGAACCAGAGTGACTGAAATGAGACCTAAGGACATGTAAGCTTTCTTTGCTTTTATTTTCTGCATCCATTTACCATCAATAAACTCTATAATTCTTTCACACAAGTGGACTGGAATCATATTGGTATCCTTGAATCTGGTTAGTGTGGGTCCTGGCTGAACCAGGCCCCAATTTAAGATACCCATATGTTTTTTGTTAAATCTGTTCCCTCTGTGTTTTGTGGGTTGTTAAGGGTCTTTTGTTCCATCATCCACTCATTGACGGAATCAGATTTTTTTTTGTAAGTATGCATGTGAATTTTGTTCCACTTGTGTGCACGTGAGCACTAGCCCAAGTGCAAATTTGCACAAATCCCTCCCCAGAGTTTTAAAAAAACAAAACAAAAAAGGTCTGCAAGTCCACAGAATCCACCAGACTCAGAAAAAGCTGGTTTGCTGTGGAATCTGCAGGTTGGACTCATAGAAATCCAAACACTTTTGAATCTGTGGTGTATTTCTCCAACATCCATAACCTCATGTGACTTTTTAAAATCCTGGAAGGGAGCCCTGGGGCCACACAGGAGAGTTACACTTCTACTGCTGACGCACATCACATTCATGCCCCCTGCTGCTTACATCCATGGCTGAAAAGCTTCCCTGACATCCATGCATTCAGCCAGCAGAGGACTCTATGTATGTACATCCATATTCACATACAGCCCTTTCCCACCTACCATTTTCGCAGCAAGGGGTGGGGGGGGTGCATTCATGGACACAGCATGTATCAGTGGAAGGAGGCAGGGGTACCCTCCATGACTGTCTCCTACATTCTTCCACTGCATGTGGGGGTGGGGGACCATTGTGTGAACTGCCCTTCTGTTTTTAGCTGTAAGTGTTGGCAAATAATTTCCTTGCTGATTTTAGCCAGGGATTGGAGGTGTGTGTGTGTGTGTGGTTGTGTGTGTGTGTGTGGGGGATTTGTCCAGTTTGCATTTTAATACAAACTCACCAGATTTTACACTTTTGAACCAGCATGTAAAATGAAACTCCAGTTATCTTTTGAAATCCGCACTTCTCAGAATTTTGTAATGGAGTTCTCCAATCAAAACATGCATATCGCATGCATAAATTAGGGGAAATATATATTAAAATATGCATTTTATTAGGAAAAAACTGTTCAAAATGTTTTATTAGGTAAAACTAATATAAAAATGCATATATTAGGAGAAATATGCACAAAAATGCTAATGTATTTTCATGCTAACTTAAAACAACAACAACAAGAAAAAACAACCCTCAGAGTTTGGGATGAATCAATCTTAAGACTGGAGAACTTCTCAAAGGTTGAGTTGAACTAAAGTTAAGATCGGGAAAATGAGAAATTGAAAAAAAAAGTCCATTCCTAATCTCAGCACAGTCACAGAGAAACTGTGGATCCTTCTGAGTAGCTTGGCATAGGCTATACGAAACACACTTATTACCAAAACTTTACCTCTCGTCCCAACACTGATACGGTGCCCCTGCTGGGCTTTAATTAAGCTCTAGTCCCTAACTTCTTTTTCCATATCCCTAGGCTGCAGGCCCTATGTAACATTTACCTAGCAAGTAGAAAGCCCAGAGAGTCAAATGCTTGGTTTTTTTTCCTGCTTTATACCTTTGCACAGCTACTTGTACTTAGATGGAAACTGAAATCAAATTGATATCACTGCATATCAATAAGTAATAGAAAGTCACAGGAGGCTCAAGATGTCTCATATCTTCAAAGCATATCTCATGGCTACCAGTAGGAGGTGTCTCTGGAGTAGCCCCATCAGTTTGCGAAGGCTGCAGATAAATTTAGAGGTGCAGATAAATTTAGGCCAGCTACAGAGAAAACATCCCTAACTCCTGAGGGAGCTGCCTGTCACCATAGCATAACTACCACATACTGACCTAATAGCATGTGACCTGAATTCAAGTGTACTAAGCTAATTTTGCTTAGGTTAGGAGACCTACAAATACAGTGCCTACACTCACACACACACACTGACACATTCATGAACTGCCCTATTTGTCCCAGAGATAAGATCCAAAATATTTCAAGGGTTATCATTTATTATGCTAACTTCACTATAATCGCCTCCTCTTCAGTCTTTCAGACCTCATCTTAAAATAAAGATTTATCTGGGTTTTAACATTCAAAACCTTTTGCAATACATAGGGTAATGGGTTAAACACACTTTCCCCCATTAATCCCCAGAACATCTTCCCCAAACATATCTGTGCTGCTGCTTATTTCTTCCTGCCTTCAAAACCCACATTTCCTCTGATGCTTGGTCTAACTTCTTAGGAACAAAACTAAATGTAAAGCAGAAGATCTGTGATCAGATCTCCCAAGCTTTTCAGAGATATATACATACATACAAACATATATATATATATATATATATATATATATATATATATATATATTTATATATGTGTGTGTGTGTGGGCATATACATAGATGTGTGTGTGTGTGTGTGTATACCCTTTAAAAAAGCTGGAGGGAGTTTAGATTGCCAGTGGCAATGGTGAGGGGGGTGTTTACACCTTTCTCCACACTATTTTCCCTGTAAACTCAAAGTAACTCTTCCATGTTATGTTATTTTGCAAAATCCAATAGTGCAAGAAGAAAAAGAAGGGGGGGAGGAGGAAAAAAGGAGGAAGAGGAAGAGGAAGCAGCAGCAGCAGCAGCATTTATGCTGTAATAACACTGCTGCTGCTACTCTCACCATTAGTTTTGCTACTGTTGCTACTGTGATTTCTACTGCTATTAATAACAATAGTGACTTGCCACCCAATTAAATAAATTTTAGTCATTTAGTTGCATGAGTTCTGATTGATGAAGTGATCAGGTAATTAACTAGGCATACCTTTGCATATGAATAAAGTAATAATTGTGAGGAAAATATGCTTCCTTCATTTTTAAATAATGCACTCACATCCTTCCCCAACATGGTGCCCTCCGGATCCTTTGGACTTCAACATCCACCAGCCCCAGCCAGCATGGTCAATGGTGAGGGATGCTGAGAGTTGAAAGCCAAAGGATCTGGAGGGCACCACACTGGAAAAACTATAAGTGGTATCTTGGAAGAAGCATTCACTGCTATGTGACAGAGAAGAGAGAATGCGTCTTCCAAGATGGCACCTGCCACCTGTACTTCTTGGAAACCTTGTGCTGAAAAGAGCTCACTTCACCAGCTTGATTAATCAGGGTCAACTTCTTATTCAGTACAAATGATTTTAATTGATCCATCTAATCAGTTAGCTAGCTAAATGTTGCAGTTTGAAAAATATTAGCTTTTCAGGTCTTGTGTTAGTTGTATGATTAATATGGATGTGTGGGGATAGGTGAACTTATTGCAGTCCGGGTTGCATGCTGCTTGCAAGACCCCCACTGGCTGCCTGCCCCTGCTTGCTGGGTGGTCCATGAGTGCCCAGTGAGTGGTGCATGGCCACCCGATCCCTCACTGAGGTGCCATTTTGGGTAAAAATGGAGAGTTGGCCTTTTCATAAAGGCCGATTTTACACAAATGGAAGCAGTAAAGTGGCCATTTATGCAAGATAACAGGCATAAATGGGTATTTAGACCTGCAACCTTGAGTAAATGGTCACTTTACGAAAAAGGACTTTTTGAAAAAGGCCAAGCTGCCATTTTGCATCCCCGTGCAAAAAAAAAAAAAGATCCCCGCGCTTGCCCAACTTGGATGTGCCAAGTCAGCTAAGCATGGGGATCCACAGCCTGGCGTCTGGGGGGGGGGGGCTGAGCTGGTGATTTCTCACCAGGCCTTGAGCCCCAGCTGGATGACCACAACACCACTGTGGGTGTGCACAGACCATAGCTCAGTGGTAAAGGGCATGCCAAAGCTCCCAGGTTCAATCCCTAGCATCTCCCATTAAAAAGATGGAGGTGATGGGAAAGCCCCTTGCTTAAGCTCAGTGCTTGATGGGCCAATAGTCTGATTCTGTAGAAGTCAGTGTCATATGTCACCCTTGATGTGTTCCAATTAGCTTTTTATGTCTCACTGTATCGTCAACACATCTACATCTTCCTCCCAGAGTTGCAGCTTCCAGTTGTTCTCATTTTTCTTCACTACTGATGCATTCACTCATACAGATACAGATCAATTTGATACAGTTCACTGAAAATGAAAAGACTGGACAGTGTGTCCACCCCTGCCCACATCTTGCCCTTTGTCCATGGAGGGATGCAAGAACACACTCAATGAGTAGGCCCATGCCCAATGTCCTCACATCTGTGTGCAGGGGCATTATGTTCAAACATGGGGGATAAAACAGAGCCTGAGGATCCACCATATCACAACTGCCATACACAGAGCAATAATCCCCCCGAGACCCAGCACCACTTTCTGGGATTAGTCCTCCAAGTAGCAATGGAACCACTGTAATACAGTGCCCACACATCACGTGATCAAGGTCCTCCTAGATCGAAGGGTTCTAATGCTAACCATGACATTGTGCAGCTGTTTTGTCTTTTCTTCATTAACATATTTAATGCAGTAAGAAAAAAGTCAGAAGTAATGGGAAAATTGGGGGGGTTACAAATGGATGATGATGGCATCTGGACAGCCTGTAAAATTCCATGAATGAGGTAGGTTGATCGTAGATTAACAGCCTCATCTTAAAAAAGCCTCCGTTTTACTTCACAGGTAGGGATGTCAGAGAATTCCGCCACAGATCTCGGTGAAGCCGAATGCCAGTGCATTCGGCCCCCCGAAATCTGTGGCAGAATGGCCTGCCACCCCCCCGCACCCCCGCGGATCCCCCCTGGGACGAGACTTACCTGGGGCGGATGTTCTGGGCGGCGGTGGCTGCGGCAGTGGCTTCGGCGGCGGCGGCGGCTGGTCTTCCAACCAGCTGCCGCCACCGCCATTTGCAGTCTGGAGGTTTTTTTTTTTTTAACAGAGATGTGATAGGCTACGTAAAGATTTACATAGACTATCATGGCTGGGTTAAAAAAAAAAAACCGTGTACGCAAATGTCGGCGGCTACGGCCGCCGCCATTTGCGTTCCTTATTTTTGCCGTCTTAGTCTACGTAAATATTTACGTAGACTATTATGGCGAAAATAAAGGGGAACACAAATAGTGTAACGGGTGCTATTTGCGTCCCTTTTTGATTCACCGTTTTAGCCTACGTAAATATTTAAGACGGCAAAAATAAGGAATGCAAATGGCAGCGGCCATAGCCGCCGACATTTGCGTACACGTTTTTTTTTTTTTTTACCCAGAGCCCTCCACGGCCGGAAATCCGGCTGCGGATGGCTCTGGCCTGGGCCTGGCTGGCTGCTCCGTGAAGCTGCCATGGAGCACAGCCGGCCGTCGAGGATTCCAGGGGGGAGGAATTGATCACCTCCCCCCCGTCAAGGATTCTGGGGGGAGGGACAGAACGCCTCCCCCCCCACCATGAATATAATCCGTGGAAAGGTAAGTGACTTCCGTACATCCTTATGCCATATTCAAACCTGATGTCCTCACATGGCTGCGCAGAGACATTGCTGATGTTCTGGGTGATGAGGAAGAACAAAGCACACTTTTGCATGGGTCAGAACTGGGTGAAATATTGCCTAATCAATTCTGTCTGTACCAGTTCAGGCTGTGAGTTCTGATGATGCTCTGTGATGTAGGTTAGGTTGTATGTTGTGCTAGTGATCAGCTCTTGAGCAGGAAAAAGCTTGGGTCTGGTTTCTCAAGAAGCTATGTGGAAAGAGATCAGCACCACATGAAATTCTGAGTAGGGATGTACGGACTGTGTAAAATCTGCTCCGTCTGTGTTCCACAGATTGTCAGGTGCCTTTCGTTCCATCATCCACTCACAGATGGATGCATTTCTTTTGTCATGTGGAAAAATACGCAAATAATTATGTAAGTATTTATGTAAGTATTTACATAATTTACCTCAGTATGTAACATTTAGTGTATTGTCCCCCATTCCAATCAACGTTTCCTGAGCAGAAACTTACATATTTTTCTATGGATCTATATGCGGAAATTTTTGGAAAGCAAAAAAAAATCATCTGAAAGTCCACAGACTCCACATGGCCTGAGGGGGGCGCTCCACAGTACATTCTGCAGGTCAGATGCTTAGAAATCAGAGTTCATTTTAATCCGTCTCAAATTTCTCTAGCATACCTAGATTTGAGTGGAGCTGGAAACCAGAGAGGATTATCTGTATATTGCTCCAACAAAGACAGATGTTTCCATCCAGGCTCAGGGCACTGAGTGTGTTTTGCATAAAAGTCTGGGTTTGAATCCCTGTGTGTTCAGCCATGATAGCACTTCATTAGGTTTGACACCTTTTCCTCTCAGACTCTCATCTTTAAGGGCTATATGGCAGGTAGATACACCATGGTCTTTCCATGCTGGGAATAGCTTTACTATTAAATCTGGCTGGTTCAGCCAGGTGGAAATTTTGTTTCACTTCAGTTTTGAACAGAATTTTCCAAAATGTGCAGAGTTCTTCATTTTTGTGAGAGAAAGAACTTGAGATTGTCAAGATTCGAATGTGGGAGGAAGTGAAACTGGCAGATTTACCCATCCCTAGATATTACTTTTATTTTATGTATTTATTCATTCATGTATTTTATTTATTACTTGTGTATGCTGCCCAATAGCCAAAGCTCTAAGATTCTAATTTTAGAATAATTAATGAATAGATTTGCTTGCTTGTGTGCCTGTGTGTTCCGCCTTTGAATCAGTTGGCAGAGCCTATCTTTTTACCCCTCAGTCATTGTTCCTTTCAAAATATGGCATGGGCCAAAAAAAGGTGGCAGTGGGGGATAGAACACTATTGAATGGATTCTCATAACTTTATGCCTTCACATACCATCCTTTCTTTAAATCACTGCACCTAAATGTGCACCTTATTTTTTAAAAAATGTGTTGGTCTGGTGGTGTCCCTACTTGGGATGGAGTGTGTAGGAAATGCATATCTATCTATTCAGTGGCCTGTAGAATTTAATTGGCTCTGCAAAGTGAAGTGAAAAGTCCTTTTCCAAGTAGATCAAACCTATTTAAGTGGTGCATTACCAATTAACAAAGCAGGGATCTTTTATCATTGTGCCTGCCTCAGTATTTCTTTTGTGATTCACAAAGGGCCTTCAGTAACAGCCAAGGTCTGATTGATGATAATTACATAGGCATCTCTTCAGGAGGTGGCCAAAAAATGCCTCTTTTCCAGATTCTAAGTCAACGAAGCTGTTTGCAATTAACACTTTTGTCTGGGCAACATGTATTTAATTACTCGATGTTTCTCCTCTGTGCAGGCAAACAAAAAGGTGTTTAACCCCCCAAACCTGGCCATCAACATGAAATTTCTTTGGAATTAGAAAAGCCCATTTAGCTGCATGAAAGTATGGTTTTCTGCCCAGTCTCTGGCAGGTCTCTGATATCTTTGACAACCTCACTGTAAGCAAAAATTCAACAAGTCCACCTCTTCTTGGCATGGGAATGTGTGGATGTAAAGTGCTGTTGCATTTCTGCCCTTCTCTGAGACTTAAAGCATTCCAGCATGGCTTATCTTTCACTCCTCCTTTTCCTTTGCTCCCCATATTCAGACAATTGCCAAGGTATGTCTCTTTGCCCTTTACCAATGTGCTGATAATCCCCAGCTCTATCTTTCCTTTCCAACTAAATCCAAGGAAATTGTTCTAGTGGTCTTTGGTCTTTTATCATTGCATCTCACCAGCACCCCCTCACTGATACCTATAACTCAAAGGCTAGTGTCTGATGTTGGTAATGGACTGGTTGAGAGTGAACAAAAGGAAGCTTAATCCAGACAACACAGAGGTGCTCCTGGTTAGGCGAAAGGCAGATCAGGGAACAGAGATTCAAACTATGCTGGGTGGGGTTATACTCCCCTTGAAGACTCAAGTTTGGATGTATTCCTGGATTCAGCCCTGAATGTGGAAGCCCAGGGTTTTGGTGGTGGCACCAGGAATGTATTTCAAGCTGAGGCAAGTGTGCCTGTTCGATGTCTGGGCTGTCTATGCTGAGGCATGCTTTAGTTATATCCCATTTGGACTACTGTAACGGACTCTATGTGGGGCTGCCTTTGAAAACTAGGTCAGAAACTTCATCTTGACCAAAATGCTGCAGTCACACTGTTGACCAGGATTGGTTACAGGGAAGGTGTGATTCTCTTGTTACAACAGCTTCGCTGGCTATGAGCACAATTTTCTGGGCACAGTTCAAAGACCTATGCAACTTGGAACCAGGCTATCTGAAAGACTACATTTTCCCATACAAACCTGCCTGGGTTTTCAGATCTTCCAGGGAACTTCCACTGCCATCAAGGCGAGGGATGTTGGGGAATTCCATTTGTGAGGTGGAGCTCAGCAGATTTTTGCCCAGACTCCAGCACAATCATCTGTGAATTGGCCCTACTCAGCACACTATGAGCTGGGCTGAATTGCGGGGTTTTTTTGGGGGGGGTGCTCAAATCATGATTTGTGCAAAATGGCTGCTGTCAGGAGCACAATTTGTGCAACACTGCAGCCGTAAATGCTCAAATTAGACCATTTACAGCTTCAAGTTTGCACAAGTTGCACTATTTATGGCCACCATTTTGCACAAATCGGCCCCCGATTTTGCACCTCCCCGGGTAACATTCTGGGTTTGGGGAATTGTTGCATGGCTTGGCTCACAAAAGCAAGCCAAGCCAGGTCCATCACGGGGATCTTTCGGCCCTGAAAGGGCTGGATTTTCCTGTAGAAGACAACCCTATCAGAGGCACATTTATTTGGGATGTGAAAGAGGGCCTTCTCTGTGGCTGTTTCCAAGCTCTGAAACTCCCCGCTAAGGGAGGCTGACTCCCTTTGCTGTCCTTCCACCAGCAAGCAAGCAAAGACATTTTTTATTCAGGCAGGCCTTCGGCATGTACGCTGGTCTGCTACAGAAGGGGGTTTCATTGGGCTGGGGTGCTATTTAAAAAAAACAAACAAATGTTGCATTTTAACACTGGTTTTTAAATTTATTTATTTTTATGATTTAATTCAGGTTTTGTTTTAATCTATTTTTTTAATTGTTACCTGCCTTGAGCACCATCTTCTGTTGTAAAGACAGAATATAAATTTGATCTATCAGTGTATAAAATACAGCACAACTTTTCACAAATATGACTCTTCCCCTCCACCTCTTGGCAAAAACTCTGGTTCACGGTCTGCTTATTTCCTTTCTTGAGTCCTGCAACTTCTCCTCTTTGGTCTTTTATCATTGCATCTCACCAGCACCCCCTCACCTCTATCTATAATTCCAAGCCTGGGATCAGTATGTGATCACCTTGGCCAAGTGTCAGGGCCCACTGCTGATGCCAGCTCTGATTCTCCCATACATCCCCCCCCCCCAGCTGAACACTCCAAGCAGAACCAGGTGCCTAGATTGAGCCATGCTTTTAATTTCTCACTGTGGCCCTGACCTAGTGTTGTCTGGAACATTTTAATGTTGTCAGTGTGATGCATTATGTCTTATATAGGTTGTTAGCCAGCTTGGGCTGTTGGTAAGGAAGGGTGGGATATGCATACATACATACATACATACATACATACATAGTGTCACTCTGGAGTGCTGTGGGAGTTCAAAAGTCTGTCTAGACCTAGCCACCCAGCTCTGCTCAGAATGCTGCCACCACAGCAAGGCACATCCACTAGGGTCCACTTAGGGATGTTGGGGAAATTCGAGACGGACTAAAATGAGCTCAGATTTCTAAGAATCCTACCTGCGGAATCTGCTGCAGAGCAACCCCCTCAGGCCGTGTGGAGTCTGTGGACTTCCAGATGATTTTTTTACTTTCCCAAAATTTACGCATATTAATTTGTAGGAAAATACTTACGTTTCTGCTGAGGAATCATTGTTTGGAATGGGGGACAATATGCTAAATGTTACGTACTGAGGTAAATTATGTAAATAATTATGTAATTATTTCCATTTTTTTCCACACGACGAAAAAAAATATGTGCATCCATCTGTGGGCACACAACAGAACAAATGGTGCCTGACCATCCATGAGACACTGACGGAGCAGATTGTACACAATCCGTACATCCCTAGGTCCACTGTCAAAGGAGATCTGGAGCCAGCCGCGCAGTGCTGGCTTCAGTTTCTTGAGGGCCCTTGGGCAAGAGACCCTCAGTGGGGCCCCATCCTCAGTGAACCTACCTCCTCATCACCATTATCACCAGGTTCTGCTGCTCCTCATCCATTTTCCTCAGCATTGCTACCACTTGCTTGCATGAGAGGCAGAGCAAGTAGGCAGTAGCACCTCCTCCTCCTCACCATCTCCATGGTCTGGGATAAGAGGCAGGTGAACAAGCAGGTTGCAATGGTGAAGAGGGGGAGAAACTCCAGGGAGTTCTTGTCAATGGGTGCTTGGGTGTGGGCCCTTGGCAGGTGCCCAGCCATGCCTACCCTTTCACCAATCTGCTGGCAAAATCATCCCTGTCTCTTGTTGCTGACCCTGTGATGAAGCACCTCCTTAAATCTGTTCACAGCCTTCATGTATGATGCTGTATTCAGCACAAACCCCTCATCCTTTCCCTCACAGCCCTTCATAGCCATGCCTTACTTCTCCTGACACTCTCATATCTCAACATAACGCTAAGCATGGATGGGCCTTCCCTCCTCCAGCTTCACCGCCCTCCACCATACAAAGGTCTCCTGTGCGATCAGATGAGATGTCTGTGCCCTTCTTTCCCCTTTATTCCAAGAGCTCCTACCCCTATCCCCACACCATCTGTTTGATGCCACCTCTTTTCTTCCTTCAACTGTTCAGAACTATTTTTTAAAAAAACATGAAATCCCAAATAAAGAAAAACACTCTGAATGTGGGGGGAAAGAAATGCCTTTCCTTTTCCAAGTAAACCACAGAGGTCCAGCAGAGTGTGTGTGGTGTGTGTGTGTGTGTGTGTGTGAGTAACTTGTCTGAGGTGGTGTTTCCCCACACTCTGAAGCTACCCTTGAATATAACACTGAAGCAGCAGCTGCTGGTGAAAAGATGTCACTGAATAGAATGGAAAAGAATGTTCACACAAATAGCATGGTCTGAAGGCACGTGAAGCAACCACTGTGTTGAAGCTAAGCAGGTTTGGTTCTGGTCAGTGCTTGGAGGGGAGACTACCTGGAAACCATATGTAGCCACTTTTGAGTTCCACGATGGAAGATAGGTGGGATAGAAATGTAATAATAATTTGTTTAAAAAATCTTTTTCCAGGAAACATTTCGACTAGGGATGTACGGATTGTGTAAAATCCATTCCATCTGTGTTTCGTGGATTTTCAGGCACCTTTCATTCCATCATCGGCCGTCGACAGAATCAGATTTTTTTTTTTTTTAGTTTCTGAATTTGTGCAAATTCACAGGAACGAAATGCACAATTTCCCCCAAATGTGCAAATCCCCCTAAAATGTGCATTTTCATGCTTTAGCCTATGGGGGAAATGACCATTTTCAGCCATTTTTAAAAATGTTTGCATATTTTTCTAAGGCGAAATTTGTGCAAAATTACCGAAGCTTAGAAAAATGGGCTGCAATTCCACAGAATCTGCCCAACAGGGGAGAATCTGGCCTGCTACGAATCTGTCGGTCAGAGTTATAAGAATTATGAGATTCATTATGAACCGGGTGACCGGCCAGATGGGCGATTAAGAAATTTAATAAATAAATAAAATAAATTTGGTCCCATTGCAGATTTCTCTGACATCCCTAGTTTCAACCCCAGTGATTTTTTTCCATCTTAAATTTGAAATCAAAGAATATGTAGAATAATAACAACAATAATAATAACAACAGCAACACCATTAATAAAATAGTAAATAGTTCTGAGCTGCCCAGAGAATTTTGGCTATTGGGTGGTATAGAAATGTAATAAAAATGAAATAAAATAAAAATTTGGGTATACTCTCATCCATGATCAAAACTGCCATCACAGCTGTTTATTTAGGAGCTATGATTTTCAGGGATAATTGGTGGCATTAAGCATCACTCCACTGGCTATCATCATGTACTGGCAATGTTTTCCACTGCTCCTTGCCATCGTTTCTACTGGAGAGGCTTCCCATGACTTCTAGCCAATGTAGCTCTGTGTGTGAAATTGCATTCCATGTCTCAGCAGCTCAGAAGATAAAGCCTGCCCATGTTTGCCAGGGGGCACTGCCTGAAGCCAATGAGTCAAGGCCTTTGGTTTTAATTTCCATTAAATTAGAACCAGCTTTGAAACGTCTTTTGTGTGTTCCATGTCCGTTAGTGTGTGGGCAGGTTGAGTTTCTTTACACCAATCTTGTGGGAATTTAATTGATCAAAAGATTGATTTAGTCTTGCACTTCAATAATAGGATTTGGATGCATACAATTATAACTGCAATGGAGAAGTATTATAACTTTTGGAGAATCTTAATAAGCTGCCACTGTCTCAAAGGAAGGAAGCGTTCAAAATGGGTTTGCTTCTTATCGACTTCGGGGAGTTTGGATAAGACCTAATTTTCAATTAGCCTCCTGCTTCATTCATTTATTTAGGTTTTTAATCCCATAGCCATCAGGGCCAGACTAGTAAATTGCTTGTCCCTCAACCATTAGAATAACTCCACAATTTATATGGCAAATCTGTTTGTTGCATGCACATTGGTATTGCACTGGTGTTTCCCACCAGGAAATTGTGGATGACACATATATGCATATTTAAAAACAAGCTCCCAAGTATTATTCATGTCTAACATAAATGCTTTCATGGTAGCTGTGATGTTCCCACCCGAGGTTCCACCTTTTTCCCCAGCCTCCACATCTGAAACTGAGAAACTAGGGATGTCAGAGAATTCTGCCATGGATCTCAGTGAGGCCGAATGCCAGTACATTCAGCCCGCTGAACTCCGTGGTGGAACGGCCTGCCCCCCCGCCCCCCCACGGATCCTCCCCGGGACGAGACTCACCTGGGGCGGATCTTCCGGGCGGCGGCGGCTACAGTGGCGGCTTTGGTGGCAGTGGCCGGTCTCCTGACCGGCTGCTGCCGCCGCCATTTCCACTCTGGTAAAAAAAAAAAGAAAGAAAGAAAGAAAGAAAGAAAGAAAGAAAGACATGATAGGCTACGTAAAGATTTACGTAGCCCATCATGATTAGGTGTTGTTTTTTTTTTAAAGGTGTGATAGGCTACGTAAATCTTTACATAGCCTATCATGGCTGGCTGGGTTAAAAAACCAAACAAAAACTTGTATGCAAATGGCGGCGGCTATGGCTGCCGCCATTTGCGTTCCTTATTTTTGCCCTCTTAATCTACGTAAATATTTACGTAGACTATGACAGCAAAAATCAAGGGAAACGCAAATAGCGTAGCAGGCACTATTTGCATCCCTTTTTGATTCCCTGTTTTAGCCTACATAAATATTTACGTAGGCTAAAACGGGGAATCAAAAAGGGACGCAAATAGCGCCCGCTACGCTATTTGAATTCCCCTTGATTTTCGCCGTCATAGTCTACGTAAATATTTACGTAGATTAAGAGGGCAAAAATAAGGAACGTAAATGGCGGTGGCCGTAGCCGCCACCATTTGCATACGAGGTGTTTTTTGTTTTTGTTTTACCCAGAGCCCTCTGTGGCCGGAAATCCGGCTGTGGACAGCTCTGGCCTGGCCGAGCCTGGCCGGCTGCTCCGCGGAGCTGCCACGGAGCACAGCCGGCCTCGGAGGATTCCAGGGGGGAGGAACGGAGCGCCTCCATCCCCGGTGAGGATTCCGGGGGGAGGGACGGAACGCCCCCCCCATCAACATAATCTCCAAACAGGTAAGTGACTTTTGTACATCCCTATGAGAAACAGACACCTCAGGAAATGCCTGCTTGTACTTTGGGACAGCTGTACCCACTGTCCCACAAGTTTCAGCACTTTTACCCTCTCTGGGTTCCAGAGAAACTCAGTATGCTCAATTGGCTCTCTTAACTCACTACAGGAGAAAAAACCAGGAAAGATATATAATAAAGGTAGCGTAAAATCAAGCGACACATGGCAATTTTGAAAGTTTAAAACAACAAAGTGAGGACAAGGGAGAGGGCCTTCTCTGTGGTGGCCCCCACTCTGTGGAACTCCCTCCCCAGGGGACTCTGCCATGCCCCCTCTTTAATGAGCTTCCTCCATGCACTGAAAACATGGTTGTTCAGGCAAGCATTTGGGGTGGGTTGGGGTATTCTTAGAAATGTGATGTTTTTAATGTAGTATTTTATTGTTTTAAATTGAACTGTTGTATATCGCCCAGAGTGGCTGGGTAACCAGCCAGATGGGCGATTAATAAATTTAATAAATAAATAAATAAACAAACAAACAAATAAAGATTTATTTGAAACATGAAAAGTTGTAAGCTATTACTATTAACCAATGCTTGGTTCTAACTTCCCCACCTATCTACCCCTCCTAATATCGCACACACAAACCCCACAACCTAGATGTAGCTTCCACGATCTCTAAGGCCCTATCTGACTAACTAATTGTCAGCTCATCCTTTATATAATCTTAGAATCCTCACACACACTCAGGCCCCTCCCACCTTTCACTCCCTCCCTCGCATACTATTAACCCTATCTTGTTGTTGTTGTTCAGTCGTTCAGTCGTGTCCGACTCTTTGTGACCCCATGGACCATAGCACGCCAGGCCTTCCTGTCCTGCGCTCTCTCCCGGAGCGTGCTCAAGTTCATATTCATTGCATCCATGATGCTATCTAGCCATCTCATCCTCTGCCGTCCCCTTCTCCTTTTGCCTTCAGTCTTTCCCAGCATCAGGGTCTTTTCCAGAGAGTTTTCTCTTCGCATTAGGTGGCCAAAATATTGGAACTTCAGCTTCATTATCTGTCCTTCCAATGAGCACTCAGGGTTGATTTCCTTTAGGATGGACTGATTTGACCTCCTTGCAGTCCAGGGGACTCGTAAGAGTCTTCTCCAGCACCACAGTTCGAAAGCATCAATTCTTCGGCGCTCAGCCTTCCTTATAGTCCAGCTCTCACAGCCATACATTACTACTGGGAAAACCATAGCTTTGATTAGACGGACCTTTGTCGGCAAGGTGATGTCTCTGCTTCTTACTGTGCTGACTAGGTTTGCCATAGCTTTCCTCCCAAGGAGCAAGCGTCTTTTAATTTCATGGCTACAGTCACCATCTGCGGTGATCTTGGAGCCCAAGAAAGTAAAATCTGTCACTGCTTCCATTTCTTCCCCTTCTATATGCCAGGAAGTGATAGGGCCACATGCCATGATCTTCGTTTTTTTAATGTTGAGTTTCAAACCAGCTTTTGCACTCTCCTCTTTCACCCTCAACAAGAGGCTCTTGAGATCCTCTTCGCTTTCTGCCATTAGGGTGGTATCGTCTGCATATCGGAGGTTGTTGATAATTCTCCCGGCAATCTTAATTCCGACCTCTGATTCATCCAATCCGGCATTTCTCATGAACCCTATCTTACCTGGACTAAATTTAACAGTATAAAAACATACATAACAAAAGAGGCAGATGTTACAGTAGCTTCCAGGGTATTCCCATACATTATGGGTAGGGAACCCTTGGTCCATGGGCTAGAACTTGCCTGCAGAGTTAGCCCATCCTTGCATCTACACCCCTTCAATGTGTGTGTGCGCGCGCATGCATGCAATAGATAGGGTGGCATTTTTCCTGCACAATAGCAGTTCAGGGTTGGATTCATACCTGGAAAGGCCAATCTCCCCATCACTCAAACTGCCAAGAAGAGGGGAAAGACTGGCACATTCCTCCTTGGGCACCTCCCCGTGGAAATGCAGCTCTTGCGAGCCAAACAGCTGCCCAGCCTTTTTGGTGGCATCCGTCTCTGAGCTGATGCAATATCACAAACTGGCAACCCTGAAGTGAGACCTGAGCTGGGGCTGTTCCTTACAACATCTCCTCGGCTGCCTGCATGCCCAGCCTGGCCTTGGAGTGACACCTGCGCCATGGAGGTCACGTCAGCTCTGGGTACTTCAGGTGCTTCCTGGAGCTGATGGCTTGGCACTGCTGGAGAACCTGCTGCTACTCTCTGCCATCTGCCACTGCCTCTTCCATGGCCTCTTGCTGCCAGCAGCTGTAGGGAGGAGCCTTTTGTCCACCTCTTGGCAAGGCAGAGTGCCATTTTCCAGCTTCTTCTCCCCAGAACTCTGGCTATGTCCTGAGCTCTGCTCCCCCAAAACCTTCATGAAAGAGAGAGAGAGAGAGAGGGAGAAGAAGAAGATGGCAGAAAGAGAGAGAAAGGGGGGTGTCTCTGCCCACTGTCAGCTCTATCTCCACCTACCATCCATTTTATCAAGGCCCATGATCAGCACCGGTTCCAGTCCCCAAATGACTTTTCCCATGGGTCAATGGCCCTCCATAGAAGAAGGTCTCTCCACCTCTGCCATAGTCCTTGCTCTAGAATGAGCTTCCATGCTTAGTTGACCACTTAGGGATGTTATTATATTAAGTGGTCTAGAAGAATCACAAATGGATGGATGGATGGATGGATGGATGGATGGACAGATAGACAGATAGATAGATGCCAGCCTTCCTCAACCTGGTGTCTTCCAGATGTTTTAGTCTACAAAGCCCAGCATTTGTGACATTAGCCATGGTAACTGGGGCTGATAGGAGCTGAAGTCCAATATGTCTAGAGGGCACTAGGTTGGGGAACGCTGATATATGCAATTAATCTTAAACATATCCAAGAGCACGGCTTTTTGCAAAAATCCCCTTCCTTTCCTAGACTCTCCAGAAACAGCATGACTGGGCAAATGTCTCCATTAAGCTCTGAGTTAAGATATATAATTAAGGGAATATAAATATTAAAAAGCAAGGAAGTACAAAACAGAACAATCCTGACCTTCAGTGGCCATTTCCACCATTCCTTTCTCTGGTCAATGAGTCTATAGCATATATTGTCCTGTCTCCAAGCTTCACAACCAGTCAGTTACAAGGTCATCTTCACTTCTTCCCTTCCCTTCTCTTCCCTTTCTCCATCAAGTTACCAAACTCTGGCGAGACCCTTTTGCTTCTCTCATGAGACCTGCAAATCCTCTCCTTAGCATTAGTCACTAAAACCACCACTGATGCCTCTTCAGGAACAGAAGAGTACAAAACGCTACACATAAGCTGGTTATTTTGATGGTGCCTCCTTTCAAGGCAAGAAATATTAAAGGTAGGAAACTCATCTGGGCTTCACTTCCTCTGAAACTTCTGTTCATCTATATGCTAATTCAAGCTGGATGGAAGGCTGGTTCTTCCAGAAGACTGTGCTGCTAATACCTTTTTAACACTTAATTTAATATTGTAATTTAGGGGCAGGCAGTAAAACCCGACACCTTCTGTTATTTTGTAGTCTGTTGATTATTTCCTTCAGTGAGTGTTTGCTTCTCAGCTGAAAGGACAGCAAGGTCTGTCAATCTGTTCTGCTTCACTGTACTTCTTAGCCATGTATGCAAATGCTGCAAGGGCCATAAATGGCATGCTGCAATGTGTGTGCGCGCGCGTGTGTGCACACACATGACATGCCATTCCATGATGGCGATCAGGAGTTCTGCTTTCACAGTAACAACAGCTGCACTTGTATCACCCAAGCAACAACTATTTACCTTGGGGGCCTCGCTCACAAGAATTCACTGAGAGCATTGACTTTAAGACCTTTGTAGGTGCAGAATTAATAGTCACCTCTTGCTGAAGTGAACCCAATTTAATTATCATGTGCAAGCGGGTAGTCTAGAACCTGGGAGCATTTTTCAGCACAGAAAAGCCATTTGCCCATTTAACCTTATCTTGTTTCAAATGCCAATGCCACCTCGTAAATAACACAAAAGAGATGGACTTTTGGAGATGGGTATAGATTCATGGACTCGTAAAAAGGGATGCTTTAGTCACAGGCTACACTTTAAAAAGAGAGATGCTCCTAGCCTCTTTGTTCTTGATTTTGACAGACCCCTTTTCAAATGGAAAGATAACAGCAGATGCACCCAAGCAAGAGATATTGCTGGGGAAATGCTATTGCTCTTTAGTTCTGCTAAGGCTGACCTGGCGGAAACAGCTCTTTCTTTCTCTCTGTCTGTCAGGAAAACCAGAGATGTGACATGATCTTGGCACCGCTGCTGCTGAAAACATCATCCCTTCCTCCAGTTCTCCTTCTCTCCCCATAAGATTTAGCAAGGGAAACATGTTGATGGGTTGTCTTTCTGTTGGACATTTCATCACCCCTGCTCCAAGTTATTGTTAATGTTGGCTAATGTTGGGGCAGGGCGGGGAAACACATGACATCATGCCATTGCATCATCTCTTTCCCACACTAAACATGATGTCTAGAGAAGAGGAACCGGATGCCAGACTGCAGTTTTCAGTGGTAACTCCATGGTTATTGCCATGTCTAGTTCATAGAGACAGACAGAGAGGGAGGATCAAGATTTGTACTACTGTTCACCATAGGAAAATAGGTCAGACTTTTTTTTTAAGAGCCTAATATTGTCTGCATTGACTGGCAGCAACTTTCCAGTGTCTGGGGCAGTGGTCTTTCCCATCACCTATGAGGTTTTTCATTGGGATGTGCCAGGGACTGAATCTGGGAATTTCAGTGTGCCAAGCATATGCTCTATGATCTAGCTATGTATTTCACACACGCCCCCAATCTGGATGAGGAACACAGTGGTGGGAAAAGGGTTAAAGCCCCCTACTTCCCACACTACTGTTGTGATCAGGATCAGGCCCCTGCATTTACTCTACTCTAGAGTAAAGCAGGAAAAAAAAGATGTAGCGGCCAGCTATGTCTTTAAAGCATAGGCAGGGAAACCTCTTTCAGCCCAAGGGACAAAATAAATCTTGGAGAAGCCCTTGGGGGCTGCATTCCAGTGGTGGGTGGGGGTGAAAGCAAAGGGGGCATATCCAAAGGGGTAAGACCAAAGTACAAAATATAAGAGCATATTGTAGCTCTTGCTGCTCATAACTAAGCCTCCTCAGAGCATTTCTACAGCAGGCTTTTATTGCATACTCATGATTGGTCACCCATGGAAGTTTGTGGGTCCTTTACACAATGTCATGAACCTCCAGGGCATCTCCTGCCCTTTCTGACCTTTATCCCACTTTCAAAAAGATTGGGGAGCATGCAGTAATAAATGTAAATCTGCTTTAACGACTGCGTGAAATTGTGCAGTTCCACTACAATCACAGCACCATCTAGTGGCTGTAAAATGAAACATATGGAACTTGCCAAGAAAGACAGCCCCAGCCCCACCTCCCACAAAAAACAGCATGTGTCAACCTGTGTAAGGAGGAGCCAATCTTAATCCCAGAAAGAATCTGGAAGCACAAGCCTGGGTAAGTTACAGGATAAAAAGCCTGGTGTGGAGAAGCCCTTAGGAGAGGTATTCCAACCTTTTAGAATGGGGGAAAACTTCCCCAAAGCTGGGAAATGACTAAACAGTCAGTGGCAGGAGCAAAGAGGACATGGCATTCTGGGAAATTGTGCAGGGCTGGATTTGGACCCTGGTCCTCAGGTTCCCCATCCCTGCTTTAAAGTAATGTCTGCTTTGAGTCCCATATCTCCTGTCTACTCCCACACACAAAAGCTCTTTTTCAAGAGAAGACACACCAGAGCAATGCAACATAAGCCTCTTCAGTAGCAGGGGCAAGTAGAATCGTAGGGTTGGAAGGGGCCTCTAAGACCATCCAGTCCAACCCCCTGCTTAGTGCAGGAATCCAAGTCAGAGCATCCCTGACAGATGGCTGTCCAGCTTCATCTTGAATGCCTCCAGTGTGGGAGAGCCCACTACCTCCCTTGGCTCCTTTTCCTTCCACCAAGCATGAGGACCCAAGTGCTTAGATTCTAATAATCAGAAACTAATTGAATAAAAATCTTAAACCGTGATCCCACAGTGTCAGCCCACAGTGTCAACCAAGTTAAGGAAATGTTGCTTTCTTCTGTCCAGTGGATAATGCAAGACTTAAGTTCAGCAAGGTTAATTCGCATAAGGAAGGCAGTTTGATCTCCTTGCAAGACAGATTCAAATTGTCCACAGCATATGTAAATGTAAATACATAAATATTTCCAAGAACAAAAGGTGTTAATCCTCTTGAAAATTAAGCTTTCATTCTCACTGATTTCTAGCAGTATAAAATCCCTGGTTAAGCATGGATCTTGCAGAAGAATATTATACATTAAATCAAGCTTGAAATCCCCATATGAAGAAAAATTGAAAGGTATAACACATATTAAGTGGTGATGGGCAAAGGAATTTGCAGATATACGTACCTATGATGGTTCCCTACTCATTCAGGTAATTAAACTCAGTTAATGTAAAATAGAGAACAAAATAGCTCTGTGTGTTTTTTCTTGAACTTGGGACTTGATATGTTATGAAAAGTAAAGCAGCCTATTAAAGCCAGTGCCCTGTAACCAGAAAGCCCATATTATGTGAATGGAATATGTTAGGCAATTTAGTCCTTTCATTGGTTAGATGGTCCAAGTTGCAACCCATAGTCCTCACGTTGCCTACTTGTGCAGCATCCCTGGAGCATGTCCAGCAGTGTCCAGATGTTCTGGAAGCCATGGGAACTACATTTCCCATGGTTCCCAGCACTGCCCAGGACCTAAGGGAAGCCCTACTGCAGCAACCAAAGTGAGTCCTCCCATCTCAGTAAAGGAGCATAAGTCAGGCCTCGTTGGCGCCTGGGTGGGAGGTAGGGATGAATGAACTCACCGGGTCCTGTGCTGTGTGCCAGACCCCTGCTTGCTGCCTGCCTCTGCTTGCCATGCAGTCCTTGGGCACACAGTGCATAGCATGTGGCTGCCTGATCCCGCACCAAGCCACCATTTTATGTAAAAATGGTGGCTCAGCCTTTTTTTTTTTGTAAATCACCATTTACAAAATGGCAGCTGTAAAGCAGCCATTTCCATAAGATTACAGGCAAAAATGGACCATTTACTTTACACCTGCAACCTTGCATAAATTATTTATTTATTTATTTATTTATTTATTTATTTATTTATTTATTAAATTTATTAATCACCCATCTGGCTGGTCACCCAGCCACTCCGGGCGATGTACAACAATAAAAACAGTTCGTACAATAAAATTCAACATTAAAAACATAACATTTCTAAAATTACCCTAGCCCACCACAAATGTCTGCCTGAACAACCACGTTTTTAATGTGTGGTGGAAGCTCATTCAAGAGGGGGCATGGCAGAGTTCCCTAGGGAGGGAGTTCCACAGAGTGGGGGCCACCACAGAGAAGGCCCTCTCCCTTGTCCTCACCAGCCTAGCTGTCCTGGCTGATGGGACAGAGAGAAGGCCATCTGAGGCTGATCTTGTTGAGCGGCCTATCTGCTATTGCTGGAGGCGCTCCTTATAGGGTTTTATAACTTCTAGGGTTTTAAAAGTCAAAACCAACACCTTGAAATTGGCCTGGAAAACAAATGATAAATGGACCCTTTATGGCTGCCATTTGTGTAAAACTGGGACATCTGTCTGTCTGTCTGTCTGTCTGTCTATCTATCTATCTATCTATCTATCTAGGCTGAGCCACCGGTGGGAACCGCCTCGCTTGCCCAACTCGGCATATGCTGAGTTGGGGAAGCTCAGTGGTCAGGAGACTGGAGTCCAGAAGGCCAAGTGGCGGGGGGAGTGGGGGAGTCTGCCAGACTCTACCCCCCTCTCAGACTTCCATGACATCCCTAGTGGGAGGATCAGGCCCAATTACCAAGGATCTGATTCTAATGTATATTGGATCCTGGGTCAGATATTTGAAACTCCACTTTACGATTACACCTTATCTCTAAAGCATTCCATCAGAACTCAGGGTCCAACTACAGATGACATTTGATTTTTGTGATTAGAATTCCCAACACTGTTGTTCTGCAGAAAGCCTGGGTTGTATCCAGGATCTGCCTTCCACAAGAGGAAAGGCTTCATTCATGGGAAGTCCTTCTGCCCATTGCTTGGGGATCCTCTCTCCGGTCTCCCCTTACACCACAGGTCACCCCATTTGGCAATTCTCCTCACTCTCTATGTAGCATATTCAGGGGGCTGGAGGGGCTGCCATGAGAAAGAGAGGGCAGGGAAGTCCTATTGGTGCAGTTGATCCAGCATAGGGATGTTGGAGGTATCTAGGGATGTACGAAAGTCACTTACCTGTTCATGAATTATGCTGATGCTGGGGGGGAGGTGCTCCGTCCCTCCCCCCAAAATTCTGGCTGGGGGGGAGGTGCTCCGTCCCCCCCCCAAATCCTGGCCGGCTGGCTCCGCTCTGCAGGGATTCTGTGGAGCCACCGGCTGGCTCCACCAGTGGCTGGACATCCAGCCACTGGCTAGCAGGGACGCAAATGGCGGTGGCCGTAGCCGCCACCGTTTGCGTCCCTGCAGTCAGCCGTGATAGGCTACGTAAATGTTTATGTAGCCTATCATGGCTGATTAAAACAAAAACAAAAAACACACATACACAAATGGCGGTGGCCACAGCCGCCGCCATTTGTGTTCCTTATTTTGGCACATCTTAGTCTACGTAAACATTTATGTAGACTACGGCGAAAATAAGGGGAATGGAAATAGCGTAGATGCTACGCTATTTGTGTCCCCCTTATTTTCGCCGTAGTCTTCATAAATGTTTATGTAGACTAAGACGTGCCAAAATAAGGAACGCAAATGGTGGCGCCCATGGGCGCTGCCATTTGCGTACACATGTTGTTGTTTTTTAATCAGCCGTGATAGGCTACGTAAACATTTACGTAGCCTATCACTTTTTTTGTTTTTTTGTTTTTTAAAATACTTGGAAATAGCGGTGGCGGCAGCTGGTCAGAAGACCGGCCACCGCTGCCGCCGCTGCCGCCACTGCCGCACTGACGCTGGAGCCGCCGCCGGAGCTGCCGCCACCAGGAAGATCTGCCCCAGGTAAGTCCCATCCCGGGGGGGTGGGGGATGGGGGGCCATTCCGCCACTGATTTCGGGGGGCCGAATGTGCTTGCATTCGGCCTCCCCGAGATCCGTGGCGGAACTTTCGTACATTCCTAGAGGTATCCGTTCGGTGGAGTGGAGCTTGCCAAGTGTTCATCAGCTTGCCCCCCAGACTTTGGCTTGTTTCTTCATGAGCCGGCCTGACTTGATCTGCACCGAGCAGGAACAGTTCATGGATTTTCAGGTTTTCTTTTCAATTTGCATAAATAGCCATTTGCACAAATTGCGGCCTCAGTTTGTGCAAATTGCTATTTACACAAATCACCCCTCTCCCCAGTTTACTGGATTCTGCAGGAAAGCTTGTGGCTAGGTTCACAAAAGCAAGTCAAGTCGGGGGGACCACAGAAATTTGGTGAGCCCAAAAAGGACTGGATTTTCTGACAATGGACATCCCTAATCTGGCATAACTGGATCCAACCCTATTTGTGTGAAGGGGGGAAGCTTCAATTGAGGCTGAGGCAGAGTTGCCCATCTCTTTTGGGTGTCTTTTGCTCTGACGTATCAGGGATGAAGCAGTTGTAAAGCATCAAATGGATTGCAGGGATTATTGTCCACCTCCTTGGCTTTGCGTGTTTTGTTTTTCTCTGATCCCCCTTATCGTTTTGATGGAGAAGGCTGTACTTTCTTGGTTGTAATCTTTATGCATACACTTTGGGATAAGCTCCTTTGAATGGAATGGGGTTTACCTCTGTGTATATTCATGGAGGTGGTGGAGTTCATTCTGCACTCCACATTTGAATTAAGCAACAGAGGTGTACAAAATCATGTGACGTGGAGAATGTGGGTAGGGAGACATTTTTTTCTCCCTCTCTCAAAATACTAGAACCTGGGGTCATCCCAGGAAGCTGATTGGTGGGAGATTCAGGACCAATAAAAGGAAGGACTTCTTCACACAGCGCATAGTTAAACTATGGAATTCACTACCACAGAATGTAGTGATGGCCACCAATTTGGATGGCTTTAAAAGGGGGTTAGTCAAATTCCTGGAGGATAAGGCTATCAATGGCTATTGGTACTGGATGGCTGTGTGCTACCTCCAGTACCAGAGGCAGTGTTCCTATGGACACCAGTTGCTGGGGAACATGGGCGGGAGGGTGCTGTTGGGCTCATTTTCTACTTATGAGTTCCTGGTCAACAGCTGGTTGGCCACTGGCACTGTGTGAATGGAATCCTGGACTGGATGGACCCTTGGTCTGATCCAGCAGGGCTCTTCTTATGGTATATTATGCATTCTCATCTCCCTCACTTCCCTGGTAAGACCATTAGGTCCAGAGTCTAAAATTCCCCAAGTGTCCCTTTGTCTATATATGAGAATTATGTTGAAATTCTCCTTATCATGATTTAAAAGAAATGAAAACTGCCTTCCCTTCCATCCTTCCCTTCCATCCTACCTTATACTAAGGCACAGGTTTAGACATAATGGGAAACCATTATGACTATTAGCTATAACCAACCAGGATAAAACCATGGTTTAAGATCTGAGTTTATTATAAGTATCTGTGGTTTGAACAAACCACTGTTTCCCATAATTTTGGAAATAACATAGCCAGGAAACTGTTTTGTTCCAGATTGCAAAATGAAACTTTAAACTTCCTCTCCTCTCATAGGGATGTACGAAAGTGACTTACCTTTCGCAGATTATGTTGATGGTGGGGGGGAGGTGTTCCGTCCCTCCCCCAAGAATCCTGGCTGGGGGGGAGGTGCTCCGTTCCTCCCCCCCCGGAATCCTCGAATGGCCAGCTGTGCTCCGCGGCAGCTCTGCGGAGCAGCCGGCCAGGCCCGGCCCGGCCAGACCAGAGCCGTCCGCAGCCGGATTTCCGGCCGTGGAGGGCTCTGGTTAAAAAACCCCAAAATAACGCGTACGTAAATGGCAGCGGCTATGGCCGCTGCCATTTGCGTTCCTTCTTTTTACCGTCTTAATCTACGTAAATATTTACGTAGACTATGATGGCGAAAATCAAGGGGAATGTAAATAGCGTAGCGGGTGCCATTAGCGTCCCCTTTTGATTCCCCATTTTAGCCTACATAAAGATTTACGTAGGCTAAAACGGTGAATGAAAACAGGACGCAAATAGCGCCCACTACGCTATTTATGTTCCCCTTGATTTTCACCATCATAGTCTACGTAAATATTTACATAGATTAAGATGGCCAAAAAGAAGGAATGCAAATGGCGGCAGCCGTAGCCACCACCATTGGCGTACGCGTTTTTCTTTAAACCCACCCCCAACCATGATAGGCTACGTAAAGATTTATGTAGCCTATCACGTCTTTTTTTGTCTTTTTTTTTAAACCTAGCCATGATAGGCTACGTAAATCTTTACGTAGCCTATCATGTCTTTTTTTTTTCCCCCAAAAGCCTGGAAATGGCGGCGGCGGCAGCTGGTTGAAAGATTGGCGGCCGCCGCCGCGTTCGCCAGAGCCGCTGCCGGAGCCACCGCCTCCCAGAAGATCTGCCCCAGGTAAGTCCCATCCCGGGGGGGAATCTGCGGGGGGGCGGGGGGGGGTGGCAGGCCGTTCCGCCACAGATTTCGGGGGGCTGAATGCACTGGCATTTGGCCTCACCGAGATCCGTGGCAGAATTCTCTGACATCCCTACTCATGAAACAGAAAAGGGAAGGTGAGGGAAACTGTGGAATACAGACTCCTGTTACGTCTGACAGCAATGGATGAATCTGCTATTTTGGTTTCTCTCCTTTTCTCATTTTTGCAATCTTAATTTCAGCTTAACTGGTTTCTACATCAGTTTGATAATTTTTAGTAAAAAAAGTTTCCATGAACATTTTGGTACACAATTTTACCTAATGTACACATTTAAGGTAAAGGTGTCCCCAACCAGTCATGTCTGACTCTAGGGTGTGGTGCTCATCTCCATTTCTAAGCTGAAGAGCCAGCGCTGTCCGAAGACACTTCCATGGTCATGTGGCCGGCATGACTGAACACCGAGGTGCACAGAATGCTGTTACCTTTCCCGCCGAGGCGGTGCCTATTTATCTACTTGCAATTTCTTGCTTTCGAACTGCGATGTTGGCAGGAGCTGGGACTGAAGACGGGAGCTCACTCCGTCACGCGGCACTCGGGTCTCGAACTGGTGTCCTGCCAACCTTCCAGTCTGCAGTTCAGCGTCTTAACCACTAAGCCACTGCGGCCCCAATGTACACATTTACCCTAGAGTATTTTTGTATGTTATTTTGACTAATATGCATTTTTGTGTGCACGTTTTCCTAAATAGACACAGTTACGTATGCATGTCTTATTGTATGCACGTATTGTATGTACGTATCATTGTATGCACGTATTATTGGACGTATGCACGTATGTATGCACGTATTATTGGAGAACTGTGCTATGAAATTTGGAGAAGTGTCAGTTTGGAAGGATGACTGCTTTTTGGTTCATGTATTGATTCAAAAGTATGAAATTAGGTAAGTTCAGATTAAAATGTGAACCAAATCAATTTTTCACCCATCCCTATTGAATTTCAATCATAATTTATGAAATCATAATTTACTCTAAAGTAACTGAACTGAGAGCTGGTGTAGTTTGAGCATCAGAGGTAAGCTCCTTCAAAAAGAATTCATTTGTAAGGCATTAAAAAATAATACAGAGTTAAGGCAGGGGTATAGAATCTCTTTCAGTCTGAGGACTGAATTCAGGTTCAGAGATTTTGGCACCATCTTGAGAATGTGGGAAAAGTGTCAAATATATAATGCTCAAATTTTAATCACAATTTTGTGTGAAGTTGCATGATATATTTCTACTGCTGATGCTACCAGGTTCAGACCCTGTAAGCTACAATGAATAGGAGGCCACCTGGGAACCCAGTGTAAACCTGTGCTTAGGGATGTCAGACAATTCCGCCATGGATCTCAGTGAGGCCGAATGCCAGTGCATTCGCCCCCCCGAACTCCGTGGTGGAACAGCCTGCCCCCCTGCCCCCCCCACGGATCCCCCCCCCCCCGGGACAAGACTGACATGGGGCGGATGTTCCGGGCGGCGGTGGCTCCGGCGGCGGGTCTTCCGAACGGCTGCCGCCACCGCCATTTCCACTCTGGTTAAAAAAGAAAGAAAAAGAAAGACGTGATAGGCTACGTAAATCTTTACGTAGCCTAACATATCATGACTAGGTTTTAAAAAAAAAAACACGACGTGATAGGCTACGTAAATCTTTACGTAGCCTAACATGGCTGGCTGGGTTAAAAAAAACCCAAAAACCGTGTACGCAAATGGCGGCGGCTATGGCCACCGCCATTTGCGTTCCTTATTTTTGCCCTCTTAATCTACGTAAATATTTACGTAGGCTAAAACAGGGAATCAAAAAGGGACGCAAATAGCGCCCGCTACGCTATTTGCGTTCCCCTTGATTTTCGCCGTCATAGTCTACGTAAATATTTACGTAGATTAAGAGGGCAAAAATAAGGAACGCAAGTGGTGACGGCTGTAGCCGCCGCCATGTGCGTATACCCGTTTTGTTTTTTGTTTTACCCAGAGCCCTCCGCGGCTGGAAATCCAGCTGCGGACGGCTCTGGCCTGGCCAGGCCTGGCTGGCTGCTCCGCGGAGCTGCCGCAGAGCATAGCTGGCCTCGGAGGATTCTGGGGGGGAGGAATGGAGCGTCTCCCCCCCGGCGAGGATTCCAGGGGGAGGGACAGAATGCCCCCCCATCAACATAATCCGCGAACAGGTAGGTGACTTTCGTACATCCCTACTGTGCTGACCTCTTCTTTATTTCTTTATTACATTTATATCCTGCCTTTTTTCCTCTTTAAGGAACCCAAGGTGGAGTACATAATCCTCCTTCAATTTTAGTCTCACAACAACAACCCTGTGAGGTAGGTTGGGCTGATATTCTGTGACTGGTCCAAAGTCACCCAGTGAGCTTCTATGGCTGAGTGGGGACTAGAACCTGGATCTCCCGGCTCCCAATCCAGCACTCTAGCCACTACACCACACTGGCTCTTAAATGGAAAGGTAGGGAATAAGTGGAACACTTGTCAGGGGGAGGGAAGAGAATTTGAAGTTTTGCAGGGATGGGCAGAGAGCTGGTAAAGCCCCTTGGTTTCTTAAGGTGCCTATTGATTCCAACAGAGTAGAAGCAGGTCAAAGGTAGACAGACAGACAGATACATACACCTCCCCCCAAATATACAACAATTAATGTATGCAAATCAATATCCCAGTGGTTTATGCCGGCCTTTCCCAACCTGGTGTCCTCCAGCTGTCACAGAATCATAGAATCATAGAACAGTAGGGTTGGAAGGGGCCTGTAAGACTGTCGAGTCCAACCCCCTGCTCAGTGCAGGAATCCAAGTCAAAGCATCCCTGACAAGTGCGGCTGTCCAGCTTCATCTTGAATGCCTCCAGGGTGGGATAGCCCACCACCTCCTAGGGAATGGGTTCCATTGTCACACTGCTTTAATGGTCAGGAAGTTTTTCCTGATGTTCAGCCAGAATCTGGCTTCCTGTAACTTGAGCCCATTATTCTGTGTCTTGCACTCTGGGATGATCGAAAAGACATTCTGGCCTTCCTCTCTGTGAGCCTTTCAAGTACTTGAAGAGCACTATCATATCTCCACTCATTCTTCTCTTCTCAAGGCTAAACATGCCCAGTTCTTTCAGTCTCTCTTCATAGGGCTTTGTTTCCAGTCCCCTGATCATCTTTGTTGCCCTCCTCTGAACCCTCTCCAGTTTGTCTGCATCCTTTTTAAAGTGTGGTGCCCAGAACTGGACACAGTATTCCAGATGAGGCCTAACCAGTGCTGAGTAGAGGGGAACTAGTACTTACCGGGATTTGGAAGTGATGCTTCTATTAATGCAGCCCAAAATTTGCCTTTTTTGCAGCCACATCACATTGTTGGCTCATCTTCAGCTTGTGATTGACAACAATTCCAAGATCTTTCTCGCTTGTAGTGTTGTTGAGCCTCGTATCCTCCATCTTGTAACTGTGCATTTGGTTTCTTTTTCCTAGGTGCAGAACTTGGCATTTATCCCTATTAAATGCCATTCTGTTGTTTTCTGCCCAGTGCTCCAGTCTATCCAGATCACTTTGAATTTTGTTTCTGTCTTCCAAAGTATTAGCTCTCCCACCCAATTTAGTGTCATCTGCAAATTTGATCAACATTCCTGCCCCTCCTCCTCCAAGTCATTAATAAAAATGTTGAAGAGCACTGGGCCCAGGACTGAGCCCTGCGGTACCCCACTCGTTACCTCTCCCCAGTTTGAGAAGGTCCCATTGATAAGCACTCTTTGAGTCCGATTCTGTAGCCAACTGTGGATCCACCAGATCGTTGTTTCATCTAGCCCACTTTGAGCTAGTTTGCTCATCAGGATATCATGGGGCACCTTGTCGAAAGCTTTGCTGAAGTTGTGGTCTATGATGTCCACAGCATTCCTACAGTCTACAAGGGAGGTTACTTGATCAAAAAATGAGATCAGATTTGTCTGGCAGGACTCGTTTTTGACAAATCCATGTTGGTTTCGAGTAATCACGGTATTGTTGTCAAGGTGCTTCCAGATGGATTGCTGGATAATCTGCTCCAGAATTCTCCCAGGGATTGATGTCAGACTGACTGGTCTGTAGTTCCCAGGTTCCTCCTTTTTACCCTTTTTGAAGATAGGGACAACATTAGCCCTCCTCCAGTCATCTGGCACTTCCCCCGTCCTCCATGATTTCTCAAAGAGAATAGACAGCGGTTCTGAGAGTTCTTCTGCCAGTTCCTTTATGACTCTAGGATGCAGTTCATCTGGCCCTGGAGATTTGAACTTATTCAGAGTAATTAGGTGTTCCTTGACCATATGCCTATCGATCTCAAGCTACAATCCTGCCCCTTCAGCCTGTACTTCGCCTTTGCCAGGAGGGTCATAGACCCTCTTTTGGGAGAAGACTGAGCCAAAGTAGGAATTGAGAACCTCTGCCTTTTCTTTGTCATCTGTTATCATTTTGCCACCCTTATTTAATTGCGGAACCACCATTTCTTTCCTCTGCCTTTTACTATGCACGTAGCTGAAGAAAGCCTTTTTGTTGTTTTTAGCATCCCTCGCTAACCTCAGCTCGTTCTCTGCTTTAGCCTTCCTAACACCATCCCTGCAATTCTGTGCTACCTGCCTGTACTCTTCCTTTATTACTTGGCCTTCTTTCCATTTCCTATATGTGTCCTTTTTTGTTTTCAGGTCATCCCTAAGCTTTTTGTGAAGCCACATTGGCTTCTTCTCTTGTCTTCCACCTTTTCTTCTTGTTGGAATTGTTTGTGATTGTGCCTTGAGAATTTCCTTTTTTAAAAGCTCCCACCCATGTTGGACTCCTCTTCTCATTAGCATCACTTGCCATGGGACCTTCCTTATTGTTCTGAGTTTATGAAAATCAGCTTTCCTAAAATCCAGGGTACGCATTTGACTACACTCGGCTTTTGCTTCCCTTAGAACCAAGAACTCAAGTACAACATGGTCGCTTTCCCCCAGAGTTCCTATAACTGCTACTTGATCCACTATGTCATTGTTGGTTAGGATCAAGTCAAGGATAGCCGATCCTCCAGTTCCTTCCTCTACTTTCTGTAGGAGGAAGTGATCCGCCACACAAGTCAGGAATTTCCTGGAGGGGCCATGTTTTGCAGAATTTGTCTCCCAACAAATATCGGGGAAATTGAAGTCCCCCATTACTACTACATCATGCTTCCTTAAAATATTGGCTATTTGCTTTTCAAAAGTTTCATCCTTGTCTTCTCCTTGATTGGGTGGCCAGTAGTAGACTCAGACCACCAGGTTCCTTTTATTCTTTGCTCCATTTATTTTGATCCAGATGCTCTCGATGGGGCTACCAAGCTCATCCTCCATATTTCTGTGCAGAGATATGCATTTTTCACATACAGTGCAACCTCACCTCCCTTTCTGTTCCTTCTGTTCTTTTTGAGCAAGTTATATCCTTCAATTGCTGTATTCCAGTCATGAGAGTCATCCCACCAAGTCTCAGTTATACCTACCACATCATAATTTCCCTCCTGTATTAAGAGTTCACCCCTTCATGGATCACTGCCTTGTTGTGGCGAAGGGCCTTGCATAACTCAGTGAAGCCATAAGCTATACCATTCAGGGCCAAGATGGACAGGTCATGGCAGAGATTTCTGACAAAATGTGGTCCATTGGAGAAGGAAATGGCAACCCACTCCAGTATTCTTGCCAAGAAAACCCCATGGGACATATCACAAGGCTAAAAGAGATGACGCCGGAAGATGAGCCCCTCAGGTCGGAAGGTGTCCAATATACTACTGGGGAAGAGCAGAGGGTATTTCCAAGTAGCGCCAGAAAGAGTGAAGTGGCTGGGCCAAAGCCGAAAGGACACTCAGCTGTGGATGTGTCTGGTGGTGAAAAGCAAGTCCAATGCTGTAAAGAACAATATTGTTTAGGAACCTGGAATGTCAGATCAATGAATCAAGGTAAGCTGGAGGTGGTCAAACATGAGATGGCAAGATTGAACATCGACATCTTGGGATTCAGCAAAGTAAAATGGACAGGCATGGGTGAATTTAATTCAGGTGACCATCATATCTACTACTGTGGGCAAGAATCCCTTAGAAGAAATGGAGTAGCACTCATAGTCAACAAAGGGTGGGAAAAGCAGTACTGGGGTACAATCTCAAAAACGATAGAATGATCTCAGTACAAATCCAAGGCAAACCATTCAACATCACAGTAATTCAAGTCTATGCCCCAACCACTGATGCCGAAGAAGCTGAGGTTGATCGGTTCTATGAAGACCTACAACACCTTCTGGAACTAACACCAAAAAAAAGATGTCCTCTTCATCATAGAGGATTGGAATGGTAAAGTAGGAAGTCAAGAAATCACCGGGATAACAGGCAGGCATGGCCTTGGTGTACAAAATGAAGCAGGACAAAAGCTAATAGAGTTTTGCCAAGAGAACACGCTGATCATAGCAAACACTCTTTTCCAACAGCACAAGAGATGACTCTACACATGGACATCACCAGATGGTCAATATCAAAATCAGATTGATTATGTCGTTTGCAGCCAAAGATGGAGAAGCTCTATACAGGCAGTAAAAACAAGACCTGGAGCTGATTGTGGCTCAGATCATGAGCTTCTTGTTGCAAAATTTCGGCTTAAATTGAAGAACGTAGGGAAAACCACTAAACCATTCAGGTATGATCTAAATCATATCCCTTATGAATATACAGTGGAGGTGAGGAATAGATTTAAGGGATTAGACCTGATAGACAGAGTGCCTGAGGAACTATGGACGGAGGTCCGTAACATTGTTCAGGAGGCAGCAACGAAATCCATACCAAGGAAAAAGAAATGCAAGAAAGCCAAGTGGCTGTGTGATGAGGTTTACAAGTAGCTGACGAAAGAAGGGAAGCGAAAAGCAAGGGAGAAAGGGGAAGATATATCCAACTGAATGCAGAGTTCCAGAGAATAGCAAGGAGAGACAAGAAGGCCTTCTTAAATGAACAATGCAAAGAAATCGAGGAAAACAACAGAATGGGAAAGACTAGAGATCTCTTCAAGAAAATTGGAGATCTCAAGGGAACATTTTGTGCAAAGATGGGCATGATAAAGGACAAAGAAGGCAGGGACCTAACAAAAGCAGATGTTCTGAGGAGGATTCTGCGGACCGGATTTATCAGAATTCAATCCCATTTAAAATTCATGTGGAATTCTCTGACATCCCTAAAATACAGATTTCTAAGAACTATACATTTTTTGTTGTTGTTCAGTCGTTCAGTCGTGTCCGACTCTTCGTGACCCCATGGACCATAGCACGCCAGGCCTTCCTGTCCTGCGCTCTCTCCCGGAGCGTGCTCAAGTTCATATTCATTGCATCCGTGATGCTATCTAGCCATCTCATCCTCTGCCGTCCCCTTCTCCTTTGGCCTTCAGTCTTTCCCAGCATCAGGGTCTTTTCCAGGGAGTTTTCTCTTCGCATTAGGTGGCCAAAATATTGGAGCTTCAGCTTCATTATCTGTCCTTCCAATGAGCACTCAGGGTTGATTTCCTTTAGGATGGACTGATTTGACCTCCTTGCAGTCCAGGGGACTCGTAAGAGTCTTCTCCAGCACCACAGTTCGAAAGCATCAATCCTTCGGCGCTCAGCCTTCCTTATAGTCCAGCTCTCACAGCCATACATTACTACTGGGAAAACCATAGCTTTGATTAGACGGACCTTTGTCGGCAAGGTGATGTCTCTGCTTCTTACTATGCTGTCTAGGTTGGCCATAGCTTTCCTCCCAAGGAGCAAGCGTCTTTTAATTTCATGGCTACAGTCACCGTCTGCGGTGATCTTGGAGCCCAAGAAAGTAAAATCTGTCACTGCTTCCATTTCTTCCCCTTCTAAATGCCAGGAAGTGATGGGGCCAGATGCCATGATCTTCGTTTTTTTAATGCTGAGTTTCAAACCAGCTTTTGCACTCTCCTCTTTCACCCTCAACAAGAGGCTCTTGAGATCCTCTTCGCTTTCTGCCATTAGGGTGGTATCATCTGCATATCGGAGGTTGTTGATAATTCTCCCAGCAATCTTAATTCCGACCTCTGATTCATCCAACCCAGCATTTCTCATGATGTACTCTGCATATAAGTTAAATAAGCAGGGTGACAATATGCAGCCTTGTCGTACTCCTTTCCCAATTTTGAACCAATCGGTTGTTCCATGTCTGGTTCTTACTGTTGCTATACATAACTATATATAAACCTTAACAAAAGCAGACTAAATATCCATATAAGCATCCATTTGCAAGTGGATATACACCACCTGTTCAAATGCTGAAAGCGTTGTAAGGTCTTCGATCCATGGGATTATAGGAGGGGAACACTTACCTTTCCAATGCTGTAATATCAGTCTTTTAGCTGTCAGAAGGGCAACGGGAATCCATTTTCTCTGACCACATGTTAACTTACAGGAATCAGGTAGATAATTTAATAGAGCATGTACATCAATAAATATTAAGAAGTGTTCCAATACAAAATGTATCCATATAATGGCCTCCTACCAAAAATGTGCGACTAGTGGGCATTGCCAAATTGTATGTTTAAAAGAAGCATTGGTTGTGTTACACCTCCAACAAGGACTTAAACAAACCCTTATTAAAGAGATGTAGTGGCATCCAATAGATGTGCAGATCGGAACTTGTCCAACAGCTTTTGCACTTCCTGAATGTTCCAAGGTGGTTCTTGGCTCAAACATGTATCACAATGCATTTGAAAATGCATATTTGCTCAGAAATGTGTATATTTAAAATAAAAATAAAATACATTTAAAAATACTATTTAGATGTGCATTTTCATGCAGATTTTTTGAAACTGTTGATTAATGCAGGAAAGAATGGGTTTATGAGTGAACAGATGTGAAACTGACATTGACCAGAAACAGACTGAATCATCATCCCCCAAAGATATCCAAAGTCACTGTAGCCAATCTAATGTAGGAGGGAAAAATACTTCCCAATCCAAGTATAGTAGTCAATCAGAATTTGAAATTAAGGGAAACCATCTACCAAACAATCCTGTGCAATTCTGTCAAGATTCAAGAAACATGTAAAAGAATGTCATTGTGCTTTGGAGGGAAATGCAACAGATTGATCCCAATTCACCCATTAAACTGATAGCTAACTAGTTTTGTTGTTGCTGTTGTTTACCCAAATCTTCTGCATCCAGACCAGCACCATATCTATTGGGAGCATGTCGTGTCTCATGGAAGCTAAGCAACCATGGTATGAGCCATAATGTCATTACTGTGGTGTTTACAGTCTCAAATACTAGTTCAGTATTTTTAGTGGCTGACTGATCTGCTACTTAAAATTGGTGTGGAGGATCTCTTGTTTGCTTTACAACAACCCAGGTAGGAGTTTATAAAGAGGATCAATAAGGGAAATTATTCCCCAATGGGTGACTCTTGTGAGCTTCCAATATTAAAAGATGGAATAAGCCTCCTGGAAGAGCTGACATGACTATCAATTAGGAGCTCAGGGTGAACTATGAAAAAGAGTTAATGGGCTGATGGGAAAAGTCAACTTTCTCTCCCACCTGCCAATCTACTGGGAAGAACTCTACAGACTAACCAAAATCCATTCAATTTTATTTGAGGAACATGTCCAGCATTAACAAGCACCCAATATTAGATTATTGGTAAGAGCTAGGTAATAACAGTGACCATTCTTGCAAAATATAGCACCAAGGGAAAAAAAAAAAAACATAAATACAGAGGAAGATCAAACCAGATGGGAAACTGGGGGATTCAGTTAGGTAGATACATTACTGACAAAACCAATAAAATTGCTAAATCATGAATATTAACTGAGAGCTGTGACTTATTCTGCCTGTACCCCCCATATCCTGACCCGGAATCAGGGATAGGCAACTTCCAGGACTCTGGAAACCAACTACAGACACACACACACACACACACACCACCACCACCACCACCACCCCCAACAAGGACAATCCAGCCCCTTTTTGGTGCCATGTTGCCAAATTTCAATGGCAAATTTTGGCAACAGCAGTGGGGGCCACAAAAAAGGCCAGGAGGGGCTGCATGAGGCCTGTGGGTTGTGTGCAATGAATTGCATCATAACAGAAGCAAAATAATGTAACATATGGTGAAAAGCCCATTGATTGATTGGCTATTATTCACTCAGTGATGTTCCAGAATTCTCTCCTACATTGTTTTGACTAGAGCTGTGCATAGGGATGTATGAAAGTGACTTACCTTTCCGCAGATTATGCTGATGCTGGAGGGGAGGCATTCCGTCCCTCCCCCCCGGAATCCTGGCCAGCCAGCTCTGCTCTGCAGGGATTTTGCGGAGCCGCCGGCCAGCTCCGCCAGCAGCCGGATATCCGGCTGCTGGCTAGCAGGGATGCAAAAGGCGGCGGACATAGCCGCCGCCGTTTGCGTCCCTGCAATCAGCCATGATAGGCTACGTAAATGTTTACATAGCTCATCACGGCTGATTTAAAAGAAAAAAATTGCGCGTATGCAAATGGCGGCGCCTATGGGCGCCGCCATTTGCGTTCCTTATTTTCACCGTCTTAGTCTACATAAATGTTTACGTAGACTAAGACGTGCCAAAATAAGGAACGTTTGCATCCCTGCTAGCCAGCGGCCGGATGTCTGGCTGCTGGCGGAGCCGGTCGGCGGCTCTGCAGAATCACTGTGGAGCACAGCCGGTCGGCCAGGATTCTGGGGGGGAGGTATGGAGTGCCTCCCCCCCCGGTGAGGGTTCCAGGGGGAGGGACAGAACGCCTCCCCCCCAACCATAAACATAATCCACGAAAGGTAAGTGCCTTTCGTACATCCCTAGTGGCTACGGCCGCCGCCATTTGCGTTCCTTATTTTTGCCTGTCTTAGACTACGTAAATATTTACGTAGACTAAGATGGTGAAAATACAGGGGAATGCAAATAGCGCCTGCTATGCTATTTGAGTTCCCCCTTATTTTTGCCGTCTTAGTCTACATAAATATTTATGTAGACTAATACGGCCAAAAATAAGGAACGCAAATGGCGGCAGCTGTAGCCACCGCCATTTGCGTATGCGTTTTGGGTTTTTTTTAAACCCAGATGTGATAGGCTACGTAGGTCTTTACATAGCCTATCATGGCTGAACACAGGGACGCAAATGGTGGCGGCTACGGCCGCCGCCATTTGCATCCCTGCTAGCCAGCGGCTGGATGTCCAGCTGCTGGCAGAGCTGGCCGGCGGCTCTGCGGAATCCCCACAGAGAGGAGCGGAGCTGGCCAGCCAGGATTCCAGGGGGAGGTGCAGAGCGCCTCCCCCCAGGGCAAGGATTCTAGGGGGAGGGATGGAGTGCCTCACCCCCCCCAGCAGAACCCAGCGGAGACAGGTAAGTGGGGTTTCATATACCCCTACTTTCTGGCAGCCTGTAGTTTCCTGCACTTCAGTTAAAGCCCAGAGGAAGACACCATGAGGTAATTTCTCCCATAGGGCTTTTTCAGATCAGGGAACACAGGGACCTGGGAAGTTGCAGAACAATGGAGAGATCTGCAGTAGAAAGAAGAAGAAGGATAAGGAGAAACACACACAGCGCCTTGGCCACTTAGAAGTAATAAACCTCAAAAACACCACCAAAATGAATCCAAAATGGGTTATAAAATGCCCTGAGAATGAGGTTGAAAAATGAAAGCCTTTTTAAGAAAGGAAGAAGAAAGGAGGGGACAAAACTTTCAGGAAATTAGAGGACAGGTTTTGGCATAGCACTAGCTCCACCTCTTCCCTGGAGCTGGATAGAATCATAGAATAGTAGAGTTGGAAGGGGCCTACAAGAACATCGAGTCCAACTCCCTGCTCAATGCAGGAACCCAAGTCCAAGCATCCCTGACAGATGGTTGTCCAGCCTCTCCTTGAATGCCTCCAGTGTGGGAGAGCCCACCTCCTCCCTTGGTAATTGGTTCCATTGTTGTATTGTTCTAACAGTCAGGAAGTTTTTCCTGATGTTCAGCCAGAATCTGGCTTCCTGTAACTTGAGCCCATTATTCCATGTCCTGCACTTGGTTTTCTGAAGTCAAGCTTGTTCTGTCTCATTTCTGCATGTGCTTGATCCTTAAAAAACTAACATCTACATACAAGATGGTTCAAATTTTGTAATGTATGCTCTAATGTATTCATGTATGTATTTTTATGCACATTTTTAAAGATACACATTTTGGACACATCCACCCATTGACCAAACCATCTTTGTGCACATTTTGGAGATGAATGCAGTTTTGTTTGCATATTTTTTTCGAATGTGCACATTATTGTGTTTTTGCAGAATTAGGGGTGGACGAAACTCACTTACCTGTCCTGGAAGTTTTTCGTGGTGGGGGGAGGCGCTTCGCTGCTCCCCCCGCGAAGTTCAGGACGGGGGAGGAGGCTTCCCGCCTCGCCCGGCCAAAATTCAGGCCGGAGGGGAGGCTTCCCGCCTCGCCCGGCCGAAATTCAGGCCGGGGAGGAGGCGCCTCGCCCGGCCGCGAACTCAAAAGTTTTTTTTAAAAAAAATAAACACCCCCATGATAGGCTATGTGACGATTAACGTAGCCTATCACGGCTAGATCTGAAAAGTCAGCCGTGATAGGCTACGTTAATCGTCACGTAGCCTATCACGGGTGACTTAAAAAAAAAAAAAGCGCATACGCAAATGGCGGCCCCCATAGGGAGCCGCCATTCCCGTTCCTTATTTGGTCACTGTAGTCTACGTAAAGATTTATGTAGACTACGGCGAAAATAAGGGCAACGCAAATAGCGTTTTTGTTTTTTTTCTTTGATTGGAATGGTGGCGGCGGTAGCCGGTCGAAAGACCGGCTGCCGCTCCCGCCCCGGACGAACACCCGCCGAACCGCCGGCCGGACCCGCCGCTGGGAGGGACATTCGGCAAAGGTAAGTCCCGTCCCGGGGGGGTGCCGGGGGCGGGGGGGTGCGGAGAATTTCTCCCCGAAACTTGTTCGGGGGGCCGAACATGTTGGCGCTCGGCCCCCTGAAATTTCAGGGAGACATTCTCCGCCATCCCTATGCAGAATGCATCATAAGCTCAGAAATGTATGGATTTCTGAGTTCGGTTTGTGGCTGGAAATTCATACATTCTCAGGTTATCTGCATTTAGGTCCTGGAGGTGAGAACTGGGTTGATCTTTTTTAAAAACCTGAACAGAACAATTCTTTTCACACATCCCTAGCAGCATTTAGCTTCCCGAGACTTTCATTGTCTAAAAAGGTAGAAGTAGTGGGCTATGTAATCCAGGCCTGGTGCAATCTCAGAAGTCAGAGAGACAGGCAGGATCCAAGGGAAAGGGTTGAAAGTGCTAGGCAAGCTGACTTCAGTCAGTAGGGATGTACGAAAGGGACTTACCTTGTCCCGCAGCTTTTTTCGCAGTGGGGGGGAGGTGCTTCGCTTCTCCCCCCGAAGTTCATGAGAGGGGGGGAGGCTTCCCGCCTTGCCTGGCCGAAATTCAGGCCGGGCGGGAGGCGCCCCATCCCTTGCCGGCGAAAGTCAGGCCGGGTAGAAGCGCCCCATCTACCCGGCCGTGGAAAAAAAAAAACACCCCCGTGATAGGCTACGTAACGATTAACGTAGCCTATCACGGCTAGATTTGCAAAGTCAGCCATGATAGGCTACGTTAATCGTCACGTAGCCTATCACGGGTGACTTTGAAAAAAAAAAAGCATGTACGCAAATGGCGGCCCCCATAGGGAGCCGCCATTTGCGTTCCTTATTTGGTACAGGGACTTATTTGGTCCCTGTAGTCTACGTAAAGATTTACGTAGACTATGGCGAAAATAAGGGCAATGCTTATTTCACCGCCGATTTCGGGGGGCTGAATGCGTTGGCACTCGGCCCCCTGAAGTTTCGGGGAGAAATTCTCCCCCATCCCTACTTCAGTGCACCCTGCTAGCACAATTGTCCCTCTGCCAGTGCCCAATGCCCATCACGTCTAGGCTGCTCATCCATGGTCACGATTTCCAAGGTGAAAAAAAACAACAACAACAAACGTGATAGGCTACGTAAAGACTTACGTAGCCTATCATGGCTAGATTTTCAAAAAACACCATTTGCGTTCCTTAATTGGGCACGTGTAGTCTATGTAAACATTTGCGTTGCCCTTATTTTCGCCGTAGTCTATGTAAATGTTTACGTAGACTACACGTGCCCAAATAAGGACCGCAAATGGCGGCGCCCATGGGCGCCGCCATTTGAGTATGTGCTTCCCCCCCCAAAGTCAGCCGTGATAGGCTACGTAAGGATTTACGTAGCCTATCGCGGCTGACTGCAGGGACGCAAATGGCGGTGGCTACGGCCGCCGCCATTTGCGTCCCAGCAGGAGACGGGATTCGCGGCTGGAGGGACGGGGCACCTCCGCCCTGGCCAGAATTTTGGCCGGAGGGACAGGGCGCCTCCCACCCCGCCCAGAATTTTGGGGGGAGGGACAGAGCACCTCTCCCCCACTGCGAAGCAAGCTGTGGGACCAGGTAAGGGACTTTCGTCCATCCCTAGCTGACAGTCCACAAAATGCAGACAGAATGGATTTTACAAAATCTGTTCATCCTTACCTGGAACTGATGAAGTTTTTTCATAACTGGCTTCCTGTGTTTCCTTGTTCCTGCTCCAGCAAACATGCCAGCAGCCACATGCTGAATAAGTTGTAGTTTCCAAGGAATCTTCAAAGGCAGTCCCACGCAGAACACATTACAATGGAGAAATAAGCAGTCATTCGAGCTCCTTTTCAGTTATCATATAGGGATGCAAACAAGAGGCAGAATAAAAAGGATCAAAGTGGCTTCCCTTTTGAGCCTATACACACACCCACAAACACACACACACACACACACGGAGATTCATAACGAAGAAAGTTAAAAATGGGAAAGGCAAAGCTTATCTCCAGCTGGGAAGAGGTGACTTACCAAAGCTTGTGTGCATATCAGTAGTAGCAGAGAATATTTAAGCAATGTCTTTATCAAAGCACCTTTGAATATAACCTGCAATTTGCCTTCGAATGGATGAGATGCTTTTAATCAGTCAGGGGAACAAGTTGCTTGTCTTACCTGAGAATTCACCACAAAGCCCAAGAGAACACTGCTTATAGCTCCTAACTGAGTACATCTGATTTAGGATGTCCTTGGCAGAAATTGACAGTGCAAGTTATTTTTTAAGCCTCTAGGAACTTACACAAACTAAGGAGTACTTCCACAGGCTACAGAGTAAAACAAAGGGAAGTTAGAGCACAGAATTTCCTTCGAGTCTATTTCTTTAAGGGAGAGAGCTGACTTTCCACTGGAGAAGTCATAAAACCAGGTGATTAGATAGTTCTCCCTCCCTCCCTTCTCCTCTCTTTCCCTCTCATCTAGCTCTTTCTTTCTTTCTTTCTTCCTTCAGAATTCAGGTGTTGAGATATAACTTGGTATGTGTGTGTGTGTGTGTCTGTTCTCAACTCATTACCCATCCTTCCATGAACATTTTTTTCCCCAGATGAAACAACAGAAGTCATCTTCGTAAGGCCAGTGCCTCTATCTATCAATTCTCTCTCTCTCTCTCTCTCTCATCTATCTGTATGTTTATCTATCTATCTATCATCATCATTATCATCATCATCATCTATCTCTATCTGTCATCTCTATCATCTATCTATCTATCTATCTATCTATCTATCTATGGCCGCCTTGAGTCCCAGTATTGGGAAAAAGGTGGGATATTAATATTAATAATAATAATAATAATAATAATAATAATATCATCATCAACAACAACAACAACATCTAACATCTGTCTCAAATAATTTCTAGGCTGCCTTTAAAGAACCCTGATGGAATCTTCTCAAGGCAGTATACAGGATTTAAACAAACAAACTAACAAAAAACACTCAAGGTGGATACAATAAGAATCAATAAAATCATATTCAATAGCAATCCATAAAAACAGAGATTACCAATTAAAATCAATAAAAACAAAACTTACCAATAGAAACCAACAGCTCAGAATTATGGGAAGGCCAGAACAACAACAACAACAACAACAACAAATGCAATGGCAATGAACAAGTGGGTCTCCAGAACTTGTTCCTATGCTCCGAGCTCGGCTCCCAGAGAAGCAACCCCCCCATGCCTCCTCGTAGGCAGCACAGATTGGCCCCACACTCAGCACTCGTAAGAGCAGTGCGGACCAGTGAAAACAGGGCATTCCCGGGGACAGACCAGGCCAGAGAAGTTGGAAATCTGGTACGACACATCCTATGTGCCACGCCATCCAACCGCCGCTTCCCGTGCTCTGAGGTCCTGCGGCTAGACAGCCCAAATTGGCTGTCTAGCCACGAAAGCAGGGCTGGGGGAGTGAGGAGAAGATCTGCTCCTCACCACTCCTCCTGCCCTGCACTGGATAGGTGGTGGCCCACGGGGTCAGAGGCGACTGTCGATCTTGATAGGATTGCTCCCTCGAAGAACATAAAAAGAGCCTAGCTGAATGAGACCAAAGGTTAATCTCACCCAGCATTAGGGATGTACAAATCCCTTACCTTGCTCCGCAAATGGTGTCCCTGCGTTAGCCGTGATAGGCTACATAAGTATTTATGTAGCCTATCATGGCTTGAAGAGGAGGAAGTGAATGGCAGCCTCAGGACGGCCGCCATTTGCAAAGCAGCGCGGATGGGAGCAGGTAAGTGCTCCATTTCACGCGCCTTTTGTGGGGTGGGGGTGGCAGGGACTTTGTCCCACGTGCCTTTGGGGGGGTGGGGGCTTTGTTCTGTGATGGATTTCGGGGGGCCGAAAGCACTGGCATTTGGCCTCACCAAGATCCGTCGCAGAATTCTCTGACATCCCTACCCAGCATTGCTTTCCCCCCAGTGTTCAACTTGCTTTCAGGAAGCCCATATGAAGGACAATAAGGAACTAGGGATGTCAGGGACTTCCGCCACAGATCTCGGGAAGGCCGAATGCCAGTGCATTCGGCCCCCTGAAATCCGTGGTGGAATGAAGCCCCCCGCCCCTCCACCCTGCAAAATGGGCCAGGAATGGAGCACCTACCTGCTGCCGTCCGCGCTGCATTGCAAATGGTGGCCGCGTCTGCAGCTGCCATTCACTCCTTCCATATAGCTGTGATAGGCTACATAAATACTTACGTAGCCTATCATGGCTAATGCAGGGACGGATGTCCAGCTGCAGGCGGCCCCAGCCGGTGGCTCTGCGGAATCTCCATGGAGCGGAGCCAGCCAGAGTGAATTTCGGGGGGAGAGATGGAGCGCCTCCCCCTCATCTCGAATGTCACCCTTCGAAAAGGTAAGTGACTTTCGTACATCCCTATATGGAACCAGCCCTCTTCTGTAGGGTTGGGTGAGAATTCCGTTTGGATCAGTTTTTTAGAACTTAGCAAAAACTGCACATTTCTTCATAAACGGGACAGAAAGAACAGGAGTTGTTGTTGTTGTTGTGGTGGTGGTTGTTGTTTAAATGAATGTGGGAGAAAGCAAAACTGACTAGGGATGGCGGAGAATTTCTCCCCGAAACTTCGGGGGGCCGAGCGCCAACGTGTTCGGCCCCCCGAACAAGTTTCGGGGAGAAATCCTCCGCACCCCCCTGTCCCCGCACCCCCCCCGGGACGGGACTTACCTTTGCCGAATGTCCCTCCCGGCGGCGGGTACGGCCGGCGGTTCGGCGGCTGTTCGTGCAGGGCGGGAGCGGCAGCCGGTCTTTCGACTGGCTGCCGCCGCCACCGCCATTCCAAGAAAAGAAAAAAAAAACGCCCCCGTGATAGGCTACGTGACGATTAACGTAGCCTATCACGGCTAGATTTGCAGTCAGCCGTGATAGGCTACGTCAATCGTCACGTAGCCTATCACGGGTGACTTAAAAAAAAAAAAAAAGCGTGTACGGATAATGGCGGCCCCCATAGGGAGCCACCATTCCCGTTCCTTATTTGGTCGCTGTAGTCTATGTAAATATTTACGTAGACTACAGCGACCAAATAAGGAACGCGAATGGCGGCTCCCTATGGGGGCCGCCATTAGCGTACGCGCTTTTTTTTTTTTAAAGTCACCCGTGATAGGCTACGTGACGATTAACGTAGCCTATCATCGCTGACTTTGCAGATCTAGCCGTGATAGGCTACGTTAATCGTCACGTAGCCTATCACGGGGGCGTTTGTTTTTTGTTTTTTAAACTTTCGAGTTCGCGGCTGGGCGAGGCAGGAAGCTTCCTCCCCGGCCTGAATTTCGGCTGGGGCGAGGCAGGAAGCCTCCCCCCTGGCCTGAATTTTGGCCGGGGCGAGGCGGGAAGCCTCCCCCCCGGCCTGAACTTCACGGGGGGAGCAGCGAAGCGCCTCCCCCCCACCACGAACAAGGTTCAGCGAAAGGTAAGGGACTTTTGTCCACCCCTAAAACTGACAGATTTGTCCAGCCAGTCAGAGGGCTTTGAGTGGTGACCTCTTAAACATCTGAGTTTGAATTTCCTGTGACTTCAACCGTGTTTGTGCAGATGAATGAGGGTTGCCCCCTCTTTTTTTCTGGTACTAGGCATTTTATCTCTAACAATTATATGGCAGGCAGGTTCCATTAGGGATGTACAAAACTCACTTACCTTTTCGTGGAATCTTTCGTGGTGGGGGGGAGGTACTCCGTCCCTCCCCCAGGAATCCTTGACAGGGGGGAGGCGATCCGGTCCTCCCCCCAGAATCCTCGATGGCTGGCGGTTCCGGTAGCAGTGGCTACGGTGGCAGCAGCAGCGGCTGGTCTCCTGGCTGGGCGCAGCCGGGCTGCTGCCACCGCCATTGCCATCCTGGCTTGCAGCTGTGATATGGTACGTAAGAATTTTCATACGTAAGATAAAATGGCAAAAAAAAGGGGAATGCAAATAGCGTAGTGGGAGCTATTTGCGTTCCCCTTTTTTCACTGTTTTATCTTATCTAAATATTTACATAAGATAAATCGACAAAAAATAGGGCACGCAAATGGCAGCTGCCGTAGCCACTGCCAGTTGCATACGCTGGTTTGTTGTTGTTGTTTTTAACCCAGCCGTAATAGGCTACATAAATTCTTACATACCCTATCACGGCTGCAAGCCAGGACAGCAATGGCGGAGGCAGCAGCCCAGCCATGGCCGGCCAGAAAACCAGCTGCCACTGCCGCCGCCACCACCATCGCTGCCGCCGGAACTGCTGCCGCCGAATCCACCCCAGGTAAGTGCAGTCCCAGGGGGATTCTGCAGGGGGGCGGGAGGGCAGGAGGCTGTCCACCACGGATTCCAGGGGGCCGGATTCTAAAGAATCTGGCCTCACTGGAATCCGTGGTGGAATTCTCTGCCATCCCTAGGTTCCATACGTAAAAGTGGCCTAGAAATACATTTAGGTAAGTAGAGAGATGGCACTTCTCCATGTTGGGAATGGCTGTACCTAATTGAATTTGGCTGGTGCAGATGGATGGGTATGTTGCCCAGTTTGCCGTTTGATAAGACCCTGCCAAGTTTGATTCCCACCCCCACCCCACCCCACCCCCCATGAACAGGATGGAAAAAACTTGAGTTGTTGTTGTTGCTGTTTAACTGAAAGTGGAAGAAAGTGAAATGGACAGATTCATCCATGCCATCTGTCCCACTGTTGGTCTCTCATAGGACCATTTATGCCTGTAACGTTGCATAAATGGACCTATTTATGGCCGCCATTTACACAAAAGGGCCCATCATGGAAAAGTACGAGCCACCATTTTCTGCAAAATGGTGGCATGGCAGAGCATCAGGGCACACCAAGTCAGGCAAACATGGGGGTCCACAGACTGGTGACTGGGGGGGGGGCAAGTCAGTGACAAATCACCATGTCTCAAGCCCCAACCAGATGCCCATGACATCCCTAGCCTCTAGCATCAAGGTGTTTTTCTGCAAGGCACATTAATGTGACTTGTGTGGGAGACTCTCCTGATGCCTAGTACTCAGGCTTCGCATTGATGAACTAACCAAGTTTGAATGAGCAGCCAATTCTAGCTGTGCCAGAAATCCAGGTTGCAAGAGCCGGAATGATTTGATGTTTATCCTGTCTGCTTAGCCACAGGACATTGTCAACCTGTATTTTAACAGTTTATGGTAACAATGCTTTAAAAAGAAGAACCAACACCAGCAGCAGCACCTCTCTCTCATAGTCACCGAAGCAGTAATTGCCCTGATTCCCTGCAATTGTACACACATAAATCGATATGAATCAGACCAAGATGTTCAATGCCCATCATTTCAGGTAATTGCAAAAATGTAAAATTGATCAAAATAGAAGTCTTCTTTTAAAAAAACCCTCCAAATTTGTGTGTTCATTGAACAAAGTTTCTGCAAAATGTGACATATTGATCGATTAGCAGCAGTTCTTGGAATATTGAACAATGGAATGGGGAGGGAAAGAGAAATGCAGTTCAGTGCTCTTCATTTATTCATTCCCTTTATATCCCCATGCACTTTATCAAAATACCTTCACAGGTTCTAGCAAGCCACTCTAAATCACACAAAAATATGAAAAATCTGGCTGGAATTTGTTGTTTTCCTTGGCAAATGTAGGGTCTTGCTTATTCATACTTGCAGTGGGCCCCAATTGGGTGGTCCCAGTAAGCAGCAGCTGCCTCTACAGATCTGGGATATTAGGAGTGTTATTCTGGATAATGCCAACCTTCAGGCTACAGCCCAGCTATTTCCTTTGATGAGCTCACACACCACCAGTCAAGAGAGACTATGCCCAAACTCTTTTGTTTACTGGTACAGGTAATGGAAATTCAAAATGGCAGTGGCAGGTCTGGAGATCTCATTGTCTCTTGGCATTGCTGAGAAAAGATGAAATGATATATGTACAAATCAGAAACTATGGTGGGCCCGACCCCTGAGAAGCTGCTGGATAAATTCTCCCCCTAGAGATTTATTTATTTATCGTATGGCACATTTACATCGCATTACCATAAAAACATAGAGCATAATAAATATGAAATGTAAAATATGAAATATAGACAGGAATTTTACAAATGTATGTCTAGGTTACAGATATAGTTTTTTATTTCAGTTGTCACAGCCAGGAAATCAGCAAAGTCTCCACTGTAGGCTCGATTTTGACACTCTGTCACTATATGTTAGATAGTTTGTTTTTCAGCCCCACAATCACAATTTGATGATGTTGTTTTGCCCCATTTATAAAGGACATCCATCTGCACATCTACCATGACCAGTGCAAATTCAGTTCAAGGTTGCCCATATCGCACGGGGCTGGTCAAATCCAGGTGTTTTTTCCAAGATGCAGGGCAAGCTTCAGCACTGTGGAGGGCAGTTTTCTAGCCAATGTTGTTTCCACGTGTTGTGGATATTGAAATCATCTTCTAGAAGAGCTTTAGCAGTAGAAATGGTTGGATGTCTCGATCTTAACCTGTTTCGCTCCAAGTAGGTTATGTCATTTAATATTGGTAGCTGGAGATTGTCAATAATCTTCCAGTATTCTTGAAGAAGGGTGCTCTTTTGTCTTGCATTTGGAGGTGGTATATGGCTCAAAATAGGTAGCCAGTATGTGGGAGTAGATCTAAGGATGGACAAAAGTCCCTTACCTGGTCCCGCAGCTGTGTTTGGTGGGGGGGGAGGTGCTCTGTTTCTCCCCCCGAAATTCAGGCCAGGGGGGGAGGTGCCCCATCCCTCCCAGCCGAAATTCAGGCCAGGGGGGAGCGCCCCATCTCCCGGGCCGTGAAATAAAAAAGTAAATTGAAAAAAAAAAGTGATAGGATATGTAACGATTTACGTAGCCTATCATGGCTAGATTTTCAATGTCAGCCATGATAGGCTATGTAAATCTGTACGTAGCCTATCCCGGCTGACTTTGAAAAAAAAAAAGCATGTACGCAAATGGCGGCACCCATGGGCGCCGCCATTTGTGTTCCTTATTTTGGCACGGGTAGTCTACATAAATATTTACATAGACTACAGCGAAAATAAGGGGAACGCAAATAGCATAGCATCTACGCTATTTGCGTTGCCCTTATTTTCGCCGTAGTCTACGTAAATATTTACGTAGACTACCTGTGCCAAAATAAGGAACGCAAATGGCGGCGCCCATGGGCGCCGCCATTTGCATACATGCTTTTTTTTTTCAAAGTCAGCTGTGATAGGCTATGTAAAGATTTACGTAGCCTATCACGGCTGACTTTGAAAACCTAGTCGTGATAGGCTACGTAAATCGTTATGTAGGCTATCACGGGGTGTTTTTTTTTTTACTTTATGGGGAAATGGCGGTGGCGGCAGCCGGTCAGACTACCGGCTGCCGCCCCCGCCACCGCTGAAACACCGCCGAAACGCCACCAGGACCCGCCGCCGAGAGGGACATTCCACAGAGGTAAGTCTCATCCCGGGGGGGCGAGGGGTGTCAGAGAATTTCACCACCAATTTCAGGGGGCCGAATGCGTTGGCATTTGGCCTCCCAGAGATTTGTGGAGAAATTCTCCACCATCCCTAAGTAGATTGTATCATCCCACTAACAATATGCATTGACTCATGCAGTTGTGTATTGATCTTTCTCATGTGCGGACTATTAAGCCACACTGGGGCTTCTCAGCATATCCGCTGTTGAGCCCCAGCTATCGCGGCATAGTTTGTTTAGAATGTTATTTCTACTTCTCAGTTTGGCAGCAGTCTTTATCAAGTGGTCTTTATAGGAAAGTGTCCTATTCAGTGTGACCCCAAGATATTTGGGATGCATGTTGTGATTGAGCCGGTTTCCCTTAAATTGAACATTGAGCTCTCTGCCTGCTGATGTATTACAAAGGTGGAAGCATGTTACTTCTGTCTTTGTTGGATTGGGCTGTAACCTCCACTTACAAAAATATTTATCCAGTATGTCTAGATCAGAAGTGAGGACATCTTCAGTTGTCTCAAAGGATTTATGTTGTTTGGCTATAGCCCAATCATCCACGTAGTCAAACTTCCTCGACTTTGTGTGTGGTATGTCAGCTATGTATAGATTGAAAAGGAGAGGTGCAAGAACCGAGCCTTGTGGCAGTCCGTTGTTTAAAATTTTAGGGATGCTAGTATTCTCTCCTATAGTCACAGAGAAAGTTCTTCCAGCAAGCATATTATCAATAAGTCGGGTAGTTTTTCAGCATGAGTTTACTTGTATTAATTTATAAAGTCGTCCATGTCTCCACACTATATCATATCATGCTTTTAAATCTATAAAAGCAACTGATGTTTTTTGCTTTGCCTGATATCCTGCTTTTATATAGGTTGTTAGTGAAAGCACTTGGTCAGCGCAGCTTCGTGTGGGGCAAAATCCAGCTTGTTCCACTGGAATTACCTGGAGTATCTTCTGGCTGATTCTATTATGCAGAAGCCTTTTGAGAAGCTTAGCCATAGCGGCCGCCATTTGCTTTCTTCCAGGCTGCCATGATAGGCTACGTAAGAATTTACGTAGCCTATCACAGTATGCCTCCCCCATTTGCTATTTGCTAACACGCTATTTGCGGTTCCCTTTTCTTCACCATAATTGCCTACGTAAATATTTACGTAGGCTAGAATGGCGAAAAATAGGGAACACAAATGGCGGCCACCATAGCCGCCACCATTTGCGTACACTGGTTTTTTTTTGGGGGGGGGGGGTTAGCCATGATAGGCTATGTAAATTCTTACGTAGCCTATCACAGCTGCAAGGACGGCAATGGCGGCCGCAGCAGCCCAGCCGCAGCCAACCAGGAGACCAGCCACCACCGCTGCCGCAGCTGCCACTGCCGAATCCGCTGCATCCGCCCCAGGTAAGTTCCATCCCAGGGGATTCCACGGGGGGGGGGGCAGGAGGCCATTCTGCCATGGATTCCGAGGGGGCAGATTCTAAAGGATCTTTAGATTCTTTAGAATCTCACTGGAATCCGTGGCGGAATTCTCTGCCATCCCTAGCTTTGATTTGACTGATCTTTAGCACCACCCAGGACACACGTGTGACTTAAGGAATGTCACAGACGCGAACAGTCATTGTCCCCCTCCCCCTAGAGAAAATTGGTGAAATGCCCACTCACCCCACACCACCACATTTCTCTGTCCACAAATGGTGTGTAGAATTGTGAGAGGCACAGAACTCAAGAAGAAGAAGAAGAAGAAGACCCTGTCATCTTTCAAAATGCTCTATTATTGAGTTGGCTTTAAACTGAGAAATTGGAATATTAACCCTGTCATATTTATTTGTGGCTATCTAAAGTGAGTTTTATTGTTTGAATTGACAATGAGTTTTTTATGTGTGTATGTTTTCTGAACCGCTCAGAGAACTTTGATTCTAAAGCAGTATGTAGGTTAAGTGCTAATTAAAAAGGCATCTTCATTCAGCTTCTCTGCAATCTCCCTACCATCTTGGGATGTATGAGAAATCCATTTCAGTAGGGATATACAAATCACTTACCTGTTCCGGTTGGGGCATCCGGTGGGGGGGGGAGGCACTCCATCCCTCCCTGCAGAATCCTTGACGGGCGGGGAGGCGATCCAGTCCTCCACCCCGGAATCCTCGATGGCTGGCTCCGCTCCATGGCCAGGTCATGGAGCAGCCGGCCAGGGCCAACCGCAGCCGGATTTCCGGCTGTGGACGGGCTGGTGTGGACACAAATGGCGGCCGCCGTAGCTGCCGCTATTTGCATCCAGCCAGGCAGCCATGACAGGCTACATAAGAATTTCCGTAGCCTATCATGGCTAACCCCCCCAAAAAAAACCCAGCGTACGCAAATGGTGGCGGCTACGGTGGCCGCCATTTGCATTCTCTATTTTTCGTCGTTCTAGCCTACATAAATATTTATGTAGACTAGAACGGCAAAAAATAGAGAACGCAAATGGCGGCCACCATAGCTGCCGCCATTTGCATACCCTGGTGTTTTTTTTTGGGGGGGTAGCCATGATAGGCTACATAAATTCTTATGTAGCCTAACATGTCTCGAAGGACAGCAATGGTGGCCGCAGCAGCCCAGCCACGGCCGGCCAGGAGACCAGCCGCCGCCACTGCACCCGCTGCCACACCCGCCACACCCACCAAACCCGCCGCCGCTGCCGCACCCGCTGCTGCCGCCGCCACATCCACCACTGCTGCCGCCGGAACCGCTGCCACTGCATCCGCCACATCCGCCCCAGGTAAATGCCGTCCCATTGGATTCCGCAGGTGGGTGGGCAGGAGGCTGTTCCGCCCTGGATTCCAGGGGGCAGGATTCTACAGAATCTGGCCTCACTGGAATCCGTGGCGGAATTCTCCGTCATCCCTACATTTCAGTTCATTTTTGATCAGGATTTTATCCAGTTCACACCTTCCAGACTGAACATGGACTTGGATGCAATCTACAGTTGGTCCATTTCTGAGCTTCCAATGTGACTTGCAGACAAAAAAAAATGCATCCGATAGCATGTGTACATTTCAAAAATGTGTACATTTCAAAATGAGTATGTTTTTAAAATATGCACAAATATGCTTTAATCATGAGAGAAGAATGCATATATTTTGGGAAAATATACATGGAAATATGGACAGATTTTCAAGAGAAAAGGAAAAAACCAAGCCCGCAATCTTATATGGACTTGGGTTGAGACAAGCTTCAAGTTGGATTTCAGATGAATTAGGTGAGCTCAGGTTTTGCTGATTTGCACATCCCTACTGTCTTCCCTCAATTGGAGTTCAGGCCTTGGGAGAGGAACTGCCATAGATCTTTCTGCAGTGGCTGTGAGGGCTGTGTGTGTGTGTGTGGGGGGGTGCATAATCAGATCTCCTCTGAAGTCAGAGTTCTGTCTCTGGCCTCAGAGAAGGAGATTTGTAGCATCCTATGGTTCCTCAGATGCTGTTTAGGGGCCATAGGATTCCTCTCCTGAAGACTTTAAAATGTATTTAGAAGTATGCTCCTCAAATTCGCATTCTTCTTCCTCTTCCTCATCATTTATACTCATTTTTAGATTGTACTCATTATGTTATTTCTTTGGACAGGACTTCCATTTGTTCAAGGATGCCTTCTTGCTTTTTATAGCTTCTTTGACTCTGCTTGTTAAACATGCTGGCATCCTCTTGGGACTTCTTCACAGCTTTCATTGTCTGCAGTATACATTTTATCTGAGCTTCTATTATACTGGTTTTAAATTACCTATTTTAATTCTAGAGGATTAAAATAGAACACTCGGCTTTGAAAAAGCCCAGTAGGGCTTGGAATGTGCCAAGAGCTCACCACATTTCTCCATTTAATAATTACTGGATCCATTTCATGGGGCAATCAATAGATTTTTGTGGGTTTTCATCAGGCTCCATGAATATAGTTGGGATGTTGAGATTAATTCCAAAGGGAAAGTGCTTGCAAAACAGTGAGTAGCATAGAAATGCTATTAGCATCTGTAGCCTTTATTGATCAGCCAGCTTCAGATAATTCTTTTCTAATAATCGGTTTACTAAAATGGAATATACGCCTCTTTCAGCTGTATATGAGCATCCTAATGGTAAACTAGGGACATATTAATTATATGTAAAGTTGTATAGAGCTTCCATTAAATAAGCTTGATTTATCATTGAGTGAACAATTGCTTTAGAAATATTTTCTACACTGTGTTGAACATCAAGTAACCACTAATTCTAAACTCACTGGAAAAGACTCAGCCCCTTTAGACAGGTTAACCTGTAGTTGAAGCAACCTACACATCTGTCCAATCTTTTCTTGAACATATCCAAGGAAGGAATTCCCACAATCTCCTTATTTATTTATTAATTTGTGCACAAACTCAGGGAATCCAATTAGCCCTCAAAGGCTTTGGTAAAAAACTATGTTTTAACTTGGCACCAAAATGAAACCAGTGTCCCTAGACAGCTTTTTGATTTTCCAGAAGACTCTTGGACTTCAGAACTATTTCCTATTGTGTTATTTATTTATTTATTTATTTATTTAAACTACTCATACACTGCTTGATACCCTGAGATCTCTAGGCAATTTACATAAAAATACAGAAAATACAAAGTAAAAACCAATGTAAAAACAATATAGAGTAATAAATCCAACAATTATTACATGAGCAGTGGAACAGAACAGTGTGATTACAAGTCAGGGAAAGCACAAATAAATATATATGTCTTCTAGGGTTGTCTAAAGCTTGCCATGGTTTGTGCCTGTTGGACCACAATTGGGAGAGCATTGTTAAGCATCATGTAGAGTTTAGTGTGACACAAGGAGACCACAGGAGTCATTGAACTATGCTGTTCTGAAGGAAAATAAGCTTGCCTAAGAACAGCAACCTATTTCCATAACTTTAACACTGCAAACCCCATGTTGTAGTGCTGTCCAGAGTTAAATACACATGCATGAAAATATATGTGGTCTATAACTGAATCAAATATTTGTCAATATGCAGAGAATGGTGTCACAGATAGAACTGGCTGAAATTAGAAATTTACATTTAGATTTTCCGTTATAATTTTACTGTTTTTAGTCTAAACCATTTAGTCAAAATTGTTACCATATCTGGGGGAGGGGGAGTGCTTTACAGTATATCAAGAAACCAAAACACACATTAAAATGCAGAACCTTGTGATAATAGCTCCAACTCCTCATCAGTTAAAACATTTAGGGCACAATCCTATGCAAATTTAGACAGAAAAAAGTCCTACCTCTCCCATGTCGGCTGGGGAATGCTGAGAGTTGCAGGACTTTTTTTTCTGTTTAAACATGCATAGGATTGCGCCCTTAAATCAGAAAACTCAAGACCCAGCAATTAAAATCATGAAGTCAGAATTAATTATGAATTAATCTACTGCCCAATGCTCAGGAAACAGAACTGGAGTTGGTATTCCTGCTGCAGGCTTTTCACATCACTAAACCTGAGCTTTTTCAGGACAATAAATGTTGAGAGGAGGAGTGGCAGCACCAACAGCTGCAGCAGTAGTAGTAAATATAAGCACATACTTTGAGAGGACAGAAAAGATGGAAGGTTTAGATAAGCTTGGATCAAGTACCCTCTAAATATAACACACAACACACTCACCCTCAAAAATATAATTTTTGAAATGTAATCAGAGTCAGAGGGGGGGAGTGTAGGTGAATCTGAAACCACAGGACTGGGAGGGGGGACTTTTTTAACATAGGGAAGCATTCAGAAATATAATTTCCCATATTCAATCTGAAATGGTATACAGTCTATTCTACTCACAAATCTAGGACCACATCCATGTACCGCAATCTGCTGATGCCTCCAATGTATCAGTTTTACAGATGGAGAACTGAGGCATGATTTATCCACTCCAGAACTGAGAATGGAATTGAGACTTCTAATTAGGAAAGGGAGAGTCAATGAAGTTTGAGAGGATCAAGGTTCTCCAAGCTCCACTTTGAAGCTCGCCTCTTTCTCATTCTTGAATGGAAGCTGTTGTTGTTATTTTTGTTTGAACACGGGGAGTGCACAGCTAGGTGCACATATTTTAAAAGTGCGCACCCAAATGCATATTGTTTCCCCACTGACCAAAACATAAAAATGCACATTTTTAAAGTGCACATTTTCCTAACAAATGCATTTGGAAAACACTATTGCAAGTTTGCAAATATGCAATCTTTGCCCAGAAAATGCACTCACATTTGGGGGTATGAACAGGGTATTTTCAGATGTTTAATGAACTGAAACAAAATTCTCATGCAACCCTACTTCTAAGGTTCTAATCCCACCAGACCACTGAAGGAGATACAGGGAAATCCTCAGAAGATGGTGGGAGACACGTTGCTGTACTGCCAGAAAGTTCAAATGTGAGTATAGGTCTCTCCTCCATATTTATTGCACTGAAAACCTTGTCTAGTGATGTGCAAAACCTGCAGAAGGAATCCTGACCCCAGTCCTGTTTTCTGAACTCCAAGAAGCAGATTACAGTTGAAAACACTAATGTGAATTTCTGTTTTCAGCTAGTTCTGTTTGTGATGCCATCCTTTCTGTGTCGTCAAATACTTGATTCAGTCACAAAACACAGATATTTTCATGCATACATGTTAAACTCTGGGTTGCACTACAACAGAGTGTTTGTAGTCTTAAAACTGCAGAAGCATGTTGCTGCAGTCATGCAAAGGAACATAAGAACATAAGAAGAGACATGTTGGATCAGACCAAGGGTCCATCTAGTCCAACATTCTGTTCACGCAGTGGGCAACCAGCTGTCGACTGGGAACCCACAAATAGGACATGAGTTCAATAGCACCTTCCCGCCCATGTTCACCAGCAACTGGTGTACATAGGCATACCACCTCTGATACTGGAGATAGCACATCGCCATCAGGACTAGTCGCCATTGATAGCGTTCTCCTCCAGGAATTTGTCTAACCCCCTTTTAAAGCCATCCAAATTGGTGGCCATCACTACATCTTGTGGTAGGAAATTCCATAGTTTGACTATGTGCTGTGTGAAGAACTACTTCCCTTTATCTGTCCTGAATCTCCCACCAGCAAATGCATGCTGGTTTTGCTTCAAAATGGTCGCTCTTATGGTTGTATTCTGGAGTTCCCATGTCACATCAGTGATCTCCCACCAGCATTACTTATTATATTTATCATAACTATCATACCTATCAGACTTGAGATAGCCCCAACACCATCACACACACACACGCACTCACATGCACACACACACAGTGTCTCTATGAGGACTTTGACTGACCTTGAACCTGGGAGCTATCTAATGCACTTCCAAAGCATTTTCATAATGTCTCTTGTGAACCAGTCCAAGGATGTGCATCATTCATTGGTCACTTTTCTGGCTGCTTTCTCACAACCATTTGAAGAACACAAGTAAGGAAACATTGCTTCAGAATCAGCCCTTCTGAAACCCTCCTTTATGCATTTCCAGAAGATACACTGCAGTAATGAATCCCTAGCCATGTGCATTTAATTAGGCACTGTGCATGTCATGTGCTGCAAAATATGCATTTTCTAACTGATCCTTGGACCACTTTACATTGTTGATACTATCAAAAAAATGAATATAAATGAACATGCCATAATAAATAAAGGCTCTCACCAGCTGCTATTAATATTTAAAAGCAACGTGCAAGGTTTTATTAACTTGAATAAGAGCTCTCTCTTTTTTTAAACGTCATTTACATAAATTAAATATTCTCTTGCTGTTATAGATATGTTTCCTTTCTCTGCTTCAGTGGTCTGATTAAAGAGAAGGAGGGAGTTGGGGGAGGGGCTGTGTGAAAGAGATCCAGATAAATTGTAATAGACTTTTCAGATATATAGCATCTTGTTAAAAATTCATGCAGGCCAGAATACTAGAAGGTCAGAAAATGTCTTTGAAATTCTGCCAAGGCTCTTTTTGATAATTCATGCAGGTTTTAAAAGGGAAATTCCTTATTAGATAGGGCCTAATGCTTATTAATTTATATTCCAAAGGCAGATGCTGAATATTAAGTGGTAGACTCTGTTAATCCATTTATTAAATATCAAAGACCATATGTTTTCACCCAGTATTCTTGCTTATTGATTAATGGACCTAGACCAATACAGATAAAAAGCGAAGGAAGTTATTTCAAAGGTAAGTCTCCAACCTCAACAAGCCCTCGCTCTGCCCTCCTGTAGAAGATGAATCATATCATTGTGGGTAGGGCACATACAGCTGTAGGTGGATGGACTACAGCCCAAGCTTTGTGTAGAATCATAGTATCATGGGACCTTAGAGGTCATCTAGTCCAACTCCTTCTGAAATGCAGGATCTGCAATACAGGATGAGAGATGGCAAACCAGCCTCTGCTTAAATACTTCCAGGAAACAACTTCCCAAGGCAGCTCTTGCTTGTTAGGAAGTGTCTCCTAATGTTTAGCTGAAATCTACTCCCTTGCAGTTTCCACCCATTGGTTCAAGCCCAGAAGCATTCTTGGAAATAAAGATGATGCTGAAAAGTGATATGCCACTTTGCAGCATGTCAGCCCTACTGTTATTTCTTTTTTTAATTACACAAATATATATATATATATATATATATATATATATATAATCAGAAGGGGCAGGGAGACTGGCAGGCACCAAGAAAGGTGTGCCCAGACCCGTGGTTTAAAGCATGTATGTCTGCATTTTTCAGAAGCACTCATTTTATCATGCAGACTTTCATGCACTTTGTTCAAATGTATTTTCTTCCCACACACACATATTTTTTCCCCCATGAATCACATCAAAAACTCTGGACTGTATGGATTCATAACACAGATTGCGTTCAGGTCCATGTTTGGTTTAGGGAGAAGTGAGCTGTCTAAATTCTGGTCAAACATGACCTGCAATGAATTTCTCATGCACCCCTAGTACATGGGTCCAGTGGAGGCTGGTGGCTTCTATTTCAATGGGGTTGTAAATCCACTCTGGGTTTCAGTCAGAACTGCTCAGGACTCTAAATGAGCCATCCAAGGTGCTGAACCCATTTGGGGGATAGGATTCAGCACTTCGTATAGCTCCTTTAAAGTTCTGACCGGTTCTGACTGAAACCCAGAGCTGATTCACTGCCAGCCTCCTGTGCATAGATGATGGATCTACCTTTGAAGATGGCTTGGAAAGTTCACAGAGCTCAAAACAGGGCTGCTGTGCTGCTAATTGGGATTGCCTGATACAAACATGCGATGCCCCTGTTTCAGCAGCAGCACTGGCGGCCAGTCCATTTGCTCTTGACCTTTAAAGTCTGAAACAGCTTGGGGACAGCATATCTAAAGCAAGGGTGAGAAACCTATTTTGTTCTGGGTGGGCAAACTGACAGAATTGGATTCCCCCCTGGTCTTTGGAAAAGTATGCAAAAAGGTCTGCCACATCTTCTTACTATTGCTGGCCCATAAGATGTGGTGGTACCCACCCTCTGGAAAACCCTCACTCATGCAGTTTGGGAGGTAGAAAATGTGACCAGGGATTGTAAAAGCATCTGTTTGGGGCTCGAAGCTCAGCAGGTCCTCACCAGCTTGGCTCCCCAGTGGCCATTTACACAACATTTACAGGCATTAAATGGTCCATGATGTTGCATAAATGACCCCTTTACAGCCAACATTTGCATACATGGTTATTTACAAAAAAGGACAAGCCACCATTTTACCACAAAATGGTGGCTCAGTAAGGGAGTGGCTGGCTGTGTGTCACTCAGTGGTACCCATGGACCACCTGGGGGCTTGCCATGCATGGCAAGTAGGGCAAGGCGACCTGCAGGGGTCCACCAAGTGGCACAAGGGGCCAACCTTGGCCCATCCCCAAATGTGACAACATTTAAACATCTCCTGGAAACACACCTTTTCATGCAGGCTTTCCCTAGGCTGTAAATGCTGCTGGGTTTTACATGGTACTTTTAAAGTTTTAAAAGTTTTATATTGTGTTTGTCATGTAGTATTTTATGGTTTTAATTGTGAACTGCCCAGAGAGCCTCGGCTATTGGGCACCATAGAAATGTAATAAAAATACTAGGGATGGGGGAGAATTTCTCCCCGAAACTTCGGGGGGCCAAGTGCCAACGCATTCGGTCCTCCGAAGGTTTGGGGAGAAATAGCGTTGCCCTTATTTTCGCCGTAGTCTACGTAAATCTTTACATAGACTACAGGGACCAAATAAGGAACGCAAATGGCGGCTCCCTATGGGGGCCGCCATTTGTGTACGTGCTTTTTTTTTTTCCAAAGTCACCTGTGATAGCCTACGTGACGATTAATGTAGCCTATCACGGCTGACTTTGCAGATCTAGCTGTGATAGGCTACGTAAATCGTTACGTAGCCTATCATGGGGCTTTTTTTTTTTTTCCTTTTGAAGTTCGCGGCCGGGGAGACGGGGCACTTTTCCCCGGCCTGAATTTCGGCTGGGCGAGGCGGGAAGCCTCCCCCCCAGCCTGAACTTCGGGGGGAGAAGCGAAGCGCCTCCCCCCCACCACGAAGCAAGCTGCGAGACCAGGTAAGTGACTTTCGTACATCCCTAAAAAATACAGACATATATACATACATGAATCCAATTTTACGTATTTTTCTTAGCTCAGTGTACAATCCATGACATGAGTAGAATGCACATGCAAAAACAGTGCTATTCAGTAGAGGCTGAAGTCAGATCAGATATGTATAAAATAGGGCTGTGCAGGGCCCCCCCGATCTGGCTTAGAAGCTGCTTTGTGGCTTCAGAAGTGGGCCCAATTCGGCTTGGGCAGATTTGGAGGGTCCCAGACCCGACTTGTCCCCAAACCCAAAGCAGGATTTGGATGGCGAACCCCACTTCGGGTCCCCCCCCGACGACAACGCGCAAACCCCTTACCTTGCCACCGCCAACTCCTGAGGGCTGGATGCGCACACCGACCCTTATTGCAGGGCATCACCATTTTTGAAATGGCAACTCCCTGCAATAAGGGTCAGCATGCACGTCCAGCCTTCAGGAGTTGGCAGCAGCAATGATGGTGGTGGCAGTGGGGGCGGCGAGGATGGTGGCAGTGGTGGTGAGGACAGTGGCGGTGGCGGCATTGGAGGCGGTGGCAGAGAGGGTGGCAGTGAGGGCAGTGATGGCGAGGGGTGGTGGCGGACGTGGCAGAGAGGGAGACAGTGGCGGCAAGGATGGCGATGGTGATGGTGGTGGTGGCAGCGATGGAGGAGGTGGAGGAGGTGGCGGCAGCGGCTCAGATAAGGACCTGGAGCTGTCGGGCCGGGGGTGCCAAAGCTCCAAAGCACACCGCATGCTTCAGAGACCCCTTGACCTGCTCCAGGTCACTTCGTGCCCCCTCAGCTTTGCCTTAGAAGGGGCTCAAAGTGACCCGAAGCATCCCGCTTCGACTTGGGGTTTGGGCCTCAGGCCAAAATGGTGCACAGCCCTAATATAAAACAGTGTGTGTGTGTGTGTGTACTAGGATATTTTCCAGTAATGTTCATATTTTCGTATGACTAATTTGCATACAATTGCATTTTTTGTTTTGTTTTTGAACATCCTGCAAGTCCACAAAATCTGCATTACTAGGAAGATGCCAGTCTGCTGTGGAATCCAAATGCTGAATTCATAGAAATCCAAAGTCATTCAAATCCATTTCAAATTTCTCCAACAGTCCTAGCACACACACACACACACACACACACACACCAAGGCTGCCTTTTGAAACCATAACATCTTGTGTTTTTGTAAGTACTTCCTCTTCATCGATTTTCAGGGCAGACTCAATGCAACATAACACTCCCCTTTTCAACCACCCAGAGCTAGGGATGTCAGAGAATTTCGCCACAAATCTTGGGAGGCTGAATGCCATCACATTCGGCCCCCCGAAATTGGTGGTGAAACGGTCTGCCCCCCCTGCCCCCCGCGGGGCGGGACTTACCTTTGGCAAATCTTCCTGGTGGCGGCAGCTCCGGCGACGGCTCCGGTGGTGGTTCGGTGGCAGCAGTGGCAGCGGCGGTCGGTCTTCCAACCAGCTGCCGCCGCTGCCATTTCAAAGTTTTTTTTTAAAAAAAACAAACAAAAAAAGTGATGGGCTATGTAAAGATTTACGTAGCCTATCATGGCTAAATTTTAAAAAACACCATGATAGGCTACGTAAATGTTTATGTAGCCTATGACGGCTGAGTAAAAAAAAAAGCTCCTACGCAAATGGCGGCGCCCATGGGTGCCGCCATTTGCGTTCCTTATTTTGGCACATCTTAGTGTACGTAAACATTTATGTAGACTATGGCAAAAATAAGGGGAACGCAAATAGTGTAGATGCTACGCTATTTGTGTTCCCCTTATTTTCGCCATAATCTACGTAAATGTTTACATAGACTAAGACGTGCCAAAATAAGGAACACAAATGGCGGCACCCATGGGCGCCGCCATTTGTGTACACACTTTTTTTTTTTACTCAGCCATGATAGGCTATGTAAACATTTACGTAGCTTATCACGGCTGACTGCAGGGACGCAAACGGCGGTGGCTACGGCCGCCGCCATTTGCGGGCCCGGCTGGCCAGGATTTGGGGGTGGAGGGACGGAGTGCCTCCCCCCCAGCTAGAATTTTTTGGGGGAGGGATGGAGCGCCTCCCCCTCGGCCAGAATTTTGGGGGGAGGGATGGAGCGCCTCCCCCCCACTGCAAATCAAATTTTGTTAAAGGTAAGTGACTTTCGTACATCCCTACTTTTGTTCACAATATTCATTACATTTTGTGTAAAATGTAGTTAGGAACATCAGCTGATCCTACTGTGCCCAGACTGTGAAATTAAATGAATAAGGCATCTTCTGAGTTGCTAAGTAACCTTCACTTTTGGGGGTGGGGGGTGGGTAGAGGGAGCCCTGTCATTAAAAGAAAACCACCATCCTGCATGACTTTGCTGATGAACAAAAGCAGATGGACTCTAGGAAAGCATCACCACAGACCATCTATTTTGAGATTTGGTTTGGATAATGAATCCTGATGATAATAAGCTGAACCTTCACTGCAAACACACCAGGATCGTGCTGGGTAAGATTAACAATGCTCCTTGACTGTCTGCCTGTTTAGCTAGCAGCATTAACCACGAGGAGCACGAATGATTTAATGCCCAGATGCTGAGCAATTTGAGATGCAAAAGCGCCCTACAGTGAAGCAATTATTGCCTTGGAGGGTCTTATTATCCTCATCATGCCATGAATTCTTCAGAGGGTAAACCTGCTTCCATCATTGCGTATTTACCAAAACAGAATTCTGAAAAGCAACTTTCCCACTTCGATGGGAAAGGTTTGTCATCCAAGCATTTTCATCTCACCCTAAAATCTGCTAAGGAATGAATCAACCTATTCTCTCTGGAAAAGTAATGGGTTCTTTTCTTCACTGATGGAGCACACTGTCCACCATGACTTTGCCAATACTGTGTCACATCTTTCAGGAAGGAAATGTTTTATGATGGAGATAACAGACCAAGATAACTGTAGAGGTAGACTTACCACTGAATCTTGCCTAAGGAGAAGTTTGGAGGCATCATTTGGAGAAGACACCCAAGGAGTTTTGACAAAAAAAAGAAAAAGAAAAACTCTTTTGGCTTTAAACTAACAACTTTTACTATACTCTTCCACACATCCTTAAGTTTCTCCTAAAGAAAAGTTTTGAGACCAGTTTAGACGTATCTGCTTGGGGGTGGCAGGGATGTGGGGACAAACATGCAAAGAAAATAAAATATCTCAAGATGATTCTGCTTAATCCTTCTGTAGTAGCTAGGGATGGATGGACTCACCCCTGTCCAGTTTTACCGAGTGCTCACCAAGCCACCACTTCTACCTGCCTGCCCTGCTCACTGTGCTAGCTCACTAGGGATGGCGGAGAATTTCTACCCAAAACTTCGGGGGGCTGAGCGCCAATGTGTTTGGCCCCCCAAAGAAGTTTCGGGGAGAAATTCTCCACACCTCCCCGCCCCCCCCGGAACGGGACTTACCTTTCCCGAATGTCCCTCCCGGTGGCAGGTCCCGGCGGCGGTTCGTCGGGTCTTCGTCAGGGGCGGGGGCAGCAGCCGATCTTTCGACCGGCTGCCGCCGCCGCCATTCCAATAAAACTAAAAATAAACAACGCCCCTGTGATAGGCTACGTGACGATTAACGTAGCCTATCACGGCTAGATTTGCAAAGTCAGCCATGATAGGCTACGTAAATCATCACATAGCCTATCACGGGTGACTTAAAAAAAAAAAAAAGCGCGTATGGCTAATGGCGGCCCCCATAGGGAGCCGCCATTCACGTTCCTTATTTGGTTGCTGTAGTCTACGTAAAGATTTACATAGAGTACAGCGACCAAATAAGGAACGCGAATGGCGGCTCCCTATGGGGGCCGCCATTTGCGTATGCGCTTTTTTTTTTTAAGTCACCCGTGATAGGCTACGTGATGATTTACGTAGCCTATCACGTCTGACTTTGCAGATCTAGCCGTGATAGGCTACGTTAATCGTCACGTAGCCTATCACAGGGGCATTTTTTTTTTAACTTTTAATTTCGCGGCCGGGCGAGGCGAGGCGCCTCCCCCCCGGCCTGAATTTCAGCCGGGCGAGGCGGGAAGCCTCCCCCCCCAGCCTGAACTTCACGGGGAGAGCAGCGAAGTGCCTCCCCCCCACCGCGAAAAGCTGCGAGACCAGGTAAGTGACTTTCGTGCACCCCTATAGCTCACCCGTCCTCTTTGCGAGCTTCCATTTTGTGTACATGGCAAAATGGACCATTCATACCTGTAATGTTGAGTAAATGGCCCCTTTAAAACCACCATTTATGTAACATTACATATCTGGAAAACCCTGCACTGCTGTTTGTTATGCAAAATGGCAGTTTGCTAAGTGGACTGGCAGCTGCCAGGCACTCATGGACTGTGCAGGCACTGAGCAAGTGGGCTTGGTAAGTAGTGACAGCTCTGCAAACAGGGTCTGGGAGCAGGGGGAATCTGTCAGATTCCACCACCTTCTCAGACTCCCATGACATCCCTAGTAGTAGCTATTATTGTTTTATGTTTGCTCTTGGACTTCTAAAAGATAGCCACATTGTTAACCTTCTTGTAAGCATGTAATAGCTGAATAGTCAACAATATTTAGTCTTATTTAGTCTATAAGAAGGTATTTCTTCTTCTTCTTCTTCTTCTTCTTCTTCTTCTTCTTCTTCTTCTTCTTCTTCTTCTTCTTCTCCTTCTTTCCCTATCGACACCTAACACCTGTGGACTCGTGTAAGAAATCATTTGTTAAACCAATAACCTTCAGACAACAATCATTCCAGAGGATCATGTCAATGCTGCAACTGATGGACACGTCATCATCATTGTTGTTGTTGTTGTTCAGTCGTTCAGTCGTGACTGACTCGTGACCCCATGGACCATAGCATGCCAGGCCTTCCTGTCCTCCGCTCTCTCCTGGAGTGTGCTTAAGTTCATATTCATTGCATCGGTGATGCTATCTAGCCATCTCATCCTCTGCCGTCCCCTTCTCCTTTTGCCTTCAGTCTTTCCCAGCATCAGGGTCTTTTCCAGAGAGTTTTCTCTTCGCATTAGGTGGCCAAAATATTTGAGCTTCAGCTTCAGTATCTGTCCTTCCAATGAACACTCAGGGTTGATTTCCTTTAGGATTGACTGATTTGACCTCCTTGCAGTACAGGGAACTCGTAAGAGTCTTCTCCAGCACCACAGTTCAAAAGCATCAATTCTTCGGCGCTCAGCCTTCCTTATAGTCCAGCTCTCACAGCCATACATTACTACTGGGAAAATTACACGTCATCATAAAGGTAACCAAATTGCAAGTTGAAAAATCAATTTAAAAACTAATCCAAAAGGATTATTTGCAAGAAATCACACCCTTCTTGAATCCTTGAGTAATTCTTATGGGTTTTGACCCCTTTCAGTAGTTGTCAAAACAATGTTACTGTGTTCAATTCCAGTTGTAACTCACAAAGATGGCTCAGTAGAACCTAAGGAAAGGAAAGGAAAGGAAAGGAAAGGAAAGGAAAGGAAAGGAAAGGAAAGGAAAGGAAAGGAAAGGAAAGGAAAGGAAAGGAAAGGAAAGGTTCTTCTTGTGCAAGCACTGAGTCATTACTGACCCCTAGAGGGACGCCGTGTTTCCTTGGCATTTTCCTGGCAGACTGTATAGTGGGGTGGTTTGCCATTGCCTTCCCCAGTCCTAACTACCTTTCCCCCAGCAAGCTGAGTACTCATTTTACCGACCTCGGAAGGATTGAGGGCTGAGTCGACCTGAGCCGGCTACCTGAAAACCAGCTTCCACTGGGATCGAACTCAGGTCATGGGGAGAGTTTCGGTTGCGTTACTGCCACCTAATACTTCACATGGAAGCTGGTTATGAACAGGAGACAGAACAAGAGGGAAGTCCAGCAGATTGTCACCACATAGGAACATAGGAAGCTGCCTTTATACCATTGGTCCATCTGGCCCAGTATTGCCCACACTGACTGGCAGTGGCTCTCCAGGGTTTCAGGAAGGATTTTTTTTTTTCCAGCCCTACCAGGAGAAGCCAGGGATTGAACGTGGGACATTCTGCATGCAAAGCAGATGCTCTGCCACTGAGCCACAGCCCCTTCACCATTGACACCACCACCCCATTACCACACGCTGCTGCTGTGGGACACTGTATGAGAAGACCTGGCTGCTAAAAGGCACCATCTTTAGTAAGAGCTTCACCATGTCTTTGCAGAGGTGTTTTTATGCTTCAAATGCCCAGGCCATCAAAAAGCTGTCAGATATGAATTCCAGGTTTTGATTATTATTATTATTTTTTAAGAAGATATTTAGGTGGGGCATGAGATGGACCCTAGAACAGGTTCAGGGGGTGGAGCCAAGGGGTGAAAACCAAACATTGGGTAGGCAGTCTGTGCTGAAGCTACCATTTCACCTAAGATGTACAGCTAGAAGAATCAATGGGGAGCAAATAGCCTTGGCCCTTTTTTCATGGTGGCAAGGCAATTACTTTATACCAGAGATGCAGAAACCTAGGCTTGGGGGCCAAATCTAGCTCTCCTGCAGTCCTAGTCCACCCTTCCGGGTTCCTCACATGACCATGTCCTTTCCCCCCAACAATTGGAATTAGCTCCAGTGCCTCTGTGGGGCCTATAGGTTCAGAGCCAGATTCTGACTGAGGTTTACAACAGGTTGACTGAGGACCCAGTCCAGTTGTAGAAAGCTCTAGGCCTGGGAGTTTAGCTCAGCTTGGTTTCCCATTTATTATTTATTATTTATTATTTATTATTTATTTATTACTAAATTTATTAACTACCCATCTGGCTGGTCACCCAGCCACTCTGGGCAATGTACAGCATATAAAGAAACAGTTTAAAACAATAAAATTCTACAATAAAAACGTTTTCTAAAATACCCCAACCTACCCCAAATGCCTGCCTGAACAACCACATTTTTAATGCACAGTGGAAGCTCATTAAAGAGGGGGCATGGCATCTGATTACAGGATAAGGGAGGGGATTAGTTTGGGCCTGAGCCAGATGAGGAATGCCAGAATTGTGAGAGCATCATTCTGCCTGGTTCCACAGAGGAGAGATGAACACTCCTGACCAGGTGCAAGTTTCAGCCTAGAACAACATGACTACAGCTAAGAAAGCTGATAGACTCTCTGCAGGAACCAGACAGGATGGGGGAGACTGGTGTAAGGATGGAGGTGTTTTCTAGGGATTGCATGGGCACCCGATTCCATCCAGGAATCCACTGGAACCACCCTGCCCACACTTTGGCAAACAGCCTGCACTCACCCCAGAGGCCTTGTCAAGCTTTGTGGTCCTCATTTTTTGAGAAATAAAATGGGGATTGCAAAAATGCACACTTTTGTGTATGCGTTAAAACACGCATTTTTGTGAATGTGCATTTTTGCATATGTGTAAAATGCACATTTTGGGGAAAATGCACATAGGCAAAAATGTGCATTTGCAAAAATGCACATTTTTGCACATGAGTTAATATGTGCATTTTGCGAACACCATTTTGTTTTTCAAAAAATGGCTCCTCTGGAGCTCTATGAGGCCGCAGGGGTGAGTGTGGGCTGCTCACAGAGCTGAGTGACTTGAGTGTGGTCTGGGGAGTGGCAAGTGGGGGCAGGGGCTGAGCAGGCACCCAGAGAACCTGGACACTGGTGGGTTCACACATCCCTGGTGTTTTCTAACTTGTTTCTTGGGAATGGAAGCATCTATAGAAAGCAGTAGAGAACATACTGCTGATTTATAGGCTAGAGTCACCTGTCAGTTAGACTGTCAGAAGGAGGGCTCTAATAGCCCATCCCTTTCTTTTAAACCAGTGCTGAGGGGCTGGGGCCTTGGCTGAGAACACAAGATCTTTACTGTTCAAATCCCTTCCTGCTTGGACTTACCACAACCTGAGCCACCTGAAGCACTCTTCAACTGCACTCTCCATCAAAAATGGACACTTGTCTGTCCGAACCATGTCTTGTTAACGACCTGCCATGGAATATAATGCTGGAAACAACATCTCTAATTCCTGGACCACTTTCTTGTTTGGACTCAACCCTTCTTTAATGTCAGGGATAGGGATGGCAGAGAATTTCTCCCCGAATCTTTGGGGGGCCGAGCACCAACGCATTTGGCCCCCCAAAATTGGTGGTAAAATTCTCCACCCCCTGCCCTCCCAGGATGGGACTTACCTTTGGCAAATGTCCCTCCCGGTGGCGGGTCCCGGCAGCGGTTTGTCGGCCTTTCGTCGGGGGCAGGGGCGGCAGCCGGTCTTCCAACCGGCTCCGCCGCCGCATTTACAAAGTTTTTTTTTAAAAAACCCGTGATAGGCTACGTAACGATTAACGTAGCCTATCACGGCTAGATTTCCAAAGTCAGCCATGATAGGCTACATAAATCGTTACGTAGCCTATCACGGGTGACTTTGAAAAAAAAAAAAGCGCGTACACAAATGTCGGCGGCCTATGGGCACCGCCATTTGCGTTCCTTCTTTGGTCCCGGTAGTCTACATAACTACCGGTAGTCTACGTAAAGTCTACGTAACTACCGTAACTACGTAACTACCGGTAGTCTACTTATTTGGTCCCGGTAGTCTACGTAAAGGTTTACGTAGACTACGGCCAGCCGAAAGACCAGCCGCCGCCACCGCCGCAGGTAAGTTTCATTCCGGGGGGTTTCCGCGGGGTGGGGGGAGTGGGAGGCTGTTCCGCCATGGGTTTCGGGGGGCCGAATGCCAGTGCATTTGGCCTCACTGAAATCCTTGGTGGAATTCTCCACCATCACTACTCTCTAGCTTGGATTCACTGTGACCCTTGATCTTTGATCTCTTTGGCATACATTCCATGGAGATTCTGACATAGACCTAGGGATGTAAGAAAGTCCCTACCTTTTCAAAGGGTGACATTCACGGTGGGGGGGAGGCGCTCCATCCCTCCCCCCGAAATTCTCTCCGGCTGGCTCTGCTCCACTGAGATTCCATGGAGCTGCCTGCTGGGGCCTCCCACAGCTTGACAGCTGGCCACTGGGCAGCCTGCAGGGATGCAAATGGCGGCTGCTGTAGCCGCCACCATTTGTGTCCCTGTATTTTGCCATGATAGGCTACGTAAATATTTACATAGCCTATCATGGTAAAAACCCCCACAAAAAATAGCGAACACAAATGGCGGCTACGGCTACCGCAATTTGCATCCCCTTTTTTTGCCATTTTAGCCTACATAAATATTTACATAGGCTATTATGGCAAAAAAAAAAAATGGGGAATGCAAATGTCGGCCGCTGTAGCTGCTGCTATTTGCGTTCCCTTAGTTAAGCCGTGATAGGCTACGTAAATACTTCCGCAAATAAGTATTTATTTACATAAATACCTACGTAAATACGCAAATGGCATCCCTGCATTAGCCGTGATAGGCTATGTAAGTATTTACGTAGCCTACCATGGCTATATGGAAGAAGCGAATGGCGGCCGCAGACGCAGACACCATTCGCAAGTCAGTGCGGATGGCAGCAGGGAACTGCTCCATTCTGGGCCCATTTCCCGGGGTGGGGGGTGGGGGGGCTTCGTTCCACCATGGATTTCAAGGGGCTGAATGCACTGGAATTTGCCCTCACCGAGATCCATGGCGGAATTCTCTGACATCCCTACGTAGACCCCATTGTTGGACTGATCTCTGTTGGTTTCTGTAATTAGGTTGTGCTCTTGAACCACATTTTGAATTGTCTGGATGGATCATGAGCCTTGACGCTGCCTTGTATTCTGCCCCATAGAGATCCTGACTTGGGAAACGATCATCTCTAGTGTGGTTGCAGCCATTAACCTTGAACTGTTTCTCAAACTAAGCAATGTGCCTATAGCTTCTACCACAGTGATGGGATTTGTGAAGAGTGTAACCATTACATTTTTACTGTGAGGTTGGCCACAATAAATAATCTCATGGATTTGGATGTCCTGTGTCAGAATGCCAGAGTCTGAGCCAGAAGGTCCATGACACCAACCACCAATCATTTGGCAGTTTCTTGGCTTGTATGCAGTCCCCCTCCCCCAGCCCCACCACATTCTATGAGGTTGAAATGTTTTTCCTAAGGCTTAGTTACTGGCAGTAAGAGCTTTAAGCTAAAATATGCGTGCGGGGGCGGGGGATTTTGGCCTTGCCTTATTTGCTTCTGCCTTGCCCACCACTGGAATGCAGTCCCAAAAAGCTTCTCTGAAATGGACTTCAACCCTCAGGCTGAATGAGGCTTTTCACACACACACCCCTTTATTGAAACACAAATTCAAAACCAGTGGGATCCCCCTGACACACATAAAGAGTAAGTTTAAGTTAATATTAACACATTCCCTGCTATTGGGGCAATGTTTACCAAGATTTGTATTTGCTGAATTGACACTCCATGCACTGTAGATTAAAAATCCACTGAAGAACCACTTTTGACACAAAATAGCTATGTAGGGATGGCGGAGAATTCCACCACGGATTCCAGTGAGGCCGAATACACTGGCATTCGGCACCCCGGAATCCGTGGTGGAATGGCCTCCTGCCCCCCCGCCCCCCCCATGGAACCCCCCGGGACGAAGCTTACCTGCGGTGGATGTGGTGGCTTTGGCGGTGGTGGCAGCGCAGCGGCGGCGGCGGAAGGTGCAGCGGCGGGGGTGGCGGAAGGTGCAGCGGCGGGTGGCTGCAGAAGGTGCAGCAGTGGGGGCAGCAGGTGTGGCGGTGGCGGGGGTGGCTGCTGCTGGGCACAGCAAATGCAAGTGGCGGCGGCTATGGTGGCTGCCATTTGCGTTCGCTATTTTTAGCCGTTCTAGCCTACATAAATATTTACGTAGGCTGGAACGGCTAAAAATAGAGAAAACAAATGGCGGCCTCCATAGCTGCCACCATTTGTGTACATTTTTTTTTTTTTACTTTGCCATGATAGGCTACGTAAATATTTACGTAGCCTATCATGGTTAAGTACAGAGACGCAAACGGCGGCGGCAGCTATGGCCGCTGCCATTTGTGTCCCTGCTGCCCAGTGGCCGGATGTCTGGTTGCGGGCGGAGCCGGCTGGCAGCTCCACGGAATCCCCACGGAGCAGAGCCGGCTGGGCAGGATTCCAGGGGGGGGGACTGAATGCCTCCCCCCCATCAAGGATTCCGGGGGGAGGGTCGGAGCACCTCCCCCCCCCACGAAGCAGATCCGTGAAACGGTAAGTGACTTTTGTACATCCCTATAGCTATGGTTAATGAATACACATGGGCGAGAGGTGGGGAAGCAAGATTATGGCATAAAGACGTACCCTGACCCACACGTCTTCAGGAGCCTTGAAAAAATAGGGTGTCCAGTTGTGTGGCCAAACCTATGTGTCTACAATTTATATGCATATATTGTCTCTTCACACAGGTCTACTGTTTCTTTTGCATCCAGTGTGTATGGTTCTGACAAAACTGTACTATTTTGGGATTTTATTAACCATGGCCTCAGTCCAGTGCATAATTACATTCACTTAAGTGCTATTGAAATCAATGGGACTTCAGCATTCTTAATTTCATGCTGCAATGCAGCTTACATTGGTGATTCATTACACTGATTTTTTTTTTAAATGAGCTGCATTCACATGCAAAGGGCAGTCATATAATGTTGGCCTGGGTGTTTTATTTTTACAGTATGCCAAGGTAGCGGTGAAAACAGATTTTTATGGAATTATCTATGAAAGGTAACATGTAGATTAAAAGAACAGAAAAAGTACATCTGCATAGGGATGTACGAAAGTCACTTACCTTTTTGAAGGGTGACATTCGTGGTGGGGGGGAGGCACTCCGTCCCTCCCCCCAAAATTCTGGCCAGGGGGGAGGCGCTCCATCCCTCCCCCTTGAATCCTGGCCGGCTGGCTCCGCTCCACAAGGATTCTGCAGTGCCGCCTGCCGGCTCCGCCAGTGGCCGGACATCCAGCCGCTGGCTAGCAGGGATGCAAATGGTGGCAGCCATAGCCGCCGCCGTTTGTGTCCCTGCAGTCAGCCGTGATAGGCTACGTAAATGTTTACGTAGCCTATCATGGCTGATTAAAAAAAAAACCAAACAAATGCACGTACGCAAATGGCGGCGCCCATGGGCGCCGCCATTTGCGTTCCTTATTTTGGCACATCTTAGTCTACGTAAACATTTATGTAGACTAAGATGGCGAAAATAAGGGGAACGCAAATAGCGTAGCGTCTATGTTATTTGCGTTCCCCTTATTTTCGCAGTCTTAGTCTACGTAAATGTTTACGTAGACTAAGACGTGCCAAAATAAGGAATGCAAATGGTGGCGCCCATGTTTTTTTTTTCTTTTAAATCAGCCATGATAGGCTACATAAACATTTACATAGCCTATGACGGTGTTTTTTAAAAATCTAGCTGTGATAGGCTACGTAAATCTTTACGTAGCCTATAACGTTTTTTTTAAAAAAAAACTGGAAATGGCAGCAGCGGCGGCAGCTGGTCGGAAGACCGGCTGCCGCAGCCGCTGCCGCTGAACCGCCACCGAACCGCCACCAGAGCTGCCGCCGGAGCCGCCGCCACTAGGAAGATCCGCCCAAGGTAAGTCCCGTCCCGGGGGGAGCAGGGGGGCAGACTGTTCTGCCACGAATTTCAGGGGCTAATGCTCTGGCATTCGGCCTCCCTGAGATCCATGGCAGAATTCTCTGACATCACTACATCTGCAGTAGTACTGAGCTGCAAAAAGAGGATCCTGTTTCATGAAGCGGTCCCCATCCCACTTGATGAATAGCTAGGGATGTACGAAAGTCACTTACCTTTTCGAAGGGTGACATTCGCGGTGGGGGTGAGGTGCTCCATCCCTCCCCCCGAAATTCTCTCTGCGGAGCCACTGGCTGGGGCCTCCCGCAGCTGGACATCCGGCCGCTAGGCAGCCTGCAGGGACGAAAATGGGGGCTGCCGTAGCCGCCACCATTTGTATCCCTGTATTTTGACGTGATAGGCTACATAAATATTTATGTAGCCTATCACGGCACCCCCCCCAAAAAAAAAACCCAGCAAACACAAATGGCAGCGGCTATGGCAGCCGCCATTTGTGTTCCCTTTTTTTTTTTGCCATTTTAGCCTACATAAATATTTACCCAAATGGTGTCCCTGCATTAGCTGTGATAGGCTATGTAAGTATTTACGTAGCCTATCACGGCTATATGGAAGAAGTGAATGGCAGCCACAAATGTGGCTGCTATTCGCAAGTCAGCGTGGACAGCAGCAGGTAAGTGCTCCGTTCTGGGCTCATTTCGTGGGGTGAGGGGGCGTTTGGGCTTTGTTCCGCCATGGATTTCGGGGGGCCGAATGCACTGGCATTCAGCCTCACCGAGATCCGTGATGGAATTCTCTGACATCCCTATGAATAGCCCCTTCCATTTGGCAAATTTGGGGGTTATGTGCAAAGAGTGAAAATGCTTGCCTATTTTAAAGTTGCAGATGAATCTCTAAAGAGCTGCATCATGACCCATATGCCTCCCCCATCTTGGAAAAGCAATTGCTACGAGTGGAAGAGGGATGGATACCACTGGAGATCCCTCCCTTTAAAGTGGATCTCCAAAAGGTGAGCCACAAGGACTATGCACCATAATGCCTCCCCTGTCTTGGCAAAGTGTTTGCAAAAAAGCAAAGAAAAGAGCAGCAGGAATTGTGCTGCACGTTGTTTGGCACAAACCCCAATTTTTTTGAAGCATGGCTTGCCCTTTAGCATGGTGAATGGGGTGTGGGGTGTTGCCCCTTGAAAACAGAAACGTTCATGCAAAAAAAAAAATCTAACATGAAAAGTTGGTGTAGCATTCATCATCAGTGGAAATTCCAGGACAGCAGAAATATTAGCTCTGCAAACATAATTGTACAGATATTTAAAAGCACAATAGAGATGGGCTGCTAAAACAAAGTACAAGCCACCATGATTGCATTGTTAATGAAAATGATTAATTAATCAAATGTATTAATAAAAATAATAAAATGTATTTTGTAACTTTTTTATACAGTGCCATCTGTTTTATAGGATTGTTTTACAGAATAAGCAAAACAAAAATTTAAAAACAATGCTCTGCCCCAGGGAGTTTACAGTTTGATGTCAGACAGTGGAGGGAAATAAGAGAGTTCAGGGAGGGAGAGGAGATGGATGTAGAGGCAAGGGTAACAAGGGTTAAATATGAGCAAATATATGTTTATGTTTTTTACCAGCTTTGGCTGGCTTGCCAGCTGTAGCTTTCTCTACAGCAGGCAGATCTTGCTTCAGTGGCGCAAGCTTTGGTTTCATCCAGGCTAGATCACTGTAATGCACTCTCTATAGGGCTGTCCTTAAAGATGATTCTGAAACTGTAATTGGTGCAGAATGCAGCAGCTAGAACACTTGTGGGAGTTAGGTATTTGGATCATATTACACCTATTCTGTACCAGTTACATTGGCTACCAATCCATTTTAAGGGCTTAAATTGAGCCCAGAAATGAATAGCCTATGAATAAACAGTTTGGGACCGGGTTATCTGAAGGAGTGCCTGAGCCTGTAGAAACCTGTCTGGTTTGGATGACCATTGGTAGGCTTTAACCAAAGTGACTGATCAGATTTAACCCAAAACACAGCACAATAAAATTACCCCAAAGTGGACTCGGATTAAAAAAAGACCCTCAATAGGGACGTATTAAATGTGATGCTAAACACATCATTAGAAACTGCATCCATCCATGTTTGTTTTGTTTGTTTTAAAATACTAGCAAAAGCAGAGAGAGGATTTTCATGGTACTGCAGTAGGAATAGAGAAGAATTGTAACCCCTTGCTTCCTGGAAATCTCTCTTCTCCATGAAGCTATAAGCCTTCGAAAAACTGGCTGTGCAACCAATGGGAGCATATTTTCTAAGGCTTGTAGCCATGTGTGCGGTGTGTGTGCCATTTGATTGGGATTGCATCTGCAGAGGGAAGGCTTAAAAACTCCTCTGCCTGCACACTGGTTTCTATCGACATGTTTATTGTCATATCCAGTTTGGTCCTAAGTGCATGTCCTTTCATAGGAGGGAGCCATGGGGATGTGAGTCAAGAAACCTGAGGATGATATGGCAGGAGAACATCACATTTCTGACAAGATGAATTGTCATTTTCTTGGCTTATTAAAACTTTCAGAGAAGGAGCCGTGTAAGCACATTTCTGGAAAAACAACAGGTCTTGTGGTACCTTGAAGCAAACACATTAATTGTAGGAATGGATGGATCTGTCAATGTTGCTTTTTCTTAGGTTCTTTTTCTTTAAAAAAAAATAAATCTCAAGATATTTTCCATATTGGATATGAAGAAATTAGCGAATGTTTGGTAAATACTTTTCAAAAACAAGCCAGAACAAAATCGCCACCCAGATCGCACCACCCAAATTCAACAGGCGCAGCCTTTCACAGCATAGAGGGGACCGTGTTTTCTTTTCTTTCCTGCCATATACCTGTTAAAGGTGAGGAGCAGGTCAAAAAAAGAAGAAAGAAAAGAGGTGGCAACACTACTTCAGAACCACAGTCATGGTTTTGTGACTATAAAATAGTCTCTTTTGTGACATAAAAGTCTGGATTCAAATCACCACACAGGGATTTGAATCCAGACTTCTATGACCTAAGCACTTAAAGCCCTGATTCTGGATGGACACATCAATTAGTTTTGGTGTCTTCCAGCCAAACGTTTTGTAGCTCAAGTTCTTCCCATACTGTTTATGAAGACGTGTGAATTTGGGCAAGTTCTTATAAAAAAAGAAAGCAATAATCAAAGATTCTTACCCATCCCTAGTTGTGAGTAAGGATGTACGAACTGTGTAAAATCCACTCCATCTGTGTCTTGTGGATTCTCAGACGCCTTTTTGCTCTGTCGTCCACTCACAGATGAATGCGATTTTTTTATCATGTGGAAAAACAGGCAAATAATTACATAAGAGATTTTGTAAGAACTTACATAATTTAATTTAGTACGTAACAGTTAGCATATTGACCCCCATTCCATTCAACTTCTCAGCAGAAGCTTGCACATTTTTTTACAAATAAATATATGTAAATTTCAGAAAAAAAAAAATAATCCAGAAGTCCACGGGCTCCATGTGACCTGAGGGGGTGTCTCCACAGCAGATTCTGCTGGTTGGATTCTTAGAAATCTGAGCTCATTTTAGTCCATCTCAAATTTCTCCAGCATCCCTAGTTGTGAGTAAGGATGTACGAACTGTAGGGATGTCAGAGAATTTTGCCATGAATCTCGGGGAGGCCAAATGCCAGCGCATTCAGCCCCCCGAAATTGGTGGCGGAACGGTCTGCCCCCCCCGGCCCCCCGGGACGGGACTTACCTTGGGCGGATCTTCCTGGCGGCGGCGGCTCTGGCGGCGGTTCGGCGGCGGTTCGGCGGCGTTCAGCAGCGGTGCGGAGGCGGTGCGGTGGCGGTGCGGCGCGGCTGGTCTTCCGACTGGCTGCTGCCACCGCCATTTCCAGTTTAAAAAAAAACATGATAGGCTACGTAAAGATTTACATAGCCTATCATGGCTAGATTTTTAAAAAACACTGTGATAGGCTACGTAAATGTTTATGTAGCCTATCACGGCTGATTTAAAAGGAAAAAAACCTGTGCATACGCAAATGGCAGCGCCCATGGGCGCCGCCATTTGCATTCCTTATTTTGGCACGTCTTAGTCTACGTAAACATTTACGTAGACTAAGACCGCGAAAATAAGGGGAACGCAAATAGCGTAGCGTCTATGTTATTTGCGTTCCCCTTATTTTCGCCGTCTTAGTCTACGTAAATGTTTACGTAGACTAAGACATGCCAAAATAAGGAACGCAAATGGCGGCACCCATGGGCGCCACCATTTGCGTATGTGCGTTTTTTTCTTTTAAATCAGCTGTGATAGGCTACGTAAACATTTACGTAGCCTATCATGGCTGACTGCAGGGATGCAAACAGCAGCGGCTATGGCCGCTGCCCTTTGCGTCCCTGGTAGCCAGCGGCCGGATGTCCGGCCACTGGCGGAGCTGGCCGGTGGCTCCGCAGAATCCCTGCAGAGTGGAGCCAGCCGGCCAGAATTTCAGGGGGGAGGGATGGAGCGCCTCCCCCCCCAGCCAGAATTTCAGGGGGAGGGACGAAGCGCCTCCCCCACCACCACAAATGTCACTCTTCGAAAAGGTAAGTGACTTTCGTACATCCCTAGCGAACTGTGTAAAATCCACTCCATTTGTGTCATGTGGATTCCCAGACGCCTTTTTGTTCTGTCATCCACTCACAAATGAATGCATTTTTTTACATCATGTGGAAAAATAGGCAAATAATTACATAAGAAGTTTTGCAAGAATTTACATAATTTAATTTAGTACGTAACAGTTAGCATATTGACCCCCATTCCTTTTCAGCAGAAGCTTGCACATTTTTTTACGAATAAATATACGTAAATTTCAGAAAAGTAAAAAAATAATAATCCGGAAGTTCACGGGCTCCGTGCGACCTGAGGGGGTCTCTCCGCAGCAGATTCCACAGGTCGGATTCTTAGAAATCTGAGCTCATTTTAGTCCATCTCGAATTTCTCCAGCATCCCTAGTTGTGAGTAGTTATTTGTGAGAGTTTAGCCAGCTTATTATTACTATGATTGTAAATGTTGGTACTCTGAGTTGAGAAAGCCAATTGTGCTTTTAGTTTAGATACAAAAAGATTGGGAGTGGGGCAGGAGGAGTAAACCTAGCCATTTTATGAGCACTATTAAAAAATTGCAATCAGAATGTAGATGATTTGTATTATACTGCAGAATCCCCAACTTTCTTATTACCCCAGTATGAAAATGGAAGGAAATAAATAAAAATACAACAATAAAAAGGTGCCTGAGAGCCGATATAATGGCTCCAGAGATGTCATTAATTTTGATCATGTCTATAAATTTAGATTGCATATAGTAGATAGGCTCTTTATGGGAGGGCATTTAATTACCTGATAGGCTTTAATGGCTTCTTTGCATCAATAACCTAGTCAATAAGCTTCTATTTTTCAAGCTCCCTAAATATGCATCAACATAATAGATGGTATCAGTCCTGAGCCTTCTTTGGTCTATTGGGCCATACACTGAAATGCATTTTTAACACTACTAGATATATTTTCAACAGGATAGAATGTAATTATTCTATAAGAGTTTACTGGTGCATAGACACTGTTTAAAAACTTCTGAAGATGGTGATTTATAACTTAAAATACAATTTTAAGTGTCTTCTGTTGTGCAATCCTTTGGTCAGTGGTACCATTTAGGAACAGTGAGGGTAAATTAAATGGGGCTCATATATTACATATGCATACCAAAGCACAAATCCATATTGTCTATAAAAGAGGAGAGGGTGGAAAGTCTGTGGCTTGTTCTGATAACATGTCTTGTTGTTCTTATGGCTAATAAGAAAGGTAACCACAACAAACATGCTTAAAATATGCTGCTTTGGAGGCAGGGTGAATAGTCTTGAATATATCCAAAAGCAGGCCATTAAACAAACACACATGTGCGCGCACACACACACACAGAGAGAGAGAGAAAGAGAGAGAGAGAGAGACTGCAACTCAAGGATGTAACAAACCTGGAATGGGAATACCTTTTTTTTTTTTTGCATATATAATAAGAATAGTATGAGAACCTTGCAAATGCTGGGGAGACCATTTTCTCAGTTTGCCTCTCCATATATAGAATGTTTTCAAGGATAGCCTAGAGCGGAGCCAAAATTTCTCAGAATACATTTTTCTGAGAATTTTTTTATTATTTTTCTCACCTGCCACACCCCCACTAGAAAAAAAAAAGACCACCTTGCAGAAGCTTCTTCTGATGTTCTCTCCATGCTGGGAATAGCTATACTTCTTGAATTTGACTGGTGCAACACTTACTAAGGAGAACAGAAGGTTACGAATAGCTGAGAGTGCAGCCATCTAAACAATCTGAACAAGGAAATGAGTAGAAAAGACAAGAACCAGAGCCAAAATCAAGGAGCTCAGAGAGGACATGATCTAGAACAGCATGTCCAAGGAGCAGGTGGTGGGAAACAGGAACCCAGAAAGCATGCTGTCAAGAACAGGTGGGCTTTTAAGGATGGACAGACTCACCTCTGTCCAGTTGTCCAGTTTTGTCAGGTGCTCACCAAGCTGCCACCATCCCTGCCCACCCCTGCTTGCTGTGCAAGCTGCTGGAGTGCCCAACAAACACCCAGCATGTGCTGCAGGGCCACCCATCCTCTTAGCAAACTCCCATTTTGTGTAAAAATGGTGGCTCGAGGTTTTCCAGATATGTAATGTTATGTAATGGCAGCCATAAAAGGGGCCATTTATTCAACATTGCAGCCATAAATGGACCATTCATGCCTGTAATGTTGTGTAAATGGCCCCATTATGGCTGCCATCTACATAACATTACATATCCAGAAAACCCAGAGCAACCATTTGTATGCAAAATGGCAGCTAGCTAAGGGGACACATGCCCGCCAAGTGCTTGTGGACCTGGTAAGTGATGGAGGCTTGGCGAACGGGGTCCAGAAGGCTGAGTGTGGGGGAGTCCATTGGATGCCACCCCCTTCTTGGACTCCCGTGACATCCCTATGGGCTTTTTCTCATGCAGAGGCACAGGCCTGGAAGTAGCCAGGCCAGGTGGAATGAAGAATTGGGCTGCCTGAACAGTAGAGCCATGATGACAGCTGGGAAAGCAATGCCGCCCTATTCTTTCTCCATGCTGCAGCCTTGTGTAGCCCACCACAAGAAGCACCAGAAGGTGGCCAACAGGCTGAATCTGGTTGATCTTCTTTCTTACAGCTTGTTCTTCTACCCAAAGGAGTAGATGGTGCCCTCTCCCCAGTCCACATGCAGAGGTTGACTGGGCTGGCCACTGAAACTTACTTCACCACTGGAGATAGGATAGTTCTCCCACCACACCTGAGGTAGTAGGCTAGTTTCAGAGGCTCAGGAGAGGGTGTGTCACATACACATGTCCTCCAACAAAAGCATCTGCAGCCTGGGGCAGTTGCCCCACTTTGCCTAATGGTAGGGCCAGCCCTGCTTCGACTTTCTGTCTCTCATCTTTCTCATTCTTGAGTTTGCTTTAGGAGTGAAAAATAATTGGGTTGGATAGCTAATACTTTGGAAGACAGAAACAAAATTCAAAGTGATCTTGATAGGCTGGAGTGCTGGGCTGAAAACAACAGAATGACATTTAATAGGGATAAATGCCAAGTTCTGCACCTAGAAAAAAGAAACCAAATGCACAGTTACAAGATGGGGGATACTTGGCTCAACAATACTACAAGCAAGAAGGATCTTGGCATTGTTGTAGATCACAAGCTGAATATAAGCCAACAATGTGATGTGGCTGCAAAAAAGGCAAAGGCTCTTTTGGGCTGCATTAATAGAAGCATAGCTTCCAAATTCCATGAAGTACTAGCTCCCCTCTACTCAGCACTGGTTAGGCCTCATCTGGAGTACTGTGTCCAGTTCTGGGCACCACACTTTAAGAACGATGCAGACAAACTGGAGAAAGTTCAGAGGAGGGCAACAAAGATGATCAGGGGACTGGAAACAAAGCCTTATGAGGAGAGACTGAAAGAACAGTGCATGTTTTGCCTTGAGAAGAGAAGACTGAGGGGAGGTATGATAGCACTCTTCAAGTACTTGAAAAGCTGTCACAGGGAGGAAGACCAGGATCTCTTCCCAATCGTCCCAGTGCACAGGACACAGAATCATGGGCTCAAGTTACAGGAAGCCAGATTCCGGCTGAACATCCAGAAAAAACATCCTGACTGTCAGAGTAATACGACAATGGAACCAATTCCCTAGGGAGGTAGTGGGCTCTCCCAAACTGGAGGCATTCAAGATGAAGCTGGACAGCCATCTGTCAGGGATGCTCTGACTTGGCTTCCTGCATTGAGCAGGGGGTTGGACTCGATGGTCTCATAGGCCCCTTCCAACCCTACTATTCTATGATTCTATGATTCTACTCCAAACCCTATTTCAGATGTGATGCTGATGTGGGAGAAGAGGGAACATTCAGGCACTGATGCTTCCTGTTCCCGTAACATCAGTCATTACATCTTTTCAGAGAGATAACATGGAAAAGCAACAGTGAACTTACACCAGTTCATCATAATTTCATTTCCCATGCCACTGTGACATGGCAAAGGTAAGCTCTGTCACTAGGAGTCATTATTATTTTGACACAAAATCGTTTATACTTTCATTCCAGCCTGCCTCATCCTCACACAATGATCTTTTTTTGTTACAGGACAGAAATAATCCATAGCCACTACATTTCCAGTTCTTGTACTGTATTTGGAGTTTCTCTCTCCCTGCAAAGCTGCTAGTAAAGCTCAGAATGGATTCATCACAAAAGCAATGGGTTACTGTAAGCTATGGGAGGATTTCCAAATAATTGTGCTACCAGCAGATAAAGGATTTGGGAGACTGCAAATCTTCCGCTATTTATGCCATACATGGTGGGTAAGAAAATAGGCTGACATACCATTCTGGGTATGTGCACTGTAGAGAATTTATTGAGCATAGATACAGAACAGAAAAGACAGAGACATGTAGTAGTAATAGACATCTAAAATACTCTGTTACATAACACAAAGAGGTTCTGAAAAGTAAGAATAGAAAGAATAACTGCAAATTCCTTGTTACAGAATTAGTTACAGCTCTTAATATTATGGTGGACGAAACTCTTGAAATCCACATGTTTGGCCTGATTTATTTATTTATTTGGTGGAGAGGCTTCAAGGTGAAAGAGAGGGCAAAAATCCCTCCCCCCTTTCACCGTATGTGTGTGTGTGTGTTGAACTTTGACATTGGAGACTATGATGTCCCATGTATATATATTATGAATCTGTCTGTCTGTCTGTCTGTCTTTGCATTAATGTGATGACTCTGTATTTTTATGGTAAATAGATGTCTTAAATCTGGGACCTGGTCCAGCCAGGACCCACACTAACCAGATGTGAAGGTACCAATGTCCACTTGTGACTCAAGTCCACTTGTATGAAGGAATCAAAGCATTTTTAAATGGAAAATGGATGCAGAGGATAAAAAACAAAGACAAAGCTTAAATACACCCCCCAGCTCTCAGCTGCAGTCACTCTAGTTCCCAAGAAGTGACAGGCACCATTCCAGGGCAGGTTATCTGAGCAGGTGGTGCACCTTCCCTCTTTCAGACAAGAACAGGACAATCTGCTCAGGATTTTATAGGGCTGGTCTCATCACCTAGTTCAGACTGTCAGAACACACATACACACACACACACACATGTCCCTTCAACCAGAAAGAGAAAAGGGGGGCCTTTCTGTCTTGGCAGGAAGGTAAATTTCTCACAGCATAGAAAGAAACATTCCTATCAACTAGAAGGTACACAATGTGAAGAGCAACTACCGTACATTGTCTAACTTATTTTAGTAGCAAAAACTGTGGCCTTCATTGCACAACTATGAAAACCAACTCTAACTTCATAAAAATTGCCAACTGCTCTAGCAAATCAGTATACATGCACTATTAAACACTGCATATCACTCTGTGTAAATTCACATCTGACTCCTTATCACTCTTCCAAAACCAAATCCGATACAGTAGATGTAGAGTGTGAGTGGTATGGGTGACTGGAGGTATGTTGCATATGTGAGATGATTGGCTGAGTGAGGGCTGTGTGTGTGTGTGTGTGTGTGTGTGTGTGAAATATGTGTGATATATAAACTGGGAGCCGTGCCCATGATTAGATAGGGAACAGAGAGGGAATGGACAGGGAATGGACAGGGGAAAGATAGGGTCTGGGAAGAGCTTGCCTAGGATCTGTGTTTACAAGATTAGAATGGTCATTGAGGGTGTGTTTGTGAGGATATATAGACAGTCTTAAAGTGACTTATTTCTGTAACCCAATTATTTATGTGCAGGAGGAGAATCAAATGGTTATTTACTGTTTACCACCTTACTTCTGCAAATAATAAATATTCCTTTGCTTTTCAAAATCCTATACCTATGGCTCATGGCTAACAAAGGGTAAAAGTGATCAGAAAATAATATATGACAGAAGAAAAGCCAGTGTGTTCTCACATCTCAAGAAGTAAAGGGGTTGGATCTGAGGTAAATGCTGCCTCGTGGCAGCATTACTGTGCGTGTGGTAGAAGGTGCTGCCTGCTGTAGGAAAGGCCTTATAGAAAAGATATTCACACTGGTAATCAGGCAGGAATATCACAGACAGCAACACTAACAAGTGCTCTTTAGACTTTCTTGCTGCTTGAGGCTGCCTTTGGTTTCCCCCAAATACCCTGGAATGAGGCTACATCATGATGCAGCTTTGTTCTGGGGCACATTCTGCAGGGGAGGGGGAGGAGGAAATGTCTGACAAAGCAGGAGGGAGTCTGTTTATGTTTCTCCTCACCCCTGAAAATGTGCTCCCAATGGCTGAAACACCCCCTTTAATTGTCCAGAATTGGTTTAAAGTAAACCTTGGAAGCAGGGGCCAGGGACAGGCTTGACCCCTCCTTCTGCATTGTTAAGAGACACAGGCCTAATTCTGTACATGTGTAATTTCATACTTCAGATACAAGTCTATTATCAACAAATGGTGAAACCAGCCCTGAGAGAGACAGAAATGTACGTGACATTGTGATGCCCAGAATCAGTGTTTGCGTTCTCAAAGCAACATTTGCATTCTGGAAATAAAACCCAACTCCTTGGATTTTTAATTGATTCCTGCTTAGTTAAGAGAGCAATCCTATGGCCCCCTGACAGCATCCAAGGGAACATAGGATGCTGGGCATTTCCCCCTCTGAGGCCGTAGTCAATGTTGTGACCTCAGAGGCAGAATTCCAAGCAGGGATTCCTCCACTTGCTCACTCATACCTAGTGAGCCACCACGGAAATCTCCGTGGTGACTTCCTCTCTTGACGTCGGTGTTGTGACCTCAGGAAGGGAGGAAGTTGGCATGTTGGGGGTTGGCAAGTGGGTGGAGAAGGGAGAAGGCATGGATCCCCTGGCTCCACAAGCCTCTCAGCTAGAGATGTGTGAATAGCAAAACTCAAGCTCACCAAAGTTATCTGAATTCCATCTCGAAGCTCATTCAGACTGAAGTCCATATTGGATTGTGAGCTGTTTTTTTTTCTGTTTGACATGAAAATCTGTGCATACTTTTCCAAATGTACACACCAGTTGTGCACATATTTGAAATGTATGCATTCTTCTCCCTCTGATTAAAGTGTATTTTTGTGCATTTTTCCAATGTACACATGCTGTCAAACACAGTATTTTTGGTCCACAAATCACACTGCCAGCTTAGATGGCATCCGAGTCAGTGTTTGGTCCGGAAGGTGTGAATGGTGTAAACCCAGATAAAAAACCAACAGAAACATACATGCTTTCCTCATGCATCCCTACTCTCCACTCCCAGTCCCATCTACAGCAAGGTAGGTGAGCTAGATAGGTTCAGAGTAGGGATGGACGGACTCGCCTCTGTCCATGATCGCCAGGTGCTTGACAAGCCACCACCACCACCTGCTCACTGTGCAAGCCCTTGGACATCACAGCAAGTAGGGATGTCATGGGCGCCTGACTGGCTCCAGGAATTCATCAAGCTCCCCCCGCTCATGACCCCCGGACTGTGCTCACTGAGATGCTCCTTGTTCACCCCCCGCTCATGCCCACTCGTGCTCTCCAGGACTCACCACGATCCCGTTCAGTGAGTGCCCACCATTTTCGCACCTTTGATTGCTACGTAAAACAGGAAGTTTTAAAAATGCGCATATTTAAATATGCACAGTTTGGAGCTGGGAAAGCTAAATAAGCGCAATATTAGGGGGATTATACCTCTAATATTGCGCTTATTTAGCTTTCCGAGCTCCAAACTATACATATTTAAATATGCACATTTTTTAACTTCCTGTTTTATTTAGCAATCAAAGGCATGAAAATGGAGGGTGCTCACTGACTGGGATCACGGTGATCCCAGGGAACTCACCGAGCTCGTGGGCGGCCTGAGCGCAGGTCCGCGGGGCGGGGCGGCGAGCAGAGGTGGTGCTTTGGCGAGTGCCCAGAGAAACCGAGCTAGGGTGAGTTCTTCCATCTCTACTGGCAAGCACCTGGCAAGTGCTGCAGGCCACCTATCCCCTTAGCAAGTTCCCCATTTGTGTAAATATGGTGGCTAAGGTTTCTCTTTAAATGTAATGTTGTGTCAATGGTGATCAGAAAAGGACCATTTATGCAATATCACAGGCTTAAATGGACCATTTACACCTGCAATGTTGCATAAATGGCCCCTTTACAGCTGCCATTTATGCAACACCATTTCTATCAAAAAACCTGAGCTGGGCACGGGTGAGCAATGGCACTCATGGACCACGGGTGCCTGGCAGATGGGTCCAGTAAGTGGCAGCAGCTTGGTGAGTGGGGTCTTGGGGCTGAGTTGGATGGAGGGAGTCTGCAAGACTCCACCCCGCTCTCGGACTCCCATGACATCCCTAGCTCAGAGGCCCGTTGAGTGAAAATACCACAAACAGGATGGAGAGGCAAAAAAAAAAGCCTTTGCTGTTCCTCCCAACTTAGGACGCACTCTAGGGATGTACGAAAGTCACTTACCTTGAACAAAATTTGATTCGCGGTGGGGGGGAGGCGCTCTGTCCCTCCCCCCGAAATTCTGGCCGGGGGGGGAGGTGCTCCGTCCCTCCACCCCCGAATCCTGGCTGGCCAGGCTGCAAATGGCAGCGGCTGTAGCCGCCGCCGTTTGCATCCCTGCAGTCAGCTGTTATAGGCTACATAAATGTTTACGCAGCCTATCACGGCTGAGTAAAAAAAAAAACCGCGCGTACGCAAATGGCAGTGCCCATGGGCGCCGCAACTTGCGTTCCTTATTTTGGCATGTCTAGTCTACGTAAACATTTACGTAGACTACTGTGAAAGTATGGGGAACGGAAATAGCGTACGCGCGGTTGTTTTTTGTTTTTGTTTTACTCAGCCATGATAGGCTACGTAAACATTTACGTAGCCTATCACGGTATTTTTTTTTAAATCTAGCCATGATAGGGTACGTAAATCTTTACATAGCCTATCACTTTTTTTGGTTTTGTTTTTTTGTACTGGAAATGGCAGCGGCGGCAGCCGGTCGGAAGACCGGCCGCCGCCAAACCGCCGCCGAACCGCCGCCAGAGCCGCTGCTGCCAGGAGGATTCACCCAAGGTAAGTCCCGTCCCAGGGGGGCGGGGGGGCAGACCGTTTCGCCACCAATTTCAGGGGGCTGAATGAGCTGGCATTTGGCCTCCTCGAGATTCGTGGCGAAATTCTCTGACATCCCTAACGCACTCAAAAGCAGGTCTTAGGATGGACAGAGGGCTTTGACATTGGAACTCTCCTTTTGCCAAGCATCAGTCCTGTAGGATTGTGTTCTAAGTAAATGAATTTGTAGGGATGTCAGAGAATTCTGCCACGGATCTCGGTGAGGCCGAATGCCAGTGCATCCAGCCCCCCCGAACTCCATGGCGGAACGGCCTGCCCCGCGGATCCCCCCCGGGATGAGACTTACCTGGGGCGGATGTTCTGGGTGGCAGCGGCTTTGGCGGCAGCGGCTGGTCTTCCAACCGGCTGCCGCCGCCATTTGCAGTCTTGTCTTTTTTTTTTTTTTTTACAGAGACGTGATAGGCTATGTAAGTTTTTACATAGCCTATCATGTCTCTGTAAAAAAAAAAAAAGACAAGAAAAATAAGGAACGCAAATGGCGGTGGCCATAGTCGCCGCCATTTGCATACGCGTTATTTTTTCCTTACCCAGAGCCCTCCACGGCCAGAAATCCAGCTGCGGACGGCCCTGGCCTGGGCCTGGCTTGCTGCGCTGTGGAGCCACCACGGAGCACTGCCGGCTTTCGAGGGTTCCGGGGGGTGAGGACCGGATCGCCTCCTCCCCTGGCGAGGATTCCGGGGGGAGGCATGGAGCACCTCCCCCCCATTGGAACCCGGCAGAGCTAGTTAAGTGGGGTTTCGTACACCCCTATGAATTTGTGGTGGTGGTGGTGGTTTTTAACTGAATTATATAAAAAGTCAGCTGTCAGCTTCTGTCAAACATTGGTTGCTTGATATGAAATATTGTCCAATGTTGACTGCTACTGAAAAAAAAAAAAGTGTATTACTGATGTTGAATATCATATATTCACAAATATGAAGGGCACTTTCAGTGACTATCTGCTATCGACATTCATACAGGAGAATTGTTGGGGACAAGCTCATTACAGCTGTGTTTTGTTTTTGTGCTACATGGCCTATGCAAAAGAGAACAAACCAGTGGCACTAGACATAATCCAACATAAGTTGGGATTCACAGCTTTCAGGAAATTAGCAGGGCATGCTGAGTCTTCAAGGCAATATGATCCTTATAAAATTTGCATCAGCAGAATTTCTGCATGTCTTTGCACGCCTCACAGTTTAATATATATTCATAACCAGAACACCCTTTAGGAGAAGGGAATTGCCATATTTTCTTTCTCAAACATACTTTTGCTCTTGACAGCCAGTCCTATGCTGATGTCTTTTTCTTGGTCGGGAATAAGCATGATTAAGAGCTTAAGGATATAAGAATTGCTTTTCTGGATCAGATTGAGGTTCATCTAGCCCAGACCTGAAAACCTGTAATCCACACAGCTAAACATCTGTGATCAACAAAGCTTGGCATCCCAGGCCTCACCACACTTGGGTAGCTGTTGGGAACCCACCAATGATGTCACCACACTGGGCCCCTCATGCTGAGAGACTAGGTGTTAGATAAATCCATCTGGGGGCTGGGGGGTGGAGTTCATCGAGCTTTCATCAGCTCAGCCCCTCAGACTTCAGGTCATTTTCCCATGAGCTGGCCTGACTTAATCTGCATCGAGTCGTGCCAGTTCAGAGATTTTCTTCTTTTTTTGCGTAAATAGCAATTCACTATTTGCATAACCTGCAATTTGTGTAATTTGTGCAAATTCCTATTTATATCTTTTATGGGGCCCTCTTTGCCTCTAATGTTGTGGAGATGGCCCTGTATGGCCACTATTGAGCACAACAGTGAATATATGAAAATTACGGAGCCCCCACCTTGCATAAAAATGGTGGCTCACAGTGGGGAGCAGGCAGCTGAGGGGAGCTTCCAGATCATGTGGCACTCAACAAGTGTGCACATGACTGTCCTGCAGTTCAGGGAGTGAAGCTGGGAGGCCAGGTGCAGGGGAGTCCACTGGACTCGCAGAGACAGTTGGGCACTTGCAACATCCCTACTGGCAATACTGTCAGGCAGGGATGCTGGAGAAATTCAAGACAGACTAAAATGAGCTCAGATTTCTAAGAATCCCTCCTGTGAAATCTGCTGCAGAGCGACCCCCTCAGGCCACGCAGAGGAGGGCGACTTTCGGATGATTTTGTTACTTTCCCAAAATTTACGCATATAAATGCATAGGAAAATACTGCTGAGGAAACATTGAATGGCATGGGGGACAATACGTTAAATTTTATGTACAAAGGTAAATTATGTAAATAGTTATGTAAATAGTTATGTAATTATTTGCATATTTTTCCACATGACGAAAAAAATATTCTCATCCATCTGTGGGAAGAGGGTGGAACAAAGGGTGCCTGACAATCTGCGAAACACAGGTAGAGCTGATTTTACACAGCCTGTACATCCCTACTGTCAGGTATGTCCATGGTTGAGGGATGGGTACCAACATAGGAATGGACCCACATAGGGCACATTGCCAAGGGGAACCTGGATCTGCAGCTGCACCCAGGCCACCAGCCATGTATGGTGCCTGTCAGGAGCACCCTAGCTGCCTCTGGCAGTCCCCTCCAATAGCCAACTCAGGACACAGATGACGAGGATCCTTTCCAAGGCTTTATTCCTTTATTACTTTATGACTCTTACAGATACTAATCACTAGCAACTAAGGAAGGAACTGCACGGGGGATAGATAGCAGGAACTGCACGGGGGATAGATAGCAGAGTAGCCTAAGCTCCAGGTAAGGCAGTTGGCCCCCATTTGAAGGAGAAGCATGGGAAGACTCTGAACTTATGGGCTATGGAGAGATCCTCCCTCTTTCCCTTGGGTCCTTGGGACACAACCGTTGTTTTAGTGCCAAACGAGCGGAGCGCCTCCTTTCGGCGCCCTCCATCTGTCGTCGTTCCCTGCATCTGCGCCGAGCATCCATCAAGCCCCCCTCCAGCGCTCTCTCACTGCCAGGGTCACTATCTCTCCCGGGAATGCTGGCAGGAGGAATCTCTGCCAGCTGCTGTGCTTGTGAGAGATGAGTGAGCTCCTCTCCCATGGATTGCTGTTCGTCCTCAGAATCAGAACTGCTCTGGGGCTCTATGGGCTCAGTTTCCACCCTGACAGTGCCCCATTACAGTCTCCTGTTTTTTGCCATGTGTTTAGGGCTGGAAAAACAGGAGAGTGGGAGTCTCAAATAGAGTTAAGCCGAAATTTCTCAGAAGACACTTGTCTGAGAAAAGCCATGATTTTTACCCCACCCCCTGGAAAAAGAAGGCCAATTTGCAGAATTTTCTCTATATAGACTCCACCATTTTTGGGTGGTGGCTGTCTCCCCACCCCTACACATACACACACAGAGAGCCCAGGAATTATACTAGATCTGGCTAATTCTGGAGGATGTGAAAAGGTGTACTAGTGCCACTGCTAATGGTGAACCACACTGCAGAGAAACTGTTGGGGAATTTCTCCTCATGCCCCCTCCCAATTTATCTGCCTACAAATAGGGAGGAAAATTTTGAGATGCCACTTCTGCACAGTTCTACTCAAGGATGTGGCTTTCCAGTACAAGACTTGGCTGGTGAACTATACTCAGCTCGGTGACTCACAAGTCATGGAGGCCTTCTCTTCCTAGCATTCTTTTTTCCAATAATGGAAAACTTCTGGTCTTGTAGGCCCCTTCCAACCCTACTATTCTATGATACTATGATTCTATGATTCTGCAAACTCAGAAGTAAGGCCTGAAAAGGCAGGTCATCCCCTGTTCTTGATCCCCGTAACCTTCTATTCAAAGTTAAACTGCTTTCAAACGTGGATGTTCCATTTCACTATTATAGCAACTGATATTACCTATCACCGATGACTTTGTCTATATGAATGTGAGAATGGAAGAATTGCGAGCAATACTTTGGTCACAGGAAATGCCCCTGTTCAGACATAATGGAAATCTATGGTTTCCTACTACATGAATCAGCTTGCCTTTGGCTCATGCACTCCCTCCTGCCCTCCCCTCCTCTTTCATGGGTGCAAGGAGAGTTCATAACCATCTGCTTCCACTTTTAGATGAACCAGAGTTCCCCATTATGTCTGAACCCAAGAAACTGCAATTTGTTTAAATAATCATTTACTGAGAACAGGCCAGGATCAAACTGTGGTTTCAGATCCTGGCTTGTGCTGAAACTAGGGATGTATGAAACACTTACCTGGTTTTGTCCAGGGACATCCGCAGTCGGGGGGAGGCGCTCCGTCCCTCCCCCTGAAATCCTTGACGGCGGGGAGGTGATCTGTTCCTCCCCCCGGAATCCTGCCTGGCTGGCTCTGCTCCGCGGCGGCTCCACGGAGCTGCCGGCCAGGACCATCCGCAGCTGGACTTCTGGCCGAGGACGGGCTGCTGCAGTCACAAATGGCAGCCACTGTACCAGCCGCCATTTGCGTCCAGCGAAGCTGCCATGATAGGCTATGTAAGTATTTATGTAGCCTATCAAGGCAAGCCAATCCCCCCCCCCAAAAACAGCACACGCAAATGGTGGCAGCTACGGCAGCCACCATTTGCGTTCCCTATTTTTAGCCGTTTTAGCCTACGTAAATATTTACGTAGGCTATTATGGCGAAAAATAGCTTTTTTTCCCCCTTAATAGCTTATGTAAATATTTATGTAGGCTAAAACGGCAGGAAAAAAGGAACGCAAATGGCGCCCCCTACACTATTTGCATTCCCCTTTTTTTCACCGTAATAGCCTACGTACATATTTACGTAGGCTAAAACGGCTAAAAATAGGGAACGCAAATGGCAGCCGCCATAGCCGCCGCCATTTGTGTATGCTGTTTTTTTTTTTGGCTTGCCGTGATAGGCTACGTAAATACTTACGTAGCCTATCATGGCTATGATGAAGAAGCAAATGGCGGCCGCAGGGCAGCCGCCATTCGCAAGTCAGTGCGGACAGCAGCAGGTAAGTGCTCCCTTTTGCGTGCCTTTCATGGGTTGGTGGGGCAGGTGCTTTGTTCTGCCACGGATTTCAGGGGGCCGAATGCACTGGCTTTTGGCCTCACCGAGATCTGTGGCAGAATTCTCTGACATCCCTAGGTGAAACCTTCATTTGACCAAACCAAATTTCCCGAATTTAGACAAAATAGGGAATTGTGGTCTCTTTAAAACTGGAAGGAGATGGTCCTGATTTCCTCCATGTGGCTGCAAAAGAGAAAGAAAGAGGAGTATGTTAGCCCAACAGGGCTAGCCCTACCATTAGGAAGAGGGGGGCAGCAGCGAAAGTAGACAGCTGATTTTGGATTTAGTGAAAGCACGGGAAATGGTTAGTTATTTAGGGCACAATCCTATGGCCATTAGTCAGCAGCTAGATGGCCATCAGATTGTTCTGTTTCTGGGAACTGACCTCTACCCCCTCCCACACTGCCTTGTAGGCAGCGGGATGAGCCCCATGCTCCGTGCTTGGGAAAGCAGCATGGAGCGGGGAAAACAGGGAGTTCTTTGGGACAGGGCAGGGCGGGGAGGGTGGAAGTGCTAATACAATACTTCCTATGTGTTGTCTGGCCTCCCCACCAGGCGCTCCAAGGTCCCATGGCTAGACAGCCGAAACCAGCCATCTAGCCACGACAGCAGGGTGGCTGGAGCATGGAGAAGAAATGCTCCTCACTGCTCCTCCCACCCTGCAGTGCATGGGTGGTCACCTCCGAGTTCAGAGGCGGCTGTCCCCCACCCCCACCCCAGGATTGCTCTCTCCACTGCTGATTTTTAACATATTTTACTGCCATGGAATGGATGAGGTGCTAATTCAGGCACTAATATAACTACAGAAGTCTTGTGTACTATGTAACTTGATCTGGAAAGAGGGTGGCCCATTTGCTGCTCTGCCTCATAAGTCCAAAGCTCCTCTGGGCTTATTTGCGTAGCAGGAATCCATGCTTTCCTGATGCATCTGAGCTGGACCAATGTCTGTGCCAACCAAGGCAGGAAAATAAATTATGCTATAATACAACACAAACATTAAAAAAGGGGAAAACACACTCACACACACACGGAGATTCACAGATAGAGCAGGCTTTCCTGCATGCATATCCGGCATGGATGTGGACTCACATCACATCTAGGGATGTACGAAAGTGACTTACCTTTTGCGGATTATGTTGATGGTGGGGACGGAAGTGTTCCTTCCCTCCCCCCGGAATCCTGGCCGGGGGGGAGGTGCTCAGTTCCTCCCCCCGGAATCCTCGAATGGCCGGCTGTGCTTTGGCTGGATTTCCGGCCATGGAGGGCTCTGGGTAAAAAACAAAAAAAACAAAAAACCGCATACACAAATGGCGGCGGCTACGGCCGCCGCCATTTGCGTTCCTTCTTTTTGGCTGTGTTAATCTATGTAAATATTTACATAGACTATGACGGTGAAAATCAAGGGCAACGCAAATAGCGTAGCAGGTGCTATTTGCGTCCCTTTTTGATTTCCCGTTTTAGCCTACGTAAATCTTTACGTAGGCTAAAACGGCGAATCAAAAGGGGACGCAAATAGCACCTGCTATGCTATTTGCATTCCCCTTGATTTTCGCCGTCATAGTCTACGTAGATATTTACGTAGATTAAGACGGTAAAAAGAAGGAACGCAAATGGTGGTGGCCTTAGCCGCCATTTGCGTACGCATTTTTTTTAAAACCCACCCCCAACCATGATAGGCTACGTAAAGATTTACATAGCCTATCACGTCTTTTTTTCCTTTTTTAAAAAATCTAGCCATGATAGGCTACGTAAATCTTTACGTAGCCTATCACGTCTTTTTTTTTTATTTTCACAAGCCTGGAAATGGCGGTGGCAGCCGGTCGGAAGACCGCCCGGTGCCGCCGGAGCCACCACCGGAGCCGCTGCCAGAGCCGCCACTGCCCGGAAGATCCGCCCCAGATAAGTCTCATCCCAGGGTGGATCCATGGGGGGGTGGCAGGCTGTTCCGCCATGGAGTTTGGGGGGCCGAATGCACTGGCATTCGGCCTCACCGAGATCCGTGGCGGAATTCTCTGACATCTCTAATCACATCCAATGTGCATTGAGATCAGGATTGTGCGCTGTTTGGAGATGAGAAGTGAAGAAGGAGATGAGAAGTGAAGAAGGAGAGGAGGTTGCCTCTCATGAGAGCTGAGTGTTAAATAGGAAGAGGCATGTGTCTATATATCCAGTTATAATTCCTAATAATGCCGGCTACTCAGCACAGCTTATTAAACCAAATCAAGTGTGCACGACTAACATCAAATCAATTACAGCGCCTTAATGTGTGAAATAACTGGGGGGAGCCAAGCTGTTTCAAGTTGTACACAGTGTTCATCACAGGTAATAATAACCTCTTAGCCTCAAGATCCGAAATTAAATAATCTGGTAAAGTTCGAGAGAGGGGTTGAATAGAAAACACATTCTAAAGGCTTCCCGAGGGCTTGTGTGGCCCATTCAAATGCAACTGAGGTTAGTGAAAACACACATTGTACTTGCTTCTAAATAACCCTGTTGGGCATATTGCTCTCTCGAGGCATGGTCGCAGGGTTCTTATTTATGTAAATAAGCCCAGGGAATTCAATAGGATCATTTACATAAATAAAAACTTAACATACATAGGGAAACAGTACATTAATGAAGAGAAGTTCCATGAAATGAAGGAAGCAAAGTGCTTAATGTCCCCCACCCATGTGTTTTATGTTGCTCTTTGAAAAGAAAGAAAAGTTAGAGTCATGCACTAGACATATGGGGCGGATGTGAATATGGGAAATGGGGGAGCAGGAGCAGGCCAACTGGCCCTGTTCTCCATTCATACAGTCACCTGAAGCTGTAAAGAAAGCCTACAAAGTCCCAAGACATGGTCTGAAGGCACGTGAGGCAGCCACCTTGCTGAAGCTAAGCAGGTCTGGCTCTGGTCAGTGCTTGGAGGGGAGACCACCTGGGAACCACACGTAGCCACCTTGAAATCCACAATGGAAGAAAGGTGGGATATATCATAGAATAGTCATAGAATAGTGGGGTTGGAAGGGACCTATAAGAACATAAATGAATGAATGAATGAATGAATGAATGAATGAATGAATAATACACATATGTAACTAGGGTAGGGTAACTGTGTAAAATCCACTCCATCTGTGTTTTGTGGATTGTCAGGAGCCTTTCATTCCATCATCTGCCCACAGATGGATGTGAATTTTTTTTTCAGCATGCAGAAAAATACGGAAATAATTATGTAAATATTGACGTAGGTATTTACACAAGTATTTACATAATTTACCTCAATATGTAACATTTAGCATATTGTCCCCCATTCCATTCAGCAGAAACGTACATATTTTTCTGCAGATTTATATATGTAAATTTTGGGAAACCCCTCCCCTCTAGTCAGTTACACTAAACCATTGCTTTAAACTGCTAGTCTGTATGAATGAAGTTTAGCCCTATCAAATGCCCATCACCTCAGTCTATTCTTTTAAATGTGGGTTTTAATTCCTGCCAATCAATTACTCCTAAATTAAGCAACTGTGTCTTCAGTTCCCAAATCCCCTTAGCCCCTTAAAGTGGTAAGCTTTCAGATACTCAGTGTTCAATTTTAAAAGATCCCTTCGAGTGTCAAGGTTGCATGTCTAAAAGTGTGCATGCAGGCATCCATGCAAAAGGGACACTTGCGACCTAGGGCTGTGCACAGACCCCTCAAACTGACCTGGAAGCCACTTTGGGGCTTCCAAGGTGGGCCCGATTTGCTTTGGGCTGGTTCCATGGGCTCCATTCCTCCTTATCCTCAAAACCAAAGTGGGATTTGAATGGTTGAATCCCACTTTGCCCACCCCCCTGACGCCCCTGCCATGCTGGGCAAACCTCCAGCTCCTTACCTGTGCCCTCAGGACATGTGCTAGCAGCCATCATGAGGAGGAGTCACACTGTCATCATCACTGCCCCCACCTCTGTCTCCTCTGCCGCTTCCACCTCTGCCGCCACCTCCACCTCTCTCTCTGCCGCTGCCTCCACCTCTACCTCCACCGCCTCCACCTCTGCCTCCTCTGCTGCTTCCACCTCTGCTGCCGCCTCCACCTCTCTCTCCACCGCTGCCTCCACCTCTACCTCCACCGCCTCCACTTCTGCCTCCTCTGCCGCTTCCACCTAGGGATGTCAGAGAATTCTGCCATGGATCTCGGTGAGGCCGAATGCCAGTGCATTCGGCCCCCCAAAATCTGTGGTGGAATGGCCTGCCACCCCCCCCCCGCGGATGCCCCCGGGACGAGACTTACCTGGGGTGGATGTTCCAGGCAGTGGCGGCTCTGGCAGCGGCTTCAGCGGCGGCTGCTGGTCTTCTGACTGGCTGCCGCCGCCGCCATTTGCAGTCTTGTCTTTTTTTTTTTTTTTTTTTACAGAGATGGGATAGGCTATGTAAGCTTTTACGTAGCCTATGATGTCTCTGTAAAAAAAAAAAAAATACGAAGAAAAATCAGGAATGCAAATGGCGGCGGCCATAGCCACCGCCATTTGCGTACGCTTTTTTTTTTTTTTTTTTTTACCCAGACGTGATAGGCTACGTAAGTTTTTACATAGCCTAAAACGTCTGGTTAAAAAAAAAAAAAAAGGCGTATGCAAATGGCGGCAGCTACAGCCACCGCCATTTGCGTTCCTTATTTTTCTTTATCTTAGCCTATGTAAATATTTACATAGACTAAGACAAAAAAAAATAAGGAACGCAAATGGTGGCAGCCGTAGCCACCGCCATTTGCATACGTGGTTTTTTCCCCCCTTACCCAGAGCCCTCCGCAGCCGGAAATCCAGCTGTGGATGGCCCTGGCCTGGGCCTGGCCAGCTGCTCCACAGAGCCGCCATGGAGCACAGCTGGCTTTCGAGGATTCCAGGGGGGAGGACCAGATCGCCTCCCCCCCGTCAAGGATTCTGGGGGGAGGGACGGAAGCCTCTCCCCCCATGAACATAATCCGCAGAAAGGTAAGTGACTTTTGTACATCCTTACTTCCACCTCTGCCGCCACCTCCACCTCTCTCTCCACCTCTGCCTCCACCTCTACCTCCACCGCCTCCACTTCTGCCTCCTCTGCCACTGCCACCTCTGCTGCCGCTAATGCATCCATCGCTGCTGCATCTGCCTCCACCTCCTCCACCTCTGCTATCACTGCTGCCGCCATCGCCACTGTTGCTAATGCTGCCCTTGCTGCTGCATCCGCCACCACCACCTCCACCTCCGCCGCTGCCTCCACCTCCACTGCCACCACCTCCACCTCTGTTGTCACTGCTGCTGCTGACGCTGTGGCTATCGCCGCTGCCACCTGCTGCTACCAGCCAGTTGCCATTTAAAAAATGGTGACTCGCTGCAACAAGAGGCGGCCCACATCCACGGCTTAGGAGCAGGTGGTGGCGGCGGTGATGACAGTGGTGGAGGCAATAGCAGTGGTAGTAGGGATGGCGGAGAATTCTTCCATGGACTCCAATGAGACCCCCCGAAGTCTGTGGCAGAATGGACCACTCACCTCCCCCACCCTGCTAAGTTCATGCCGGCCGCATCCTACGTGCCGTCAGCCGGGTCCAGGTCCATCCGCTCACTCCGCTGCCATCTGCTGCTGGTCTGCAGATGCAAATGGCGTAGCGGACGCTATTTGCATCCCTGCTCTTTGCCATGATAGGCTGCATAAAGATTTATTTATACATTTGGCCTATACATATAAACTTGCATGTGCAGAAGTTATGCAAAACGGTGCCCTCTTTTTTTCTCTTTTTTGGCAATGCGTAATTGGCCACTCTAAATGGAGATCAGGTCCCTTGCAATGCCACAACTAGACATCTCTATATTTTGGGCAGGCTTCCAGTTCTACTTCCCCCTAGGGCCCAGAACTGGCAGGACTTAAGATGGCTGTCGTCCTTCAAGTGTAACACCACTGAAATTCTGTGCCTTCAGCTCCCATCCCTAATTTTTTCCATCATCACTGGCTCAGTTCACAAACACATCTATATATAGCTGAGGATTTTCCAGTCCCTCACCAAAGACCCCTGAGCAAATGTAGCAGTCATGGAAGAAGAGGACAGGTCCTCTTATGGATAGTAACTGGTTAAAGAACAGAAAGCAGAGAGTAGGAATAAATAGAAAATTCTCCCAGTGGAGGGAAGTAAAGAGTGGGGTCCCACAAGGATCTGTATTAGGACCAATGCTTTTCAACCTGTTCATAAATGATCTGAAATTAGCACTGAAGTGGCCAAGTTTGTGGATGACACCAACTTTTTTAGGGTGGTTAAAACAAAAGGGGATTGTGAAGAGCTCCAAAAGGATCTCTCCAAACTGGGAGAACAGGCATCTAATTGGCAAATGAGGTTCAAGGTATGCAAGTGTAAAGTGATGCACAATGGGGCAAAAAATTCCAACTTCAAGTATAGCCTGATGGGATCCAAGCTAGTGGTGACTGACCAGGAAAGAGATCTTGGGGTTGTGGTGGACAACTCAATGAAGATGTCAACCCAATGTGCAGCTGCTGTAAAAAAAAAAAAAAAGGCAAACTCCATGTTAGGCATAATTAGAAAAGGGATTGAAAATAAAACTGCCAACATCATACTGCCCCTATACAAATCTATGGTGTGACCCCACTTGGAATACTGTTTACAGTTCTGGTCACCACACCTAAAAAAAGATATTGTAGAGCTGTAAAAGGTTCAGAGAAGGGCAACTAACATGATCAATGGGCTGGACCATCTCTGGGAAGGTTACAACAGCTGGGATTGTTTAGCTTGGAAAGAGGGAGGGTAAGGGGAGACATGATAGATGACTACAAAATTATGCATGGTGTGGAGAATGTGGATAGGGAGATATTTTTCTCCCTCTCTCAAAATACTAGAACCTGGAGTCATCCCATGAAGCTGATTGGTGGGAGATTCAGGACAGATAAAAGGAAGCACTTCTTTACACAGTGCAGAATTAAACTATGGAATTCACTACCACAGGAAGTAGCGATGGCAACAAGTTTGAATGGCTTTAAAAGGGGGTTAGACAAATTCCTGGAGGGAAAGGCTATCAATGGCTACTAGTCTTGATGGCCATGTGCTACCTCCAGTACCAGAGGCAGCACATCAGCACAGCACATCCCAAGTACATCGGTTGCTGGGGAACATGGGTGGGAGGGTGCTGTTGCATTCATGCCCTGCCTGGAGGTTCCTGATCGACAGCTGGTTGGCCACTGTGTGAACAGAATGCTGGACTAGATGGACCCTTGCTCTGATCCAGCAGGGCTCTTCTTAGGTTCTTATGGAGGGAAGGAATATGCATGCTCTTCCAGTGGATATGTATAAGGCACTGTAATAATTGGGCACTCTATGCATAGACCTGGGAGCACTTAGGTTTGATTTATGCAGCCATTCCCCTTTATGGAGTGGCAGGGACCATGCAAATCAGGCTCCATATATGGGCCTACACAGAAGATCCAGCTCCCACAATGCCATGTCTCCATCATGGGTAGAAGAAAATAAAAAGGGGCATAGCCTGTGTCGGTTTAGTGAATGTACTCCCTAAATTCCAATGCTTTTACAGCAACTTAAGGTGAGTGTGGGTGGAGGACAGAGGAAGGAGAATATTACAGGCCTAGTGTGTGTGCTTTTTACCTTAGCACCGCAATTTGAAATGCTGTCAATGCCTTTAAAAGAAATTTGTCTTTGGACAATTTCAGAAAATATAGACCTATTTCTCTTAGTTCCTCCTGCGCTTTAGAATATTTGGGAAATGAATACAAAATGGCAGGGAAAACATAAAGCTCTACCCAGGGGGTAAGCAAAAAGGATGAAGCAACTGGGGCTCTACTGATCAATTTAGAAAACAACTGCCTAAACCAGACACATGGACACAAAGAGATTCTAGCTGTCCATCAGTGAAAATAATTCTATATTGTTTCTTTTGTTTGTATGGGTTCTTCTTTTTTACTATAAAACACTGATGTCTGCTTTTCTGTTTGAAATAAGCACCCAAAACATTTAATAAAAAAGCAACAAAAAACCTTCTCTCTCTCTCTCTCTCTCTCTCTCTCTCTCTCTCTCACACACACACACACACACACGCGTGCGCGCATGCGCGCGCGCACCAGCAACCCCTGCTGGGATTGCTGCTTCGATAGGGAAGCAGTGAGCACAGCTACTTTAGGGTTTCTATATCCTCCTCCCTCCATGGTGACCCTAATTAGAATTGTTGGCCCTGTACTGCTAATAGCAACATTGGAACAGTGGTTGTTTACCCATATCCCAGCTGATCATCTGGGCAATAGAGTAGAGTGGGTGTGGCTTCCCAGTGCTCTCAGGTGACACAGAGAATGGCTGAGGGCTGCATGCGAGTTGCCCACTCTCAGTCTAAGGAGAAGCCCTGTTAGGCTCTCCATTCTAAATTCTATTTTTAAGCCAAATTGTGTGTGTGTGTGTGTGTGTGTGTGTAAAGAGAGCGAGAGCGAGAGCAAGAAAGAGAGATGTGACCTATATTGCAAAATTTGGAGAAGTGTAAAACTTATTTATTTATTACATTCATATCCCACCTTTCTTCCATCATGGCACTCATGGTGGATGCATGTGATTCCCAGATGGTTTCCCCTCCAAGTACTGACCCAAACCTGCTCAGCTGCAGTAAGGTGGCTGCCTCATGTGCCTTCAGACCATACCCTGGGACCAAAGGATAACCATCCAAAGAAGAATGACATTCTGATCTGCACAGTAGGCCAGGAGGTGTGGATCAGGTCAGTTCACAGCAGAATTCACAAAGACAGAATTCCTCAAGCGTCTCTAGTTTCTGTTTTGTGGCCTGTCTCTTCACTGTTATCACAGCCAAGAGGGAAGTACAGCAGCTCTGTGCAGCAAACAAATGATTTCCCTACCCTTTATTTTCTCATTAGTAAAGGCAGTCAAAAGTCTGTAGAGTGGTTGTTACTTTTTACAGCAAATCCCAGTCCCTGCAATATTATGCCATCCTTGTCAAGTATTGTATCTTTGCTTCAAATGCTGCGATGTGTTTCTACAGTTTTGTTGCTCTGGGTTTTTTTTTTTCCTTAATGGCAAAATTGGACATTTCTCACAAAGGATTTACACAGATGACAGAAACAGAGTTGTTTATTCCTATTGATTTTCTGCTTTTGAATTCCTGCCCTCATGCTTTTTGCTCCAAGGAAGGTGCCAACATGGCTGAGGTGAGGTGGTATTGGCTGATGCATAAAAATGAGACTTGGGGAAATAGGCAAAGCCAGCCCAGGATGAAAATGTCTGAAGTGCAAGCAAGACTCTTTCCCTCATTGGGCTTACCAAATAAACCAGGCAACCCAAAGTATCAACTTCATGAAATCCTTGAAATTGATGGCAGAAGAATATAAGAGTATCTGCCAGGGCCACTACCCAGGCCAGGAAGTCTCCTCCTCTGATAAAGATTCTGAGGATGAAGACCCCATGAGACCACCTTACTCTAGCATTCCTATAGGCACCCCTCACACAACCAAAGAGGCTACACCAGGCCGTTGAGCAACAGGGACACTTGAGTCACCATGAATGGGACTTCTGATGACCATACTTCACACTTGGAACCCGAGGAGATAGCCAGGTGACCACCCAGATCATCATCACGAAAAGGTATAGACATGTGTGGCCTCCAATTGGCAAAGCACACACTTGAGAACCTAAATAAACTGTACTCCTCAGAAGTGGGAAGGCCCCTCAAGAGCAGGGGACTTCTCAGGAGTAGGAAGCTATTGTCATGGTCCCAATATTGTCACTGTCACTGGAATCATCTTCAGAGGAGGAGCCACAAGCATCAGAGCCAGATGATCTCAGAGAACAGGTCACCTCAGAAGAACCTGGCCCTACCCAAGACAATCTGGTATGCTCAGGGGTGATGCCTTTGGATCTACCTCCTGGAGAACTGGGCCACCACGTAGTCCCTTAGAGCACTGTTGCTTTAAGATCCATGATAAATGGTGGCGAGGTGAAGGTGGCCAGGAGAAGGAGTGCTCACTTAATGAAGAGGGCTCCTCATGAGAAAAGCACTACATGATTTGGGCTCTCCTCATAAGGCGGACATTTGACAAAAGCCCCTAACATGATGCAACTGAGCCCTGGGTGGGGCTCTGGTAGCTGCAGCTACTGTATATCAGTTCTCAGTTGTAACCTGAGAGCTGCTAGAAACAATGCCTTATCTTCAGTTCCGGTCTTTGGTGCCTGTTTTGTCCCCTAACCTTGCTGTTTTTTAGCCTCCATGCTACTGATCCCTGGACCTGACTCTACTTTTTGGCTGTGTTTCTACTTGACTGTCCTCCTAGATTTTGATCTTGGCTCTGCCTCAGAGTTCTCCCTGGGGGGGGGGGACCCCTACTTGCCTGATAAAATTATGTTTGCCTGCTAAATTGGCTTCCTTATTGTATTCATCCCTGTATTTGCTGAGCAAAGAGCTGGACCTAGTTAGAGCAGGACAGCCTGGTGAACTGGGTTAACTGTTGAAGCTGAGCCCTGGGTGGGGCTCTGAAAAGCAGGCTACATAAGCCTGCAGTTCCAGTCTCTCTGCAGCTGGAACAAAACAGGTCCTATGCTCTGTGTGCTCAGGACACTACCCCTGGTTACATTGTCCACACCATCAGCTGAAGGTGTGAACAGAGTCTTCACTTATGCAAGTTGCAGGCATTCTCCATGTGATCAGGATACTTGAAAAAAGAGACATATGCTTACATATAATTTCACATGCACAGGTTCTGTTCTGACATTCCACAACACACAGGTGTTGGGTGGGTGGATCCAGTAGATGCTATCCAGTGCCCCTATCCATATGTTCAATCTACACATGTTATGAGCTGTTATGAAGCACTTTGAGACACAGCATAAAGCCAGGAGTCTTCATCTCCAGCCTCAGCAAAGGTGTGAGAAAAGCACAGGAATAGGGGTAAGAGCATAATGCAAGACTAGATCAAGCAATTCCATTTCTAATGGACTTCTTAAAATGCATTCCCCAAAGGTAATGGTGGGGGTCAAAATTCAGCAAAGCTTGAATGTGCTGGATAGCAAGAGTGATGTCTGGAAAGTTACTGAGTCAACTACCTGCAATATGCTCCCATTGTTGAACTCCAGCCATGACACCTGTCTTAAGACAGTCATTAAGATGCAAGATAATCTTCTCTTAAGTGAATAAGAGACAGTAAGTAGGACTTTTGTTTCCAGCAAGTACAGCCATCTTCCCCAAGCACCCTCTTTTGTTATATGGGATGGAAGGCCAACTGAGTCTTTATCCCATAGCAAATAGTACCATTTACAGTGCCTAGAGCAGTGTCTGGCTCATAAGAACAGCCATGCTGGATCAAACAAAGGGTCCATCTAGTCCAGTATTCTGTTCACACAGTGGCTGACCAGCTGTTGACCAGGAACTCACAAGCATGACATGAACGCAACAGCACCCTCCCACCCATGTTCCCCAGCAACTGCTGTACATAGGTTCACTGCCTCTGGTACTGGAGGTAGCACATGGCCATCAAGATAGTAGCCATTGATAGCCTTTTCCTCCAGGAATTTGTCTAACCCCCTTTTAAAGCCATTCAAACTTGTTGCCATTGCTACTTCCTGTGGTAGTGAATTCCATAGTTTAACTCTGCGCTGTGTGAAGAAGGACTTCCTTTTATCTCTCCTGAATCTCCCACCAATCAGCTTCATGGGATGACCCCAGGTTCTAGTATTTTGAGAGAGGGAGAAGAATGTCTCCCTATCCACATTCTCCACACCATGCATAATTTTGTAGTCATCTATCATGTCTCCCCTTACCCTCCCTCTTTCCAAGCTAAACAATCCCAGCTGTTGTAACCTTCCCCCATAGAGGAGATGTTCCAGTCCCTAGATCATTTTAGTTGCCCTTTTCCACACTTTTTCAAGCTCTACTCTCTCTCTCTCTCTCTCTCTCTCTATATATATATATATATATGTGTGTGTGTGTGTGTGTGTCTGTGTATGTGTGTGTGATGACCAGAACTGTACACAGTATTCAGAGTGTGGTCGCACCATAGATTTGTATAAAGGCAGTATGATATTGGCAGTTTTATTTGCAATTCATTTTCTAATTATGCCTAACATGGAGTTTGCCTTAGTGACCACACAGTGGGTTGACATCTTCATTGTAGGGATGTACGAAAGTGACTTACCTTTAACGAAATTTGATTCGAGGTGGGGGGGAGGCGCTCCGTCCCTCCCCCCGAAATTCTGGCCAGGGGGGAGGCGCCCCATCCCTCCCCCCTGAAATTCTGGTGGGGGGGAGGCGCTCCATCCCTCCCCCCCGAAATTCTGCCCGAGGGGGGAGGCGCTCCATCCCTCCCCCCCCGAATCTTGGCCAGCCGGGTGCGCAAATGGCGGCAGCCATAGCCGCCGCCGTTTGCGTCCCTGCGGTCAGCCATGATAGGCTACGTAAATGTTTACGTAGCCTATCACGGCTGATTTAAAGGGGGAAAAAAAACGTGTACGCAAATGGTGGCGTCCATGGGCACCACCATTTGCGTTCCTTATTTTGACACGTCTTAGTCTACGTAAACATTTATGTAGACTAAGAAGGCGAAAATAAGGGGAACGCAAATAGCGTAGACGCTACGCTATTTGCGTTCCCCTTATTTTTGCCGTAGTCTACGTAAATCTTTATGTAGACTAAGACGTGTCAAAATAAGGAACGCAAATGGCGGCGCCCATGGGCATCGCCATTTGCGTACACTCGTTGTTTTTTTTCCCCCTTTAAATCAGCCGTGATAGGCTACGTAAAGATTTACGTAGCCTATCATGGTGGTTTTTTTAAAAATCTAGCCATGATAGGCTACGTAAATCTTTACGTAGCCTATCACTTTTTTCTTTTCTTTTTTTTTACTGGAAATGGCAGCGGTGGCAGCCAGTCAGAAGACCGGCCGCCACAGCTGCCGCCGCTGAACCACCGCCGCTAGGAGACCGGAGCCGCCGCCGCTAGGAGGATTCGCCCAAGGTAAGTCCCGTCCCGGGGCGGGGCGGGGCAGGGGGGCAGCAGACCCTTTCGCCACCAATTTCAGGGGGCCGAATGCACTGGCATTCGGCCTCCCTGAGATTCATGGCGAAATTCTCTGACATCCCTACTTCATTGAGCTTTCCAAAACAACCCGAAGATCTCTTTCCTGGTCAGTCACCACCAGCTCAGATCCCTTCAGGTTATACTTGAAGTTGGGTTTTTTTGCCCCAATGTACATCACTTTACACTTGCTTACCTTGAACCACATTTGCCATTTAGATGCCCATTCTCCCAGTTTGGAGAGATCCCTCTGAAGCTTTTCATGATCCCTTTTTGTTTTAACTACCCTAAATAATCTGGTGTCATAGGCAAACTTGGCCACTTCACTGCTCACTCCTAATTCCAGATCATTTATTAATACATTGAAAAGCATTGGTCCTAATACAGATCCCTGTGGGTCCCCACTATCCACTTCCCTCCTTTGGGAGAATTTATTTATACCATTTATTCCTACTCTCTGCTTTCTCTTCTTTAACCATTACCTGATCTATAAGAGGACCTCTCCTCTTGTTCCACGACTGCTAGGTGTACTTAGGAGTCTTTGGTGAGGGACTGTGTCAAAAGCCTTCTGGAAGTCCAAGTAAACAATGTCTACCAGATCACCCCTGTCTCCATGTTTACTGACATTCTCAAATAGGGATGGCGGAGAATTTCTCCACGAATCTTGGGGAGACCGAATGCCAACGCATTCGCCCCCCCGAAATTGGCAGTGAAATTCTCCGCCACCCCCCCAGGATGGGACTTACCTCCCTCGAATGTCCCTCTTGGCGGTGGGTCCCGGCGGCGGTTCGGCAGGGGCGGCGGCCAGTCTTCCGACCAGCTGCCGCCACCGCTATTACAAAGTAAATGTAAAAAAAACCCCACACAAACACGTGATAGGCTACGTAACAATTTATGTAGCCTATCACGGCTAGATTTCCAAAGTCAGCTGTGATAGGTTATGTAAATCGTTACATAGCCTATCACGGGTGACTTTGAAGAAGAAAAAAAAAGTGCGTACGCAAACGGCGGTGCCCATGGGCGCTGCCATTTGCGTTCCTTATTTGGGCCTGGGTAGTCTACGTAAAGATTTACGTAGACTACGGCGAAAATAAGGACAACGCTATTTGACAACGCTAAGAGTCCATTTGCATTAGTCCCATAGAAGCTCTAACTCTGTGCTTCTGGTCTGCTCCTCCTGTACAGCAGAGCATAAGATTAAACTCTAAGAGCAAAATCCTGTCGGGTTCCCATCAGCCTCCGAACTCAGAAGCTGATTGGAATTCTATCCAGGGTGGGTGGAGCATGCAGGCAATCATCGCCTCCCCGCTCCTCTCACCTTGCATTTTTACCAGATGGGCAATTTTGCTATCTAACTGGGGCTCTGTGGAGAGGGAGGGAAAGAGGCTGGGGCAGCTGGAGGATTTTTCATAAGCTGGCCACCCTAGTCTCCTCCTCTCCCTGCCCACAGAACTGCCCCTTTTCCCTCTTCTCTGAGCTCGCATTTGCAAGCTCGAAGAGGCAGCTGCCGCTTGAGGGGGAGAGGTGGGGAGATTGGACTCCTGGCTCTGAGGTCGGAGCACTGTCTACAACCTTGGATCCAGGAGTAGGAAGTAGGATTGCTCTCCAAATCAATTTGCATTAAAAGATGTAGATGTATGTACATATTTCTCTCACTGTACATGTGGAGGATTCCACACAATAGGGTTAAGAACATAAGAAGAGCCATGCTGGATCAGACCAAGGGTCCATCTAGTCTGGCATTCTGTTCACACAGTGGCCAACCAGCTGTCGACTGGGTACCCACAAACAGAGCATGAGCGCAACAGCACCCTCCCACCCATGTTTTCCAACAACTGGTGTACATAGGCTAAGGATGGACGAAAGCCCTTACCTGGTCCAGCAGCTGTTTTCGGTGGGGGGGGAGGCGCTCCGTTTCTCCCCCCAAAATTCTTGGCGGGGGGAGGCGCCCCGCCCCTCCCGGCCGAAATTCAGGCCAGGGGGGAGGCGCCCCATCTCTCCCCGCCAAAATTCTGGCCGGGGGGGAGTGCCCCGTCTCCCCGGCCGCGAAATAAAAAAGTAAATTGTAAAAAAACCCAAAACAACGTGATAGGCTATGTAACGATTTACGTAGCCTATCATGGCTAGATTTTCAAAGTCAGCCATGATAGGCTACGTAAATCTTTACGTAGCCTATCACGGCTGACTTTGGGGGGGAAAAAAAAAGCACATACACAAATGGCGGCGCCCCTGGGCGCCACCATTTGTGTTCCTTATTTGCGCATGGGTAGTCTATTTGCGTTGCCTTTATTTTCGCCGTACTCTACGTAAATCTTTATGTAGACTACCCGTGCCCAAATAAGGAACGCAAATGGCGGTGCCCATGGGCGCCGCCATTTGCGTATGCGCTTTATTTTTTTTAAGTCAGCCATGATAGGCTACATAAAGATTCATGTAGCCTATCACAGCTGACTTTGAAAATCTAGCCATGATAGGCTACGTAAATCGTTACGTAGCCTATCACTTTTTTTTTTTTAAACTTTACTGGGAAATGGCTGCGGCAGCAGCCGGTCAGAAGACCGGCCACCGCCCCCGCCGCCGAAACGCCTCCGGGACCCGCCGCCGAGAGGGACATTCGCACGAGGTAAGTCCCAACCGGGGGGGGGGTGGGGGGCCGGAGAATTTCCCCACCAATTTTGGGGGGCCGAATGCATTGGCATTCGGCCTCCCAGAGATTCGTGGAGAAATTCTCCGACATCCCTAACATAGCCTCACTGCCCCTGGTACTAGAGGTAGCACATAGCCATCAAGACTAGTAGCCATTGAATGATAGCCTTTTGCTCCAGGAATTTGTCTAATCCCCTTTTAGGGCCATTCAAACTTATTGCCATCACTACTTCCTGTGGTAGTGAATTCCATAGTTTAACTCTGCGCTGTGTGAAGAACTACTTCCTGTTATCTGTCCTGAATCTCCCACCAATCAGCTTCATAGGATGACCCCAGGTTCTAGTAGTTTGAGAGAGGGAGAAAAATATCTCCCTATCTACATTCTCTACACCATATATAACTTTGTAGACCTCTCTCATGTCTGCCCTTACGCTCCTTTTTTCCAGGCTAAACAATCTGAGCTGTTGTAACCTTCTCTCATAGGGGAGATGCTCCTTGATCATTTTAGTGGCCCTTTTCTGCACCTTTTCCAGCTCTACAATATCTTTTTTTAGGTGTGGTGGCCAAAACTGGACACAGTATTCCAAGTGGGGTCTCACCATAGATTTGTATAGGGGCAGTATGATGTTGGCAGTTTTATTCTCAATCCTTTTTCTAATTATCTGGGTTCCAGCTTGTAGGGAAGCATCCAGGTGTAGAGCTATATGTGGAAAGGTCTCCCTCTTTCAGGGATTTGTGCTGTATATGAAGATGCCAAGGGTACATGTGATGCCAGGGGATGGAGCTATTCAGCATCACTCTGCTCCCATTCACATGGTGAGTGTACCTGTTTTAATAATGCCTGAATAGGTCCTCAATAGGTCCAAGGAAAAACTGCAAAAAAAGTAGTTTTAACAGTTCACAACTAATGCCACGTATTTGTTCTCCAGAGTACAGTTTGATGGCTCAGTGGTAAGAAATTAGGGATGTGTGGATTACTCACCCAGTTCTGGTCCAGGGCATCTGTGATGGTGGGAAGGCGATCCGTCCCTCCCCCTGGAATCCTCCCCAGCCAGCTCCGCTCTGCAGCAAAGCCGTGGAGCCGCTAGCCGGGGCCTGCCACAGCCAGACTTCCGGCCGCTGCCAGGCTGATGCGGCTGCAAATGGCAGCTGTTGTAGCAACCGCCATTTGCGTCCTTTCATTAGGCTGTGATAGGCTATGTAAATACTTACATAGCCTATCATGGCTAAGGCAGGGATGCAAATGGCAGCCACTATGATGGCCGCCATTTGTGGCCGCAGCAGCCTGGTGGCAGCTGGAAGACAAGCTGCCACCGCCGCATCTGCCACCACCGCATCTGCCACCGCCGCCGCATTCGCTGCCAAGTAGGTCCATCCCGGGGGGATTTCGGGGGTGGTGGTGGCAGTGTGGGGGGGAGGCCATTCCACCATGGACTCGGGGGACCAGATTCCAAAGAATCCGGCCTCACTGGAGTCCGTGGCAGATTTCTCCAACATCCCTACAAGAAATGGAGAACAGTAGTCTAAAACTTTGCTGTCTTTGAAAAAAGATTATTTATTTATTTATTTATTTTTATTTCATTTCTATACTGCCCAATATCCAAAGCTCTCTGGGCGGTTCACAAAAATTAAAACCAAAGAGCACACAATAAAACAATATAAAATATATAAAACACTGAAACCACAGTATAACAATACAACTACAATAAAACCAGAATAAAACCTAGCAGCAACGCAGGGATTTAAAATACAGATTTTAAACAGCAAAGCTAAAAGTCTAGAAAGCTAAAATGCTAAAATGCCTGGGAAAATAAAAAGGTCTTCACCTAGCACTGGAAGAAATACAATGTAGGTGCCAGGCGAACCTCACTAGGGAGCTCATTCCACAGCCGGGGTGCCCCAGCAGAAAAGGCCCTCCTCCTAGTAGCCACCCGCTTCACTTCCTTTGGCAGGGGCTCATGGAGAAGGGCCGCTGACGATGATCTTAAGGTCTGGGCAGGGACATATGGGAGGAGGCAATCCTTCAGATAACCTGGCCCCAAGCCATTAAGGGGTTTGAATGTTAATACCAGCACTTTGAATCGGGCCCGGAAATGGACTGGCAGCCAGTGCAGCTGGAAAAGTACTAGCATAATATGAGCTCATTGGCCAGTCCCTGTTAACAAACTTGCTGCCCTATTTTGGACCAGCTGAAGTTTCTGGACCATTTTCAAAGGCAGCCCCACGTATAATGCATTGCTGTAATCCAGACGAGAAGTTATCAGCGCATGGATAACTAGATAGCTAGGCTATCTCTCTCTGTCCAGATAAAGGCGTAGTTGGTATACCAGCCTGAGCTGATAAAAAGTGCTCCATGCCATTGAGTTCACCTGTCCTCAAGTGACAGTTCTGGATCCAAGAGCACCCTCACACTATGAACGTGATCCTTTAGGGCAGTGGTTCTCAACCTTCCTAATGCCGCGACCCTTTAATACAGTTCCTCATGTTGTGGTGACCCCCAACCATAAAATTATTTTTGTTGCTACTTCATAACTGTAATTTTGCTACTGTTATGAATCGTAATGTAAATATCTGATCCATTGTCATGGGATGGTTTGCTAATGAAAATAATATATAACAATAGCTTTAATAATACAAAAGATGATACATGGCATAGTTCAGTCAATACAGTTCACTAAAGTTTCCTATGATTTACCATTCTCTGTGTTGTATGTTGTTTTTACATACCTGTTACTATCACAAGGGGGCAGTATTCACATCAACCACAGCTGAATATAAAAAGACCGATCAGCTTCCAGATTAATTTCCCATGGTACAGATTTTTTTTTTTTGCAGTACTTGATGATTTTACAGTACATGTTTTTACATTTACCCAGTAATTATAATTCATGAAGTGTCGTTTTACCTCCAATACTGCTGCTTTCAACACAGTAGCTGCTTTTAACAGAGTAGCTGCTTTCAACACAGTAGCTGCTCTCTACACATGTGTGACTGGTCCGCATAAGTACATTATGGCGCCAACCCTGTCACATACACCTGTATTTGTACGGGGTGTATGTGATGGGGTTGGCGCGATGATGTCATCACGCTGGGTACTCATATGTGGGCATATCTGCATGTGGGCGGACCCGCCTGGAGACGGATAGAGGAGCGGTGTCTCGGTTCCTAAGACCATGAGAAATATGTGTTTTCCGATGGTCTTAGGTGACCCCTCTGAAAGGGTCGTTCGACCCCCAAAGGGGTTGTGACCCACAGGCTGAGAACCGCTGCTTTAGGGGGACTGCAACCTCCTCCAGACCAGGTTGAATATCACCTAGCCGGGCAGACGAACCACCCACTACCAGTACCACCGTCTTGTCTGGATTGAGTTTCAGTTTATTGGCCCTCATCCAGTCCATTACCGTGCCTAGGCCCCGATTCAGAACAGCCACTGCCTCACCTGGGTTTGATGAGAAAGAGAGGTAGAGCTGGGTGTCATCCGCATATTGATGGCACCTCAGCCCACACCTCCGGATAACCTCCCCCAGTAGTTTCATGTAGACGTTAAACAGCATGGGAGATAAAATAGAGCCCTGTGGAACCCCATGGCATAATTGCCACGGCACAGAGCAGTAATCCCCCAGCACCACCTTCTGGAATTGGCCATTCAAGTAGGAACTGATCCACTGCAGTGCAGTGCCTCCAACTCCCAAACCAGACAACCTTTCCAGAAGGATACCGTGGTCAATAGTATCGAAAGCCACTGAGAGTTCCAGGAGAATCAACAGGGTCGCACTCCCCCTGTCCCTCTACCAGCAGAGGTCATCCCACAAGGCGACCATGGCAGTTTCCATTCCAAAATCATGCCTGAAGCCCGATTGAAATGGATCTAGATAATCCATTTCATTCAAGAGTGCCTGGAGCTGTCTTGAAACCACCCGCTCAAGCACCTTGCCCAGGAAGGGGATGTTGGCCACTGGCCTATAATTGTTAACATCCTCTGGTTCCAGGTTAGACTTTTTCAGGAGTGGTCTGATTACTGCCTCTTTTAAAGCAGCCAGCACCACTCCCTCTCTCAAGGAGGAATTTACAACCTCCTGGACCCAGCCGGACATCCCCTCCTTGTTTGATGTAATAAGCCATGAAGGGCAAGGGTCAAGCACACAAGTGGTCGATCGGACTTGGCCAAGCACCTTGTCTGCATTTTCAGGCCTCAATAACTGAAAGTCATCCCATAAAACTGGACCAGACGGTGCTCTGAACGCCTCTACCAATGGAACTACATTAATAGTGGTGTCCAATTTATGACGAATCTGAGTGACTTCGTATTCAAAGTGCAGTGAAAACTTGCCACAGCGTGCAACTAAGGGTTCCACCGTCTCTCTCCCTGGCCCGGAATGTAACAGGCCATGAACCACTCAGAAAAGCTCTGCTGGACAACACTGAGAAGATGAAATGCTGGTGGAAAAGAACTCTCTCTTTGCCACCCTCACTGCCACAGAGTAGGTTCGATAATGAGCTCTTACCTGTGTTTGATCAGACTCAGCACGAGTTTTCCTCCACCTTCATTCTAGCCATCTCCCCTCTTGCTTCATTGCCCTCAGCTCAGGTGTATACCAAGGAGCTGGCCGGGCTCTGCTCAGAGGGAGAGGGCGCTTGGGCACAATCATGTCAACCACCCGAGTCATCTCTGCATTCCACAGAGCGACCTGGGCTTCAACAGGAGCACCAGTCATATCAGCAGGAAAATCCCCTAGAGCCCTCTGGAATCCATTGGAATCCATTAGCCTCCAGGGGTGGACCATTTTAATAGGTCCCTCACCCTTGCAGAGGGGGAAGATTGCCAAGAGTCTAAACCTCAACAGGAAGTGATCTGACCATGACAAAGGGACAGATGTTAATTCCTCCACTTTCAGATCACCATCCTCCTGCCCAGTTGACAAAACCAGATCAAGAATGTGTCCTTTTATATGCGTTGGGCTGATGACATGTTGGGACAGCCCCATGGTTGTCATGGCAGCCATGAAGTCCTGAGCCGCCCCGGATACAGAGGCCTTGGCATAGAAGTTGACAACCCCCAGGACCATCATCCTAGCGGTCCTCAACACCAAGTCTGAGACTCAAGTTGGTGTTGGTGCTGCACTGAGTACCCAGGAGGGCACAGCTGGGAGAGTAACTCCTCCCAGTTCCTCCACCCAGGTCTCAGTAATACCTACCAGGTCAGCCCCCTCATCCACACTTAGGGATGTACGAAAGTTCTGCCACGGATTTCGGGGAGGCCGAATGCCAGCGCATTCGGCCCACTGAAATCGGTGGCGGAACAGCCCGCCACCCCCCCGCCACCACCCTGGGACGGGACTTACCTGGGGTGGAGCTTCCTGGCAGCGGCTCTGGCGGTGGCTCCGGGGGCGGTTCGGCGGCGGATCGGCGGCGGCGGCTAGTCTTCTGACCGGCTGCCGCTGCCGCCATTTCCAGGTTTAAAAACAAAACAAAAAAAGTGATAGGCTACGTAAAGATTTACGTAGCCTATCACGGCTAGATTTTAAAAAAACACCATGATAGGCTATGTAAATGTTTACATAACCTATTACGGCTGATTAAAAAAACAAAAAAACAAAAAAAACGCGTATGCAAATGGCGGCGCCCATGGGCGCCGCCATTTGGGTTCCTTATTTTGGCACGTCTTAGTCTACGTAAACATTTACGTAGAGTAAGATGGTGAAAATAAGGGGAAAGCAAATAGGTATAACCCCTCTAATATTGCGCTTATTTAACTTTCACAGATCCAAACTGCACGTATTTAAATATGCGCATTTTTTTTAACTTCCTGTGTTACATAGAAATCAAAGGCATGAAAATAGCGAGCGCTCACCAAACGGGAAAGCGGTGAGCCTGGGGAACTCTCCGAGCTCGTGGGTAGCCTGAGCATGGGTCCGGGGGGGGGTGAGCGGGGGCGCAGCTTCAGCGAGTGCCCGGAGAAACCGAGGTAGAGTGACTTCCTACATCCCTAATCTCTGGTTGCTGGTATCTCTGGAGAGGCAGTCGGTGGGTTGTCATATGCTCCTCCATGCGTCTCCAAGTGCGACGCTAAGTGCACTTAGCATCACACTTGGCGCGATGCCGAAGTGCTATGTCTGGCAGCCCCGCCTTAAGTGCCTGTTTGGCAGGGGCAGAAACAGGCTCATGGTCCACCTGGTGCAGCTGGTCCTCTCCCCCACAAGCTCCTTCCCGAGATAAGGTATTGTATGCCTGATAAGGAGAAGAAGTTGCTGGAGTTTGGAGACAATAGAGCAATCATTTGGAAGCCAAAATTGGCAATCAAACATTATTGCAGAGCAAGTCAACAAAAACAACAACAATAAAAATCTCATTCAGATATATAAAGGAGAATGAGATTGTCAATGAAAATAGACTGGAGGAAGACATTGGACCACAGCAGGCTATATGAGAAAACCTAATAACAAAGCTGTGTAATATCGCTGCAAAATTAAATGAGACCCCATCAGGTTTCATATGTTGTTTTTGCAGGCATGTGGAAGAGAAAACAATCTCTAGAAGCAGGAATAAACATTCCAAATTGAGAAGCACTAAATATGGATAGAGGCTTTTGAGAATGAAGTGCTAAATCTCAATCACATTTGTATGATTAATTCCTATATGAGTAAAGAAACAGGCCCTTATTCTGAAGTGCTTAACATTAAGTGAAAACAAGAGGAAGAGATTGTAAAGGAAGGACAGAGATGGTTATCTATCAACATGGTGAAAAAACCCATATGCATGATGCAGTAGCTGAGCTTGAAAATGAAATATTGGGGACTTGAAGGTAGAATCAGGGATGTATGAGAAATCTGTTTCAGTTCATTTTTTTACCAGAATTTACCCAGTTCAACCTCCCAGAACCAAACACAGACCCAAATGCAATCTGCAGTCAAAGTTCACATATTTCTGAGCTTGTTCTGTGTTTTGCAGGACAAAATAAAAGACAGATAATGTCAAAAATGCATACATTTGAAAAATGTCTATGAAAATTGCATACTTTTGAAAAATGCACACAAACATGCTTTAATCAATTGGGGAAAAATGAATCCAATTGATGTGTACATTTGGCAAAATGTGCATGAAAATATGCATAAAGAAAAAAACAAAGCATGCACTCTGATACAGCTATGAGATGGAACAAACTTTGTGGTAGAATTCAGAGAACTTCAACGAGACTGCGTTTTGCTGATTTGCCCATCCATAGGCAGAATGGAATAAAACTGATGGGAAAGATTTGTGAGAGAATTCAATTTTGAGGAGGCACTTGAAAGCAAGGACATAGAAATATTGTGGGAATAAAGCCTCCCAGGGTGGATCTGACCAAAGTCCTATCTAGTCCAGCATTCATTTCTGTTTCAACCTGTGTCCATCCAGATGCCTCTTGAATCTTCCAGCAAGGGCATGAAAGCAATAACCCTTCCCTGTTCTTTTCCTACATATGTGGTTATTCAGAGGTATACAATGTTGGGATTTGGAAGTTCCATTTAGCTCTCATGGCTAACTGCTTTTGAACCTGAGGTTCAATTTAGGTAATTGTCCTTGATAGATCTATGATTTTGAGTAATCATTCCCTAAATACAGCTGAACTAGTGTCCAGACTGTATCTCACAGTAGTGACCTTCATTGCGTGAATGAGTAATTTCTTTTGTCAATCCAGAACCTGCAGAAAATCAACTTTATTGGGTGACTCTGCATCCTATTATTACAAGATGGGATAAATTATAAGTTCAAGAATCTACCAAGAACAATGAGAAGGGTAATTGGATACAGCAGGACACCATTAACTTGAGCTGTGGATCTTAAGGTCTCTTGAGGGGATGCCATCCCAAAATCATTTTTCATGGATTAGTCACATTTTGGGAGCTTTGTGCCAAGTAGAGTTAGTCCATTTTTTAAAAATATAGTCATGAGATATTTCCTATAAGAAATGAATTCCAAGCAGAAAATGGTAAAATTTGCATTAATGGAGAATTACAGATGGTGTATTCATACTTTGATGGGTTGAATGAATCAAGAGGCCATCTATTTCTATAGTGCAGTCTACATGTCTGTTTGACATAATGCTGCCAGATGGAGAGATTTCACTCACATTTAATAATTAAAACAATTAAACCTCTGTGATTAGATGTCTGTACTTGGGGGTCAAAATGAGCACCTTGATGTCCTCCTTGTTTTGTCATAAATGGCTGGAATGTCCATAATCCGCAAAAATGCCCTCACCCCGGCGCCAGCTTGTCTGGCTGAAAGGGGGGGGGCATTGAGGGCAGGTGGGGTGACAAGACGTAGGGGCCTTTGATTGGTGCACCCCAGTGGAACCAGTGGAACCACCATGCAGGGAGGGGCAGGCTGAGAGAGTTACAGCTCCACCTGAAAACGAATGAAGAACACCTGCCTGCTGGAGATCAGCTTCGTTGTCGTTCCAGCCTCCCAGACTCCGCATGCAATCAGTGCGCCTAAACCGCTCCACGTCGACGCTTGCCTCGACTCCAGCGTTGCCGGTGCTTGCAGCGGGGCGCTCGCGCTCCGGCGCAGCTGCCTCAGGCCAGGCACCTGCCCTGCTGGCGGTTGGGCTGGCATTGGTGGTGGTAGGCGCTGGGGAGCGGCACCTGTCGCAGCAGGCAGTTGCGGGCCCCGCGGGCCCCGGCACTTGCAGTGGTGGCCTGCCCGCCCCCCCTTCTTTCTTCCTGCCTTTGCTCAGCACGCCTACCCGGCCCCGGGTTTGGTGGCATGCATGGCTGGGGTGCCCGGGCCCGGGCACCACCCCCTCCTCGGCCCTCCCATATGGGGGTGCAAGCTCTTGCGGCTGCAGCGTGCCCGCCCCCTCCCTTGGCTTCTCCTCCTCAGGCGGTCGCGCCTGTGTCCCGCTTCCCTGCGGGGCTGGCGGCATTGACGGCGGCAGCACACCTGCTCCCTTGCTGCCTCCTCCCCGGGGTCGTAGCGTGCGCAAGCTTGGGCGCCACTCCCTTCTCGCATGCCTTGCCACGCCGGCGGTGGAGCCTGTGTCAGCACCGGCGGCAGGCATCCGGGGGCTGCGCCTTACCTCACTTCCCTGCGTGGGCGCCGGTGCTGTCAGCAGCGGCACACCCCGCCTCTGACGCACCTTTTTCCTGCGCTGCCACGGGCCCCGGGATTGCCTCCCTCAGGGCGCGCGTGCTTCTGCGCCGCCCCTCCAGGCCGAGGTTTGCTGCGCCAGCGGGTGTGCTTGCCTTTTCAGTGGCGGCGCACGTTTGGGTGTGGCGCTGGTTGCTGCCGGCGCTTCCCGGCATGCGAGAACGCTGGCGCTTGCGTCCGCAGTGTGCCCGCCCCCCCCCTGATTAGCCGGCTCTCGGTGCCGCTCGGGGAGCCCAACGCGCTCGCGGCGGCGGCGCGTGCACCCTCCCAAGACAAAGCAAACACACACACACACCAAACAAACCAAAACCAATAATAATAATAATTATTATTAATTATTATTTGCCGCCGCCACCATTGCAAAAAAAAAAAAAACTAAAGTAAAAAAACACACACACACCCGTGATAGGTTACGTAACGATTTACCTAGCCTATCACGGCTAGATTTCCAAAGTCAGCCATGATAGGCTACGTAAATCGTCATATAGCCTATCATGATTGCCTTTGAAAAAAAAAAAAAGCCCATGGGCGCCGCCATTTGCGTTCCTTATTTTGGCACGTCTAGGAATTTGCGTTCCTTATTTTGGCACGTCTAGTCTACGTAAAGATTACATTGACTACGGCGAAAATAAGGGCATGCTATTTGCGTTGCCCTTATTTTCACCGTAGTCTACATAAATCTTTACCTAGACTAGATGTGCCAAAATAGGGAATGCAAATTTACGTACACGCTTTTTTTTTTTTTTCAAAGTCACCCATGATAGGCTACGTGACGATTTACGTAGCCTATCATGGCTGACTTTGGAAATCTAGCTGTGATAGGCTACATAAATCGTCACGTAGCCTATCACGGGGTCTTTTTTTTTTTTTTTACTTTTTTGCTTCGCTGCCGGGGAGACGGGGCGCTTCTCCCTGGCCTGAATTTCGGCCGGGAGAGGCGGGAAGCCTCCCCCCCGGCCTGAATTTCGGCGGGCAATGCGGGAAGCCTCCACCCCTTTGCCTGAACTTCGGGGGGAAAAGCGAAGTGCCTCCCCCCCACCGCGAAGCCAAGCTGCGAAAGGTAAGTGACTTTCGTACATCCCTAGTCCAAAGACGGTGGTCAATGTTCTGACCTAACGCAAGTATTGCTTCTGTTTCCTGTTACCTCGGTGTCCCTTAGCTCACAAAGGCTCAGGGCTGGTTTCCCACATCAACATTCAGTAAAGCCAATCTGATACCCTTAGGCGTTATACTAGCCCCCTCAGGACAACTTTCCGGTCCTTTGAGCACAGCTTCAAGCAGTTATACATCTTCCTAGGGTTTTCCTTTGGGGGGGCCATGCTAGATATTGTAGGGCATCTTCTTTTCACAGTTAGAGTAGCGGCCCCTGACCGTGCTTTCTCGCGCCGACCCAGTTTGGGCAATGTAGGGTCTGCGGCTTTCGCACCATCAAACCAGTGTCACTTCTGCTGTGCGCAACTATCCATAGGCATGGCTTCTACTTGGTAGGGCTTTAATGGCACCTCCTTGCAGAGGCGTGAGCCGCTCCTCAAAGCCGGACTGCAGATTCACTTGGTTCTGCTGCCGCCCAAGGTGGTTCCAGGCTCTTAGGGCAGGTCCGATCGTGCTGTGGGTAGTGGCCTGTAGAGTGGCGGCCACAGTCTTTGTGCAATATTTTCAGTGACCTTATAGACAAGTCAGTAACCCCCCCCCCCTTCGGTATGACAACGTGACCACGTGATTCATTCTCAGTCCTCCTGAAATCAGAGGGTCATGTCATGTGTCAGTGTGCCCGCACTCCAGCATTGGTGTTACAACATCTGGTTCTGGGTCTACCATGTGCTGGGTTAGACAAACCCAATGGTCGACACTTTGTCATGAAATTAGGTCAATGACTTCTGGTCTTTAGCCCCGCGGGTGCTCCATTCCCAGATCCCATCCTTGCAGGGACTGGGAGACTGAAGCCAAGCATGCCACCCTGCATTCCAGGGCTCTCCGTACAGGAGCCACCTGCGACAAAGCAGGTAGGGTGTGCCGCGCATTAGGCATAGCTTCAGTGTTAGGATTCATGACCTTACCATAGATCATCGGCTGCAATTTTGCTCCTCCTTAGGAACAACAGACTATATGTGACTATAAGTCGCAAGCTGGCCACTTAGCCTTCCGGCCCACAATGTTGGGATTCTCAGACTTCAGGTCAGATTTTGGATTCGGCAGGCAATATAGGATTGGGCATAGATGTGGCCTGCTTTTAGTAAATTTAGCCACCCTCTCTCCCCAGTTACCCCTTTTGGATTCCGGGGGTAATGGCACTCCATTTGCACTTTCCAGAAAGACATTTCCCTGTTCCACGCAGCAGCCTTAATGGCCTTCATCAACCCCCCCCCCCTTAGGAATTCAGGGTTGGTCTGGGCTCCCAAGTACGACTTGTCCTGGCAGGGCCTTGATACAGTTCAAGACACTTGTCTGGCCCAATGTAACCCACTTATGCATTTGGTGATCAAATTGATCAGTATGGCATAGGGATGTATGAAAGTCACTTACCTTTTCGCAGCTTGGCTTCGCGGTGGGGGGGAGGCACTTTGCATCTCCCCCCGAAGTTCAGGCGAGGGGGGGGAGGTGTCCCACCTCGCCCGGCCGAAATTCAGGCTGGGGAGAAGTGCCCCGTCTCCCCGACCGCGAAACAAAAAGTAAAAAAAAAAAAGACCCCGTGATAGGCTACGTGACGATTTACGTAGCCTATCATGGCTAGATTTCCAAAGTCAGCCGTGATAGGCTACGTAAATCATCATGTAGCCTATCACGGGTGACTTTGGGGGGGGGAAAAAAAGCACGTACGCAAATGGCGGCGCCCATGGGGTGCCGTGCGTTCCTTATTTTGGCACGTCTAGTCTACGTAAAGATTTATGTAGACTATGGCGAAAATAAGGGCAATGCAAATAGCGTGCCCTTATTTTCGCTGTAGTCTACGTAAATCTTTACGTAGACTAGATGTGCCAAACTAAGGAACACAAATGGCGGCGCCCCATGGGCACCGCCATTTGCATACGTGCTTTTTTTTTTCCCCCAAAGTCAGCCGTGATAGGCTACATGACGATTTACGTAGCCTATCACGACTGACTTTGGAAATCTACCCATGATAGGCTACGTAAATCGTTACGTAGCCTATCACGGGTTTGTTTGTTTTTTTTACTTTAGGTTTTTTTTTTTGCAATGGCGGCAGCGGCAGCCGGTTGGGAGACCGGCCGCCGCCCCCGCCCGCAACGAAACGCCGCCGAAACGCCGCCGGGACCCGCCGCCGAGAGGGACATTTGCCGAACATAAGTCCCGTCCCGGGGGGGGGCAGGGGGCCGGCAGAGAATTTCCCAACCAACTTTGGGGCGCCGAATGCGTCGGCGCTCGGCCTCCCAAAGATTCAGGGAGAAATTCTCTGCCATGCCTAGTATGGCAAGGGCACGGCAGTGGCCCATGGCCAAACGCAAGTCAATGGGTAGTGCCCCGTCGGGACCTTAGGGTTCTATGGAATGCCGTGGGTCAGAGGAAGGGCCTCTGTTGTATCGATTCAATGGTTTACTGTTGACATAAGGGCAATTTGGGCAGTTTCTACATTAGCTCTACCACACTAGGCCTAGGTAATTTTGCAGTTTAGAACCCACGGTCATTACATTGAAGCAGTCTCCATGATAGCTGCTGGAGGTTTCTCTCTCAGGCACGTTATGGCAGTTTAAAGGGGGCTTCAGAGCACTCCGGCCTGCGTTCGTGAGTCTTCTGCCTGACACAACTCTCGCTTCGCTTGCCCCAATGTGTTTATTCCCTAGACCAGCAGACTTGGCGTACTTCGGAACAGGAGCCCTTACATGGGCATGTTATGACATCTGGAGCTGCTCGAAGGGCTTGTACATTGATTTCAGACTTCAGCTTCTGTCACACCGTCACATTAAGATCCAGTGGCTTCCCAGACAAGGCATGCGGTGGGAGTCCCCTCCTCACTCTGTTCCACCAAAGTTCATCAGTCTTCCTCCGCAGGTCCAGGTGCGGCACATTGAGAGGAAGGACTTCGGCTGTAAGCCAGGCGAGGACCTGATGGAACAGGCCTTGGTTGAGAGGCAGGTGGTCCGGCATACCTGGCCAGAAGTAGCCTATTGCAGCCCTCACGGCTCCCATGGATCATTGGGAAGGAATGGAATGACGTTGCCAGTGGCAGGGCATGTCGGAAAATGCACAGAGAAATGGCTTATGGCCTATGCAAATGAGGTGATGGATGCACCACCCACCAGGGAATTCTGTGGACATGGCGGGAGCGTTACAGGATGGACAGTGTCCTCCTGTCTCATGTAGTGAATAATATATTTCTGTCTGATCTGCAAAGGGGCCTGCGAGAAGTTCTTCTGCGCAGGTTGGGGGAGTTTCACAAGCTCTAGGCTTGTGACTCCTGTGGCAGCTAGGACGGGCAAAAACAGGAAAGTAGGGATGGTGTGCATGCAGAGGCACCTTATGGAGACAGGTGACGCCTGAGGCCCCCCGAACGGGTTGTGCGGCTTGGCGAGGAGATAAGGGTTGCCTGGGAGACCAACCCTACTCACTCACCCAGGTGTTGTGCGGCACTGGGTTTGGGGGTGACACCGGAAGGTCTACCTCCCCCAGAAGGGGCAGTCCGGAGGGATGGCGAGATCACCGCCACCCCTCAGGCTGGCTGTGTTTTCGCCCAAGAAGTGCCAGCTAGCCACTGACACAGTTAGATGCCCGTCCTAGTTACCCCTTTGCAGCTATTTTAATAAATGTGGCCCAATTTTCAACCCAAGCTTGTTGTCTGTGTCTTCTTTAACCCATCTCCGCTCGCAATTGAAAAAGTGTCAATGTAAGATATAGTTTTAAAAGATATATATTGCTTTGGGTGCCTTTGGGCAGAGAGTCTGATGAGAAAGAGAGAGAGAGAGAGAGAGAGAGTATTGCTTTGGGTGCCTTTGGGCAGTGACTCTCTCTCTCTCTCTCTCTCTCTCTCTCTCTCTCTCTCACCATAGAGGCTTGAAGCTAGAAATAAGAACGTGTTAGAGAATCAGGGAGAATGTATCATAGGGGTAGGGATGTATGAGAAGTTTGTTTCAGTTCATTTTTGATCCGGATTTTACTAGGGATGTATGAAAGTTCTGCCACGGATCTTGGGGAGGCCGAATGCCATCGCATTCGGCCCCCCGAAATTGGTGGCGGAACGGCCCCCCGCCCCCCCAGGACAGGACTTACTTTAGGCAGATCTTCCTGGCGCCGGCAGTTCCGCCGGCGGTTCCGCTGGCGGTGCGGCGGCAGCGGCTGCGGAGGCTGGTCTTCTGACCGGCTGCTGCTGCCGCCATTTCCAGGTAGGAAAAAAACCCAAAAACATGATAGGCTATGTAAAGATTTACGTAGCCTATCATGGCTAGACTTTTAAAAAACACCGTGATAGTCTACGTAAATGTTTACGTAGCCTATCATGGCTGATTAAAAACAACAACAACAACAAGCACACGTACACAAATGGCGGCAGCCATGGCTGCCACCATTTGCGTTCCTTATTTTGGCATGTCTTAGTCTATGTAAACATTTACGTAGACTAAGACGGCGAAAATAAGGGGAACACAAATAGCGTAGACGCTATGGTATTTGCGTTGCCTTTATTTTCGCCGTAGTCTACGTAAATCTTTACGTAAACTACTGGGACCAAATAAGGAATGCAAATGGTGGCACCCATGGGCGCCGCCATTTGCATACGCGCTTTTTTTTTTTCAAAGTCACCCATGATAGGCTACGTAACGATTTACGTAGCCTATCATGGCTGACTTTGGAAATCTAGCCGTGATAGGCTACTTTAATCGTTACGTAGCCTATCATGGGTGTGGTTTTTTTTTTTACTTTATTTTGTAATGGCGGCTGCGGCAGCCGGTTGGAAGACCAGCCACCGCCCCTGCCCCCAACGAAACGCCCCCGAACTCCTGCCGGGACCCGCCGCCGAGAGGGACATTCGAGGGAGGTAAGTCACATCCCGGGGGGGGGGACAGGGGGGAGAATTTCACCAATAATTTCGGGGGGCTGAATGCGTTGGCATTCAGCCTCCCCGAGATTCATGGAGAAATTCTCCGCCATCCCTAGTTTTTACCCAGTTTGCACCTTCCAGACCAAACACAGACTCAGATGCAATCGGCAGTCCAAGTCCATACATTTCCGAGCTTGCAATATGATTGATGGACCCACCCACCCCACACATGTTTGACACTATGCGTACATTTCAAACATGTGTACATTTCAAAATGAGTACATTTTTAAAAATGTGCACAAACATACTTTAATTATGACAGAAGAATGGGTACATGTCAAAAATGTGCACAATCGATGCATACATTTGTAGAAATGCACATGGATATTCATGTGGAAAGGAAAAACAAAAAAAACAAAGTTCACAACCTGTTACAGACTCGAGGCAGAACGAGATTCAAAATGGAATTTGGAGAGCTCATGTTTTGCTGATTCGCACATCCCTACATAGGGGCAGTTCACAATGAGACACTACATTTATACCCTTTAATTGCCTGTAGTTATGACAGCCACTACAGGTTCCCACTGACCTTTGTCCTGGTCCTTCTGCAAGGAGAGCACCCATGCCATAGCATGAGAAATGACTGGAGTTTAGGCTCAGCCTGAAAATGGTTGTTGGGGAAAAGCTCATAAATTCACTAAGGAGCACCCCATTTCTAAACCCTGGCATTATCACTATATGGAGTGGGAGGAAGCTGAGAAGACTGTTGGTTAGTGGACTTGACAGATCAACTGGCCTCTCCTTGCTCTATAGACGTTCCAAGAATTAGCCTACTTAAAGAACAAAAAACATTGCAAATTTGTCCCTATAGTTACTGTAGTTAGGTTGAAACCCATGTAAATGAATATTTGATAAATGAATAAATGAATATCAATGGGGAGAATAAATGAATAGTAAATGGATGTAAATGCTAAGTGGCAAAAAATTAAATGAATAATTCTCTTAAATGAATAAATCCACCATGCTTCAGTTTGTTAGTACTCCGCACAGATTAAATCCTTTTCAGATAGCAGCCTGGAAAGGTGAATGCCAAAGCAGCTATGCCTATGCTGCACCAGAATGTTGTATAAACTAGGGGTTTACAAGTGAGATGAAAAACAAACATCAAGAGAGCCTTGTTGCTGCACAGAGTTGACAATATTGCTATTACATTTCTGCAATCATTCATTTTTGACACTATGTGCATGCTTCAACACACAGATTATAAAAGTTATTTTACACTTCTCCATTATATCTCACCATCATGCCCACCATTTGGGGGTGGGGGTACATATATTGCAAGGACCTATGGGGCATGCAGTGCAACTCTTTATGTTCTGCTCTTAAACTGCCCAGAGAGCTTCAGCTATTGGGAAGTATAGGAATGAAATAAATAAATAATACATTATGCCAAGATGGGGGAAGGGCCATAGCCATTCCTGCTGCTGCTGCTGCTGCCACCACCACCACCTGGCCTTCCCTGTGGACTCCAGCCTGGCATTATTTTTAAGGGGATTTTTAATTGTTTTGTGTGTGTGTGTGTGTGTGTGTGTGTTTCCTTTTTCTTGGGGGATTTTGTTGTGGTTTTAGGGGTGGGTAGCCTGCCTGCTAAGAGGAAGCGAGGGGGCATGTGTCCACCTGATGGAGGCAGTGGGGAGAGTGTTGGGGGCCAGAAGATACCGAGGCTGGGCGGCAGGCGCTGGCGGAGCGCTAGGGGCAGGCCATGCCAGGTAAGGGAGACAAGGGAGAGATGTGTAGTATCTGTCCCCTGCTCCGGGCCTGTCCAGAGCCAAAGGATGGCTGGGGGAGGCGTGACCCCATCTTCTGGCCTTCGTTTGCTGCTCTGCAATGCCAGGTCTGTTACCCAGAAAACCTCCCTCATCCATGACATGATCCTGGACGAGGGTGCAGACCTGGCATGTATTATGGAGACCTGGCTGGCTGAGGCTGCTGCTCCAACCCTTGCAGCCATGTGTCCAGCTGGATTTTCGTATGCACAGCAGCCGAGGGCTGGGGATCGGGGAGGGGGTGTGGCTGTTATCTACCAAGAGTCCTTGGTCTTCACCAGACCCCCTCTCCGGGAGACCAAGGTTGCTGAGTGCATGTACTGGAGGTTGGGCCCGAAGGGCAGTCTTGGGATTCTGCTCGTGTACCGTCCACCCCGCTGCATGACTTACTCCCTGGCTGAGGTGCTTGAGGTGGTCTCTGATGTGCATGTGCAGTCCCCTAACTTACTGGTGTTGGGGGACTTCAATGTACATTCGGAGGCCATCCTTACAGGAGCACCTTGGGACTTCATGGAGACCATGGCCTCCTGGGAGCTGCACCATATTCTAACTGGGCCCACCCATGTAGCTGGTCATGCACTAGACCTTGTGTTTGTTTCTGGAGAAGTGGGGAGTGATCTGGAAGTTGGGGGTATATCCACCACCCTCTTGTCATGGTCAGATCACTATCTGGTGACGTTGGACTTCTCGGTTCCACAACCCCTCCGCAGGGGTGGAGGACCCATTAAAATGGTCCGCCCCAGGCATCTTATGGATCCAAATGGATTCCTGAACACGCTTGGGGATTCTCTGGGGCACGCCAACGCCCACTCGGTCGAGATCCTGGTGGGTGGCTGGAATGCTGCAATCACTGGGGCATTAGATCAGGTGGCTCCGAAATGCCCTCTCCCCCTGAACAGGGCTCGGACTGCACCATGGTTCAATCCGCGGTTACGAGCTCTGAAACAGGAGGTGAGACGGCTAGAGCGCCGGTGGCGGAAGTCTCACTCCAAAGCTGATCAGACACAGGCTAGAGCTGTATCTTCAGCCTATCACGTGGCAGTGAAGGCAGCAAAAAAGGAATATTATGCTGCCTCTATCGCGTCTGCAGAGTGCTGTCCCAGGAGGCTGTTCCAAGTGGTCCGGAGCCTGGTCGGTCCTGTGGCTCCGGAACCACTGGAGCATTCTAAGGCCTCCTGTGAGGCCTTGGCAAGGCACTTTGCAGATAAAATTGATCAGATTAGGTGTGTTACTCTGCATGCTGTGGATAAAATTAGTGAGCAAGAGGCAGCCTGTGGCAAACCGGTTTTGTGGGATCGGTTCCAGCTTCTTCCTCCTGATGAAGTGGACAAGGTGCTTTCATCGGTACAGCCGACCACCTGCTTACTTGATCCTTGCCCATCTTGGCTCATTATGAGCTGCAGAGAGAGACTGGGTGAGGGGATCAAGGCAGTGGTGAATGCCTCCCTTGAGGAGGGAGTGATGCCATCAGCCCTCAAGGAGGCAGTGATAAGACCACTCTTAAAGAAGCCCTCCTTGGAACCTCAAGTTTTGAACAACTTTTGCCCAATCTCAAATCTGCAATTTTGGGGCAAGGTGATTGAGCGGGTGGTGGCGGTGCAGTTGAAGGCACACTTGGAAGAAACTGATTATCTAGACCCATTTCAGTAGGGCTTCAGGCCTGGGCATGGGACAGAAACGGCCTTGGTCGCCTTGGTAGATGATATGAGGAGGGCTCTGGATAGGGGTGAATGCTCCTTCCTTGTTCTCCTTGACCTCTCAGCGGCTTTCGATACCGTTGACCACGGTATCCTCCTGGACCGCCTGGAGGGGTTGGGCAATGGGGACACCGTATTGCGGTGGTTCCGGTCCTTCCTTTCCAGCAGGTACCAGAGGGTAGCACTTGGAGAGGAGGTTTCGGACCCGTGGCTAGGGGTGCACGAAAGTCACTTACCTGTCCTCGAAGCTTTTCGCGGTGGGGGGGAGGCGCTTCGCTGCTCCCCCCGCGAAGTTCAGGCCGGGGGGGAGGCTTCCCGCCTCGCCCGGCCGAAATTCAGGCCGGGGGGGGAGGCTTCCTGCCTCACCCGGCCAAAATTCAGGCCGGGGAGGAGGCGCCTCACCTTGCCCGGCCTCGAACTAAAAAGTTAAAAAAAAAAAAAAACGCCCCCGTGATAGGCTATGTGACGATTAACATAGCCGATCACGGCTAGATGCAAAGTCAGCCGTGATAGGCTACGTAAATCGTCACGTAGCCTATCACGGGTGACTTTAAAAAAAAAAAAAAAGCGCGTACGGATAATGGCGGCCCCCATAGGGAGCCGCCATTCCCGTTCCTTATTTGGTCGCTGTAGTCTATGTAAATCTTTACATAGACTACGGCAAAAATAAGGGCAACTAAAATAAGGGCAACGTGGCCACTTACTTGTGGGGTGCCACAGGGTTCCATCCTCTCCCCAATGCTATTTAACATCTATGTGAAGCCACTGGGGGCTATCATCAGGAGGTTTGGGGTGCAGTGTAATCAATATGCGGATGACACGCAGCTCTACCTCTCGTTTAAATATTCACCAAGGTTGGCCGTAGAATCCCTGTCCAAATGTCTGGAGATGGTGAGTGGCTGGATGGGGAGGAATAGGCTGAAGCTGAACCCTGACAAGACCGAGGTACTTTTGGAGGGAGACAAGAGGAGGCTGGGGGATGTTGACCTGGTGTTGAATGGGGTACGGCTAAGACCAGGTCCGCAGCCTGGGGGTCATTTTGGACTCCCAGCTGTCCATGGAGGCTCAGGTGTAGGGGTGAACGAAAGTCACTTACCTTTTCTCGCAGCTTTTTCGCGGTGGGGGGGAGCGCTTCGCTGCTCCCCCCGCGAAGTTCAGGCCAGGGGGGGAGGCTTCCCGCCTCGCCCGGCTGAAATTCAGGCTGGGGAGGAGGCTTCCCGCCTCGCCCGGCCGCGAACACGAAAGTAAAAAAAAAAAAAAAAAAGTCCCCTGATAGGCTACGTGACAATTCACGTAGCCTATCACGGCTGACTTTGCAAATCTAGCCGTGATAGGCTACGTGAATCGTCACGTAGCCTATCAGGAGACTTTTTTTTTTTTCTTTGATTGCAATGGCGGGGGTGGCAGCCGGTCGAAAGACTGGCTGCCGCTCCCGCCCCGCTCGAACACCGGACGAACCGCCAGCCGGACCCGCCGCCGGGAGGGACATTCAGGGAAGGTAAGTCCCGTCCCGGGGGGGTGCGGGGTGCGGGGGGGGTGCGGAGGATTTCTCCCCGAAACTTGTTCGGGGGGCCGAACACGTTGGCGCTCGGCCCCCCGAAGTTTCGGGGAGAAATTCTCCGCCATCCCTACTCAGGTGTCAGCTGTGAGCCGGACAGCGCTGTATCAACTCCATCTGATACGGCGGCTGCGCCCCTTCCTTCCCGACCATCTGCTCCCATCGGTAGTACATGCCCTGGTCTCCTCTCATTTAGACTACTGTAATGCGCTCTACGTGGGGTTACCCTTGAAGACAGTTCGGAAACTGCAGCTGGTACAGAACGCAGCGGCTCGCCTGATTAAAGGCAGCCGCCAGCGAGATCACATCACTCCAGTGCTGAAGGAGTTGCACTGGTTACCAGTTGTTTTCCGGGCCAAATTCAAGGTGTTGGTTTTGACCTTTAAAACCCTATATGGTTCTGGCCCAGCCTATCTTAAGGAGCGCCTCCAGCAGCACCAGACAGGCCGCTTAACAAGATCATCCTCGGATGGCCTTCTCTCTGTCCCATCAGCCAGGACAGCTAGACTGGTGGGGACGAGGGAGAGGGCCTTTTCTGTGGTGGCCCCCACTCTGTGGAACTCCCTCCCTAGGGAACTCCATCATGCCCCCTCTTTAATGAGCTTCCGTCGTGCATTAAAAACGCTGTTGTTCAGGCAGGCGTTTGGGGTGGGTTAGGGTATTTTAGAAAATGTTTTTATTGTAGAATTTTATTGTTTAAAACTGTTTTTATTGTGTGTTGTACATCGCCCAGAGTGGCTGGGTGACCAGCCAGATGGGTGATTAATAAATTTAATAATAAAATAAAATAAAATAAATAGCCAGGGCTGGTGTTAAGGCAGGCACGGTCAGGCACCTTCTGAAGACCCACACCCTGGCAAGGGCCACCTGACAACAGCCTCCTGGTCTTGTGCCTCCTCTTCACCATTGCAACTTGCTTGTTCCCCTGCCTCTCACTCTGGCCCAGACAATGGTGGTGGTGAGAAGGAGGAGTGGCAGATGCCACTGCCTACATGCTCACTGGCTCTCTGTTGGTCAAGCAACCAAGTGGTAGCTGTGATGAGAAAGAGGATGAGGAGCAATAGCAAGTGGTGACAATGGTGATGAGAAGGTAATCTCACTGAGAGATGGGGCCCATGGGGGGGTGTCTTGCCCAAGGGCCTTCCAAAACCTGCCCATAGGTCAGTGCTAGACTGCACGTTTTGCCTGCCACATCTCCCAAGTTCATTCCCTTGTGTCTCCAGGTAGGGCTGGAAAAGACCCCTATCTAAAACCCTTGAGAGCCACTGTCAGCAGAGTAGACAAAAAACTGAGCTAGATGAACCAATGGCTTGATTCAGCATAAGGCAGCTTCCTCTGTTCCTAGATCCCACCATTTCAAGGACACATCATTACTGCAGGACTGATGCCAGGGAGGCTCAGGCAACCTGGTGTCATAGTGTGCAGAGCAGGGACCATGTTCTTCTAAATGCTCCATGGCCCAGTGCATTGAATGGAATGGAAATGTACAGATAACAGCAAAGGTACAGATGTCACTCTTTATAACCCTGCTCAGCACTAGTTTGACAGATCTGCGTCCAGTCTAAGAAGGCTCTTGAAATGGGTGGGCAAAGCTTCATCCAGACATCTGCTGGCAAGTGCCATGATCACTGGTGCAGTTCCCTACACATTCCTCCTTTGCCTTTGGGTTGGCAACTGAGAGACCAGACAGAAACCTTTAGAAAAGCCAGATTTCACCTGGGGGCAGCCAGTTGCCATGCAGCTACTCTACAGTAGTTCCCTCCAACCTGGTGCATTCCATATGCTTTGGACTACAACTTCCAGGCAGCCCTAGCCAGCATGGCCAATGACCAGGAATGCTGAGAGTCCAAATTATCTGGTGCATATCAGTTTAAGATGACTACAGCTACATACTAACACTGAGATGGCAGTCTCATGCCAGATTTGCTTGGCTGCCAGGCAAGCAACAGCAATGATTGGAAAGGGGATGAGGAACAATAGCATGGCAACAGTGGTACAGAGAGGGTAGATTCGTTGAGGAAGGGGAACCAGGTGTCTTCCCCAAGGGCACTCAGAAACCTGTTGGAACTGATCCAAATTCTCATATGCCAAAGCTAATAGAAAACAGTGGTTTCTAAACATAGAATCATAGAATAGCAGGGTTGGAAGGGGCCTATAAGACCATCGAGTCCAAACCCCTGCTCAATGCAGGAATCCAAGTCAGAGCGTCCACCACCTCCCTAGGGAATTGGTTCCATTGTTGTATTGTTAGGGATGTATGAATCCCACTCACCTGTCCGTTCCGGGGCATTGGTGGTGGGGGGAAGGTGCTCAGTCCCTCCCCCTGGAATCCTCCCAAGCTGGCTCCACGACTCCGCAGAGCCGCTGGCCAGCCAGTGCTGGCCACAGCCAGAATTCCAGCCACGGCCGGGCTGCTGCGGCCGCAAATGGCAGCTGCTATGCCAACCACCATTTGCATGGCTGTCAAGCCATGATAGGCTACGTAAGTATTTACGTAGACTATCACGGCAAAAGGCAGCCACGCAAATGGTGGCTGCTACGCCATTTGTATGGCTGCCTTTTGCGTGATAGGCTACGTAAATACTTACGTAGCCTATTATGGCAAAGAGCAGGGGCGCAAATGGCATAGCGGCCACGCCCCTGCTCTTTGTTGTGATAGGCTACGTAAGTATTTACATAGCCTATCATGGCAAAGGGCAGCCATGCAAATGGCGGCCGCTACGATGGCTGTCATTTGCAGCTGCAGCAACCCTGCTGCAGCAGAGAGATCAGCCACTGCCGGAGCCACCACTGCATCCACCGCCAGGTATGCTCCGTCTCAGGGGGATTCAGCAGGGTGGCGGCGGGAGGCCATTCCGCCATGGATTCCAGGGGTCTAGATTCTAAGGAATCCAGCCTCACTGGAGTCCATGGCGGAATTCTCTGACATTCCTACGTATTGCTCTAACAGTCAGAAAGTTTATCCTGATGTTCAGCTGGAATCTGGCTTCCTCTAACTTGAGCCCATTATTCTGTGTCCTGCACTCTGGGATGATTGAGAAGAGATCCTGGCCTTCCTCTCTGTGACAACCTTCCAAGTACTTGAAGAGTGCTATCCTACCTCCCCTCAGTCTTCTCTTCTTAAGGCTAAACATGCCCCATTCTTTCAGTCTCTCCTCATAGGGCTTTGCTTCCAGTCCCCTGCTCATCTTCGTTGCCCTCCTCTGAACCCTCTCGAGCTCATCTGCATCCTTCTTGAAGTGTGGTGCCCAGAACTGGACACAGTACTGAAGATGAGGCCTAACCAGTGCTGAGTAGAAGGGAACTAGTATTTCACATGATTTGGAAGCATCAAGAAGCATAGGGTCATATTGTGGGTTGCATGTGTGCATGTTGTTGTTGTTGTCGTTTTTAAACTCACTTCCTGTAATTCAAAACTATGTTCTTTGAGGTATTTGCACAATCCATATTGTGCTGACTTTGCCATGGGTGAGCAGAAGCACATATATTTTAGGTCTCATCCATTGATAGCCAAAGTATATATCAGAATATGCATGTCTGCCTGAAGTAGCTGCTGTTTTTTGCCCTCTGCCCTTGATGGCTGCCTTGAAAACAAACATGTGAAAATGTGGTCAAACAGCAAAGGTGCTGTTTCAAAACTGAGTGGTTTCTTAAGAAAACCTTGCCATTGACATCAAAAAGGAAAGACACATTATTATTCTGTCTTTTGTGTTAACATTGACAGCTGATATTGCACTTTTTGACAGAGGGAATAATAGAGAAAGCTCCTAAACAGGTTGTGCATTAGGTATCAGGACCATGGCTTTTTATTTTCATAAATATGTAGAAAAATCCAGGATGCTTGAGTGAGGTGAAACTTAAGGGATCAGTTCATGAAAAAATTATATGCCCCATTTACTCACTCTTCTCATGTAGTTTAAATTTTTATTAACTCACTTATCTTTTTATATGCAGGAGGCCCTCTTTCTAATAGGCACCCCAGAAGGGTTCACATCAGAATAGGGGAAAAGAAGGGGGGTGTAAGGACCATTTGCACTGCTAGCGTAGAGAAGAATTTCACAAATGCAATGTACATTAGAAGATAAATGAGCCACAGACTTCCCACTAAAGGTCCTTGAGTCTAAAGAAGTAAACAGAACTCAGCAGAAAAAAAAATCTTTTTTATGGTTCCCATTTCAAGGCTAGATTGCAGCCCTAGGCAAAGGCCAGAGTGTGTTAGAGTACATGCATCATACTGGCTCTTGAAAAACTGGGGATAGATAGAGATGTATGGATTTTGTGAATTTCATTCCATCTGTGTTTTGCCAGTTGTCAGGCATTATCTGTTCTGTTGTCCACTCATTGATGGAATCAGATTTCTTTTTTTCAATCAGAATTTTATTCTACTTGTGCTAATTTGCATTAGCGCAAATGAACATTAGCGCAAATGTGCTTTAGCATGAATGCACACTTGCTCTAATGCACATTAGTTAATTAGTGCAAATTACCACCCCCACCCCCAAGTGAAAAACTGCTCCGCAAGTCCAAAAACCCAAGCAACTGGAGACTCCACAGGTCGTATTCATTAAGGATGGACGAAAGTCCCTTACCTGGTCCTGCAGCTTGCTTCGCAGTGGGGGGGAGGCGCTTCGGTTCTCCCCCCGAAGTTCTTGGCGGGGGGAGGCGCCCTGCCCCTCCCAGCCGAAATTCAGGCCAGGGGGGAGGCACCCCACCCCTCGCCGCTGAAATTCAGGCCGGGGGGGAGCAGCCCATCTCCCCGGCCGCAAAATAAAAGAAGTAAATTGGAAAAAAAAAACCACGTGATAGGCTACGTAACGATTTACGTAGCCTATCACGGCTGACTTTGAAAATCTAGCCATGATAGGCTATGTAAATCATTACGTAGCCTATCATGTGTGTTGTTGTTGTTGTTTTTTACTTTAGTTTGTAATGGCAGCGGCGGCGGCCACTGAAACGCCACTGAAACGCCGCGGGGACCTGCCGCCGAGAGGGAAATTCAAAGGAGGTAAGTCCCATCCCGGGGGGTGGCGGGGGGGTTGCGGAGAATTTCACCACCAATTTCGGGGGGCCAAATGCGTTGGCATTTGGCCTCCCCGAGATTCATGGAGAAATTCTCCACCATCCCTAGTATTCATAGAAATGCAATCTCATTTCAATCTGTTGAAGATTTCTCCAACATTCCTAACTGGGGATATTTTCCTCATTTGAATTTCTTCCTGGATTTCAGAGTTCTGCATCTTGGTCTTGTTTCCAAGGTGAAACCAATGTATCCAGGAATCCCCCCATTGCTTTTATGGTATTTCCACATTTTGTTATGTAGAAATGTACATGCTTAGTTTGCCACAGCTTTTGGTTCATTTATGTCTTTCCTCCATCTACGTGACTGATGTACCTCTGCAAATTGATAATACATAACAATTGTGATGTGATCAATGTAGGTGTGATTACAACAAAGGTCTTGTCTAATCAATAAAACAATACACAAAAAGAATCTCAGTGCAACCACATGTATGATCACATCAAGACTGAGTTTGTGGGGCAAGGAAAGGCAGCAGAAAACAATGCATGCTCCAATATCATAATTAATTTTAGAAATTCTTTAAGTTAAATCAGAATTCACAAGGTACAGTGAACCCATGAAAACAATAAAGGAACAGAACAGGGAGGAGATGTACACATATAGCTCTTTAAGATCCTCAACTATTCCTGTTTCTTGAAGTACCCATAAATGTAAGGTATATTGAACTTGATGAAGATGTCTTCTGGATTCAACTGCAGAACTCCCTGAAGATTCTAAAGCCAATTTCTTCAGTAGTCATTGCATCTGAATCAAATAGGGCACTTTTGTCAGACATTCTTTATCAAATGGCCCAAAAACAAACAAACCCTTTTTAAGAATCTGTTAAGTGTATCTCCACCTACTAGTAGTACAGAAGAAAGTAAAATGGAAGACTTTATTAAGAAATGGAAAGAATTTTGTTGCCAGCCAATTCATGCTGCTACAAATGTCTTAGATCCTAAGGCAGAAACGTAAATGATGATAGCACTCCTACTGTATTTGACTGGGCTACAAAACAAGCAACACACCAAGGGCTTGACATTTAATTATTTAATTATTTAATTAATTACATTTTGTATTGCCCCTGCAGTAGGCTCTGAACTCTTAATTTAGAGGTGCCAATATAGTGATAAATCAGATCCAGGTTTACTTACAAGGAGTATTTTATTGAGTAATTTACAGCACACAGGCATACCCAATGGTTGGATCAGACAGCTTCTCTGAACCCAGAGCCATGGGGTACAATGGGTCTTATACCATACATGTTAGCAATAAGGCAGCATAACAGCAGCAAGTGCCCCCTAGCATTCATTCCCAGCATAGACTAACAGCACTTGGTTCTCAGCAGAGCCACCTGTAAACAAACTTCACTTCCCAGGCAGTAGTGCTTGATAACACTCTCACTCATTAGTATGGAATGTGCTAGGCCGCACTATCGGCCCTTTGACTCATCTTCACATGCTCAGAGGCTTACTTACAAGGGAATTGCACTAATAATGGACTTAAGCAAAGCATTATGGATCTCTAGGCCCCTCTAACACTACAGGTGACTTGTTTATGCTCCTGGGGCCAATACACATTTATATCCCACCTTTCTTCCACTGTGGAAATCAAGGTGGCTAGCTACATGTGGTTCCCAGGTGGTCTCCCCTCCAAGCACTGGCCATACCCAGACCTGCTTAGCTCCAGCAAGGTGGCTGCCTCCTGTGCCTTCAGACCATGTCTTGGGGCCACGATGTTGGAAAGGTACTTCAAAATGTCTCAGAATGTTGAACATCTTGAGGTATTTGGTCCAGGAATGGGGTCTGGGATTCTGCTAAGCATATCCCTCCTGAAACCTGGTGGCACAGCCTTTGTGCCATACAGGGTCTAACACCTCTTAGTTCTTGGCTGCTTCAGATTCCTTCATCTTCTGCATGTGAAAGAAACTGGTCTATGTTTGGCATTACTCATACTAAATCAGTAAATAAACAGACAAGTGAAAGTTTAGAGAAGCTTGACTCAAAAAGGAGAAACCTTCAGTTTTTAGACATCAGAAGGATAAGTCAGAAGCTGTTAGTGCTAGCTCAGAAAATGAAATGATTTGACAAAGTTTCATGTAGCAAAATTCATGTTCATTGAGTCTTGAGTCAGATCCCCGCCCCACTTTACCCTCCGCTCTTTTTTCTAGAAATGAGTGCTTTCTTTGTCTGCTTGACAATGTGGAGGAGGCTAAGTTCAGAATAGACAATAACTTCCTTTCTTTTGCTATAATGTTGATGGTAAACATTTCAACTTTAAGTTTTTGCCTTGCTTCTTATAAACTGGTAAAAACTAAGATATGCTAAATTCCTTAAAGGTCAGCACCTTGTGGCTCCATTTGTAGCAAAAATTTAAAACATCTAAAAGTAAATTCAGTTAGTACATTTGTAATTATTGCATGAATAAGCTGTACTGTAACATTTAATATATAAAACATAATACCTTTATGAACAAAACAAGTTACATGAACCATTTTATGTTCCCAAGGTTGCAAAGTGACTTTAGACCAATCGGGGTGCTAAGAAATAAGCATTGTATATCCCAAAATGTCTGGGTATTTTTTCCACAGGGTTTCAAAAAATCTGGAAATGTTACATTTCTGTTCCAGAAAGAGTGACTGGGTGGAATCAATTAAGAAACCAGGAAAATTTAGGATTGCTGAAAATGGGAGAGCAGAAGTGGATGTGAGGCCATTGGAAGGATATAATGAGAAATAAGAGCAGAAAGATAGTGCAGGATAAGATTGTAGAGTGTTTTAAAAGTAAGGACAAGTGGTTGAGTATAGGAATGGACACACTCACCAGGGTCAGGGGCGCACACTGCTTGCTGGACCCCCGCTGGCTGCCTGCCTCTGTTTGCTGCACTGTGTGCTGAGCAGGGCAGTTTATGAGCACTCAGCAAGTGGCCACCCACTTCTACGTCAAGCCACCATTTTATGGAAAAATGCTGGTTCGTCCTTGTTTGTAAATTTCCATTTGTGCAAATGGCAGCCATAAAGAGGCCATTTACACAACATTACAGGCATCAATAGACCATTTACCTCTGAAACCTTGCAAAAATGGCAATGAGGAAGCTCGATGAGGAAGTTGGAGGCCGTGCACTTGCCTGGCTCGGCGCGAGCTGACCTGGGTGAGCAGCAGGATTCGCAGACTGGAGTCCAGAGGGCGAAGCCAGTGATTTCTGGACACCTGCAACATCCCTAGTTGAGTTCAGTCTTCTTTGAACTGGAGGTATCTTCCTATTTGTGGAAGTGCAAATGGATAAGATCCAAGGAGTTTGAGATGGAAGTGGATGAGGTTTCGCAGCCTGGTGGAAGGATTTGCGGGTGTTGGGTCTGAGTTCCAGGGGAGGTGAATGATTTGGACAGGGGATATGTGTACATTGTGATGTATGCATTACTTAGGACACTCAGTGCCAGCTCCAGGTTTTTGAAGACCCTTGGGCAAGACACCCTCAATACTCCCCCCCCCCCGTGAGTACCTTTTCACCAGCTGCTATTGCTCCTCATCCTCTTTCTCATGATTGATTGCTACCAGTTGCTTGTAGGTAACAAGTAGGCAGTGCCATCAACTACTCCTCTTTTTCACCACCTCCATTGTCTGGGCCAGAGTGAGAGTCGGGTGAACAAACAAGTTGCAATAGTGAAGAGGAGGTGCAAGTCCAGGGTGCTCTTGTCTATGGGCCCCTGCTGGGGTGTGGCTTTCATCTGGTGCCTGACCATGCCTACCCTTGACACTGGCCCTGAGGATACTTGCTTCATTGTTACTCTCTAGGGATGTGACTTGATTGTAAAAAGAAAACAAAAATAACAACAAAAACAAACAAGAAAAGATGTGGGTGCATTCGTGTTTGTCTTTGTTAGGGATGTACGAAAGTCACTTACCGTTTCGTGGATCTGCTTCATAGTGGGGGGGGGAGGCGCTCCCTCCCTCCCCCCGGAATCCTCGACAGGGGGGGAGGCGCTCCGTTCCTCCCCACCCCGGAATCCTCAACCGGCCGGCTGTGCTCCGCGGCGGCTCCACGGAGCAGCCGGCCAGGCCCAGGCCAGAGCCGCCCGCAGCCAGATTTCCGGCTGCAGAGGGCTCTGGGTAAACAAAAAACAAAAAAAACAACTGCGTACGCAAATGGTGGTGGCTACAGCCGCTGCCATTTGCGTTCCTTATTTTTGGCCATCTTAGTCTATGTAAATATTTACGTAGACTATTATGGCGAAAATAAAGGGGAACGCAAATAGCGCCTGCTACGCTATTTGTGTTCCAATTTAATTTGGCCGTAATTGTATACGTAAATATTTACGTAGACTAAAACGGCCAAAAATAAGGAATGCAAATGGCGGCGGCCATAGCCGCCGCCATTTGCGTACGCATATTTTTTTTTTTAGCCTGCCGTGATAGGCTATGTAAATACTTACGTAGCCTATCACGGCCTCCGCAGGGATGCAAAAGGTGTCCCTGCATTAGCCCTGATAGGCTACGTATGTATTTACGTAGCCTATCATGGCATGAAAGAGGAAGCGAATGGCGGCCGCAGGGCAGCCGCCATTCACAAGTCGTTGCCGATGGAAGCAGGTAAGTGCTCTGTTTTGCGCTATTTTCGTGGGGTGGGGGCTTCGTGCCGCCCGACTTTCGTGGGTTGGGGGAGGCGGGGGCTTCGTTCCACGATGAATTTCAGGGGCCGAATGCATTTGCATTCGGCCTCACCAAGATCCATCATGGAATTCTCTGACATCCCTAGTCTTTGTCCTTTGTTCTACATGGGGACACTTTATCCAAGCTGTCTGAGGTTTGGCAGGTCTGAGAGAGTCTGAAAATGCTTCCAAACATCCAAAGTGTCATGCCATTTTTGGATGAAAAAGGGCAAAGGTACAGGCAGCAGAAGGCAGGATGCATCTCCACTGAAATTAACAGAAAAGTGAAGCTAAAACCAAAGAGTATGGCTTTAAAAATGAAAAATGAAATCATTTCCCCTACTGCATTCCCCTACTTAATCCATTCTTGGAAGCACAAGCCTAATAACATCCTGGGCTAAAGTATACCCTTCATGGGACAGCATCAAATTGACACCTTCATTTCCAACACCAGGCACCTTTCCAGGAAATTTGGCATATGAACAGGAAATAGTTCTTCCTCCCCCACTGTTCCATACCTTACAATATACCTGTTCTGTCTTCCTTTTATCTCTGTTCTATGTATAAATATGAGCATCAGCATGGTGAAAAGAAACCCGCCAAAATGTTAGCACTTTGATCTTTTATGCCCTTAAATAAAGCTAGTTCCATAGGAAAAGGGGAGAAAATACAAATTCATGGCCGACTGTTAATTCTGCAAATGAAAGACGAAGATAAGAAATTCCAAAAGGAAAACAGAAAATAAAACTGTTTGCCATGTAAATTAGCTTCATTAATATAGAAGATATTTCTCCAAACCAGTCACTGGATCTCCGGCAGTTGCATTTTCCTGCAGTGAAGTGCCAGGCTTTCTTTTGAAAACAGTATTTTTATTAAGGTTCTGTCAGCCATCATAATTGTTTATAAATGCAAATGCACAATAAAGATAACAGAGATAAAGAATGTAAGATTTAATCCATTTTAATCTTGTTAAAGTGCAGGGTGTGGAATATATAATTTTAATAGTCAAGCTACCATCATCTACCTGGAATGATGGTTAGGCATTTTTAGTGCTTAATGTTTCCAGGTTTTAGTGCTAATTAAATGGTTTTAACATGCTACTGTTTTATATGTATTATCTTAAATCACAATCCAGGATGGGAATGGAGTGTTCCTACTAGATAATAGAAGTTCTAAATGGCTAGAAATCAAATGTGAATCATCATTCTGAATAGAAATTAAGGGCTGTTAGTTGCTTCTGTGTTTGTACTCAAGTGTACATACCCAAGCAGAAAATATACATGGACATCACAGAATATGTATCTGCATAGGATTGGTGTGTAAGATGTTTCCCTTTTCTCTGTACAGAAACCAACCTGACTGGTAATGCAATCCAGAGCTTCAGCATGGTGGTGGGGGACATTTTACCAGGGCCCATAGATTCAAGGGGGGGATGTGTCCCAACCCCAGTGACATATCCCCCCCCAACAAAAAAGATAGAGGCTAAATTGTAGAGAGAGGCTAAATTCCTCAACTGCTTCAGGAAACCTATGGAAACTTGTTTCCCTGTATCTTTGTACCTATGGTTTAGATCTTGTGAGATTCACTGGAGCCAACCAGAAGCAATGTTTGAGCAGAACACGCAACATTCTGATTGGTCAGGGCCAAACTACTCTTTAAAGACACAGGCTTTCTTCACATGGAGTTTTTATCCTGCAATGAGATTGCTCCTTCACAGAAGTTTACAGGCTCTTTAGATGATGCCATGATCATTCAAGGCATCTCCTGCACTAAATGCCCTTTGTTCTGTTTTTAAATAGATTGCAGATAATGAGCTATCAAATTACTCCATTGTGTTCCACTTGAGTTCCCGCCATGAAAAGAGGAAAAGCGGCATGAAAAGGAGCAAGATCAATGGAAGATAATGGAAGTCTCAGATATGGGGAGAAGGGGGGGGGAGGGAAAGGGGAAATGGAAGCAGGTGAAAAAGGGAGTTATTCTGATCCTGCATTTAAAACAGAAGCAGAAAGCCCCATTTTAAATGCAAGATTTTAGGCTGATGAAGAGATGCCCACAGCTAGGAGCTACATCCTTTTTTCCTTATGCAAAAGTAAGCACAGGGGACCCAATCTGAATTGGGACCTGTATTTGAAGGAAGGGGGAGGGGGCTTTAGCTCTTTCCCCCTGCTGCATTCCTGGTCTGGGAATCCATTCCTGCAATTCGGACTGCCATTGTTTCAATTGATCATTTTTCGGCCATGCAAACTGCAGCTACAAGGACCCATATTTGGACCAGGACTGCAGCAGAGGGGTAATGATTAAAGCCCCCCACCCTCACTCTAAGGTCTCAGTCCAGATTGGGTCCCCTGCATTTACTTCTTTAAAGTAACACTTAGTTTGATCCTGACAGTTAAACTAAAAGTTTCAGTTTGAGAGACAGAGAGAATTGTGTATAAATTCAAATAAGAGAGCCAGAAACATAAGGAGATTAAAGAAAGAGAACTCAAAAAAGCTAAAGGACAACAATCAATCCTCCAGTTTTTCAAAACAGAAATGGTCTTCTGGGGTCTGGCTCAGGCAATATACAAACTAGGGGAGTAGACGGACAAAAACAAGATGAAAATTATTTCAATGTAGAGTTTGTGTCTATGGTAATTGATGATGGAAAAAAAAGCTGCCAGATGCATAATGGGATGCCAAAATAATGCGTTCAAAAGGTAATCAGGTAATATCACTCTTAGCACCACCATATACAGAAGAAGGCTTTCAAAAAGTAAGAGTTGTGATACACTACCTAATTTTTTTTTGGGGGGGTATGGTCCAGGCTTGTGGTCTACAAACATAGCAGATAATTCATGATTTTCCAATAACCACCTCAAGGATTTAAAGTGAATTGGTCTATTCATAAATATTTAGAGCTGGGCCAAAATTTTCACCCCTGCTCTTTTCAACCAATTGTGGGGCATGAAGAGCAAAAAGAAATTCCCTCAAGCTGGAAAGACAGGAGAAATTTCTGGCAAATTTTCAACCAGGTTGGGATGGGCTTATCTTACTTATTAGGTGAGGTGGCTGAGGGCCTTATTTTCTGTAACACTTTTTAAAAAGCCTTGTTGACTGTTCCTTGCAGCTGGAGATTCTCCACTGCAGCTTCCTGCCTCAGATCAAGAAGAGAAGCCAGTGACATTCCTGAAGTTCTCTGTGGTATTGTATGTTAAACAATTAATACTGAAGTAAAGGTGTCCTAATTTAGGTTGGGACCACAGCATGAATAGAGGATATAGCCATCTCTCCCCATTATGCTATGGTCCCAATCCAAACCAGATCCTCAACATGTGGCAGCTACACATAGGAATAGATGTCCCATTGTTGTCACCGATGGGTATACTTGTTGGAAATTTTTCCTGCCCTTTTGAAAGCTACTGAAAAAACAAACACCTTTTTTTGCAAGCAGGTGAATGAACCCATGAAAATGCAGGTGAACTTCTGGAAAGGAAAAGAAAGGTTCCTCCTGTGCAAGCACTGAGTCATTACTGACTCCTAGAGGGACGCCGCTTGCGCTGGCGTTTTCGTGGCAGACTGTAGCAGGGTGGTTTGCCATTGCCTTCCCCAGTCGTGACTACCTTTCCCCCAGCAAGCTGGGTACTCATTTTATCAACCTCGGAAGGATGGAAGGCTGAGTCGACCTGAGTCGGCTACCTGGGACCCAGCTTCCAGTGGGATCGAACTCAGGTCATGGGGAGAGTTTTGGTTGCAATACTGCCGCCTACCACTCTGCACCACATGAGACTCTATGAACTTCTGGACCAGCAGTAAAAATATTGCAGCTGCACTGGTCAGTTAGAATAAAAATGTCCAATCATGAACAGGATAATACCTTTATTATATTCTTTTTGTCACCAGGTCAAAATCTATTCATATGCCTAGGCATTTAAAACTGGTTTATTAAGCTGGTTGATGTATACTTTATGTATTTCCTGTCTTATATTGTTGTCGTTGATGTTGCTGTTTTCTTGTTTTTCTTGTATATCACATTGGGATTGTTATTATATTTTATAGATCAGCCTGGGATTGTAAAATGAAAGAGAATATAAAAATATTTTAACAAATTAATAATAACAATAACAATAATATTTGGACCAGCCAAAAAGTTACAAAATAGCCAGCATGGGTTGTAGGCATCTTCTTTAGGCTGAATGTTATAATAAACTAAAATATCAAAAGGGGGGGGTGGAACAGGGTAGAAAACTCCCTGTGTCGTCCATGTTGTAATTGTAGGAATGTTACAAAAAGAAAGAAAGTAACTTCAGGGTTAAAAGAGAAATTTTTGCGAGCAGAGATGGGTCAAAGAAGACGCAGACAACAAGCTTGGATTGAAAATTGGGCCACATCTTATTGAAATATTTGCAAAGGGTAACTAGGACAGGCATCTAACTGTGTCAGTGGCTAGCTGACACTTCATGGGTGAAAACACACCCAGCCTGAGGGGTGGCGGTGATCTCGCCATCCCTCCGGACTGCCCCATGTGGGGGAGGTAGACCTTCCGGTGTCACCCCCAACCCGGTGCCACACAACACCTGGGTGAGTGAGTAGGGTTGGTCTCCCAGGCAACCCTTACCCCCCCCGCCGAGCCGCACAACCCGTTCGGGGGGCCTTCAGGCGTCACCTGTCACCATAAGGTGCCTCTGCGTGCACACCATCCCTACTCCCTTTCCAGTTTTGCCCGTCCTAACCGCCAAGTGGAATGTGACCAATGATATAGACTAAATTCCCTTACAGGACACACTCAACCCTCATAACAGTGTGACGTAGGCAAAAAAGACTCACAGTCTACAGCCAATCGGACTGTGAGCCAAAAAATTCCTACTTGGCTCCCAAAGGGGCAACCGGCAACAACCCACACTGCTAAGGGGAGGGTGGGAGGGAGCTGCGTCGCGCCAAAGAGCTGAGATAAGGAGGGGATCGAGTTTAAGACAACACGGTCTGCTCCTCCCTGAATGGTGGTGCGACTGGGGTGCACCAATCAGAGGCCCATACGTCTTATCACCCACCCACCCACAATGCCCCCCCCCTTTCAGCCAGACAAGCTGGCGCCGGGTAGGGCATTTGCAAGCGGAGATGAGTCAAAGAAGACGCAGACAACAAGCTAGGATTGAAAATTGGGCCACATTTTATTGAAATATTTGCAAAGGGGTAACTAGGATGGGCATCTAACTGTGTCAGCGGCTAGCTGACATTTCATGGGCGAAAACACACCCAGCCTGAGGGGTGGAGGTGATCTCGCCATCCCTCCGGACTGCCCCTTATGGGGGAGGTAGACCTTCCGGTGTCACCCCCAACCCGGTGCCGCACAACACCTGGGTGAGTGAGTAGGGTTGGTCTCCCAGGCAACCCTTATCCCCCCGCCGAGCCGCACAACCCGTTCGGGGGGCTCTCAGGCGTCACCTGTCACCATAAGGTGCCTCTGCATGCACACCATCCCTACTCCCTTTCCAGTTTTGCCCGTCCTAGCCGCCACAGGAGTCACAGGCCTATTGCCTGTGAAACTCCCCCCACCTGCGCAGAAGAACTTCCCACAGGCCCCTTTGCAGATCGGCCAAAAATAAATCATTGCCTATGTCTGACAGCTGGACACCATCCTGCCTGTAAAGCTCCCTCCTAGTCCAATGAATTCCTAGGTGGTTGATGCAACTGTCACCATGCTCTGGCAACCCATGTGCCAGTTCTCTATTCACCTTGCGCCGGGCCCTTTCCATGGCCGCATTGCTCTGCACCCTCCACATGATTCTCGGGAGCATTGAAGACCATAATATAGTCACCCCCGGCCAGCGATGTCAGATCGTCCGCAGATCGGCCAACGCCTGCTCAATCAAGTCCTTTCCAGGCTTGTAGCCCAGGTCGTTCGCTCCAAGGTGTAACACCAGGACCTATGGAGGGAAAGTGACCAAACCTCGTTGAAAGAGGATGGGGAGTAGACCATCCCATCGCATACCCCGTTGGCCGAGCCATTGTATTGCCACCTGTTGGGGAAACTGCAGCCGTGATCCGAAGGCCGATGTAGAAGCTCTGCAGGCAACCCAAAAAACCATACTGTGCCCACAAATGAGCACCCGTACCGGCGTTGGTCGAATCCTATCTAAATAAAACATTGGGGAAGGCAAGAAAATCATCAAGAAGCATCAAGAAGCATCAGGCAACTTGCGAATGTAAGAGCGGAAGGCCCTGGAGGGCCATCTCCCTACCGCTTTCACTTGCTTGGATGAAAAACCTATGGCAGTTGCCGTAGAGGCCGCCCCAATACAAAAGAGTGAGTCCCGAAAAGGTAATGCCCCAGACCCAGTGTGGTCAAGGATAACTTAGTGACTGCCCAGTGAACTTTGTCAGTGGTGAACCATCCGCATGGCAAAATAGGGGACCCTCACTGACCCTCAATGAAAGCCCGCAAGGCCCTGACCGGGCATAACTCGTCGGACTGGGCCTGGTTAAGGGTAACCAATGCTCCTTTGCCTGCCTGATCGGTTTTTGAACATCGAATATGGAGGTGAATCAGGCTAAGCTGGATCTGGATATCTGAATACCTCAAGGCTCTCCCAGTGGTGTCAGATTTGGAGGCCCAGACCAGTTCTGAAATCCTGAGGGCCCCAAAAAAGGCTGTTAAAGCTGCAGCGTGAAAGAGGGAGGCTTCGTATGGAGAAGAGCAAAGGGAGGGCCACAATGCCTGAAGCCCTGTGAGAATAACTGGGGACAAAGGGTGCCTGGAGTCTGGCGGGGCAGGAAACATCCGTGCCCAGCCTTGCACAGCTCTCCTAATTCGGAAATCTGAGGTGGAGTCCTCTACCCCTCGCACCTTGGCTCAGAAGGCCAATGAGGCGAGCTTCCCCGAAATGGTCCTAGCAGATAGTCCCTTGTTATGCAGATGTACGCAAAATTATAACAAGTGGTCCACAGGTAAGGGCCACACATCCTGCAACTGAAGCCTGCACCTGAAGGTGCCAAACTCCCTACCTGCTCTCTCGTAGACAGCTCTAGTGCTGGGGGCTATAGAATTCAGGATCGCGTGTTCGACTTGAGAGCGCCAATCTCCCACAGTTCATCTGGTATGGGGTCTGGCAGCGGACAGGCCCACGGAGCCACAAAGCATCGGCTACAGGGTTCCCCAGACCCAGCACATGGCGGGCGCGGAACCATATGTTGTGGCGTAGGCATTGGAGGGTAAATGCCCTAACTAACTCCATGACCCTTTGGTTTCTAGAGGATAATGTATTAATGACGTGCACTACAGCCAAGTTGTCGCACCAAAAAAGGGTGACAGAGTCGGCCATCAAGTCTGCCCAAATATGTACAGCCACGTAAATGGGGAAGAATTCCAGAAAGGTGAGGTCCCAACAGATACCGCCGGCAGCCCAGGTCTCCGGCCACTGGCCCAGGCACCACCGGTCTTGCCAAATTAGCCCAAAACCAAAGGTGCCAGCCGTGTCCGAATGGATCTGCATGTCGGCTCGCAGAAGTAATTCACGTCTCCAAAAGGAGATGCCATTAAAGTCCCTCAGGAATTTAAGCCATACCCGCAGGTCCATGCACATAGCAGAGGTGACTCTGGTGCGATGATGCGGGAGTTGAATACCCCGCATTGCCCAGCAGAGCCATCACAGGAATGCGCAGCCGGGGGCAACCACCCTACAAGCGAAGTTCAGATGGCCAACAACTTCCTGTAGTTCTCTAAGGGAGACTTTACGAAGGTGCAAGATGGACTGGAGCTTATTTTTAAGTATCATCAATTTATCGTGAGGGAGACGAGAACACTGTGCGCGGGTATCAAGCTCGATCCCCAAGAACGTCAAAGTAACAGCAGGGCCCTCTGTCTTCTCGTGTGCCAAAGGGACACCCAAGTCTGAGGAAAAGGATATGAATGCCCTAATCAGGTCAGACCATTGACTGCAGTCACCGGGTCCAGAAAACAAGAAGTCATCCAAATAACGGACCACATCACCGCAGCCCATCTTGTCCCGTATGGCTCATTCCAGAAAGGTACTAAATGTTTCAAACATGGCACAAGACATGGAGCATCCCATAGGGAGGGCGCGGTCGATGTAAATTTTGTTCTGGAAGGAAAATCCCAGCAAATCAAAATCCAGAGGATTGATAGGCAAAATGTAGGGGTGGATGAAAGTCACTTACCTGTCGTCAAAGCTTGTTCGCGGTGGGGGGGAGGCGCTTCGCTGCTCCCCCCGTGAACTTCAGGCGGGGGGGAGGCTTCCCGCCTCGCCCGGCCGAAATTCAGGCCGGGGAGGAGGCTTCCCGCCTCGCCCGGCCGAAATTCAGGCTGGGGAGGAGGCTTCCCGCCTCGCCCGGCCGCGAACTCCAAAGTTAAAAAAAAAAAAACTCCCCCGTGATAGGCTACGTGACGATTAACGTAGCCTATCATGGCTAGATCTGCAAAGTCAGCCGTGATAGGATACGTTAATCATCACGTAGCCTATCACGGGTGACTTAAAAAAAAAAAAAGCGCGTACGCTAATGGCGGCCCCCATAGGGAGCCACCATTCGCGTTCCTTATTTGGTCGCTGTAGTCTACGTAAATCTTTACGTAGACTACGGCGACCAAATAAGGAACGGGAATGGCGGCTCCCTATGGGGGCCGCCATTATCCGTACGCGCTTTTTTTTTTAAAGTCACCCGTGATAGGCTACGTGACGATTTACGTAGCCTATCATGGCTGACTTTGCAAATCTAGCCATGATAGGCTACGTTAATCGTCACGTAGCCTATCACGGGGGCGTTTTTTTTTTCTTTGATTGCAATGGCGGCGGTGGCAGCCGCCCCGCATGAACACCCGCCGAACCGCCGGCCGGACCCGCCGCCGGGAGGGACATTCGCCAAAGGTAAGTCCCGTCCCGGGGGGGGGTGCGGGGTGCGGGGGGGTGCGGAGAATTTCTCCCCAAAACTTGTTCGGTGGGCCGAACATGTTGGCGCTCAGCCCCCCGAAGTTTCGGGGAGAAATTCTCCGCCATCCCTAGCAAAATGCGAAAAGCGGATTTGATATCACACTTGCCCATCAATGTCCCGCGCCCCAGAGCTCTTATCATGGCTACCGCAGCATCAAAGAATGTATAACGCATGGAACATAGGTAATCTGGAATTTCATCATTAACCGACTGGCCCTTGGGGAAAGAGAGGTCATGAATTAACCTGAATTCACCGGGCGATTTCTTGGGTATAATTCCCAAAGGGGAAATCCTCAGGTTGGGTAGCGGGGGCAAGGAAAAGGGGCCGATGACCCGACCTGACTGAACTTCTTTGTTAATCTTATCTTGCATCAGGCGCCGCATGCTAAGAACAGACCGGTGGTTACCGGACAAATACGGCCTGCGCAGGCCCATAAAGGGGATCCTGAAACCCAATGTAAAGCCGTGTTCCAAGTAGATCAATGCCCGCCGATTTGGGTAATGACCTAGAAGTTGAAGGAGTGGAACAATCTTAATTGGGCTGGGGCCCTTTGGGAGGGGGAGGATGCCCACTGCCCTGTTTTCTGCCACCCCGGCCATCCTTTGGGGGACCTCTCCAACCTCTGGCTCCACAAAAGGAGCACTCGTGCCGGAAGCGGCATGGGTTATGGGAGCAGGAACCCTTGGAGTTGAACTCCCAGCACAGCCAGCGGTGTTGAACCCCTGGACCCGCAATAGTCTTGGTGGCTATTGCGGGCGACAGCTTGGCCAGGATATGGCCGCTGTCGGACCTGTTGCCTAAGCCTGGCCTAGAAGGGGTGATGAATTGGAGCCAAAGGTCCTGGTCCTTCAGATCCCAGCGCATGGAGGGGTCGATGGCGGCCCTCCTTCGGAAGGCCTCGTCGTAAGCCAGCCATGCGCTCCCCTCATAATCGGAGAAAGCCCTGAATATTATGTCGAGGTACTTGGTGAGAACCCAAGCCCTCTCAGGGAACCTCTGCTGGAGGATGCCAGCGTAAATTAAAAAGCCTGGCAACCAGCACCTTGCGAGGTTTGCTCCACTCAGGATCTCGGTCACGGGTCCTATCTTTGTCGCTGGGTTCGGGCTCATGAAAGAGTAGGGCAAAGACATCGATAAATTCACCCCGCAATATCTTTTCTCTAGTAGCAATGGTTAAGTGAAAACCAATAGGTGAGGACGTAGCACCAGTGGGCATAGATCCACGACTCAGGTTGGCGCATAGGTCAATCGAGGACAACTGTGGGGCTAGCAGGGAAGGAGGTAGGGAAGCTAGTGGGTCACTAACCGAACCGGCCGGCCCCTGCCAAACACTGGCGGAGGCAACGTTAAGCAGATGAGGCTGGACTAATGGCAGGGCAGGCGCAGTGGCGTCTCTTGCCGGTAGTAGTAAGGGGAATGAAGCGCCAGGCCCCAAAGAACTGGGAGGGCTGGCTGATGAAGCAGCTGAACTAGGAGTTGAGGCCGAGGCAACGGGCTGAGGAGTACTAGCTGCGGGGCCTGAAATAACTGAAGGAAGCGGACAAGGAGGGACTGGGCCGCCTTGAAAAGTAACCCACGGCACCCAACCCAAGGGGTTGATTTGCCCCATACCCGGCCAGGCGAATTGAGGTGCCAAAGCGGTCTCACCTGTACCAATCGTGGGCACAGTCTGATCCGCAGCTGCAAAAACCGAGGTTGTTGCTTGTGCGCCCAGGGAAGATGAGGCAGCAGAAGGGAGGAGCTCCGCTGAAGGCGGTGAGCCTTCTGGAAGAGCCGATGAAGAGGTGGTGGATGCCTCAATAGCGTCCAGACGATCTGAAATAGAAAGGAGCAATGAGCGTTGGGTCTGCTGTCATGTTCGCTTGTGCTGGACCACTGAGGATTTTTTGTGCCTGGCCCGGGGAGGAGGAGGGATCCCCGAGGAATGCTCAGCAGCTTCCAAACGAGAAAGAATTGATGCCAGTACCAGGTCTGCGTCCTCATCAGAGTTAGAATCGGGCCTAGGCAGCGGTCTTTTGGGGAGGGGGGCGGGGCCCTCCCCTTCCCTTTCTTACCACCCTGGCCCTTCTTAGGAGGCATGATGCAGGAGGTGAATTAAGCTCGCTATCAAAGAGTTAAGAAAGCCGCTGGGCACCCCAGGCAATAGGCAGCCACCCCACAGTCTTAAGATCTGCGGGTACGAGTTCCAGACACGACAGGGAGGCCTGGGGATGAAGATGGGAGCGCTGCACTACCGATTAGATAGAAAATCAGATTTTCAAGAGGCGCAGCCAGGGGCCAAAGGTGATGGAACTGCGTTTGAGCGCGGGCGCCCTCAGCCGAGGGCACCCTGTCTCGGGAGGCGCCAAACAGGCAGCCGCCGCTGTTACACAATTTTATTAATTAAATATTTAATAATCGTGATTTAATTTTTTTATTTTTGGGGGTGGGGGGGAGATGTCCCAAGCCCCTGGGAGGCGACCAATCGGGGCTGTGATATACATGCCCCGACTCGACACAGCAGCCAGGCGCCCCTCCCAACAGGCTGACTCGGCTGACGAGTGGGGGGGGCAATCAGACCGCCGCTTGGAGCACTGCTGCCGGCAAACAATGGCGCCGCGCTCACCCGCCCGCCGACGCCCCACACCAGGAGCAACACCTAAGGGAGGCCGGCAAGGCGAGGAGGAAGAGGCCAGCAAGGCCGACAGCGAGGTAGACAGGCCGGCCGGCAGGCGGGCCGTGAGCCGGCCTGGCAGCCGGCGGGCCGGTCAGGCAAGAGGGCGAGCGGGCGGGCGGGCAAGGTGAGCGAGCGAGCGAGTGGGGTGGGTGGGCGAGCAAGCGGGCGGGCGGGTTGAGCGAGAGGGCGGGCGAGCAGGCAGGAGAGCGAGTACACTAGGGGACCGAATGGACGGACGGGCAGGCGGGCAGAAAAAGGAGCCGGCAAAGGGGGGAGGGAGGCGAACAATATCACCAATAACTCCGGAGCCCCGGAGGCAGCAAAGTTGGCTCTCCCGACGGCCAGCTGTAAAGCGAAGATTTTGGCGCGCAGAAGCACACTAGATCCAGGCGACTGGAACGAGGACGAAGCCATTCTCCAGCAGGCCAAAGTCCCTCGTCGTGTCTTTAGCTGCGTCGCGCCAAAGAGCTGAGATAAGGAGGGGATCGAGTTTAAGACAACTCGGTCTGCTCCTCCCCGAATGGCGGTGTGACTGGGGTGCACCAATCAGAGGCCCATACGTCTTATCACCCCACCCGCCCGCAATGCCCCCCCCTTTCAGCCAGACAAGCTGGCACCGGGTAGGGCATTTCTTTCATCATTCATGAGATTGTATGTATGGCATGGGATTGTGGTATGTTTGTGGGAGAGGGGACATAATTCCACGTTTGTACTGGTTCCCAGAAAATGATGCTTGGGCCCTGATTGAATCTTACTGATTGATGGGGCAGCCTCCGCCTCCACTGTGCCTGAGGGCAGTAGGCCAGCTTAAGGGAAGCAGCAGGGCAGGCAGGCCTCATAGCATACATCACTCTCTTTCTTCCAGAAATGTGTTGCAGGTCCCCAGCCCTGGCATCTGCTGCCTTAGGCAGCTGCCTTGTTCTGTCTAATGGTAGGGCCGACTCTAGGTTAGGTTTGTATCATTTGTTAAAACTGTAGCCAGAAGAGATTAGGACATCACTTCTGAGGTGGTGGTGGTGATAGTTTTTAAGAGATACTAGCTGGACTCATGTCAGTCTCGATTCTGGCCCATTTTGTGGACAGGAACGACTTTGGTCATCTTTGTTGACAACCTGCAACAGGAGATGGTTTGGAGGGGGCATCCTCTTGGTTCTCCTAGACTGCTCATCACTTTTGAATCCCATTGTGCATGGCATCCTTCTGGACTACTTGTCTATGTTGGTGTGTGGGAAACAGCACAATGTGGCATTTCCACTCCTGCCTGACAGGAAGGTTCTTGATGGTGGTGCTGAGAGACTGCTATTCCACTTGCTGAGCATTATCCAGAGGTGTGCAACAAACCTCATGGTGTTTCTACATTAAGCAAAAAACCCACAAAAAACCACATCCTTTCCAGAGCATCCTGCTTTCAGTTTCTTTGTGTGATTAGGAAAGGCTTCTTTACATGGCAGCACTTGGTTTGAACTGAGGGAGTGCCTCCCTCCCTCCCTGGCATGTGTGCAAAGGAGTGGGAGGGGGGGAATCTTGTTGTCATAGCTTAACTTCTGCTTCTTGCAGGCCCCAGGAAACTTACTTCTGAGTAGACATAAAATGTAAGATTGTGCTGTAAGTCTGCAACCTTCAGCACATTTACTTGGGAGTAAGCCCCATTGAATGTAATAGGGTGATCTGAAACAACAGAGGACATTGCTTCTGAGCTTGGTGGGGTGGGGGATCAGATGTGTCTCCCTTCATTGCAGGGAGGCATTTCACCCTCTTCTGCCTCCAACTGAGAAATGCAGAGGCAGGAGATGCAATCAGTGGGTGATTCTTGCCCTTGTTCCTGTCAAATCTCATCCTGACTGCACTCCCAACAACTGAAAACAAGCACCTACAGCACACAGACACAGCGGCGTCTTCCGCTATTGGAGAATTTCACAGGGAGGTCATGGCACTACTGTTCCATGGGCTGGAAAAAATACCACTTTTTTGAGTTTGGGGAAAACATGAGATAGGCTGGAGGAAATGGCAGGAGACACCCTGGCAGGTAACAGAGTCATCTAAAGAGCCTGAAAACTTCCGAGAGAGAGCCATCTCGATAGCAGCATAAAAGCTCCAGGTGATGAAACCCTAAGTCTTGTATCCCATTCAGGATGGGTGAAAATTCCATTCAGTTTGGAGGAGGGGTATAAGAATTTACCAAATGTCTTCATAAATGGCATGGAAGGAACTTGAGATGTTTTTAAAACAAACAAAGAATGTGGGAGGATGCAAGTCCATTGTTCTATCCAGGACCGCCAGGCCTTTAAGTAAGGATGTATGGACTGTGTAAAATCCGCTCCATCTGTTTTGTGGATTGCCAGGCACCTTTTGTTCTGTCATCCACTGACAGATGGATGCAAATATTTTTTTTGTCATGCGGAAAAATACACAAATAATTACATAAGAGGTTTTGTAACAATTTACACAATTTACCTTAGTATGTAACAGTTAGCGTATTGTCCCCCATTCCATTCAACTTTTCCTCAGCAGAAATGTGCATATTTTTCCTATGAATAAATAAATGCAAATTTTGGGAAAGTAAAAAAAAAAAAAATCATCCGGAAGTCCACAGATTCTGCACAGCCTGAGGGGGTTGCTCCGCAGTGGATTCTGCAGGTCGGATTCTTAAAAATCCAAGCTCATTTTAGTCCATCTTGAATTTCTCCAGCATCCCTACCTTTAAGTGCTTAGCTCTTAACACTCTGGCTTTGAATCCTTGAGTATGCAACCTTGTTTGTGAAGCTGAATTAAGGTTGCCACCTCTTTTTATCTAACAGGCTCCTCATCTTTAACAGGTACATGGCAGAAAGGTGTAAAATTCCTCTCCATGCTGGGAATAACTGTACCTATTGAATTTGGATGGTGCAGATGGGTGAGAATTTTGTTCAGTTTCTTCTTTTTCATAAGAACTTACCAACATTCACACTTTTCTCCATAAATTCACACATTCTTCTTCATAAGAACTTGAGATGATGATGATGATAATGATGATTTTTAAATGAAATGTGAGAAAATGCAAAACTGACAGATTCATTTATCCCTTTATCTCTTGCTATTAACATCTAGATATGATTTGTGATATAGTATGATGGAAGTGTAGAGGAGGTAAATAAGTGTTTGAGGTCACTGATGAGCTGGGAGTGAACAAACTGAAACTCCATCTAAATAAGAATGTGCTGATTTTGTTTCGAGCTGATCCAGATAACTTTACAATGGTGGATTGGTCTTCTTGTTTATTCTCAGCGTAGACCTCAATTGCTGCTAACTGAAAATGCTTGAAGAATGCCAGGAAGTGAGGTGGTGGCTCATAAACCTTTCTTTTCTTTTCTTTTCTTTTCTTTTCTTTTCTTTTCTTTCCTTTCCTTTCCTTTTCTTTCCTTTTCTTTTTTTTTCTTTTCTGGAAAGCTACTTCATCCACTGAATGCCAGTGTAGACAGGGGACCCAGTGTCCATATCAGAGGGTCTTGTGGGACAAAGACAAAGGTGATCTCTATGCCTCAAGTTTACTGTGCATTCATGGCTGCTCACTCAGTGAATTGTGTGGGTCCATTACAGATGTCATTGTTGTCCAGTCATTATTCCACTATTTCCTCCCAGCTATCCCGTGTTTTCCTCAAATGGAAAAAAATGGGGTATTCTTCCAGATACACGCAAATGGAGTGCCATGTCCTCCCCGTATATTTCTCCCCTAGCGTGAATAAAGTGCTGAATGTGGTTGTTGGGGGCATGGCCATCAGACAAAGGTCTGATGGGCATTCAGCCTTCCTGTGCCTGGGCCACTTTGGCTCCTCGCCATTTTCAGCCAGCCTGTTCAAAACAGAGTGGCAGAACAGCAGGGCATGGGGGGGTGCAGAGGGTCTGAGCAGCAGGGACTGGCCAATAGCATGGAAGAGGGAGGCGGGGCCCAGGGAGATTGGTGTGTGTGTGGGGGGCTGTCCACATATCAGTCCCCATCCACCACTAATGTGCAAGGGGAGGGAAAGGGGCAGGAACCCAGGAGCAAGTATTGCTGAACCTGGAGCGTGTGTAATGCCTCTTCATGGAAACATAACACTATGGGAATGGCCATCTACAGAGAAGGAAGCACATGTAAAGGGAACCAGTTGTAATCCTGCATTTAAAACAGACGCGGAAAGCCCCATTTTAAATGCAGGATTTTTGGCTGGTGTAGAAATCCCCAAAAGCTTGGGGACTTCTACTTCATCATCATTCAGATGTGTGGTTGCTCAGTGGCTAGCAGGATTGAGCATGGACAGAGACCCACACTAGGCACTGCTAGCCCCTGAGCATTGGCACAAGTCACAACACAGCGAAGTGCCATGCGTCCCCCACTGCCTTGAAATACCTTCTGGAGAGAACAGAGACATTCTTGGTGGCTGTTGCTCAGCTTTGGAATTCTGTCTTCTGGCACTCAACAAAGCACAAGCACCTTCTGGAACTGATGCGACGCTTTTGTGGTGGAACACAGAACTCCATGGGCTCGACTGTGCCTAACGCTTTGCAACATTGTGGGCAAGGGACAGGGAAGAGTAGGAAAGAATAATCACTTATATCCATGCAAGGCCCTTGGGATGAGATCATAGTAATTTAATACATGTGGGTATGAGAGAATCAGCGAGGCCCGAGGTCATTAAGGTTTTCCCATTTCCACCCTGAACTTTGCCTCACCTTATTCCCATTCTCGAATGCAAGCTTTTTTCTTCTCTCTATCTCCTTTTTTTTATATATATATAACAGAAAAAGTGAACAATAGGGTGCACTTTTTTTAAAGCACACACCCATAATGTGTACTTTCCCCCATGGATAATAAAAGCATGATCCCCCCCAGGAAAAAAAAATGCATTTTTAAGGTGCACATTTTCCTAGAAAATGCCTTGTTCACATGCCATCACAAGCTCGGGAATATGTGAGCTTTGGCTGAGAAATAAGCTCCTGTTCAAATTCAGGGTTGAGAAGAGGGCAAGATCTGATGCTTAATGAACTGAAATGAAATTCTTGTACATCCCTAAATACATGTACCACAAGTATTTAAAAAACAAATGCCTAGTGCCAAACTCCTAGCACAGTTATAATTTCCTTTTCCCTGTACATATTTGACGTGTTCTATGTGCAAATTAGATGAAAAATAGAAATCTAAGGGGAGATGTTCAAAAGAACACATACAAGATCAGAAGAATGAAATTCCTCAGTGAATCTCTCTTGGTGCCTGTCTTAATGTGTCTCTTACAAACTGGCATCCAAAAAATAGCCCTTGTCGAGTTCAAATGTTTTTTGGGATGCTTGCAGTTAACCTGTTCATCTCTTCTATGAAAGCTCTGTCACTGCTCTCCACAGGTTCAGGATTTTGAATGCAACCTAGAGGCTGAGAAATTATGAAAATTCTGTTCAATGGCAGTTTGCACTCTGTGACAGAAACTTTCTGGTTAAGAAGTTACTCTTTTTACAACATGTCCACGCAAGAATGGGAAAGTAGCTAGCAGTTTAATAAGAAGTTTAATAATTATGCCATAAAAGGATCCAGAGGGAGTCTATTTAAGATGGAAATCATAGCTTGGCTGCAACATTTCAGAAGAGCACACCTACTGAGTGGTAAGCTTTGAGAATATTTTAATCATATCTCCTGTCTTGGGTGCATACAGCTTATGTCCTCATGGAATCAGAGAACAATAGAATTGGAAACCTCATGGGTCATCAAGTATAATCCCCTGTCAGCAGCAGGAATCCTTCCTAAAGTATCTCTATTTTGTAGGGAAAAAAAGAAATTCTACTCTTAAGTTTTGGAAATAGGACTGGAAATGACTTTCAAAGACTTTCCATCTACTTCTGTATCTTGGAGTAAAATGATCTGTTCCATTGGATTATCACCACTATGGTTAGAAAGCTCTTTTTAATCTCCACCTGAAACCTTATTTGACTACTGTATCCACTTCTTACTCCATTATGTCCCTACATCAGACATGGAGAGCAAATAATAATCTTCCTTAAGATAGCAGTGATGCATTTGAAGACTGCCTCAATGCAACTCTCAGTTTTCTCATCTCCAAACAGCCTCTCTTAATTCTTTCTGGGAATTTTTCTCTCTCCAAAGGATATATTATCCAGACCTTCCATAATCTTTGTTTCTCTTCTCTGAGTGAGAATTTTGTTTCAGTCTGCAAATCGTTCAAATTTGCCCCATTTGCAACCTTGAAGACAAACAGGAATGGGAATGCTTAAAAAAAATGTCTACATAAGCTTGTGATCACATTTGAAAAAAAAAAAAGTGTTTGGTTTGTTTGAAAAATGCACACTTTGAAATGTGATCTGGGGACACTTTAAACAGTGGGGGGGGGAACTTTCAAATAACCCCCCTCCCCCAAGAAACAGTTGCCATGGTATATCTCCATGAGCAGCATCTCTCTTCATTGTGCATGCCTGGGAACTTTAGAGGCCTACGTTCATGCAGCTGGAGAGTTTTGAAACTAGAACATTATTTACACCAACCATGTGATCTGCAAGGGATAAAGGGACCTCCCCTAAAGCAAAAATGTTTAATTCATTAAAATAAATAAGACTCTGGCTTTGATTAACCTAGCAGTACCTGTAAATTACAACACTACCCTTTAAACCCCATCATTTATTCTTTGCATGTATATTTTACGTATCATAGATATAAATTAATGGAACTGCATCTTTTTCTGGCAGGATGGTAGGTAAATGTCAGCAGATAATAGCATTCCTTATGCCAACAGAGCTTGCCTGCATTAAATGTGATGAGAACACGAACTGGAGGCTAGATTATGACAGATTATGATTTACAAAGCTGTTCCCATAGTCTTTTCAATAAATCTTTAAACCTGACTTGGACTTGACAGTCCTTCAAAGGATGCCTTCAAATAGATGCCCTCTGATAGTCCTTCAAATTGAGGACTGTCCTCTGACAGTCCTTGAAATAGAGGAATGTCCTCTATAAAGTAGGGCACATGGCCAACCCTAGGACCTCCTCTTCCCTGCATGTCACTCCTGCTAAAATGGAAAGGCTGCTTTTCTATCCAAAAAAGGACCCTAAAAGTGACATTCAGAAAAGAAAACAACACAGTAAAAAACAACAACAATCAATGCTTTGCCAGGCTTTTGAGCTTATATAATTATTATTGCATTGGCATTTGTTTTACCGATTTTCCCCCCTTGTCGCTCTTTAGTTTTATTTGTGTGTGTGTGTGTGTGTGTGTGTGTGTGCCTTTTCACCAAATGGTTTTAATTCTTGCATTTTATTTGTTGCTTGCGATTTTATCTGACAGCTGCCTTTGAGGTCTTTGGGCAGAAAGGTGACACACATAAATGTTTTAAGAAATAAACATTACATTTTCTCAGGGTTTCAAAGTGCTGTGGGTATTTTAAAATCTTACTGGCTACTCTGTTTTAAATCTGCTGATGGTTTTGATTATGTGGTTTGATTGTTGCTCAATATTTTAATTTTGTAAACTGCCCTGGAAACAAAGCTGGTGATGTTAAATATAAATATTTTAAATCAATCAGTCATACACACACACACACACACTGAATGCTCGTATTTGCATATCCTTAGCTAAGAAGGGCATTCTCTCAGTTGATATGATCAAGGGTAAGCTGAAAATGGACACCTCTTGCTTATAAGAAGCACTAACAACAGCCCTTTTGACCCAAATTAATAGTATGCCTAGTTCAGCCTCTGGGAAACAATCTGCCATGGACATCTTCTTTGTATGTCCCATTATAATGAATGGGAGCTAGGCAAAAGCCATCTCTCCAATAGTGCTCATAAATCAAAGATGAAATGCACAGAAAATGTCAAAGTTTACTCCATTCTTTGCTATGCTTCCATGTTACATGGTGTTCTTTTAGCATTTTAAGATTATAGGGTGTGACTGCCATGAAAATGTGTAGCCCAGCTAACCTGGATATCATGATGCTCCCAGGTTGGGGGGGGGCTACAAATTAACATACATTATGTAGCTTTCCCATCTTTTCTTCCTTAATGGATTTTTTTGTGGAAAGAAAAAGAAAAAAGATGACAGAAGCAGTGGGAAAATACGAGAGGATTACAAGTTGAAGATGTCATCATCTGGTCCCTCCATACAATTCCATGAATGAGGCAGAGTAATTCCATCACTAGGGATGGCACAGGCATCCAGTTGGGGTGCAAAGCCCAGTGAGAAATCACCAGCTCGGTCCTCCAGATCCCAGCCCATGGACCCCAGCACTTGCCTGAATCGGTGCCTGCTCCCTAAGCAAAGCCTCCTATCCCTATCACTGCCACCACTGTAGTAGGGATATGAGGAGAGAATGGAGCTCCTCTCCCCACACACCCCGCTACACCACCATCAGTGGTGGGGACATGCTGGTTATTTTACAAAAGGGTAAGATACTTATGCAAAACAACCAGCCTGTCCCCATTGCTGCCGCTGCTGCTGTAGCAGGGATGAGAGAGGAAGTGTCCCGGACTGCTTGCCGAGTCCCCCAGGGCTTGTGCAGGCCGGCTCATGGGGGGGGGGCAGCAGCGGCGACTTGTGAGCACCCATGATCTGTGGCCACGAGTGAGTCCCTCCATCCCTATCCATCACAAAACCCTCCTCTGGAAGTGGGGTCAGTCCTTATGACCAGAAGGAAATGGGGTCAGTCCTTATGAGCCACACACACCTATTTCCCCCCCCCCAATTGTGGTGAATTTTTTTGTCACCACATGGGGGTATTTATGCTGAAATGGGTGCTATCGTATCTGCAAAGGTGGGGTCTGCAGAAAGAAGTTTGAGGCTTGTTAAGCATGCTGGTAATCCAGAAGTCATCAAGCGTTGGACTCCCTCAAACAGTTCCACAATGGCCCCAAGAATGAACTCTCTGCTGAATAGTACTGGGAAGTACTAGTTCCCCTCTACTCAGCACTCATCTGGAGTACTGTGTCCAGTTATGAGCACCTCACTTTAAGAAGGATGCAGACAAACTGGAGAGGGTTCAGAGGAGGGCAATGAAGATGACCAGGGGACTGGAAACAAAGCCCTATGAGGAGAGGCTGAAAGAACTGGGCATGTTTAGCCTTGAGAAGAGAAGACTAGGGGAGATATGATAGCACTCTTCAAGTACTTGAAAGGCTGTCACAGAGAAGAAGGCCAGGATGTCTTCTTGATCATCCCAGAGTGCAGGACATGGAATAATAGGCTCAAGTGAGAGGAAATCAGATTCCGGGTGAACATCAGGAAAAACCTCCTGACTGTTAGAGCAATACAGCAATGGAACCAATTAGCTAGGGAGGTGGTGGGCTCTCCCACACTGGAGGCGTTCAAGACGAGGCTGGACAGCCATCTGTCAGGGATGCTCTGCCTTGGATTCCTGCATTGAGCAGGGGGTTGGACTCGATGGCCTTGTAGGCCTCTTCCAACCCTACTATTCTATGATTCTAATCACAGACACAGCAGTAAACTAGTTAGCAGAATGATCCTTGTTTGAAGCTCCCTTATTCCCAGGTCACACTATTATTCATCTTTCCCTATATTGCAGGGGTGGGGGACCTCTTTTAGCCCCAGGGCTGAATTCAGTTTCAGAGAAACTCGGAGGGGGGGGGGATTCCAGTTGTGGGCAGGGCTGAAGCAAAGGGGTAGTGCCAGAAGTATATATATTGTTGTTGTTGTTCAGTCGTTCAGTCGTGTCCGACTCTTCGTGACCCCATGGCCTTCCTGTCCTGCGCTCTCTCCCGGAGTGCGCTCAAGTTCATATTCATTGCATCGGTGATGTTATCTAGCCATCTCATCCTCTGTCGTTCCCTTCTCCTTTTGCCTTCAATCTTTCCCAGCATCAGGGTCTTTTCAAGAGAGTTTTCTCTTCTCATTAGGTGGCCAAACTATTTGAGCTTCAGCTTCAGTATCTGTCTATATTATATATATCATATATATATGATAGATAGATAGATAGATGATAGATGATAGATGATAGATGATAGATAGATAGATAGATAGATAGATAGATACCAACATATTGTAGCTTACAGTTTTTACTGCCAGTAACTAAGCCTCGGAAAAGGCATTTTAACGTTGTTGTTGTTGTTGTTGTTGTTCTTTTCTATACCACCCAAAAGCCAAAGCTCTCTGGGCGGTTCACAAAAAGTACACAACACAATTCAAGGCATAATACATAATATAAAATCTCTAAAGTACACAATGTAAAACAATTTAAACTAGAGCTGTGCGCAGATGGTCTCTTGAAATTCTCCACCTCATTTGTGGGCAGAGGAATTTGGGAGGCAATTTCACTGAATTTCTCCAGGGGAAGGAGAAATTCTTAACCGTTTCTCCCAGGTAGGACTCCCCACCTGCAGGACTTGTAGCACAGCAGCTTTCTTTATTTGATAAGGGGGGGGGCTGTTTCATGCTGCAACAGCATCAACTGTGTTGGCAGGCTGGCCCCCATTTTGCATCCACCACAATGAAGGTGTGGGAGTGGGGGCCGTGTTGCGTCCAGCCCCAAGGATGAGGTGGAGCTAGTGCTGTGCCAAAATCTGTCCACCAATTTCCTGAAAGTTTTCTTCCCTTGTGAAAGGGGCTTCCATTGTTGTGCCTTATTCTTAGGACCGTCTATAGTTTTATGTTGCCTTCCACTAGGCATCGATTGAAGTGTAGGAAGCTGAGGAGGAGGCTACAGGTGGCCAGAGAGATGATTGTACAATGAAAGACAAGACACATGTGCTCACTCCTCGACCACCTCCTAAGCAAGCTAAGCCCAAGAAACCCAAACCCAATGCTTGAGAATTTCTCAAAATTTCTTCAGTATTGAATTGCTTTTCAAAAGCCATTTCTCTTCCATCAAATTGAATGAGAATGGTTGAAAATGATTTGGGAGCATTTTCTGGCACAGCACTAATTGAAACAGCGAAAACATTTTCAGTAAGATACTGGACCTGATAGAAACGACTGCCATACATGCCCCAACATATGCTATCAAATGCGTGGGTGTAGAGGACAGTCTTAAGCTGGCACTGAAAAGATAACAGTGTTGGTGTCAAGCAGACCTCAGTGGGGAGAATTACATTACATTCCATAATTGGGGGCCTTCACTGAGAAGGCCCTTTCCCTTGTTGCCACTTTCCGAGCCTCCCTCAGAGGAGGCACTCAGAGGAAGAACTCTGATGTTGATCATAGCATCTGGGTAGGTTCAGAGGAAACTTTTTAGAGCAGAGAAAAACTGCACAAGAGCTGGGAAACCACCAATCGATTGGTGGTTTGGGGAAAAGGGGTTGGGGCTAGGGGAAGGTGGCATGGCTTTCTATGGCACCCCAGAGGGCCAGATTGGGATGCCAGGAAGGACGGATTTAGCCCCCAAGCCTGAGCTTCTCCAACATTGCTGTATTGCCTGATCTGACTGTCAACAGGTCTCCAGGTTCTCAGGTTCCCATCACCTGCTGTCACATTTCCTTCATCCTCTCCCTTTACAATCAACACACTCCAGGGAACAAGGCTTCAGGCTACACTATGAGTTAAATACTAGCTTCTTTACAAAGGCAGATTCCATGAAACTCTCAGACTGCAATGAACCAGCTAATCCACATGTCTACAAATATCAGTAGAGGAGATGAAGTGGAAGTTAGAAAAGTTGCCAGCAGCCTGGGCAAGAACTTCTCAGCCAGACTAGCTTTGCAGGGATGTCGTTCCCTTAGGGTGGCTCCCTCCTATGTTGGCTTCTATGAGTGGCCAACCTGGTGGAGCCTCTGAGCCCTGCCCCTAACTTTTCCTGCTTCGCTCTGCGGTGGACCCTAGCTTCCTTCAAGTCACACCCTTCGCGCTCCTCCTCCTCTGAAAGCTGGGTTCTCATGGTGGAAGAATGGGGGGACTGTTTATGCTAGGCCATCTGTGTGTCAAGGTCTTGGGAAGAAAGTCTTGCCATATCTGGACTCACTAGGGAGTGTGCCTCCCCCTGTTCTGGCTGTTCCCATTCTGAATCTGAGCCTGAGCTGCCAGTCATCTCCACATGCTCAGATTCATTCCTGACACCTACAAGATGCCTGGGATTGAACCTGGGACTTCCTGCATGCAAAGCATTTGTTCCGCCAGTGGTCCTTGCCCATTATTTCATAACCAAGTAATGATAATATTGATCCTACCTTGTGTACTGGAACTTTGACTTCACTACAGTTGAGCTACCCATACCAAGTAAAGTTTTCATTAAATAGACAAATCAACCAAAGACACAAACAACACCTTCAAATCAGATCCTTAATGAAAGCTCAACAGTTCATTGCTACATTTGCCTTTTCTCCTGCCAGTCGCAAAGCAAGTGAGACTGGATCTCTCGCAAACATCTGTTGTCACTGTTATCCGCATTCCTAATGGAACCATTACCATTCTCATCACTAAACACTGGTTCATTATCTGATAAGGAAAACTTTCCTCACATACATTTGGAGGGATTTGATTTCTTCTTATTTATATTCTCTGTTGGCATCTCAGCACTTGCCAAAAATGGAAGTGCATCCTTCTCCATAAGGAAATTGCCATTCTGCTCATTACACAGCTTTCTTTATTAATCGGTTCCTTATCCAGCACAGCGCTGGATATTGATACACTAGCTGCTTTTAATTGTGAAGAGAAAAAGGATTTATTTCAAAGAAAAAAAATATTCTAGATGATAGCGAAATTTAAAAGGTCTGGAATACATGTCATTGCAGGCAAGAGATATACTGACTAGACCTGCGCATGAAGTTTAAAATAAGACCTAAATCAATCTCTTGAAGAAACTGCTGGTGAGGCACATTTGGGCTATTGGGCTATTTGTTTGGCTACTGAGTGCTCAGCAACTATCAGCCTTTAATACCTCAGGAACTTGACTGAATTCTGCTGTCTGAGCAGAGTTGGTGAGTGTCAAGGAAGGATCAAACATGGTTATGGGGTGCCCTACAGCAGGGGTGGGCAGAAAGGAGATCTCCAGATGATTTGGACTTCCATTTACAGCATTCCTGGCCATTGGTCATGCTGGCATTGGCTTCTGCAAGTTGAAGTCCAAAACTTCTGGAGATCTACCTTCTTCCCTCCCCTGCCCTACAAGTAGGGATGTACAGACTATGTAAAATCTGTTCTGTCTGTGTTTCATGGATTGTCAGGCACCTTTTGTTCCACCACCTGCCCATCAATGGGATTGAAATATTTTTGCACTTCCAAATTTGTGCAAATCCACACATGCAAAAATGTGCAGATTACCCCCAAATGTGCATTTTCACACTTAGCCTCTGGGGAAAATGTGCATTTTTGGCCAAGGGTTTTTTTGTGTATTTTTCAATGACAAAATTTGTGAAAAAATCAGGAAAGTTAGAAAACTGGTCCATAAGTCCATGGAATCCACCCGACAGGGGGAAAGCTGGTGTGCTGAGGAATCCACAGGTCAGATTCATGAACATCCAAACTCATTTGGTTTCATTGAGGATTTCTCCAACATCCCTACCTACAAGGTAGTAAAAGTCAGAGCCATAATTGTCCCACCCATCATTTGACTCCATAGCACTTTCCTGGTCCTTAAGATCATTGTCCTGTACCCATCTCATGGCACAAACAAATCCTGGAAAATTAATACAAAATAAAAAAAAGAGAACTTTTCTTGGTAGCATATCAAGTTTCATAGATAAGCTTCTTAGCTCTCATGGCAATAGTTTAATGGTTGCAACTCATATAGCTCATGTCAATGAACTATAGGCTCAATATATAATTCAAAGAACAGTAAAAACTAATAACTATACATGTGTCAGAGGCCCATACAACATGGTTTCCCCCCCAGGCAGTCAAAGACAAGGGTTCTAGAAAAAGACCTAAGTAAATCCACACACAAAGATTTAGTCCAACCTTGGAATCTTTGTTGGTACCTCTGTACTAATGGGTCAAGGCCTATCAAACCCAAGAGTCAAAACACAGGTTGAAGAGTAAGTCCAAGGTAAACCCATACACAGAAATTTCAATGGCCATAGAGATTTCAATAGCTTCCACTTTTGTATCTCCATGCTACATGGGTCAAGGCATAGAAAGATCCCAGAGTCAGGATCAGTCCAAGCCAGCTCTGAGCTTTCGAAACGGAGATATACAAACACAATCCATAGCAAACATGAATTCAAAGTGTATGAAAAGTATAACAATACCTTCCATGGCAGTTTCTTAATGATTTAAGGTTCAAACAGAGAGAGGTCCAGGTTTCATGGAGAGTTCAGGTGAAGCAGACTAAGATCCAGGTGAGAAGTGTTTCTTGCAGTTCAGATGGAGGAAAGTCCCAAACATAAATAGTTGCAGGCAGTTGATGATGGACAGTAATGACAGACAATGAAAGATGGACATTAAAGTTGATATTCTCACCAAAGGTTCCCAGCCTGAGCATCTGATTAAAAGCAAGGGTGGTGCTATAACAACACACCTCTTGAGGATCTAATTGACAGGGGATTTTAGCCCAGAAATAAGCCCTATGCCAGACAGGGCATCTCTGTTCTGCCCTCTTGAGTTGACATCTCAACCTCTATGTGACACCTCTGAAAACCTCCATCCTTTCTGCTTAGTTTCTCATGGACAGCCTGTTAGCTTTCTGAACTGTAGGGATGACATTCAAGGTTGAAAATTTGCAGCTGAATGGGAGCGACTCAACTTCCTCCTGCTTTTTCTCTGAAAGGACTGAGAGAGATAAGCTTACACTTATTCTGGTATTCCACAGGCCCAAACCAGGCCCCCTTCCTCTTCCCATTAAATGAGTAACTAGGCACAGTCAGACTCTTTGGCTTCTCTCTACTGAACAGGGTTCCAAACTCTTCCAGACCACGTCTGATCAAATTCTGACTGTAAACTATAGGACCCACTGCAGCAGTTGGTCTAGGTCCCAACATTAGTTGAGCCAAGGCATGATTGAGGGGTCGTTGAGGGGCCTCCTGGGCCAAACATGGAGAGAGTTACTGCTCTGTGTGGTGTAGAACCTTCTGTTTCTTAGCAGCTGAGTCAGTGGTGCAGTAAAACTGCATTTCAGCTGGCCAATTAGAAGGGTGAATGGATGAAAAAGGAGGACAGGGTGCCTGTACCTTTAATTAGGGATGTGAACTGAAAACCCACTCCAGCTCAAGCTTTATGGGTGCCCACTGAAGCGCTGACCCCGCTCGCCCCCCTGGACCCACGCTTGTGCCACCCACAAGCTCGGCAAGTTGCCCAGACTCATCGCGATCACGTCCGGTGAGCACCTGCCATTTTCCTGCCTTTGATCTCTGCATTAAAAAAGGAAGTTTAAAAATGCACATATTTAAATATGTGCCATTTGGGGCCGAGAAAGCTTAATATGCACAACATTGGAGGCATTATACCTCTAATATTGTGCATATTAAGCTTCCTTGGTCCCAACCTGCACATATTTAAATATGCACATTCTTTAAACTTCCTTTTTTATGCAGAAAACAAAGGTGGGGAAATGGCAGGTGCTCACCGGACGGGATTGCGGTGAGTCCGGGAGGGCGTGAGCCAGCACGAGTGACCACAAGCAAGGGGCGAGCAAGGACGGCATCTCAGTGGGTGCAGACTGGGGATTGTGGGTGTAGGGGGCCTGATGGACTCCCAGACCCAGTCGGGTGCCTGCAACATCCCTACCTTTAATGGCATGTAGAAAAGGGAATTGTGGCTGGTTCAGATTATATCTCCTCTGCAATCAAGGATGTCATAAAAATCCAAGAGGGGTGGAGTCTGGTGGACTCCGCCCACACACACACCTGGCCTCCTGGACTCCAGTCTGCAGACCGCCATGCTTGCCCAACTCGGCGCACGCCAAATTGGGCAAGTGTGGTGGTCCCCACTCCATCGCCCAACCACCAGTTTTAACCTATAAAGCCTTACATGGCTCTGTGCATTCTTGACTATCTCAGTTCCAGTGAGTGCTGCTGGCATAAGAAAGTGCATAAAAGATAGCTTGGGTGTGGGGTGGGGGCTATGGGATATCTGTAACATCAGTGTATGAATTGTCCCCTAGGCTGCTTGGAGTTTCTGGTTTGGTCTTTGTCCCTTGTGAACTTGACACTTGCTGTCCCATGAATCTTCTGATGAATCCAGCAATTCCTTTAATATGATGCTGAATTGCTTAAACATTTCTCTCTTTGCAGTGTTTGAGATATGGCTATTTATTGCAATGAAATTAAACACAAAGAAGACAGTAATAAAATTCATTTTAAATAAAAGACTGTGCAGATGATTTGTGGATTAATTGAACAGTTAATTTCCCTTTTTATTTAATCTCACTACCCCACAATGTTTTATAATTGGAAGACAATGTTAGCACATGTATTTCTGAACAGAGCCTGGAGGATTTCCACCACCACCACCACCACCACAATATGATGGCACATCAAGGAATACTGGTAATGAAAAATAGGCCCGTGTATAGCAGAATTTATCTTCTATGAATATGGAAATGTATATAAATAGGAATGTGTGGAGGACACCCCTTGTGGGGAAAATGTCCATCCTTTGTTATTAGAAAACTAATTTTAAAATGTCCTGAATCTCCCACTGTTCAGCTGCATTGAATTTGGATGAAGTGAATTTGGATGACCCGGGGTTCTAGTATCATTCTAGTATTATGTGTGTCCATGCTACAAGATGATGGGTCAGGAGAGAAGGAGAGATGGAGGGAAAACCTCTGGGTAGTGGTGACTGTGGAAGGTTTATTGTATCATCCACAGATCTCTCTCCTGTCCAAGTACCTCAAGAAGGAGGAAGTAGTCACAGAATCATAGAACCATAGAAAAGTAGAGTTGGAAGGGGCCTGTAAGACCATCGAGTCCAACCCCCTGCTCAATGCAGGAATCCAAGTCAGCGCATCCCTGACAGATGGCTGTCCAGCCACATCTTGAATGCCTCCGTTGTGGAGAACCCACTACCTCCCTAGGTAATTGGCTCCATTGTTGTATTGCTCTAACAGTCAGGAGGTTTTTCCTGATGTTCAGCCAGAATCTGGCTTCCTGTAACTTGAGCCCAATTTTCCGTGTCCTGAATTATGGGATGATCGAGAAGAGATCCTGGCCTTTCTTTCTGTGACAACCTTTCAAGTACTTGAAGAGCACTCTCATATCTTCCCTCAGTCTTTTCCAGGGGTGTCAGAGAATTTCTCGCTGAAACTTCGGGGGGCCGAGTGCCAACGTATTCGGCCCCCCAAAGTAGTTTCGGGGTGAAATTCTCTGACGCTATTTGCGTTGCCCTTATTTTCGCCATAGTCTACGTAAATCTTTACGTAGACTACAGCGACCAAATAAGGAATGCGAATGGCGGCTCCCTATGGGGGCCGCCATTTGCGTACGCGCTTTATCTTTTTTTTTTCAAAGTCACCCATGATAGGCTACGTGATGATTAACGTAGCCTATCATGGCTGACTTTGCAGATCTAGCCGTGATAGGCTACGTAAATCGATACGTAGCCTATCACGGGGCGTTTTTTTTTTTTTTTTTACTTTTCTGTTGAAGTTCGTGGCCAGGGAGACGGGACGCTTCTCCCCAGCCTGAATTTCGGCCGGGGGAGAGGCGGGAAGCCTCCCCCCCCAGCCTGAATTTCAGCCGGGCGAGGCGGGAAGACACCCCCCGCTTGCATGAACTTCGGGGGGAGAAGTGAAGTGCCTCCCCCCCACCGCGAAAAAAGCTGCGGGACAAGGTAAGTCCCTTTCGTACATCCCTAGTCTTTTCTTCTCAAGGCTAAACATGCCCAGTTCTTTCAGTCTCTCTTCATAGGGCTTTGTTTCCAGTCCCCTGATCATCTTTGTTGCCCTCCTCTGAACCCTCTCCAGCTTGTCTGCATTTAGGGATGTACGAATTGTGCTCATACCGTTCCGCTTGACTTCCGCAGTTTGCGTTCTCTGTCCCGTTCCGCTGGCCACAAGCCCCCAAAATCCTCTGTTTTTTTTTTCTCCCCGGAAGTTACGAAAATAAATCCGCAGCAGCCGTCAAAAAATCCTCCGCGTCCAACAGCCACCCGTCCTGTTCCGCCATCCCGTGAAAGACTATTCTTCACAAATATTTACGTAGTTTCCGTTGGCCAGAATTGACCCTATGTAATTTCCGCCTCACTCGCCATTGTTTGTTGTGATTGCTTACATATTTTCTCCCTAGGGGGGAATCCCCCTGTAACTTCCACTGCACTTGCCATTGTTGTGATTGCCTTGGCCGGAACTTTCCTGCTATTTTTGTAATTGTTTACGTATTTTTTTTCATTGCTGCCTGGAATGTTTCCTGCCCTCTGTGCGCTCCCCCACTGTCTTGTTTTCTCAGACACGGACAGGGACTGTGCTTATATTAATTTCTGTGTATTTGTGCTTGATGTTCCTTGTGTTTACTGGTCTTGTTAACCTCAGAAAACCATCTCCAAAATAAAAAAAAATGGGGCCGCAGCTCTGCTTCTGCAAAATCTGTTGTCAACTTCCTGCTAATTTCCTGAATGTCGTCTGCATCTGCGTTTGCATCTGCCTGGTGATTTGTGGGTGGAGTTCTGTTGTGTGGAGGTGGTTGTGTGTTAGTGGTGGTTCTTATTGGATTTGCTTGTGTCAGTGTTGCATTGTGGTGGTTTTGTCTGGTCTCTGTGTGTGTTTGTGTATGTGTGTAGTTGTGCATTGTGGTGGTTTTGTCTGGTTTGGTCTGTGTGTGTGTGTAGTTAAGTGGTGGTTGTTTGTGGCTGTCTGGTGTGTGTGTGTGTTTGTGTGTAGTAGTGTGGATGCACTAAAATGGCTGCATCAGTTCTTGGCAGGAGGTGGGACCATGAGGAGACCAAGGCCCTCCTCATTAACATTAGGAGCAGTGAGGCGGTGGCAGCGCTGTTTGGCAGCTCCTCCTGCCACAATTAAGTTTATTGGGGCCAGATAAAGAGGAGGATGGAGAGAGCGGGCCACCATCGGACAACGGGACAATTATGGTCCAAATGGAAGGCGTTGAAGCTGTCCTTCATCAGGGAGGGGATGACTGCTGCTGAGAGGAGGGCACCGCTGTTGAACCCCCCCGCCTACTACTGGCGCATCCATAGAGTGTGGGTCAAGGCAGGCCAGCCCCCATTTTCACAGAGGCATATGCCTGGTAAGTTATGTTTATCTCATCCCATCATCAAGCTTAACTAAATATGAAAACAATGATGTGTACCGAAAATGAAGCTATCTCTTTGTGGTCTCATGTGGAAACAAACAAATCTTGACATTTAGCCTGCAATCCTATGCTTGTTGAACTTGGACAGAAAAAGGTCCTATCATCTTCCAGCCACTTTGGCTGGTTGAAGGGATGCTGGGAACTGCATTGCTTTTTCCTGTACAACCACATGCATAGGATTATGCGGGCCTGGCTACAACTCATATTATACACTGACATGCTGTCCATTTCCAGGGAAATGCTGCTGCCAGTCTGCACAGTGCACAGAGGGGGACTGGCACCAGCCCAGCAGCAACAGGACCAGCCTCTCGGTGTGTGCACATCATCCTTCTTCATGTAGTGATTGCTGAATTTTTGCACCCCACCTACCCCACCTTTTTACCAAGACATTGGCACTCAAGTCAACTCATGAGCAAGTGTTGATCTGAGAGCTTGGAGAACTGGGTATAGTCCACTCAGCCATGGAAGCTCGCTGGGTGACTTTGGCCCAGTCAGAAAGCCCCAGGCTACCTCAATGTTGTTGTTGTGAGCTTTAAATGGAGAGGAAGAGGATAATATGAGCCGCCTTGGATTCCTTGTGCTAGGAAAAAAGGTGGCATTTATAGAATGCATTAATAGATAAATAAATACCATGGCATTGCAAATGTAGTGGCAGTGTGGTGTAGTGGCAAGAGTGTTGGACTAGGAGCTGGGAGATCCGGGTTCTAGTCCCAACTCAGCCTTGGAAGCTCACTGGGTGACTTTGGGCCAGTCACAGACTCTCAGCCCAATCTACCTCGCAGGGTTGTTGTTGTGAGGATAAAATGGAGAGGAGCATGATAATGTAAACCGCCTTGGGTTCCTTGAAAGAGGAAAAAAGGCGGGGTATAAATGCAATAAATAAATAAATAAATGTAGAAATGGGGTGACTAGATGTGCAATCCTGTGCATGTTTACAGAAGTCCAACAGTCCTCATCACGCCAAAACTGTCAGTACTGTATAATCTGCCTCCCTAATTATCACCTCATCATTAGACCTTGTGGTGGAAGGACAGAATCAGTGGTTCTTATGGTAGTAGGGATGGTGATAGACAGATCAATCAATGACTGTGGTTTTGTTCACTCATCGCATATATAAATGCATTCATTCTAGGGATGTCAGAGAATTCCGCCACGGATCTTGGTGAGGCCGAATGCCAGTGCATTAGGCCCCCTGAACTCCCTGGCAGAATGGCCTGCCACCCCCAGATCCCCCCCGGGACGAGACTTACCTGGGGCGGATGTTCTGGGTGGGGATGGCTCCGGCGGCAGCGGCGACGGCTGGTCTTCCAACCGGCTGCCGCTGCTGCCATTTGCAGTCTTGTTGGCTTTTTTTTTTTACAAGACATGATAGGCTATGTAAAGATTTACGTAGCCTATCATGGCTGGGTAAAAAACAAAGAAACCCGCGTATGCAAATGGCGGTGGCTACGGCCACCGCCATTTGCATTCCTTATTTTTGGCCATCTTAGTCTACGTAAATATTTACGTAGACTATGACGGTGAAAATAAAGGGAACGCAAATAGCGTAGCGGGCGCTATTTGTGTTCCCCTTTATTTTCGCCGTCATAGTCTATGTAAATATTTATGTAGACTAAGATGGCCAAAATTAAGGAATGCAAAGGGCAGCGGCCGTAGCTGCCATTTGCGGAAGCGGTTGTTTTTTTTTTGTTTTGCTTTACCCAGAGCCCTCTGTGGCCAGAAATCCGGCTGCAGACGACACTGGCCTGGGCCTGGCCGGCTGCTCCACGGAGCTGCCATGGAGCTCAGCTGGCCGTAGAGGATTCCAGGGGGGGGGGAGGAACGGATCGCTTCCCCCCCTTGTTGAGGATTTCGGGGGGAGAGACAGAACGCCTCCCCCCCACCATCAACATAATCCCCAGAAAGGTAAGTGACTTTCATACATCCCTAATTCATTCTGTTACTGTGACATCCCACAGCTGTGCATCATGCCTTGCTGGCAGAGGAGGCACTGCCACTGAGGGCTGCAGAGAGGGAGAGGAGAGAGGAGGAAGAGGAAGAAGAGGAGGAAGAAGAGGAGGAGGAGGAGATCCAAGAGCCAGCAGCAGGAGGAGCAGCATCTGTGGAGGAAGGCCACCCTTCTTCCATAGATGAAGTCCCTCCTCTTGTGCTCCTGAGGCGTCTCTTGATAGATGTCCAGAGGCTCAGCAGGACCTGTAAGTAGTACTACAGAATGGCACCTGAGCTAACAACTCTGCCTGCAAGATGCATATTAGCATTGTGCTTTATTCTTCTTTTTCTACACACAGGTGATGATCTTCAAAGAAGAGTGGAGGCCATAGAGTGGGAACTGCATCCTCCTCCGAACTGAGGCCTGCAGCCAGCCAGTGCCCAGCCCAATGTTAGAATTGTTTCTGTGTTTTGTTTAGGGATGTCAGAGAATTTCTCCACAAATCTCCAGGGGGCTGAATGCCAACGCATTCGGCCCCCCAAAATTGGTGGAGAAACGGTCCGCCCCCCCGGGATGGGACTTACCTTCGGCGAATGTCCCTCGCGGCGGTGGCTCCCGGCGGCGGTTCTGCGGTGTTGTGGTGGCGGCTGGTCTTCCGACCGGCTGCCGCCGCCGCCATTTCCAAGTAAAAAAACAAAACAAAACAACAAACGTGATAGGCTACATAAAGATTTACGTAGCCTATCACGGCTAGATTTTCAAAAAACACCATGATACGCTACGTGAAAGTTTATGTAGCTTATCACGGCTGACTTTGGGGGGGGGGAAAGCGCGTACACAAATGGCGGCGCTCATGGGCGCCGCCATTTGCGTTCCTTATTTTGGCATGTCTAGTCTACGTAACTATTTACGTAGACTATGGCAAAAATAAGGGCAATGCTATTTGCGTTGCCCTTATTTTCACCGTAGTCTACGTAAATATTTACGTAGAGTAGACGTGCCCAAATAAGGAACGCAAATGGTGGCACCCATGGGCGCCGCCATTTGCGTACGCACTTTTTTTTTTCCAAAGTCAGGCGTGATAGGCTACGTAAGGATTTACGTAGCCTATCACGGCTGACTGCAGGGACGCAAACAGCGGTGGCTACGGCCACCGCCATTTGCATCCCGGCAGGAGACGAGATTAGCGGCCGGAGAGACGGGGCGCTCCCCCCCAGCCAGAATTTCGGCGGGGAGGGATGGGGTGCCTCCCCCCCACCAAGAATTTCAGGGGGAGAAACGGAGCACCTCCCCCCCACCGCGAAGCAAGCTGCCGGACCAGGTAAGGGACTTTCATCCATCCCTAGTTTTGTTTTGATCTGTTCTGTTTGTATATATATATATATATATTTTAAAAAGTTAAAAATTCCTTGGTTCAAATCCACAGATATAATTGTTTAAATCTAGATCATTTTACACAATGATCTCTGTGTTTGCTTACTGTTAACCGCAACAAGAATACTTTCCCAGCCAAACAAGCCCAGATGCTGTAAGCTTCCCTCATAGGGAGATGGTCAGTCAGCATCCCTGATGTTATGAAGTATGCTTTATTTAACGTGGAGGTGCATATCACATACATGTAAACTAAACACATACCAGAGGGATCTTTTCACATAGAACTCTCAGTGGTTAGGAAAACCCAAAAGCTGAGGGAGTCAAGAGAGAGACCACAACAAGGTCTTTGAAAGCAATTCCTTGATTTATGAAAGAAGAATTTAAAATTAATTAAAAGCACACATCAAGAGACTTAGAACTATACATACATTTGGGGAAGCAGAATCATACTAACATCCAGAGGGGTTGTTGTTGTTGTTGTTGCTGTTGTTCAGTCGTTAAGTCATGTCCGGCTCTTCGTGACCCGACCCCATGGACTATAGCATGCCAGGCCTTCCTGTCCTCTGCTCTCTCCCGGAGTGTGCTCAAGTCCATATCCATTGCATTGGTGATGCTGTCTAGCCATCTCATCCTCTGCCGTCCCCTTCTTCTTTTGCCTTCAATTTTTCCCAGCATCAGGGTCTTTTCCAGTGACTTTCCTCTTCGCATTAGGTGGCCAAAATATTTCAGCTTCAGCTTCAGTATCTGTCCTTCCAATGAGCAGTCAGGGTTGAAAGACACACATATACAGTCAACAGTGAAGTACACTGGGATGCATAGAAAATTTTGTGTGTGTGTAGTAGGGATGTACGCTGTTGCATAGTCTGCCACACACAGTTCGGCAGCGCAACTGGACTCTGCATGTGAGTTATTATAAAGCTCCGCCACATATCGCCAATGCTTTGGGCTCTGCCCAGGCCAGACAGGGACTGCTTGTTTGGACAAAGTTCTGAGGGACACCTCAGTGTGACCACACTCACAATTACATGATTCTTCCTCATTGTCCCTCAGAACTTTGGCTCACATTAGCAGCAGTATCATCATCCAAGGAGTCCTCCTCCTTGTCACTTGATGACTGCTCTACTCTGCTGACAGCTGGTGGTGGTGGAGGGAGGTGCTGCTCAGGAATCCATTCCCTGTTGGAACGTATGAAGGCAAGGGTGGAGACATGTTCTGGTGTGAGTCTACTTCAGCAGGTAATGACAATGTTGCCAGTTGTGGAGAAAAGCCTTTCAGAGGCCACACTTGAGGGAGGGCAAGATAGATGCCAAATGGTGACTTTGGTCAGATTTGGCCAAACGCCACATTTTGTCTCGCAGTATAGGAGAGGATCACTCTCTGGGCTGCTCTGCATTCCCAAGAAACTCTCCCTGGCATAAGCTTCCAGTTTCTGGATAGCCACATCATAAGCTGATCCTTTCCTGGCTGCTTTGGCACATTTCCCCTGCCCGCTTACACTGAGCTCCACTACCATTGAGGAGTATAGGTAGAACTTTCCACAAGATGCCCCTGTATCTGTATGTTGTGTTGGTGGTGCAGCTGCTGTGGCATCATCATTGCCCCTCCTGCTGTTGATGGTGATACTGCTGCAGATATTATCTTCAGGGGAGGTAGCAGTCCTGCTAGCCTCACTCTTCCCCAGCTCCTTCTCATCCAGAACATCTCTCTGGCAGCACTCCATGACTTTCTCTGTCAAATAGCTTTTTAGACTTTGAAAGTCAGGGTTCTGGTTTGGCAGCACCGCCCTTGTTGTGCTATCCCGGAACCGTGGTTCAAGGAATGCGGCAGCAACGTATTTCATGTCCCCCCTCATCGAAGTGATGTGTTTGTTGGTGCCCAGCTCCTGCAGAAGGAATTCAGCAAGCCTAACTGCAGGATTGGGGACTTGACTGCCTACAGCGCTGGTGTGCTCACAAAGCATGGCGTTTTCTCAGCACTCCGTCTATAATCTTCAGCACAGGTAGAACTTCGGCCAGTGTAGCATACTCTGCACTCAGTAGCGTTGTGCATTCATCAAATATGTTTAAAATGTCCACCAGGTCTTGCATCCAGAGCCACTGATGTGGTGTGACAAAAAATTTGGAGTGGTGTTGTTTCTCAGTAATGTAGTCATTTATAGCTACTCTCTGCTCACAGAGTCTCTGTAGCATATGCAATGTGCTGTTCCAGCATGTGCACACATCCAAAATGAATTTGTGTTCTGGAAGGCCACGGCTACATTGGATGGCGCTGATTGCCTCCATTGCTGAGCAGGACTGCCTGAAGTGGGTGCAAATGGATCGGGCAACCTTAAGTAGCTTGCCTATTTTAGGAGATACGTTGCTCAATCCGGAACACACCACAAGGTTGAAACAGTGCACAACACACTGAATGTGGTTTAGCTGTGCGATGTGGGCTGCTTTTAGGTAGTTGGAGGCATTGTCTGTTGCTACACAGCCCACTGTTAGATTTAAGGGTGATGCTACCGATGCTACTGGTGATGTTTTCTGCTGTGTGTGTCCCTGAGAGCATTGTGAGGGCCAATGTCGCTGTTCTCTGAGTCAGTCAGCTGCTCGCAGTGACAGATACCCCTTGCGCCGTGACACACAGATAAGACTTTGTTTGATTACTTGTCCATGTGTCACTCGTTAAATGTACACTTCCTCCAACTGCACATTTCAAATTCTGTTGGAGTACCCTTCAAATTTCAGAAGCCAGGGCTGGAATGGCAACGCCACTAATGTAGTGGCAAAGAAGGCAGTACTGTTCTTTTTGGATGGTTGTGGCAGGGACTTGCCATTGCTATCTTTGGGCACAAGAAGCACATGATGCATCTCCATGTGTCCCCTCATTGCAGACGTGCCAACTCATCCACAGCCCCCTTCTTTTCCTAGCCGCACACAGATAGGGATGTACGAAAGTTCTGCCACGGATCTCGGGGAGGCCGAATGCCAGCGCATTCGGCCCCCCAAAATCAGTGGCGGAACAGCCCACCATCCCCCCACACCCCCCCAGGATGGGACTTACCTGGGGTGGATCTTCCTGGCGGCGGCGGCTCCAGCAGCGGCGGCGGCAGCGGTTCGGTGGCGGCGGCGGCAGCCGGTCTTCTGATCGGCTGCCACCGCCGCCATTTCCAAGTTAAAAAAAAAAAATGATAGGCTACGTAAACATTTACGTAGCCTATCATGGCTAAATTTTAAAAAATACTGTGATAGGCTATGTAAATGTTTACGTCGCCTATCACGGCTGATTAAAAAAACACACACGCACATATGCAAATGGCGGCGCCCATGGGCGCCGCCATTAGAGTTCCTTATTTTGGCATGTCTAGTCTACGTAAACCTTTACGTAGACTACGGTGAAAATAAGGGGAACATAAATAGCATAGCGTCTACGCTATTTGCGTTCCCCTTATTTTTGCCGTAGTCTACATAAATGTTTACGTAGACTAGATGTGCCAAAATAAGGAACGCAAATGGTGGCGCTCATGGGCGCTGCCATTTGCGTACGCACGGGTTTTTTTTTTTTTAATCAGCCATGATAGGCTACATAAACATTTACATAGCCTATCACGGCTGACTGCAGGGATGCAAACGGCGGCAGCTACAGCCACCACCATTTGCGTCCCTGCTAGCTAGTGGCCAGATGTCCGGCTGCTGGCGGAGCCAGCCGGCGGCTCTGCAGAATTACTGCGGAGCGAAGCCGGCCGGCCAGGATTCGGGGGGGGGAGGGATGGAGCACCTCCCCCCAGCCAGAATTTCAGGGGGAGGGACGGAGCACCTCCCCCCCAGCATCAGCATAATCCGCGAACAGGTAAGTGACTTTCGTACATCCCTACACACAGCTTCTACAAATATCGCAAAGCATGACATAGCGGTCATTCTCTGCATATTTGAAGATGCACCACACATAGGAACTCACCCTGCCACCACCATTTCTTCTTTGGGGAATGGGGGTATTGGTTTCAGATGAGGTGGGATTGGGAGCTGCACGTTCCCGCTCATCTGTGGATGGTGTTGTTGTGGGTGTTGTTGATGGTGATGACCAGTGCTTAACAGGAGATGTTTGTTCCTGAGCTTTGGGATTGCTCCCAAAGAACCCAGCAGGCTGGAACACAGAGTCAGACTCAGTCTCAGCAGGGACATTAATATAGAAGGGCTCCTCATCATCTTCGCTGTCCGGATCACTGATGTAACTAAGTCCTCCAGCCTTTTTTTCCAAATCACATGAGCTGCTGCCCACGAGGTGATTATCAGCAGGCAGCTGTGGACCTGGTTCATCTGTCCCACTTCCGCTCTCTGATGCAGGGAGGACGGTTGTGGGCATCTCTGTAAAGATTAAAAATAGAAGCAGAGTTTCATGAGAAATGCACCTTTTACACATGAGTAATAGCCAAGAGAATAAAACTGTGTACTTGTAGAAATCTATGAAACATAGCTTGGAATTGCGATCAATCAACATTACACAAGGTGCAGATGTAAGCTACTACTGCACTAGCTAGCACTGAGAAAACAACACATGACACAAGGTGAAAAAAAAGTGTTCTGTGCAGACTTCAAAACTCCACAAGAGTTATCTAAACGTGTCCTCACTGGTAAAAGTCTGAAAAGCATGGGGGAGGAGATATCTGGCTCCCTTGCAAGGTCCACTCCTTTGCATAAGCTCTACTATACCACTGTGTGAGACTCAGCACCTACAGGCCTGGCCCAAAGCGTTTTGCTTCCTGAGGCAAAGGATAAAATGGCACCCCTCCATCCTACATACAGCGATAGCTGAATCTTACTTGAACAGTGACAATAGGACAGCTTCTTCTACCACACCACAGGACAACAAGCTGGCTGAGTAGGTACAAGGCAGTCTGAGGAGCACCCACAGTTCTGTGCCCCAACACCTCACTGCTACCTAATGATAGGGCTGTTCCTGAGCACATACTTGGCAAATCCCACTGCCTTTTTCCGGAGTGCATTTGTGGTCCCCCGGGAGCAGTGTCTGATTAGTCAGGCCCTGTTTTAAAAACCATCCTCAGAAATGTAATTGATTAATCAATTCACATTGCAGCTCTAGTAAAAAGAGATCAAGGCCAAACAAGACAGCAAACTATGATGAATGGCTTTGGAAACAAAGCAAGAACCAAACACTGAAGTGTTTTCCCACAGAAAAGGTGTATCGTTTGAGAAATTATTGCATTTCTTTTAAAGAGTTGAGGGTTTTGTATTAGGGATGTATGAAAGTCACTTACCTTTCCGCGAATTATGTTGATGGTGGGGGGGGAGGCATTCCGTCCCTCCCTCCAGAATCCTCGACGAGGGGGGAGGTGATCTGTTCCTCCCCCGCCGGAATCCTCGATGGCCAGCTGTGCTCTGTGGCAACACCGCGGAGCAGCCAGCCAGGCCCAGCCCAGAGCCGTCCGCAGCCGGATTTCTGGCCACGGAGGGCTCTGGGGAAAAAAAAACAAAACCGCATACGCAAATGGCAGCAGCTATGGCCGCCGCCATTTGCGTTCCTTATTTTTGGCCGTCTTAGTCTACGTAAATATTTACATAGACTATGACAGCAAAAATAAAGGGGAATGCAAATAGCATAGCGGTTGCTATTTGCGTCCCTTTTTGATTCACCATTTTAGCCTACGTAAATCTTTACGTAGGCAAAACGGCGAATCAAAAAGGGACGCAAATAGCGCCCACTACACTATTTGCATTCCCCTTTATTTTCACCGTCATAGTCTACGTAAATATTTACGTAGACTAAGACGGCCAAAAATAAGGAATGCAAATGGGAGCGGCCTTAGCCGCCGCCATTTGCATACGCGGTTGTTGTTTTTTAACCCAGCCATGATAGGCTACGTAAATCTTTACATAGTCTATCATGTCATTTTTGGGGTTTTTTACAAGACAAATGGTGGTGGCGGCAGCCGGTCGGAAGACCAGCCGCCGCAGCCGCCACCGCCAGAGCCGCCACCTCCCGGAAGATCCGCCCCAGGTAAGTCTCGTCCCGGGGGGGATCTGTGGGGGGGCAGGGGGGCTGGCCATTCCAGCACAGATTTTGGGGGGCCGAATACACTGGCATTCAGCCTCACCGAGATCCGTGGTGGAATTCTCTGACATCCCTAGTTTTCTTCAGTACTGAAGTACCATATAACATTTTAATAATATGAAATATGTTCACAGCAATGAATATGAATGCATGTAAAACAGTCATGTATGTTTTGTGGTGTTGAAGAAGAAGATCCTGTGGGGTAGTCTTTCCCAAATGGTTCCCTCCAAAGGTTTTGGACTTCAACTCCCATCAGCCCCAGCTGGCATGACCAATGGTCAAAAATGCTGGGAGTTGTAGCCCAAAACATCTGGAAGGCTGCAGGTTGCAGAAGGCTAATGTAGGGACTATTCAAATATTCAAAAGTATTTATTTGTATCCAAATATTTACAAGCACCTGTGATGACAGAGTCTTACCAGATTCATCCTTTGGAATGATGTAGACTTCTTGACTTTCATTCCGCCACTGTAGTCTCCTTGTGAATATGTTCATCTGTTTTGGAGAGACTGCCCTTCCACTCACCATAAACTTTCTTCCCCTTCCTCTGGAGTTGTGGCTGGCTGTGCCTGTGCCACTTTCTGTGGTGGTAATTGGTGGTGTAAAAATTAAATGTTTAAATGTAAACATTTACGTAGACTAAGACGGTGAAAATAAGGGGAACACAAGTAGTGTAGCATCTATGCTATTTGCGTTCCACTTATTTTCGCCATCTTAGTCTACGTAAATGTTTACGTAGACTAAGATGTACCAAAATAAGGAACGCAAATGGCGGGGCCCATGGGCGCCGCCATTTGCGTACGCGCGTTGTTGTTTTTTTTAATCAGCCGTGATAGGCTACGTAAACATTTACGTAGCCTATCACATTTTTTTTTTTAACCTGGAAATGGCAGCAGCGGCGGCAGCCGGTCAGAAGATCGGCTGCCGCAGCTGCAGGCGCCGCCGCCGCCGCTGCCGCCGCTGAACCACTGCCACAGCCGCCACCGGAGCCGCTGCCACCAGGAAGATCTGCCCCAGGTAAGTCCCATCCCGGGGGGGTGGCGGGGGGGTGGTGGGCTGTTCCTCCACCGATTTCGGGGGGCTGAATGCGCTGGCATTTGGCCTCCCCGAGATCCGTGGCGGAACTAGGGATGGCAGAGAATTTCTCCCCGAAACTTCGGGGGGCCGAGCGCCAATGTGTTCGGCCCCCCGAACAAGTTTTGGGGAGAAATCCTCCGCACCCCCCCACCCCCCGCACCCCCACCGGGACGGGACTTAACTTTGCCGAATGTCCTTCCCAGCGGCGGGTCTGGCCGGCGGTTCGGCGGGTGTTCGAGCAGGGCGGGAGCGGCAGCCGGTCTTTCGACTGGCTGTCGCCGCCGCCATTCCAATGAAAGAAAAAAAAAACACCCCCGTGATAGGCTATGTGATGATTAACGTAGCCTATCACGGCTAGATTTGCAAAGTCAGCCGTAATAGGCTACGTAAATCGTCACGTAGCCTATCACAGGTGACTTAAAAAAAAACAAAAGCGCGTACGGATAATGGCGGCCCCCATAGGGAGCCGCCATTCCCGTTCCTTATTTGGTCGCTGTAGTCTACGTAAAGATTTACGTAGACTATGGCGAAAATAAGGGCAATGCTATTTGCGTTGCCCTTATTTTTGCTGTAGTCTACGTAAACATTTACGTAGACTACAGCGACCAAATAAGGAACGCGAATGGCAGCTCCCTATGGGGACCGCCATTAGCATACGCACTTTTTTAAAAAAAAGTTGTTTTTTTTTTAAGGGATTCTGCGGAGCCGCCGACCGGCTCCGCCAGCAGCCGGACAGCCGGCCGCTGGCTAGCAGGGACGCAAATGGTGGCGGCCGTGACTGCATCCCTGCAGTCAGCCGTGTAGGCTACGTAAACGTTTACGTAGCCTATGACATCTGACTTTTTTTTAAAAACCGCGCGTACGCAAATGGTGGCGGCCACGGCCGCTGCCATTTGCGTATGCACGGTTTTGTGGGTTTTTTTAAGTCAGACGTGATAGGCTACGTAAGTCGTTCACTGGAGGGGGAGGTTCCAGGTAAATACACTGAAGGTAATGCAGGATCTTAAGACTGCTACTCTAAGCAGACTACAGTGCACTCCTATGCATGCCTACTCAGAAGCAAGCCCCACTGAATTCAATGGCACTTATTCCCAGGGAAGTAAAGGCTCAGGTGTATTTATGAAGCCACATGTTTCAGTATGATCTTCAAGTCAGTTTGTCCAAACTCCCTCTTTTAATGTTGATTGGTGTCCTGTTGCAGTTAGAACTGACAGTGGATTCTAAACCGTTTGAGGACTGGAACAGTAAAGCACAAGGTTTGTTGAGAAAGACAAGGCCTCCCTGTGCCCTTACAAAAAAATAAGAAAAAAAGATAGCCTTACAGCCAATGTGTTTACTCAGAAGCAAGCCACTGCTGTGTCCAGTGGGATCTCAGAGAAGCGTTGGAGATGGTTAACTAATTTACAGCTCAAGTCTGTGCATGTCTGCCCAAAAGCAAGTCCTACTGATTTCAATGACAGTTACTCTCAGGTAAGTGTGTATAAGACTGCAGGCAAGAATGGGCAATGGGCACTGTCCCTCTGTACAGGAAACCTCCTAGGAAATTTTCTGGAAATACCCATGAGAGGAACTGGAGTCATTTTATGGAATTCCAGGAAGTTCACTAACATGGAAGACATTACAGTAGGGATGTACGAAAGCTCCGCCACGGATCTCGGGGAGGCCGAATGCCAGCGCATTCAGCCCCCCCAAATCAGTGGCGGAACAGCCTGCCCCCCCACCCCCCCGGGATGAGACATACCTTGGGCGGATCTTCCTGGCGGTGGCGGTTCCAGCGGCGGCTCCGGCGGCAGCTCCGGTGGCGGGTCTGGCGGCAATTCGGCAGCGGTGGCTGCAGCGGCCGGTCTTCCGACCGGCTGCCGCCGCTGCCATTTCCAGTTTAAAAAAAAAAAAACGTGATAGGCTACGTAAATGTTTACGTAGCCTATCACGGCTGACTTTAAAAAAACAAAAACAAAATGCACGTATAAAAATGGCGGCGGCCATGGCCGCTGCCATTTGCATTCCTTATTTTGGCACGTCTTAGTCTACGTAAACATTTACATAGACTAAGACAGCGAAAATAAGGGGAACGCAAATAGCGTAGACGCTACACTATTTGCGTTCCCCTTATTTTCGCCATCTTAGTCTACGTAAATGTTTATGTAGACTAAGACATGCCAAAATAAAGAAGGCAAATGGCGGTGGCCATGGCCGCCACCATTTGCGTACGTGCGTGTTTTGTTTTTAAATCAGCCATGATAAATGTTTACGTAGCCTATCACGGCTGACTGCAGGGATGCAAAAAGTGGCGGCTATGGCCGCCGCCATTTGCGTCACTGCTAGCCAGCAGCTGGATGTCTGGCTGCTGGCAGAGCAGGCCTGCGGCTCCGCAGAATCGCTGCAGAGCACAGCCAGCCGGCCAAGGTTCTGGGGGGGAGGAACAGAGCACCTCCCCCCCTGGCCAGGATTCCAGGGGGAGGGACGGAACACCTCCCCCCCACCATCAACATAATCCGCGGAAAGGTAAGTCACTTTCGTACATCCCTACATTAGAGCAGACTAGGATTTTTTTAAAAAACAAAAAGATCACCCACACCGCTCACTAAGCACAATACTGCACACACACACACATATTAAATTTATAAGGAAGTCACTTCTTTGGTAAATAAAATTTTAAAAGCCAAGGAACTCACAGACCAATCCAGAGTCATTAGAGTCTGTTTCAGAGTTCCCCAGCATCCCTAGTCAGGCTCTCAGAAGCCTCAAGCTACTCAGTAGTTTCAAAATGTGTTTTGCAATACCGGGATACAATATTGAAAATAACGTTAGAGAAGATTCTGTGTGCCCCAGGACGTTAAAATGTGTAAAAAGATTTGGAGTTATGGTGATGTTTTCCTAATGTTATTTCTGGAGGTGTAGCTTGGCCCCAGCGCGCCCCCCTCTCACACAATGTAACGAAAGCAAGCAAGCAAGCAGGCTGATCTCTCCACTCCAGTATTCCCTCCCCTCCTCCACCACTGTCACTGATCGGAGATTGCTGGATTACATTCAGCCCTAATTTGGCACTGGCAGCTCGAGTTGCCAATAGCCAAAGCTCACTCCCCCTCCATCTCCGCCTCCGCCTTCCCTCCTCTTCTACCACGCCCTCCTCCTCTTCTGCCCTTCTAGGATCTCTCTCAAAGTGATACATTTGGTGTCTCTGTCTCTTCTTCCCTTCCCCCCTCCTCCCTCCTGGATCTCTCTGAAGTTGATACATTTGGCTCCAGAATGTCTGGGCTGCTCTGAAGCCATCAAAACAGTTATGAATCTCCAAGGCAGATGAGGTGCCTCGTATATGAGCCACTTCGCTTCAGGGCACCTTGGTGCTGTTTGATCTGCCTCGTATCATGCAGAAACACCTCCAAATCAGCCCGCTTCTCCTCATTAATCAGGCTTTGGAATGAAGTGGTGCACAGCCCTAGAAAAGACAGGGTTTTTCTGAACCTGAACCTGTTGGTAGGGGTGTACGGATTATTTATTTATTTATTTATTATTCATTTCATTTCTATACCGCCCAATAGCCGAAGCTCTCTGGGCGGTTCACAAAACTGTCCATTCCAGTGGGGAATCCTTGGTGGGGGAGGTGATCCATTCCTCCCCCCCTGGAATCCTCCGGAGCGGCTCCACTCTGCAAGGATTCCAGTGGGTGGGGGGAAACTGGCTTGGGGGCCACTTACCTTCCCTCCTGCCAGCCAGAGCCATTCGCGTCCTCCCTGCTGATCACCATGTCTTAAAGAGTAATAAAAAATGGTGATCGGCAGGATGTACCCATAGACTTAGACACAAAATAGAGCCGTGAATCTTGCATATAAGCCTATGGACACATAGACTTAGATGCAAGATTCATGGCTCTATTTGTGTCTAAGTCTATGGGCACATCCTGCTAATCGCCATAAAAAAAAAGACATGGCGATTAGCAGGGAGGAGGTGAATGGCTCTGGCTGGCAAGAAGCAGCCTAGTGCTGTTCCACCTCTAGTCCTCGTGGAGCAGAGTTAAGTGGTCCCAATCCACTGTGGGTTCCTGAGGCTGGATTCCAAAGAAGCTGGCCTCATTTGAATCTGCAGCGGATTTCTCTGACATCCCTACCCGTTGGTACAGCACCTGCATGCACACACACATCACAAAAAAATAACAAAATGTGAATTCCCTCGTACATCTTTTTCCTGAGGAGAAATATCTACATTGGCTTCGAACTTTGGTTTAGGTGTATTCTGGTAACAACCTAGGAACTTGCTTGTATTACTGAAATTCCTTTGTCCCCCCCCCCCCAAACTCATCAGATATTTTACCTGAGGAAGAAACTCCACATTTGCTGCAAATTGTGCTTCGGGTGATGTTGCAGAGCAGTGACAACTGTACAGATTGAAACTTTTAAATCTGAAACATTGTCACACATTGTTATTTAAATAATTGTTTTGCTCCACCTTCTTCTCCCTGCGTGGGGGGAAAAGTCATTGTGGCTTTAATACAAATTTTTTACTGGCAATTCAGCTGCTTAATTGTTATTCGTCCTGCTGTTTGCACAGGCAAATTTTCCACATTGGATACTGAGGGAAAGAACAACTCCTTTAAAAATAATAATGATGATGATGAAATAACAGCCAGATGGTTGCTTTGTTAGTTTTATTAAACACACCATAGGGGATATGAACAACAAATATTAAACAGAAATGGTAAATTAGACTGAGAAAACATGGCTCTATTAGAGTCTGGAAACATCATCATAGGAAGCTAGGAAGATGCCTCACTCTAAGGGCCAAACTACATGTTACCCTTTCTGTATAGTTCTGTCCTTGTATGCCGGGATGTTGTTTTTGGTGGTGGTGTGGTGGGTGTTACAAATTACCAGCAAGAGGGCTCCAATCTGAATCAAGACCCTGGGGGGAGGTTGGTTTGGGTTTTTTTTTAAAGTTGCCCCCTGGTGCAGTCATGATCTGGACTGGGTCCTCCATGCCTGCAGTTTGCATTGGAAAAAATGAATTCATTTGTTGCATTGCAAGTGCATAGAAAGCTGCCGTATGCTGAGACAGATCACTCATCCATCTTGCTCAGTATTGTGTATACTATGGGTGGGCAGAAAGTAGATCTCCAGATGTTTTAGACTTCAACTCCCAGCATTCCTGACTATTAGCCATACTGGCTGGGGCTTCTGACAGTTGAAGTCTGAAACATCTGGAGATCTACCTTCTCTGCCCACTCCTGGTGTACACTGAGTGGCAACAGCTCTCCAGGGTTTCTGACAAGAGCCTCTCATAGTCTTACAAGAGTAGTGATTCAACCTGAGACCCTTCGGAGGTAAAGCAGGTGCCCTACCATGGAGCATTGCCCCACTCATCTTAAAATGATTGAGTTAGCTATCTTGAGAAGAAGTAACTGAGGAGGGATTATGTAGATCTATAATACCATTTGGGATGTATGAAAAATCATTTTCAGTTCATTTTTTTAGTTCAGTTCAATTCACTTATTTTGGACCGAACACAGATCCCAGACCCAACCTGCCGTCAAAGTTTGTACATATCCAAGCTTGAAATGTGATTTGTGGACCCACCAAAATGTGTCCAGCAGCATTCATACATTTGAAAAATGTGCATGAAAAAATGTGTATTTTTGAAAAACGCACACAAATATGCTTTAATCAATGGGAGAAGAATGCACATTTCAAAGACATGCACAATGAATTCATATATTGGGGAAAATGCATACGAAAATCCAGATGGATCTTCATGAGAAAAGAAAAACACAAAGCTCTCAATCTGATACAGGATTGAGTCGGAATGAGCTTCGTGTGTTTGGGATGGAATTCTGAGAACTAAAAGATGATGCTGTAAAAGTGCTGCACTCAATATGCCAACAAATTTGGAACACTCAACAATGGCCACAAGACTGGAAAGGTCAGTTTACATTCCAATTCCAAAGAAGGGAATTGACAATGAAGGTAATAATGGATGTAGGCGTATGCACTGCAATGGAGAGAACAGCTCTGATAGCGCCCAATAATAGTCTTCAGACACATGTAGGAAGAAAGCCAGACTATGAAGCACATGGTCTTTGATGTCTATATACTAATGCCCAGAGTATGGGAAACAAACAGAACGAACTTGAACTGTTAATACAAGAGGGAAATTATGACCTGATAGGTATAACTGAGACTTGGTGGGATGACTCTCATGACTGGAATACAGCAATTGAAGGATATAACTTGTTCAAAAAGAACAGGAGGAACAGAAAGGGAGGTGGGGTTGCACTGTATGTGAAAAATACATATCTCTGCACAGAAATACAGGAGGAGGAACTTGGTAGCCCCATCGAGAGCATCTGGGTTGAAATAAATGGAGCAAAGAATAAAAGGAGCCTGGTGGTCGGAGTCTACTACTGGCCACCCGATCAAGGAGAAGACAAGGATGAAACTTTTGAAAAGCAAATAGCCAATGTTTTAAGGAAGCATGATGTAGTAGTAATGGGGGACTTCAATTTCCCCAATATTGGTTGGGAGACAAATTCTGCAAAACATGGCCCCTCCAGGAAATTCCTGACTTGTGTGGCGGATAACTTTCTCCTACAGAAAGTAGAGGAAGGAACTAGAGGATCGGCTATCCTTGACTTGATCCTAACCAACAGAGATGACTTAGTGGATAAAGTAGCAGTTACAGGAACTCTGGGGAAAAGCGACCATGTTGTACTTGAGTTCTTGGTTCTAAGGGAAGCAAAAGCTGAGTGTAGTCAAACACGTACCCTGGATTTTAGGAAAGCTGATTTTCATAAACTCAGAACAATGATCAGCAAGGTCCCATGGCAAGCGATGCTAGCGAAAAAAGGAGTCCAAGATGGGTGGGAGCTTTTAAAAAAGGAAATTCTCAAGGCACAATCACAAGCAATTCCAATAAGAAGAAAAGGTGGAAGAAAACAGAAGAAGCCAATGTGGCTTCACAAAAAGCTTAGGGATGACCTGAAAACAAAAAAGGACACATATAGGAAGTGGAAAGAAGGCCAAGTAACAAAGGAAGAGTACAGGCAGATAGCACAGAATTGCAGGGATGGCATCAGGAAGGCTAAAGCTGAGAATGAGCTGAGGTTAGCAAGGGATGTTAAAAACAACAAAAAGGCTTTCTTAAGCTACGTGCATAGTAAAAGGCAGAGGAAAGAAATGGTGGTTCAGCTATTAAATAAGGATGGCAAAACGATAACAGATGACAAAGAAAAGGCAGAGGTGCTCAGTTCCTACTTTGGCTCAGTAATCTCCCAAAAGAGGGTCTATGACCCCCCTGGCAAAGGCGAAGTACAGGCTGAAGGGGCAGGATTGCAGTTTGAGATCAACAGGCATATGGTCAAGGAACACCTAATTACTTTGAATGAGTTCAAATCTCCAGGGCCAGATGAACTGCATCCTAGAGTCATAAAGGAACTGGCAGAAGAACTCTCAGAACCGCTCTCTATTCTCTTTGAGAAATCATGGAGGACGGGGGAAGTGCCAGATGACTGGAGGAGGGCTAACGTTGTCCCTATCTTCAAAAAGGGTAAAAAGGAGGAACCTGGGAACTACAGACCAGTCAGCCTGACATCAATCCCTGGGGAAATTCTGGAGCAGATCATAAAGCAATCCATCTGGAAACACCTTGACAACAATGCCGTGATTACTCAAAGCCAACATGGATTTGTCAAAAACAAGTCCTGCCAGACAAATCTGATCTCATTTTTTGATCAAGTAACCTCCCTTGTAGACCATGGGAATGCTGTAGACATCATATACCTCGACTTCAGCAAAGCTTTCGACAAAGTGCCCCATGATATCCTCATGAGCAAACTAGCTCAAAGTGGGCTAGATGAAACAACGGTCCAGTGGATCCACAGTTGGCTACAGAATTGGACTCAAAGAGTGCTTTTCAATGGGATCTTCTCAAACTGGGGAGAGGTAACGAGTGGGGTACCGCAGGGCTCGGTCCTGGGCCCAGTGCTCTTCAACATTTTTATTAATGATTTGGAGGAGGAGGTGCAGGGAATGCTGATCAAATTTGCAGATGACACAAAATTGGGAGGGATAGCTAATACTTTGGAAGACAGAAACAAAATTCAAAGTGATCTGGATAGACTGGAGCGCTGGGCAGAAAACAACAGAATGACATTTAATAGGGACAAATGCCAAGTTCTGCACCTAGGAAAAAGAAACCAAATGCACAGTTACAAGATGGGGGATACATGGCTCAACCACACTACAAGCGAGAAGGATCTTGGAATTGTTGTCGATCACAAGCTGAATATGAGCCAACAATGTGATGTGGCTGCAAAAAAGGCAAATGCTCTTTCGGGCTGCATTCATAGAAGCATCACTTCCAAATCCCGGGAAGTACTAGTTCCCCTCTACTCAGCACTGGTTAGGCCTCATCTAGAGTACTGTATCCAGTTCTGGGCACCACACTTTAAGAAGGATGCAGACAAACTGGAGAGGGTTCAGAGGAGGGCAACAAAGATGATCAGAGGACTGGAAACAAAGCCCTATGAAGAGAGACTGAAAGAACTGGGCATGTTTAGCCTTGAGAAGAGAAGACTGAGGGGAGATATGATAGCACTCTTCAAGTACTTGAAAGGTTGTCACAGACAAGAAGGCCAGGATCTCTTCTTGATCATCCCAGAGTGCAGGACACGGAAAAATGGGCTCAAGTTACAGGAAGCCAGATTCCAGCTGAACATCAGGAAAAACTTCCTGACTGTAAGAGCAATACGACAATGGAACCAATTACCTGGGGAGGTGGTGGGCTCTCCCACACTGGAGGCCTTCAAGACGAGGCTGGACAGCCATTTGTCAGGGATGCTCTGACTTGGATTCCTGCATTGAGCAGGGGGTTGGACTCGATGGCATTGTAGGCCCCTTCCAACCCTACTATTCTATGAATCTATGAATCTATAAGGGCAATGCCAAAGAATGTTCAAACTACCGGACAATTGCGCTCATTTCACATGCCAGCAAGGTGCTGCTCAAAATCCTACAAGCTAGGCTTCAGCAGTATGTGAACCAAGAACTACCGGAAGTACAAGCTGGGTTCCGAAGAGGAAGAGGAACTAGAGATCAAATTGCCAACATTCGTTGGATCATGGAGAAAGCAAGAGAATTCCAGAAAATGTCTATTTCTACTTCATTGACTACGCTAAAGCCTTTGATTGTGTGGATCACAACAAACTCTGGCAAATTCTCAAAGAGATGGGAGTACCAGACCACCTTCCCTGTCTCCTGAGAAACCTGTATGAGGGCCAAGAAGCAACAGTAAGAACCAGACATGGAACAACCGATTGGTTCCAAATTGGGAAAGGAGTACGAAAAGGCTGCATATTGTCGCCCTGCTTATTTAACTTATATGCAGAGTACATCATGAGAAATGCCGGGTTGGATGAATCACAGGTCGGAATTAAGATTGCTGGGAGAATTATCAACAACCTCAGATACACAGACAATACCACCCTAATGGCAGAAAGCGAAGAGAATCTAAAGAGCCTCTTGTTGAGGGTGAAACTGGAGAGTGCAAAAGCTGGTTTGAAACTGAACATTAAAAAAAACTAAAATCATGGCATCTGACCCCATCACTTCCTGGCATATAGAAGGGGAAGAAATGGAAGCAGTGACAGATTTTATTTTCTTGGGCTCCAAGATCACCATAGACGGTGACTGTAGCTAGGGATATCAGAGAATTCCACCATGGATCTCGGTGAGGCCGAATGCCAGCGCATTCGGCCCCCCGAACTCCGTGGCAGAATGGCCTGCCACCTCTCCACCCCCCTGCCCCCCCACTGATCCCCCCCCCCGGGATGAGACTTACCTGTGGCGGATGTTCCTGACGGCGGCGGCTCCAGCAGTGGCGGCGGTGGCGGCTGGTCTTCCGACCGGCTGCCACCACCATTTGCAGTCTGTTGCCCCCCCCCCCATTCATGATAGGCTATGTAAAGACTTACATAGCCTATCACTTCTGGGTTAAAAAAAAATGCGTATGCAAATGGCGGCGGCTATGGCCGCCGCCATTTGCATTCCTTATTTTTGGCCATCTTAGTCTACATAAATATTTATGTAGACTAAGACGGTGAAAATAAAGGGGAACGCAAATAGCATCCGCTACGCTATTTGCATTCCCCTTTCTTGTCTTCGTCTTAGTCTACGTAAATATTTACATAGAAGACGGCCAAAAATAAGGAACGCAAATGGTGGCAGCTGTAGCCGCTGCCATTTCTGTACGCATTTTTTTTTTTTAACCCAGACGTTCCGCCGAACGTCTTTTAACCCAGACGTTCTGCACTGGCATTTGGCCTCACTGACATCAGTGGCGGAATTCTCTGACATCCCTAGTATAATTTCTTTGTTCTTCCATGTAAGTGTATGGAATTTGGAAACCTGGAAGCCCCCATACAGATGACTGAGCCTGCCAAAGTTCAGACAGTTAGGTCTAGTGGCTTTTGTGCCACAATTTAACTAGCCACAGGTTAAATTTGCTATTTCCAAGAAAATCTGTCAAAATAAAGAGCTATAATGTTTTTGTGCTTCTACATAAATTCATGGAATTTGGGGACCTAGCAGGCCCTATGGAGCTGACTGAACCTACCAAATTTCAGACGGTTAGGTCCAGTGGCTTTTGCACTACCCATGCGTAAATTTTCCTTTTCTCAAAGTCTAAAAAATAAAGTTGTTTTTGTTCAGTCGTTAAGTCGTGTCCGACTCTTCGTGACCCCATGGACCATAGCACGCCGGCCTTCCTGTCCTCCACTGTCTCCCGGAGAGTGCTCAAGTTCATATTTATTGCATCATTGATGCTATCTAGCCATCTCATCCTCTGCTGTCCCCTTCTCCTTTTGCCTTCAATCTTTCCCAGCATCAGGGTCTTTTCCAGTGACTTTTCTCTTCGCATGAGGTGGCCAAAATATTTGAGCTTCAGCTTCAGTATCTGTCCTTCCAGTGAGCAGGACATTTGCATCCCTGCTAGCCAGCGGCTGGATGTCCGGCTGCTGGCAGAGCTGGTTGGCGGCTCCGCGGAATCCCCGCAGAGCGCAGCCAGCCATCCAGGATTCCAGGGGGAGGGACGGAGTGCCTCCCTCCCCCAGCGGAACCTGGCAGAGCCAGGTAAGCGGGGTTTCGTGCATCCCTAGCTACATGGCAGATGAGTGGAGTACATATACATATGATCCAGCCAGGGGAGGCGGAAAAATATCTAGGTGCCAAGGTGGATCTTGGGTGGGTCTGTGTAGATGGGAAGTAGAGGGCCAGGTAAAGAGTTGGCTAAGACGGATTGGGAAGGTAATGTTGAAGCCGACCCAAAGGGTTGAACTGGTAAGGACTTGCATGCTACCTCATGTGATGTACCTGGGGGATCACATGGGGGCAAGGAAAGTGGCTCTGAGGAAAGTAGATAGTGAGATTAGGAGGGAGGTGTAGACATGGTTACATCTGCTGCCCAGCACATCTTCTAATTTTATTTATGCAAGAAGGAAGGATGGGAGGTTGGGACTGCCCCATCTAGAAAAGAGCATTCCCGTAATGCAATCAAAGCGACTCCAAAGAATAGCCGGTTCCTCCGATGATATGATTAGACAGATGGCAAGGAGTGTGGGTCTGGAGTAGGGAAGGTAGAGAATTTCTCCACGAACCTTGGGGAGGCCGAATGCAAACGCGTTCGGCCCCCCGAAATTGGCGGTGAAATTCTCCGCCACCTCTCCGCCACCCTCCCCACGGGGTGGGACTTACCTCCCTTGAATGTCCCTCTCGGCAGCGGGTCCCGGCGGCGGTTCGGCGGTGGTTCGGCAGGGGCAGGGGCAGGGGCAGTGGCCGGTCTTCCGACCGGCTGCCGCCGCCGCCATTACAAAGTGAATTAAAAAAACACACACACACACGTGATAGGCTACATAACAATTTACGTAGCCTATCACGGCTAGATTTCCAAAGTCAGCCGTGATAGGCTACGTAAATCGTTACATAGCCTATCACGGGTGACTTTGGGGGAAAAAAAAAGTGCATACACAAATGGCAGCGCCCATGAGCACCGCCATTTGCGTTCCTTATTTGGGCCCAGGTAGTCTACGTAAATCTTTACATAGACTACCTGGGCCCAAATAAGGAACGCAAATGGCGGCGCCCATGGGCGCCGCCATTTGCATACACGCTTTTTTTTTTTTCAGAGTCACCCATGATAGGCTACATAATGATTTACGTAGCCTATCACGGCTGACTTTGGAAATCTAGCCATGATAGGCTACGCAAATCGTTACGTAGCCTATCACGGATGTGGTGTTTTTTTAAAAAAAATTCACTTCTTTATTTCACGGCTGGGGAGACGGGGCGCTTCTCCCCGGCCTGAATTTCGGCCGGGCGAGGCGGGGCGCCTCCCCCCCCCCGGCCTGAATTTTGGCTGGGCGAGGCGGGGCACCCCCCCAGGCCTGAACTTTGGGGGGAGAACTGAATCACCTCCCCCCCACCGCGAATCAAGCTGCGGGACCAGGTAAGTGACCTTCGTACATCCCTAGTCTGGAGGAGGAGCTGAGAAAGGTGTGGGTGATGGCAGGAGGGAGAGTTGAAGAGATACCAAGGTTGACAAAAGATGAGACTGTGCAGAAGGTGGGAGGAGAACAGAAACCAGTCAGTCCGATTAACTGGAAAGCGGAAGAGTTAGAGGTGTGGAAAGGGTACCCATGTCAGGGGAACAGTGTAGGTCACTTCCAGAATGACTCGATAAATAATGATTGGCTGTTGACACCAGGCGAGTTAACCCAGAGAGAATACATACTGCACTCAAGCTTCGAGTTAATGTTTATCCAATGCAAGAGTTCCCTTGGCAGTGGGAACACCGCGGCTGCGAGAAATTGCAGGAATTGTCCTGCCCCATCTGAGATGTGTTCACATATATTGGGACAGTGTCCGTCCATACAAGAAGCCTGCATTTATCAACACAACAAACTGTGCCAACTGTTGGCGAGCGAGGTGAAAAGAGCGCAATGAACGGTGTATAACAAGCCCCACCTGAAGAACAAACAGCGAGAACTCAGGAAACCCGACCTAATTTTTGTGCGGAAACATTGAGCGCTGATCGTGGACGTGACGGTCAGATGGGAGTACTTGCCTGGAGGCTTGGAGAGGATGGCCGAGGAGATGGCAAAGTACTATCAGGACCTAGCCGGGGAAGTCGAGCGATTGACCGAAGTGAGAGATGTGAGCTGTTATGGCTTTGTGATGGGAGCACAAGGAAAATGGCCTGTGAGAAATGAAGAGATACTGTCCGCTCTTGGAGTGGTGAAATCCAGACAGTGGTGGCTTGCGAAGCTTTTCAGTAAACGAACTTTGGCATACGCAGCCATGAACACGTTCTGTGATGGATAACATCTGAGATATTGGTCCATACTTAAATTTCAGTGGGTATTGAGAATAATCTCATAATGATTACTCCCTAGTGGGTCTCTGGGTATATTCCATTGGCACTAGGGTTGGCGGAGAATTTCTCCACGAATCTTCGGGAGGCCGAGTGCCGACACATTCGGCCCCCCAAAAGTGTTGGGGAAATTCTCCGCCGGCCCCCCGCCCCCCCGGGATGGGACTTACCTTCGGCGAATGTCCCTCTCAGCGGCGGGTCCCGGCAGCAGTTCAGCAGCGGTTCAGTGAGGGCGAGGGCGGCGGCCGGTCTCCCAACTGGCTGCCACTGCTGCCATTGCAAAAAAAAAAGTAAAGTAAAAAAAAACACACACACCCGTGATAGGCTACGTAACGATTTATGTAGCCTATCGCGGCTAGATTTCCAAAGTCAGCTGTGATAGGCTACGTAAATCGTCACGTAGCCTATCACGGGTGACTTGGAAAAAAAAAAGCGCGTACACAAATGGCGGCGCCCATGGGGCGCCGCTATTTGTGTTCCTTATTTTGGCACGTCTAGTCTACGTAAAGATTTACGTAGACTACGGCGAAAATAAGGGAACGCTATTTGCGTTGCCCTTATTTTCGCCGTAGTCCACGTAAATCTTTACGTAGACTAGACGTGCCAAAATAAGGAACGCAAATGGCGGTCCCCATGGGAGCCGCCATTTGCGTACGCCCTTTTTTTTTCCGTCAAAGTCACCCGTGATAGGCTACGTGACGATTTACATAGCCTATCATGGCTGACTTTGGAAATCTAGCCATGATAGGCTACGTAAATCGTTACGTAGCCTATCATGTGTGTGTGTGTGTGTGTGATTTTTTCACTTTTTTTTCGCAGCTGGGTAGACGGCGTGCTCCTACCCGGCCTGAATTTCGCTGGTGAGGGATGGGGCGCCTCCCCCCCGGCCTGAATTTCAGCCGGGAAAGGCGGGGCGCTTCCCCCCCCTCGCCTGAACTTCGGGGGAAGAAGCAAAGCGCCTCCCCCCCCACCGCGAAGCAAGCTGCGGGACGAGGTAAGTCCCTTTCGTCCATCCCTAAGGTACCATAAGAGACTCATAGGAGCACGCGACATCTTACCGAATGTGACTGACCTTAAATGTGGGCCGATGGGCTGCTGGTGTGCTGGTCACACCCCAACAACTCAAAATAGGCTCCCACCATTCGGTGACAAGCTTTTCAAAATGGCCATTAAGCCATACACCAAAATCTCTGGTGTAGGGTTTTTTTTGACTTTCAATAAACCTCTCTCCCTCTACTTTTCTTTTCTGCTCTTACATGCCCACTGTTGTGAGATTGCCTGCAATGAAATTTTGAAGAGGGAGAAGGAAGGGAAGAAAGCGCTCCATGTGAAATACTGGTGTTTCACACAGCATCTGATTTTACTGCCCCAAACTGGAATCTTTGGTTTCTGCAGAAGTTTAGTAGCTTCAGTACAGCAAAGGGTCCAGTCAGTCTCCACAAAGTTCTTTCTCTCCCTCCACTTTAATTCCTCCTAAATAGCTGTAGGACTCAAATAATCCCAAAGGGAGGGTTAGGACTATGTGGCGTCACGATCGTGAAACTGCTGAGGCTTTTAAATAGGTTCTACAGTTTTTAAAAAGCTAGAAAAAGCCCTCAGCCACCTCACCTCATAAAATTCATTGAAGTATGTGCAATCCTTGCAAACCCTGCACAGCCTCCTAAATTCCTCTGAAGTGCTACCTCTCTGAAAGGAGCCATTTGGCTTAGGGAATTCTCTCTACTCCCCACCCCCACATACATTTCCAACCACCATTCTTCTTTTCTTCTTCTCTCCCCTATCCTCTTTCTTTCTTTCTTTCTTTCTTTCTTTCTCTTCTTTATTCCACCCTGAGCATATTTTGGGGAATTCTTAAAGAGAATTCTCTTCCTTGGGCAAGAGACGTTCTGAACTGTATACAGACACAGGGGTTTGTTTTTCTCCTTCTCCTCACTCAAGTTTTTTTTTGAGAAGAGGTTCACATGGTTGCAGAGAAACAAATCTGGGGCTGTTTTGTTTGTCAGTTGCTATTATCCAGCAATAGGAAGGGCTGTAGCTCAGTGGCAGAGCACATGCTTGGCATGCAGAAGGTCCCATCTTCAATCCCCAGCATCTCCAGGTAAGCCTAGAAAAGAATCCTGCCTGAAACCCTGGAGAGCTGCTGCTGCCAGTCAGTATCAACAGTACTGGCCTAGATAGATGCAGGGTCTGACTTAGCATAAGGCAGCTTCCTCTGCACCTATGAACAGAAGGCTTTAATAAAAAAAAATATGAGTTTTTTGGTTTGTTTTTTAAGTGGAGGGGAGATAAATGCTGTTCATTTATACAAGCCTATGTATGCCTACTCAGAAGCCCCATTATGTTTAATGAGGCTTACCCTCAGGAAAGTGTGCATAGGATTCCAACACAAGTTACTTTTGTAGGGAGGTTTGCACCTTGAGGTTCTGCATGTTTACTCAGAAATAAGTCCTGAGTTGTGAGCATGGTACTGCAGGCTTAATACAGTGCCTACCGAATTCCGTCTCATGAATACCCTTTCAGCTCAGTCCTATGCCTGTTTTGTCATTTGTGGGTTTGGGGTTTTGTTTTGTTTTTTTGCATGAACTCTAGCTTCGGTGGTGAGGGAAAGGCACTTAGTGCATGCTCAGAGTTTCCCCATAACTTAGCCCTAGTTTTGAAAACAGACCCATTGGCTGAATCCTGGTGAAGTCTTGGCACAAATGAAGTTATGGGGAGGAAGATACAATGAGAGCTTGTGCATAACAAGGAGGAGGTAGAGGAGAGTTGCACAAAACAAGACATCTGTTTTTATGAAGAGTTGCTGGAGGATGGTAGGATGAGGAGGGATGGTTGCATGGAGGGGAATAGAATTGGTAGGGGGAGAATGTAAGTGCTCAGTGGTGAAAGAAAATCATTCTGCCCATGCTCAGAGGCTCTGTCTATTTAAGAACATTAGAAGAGCCATACTGCATCAGACCAAGGTCCATCTAGTCCAGCATTCTGTTCACACAGTGGCCAACCAGATGCCCATTGGAAACCCACAAGGAGGACATGAGTGTAATAGCACCTCCCCTCCCATGTTCCTCTGCTGCTAACATTGGTGAAATGTAAATAAATTCTAGTAATTCTAAATTAGAATGCATGTATATCCTTCAGAAACTTTGCAGATTTCTTGCCTGGGGGAAACCTCTAATGACTTGTGCATTTCCATACAAATTTACCCAAAAACTATTGGGGAAGGAGTGAATGGAAGGGAAAGCAAATCACTCCCTCCCCCAAAACTGGAGAACTCCCCTTCCAGATGAACCGCTGCACCTATCCTTCTGAAACTTTGCTGGTTTCTTACATAGGGACACCTGTAGGCTGTCTGTAATTTTCAGAACAATGGTCCACAAGGAACATAGGGAGATAAGTATGTCTTCTTTTGGAGACCTCAAAATGTCAAGGCCACCCTTGCACAAAAACCCTTGTGGCTATCACCTGAAATTTGGCAGACATGATCTCCTCTGATGGGGTAATGAATCCTGAAATTTTTATCCAATTCTTCCAAGGAATTAAAACATTATTGGCAGTTCCCTTCAAAAGAAAATCTAAATATAAACCCTGCATCTATATTTCTGACATTGGGCAGCTGTAATCCTCTTCTAAGAGGCTACTATGCCTGAAATTATCCAGTTCTGATGAAGAGAAAAAAGTTACAGTTTGTTTCTCTAATTTCCGATGGTAGTCAACAGGAAGCATAAAGGCTCATTTTTCCAATCCTTGACTCAGGTGTGGTGCTGAGCTGAAGTGGCCTGACTACAAATTGGCCAGAGCAGAAGTGGGATGTTTTCCAAAATGCTGAATCAGGGTCTGAGTTGAAGTGAGGTGGGGGGTCAGTGCACACTTCTTATGTATGTATGTATGTAATGTATACACACACACGACACAAGCACACTGCATGCACACACCACACACACACACGCACACACACACATATATTAGATGCGCGCTTAGACTCGTATATCTGTGTGTGTGTGTGTGTGTGTGTGTGTGCATGCAAATTTGTGTTATGGGCCTGTGCCCCAGATTGTTTAAGACCCTAGCAACACCCCTGCTTATAAGGATATGCCTTTTCAAACTATATGCAAAAGATGGATGGGGATTTGCACTGTTTATGCAGCAGATGGATGCTGCCCAAATTGCACACTATGTTATCTGTCTTCCCCCAGCATACCCATCCCCTCTGTGGCTAATAGCAATTTTGAGAGGGGCATTCAAATTGGGGAAATGTCACAAAGGGAAAGGGTTAAAATCCCCACCCCCCCACCCTCCAGTGCCACAGCCCCAATCTATCCTCCTCACCAAATCTGTGTTTAAGCACAGGTGAAAGGCACTAAGAAATCGGATTACGGATCTCCCATGTCACATTCAGGCTGGCTCTCTGCCTGTATACATCGGTACATTAATTTGCTTTAACACAGTTCAGGTCTGTGGACTTCAAGAGAACTGACCCCTTTGGGGGGATTAATTTCATAGGTTGGGCAGTGAGGTGCTACAATGAAATACATTTTTCTTCCTGGAAATATGTGTTCATGGCAGGAAAACTCCCAAAGCTGTAATACACACACACACACACACACACACACACACAGTAGCTGAAGAAGGCAAAATCCATAGCATTTATGTTTTAAAGCTTTATTTCTGTTGTATTAGTGACTGTAATAAGTATATGGTTTAAGTGATCAACAACATCCATCTAGGAACTTCAAACTCGTTTGAAGTTATGTACTGTACACACACACGCACGCACACACAGTAGACTCTAGAGGAAGACCATTAGGGACCTTTGAACCAGTTCTGCTCCATATTTATGTCTCTGCCTAAAGCACAGTTACAGACCAGACCAAAGAAATGAGAGTTTTTAAAGGTTATTGAGTGCTGGAAGTGCTCACGTTTCATCAGTACCATATTATTTATCAGGCACTGCAATGATGATACACTGCCCTGGTTTGAATATACATAACTCCACTTATTAAGCGGAGATATGCATGAATCTTGTCCCTAAGCACTTTGCCCTTGTTCCCCTTCCCTCCTCCCTGTTCAGTGGGCCATAGCTGAAGACTTCCAAGGTTAATTCACCATAATTCCCATTATAGTCAACAAGATTAGCAATTAACAGGAACAGAACAAACCAGGTTCTGAAACTACAGTTTGAAATTGGTTTCAGATCATGGTTCGTCTGATCTTGGTGACCAGAGTTGTCTGCTTTAAATATAACAGGGCACAATGGTTAATTAACTCAGGGAGTTTTCAATCATAGCATGTTGAAAAGTGAGGAAGAAAGGGGTGATAAAAGTAAGGATTGGCGAACAATTTTTTTTTTTTTAAGTTTGTCAAGGCTCTCCTCTTCCCACCCTGATGCTTGTTTCACCTCATTCTGTCTTGCAAATGTGAACCAATTTACTCTGCCCCAAACAGGAAAATGGCATTTTTTAACAAGAAAAAGTGTACTTTTCCAAGCGCATACCAAAATGAATGCTTTTCCCCTAGATTAAAGCAAAAAAATGCAACCTTTTTGAAAAAGGCAAATTTTAAAGTGTGCATTTTTCAAAAAGGATGCATTTGGTGAACACGATTGCAAGCTCAAGAACGTGTGAGCTTTCTGAAAATTGTGTTTGCATTTGCATAGGGATGTCACGGGCGCCCGACTGGGTCCGGGAATTCATCGGACACCCCGTGCTTGTGACCTCCAGACAGCGCTCACCAAGACACTCCTTGTTTGTCCCCCACTCTTGCCCACTCGTACTCTCCAGGATTCACCGTGATCCTGTTCAGTGAGTACCTGCCATTTTCATGACTTTGACTGATACATAAAACAGGAAGTTTAAAAAATGTGCATATTTGAATATGCGTAGTTTGGAGCTGGGAAAGCTAAATAAGCACAATATTAGAGGGATTATACCTCATCATGCCCCTTCATGGATCACTGCCTTGTTGTAGTGAAGGGGCTTGCGTAACTCAGTGAAGCCATAAGCTATGCCGTGCAGGGCCACCCAAGACAGACAGGTCATGGCAGACAGTTCTGACAAAATGTGGTCCACTGGAGAAGGAAATGGCAACCCACTCCAGTATTCTTGCCAAGAAAACCCCATGGAACGTATCACAAGGCTAAAAGATATGACACAAGAAGATGAGACCCTCAGGTCGGAAACTGTCCAATATACTACTGGGGAAGAGCAGAGGGTATTTCCAAGTAGTGCCAGAAAGAGTGAAGCGGCTGGGCCAAAGCCAAAAGGACACTCAGCTGTGGATGTGTCTGGTGGTGAAAAGAAAATCCGATGCTGTAAAGAACAATATTGTTTAGGAAACTGGAATGTCAGATCAATGAATCAAGGTAAGCTGGAGGTGGTCAAACATGAGATGGCAAGATTGAACATCGACATCTTGGGAATCAGTGAACTAAAATGGACAAGCATGGGCAAATTTAATGTAGGTGATCATCATATCTACTACTGTGGGCAAGAATCTCTTAGAAGAAATGGAGTAGCACTCATAGTCAACAAAAGGGTGGGAAAAGCAGTACTGGGGTACAATCTTAAAAATGATAGAATGATCTCAGTACGAATCCAAGGCAAACCATTCAACATCACAGTATTTCAGGTCTATGCCCCAAAAACTGAGGCTGAAGAAGCTGAGGTTGATTGGTTCTATGAAGACCTACAACTAGGGATGGGGGAGAATTTCTCCCCGAAACTTCGGGGGGCCGAGTGCCAATGCATTCGGTCCTCCGAAGGTTGTTCATGGAGAAATTCTCCACCCCCCCTCCGCCCCCCGCCCCCCCGGGATGCGACTTACCTTTCACGAATGTCCCTCCCGGCAGCGGGTCCCGGCAGCAGTTTGGCAGGTCTTCGTCAGCGGCGGGGGTGGCAGCCGGTCTTTCGACCGGCTGCCGCTGCTGCCATTACAAGAAAAGTTAAAAAAACCAAAACGCCCCTGTGATAGGCTACGTAACGATTAACGTAGCCTATCACGGCTAGATTTGCAAAGTCAGCCGTGATAGGCTACGTTAATCGTCACGTAGCCTATCACGGGTGACTTTTTTTTAAAAAAAAGCGTGTACGGCTAATGGCGGCCCCCATAGGGAGCTGCCATTCACATTCCTTATTTGGTCCCTGTAGTCTACGTAAAGATTTACGTAGACTACGGCGAAAATAAGGGCAACGCAAATAGCGTTGCCCATATTTTCGCCGTAGTCTACGTAAATCTTTACGTAGACTACAGGGACCAAATAAGGAACGCGAATGGCGGCTCCCTATGGGGGCCGCCATTTGCGTACGTGCTTTTTTTTTTTCAAAGTCACCCGTGATAGGCTACATGATGATTAACGTAGCCTATCACGGCTGACTTTGGAGATCTAGCCATGATAGGCTACATTAATCGTTACGTAGCCTATGACGGTTTTTTTTTTTTTTTTTTTTTTTTACTGCACTCGTAATGGCGGCGGTGGCAGCCGGTCGAAAGACCGGCTGCCGCCCCCGCCCCTGACAAAGACCCAATGAACCGCCGCCAGGACCCGCCGCCGGGAGGGACATTCGTGAAAGATAAGTCCCATCCCGGGGGGGTTGTGGGGGGTGGCGGGGGGGGTGGAGAATTTCACCGCCTATTTTGGGTGGCCAAATGCGTTGGCACTCGGCCCCCTGAAGTTTCAGGGAGAAATTCTCCCCCATCCCTACAACATTTAGGGATGGCGGAGAATTTCTCCACGAATCTCCAGGAGGCCAAATGCCAACGCATTTAGCCCCCATGAAATTGGTGCTGAAATTCTCCACACCCCCCACCGGGATGGGACTTACCTCCTTCGAATGTCCCTCTCGGTGGCTGGTCCCGGCAATGTTTCAGCGACGTTTCGGTGGAGGCGGGGGTGGCGGCCGGTCTTCCGACCGGCTGCCGCCGCCGCCATTACAAAGTAAAGTAAAAAACACACACACACACATGATGCACTACGTAATGATTTGCGTAGCCTATCATGGCTGACTTTGAAAATCTAGCTGTGATAGGCTACGTAAATCATTACGTAGCCTATCACGTGTTTTTTTTTTATTTACTTTTTTTATTTCACGGCCGGGGAGACGGGGCGCTCCCCCCCGGCCTTAATTTCAGCAGCGAGGGATGGGATGCCTCCCCTCCAGCCTGAATTTTGGCTTGATTGGTTCCAAATTGGGAAAGGAGTACGACAAGGCTGCATATTGTCGCCCTGATTATTTAACTTATATGCAGAGTACATCATGAGAAACGCCAGGTTGGATGAATCACAGGTTGGAATTAAGATTGCCGGGAGAATTATCAACAACCTCAGATATGCAGACGATACCACCCTAATGGCAGAAAGCGACGAGGATCTAAAGAGCCTCTTGTTGAGGGTGAAAGAGGAGAGTGCAAAAGCTGGTTTGAAACTCAACATGAAAAAAACAAAGATCATGGCATGTGGCCCCATCACTTCCTGGCATATGGAAGGGGAAGAAATGGAAGCAGTGATAGATTTTATTTTCTTGGGCTCCAAGATCACTGCAGACGGTGACTGTAGCTATGAAATTAAAAGACACTTGCTCCTTGGGAGGAAAGCTATGGCAAACCTAGACAGCATAGTCAGAAGCAGAGACATAACCTTGCCGACAAAGGTCCATCTAATCAAAGCTATGGTTTTCCCAGAAGTAATGTATGGCTGTGAGAGCTGGACTATAAGGAAGGCTGAGCGCCGAAGAATTGATGGTTTTGAACTGTGGTGTTGGGGAATACTCTTCCGAGTCCCCTGGACTGCAAGGAGGTCAAATCAGTCCATCCTAAAGGAAATCAACCCTGAGTGCTACTTGGAAGGACAAATACTGAAGCTGAAGCTCAAATATTTTGGCCACCTAATGCGAAGAGAAAACTCTCTGGGAAAGACCCTGATGCTGGGAAAGACTGAAGGCAAAAGGAGAAGGGGACGGCAGAGGATGAGATGGCTAGATAGCATCACTGATGCAATGAATATGGACTTGAGCACGGTCCGGGAGACAGCGCAGGACAGGAAGGCCTGCCATGCTATGGTCCATGGGGTCACGAAAAGTTGGACATGACTGAACGACTGAACAACAACAACAACCTCATCATGGGTGGTCTGAGTGCGGTTCTGGGTGTGTGTGCGAGCAGGGTGCTGCTTTGGTGAGTGCCCAGACAAACCGAGCTAGGGTGAGTTCTGACATCCCTACATTTGCATTTGGGGTTGCGAGCAAAACATTTTCATCCATTTTTCAACACAATTATTTTACATCCCTAGGTGCAAGGATGGAGTGCACAGGTGCAAATATCTTAGGTTAATGAGCTGAGATACTCACAATTAGTGATGTATGGACTGTGTAAAATCCTCTCCGTCTGTTCTCCTCAGATTGTCAAGCACCTTTCATTTCATCATCCACCCTTCAGAAGGATGTGAATATTTTTTTTCATCATGTGGAAAAAAGAAAAATACACAAATAATTATGTAAGTATGTACATAAGTATGTACATAAGTATTTACATAATTTACCACAGTACGCAGTATTTAGTGTACTACTGTCCCCCATTCCATTCAACATTTCCACAGCAGAAACTTACATATTTTTCTACAGATTTATATGCATAAATTTCAGGAAAGTAAAAACATCATCTGAAAGTCCACAGACTCCACATGGCCTGAGGGGGACGTGCTGCAGTAGATTCCACAGGTTTGTTGTTGTTCAGTCATTCAGTTGTGTCCGACTCTTCGTGACCCCATGGACCATAGCACGCCAGGCCTTCCTGTCCTCTGCTCTCTCCTGGAGTGTGCTCAAGTCCATATTCATTGCATTGGTGATGCTATCTAGCCATCTCATCCTCTGCTGTCCCCTTCTCCCAAGGAGCAAGCGTCTTTTAATTTCATATCTACAGTCACCATCTGTGGTGATCTCGGAGCCCAAGAAAATAAAATCTGTCACTGCTTCCATTTCTTCCCCTTCCATATGCCAGGAAATGATGGGGCCACATGCCATGATCTTAGTTTTTTTAATGCTGAGTTTCAAACTAGCTTTTGCACTCTCCACTTTCACCCTCAACAAGAGGCTCTTTAGATCCTCTTTGCTTTCTGCCATTAGGGTGGTATCGTCTGCGTATTTGAGGTTGTTGATCATTCTCCTGGAAATCTTAATTCCGACCTGTGATTCATCCAACCCTGCATTTCTCATGATGTACTCTGCATATAAGTTAAATAAGCAGGGCGACAATATGCAGCCTTGTTGTACTCCTTTCCCAATTTGGAACCAATCAGTTGTTCCATGTCTGGTTCTTACTGTTGCTTCTTGACCCTCGTACAGGTTTCTCAGGAGACAGGTAAGGTGGTCTGGTACCCCCATCTCTTTCAGAATTTGCCACCGTTTGTTGTGATCCACACAATCAAAGGCTTTAGCATAGTCAATGAAGCAGAAATAGATGTTTTCCTGGAATCCTCTTGCTTTCTCCATGATCCAGCGAATGTTGGCGATTTGATCTCTAGTTCCTCTGCCTCTTTGAAACCTACCTTGTCCTTCTGGTAGTTCTTGGTTCACATACTGCTGAGGCCTAGCTGTAGGATTTTGAGCATAACCTTGCTGGCTGAGCTCATTTTAATCTGTCTCAAATTTCTCCAGCATCCCTACTAACAATCTCATTTTCCCATGCATATAATTTTGCCTGGCAGAGTGTTTTAAATACAATATATGGTGGTCATGAAATTCAAGGTGTTGGCCTTGACCTTCAGAGCTCTAAACAGCTTGAGACTAGGGAACTTAGAACTGTTTTCTGCTATGTGGACTTCAAAATCTGTGTCAGAGACCTTTCCCTGACCCCTTGGTTGCATGGCAATCAAGAGAGGGCCCTTTCAGTGGTAGCACTCTGCTTTTAGGACGACTTTCCTGACAAGTAAAGGAGACACCTACTCCTCTATCATTTAGGAGATATGCTGGCAACAGCTTGCACCACAGTCCTACACATGTCTACTCAAAAATAAGACCCATTGAGTTCATAGGGCTTATTCCCAGGTAAGTGGGTGTAGGATTGCAACCTTAAAGAGATACTTTTGATGCACAAGCCAATAAAATCATATCAGAAAATATGTTCCAATATGGACAAGAGTATAATGTCATATGCTTTCTTCTGCCAAGTATATGTGACCATAATACTCTTCAAAAGGACAAGACATTCATCTTCTTTTTTTTAACCAGGTCTCTACTCACTATTTTTTGGGTAAATCTCTAGATGCAACAGTAGTGAGAAGACCCTAAGAAATACATCATATTTGAAGAGGGCCAGGATAAATCACTTTTTCATGACATACTGTTCCTAACTTGATTCATTGATTCATCTCTCGACAAGACAAGGTCAGTAGAAATAAAATGATTCAGTTTCATGCCTGCCAGAGGAAGGAACTTAAACAACAAATTCATCTTCACAGCTAACCTTATGGAATTTCACACACACACACACACACACACACACACACAAACTAAAGAAGTGTGAGCCTAGAAAGAGGCTCTGGAGAAGATCTGTGAACTCAGCAACATCAGCAAACACTGCAAAATAATGGCATAAGCTTCAAAATAAAGTGGGGAAATGATCCAACCAAACAGAGCTTTGTGACCATATTGTACATTAATGGTTTATTATTTTGTAGTTTTAAGCTGCTTTTTAGGGCTATGTCCTCCCAAAGTGACATGGAAAAAAGAAGTGAGAGACAAGGTAATTTAACCTGAAGGTGAACACATTAAAACAGATGTCCAGAAGGACTTGGTGGAGTTGTTCTTCTGACATAAGCTATGGCATCAATCAAAGGCAGTCTTGAAATGATGAAGTATTGATGAAGGACAAGGCTATTGGAAGTGAATTCCAAAGACTTTGGGCTACCACTGAGAAGGCCATGTCTGTAGTAGGGATGGCGGAGAATTCCGCCACGGATTTCAGTGAGGCCAAATGCACTGGCATTCGGCCCCCTGAAAACCATGGCGGAACGGCCTGCCCCCCCACCCCACCCCCCGCAGATTCCCCCCGGGACGAGGCTTACCTGGGGTGGATGTTCCGGATGGAGGTGGCTCCGGCGGCAGCTGCGGCGGTGGCGGCTGGTCTTTCGACCGGCTGCCACAGCCGCCATTTGCATCCAGGTCTTTGCCGTGATAGGCTACATAAGTATTTACATAGCCTTTCATGGCAAGCCAAGAAAAAAAAAACTGCGTACGCAAATGGCGGCGGCTACGGCGACCGCCATTTGCGTTCCCTATTTTTCACCATTTACGTAGGCTATTACGGTGAAAATATTTACGTAGGCTATTATGGCGAAAAAAATGGGAACTCAAATAGCGTAGTGGGCACTATTTCCATTCCTTTTTTTTTCACCATAATAGCTTACGTAAATATTTACGTAGACTAAAACAGTGAAAAATAGGGAACGCAAATGGCAGTCGCCGTAGCCGCTGCCATTTGCGTACGCCTTTTTTTTTTTTTGCCAAGCCGTTATAGGCTACGTAAATACTTATGTAGCCTATCACAGATGCCTGGCTGGATCCAAATGTCGGCCGCTATGGCGGCCGCCATTTGTATCCACAGCAGTCTGTCCGCGGCTAGAACTCTGGCTGAGGACAGGCCTGGCTGGCTGCGGAGCGGAGCCAGCCAGGCAGGATTCCGGGGGGGAGGACCGGATCGCCTCCCCCCCACCGTGAACACAATCTGTGAAAAGGTAAGTGACTTTCGTACTTCCCTAGTCTGTAGTGTATTTCCAACCTCACTAATCTTAACAGTGGACACTCAAAAACAACCCCCACGGTAAATCTAAGTATATTGGCAGAGTTGTACTGTAATAATGATTAGGGATGGGAGAAAAATTTGCTCCATTGAGGGTTTTTTAAACATATTTGCTTGATCCAAATACAGAAATGGATGCAATTTGTAGCCAGATACCTGCATGTTTCCAGGCTTGCATTGTATTCCACCATGCACCCCCCCAAACACACACACACACACACACCCGTAAACCATGCATCAGCATCTGACAACATGCACACATTTTTTAAAAAATTGCAAAAATGCTGCATACATTTCTAAAATGTGCACTGACATGTGCACTGAAATGTAGAAATGTGAAATGAAATGTGCACTGAATGTGCACTGACATGTGCACTGAAATGTAGAAATGTGAAATGAAATGTGCACTGAATGTGCACTGACATGTGCACTGAAATGTAGAAATGTGAAATGAAATGTGCACTGAATGTGCACTGACATGTGCACTGACATGTGCACTGAAATGTGCACTGAAATGTGCACTGACATGTGCACTGAAATGTGCACTGCATACATTTCTAAAATGTGCACTGACACTAAAATGTGCACTGACATGCTTTAGTCAATGGGACATGTGTTCATTAAAATGCACACAGAAATACATACAGACTTTTTTTTCTGTATAAAGCCAAACTGAAACAAAAGTCTCACTCATCTGCACTGGCCAAATTCCACAGGTACAGCTATTCTTGGCATGAAGAGGACCGTGACGTACCTGCCTGCCTGCCAAATAGCGGTTAAAGATGAGGAGCCTGACAGGGAAAAAAAGAGGTGACAACCCTAGTTAAGCACTAACATAGTTTAAACACGGGATTCAATCCCAGTCTTTTAAAAACAAAGCAATCAAAGCTTCAGGCCTGGATAGATAAGTCTGCCGATTTTGTTTCTTGCACATTTGAATTTTTTTTTTAAGCTTGCTTCTTCTTTTTTCTGTCCCATATATGAAGAAATTTCCAAATTTTGGTAAGTTCTAATCAAAAGCAAACTGAGTAAAATTCTCACCTCGTCTTACAGTAACATACTATAAAATTATCCTCCTGAATACAGCTGGTAAAACAACAGGAACTTCTCCAGTATAAAAATCAAGCTGTGTGTCATATGTTCAGCTAACTTTTTGTCAGGCCTGCAACAGGCTATGGCTGGAGACCAAGACTGACATAGGCAGGTCTGGAGGTTGTCCAAGACAACTTCCCGTTGGAGCCAAAGAACAATGATCTGCTCTCTGACATGGACACTTCACTCTGCCTAATGGTAGGGATGGCCCTGGGGAGGCAACAATCAAATGGACCAGGGACAGGAGACATGGTCATGAACAGTCTGGAGGTCAGGCACTGGATGTGTCAAATAAAAAAGGAAGACCAGAGGCAGAATGGGATGGTGGCCAGGTAGTGGATAAGCCAAGCTGAGTCAGGGAGTCTATGTTGCTACAAGGTGCAACAAGTAACTCAGACTGATGAACTGGCTAGGATAGAAAGGGTTTTATAAAGCCTGGTGTTTCTTCATTAGCTTTTGAGGCCATCTTACCATCTTTAGGGTATGGGGTTACCTTGAAGTAGTGAGGCTAGTACCATAGCCTAGAGGGTACCCTTGACTCACAGAGGGGGTACTCGGACTATCATGGGGTAAAAGAAGCCACTGTAGCTTCCCCCCCTTGCCCCCATGGGTGCTGCGTGTGCAACTGCAATTTACATAATTACCTGCCTTGAAGGTTTGAGGCCTACAGAGGCAAAAAGGGGGGAAAGGGCCAGGCTTAGTGGCCTGGGTTTTTCTGTTGGGAGGGAGTAACCCTGAGAGGAGTACTTTCATTTCTCCAATTAAATTTCGGTTTCAATTCCCCTGATATGTTTCATTTCTTCAGGTTTGAAGCAGTACTTTCAGTTTTGAGAGAGAAGGGTATATCAAGAGAGGGAGAGAGCCAGTAAGAGGCAAAAAAACCAGGCTGCAGCCACAGCAAGAGCAAGAGAGAGACAGCCAGAGCCTGAAGTGAGAGCAGGGTATGAAGACTGAGCAGGAAGAAGCAGCCTAGAGGAGTCTAAGGACAGCTAAGGTAAAGTAACTTGCATTTAGCAAATTTTCTTTTCTTTTAATGCCTTTTGTATCACTCAGCTCTATTGTGTAAATACCTTTAGTTGTGATTGCTTGCTTTAATTTATCAGTAAACTGTTGTGGTTAAAACCTGTGTCTAGAGTGTCAGTCACCCCACGTCTGCAGCCTAAATCCCACTTTTCTGGGAAGGAGAAGTTTAAAAGAAGGAAGGTGGGACTCTTAAGGAGGCAAGAGATCCTTAAGGAGTTGCTCAGGGGGTCCAGGTCATAAGTGGAACCCTGACACCCATGATGCAGCATGGGTTGACATGTTATCTCAACCCAATGTGGTGCATGGTGGAGATGATACAGCCCCTACTACAAGCCATGGGTTGTGGTGTGGGTCAGAAGCCACCCCTGTCGCACACTGCGCTGGGTTTAGACAACATGGCAACCTGCACTGCATCACAGGTAATTATGCAAATTACAGTCATGGGGGTAGGGGTAGGGGAAAGCCACAATGGGTTATTTTACCCCCATGATCATCTGAACCCAGTTAGAGCCTCATCTGTGTGGCTGGATGAAGGACCAGAGTACAGGATGTAAGGCTATGGAATAAGTATGTGCACATCAGCAAAACACGAGCTCACCAAAGTTCTCCGAATTCCTTTTTGAAGCTTGTGTTGATGAGTCCATATCAGATTGCGAGCTTTGTTATTTTTCTTTTTGCATGAAAAATCCATGCATATTTTTGTGCAGATTTTTCCAAATTATGCATCAGTTATGTTCATATTTGAAATGTACGTTTTCTTGTCCCATTGATTAAAGCGTATTTGTGAGCATTTTTCAAAAATACATATTTTTTTCAATTGTATGCATGCTGTCAAGCACATTGGCGGGGGGGGGGGGGTTGCCCACACATCACATTGCGAGCTCAGAAATGTACAGACGTTCACTGCATCCAAGTCTGTGTTCGGTCCGATACATGTGAACTGGGTAAATCCTGATTTAAAAAAACAAACTGAAATGAATTTCTTATACATTCCTACTCTGGAGGCTGGCTGCTGAGGTCCTGGTTCAAACTTCTGTCCCCTGACACCGTATATATTTTATGGACTGAGTATGTATTAAAATACTTGGCACTGTAGGGGGGAAATCTATTTTGTTTCAACAGGTCCTCCCTTTTACACAGTTATAATAGCACATGGTAATGCATTTCTCATTTGCATGTGGCATAATATATTGCCTTGGTCAAAAAGAAGAGCATTATTCAATCAAAGGGCTTGGCTAATTTCAGACAAAAAAAGAGCATGATCTGAGCACATTATGAATGGCAGCACTGTGGGAGGAACCCTGCTGCGGTGTTTAATGCTCAGCTCCCCTGCAGGTTTCTAACATTTCTTTCACATTCAAGGAGGTGCTTGAATTTCTCATGGCACTGTCATAGGAGCTTGTCCAGCCTTGGGGTCCAGTCTGTCTTGATCTTCTGGCGGATGAACACCGACACCCCCCCAACCCGGGAAGTGGATCTCACACATCACATACTGAACTCGACCATCTGTGCAAGGTGCAGTTTAACAGGGAAAATGGCCCAGTATTTTCTTGCTGGTCTCCATGTGAGAATGAAAAACACAAAAGTCTGTAATGGTGCAAGACTTCAAAAACAAACTGAAATGTGCCTTAACTGAGAGGATCTCCAAACAAACAGCTCATCATGCTGTTCTTGAACTGTGCCATTTCAAATTAGGGATGCTGGAGAAATTCAAAACGAATTAAAATGAGCTCAGATTTTCTAAGAGTCCAACCTGCGGAATGCGCTGTGGAGCGACCCCCTCAGGCTGTGTAGAGTCCTTGCGTTTTCGGATTTTTTTATACTTTCCCAAAATTTATGCATATAAATCCGTAGACAAATATGTAAGTTTCTGCTGAGGAAACGTTGAATGGAATGGGCAGGGGAATACACTAAACGTTAAATACTGAGGTAAATTATGTAAGTACTAATGCAAATACCAATGTAAATATTTGCATAATTATTTCCATATTTTTCCGCACAACAGAAAAACAATTTGCATCCATCTGTGGGCGGATGATGGAACAAAAGGTGCCTGACAATCCATGAAACACAGATGGAGCGAATTTTACACAGTCCATATATCCCTATTTCAAATGGCAGGTGTATGTGTGTGGGGCAGGGGAATTATATGACTGAATTTCCAATATGGAGGGAAAAAATCCTATATGCAGGAAATGAAATAGCACACCAGTGGTGAAGTTACATCCTTTCTCCCTTATATCTAGTTTTCTATGTCCAGGTTGTTATAGTCATTGTTGATGCTGCTGTTATTAGTGTTCAGTTATGCAACCTACCCACCACCATTCGATCTGAATTGGTACAGTCCAGAAACATTTTACCACATGCTTCAGTGTTTGCCTAAAGAGCTTCTGAGTTACAAATTGGGGTGGGGGGGCATAAACTCAACAAGTGTTGTCAGGTTAAAATAAAACAAACTTGACTTACCTTAGAAGATGAGTTTCAGAACCCAGGTATGAAGGATGAGTTGGATTTCTTTAAACCTGAAGTAAGATGTGCCTGCTAAGGCACCCATATTTTCCTATAAGGTCTATTATCCACTTAATATGTGTTTTAAGAGCATTATAAAATCAGACATGTCATTCAAGGTGTTTTTCACAATGTCAAAACCAGTTAATGGAACTACATCAGAAACAGAGAGCTCTGTGTAGCAGTGAGTCGTGCGCCTACACCCGGGAAGGCCTAGCCACGCGAAAGGTGGGTGCTGTTTCCATGAAAACATAAGAATAGTCCTGTGGGATCAGACTGAAGGCCTTTCTAGTCCAGAATGTTGTTCCCACGGTGACCAAACAGATGCCTGTGGGAGGCCTACAAGCAGGACATAAATGCAATAGCACCATCCTGCTTGTGTTCTCCAACAACTGGTATTGTTCACATCTTGAAGCGCCACGTTGTAATAAATGGTTTATTTTTCTTCACCAAGGATGCAAAGATAAGAGCATCCAGTTGCTAAATGGTCTACAAAATGGCTATGCTGATTTTTGTCAGAAAGAACACTCATGACCCAATCCTGTGTATATTTATTGACACCTAAGTCCATTGTGTTCAATGGGGCTTACTCCCTTGTAAGTAGGACTGCAGGATTAAGTTCAGCTTGAGCCACAGTTGTCTAGTTAAAAGACATGAATACAGCTCTTGAATTACGCTGCCGATTTCAAAAGGGGTGACATGACATTATTTATTTCTTTACATGGTTGTTCAGGGAATTGTAAATTAGTGGAGCACTCCATGGAGGGGTTCTTCTTTGTGTTATGTGTTTGCTTTTTACACCACGTGGGGAATGGCCCCTGCTATTTTGTAATGGGCTGGCTTTACTGAAAGAGAAACTGCTGGGACAATTATAACTTCTATCTAGGAGAGGACTAATTTAAAATTACTTGGTTATTATAAGCCAAATGAGCATTGCAGAGATTCTAGTTAATTACACTAATTAAAAGGGGTTATCTTGTCCTTGATTATTCTTGCCAGTGGTGTAGTTTAAGCAATGAAGCAGAAGAAAAGAGAGCAATTTGGTATGTGAAGGTTTCCACAAAGGCTTGCATTCTTGATAAGGGCCAATGACTATTGTCTTAGTCACCTGTCTCACTGGGGCTCTAAACCAAACTCAAGGTGCAGGTTTGCCTGTAGTTAGGACCATTTGTTCTCAACAAAGCCTATGGGGGCTTCTTCTTTTTTCTTGAATGCCGGCGACTCTCGGCAAGAGTTCTTTTCTGCCATTTTTTCTTACTTTCTTGATGCAGCTCCCAGAGGAAGAATAAAAACACAGACAGCAAAGGAAATTTGTATGCAAAAGCAGGCTTGCATGCAAACTGATGATGATGTGGTTGAAGAAGCAGATCTAGTATTTGCATCCACATCACAGTATAAATCTGGACCCTGTTGAACTGACTGGATGCATCTTTAGATGTGGATGACAATAAGTGTAGCAAGAGCCCAAGGCATGGTCTGAAGGCACATGAGAGCAACCTAAGCAGATCTGAGTTTGGGAATTAGGAATGGGAGCCTGCCTAGCAACACCATTTTGGGGGAAAATATGGGAATAAAATATATAAATAAAACATATTGGTGTACATGACTAATGCTGGATTGGGCCATCTAAAAGGGCATCATTTCTTAATCTATTTGTTTCCTGTCATGCCAATGCCTTTTTATTCTTCTCCTGCTTGGCTTCACATGATACTGGAAGGCAGTCATTCCACTTAGAGCATGATCCCGCCAAAGTCAAATACATTGCAGTCCCAGTGCTTTCCATGGGAGAGCTGTGCTGAACCTGGCTAGACAGTGCTTCTTCTTATGCAGTGTTCCAACTGCTCGAAATGCTTCATATTTGTATGCATGACTTCGGGCCAGAACAGATATTGCTTTAAAGAGCCAGTGTGGTATAGTGGCTAGAGTGCTGGACTGGGAGCCAGGAGTTCCGGGTTCTAGTCCCCACTCAGCCATGGAAACTCACTGGGTGACTTTGGGCCAGTCACAGACTCTCAGCCCAACCTACCTCACAGGGTGGTTGTTGTGAGGATAAAATGGAGAGGAGGATAATGTAAGCCACCTTGGATTCCTTGCAAGAGGAAAAATGTTGGGATATAAATGCAATAAAAAACAACAACAACAACAACAAACAAATAAATAAATAAAACCTGTATCTAGCAGCTACATCTTCTCTCTCTCTCTCTCTCTCTCTCTCTCTCTCTCGCTTTCATTCTTACTCTAAAGTAGGTTGCAAGAGGCTATCTGGATTGGAACCCTAGCAGAGGAAGTAGGGGTTTTTTAAGGTCTTATTAAATTTATCAAATTTGCACTTCCTGAACTTAAACACAAACTTATCAAATTCATACTTCCTGAACCTTGACATGAACTGGAACCCAGTTAGATTTTGAAATCTATACTTTTTTTTTTCATTTTAAGTTTGTGATGCAGTTTGCAAAACAAAAAAACAAAAATGCTAAAATAGTTTTAGCAAAAATGTGTAGATTTGAACAGGTGTGCACAAAACATCTATATATTTGAAGCAGTGCATACAAAAATGTGTACATTCAGGGGGGAAAAAGTATACAAAAATGTGTGTGTGTGTGTGTGTGTGTGTGTATATATAAATGTGCTCAAAAGTAAGCATGAATTTTCATGTGGACTAAAAACAAAAACAAAACTAGTGTTCACAATCTGATGTGCAAACAGAATGCAACAAACATACAAACTGTGGATCTGCAGACATGCCCTTCTCTAAAATTATTCCATCCCTGAAGCTGGTGTAGTTAATTCACTCTCATTAACAGCAATGGAAAAAGAACAAAAAGAATTGCGGGGGGGGGGGGAATGAAAAGCTGACCTCCACCCCACCCCATCTTCCAGTTTAATCACAGGGTGCTGGCAGAGCTTTGGAACTCCCCCATCCCACTCCAGTGGGATTGCTCTGTTAACTGGATAATTTTCTTTTTCATATTTATCACTAGGCTGAGCCGACATATTGAGAAATGTAGAGTCTAATTTATTGATAAAGTTAAACAGTATATTAAAATAAAGCAAATGAAAAGATTTCCAGATCATTCATCAGTGCAATGTACATTATATTCAAATCTTCATAATCCAGTTTAATCACTAGGGGGAAAAAAAGTATAATTAAGGATAAAAATATTACTTTACAATCAAAACTGCTGTCATTTAATGTGTCCATCATTCCAATTCTCAGCATTTGTATGAATAAATGCTACTTTTAATACAAAATCTGTTTGCTATGATATAAGAGAGGATATACATGCTTTCTTAGTAAAAAATATTGAATGTAGAATCTGCTTACATTAAGCCAATAGTATCTTTTATTTTATAAAAAATACCAATTAATTCTCTCTCATATATATATATATATATATATATATGAATCTGTGCTATCCAGAATCGAACCCCATATTTTGGAAGGTTATAAAAATTAACCTTTCATTGCACATTGTCCACAACATGTGGAATTTATATCAGTTCACTACATTGACCATACCAAGTCTATGGCTTCTGTGACATAACCCAACTTTTTCAGCTTTGACATGGGTTATTAACTGGGGGTTGAGTGCATGTAGTATGAGGCACAAGGTATTTCAATATTTTATTGGAATATTTCTTCCTAGAAAGGTGTACATTCTATTGAATGATGTAGTTAGGGTTGTACGGACTGTGTAAAATCCGCTCCATCTGTGTTTAGGGAATTGTCAGGTGCATTTTGTTCCATTGTCCACCCACAGACAGATGAAATTTTTTTTTTTCATCATGCGGAAAAATATGCAAATAATTACGTAAGTATTTACATACTTTACCTTAGTACATAATAATTATATTTAGCGTATTGTCCCCCATTCCATTCAACATTTCCTCAAGATAAACTTGCATAGTTTCCTATGAATTTATACACGTAAATTTTCATAAAGTAAAACAAAAATCATCCGGAAGTCCACAGACTCCGCACTTCCTGAGGGGGTCGCTCCACAGCGGATTCCGCATGTCAGAATTCTAGAAATCCAAGCTCATTTTAGTCCGTCTCGAATTTCTCCAGAATCCCTAGATGTAGTAGATAACATATGTTACCCAGCTCTTATGAACAAATACAACCTTACACTGGTTCACCAAACCCCATTTTGTAGTCGTTTGAGCTCCTCCTAGATGTGTAAGCAGTCCCACCATGTAAAATGATGGCTATGGTAATTTGAAACATATGACAGAATGACCTAGTCTAAGGCAGTTACTGGAAGACAGTACAATAATGTGACATTATTGTACAGACAGGGGAAACTGAAAACTGATTCAAGTATCTGTTGCCACCCCCACCCCCAAGTCTGTATTGCTACGTGGTTACAATCCTGGTTCATTCTTTTAGCATTTATTTGCTATCCTTTATTATACTTTGTGGGTGTGATCATGCAAATTTCAAATGCAAGTAAGACCCATTGGGGTCTAAATCAAATGCAAGTAAGAACTGGGCCACAAATTACCTCCAACCTGGTAACTGTGCATGGATCATCTACATGAATTGAAGTGATCATGCAACCATCAATGCATGGATTGGATTTCTGAATGTCATTGTTAGCGGGGCTTCTTCAGTCCTTATAGTCACACACAGAAAGACAATCAGAACAACATTCTGTGTACCTGATGGGCAGTCACAGACCACCTGTCTCATCCTGTGGCACTAGTACATTTACACAGTGTTGACTATGCTGGAGACGGAGGGGAATGTGTCACAGCAAAATTCAAAGGATTCCTATGTAGCTGAGATTAAATGTTAAGAGCATTTATTGGATTTACTGTCTTATCATCATATATACTAATAGCAAACTCAAGTGCTGGGTTATGTAGCCAAAACAGAGCTACTGAGAAACAAGGGGGAAGTATCATCATGCTCAGGAGAACCCCACGTTTTGCAGAAGTCAAACAAATCTTAAGAAAGGGGATGTGCACACACACACACCAAAACACACACACACACACAAACCAGTGAAGACTGAGCATGTTAAGTGGCCACAGAATTTTGGCTAATTGTTGGAAAGTGGAAGTAGAAAACTGAGTGGGAGGATATAGGAGGAACAGAATAGAATATCTTGGAAGAGGGCTTCTGGATGGCTGGAACATTGATAAGGAGCACTCCACACTGTAACATTTTGTTTCAGATAGTTGTACTTCATAATAACCAGGCCTAGATATGCTCCCAAACAATAGTAGCCATATGGTCTGAAACATGATGAAGTGGTGGAGGAAGGGGCCTTGACATCCCTGTAGGTCATCTACTTTACATTCCATTCTATTGCATTCCACAGGGCTCCAGCAGGAACTATACAGTACAGGAGATGCCGGACTGCCACCTCAAATGTGTTCCCTTCTGCTTTTGGTAAGTAGTTTTTTTTTTGTACAATTCCCTCTACTATACTATTTACAAGTATATTTTCCAAGAAACGCCATGCAAACTATGCCATGTTGCTCATCTTTAGTGTCATGTATGGATCCAGCAATTTGAAAATATTTTGGATTTTTTTAAAGGGTGGGTAGCAAATGCATCAGATAGCTGCAAACTGCACATAATGATCAGCTTCAAGAGTGCAACATAGTCCAGATCTCAGCATGAGATGAGTACTTTTACATTAGTACTAGTAACATAAACTATGGAGGGAATAGCTACGGAAAGTTACCAATGGGTGAGCATGGAATATTGCTCTATTCTTGCCCTGACTTGGATGTGATGATCCATAAATAACACTGCAGTCTCTAGGGAAAAATCCAGTCCTCTGTCAGCACAGCCGCCTCACATATGTGGGATTCCCATAGGCTCAATAGAGCCCTGTTTTTCCCCTTTCCCAGCACATGTGTGCACATGGGTGTATGTGCATTGTGTAGACAGTGGGACAAATGTTAGAGGAAATGGGGGGGCTATAGTGCCCTCCCCCTGCACTGTGCTCTGGAGCACAAGTAATATGAAGGACAGAGGGAGGATGGGAAAGGAAGACATCCTATTCCCTCTAGTGTGTTGCCTGCATATGCACACATGTATGCACATAGGGCAGGCTGGGGGGAGGAGGAAAAGAGAGCTGTATTGAACAGAAGAGAATGTTCTCCATGTAAGTGTTGTACCCACAGTGGACTGGGTCATGCCCATTTTATTTAAGGAATATAGCATTATGGTTCATATACATTTTTCAATACATATATTTCATCTTATTTGAGTCTGGCTTTCCCTTCTCGAGCAAAAGACCATTGAGTATCATGTGGCCTCTCATTGGAACTACATTAATGTTTCATGCGTCATCAGCACAGGATTCCAAATCAAAATGTGCATAGTAAGACTATGCCATGAATTGACTTTTGTTTCAAGAGATATGCAGGGAAAACAACCATCTTTTGTCTTAGCCTCCTTTACTTCCACAGCGAAAAATGAAGCATCTTCTTATTTCATCTCTAATGGAATGTGATCGTCTCGCTTGACTTCAGCAAGATGGCGCATGTCGGCAAGTTGTAAAAAAGGTAGGTGTAGGTGGAGAATGTAATCCATCACCTGCCCTCCTTTATGGCTCCCAGACCTTAAAGTGGGGGCAAGTCCAAGTGTCTGGCAAAATGCCAGTAATCTGCACAGCCAAGGAATCATATTTCTCATTGCTGGCTGAGCATACTGACTGCTAATGCATAAGCAGGAAGGTGCACAGCTTCTATGGCGTAACAGATCAGGGCTGTATAAAGGGGATCTGCTTAGATCAAATGTGTGTTTGTATCTCTGTGTGTGCCTGTGTAAGAAGGATAAACAGATGAAGCAGACAAGACCAGATGAAGACCTGGACTTGCTTTTACTACAAGAATAGCCAAGGAACATATTGAGTATATCTATCCTAAGTCCAAACACAAAGACTTTGAATGGACCACTTTCATTTTTAAGAAAAACAGCCATGTTGAGCCTGGATCCAGGCTTAACCCTTTCCTCCCCATGCAGGTTTTCTGCCAAAAATCATCCCTCCCTCCCACTATTTCCCCAAAGATGCTGTTTACTGCAAATGGCACCTCAGGGAGGATATTCGGTGGGAAAATGTCATGGGGAGGAAGGAGTTAAACCCCCTCCCCATGGTCCCAATCCAGATTGGACCTCCACGCAGTTGCTTTTTCTGGAGGGGGAGGTGTGGAAAAAAATGGCCCGTTCTAAGCCTGCCTTGAATGCCATTTGTCTCTTCACCGCTGCACTGCACCAGAAGTAATTTTCTTTTTCCAGCAGTGTGGATGGGAGACTAAACTCATTAATTAAATCAAGAGCATCAAGAAGGCAGGGGTGTTCAACCTACAGCTTGCCACAAAGTGGAAGCAGCAGAATGTGATGTCAAAAGTAGTCCTAATCCTACCAGAGTTTACATGGCAAAAGCTTCCAGGGTGTGGAATGAAAAGCAGATTTGAAGAACTGCAGTTTAACAAATGAAAAAAGAGCCCCCAGAATGAGCTTCTCTAAACTTCGTTCCTCCCAGAGTACACTGCAAACAGCCAGACAGATTTATTATGCCTTTGGAGTGCTATTACACAAACTCCATTCTACTCTCTCCATTTAGTGTCTTGCATACCTAGAGCGACTCTACAATAAAGACATAGTAAAGGAAGTCACCCCATGCATTATATCAAATACACTTTAGAGTCAGTAAATAATCTTCTTCCAGAGAGAGACTGCCTCAGTACAATGCTGCCATCCTTTACTTCTGCCTATCAAATACTATTGTACATGGAAAGGACCAGATTAGAGTCAGATGGGTCTCTCTTTCTCTCTCTCTTTTTAAAGCAAGATAACATTTGAAGTCAGTGTCTAACACAATGTAGAACTGTGAACTAGGGATGTACGAACAGTGTAAAATCCACTCCATCTGTATTTCGTGGATGGTCAGGTGCCTTTTTTCCCATCCTCCTTTCACAGACGGAAGTGAATTCCCCCCCCCCATCATATGGAAAAATACACAAATAATTATGTAAGAGGGTTCACAACAATTTACCTTAGTATGTAACATTTAGCATATTGACCCCCATTCCATTCAACTTTTCCTCAGCAGAAACTTGCATATTTCCTACAAATAAATATGCGTACATTTCAGGAAAGTAAAAAATAAAATAAAATCTAAAAGTCCATGGACTCTGCACGGCCTGAGGGGGTAGTTCTGCAGTGGATTCTGCAAGTCGGATTTCTAGAAATCTGAGCTCATTTTAGTCGGTCTTGAATTTCTCCAGCACCCCTACTGTTCAAAAGTGTTTAATGCAGCCTGGTGATGGACTACCATGTCCATAAACCCAAGCCAGCATACCACGATGGCAAGCAATGATGGGAACTGAAATCCAACACATTAGGAGTGCACCAGGTTGGCTGAAAGCAGTTTTTAGCTGCTCAGTTATTTCTCTTTCGAATGCTGAATTTGCTGCTTTTAGAACAATAATGTTTAATGTGTTTTATTATTGGCTTTGTCATTGGTTTTGTTATTTTTGCCTTTACTGTATGCATTGTCTGGGAGCTTTGTCTATAGGGCAACTCAGACATTGAATAAATAAATAAATTATTATTTGACTTCAGCGGGGGGTCATGCAATTTGCTCCTTCATCGCACTGAATAATGTAAAGGACATGGCTTTACACAATAATGAAGGGTGCAGAGTTTAAGCTGGTTTCAGACATTTCACATCATTTCACATATCTACTTCAGCTGAATATGCAGTGCATTGACTCAGACCATACATAACCCTACATATTTTTCTTGATAAATAAGATTTATGTCATCTATAATCAAGCTTCACGTTACTTTTAGCACAGCTACATTAGTGATCTTTTCTTGTTCAAACAAAAGTGTGGAGGGCTTGATCCAGATTTAGACTGCAGCACATGGGGAGGGGAGGTTTAATTTTTCCTTTCCCAGTCAAGAGTCCCTTGAATCTCCGCCCATCCCCATTGGCACCAGTGGAGGCATTTTTTACTATCCCAAGTTGCTGCTGGGGAGGGGGGGGGGATTAGCAGAGTCACAGCTGGGGAAAGAAGGCTTAAATCCCACCTTCTCATACAGATCAGCCCCCCAGTGTTTACTTTTCAGAATGGAAAAAGCACAATGTATCTGTACACTACATACTAAAAACATTGTGTAGTTTAAGCCTGAATGAGCGTACAACAAAGTATAATATTTTCCAGACTAACTGATGGTCCTGTAGGTTGACATCATTATTTGTTCCTCCATTTACACATTACAAGCAGAAGGCACTTCTACCTGTCCAAGGTGCCCACCCTATTTTTTTCCCCCTTCCTGCTGCAGGCCCACCCATGCCACATTTCATGGTGTTTTAGAGGTCCCCTAATCCCCTGAAGTGGCTTTGGAGGGGCACAGGGGGCTGAAGTGTGGCAGAGAGAGTGGGAAGGCCCTGTTGTGAAAGTGGAGCTCCACTCACATATCTCTGGATCTAATCCTATATTGCTGCCTTGGAATGAAAATTTGAAATGATGCAATGGACAGACAATGGAGAGACGGTAGTCTTTTGTGAGTTGGCCTTCAGGAATCTAATCCACGTGCCAGTGAACAGAAACCACTGGGAAGCTTATTTTGGTTTCCAACTTACATGACTGTTCATTGCAAGTCAGGGCCAACATTGGTGGAATTTGTTTCAGTGGCCCTGCAGGATAATCCTCAGAAGTCGATCTCACTACTTTCAATGGGACTTACTTTCTGGAAATTGTAGCTTGGCACTTGCCATTGAAAGTTTGCCTAAATTAAAATTTGAAGCAAATTAAGGGGTGTGTATGCTCTAAATGTACTGTAACAAGATTTCTAGCTTGCCAGGGTTAAAAGATGAAACTTCACATTCCATAAAGTCATACCTGAGACCTTCATCCCCAACATCGTTCAAGGCATCTAAGTGATCAAGACTCCTGAATTTTCTTCTTCCATCATGATTGTTATTTTGCCCCATATTTTTTTCAGTTATTTAGATTCAATACTTATATCCTGTCTTCGTACCCAAACTGAGCATTAAAGACTGCTTATAGTAAAATAGAACTAAACCTCATTTAAATGCATGGTAAATCAACAGCAGCTCAACAATCATATGATCAGATTTTTTTAAAGAAATAACTAAGAAGAACAGCAACAAAAATTCAACCAATTAGTTCTGCTTAAAGTCTTGGTGGAATAAAAATGGTTTACAACACAGTCCTGTACATGTCTAGTCAGACGGAGTCTCACTGAGTTTAATGGCGCTTACTCTCAAGTTTGGGCATTGAATCATCTAAACCCGCTATAAAGGCAAAGTTCCATAACTGTGGTGCCACCACAGAAAGGGTCCCATCCCACATGGCTACCAGATAGTAGCCTGCACAAACCATTTTATCAAAGCCTGCCCAAACCATTTTATCACAACTCAGGCCTGCACAACTTGTGACACCCAAAATCAAAAGCATCATACCAGCCTTTTATGGTAGCAGCAGCCCACACCAGTGTCTCAATACAAATCCTGTATTTGTTTCTTGTTGTGGGCAGTCCCAGCATCAGGGGTGGGCACAGTCAGACAGTTGCTGATGGCCTGAGCCATCATAAAGACCCACTACCAACCTTGCCACCAATCCAAAATACCAGCTATGGTCAGTCAGCCATGCTCCAGCACTGGATGAAGGAAAACCAACAGGCCGGTGCTAGAATCCTGGCTGACTGTGGCTGGCCCCTGCCATTTTAATTCCCCTACAATGCCTCTAGGGCCCCAGTGTAGCATTGCTCTGGAGCAACACTATGTCAGGGCCCCAGAGGCAATGTGGGGGAATTAAAATAGCAGGTGCCTGGCTGACCTGCATTTCTGCTGCTGGTATGCCTGCCTGCTGATCATAAAAGGAAGGGGTGGGTCAGGGAAGGAGGGTAGGTATCCAGTATGCAGCTTGTGAGTTCTGCTTAGCTTGGTGTATCCATAATTTGAGCAGGCCATAGTGACTGGGGGAGAGGCTCTCATCTGAGAAAACCTAGTCCCTAGGTTATGCCATTATATATCTACACTGGGCTGCTTTGTGATATATGCAGTAACAATTATCTCCATGCCTTAGAATCTATGGGCATCTCCATTTCTAAGAGAGACAGTTTTGTAAGATGAGTCCTTAGCCTTTGACTCCATCCAGGCCACTGGGTTAGGGTGACAGCTCTCAAGGTCTTGAATTCAGCACCTGTTTGCAGTTTATTCATACATGAAGGGTTTGAAACCTGTTGCCATGTCCCATAAAGTTAGGTAAGGACGGATCTACACATTCAAAACTTGGTATCACATCCTATATCCTCTCAGGACTGTATTATTTCAGAATGTGATGAGGGTAGGAGTGGGAAATCAAAGGAGTGACTGCTCCCCTATATCAAAAGATCTCCCTGCACTTGGAAAGCTAGCATGCTAAACAGAAGGGCTGTGGCCAGGTTTTCCCTGATGAGCTAATATTTTAGGTGCAGGGTTTAATTTAATTTTATCTGGGAGACAACTCATGTGATCCTCTGCCTGCTTTCTGAAATGGTACAGACCCAAGAAGCTGTAGATCAGCTCAAGTCCTGAAGAAGGAAGAAAAAGTCAAAGTTCTACTACAGGGTTGGGGCAATGGGAGTTGCAGCCCGACAATACTGAGTGCCATTTTTTTTGATAGAAAGTCAGGGTATAAATCAAATAAAAAACAAATAAAGAAATTAATACCTGGAGGCCCACAAGTTGTCCACTCCTGCTCTGTTAGAAAACAGATTTACTACTAGATTTGTAAGACTCTGTGCATATATAATGTGTGTATATCTGTCTTTTCTTATCTTAAGCTGCAATCCTATACACAGTGACTTGAGAGGGAGTCTCATTGGACTTACGAGTAAACTTACATAGGATCAATATGCACACATATTTATACAGTACTCTGAAGAATTGTGCGTGTGTGTGTGTGTGTGTGTGTGCGCGTGTGCGTGTGCTTGTGTGTCTCTGTTGTGATTATATCTACAAGGGCTTAATGCGCATGCAGTACAGATTTTAAGTTGTTTTTCCTAAGGCGTTAAAAAGAATTTATAACCCATCATGTATGTAATACTCAAATCCCAGCTCCCCCATATACTTATTACTTGTCTGACTTGATTGTATTTTATATTCTTTATGGGCCCACTAAAATACGTACTAATAAAATCATGTTAGCTTTTTCATTATCATTTCATTTTCATCCACCTTAAACACACAAATATACAAGCCATAAAGTTTTCCAGCTGTGGGATTATTCAACACTGCATTTATTATGCTTGATACTGGTATCTGACTTATGAGAGGGTAGCAAAGAATCTGGATGCCTGTTGAATTGTTATTTTTAAGAGAAAATTGAATGTATTACTGGTCAATGCCAAAATTAAGTCAAATGCCATTGCCCATTATGATTTACCAGTACCTTGCTTTGTTGATGCTAGGCCTGAGAGGAGATTCTGTATCAATGGCTGCAGTTCTCAGCGTGTCTACTTGGATGAAAATGCCATTGAAATCAACAGAACTTACTTCTGATTACTGGTGGATGAATGTGTCATTTTCACTTTCTCCCATATTCAAATGTTTAAAATCTCAAGTTCGTTCTATCCTGAATATGAAAAAAATTGTGAATTCTGACAAATTCTAATTAAGAACTGAACTAAAATTCTCACCTAGGGATGTGCAAGCTTAGGGAATGTGGAGCAGGCTGTATGGGATACATAGCTCTGTCCAGCACCTTGTTTTCACTCCCCCTGACCTAGCATCTGCCATTGGAAGTGGCTGCCTCACTCTGCCTAATGGTAGGGCTGGCCCTGTATTTTCTTTCAAGTCATATAAAATGGACTTGAAATTGCTTCTGCCTGGCTTTTCCACTCTCTTATCTTCAGCTATCTTAGTCATCTAATCCCCCCCCCCATGGCATTCCTCTCCAGCTTTCCTAGGCTATTGGGAGGGAACTTTCTGAAAATTAGAGTCACCATGTGGTGAGTGTGTAGCTTGGCTTTCAAGACAAGATTTTCCAGATCACACATTAAACTGGGTTTAAATGATGACTCATGGGGATGGTTCATACATGACAAGAAGCCCTCCCCTGCACAGCCATTTTTGGAGTTTACAGGGTCATTGCTGGGCTTTCAGCTGGTCTGTACTTCCAAAGAGGCACTGGTTATTTTAACTGGTACCTCCATGTTGATGGTGCATTTCAAGCCACCACCAGATGAATATATTTAATACAGGGGTGTTCTGAATATAAGCTATTTCAAGCAGAGGGAGGTATTGTTATAGAAATTTCAGCTTTAATATGTTTAGCGTAGCTTAAGATGTAGCTAGATCTTTGTGTGTGTTCTACACATAAAACTGCCATGTTGGCAAAGATTTAGTGCCTTATCAGAGACTCAAGAATGTCAAGAATGTAGTATGCAAGAGTACGTGACTATCTCACTGCTGTCTCTCTACACATGCTTGAGTGTTGAAGGGCACTGTTTGTGCCAGGAAGACAAAGAAGTTAGTAGAGAGCAGGTGTAAGACAACCCCCAAAGACTTTGTGTATATACGCTTTTGGATCACATTACTTGATTGCCATCTTTGTTGGTGCATGAGCCCCAAAGGTTGCCTTATTCTGCAGAATAAAGTCATGTTAGACTAGATCTCTGCCTCCTCTCGTCCTTGGTAAACAAATTGGATGAGTCTACCAGGGATAGAACACTTTTTTTGTAACAGTATGGGTATCTCCAGAGCCTCCAAAGCTTCAGCAATTGTTAATCTGATTATACTAAGATAACCCAGAAAAGGGTTATCTTCATATAAGAGCATAAGAACTACCAGACTGTAGTTCTTATGTTCTGTAAAACTTATCGTTTCATCCTCAGCCATGACTACTCCAAATCTTTTGAATACCTCTTCAAAACAGATATTTCAGAAACTGTTCCTTAAAATAGGGGTGGAAAACCCTTTTTAGAGGGTCAAAGCCCATATTCGGTGTTGGGTGACCTGGCAGGGGCTGCGTGCTAGCAGGAATAAAGGCAAAAAAGGGGGCACAGGCAGTCTCAAAAAACAGTGGGAGCTGAGACAAAAAGGGGACAGACACTTAAGAGCAGCAATTTTTCCTTTACTGCCTCTGCAAACCACACTTTCAGTGTATGTCTCCTCAGAAGTAAGTCTCACTGAATTAAGTTCACCTTCCACTTTCATTAATATCTCCCCCCCCCCTTTCAGGTGACATTAAGCCAGTCAACTACTCTCTCTCTCTCTCTCTTTCTCTCTCAACAGACTGGTACTTAAAAGTGGCATCTTTTTCCTCCCTTTCCTTTCAATCCCCCTCCTCCTCAAGTGACACACACTTACACTCTGTGTGTGTGCGTGCTTAAAACCCACCTCCTTCAGCAGTTGGATCATGGAGGAGCAGCGATGATGTCTAATCATAGAGCACAGCACATAGAGTGTTGAGGGGTTGGTCTACCTGCCACTCTCTGTATTGCGGACAGGCCTCTGAGCGCAGCTTCTGGAGTGTCTCCTGGAAAAACTTATGTAGGGATGGCAGAGAATTCCGCCACGGATTTCAGTGAGGCCGAATGCAATGGCATTCGGCCCCCCGAAACCCGTGGCAGAACGGCCTGCCCCCCCGCCCCCCCACGGAATCCCCCCCCCGGGATTAAGCTTACCTGGGGCAGATGTTCCGGTGGCAGTGGAAGCAGCTGGCCTCTCAGCCAGCTGCTGCGGACTCAAATGGCGGCCGCCATAGCGGCCGCCATATGCGTCCAACCAGGCTTCTGTGATAGGCGATGTAAGTATTTACATCACCTATCATGGCAAAGGCAGCCACGCAAATGGCAGCCACCACGCCATTTGTGTAGTTGGCTTTGCCGTGATAGGCTACGTAAATACTTACGTAGCCTATCACGGCAACAACAACAACAAAAACAGCATACGCAAATGGTGGCAGCTACGGCAGCTGCCACTTACGTTCCCTTTTTTTGCTGTTTTAGCCTACGTAAATATTTACGTAAGCTATTACGGCAAAAAAAAGGGGGATACAAATAGCGTAGTGGGCGCTATTTGTGTCCCCTTTTTTTTTGCCGTAATAGCTTACGTAAATATTTATGTAGGCTAAAACAGCTAAAAAAAGGGAACGCAAATGGCAGCCGCCGTAGCCGCCGCCATTTGCGTACGCGGGGGTTTTTTCCCAGACGACTGCCCAGCGGCCGGATGTCCAGCTGCGAGCGACCCCGGCCGGTGGCTCCACAGAATCTCTGAGGAGTGGAGCCGGCCAGATTAGGATTTCAGGGGGAGGTGTGGAGCGCCTCCCCCCCACCACGAATCACCCCGTCGAAAAGGTAAGTAACTTTCGTACATCCCTAAACGTATGACATCCAAACTGAGAGGGACAGTTGCAGTGGGTCATCTCCTTATAGCCTCTAGAAATATCACCAGGAAATTCTGGGTGGTGGTGGTGGTAGGGAACTAGGGCCATTGGCAAAGTGCTCCATCCCCAGGGAGAATCTCAGCAGGAGCTGTGATGTTATGCTGACTGCTGTCTCACCACAAGGGTTTGGCGTTTTTGTTTTGTTTTCTGACAGAAAGGCGGCAGAAGAAGCTGTGTGTGTGTGTGTGTGGGGGAAATTGAGGGGGCAGTTAAGGCACTTAGCAAGCAGTAAAAGAAACCTCCTGTGGACTGCATGTGGCCTGCTGACCATGGATTGTCCACATGTGCCTCAAAATTAAATCAAATACTTAATGAATACTCTTAATCATTTGTATTTATAGAACAACCAATGATTTCTGAAACTTGCGGATAATAAATGTTGCAGCCATGGTCAATGTCTAAATGGAAAAAGAAGAAGATCATAAACCCTAATATGGATTCAATAAGGTTTCATTGAAGGCCTGATTCAGAATCATACAGTAGGCAACAACACCTCAGATTTTCTCACACCAGGATTCTCCTGAAAATTGCTAATATCCTAGCAAGAGGATGATCAAACGCTACGGACAACAGCCATTGTTTCTAAAGTTCTTACACCTCTGGTCCAACAAAGGACCAGGCATTGAGGGGAGCCCTGTAGGTAGACAACAGGAAACTCAAATGGTCTAATGTAGAATATGCCAGATCCATGTCCTACTTCTGATTTCAGTTTCAAAGTTTCACATTTGAATGTTACAAATGTATGCACCAAGCTAATTTATCAACCAGAAGGTGTTGAAAACCAAGGTAATCTCTGAATATGCATGGAAAATATTGTTTGCAAACGTATCACCCATCTTATTAACCTCCTTATTAGTTAGGAGGAGTGATTATGAATGGAAGGGATACTTCTCCACCAACATGTACACTAACATTTCTGGTGAGGACCCCAGGTTCCTGATTATACGTCATACTACTTTGTCATCCACATGTGTCATCCATATGTGTTAATTTTGCCTCTAAATGTTACAGCCTGTCATAGTACCACCCTTAGTGCAGCATGCCCCCACCTGTGACATAAGGAGACCCAAAGCCATTGAATATGCATTGGTAAAAATTACATATGTGATAGGAAAAGTTGGGATGTACCTAAATGTCTCCCAGTTTGGAAGCAGAGAGCCAGGAGGATACCCATTACATTCATCATGGAGATCCCATTTTCAGTCACAACCCCTCTAGTGGCCTTGATGAATACCCTAGTCCTCCTGAATGCTGCCAGTTTTAATTTCATGGCAAACATCTTTCCTAACACTTTAATTTTCTTGGGGGAGCATCGAACAAGATGGCACCAAAATATGTTTAATTACAGTCTCCTGTATATAACAGCTGCATTTTGCATCCCCAGCCTGTATACAATACAACACCAACCGTGTGTCCTATGCACATTGTCATCTTGCTTGTGGCCACAGGTTGTACTACAGTTAAGTAGTCACATCCCAAATGTCCATGTTTCATGTGCAGTATGGCCACTATTCATAAGTGCTAAGAAAAATCTGTGGCTACTATGATATCATTGTAAGCGCAATCATGTTCCGACTCAGACTAATCTTGGTCATCCACAGGAGACACGATCAAGTCGCAACATATCCGCAAGTGGAATGTTTGTAAATAAGGGGGTTTTCAGTGAAACCTGAAAGTATTTATGGTTGAAGGGCAATCAGTACTGTGGCAGCTGGAAGGAGCCCTCCACACTGTGTGGGATTTCATGGCCTGGTTTCACTAATTCTGTGTGGACAAGGAGGTTTTGGGACTTTTTTTATCAGTCCCTAATACCACACTGCAAACCTGTTTTGTAACTAAGAAGAGTTTCAAAATTGGATTCCTGCATTGAGCAGGGGGTTAGACTCGATGGCCTTGTAGGCCCCTTCCAACCCTACTATTCTATGATTCAGAAACAGTTTGCGATACTGAATGGTGGCCTGTGATTCAATGGGAAAAGTAAAGATGTGACTGGGTGCGTGTCAGTCCAGTACACTAAGGAAGTTATTTGGATGCCAGCCAACATATGTATCAGCCTTGTATTTAAGCATGCACCTGGTAGCCACAGATGACGAAGAAGAAAGGCTGTCAGAGAATGGCAGCCCTTCCTCTGTGCACAGCATAGAAATGCAGCGGGCTGCTGCAGGAGGGATGGAGCCAGCAGGCGAGTAAAATGGTTGCAGGTTAGTAACTTCTGTGGACTTACTTACAAGGCTGATACACACACACACAGTAAGTCTTCCTCACTATCTATGCATACATTTACACATTCAGAAATAGAAGCACACAATAAATTGTCAACAGTGCAAAAGTCAGCTTTAGATTCATCTAAACTTACAAGATGGTGCCTCGAAATGAAGACTCTCCCTCCCTTTTTTTTTTAAAGAATTGAAAACAAAAGACACCTTTCAACCTTACAGCATTTCTGGTCCAACTCAAAAGTGTCCCTTTGGAAAATGTAAACACAGTTCTCGATTGTGTGTGCACATGACATGTTCACTTGCGCAAAAGAGACCACTTCCTCACTGGTTTCCCACTAAGGCGACCTCAAAGACATCGAGTCCTGCTTTGAAATAAACCTGAGCTGAATTGAAGCTGTTGAGCACTTTTGACCAGGCTGCTTGGAGAGTCTCGTTTGACTGATGTAGCTTGCAGTGTTCCACCGCCTCAAGCAGTACTGAAAACTGGTGTGTCCTTTCATCCAGTCTGTAAAGGATGTTTCTAAAAGAGAACAATGGAAACGGTAAATGCTTGACTCAGACAGATGAAAACAGGTATCTGAAAATCATCTGAAATCATCGATGATACCCCCAGGTGGCAGCCACGTTTTACAAATGATACACATTTACCCACTGTAACATTAACCCACGGCAAGCTCAGAACTTGAATGTGTATATTTTATCTGCCTTCCCAGAAGTGTGCCCCTTCATCGCTCCAGGAGCATACATCCACAAATCTTATCAAAGGAAACATCGTCAATCAGGATGAAATATATATCGCAACCGCAGCCTCGTGACATCCCTCTAGCAGCCGCTAACATTTTCTCATTGAGGAGAACAACATCACAATCCCATATGCAATAGCCTTTACACCTCACTGGGATGTCCCTCTCCCCTAAGTTCTAAGCTATGTCTGGCAATGCTGTTAGGAGGGCCATACTACCCCCTCCCTTATTTTCCAAAATATTGTTGCATCATCAAAATGTGGCATCGTAGGTTTGGGACAATGAAACACAAAATCATATATGCAGTTTTCACATGGGGAGGATTTATATTTAGTTTGGCTCCTAGATAATGTAAAATAGGCTGATTGACTTGCTATTTTTCGGAGAGCTGGGCTATTGGTTAATAGATTCCCCACTGAAATAGATGATCAGCTTATTATTGAACAGTGCCACAGAATTTCCCATTCAAAGAAATGAGCAGGATGATATTTCACATTGCGTTGTAGTATTTATAGTGCTCATCACTATTCCCCACTGACCAGTCTGCTATCGTCCACATGGTGGTGGGCAATTGCTCACACAGACAGAGTTCTCCAGACAAACAACTGATACGTGTGCTGTTTCGCATGGTGCCAAGCTAATGTGCATACTTCTTTGTTCTGTGCAATAAGATGGTGTGTGTGTTTGTGTGTTTTCCCCTTAGGTTCTGGATTATTTATTTATTAGGTATTCAAAGTATTTATAAGCCCCCTCTTTAAGGTCAAGCCCTCACAAAGCGATATACAATGTGGAACATTACAAGATACAATTAGGCGCACAGTTAACAAATGGAAATCTCCTATGAACTGCACAAGCCCTTCACATTCTCAAGAAAGGGCTGTACTGAAGGGGGCAAGCATAAATCAACTAGAAGTAGGGATGTATGAAAGTCACTTACCTTTTCGTAGGGGTGATTCATGGGGGGGGGAGGCGCTTTGCACCTCTCCCCGAAATCCTAACCTGTCCGGCTCCGCTCCACGGCAACTCCACGGAGCTGCTGGCCGGGTGCATTCACAGGCGTCTGGAGCCTGCGGATGCAAATGGCAGCGGCTATGCCATTTGCACCCCTGTTTTTTTACCATGATAGGCTACATAAATATTTATGTAGCCTATCACGGCAAAAAAACAAGAACGCAAATGGAGGCGGCTACGGCGGCCGCCATTTGCATTCCCTTTTTTTGCTGTGGTAGGCTACGTAAATATTTATTATAACAGCCTCTGCAGGGACACAAATGGTGTCCCTGTGTTAGCCGTGATAGGCTATGTAAGTATTTACGTAGCCTATCACAGCCTAAATGGGGAAGCGAATGGCGGTCACAGATGCAGACGCCATTCGCAAAGCAGCGCGAATGGCACCAGGTAAGTGCTCTGTTTTGCACATCTTTCATGGGGTGGTGGGGCAAGGGGCTTTGTTCCACCACAGATTTCGGGGGGCCGAATGCACTGGCATTCGGCCTCACTGAGATCTGTGGCGGAATTCTCTGACATCCCTAACTAGAAGGGAGTTCCAGAACTGTGGGGTCACCACTGAGAAAGCCCTATCAATTTCCCTGTGTTCAGGGAATTGTTGATATATTTGAGATACATGTCTACAGCCATGGATATGCAATTCACAATATCACCAGCGTGGTGTAATGGCAAGAGTGTTAAACTAGGAGCTGGGAGATCCGGGTTCTAGTCCCCACTCAGCCATAGAAGCTCACTGGGTGACTTTGGGCCAGTCACAGACTCTCAGCCCAACCCACCTCACAGGGTTGTTGTTGTGAGGATAAAATGGAGAGGAGGAAGATAATGTAAGCCGCCTTGGGTTCCTTGCAAGAGGAAAAAAGGCAGGATATAAATGCTATAAATGCAATAAATAAAATCACAAAAATGCCAGTCATACATATCTGGCATGCCCTGCTATAACAACAACAACAGCAACAACAACTGAGAAATTGCACAGAGAAAGCCCATAATCATTGAAGGACATAGATAGCAGTGCTGTTGCAGCACTAACTCAGGCAATGTCTTTCAATTTTTATGACAATAACAATCGAAGATTGTGCCCATGTCATTTTCAAACAGCCAGTTGTTCTCAAATTTTGGACATGCCAACACTTTGGCACCCAAACATCCTGGGATTCTCAGAGGGGCATGATATTCCTCATTGTTGGAACTGTGGACCACTTTGGTTTTCAAAACAGTCCATTACAAGTTGGACTCAGTATTTTTTTTTCCCTTGGGCAGGATCAGTCTTATCAGTAGATGGCCTTAACTGGCAATCTATGACTACTATACAGTGAGGGGAGCATCTCTATTGCTAATGAAACTGACCATTTCCCTGTGATGCTATTCCATGAGGCTATGAAGTGTCAGGTGTTGGACAGGTGAGAAAGACCCTGCCGATTTGACTGTGATAAAAACAGCACAACCCTGTACATGTCTCGTCATAAGTGAGCCCCATTGAGTTCTCAGGTAAATATGCATAGGACTGCAGCCTAGCACACTGCAGCCACATGGGTTAGCATCATTAGGAAACAAGTCCTATGTGGCTCTGAGTGGGTTTTGTGGGTATATAAAGGCTTCTAGTCAACCAATGCCACAGTTCTTCTTTAAAGCAAAACTATTTTCTGTTACAAAGTACTGCAGGAATGTATGTATGTGTGTGTGTGTGTGTGTGTGTATATGTGTATATATATATATATATATATATATGTATATATATATGTGTGTGTGTGTGTATATATGTATATATATATATATATATATATGTGTGTGTGTGTGTGTGTATATGTGTATATATATATATATGTGTGTGTGTGTGTGCATATATATATATGTGTGTGTGTGTGTGTGTGTGTATGTGTATATATATATATATATATATACGCACGCGCACACACACACACACACAATACCTCCCCTACACAGTGTATTTCCATTAGGTTTTAGTGGGTCTGTTTGAACAGGTAATAAATGTTATCATAAAGCAGGTGCAATCATTTCCCTAATTAGAGCAGTATGTAAATATCATAAATCTCTTCCCAGGGGTGCCTTTGATTGTAAACCAAAGTGTGCGAAGTTGTGTGTGTGTGTGTGGGAGGGGTCAGTGAGTGATTGTAGGTAGGACTTTATCCTCAAGCACATACAAAGGATTTCATAAAATGAACGGATGGGGGGGAGAAAAAAAATAACGAAAGAAAGCAGCTCAGCCAAGACACTCCATTAGTAACTTAATTACATGACAGGCCCAGTGGCAACTCCAAATTAGTAATAAAACTGCCAGCGATAGTCACCCAGAAGACTACCAGAGAGTATTTTCTGCAGATAACTATCAGAGTCATCTAATTACCATTCAAAGACAGGGATTGGCTTAAAAAAAGTGACAGGATAAATGGCAACTTAGAAAGCGCTCTTTGAAATGGTTCCTTTATGGCCTCCTTTGCATAAAGAGTATAACTTACCCTCAAATGCACTAGAACTTGCATAACACTATTTTTTAAAAAAAAATCCTTGCTGTTTCTAAAATTGGGTATAAATAAATCATTTAAGCAAGACACTGGAAAACATATAGAATGGCAATGAAGGGTCTGACCCAGGACCAGCCCAAGAGATTTTTCTGCCTAGGGCAACAGACAAAATGGCACACACACACACACACACTCCATGCACAGAAGCTGACTGGACTAATGAATCCCACAAAGATGATAGGGCAGCATCTCCTACCATATCTGGGACCAGAAGCCTAGCTTAGGGGCACAGGGCAGGCCATGTGGAACATAGAAGTCTGTCCTCCAGTACCTCAGCCCTCATCTGCACCCCGCAGAGAGACACCTCACTCTGCCTAATGGTAGGTTTGGCTCTGGTTTAACAAAGAATGTAAGAACATACAAAGAGCCATGCTGGATCAGACCAAGGGTCCATCTACTCCAGCATTCTGTTCACACAGTGGCCAACCAGCTGTCAACCAGGAAGCCACAAGCAGGGCATGAGCACAGCATCACCCTCCCACCCATGTTCCCCAGCAACTGGTGTACATAGGCTCACTGGCTCTGGTACTGGAGGTAGCACAGAACCATCAGGACTAGTAGCCATTGATAGCCTTTTCGTCCAGGAATTTGTCCAACCCCCTTTTAAAGCCATCCAAATTGGTGGCCATCGCCACATCCTGAGGTAGCAAATTCCATAGTTTAACCATGCGCTGTGTGAAGAAGTCTGCTTTCTTTCAGAGATCTTTAGCAACTGAAGCCAACCTGATACCAAGTGTACATGTTTGGCTTCAGTAGCATTTTCATAGAATCATAGAATAGTAGGGTTGGAAGGGATCTACAAGGCCATCGAGTCCAACCCCCTGCTCAATGCAGGAATCCAAGTCACAGCATCCTCGACAGATGGCTGTCCAGCCTCATCTTGAATGCCTCCAGTGTGGGAGAGCCCACCACCTCCCTAGGTAATTGGGTCCATTGTCGTATTGCTCTAACAGTCAGGAGGAAGTTTTTCCTGATGTTCAGCCGGAATCTGGCTTCCTGTAACTTGAGTCCATTATTCTGTGTCCTGCACTCTGCAATGATTGAGAAGAGATCCTGGCCTTCCTCTCTGTGACAACCTTTTTAAATGTGTTGAGATGGATCCAGTTTTAGGCATGCATGCAGAGATCCCACTCCTTCCTCCCTTCTACCACTCTCCCCACCACTACCCCAAAATGCTGGGAGAAAGTTGGGGGATCTTACTGAATGGGGTAGGAAATCTTCCCACAGAGATTGGACTGCATTCTGCAACCTTTGAAATAAGTCAATATTTTTGTGTTAAAAATAGCATGATAACAACATTGCTGTACATGTTTCAAGTATTGTTGTCTGGCAGTTTGAGACCAGGTCAGGGCTAGCTGTTTTGATAGGGCAGAAATTTGTGCAAACACTTGGAGCAAATATTCACCTCTTAAGAAATCCTATTCTGTTCCAGTAGATGCTGCTGCTGGTGGCTTTTTCATCCTTCAGTCTCACAATGTTAAGGATCAATGAGCTGTGGCTACATGACGATGTCACTTAAGACAGATGAGGGCAATTCAAAGTGCGGGCAATGTAAATGAATAATCATTTTTTGCAAGTAATGATTTGCTGAAAACTTTGCTGAAAAAGAGGCACATTTTTGCGGCAGTAGCAAAACTGTTTGTGAAAAACTGACTAATTTTGGCTCAGCTTCAGTTTCTAGTTACGGCTGTATTCTGAATGTATCGAAAAGGAAGGCTGCACCATGAAAATGAATTCTGACAAAGGCAAAACCAATGCGTGAAAGATGTAAGTATCTGAGCTCCTTCCCAGTGGCATAGCATCTGAATTTAGAGCATGAAACTGCCCTCTCAGAGCATTGGTCTATCATGGTTCATAGTTCAGCACTGTCTGCTCCAAACAGAAGTGCTTCTCCAAGGTCATAAGCAGGACACACTCACAGATCTTCTATCCAAGATCCTTTTAACTGGAAATACCAGAAACTGAACACGGGAACTTCTGCATGCTGCATGAGCTGTGAACCCATTGGGGACAAGGGTACTCTTTACCAGAGTTCGGAAATCCAGAGGGTAGGCAGACGAGGCTATAACCCCATTACTAGGGATGTCGGAGAATTTATCCACGAATCTCTGGGAGGCTGAATGCCAACGCATTCGGCCCCCCAAAATTGGTGGAGAAACGGTCCGCCACCCCCCTGCCCCCCCCGGGATGGGACTTACCTTGGTCGAATGTCCCTGGCGGCAGCGGCTCCCGGCAGCGGTGCAGTGGCGGTGCGGCAGCAGCTGGTCTTCTGACCGGCCGCTAGGAGTGCACGAAAGCCACTTGCCTGGTCTCGCAGCTTGCTTCGCGGTGGGGGGGGGGTGCTTCGCTGCTCCCCCCGAAGTTCAGGCCGGGGGGGAGGCTTCCTGCCTCACCCGGCTGAAATTCAGGCCAGGGGGGAGGCTTCCCGCCTCGCCCGGCCAAAATTCAGGCCAGGGAGGAGGCACCTCGCCTCGCCTGGCCGTAAAATAAAAAGTAAAAAAAAAACAACGCCCCTGTGATAGCCTACGTGACGAATAACGTAGCCTATCATGCCTAGATCTGCAAAGTCAGCCGTGATAGGCTATGTTTATCATCACATAGCCTATCACGGGTGACTTCAAAAAAAAAAAAGCGTGTACGCAAAGGGCGGCCCCTATAGGGAGCCGCCATTCGCGTTCCTTATTTGGTCGCTGTAGTCTACGTAAATCTTTACGTAGACTACTGCGAAAATAAGGGCAACGCAAATAGCGTTGCCCTTATTTTCGCCGTAGTCTACGTAATCTTTACGTAGACTACGGCGACCAAATAAGGAATGTGAATGGCGGCTCCCTATGGGGGCCGCCATTAGCCGTACGCGCTTTTTTTTTTTTTAAGTCACCCGTGATAGGCTACGTGATGATTTACGTAGCCTATCACGGCTGACTTTGCAAATCTAGCCGTGATAGGCTACGTTAATCGTCACGTACCCTATCGCGGGGGCATTTTTTTTTTTTTTACTTTTATTGGAATGGCGGTGGCGGCAGCCGGTCGAAAGACCAGCTGCCGCCTCTGCCCCTGTCGAAGACCTGATGAACCGCCGCCGGGACCCGCCGCCGGGAGGGACATTCGGGAAAGGTAAGTCCCGTCCTGGGGGGGGGTGCGGGGGGCAGGGGGGGTGCGGAGAATTTCTCCCCGAAACTACTTCGGGTGGCCGAACGCGTTGGCACTCGGCCCCCGAAGTTTCGGGGAGAAATTCTCCCCCATCCCTACCGGCTGCCACTGCCGCCATTTCCAAGTAAAACAACAACAACAACAACAACAAACGTGATAGGCTACGTAAAGAGTTACGTAGCCTATCACGGCTAGATTTTCAAAAAACACCGTGATAGGCTATGTAAATGTTTAAGTAGCCTATCACGGCTGACTTCGGGGGGGGGGGAAGCACGTACGCAAATGGAGGCGCCCATGGGCACCGCCATTTGCATACGCGCTTTTTTTTCCCCCAAAGTCAGCCGTGATAGGCTACGTAAACATTTACGTAGCCTATCACAGCTGACTGCAGGGACGCAAACAGCGGCGGCTACGGCCGCCGCCATTTGCATCCCGGCAGTAGAAGAGGATTTGCAGCCGGAGGGACGGGGCGCCTCCCCCCCAGCCAGAATTTCGGCCGGAGGGACAGGGCGCCTCCCCCCCGGCCAGAATTTTGGCGGGGAGGGATGGGGCACCTCCCCCCCACCCAGAATTTCAGGGGGAGGGATGGAGCACCTCCCCCCCACCACGAAGCAAGCTGCGGGACCAGGTAAGGGACTTTCGTCCATCCCTGCCCATTAGCACCAGGGGGAAAAAAAAGGTTAAATTGCAGATCATGATTGAGGATATTTTTGGAAACGTATTTCCCTTGACGTATGTATCTGTTTTCAGATCATGGAGAAAGCAAGAGAATTCCAGAAAAACGTCTATTTCTGCTTCACTGACTACGCCAGTGTAGTGTAGTGGTGAGAGTGATGGACTGGGAGCCGGGAGATCCGGGTTCTAGTCCCCACTTGGCCATGGAAGCTCACTGGGTGACTTTGGGCCAGTCACAGACTCTCAGCCCAACCTAACTCACAGGGTTGTTGTTGTGAGGATACAACGGTGAGGAGGAGGATAATGTAAGCCGCCTTGAGTTCCTTGCGAGAGGGAGAAAGGCGGGGTATAAATGCAATAAATAAATAAATAAATAAATAAAGCCTTTGATTGTGTGGATCACAACAAACTGTGGCAAATTCTTAAAAGAGATGGGAGTACCAGAGCACCTTACCTGTCTCCCGAGAAACCTGTACGAGGGTCAAGAAGCAACAGTAAGAACCAGACATGGAACAACTGATTGGTTCAAAATTGGGAAAGGAGTACGACAAGGCTGCATATTGTCACCCTGCTTATTTAATTTACGTGCAGAGTACATCATGAGAAACGCCGGGTTGGATGAATCACAGGTCAGAATTAAGATTGCCGAGAGAATTATCAACAACCTCAGATACGCAGATGACACCACCCTAATGGCAGAAAGCGACGAGGATCTAAAGAGCCTCTTTTGAGGGTGAAAGTGGAGAGTGCAAAAGCTGGTTTGAAACTCAACATTCAAAAAACGAAGATCATGGCATCTGGCCCCATCACTTCCTGTCATATAGAAGGGGAAGAAATGGAAGCAGTGACAGATTTTATTTTCTTGGGCTCCGAGATCACCGCAGACGGTGACTGTAGCCATGAAATTAAAAGACGTTTGCTCCTTGGGAGGAAAGCTATGGCAAACCTAGACAGCATAGTAAGAAGCAGAGACATCACCTTGCCGACAAAGGTTCGTATAATCAAAGCTATGGTTTTCCCAGTAGCAATGTATGGCTGTGAGAGCTGGACTATAAGGAAGGCTGAGCGCTGAAGAATTGATGCTTTCGAGCTGTGGTGCTGGAGAAGACTCTTCCGAGTCCCCTGGACTGCAAGGAGGTCCAATCAGTCCATCCTAAAGGAAATCAACCCTGACTGCTCATTGGAAGGACAGATACTGAAGCTGAAGCTAATGATGTATGAAAGGTACTTACCTTTCCACGTATTATGCTGATGCTGGGGGGAGGTGTTCCGTCCCTCCCCCTGGAATCCTGGCCGGGGGGGAAGGCGCTCCGTTCCTCCCCCCCCAGAATCCTGGCCAGCCGGCTCCGCTCCGCAGGGCTCCGCTCCGCGGGGGGCCGTTCCACCACCGATTTCGGGAGGCAGAATGCGCTGGCATTCAGCCTCCCTGAGATCCGTGGCGGAACTTTCGTACATCCTTAGCTGAAGCTCAAATATTTTGGCCACCTAATGTGAAGAGAAAAGTCACTGGAAAAGACCCTGATGTAGGGATGTACGAAACTCCCCATACCTGGCTCCGCCGGGTTCTGCTGGTGGGGGGAGGAGCTCCATCCCTCCCCCCAGAATCCTCACCGGGGGGGAGGCACGGAGCGCCTCCCCCCCAGGAATCCTGGCCGGCCGGCTGGCTCCGCTCCACGGGGATTCTGCAGAGCCACCGGCCAGCTCTGCCAGCAGCCAGACATCCAGCCGCTGGCTAGCAGTGACACAAATGGTGGCGGCCATTTGCATCCCTGTAGTCAGCCGTGATAGGCTACATAAAGACTTACATAGCCTATCACGTCTGGCTTAAAAAAACACACACGCGCGCGTGTATGCAAATGGCGGCGGCTACAGCCGCCGCCATTTGTTTTCCTTATTTTTGGCCATCTTAGACTACGTAAATATTTATGTAGACTAAGATGGCCAAAAATAAGGAACACAAATGGCGGCGGCCGTAGCCACCCCCATTTGCATACGCATTTTGTTTTGTTTTTTTTTAAGCCAGACATGATAGGCTATGTAAGTCTTTACATAGCCTATCATGTCTTGTAAAAAAACAACAACAACAACAACAAGACTGCAAATGGCGGCGGTGGCAGCCGGTCGGAAGACCAGCCGCCGCCGCTGCAGCTGCCGCCGGCTGGAAGATCCACCCCAAGTAAGTCTCGTCCCGAGGGGGATCCACGGGGGGTCAGGGGGGTCAGGGGGTCAAGCTGTTCTGCCACAGATTCCGGGGGGCTGAATGCAGTGGCATTCGGCCTCACTGAGATCCGTGGCAGAATTCTCTGCCATCTCTACCCTGATGCTAGGAAAGACTGAAGGCAAAAGGAGAAGGGGACGGAAGAGGATGAGGTGGCTAGATAGCATCACCAATGCAATGAATATGAACTTGAGCACAGTCCAGGAGAAAGCGGAGGACAGGAAGGCCTGGTGTGCTCTGGTCCATGGGGTCACGAAGAGTCGGACATGATTTAACGACTGAACAACAACAACAGTGTATCTGTTTTCCAGATCTTATGAGGTTTGCTGGAGCCAATCAGAAGCAGTAGTAAAGTAAGACACATTGGGTTGGATCCGGGATCTGCCTTCCAGTCTGTTCATGGAAGCTGCCTCTGCTCAATTTGCAGGGATAGCTCACCCCATTCAGCAAGGTTTCCCAAACCTCCGTGAAGCTTTTTCAGGAGGCCCGAAGGACTGCCGGGGGGGGAGGGGTGTTTGCTTCTGCCATCCCAATTGTACGTGGCTAAATCTGGATCCAATCTATTCTGAACAGTGAGTTGATGGCCCAGGGTCTTCTCTAGAAGAGGGGTGGGGGCGTGTGTGCTTATGCAGTTAAACAGTGCTATGACCACCAGAGCTATTAGAATTAGGATTTACGAACACAAGCTGCATCCATTCCAGAAGGCTCCAGGATCCCATGGTGAAATATTTTAATGACATGGAGCATGATGAAAATGATCTAAATTTCTGGACAACGGAAAGGATGCAAGGACATGGGACAAGGCTACATCACCAACTGGGAAGGATCGAAATCCTCTGGATTCATTCTTTAAAGAAAATGCAGCCTTATAGACTAAATGAAGAGTCTAATTGGGTGCCAGTCTTGTAACCTCCCCTTATTTTGTTCTGCACTGTGTTGGACGTAAAACTTGCCATTGTTTTATTTTCATCTTTGTTCATTTTGGTTTACTATTTTACATTTGTTTAAGAATAACCATTGTACTAATTACGAGCAGCAATTCACCTTATGTTTCTTTAAAGCTTAGGGTCTTTTTTTAGGGCCTCAAGAGCAACTTATGCAGTAACAGGTAACTGTGGATATTCCTTCCAAATTGTTTTGTTAACACACCTGCTTTGAGTTCTGATTTGGGCCTGTGTGTAGCAGCCTGGTTCACAACATCAAATGGTCGCACATAGCGTCTAAGCCGTCTGTTCTAGCATTACAAAAAACACCTCTTCAGAACAACAGTTTTGTTACTTTTGATTATGATAAACAGCTTCTACAGGCAGAAGTGATTAGTCATTTGGGGAAGAATGCTCTAGGTTTGATTGATTGATTGATTGACTGGTGGTGGGTTGCTCTCTGGGTTCTTTGTACAAATGTCTGCATCACAGTTTAGTCATATCGTCGATATACCTGGGAAATCATCATAAAATGACACAGGTATTTTTATGTTTCAGAATATAGGAGGGAATACTTCCACCATTTTCTTTTATGCATTTATTCAACTGAATGGTGTGGATCTCAGTTTCTGTACATATAACAAATACTGGTAAATGGATTCTTTTATTTATTTATTTATTTATTTATATTTATTTATTCATTGCATTTATATCCCACCTTTTTTCCTCTTGCAAGGAACCCAAGGCAGCTTACATTATCCTCCTCCTCTCCGTTTTATCCTCACAACAACAACCCTGTGAGGTAGGTTGGGCTGAGAGTCTGTGTCCCAAAGTCACCCAGTGAGCTTCCATGGCTGAGTGGGGACTAGAACCTGGCTCTCCCAGCTCCCAGTCTATCACTCTCACCACTACACAACTACACTGGCTTTATTAGTATATATTTGACTATTTAGATATCGAATAGTATCTCAGGTATATCTAAACTTGTGTATTTTGCTTTCCAGGTTCCATTCAGGAATTCAAGTATGATGCTAATTTTGTTTTAGTAAGGGCTGTAATGATTGTTTATCTTTATATTTTTCTCCCACTGAAGAGGGCCAGGTTGGTCAAATGCATTTGGGATATTGGTATTGTTTATGTGTACAGCCTATGTATTTGGGAACCCAGTATTGTGAATATGTACAGTCTATGTGTATGATGTATGGATGGGCATTTATGACTATTAATTGTTTTAAGTTTGAGTGACATACTGGTATTTATTTTAAAATTTTGTTAGATTTTTGTACATATATATTTTCCCTTTAACCTTTTCTTTGTCTCTACATCATATGCATTTAAACAAGGTCTTGTAGTTTGAGAGATAAGAGGCATTTGTTTTTCTCCATATGACATGGTGTCTCAAGAACTACCAGACCAAGAGTCCCCTCGTGCATAGGCAGGGTAGAGGGGCAACTGGTAGGTGGGACAAAGCACTGTAATAATCAGGAATATTGATCCAAGGGACAGCGGGAGCCAGACGGGGATGGATGAATAAAGCTCTAGTTCTCTCTCTCTCTCTCTCTCTCTCTTTCACACACACACACAAACACACTCACACACACATACACACCACCACCACCACTACCACCACCTGGTTTTAAATACAAGTCATGAGATTGCATGCATAGGATGGGTTTGTGGTATGTGTGTGGAAGGGGCCTGTGATGCAAGTTTGTACTGGCCCCCCAAAACAATACTTGGGTCTCAGGGAAACACCATTATGGTTTGATATTTACATGATTAAAATGACATCTATCTAATTTCTCTGCCTAATCACTTCATAATACCACCTTTCAACCTTAACTATTTTGATCACGTAAGTATAATACACAAAGTCACTGCAACCCACACAAAGAGATTCTTAAAAGGAAAGTGCAATGCATTATTGATGGCACTAATGAAATTACTACACACATCACTCATACTTAATGGGTCCATTTCAGTGACACATCATAGCAACCTGAAAAGTACAGCACCAAACTGGGAAAAGTAATTAATAACTCCAGACAGCAGTTCTGAAGGAGATAAAACCTCTTCACAAAACTGACAAATCAGCCTTAATAAACTATGGCAAAGGAACATACAAAAGGAATTGTATTAAAAGTAGAAGAAGAAGGTCTTTATGAACCATTTCTGTGACTGAAAAATGTGCTCATTGGTGATAGAAATAATGGCTCTCTATTCAAACATTGTTCTTCATTAGCTGAAATGGGGATAGAGTAAGACCCATACCAGCCAGAAAGTAACCTGTATTATACTCCATCTTAAATAAATCAAACAAGATAATGCCATGCCTCTGCAAATGGCTTCAACTATAATATTCCATAATGCAAGAAGACCCATTTGATTTTTTTTAATAATTATATTAAAGTGTTTCAGGGTTTAAGCTGAGGCAGCAGTGAGTGATATGTTCTGGAGCTTATGTGTTCCACTGTAAATTAAGGGATAAGACAGAAACAGATCCTGGGGTACAAATTGATATCAGAAGATATGGGCATTGCATTTGGAGTGTGGGCAGGAATGCTTTGCAAAACCGTAGCAGGAATGCATTCTTGCTGCTTCTATTTCCCTGGGCCAGATGGTGTGTTTAGACATGAGCCTTATGTTCTGGCCCATCAAAAGCAATTCACACTAGGAAAGAAACATCTACCATGTTTTTGTTTGTTTTTAGTTATGTGTTGCTTGTGTATGTTGTTGGTGTGCTTCTATGTAAATGGATTTTAAACTTTTTATATTGTATTTAACGTTTTAACTTCTGTAAACTGCCCAGAGAGCTTCAGCTATAGGGTGGTGTAGAAATAATAATAATAATAATAATGATGATGATGATGATGATGATGATGACGACGACGATGATGATGCCAGGCTCTGGCTAGAAATAGAATAGTGGACTGGATGGACCTTGGTCAATAGAATCATAGAGATGGAAGTGACCTTCGAGATCATCTAGCCAGCCACCTGCTTAATGCTGGGTCTACAATTCAGGATGCAGCTACTACATCCCTGTCAGAGGCCATCCAGCCTCTGCTTAAATACCTCCAGCAAAAGCGAGCTCACCACCTCCCATTCCACTGCTGAACATGCCCCGTCGTTAGGAAGTGTAGCTGAAATCTGCTTGCCTGCAGGTTCCAAACACTGGTTCTAGTCCTGCTCTCTGGTGCAACGGAGAACAACTCTGCTTCATCTTCTGTGTGACAGCCTTTCACATATTTGAAGACCACTACCATGTCTCCCCTCAATCTTCTCTTCTGGCTAAACATACTCAGCTCCCTCACAGGGCTCTCCCACACTGGAGGCATTCAGGATGAGGCTGGACAGCCATCTGTAGGGGATGCTCTGACTTGGATGGATTCCTGCACTGAGCAGGGGGTTGGATTCAATGGTCTTGTAGGCCCCTTCCAACCCTCCTGTTCTATGATTCTATGACTTGGTTTCTAGATCCCTCACCTGGTTGCTCTGCTCTGGGCATGCTCCAGTTTGTCAATTCATATGTTTTTAAGCATTTAAACTGAGCATACAAAAACATGTAATGCATATGTTCTGTAGCTTCACCCATCTGAACACTTAGAAATTCCAAAATGGACAGGTTACTCTGATATGCTCCATTTCCTTATTGCATTAGCATAGAGGTTCATAGCAAGCTTTCTGCTCTGGCCTCAATATATGCCATAGTATGATATATGAACATGGGAAGAAAGCATAGGCCAATTCTCACACTCTGTCCATATATTCATTGGGGAAGGGGGGTTGTGTTCAGTTTTACTTCCATGCGTTCAGCAGCAGGTTAGAAGAGGGTTTACATGTGTACAACTATAGGCCCATGCCACCTGCGTTCACCTTCTGCTGAATACATAGAAGTTGAGGGTGTGGCAAGCAGCAATGGGTACCATTTTGAGAAGCTTGCAGTCTTGCTCCCCCTGTATTCATTAGGTGAATTAATGGATGGAGTGTGATAATAGGGCTCTGGTCTCTTGTCATGGGACATCTTAAACATTATGGGAGCAACAAGAGATTGGACACTGCTACAGCAGCTCCATTGTCATTCAAAGGTAATGTTTCAATCAAGCCATCCAGTAACCTTAAATGACTAAATCCCAGCTAGCTCAGATGTTTAAATCACTCAATTTAAGTAAATGGATGGGAGAATTCACCAGAATTATTTAAAAAGAATTGGAAGTGATATTTTAGATTCCAATTTAAAAGCTACTTGCAGAAATGATTTTTTCCTACTCTACCCCATCCTGAAACATTTGTATACCAATGATAAACAAAATCAATAAATTACAAATTACGGTGAGATTCTATTGACAACTCCTTGACATTGAAATATGGGCTTGTCAAAAGTATGTACAATGACGAGACATGCTGTGCTGCTCCTGTGACTATTGCTATATTTGTCCAAAATTCAAATATGTTCATATATTTAAATTAATTCTCTCTCTCTCTCTCTCTCTCTCTCTCTCTCTGGCTCCTTAGCTTAATAACACAAATCAAGAGACAAAATGCAAGGTTATTAAGACTGTATAATCAGCCTCTTTCTAAATATACATTTGAATAATAACACAAGGCATAAATAGGATGGTGCTTCCATAGGAAATGCAGGCTAATGGCTTTTGTCAGCATTCTTTGCATTTTATGGCAGCGGGAAATAGGGAATATCATTCGGCTATTACGTATGAAGAGCAAAAGAGGCGTTGGCAGAAACCTCCCCTTATGAGGTGTCTCAGCCATTCAGTCACTGTGTGGCCAGAACAAAGATGAACAGAGGTCCCAGATGACATATCTTTTGCTGGGCTGAGACGTTTCAGACTGTAGGTCAGATAAACAGATGCTTCTCAATCTATAATACTCCTCACGCATACACAACTAGATTGCGTTGTCATATGCACAGAGAAAAATAGAGACACATTAAAACATCATTATAAAATAGTGCTGAGATGAAAGTCCTGAGATGCAATCCTATACATATTGATTTGGGACTATGCCTCACTCCACTCTGTGGGGATTACTTCTGACTAGGGATGTATGGATTGTGCAAAATCCATTCCGTCTGTGTTTCATGGATTCTCAGGTACCTTTTGTTCCACTATCTGCCCATCAACAAAACCAGATTTTTTTTAGTTTCCGAATCTGTGCACATGTGAGCAAATGCGTGCAAATTTGCACATGCAAAAATGCACAAATTCCAACAAAATGCGCACTATCCCCCCCATTTGCATTTTCACACTTGAGTCTGTGGGGGAAATTTGCATTTTTGGCTGGGTTTTGTATTCTTGCATATTTTTCTGTGAGGAAATTTGCACAAAATTTGGGAAAGTTAGAAAAGTGGTTGCAAGTCTGTGGACTCTGCCCAACAGGGTAAAAACCAGTTCGCTGCAGAATCCATGGGTCAGTTTCATAAAAATCCGAACTCATTTGGTCCCATTGCAGATTTTTCTGACATCCCTACTTTTGACTGATTAGACCTTCACAGGATTGCACCATACATGAAGTTCTTTTCAGCCTGAAAGTGGTGATTTGGAGGGGGGCAAGGGGAAGATTTCAAGAGACAGGCTGCCCATTCATTGTTTTCCTTGCTGCCACTGGTCAATGTTTCTAGTGGCAGCAGCAGCAGCACCAAGACTGGGTGCCTTTTAAAATTTATTTTTACCCACAAGTCACCCAAGCGGGTAAAAGTGACTCAAGGAAGCCCTCCTTTCTGCCCTAGGGATGGGGGAGAATTTCTCCCTGAAACTTCGGGGGGCCGAGTGCCAATGCATTCAGTCCTCCGAAGGTTGTTCGGGGAGAACTTCTCCCCCCCCCCCGGGATGGGACTTACCTTTCACGAATGTCCCTCCCGGCGGCGGGTCCTGGCGGCGGTTCGGCAGGTCTTCGTCAGGGGTGGGGGCGGCAGCCGGTCTTTCGACCGGCTGCCACCGCCGCCATTACAAGAAAAGTAAAAAAAAAAAACGCCCCTGTGATAGGCTACGTAACGATTAATGTAGCCTATCACGGCTAGATTTGCAAAGTCAGCCATGATACGCTACGTAAATCGCCTATCACGGGTGACTTAAAAAACAAACAAACGCGTACGGCTAATGGCGGCCCCCATAGGGAGCCGCCATTCGCATTCCTTATTTGGTCCCTGTAGTCTACGTAAAGATTTACGTAGACTACGGCGAAAATAAGGGCAACGCAAATTGCGTTCCAAATAAGGAACGCAAATGGTGGCGCCCATGGGCGCCGCCATTTGCGTACGCGCTTTTTGTTTTTTTTTCCAAAGTCGCCCGTGATAGGCTACGTGACGATTTACGTAGCCCACCACGGCTGACTTTGGAAATTTAGCCGTGCTAGGCTACGTAAATCGTCACGTAGCCTATCACAGGTGTGCGGGTTTTTTTTTACTGTACTTTTTTATTTTGTAATGGCGGCGGTGGCGGCAGCCGGTCGGGAGACCGGCCGCCGCCCCCACCCCCGCCGAAACGCCGCCGGGACCCGCCGCCAAGAGGGACATTTGCCGAAGGTAAGTCTCATCCCGAGGGTGGGCGGGGGGCCGGCGGAGAATTTCCCCAACACTTTCGGGGGGCCGAATGCGTCGGCACTCAGCCTCCCGAAGATTTGTGGAGAAATTCTCCGCCATCCCTACTCAGAACTGTTATATATATATATATATATATATATATATATATATATAGAGAGAGAGAGAGAGAGAGAGAGATGATAGATAGATAGTAGGTAGATAGATAGATAGATAGATAGATAGATAGATAGATAGATAGAAAAATTGTACTACATTATATAATCTTAGCTTTGCATGATTAGAAAATAATTAAAAATTAGAAGCCATCATCTGCAGGATGCCATGTTGTTCTGTGCCTGATGGAGAACACTCTTGGGTATTCACAGTGCAATTGTGGAATAAATACAGTCATAATTCTACAGCCTGTACTTACTCTCTCTCTCTCTCTCTCTCTCTCTCTCTTTCTATACCACCCAATAGCCGAAGCTATCTCGTCAGTTCACAAAAATTAAAACCAAAGAGCACACAATAAAACAATATAAAATATATAAAACATTAAAACTACAGTATAACAATACAACCAGAATAAAACCTTTACACTTTTAAAACACTGGCTTTAAATGGAGAGAGAAAGGGGGGGGGACCTTTAAGAAAGAAACCAGCCCCAGCAACAGTTTACACCTGATGCCTGATGAGAACAGCTACATTCAGGAACATGAGCTATCAAGAAGCAATCTAAGAAAACTGGAGAAGATAGTATTGATTTAAGTGGGATTATACACTAGAAAACCACTTGAACCTCACCTTGCTTCATTGAAATCAATGAGAGCCTTGTCATAGCCATCAGCAGGACAAAAATACTCTGTAAGCCTATAGAAGCAATTCATGAAGCAAGGAAGCAGATAGGGCATTCGAACATTTAAACGCCTGAACTTAAAACACAGCCTCCTTTAGGGGAGCTGGGGTGCAACCTGGAGATTTTGAATGTACTTTTATACTACTTATAATTTGGGAGATGAAGCTTCTCCAGCCTGCTCTTTCCCCTGTCCTTTTATCAGTTCCCCTGGCCCTGCCTACTGCAGAAAGCGGAATTTCCAGTGTGCTACAGAGCAGGTGTGGGATATACAGAGGTGAAAGGAAGGAATGGGTAGGGATGTCAGAGAATTCCGCGACGGATCTTGGTGAGGCCGAATGCCAGTGCATTCGGCCCCCCGAAATCCATCATGGAATGGCCTGCCACCCCCCCACCACCCGTGGATCCCCCCCGGGATGAGACTTACCTGGGGCGGATGTTCCAGACGACGGCAGCGGCTCCAGCGGCGGCTTCAGTGGTGGCTGGTCTTCCAACCGGCTGCCACCACCGGCATTTCAAATCTGTCTCTTTTTCTTTTCCCCCCCCCATAGACGTGATAGGCTACGTAAAGACTTACATAGCCTATCACATCTGGGTTTTAAAAAAAAACACCAAACGCATATGCAAATGGCGGCGGCTACAGCCGCCGCCATTTGCGTTCCTTATTTTTCGCCATCTTAGTCTACGTCAATATTTACGTAGACTAAGATGAAGAAAAGAAAGGGGAACGCAAATAGTGCCCACTATGCTATTTGCATTCCCCTTTCTTGTCTTCGTCTTAGTCTACGTAAATATTGATGTAGATTAAGATGGAGAAAAATAAAAAACACAAATGGCGGCGGCCGTAGCCGCTGCTATCTGCGTACGTGTTTGTTTGTTTGTTTACCCAGAGCCCTCCGCAGCTGGAAATCCGGCTGCGGACGGCTCTGGCCTGGGCCTGGCCGGCTGCTCTGCAGAGCTGCCACGGAGCACAGCTGGCCATCGAGGATTCCGGGGGGAGGTACGGAGCGCCTCCCCCCCCCCAATAAACAGAATCCACAGAAAGGTAAGTCACTTTTGTACATCCCTAGGAATGTACATCCATTCATCAGTAGTATTAAGGGATAGTGTGTCAACCTATTAGTGTCTTGTCATATTTTCTTCTTCTCCCTCCACTGCAGCTGTGACTGTGAGCATCTTCTAGCCATCTTTGTTCCCTGGCATAACACAGATTGTATTTATTTGTTTTTATTTATTTAAAACATTTCTTGGCCACCTTCCAGGGCAGAAGCCCTCCCAAGGTGGCTTACAGCAATAAAATACATTAAAAAACAGTTAAAACATTAAATGTGATAAAAACATAAAAACAACAAAAGCTGATGATAAGACCAGCCCAGCCACAATGTTAACAGCAGTAACAGCAACAATAGCAGTCATATCATGAGAAAGCCAAGGTAAATCAATATGTTTTCAAGGCTTTCTTAAAAACCTGCAATGACGGAGCATGGCAGACTTTTGATGCCAGCTTGTTTCAAAGATGTGGGGACACCACAGAGAAGGCCCTCTCACATGTGATCACCCACCTGACTGCTCTCATGGGTAGGCAAATGAGAAGGGCCTCTCTTTCACATCTGATGTTGTCAATCTGTATTTTGTGCACACGGAATCCCAGGCCTTCACAGTGGATGGCCCAAGTTAACTAGATGAGGTTAAATTATGCACCTCTCCCCTAGCTTTTGGGAATAATAAATACTAAAACTATATTTTGGGGTTGGTGGGATAGTCAGTCAGTCTGCTCCTAGTCGTTTTCATTGTGTCGTGGTTTGCATTCTTTAATTGTAAACATTTTATCTGATGGTTTTTATTATTGGCATTTGTCAATTCAAGCTGTTGGAGACATGGGTTACAAACTGAAGTGTGTCTGGGGCAGGAGGGCATATTTATTTACAGTCCTACATGGGACTCTCAGCAGCCTCCTGTCCAGGTTCCTGACCAAGGCTGCACTAGAGATGTCCATCATGGGGATATCTGGCCCTTTGGAGGCTCGCTGGATTTCCCCACTCCCCCCAGTTTGGCATGCATTTGCGAGCCGAGCCAGGTGCTTCTCCCAGAAATCCAGGAACTTACTTGGTCTGTGTGTGTTTACACTTATGCAAATGTAAACACGCACACAAGAACGTTTCCGCCACTGCCTCAGGTGCCCAGCAGGGAGCAGGGGAGTTGCTCAGTGGCGGCAGCGAGAATGGGTGGGGTTTTTTTTATTGTTATTATTTGAGTATTTACATTTGCGCAAATTTTGACATGCAAATTGAGCAAGGGAGCCTGCCCAATTTGGCAAATGATGGAGGTCATTTGCACAAATGTAAATGCAGAAATAAAAACAAAACCCGTTCCTGCTGGGCATCAGCAGAGGGAGGCACAGTTGCTCAGTGGTGGTGGCGGCGGCGGGGATGAGCCAAGAAGGGAGCACCATGGAGCTTACCACCTGGCTCCCACCCTGTCGCCACTGCTGCTGCCATGATACCACCATGCTCTCTGCTGGTGCCTGGCAGAGAGAGGGCTGGTTGCTCAGTGGGGGTGGCAGCAGAAGGGTGGGAGCCAGGCAGGAAGTGCCCCTCTTGGTTCTCACCCTGCGGCCACCACCGCTGAGCACAACCCCTGATGCTCTCCTTGCTGGTATCAGGAGCATTGGCAAGGAGAGTGCAAGGGGTTTGGCCAACGGTGGAAGTCCGTGAACTGGCCTGACTCATGCTGGTCAGGTCGAGCCAGTTCATGGACGGTTCACATTTTAATGCAAAGGTACCTAATTTTGCACTTTCAAACCAATGTGCAAACCAAAACACAGTTTTCCTTTGAAATGCACACTTCTCCAAATTTTGCAAAGCAGTTTTTTTTTAAAAAAAGATTGCATTATATAGCTTTCTAAATCTAGCAAAATATGCTAATTTTACTACCACTAAAAAGTTGTTTAGCATGCATGCACGCACACACACACGCACACACACACACATTCACACACACGTACTTCTAACATTTTCCTAGGTCAGTACTGAGTTGATACTGAATCAATTCTTGATACTGAATGTATACAGTGTTCTTTTTATCCATATTGCATCCCTGTTAGCATTCATCAAGCTATTTGAATAGCATTAATAATGTTACTCAAGGAGTGCTTCTTACATTATCTGTTAGTACAGATGGTAATAGCAATTACACAGTTGTTTAAATGGAAAATTATTTGCAGTTGAATCTCAACACCACACCAACATCAAAATACAAATGGGAAGCAATATATTTTTTCTCAAGAATTGACCAATTCTGGCTTGGAGAAATAATGCTTTGGTCTACACTAAGCAGCAAATGAGCAGTGTGTGTGGGATCGGCAGGATTCTCCGAATATTGTTTCGCCGCTCGTCTTGTGCCTGATTCCTGTTCGAGTTTGCAATCACAGCTTGCTGTTCACGAACCTGAACTTTGTGCACATTGAGCAGTGATTGAATGTGAAATTTGCACAAAGCATGGCTGGTTCATTCTATGGGGAAATTTGGGTGAATTAGGAAATTAGCAAAAATCAAACTGGGAAAGTTGTGGAAATCACATGCAAGCACATATTCAGCAATTTTCTGTGGACATGTGCTCATACTCATGGTCATGTTCGGGGCTTTGAACAAGGCATGCTCACATGTTTTGTGAGCAAAAATGAAATTCTCAAACATCCCTAGTCTAGACCTTTGGTAGCCTGCAATGTAACTGGAAAACACAATTTCTACACTTATCTGTGTCATAGGCCATCTGAAAATCACTAATACTGACGGATATATGATTTCTTTGTCATATTCTCAGCTAGGGATGGGGGATAATTTTTTTTACCAGGTCCACTTTTTTAAGCAAACCAACCTAACCCTCACTTCTTGCACTAATCTGTGAATTGGAACAAAGTTATCCTTCAGATTGCCAATTTCTCTGAATTTTCTGATGTAGTTCTCATATAAAAAAAATACATACAAAAAGAGGGAGGGAAAGAGAGAACATTCTTTTTAAAAAAATGCTACCCATAGAGCAGTTGCCATCTTTCACCATATTAGCCCATAGAATCATAGAACAGTAGGGTTGGAAGGGGCCTATGAGACCATCAAGTCCAACCCCCTGCTCAATGCAGGAATCCAAGTCAAAGCATCCCTGACAAGTGGCTGTCCAACTTCGTCTTGAATGCGTCCAGTGTGGGAAAGCCCACCACTTCCCCAGGTAATTGGTTCCATTGTCGTATTGCTCTAACAGTCAGGAAGTTTTTCCTGATGTTCAGCTGGAATCTGGCTTCCTGTCACTTGAGCCCATTATTCCGTGTCCTGCACTCTGGGATGATTGAGAAGAGATCCTGGCCTTCCTCTCTGTGACAACCTTTCAAGTACTTGAAGAGTGCAATCCTATCTCCACTCAGTCTTCTCTTCTCAAGGCTAAACATGCCCAGTGCTTTCAGTCTCTCCTCATGGGGCTTTGTTTCCCATCCCCTGATCATCTTTGTTGTCCTCCTCTGAACCCGCTCTAGTTTGTCTGTGTCCTTCTTAAAGTGTGTGCCCAGAACTGGACACAGTACTCCAGATGAGGCCTGACCAGTGCTGAGTAGAGGGGAACTGGTATGTCACGGGATTTGGAAACTATGCTTCTATTAATGCAGCCCAAAAGAGCCTTTGCCTTTTTTGCAGCCACATCACATTGTTGGCTCATATTCAGCTTGTGTGATTGACAACAATTCCAAGATCCTTCTTGCTTGTAGTGTTGTTGAGCCAAGTAGCCCTCATCTCATAAGTGTGCATGTGGTTTCTTTTTCCTAGGTGCAGTTAAGCTATAGTTTCCTCTAGTAGATTCATCCTTACATTTAATGAATTATCTCTAGCCATCTCTTTGATATAGACCTGGTGTTTTCTAGCTGCACATTCAGTACCTAGCTCATCACAAAACAGCTAGTGTTAACAAATAATGAATGCACACATGTAGAGATTACAGTTCCAAGAAGGCATTGTTGCAAGTGTAGTGAGTTACAATATATAGCAGGCAAAAATGTACCCACCATCACCAAAATTCCAGTCATTTAGTGCAACTTTGCATAAGCTGCCTATAATATTAAAACATTCACTCCCTCCCTCTCCACAGCAAAGTCCCAAACAGCTCTGGCTTCCCAAATATCTAGGCATTAGGGCAGAAACTGCATGGGAATGCAAAAATCCAGCAGATATGGTCTCTAGTATAGAGATACAGAAATGGGAAAAAAAATCATTGTAGATAAAACCAAGTAGATAAAAGCTTTATCTGCTAAATATTGATCTACCAAGTAGCTGTTAAAACCACAGGTGCCCTGCCAGGAAAATAAAAAGCTAGCAGGTCTAGATAGGCCATGCATCAAAGCCAAATACAGACCTATGCCTTATCTTGTCTACCCTTCAATGGGTGTATATTTATACCAGGTCTGCAGAAATTGTGCCCCACCAAGCCACAAACAGCCTACCAGCATCGCATCATCATGACCTGTGTCAAGTTTTGGAGAACCCTCCTATTTTTGCAAGTCTAGGTAGGAGATAAATAGAAAAGTCTATGTAGGGAAGTTGCAGGAGTCCGAGATGGGGGCGGAGCCTGGCAGCCACCTGTCCCCTTAGCAAGCCATCATTCTGCATTAAAAAATGATGGCTTGGGGTTTTCCGGAAATGTAATGTTGCATAAATGAAGGGGCCCTGAAGGGGTCATTTATGCAACATTACAGGTGCAAATGGCCCCTTTATACCTGTAATATAGTGTAACTGGCCCCTTTACTGCTACCGTTTGCACAAATGGTTACTTACAAAAAAGACAAGCTGCCAGTTTTAGGCAAAATGACGGCTTGGTGAGGCAGCAGCGGGCAGCGGTAGGCAGGGGCAGGCAGCTGGTGCAGGTCTGGCAAGTGGAGTGCGAGGCGGGCAGAAGTGAGTCCGTCCATCCCTACTTGACACATTTGAACTTGACAGATTCATCAATCCCTAGTAGTGCAGACCTCTCTTATGACCAGTCCAGCATACACTAAAGTGGTTAGTGGAAGGCAAGGCAGCATGTGTGTGCTTCCAGCCTTCACAATTTGTGACACAGATTGCCAGACACAGCTCATCAGCCATGTGATCTGGCCTTCCAGGTTGCTGACAATAAACACTACCCTCAGTCTAGGAAGACAACAAACCTAGAAAATTGGATTGAATCTGTAGTGAACAAAGCTACAAAGCTAGTGGCTTCAGTTCAAAATAGTGGGTTATAAATTATATAGGCCTGGTCAATGATGAAGATTCACAGGGGGGATAATTTTTTTATATAGTACAATAAAAGGACTTGTATTCCAGTCAGTCCATAATTATCTTAATCCTTCCTTTCTTCAACTCAATTTTTTCTCCTAGAACTATAGAACCCCCTATGTATGTCTTGGGATGTATGGATTATGTAAAATCTGTTCCATCTGCATTTCAGGGATTGTCAGGCGCAATCCCATCATCCGCCCATCGACAAAATTTCATTCCATCGTCCACCCGTCAACAAAATCAGGGGTTGTTGTTTTTTTAGTTTCCAGATTTGCACAGATTCATAGGTGCAAAATTGTGCAAATTCCCCTAAATGTGCAAATTTCCCAAAAATGTGCATTTTCATGCTTTACCTATGGGGGAGATGCACACTTCTGGCCATTTTTTTTTAATTTTACATATTTTTCTATTACAAAATTTGCACAAAATTCAGGAAAGTTAGAAAAATGGTCCACAAACCCATGCAACCCAGGGGAAAAGATGGTCCACTGCGGAATCTGCAGATTCATGAAAATCTGAACTGACTTGGTGCTGTTGTGGATTTCTCAAACACCCCTATGTATCTCCTTCCAGTACCCCAACCTCAGGGTGCCCAAACCACATCTAGAGATGTACGAAAGTTCTGCCATGGATCTTGGGGAAGCAGAATGCCAGAGCATTCGGCCCCCTGAAATCGGTGGCGAAACGGCCCACCACCCCCCCGTCGCCCCCGGGACAAGACTTACCTTGGGCGGATGTTCCTGGTGGTGGCGGCTCCGGCGGCAGCTCCGGCAGCGGTGGCCAGTCTTCTGATCGGCTGCCACCGCCGCCATTTCCAGTTTTTAAAAAAAAAACGTGATAGGCTACGTAAATGTTTACATAGCCTATCACGGCTGACTTTAAAAACAAAAAACAAAAAATGCACGTACGCAAATGGCGGCGGCTATGGCCGCCGCCATTTGCGTTCCTTATTTTGGCACGTCTTAGTCTACATAAACATTTACGTAGACTAATATGGTGAAAATAAGAGGAACGCAAATAGCGTAGACGCTACGCTATTTGTGTTCCCCTTATTTTCGCCGTCTTAGTTTACATAAATGTTTACGTAGACTAAGACATGCCAAAATAAGGAATGCAAATGGTGGCGGCCATGGGTGCCGCCATTTGCGTACGTGCATTTTTTTGTGTGTTTTTTTAGTCAGTTGTGATAGGCTATGTAATCATTTACATAGCCTATCACGGCTGACTGCAGGGACACAAACTGCAGCAGCTACGGCCGCCACCATTTGCGCCCCTGCTAGCCAGCAGCCAGATGTCTGGCTGCTGGCGGAGCCAGCCGGCAGCTGTGCAGAATCGCTGCCGAGCACAGCCGGCCGGCCAGGATTCCGGGGGGGGGAGGAACGGAGCGCCTCCCCCCCGGCGAGGATTCCAGGGGGAGGGATGGAACGCCTCCCCCCCAACCATAAACATAATTCGCGAAAGGTAAGTACCTTTCGTACATCCCTACATAAGACACAGCTAACATGATTAACAAATAAAAAGAGTAGAGTGGAAGAGAGAAGAATAGGTAAAGCAAAGAGTGGAAGAAAAAAAAAAGAAAGGGAAAAGCGGGGGAGAAAGGGAGAAAGCAGAGTATAGCCCAGAGGTATTTGGGTAGAACCAGAGGTTTGCTTTATGGTGGGTACCGTACATGTCTGAATTAAAACCTCTCTCCAGAATGGTGTTATTGACATACACTACCAAAGCATATGGCATAAGCCTGTTCCTGAAATAATGCATTGCCAGCAGTTGTCTCAGGAGACCACAGCCTGCACACAGAAGTGAACCGGGATCCAGTGGACCCAGAACAGTATGTTTTATTTGGGTCACTGCTGTTTCCCAATGCCCACTTTTACCTGAATTGCCATTGTTAAGAAGTAGCAAGGCAAGGCAAGGCAAGACAAAGTCATGGATAAATAGAAGCAGTGTAATTCTCTTTTCACACTGAGACTTGCAGTCTCTGTCATGGCTTTTTTCTCCCCCTTCCACTGGCCTTCAGCATCTTCTCTAGGTACCAAACCTCTGGGTCATTTCAGCTAGGTTATGCTCAGTTTCTTTCTTCCTAGGATTTATTAAGTGAGGCGGGCATGATTCAGCATGATTAGTGATAATGAGGAAAGCTCAAAACCACAGCAGGAATTTGTAAGAGTATTATTAGATTAGCCATTATTACTTGGTGACTCTGTGCTGATTTTGTTTCTTCCAAGTCAGATGAATATTAAAACACAAAGCCAAACTGAGTTTAAGTACCAAAGCATTGCACTGGCTACATTTATGCACATCTTCTGGTGACAAGTAGGGATATACGAATCCCTTACCTGGCTCCACGCAGGGGCATCCGTGGGGGAGGAGGTGCTCCATCCCTCCCCCTGGAATCCTCGACAGGGGGAAGGTGCTCCGTCCCTCCCCCCGGAATCCTGCCCGGCCAGCTTCACTCTGCGGCCAAGCCGCGAAGCCGCCAGCTGGCTCTGGCTGCCCGCAGCCGGGAAGCCCTGCAGGGATGCAAATGGCGGCTGTTGTAGCTGCTGCCATTTGCGTCCCTGTATTGAGCCGTGATAAGCTACGCAAATACTTACATAGACTATCACGGCAGGGGGGAAAACAACCCAGCATACACAAATGGCCGCCGCCATTTGCGTATGCTGGGTTTCCCCCCCCCCGCCATGATAGGCTACGTAAATACTTAAGTAGCCTATCACGGCAGGGGGGGGGAAACCCAGAGTACGCAAATGGTGATAGCTGCCGCCATTTGCGTATGCTGGGGTTTCCCCTTCCCCTGCCATGATAGGCTACGTAAATACTTACATACACGGCAAATGTAAGTATTTACATAGCCTATCACGGCTAGGAAGAGGAGGAAGCCGCCAGGACGGCCGCCATTCGCAAAGCAGCGCAGATGGGAGCAGGTAAGTGCTCCATTTCGTGTGCCTTTCATGGGGTGGGGGTTAGCGGGGACTTTGTCCCGCACGCCTTTTGTGGGTTGGGCGGGCGGGGGCTTCGTTCCGCAATGGATTTCGGGGGCCAAATGCACTGGCATTTGGCCTCACCGAGATCTGTCGTGGAATTCTCTGACATCCCTAGTGACATGTGGTGGCAAGATTCACAACTGCTCCAAAAAGCAGGATTGAGGGCCATATCCTATATTATAATTCTGAGGTTGCATCTGCATGGCAGGGTTGTTAGGGCATTTCTACATGAAGCTTTTATTGTGCACTTATGATTGTTCACTGATGGTAGTTTGCAGGTTCTTTACACGATGTTGTCATCCTCCAGCACATCTCCCTCTCTTTGCATCCATTATCACAGGTTTCTTCATAATGAGGGAAATCTGGTATTTTCACTAAATTGCTCTATAGAAGCCTCCTGTAAATGCACAATTCTACTATACCACAGCACCATTTAATGGCTGTATAACAAAACATATAGAAAGGTAGAGAAAGAAAAATCCCAGAAAGAAGCACATGTAAAGGAGCCGATCTTAATCTGGCAAAGAATCCAGAAGCAGAAGCCTCGGCAAAGGTGTGGGATAAAAGCCTCATGTAGAAATGGCCTCTGTTAGGATGGGAGGAAAAGAAAAGTAGACAGTGGCACTGTCCTCATTAAAGAGGACAAAACTGGAAACTCTGAACCTATTATATTCCTATTATTTATTTATTTTAAATATTTCTTAATCATCCTTCATCCAGAGGATTCCAGGGTGGTGTACAAAAGTATGAATGAAACTATGCACACAAACATATAAATACATAACAACAACAACAACAACCCAGAACAGAACAGAACAGAACAATTAAGCTAAAAGAATTTTAAAAGAAAAACCTAACTAAATGCATTAAAACGAACTGGGAAAAAAATACAAAACCTCTGGGCAAATAGGAAGATCTTAAACTAACACTGAAATGACTAGGGATGTCAAGACTAGGGACGTACGAAATTGCCCTTACTTGTCTCCGCCAGGTTCCACTGGGGGGGGAGGTGCTCCGTCCCTCCCCCCGGAATCCTGGCCAGCTGGCTCTGCTCTGCGGGGATTCCTCGGAGCCGCTGGCGGGCTCCGCCAGCAGCCGGACATCCGGCTGCTGGCTAGCAGGGATGCAAATGGCGGCGTTTGCATCCCTGTAGTCAGCTGTGATAGGCTACATAAATCTTTACATAGCCTATCATGTCTGACTTAAAAAAAAAAAAAGCGTATGCAAATGGTGGCAGCTATGGCCGCCGCCATTTGCGTTCCTTATTTTGGGCCGTCTTAGTCTACGTAAATATTTACGTAGACTAAGACGGTGAAAATAAGGGGAACACAAATAGCATAGCGGACACTATTTGCGTTCCCCCTTATTTTAGCCATTTTAGTCTACGTAAATATTTATGTTTATGTAGCCTATCACATTGTTGTTGTTGTTGTTTAACCTAGCCATGATAGGCTATGTAAATCTTTACGTAGCCTATCACGTCTTTTTAAAAAAAACACACTGGAAATGGCGGCGGCGGCAGCCAGTCGGAAGACCGGCCGCCGCAGCCGCCACCGCCGAACCGCCGCCGGAGCCGCCACCAGAGCCGCCGCCACCCAGAAGATCCACCCCAGGTAAGTCTCGTTCTGGGGGGGTCCACGGGAGGGCGGGGGGGCGGGCAGTTCCGACACGGAGTTCTGGGGGCCAAATGCACTGGCATTCGGCCTCACTGAGATCCATGGCGGAATTCTCTGCCATCCCTAGTCAAGACTCTTTTGGAAACCAGAGTTAGTGTTCAGGAATGAATGAGAATTTCATTACTCTTCTCATGTGAATGTAAGCAGGAGTGTAATTGTCAGGATTTTTTCACAATTTCCTGAGCTTGCATTCACATTCAAAAGTGTGCACTTCTGCAATAAACACTTCCAAAACCACACACTTGTGCAAATGAACACTTCTGAAAATGTGCACCCCTCACCCCCAAAACTGCATTTTCAAACTTTAACCTTTATGAGGAAAATGTGCATTTGGGGTGCAGGCTTGGAATAGTGCACATTTTTCATGTTCAAAAATGTGCACTTTTCCTGTTCAGAAAAACAAACAAACAAAAGATGCTCACATCTGGGAGTGAGAATGAGGGGAGATGAGCATCGAGGTGGAAAATGAAGAACCTCGGCAAACTCAAACATCACTTGTTCTCCCATCCCTATTAGGGTGTCAGGTGTAAAAAGGCCATCTCTTGTGTAAACACATAACATGCCTCTGTTAAAGAGGATACTCAGAGATAGGGATAGGCAGATCACTTACTATGTTCTGGGTGGGGGGGGTCCATGGGGGGGAAGCGATCCCTCCCTCCCCCCGGAATCCGTCCAGGCTGGCTCCACTCCGCGGTGATCCTGCGGAGCCAGTGGCCAGCTCCGCAGCACTGGTGATATGGCTGGCCACCATTGCTATGCCGTATTGCTGTGCTAAGTCTGGATGCAAATGCCGTCCACTATGCCATTTGCGTCCCTGTTTTCACGCAACAGGCTATGCAAATTATATTTACGTAGATATTTGCGTAGCCTATCGCGTGAAAAAAACAGGGACGCGAATGGCGTAGTGGACGCCATTTGCATCCGGACTTAGCACAGCGATACGGCACGGCAATGCCGGCCGGCCATATTGCCAGCACTGCAGAGCTAGTGGCCGGCTCCGCAGAATCACCACATGGAGGAGCCGGCCTGGACAGATTCTGGAGGGGCACGGAGGTGAGTGCTCCATTCCTCCATGGACCCCAATGGGGCCGGATTCTTGGAATCCGGCCTCACTGGTGTCCGTGGCAGAATTCTCTGACATCCCTACTCAGAGAAGAGGCTTTACCTAAGGACCTAAAACATGGGCAGGCTGGTATGGGAGGCATAGTTTTAAACCGTTGCTGCCTTGGGGAAGGAAGTGATCCTGATAAGGACTAGGACACATCACTATGGGCCCAAGCCCTGCCAAGGGCCTGAGAAAAACTCCCCTTCCCCATTGAATACAATTTATCTTGGGAAGGAAAATCCCATTGGCCCAAATCCCCTCCTTTGCTTCCCATGAATGGAATGGTGAAACGAGGGGCCATTTTATTTAAGCTCCACATCTGACTCATGCAAGAAACTCTGTGAAAAGCTTGTTATTGGCACTGCACTGCACATTTATCTGTGCAGTCAGGACTAGGGATGTATGGACTGTGTAAAATACATTCTGGCTGTGTTTCACGGATTGTCAGGCACCTTCTGTCCTGTCATCCACTCACAGACAGATGAATATATATATTTTTCGTCATGTGGAAAAATTCACAAATAATTACATAAGAGGTTTTGTAATAATTTACATAATTTACCTTAGTACCAACATTTAGTGTATTATCCCCCATTCCATTCAACTTTTCCACAACAAAGACTTGTGTATTTTCCTATGAATAAATATGTGTAAATTTGGGGAAAGAAAAACAAACAAACATCAAAGTCCACAGACTCTGCTTGGCCTGAGGGGATCACTCTGCTGTGGATTCAGCAGGTCAGATTCTTAGAAATCCAAGCTCATTTCTCCAGTGTCCCTAGTCAGGACTAAAAACGTTGCTTTCACAGAATATTTGGTATTGTCAGTGGATTTTGTTGTGCCTATAGGAATCGAATTGGACAGTTTGCTTCCACACAGATATTTTAAAGGGTCACATACTATAGGGTGTGTGAATTATGCCACGTCAGGATACGTTGTAGTCTATCATTCATTCATTCATTCATTTAGATACCACCCAATAGCCGAAGCTCATCATCAAGAGAAGTGTGTGTGCATGTGTGTGTCTCTCTCTGTGTGTATGTATATGTGTATACATACATACGTATATATATATATATATATGTGTGTGTGTGTGTGTGTGTGTAGATATATATAGATATATAGATATATAGATATATAGATATACATATATTTGTGTGTGTCTGTCTATCTATCTATCTATCTATCTATCTATCTATCTATCTCCCACCTTCTTTCCTCTTGCAAGGAACCCAAGGTGGCTTATATGATCCTCCTCTCCATTTTATCCTCACAACAACCCAAAGGAAGTCACCCTGTGAACTTCATGGATGAGTAGGGACTAGAACCGGGATTTCCTGGGTCCCGGCCCAATACTCTAAGCACTACCCAACGGAAATATATATCTGCCACATACATTGGGAATGAGTGCAATAAACAGAAAACAACTCAGTCTGAAAAGGAAATGCTTGTTCTAGTGAATAACAAATACTAAGACAGTATCACATCAATAGAGGTTCAAACACCACTTTCATATGACTAGTTCTTCAATCTCCTGTTTTAGCTGAATTGCATTCCTTAGCCTCTTCATGTATAGTAAGTCAATGATTTACAGAATATATACTGTTGGAAAACCCACCTCACATTGAGGAATCTGTCATTGAATCCCTGTACAACGTAAATGATTCATGGACTTTCTTTCTTTCTTTCTTTCTTTCTTTCTTTATTACATTTCTATCCCACCCTATATCATTAAGATCTCAGGGCGGCGTACAGATAAAATAAATGTAAACACTATAAAACAATAAATAATTTAAACACCTAAAAACATATTGAACTATTAAACAAGCTAAAATCAGTTACATTATAGGACATACAGTCAGTTTACAGAGGGCACTGGCAGACCTGTGTGGTCCCGGAGTGCAGTCTCACATAAAGAACTGAGAGTACACTCTAGAACTGGAGTGTTCTAAAGGAAACATTTTCCGTGTGAAAACTGTGTGTCTGTGCATGTGTCCAGTGGGGGTTGGACGGGGTCAAAAGATTTCATGAAACCCCCACCCTGCTTAGCATGTGTGCAGACCTGATAGTGCTGGCAACTGTCACTACTCAGCACTAGGGATGCTGGAGAAATTCAAGATGAACTAAAATGAGCTTGGATTTCTAGGAATTCAACCTACAGAATCTGCTGTGGAGTGAGTGACCCCCTCAGGCCCTGCAGAGTTTGTGGGCTTTTAGATTTTTTTTTATTATTGTTTTCCTGAAATTTATGAATTTTAATTCGTAGGAAAATACGCAAATTTCTGCTGAGGAAAAGTTGAATGGAATGGGAGGCAATACACTAAATGTTATGTACTAGGTAAATTACATAAATTCTTATGAAATCTCTTATGGAATAATTTGCATATTTTTCCACTTGATGAAAAAGAAAAAGTTTGCATCTGTCTGTGAGCACACGATGGAACAAAAGGTGCCAATCTGCGAAACACAGACAGGAGTGGATTTTACACAGTCCATAATCCCAACTCAGCATCATCTTTTTCTTTCAGTATTGTCAGAGTGAAGCTAGGGATGGTGGCAGAATCTCTCCCTGAGGCGGGTCAAGTCCACCGAGCTGTGGGTGGCTCGGCCCCCTGGATTCCAGCTCGCTTCTCCTTGGGCTGGACCAACTTGACACTCCTGGAACCTGGGAGGGAGAAGGAGAGACTTGCATACAAATGACCCAGCCACAGTACACAAGTCTCTCCTTCTCCCTTCTTTTCTCACAAGAGAGAAGGAGAGACTTGCGTAGAGCAGCCAGTGGTGGGGTCGTTATGTGCAAACCTTTCTTTCTCCCTCCCAGAACCTGGGATGGAGAAGGACAGTCTTGCACACAAATGACCCAGCCACAGTACACAAGTCTCTCCTTCTCCCTTCTCCTTTTCTCAGGAGAGAGAAGGAGAGACTTGTATACAGTGGCCAGTGGTGGGGTCTTTGTGTGCATATCTTTCCTTCTCCCTCCCGGAGCCTGGGATAGCGAAGGAGAGACTTGCACACACTGCCCCCACCACTGTATACAAGTCTCTCCTTCTCCCCCCCAGATCCCAGGAGGGAGAAGGAGAGACTTGTGCACAGTGACCCGCCATGGCCGGGAGTCCGTGAATACTGGTGGGAGCCCATGGCTCAGCTCATGAATGCAAGCCATGCTGCAGGCACTGGGGAAATCAACTGAGCCCCAAGAGGGATGGATTTCCCCAAGCCAGACATCCATAAGTGAAGCTAAGAAGGCTTGCTCTTACTCTGATTTTGCCTGATATCATTGTGTAGCCAAATCTGATTGACTACATATAGCATCATCGCAAAGAGAACTCAGAGTGAGAACAAGATTTCCTGCCTCCCCTTTTTTTTACTGACTTTATGATGCTGTCACATAGCCAGATGAAATTGGCTACCTGGTGTCCTCATGAAGCCATATTGGAGTGAGGGCAAAGCTTCACAATTGCATTATGTCATTGTTTGGATGAAGGAAGACAAATGGCCATGCATTGTGGTGGGGAAAATGATCCACAGTCGTGGCTGCTGCTAAGATAGACAGACATTTCACCCCTGTTTGCAGCCCCATCTAGAACGAGGCCTGAACAAAGGGCTCCCCTCTTCGTAGCCTGTGTGGACACAGCACCAGGACGGGGTGTTTTGACTCAGAGCACATGTGATATTCCCCTGCAGCTGTCTATTACAGGAAGATCAGCAATGCAGAAGTTATATTTGATATTTCAAGGATGTTTGTCGGCAGTTACTGGTCTTTACATTGAGGAACTGGCTAGCGACAAGCTTCTGAATTTCCCTGCTGTAGGCCACTTCTTTCATCAAGCTGCTGTAATTACATTTATTTTCAGAGTAAAGATGGTCTTTCAGGGAAGGCAAGTTATCTTGAGACCTTGAAGTTATTGATAAAGTTTCTTGTTTAAATGAGGCCGCATCCAAGCAGGAGGTTTATTAGCCATCTTAAATATCAAGCGTCCCTTTAAGTAAATTGATTCTCAAGCTGATGTCCTTGAATGCATATGTGTATCACAGATGGTCATGGCATCTACTGGAGAGACGTTTTGATTGAAAAACAAACAAAACAAACCATCATATGCAATAGCCAGTGACGAATTCACAACTAGGGATGTCAGAGAAATCCGCTGGGGATTCAAATGAGGCTGGATTCTTTGGAATCCAGCCTCAGGAATACGCAGCGGATTGGGACCACTTACCTCTGCTCCAGGAGGACTGGAGGTGGAACAGCACTCGGCTGCTTCTTGCCAGCCAGAGCCATTCGCCTCTTCCCTGTCCCTGCCGATTGCCATACCTTAAAAAAAAAAAAAAGGCGATCGGGAGGATGTGCCCATAGACTTATATGCAAATAGTCATGAATCTTGCATATAGGTCTATGTGTCCATAGGCTTATATGCAAAATTCACTAGGGATGGCAGATAATTCCACCATGGACTCCAGTGAGGCCAGAATCTGCCCCCCCCCCGGAGTCTGTGGTGGAATGGCCTCCCTCCCCCCCTCCCCCCCATGTAATCCCCCCAGGATGGTCCTCCCTGGTGGTGGCAGTGGCAGTGGCGGTGGCAGCGGCTCGGGCAGCGAATAAAGCAGTGGCAGCGGCTCCAGAAATGGTGGCCATCGTAACGGTCACCATTTGCGTCCCTACGCTAGCCCGTGATAGGCTACGTATATATTTACGTAGCCTATCACGGCTAAAGCAGGGATGCAAATGGCGTAGGGCACGCCATTTGCATCCCTGCTTTAGCTGTGATAGGCTACATAAATATTTACGTAGCCTATCACGGGCTAGCGTAGGGACGCAAATGGTGACCGTAGCGTAGCGACACAAATGGCATCCCCTACGCAGGACGCCATTTGCGTCCACAGTAGCCCAGCAGCAGGTGGAGGCCCCACTGCGGGTTGGCCTGGCCGGTGGCTCTGTGGACTGGCTGCAGAGTGGAGCCGGATGGGCAGGATTCCGGGAGGGTGGAAGGAACGGATCGCCTCCCCCCCGTTGAGGATTCCAGGAGGAGGAACTGATCACCTCCCCCCACCTGTGGACTCCAGCGGAGCCAGGTAAGTGGGGTTTCATACACCCCTAAGATTCACCGCTCTATTTTGCGTATAAGTCTATGGGCACATGCAATCAGCAGGATGTGCCCATAGACTTATACATAAAACAAAGCAGTGAATCTTGCAAATAAGCCTATCGACACATAGACTTATATGCAAGATTCATGACTCTATTTGCATATAAGTCTATGGGCACATCCTCCCAATCGCCATTTTTTTTTAAAAAAAGACATCGCAATTGGCAGAGACAGGGAGGAGGTGAACGGCTCTGGCTGGCAGGAGGGAAGGTAAGCGCCCCCAAGCCAGTCCCACCCCCCCGAATCCGAGCAGAGTTGAACTGCTGTGGAGGATTCGGGGGGGGGGAGGAACAGATCACCTCCCACCCCCCACGGATTCCCCACCGGAACAGACGGTGGGGAATGTAGGGATGTACGAATCACTTACCTGGTTCCTGTCGGGGCATCCGCTGGGGAGGGAGGCACTCTGTCTCTCCCCCCGGAATCTTCAACGGCTGGCTCCGCTCTGCGGCTAGGCCACGGAGCAGCCGGCCAGGGCCGTCCGCAGCCGGATTTCCGGCTGCGGACAGCCTGGTGCAGACGCACATGGCGGCCACCGTAGCGGCCGCCATTTGCATCCAGCCAGACAGCCATGATAGGTTACGTAAGAATTTACGTAGCCTATCACGGCTAACCTAAATAAAAAACAAAAAACAATGCAGCATATGCAAATGGAGGTGGCTATGGCGGCCGCCATTTGCGTTCTCTATTTTTCACCGATTTATCTTATGTAAATATTTACGTAAGATAAAACAGTGAAAAAAAAAGGGAAACGCAAATAGCATAGTGGACGCTATTTGCGTTCCTTTATTTTTTGCTGTTCTAGCCTACGTAAATATTTATGGGTGTTCGTGCCATCATGCTAGGATGAATCTGTCATTTGGTTTCTCTCAGTTTCTCATTTTTCCAGTCCTATGTTTCATGTATCCCAAACTTTGAAAATTATCTTTAAAGGTTTGTATGAAAGTTCATTCACATTTTTATATGCACTTCTCTTAATCTATGCAATTTTGTGCACAATATCCCCTAATATACACATTTCTTGCAAGTAATTTACCTAATATAGTACATTTTGAAAGTTATTTTTAATAATATATGCATTTTTGTGAGAACTTCCCCATATTAAATATAGATATAGATATATAGATAGATCTTTTCCTATATATAGGAAAAGTACATCACAAAGTTCAGAGAAGTGTGGGTTTTGAAGGATCCTGAACGTCTGGTTCATGTATTGGGTCGAAAGTGCAAAATTAGGTGAACACAGAAATGTACAGATTTTGTAAAATCCATTCTGCCTGTGTCTCATGGATTGTCAGGTATCTTTTGTTCCAGTGTCTGCTCATTGACAGAATCAGATTATTTCCAATTTCCCAAATTTGCACAAATCCTCCCCAAATGTGCAAATCCCCTGAGCATTTTCATGCTTTAGCCTATGGGGGAAATGCATATTTTTGGCTGTAATTTTTTTTAATTTACATATTTTTCTTTGACTAAATTTGCATAAAATTCTAGAAAGTTAAAAAAAACCCAAAACAACAACAACCCCAGTCTGCAATTCCACTGAATCCATGTAATTCCAGAAAAGCCGGTCCGCTGTGGAATCTATGGGTCAGATTCATAGAAATCCGAACTCATTTGATTCTGTTGTGGATTTCTCCGACATCCCTAGGTGAACTGAACAAATTTCTCCCCCTACCAGCCTCCCAGGGAAGTGAGCCTCTGCCAAAGGAAGTGAGGCGGGTGGCTACTAGAAGGACGGCTTTTTCTGCTGTGGCACCGCAGCCGTGGAATGAGCTCCCTAGTGAGGTTCGCCTGGCACCTACATTGTATTCCTTTTGGCACCAGGTGGAGACCTTTTTATTTTCCCAGGCATTTTAACATTTTAGCTTTCTAGACCTTTAGCTTTGCTGTTTTAAACTTGTATGTTAAATTCCTGCACTGCTGCTAGGTTTTATTGTGGTTGTATTGTTATATTGTGGCTGTATTGTTATATTGTGGTTTTAATGTTCTATATATTTTACATTGTTTTATTGTGTGCCATTTGGTTTTAATTTTTGTGAACCGCCCAGAGAGCTTCGGCTATTGGGCAGTATAGAAATGAAATGAAATGAATGAATGAATAAATAAATAAAGTTTCCATGCAACACAACTCCATTGGCACAATTACTCTGGCAAGATGTTTGTATGAAGTACAGCAGCTGTTCTCAACCCACACCAGTGCAACTCCCCTTTTTCAGTACTTTGCAACAGGCACAAGCAAAACTGCCTGAACATCATCACAGCTTGCTGCGTAGAGCTGCACTCACATGGTTCCATTTGAAATGGATATGTGTACATCAGGGCCTATGTACATATTATTGGGCCTAAGCTCTCATTTAGTTTATTCCAATCAGTATTTTGACAATTTGGGAAGGATATTAATGAGTTGGAAAGGATTAAGAGGAGCATTAGGGTAATAAAGCATTTAGGAAGAAAGGAAAAAAGAACTGGGTATATATAGTTCAGAGAAAAGAAGATTAATGGGTGAAGGAGATATTTTTTAAACAGATGCTAGAAGGAATAAGAGAATGATTGTTCAGTTCTAAATGGTAAAGATGTTAAGTAACAGTCGGTTTAAACTATAGGAAGGCAGATTTAGATTACAAATTCAGGAGAAAAGTCTTGCTTAAAAATAAAATATCAATCCAGGAATGGAATTATATACTTAAAGAGGGCAACTAAAATGATCAAGAGGCTGGAGCAACCCCCCTTATGAGGAAAGGTTACAGCATCTGGGATTGGTTAGCTTAGAAAAAAAACTCATGTAAGGGGTGTACAAAATGATAGAGGTGTACCAAATTATGCATGGCATATAGGGATGTACGGACTGTGTAAAAATCCACTCCGTCTGTGTTTCGTGGATTGTCAGGTGCCTTTTGTTCTGTAGTCTCCCCACAGATGGATGCGGATGATGATGATGATTATTTTGTCATGCAGAAAAGTCCATAAATAATTGTGTTAAGTACTTAAGTATTTCCATAATTTACCTCAGTATCTAACATTTAGAATATTGTCCCCCATGCCATTCAACGTTTCCTCAGCATAAACGTATTTTCCTACAAATTTATATGCATACATTTCAGGAAAGTAAAAAAACCATCCAAAAGTCCACGGACTCTGAGCAGCCTGAGGGGGCCACTCTTCAGTGGATTCCTGAGGTCAGATTCTTAGAAATCTGAGGTCATTTTACTCTGTCAGGGATTTATCCAACATCCCTAGTGGCATAGAGAAAGTGAATAGAGAGATATTTTCTCCCTCTCTCATAATACTTGTCACTGGAAGCTGATTGGTGGACAGATAAAATGAAGTATTTCTTCACACAGCACATAGTGAAACGATGGAACTCACTGCCACAAGACATAGCGATGTCATAGCGAATTTGGATGGCTTTAAAAGGGGATTAGACAAATTACTGGAGGATAAGGCTATCAATGGCTACTAGTCATTGATAGCCTAGAGTGGTCATTGATAGCACCCGAAAGTAATAAAAGAACTGGCAGAAGAACTCTCAGATCCGCTGTCTATTCTCTTTGAGAAATCATGGAGGATGGGGGAAGTGCCAGAGGACAGGAGGAGGGCTAATGTTGTCCCTATCTTCAAAAAGGGTAAAAAGGAGGAACCTGGGAACTACAGACCAGTCAGTCTGACATCAATCCCTGGGAGAATTCTGGAGCAGATTATCCAGCAATCCATCTGGAAGCACCTTGGAAATAATGCCGTGATTACTCGAAGCCAGCATGGATTTGTCAAGAACAAGTCCTGCCAGACAAAACTGATCTCAATTTTTCATCAAGTCACCTCCCTTGTGGACTGTGGGAATGCTGTGGACATCATATACCTCAACTTCAGCAAAGCTTTCGACAAAGTGCCCCATGATATCCTGATGAGCAAACGAGATCAAAGTGGGTTAGATGAAAGAACGATCTGGTGGATCCACAGTTGGCTACAGAATCGGACTCAAAGAGTGCTTATCAATGGGATCTTCTCAAACTGGGGAGAGGTAATGAGTGGGGTACTGCAGGGCTCAGTCCTGGGCCCAGTCAGTACTCTTCAACATTTTACTTATGACTTGGAGGAGGAGGTGCAGGGAATGCTGATCAAATAGACGGGAGCACTGGGCAGAAAAGAACAGATTGACATTTAATAGGGATAAATGCCAAGTTCTGCACCTAGGAAAAAGAAACCAAATGCACAGTTACAAGATGGGGGATACTTGGCTCAACACCGCTACAAGTGAGAAGGATCCTGGAATTGTTGTCGATCACAAGTTGTATATGAGCCAACAATGTGATGTGGCGGCAAAAAAGTAGGGGTGTACGAAACCCCGCTTACCTGTCTCCGCCGGGTTCCGCAGGTGGGGGGAGGCACTCTGTGCCTCTCCCCAGAATCCTCACCGGGGGGGAGGCGCTCTGTGCCTCCCCGTGGAATCCTGGCCAGCCGGCTCCACTCTGCGGCCAAGCTGCAGAGCCGCTGGCTGGCTCCGGCCGCCCACAGCCAGACATTCGGCCGCTGGGCAGCCCAGCAGGGATGCAAATGGCGGCTGTCGTAGCCGCCGTCATTTGCATCCCTGTAGTGAGCCGTGATAGGCTACGTAAAAATTTTTAAAAGTGCCCTCCGCTCCCACCCCATGAAAGGCACACGAAACGGAGCACTTACCTGCTCCCGTCCGCGGTGCTGCGCGAATGGCTTCCGTCCTGCAGCCGCCATTCGCTTCCTCCTTCAGCCGTGATAGGATACGTAAGTAAATATTTACGTAGCCTATCACGGCAAGGGGAGGGAAACCCAGCCTACGCAAATGGCGGCTACCACCATTTGCATACGTTGGGGTTCCCCCCCCCGCCATGATAGGCTACGTAAATACTTACGTAGCCTATCACGGCTGAAGAAGGAGGAAGCGAATGGCGGCTGCAGGACAGCCGCCATTTGCAGAGCAGCGCAGACGGGAGCAGGTAAGTGCTCCATTTAGTGTGCCTTTCATGAGGTGGAGGGCACTTTGTCCCACATGCCTTTCGTGGGTTGGGGGGGCTTCATTCCATGACGGTTTTCAGGGGCCCGAATGCCCTGGCATTCGGCCTCACCGAGATCTGTCGCGGAATTCTCTGACATCTCTACAAAAAAGGCAAATGCTATTTTGGGCTGCATTAATAGAAGCATAGCTTCCAAATCCCAGGAAGTACTAGTTCCCCTCTACTCAGCACTGGTTAGGCCTCATCTGGAGTACTGTGTCCAGTTCTGGGCACCACAATTTAAGAAGGATGCAGACAAGCTGGAGAGGGTTCAGAGGAGAGCAACAAAGATGATCAGGTGACTGGAAACAAAGCCCTGTGAAGAGAGACTGAAAGAACTGGGCATGTTTAGCCTTGAGAAGAGATGACTGAGGGGATATATGATAGCTCTCTTCAAGTACTTGAAAGGTTGTCACAGAGAGGAAGGCCAGGATCTCTTCTTGATCATCCCAGACTTCAGGACACGGAATAATGGGCATTTTTTTTTCTTTTAAAGCAGCCGTGATAGGCTACGTAAACATTTACGTAGCCTATCACGGTATTTTTAAAAAATCTAGCCGTGATAGGCTACGTAAATCTTTACATAGCCTATCACTTTTTTTTTTTCGCCACTGGAAATGGCGGCAGCGGCAGCCAGTCGGAAGACCGGCCACCGCCGCCGCCGCACCGCCGCCGCACCGCCGCCGGAGCCGCCGCCACCGCCAGGAAGATTCGCCCAAGTTAAGTCCCGTCCCGGGGCGAGGCAGACCGTTTCGCCACCGATTTCAGGGGGCCGAATGCGCTGGCATTCGGCCTCCCTGAGATTCGTGGCGAAATTCTCTGACATCCCTACCCATAATGGAAAGCAAGTAGCAGGAGCCAATATGAATTTTATTTGCTGTTTATTAGGTCAGTCACTTCCGACTCTTCATGATTTCATGGACCAGCCCATGCCAGAGCTTCCTGTCAGCTGTCGCCACCCCCAGCTCCACCAAGGTCGAGTCTGTCACCTCCAGAATATCATCCATCTATCTTGCCCTTGGTCGGCCCCTCTTCCTTTTGCCTTCCACATTCCCTAGCATCAGCATCTTCTCCAGGGTATCCTGTCTTCTCATTATGTGGCCAAAGTACTTCAGTTTTGCCTTTAATATCATTCCCTCAAGTGAGCAGTCTGGCTTTATTTCCTGGAGGATGGACTCGTTCAATCTTCTTGCAGTCCGAGGCACTCTCAGAATTGTCCTCCATCACCACAGTTCAAAAGCATCTATCTTCCTTCGCTCAGCCTTCCTTATGGTCCAGCTCTCGCAGCCATAGGTTACTGCAGGGAATACCATTGCTTTAACTATGCGGACCTTTGTTGTCAGTGTGATGTCTCTGCTCTTCACTATTTTATCAAGATTTGTCATTGCTATCCTCCCAAGAAGTAAATGTCTTCTGATTTCCTGGCTGCAGTCAGCGTCTGCAGTAATCTTTGCACCTAGAAAGACAAAGTCTGTCACTGCCTCCACGTTTTCTCCCTCTATTTGCCAGTTCTCAATCAAGCTGGTTGCCCTAATCTTGGTTTTTTTGAGGTTGAACCGCAACCCAGCTTTTGCACTTTCTTCTTTCACCTTTGTCATAAGGTTCCTCAGCTTCTCCTTGCTTTCAGCCATCAAAGTGGTATCATCTGCATATCGGAGATCATTAATGTTTCTTCCAGCGACTTTAACTCCAGCCTTGGCTTCATCAAGCCCAGCACATCGCATGATGTGTTCTGTGTACAGGTTGAATAGGTAGGGTGAGAGTATACAAGCCTGCCGTACTCCTTTTCCAATCTTAAAACAGTCTGTTGTTCGGTGGTCTGTTCTTACCGTTGCTACTTGGTTGTTTTACAGATTCCTCAGGAGGAAGACAAGATGACTTGGTATCCCCATACCTCCAAGAACTAGCCACAATTTGTTATGATCCACACAGTCAAAGGCTTTAGAATAGTCAATAAAACAGAAATCGATGTTTTTTTGAAACTCCCTGGCTTTCTCAATTATCCAGCAGATATTGGCAATTTGGTCTCTAGTTCCTCTGCCTTTTCTAAACTCAGCTTGTACATCTGGCAATTCTCATTCCATGAATTGCTGGAGTCTACCTTGCAAGATCTTGAGCATTACTTTACTGGCATGTGAAATAAGTGCCACTGTTCGATAGTTTGAACATTCTTTGGTGCTTTCCTTTTTTGGTATGGGGATATAAGTTGATTTTTTCCAATGTGTTGGCCATTCTTGTGTTTTCCAAATTTTCTGGCAAATGGCATGCATCACCTTGACAGCATCATCTTGCAAAATTTTAAACAGTTCAGCTGGGATACCATCATCTCCTGCTGCCTTGTTATTAGCAATGCTTCTTAAGGCCCATTCAACCTCACTCTTCAGGATGTCTGGCTCTAGCTCACTGACCACACCATCAAATCTATCCCCGATATTATTATCCTTCCTATACAGATCTTCTGTATATTCTTGCTACCTTTTCTTGATCTCTTTTGCTTCTGTTAGGTCCTTGCCATCTTTGTTTTTGATCATACCCATTTTTGCCTGGAATTTACCTCCCATGTTTCTAATTTTCTGGAAGAGGTCTCTTGTCCTTCCTATTCTATTATCTTCTTCCGCTTCCGTGCATTGCTTGTTTAAAAATAATTCCTGATCTCTTCTGGCTAACCTCTGGAATTTTGCATTTAATTGGGCATATCTCCCCCTATCACTGTTGCCTTTTGCTTTCCTTCTTTCTTGGGCTGCTTCCAGTGTCTCAGCAGACAGCCATCTTGCCTTCTTGGTTTTCTTTTTCTTTGGGACATTTTTTGTTGCCGCCTCCTGAACAGTGTTGCAAACTTCTGTCCATAGTTCTTCCAGGACCCTATCTACTAAATCTAGTCCCTTAAATCTATTCTTCACCTCCACTGCATATTCATGAGGAATATTAGTGAGCTCATCTCTAACTGATCTGTGGGTCTTCCCTATTCTCTTTAGTCTGATTCTAAATTGTGCAATAAGAAGTTCGTGATCTGAACTACAATCAGCTCCAGGTCTTGTTTTTACCGACTGCGTAGATGTCCGCCACCTTTGGCTACAAAGGATGTAGTCAATCTGATTTCAGTGTCGACCATCTGGTGAAGTCCATGTATAAAGTCGTCTCTTAGGTAAGGATGGCAGAGAATTCCAGCACATTCGGCCCCCCGAAATCGGTGGCGGAACGCCCCCCGGGACGGGACTTACCTTGGGCGGATCTTCCTGGCGGCGGTGGCTCCGGTGGCGGCTCCGGCAGCGGTGGCTGCAGTGGCCAGTCTTCCAACTGGCTGCTGCCGACGCCATTTCCAGTTAAAAAAAAACAAAAAACAAAAAAAGTGATAGGCTACATAAAGATTTACTTAGCCTATCACGGCTAGATTTTAAAAAAAAACACCATGACAGGCTAGGTAAATGTTTACGTAGCCTATCATGGCTGACTTTAAAAAACAAAGAAACCAACACACGTACGCAAATGGCAGCGGCCATGGCCGCTGCCATTTGCGTTCCTTATTTTGGCACATCTTAGTCTACGTGAACATTTACGTAGACTAAGATGGCGAAAATAAGGGGAACGCAAATAGTGTAGACACTACGCTATTTGAGTTCCCCTTATTTTCTCCGTCTTAGTCTACGTAAATGTTTATGTAGACTAAGACATGCCAAAATAAAGAACGCAAATGGCGGCAGCCATGGCCGCCACCATTTGCATACATGCATTTTTTGTTTTTTTAAAAAAATCAGCCATGATAGGCTACGTAAACATTTACGTAGCCTATCATGGCTGACTGCAGGGACGCAAATGGTGACGGCTACGGCTGCTGCCATTTGCGTCCCTGCTAGCCAGCGGCCGGATGTCCGGTTGCTGGCGGAACTGGCCGGCGGCTCCGCAGAATCCCTGCAGAGTGGAGCCGGCCGGCCAGGATTCCAGGGGGAGGGATAGAACGCCTCCCCCCAGCATCAACATAATCTGCGGAAAGGTAAGTCACTTTCGTACATCCCTACAGTCTTAGTTTGTTGGAAGAGAGTGTTTGTTATCTCTGGTTGTACTGATCCATTTAGTTTTCATGGCAAGAATACTGGGGTGAGTTGCCATTTCCTTCCCCAGGGATCATATTTAGTCTGACCTCTCTGCCATGACCCCTCCATCTTGGGTGTCCCTTCACAGTTTAGCTCATGACGTCATTGACGTGCTCAAGCTCCAGCACCACGACAAGGTAATGATCTCTTTTGCTGGAAATATGAATTCATAAAATATGAATTTTAGGCCATATCAAATGGGGTGAATAGAGACTATCTCTCTAAATAAAAGAGAAATATATAGGAAAGACTGAATATCCAAACAACCCAAATAATCTAGAAATGAATGTCTCAGTAGAAGTATTTAACAGGCTACATGCATTAAAGCTAATACATGGAAACTAGGTTCCTTTCTTGAAACTAATATATGGAAACTAGATTACTTTTTTTAAAACTAGATGATGAATTAAATAATAATGGGCATACTGTAATATAACACATATATGAGTACAAAACTGTATATACAGCAGCTATAAACCTCCCTGATGTAGTGTAGCTCTGTGTGCATATACCAAATATAAAAGAAACAGTCCAAGGACTGTGTCACATCAGTGACAACCATTTCTCCATCCCTGGATTGCCAGCTCAACCACCTAAAGAGGTATTGTAGCAGAGTGCAAGTCTCAATCCAAGCTTATGTTTAAAATCATGTGGATCACATGAAGGATGTGGAACCTATGGCATTCCATGGAAATATATGGTAAATATTTGGGAAATTTGAGAGGCATAAGTAAGATGAATCAGCCAGTATGTATTCTCATGTAACAAGGTCTGCTTTATGCCAGGATGTCTGGAGAGCAATAGGGGGAGGATTAAGAGCAATGGAAGAGTGACCAGATGCAAAGGATGGCAGGTGTCCTGCATTTTGTTTGTTTGCAGATTATCCTTCAGTTCTTAGTATTTACCGGTCCCAAGGTGAAACTGGTTACTTTAAAAGTTGCTTAATAGAGGGACTTTTGGCATGGGCAGCCTCTCTCAGTATGACAAGAGGCAGCTGTTTCAAATGTCCTCTTCTTTATATCCCCTCACCCCCGGAACTATCAAAAGGCCCAGGGTCCATGTCCTTGCTTGTATCTAGTCACAGTAAGGAAGAAGGCAGGAAAATAATATACATTCTGGTCCAAGTACTGGTATGGACAGGGCCGGTCCTACTATGCAACAGGGTGAAGCAGGCCGCTTTCAGTGGTGGACATTAGGGGGATATATGATGGCATGAACAGTGCAATGAAACATTTTAAAGTCTCAGCCTTAGCATGGGAGGGGACATCACTCTGTGCTCTGATTCAGACAGCAACATGTGTTGACCCAGCACTGAGCTTGTGCCGACAGTCAGTCAGTGGTGAATTGGCCAGACTAAGGGAGGGCAGCAGACCTGAGAACTTCTGAGAGTACACAGCTCCTCACTATTGACTCTCTGGAATACATGGTTTTCATTTTGCTTCATTTATTATTCAGTTTTGCCCCATTTGCACCTCCAAATGAGAAAATGAAAGTGAACACATTTGCGGGGGTGGGGACTTGCATTTGCAAAATGTGCACTTTAAAAATGTGCATTAAAAAACCCCCACACACAACCCTATGCATTTTCATGTTTTAGTCTATGGAGGAAAGTGCACTTTCCCCATTCAAAATGCACACTTTTCCCTTTTAAACAAAAAGGAAAACAGACTGCAAATGAAAATGGGAGTCAGGTGATCTAATCTTCAAGGTGGACTAGAGTTCTCCGTGATTTCGAACATAGTTGATTTTCCCGTCCCTATTTTAGAATCAGAGCGGAATCTGGCTTTGATGCTAGATTCCATTTCAATCAAGGTTCAGGCCAGGTTTTGGCACAGAAACAACCTTGGTCGCCCTATATGATGGCCTATGTCTGGAGAAAAACGGGGAATCTGACCCTGTTGATTCTCCTTGACCTCTCAGTGGCTTTTGATACCACCAACCATGGTATCCTTCTGGGATGGCTCTCTGAGCTGGGAGTGGAGACACTGCAGTGCAGTGGTTTCACTCCTACTTGGAGGGTTGGCTCCAGAAGGTGGTGCTTGGGGAACACTGCTTGGCTCCGTGGATTCTCCAATATGGGGTTCCACAGGAGTCAGTTTTGTCTCCCATGCTACATGAAACAATCAGAACATGAAACATCTACATGAAACAATTCAGTGCAGTCATCCAGAGTTTTGGAGTGTGTTGTCATCAGTATGCTGATGACATGCAGCTCTATTTCTCATTTTCATCTCCTTCAGGTGAGACTGTGGATGTGCTGAATCAGTGCCTGGCTGCGACAATGGACTGGATAATAAACTGAAACTCAATCCAGACAAGACTGAGATGCTGTTGGTGGGTGGTTCTGCTGACTGGATGGAGGTTGTTCAACCTGTTCTGGATGGGGTTGCACTCCCCCCCAAAGGAGCAGGTCCATAGCTTGGGGGTCCTCCTGGAACCATCTTTGTCACTTGAGGCTCAGGTGGCCTCAGTGGCATGGAGTGCCTTCTACCAACTTTGGTTGGTGGCCCAGCTATGCCCCTATCTGGACAGGGATAACCTGGCTTCAGTTGTCTATGCTTTGGTAACATCCAAGTTAGATTACTACAATGCACTTGGGGCTGCCTTTGAAGATGGTTTGGAAGCTGCAGCTCATGAAAAATACAGCAGCCAGATTGCTAACAGGGACCAGAAGGTCCGAACATATAAGAGCACCTCTGGCCCACTTGCACTGGCTGCCTATATGCTTCCAAGCTCAATTCAGGGTGCTGGTTTTAACCTAAAAAACTCTACATGGCTTGGGACCACAATACCTGATGGCATGCCTCTCCCAAAACAAATCTACCCATACACTACATTCAGCACCTAAGGTCCTCCTCCAAGTGCCTCCTTCAATGGAAGCTTGGAAGGCAGCAACAAGGGAGAGGGCCTCCTCAGTGGTGGCCCCCATCTGTGAACAAGCTGCCCGATGAGGTCCGCCTGGTGCCAGCATTATCTTTTCAGTGCCAGGTTAAGACCTATCTCTTTTCCCAGGCATTTGGCAGCACATGATGAGTTTTAATTGGTCCTGGATGTGTCCTTAGTTATGACTGACAGTTCAAAGTTGTTTTTAGTTATATGTTGTTTGTGTATATTGCTTGTGTGCTTTTATGTAAATGGCTTTTAAACTTTTTATAGTGTATTTGATGTTTTAACTTCTGCAAACCACCCAGAGAACTTGGGCTATAGGGCGGTATCAATCAATCAATCAATCAATCAATCAAATGTACCATTCCAAACTGCCTGTACATCCTTCCTCTGACCAGCAGCTATGGTGGCACAGGGAGTCAGGACTCAGGAGACATTGCCTGACCCATGACATTCCTGGTTTGACAGCTGCTGTGCCTAGTAAATAGGAAAGCACACTCTTCCTCCATTGTCCCAGGCTCTTTCATCTTGATGCAGCACCTCACCGACCCATCTCTTTTTGACAATATGAGATAAGCTAGCTGTTTGGGGCTGAGTGGGAAGTTTGCAGGTGGATCCCCCAATTGACTATTGGGATTGCCTTTTTTCACCAACTCCATACTATTTTAGGTAATTGAGATGATGTGATTTATTGTTGGCTGGATGGGTTTTCTTCTCTTTGTTGCAACTGGTAGCATGTGTGGGCTGGGTGAAAGTATGTTGCTGAATAGGGCTCCGTAGTGAGCATCAGGAGGTACCTTTAGGATGAAGTGTTGCTCTCTCTGACCACTCCTTTTTGCTGACCAGCTTGAGGGTGACTGGGAAGGGGGGAGTTCCAGGGGCGCTTGGGGTTTCCTCCTTCTGAACACAGTCCAGAAGGAGTGGGAATGGGTAGGGGTTCCATCTTGGTTTGCCTTTAAGGCAAGCAGGCAGGAATAAGCCCTGATTGGTACAAAAACTGATCGAGTGCTTGGAGCCAGGATGGTTTCACCCTTTGTGAAGATAGCTGGAGCTTTCCTCAACTGTCTCCAATTAGCTGATGTGCCTGCACTGTTCAGTTGTCGTTATTGGCTTTGCACTGCAGTTCCTTGATTTTTAATAAAGATGTGGCCTTAGAACCCAGCTGTCTGCTCTCCTGTCTTCATTCTGTGATGGAGGGGCAAATGTTTCCTGGGAGAACTGTAAGGATAAACAACAGCCAGCATTTGTTATGCCAAATGTTTGCTTAAAAAAGGGGGAGAGAGTTGGTTAATGCAAGTTTTCTGCTGATAAGAAAAAAGTGCATTATTGTGACCAGAGGAACTGCTGAATCCCAGCTGTAGACTGTAGGTAGGGAGGTGATGACACCTACCCTTAAAGACAGAAGTTCAGTTTGAACTTCATAAAACAGCAGCATCTCACACCACAACATAGAGAACAACCAATAGTCCTTTAAACAACAACACCTTTTCTTCTTCTTCTTCTTCACCTTTTCATTTTTCACTCATGGAATTTACAGGTAATATTTTAGTCACAGAACAGAAAGTGCTGAATTCCATGAAAAATGGTGGCATTAATGCAGCAATTTCACAGCCTGAAGCTGTTGAAAACATACACTGAAGCCATAATGAGGTATAAAGTGCTGCAGTAAATGTGTGCAGGTATACATATCACTTCTTGGTTCATTGCTAAGAAAAACATCATCTTCTGAGCATCTGAATTTCAGGCGAAATTCATGCTGCTAGCATGAAGTTAGAACACCCCTGCCCTTCCCCCCTCTCCATATTTTAGGCCTTACATACCTATGGCTGCAATCCTTTGCACACCTCCCTGTGCAAAGTCCTATTGAATTCAATGGAGCTGAATCTTGAGTTGACATGTGCAAGATTGCACTACACGAGACTTGGGGTCCCCCATGAAAGGTTATTTTTTTAGGATCTGGATAAGTTTAAGTTATCTAATGTTTACGTTCATTTTATTTTAAAGCAACTGCCTATTCTGAACTTCTTCCTGCTTGGTTCTTTAAGATAGATGATAGATAGATAAATAGATAGATAGATAGATAGATAGATAGATAGATAGATAGATAGAATTGGGAACTGGAGTTGATCTAGTTCTTTGCCTAGTCTTAGGGATGTACGAAAGTGACTTACCTGTTCGCGGATTATGTTTATGGTGGGGGGGGAGGCGTTCCATCCCTCCCCCCAGAATCCTTGCCGGGGGGGAGGTGCTCCGTTCCTCCCCCCGGAATCCTAGGGGTGGACGAAAGTCACTTACCTTTCGTCGAAGCTTGTTCGCGGTGGGGGGGAGGCGCTTCGCTGCTCCCCCCGCGAAGTTCAGGCCGGGGGGGAGGCTTCCCACCTCGCCCCGGCTGAAATTCAGGCCGGGGGGGAGGCTTCCCGCTTCACCCGGCCGAAATTCAGGCCGGGGAGGAGGCTTCCCGCCTCGCCCGGCCGCGAACTCGAAAGTTTTTTTTTTTAAAAAAACCACCCCCGTGATAGGCTACGTGACGATTAACGTAGCCTATCACGGCTAGATTTGCAAAGTCAGCCGTGATAGGCTACATCAATCATCACGTAGCCTATCACGGGTGACTTAAAAAAAAAAAAAAAAGCACGTACGGATAATGGCGGCCCCCATAGGGAGCCGCCATTCGCGTTCCTTATTTGGTCGCTGTAGTCTACGTAAATCTTTTCCTATCACGGGGGTGTTTTTTTTTTCTTTTATTGCAATGGCAGTGGCGGCAGCCGGTCGAAAAACCGGCTGCCGCTCCCGCCCCGCACGAACACCCGCCGAACTGCCGGCCGGACCCGCCGCCAGGAGGGACATTCGGTGAAGGTAAGTCCCGTCCCTGGGGGGCTGCGGGGGGGGTGCAGAGGATTTCTCCCCGAAACTTGTTCGGGGGGCCGAACACGTTGGCGCTCGGCCCCCCGAAGTTTCGGGGAGAAATTCTCCACCATCCCTACGGAATCCTCGAATGGCTGGCTGTGCTCTGCGGCAGCTCCGCGGAGCAGCCGGCCAGGCCCAGCCAGGCCAGATCCGTCTGCAGCCGGATTTCCGGCCGCGGAGGGCTCTGGGTAAAAAAACCCCAAAAACAGCGTACGCAAATGGCGGCAACTACGGCCACTGCCACTTGCGTTCCTTCTTTTTGGCCATCTTAATCTATGTAAATATTTACGTAGACTATGATGGCAAAAATAAAGGGGAACGCATATAGCGCCCGCTACACTATTTTCATTCCCCTTTATTTTCGCTGTCATAGTCTACGTAAATATTTACGTAGATTAAGATGGTAAAAAGAAGGAACGGAAATGGCGGCAACTACGGCCACTGCCACTTGCGTTCCTTCTTTTTGGCCATCTTAATCTATGTAAATATTTACGTAGACTATGATGGCAAAAATAAAGGGGAACGCATATAGCGCCCGCTACACTATTTTCATTCCCCTTTATTTTCGCTGTCATAGTCTACGTAAATATTTACGTAGATTAAGATGGTAAAAAGAAGGAACGGAAATGGCGGCGGCCGTAGCCGCCGCCATTTGCGTACGCGGGTTTTTTTAAAAAAAAGAAAACACCCAACCATGATAGGCTACATAAATCTTTACTTAGCCTATCACTTTTTTTTTTTTACACAAGCCTGGAAATGGCGGCGGCGGCCTGGAAGATCCGCCACAGGTAAGTCTCATCCCAGGGGGGATCCGGGGGGGCGGAGGGGTAGCAGGCCGTTCCGCCATGGAGTTCAGGGGGCTGAATGCACTGGCATTTGGCCTCACCGAGATCCATGGCGGAATTCTCTGACAGCCCTACCTAGTCTGAAGGGTGGATTCATTCATGCACTGGGCTGCTTGGCAAACATGCACACATGGTTTTAAGGAGTTTAAAGGAGTCTCTAGTGACATTGTGAGCACCCAACACTAGGCTGGAGTCCGATGGGCCCCCCCCTTGGCCCCCCGGAAGCTGCTCGCTGAGCTGCAGGACACTCATGGATGTGCTTGCCAAGTGCTGCATGCTCCAGGAGCCATGCAGCCACCCGCTTGTTGCTACGAGCTGCCATTTTCAAATAAGATCGGGGCTCCGTAAGGGGGTCTTTTTGCCTCTAATGCTGTGGAGATGGCCCTGTATGGCCACCATTTTGCGCAACATTAAATATTCAGAAATTATGGAGCCCTGATCTTGGGTGAAAATGGTGGGTACGACAAGGAGCAGGTGGCTGTGGGGTGCTCCTGAACCGTTCACCAAGTTTGCCAGGGCTCATACGGTCCAGCGAGTGGGGATGGGTGGCAGCGGCGACTCTGGCGGGTGTGGACGAGTCCATCCGTCCCTGGGAATCTCTGTAAAATGCCCCTTCTCTATATCTGCATAACTTTGGATTCCCTATATCTGTATAAGCCTGGAAATAATATTAAAAATGCAGTGATGGCAGCTACCTACCTCTGAGGAATATGGACAAAGGGTGTCTTGCAGCCTAAACTACCTCACGGGGTTGGAGGTGTGGCAAAGCAATGCCAGAACTGTGGTATAATGCTGCTATTTCAGGAATGAATAAAACAAAATAAAAGCAAAAGTTGGAAATAGAAAAAAAAGTGCTGAATAGCACACAAATGATGTATTACGGCACTGTAATGTGTATGCAATATCATGTATAAGTTTTATTACAAAGTATAATCATATATATCGCACATGGGCTCTTTAAGCACTTACAATGCTTAAAACTAATGGACATTATACCTGCACAAGGGATCTAGTAGCTAAATTCCACACATTTGATGTTGCAAATAAGAGGCACTGAATTAATGTACTTTGGGTGGTTTGATATTGCAGGAATGTACCTTTGTACATAAGTATAAATGCTTTGGATTGGGGTAATAGCTTGTCTCTTGTTCTACTGATCCACTTCTCTCTTCCTTAATTCCAAAACTGAGCATTCTTTTCAAAATATGTCAGTTCATCTTGTCTTTCGCCCAAAACACAGTGTTAACTTACACCACTAAACATGCACTTTGTACTATATAAACAGTTAAGAAATGTGGCCAAAAATTCTTGGAAGCTCTCATTGACAAATATGCCAATGAAAATGTTGAATAATGCAATGCTAAAGAGATGTGGATTCAGTAAAGGGGTGGGGAGGAAGCCCCCCCAAAGAATATGCATGACTACAACAACAACAACAACAAACAAACCCTGAAGATTTTCATGAGAAGATTATTAATAATAATAATAATAATAATAATAATAATAATGAGATAAACAACATGCCTGAAAGACTGAATGAAACACCCTCACTGAATAGAAGAAGCAAAGCCAAGCCAGTTGTTGTTGGGAGTAGGGATGTACAGACTGTGTAAAATCTGCTCCGTCTGTGTTTCATGGATTGTCAGGAGTAGGGATGTCAGAGAATTTCTCCACAAATCTCGGGGAGGCCGAATGCCAGTGCATTCGGCCCCCCGAAATTGGTGGAGAAACAGTCTGCCCCCCTGTCCCCCCCAGGACGGGACTTACCTTGTGCGAGTGTCCCTGGTGGCGGCGGCTCCGGTGGTGGTTCAGTGGTGGTTCAGCGGCGGCAGCAGCTGCCGCCACCATTTCCAAGTTAAAAACAAACAAACAAACGTGATAGGCTACATAAAGATTTACGTAGCCTATCACGGCTAGATTTTAAAAAAACACCGTGATAGGCTATGTAAATGTTTACGTAGTCTATCATGGCTGAGTGAAAAAAAAATCTATTGCGTTCCCCTTATTTTCGCCATAGTCTACGTAAATGTTTACATAGACTACACGTGCCAAAATAAGGAATGCAAATGGCGGCGCCCATGGGCGCCGCTATTTGCATACGCGCGGTTGTTGTTTTTTTTACTCAGCCGTGATAGGCTACGTAAACATTTACGTAGCCTATCACGGCTGACTGCAGGGACACAAACGGCGGCAGCTACAGCCGCTGCCATTTGCATCCTGGCCGGCCAGAATTCGCGGCGGGAGGGACGGGGCGCCACCCCCCGGCCAGAATTTCGGGGGGGAGGGATGGGGCGCCTCCCCCCCAGCCAGAATTTCGGGGGGGAGGGATGGGGCGCCTCCCACCCCTGGCCAGAATTTTGGGAGGAGGGACGGAGCGCCTCCCCCCCACCGCGAATCAAGTTTCGGGCTCAGGTAAGGGACTTTCGTACATCCCTACGAGGAGCCTTTCATTCTGTCATCCGCCCACATTTTTTTTTCATCATGCGGAAAAATACGTAAATAATTACGGAAATAGTTACGTAAGTATGTACATAATTATTTACATAATTTACCTCAGTACGTCATGTTTAGTGTATTGTCCCCCATTCCATTCAATGTTTCCTCAGCAGAAACTTATATATTTTTCTACGGATTTATAGGCATAAATTTCAGGAAAGTAAAAAAATCATCCGAAAGTCCATGGACTCCACATGGGGGGGGGGCACTCCACAGTAGATTCCACAGGTCGGATTCTTAGAAATCCAAGCTCATTTTAATCTGTCTCGAATTTCTCCAGCATCCCTAGTTGGGAGTATTGCAACCTCGTCTGCAAGTTATTGGATGGGGGCAGTGTTGCAGTTAATTAATGCATGGGAATTTTGACCACAGCTGGCGTCAGGATCTCTATCTCTATAGCTACAATGTGGTTTCCTGTGATTTCTTCCTTTTGCTCCTCTCCTTCCTTCCTTCCTTCCTTCCTTCCCTCCCTTCCTCCCTCCCTCCCTCCCTCCCTCCCTCCCTCTCTATTTCTCTCTGCCATCCTCCATTGCTGGGAGCACACATGTTCACTCTCTCACTCCTGCCGGGGTAAAGGAACACAAAATGGATTGAGCAAACTTTTTTGAAACACTACACTGTACCTGCATTGTATATACAAGAATATCTGTGAGTAAAACTGTTTTCTTTTCATCACTGAAGAAAGGTGTGGTCTCCTTTTATTGTTCTAAGATCATCTTTATGCATGTGAGACTGGTAAACACTCATTCTGTTTTAGCGTCTTCTCCTTTTTTTCTCTACTAATTGCCTTTCTGACAGGATGCATCATACTAAATAATCCAATCAGCTGCACCAGAGACAATCAGGCTGTGGCTCAGGACTTTGAATGTGACATTACAACAATGAAAGGCTTTAGAGTTCAGGAACCTGGGCTCAGATCCCCAGTTAGCCATGAGGCTCACTTGTACGTCTTGAGCAAGTCACTGTATCAGCCTTTCCCAACCTGGTGCTTTCCAATGACCATGCTGGCAGGGGATTTTATTTATTTATTTATTTATTATTCAAATATGTAAACCAGTTTCCACAAAGTGGTATTAAAGCAGTGAACAGTAGGAATTCGCAAATTTTTGGTAAACTCTTATATATATATATATAAAATGAACCAAATGAAATTCTCACCCATCCCTAGGTACAGCCCAGACACAAGCTGATCGCCTCAGTAAGAATTCGACCTCTTTCTCTCTTCTTGTGCTCTCCCTACAACCTGTTACCCAGCTGCTGTCTATCTAGGGATGTCAGAGAATTCTGCCATGGACCCCAATGAGGATGGATTCCAAGAATCCAGCCCCATTGGGGTCCGTGGCAGAACAGAGCACTCGCCTCCGTGCTCCTCTGGAATCCGTCCAGGCTGGCTCCTCCATGTGGTGATCCTGCGGAGCCAGCCTCCAGCTCCGCAGCGCTGGCGCTGTGGCCAGCTGCCATTGCCGTGTCGTATCACTGTGCGAACTCCGGACGCAAATGGCATCCACTATGCCATTTGCGTCCCTGTTTTTTCACACGATAGGCTACGCAAATATCTACGTAAATATAACTTGCATAGCCTATCACGTGAAAGCAAGGATGCACATGCCATAGTGGACGCCATTTGCGTCCAGACTTAGCACAGGAACCAGAAAGGGGTAAGTGATCCGCCCATCGTTATGTCTACCTGGCCCTGCTGTTGACATCCAGCATTCATAGGCAAGCCACATTTCAGTGAGTGCATCAGGTACCCATGAGTCACAACAGGATTAAACAGGTCAGGACAGTTATGTGGCAGGACTGTTCCACCTCAGAGACTGAGAGTTTGGACTGATTCACTTCACCTTTCAAATGCTGAGGGCCTGCTGGAAGCAATCATGTTATTCCCACGGTTGACCTGCCAATGCAGTGGTATTGTTTTCAGAAATAGGTATGTCGGTTACCCAGCTCATGTGAATGCTGCATACATTACTGGAGCAGTGTGGGAGACAGTCATGTTGGAGTGGCTCCCACGTTGCTCAGGTACTGTATGTACACTACAATCACACTGCTCCCTTCACAGATCTGGTCTGATCTTGGAAGCTAAGCAGGGTCAGCCCTGGTTAGTACTTGGATGGGAGACCGCCTGGGAATCAAGCTTCCTGCATTGAGCAGAGGGTTGGACTCAATGGTCTTGTAGGCCCCTTCCAACCCTATGATTCCATGAAAGATGAAGTGATGCCTTCTGACCAATGCAGGAAAACATTGTCGCTACAATTGCAAAGCCCTCACCAATTGTATCTTCCTTCTTTCAAAATGTCTCTGTTACAGGAATTAAAACTAGAGGTTCAGAAACAGAGGGTGATGACTGGCTTGACAGCCGTGATCGAAAAGTGAAACCTACACTTTTGTGAAGTAAGGTGAGTAATCTGGAGAACATAAGTCCCAATGAATATACAGGAAGCAATCATTTTTTTCCCTCCATGAACAATATGTGCTTTATTATGGGCACATATTCTCCCTTCAGAAGGCAGTAAATTATAGTATTTATGGAATCTTAATGATCTAAACACAGTTGGAGCCTGAAGGTCAAGGCTGCAAACTGCATCCTAAATTTCTGTTTACAGATGAAGTTGAGTATTTATTGCCGCACTGTTTGTGCTGCTATAGTTAAAGGTCTGCCAGCGTTTCCATTATAAACCACTATTTCAGAGGTTTATAACTCACTCATAAATCTCCACTTCAGGCTGAAACACAGTGCAAAACAAGGTCTCCACTGTGAGAGATAGGTTTCCCCCCTTTCTTTCTTGTTTGCTTTACCAAAATTGTTTTTCAAAATAGCAAATCCTAATCCAAAAGATACAAAAGGCACTGTCGACTCTCATTAGACTCAATGGATCATACATTTTGCATGAATAGAATTGTAGGGTGGTTTGGTATGTTTTACACATAACAAGAGAAAAAACCCCCAGGATATTTATTTATTTATTTATATATATATATATATATATATATATATATATATATATCTCCATCCATCCATTACAGTCTCTGCAAACATTAGTAACAGGATTTTTATTAAGTGCTTTTGTTGATTGTTCATACACCATTATGCTCTTAGCTCTTACAACAGTTGTAAAGCATTTCAGTAATATTATTCCCATGAACAGTATTATGATACCCAGCTGGCAGGCAGTGGGGTGGGAAAGATTTCAGGATCAGAAAGACAGTTTGTCTAATACCACATGACAAATTTGAATCTGTAGGCCCATTGCCACATTCATAGCTTTAAGGCCAAAAAACACATGATACAGAAGATCTGTGGTTGGACTAGCCATCTTTTAATAATAATAATAATAATAATAATTTAAAGCTGCTTCTGGAGAGGGTTAAAATTAGAGCGGTACAACAATGACTGTGGTTGAAAGGGGGTTCACCCTTTCCCCATATGCCCTCCCCTTGGAGGCCCAATTGGTGCAGGCACTGGTCTCATTTCGGTGCCAAGTAAAAACATAGCTTTTTACCAAAGCCTTTGAGGGTTACATGCATTCCCTAGCACATTGTTTTAACTGTTTTATTGTTTTAGATTTTGACTGGTATTAGCTTGTTTAATTGTTTAATATATTTTTTTAAAAAAATGTTTAATATATTTTAGGTGTTTAAATTATTTATTGTTTAATACTGTCTAAGTTGATTTTATCTGTACGCCACCCTGAGATCTTAATGATATAGGGCGGGATAGAAATGTTGAAAGAAAGAGAGAAAGAAAGAAAGAAAGAAAGAAAGAAAGAAAGAAAGAAAGATATGATATTCCCCCCACACACTGGGGTGGGGGAGACAGGTACAATGGCTGCATTTACCTTAAACTAAGGCCTTTATGTCCACAAATGGTGTCCTGGATGCCATTTGCATCCACATTCACTTCCCTCCCTTCAACCAGCAATATGGCATGACAGCCGTATCACTGGCATTTCAGAGCTGGGGGGCAGGGACGATCCAGCCGGTGTGGATTTCTCCAGGAGGCGGAGGTAAGTCTTCCAATCCTCCACGGACTCTGGGGGGGGATTCTTTTGAATCCAGCCTCACTGGGGTCTGTGGAGGATTTCTCCCCCATCCCTAGTTGCAGTGGAGGCCACAAAAATGGGTGAATGTCAAGGATTGGGGGGGCAAAACTCATTGATGTTTCCACTGGCACCTTGGGCTGCTGGCCACCATTTCCAAAGAATGCTCCAGGAAAACAAAAACAAAAGAAAACAAAAAAAGGTGTCCACCAGCCAAAGGGAGGGTGCAGGAGTCCTAGGAATGGTTACCCCACTCCCCAGGCCTGCAATGTGTCCCCCCTCCAACTCTCCAAAAGGCAAAATAGGGAAGATAGGTTTGAGAACTTCTGTTTTTAACAATGACAATTAACAATGAGAGCTAAATGGGTTCTCCATGTTCACGACCAATATAACTCAGAAGTAGATGGTGCGGGTGCCCGACTGGGTCTGGTAGTCCAGCAGACATCCTCCCACACCCACAACCCTGAGCCACACCCACCGAGCCCCTGCCCCCGCTCGACCCTTCCCCAGCTCACTGAGCTACCTGCACTCACCTGGGACCATCTGGCCCACTTACGCCTCTAATCTTGAGTATATGGGCTATTCATTGCGCCATTTTGCATAAAACTAGAGCATATTCATGATCACCATTTTCTTCCACAAAATGGCGCTTGCGGATGAGTCAGTGAGTGAGGGTGGCTCAGCGAGTGGGGGGCAGGGAGGTGGACCATGGTGTCCAGGGGTGCACAAGTGGGGGCAGGGGCTCAGTAGGTGCCCAGAGAACCCAGATGGGGGGGCATGCATCCATCCCTACTCAGAAGTGGTTGCTAGGGACAAACAGTAATGATGAGTTTTTCAATAATTTCTTATTTGACAAATTTGAACTCTCCCTTTTTCCTTCAATCAGGGGTGGGCAAGACATGTCCCATGGTATGCATGCCTCTCCCAGTATTTTTTGTGCCCCCCGCTGCCACGCCGCCACTGAAATTCAGTGGTGAAGTGGTGGGAAAAATAGCCCCTTAAAAGAATGAAATAGCCCCTTTCCCCCCGCCACCAATACACTGTCAAATTCTGGCAACAAGCCACAGCTTTTTGTTTTAAAAGGGGGCTATTTTTCTTCTGTCAGCACATCACTAAATTTCAGCCAAAAATTCAGCAGTACACTGAGGGCAGGGGGCAGCCCCTGACTGGGTCTAGGGACCCATCCTTGTAAGTTGCCCATCCCTGCCTTGAATGATGCTCCAAGCAGCTAATCAAAGGTAAATCACAAATTGTGCCCTTCATATGAGCTGCCTATCCAGTATCTGATAAGCCACAGCTGGAGGGATGTGATGAACATTTGGATAGGTCCAGTATGACAATTCTTATCTTGTTCAGTCTTGGACCTATTTAGTGCAACATATCTGGTTAGCATTGATGTTTTAACAGAAATGTTACATCACCTGTAATTCTGTATCCACTTACCTGGGAGTAAACCTCATTGAACTTAATGGGACTTACTTCTGAGTAGATATCCACAAGATTGCACTGAAAGGTGCATTCTAATCATGCCGCTTTCTTTGGCATGGATTTAATTTGATTTAATTTTGCTGAAAGGCTTATTGCTATTTAGAAAACAAGTAAAAAAAAAAGAACTTTCATCTTACAAACTTGCTGAGATACATAAGCATAGAAAGACAGCTATGAAAGGCAAAGCAAGGAAAATTGTCATACTGGTTGGTGTAAATGAACGAAGAACATTTTCTACCTGTAAAATCCTGGAGGAACTTGTGGAACTAAGAAGTTTTTCTCAAGGCTCTGTAGGACATCATTCAGCATTCTGATACGGGTGGGAGCTCTTTCCTTTGGGTCATTAGCTGGACGCATTTCATCCGACTGGAACAACTGGGCACTCTCCCTCAAAGCATAGGCCATTGTCAGCAAATGGTCAACATTTAGGTGGTTATCTGATAGCATAAAGAGAAAGACATTATATAAAAAAAATGTTTAGTCCTACTGATGGGTTGACTAAGGATGTATGAGAAGTCCATTTAAGTTCATTTCTGATCCGGATTTTACCCAGTTCACACTTTCCAGACCTAACATGGACTCAGACACAATCTGTGGTCGAAGTCCATACATTTCTGAGCTTGCAATGTGATTTGCAGACCAAAGCAATATACATTCGACAGCGTGCATACATTTCCAAAATGTGTCCATGTCAAAATGAGTACAAAAATGTGCACCGATATGCTTTAATCATGGGGAAAGAATGTGTACATTTAAAACATGCACATATTTCAAAATGAGTACATTTCAAAAATGTGCACAATGGATGTGTACATTTGGAAAAATATACACAGAAATATACACAGATTTTCATGCAGAAAGCAAAAAACACACACACTAAAGCTTGCAATCTGATACGGACTCGAGTCGAAATGAGCTTTGGCGTAGAATTCAGAGAACTTTGGTGTGCTTGGGTTTTCCCAACTGGTACATCCCTAGGATTGAGTCACTCACTCATGGTGGTATAATATCACTTTTATGGTGCAATCCTATGGGATTGCTGCCCGTTAGAAGGAAATGCCTGATTTCAGAGGCTTCCAAGTATCCTATGCCCTGGTGGGTTTCTGCCAAGAGGGCAGGAGGAGTGATGAAGGTGATTTTCACTTCTCTGTCCCCCTCTGCATTTTTTCCCCTCCAGATGTGCCCATACAACTTGTCTTGCAGTTTTTTTGTATTAGCCTATTTTAGCTAATTACCTTTTTTCATTCACCCATTGGTGTGTCCATTGTCTCTGAATATCAAAGAAGAACCCTCACCTATTGACAAAACAATTGACAAAATATTGGCCAGGATTTTTTGCATCCTGTGGCCTCTGGCCCTGCACCAGGCAGCGTGGCTCCTCTAGATGGGCCCATCTAGAGGAGCTATGCTGCCAGGTGTAGGGCCAGAGGCCACAGGCTAAAATGGCAAAAAAAGGGAATGCAAATGGCGGCCGCCGTAGCCGCCGCCATTTGCGTCCACTGTTGGTTTGTTTTTTGCCGTGATAGGCTATATAAATATTTACGTAGCCTATCACAGCAAAATACAGGGACGCAAATGGCGGCAGCTATGGCAGCCGCCATCTGCATCCCCGCAGGCTGCCCAGCAGCTGGATGTCTGTGGAGCAGAGCCAGCTGGAGAGAATTTCGGGGGGAGGGACGGAGCGCCTCCCCCCCACCACAAATGTCACCCTTCACCCTTCGAAAAGGTGACTTTCGTACATCCCTACCTACTGTTAATAAAGTAATTATTACTGTCTGTATTTTCAGCATTTCATTTCCCTCTGAACTCGCTGTTTACAATCCTACACACACACACACACACACACACACAGGTTTATATACCTGTATCTTCAAGGATAACACTTCATACATCAGATGAAGTGGACTGTAGCTTGGAAAAAGCTTATGCCATAATCAGTGTATTAATTTTTAATGTGCCACAAGGCTCTTTGGGCCTGTTTCCACTAGTGATTTGCTCCGAGCTGGCTGTGTGTTGAGGTCGTTAGGGATACATGACGCCGTGGCCATCCAGTATCCACCCTGGAGCTTATCAGGGAAAAAACAGATTTCCTGAGACTGCTTAAAGACCAATTACTTTCCTTAAGTCAGGTTCTCCATGATATAGTTGCTGTATGCCCCAACCTTGATCCTTGCCCTTCCTGGCTAATAAAAGCAGCCAGAGGTAGACTGGCTTCTGAGGAGATAAGCGGAGTGGTTAATTCCTCCCTTAGTCAAGGCAGAGTTCCAACCTGCCTGAAGGAGGTGGTGGTGAGACCTCTGATAAAAAAGCCCTCCCTGAACCCCACCATATTGGATAATTATTGGCCAGTCTCCAATATTCCATTTCTGGGCAAGATATTGGAGTGTGTAGTGGCCTCCCAGCTCCAGGCATTCCTGGATGAGACAGATTATCTAGACCCATTTCAATCTGGCTTCAGACCTGATTATGGGATAGACAGCTTTGGTTGCCTTGGTGGATGACCTACGCCGGGAACTAGATGGGGGAGTGTGTCCCTGTTGGTTCTGCTGGACCTCTCAGCGGCTTTCGATACCATCAACCATGGTATCCTTCTGGGCTGCCTCGCTGGGATGCGACTTGGAGGCACTGTTTTGCAGTGGCTCCATTACTTCTTGGAGGGGCAGCCCCAGAAGGTGGTCCTGGGGGACTCAGTTTGACTCCCTTGCCATTGGCCTGTGGAGTTCCTCAGGGATCAATTTTGTCCCCCATGCTATTTAACATATACATGAAACCACTGGGAGAAGTTGTCAGAAGTTTAGGGGGTTGGTGTCACCAGTACGCTGATGACATCCAACTCTACTTTTCCTTTCCATCTAATTCCAAGGAAGCTGTTGGTGTGCTGAATTGGTGTCTGTCAGTGGTAATGGACTGGATGAGGGCAAACAAACTGATGCTTAATCCGGACAAGACAGAGGTGCTCCTGGTCAATCAAAAGATAGATCAGGGAACAGGGATTCAGTTTGTGCTGGATGGTGTTACACTTCCCCTGAAGACACAGGTTCACAGCTTGGGTGTACTTCTGGATTGAACCCTGAGCCTGGATGCCCAGGTTTCAGCGGTGGCCAGAAGTGCATTTGCATAGTTAAAGCTAGTGTGCCAGCTGCGCACATTCCTTGAGATGTCTGACTTGGCCACAGTGACACATGCGTTAGTTACATCCTGTTTGGATTACTGTAATGTGCTCTATGCAGGGCTGCCTTTGAAGAGTGTTCAGAAACTTCACCTGGTCCAACGAGCTGCTGCCAGACTGCTGACTGGGGCTGGTTACAGGGAGCATACAACTCCCCTGTTAAAACAGCTTCACTGGCTCCCAGTTAAGGATGGACAAAAGTCCCTTACCTGGTCCTGCAGCTGTTTTCGGTGGGGGGGGGAGGCGCTCCGTTTCTCCCCCTGAAATTCTTGGCGGGGAGGAGGCGCCCCGCCCCTCCCGGCTGAAATTCAGGCCGGGGGAGAGTGCCCCGTCTCCCCGGCCGCAAAATAAAAAAGTAAACAGAAAAATAAAAACATGATAGGCTACGTAACGATTTACGTAGCCTATCACGGCTAGATTTTCAGTCAGCCGTGATAGGCTAAGTAAATCTTTACGTAGCCTATCACGGCTGACTTTGAAAAAAAAAAGCGCGTACGCAAATAGCGGCGCCCATGGGCGCCGCCATTTGCGTTCCTTATTTGGGCATGGGTAGTCTACGTAAAGATTTACGTAGACTACAGTGAAAATAAGGGCAACACTATTTGCGTACGTACACACTTTTTTCTTTTTTTCTCCAAAGTCAGCCATGATAGGCTACGTAAAAATTTACGTAGCCTATCACAGGTGACTTTGAAAATCTTGCCATGATAGGCTATGTAAATCGTCACGTAGCCTATCACGTTGTTGTTTTTTTAACTTTACGGGGAAATGGCGGCGGTGGCAGCCGGTCAGAAGACCGGCCGCCGCCCCCGCCACTGCTGAAATGCCACCGAAACGCCACCGGGACCCGCCACCGAGAGGGACATTCGAGGGAGGTAAGTCCTATCCCGGGGGGGGGGTGGCGGAGGGGTGGTGGAGAATTTCCCCACCAATTTCGGGGGGCCGAATGCATTGGCATTCGGCCTCCTGGAGATTCGTGGAGAAATTCTCCGCCATCCCTACTCCCAGTCTGTTTCCAGGCACAATTCAAAGTGCTGGCCATGACCTATAAAGCCCTATACAGCTCGGGTCCAGGTTATCTGAAAGTCCATATTCTCCCCTATGAGCTCACTAGTGCCCTAAGTAGGGGTGGACGAAAGTGACTTACCTGTCGTTGAAGCTTGTTCACGGTGGGGGGGAGGCGCTTTGCTGCTCCCCCCGTGAAGTTCAGGCCGGGGGGGGAGGCTTCCCGCCTCGCCCGGCCGAAATTCAGGCCGGGGGGGAGGCTTCCCGCCTCGTCCGGCCGAAATTCAGGCCGGGGAGGAGGCTTCCTGCCTCGCCCAGCCGCGAACTCGAAAGTTTAAAAAAAAAATGCCCCCGTGATAGGCTGTGTGATGATTAACGTAGCCTATCACGGCTAGATCTGCAAAGTCAGCCGTGATAGGCTACGTCAATCGTCACGTAGCCTATCACGGGTGACTTTAAAAAAAAAAATGCGCGTACGGCTAATGGCGGCCCCCATAGGGAGCCATTTGCGTACGCACCATTATCCGTATGCGCTTTTTTTTTTTTTTTTAAGTCACCCATGATGGGCTACGTGACGATTGACGTAGCCTATCACGGCTGACTTTGCAAATCTAGCCATGATAGGCTACGTTAATCGTCACGTAGCCTATCACGGGGGCGGTTTTTTTTTCTTTTATTGCAATGGCAGCGGTGGCAGCCGGTCAAAAGATTGGCTGCCGCCCCCGCCCAGGACGAAGACCCGCCGAACCGCCGGCCGGACCCGCCGCTGGGAGGGACATTCGCCAAAGGTAAGTTCCGTCCCGGGGGGGGTGCGGGGGGTGGGGGGGTGAGGAGAATTTCTCCCCGAAACTTGTTCGGGGGGCCGAACACATTGGCGCTCGGCCCCCCGAAGTTTCGGGGAGAAATTCTCCGCCATCCCTAGCCCTGAGATCTTCAGGGGAGGCCCTTCTCGCAGTCCTGCCACAATCACAGGTTTAACTGGTTGGAACACAGGAGAGGGCCTTCTCGGTGGCTACCCCAAGGCTCTGGAACTCCCTTCCCTGGGAGTCAAGAGTGGCACCCTCCTCGGTATGTTTCCACAGGCAGGCAAAAACCTTTTCATTCCAGCAGGCTTTTGGGGATAGATGGTTTGTTCCAGTGAGAATATGATGGATTGATACCATTGTTCATATTGTTGTTGGCTTTTTGAAATTCTAAAATTTTATACAATTTTAATATTATTGATGATTTAATTATATTTTTAACTTTTGTATATTTCTATTTATAAGTTTTAACTCTAAAAGTTTTTTTAAATTTTGTAAAGCTGCCTTGAGTCCCAGTATTGGGGGAAAAAGTGGGATATAAAGAAATAATAATAATAATAATAATAATAATAATAATACTTTAGGAAGCTTGGGGCTCCTTTAGAAGCTTGTCTGCCAAATGCACACATAGGAAGTAAGTACTTCCCCTCTCCATTACGGAGAAAGGGGGAGACAGCCTGGAGTGGGGGGAAGCCTATCTCATTGGTGGAGCTGCCCCTGCCACTTACATGACATTCACTTCACCCCCCTCCCCCAGGAAGCATGTTGTGTGAAGAGACTTAAAATGAGGCAATGCACACCCTCGTGGAGCCCTGCCCGGACCAAAACTGGCTCCTAGAAAAATGTGGGTAAGCCACTCCTCCCTTCTCCTTCCATGTGGAAACATGGGCTTTGTTGCTTATAGATGAGAGAAGAAAAGCAACAGAGGGAGGGAGGAAATGAGAGAGAGAGAGAGAGAAAGAGAGAGAGAATGAAAGGGAAGTATTATCTATATTTCAGAAGCCTGAACAGCCTACTAAGCAGCTTTATCATCTGTCCCAAAGCATGTTTGAATGAATTATGCTGCAATTTGATTCACAATTACTTGAGAGTAAGTCCAATTGAGTCAATTCTACTTACTTCTGAGTAGACATGCACAGGATTGTGCTATCACCCTAAAGAAGCCAAATTGCAGCGTGGTTCTTCCAGAGACAGTGAGGCTGATTAGCAAAAAACACTGTTGTGTAAAAAAACAAAGCCTGAAAAAAATCCATTCTTTACCGTTTTCTTTAATAATCTCTTCCTTCTACAGGACTGTCTCCCTTGCACTAATAAGCATCAGCAGCCAACTAGAACATATTGCTGTGATAATGAAACTGAAAAGAAATATATATGTTGACCTAAATATACACAAGACTACCTCCTGCTGTTCTGAATAAAGAAGATATAATAAGAATTTGACGCAAACAGTTTTTAGTAGCAGCAGTGTCTTCCTGAATCAGTTTCATGCTGCATAATTCCTTGAAGGTGTTCTCTCTCTCTCTCTCTCTCTCTCTCTCTGTCCTTGACAAAGGGAACGAAAATAAGAAAAGAATGCAGATTGGAAGAAAAGAAGAGGAAGACATTTTCTTTTCTTGTTTTTTACCTAGTATGCATTGCAAAACACTTGAATTGATTCTGCCACAGATTTCTAAGCAACATAAATGAAACAGAAATATATAATGCTGCCATCTAAGTGTTACAACTAAGGCAAAGCTAGTCACAGGTTTTCCAATGGATATTTTCAGTAGTTTCCTTTCGAGTTATTTCTCAGCATTCTTCCTGAAAATATTTTTTCCCTCACTTACATGGTTTTCACTTGCCCTCTGCAATCTCAGCACCTCACCACATACAGTCCTGACATCATTTCATTCAATGTATGATTAGGGGTGGACGAAAGTCACTTACCTGTCCTTGAAGATTTCCCGCGGTGGGGGGGAGGCGCTTTGTTGCTCCCCCGCGAAATTCAGGCCGGGGAGGAGGCGCCTCACCTCGCCCAGCTGCGAACTAAACATTTTTTAAAAAATGCCCCCGTGATAGGCTACGTGACGATTAACGTAGCCTATCATGGCTAAATCTGCAAAGTCAGCCGTGATAGGCTACGTAAATCGCCACGTAGCCTATCACGGGTGACTTAAAAAAAAAAAAGCGCATATGCAAATGGCGGCCCCCATAGGGAGCCGCCATTCGCGTTCCTTATTTGGTCGCTGTAGTCTACGTAAATGTTTACGTAGACTACGGCGAAAATAAGGGCAACGCAAATAGCGAAAGACCGGCTGCCGCCCCCACCCCTGACGAAGACCCGCCGATCCGCCGGCCAGACCCGCCGCCGGGAGGGACATTCGGCAAAGGTAAGTCCCGTCCCGGGGGAGGTGCGGGGGGCGGGGGGGTGCGGAGAATTTCTCCCCGAAACTTGTTTGGGGGGCCGAACACGTTGGTGCTCGGCCCCCCGAAGTTTCGGGGAGAAATTCTCCGCCATCCCTATGTATGATGCTTGGTAGGGTGGAAACAGCCATGTCACTAATCCAGGAAAGAGAGGCCACAGTAGGGGCAGCAAAGGGAAAAAAACACACTGAACAACAACTGCTGGGCAAATCATTCATTCATTGATTCATTCATTACATTACATTACATTACATTACATTTAGGGATGTACGAAATGTACTTACCTTTCCACGGATTATGTTTATGGTATGGGGGGGAGGCGTTCCGTCCCTCTCCCTGGAATCCTCGACGGGGGGGAGGCGCTCTGTTCGTCCCCCCCAGAATCCTCGATGGCTGGCTGTGCTCCGTGGTGGCTTTGCGGAGCAGCCGGCCAGGCCCAGGCCAGAGCCGTCCGCAGCCGGATTTCTGGCCGCGGAGGGCTCTGGGTAAAAAACAAAACAAAACCACGTGCGCAAATGGCGGCGGCTATGCGTTCCTTATTTTTGGCTGTCTTAGTCTACGTAAATATTTACGTAGACTATTATGGCAAAAATAAAGGGGAATGCAAATAGTGTAGCAGGCGCTATTGGCATCCCTTTTTGATTCACCGTTTTAGCCTACGTAAATATTTACATAGGCTAAAACGGCGAATCAAAAAGGGACGCAAATAGCACCCACTACACTATTTGCATTCCCCTTATTTTCACTGTCTTAGTCTATGTAAGTATTTACTTTGACTAAGACACCAAAAAGAAGGAATGCAAATGGCGGCGGCCGTAGCTGCCGCCATTTGCCAACACATTTTTTTGTTTTTGTTTTTTACCCAGCCATGATAGGCTACATAAATCTTTACGTAGCCTATCATGTCTTGAAAAAAACAAAACAAAATACAAGTCTGCAAATGGTTGCAGCGGCAGCCGGTCAGAAGACCAGCCGGCGCCGCCGGAGCCGCCGCTGGAGCCGCAGCCGCCACCCGGAAGATCCACCCCAGGCCTCACCAAGATCCTTGGTGGAATTCTCTGCCATCCCTAATTACATTACATTACATTTCATAGGGATGGGGGAGAATTTCTCCCTGAAACTTTGGGGGGCCGAGTGCCAATGTATTCGGCCCCCCGAAGTAGTTTCGGGGAGAAATTCTCCACCCCCCCCTGCCCCCCACCCCCCGGCGGGTCCCGGGTCCCGGCGGCGGGTCCCGGCGGCGGTTCGGCAGGTGTTTGTTAGGGGCAGGGGCGGCAGCCGGTCTTTCGACCGGCTGCTGCCGCTACCATTCCAAGAAAAGTAAAAAAAAAAGAACGCCCCCGTGATAGGCTACATGAATTTTATTTCGCGGCCGGGCGAGGCGAGGCACCTCCTCCCCGGCCTGAATTTCGGCTGGGCGAGGCGGGAAGCCTCCCCCACGGCCTGAATTTCGGCTGGGCAAGGAGGGAAGCCTCCCCCCCGGCCTGAGTTTCGGCCAGGCGAGGAGGGAAGCCTCCCCCCCCAGCCTGAACTTCGGGGGGAGCAGCGAAGCACCTCCCCCCCACCGCTAAGCAAGCTGCGAGACCAGGTAAGTGACTGTCATGCACCCCTACATTCTATACCGCCCCATATTCGAAACTCTCTGGGAGGTTCAAAAAAAAAAAAACCATGAAAACACATTATACGAAATACAAAAAGAAAAGCATTTACATACAACCATATAAACGATAACACAGACAACATATATCTAAAAAACAATTTGTTAAACCATCTGCCAAGGTGATCCAAGACCTAATTTAAATAATTGGCATTGAATAGGACAGAAAAATGTGAATATTCACCCCCAATTGGTTTCTCAAGAAGAAAAATCTACTCCTTTAAGAGCACAATCCTATCCATATAGGCGGCCGCCTCCAAACTCGGAAGCGACCACCTATCCAAAGCGGGGCAGGAGAAGCACGGAGGGAATCATTCCCTCCGCGTTCCTCCCACCCTGCATTGTCGGCTAGACAGCCGATTGCGGCTGCTTAGATGCGGGAGGGCTGAGTGGGGGAGAAGGCTGCTGTATGACACATTGGATGTGTTGTACAGGAATTTCCTCCCTCCCCACCCTGGAACGCCCCCAGACACACCCCTTTTCAGCCTTCCCGTGCTCCTCTTGTGAGTGCGGAGGACGTGGCTGTTCCGTGATGCCTCCGAGGCAGCGCGGAAATGTGGGGAAGTCAGTTCTCTGGGAACCGACCTCAGATTGTGGGCTCCAAGGTCAGTCCCCAGAAAACAAGATATCCTATGGCCATCTAGCCGCTGTCTAGCAGCCATAGGATTGCTCCCTAAAACTATCATTTCTACTTTTTTTTAAAAAAAAAGATAAATGGAGAAATATTTGATGCATCTCTACTAAGGATACAAGTTTGATTCACACACACCCCTCCCCTCCCCACCCTTACAATACACTGTATTTCTGCTGGAATGAGCACTGCTAAATGTTCCTGTTTGCTCTTGTTTGGAGTACTGTGTTCACTTTTAGAAACCACATTTTAAGAGGGAGACTGAAAACCTGGAAACCATTCCAAGATGGGCAAGAAGGACTGTGAGTAAAGCACAGCCAAAACTAGGGATGGGCAGATTACTTATCCTGTTCTAGGTGGGGGCGTCCACTGGGGGGGAGTCGATCCGTCCCTCCCCCCAGAATCCTCCCCAGCCGCTTCTGCTCCATGATGAGTCCACAGAGCCACTGGCCAGGCCCGTCTACAGCTGGACATCCGTCCATTGCTGCGCTACAGCCACAAATGGCATCTGGTGTAGCAGGCACCATTTGCATCCCTGCGTTAGCCGTGATAGGCTACGTATATATTTACATAGCTTATCACAGCAAATAGCAGGGATGCAAATGGTGCCCACTATGCGATCCGGTCCTCCCCCCAGGAATCCTCGACAGCCAGCTCTGCTCCGCGGCAGCTCCGCAGAGCAGCCGGCCAGGGCCGTCCACAGCCGGATTTCCGGCCACGGACAGGCTGGTGCACATGCAAATGGCGGCCGCTGTAGCGGCCGCCATTTGCATCCAGCCAGACAGCCATGATAGGCTACGTAAGTCTTTACGTAGCCTATCATGGCTGGGCAAAAACAAAACAAAAAACAACCCAGCGTACGCAAATGGCAGCGGCTACTGCGGCCGCCATTTGCGTTCCCTATTTTTCACCGATTTATGGAATATTTATAAATATTTACGTAGGCTAGAACGGCAAAAAATAAAGGAACGCAAATAGCATCCACTACGCTATTTGCGTTACCCTTTTTTCCGCCATTTTATCTTGCATAAATATTTACATAAGATAAATTGGCGAAAAATAGGGAACGCAAATGGTGGCCGCTGTAGCCGCCGCCATTTGCATACACTGAGTTTGTTTGTTTGTTTGTTTGTTTTGCCCAGCCGTGATAGGCTATGTAAATTCTTATGTAGCCTATCACGGCTGGAAGGACGGCAATGGCAGCGGCAGCAGCCCAGCCGCGGCCAGCCAGGAGACCAGCCACCGGAGCTGCCGGAGCCGCCGCCGCTGGAACCACCGCCACCACCGAATCCGTCGCATCCACCCCAGGTAAGTGCCATCCCGGGGGGATTCTGCGGGGGGGGTGGGGGGCAGGAGGCCGTGCTGCCATGGATTCCTCAATCCACTGGAACTCACTGGAATCCGTGGCAGAATTCTCTGTCATCACTACATGATAGGCTAAGTAAATACTTATGTAGCCTATCACGGCTAATGCAGGGAGGCAAATGGTGGCCACAGACCAGGGCAGCAGATGGACCAGACTGGCTGACACCAGGTAGGGTCCATCCCGGGAAAATTTCGCGGGGTGGCAGGGGGGACTGCTCCATTCCGCCATGGACTCCAGGGGACGGATTCTAAAGAATCTGGCCTCACTGGAGTCTGTGGCAGAATTCTCTAACATCCCTAGCCAAAACCCACCCTCCAATTTTTTTGTTGTCCCTTTTGCACCCTGACTGACCAGGAGCTACAACTTTGATCTGAAGAAGTCTCACTCTTTCTCACAAGATGAATCTTGTGAAACCCCCTTCCCCCTTTTCTCTCTTTTGTTACTGAAGAGGCACCTCAAGATTCATTGAACCCCAAACCGTGCAGATATGGCTTGGTAACACTCCTCCTTTATTAACCTCTCCCCTGCGAGTCCAGTAGCTTGCTAGACCCCCATCCTTCATTATTCCCCAACCCCATTTCCTGAAGAATCCAGTGAGCTTTTCCCTGCTCCCTTTCCTATCTCTTCAGTCTTCACCAGGTTTGTGTGTCTCCAGGGGTACAATAAGTAACTTGCCTGTGGCTCTCTTTGCTCACAAGCTCAGCTACCAGCCTCCTTCCCATCTCCTGCCATTCCTCACACCCATCTCTCCCCTCCTTCTCCCCAATGCTGGGACTGCTTCTCTCCTCACCACTGGGGATGTACAAAAGGTACTTACCTTTCTGCGGATTATGCTGATGCTGGGGGGGAGGGGTTCCATCCCTCCCCCCGGAATCCTGGCCAGCTGGCTCCGCTCCGCAGGGATTCTGCAGAGCCGCCAGCCGGCTCCGCCAGCAGGGATGCAAATGGTGCTGTTTGCGTCCCTGCAGTCAGCCGTGATAGGCTACGTAAATGTTTACGTAGCTTATCACGGCTGATTTAAAAACAAACAAACGCGCGTACGCAAATGGCGGCGGCCATGGGCGCCGCCATTTGCGTTCCTTATTTTGGCACTTCTTAGTCTACATAAACATTTACGTAGACTAAGACAGCGAAAATAAGGGGAACGCAAATAGCGTAGTTGCTACGCTATTTGCGTTCCCCTTATTTTTGCCGTCTTAGTCTACATAAATGTTTACGTAGACTAAGACGTGCCAAAATAAGGAACGCTAATGGCGGCACCCATGGCCACCGCCATTTGCGTATGCGCATTGTTGTTGCTGTTTTTAATCAGCCGTCATAGGCTACGTAAACATTTACATAGCCTATCACGGTGTTTTTTTAAATCTAGCCATGATAGGCTACATAAATCTTTTAGGGATGTCAGAGAATTTCTCCACGAATCTCGGGGAGGCCGAATGCCAGCGCATTCGGGCCCCTGAAATTGGTGGAGAAACGGTCTGCCCCCCGCCCCCCCGGGACAGAACTTACCTTATCCGAATGTCCCTGGCGGCGGCAGCTCCGGCGGTGGTGCAGCGGCGGTGCGGCGGCGGCTGCAGCAGCCGGTCTTCCGACCAGCTGCTGCCGCTGCCATTTCCAAGTTAAAAAAAACTAAACAAAACAAATGTGATAGGCTACGTAAAGATTTACGTAGCCTATCACAGCTAGATTTTTAAGAAACACCGTGATAGGCTACGGAAATGTTTACGTAGCCTATCACGACTGAGTGGGAAAAAAAAACTGCGCATACGCAAATGGCGGTGCCCATGGGCTTATTTTGGCACATGTAGTCTATGTAAAACAGTTCCTTATTTTCGCACGTGTAGTCTACGTAAACATTTACGTAGCCTATCATGGCTGACTGCAGGGACGCAAACAGCGGCGGCTACAGCTGCCGCCATTTGCGTCCCGACAGAACAGGAGGATTCGCGGCCGGAGGGATGGGGCACCTCCCCCCTGGCCAGAATTTTGGCAGGGAGGGATGGGGAGCCTCCCCCCCCGGCCAGAATTTCAGCGGGGAGGGATGAGGTACCTCCCCCCTGGCCAGAATTTCGGGGGGAGGGATGGAGCGCCTCCCCCCCACCGCGAATCAAGCTTCAGGTTCAGGTAAGGGACTTTCGTACATCCCAAAAATCTTTACATAGCCTATCACTATTTTTTTTAACCTGGAAATGGCAGTGGCGGCAGCCAGTCGGAAGACTGGCCGCCGCCGCCACCGCCCTGCCGCCGGAGCCGCCACCAGAGCCGCTGCCGCTGCCAGGAAGATCCACCTAAGGTAAGTCCCGTCCCAGGGGGGCGGGGGGTGGGGGGTCGTTCCACCACCGATTTCAGGGGGCCGAATGTGCTGGCATTTGGCCTCCCCAAGATCCATGGTGGAACTTTCGTACATCCCTACTCACCACACCTGCTAGTCAATTGCACCAAGACATTTCTTTAATGTGTTTGTCTTAATTCTTACAATGTGTCTGAATTAATAATTAGAACCATTAGTTTGAATGAATGAGATTTAACTCTTTATTTCTTATTACATTTTTATCCCACCTTTCTTCCACTGTGGAACTCAAGGTGGCTACATGTGTTTCCCAGGTGGTCTCCCCTCCAAGGACTGACCAGACCCAGACCTGCTTAGCTTCAGCAATGTGGCTGCCTCATCATGTGCCTTCAGACCATGTCTTGGGACCAATGCTTATTGCTTTTGTCTGATGTTTGGAGTATTGTATCCACTTACCTCATCTTCTTAGTAGGATACATTATCTGGACTTATGAATAAAAGCCCTGTCATCCTGGGTAAGATTAGTGGTTTATCTTGCTCAGTATTCTATCTTCTGACAGTGGCCAGCTGGCATCCTTCCACCCTATCAAGAATCTTAGAAGATGGGCACAGTGACAATATCTGCAATCTCTTTTTGCCAGTTCACAGCATCATTTCAGGTAGCAAGAGGTAGGGATGTACAGACTGTGTAAAATCCGCTCCATCTGTCTTTCACAGATCGTCAGATGCCTTTTGTTCCATTGTCTGCCCATAGATGGATGCAATTTTTTTTTTATTCATTGTGCGGAAAAATATGCAAATAATTACCTAAGTATTTATGTAAGTATTTATATAATTTACATTACTACATAACATTTAGTGTATTGTCCCCCATTCCATTCAGTTTTCTCAGCAGAAACTTATGTATTTTCCTACTAATTTATATGCATAAATTCCTGGAAAGTTAAAAAAAAAAATTCATCCAGAAATCCACAGACTCTGTGTGCCCTGAAGTGGTCACGCCACAGTGTATTCCACAGGACCGATTCTCAGAAATCTGAGTTCATTGTTGTCCATCTCGAATTTCTCCAGCATCCCTACCGAGAGGTGCTCTGCCTTTAAATATGAGGGTTTCTGTTCTGTCTATCATTGCTTGTCTCCACTGAAAGACCTGCCTTGCATGGATGTATCTGATCTTTCATAAAAATCACCTGAACTGGCAAACATCACAGCCACCTGTGTGGGGACTGAGTTCTCTAAGCTGTTATGAGTACTACTTTTTGATTGTCTTTAATTTGCTGCAGTTAAGTGGCTCTTCCCAAATTCTGGGTTAAGCAACGATGACTTTAATCTCCAGATACCCTCAACCCTTAAGGGACTAAGCTTGGGGATACTCAGTGTTCAGTGTTGAAAGATCCCACTTAGGCATACATCCCAGTGAAAAAGGACACTTGCTAACACAGGACAGGTATCCCTTCCTCTCCTTTAGCTATATTAGCTGTGAAATATTTTACTCATGTCATGGCTACCCCAATTACACTCTAGCAAACAAGCCAGCTTGAGTACGTAGATGCTCAAGGACAGAAGCACAATTTACAAGTGTTAAAAATCCACTGGTGCCCATTCTAAGAGCAATTTGTTACGCAGAGAAATGTTATTGCATTCAATCCAAGTCTGTTGAATAAATATCCATCCGGCATAACATGACTTTGAATAAAATCTGGTTACATGCAGCATACAAAATGAAAGATCAGCCGAATAATTCAGCAATCAGCAGTACGCATCTTCCAAGAGCCCCCTTTTTTTGTTATCTCCAATTGTATTTATTTAACAACTTAAAATAAAGAGTTGAGATTATTCATCCTGATCCAAATTGGAGAAGGTTGCATAAAGGACTGAAAATGTAAGATAATAAAAGTGTTACTGTTTCCCCTTGAGTAAAATAACATTTGTAATTTCCCCTCCTTTTCCTCCTTAGGAGTACTGTCTAAAGATGTTTAAAATAATACTAGCAAGCACTTCCAAAGGACAGGCCCTACCAGTTTCAGCCACTGTGTTTATTCAAGGGATAAATCATGCTTCTTCCTGTCACTTCAAGTCAGCAAAGTCCAGCATACTATGATAATATGACTGCTACTGCTCTTACATCAATACTAGTCATTTCCTGAGGTTAATATAGCCATAGGTTTGCTAACTTTTTTTTAAAGACACTAACAATGCATCTGTCTAGATTGCTAAATAACTCCACTGACATTCTGGGATCCAAACCTTGAATTTCAAAAGTTCAGCCACGAGGGAAATAAATTTGAATAGATCTATGTTGTGATTTAATGGACATGACAATTTGTCCAGGGTGTGCATGTGTGTGATCTTCTGTAGTGCCCACTGGCATGGTGAGAATTGTACCATCATTTGCATATGATCAAAATCTAGGGGGAAACCAAGATTCCTGGCCACAATTAGGGATGGATGGGTACCCCCCATCCAGGTTCTCCGGGTGCCTGTCCAACCCCTGCCCCACGCACCCCCAGACCTGTGCTTGAGCCCCATGGCCACTCACCAAGCACTTACCTGGGCCCCATCCTCCTCTTCCATGATCACTATGTTTTGAAAGAACATGGCAATCACAATACCGCACACATAGACTTATACACAAAATGGCGCCATGAATCTCCCATGTTCACAAGATTCATGGTGCAATTCTGTGTATATGCCTATGTGCACAGTACTGCGATAGCCATGTTTTTGAAAACATGGTGATCGTGGAAGAGGAAGATGGGGCAGAGGTGAGTGCAGGGAGCTCAGTGAGCAAGGGGGGAGGGGGTTGAGCAGGTGCAGGGGCTTGGCGGGAGCAGCTCAGGGGTGCGGGCAGTTTACCAGATTCCAGGACCAAGATGGAAGCCTGTGCCATCCCTAACCACAATCCCAATAGGTTCAGCAGCATGAAAAAGGATGGCAGAGGATGGGTTGGACTGTGTAGTATGCAGATATCTGTGACTTTGTGTACTCGGTGGAGGCTGGTGGCTCTCTGATGCCAGTGGGGTGGTGAATCTGCTCTGGGTTTCAGTCAGAACCACTCTGAACTCAAAAGGAGCTATCCAAGGTACTCCGTACCTTGGATAGCTCCTTTAGAGTTCTGACTGGTTCTGACTGAAACCCAGAGCAGATTCACCACCCCACTGGCATGGCAGCCACCAGCCTCAATTGTGTGAATTAGGAATGGATGAATTGGTCTCTACAAACTGGCTGCCAATCAGTGTAGATGATACTGAGCTAGATGGAACAAAGATCTGATTCAGTAACAGGCCACTTCCTAAGTTCAATCAGGGTTGCGTTCATAGATTGCACGGGGTGTGTTCATGTGTGCAGGATCTAGTCTTACTATGGGATATAAACACAACCTTTCATGCAGGAAATGGTTGTCATTAGAAAGTGTGTCTCATTGCTTTCCTGTCCACCAATCCCCAGATACCTGCCACTAAGCTTTATTTTCGAGCGTATAACAGACCTTGTTGATTTAATCTGGCATTTTCCATAGCTTTGGCTAATTCATTAGTTTCAGTCGCTTCATTTCAAGGGAAGGGGAATTATTTTCATGACACTAATGCCAGAAAGATAAGCTTTCTCAGTTCCGTTAACTTTGCAATTTTGTTTAATGAAATCTCCTATGGCCCCTATGTCTCCCATGTGTCCAAGATCAGTTTCATTACGGGGTTTGCTCTTTTTTTTCTTTTTTTTCTTTTGGTCTGATCTCATATTGGCAAGGTTTGTAAAATTGTCCCAAGAACTTGTATAAATGCACGAAAAACTCAGACCACTTGAGTCATATATTCAGAGGGTGGTAGTGGGGGGAGGGTATACTTAACTGGGACACTGATATCCAGGGAGGCCCAACTGAGGCTCAACCCCACTGCGATGAAGAAAAACATAGTAGATGCATTATACATTATGCTTAAGGATATTTATTGACACCTATTTCCCTGTATCTATGCACCTATTATCCAGAACTTGTGGGATTTGATGGAGCCAATCAGAAGCAGTGTTTGAGTAGAATAAGCAGTATTTTGAATAATTAATTATTCTGGTCCTTCTACCTGGCTCATGTAGAAAAATGGTAGGAATATCAGAGGAATCTGGTTCAGGGGCGGAGCTCGAGGAGCTTTCATTGGTTCCCCGCCCCTTGGATTTTGTTCCATCTTCCACCAGCTGGACAGACTATGCCTACAGCAGGTTGGGCCAGCTGGTAGATTTTCCACTTCGTTTTGTTTTTAAATACAGAAATAGACATTTGCATAAACTGCAGCAGCAATTTGCTAAATCTGTACAAACTTTAGCCACAATTTGTATAATTTCCGCAAATTGTGGCTGCAATTTGTGCAAATGTCTATTTGGTAATCTTTTTTAAAAAGTAAAAAGTCCTGGGTATTCAGGGAAAACATGGCTCAGGTCACAAACACAAGCTAAGCTGGGCACACCACGGAACCCAGCGACCCCCAAGAGGGCTGGATTTCCGAGCGATGGACATCCTAAGCAATGATAGATATGCTTCAATAAACATTCACACAAACGTGGGAATTCGTGGACTCCTTATATAAAAAACAAGAAAGATATCAAAAGTGGGATAATTTTCCTGAGAATGGGACACCATTTCTTGAATTTTGTAGAAATGATGTACTGATGTCTAGTTTGCATCCTTGCTTTAAGATAAATTGAAATGTACGATCTTATATAATTATTATATCTTGTCCATATAATTTCAGCTCATCTATATTGTTTTACTTCCGTATATATATATATATATATATATATATATATATATAATTTCTGTTGTTTGTTTTTTGTGTAAATACCCCCTAAGTGTTGATTACACACATGCACACAGTCTAATAAGGTCGAGTTGTCTTATAGAAACAGAATCCATAGAAATAGAACACAAAATGAAAATCAGACATCCATAATTCTACTGTGACCCCAATAAGGGGAAGAGACATTGCTTGGCATTAAGGCACACTATCCACATGCACAAAATCCCATGTTATATCTCTGCCATTTCCAGCTTAAAGGGTTTTGTGGTCTGATTAAGTAGAAGGCAGCTTCATATATCCCAGTATTTTGGTGTCCTCCAGCCCACATGTAGATGGACCAAATTGCATGGATCCACATGATGATAGACCAGACCATCCATAAATGGTCAGGTTTCAAGCTGGAAGCCATAGGAGTAAGACTGGTCCTCTTGAATATTCCATTGAGCAATGCTGGTCTAAATATTGTTGATGGCAGGGATGAACCGATTCACCTCAGTCTGTCCTTGCTACGCACTCACCGAAATGCCCCCACTGCCCACCCTTGCCCACTGCTGCACAAACCACTGGATGGCCTGGCGAGTGCCTGGCAAGCACCCAGTGGCTGCCTGTCCCCTTAGCGAGCCACCATTTTGTGTAAAAATGGTGGCTCGGGTTTTTCCGTTAAAGTAATATTGTGTAAATGGTGGCCAGAAAGGGGCCATTTATGCAACGTTATAGACGTGCAGAGACCATTTATGCCTGTAATGTTGTTTAAATGGCCCCTTTACAGCCACCACTTATGCAATATTACTGTTATGGAAAAATCTGAGCTTCCAGATTTACAAAAAATGGCAGCTTGGTGAGGGGACAGGCAGCAGCCAGGCACTCATGGACTGTGCAGCACTTGGCAAATGGGCCAGTAAGTGTGCGGTGGCTTTGCGAGAGCGATCTGGGAAGCCAAGCAGGGGGGAATCCACCAGACTCCCCTCCGCTATCGGACTCCCACGACATCCCTAGTTGATTGTGACTGTAATGTTTGTGGCAGATGTAAGCCTTGATTGAAACCAGGATTTCAGAATGCTCCAAGTCAATCACAGTCTAGTCCACCCCTGGACTTACACTGGACTATCAGGGCAATGGCGATTTTGGAATGAAGAATGGCAGTCTGCCTGTGGCTGACTGTCTGAAAGCATGGAACTATAGAACTCAACTCTATATCTATTAAGCATAGTCTGAGTCCAATTTCAAGGAGTTCCAGAGCTCTGAACACAACAGTGACCAGCCAGGCAGCTGTATTGCTTCCCAGGGCCTGGCCATCTGTATTTGCCATTGCTGAGAAGGACTGTTCTTCCCTCCCCTCACCCAAATACACAGATCAAGGTCAGTCATTTCTAACACACAGCCTTCAAGAACTGGCTGATAAATCAACTTGAGCAAATTATTCGGCATTAAATTATCCAGCTTCCTAGCGGCTGCAAGAAGAGAGGTGAGTCAGACTGAACTGCTGCCAATGTGAACTGTGACAATAAATAAGCAAGATGGCCAGTTTTCAAAATGGGAAAATTACACAGCCTACAAGAACCATGGAGTTCAATGCCCCGTTCCTCCCCCACCCTCCCTATTTGTGGCTGTACTGCATGGAAGAATAAAATCGTGCAGCTTGTCCCTCAAATTGTGTTTATCATTAATTGAAAACGTTGTACTCAGATGTGTAAGCCATTTATGCTTCTATTAACTAAGTTAAAAACAAAGCTTAATTTACCAAACATATACAGACATACAACAACAAAATATCAAGACTAATAAAATTTGGACCATGGCATAAATTACCTTGGAGGCTCTTCTGAACTTCTAATGCAATATCCAGGGTATTAAAGGGCAAAACGGGGTTGTTGGCAATTTGCAAAATAACTTCTCCTGTGAGCTGGAAAGAAAAAGAAAATCAAAAGTGATCAAATGAGTTCTAACACATTTTATTTAATTCAATAGAGGGAGCACCATAGTGTGAACAAATACTACCCTTGTAGTCCACATCAGAGCTGTGCACAGATGTCCTCTTGAAATTCTCCACCCTATTTGTAGGCAGGGAATTTTCACCAAATTTCCCCAGTGGGAGGAGAAATTCTCACAAAAGTTTCTTAGAATTAGAGCTCATAATTAGCAGTGGCTGTAACACAGCTCCTTTTTCCTCAGGGTTTTTGGATTTTTGTGCTGCCACTGCAAGTGGCAACATAATCAAATGTCTTGGCAACCTGGCCACCATTTTACATCCTTCACTATGCCCTCTACCTAGTGTCATTCCAAGGCATTCTGTGTGTGGGTGTGGCGGGGAGTAGGGATGCTGGAGAAATTTGAGATGGACTAAAATGAGCTCGGTTTTCTAAGAATCCAACCTGGGGAATCTGCTGCAGAGTGCCATCCTCAGGCCGTGTGGAGTCTGTGAACCTCTGGATTATTTTTTTTTTGCTTTCCCGAAATTTATGTATATAAATTAGAAGGAAAATATGTACATTTCTGCTGAGGAAAGGTTGAATTAGGGATGGTGTGGGTGCCCGATTCAGTCCAGGAATCTGGCAGAACCATCCCTGCCCACACCTACAAGCCCCACTTGCTGAGCCCCTGCCCCAGCTCTCCCCTTGCCCACTGGTGGCCTCATCAAGCTTCATGGTTGCCATTTTTTGAGAAATAAAATGGCGATCGCAAAAATGTGCATATTTGCACACATGCAAAAATCCGCATTTTGCGAATGTGCATATTCACATATGTGCAAAAATGCATATTTTTTTAAAAATGTGCATTTTGTGCACACACACATATGCACCTTCACAAAATGTGCATTTCACACATCAGAATATGCACATTCACAAAATGTGCATTTTTGTACATACAAAGGCATGCACATTTTTGCAATCACCATTTTATTTTTATAAAAAAATGGTGACCATGGAGCTCGATGAGGCCGCTGGGGTGAGTGTGGGCTGCTCACCGAGCATGGGAGTAGCTTAAGTGTGGTCCAGGGGACTGGCAAGCAGGGGCAGGGGATGGGTGGCGTCTGGAGAACCTGGAAGGTGGTGAGTTCACACATTGCTACGTTGGATGGAATGGAGACAATACGCTAATTATTACATACTGAGGTAAATTATGTAAATACTTACATAAATACTTATGTAATTATTTGCACATTTTTCTGCATGATGAAAAAAAAATTGCATCTGTCTGTGGGCAGTCAACAGAACAAAATGCACCTGACAATCCACAAAACACAGATGGAGCAGACTTTACACAGTCTGTACATCCCTAGGGGGGGTGGCCACCACTAGGGATGGACAGACTCCTCTCCATCTGGTTTCACTGGGCACTCACCAAGTTGCCACCACCTGCCCCTGCTCTCTGCGTGAGCTGCTGGAGCGCCCGACAACCTCCCAGCAAGCACTGCTGGGCAACCCATTCTATTAGTGAGCTGCCATTTTGTGTAAAAATGGCAGCTCAGGGTTTTCTGAATATGTAATATTATGTAAATGGCAGCTTTAAAGGAGCCATTTACAGAACATTACAGGCATAAATGGACCATTCACACATGTAATGTTGCATAAATGCCCCTTCACAGCTGCCATTTATGTAACATTACATATCCATGAAACCTCGAGTTGCCAATTTTATGCAAAAATCCTCAGCAAACAGGATCAGAGAGGCTGATGGGGGGTGGGGAGTCCATTGCACTCCACCCCCTTCTTAGACTCCCACAATATCCCTAGCCATTACAAAAATGGTGGAGGAAATTTGGTGGTAGGGATGTCAGAGAATTTCGCCACAAATCTCAGGGAGGCCGAATGCCAGCGCATTCGGCCCCCCAAAATTGGTGGCAAAATGGTCTGCCCCCCCGCCCCCCTGCGGGACAGTACTTACCTTTGGCAAATCTCCCTGGCAGCGGCGGCTCCGGCGGCAGTTCGGCGGTGGCGGCGGCAGCAGCCGGTCTTCCGACTGGCTGCCGCTGCTGCCATTTACAGTAAACAAAAAAGTGATAGGCTACGTAAAGATTTACGTAGCCTATCACATCTAGATTTTCAAAAAATACCGTGATAGGTTACGTAAATGTTTACGTAGCCTATGGGGTGCACGAAAAGTCACTCACCTGGTCTTGCAGCTTGCTTCGTGGCGAGGGGGAGGCACTTCGCTGCTCCCCCCAAAGTTCAGGCTCGGGGGGAGGCTTCCCTCCTCACCCGGCCGAAATTCAGGCTGGGGAGAAGCGCCCTGTCTCCCCGGCCGCGAACTTCAAAAGAAAAGTAAAAAAAAAAAAGCCCCAAGATAGGCTACGTGACGATTAACATAGCCTATCACAGCTAGATCTGCAAAGTCAGCCATGATAGGCTACATTAATCGTCACGTAGCCTATCACGGGTGACTTAAAAAAAAAAAAAGTGCGTACGCAAATGGCGGCCCCCATGGGGAGCCGCCATTCGCGTTCCTTATTTGGTAGCTGTAGTCTACGTAAAGATTTACGTAGACTACGGCGAAAATAAGGGCAACGCTATTTGTGTTGTCCTTATTTTCGCCGTAGTCTACGTAAATCTTTACGTAGACTACAGGGACCAAATAAACGCAAATGGCGGCTCCCTATGGGGGCCGCCATTAGCCGTACACGCTTTTTTTGTTTGTTTTTTAAGTCACCCGTGATAGGCTACGTGACGATTAACGTAGCCTATCACGGCTGACTTTGCAAATCTAGCTGTGATAGGCTACGTTAATTGTCACGTCGCCTATAACAGGGGCGTTTTTTTTTTTTTACTTTGCTTGTAATGGCGGTGGCGGCAGCCAGTCAAAAGACTGGCTGCCGCCCCCACCCCTGATGAAGACCTGCCGAACCACTGCCGGGACCCGCCACCGGGAGGGACATTCGTGAAAGGTAAGTCCCATCCGGGGGGGGCGGGGGGCGGGGGGGTGGAGAAGTTGTCCCCGAACAACCTTTGGAGGACCGAATGTGTTGGCACTCGGCCCCCCGAAGTTTCGGGGAGAAATTCTAGCATCTACGCTATTTGCATCTACGCTATTTGCGTTCCCCTTATTTTCGTCGTCTTAGTCTACGTAAATGTTTACGTAGACTACACGTGCCAAAATAAGGAACACAAATGGCGGCGCCCATAGGTGCCACCATTTGCGTACACGCGGTTTTGTTTTGTTTTTCACTCAGCCGTGATAGGCTACATAAACATTTACATAGCCTATCACGGCTGACTGCAGGGATGCAAACGGCAGTGGCTACAGCCGCCACCATTTGCGTTCCCGGCCGGCCGGGATTCGCGGCGGGAGGGACGGGGCGCCTCCCCCCATCCAGAATTTCAGGGGGAGGGACAGAGTGCCTCCCCCCCACCGCGAAGCAAATTTCGTCAAAGGTAAGTGACTTTCGTACATCCCTATTTGGTGGTGACCAAGAGGGCAGTGTGTGCTTTTTCTTTCTGTTCTACATCTCTCTATTCACTTTGTAGCCTCCCAGGCTGTCTGCGCTTTCTGATCCAAAAAAGCCCCATGGAGGGAAATACCTCATGATGTTTTCCCCAGGGCTATAATTGAAGTGTGGGAAGCCAAGGAGGTTACAGGCTGCTCGATAGATGATTGTACAATGAAAGACAGGACACTCACACATGGTCTTTGATCACCTCATAAGTAAGATACTCCCAAGAACACTGAACCCAACCTATGACAATTTCTCCAAAATTTTCTTCTTTGAATTTCTTTTTGAAAGCAATTTCTCTTCTATAAATTTGAATGAGAATATTCAAAAGAAATTGGAAGACAGTTTTCGCACAGCAGTAGTCCATATCACAGCAGAACACTCAGGTTCAAAGGAATCATTGGACAAAGTGATCATTTTGTTTAAAACTGCACCCTTCAAGTTGGCCAGATCTACTATCCACCATTAATCCTAGTCTTGGAATGTTTTCACTTTTGCATTATTTTTTACCTTTACCATTACTAACTTCATCAGGTTTCTCATGTGAACTGACTAAAGAATTGTACTTGATTCATGTTCTGGATTTTCACTTATTAATCAATTATTATTTTTAAATGCATATTACCCAAAGGTACTGAAGCATAAGACACTTTACTATTTAATAAACAAAAACTACCTCTCAATGTTGGAAGGAAATGCTAGAAATATTTTATTTTCATCCCCAGAACCAATACACCAGAACCAAAATGATAGAAAGTGTGCATTACCTTGTAGCCTTATTGATTAACAGTTGGCCTCACTGGTTAAAATTGGCTTCTACAAATTCATCAACCAAATACATTTGATTAATCTACCATTTAAGCTGATTAAAGCTTGAAGCCTGCTATCTGTTTTCTTTTCTCTCTCATTCTCTCTCTGTGGCCAAATTTTGCCTCTCTTTTCCAAAAGATGGTCTGCAGGTATGACCCAACTTTGGTATGGTCAATCCCATCCAGCTGTATGTAGGTGATAAATTAATTTGGGTTGCATTTTAATATGAATGTATCAAATTCACACTTCCCAAAACCTGTGCATGAACCAGAACACAGTTATACAGAGATATTCACACTTTCCAGAATTTTGCCACACAGTTTGCAAATAAATGGTGTGCACAAGCATACATGTAAGAGGAAAAAAGTGTACACAAAAATGTGTACATTAGGGGAAAGAGTGCAAAAAATGCTATATATTTGGGTAAATCACTTATATTTGGAGAAACATGCACAAAAATATGTATCAATTTTTGTACTGAGTTTTTTTTGGGGGGAAGGGGAATTCCAAAGTAATGGCATGGAACAAACTTAATGTTGGAAAAATGAGAAACTGAATGAAATCAGATTTAACAGATTGGTCCATCCCTAGTTGTAAAGATGCATCGCAGCACTTGAAAACTACTGATTTAAAGTCTGTGCCACTTTATTATATGTAGCCTGGTTATCCACATTCTAGAAACATCCACCCTGGACTAATGGAATGGGTTGTGCATGGAGCTGCCTTTCAAAACATCTCAGAAAAACAATGACTAACATGGGTTATGTGGAACACATCTCACCAGTTTTAAAGGTTACACTGGTTTACTCTACATTTCTGGGCAAAATCCAAAGTGCTGGTGTCAACCTATAAAGCCCTATATAGCTTTAGACCACCAACTCCTGTATAATAAATAAACCTGCCCATTTTTATGAGCGTCTGGGGTTTAAGCAAACTGCTCATTATGGAGTTTATGTATTTTGTGCTGTGTTGTTATACTTGCTGCTGCTATAGTGTTTCATTTTCAACTTTTAATGCTCTGTTGTATTGTTGTTGTTGTGTGCTGTATGTGTGTGTAATACATTTTACTCCATTTCCCTGAGAGATGTTTTAAGGCATCTTACAAAAACCATGCACGCGTGCACACACACACACACACACACACCTATTCCAGGGAAAGAATGAAAAGGGCAAGAGGAGTTTCAAGCTCTTTTGATTCAAATATAATAAAGAAAATCCTGTGGAACACTCAGTTTGGTAATAACTCCATACAAACTGACATTAGAAGAAAATATTATTAACCAGAACAGAGGCAGCTGAAATGATATCAAACACCAAGGTTTTCTGGAGAGAGGAGATATAAAGAATCTCAGCAGGATTTCATAAAAGCCCCAAAAGAAGTTTGGGGCAAGACACTCCCACAGTACAGCGAGACGAAGAACATATCGCAGATCAGCTTGATATCCACATCCAAGCAAGGGCAACTTCTGACGGTGTTATGATGTATACCTAAAAGGCCGGGGGTGGGGGGATATCACAGTAGATATTGAGAAAAAGAACTGTCATCTTCTGTGACAGAAGAACAAGGAGGTAAAGGAATGTTCTGCAGAAGAACAAAGTTAGTGTTATCTGGAAGGAAACTGGAAAGTTAGAGAGGCATTTTAAAAGATAGGACAAGAAAAATCAAAGCTGTAGTCCAGCGCAACAAACAGTGGCATAGCTAGTTAGATTCAAAATTAGTGAAAAGATTCCCCACACAATGTGGTCAGAATACTGGTTATTCCTCTTAATATCGCTGTTATCATTCCAAGTTTATAAATATAATATCAGAATAATTAAATGCTCTACCTGCAATTTACACACACACACAGTGAATCTACACATACCAGTTATACCGTCATCATACTGTTATCATAACTATTGGTGCCGAATGCCGATTGGTGTCACATATACCAATAGTAATGGTAAGGGTATGAAAACAGTGTAACTGCTATGTGTAGATTCAGCCACACACGCTCAGCATGGTTAGAGGCAACAACACTGATCATAAATTATGTAGTTGAGTATAGGGATGGACAACTCTCTCAGTTTTGCCTTCTCCTGCATTAGAATTTTTAAAATCTCAAGCTATTCCTCTCTCAGATATGAAGAACGTCATGAATATTGGTAAATTGGTATCAAAAAGAAACTGAAGTTAAATTCTCACCCATCAGCACCATCCAAACTCAACAGGTATAGCTATTTTCAGCATGGAGTGCCCATGATATACCTGCCTACCATATTTAGCTGCTAAAGATGAGGAACCTGTCAGAAAAAAAATAAATAGGTGGCAACCACAATTCCATGCTAACATGGTTGAGTACACAACGATTCAAACCTGGACATTTAAGAGCTAAGCTGGGCCTCAATGGACAAATCTACCAGTTTGGGTTTCTCATACATTTGAATTTTTTAAACCTCAAGGTCTTTTTGTCCCAAATATAGAGCACATCATTGCAAATTACAGTACATTCATATCAAAACCAAACTGAAACAGAATTCTCACCTAAGTGAGTAATAAGAACTAAGGGAATACCTGGGCAGAGTTCCCTGCCCATGTTTTCTATCTGCTAATTAATAGTTACTAAACACTGACAGAGCTCCAGCTCCATAGCTCAGTAGGAATGTATATATTTTGTGAATGCAGAAAGCCTCAGGTTCAGCTAGCAGCATCTCTAGTAAAATGATATCAGGGCTAGGGATGGCGGAGAATTTCTCCCCGAATCTTCGGGAGGCCGAGCGCCGACACATTCGGCCCCCCGAAGTTGGTTGGGAAATTCTCCGCCGGACCCCCGCCACCCCGGGACGGGAATTACCTTCGGCGAATGTCCCTCTCGGCGGCGGTTCGGCGGCGGTTCGGCAGCGGTTCGGTGCAGGCGGGGACAGCGGCCGGTCTCCCGACCGGCTGCCGCCACCGCCATTGCAAAAAAAAAAAAACTAAAGTAAAAAAAAAAAAAACCCACCCGTGATAGGCTACGTAACGATTTACATAGACTATCACGGCTAGATTTCCAAAGTCAGCTGTGATAGGCTACGTAAATCGTCACGTAGCCTATCACGGCTGACTTTGAAAAAAAAAAAAAAAGGTGTACGCAAATGGTGGCGCCCATGGGGTGCCGCCATTTGCGTTCCTTATTTTGGCACGTCTACTCTACGTAAAGATTTACGTAGACTATGGCGAAAATAAGGGAACGCTATTGGCGTTGCCCTTATTTTCGCCGTAGTCTACGTAAATCTTTACGTAGACTAGACATGCCAAAATAAGGAATGCAAATGGTGGCGCCCCATGGGCGCCGCCATTTGCATACGCACTTTTTTTCCCCCAAAGTCACCCGTGATAGGCTACGTGACGATTTACCTAGCCTGTCACGGCTGACTTTGGAAATCTAGCCATGATAGGCTACGTAAATCGTCACGTAGCCTATCATGGGGTCTTTTTGTTTTTTTTTTTACTTTTTGTTTCACGGCTGGGGAGACGGGGCACTTCTCCCCAGCCTGAATTTTGGCCGGGCGAGGCGGGACGCCTCCCCCCCCTCGCCTGAACTTCGGGGGGAGAAGCGAAGCGCCTCCCCCCCACCACGAAGCCAAGCTGCGAAAAGGTAAGTGACTTTCGTACATCCCTAATCAGGGCGCAGAACTGGGAATGGCCTATGCCTGAGACCTTGGTCAGCCACTATCAATCAAAATGCGCAACAGCAGCTAGATGAAGCCATCATCTGATAAGAGCATAAGATGAGCCATGCTGGATCAGATCAAGGATCCATCTAGTCCAGCATTCTGTTCACACAGTGGCCAACCAGCTGCCCACAGGAAACCCACAAGCAGGACATGAGTGCAACAGCACCATCCCACCCATGTTTCCCAACAACTGGTGTACATAGGCATATTGCCTCTGATACTGGAGGTATCAGGACTAGTAGCCACTGTTAGCTTTCTCCTCCAGGAACTTGTCTGACACTCTTTTAAAGCCATCCAAATTGGTGGTGGTTACTATATCTTGCGGCGGAGAATTCCATAGTTTAACTATGTGTTTTGTGATGAGTGAGAGTCCCCCACTGCACACACACACACTTTCCCAGTATGCCCAGGATGCTTTCCTGATTATGTGTCCCAGTGTCCATGGTTCCTAGTGTCTTTGAAAATGCTTGCAGCAGCGTTTAGTAAACTACTGCAGCATCCTCCCATCAACTGCCCTCCGGAGGTTAGGGGGAAAGAGGACAAAGGGAAGGGCTCATTTGTGTTGCAGGAGGGAAGGAAACAAATCCAATAAACATCAGGCATACCCTCCAAATCAAAGACGAGCAGAAAGCTATGAATTCAAACCCATGTATATAAGATATGTTTCCATCACTATTCTGGACTCAGTAAAAGGGAGCTTCCTGTCTTCATATGGATGTATACATGTTTTCCCATTAGCGTTTGTACTGTCTGCTGAGCTGACCCACTATTGTAGGGCTGGGAAACCTCTTTCTTTCTTTCTTTCTTTCTTTCTTTCTTTCTTTCTTTCTTTCTTTCTTTCTTTCATCAAAGCCTGCATTCCCTCATGGGTAGTCTCTTGGTGATGGAGAGTTAGAAGTCAGGGGTGGGCAGGGTCAGAGTGGGTGAAGCACCCCTTTTCTCATTTTGCCACCTTCTTTTCTCTTTGTCCCTTTTCCTTCCTGCCCAGTAACTGCCAGGAAAAGAACAGATCATTCTTGCTATAAGTCTGAACTGGTAATTTGGGATGTATGAGAATTTTGTTTCAGTTCACAAATCATCCAAACTATCCCCATTCACAACTCCAAACACGAAGGGGAGCACACTAAAAAAATGTCCACACATTCCCAAACTTGAGATCACATTTGAAAAATATGGTGTGGTGTTTTGTTTGTTTTCAAATGCACACTTTGCATTGCACTCCCCCCCCCCCGAAAAAATATCAGATGTAATATATACGTTTCAGATTTATCGGTTTATATATGCTATCAGATTTAATATATATTTATGTGGAAAATTGCCCAGGAAGTCCAATACAGTCACATTTGACTTCAAAAGAGGAAACTTTTCTAAAATGAGGGAACTGGTAAAAAGGAAGTTGAAAGAGGGAGTCAAGAGGGTTAAATCCTTTCAAAATGCTTGGAGGTTACTCAAAACCACAATAACAAAAGCTTAGCCAGAATGTATACCACAGTTGGGAAAGACAGCACTCATTCCAAGAGGTCACCAGCATGGTTAATGAGCAATGTCAAGGAAGCTATTAGAGAAAAGAAAGCTTCCTTTAGAAAATGGAAGTCTTGCCCAAATGAGGAAACTAAAGGGAGCACAAGTTGCACAAAGGCGATGCAAGCGGACAATAAAGGTTGCAAAAGAAGCATTTTGAAGAGCATATCACTAACAACACCAAGGCCAACAATAAAAGAATTATGTAAATACATCAGAAACAGGAAACCAGATAGGGAGGTAGTTGGAATGTTGGATGACAATGGAGTTAAAGAAGTACTAAAGGAGGATAAGGAGATCGTGGGCAAGCTGACTATATTCTTTTCATCTGTTTTCACTGTGGAAGATAAAGGACGAATACCTGTGCCTGAACGGATGTTTCAGGAAGGAACTCTGAGGAACTGAGGCAAATCCTGGTGACAAAAGATGAAGTTCTCAACCTTATTGAAAAATGGAAAGTTATTAAGTCACCAGGCCCAGATGGTATCCATCCAAGAGGTCTTTAAGAACTCAAATATGAAATTGCTGATCTAACAAAAATATGTAACGTTTCCCTAAGATCAGCCTCTGTACCAGAGGACTGGAGAATGGTCAATGTAACACCATTCTTAAAAAAGGGATCCAGCTGGGATCCAGGGAATTACAGGGCAGATCAACAAGGCTTCTGCAAAGGTAAGTCCTGTCTCACTAAGGTTTTAGGGTGCTGGACTTGATGGTCATATAGGCCCCTTCCAACCCTACTATTCTATGATTCTAAGCTCCCTTAGAGTTCTTTGAGAGTGTCACTAAGCATGTGGACAGGGGTGATCTGGTAGACATTGTCAAAAGCCTTTTGAAAGTCCAAGTAAACAAAGACACTTGAGCAAACTTAGCAGTTAAGAAATAAGAGGAGAGTTCCTCTTATGGATCAGTAACTGGTTAAAGAACAGAAAGCAGAGAGTAGCCATTAATGGTAAATTCTCTTAATGGAGGGATGTAAACAGTGGGGTCACACAGGGATCTGTATTGGGACCAATGCTTTTCAACCTGTTCATAAATGATCTGGAAATAGGAGTGTACAGTGAAGTGGCTGATGATACAAATGTATTTAGGATGGTTAAAACAAAATGGGATTGCAAGGAACTCTAAAAGACCTGTCCATACTAGAAGAATGGGCATCAAAATGGAAAATTTGGTTCAAAGTATGCAAGTGTAAAGTGATTCACACTGAGGCACAAAATCCCAACTTCAGGTATAAGCTGATGGGTATCTGAGCTAGTGGTGAATGACCATGAAAAAAATCTTGGGGTTGTGGTGGATAGCTCAATGAAAAGGGTAACCCAGTCGGCAGCAGCTGTGAAAAAGGCAAATTCCATGTAAGGTATAATTAGAAAAGGAATTGAAAGTAAAGCTGCCAAGATCATATTCACCTTATTCAAATCTATGGGGCGACCACACTTGGAATACTGATCAAGGGCTGGAGCAACTCCCCAATGAGGAAAGGTTACAGCAGCTGGCCTGCTAGGTTAGAAAAAAAGCAGAGTGAGGGGAGGCATGATAGAAATGTAGAAAATTGTGCATGGTGTGGAGAATGTGGATAGGGAGACATTTCTCTCTCTCATGGTACTAGAACCTGGGGCATCCCATGAAGCTGATCGGTGAGACATTCAAGAGATGGTACAGGAAGTACATCTTCACACAGCGCATAGTTAAACTATGGAATTCACTTCCACAAGATGTAGTGATGGCCACCAATTTGGATGGCTTTAAAGGGGGATTGGACAAATTCATGGAGGAGAAGGCTACTGATGGCTGCTAGTCCTGATGGCTATGTGTTACCTCCAGTATCAGAGGCAGTATGCCTATGTACACCAGTTGCTGGGGAACATGGGCAGGAGGTTGCTGTTGCACTCATGTCCTGCTTGTAGGTCTCCTGTAGACAGCCGGTTGGCTGCTGCATAAACAGAATCCTGGACTAGATGTACCTTGGTCTGATCCACCATGGCTCTTCTTATGTTCTTAAGCATTCTCACACTTTAGTCAATGGCAGTGAATTGCACAGTTTTGAAAAATGTGCACAGAAATGCACACTTTCTCCAGTCGGGCAAACTGAAAAACTGATCACAAATAAAAATGGGAGTTAGCCAAACTGAGCTTTGAATTGAAGTTCAGGTAATTTCTGCAAACTCCAACATCCCTGGTTCTCCCATCTCACTAGTCACAAGCAGAGGGCTTTTGAAATTAGGCTGAAGGCTGCAAGAAAATAGGCCAAGGGCTGCATGTAATTCTAGAGCCATCGTTTGCCCATGGTTGATATGTGACCACATCAAGATTACTTTTTTGCAGGCATGTACATTGAACTGGAGGGAGGCAAATCAACTGAAGGATCTGAAACCAGTTTCTATTTCTAAGTAAAGTTTGACTTCTCTTTAGGTGTTCTGTGTTTACAAAGATTTGTGTTTTAATTTAATTTATTTCTTGCCTTTCTGCCCCCAAAATGGTGCTCAAGGCAGCTTGATGAACATTGGGAGGGGTCAGAGGGGTGAATAGTACAAACAATTAAATGTAGCTATATGTAATTTAAAAAAAAAGAGGAAAAAAAGTCTGATGACTAAAGCAATTTACAAATCTTGTGATGTCCTCTTTTTCCATCACAGCACAAGCATTTGATATGTGTGCTAATGGGACAATTGTGGTATTTATTAAATCACATATGTAGAACGTTAACATGGAGAAATCAATCACAGGGAGGAAAATTTGGAGCATTGATTTTGAACAGGGTGAGTAATAACCCTGCAGAAACATACATCAAGCCTGCATAATGCGGCAAGACAGAAAAGGCCACTGATTTCTTATTTATAGTCTTCGTTTTGGCTATGCCATCCCAGGAGCCCAGCATTGAACATACATGCAAAGTAATCACTGTTCTCCAAAGAGAGCCCTTTGAAACATGGAGTGAAGCATGTTCTGAATTATTAAATGTAATGCTAATGGCTGGGATCCAAAGAGCTATTTTAGGTGTGCTCAGGAACCTTGTGGAAATATCAACTCCCCCTCCCCTCTGAACAGTGCAAACCCCTAGGCCATGCATCCACAAGTTTCAAAAGACCGTTCCTCTTAGGGATGGATGAGTCTGTCAGTTTTACTTTCTCTCCCATTCCTTGTTTTTAACATCTTGAGTTCTTTCTATCCCAAATATGAAGAAAATTACCAATTTTCGTAAATCCTTATAAAAACTAACTCAAATGAAATTCTCACCCATCTGCACTAGCCAAAATCCAATAGCTGTTCCCAGCATGGAGAAGACCTTGTTCTACCTGCCTGCCATAAAGCTCTTAAAGATGAGGAGTCTGTTAGAAAATTAGATGGCAACCTTAATTCAGCACCAACATGGTGAATATATATGCAGGAAGTCAAACCCAGACTTTTAAGAGCTATGCTACCTGAAGGATTGTCTCCTCCCATATGTATCTGCCCAGACCCTAAGATCACCTTCAGAGGCCCTTCTCTGGGTAACCCTGCTGAATGAGGTGAGGCAGATGGCTTCTAAGGAGAGGACCTTTCGGAGTTGTTGTCAGGATAAAATGGTGGAGAGCCATGTATGCCATCCTGAACCTCTTTGAGGAAGAGCCAAATTAAAATGGAATGAATAAAGCTCTCTTCAGCATCAGACAAGTTGTGTGGTTCTTGGTATCCTAGCCAATACTTCTTTGGGTAAGCAATATTATTTTTCCAGAATGCCCCTGCCACTCCTTCTGCTCTGCATTGGATGGCCATACACTTCTGAGCTAACGAGAAGGATGCAAACAGTATTTTAAATGAAGGTGATAACCTCTAGTGTTGCAATTTGTGGCAGAACAGGAACACCGTCTTCTTCCCCATCAGCCACACACATAATGCTTTGGGTAAAGACAGTACTCCATGTGGAAGTTGAAGGTGCAGAGACCCATTTCGTACGATGGTTTACCCTTCAAAATGGGGAGGAAACAATTGTATGAATCAGGAGTCCGTGGAAATGGGCATCTGCATGGAAAGTGTGTATCACATGCCACTTTATTTGTGTAATGGAAGGGAGGAGCATAGGCGCCCAGAAAGTGTGTGAACTCTTTGTTCAATTGCATGTATTAGAACCTCCATATTTGGGCAAGCACAGCGGTCCCCACTGGTCCGCTGCGCCACCATTTTGCATGAAAATGCTGGCTTGTTCTTTTACATAAAGGGCCTTGTACGCAAATGGCAGCCATAAAGCAGCCATTTGCGCAAGATTACAGGCATAAATGGACCATTTATGGACCAAAATGGCAGCTTGCTGATGGAGCGGGTGGCACACACCACTCGCCGGGCACCTGTGGACCGCCTGCCAGCTCACCATGTGTGGCGAGCAGGGGTGGCTGGATGGCAGGGGCCTGGCAAGTAGCATGCGAGGTGGACTTGGGTGAGTCTGTCCATCCCTATGTGGAAGGACCAGTGGTTGATCATGTGCTTTGCTGCAAAAAGTCCCAAGTTCAGTCTCTGGCATTTCCACACAGGGCTGGCATAAACCCATATCTGTAATCCTGGAAAGCTGCTACTAGTCAGCATAGACAGTAGACAGCTAGACAGACAAATCGTCTGACTTGGTATAAGGCAGAAAGCTTCATCTGATTTGTGAACAAAGTCTGATGGAGAGTGACATCTTCAATACCATCTACAGCATTCATACTTGAATTAGTATTAGGGATTGGGGAGAATTCTGCCACGGACTCTAATGAGGCCAGATTCTAAAGAATCTGGCCCCCAGAGTCCGTGGCGGAACGGAAGACTTACCCCCACCTCCAGGAAGAATCCTCTTTGGCCAGATCCTCCGGCTCCGGATTGACAGCGATACAGCTGCCATGCTGTATTGCTGGTTGAAGGGAAATAACTGTGGTGTGGACACAAATAGTGTCCAGGATGCCATTTGCGGCTGTAAAGGCCTTAGTTTAAGGTAAATGCATCTGTAAATGGCTGCATTTACCTTAAACTAAGGCCTTTACGACTGCAAATGGCATCCTGGAGTCAGTTCCCTCCCTTCAATCAGCGATACGGCATGGCGACCATATTGCTGGCACTTCAGAGTCGGCCGGCGGCTCTGCCGAATCGCCGCAGAGCAGAGCCAGCTGAGGAGGATTCCGACGGGGAGGAACGGATCACCTCCCCCCCGCGGACCCCCCCAGAATAGCAGGTAAGTGTTCCACCCATCCCTAATTAGGATTTTAACCTAGGCTTCCAAATCTACCTCACAATCTCCTTCAGTTTCTGGATCAATTTAAGTTGAGTTCACACATTCATGCTCATCATTCATTGATTCCAAAGTCAAGTGATGACTTTCATGTGTGAATGTGCTGTTGTCTATCAAACAGCACAGAAAGAACTTTCTTATCATCTCTCAACGAAACACAAGACCATAGAAACAGTTCCCTGTTATGAGTCAACACTGAGGGGTGTGTTACTTGGTCATGTACATATTCATATGTGAAAACTCACCCCTTCCTTTACCCTGTATTCCTGTGAAGCTGTCACTGTCTAGCCATTTCTCTAGTTTCATGGGCCTTCTTTTTCTTTCTTGTACTACATACAGGTTTGTGTACAAATATATGTCTATCTACACGTATCTATTTTGCCATCATTACCTCCACACACCTTCAAATAAAGATAACCAATATAAAAGAAGTGAGATCTACCTGTGGCTTTTGGGTAAGATATCACTAATAATTAAGATGGTACTATTTTCTAGTTTGGATTTTCAAAGAGAAACTAGCAAATTCACTAGGGTAGAAATTTATCTTCCCAGAATACTTAAATGGTGAATATTTGGAGGGGGGGGGGCTGTCTGATCTGATGTTATTATTTCCTCTAGATGCTGTATCTTCCCCTTTCCTGGATTAGTCCCATGGGTAACCTCACTCAATCAAGTATCACACAGTAAACAGGACTGTGTCAGAAGAATTGTACATAGCCAGGTAGATTCATCTGTGTGATGATGCCGCTGAGGACAAGTAAGGGTAATGTAAACAAATAAGAAAAAGCAACCTGCAGAAATGTGGCAGGATTTTGGGCAGTGCCAAAAATGTTGTGAAAAATAGGTTGGGCTCAGTAACCTCAGTTACATACTCATTTCGTAAAGGTTGTTCATAGAATAGGGTTGGAAGGGGCATATAAGACCATTGAGTCCAACCCCCTGCTCAATGCAGGAATCCAAGTCAGAGCATCCCTGACAGATGGCTGTTCAGCTTCATCTTGAATGCCTCCAGTGTGGGAGAGCCCATCACCTCCCTAGGCAATTGGTTCCATTGTCATACTGCTCTAACGGTCAGGACGTTTTTCCTGATGTTCAGCTGGAATCTGGCTTCCTGTAACTTCAGCCCATTATTCCGTGTCCTGCACTCTGGGATGATCGAGATGAGATCCTGGCCTTCCTCTCTGTGACAACCTTGCAAATACTTGAAGAGCGCTCTTATATCTTCCCGCAGTCTTCTCTTCTCAAGGCTAAACATGCCCCGTTCTTTCAGTCTCTCCTCATAGGGCTTTGTTTCCAGTCCCCTGATCATCTTTGTTGCCCTCCTCTGAACCCTCTCCAGTTTGTCTGCATCCTTCTTAAAGTGTGGTGCCCAGACACTCAGCTGGACACAATACTCAAGACAAGGCCTAACCAGTGCTGAGTAGAGGGGAACTAGTACTTCATGTCATTTGGAAGCTATATTTCTATTAATGCAGGCCAAAATACCATTTGCCTTTTTTGCAGCCACATCACGTTGTTGGCTCATATTCAGCTTGTGATCTGCAACAATTCCAACATCCTTCTCACTTGTAGTATTGTTGAGCCAAGTATCCCCCATCTTGTAACTGTGCATTTGGTTTCTTTTTCCTAGGTGCAGAACTTGGCATTTATCCCTATTAAATTTATCCCTATTATCCCATAGATAGGGATGGACGAAAGTCCCTTACCTGATCCTGAAGCTTGCTTCGCGGTGGGGGGGAGGCGCTCCATCCCTCCCCCCAAAATTCTGGCCGGGGGGGAGGTGCCCCGTCCCTCTCCGCCGAAATTCTGGCCGGGGGGGAGGCGTCCCATCCCTCCAGCCGCGAAACCTCCTCTCCTGCTGGGACACAAATGGCGGCGGCCGTAGCCGCCGCCGTTTGCGTCCCTGCAGTCAGCCATGATAGGCTACGTAAATGTTTATGTAGCCTATCATGGCTGACTTAAAAAAAAAAAAGTGCATACGCAAATGGCGGCGCCCATGGGTGCCGCCATTTGCATTCCTTATTTTGTCACATGTAGTCTACGTAAACATTTACGTAGACTACGGCGAAAATAAGGGGAACGCTATTTGCATTCCCCTTATTTTCACCGTAGTCTACGTAAATGTTTACGTAGACTACATGTGCCAAAATAAGGAACGCAAATGGCGGCGCCCATGGGTGCCGCCATTTGCGTACACGCTTTTTTTTTTTTTCAAAGTCAGCCGTGATAGGCTATGTAAACATTTACGTAGCCTATCACGGTGTTTTTTAAAAATCTAGCCGTGATAGGCTACGTAAATCTTTACGTAGCCTATCACGTTTGTTTGTTTGTTTGTTTGTTTGATTTGGAAATGGCGGCGGCGGCAGCTGGTCTGAAGACCGGCCGCCAGAGCCGCCGCCGCCGAACCACCGCCAGAGCCGCCGCCGCCAGGGACATTCGAACAAGGTAAGTCCCGTCCCAGGGGGATGGGGGGGCAGACCGTTTCTCCACCAATTTCGGGGGGCCGAATGCGCTGGCATTCGGCCTCCCTGAGATTCGTGGATAAATTCTCTGACATCCCTAAGATGGAGCCCTCAAATTCAAGTTTCTTCTTTAGCCATATTGACACCCAAAGGCTAAGTGGGCAGGAGGTGCCTGTGTGTTTTAAACAGCTAGTTCAACAAACATCTAATATTACAGGATACATTTTGTGTCAGCAGAGGGCTCTCTGAGAGAATTCTAGTGTAATTCAAAAAAGCTGCCGTGGATGAACTAGAGCATAATAAATCACAAAAGATACCTTTTTGGAACAAGATAGGATTAATCATTTCAATAAATGCCGCAAAAGTTATCTGCATTTCTACAAATGGAGAAAGCTTTCATTTTATTGTATTCTTGAATTGGGAAAAATTGATCAGGAAATAAAAGCATTAATGAATAAGGCATGTCCTATGTTCTTGGGCCAGAGCAAACTAACAACAACAACAACAACAATTAAGATAGATTAGATATCCACATACGGTAGTCTTCAGGAACATGTAAGGGTTGCTGGTGAGGTTGTGACCCAGCTAGAATTGTTTGGAAATGCCAGTTGTATGAACCAGCACCTTCACATCGGTGAAGGGGGAGATACAGCCACCACTATAGACCTGTTCAGGCATTATGCTTAAACAGGGAAATTCAATGCATCTAGGGGGTACAGGGCCATGAATGCTGACCTTGTCCAATGTCCTTGTATGCACCAGCCCCACCCTCTCTACTTCTGACCTTCCCACCAGTGCTAGCATCAAGGGTAGAGTGCCATTTTTATTTTTATTTTGTAGAAAGGTGGGATACAAATAAAATAATAAAGAGTACACATGGTTGGACACCTGCCAAGATCCCATACCCCAACAGCACCCATTGACAACAGCCCCCAAGAGTTGGTCCTCCTCTTTACCATTGCAACCTGCTTGTTCACCTGCCTCTCGCTTTGTCCCAGACCATGGAGATGGGGAGGAGGAGGAGGAGGAGATGCTACTGCCTACCTGCTCTGCATCTCATGCAAGCAAGTGGTAGCAATGATGAGAAAAAGGATGAGGCGGAGTACCACCTGGAGACAAACAATTTCAGTAAGAAAGTAGACTCACTGAGGGAGTAGGCCTATTGAGGAGTCTTGCCCAAGGGTCCTCCAAAACCTGGAGCTCTCACTGCTTCCAACACTAAGGAGAAGATCTAAAGGGGGCTTCTATGTGCATTCAGCTGAACACACATGGAAGCTTACATGCAATCAGAGAGCTCAACAGGATTCCCAATCAATGCAAGTAAGTCAAGCATGATATGGGCAGAGATCAGGACATTGAGGCAGGACTAGTGTATGAGTTCAGAATATTAAATCACAGTTTGTTGCTAACCATGGGCGGAACTGCTAGACTGTAGTCAGAAATGAAATAAATAAAATAATAGATAAAAATAAGTAACAAATGCCTTCCATGAGTTCATTGAACACGGCTATGCACACATAGACACATTCATATCTGCCACCAAATATGTGGAGGCCAGGGGGTAGAGGTAGGGATGCTGGTTGCTGGGAAATCCAGTACTTTCTTGGCTCAATGGAGTTCCATGGCACATACAACTTGAGTTGCCCTTGAGAGGTGAGCCATGGTCTTTCCCCTGAACTCCAGGAACTTATTTGTGCAATTTTTGTTTGCAGGTTCTGCCATTTCCACACATTCCTGAGCAATTTGCACACATTCCTGAGCGATTTGTACACATTTGGCCGTAATTTGTGTAAATGCTCAGAAATTTGCACAAATTGAGGAACCTGTCCCCTGCCCTCAAGTGCTAAATGCCTGAAAAATCCCATGCACTGGCCCGACTCACTGCAGACTGAGTCGGGCACCACAGTGGGAACCGGGACAAAGTCCAAATTACCTTGGGCTGACTGTTCCCAGTGTGGAGAGGACCATGATATAGCTGCCTGACATAGAGCTGTTAAAGATGAGGAGCTTGGCAGAAAAAAAGAGAGGTGGCAACTTCAGATTATGAACCCATAATGTCCGGTCTGGTGGGGTCCGCCGCAGGGCAATTCAGGCTGCTTGGGGCCATGTGGATTCCTCCAGAGCCCTGCTGCGTCTGCTGGAGCTGGCAGAGCGGCTCTCCAGCTTTCTAAAAACTGTGATACACTAAAGGCTTAATCCTATGCAGGTTTCAACAGAGAAAAAGCCTACAACTCCTCCCAGCATGCCCCAGCCATTAATGCTGGCTGGGGCATGCTGGGAGTTTTAGGCTTTTTCTGTCGAAATCTGCATAGGATTGTGCCTCAGTGGTAGCTTCCATTAACATTTCACAGGGAAATTACAGCTGTAAAGGGCATATTTTATGCTATTTCCAGCCATAAAGCACTTGCTTTTGCCTATATTGCAGCTGTTTACAGCTGTATTTATGTAACAGTAAGTGCTTTATGGCCGCAAATGGTGTACAATATGCCATTTATGGCTGTAGTTTTCCTGCAATAAGCAAATGGTAACCACCATTAGCATATCACATGTTTTAGAAAGCTGGAGAGCCTCTCTGCATGAACTCTTCTGGACACAGGGGTGAGTGCAGCCGGTCTGCTGATGACTCCAGAAGTCGGATTCTTTGGAATCCATCCTCATTTGAGTCCATGGCAGATTTCTTCAGCATCCCTAGTGGCAACCTTAATTCAGCTCTACCATAGTTGAATACACAGGGATTCAAACCCAGATTTTTATGAGCAAAGCACTGAAAGCTAGGGATTGGCAAACTCACCATGGTCTGGGTTGTATAATGCTCGTTGGACTCTCACAGGTGCTTGGCCCTGCTCACTGCATGCAGCAAGTCACTGGGTGGTCCGTGAGTGCCCACTAAGCAATGCGCAGCTGCCCCACCCCTCCCCGAGCCACCATTTTGGTTAAAAATGGCAGCCCTGTCTTTTTTGTAAAGTGTGATTTTATGCAAATGGCATGCATAAATGGTCACAGAATCATAGAATAGTAGGGGCCTATGAGACCATCGAGTCCAACCCCTTGCTCAGTGCAGGAATCCAATTCAAAGCATCCTGACAGGTGGCTGTCCAGCCTCATCTTGAATGCCTCCAGTGTGGAAGAGCCCACCACCTCCCTAGGTAATTGGTTCCATTGTCGTATTGCTCTAACAGTCAGGACATTTTTCCTGATGTTCAGCCGGAATCTGGCTTCCTGTAACTTGAGCCCATTATTCCGTGTCCGACACTCTGGGATGATCAAGAAGAGAGCCTGGTCTTCCTCTCTGTGACAACCTTTCAAGTACTTGAAGAGCACTCTCATATCTCCCTTCAGTCTTCTCTTCTCAAGGCTAAACATGCCCAGTTCTTTCAGTCTTTCCTCATAGGGCTTTGTTTCCAGTCCTCTGATCATCTTCTGAACCCAGTTTGTCTGCAATCCTTCTTAAATTGTGGTGCCCAGAACTGGGCACAGTACTCAAGATGAGGCCTAACCTGTGCTGAGTAGAGGGGAACTGGTACTTCATGTGGTTACTTTATGGCTACCATTTGCATAAAATCAGCCTTTACAAAAAAGGCCAAGCTGCTATTCTGCAGCTCAGTGAGGGATCAAGGATCCACATGCTTACCTGACTCACTGTGTGCTGAGTCTGGCAAGCACAGGGATTCACAGACTGGCATCAGGGAGGGGGGAGCTGGTGATTTCTCACCAGGCCTCAAGCCCCAGCTGGATGTACATGACATCCCTACTCAAAGCCTTTGGCCTGAATGGGTGAACCTGTCAGTTTCCATTTGTCTCACATTCATTTTGATTGAATAAATACATCTCAGGTTCTTTTTCCTCTTGAATATAGAGAACTTTGCTAATTTTGGTAAATTCTGATCAAAATCAAATGGAAACAAAATTCTTGCTCATCCTGAATTATTAGAAGTGGTCTGAAATCCAGGCTCTAAAGAACCCTGCATTTGAAATGTGCATCTGAGCATCCTATGCATTTCTAAGTGACTTTGGGCCAAAGGAATCTTTTATATCACTTTGTCCATCAAACTTTAGATTGCCCTAGTTACCATGTACAGGTTTCAGAGTGACAGGCAGCTATAGAATAATATTTTTAAACCCTAGCAATTATGCATAATATCCTTTCCATAAATCAGGGTGTCATAGTTATAAGGCAAATGACATTTTGAATTCCTGCTTCTGCATGATCCACAGCTGATTTAAGGAGGACAAATGAGGAAAACACAAAGCCAGTTCTTTAAAAAATATATTTTTGAGAAGTCAGTTGAAAAAAGCCATAAGTGAAGGATGATGGATTAGCTAGTCAGATACATGAGAGACGGTCAACACTGCAAACTTAATACACAAGCATGCCTCTGTCAGCTTTTTGAAAATAAATAGAAAATGAATTGTATATAATTTCCATGCATAGTACACCATTTGTCAACTAATATAGTTCTCATTCTTTAAATGCAATTATTAAGTATATTTATTAACAATTGATTATATGGAGGATGTAGAGTTCATTACCTCTGGTGAAAAGCTAGCTCCATCAGACTTTCCTCTCCTTCAACTGTTGTCCAGCAACAACCATTCACTCAGGCTGTAGCCAAGGGAAAGATGGGAAGCAGGGTCATTCTATTGGCTTGGCTGAGACACCAGCTCCTTTTGGCTCCTCTCTCCTTGAACTTATCAGTTACATTATATAAGGACATTATACCTTCAAAAACTAGTGCCTGCCTGAGTTTGCTTTTTCCCTCTTCCTTCCTAATCCTTTTTCGTTTTGTGTCATGTATTTTATATTGTAAGACTGAAGGCAGGGACTACCTTATTATTGATCTTTCTACACTGCTCTGGGAACTTTTGGTGTGTGTGTGCACTGAAGAGTGGGGTAAAAATGCAGCACATAAATAAATATTTACTAGCATGTTCACAAACGTAATTTCTTATGGATTATTATGAAGAGACAAAAATGTGATGTATTTGTTTGTACCACTTGTGATTGCAGATGGGGGAAATCAAATTCTTTCATCACAACTTATCAGATCAAATGAGGGTGCCCTCTTTGTCTCCACATGGGAGGCTTGAGGTGGTTCTTGGTTCAAGAGTGTTTATAATGCAACTTCGCCCCAAATGCTCATCTTGCATTAGTAATGCTTCTTTGCCACTTTCTTTTACATATCAACAATGATCAATTGTTCAGACAAGTAGCGCAGGAGAGGTTCAAATTCACTTCATGCCTTATGCATGAAAATGCTCTCAATTCAGGTGGCCTACTCATGTGAGCAGTCCAACATTAGAAAATAAGACTTACATAAGATTGTATCTCCTCTTCCATCATTAGAAGAAAACAAAAGTATCCTATTTTCCTTTTCACAAAGAAACTAGATATTTCTGGGCCCATGGCTCACTTAAACACCTATATAGCCTAATCCTTCAACTTTGATCAACATGCTTGTTAAACAACATGCTGGGATATCACATTTGGATCCTGTCCCTAGAGATGTATGATAATTTCATTTTTGCTTGCAAAACATGTGATATGCTCCATTCAAAACTCCAAATGTGAGCACATAGCATGCGTCTGCTGAAAATATTCACATATTGTTAAACATGTGCTTGCTTTCATCTCATTCCCAATTCCCAGTTTGATTTGTGCACATTTCCAAATGTGTGTGAATTTCCTCAGTAGACTGAATCAGCCCCACTTCAGTCTATGGAGGAAATTTGCGCACATTTGTAAATTTGCACCAATTTGAGAAGATTCTCGCAAATTTGCAGTGATTTGCACAAATCTCCCATTCAATCACTGCTTGATTTGTGCAAGTTCCCTGTTCACACAGAGGCAGCAGTGGTTGCAAAGTGGAATTGAGCTTGAGATGAGCAACAAGATGATGTTCAGAGAATCCTGGCAATTCATAGTTCATTCGCCTATCCCTATCTGTCCCACATTTTTTTAAAAAAAGAGCAGATGGCTAGCAGTAAGTGCATGGCTTTACATGCTGAAGGTTCAGTCCCTGGCATCTCCAGTTAGGGCTGGGAAAGACTTTACTTTGCAAACCCTGGGCCTGGAGAACCATTGCTGTCAGTCACTATAGGCAATGCTGAGCTAAGTAGACCAATGGTCTTACTTGTTATAAGGCAGTTTGCTATGTTCCTTCCTGAGCCCATTAAAAACCGATTTTGGAAATCCTAGAACCATAGAACTGGATGGTATCTTGAATGTCATCTAGTCCACCCCCCTGCTTGATGCATGGTCTGTAAGGCAGGATTCAAATATAGCATCCCTGATTTTTTTTTTTTTTTGTTCCTCCTGTGCAAGCACCGAGTCATTGCTGACTCCTAGAGGGATGCCGCTTTCGCTGGCGTTTTCATGGCAGACTGTAGTGGGGTGGTTTGCCATTGCCTTCCCCAGTCGTGACTACCTTTCCCCCAGCAAGCTGGGTACTCATTTTACCGACCTCGGAAGGATGGAAGGCTGAGTTGACCTGAGCCGGCTACCTGAGACCCAGCTTCCGCTGGGATCGAACTCAGGTCGTGGGGAGAGTTTCAGCTGCAATACTGCTGCCTACCACTCTGCGCCACACGAAGCTCTTAGCATCCCTGATAGATGGATATAATTGAAATAGAAATACAATCTGTCACACCCTTGTTGGGAAGACTGCAACTAGGTGACCTGTGCACCTGCTCCAGTCTGCTCGCAGGTGCCAATTATTGATGGGCAACTTCAAGGCCCCTGCTGCTCCCCCTTCTTAGGGTTCTTTATCTTTAAAGTAGGCTTGGACTGGACAGCCTTTCAAACAGAGGACTGTCCTCTGGAAGCCCTATGAACAGAGGGCTATCCTCTGTAAAGTAGGACACGTGGCCACCCTACATGGGGCAAAGGGCAAGATGAAGTCTCCTGCCCCCAGTAGGGGAGGGGCTGCAGGCTTTGCAGGCAGAAGGTCCCAGGTTCAATTTCCGATATATCCAGGTAGGGTTGGAAAAACTCCTCCACGAAACCCTGGAGAGCTGCTGCCAGTCGCTCTCGACAGAACTGGTCTAGATGGAACAATGGTTTGATTCAGTGTAAGGCAGCTTCCTATGTTCCTGTCTGGAGAGCCATTGCTGGTCAGCGTAGACAATACTGAGCTAGAGGGACCATTAATCTGACCCAGCTTCCTATGTTTGTATGTCTTATGTTCACCCATGGTGGAGCTTATCCCACCTGAGAACCCAGTTAGGACCCACACTAGAAGACTGTGGTCTCCAATATGGTGCCTGTCAGAACCAATGTGCCCATGGAAATCTCTCTTGGTGACCACCAGGCTCCCTGCCCCTCCCAATTTTTAGTTTGTTTAAGAATTTTTAGAAATAATTTGTTTTTAACTGGGAAGCTGACATGCTGCAAGTGAAGAGCTGCCCTCCAAGACCATCCTTATTTGGGTCCAAAAATGGTTTTGTGTTTTAAAGCTCAGACTCTACCACTATCTTGTACCTTTGGGCATATTACTTTTCATTTATTCTCACCAGTTCGCCTTATGGGAAATGAGTGCACTGCTTTGTGACCATCCATGCTCATATAGGCAGCCATTTTATGAATGGGCAAGCCCCCCCATATCAACCATTTTGTGAGAGCACCCAGAACACTTTCAAAATTCCCGATGTGCCCACTGACCCAAAAAGATTGGGAATCCTTCTATCCCTTAATCAAAATAGTTTAGTCCATGAATTAAAATTGTGACCTCCTTAACCTGTACACTCCTTACTGTCTGGGGTGTAGAGGAAAATATTTTTAGCATAGTAGGAGGATGGAAATATTATTGAAAAGATGATACATTCAGTCATTACTACCAACCAAAGCCTACACACAAATATACACTATAATGATATACATGTAAATTAAAGATTAATGTTTGAATTTGTGAGAGATAAACTTACCAAGCTTTTGGGAATTCCAGACCACAGCCAGGGAACTACTGAAATATTTTACAATCAGTGTTCATGTTCATGAGGCTACTAATTTACCTGAATCAGAAACCTCTTTCTCACCCCCTCAGTCTGTTCCCAGGCAAGAAAGAATACACAAAAACAAAAACTAAGAAACAACTTTTTTCCCCCTCATTTTATCATGTTTGCATGACTTGCCAGAGAATATTATTGCGGGAAAAAGAAACTCGGCCTCTGATATTATTGGAGACATCCAACAAAAGTAGGTGAGACAAAGAAGCCACCTATCTGGTTTCATAACAACCATTGCCACATTTGTGTGGGATATATTTTATGTCGCTCGAGAATGGCATATACAATTTGCTTCTTCTACCTGCAATTCTATACCCACTTACTTAGGAGAAAGATCCATTGAACTCAATCAGATTAAATCTGTCCTGAATTGTGCTGCTAAAGCATCCTAAATAATGTAGAGCGGTCCTTAGGAGAATGTAAAGAAGACTGTAGAAAATACAAGTGCTTTGTCTGTTGACAATAACTGTCAGGACTGAGGCTCATGTTACATACATTTTCACATTCATATACACAGGTCTGTACTTGTGGAAACAGCATATAGAGATGTGTCAGCCTACCTCACTCATACCCAGGAACAACTTTGTTAAACTTAATGAAGTTGTTTAAACTGCCCAGGACATCCCTAAAGCCATTTCACCTGTACGATGATCTTCCAAATGTCACTGTAGTCCAATTTTATGGGAGGTGAGAGAAGTGTGCAAGTCCTGCAGACACATTATATTAATCCTTGTGGGAATTAGTGCAGTCTTGAAAGGCAGTGAAAGGAAGGAAGGAAGGAAGGAAGGAAAAGAAAGAAAGAAAGAAAGAAAGAAAGAAGCAAACAAGCAACTACATCCTACTACAACGCTTTTAACTTCCCTCAAATTCAGCAGTTGTTTTCCCACAGATACTTCACATGAGGAAGATTTTCCAAATCTCTCAACATTTGTTTTAGGAGTTTTTTTAGTGACTTGGGACTAAACATTACCATCAGCATTAAGTTGTAATTCCCTTGTTGTGAACTGTGCATCATTCTATTGTGCACCATTCTGGGCCTGTATTTATGGAATGTTATGCTGGGAATCAGCCCTTAAAAACCAGATCACCATCCAGACAAGGCCTGGGAAAAGGAAGCAGATGGAACAGTCACCAAGTACTAATTGACCCATTGACCCCATCGACAGCAGCAAACATTCTGAAGGACATTTCAAAGCTCTCCAAGCTCTGTGCAAAGCAGAAATGTTGCACAGTGTCACAACCTCTATTCCCAGCAGAACAGCCCTTCTATCTGTAAGGATGTACGAATCCCTTTCCTCGTTCCGGGTGGGGGCGTCCGCGGTGTGGGGGAGGCGATCCATCCCTCCCCCCAGAATCCTCCCCGGCCAGCTCCGTTCTGCGGCATGTCTGCAGAGCTGCTGGCTGGGGCTGGCCACTGCCTGACTTCTGGCCACAGCCAGTCTTCAGATTTGTGTCTCCTGCCATTTGCCATGATAGGCTACGTAAATCTTTACACAGCTTATTACGGCAAAAGGCAGGGACGCAAATGGCGTAGCAGACACCATTTGCGTCCCTGCCTTTTGCCGTGATAGGCTATATAAAGATTTACGTAGCCTATCATGGCAGAAGGCAGGGATCCAAATGGCGTCCGCTACGCCAGATGCCATTTGCATTCGAAGAGTAGCAGCTGTGGATGGCAGAGGGCAGCTGGATGGACTGGACCTGCCGACAACCAGGTAGGGTCCATCCAGGGGGGATTCTGCGGGGTGGCAGGGGAATAGTCTGTTCCACCATGGACTCCAGGGGCCGGATTCTTTAGAATCCAGCCTCATTGGAGTCCATGGCAGATTTCTCTGCCATCCCTCTCTATCTGCAGAGAGAAAGAGACCTATGTGTCGGCCCTGGCACACTTGAATTAATGCAGAGCTCTGAATGAGTGTATAAGAAGCAACTCTCCATCCAGCCTACCCTGTCCAGCTCAAAAATTGGTAAAGACCAACCCACATCTGCTCCCTTACAGTTCTGGCTGAAACCCAGAATGGATTCACCTCACCCCACCCCACCCCACCCCCAAATCAGAGCTACCAGCCTCCAGTTGATAGTACAATGGTGACAGCACTAGAATTGTGATCATTTCTTTACATATCTGAGAGTGTCCTGCTCTAGATCGAGTGTTGGCTGTTTGCAAGCATGTACAGGGAGTGATGCAATAGAATAGCCAAGCTGACAAGCAAATGGTCAAGCACACAGGTTTCAGTCCAAGGAGGTTTAAGCTAAGGCAGGAGTGGTCAAAATCCAGGCAGAGGTCAGGACACAGGCAGGCAGGTGGGCAGGCAGGCAACAAGGATCAGGAAGCAGCAGGAGTAGTCAAGATAGCAAGCAAGAGGTCAAACACCATAAATCAGTCAGGTACGTTACACAATCCAAAGCAGGGTCATTGAGCAGTGCAAAAGGTCAGGAAACAGAGCATCAGTCACAGGGCACAATTCAAGAGGCAAGGTACACAGCAGAGGCTAGATGGACCAACTTGTTCCAACACTGGCTGGGTTTCCAGAGAAAGCTTTTAAGCCTAAAGCCAGCCACACCCCATCCAGAGTTCTGCTGCAGCAATCAGAGCTCCCTTTCCAGATCCTACCCCAGAGAAGTCCCTTTCTCCTGAGGAGACCTTTTCTGGAGGCAAGCACTCCTTCACACAGGAGCCCTGCTAGGGTGTCATTTCAGGTGACAATGCTCCTGGGGATCAGGGTCTGTTTCAGCCTCTGCCTCAGAGGTGGAGTCCCTTTCTCCTTACAGGGATGTAAGCCACTTCCCCTGAGGGTTCAGGCTCTTGTGGGTCTGGTGGCAGTCCCTGGACCAGGGTACCCTGAGCTTCTGGGGCCTCTAGCTCCTCTGAGGAGGAGGACTACTCCAGTCAGGGCATGGCATTAGGGGTGGCGCGGGTGCCCAATCCCATCCAGGAATCTGGTGAAACCCCCCCCGCCCACACCCCGAGCCCCACCCGCCAAGCCCTTGCCCTGCTTGCCCCCCTGCCTGTGCTTGACGAGCAGCCCACATTCACCCTGGCAGCCTCGTCAAGCTCTGCAGTCGCCAGTTTTAAAAAATGAAATGGTGATTGCAAAAATGTGCATTTTTGCATATGCATGAAAATGCACATTTGCAAAAACGCACATATTCACACATATGCAAATATGTGCATTTGCGAAAATGCTCATTTTGCGTATATGCAAACTGCGTATTTTTGCAATTGCCATTTTATTTTTCAAAAAAATGATGACTGCAGAGGTCGAAAGGCCACCGTAGTGAGTGTGGGCCACTCGCTGAGCAGGGGAGGGGATCGAGTGCGGTCTGGGGACTGTCAAGTGGGGGCACGGGCTGGGCGTACTCCTGGGGAACCCGGACAGGGGTGGGTTTGCACTAGAAACAGTTTTAAACTAAAGTCTGTTGAAAACTGGACGGGTATAGATTAGGGCCCATGGGTCAAATCCAGGCTTTTGGGGTCCCAAGATGGCGATACCTCTTCTTCTTGCCACATCCCCTTTCCTTGGACTGTTTGGTGGTTTCCTGTGGTTTTTTTGTGTGCACTCTTTCCCGGTTCTAAAAGGTGGAAATGCCTCTTCTAAAGTGCAGTTACTGACAGGAAGAGCTTTACATGAAATATGCTGGTAGATTTGGTATTTTCCCACCACCACTTTTGCCTTCACCCTGACCCTGCCCACCACTGGAATCCAGCCCCTGAAATCTTTGCCAAAATTGCATTTGGCCCTTGGGGCAAAATTGGTTCAACTCCCCTGCGATACAGAACTGAAGCACACCAACTTCAGAAAGCATTTGTACACATTGTTCTGACTGATAATGCAGAAAATCAAATTGAGCATTATTGGGCCAGTTTGGACATTGAGCCCAATGGTAAAATTCTTCATGTAGCAGGGAATGGGCCCAGGTGCTGGGATCACGTATGTCTGGTACCCCATGAGTGATGTTGTGCATGAACTGGACACTTGCATGTACAAAGATATGTGCAATCTGTCCAATATGTATAATACATCCATCTGGTGCTGGGTCCCAGTGCTTTTGAAACCCTAGGGTCGCTGCCCACAAAACAAATGAAATCATTGGGCTGAGTGTCTAAATCAGTCTATATTCTTCCTTGGAGCACAAGCATTGCCTTTTCTACCCAGTTCATTACCATACCAGTCAGCAGAAATACAAATCCCTGGTGCTGGTTTTCAGTTGTAAGTACATGCTGTTTCTAATGGAAACTACATGGGTGAAACCAACCATTCTTTAAGCTCTCAGAAGTAACCTTATTGGCAGTGTGTGTGTGTGTGTGTGTGTGTGTGTACAGAGCAGCAGGGGGAAGACCGTGGACAAGATCAGCTTGTCACTAGTGGGCCAGTGTTTCTTCCATGACTGCTTTTCCTCTGACCTCTTGATCCTTGTCCTTTAAAAGATGTTCTTGGGAATTTCAGTTCCTAACCTTGAGAAAGCCAATGGATATCTTGGTTTCTGGGGTCAAAACATTCTGTAACCTCTCGCTTTTCAATGGATTTAATGAGCTTTAAGGACTAAATATATCAGTCATGTTTAAACTGCTAAACAATAGCAGCAACACAACAAAACAGTGCCTCTTGTCAGAATGTGGTGTCATTACTTCTTTATACTTCATAATGGACAGGGGAGAAAATGGGGTCTGAAACCTGATATTCCACCCCTCCCCCTGCCCCGCTGCACATGATGGCACCCCTAAATTCCATTGGGAATATTGCAACCACATCTGCAAGTTACTGGAGGGGGCAGTGTTGCATTTAGTTAGTTCACTAGAATTTTGGCCACAGCTTTCCTTACTATCCCTATAGCCTACAATATGGTTTCCTGTGATTTCATCCCTTTGCTCCTCCTGTTCCACCCCTCTTTATCTCTGACTTCCACCATTGCAGGACCGCTTGTGTTTGCTGTCACTCCTGCCAGTGTAATGGAACACAAAATGGACGAAACAAACTCTTTGCAACTCTACGCTGTACCCTCATGGTATATGCAAGCATAATTGTGAGTAAGCTGCTTTGTTTCTTCAGTGAAGAAAGGTGTTGCCTCCTTTTTTTATTCTAAGACGGCCCTGTATGCATGTGGGACTGGTAAATGCTCACTCTGTTTTGCCTTTCGTTTTTGCCCCGCTAATTGCCGGAGGCATCATTATTAAATAATTTCTTCCAACCACATTAGAGGTAAAATGCCTTTAATATTGCACATATTGAGCTTTCCCAGCCCCAAACTGGGCAAATTTAAATATGCACATTTTTGAAGCTCCCTTTTTTTCATTAAAAAAAGGTAGCAAAATGGCGGGCGCTCGCTGGACAGGCCCAGGGTGAGTGTGGGCAACTCACCGAGCTCATGGGGGATAGAGTGTGGGTTGGGGGGGCAAGCAGGGGCAGTGCTTCAACAGGCACCCACAGGACCCAAGCTGGGGTGGGTTCGCACATCCCTAGCCTTGGATTTCTTTCCTTGGCCTCTTTTCTACCACTGACTTTCACTGTCACATTGCATATCTTTTCTTCTACACTTCTGTGATATTAACCACTGCCTAGAGAAATTCAACAGGTGAATGTTTAGAAGATCAGATGTGTAGGCTTGGGAGTTACACAGAACTCTTTTTGAGGTGTAGGTGTCAAACTAGTTTTCCATGTTAACTGAAGAAATTGCATATTGCTCCCCTGTTTACCTCCACTTCCCTCTACTCCCTCTGTTTCCCATGTGGAACTTTAGATTGTAAGCTCCTTGGGGCACAAGCCTGCCCTCTTATGTTCTGTAAAGCGCCATGCACACGGATGCTTCTAAGTAAATAAATAAATAATGCCACATTGAACACAGTAGGATATACTTTTGAGTAAACATGCACAGGGTTGTGCTTTTAAATAGCCTAACTATGTGCAGGATTACAGCCTTTCTGATCAGGCCAGTGCCTCTTTCAAGTGAATGTGTAAAAAAAAAAAAAAGTATTTTGCTTGCGCTGAATTAATATATTCTGAAGCAGACCAGCTATCAATAATGCATAATATTCCCGTGAAATAATGGCAATATTGTAGGAAATGCTCCAAGCAATGAAAAATTAAGCTGCTTTTAATTGTCAATCTTACCATCATTGAACATTTTCACAGAAAGAGGTTTTTCCTCTCTTCTATTCATGCAAGACTTTTCCCCCCTCATCAGAAAAGTGATAATGTAAAGAAGAATTCTTTGATCTAAAAATAAAAGCGTTATTTCAGGTGAAATTATGGAAATGTGAAAATATTAGGGTCCCTTGAAAGTTTTAAAAAGACATAAAACTGAAACTAGGAAGAACTAAGGATGCTATTGGGAGTAAAGATACCACAAATGCTATGATTTTCTGTTCCCAGTACCAAAATTGCATTTTTGCTCTTGCAGTTAAGTATCCTGAATAGGCAGCACTGCAGGTATGAGAATATTATGAGATTCATGAAAAAGATGATGCACAATTAAATAGGGATGGACGAATCTGTTTTTGTAAATTTTGATTTTTTCCAGTCTTCAGTTTGTTCCATCCTGTTTCTGCATCACTTTATAACAACAACAAAAAATGTGCACATTTCTGCTCATATGCACATTTTTGCATGCAATTTTGCCTAATATACATATTTTAAATTCATTTTTGTACATTATTTTCACTAATATACATAATTTGTACACACTAACCCCTAATGTACACACCTCTGTATGCATTAAAAAAAAAAAAAAACCCACCCAAAACTGGAGAATTCCATTGTGAAATTTGGAGAAGTGTGAATACTGAAAGATAGCTATGTTTCAATTTGGGTATTGGTTTGGGAAATGCAGAATAGGTAGATTTACATTACAAAATAAATTTATCCCCATCCCTATAATTAAGTCAACTACATATGTGATGCACAATATTTGTTCATATCATCATTGTAGCATTTAGAGAGACTTGTGCCTTTAAATGGGTAATAAAGTGCACAATCTATGTCTATTGAAGATAATAACGGGCAACAATTATTCTGTTCTTCATTGCACAAGCTGCAGAACCATGAGGAAAAGGAGGAAAATATGGTGATTGAATTTCTGTGCATGGGTATGCAAGTTGTGCACTGAGACTACAATCCTAAATATACTTACAAAGGAGTAGGCCTCACTGAGCAGAGTAGAATTACTTCCAAGTAGACATGCCTAGGATTGCACTGTGTCTATAGGGATGTGTGAATCAGCAAAACTCAAGCTTGCCAAAATTCTACCTCAAAGCTTGTTCCAGATCAGACTGCAAGCTTTTTTCTTTTCTTTTTTCTTTAGTTTTCACACGAAAATCTGTGCTTCTTTTGGTCTGTATTTTTCTTCCAAATGTACACATCAATTGTGCACATCTTTGAAATGTATGCAGTCTTCTTTTATTGATTAAAGTGTATTCATGCATATTTTTCAAAAGTATGAATTTTTTTCATGCACATTTTGAAATGCATGCATGTTGTCAAACACATTTTTCTTGTTGTCCACAAATGACATTGCAAGCTCAGAAATGTAAGGACTTCGACCACAGATTGCATCTGAGTCAGTATTCAATCTGGAAAGTCCAAACTGGGTAAACCCTGATAAAAAATGAACTTAACTGCATTTCTTATGGATCCCTATTTGTGTGCCAGGCTTCGCCTTCACCACAGAGAAGAGATGCTTGGAATGCCAGGTGATTTCCCTGGTGAATGTTCTGGAGTGAGCTGCTTTTGCAAAGAAAATAGATGCTACATGGGTGGAAGGGGATGTCTAGATAGCAGCCCAAGAATTAACTAGAGACCTGAATCCAAAGAATTGGTGGGCTATTTCAAGTTAGCATGTGACATTCTGCTACTCAGTGACATTTTCTTTGGCCTGCCCTTCTCCCTTGCTCCTTGGCCCACAATCCTCCTAGTAATTCCCTGCCAAAGATCCCCACCCCTACTCCAAAGTAGAGATGTCAGAGAAATCCACAATAGAACCCAATGAGTTTGGATTTTCATGAACCCGACCTGTGGATTCTGCAGAGGACCGGCTTTTCCCCTGTCAGGCAGATTCCGCAGACTTGTGGATTGGTTTTCTAACTTTCCTGAATTTTGTCATTGAATAATAATAATAATAATGGCCCAAAATGTGCATTTCCCCCATCGGCTAAAGTGTGAAAATGCACGTGGGGGGAAATTTGCACATTTTTGCATGTGTGGATTTGCGCAAATTTGGAAATAAAAAACCCTGGGTTTGCTGACATATTAGGCATAAAATAGTCCTGACATTTTGAAAAAGATGAAGGGGGCAGATGGAGGCACAAACTTTTTTTTTCTTTTTTTTTCATTCAGGCAGCAAAATGTCTTGATCTGGCCCTTTTCAGAGAAGGGCAAAATCCAGTGGATAGCTAAGTTCCAGTCTGCACATTAGTCTTAGAGGTGAAGATCAGATCATTTCATATCAGAATTTGCAAAGACTGAATCCCTCAAACTTCCTAAGCTAAAATGTGTGACACCTATCCCATTAATGTAACATGGGTTCCAAATCTGCAGGCTTCTGAGATGTACAGCTAGCAATGGTAGGAGAAATAGTACTGTATATCCCTTTTTATCTAGCTTTTTATTAGTTTTCACTCATGATGTCATGATTTAATCTTTTTTAAGCACAGGAAAAATCAGTAATCAAAGAGAAAATTACTCATTGATATTCATCAGGATTTCTTAACTACATTTTGGACAGAAGCAGTCATGCAGGAGCTCAGGGTATGCATGGCTTATTTCAGGATGGGTCAGTCTGAACTTTGGCAATGCCAATACAGGAGGTGGAAAAAGCAGGCACAAAGCAAGATTAATACAACAGGCCATTCAGGCTACCAGCCAGAGTCTAAGGAGGCAGCAGGTGAGGTCCAAGGAAACTTTACTATAATAATCTCTCTCCCTTTTACTCATGCAACGAACCAAAGAGGGAAAAGAAGTTAGGATTTTCCAACAGGAAATTTGGTTGGTTATAAAGAGGTCAGCTAACAGCTGCAGTGAGCGCTATATGCTGGAGTGACTTATGGTCTCTGCTTCAGGGGGCTGTGGTGCTGTAGATGCAGCACCATCACCTGGTTTTAGGGATGTCAGAGGATTACAAGGGGGTGGGTCGTGGGTGGGGTGAAACTTGATGGATTTTTCTGATTAAGCCCTAAAGATTTTGTTCCATTTCCCTCTGCTGGTGTTGACTTGCTCTGTAGCAAGTCAAGCCAATATGTGGATATTTCTCTCTCTCTCTCTCTCTCTCTCTCTCTCTCTCTCGCTGTATGTGTGTGTGCTTTAATGGCTGCAATTTGCACCCCCACCCCAGGTTCTGCCATTTGTGCAAATTGTAATTTCCAGTGCTTTTATTTATTTTGGTTTTTGATCTTGAAATGGCCACAAATGTTGACATTTTATTTTATTTTTTTTACTTTTGCTATTGCACAACTGCCCATGATTGCAGGTCTGCCTGTCTCCTATGTAGCAGAGGCATATTCCCTGCTTGTCAATATCCTTGTCAGTTTCTATGGATGATCTCGTCCCCTTTTCACTGAGCTGTCAGTGACAAAGTATGGGAAGTACTTCCCCAAGGAAGGAAGAGGAGGGAAAATTGACAAGTTCTTTGACAAGTACAGAATATGGCTCTGGTGGGCTAAAGGAAGTAATGTGCAGACAGACTGCATGAAACTGACAAGGATATTGACAAGAGGGAAATACTCTGGGGGGCTACATAGTGGATGGGCGGACCTACGATGATGCACAAGAGCAGGCAGAGATAGACAGACAGAATTACAACAACATTTAAACACATTTCAAGACAGAAAAAATAAACTAAAAAAACTGCACAATATGCACAAATGATGGAACCCAAGGAAAAATGTGCACATTTTTCCTGGAATTCACCCTCCCACACACACACACACAATCCAATGCAGTCTACCTCCACTTACTGAACCAGAAATGCTGTGGAAATCCATCAAGCTTAAATGGAACAGATTTCTCAGCACTGAATATCCCTACCTGGCTTGGTGGTGTCTTTGTTTGCCCACAGTCTCAGGGCCTGGTTTCGATTGCTGGGTAGTTACAAGACTTCTCTCTGCTTTGCTTTTCACTCCTCCCCCTCCCCTCCTCTCCCCATCCTGTAAAGCCATTAGGCTTATTTTAAAACAAAAACATAAATTTGAAAAGCTTCTGCTAGTCTCAATGAAAACCATTTTAAAAGCCTAATTGTTGCATCCCAGGGAGGGGTTTGTGTTTGTGAGAGGGGTTTGTGAGAGATTACAGGATGAGGAGTGTGTGCATGCGTGTGCATGTGTGTGAATGCATGGGTGTGTTTGAATGCCTGTGTATGTGTGTTAGGATTTGTATGAATGGATGTGTGTGGATTTATGTATGGATGTGTATGAATGGATGTGTATGCTGGAATGTGTATGAATGTTTGTGTGTGAGTGTGTGTGTGTGTGTGTGTGATCCTGCCCACATTTTCTTTGACCCCACATACTTTATGGTTTGTCCTATCCACCACTCCACCCATCACTTGTGCCCCCCTGGAAGATTAGTCTTGAGGGAATGTGGTCTTTGGGATAAACAAACCACCATTCCCCGACACTGATGTAATGCATCCCATCCAGATTCCAAACCCCCCTTTCAGGACAAACTAGATGAGATTCATTTAAATTGTTTTTGTTGTTGTTTTACTGTAATGTAGATGTGAAGACCCTCTGGATTTTTTTTGGGGGGGGAGTGGCTGGGAAGGGGATCCTTAATTCTTTCCCCACTGGCTGTTTTCTGAATCAAAATGCTTCCCACAGCTTTCTGTCTGCAAGAGAAAATATATGCAGACCTAGTCTCTCTTGACCTACAGGGAGAAAAAACAGCTTTCAGGGGAGGGCAATTTTGACTGGGAAAATAGCTTATAGGGGAAGAGTGTGTTCTATGCAGTTTAAATAGTTCCATATCAGCAATTCCTGGTTGTATTCCACAAAGTGCTCTGAAACAGAGCTGAAGAGGAAGATACTTAGATTGGAGAGCAAGCAGAGGTTAGATTTTGCCCTCCACCAGACAGATATCACACATAATATGGACACTGAATTTTGGATGCACAACCATGCACCCAGTTTGCAAAAATCTCCCTCCCCCCTCTTTATGGGGAACACTGCAAATTGGTCATCTGAGTGATTGGATGTCCACATGAGGGCTGTTCACATAGACAACCCTCATGCAACCCTCATGCACATGTTCAGTGCTCATGCACACAGCTCCTCCTTGTTGAGGGGGGGGGGATCCTGGGCCAAACAGAAGTCCCCTTTGCATGGAGAAGTTCTATGTGGGTGTGCTGGCACATGCATAGGACCTCTCACATGCTCCAAATGCGGAGATGGCAGGGGGGTGGCCACTGCACATGTGAGTGGGGCTAGTTCCTATGGCCCAGTGACCCCTCAGGCAGGGGGGGTCATCTGAACCTCATATGGACAACCTATATTGTATACAATATGTGAGTGTGTGTGTGTGTGTGTGTGTGTGTGTGTGTGTGTGTGTAGGGGGCGGTTAAGATCCCTGCTTGCAACACCCACCATGTGAAGAAAATCTTTGCCTGGGCAAGTGGATTAATCAGGCCAGCAGGAATTGCAGCCCCATATTTATCACTATAATAAGAAGAATGAGAAACTTAAACATGGCAGCTGAAATGGTGTGGGACTTTGGGAACTGATTTGGTGGGTTCTGCTATTAATCTGGCCTTGGATATACAACTACAAGATGCTGATAGGGGTCATTCAGTGAGACAGAAAATGAAGCTAAATGGACTGATCTGGATGCCTCTTCCTTACTCTGCGGGCAAGATCCATCACTAATGCCATGTCTCATGGGCAATATGGCCAGGCACAATGAGCATTACTGTACAATCTCATACCCTATCGGTGCAGCAGCAGGGACTTCCCGCCCACAGGCTTACAAACAATTCTGTTTGGTCGTATTGGATTTCCAGTGCTTAACATACAGTCTATCTCAGTATGCGCCCTTCCCCTCACCTTTCTCTCTCTCCCCCCGCTCCCCAAATATACACGATGCAGCAAACTTCTACAGAAATGTTTCTGGAAGTTCTTTCCCCCTTCATTTTAAAACCTATTCTGCAACCATCCTCACAGCCATATCGAGAAATTAACAGCCACCCGGATAATAACTGCAAATAGGTTTCTTAATTTGAAATATGCGTTCACATCAAGGAAAGGATCATATGCGATGGAGAAAGTCCGTGGGTGAAAAATCCATCCCAAAAGATGGTCTACTAACACAATCCCCTGGCACTGCTGAACGAAAAAAGAAGTAAGTTGGTTGCTGCAAAGTGAGCAGTTTGGTTAACAGGTTGAATGGGACCATGCTATTTTTCCCCCCCTTCATGCTGCAGCTCTCATTTAGGTACCCCTGTGGGAGTGGCAATTGCAGATGGAAATATATGGGTATTTAGACTTTGCAGAGAATTAAGTTGATAAATCGGTGAAAATTGGCATAGAGGCAAAGAGTTAACCCACTCCTCCATGTCAGCCCCAATCTACCCTCCCCCCCGCACAGACACACACTTTGAAAATGAAAAAAGACATGGGGAGTTCCAGTCATACTGTTCCCACACCACTCCACCTTTGGCCCACCACACCACGATGTTTGGCTCTAGAACAGGGGTTGGCAACATGCAACCTGCAGACCACGTGCAGCCCCCACCAACCCTGAAATTCAGAAGGGCCCCAAAAGATTCAATGGATTAAAAAAGAATTTATTTTGAAACAATATGTCATCCAGAGCTGCTACAAGGTGCCAAAAGGGTCAAAATTAATTTGCTTGCAAGCTAATTTTGACTCTTCAGGGACTCTTTAGCAGCTATGGAGTACCAAAAGGGTCAAAATTATCTAGCCAAAATTTAGACTCTTTGGCCACTCTTTAGCAGCTCCAGATGCCTTTTTTCATTTTAGATGATGATGATGATGATGATGATTCCCGATTTTGGCACCCGTGTGTGTGTCCCATAGGAGGGTGCAGGGGGAAAAATGGTTCCTGGACCTCTCAAAGCTTCCCATTCCTGCTATATAGCAAATAACTGGAACATGGCATGGGTGGTGATTTTCTGTTAAAAATAAGCCCAAGTTACTGTTTCTTCTTCAATGAAAACTATACAAGTGTCTGTATCTTTTCTCTTGCAGGACAAAAAGCAAACTGAGGGCCATTGTTTTAGCAGGAAAATGGCACTAGGGAAATGGTTAAAAAAGAAAACAACAACAAAAACACTCCCTTTCTCCTATGCTCATCTTCTGGTTTAGTTTTCAGCCTCTGCATCTCCGTTCTTTCAAACAAACAGTCAAAAATGTCGAGGCCACCTTGACACAACTAAGTGTCACATGTAGGGTGGCCCTCAGCACATGATGGTCCTGGTTCATGTGCTGTTCAGACCCTGGCATGTATCGTTGCTTAGGTTAAGACCACATGACCTAGAAACATTTTTAATGTTAATGTAGCTCAGTATAGGGATTACTAGAAGAACTTCTCAGTCCATCGAGCCCTTGGTTCCTTTTTCCAGGATGATTTCTTTTAACATTTGTCCTTGCTGGACCTGTTGTTAGAGCTTTATATATTAAGGACACATGCAAAGTAAGGACACGGTATCAAGAGCATTAAGATTTCTTGTTATTGCCAAGGTAAACTGATGCAGAAAATTGAGGTTCCTGGGCTAGATTCTCAGTCTCAGCATGTGGCTGAGAGGCTGTTGAAGTGGAATGTACTTGGTAAGATAAGAAGAATAAACACTATAACTGGCCCATTTTCATCACAATGCAGTTATGTTAATCAGGAGCATCTGTATCATGGCCAAGCAGTGATGGATAAATCTGTCTATTTCAGTTTCTCTCAGTTTCTTATTTTTGCAATCTTTAGTTCAATTCATCTTGGTGAATGACTTAAGTTCAGTTCATCTCAAACATTAAGATTTCTTTTTAAGAGCTCACATGAAAATTCATAAGATTTTACTGTACATTTCTCCTAACAGTTGCATTTTTGTATACACTGTTGCCTATTTGCAAGCCCTTTTTCTAATATAATGCATTTTTTAAATACTATTTCCCCTAATACCCACCTTTTATATGGATTTTTATTGGAGATCTCTATTGCAAAATTCAGAGAAGTGCACATTTCAAAGGATAACATCGTGGTTCAAAGTGGAAAATTAGGTAACTTTTCATTAAAATGGGGGTGGGTTAGGGTATTTTAGAAAATGTTTTTATTGTAGAATTTTATTGTTTTGGACTGTTTTGTTGTGTGCTGTACATTGCCCAGAGTGGCTGGGTGACCAGCCAGATGGGCGATTAATAAATTTAATAATAAATAAATAAATAAATAAAATGTGAACAGAATAAATTTCTCCTCCATCTGTACAGCCAAGTAGGTTTGGGGCAGTACTTCCTGGACTTGTGCCAGGGTGCAAGGGATGAAGCAAGAACTCAAAACTGAAGAATACACCAGAGTCAGGAATACCACTGCGGCTCAGGCAAAGTCCCAACTCAAAGATGAAGCCTCTTATAGCCCTTCCTGTGTAGGAAGCTCCAATGGTCAGTCTGGCTGGGCAGGGCCAGTCTTGAGAATACTTGTCAGGCCTGTCAGCTCCTGAGAAGTAGTGTTCATAAACAAGGGGTGAAGAATTGCTTGCTGGGAGATGTAATCTAATAGTACAGGAAGTGAAGGGGGGAAACTTTCTCCGCTGAGCAGTTTCTTCACTAGCCCTGGGCTTCCAGGCAGGTCATCCAGTGCTAGGGACAGCTAGTACCACCTGAGGGAGGGAGCAGTCTGTCTTCTCCCCTCCCCTCCTGATATTTAAAGGCTGCACCTAGGCAGAGACTATTTGGAGTGGAACCTGCTGGGAGAAGGGCCTGATTACACTGGAGGCACTCAGATGGGGCTGTCTCCCCTCCAGGTATTTAAAGGCTGCACTATGGCAGATACTGGTTTGGGAAGAGCTTGCTGGGATGAAGGCTCAACTCTATCTGTGGTAGCTGTCTGTCTTTCTCTCTCTCCCCCCCCCCCAGGTATTTAAAGACTGCATATTGGCCAAGGCTATTTGGGATCTGGGCTTTTGGCACTTAGCCTGTAGCACATCACCATGGCATCACTGGGGAGAGCTGGCTGTGAAATAGGAACATTAGTGGCTGAGAGATGCCCTCTCTCTTCTGTCTCTTCAGCCTTGTTTGCCAGCTTGAGGGAGAGCGGCAGAGACCAGCAGACCTGGGAACTTCCCAGCTTATTCACCCCAGCAAACAGCAGCAGCAGAGTGCAACATCTGGGAGAGCAGAGGAGCAGGTGGGAGCACTGAAAAGCATCTAGTACCTATTAAAATTATTCACCCATGGAGACTAATGGATTCTGAAGGATTCCAGAGGGCTTAGGGAGGATTTTCCTCCTTGTATGGCTAGTGATCCTGTTGAAGTCCTGGTTGCTCTGTGGAATGCAGAGATGACACAATAGTTCACACAACTGTATCTAACCATCCTGTCCCTCTGGGCAGACCCTGGTCAGCTCCTTGGTATACATCTGAGCTGAGGACAATCGAGCAAGAGGAAAGATGGCTAGAACCAGGTGGAGGAAGACTTGTGCCATGTCCCACTGAACACAAGTTAGATCTTTTAAGAACTCCCTTTTAAGCACTCCCCTTCCTCACAAACCACTGCGCCTATCCTTCTGAAACTCTGCAGTTTGTTTATTTAGGGCCACCGACATGCTGTCTATCATTTTCAGAAGAATGGTACACAAAAAACACAGGGTGACAAGCACATCCTATATTGGATACCCTCAAAATGGAAAGGCCAATAACATGGATAAACATCCCAGTAACTATTCATCTGAAACTTGGCAAGCTTGATCCCCTCAGAAGGAACAACTTTCTCTGCAAATTTTATCTAAGTCCACCAAAAATTAACCCCCCCATCATCCCCCCCCCCCTTATCAGTAGTTCCCTTACAAACAACAACACCCAGCTTAAAATATTCAGGTCCATAGCCAAAAAAAAAGGGGGGATGACTACGCCCACTTTTCTGTAACTTGGCAGGCATAATCCCCTCTTAAGGGGCTACTATGTCTGTAAATTTCACCAATTTGTAACTAACAGAAAAACGGTATACCCATTTTAAAAATGTATCATGAATGATATTCAATAGCAGCCACAAATCTTCAGTTTTCCAAATTTCAGGTTTGATATCTGAATCAAAGTGGATGTCCTCTGACTGGTCCAAGCAGAATCAGGCCCTTTTCTGAAGCACCACATTGGGATTCAAGTGGGCTCTTGTAGTTGGTGCACATCTCTGGTTTTCACTCTACTGCTATGCCAGATGTATTTGGGAAATCTTCCTTTGTCTACACAACCATCCCTGGTTATCACTATATTGGTTTAAAAATCTGTGCCAGTTTGGGAGTGCTGTGAGTTTTGTTGTTGTTATTGCTGTTTGTCATGTTCTGCACGTTGCTTTTGATTGTATGGGTTTATTTTTTTTAGTTACATTGTTTTGGTGTTTATTTATTGTAAGCTGCACAGAGGCCTGTGCTATGAGGCAGCATATGAATCTCATAAACAAACAAATGAGCAAACAGTCCAAAACAGCTAAGCACCTCATGAGTAATCCATAAAGTCATAGAATCTTTAGCAAGGTTGGAAGGGGTCCAGAAGGCCATCGAGTCCAACCCCCTGCTCAATGCAGGAATCCAAGTCAGAGCATCCCTGACAGATGGCTGTCCAGCTTCGTCTGGAATGCTTCCAGTGTGGGAGAGCCCACCACCTCCCAAGGTAATTGGTTCCACTGTCATATTGCTCTAACAGTCAGGAATTTTCTCCTGATGTTCAGCCGGAATCTGGCTTCCTGTAACTTGAGCCCATTATTCCATGTCCTGCATTCTGGGATGATGGAGAAGAGATCCTGGCCTTTCTCTCTGTAACAACCTTTCAACTACTTGAAGTCCTAGTCCTGCTGAGTCTTCTAGTACCACAGCTAGCTCACACAAATCACAGAATGCTGCCTTACTTGCATGCTATAATCCACAGTATAATGCCATTACTTGATTATATTTTGCAGCAGGAAAACAGTGCATTAAAAAAGTATATCCTAGACCGAGTCAGAGGGATTTTTCAATCTTTGTTATTACACCATCATGAAAGGCTTCCCATTTCTGTGTTCCACATCATCGATCCAATTCAAGTCAAGAGCCTGACAACTCAAACAAGTGTTACTTAGAGCTCACATAACCTCATGCATTTGGATTTATATAACAGACATGTGCTAGTGACAAATGTATTGCCACATGCCACGACTGCTTCACAGCCTAGGCAAATGCCGATATAAGCAACACATCAATCTACATTCTAAGAATTAGTATTTCAGGCTCCCCCACCCCCTTTTTTCATATGATCTGGGGCTGCGTAAATCAGCTTCCAGCCCATGCTACTTTTGCATGTTATAGGACGTAATCCTATGCAGGTCTAGACAGACAAAAGTCCTTCAACTCCCAGCATTCCCCAGCTAGCTGGCTGGGGAATGCTGGGAGTTGAAGGACTTTTGTCTGTCTAAACCTGCATAGGATTGTGCCCTTAAACTTGTAATTCTGTTTTCTTGCACTTCTGTATAAATGTGTGATTTTAAAAATTAAAACATGTACTTAAGAGAGCAATCCTATGGCCTCTGGACATTGTCTAGAAGGCCATAGGATATGCTCATTTCCAGGAACCGACCTTCCCCCTCGTCCGTGCTGCCTCTGAGGCGACGGAGGAGCCCTGTCCTCTACGCTTGGAAGAGGAGCACAGAGTGACTGAAAAGGGGCAGGGCTGGGGGCGCTCCAGGGCGGGGAGGGCGGAGCTGCGTGTATGACACATCCAATGTGTCATATGGCAGCTTCCTCTCCCAGTTGTCCTCCCTGCCACTAGACAGCCAAAACAGCTGTCTAGCAAAAAAATAGCAAGGCAGGAGAGGCGCAGAGGGAACGATCCCCCCGCGCCTCTCCTGTCTTGCTTTGGATAGGCGGTCATCTCCGAGTTTGGAGGCGGACGCCTATCAAGTTAGGACTGTACCTTAAATGTACTTAAAATATATACTTAAATATTTATTTAAGTGCATCTTTTTTCCCACTGCTTGAGCAACAAAGTGTTAACATATCTCAGAGGAGGCCCTGAAATGAGCAGAAATTATTGTTTCTTTGGGGCAGGTTGGTGGAACTCCCTTAAATGAGCTCTGCCGACCTGGCCCATTTGAGAAACAAGCTTTTTCACTCATGTCAGATTGTCACTGGAAATGTTAAATCTCTATTCTGCAAGCAGTATGTGCCTCTTGAGGATAGGAATTGGCAGGGTGCAAGAGAATCATTGGTGGTGTAAGTGCCCCATTGGATCCTGCTCAAAATACTCACGTAAATGTGTCGGATATATCTAAATCATTGGGAACAGTGTTGCATCATTTGGAACAGTGCAGAACCCTAGATAGCCAAATCCCTACCTCCACATTAGGGATGTACAAAACTCCCCTTACGTGGCTCCGCCGGGTTCCGCTGGGGGGGGAGGCGCTCCGTCCCTCCCCCCAGAATCCTTGCTGGGGGGGAGGCACCCTGCACCTCCCCCACAGAATCCTGGCCGGCCGGCTCCACTCTGCGGGGATTCCGCGGAGCCGCTGGCCGGCTCCGCCAGCAGCCGGACATCCGGCCGCTGGCTAGCAGGGACGCAAATGGTGGTGGCTGTAGCCGCCGCTGTTTGCGTCCCTGTAGTCAGCCGTGATAGGCTACATAAAGACTTACGTAGCCTATCACGTCTGGCTTAAAGAAAAAAAAAACGCGCATAGGCAAATGGCGACGGCTATGGCCGCCGCCATTTGCGTTCCCCCTTATTTTTGGCTGTCTTAGTCTACATAAATATTTACATAGACTAAGATGGCGAAAATAAGGGGGAACGCAAATAGCGTAAATATTTACGTAGACTAAGACGACCAAAAATAAGGAACGCAAATGGCGGCAGCAGTAGCCGCCACCATTTGCGTACACTTTTTTTAAAAAAAACCAGACATGATAGGCTATGGAAGTCTTTACGTAGCCTATCACGTCTTGTAAAAAAAAAAACCCAACAAGACTGCAAATGGCGGTGGCGGCAGCCGGTCGGGAGACCAGCCGCCGGAGCCGCCGCTGCCCGGAAGATCCGCCCCAGGTAAGTCTCGTCCCGGGGGGGATCTGCGGGGTGGCAGGCCATTCCGCCACAGGTTTCGGGGGGCTGAATGCACTGGCATTAGGCCTCACTGAGATCCGTGGTGGAATTCTCTGCCATCCCTACTCCACATTAACCTTAAGGTGTGAATCAGGTTGTGTTGAATAGGAATTTGTGAAGATAAAATTCCATGATATTTCTAGGCTGGACTAGACAAAGTTGTTCTGCAGTAGTTAATGAAAGCATTTTGGCTTACAGTGCTGTGTCCAGTTCTGGGCACTGCACTTTAAGAAGGATGCAGACAAGCTGAAGAGGGTTCTGAGGAGGGCAATGATCAGGGAACTGGAAACAAAGCCCTATGAGGAGAGACAGAAAGAACTGGCCATGTTTAGCCTTGAGAAGAGAAGACTGAGGGGAGATATGATAGCGCTCTTCAAGTACTTGAAAGGTTGTCACAGGGAGTTAATGGGCTGAAGTTACAGGAATAATGGGCTGAAGTTACAGGAAGCCAGATTCCGGCTGAGCATCAGGAGAAATTTCCTGACTGTTAGAGCAATACGACAAGGGAACCAATTCCCTAGGGAGGTAGTGGGCCCTCCCACACTGGAGGCATTCAAGATGAGGCTGGACAGCCATCTGTAGGGGATGCTCAGACTTGGATTCCTGCACTGAGCAGGGGGTTGGACTCAATAGTCTTGTAGGTCCCTTCCAACCCTACTATTCTATGATTCTAAACAAGCTCTGAAAGAAAAAAAAACAGCATAGAACAGTGTTAGTGGATTTATTAACTGATATTTTATATGAATATTCCTGAAGATAGATTTATGTATGAATGTATTTACAACTTTTAAACAGATTCTGGAGCAGTGAACAACAAGAAATAAAATGAACAAAACAAAAATACAAAGATAAAAGATAAAAGATAAAAGAAGAAACATGATATTAAGATTATTCTTTAAAAAAACAGAGCACCAATAAAACAGGCTGGTTAACCAAGGAAGGCTTCCTGGAAAAGAGCTGTTTTCAGGAGGTGCTGAAAACAACCCAGTGTTGGCACCTGCCTGATCTCCAGAAGCGGGAGTTACATAGGATGGGAGCCACCACACTGAAGGCTCTTCTCCGGGTAGACTCCAGTCAGGCCATAGGTCCATGCGGAACCACCAGGAGCATGTCCTCTAATGACCTCAGCATTCAGGTAGGTTGGTAAGGGAGAAAGCGCTCTCTCTTGGTTATCCTGGTCTCAAGTTGTTTAGGGTTTTTACTAGTACTAAAACCTTAAAACTGGCCTGGTAGCAAATAGGCAGCCAGTGCAGTTCTGTCAGCAAAGGAATTGCATGCTGAAAACGGGCAACTCCCAATAACTGCTGAGCTGCTGAATTCTGCACATACTTCAGGTTTTGGAGCAGCCCTAAGGGCAGCCCCACATAAAGCACATTGCAGTAATCCAGTCTTTAGGTTACTAGTGCCTGGACCACCGTGGCCAAGGTATCCCTGTCCAGCAATGGCCATAGCTGGTGAACCAGCCGAAGCTGGTAAAAGGCACTCCAAGACACCCTGGCCTCCAGCAACTTGAGCCTCCAGCAACAGTGATGGATTCAGGAGTAACCCCAGACTACGAACCTGATCTTTCAGAGGAGGTGCAACCCCATTCAGAACAGGTAATGAGCCTATGTTCCGGACCTGGGAACCACTCACCCACAGGGCTTCCATCTTGCAGGATTCTGTTTCAATTCATGGGCCCTCATCCAGCATCTAGGCAGTGATCCAGGACTTGCACAGTTTCACCTGACTCAGATGTCACAGGGAGGTAGAGCTGTGTGTCATCAGCATACTGATGGCACTTGGGTCCAAGAAGACCCCTAATGAGTAATGACCACTCCCAGTGGCTTCATGTAGAAGTTAAATAACATTGGAAACAGGATGGTACCCTGCAGAACCCCATAACTCAATTCCCAAGGGGCTGCGAAATGGTCATCCAATGTTACTCTCTGAACTCGACCCAGCAGTTAAGACTGGACCCACTGTAACACAGTGCTTCCAATGCACATCCCACACAGTCGATCCAGGAAGATACCATGGTCAGTGGTAGGGATCCTGGAGAAATCCGAGACAGACTAAAATGAGCTTGGATTGGAATCCAACCTGTGGAATCTGCTGTGGAGTTCCCTCCTCAGGCCGTGTGGAGTATGTGGACCTCCGGATGATTTTTTCCCCCTACTTTCCCAAAATGTATGCATAGAAATCTGTACGAAAGTGCATATGTTTCTGCTGAGGAAACTTATGTTGAATGTAATGGGGGACAATACACTAAATGTTACATACTAAGGTTTATTATGTAAATGCTTACATAAATACTTACATAATTATTTGCATATTTTTCTGCATGAGGAAAAAAATGCATCCATCTGTGGGCAGACGACAGAACAAAAGGCACCTGATAATCCATGAAACACAGATGGAGCGGATTTTACAGTCTGCACATCCCTAGACAATGGTATCAAAAGCCAATGAGAGATCAAGCAGAATTAGCAGGGTTGCACTCCCCCTGTCCCTCTCTTGATAAAGGTCAAGGCTCTTGATATCAGGGCAACCAAGGCTGATTCAGTCCTGTAACCAGATTGAAACCCAGAATGGGTCTAGATAATCAGTGCCATCCAAGAGTACCTGTAGTTGTTCCGCCATGACCTTCTCCAGTTCCTTCCCTAAGCAAGGGGTATTTGCAATAGGCCTGTAATTGTCTAAAGTCATTGGGCCCAGAGTGGGCTTCTTAAGGAGTGGTCTTACTACAGCCTCCTTAAGGACAGCAGGAATCACCCCTTGCTGAAGAGAAGCATTCGCCACACCCTGGACCCAGCAGTCATACCCCCTCGGCTAGCTTTTATTAGCCAGGAGGAGCAAGGATCAAGAGGGCACATGGCCAGTCACATTGCTGCAAGCACCTTGTCCACATCATCAGGCTGCAGCAATTGAAACTAGGGATGTCAGAAAATTCTGCCACAGATCTCACTGAGGCCGAATGCCAGTGCATTCGGCCCCCGAAAATCCATGGTGGAACGAAGCCCCCGCCCCCCCAACCTACGAAAGGCGCAGAAACGGAGCACTTACCTGCTGCCGTCCATGCTGACTTGCGAATGGTGGCTGCCCTGTGGCCACCATTCGCTTCCTGATCATAGCCGTGATAGGCTACGTAAATACTTAGGTAGCCTATCACGGCTAACACAGGGATGCCATTTGCGTCCCTGCAGAGGCCGTGATAGGCTACATAAGTATTTATGTAGCCTATCACAGCAAGCAAAAAAAACACACCAGTGTATGCAAATGGCGGCGGCTATGGCGGCCGCCATTTGCGTTCCCTTTTTTTCGCTGTTTTACCCTACGTAAATATTCATGTAAGCTATTATGGCAAAAAAAGGGGAACGCAAATAGCATAGTGGGTGCTATTTGCGTTCCTTTTCTTCCCCTGCCATAATAGCTTACATTCCGGGTGGCCCCAGCCAGCGGCTTTGCGGAATCTCTGTGGAGCAGAGCAGGCCAATTAGGATTTCGGGGGGAGGTGCAGAGCGCCTCCCCCCACCGTGAATCACCCCATCAAAAAGGTAAATGACTTTCGTACATCCCTAATTGAAACTGGTACAAAATCAGGCAGATGGTGGCGTGAGACACCTCAGCTGGAACTGCACTAACAACGGTGTCAAGGTTGCTGTGGAGATGAGCAATTTTGTCCTCAAAGCGTGATGCAAAACGGTCACAGTGGGTCATTGAGGGGACCAGGGCTCCAATTATTGGGAAGAGTAACAGCCGGAAAGAGCTTCACTGGACTTGCAGATGCAATGGAGGCAGCAAAGTAAGCATTCTTTGCTGCCTGCACCACCACACAATAGGCACAATTATGTGCTCTAGAGCATGCTTGGTCATCTTCACTTCAAGTCTTGTGCCATTACACTCTAGCCGATGACCAGCCTGTTTCATTGACCGTAGCTCCCTAGTATACCAGGGAGCAGGGCACTCAGGTGCAATCAAGTTGATGGCCCTCTGCGTCTCACTGTTCCACAGTGACAGTAGGGCCTCAGCTGCATCACCAGCTTTCTCCACTGGAAAATCACTAAGAGCTTTGAGAAATCAGTTGGATTCCATCAATCTCCTGGGGCGGACTATTCAAATGGGTCCCCTGCCCTCACAGGAGGGAAGAAACATCATAAGTTCACATCTTGCAAGGAAATGGTCTGATATTGACAATGGGGTTACTTGGACCCCACCCTACCCCATGTTCAGATTACTCATCTCAGAGCTTGGAGCAAAAACCAAATCAAGGGTATGCCCTGCTTTGTATGTTGGGCCAATGATAAACTGAGACAGCCTCATGGTTGCCATGGAGGCCACAAAGTCCTGAGATGGAACTCCAGAGACAGCTTCAGCATGGATGTTGAAGTCACCCAGAACCACTGTCCTGGGTTCCTCCAACATCACACTTGAGACCACCTCTGCCAGTTCTGTCAGGGAGAACTCTGAGCAGCAGGGTGGGTGGTACACCAGCAGCATCCCTAATCTGTCTCCATGGCCCATCACCAGATGCAAACCCTCAAGGTCTGCTCAAAGGTGGTTTCCTGGAGAGGAAGATGGAAGTTCTGCAAACCACAGTGACTCCCCCCCACTCCCTTCAACCTATGTTGGTGCTGCATCGAAGTCCCAGGTGGACAGAGCTGGGTCAGGTCAACCCCACGCAGCTTGCTCACTCAAGCCTCAGTAATACAGGCCAGATCGGCCTTCTCATCAACAATTAGGTCGTAGATGAGTGTGGTCTTATTGTAGACCAACCTGGCATAAAATAGCATTACCGCAAGACAAGAGGGCTGAATGGATGAGCTACCAGGTATGTGACAGCTAGAGGAGGGAGGTAGAAGGGGAACCATGTATAAACATCTCTGACCCCTTCTACTCTGATGTCCCGACACCCTACTCCTGCCATATCTCCTTCTGCCCCAAATCACTGGGATAGAGGCACCATCTCCCTTGATCCTTGTATTTTCTAAGCCAAGTTTAATGAAGTTGATGCTGACAACTGAACTTGATATCCCTGTTGATATTATATATAGTAAGTTAAATGCTAACTAAATTCAAAAAACAAACCACATGCAGAATATGCCTAGCACAACTTCTGTTGTTGTTTTTCCTTCCCTTTGGATTTCAAATGCTAGGCATCTGGTCTTCTAATTATACCTAATTGGCCTCTTCACACACACACAGAACTCTATCTCCAAAACGTCATATTTATACTTTGAGTAGGGATGGGGAAGAATTTCTCCCCGAAACTTCGGGGGGCCGAACGCCAACGCGTTCGGTCCTCCGAAGGTTGTTCGGGGAGAACTTCTCCGCCCCCCCGCCCCCCGCCCCCCCCCCCGGGATGGGACTTACCTTTCACGAATGTCCCTCCCGGCGGCGGGTCCCGGCGCCGGTTCGGCAGGTCTTCGTCAGGGGCGGGGGCGGCAGCCGGTCTTTTGACCGGCTGCCACCGCCGCCATTACAAGGAAAGTTAAAAAAAAAAACGCCCCTGTGATAGGCTACGTAACTATTAACGTAGCCTATCACGGCTAGATTTGCAAAGTCAGCCCTGATAGGCTACGTTAATCGTCACATAGCCTATCACGGGTGACTTAAAAAAAAAAAGCGCGTACGGCTAATGGCGGCCCGCATAGGGAGCCGCCATTCGCGTTCCTTATTTGGTCCCTGTAGTCTACGTAAAGATTTACGTAGACTACGTTGAAAATAAGGACAACGCAAATAGCGTTGCCCTTATTTTCGCTGTAGTCTACGTAAATCTTTACGTAGACTACAGGGACCAAATAAGGAACGCGAATGGCGGCTCCCTATGGGGGGCCGCCATTTGCGTACGCGCTTTTTTTTTTTTAAGTCACCCGTGATAGGCTACGTGACGATTAACGTAGCCTATCACGGCTGACTTTGCAGATCCAGCCGTGATAGGCTACGTAAATCGCCACGTAGCCTATCACGGGGGCGTTTTTTTTTTACTTTTTATTTCGCGGCCGGGCGAAGCGAGGCGCCTCCTCCCCGGCCTGAATTTCGGCCGGGCAAGGCGGGAAGCCTCCCCCTCGGCCCGAATTTCGGCCGGGCGAGGAGGGAAGCCTCCCCCCCCGGCCTGAACTTCGGGGGGAGCAGCGAAGCGCCTCCCCCCCACCGCGAAGCAAGCTGCGAGACCAGGTAAGTGACTTTCGTGCACCCCTAACTTTGAGTCCCAAAGATTCAAGTTTAAAATTTAAAAACAGAATTTTGAGGGCCCGGACAAGACAAAGGAAAGCATTGAAGTCCAATGGGATTTCTTCCAGGTGATGTTTTCAGCTGTATGTTTTAATTCTGTTTTAAATTATCTTAAGTGTTTTCTTCTTTTCTTTTTTACAGAGGCACCAAAGAGTACAGTCCCATGGGTTGCACTCTTGATAGACAAAGGGCTCTGGGTTTGGAGCCCTCCACCTCTCCCATGCCCAGCCAGCAAGAGCCAGGCAGAAATGCCCTTACCCGGCGCCAGCTTGTCTGGCTAAAAGGGGCGGGGCATTGCGGGCGGGTGGGGTGACATGACGCAGGGGCCTTTGATTGGTGCACCCCAGTGGCACCACCATGCAAGGAGGGGCAGGCTGAGTTGCCTTAAACTCAGCCCCCTTCTCAAACTCAGCTCTCTGGCTCAACGCAGCTAAAGAGAACTACAGCTCCACCAGAAACGACGAAGGACACCGGTCTGCTGGAGACCGGTGTCCTCGCGCACGCTGAGGGCCCCGGCTCTTGAGGCTGCAGTGCGCCCGCCCCCTCCTTTCTCCTCGGTCACGACAAGGGACTTTGGCCTGCTGGAGAACGGCTTCGTCCTCGTTCCAGCCGCCTGGACCCAGCGTGCTTCTGCGCGCCAAAATCTTCGCATGGTGATATTGTTCGCCTCCCTCCCTCCTTCGCCGGCTCCTTTCCTCTCCCCGCCCGTCCGCTCAGTCTCCTCGTGTACTTGCTCTCCTGCCCGCTCGCCCGCCCGCCCGCTCGATCGCCTGCCCGCCTGCGCGCTCGCTCAACCCGCCAGCCCGCCCGCCCGCCCGCTCGCTCACCCTGCCCGCACACCCGCCCGCTTGCCTGACGGGCCCGCCGGCCGCCGGGCTGGCTCAGGGCCCGCCTGCCGGCCTGTCTACCTGGCCGCCGGCCTTGCCGGCCTCTTCCTCCTCGCCTTGCTGGCCTCCCTGAGGTGTTGCTCCCCGCGGGAGGCGTCGGCGGGCGGGTGAGCGCGGCGCCAGTGTTTGCCGGCGGCAGCGCTCCAAGCGACGGTCTGACTGCCCCCCCCACTGGTCAGCCGAGCCTGCCTGTTGGAGGGGCGCCTGGCTGCTGAGCCGAGTCGGGGCGTGTATATCACAGCCCGATTGGTCGCCTCCCATGGGCTTGGGACGTCTCCCCCCTCCCACCCAATAAATAAATAAATAAATAAATAAATAGGAAGAGCTGTGGCTCAGTGGTAGAGCACATGCTTGGCATGCAGAAGGCCCCAGGTTTAATCCCCAGCGTCTCCAGGTAGGGCTATGAAAGAATCCTGCCTGAAACTTTGGAGATCTGCTGCCAGTCAGTGTCAACAATTCTGTGCTAGATGGACCCAGGGTCTGACTAAGTATAAGGCAGCTTCCTATGTTTGTATGAAAAGAAAGCTTTAATTAAATAAATAATAATATTAATATTAATCATAATAAAAATAATAAAAATTAATTAAATTACGATTATTAAATATTTAATTAATAAAATTGCGTAACAGCGGCGACTGCCTGTTCGGCGCCTCCCGTGACAGGGTGCCCTCGGCTGTGGGCGCCCACGCTCAAACGCAGCACCATCACCTTTGGCCCCTGGCTGCGCCTCTTGAAAATCTGATTTTCTATCTAAACGGTAGTGCAGCGCTCCCATCTTCATCCCCAGGCCTCTCTGTCTCGGTCTGGAACTCATACCCACAGATCTTAAGACTGTGGGGTGGCTGCCTATTGTCTGGGGTGCCCAGCGGCTTTATTAACTCTTTGATGGTGTCAAGGGCTCCTTAGAGGGCTCTCTCAGTCTAATCCAGTAGCCAAGTCCAGACATAGACAAAGGGATTCTTTTCCAAGATTTATTCTTCCTTTGCAACTTAACAACTCTACAGGTGTCAACTAGATCTGAGCAGCAGCATCCCTATGCCCTAAGTTGGAACAGTTGGTCCCCATTTGAAAAGCAATTACTGGCAGACCCCTGAATATAAGGACTAGGGAGAATCCCTCCCCTTTTCCCTTGGATCCTCGGGGCGCAGCCGTTGAGTGCGCACCTTCACTAAGTCTGCTATCTGTGCTCGGTCACTCCCTTGACTGCTAACTAAAACTAGGAATGTGGGGGGGAGGAAACTCCGTCAGCTGTTGGTCCTGGGAAAGAGGAGCACCTGCTCTTCCTCAGCATTAGAACTACTCTGGGATTCTATGGGCTCAGTGTCCACCCTGACAGATAGCTTGCTTAATTCACCTCCTGCATCATGCCTCCTAAGAAGGGCCAGGGTGGTAAGAAAGGGAATGGAAGGGCCCCGCCCCCTCTTCCCAAAGTCCGCTGCCAAGGCCCGATTCTGACTCTGATGTGGACGCAGACCCAGCACTGGCATCAATTTTTTCTCGTTTGGAAGCTGCTGAGTGTTCCTCGGGGATCCCTCCTCCTCCCCTGGCCAGGCACAAAAAATCCTCAGTGGTCCAGCACAAGCGAACATGACAGCAGACCCAATGCTCGTTGCTCCTTTCTATTTCAGATCGCCTGGACGCTATTGAGGCATCCACCTCCTCTTCATCGGCTCTTCCAGAAGGCTCACCGCCTTCAGCGGAGCTCCTCCCTTCCGCTGCCTCATCTTCCCTGGGCACACAAGCAACAACCTCGGTTTTTTTCCAGCTGGGGATCAGAGTGTGCCCACGATTGGTACAGCTCGTCTCTGGGTTCAGGGCACCCGGACGCCATTGAGGCCTCCATCTCGCCTTCGCAGGTTCACCATGGCAGCACCCCACCACTGTAGGCAGTCCACCTTCCTGCGGCATCTCCGTCAGCAGTGATCCAAGCAACATCCTCCTCCTTGGGGTTTCGCCCAGGCGACACAGCACACCTGGAGGCGATCCGCCCTCATGAGGCATCTCCATCAGGAGCAATGCAAGTGGTATCGCCTCCCTTGCTCCCGGGGACCCAGACACGGCTGCCCTGGATATGGGTGAGATTACTGCACTTCACCCCAGTTGTTCAGACGGGTGACCCTTAGGGCTGTGGGGTTGCTGCCTTAGCTTACCTACCTGGGGGCGGCTGTCCCTCCCAATGTCATCTCCCTATATGACGCTCGGGCCGCCTGCAGCTCCGTCAGTCACACCCCAGTAACCCCAGCCGCTTAATGCATCATCTTACAGGGTTTTTTCCTGGATTAATTAGGATCCCTCGCCTGCCCCCACCCGCTTTGGACATCCATGTAAGGGGCATATCAGATCCCTATGCTAATCTGGCGAGTTGTATTGTCACCAGGGCTACTCCTTCTCGTAATGTCTTTCGCCCAAGGAGGTGTGTGAATGGCTTGTTTAGGCCTCTCGCAGGAGGGCCGCCACTGCCCTTCTCTGCGTAAGGACCTGTTTGACCAGGACCTTTCACTCCAATTTTGACTCCTTCCCAGCTGGGGTTGGCAACAGATCTGGCAGTGGCCACATTCACCAGGTGGTCTCCCGCACTGGCCCTCGGCCTGTGGCGGGTCCGCTGCTTCAGCACTGCTATCTGTGCTGGGAGTAAAGCCCCAGTGGGCACATGCTCCCAGGACATGTGCAGTTTTCATCGTGAATGCTCCCTTGTAGCAGTCAGCACTCTTGCACCTCTTGTCCAATGCTCGGGGAGGGTAGGGTCCCCTTGGAAAAGCTGAGGCAGTAGGAAGCTCTGGATGGCCAATGCCTAGTAAGGTTGGCGCTGATACTCCGGCTTTAAGACACTACCCAACTGGGGGAACGCGTCTTAACTTGGAACACGGTTTATGCTAGGTTCTAGGGCCCCCTAGCATTTTTTCTTTAGGTCAACATAGACCATCCCTACCTCGTAAGCAACATTTCTCCTCGCTAGGCATCGACAGGTTCAGGAGAGGTTAACAATGCAGTAGTGGCAGAAGGTTTTTAGCCCCCCCCCTTTTTTCCACACCCCGTTAGCTATTCTAGGGATCTCCCTTCTCGAAATGGTGCCCAGGAAATCCTCTAGGGAGTTTATCCTGATTCGTAACCTCTCTTTCCTGAGGGCCAGTCAATTATCATGAGATCCCTGATCATCTCTGCTCAGTGTGTCACACCTCTTCAATGAGGCAGCTGTCTTTGTCTGGGATCCCGGCCAAGGGTCCCTGATGGGCATGTGCTACATGGAGTCCAAAGATGGTGGTCATTGTTCTGACCTAACGCAAGTATTGCTTCCCCTTTTCTTTTACTTCGGTGCCCCTTAGCTCACAAAGGCTGAGGGCCTGTCTCCCACAGCAACATTTGGTGAAGCCATTCCGATACCCTTAGGTGTTATTCTCACCTCCCTCAGGACAATTTTCAGGTCTGTTAGGCACAGCTCCAATTAGTTATACATCAGGCATGGCTTCAACTTAGTAGGGCTTTAATGGCACCTCCTTTCGGAAGCGTGAGCCTCTCCTTAAAGCCGGACTGCGGACTCACATGGTTCCGCCCCTACCCCAAGGGGTTTCAGATTCTTAGGGCAGGTCCAATCGTGCAGTGGGTAAAGGCCTGTAGAGTGGAGGCTGCCGCCCCCGCCAAGCACATTGAGGGATAACCTTATAGCCAAGTCAGTAACCCCCCCTTCGCTATGACAACATGACCACGTCATTCATTCTCCATCCTCCCGAAATTGGAGGGTCATGTCATGTGTCAGTGTGTTCGCGCTCCAGAGTCAGTATTACAACATCTGGTTCTGGGTCCACCATGTGCTGGGTTAGGCAAACCCAATTGTCGATGCCTTGTCATGAAATTAGGTCAACATCTTCCGGGCCTTAGCCCCGTGGGTGCTCCATTCCCAGATCCCATCCTTGCAGTACTATGGGAGATTGGGATACTGAAGCCAGGCATGCCAGCCTGCATTCCATGGCTCTCCATACAGGAGCCGCCTGCGACAGAGCAGGGTGTGTGTGCCGCGCATTAGGCAAAACCTCAGCGATAGGATTCATGGCCCTTATCTATAGATCATTGGCCACAATTTCATGCCTCCGTAAGGAACAACAGACTATTTGGGACCATAAGTCGCAAGCTGGCCATTTAGCCTTCCAGCCCACAAAGGTGGGTTTCACTGACTCCATGTCAGAATTTAGGTTTCGGCGTGCAAGATAGTGTTGGGCACAGATGTTTGCCTGCATTAGTAAATTAATCACCCTCTCTCTCCAGATACCCCTTTCGGGCTCCGGGGGTAATGGCCCTCCATTTGAGCTTTCCAATAAGACATTTCCCTGTTCCATGTAGCAGCGCTAATGGAATGCAGGGTTGGTCTGGGCTCACAAGGCCGACTTGTCCCGGAGGGCCTTGATTTGCTGCAAGGTACAGGTCTGGCCCAACGTAATCCATTTACATATTTGGTGATCAAATTGATCGGCATGGCAAGGGCACGGCAGTGGCCCACAGCCAAATGCAAGTCAACGGATTATGCTCTGGCGGCACCTTATGGGTTTTATGGCATGCCACGGGTCTGAGGAGGGGCCTCCGTTTTTATCACTTCAACAGTTTGCTGTTGACTTAAGGGCAATTGTGTAGTTTCCCTTAATGTGCTTCTTCCTTAGACCAGCAGACTCATTGTACGCCGGTACGGGTGCTCTTACATGGGCACGTTTTGATGTCTGGAGCTGCATGAAGAGCTTGTATGTCTTCTTCAGAATTCAGCTTCTGTCACCCTGTCACATTAAGATCCAGTGGCTCCATAGACGTGGCATACGGTGGGAGTCCCCTCCTCACTCTGTCCCACCAAGTTTGTCAATCTTCCTCCGCAGGTCCAGGTGCTGCACATTGGAGGGAATGACTTTGGCTGTAAGCCAGGTGAGGACCTGATGGAACAGGCCTTGGTTGAGATACAGGTGGTCCGGCATACCTGGCCAGAAGTAGCCTATTGCAGCCCTCACTGCTCCCATGGATCAATGGGAAGGAATGGAATGATATTGCCAGTGGCAGGGCATGTTGGAAAGTGCACAGAGAAATGGCTTATTGCCAGGTGAATGAGGTGATGGATGCACCACCCGCCAGGGAATTCTGTGGACATGGAGGGAGCGTTACAGGTAGGACGGTGTCCGCCTGTCTCATTTAGTGAATAACATAAGTCTGTCTGATCTGCAAAGGGGCCTGCGGGAAGTTCTTCTGCGCAGGTGGGGGGAGTTTCACAAGCTCTAGGCTTGTGACTCCTGTGGCGGCTAGGACGGGCAAAACAGGAAAGTAGGGATGGTGTACATGCAGAGGCACCTTATGGTGACAGATGATGCCTGAGGGCCCCCCGAACGGGTTGTGCGGCTTGGCGGGGGGATAAGGGTTGCCTGGGAGACCAACCCTACTCACTCACCCAGGTGTTTCACGGCACCGGGTTGGGGGTGACACCGGAAGGTCTACCTCCCCCAGAAGGGGCAGTCCAGAGGGATGGCGAGATCACCGCCACCCCTCAGGCTGGGTATGTTGTCGCCCAAGAAGTACCAGCTAGCCGCTGACACAATTAGATGCGCATCCTAGTTACCCCTTTGCAGCTATCTCAATAAATGTGGCCCAATTTTCAACCCAAGCTTGTTGTCTGCGTCTTCTTTAACCCATCTCTGCTCGCAAATGCCCTCACCTGGCGCCAGCTTGTCTGGCTAAAAGGGGGGGCCATTGTGGGCGGGTGGGGTGACATGACGCAGGGGCCTTTGATTGGTCCACCCCAGTGGCACCACCATGCAAGGAGGGGCAGGCTGAGTTGCCTTAAACTCAGCCCCCTTCTCAAACTCAGCTCTCTGGCTCAACGCAGCTCCCTCCCACCCTCCCCTGAGCAGTGTGGGTTTATTACCGGTTGCCCTTTGGGAATCATGTAGGAATTTTTTGGCTCACAGTTCGATTGGCCTATTACTGTGCATCTTTTTTGCCTACGTCACACTGTTTTGCGGGTCGAGTGTGTCCTGTAAGGGAATCTGGTCTTTATCATCGGTCACATTCCAGTTGGCGGCTAGGACGGGCAAAACAGGAAAGTAGGGATGGTGTGCATGCAGAGGCACCTTATGGTGACAGGTGACGCCTGAGGGCCCCCCAAATGGGTTGTGCGGCTCGGCGGGGGGATAAGGGTTGCCTGGGAGACTAACCCTACTCACTCACCCAGGTGTTTCGCGGCACCGGGTTGGGGGTGACACCGGAAGGTCTACCTCTCCCAGAAGGGGCAGTCCGGAGGGATGGCGAGATCACCGCCACCCCTCAGGCTGGGTATGTTTTCGCCCAAGAAGTGCCAGCTAGCCGCTGACACAGTTAGATGCCCGTCCTAGTTACCCCTTTGCAGCTATTTCAATAAATGTGGCCCAATTTTCAACCCAAGCTTGTTGTCTGAGTCTTCTTTAACCCATCTCCGCTCGCAATGAGGATCGAGGCAATTTTGCTTTTGTTCCTCCATTAAAAATTCAAAAAGCAGCTATATGGGCCCCTGAGTTCATCTAGCTGATACCCCTTTTGGTGGGTCAGGAGGAAACTGGAGAGACCATAGGATATTGCATATCCCACCCTCTTCTCCCCCTCCCCTCCCACCAACATGCCCCCTTTTCTCCTTCTCCACAGTTGTGATCTTGTAAGGGAAGCTTTCCATAGTGGCTGGCAGGGGGAAGGGGTGGGAAAATGGACAATAGAATCCCCTCCATGTTTGTAGCTCTGTCTACAGGTGTGGAGGAGGAGAACCTCAGCATCCTATGATGCCCAAGAGTCTCTCTAGAGGCCATAGGATTGCTCTCTCCAAAATCTAATAAAGAAGGAGGAGGTGGTGGCCTGTATAGGATTGGAGCCTTACAATGCAACCCTATATGTGTCTACAGTGAAGTAAACCCCACTGGGTTCAATGGGATGTCATCCCAGGTAAATGTGTATAGAATTGCAGCCTCAGTCACCAATAGGTAACTCAACTTCCATTCCTTGACTAAGTAAACATCTCATAAACATCCCGGCAATGGCCTTTATTTATTCTGAATGCTACTGAGTTCAGTAATTCTCAAAAAGCACAGGGACAGCCTATGTATAGACACCAGCCGTTTTGTCTTTTCTCCCTTCTCTGCCCATCTCCCCTCTTTGGATCCCTCTTAACAAAGAGAAATGTAGAATCAAGTTGGAAGTGACCTTGGAGGTCATCTTGGCCAGCCCCCAGCCCAATGCGGGGGGTCAACGCAGGAAGCAACTCAATATCTTTGAGAGATGGAGGTGTACCCTCTGCTTAAATACTTCCAATGAACGAGAGCCCACCACCTCCCAAAGCAGACTGCCCCACTGTTGAACAGTGCACATCATTAGGAATTGCCTTCTATTGTTCAACTGAAATCTACTTCCCTGTAGTTTCTACCCAGTGGTTCTAGTCCTTCCTCTGAAGCAACAAAGAACAAGTCTTGCTTTTGTTGCTCTTCTCTTTGTTGAGATTTTGAGCTCAATATAAGAGCAAAGAATTAGCAAATATATTTAAAGTCTCATTGCTCATGGTAACCCCCCCCCCCGCACACACACACACACACACGAGATTTCCGTAGCTAGGAAATCCGGCCCTTTTGGGGCTCACTGGATTTCTGCAGCACCCCTGACTTACCTTGAATTTGTGAGCTGAGCTGCTGGAAATCCGGGAAATTAAAAAAAAAAAGAAAAAAAGCATAAATAGCAATCTGCACAAATTACAGTTGCCATTTGTGTAATTTGTGCAAATTGCAGCTGCAATTTGTGCAAATTGCTATTTATACATTTTTTAAAAAAAATAATACAAGAATTGGCCCAACTTGATGCAGATGGGGCTGGGCCAGCTCATGGGAAAGTGAGCCCATGGGGGCAGGGGTGAGCTGATGAAAGCTCAGTGAGCTCCACCCCTTGGACAGATTCCTCTGACATCCCTAACGCGCTGCACACACAGTCTTCTAAAGGGTCAAATTTATTGGTTTGAATCTGTTGCTTCATTTAATGTTCAGGGAAAGACTATGTGTGCTCTAGGGATATTGGAGAAATCCGCCATGTACTCCAGTGAGGCCAGATTCTTTGGAATCCGGCCCCCTGGGGTCCGTGGCGGAACGGACTACCCCCCCACCGCCACCCCCTGAAATCCCCCCGGGATGGACTCTACCAGGTGGTGGATGCTCAGGGTCGGGTCGTCCTCCTTCCACAGCTGGCCTGCGAAACAAAATGGTGCCTGTCATAGCGGCCGCCATTTGCATCCCTGCCCATGGCTGTGATTGGTTACATAAGTATTTACATAGCCTATCATGAAAGGAGCAGGGACGCAAATGGCGTAACGGGCGCCATTTGCTTCCCTGCTCTTTCCCATGATAGGCTACATAAATACTTACATATGCTATCATGGCCTAAGGCAGGATGCAAATGGCGGCTGGCGTAGCGGCCACCATTTGAGTCCGCAGCGCAGCAGCAGTGGCTGGAAGTCCGGCTGTGGCTGGCCCCGGCAAGCAGCTCTGCAGCTTTGCCGCGGAGTGGAGCCGGCCGGGTAGGATTCCGGGGGGGAGGGACGGATCACCTCCCCCCCCAGCAGATGCCCCGACCAGAACCTGGTAAGGGATTTGTACATCCCTAGTGTGAGCACGTGCACGTATGCGCATCATGTTGCTTTCACTAGAGAGAGTATTCCATTAGGTGTTTGGACTCAGATCATTGTGTTTAATGCAATTTTATTATCTACATCTGTCTTGTAGTCTTCATAACATTAATTTCTCCTACTCTGTGCATTTTATCTGTATCTAAATAGTATATTTTGCACGAGAGGTAGGGCATTTCATAATGGCAACTCCTGCACAATGTTTTTAATCGTTTAATTCCAACAAGAGATGAGTATCAGCCACTGAAGGTCAGCATACAATTTGAGTGCTGTGCTTGCCAGGAGCTAAATGAAAGGGCAGCTATTTCATGCAGGGTTTAAAACAGCAAGTCCTATGTCTCCAAGGAAAGAAGAGCCACTTCACCTCAGCTGTGTGATGCTTATTAGCCATTGCCCTGTCAGATTATATCGTACTGCATTTTCCTGCAGTTTTAAAGGGAGGAAAAAAACAAACAACAACCTGTCAATGTAGGAAGAAAGACATTGCCATGAGACAGTATTTCCCAAAATTCTCATAGCTGGGGGACACTCCCCCCTATTTTTCAAGCTTCTCCTGGTGAAATTCAACATCATGGGAGTGGACTTCCACTCCCACAATGCACTTTCCCCCTCCTCTCCTCCTCTGGACCCTCGGTTTGCTCCAGAGCATCCCCCAACTTTCCAGAGTAGCTTTTGTGGGTGTATGGGAGGGGGCTACAGGGACCATTGCTCCTCTCTGCATTCAGCTTGAAGAAGCCATTCCATCAGAAGAAGGGGTTAATTGGCTACCACCCTCATAGCTGAGGGACATTTTTTTTCCCCTTTGGGGTTGTTCTTTTTTGGAAAGCATGTGGTACTCTTCATCTTACAAACTGAAAAATTTATTTTGATAATTGTGGAAGATGAATAATTACCAGAACTCGGGATGTCTGGTGCTTGGAAATCTGGCCCTTTTTCAGCTCGATGGGCTTCCACTGTCTGCCCAACTCAGCTTGTATTTCTGAGCTGAGCCACAGGTCTTCCCCCAACTCTGGGGAGTATTTCTTTTCTTTTTTGGGGGGGGGGTGTTGGACATAATTCCACAAACAGGTATTTGGGCCAATTGCAGCTGAAATTTGTGAAAATATGAAAAATTTGCACAACCTGTGGCTGCAAAATGTGTAATTTGCGCAAACGGTGACCATGCTTTGCACAATTTCTGCAAATTTCACAGACTTGCACAAAATACAGCAGTAATTTTCAGAAATAATAATAATAATAAAAACACGGAAGCTCCGCTAATGGGCCCGACTCGCTGCGGATCAAGTTGGGACAGATAGTGGAAAATGGGCTGAAGTCCAGAGGGGCTGAACTAATGAAAACCTGTTGAGCTCCACCCCCACCCAGCCCCAACTGACATCCCTAACCAGAACCAATATCAGCCTTTAGAGAAGGGGTCCTGAACCTCTTTCAACCTGAGGGCCAAATTCAGTACTGAAGAAGCTCTCAAGGGCCATAATGGTTGCCTTCATTATGGCAGGGCTGAACGCAAGTGGGGCAGGGCCAAAATACCAAAAATAAAAGCATACTTTAGGTTACTGCTAGTAATGAAGCATTATGAGAAGCTTTTTAACCTTTAAAATGGGCGGGGGGGACCTTTGCAAAATCCAGGGAACCACCTAACAATCAGTGGTTGGGGGAAAGAGAAACCCTGGAGAGCAAGATGGGGACACCAGATGGGCCAGATTTGGCCCATGGGCCTGAGGTTCAACACCCCTGCCTTAGAGTAACCTACCCCATGCTTCTGCATGAGTCCCTGTTCCATGAACTTCTCTTCATGGCCAGGTTACATGACCTGCTTGAGATGGGGACTTAGGGATGTACAAAAGTCACTTACCTTTCCGCGGATTATGTTGATGGTGGGGGGGAGGTGTTCCGTTCCTCCCCCCCAGAATCCTCCATGGCCGGCTGTGCTCCGCGGCAGCTCCGCGGAGCAGCCGGCCAGGCCCAGCCAGGCCAGAGCTGTCCACAGCCGGATTTCCGGCCGCGGAGGGCTCTTGGGGAAAAAAAAACCCCGCGTACGCAAATGGTGGCAGCTACAGCCGCTGCCATTTGCATTCCTTATTTTTGGCCATCTTAATCTACGTAAATATTTACATAGACTATGACGGCGAAAATAAAGGGGAACGCAAATAGTGTAGCGGGCGCTATTTGCGTCCCTTTTTGATTCACCGTTTTAGCCTACGTAAATCTTTACGTAGGCTAAAACGGCGAATCAAAAAGGGACGCAAATAGCACCTGCTATGCTATTTGCATTCCCCTTTATTTTTGCCGTCATAGTCTACGTAAATATTTACATAGACTAAGACGGCCAAAAATAAGGAACGCAAATGGCGGTGGCCGTAGCCGCCATTTGCGTTCGTGGGTTGTTGTTGTTTTTAAACCCAGCCATGATAGGCTACGCAAATCTTTACGTAGCCTATCACGTCTTTTTTTTTTTTTAACCCAGCCATGATAGGCGGCTACGTAAATCTTTACGTAGCCTATCATGTTGGTTTTTGTTGTTTTTTTACACAAGACTGCAAATGGCGGTGGCGGCAGCTGGTCGGAAGACCAGCCGCTGCAGCCGCCGCCGCCGCCACCACCCGGAAGATCCGCCCCAGGTAAGTGTCGTCCCGGGGGGGATCCGTGGGGGGGCAGGGGTGTGGCAGGCCATTCCACCACAGAGTTCGGGGGGCCGAATGCACTGGCATTCAGCCTCACGGAGATCTGTGGCGGAATTCTCTGACATCCCTAGATGGGGTGTGGGGAAGATGCAGGCAGGAATCACTATCTAAATGGTGCAGCATGACTGTTAAAGGTATTGGCCCAAGCAGGTGTGTGTGGGGGTGGGGGGGCATTTGGGCTCTACCTCAGGCAGCAACAAACGTTGGACCAACATAGCTTTTTTTTCCTGATTGGAAGGAGGAAATCCCAGCTCATAGAGATGCTTTGGGCTCACAAGTAAAAGGGGAAGAACATCAGTTAGAACCATCAGTGTGCATGGCTGTATTTTTCCATTCTCTGTTGACTCCATTTCCCCTTCTGCATCCTCTCTCCCTCTATTTTTCAATAGCACCACTAGGGATGGATGAACCCACCTCCATCCCGCCTGCTGAGCCACACGAGCCGCCCCTCCTCTCCACGCCAATGACTCCAGCAATTAAGTCTGGTGCTTTATGTGCATAAGGGCTTGACTGCCTGAGCCCTCGGTGCGGCACACCCGCTGAGCACTCTAGCCCTGTCCTCCTCCTGAGGAGGACAGGGTTAGAGTCCTAGGGTGCTGCTGGGGCCTTTCTTGCCTGTGCTGGCTGACCCAGCTGGGTGCCTGAGACATCCCTGGGTTAGGGACCATAAAAGCAAATACAGGACAGAGAGCCAACAAACAGAATCCGGAGTACAAAATGATATTGATAACCAATATGATATATCATTCAAGATATTGCTTCAGCAACATTTCCCTTCTCCATTTAGTTCAACAACAGTAGCACACACTCTTAGACAAAATTACTTGCAATAAGTATAGATCCTTGAGTATCCCTTGAAGAGTTACTACACCTCAAGTGACAATTGAGGGATGAAGAATACCCTGCATCATTCTAAAACAATATCTATCCCCCAGGATATTCCTCAGCTGATACAACAGTGAGGGAGACAAACACTTTCTCTTTCTTGTGCTTATTGATAAAGCATTCCCCTGTCCAGCAAAGCACCACACAATAAAATGTGAGATTATTCACTAGGGATGTGCAAACCCACCCCACCTCAGGTTCTCCGGGTGCCTGCTGAAGCGCCGCCCCCACTTGCCTCCCACCGGACCCACACTCAAGCCCCCACAAGCTTGACGAGTTACCCGCACTCACCCCAGGCCCGTCTGGTGAGCACCCATCATGCCTCTAATATTGCGCATATTAAACTTTCCTGGGCCCCAACTGCAGATATTTAAATATGCCTATTTTTTAAGCTCCCTTTTTTCTGTTTTTTTAAAAAAGGAAGCAAAATGGTGGGTGCTCACTGGATGGGTCAGAGTGAGTCGGGGAGGGCACAAGTGCAAGTGAGTGAGGGCAGGGGCTTGCTGGGCGCAGCCCAGGGGTTCGGGCGGGGGGTGCAGACCCATTCAAGTGTCCGCAACATCCGTATTATATCCACATGGAAATCTGACCATGTCTCATGGATTCCTGTGTCCTAATAACTGACCTAAGTAAAGGCCCTCACATATTAAATACTCAAATACATATCCCTGTTAGGTTTGAATGGGTACAACACTCGTGCATGTTTTACTCATCAAGACACATTTTTCCAGAGGAATTTAAGCTGCAATAAAATATTACTCCGCTTGTTATTTTGATGTATTTCTCATTACGACTGGAACTAATGTCACCCACTGTGCTATAAATCACCACCCTTAATCTTGTGGGTACCATGCCAGAGATGATTATTTCCTCCCAAGCCATACATGCAGGGTGAAGATAAACTCATGCTGGTTCTACAATGTCACCACCTATCAAAAAAGTTAAAGGCGTGCACATTGGTGGTGCTATATAAAGATATAAGCTGGAAACCCTCTTCCAGGGATCCATTCAATAAAATGATCATTTGCTAAATGAATGCAAGATCTGATTACATAACCACACAGCCGCTGGTGACCCAGTCCTATGATTCAGATTTAGCTACAGCGGTACAACAAATGGTACACATCGCTGAAACCCAAAGCCTATCCTTATCCCTGGCTGGCGGTAATGTCAGATCCATATGGGTCTGCCCAACTTTATCAGAAAACACCCACTCACTCCCTTCTTATTAACTATGCCATTACTAGTTTGCCCTAAACTAGGGATATACAGCCTAATGAGAAGAGAAAACTCTCTGGAAAAGACCCTGATGCTGGGAAAGACTGAAGGCAAAAGGAAAAGGGGACAGCAGAGGATGAGATGGCTAGATAGCATCACCGATGCAATGAATATGAACTTGAGCACACTCTGGGAGAGAGCGCAGGACAGGAAGGCCTGGCGTGCTATGGTCCATGGGGTCACGAAGAGTCAGACACGACTGAACGACTGAACAACAAAGGGATATACAGACTGTGTAAAATACGTTCCGTCTGTGTTTTGCAGATTGTCAGGGGCCATTCGTTGTGTCACCTGCCCATCGGCAGAATTGGTTTTTGGTTTTTTGGTTTTAAAGTTTCTGAATTTGTGCAAATGGGAAATTGCACAAATTTGCATGTGTGAAATGTGCAAATTCTCCCAAAATGTGCAAAAATCCCCCCAAATGTGCATTTTCACACTTCAGGCTATGGGGAAAATGTGCATTTGGGGCTGTCTTTAAATGTGTTCTGCATATTTTTCTATGACAAAAATTGCACAAAATTGGGAAAATTATAAAAATGGTCCACAAGTCCATGGAATGATCTGCCCTTCCAACAGGGGAAGGGACACTCTGCTGTGGAATCTGCCAGTCAGATTCATCACAATCTGAACTCATTTGGTTCAGTTGTGGATTTCTCCAGTATTGCTAGCTACCCTAAACCCTATTTAGGCATTATCAACCTGAGTAGGCCAAAGATGTGAGGAGAAGGAACATACTATCTATGATCCTCCTCACAGGTCTCTGATGTCCTGTCCTTGTGGAGGGCCATGTTCTGAAGAGCAGAGCATCCTTTCCCCTGGAGGCTCTCTACATGTTTTTGAATGCTGAAAAATCAGCATTCTGAATCTCATGGGGAGCCTCCACAGATCCAGGAAGCTTCCCTCTTCAGAACATCCTCCTCCATGAGTACAGAGTGATGGAAATGTGCAAGGAGGGTGTGGGGCTAGCGTGCACCCTTTTGCATGTTTAGCCTGCTCACATTTACAATGCCTGGATAGGGCTTAAGTGTTTACAATTTCTATGGGAATTCATCAAATGCCAAGCAAAGCAGCACAGTAGGAAGATAAAAAAGCAAGATGGAACTTGAAGTGAATGTCCCATGGGTGCAGGCAATCTGCAGGCAAGTACCACAAGTGGTCACAAGACTTTGTGGCTCTCCTGGACCAAAGTAGGAGAGATCATAAACTTATCTGTGGCATTAGGTCATGTTTATGACCTCTCTCTGGCTTAGCAGGATGAGAAACAAAAGTGCACCAAGGCACGGTGGTGAGAGCTGAATATATGCTGCTGTGCAGAGTACAGTGGTACTACCTAACATTTCAGACTTAACTGGTGACATACTTGCAGAAAAGACTGGCCCACACATATACAATTAAGAAATGTAGCAAACACCTCACACACAAGCACACACACACACACACTTGAAGTCAATACTTCCCTCAATTGGGGGGGGGGTTCTAGCACCTTTGTGATTAAGGGGTGTGACTTGGGGAAGGGTCAGGGGCTGAAATGGCTTAAAGGGCACAAAACTGCCCCCAAACTGCCACTGAAATGGCAAATTCTTCACCTGCAAATAAGTGTCAAATTTGGGAGCACCAGTTTGCCTTAGCCCTAAAGCAAACTCCCCCCCCCCCACCATAGAATAGCTATACCTATTCCCCCTATCCTTAAGATTTGCAAGAGGAGGAGGAGGAGGAGGAGGAGGAGGAGGAGGAGGAAAAAAAGATTTCACATGAGGCCCCAAGGAACAACTCTGGAACAAACTCCAAGCAAACATTCTGAAGAAGCACTGAAAATCTTCAGTTACTCATGGCAGATCAGGTAGACAATCTCTTCACCATGTGGAAGGTTTATGCATTGGCCCAATGAATACATGGGAGTCAGAGAGGGGTGATGGGTGCATCCTCACTCCCTGTCCATGTGCTCAGTCTACACCAGGGGTGTTGAACCACTTTCAGCCCAATGGCTGAATTCAAATTTGGAGAAGCTCTTGGAGCCCGCAATCCAGTGATGGGTGGGGCTGAAGACAAAAGAGGGAAGAGCCAAGGGCAAAAGGGGAGGGACAAAGGCAAAAGGGGAGGGGAAATGCAAAAGGGGAGGGGCCAAAGGGGGAGGGCCAAAAATACCAAACATGCCAGCATGATGTAGTTTAAAGCTCTTACGGCCAGTAACTAAGCCTTAGGAGAAGGAATTCAACCTTTTAGAATGGGGGAAAACTGCACAAAAGCTGGAAACCGCCAAACCATCAGTGGAACTCCAGAGGGATGGATTGGGGCCCCAGGAAGGCTGGATTTGGCCACCAGGTCTGAAGGTCCACACTCCTGATCTACAGGTTTTCAGACCCATTTCAAAATTTATTTTGGGGGGGGGGGTGAACCGCCCAGAGAGCTTTGGCTATTGGGCAGTATAGAAATAAATAAATAAATAAATAAATAATAAAATAATCAAAAGTTGACAACCCACATTAAAGGATGTAAGAAGGACCCTCAGCTGAACCATATTTTCAGCCTGTGGCAGCATGGAGAAAAATCACCTCATCTGTATGGTGAGCTGTCACTCACAAACAGCTTGCTACATGGAAGCAGCCACCACAGGGAACAATTTAAAGAGCTGTTCAGAATAGTCTGGCCTGAAGTGAACTTTCAAATTATACAACAGTGAAGTATATTTTTCTAGAATGTTAATAGTCAAAATTGATACAGAGGAGAGAGGGGAAGCTGGGGTTGTGAGCCTGCAGTCTCCTGCCTTAGAAACTTATCACCTGCTTTTTTTTCTTTTAAAACAGCCTTGCTTACACTTCTGCAGGACTTAAGAGATAGATTTACAGCAAATATCCTCCCAAACGGATCTCAGACATCCAAAACATATTTACAAACCCTGTAGGGGATCTGTAAGTCTTTCAACAGGTCTACAAGTCATGGCAATGAACCTGGGGGAGGGGGGTTTGCAAAGTTATTCTTGCTCTATTAGGGTGGCCATGTTATTGTGTCCTACTGTTGTATTGTTAACTGTTTTTATCAGTTTTAAATTGTTTTGATTTTGCTGTATGTGAAAGATTTGGTCTTATGTTTTATTATGTTGCATTTGGGGACTTCATTTTTGTGATCTGCCTGGAGAGTTTGGCTGTTGGGTTGCATAGAAACAAAATAAATGAACTGAATGAATGTTTCCCACTTTACAAAGGAAGTGAGGCAGGTGGCTACTAGACAGAGGGCCTTTTCTGCTGTGACCCCAGCTGTAGAATGAGCTCCATAGTGAGGTTCGCTTGGCACGTACTTCGTATTCCTTCCAGAGCCAGGTGAAAACCCTTTTATTCTCCAGGCATTTTAGCATTTTAGCTTTCTAGTCTTTTAGCTTTGGTGTTTTAAATCTGTATTTTAAATCCCTGTATTACTGCTAGGTTTTATTCTGGTTTTATTCTGGTTGTATTTTTTTATTGTGGTTTTAATGCTTTTATATTTTATATTGTTTTACCCTGCACTTTTGGTTTTAATTTTGGGAACCACCCATAGAGCTTCGGCTATTGGGCAGTATAGAAATAAATAAATAAATAAATAAATAAATAAATAATTTACAGAGGACAGTCCTCTATTTCAAGGGATGTTGAGCCCAAGCCTGGTTAGAATCATAGAATAGTAGGGTTGGAAGGGGCCTATAAGACCATTGAGTCCAACCCCCTGCTTAGTGCAGGAATCTAAGTCAAAGCTAGGGATGTACGAAACCCCCCTTACCTGGCTCTCCCAGGTTCTGCTGGGGGGGGAGGCGCTCCATCCCTCCCCCCGGAATCCTGGCTGGACGGCTCCGCTCCGTGGGGATTCCGCAGAGCCGCCGGCCAGCTCCTCCAGCAGCCGGACAACCGGCCACTGGCTAGCCGGGACACAAATGGCGGCGGCCATAGCCGCCGCCTTTTGCGTCCCTGTATTCAGCCGTGATAGGCTACATAAAGACTTAAGTAGCCTATCACATCTGGGTTAAAAAACAAAAAACAAAAACATGTACGCAAATGGCGGCGGCTACGGCCACTGCCATTTGCATTCCCTATTTTTGGTTGTCTTAGTCTATGTAAATGTTTACGTAGACTAAGACGGCAAAACTAAGGGGGAATGCAAATAGCAAATAGCGTCCGCTACGCTATTTGCGTTCCCCCTTAGTTTCACCGTCTTCATCTATGTAAATATTTACGTAGACTAAGACAAGCAAAAATAGGGAACGCAAATGGCAGTGGCTGTAGCCGCCGCCATTTGCGTACGTGGTTTTTTTTTAACCTAGACGTGATAGGCTACATAAGTCTTTACGTAGCCTATCACGAATGGGGAAAAAAAACCACACACCTGCAAATGGCGGTGGTGGCAGCCGGTCAGAAGACCAGCCGCCGCCGCCGCCGCCGCCGCCACTGCAGCCGCAGCCGCCGCTGCAGCCACCGCTGTCCAGAACATCCACCCCAGGTAAGTCTCGTCCCGGGGGGATCCACGGGGGGGGTGGCAGGCCATTCCGCCACGGTGTTCGGGGGGCCGAATGCACTGGCATTCAGCCTCACCGAGATCAGTGGCAGAATTCTGTGACATCCCTAGTCAAAGCATCCCTGACAGATGGCTGTCCAGCCTCATCTTGAATGCCTCCAGTGTGGGAGCGCTCACCACCTCCCTAGGGAATTGGCTCCATTGTCATATTGCTCTAATGGTCAGGAAGTTTTTCCTGAATCCTGATGTTCAGCCAGAATCTGGCTTCCTGTAACTTGAGCCCATTATTCCGTGTCCTGTGCTCTGGGATGATCGAGAAGAGATCCTGGCTGTCAACGATAACGGCCTGCTTTCCGCCATAAGATCGGGTCAGGCTGTCACGTCAGATATAACCACCTGGAATTGTTTGTAATCTAAAGGCTCCTCGGCCCTTTGCCCAAGGCGAGATGCAGCCTCTGCTACCTGGAAAGTGCCAACAGCTGGAGGTGGTGGGGAGTTCCAGCCTCTTGGAGGCCAGGGTGGCCCACCCTGGGACTGAGCCAGTGATTGGCTGAGGCAAAATCTGCCCTGGGTTGCCAGGGCTGGGCTTTAAAAGTGGGCTGAGGCTGAGTCATGGGGTCTCCCTTCATCCTGGTGGTCCTGGACCTGCAGACGGCTGGTTGCTATCCAGGGAGATCCATACTTAGGTATGTTAGGATAGGCCAGGTAGATTTATTATTTTGCTTGGGTGTGCATTCATGAAGCTCTCTGTTTGTAATTAAGTGATTTAGCTTTGTACCCTCTGTGTAACCTGCTATTTCCATTCTTCCCTTTCCCTCTACCCTTTTATTTTGATCTTAATAAACCTTTATCCAACCTTTAGTTGGTGTGATCTCTCTGCATAACCTCAGTGCTAATTTCAGTGCCTCTTGGCTTACGAGGGTGGCTACTGAGTATTTTGGGGGACTGAAAGGCCAGGTTTGGCCAGTCCTGTTTTTGGGAAGGGGGTCCTGGGATTGGATCCTGGGCAGTCCTCCCTTGCAGGGAGGTTGGGGCCGGTCCTGGCAGTGGGGATCCCTTCCTTCCCCTCCCCTCCTTCCTTGACACTGGCCTTCCTCTCTGTGACAACCTTTCAAGGACTTGAAGAGCGCTATCATATCTCCCCTCAGTCTTCTCTTCTCAAGGCTAAACATGCCCAGTTCTTTCAGTCTCTCTTCATAGGGCTTGGTTTCCAGTCCCCTGAACATCCTTGTTGCCCTCCTCTGAACCCTCTCCAGCTTGTCTGCATCCTTCTCAAAGTGTGGTGCCCAGAACTGGTTTAAGATAAAGAGTCATAAGAATCATGTCTATCAGCAGTGGTTAGGCCTCATCTTGAGTACTGTGTCCAGTACTGCGACTGCTGCCCGCTGCTGCCCGCCACCAGCTCCTAAGGCCTCGACATGCAGCAACTCTTCTTGCAGGGAGTTGCCATTTTAAAAATGGCAACTTCCCGGAACTTCCTGGAGGTTGCCCTTTTTAAAATGGCGACTCCCTGGAAGAAGACATGTCACTGCATGTCCAGGCCTCAGGTGCTGGTGGTGGTGGTGGGTGGTGAAGACAGCGGCGCAGCAGTGGCGAAGACAGCGGCAGTGATGGCAGAGAAGGTGGCTTAGATAAGCACCTAGAGGTGCCTGGGGGGGCCTGGGCCGGAAGCCAAAGCTCCAAAGTGCACCGAGTGCTTTGGTGAGCCCTGAACCCACTCCGGATCACTTCATGCCCCATCCGCTTCACCTTGGAAGGGGCACAAAGTGACCCGAAGTGGTCTGCTTCGACTTGGGGTTTGAAGTGGTCTGCTTCGACTTGGGGTTTGAAGTGGTCTGCTTCGACTTGGGGTTTGAAGTGGTCTGCTTCGACTTGGGGTTTGGGCCTCAGGCTGAAGCAGTGCACAGCCCTAATATAAATCATCATATGCACATTTTATGCAAATCTGCTCCTCCTCCTCTTTTTCTTCTGATGGTGCATTTCCTCTGTTCTGGCAATGTGCTCCCTATGCTGCCAGGATTCAAAGAGTAGCTTCCTTTCCTTTCTTTTTTAAAGTGTGACTGTGTTATTATTTTCAACTGACTTCCTATCAAAAAGTCTGATTTTCGAATCCTCATCAGGTTTTGTTCATACACCCCTTTAAAGTTCAGATTTCATAACGTACTCCTTAAAAGGTTATGCAACTTGTTTCCCCTCCTTTCCCCTCAAGCATGTCTTTTCTCCGATCGCATCTTGACTACATTAAGTAGTAATGCTATTCTGTATGTTGTCAGACTTAATCAGAAAGCTGTGATCCAAACAATATTTACATTGTGCTTAGTCCAGGATATTTAAGTGGGAGGAAAAGTGTATATGTAGGCATTTTCTAGAGAAGTTTGGATCCTTTGCTTTGCTTGTAAAAAAGAATTGCAATATAAACATTTGGCAAAATAGACTACTACTCTCCCCCTGGGACTCTGCAGAAGTATTTGCTTGAAGGGTTACTTTTCCCCATGATTCATATTATCTCATATTCTCACATGACTCCCTCAGAATGAGCTCTGTTATAAAGTGTGCATAGATTATTCATTTCTGTGCTGGGGGGGGGGGGCATTACCTCAGGAGGTGGTGGGCTCTCCCACACTGGAAGCATTCAAGATGAAGCTGGACAGCCATCTGTCAGGGATACTTTCACTTGAATTCCTGCACTGAGCAGGGGGTTGGACTTGATGGTCTTATAGGCCCCTTCCAACCCTACTATTCTATGATTCTATGCTGTAAACTTGTGTGAACTTCCAGACATTGTTAAGATATTCAGTGCCTAGGCAATGATATTTTAGGGTCCTGCCCCAGCCACATCTTCCAGGAAAAAAATAGTTTTCTACATCACATATGAATGTGATTCAGCAACCAAACAGTTCCTCAAGAGGCTTTTCTCCAAGGAAAAAATAATACAGATGGATAAATCTGTCCATTTCAGTTTCTCTGTTTTTCATTTTCCAATCTGAAATTCAACCATGCAAACTTTGAAGTTTTTTTTTAAAGTTCACATCAAGATTTGTAGACATCTATGTGCACATTTCTCCTAATACATGTATGTTCGTATGCAATTTTGCCTAATATGCACTTTTTTGCATGCAATTTGAACAATACTTTCACAAATATATCATTTTGGGGGGAACATTTTTTAATATGTAAATTTTTGGATGCTTTTATTTTTGGCAAAATTGAGAGAAGTGCAGATTTAGAAAAATAAGTGAGTTTCAGTTTGCGTATTGGTTTAAAAGTGCAAAATTAGGTAAGTTCACATAAAAATATGAACCAAATTAATTTCTCCCCCATCCCTAATGTTGTCTGTCTGTCTGTCTGTCACACACACACACACACACACACACACACACCTACACATAGAAAGCAGATGTCAGGAAGAAGTGTCTTAGGGATTCTTAAAGAATGCAAGCTTTCCACCTTCTGATCTGCACCTCTCAAACTAATGCGCATATCTGAACTTAGCCATCTATCAGATTTTCTGCCTCTTCAAGTGTTGTGATGCAGTTCTCAGCATTTTAACCAGAATGAAGTGCCGCATATTTTGTGAGAAAATTCACATATAAATAGGTATTTTGAGAGGAAGAATACATTTATGTTTTGATATGAACTGAGGCTGTTTAAAGTAAGCATGCCCAGGTATCTAATACCAGGGACCCAGAAATGTTTAGCCTCCAGTTTTTCCCTTACAGCATGAGGTGATGGCAGGTGAGTTTGGCCATCCCTACTTTTCTGCTAAGTGACATCAACATTGATTTAAGGTGTGAAGAGACAAATTGGGATTCAAATTAAAACCCATAGAACTAAGGCCAAAGCCCTTGGTAAACCCTGCCCTGATAATCACTCATCACCTGTCTCTCCCACACCCTCACCCCACCTCACAATTTTCCATATAAGGAAAATCGAAAAGAAAGTAGCATTTTTTTGCAGACAACCTATCTGCCTTTCTGCAGCCCTCCAAAACACCAAATTGCACATGAAGCTTTGGGACAGCCCAGCTTCAGTTGTCCCACTTTCAGGAATCTCACTTTGCTTTCAGGAGCCTCGGAAGTTATCTGAAGAGGCTGCATTTGACCCAGGATTCAGTCAAATCTGATGCACATACTTAATAATTATCTATGTATCCAGATTTTTGACAGGGATCATTCAAAAAATGCACTCCTCCACCTACAGTTTGAAGTGGTACAGTCTAAGATAGGGATGGCGCGGGTGCCCGAGTCCACCTTTGCTGAGCTTGGGAGGGGCTCGAGGGCAGTCTGGGGAACAGCGAATGGGGACAGGGGCTGTGCAGGTGCCCAGAGAACCTGGATGAGGGTGGGTTCACACATCCCTAGTCTAAGCACAGTTTTACTATGGGATGAGCTGGGATGAATCAGTTTTACCAAGGGATGATCTGTCTGTTTGGACTATGACCATTGAGGAATGCTTGAGAATCCACACAGGATGAATTTTGAACTTTACGATGCACTAGACCAAACAATTAAATAAATACTGTGCATATAATTATACATTATTCAGCATATTTTAGCAAGCCTATACATAGAGAGTTTGTAACAATCTGACATTTAGAAATGGAACAGACCTGAACTTGAAAACTGTGAAACAAAGATGGAATAGAAAAACAAAGATCCATCCATCCATCCATCCATCCATCCCTGTCACCACCCTAAATTGTACACTGTGTAACTGAGAAACAGTTGCAGAAATTCTCCCCCAACCCTGGAGAAATTGGGTAGGATGGTCTCCTCAACTGGTCTCCTAAATGAAATGGTATCCTACCCCCAGTTTCTCTATACACAAATAAGGATATTTGTGCACAGTTCTACTTGTTCTTAAGTGAGCAGGCTATTGTGTGAAGGCTCTGGTGGGTCCCAGAGTACTGAAACTTCCTCCTTCCAGAAACTCACCTTTGTTCTTTCTGTTAAAAAAAAAAAAAAAAGTGTCTAGAACTCTTTCAATGTTTAAGCTGAAATTAATTAATTAATTAATTAATCAAGTAAAATATGTTCATACTTCCCTTCATCTTATGATACTGGGCAGTATACAACATGTAATTAAAAACTCCAATACAATATACAATAATAACTCAACAGTATCGACTACAGTAGTAAAAGGAAGGAAATAGAAAGCTCACAACAAGGAGCTTAAGACAATGTAGCTAAGTTGCTTGTGCAAACAAATAGGCTTTGACAACAAAAACATCCAGAGCACAGGGGAAGAGACTGCACACCACTACCCTTGTCTCTGTTGAGCCTTGAGCACTTCACCAGCATGAGGGAGCAGAGCATGGGAGAGTTCAGCTGCTGCAGGCTGTAAGAAACCTGGCTGCTATTTTCTGAACTTGGTTTTCCTGGCATAGTTGTTGCAGTTTGTAGTGTTTATTAAAGCCTTAATGCACAGGAAAGATTTAGTTTATTGGGCTCTGGTTTACACACTACTGAAAGATAATAATTGATATTGTGTTGTAATGTTTGATTTTGCCTATTTTGTAATTAATCTGAAATGTTATTATGTTAGTATCAGTGAAATGAGTTGTTTATGATTGTAATGAGGTCCTATTATTGTTGGCAAGGGCCGCGGTGGCTTAGTGGTTAAGACGCTGAACTGCAGACCGGAAGGTCGGCCGGACAGCAGTTCGAGATCCAATTGCCGCGTGACCGAGTGAGCTCCCGTCTTCAGTCCCAGCTCCTGCCAACCTAGCAGTTAGAAAGCAAGAAATTGCAAGTAGATAAATAGGTACTGCCTCGGCGGGAAAGGTAACAGCATTTCGTGCACCTCGGTGTTCAGTCATGCTGGCCACATGACCACGGAAGTGTCTTCGGACAGCGCTGGCTCTTCGGCTTAGAAACAGGGATGAGCACCGCACCCTAGAGTTGGACACGACTGGTTGGGGACACCTTTTTACTTTTACCTATTATTGTTAGCCACTTTGGGCACTTTTTGTGGAAAAGCGGCATATAAATTAGATTATGATGATGGCGACGACAAAAAATACAATGTTGGTGCCAGTTACACCTCAATGGGGAGGGAGTTCCACTGTCTGGGCACCATGACAGAAAAGCCTTTCTCCTTTGTTGTCACATGATGTACGAATGGCACTTGAATAAGAGCCTTTTCTGATGATCTGAAAGCATGAGCAGGCTGATGCAAGGAGAGGATTTCCTCCAGGTATTTGTGTACCAAGCCATTTAGCTTAAGAAGCAAATAGGCAGGTAACAATGCTGTTTTAGACTCCAGATAGCACCTACATTGCTGACCACTGCATTCTGCGGTAGCTGCAGCTTCTGAAAAATCTTCAAGGGAAGCCCCACATACAACGTTTTACAGTAACCCAATTGGGAGCTTACCAGAGTATGAACCACTATGGCCAAACTATCCATGCATGAACAGTCATACCTGGCAAGCCAGCCAAAGTTGATAAAAGGCACCCTGCACCCATGAAGACATACATAATTCAAGTGGCAGGGCTGGATCACAGAGTAGCACCAAGCTGTGCACCTAAACTTTCAGAGGGGGATGCAGCCTCATCCAGAACAAGCTGTACACCAAGTCCCCAGACAGGAGAACCACCTATCCCCAGGGTTTCTGTCTTACTGGGATTCCAACTCAGTTTATTGGCCCCCATCTAGGCTATTACCATTACCAGACACCAGTTCAAAACCTGCATAGCGTCACCTGACTCAGATGACATGGAGAAAATTCAGCTAAATGTCATCTACATACTGCTGACACCTCACTCCAAATCCTTTACCCAGAAGCTTCATATAGATATCTAAAAGCATAGGGGATAAGTTGGATCCTTGTAAGACCCCAGAGTACAATTGCCATGGGATTGAGCAGAACACCCCCACACGCGCACACACACACACACACACACACACACACCTCAATGCCACTTTCCAAAATGGGATCTTTTGGCAAATAACACGCAATGTTTGAGATCACTAGGGTTCTCTGATCAACGTCTTGCCACTCATTCTATTCACGTTTGTGATCACTGTTTGCTCTGTGTGGAAGGGAAAATTGTGCTAATCGAGCAGTGATCAAATGTGAAATTTGCACAAATCTGCACAACTTTCCTTTCACCCTGCAGGGGGAAATTTGTGCGAATTAGGAAATGTCATACAATTGAATTGGGAAAGTTGCACAAATCAAATGCGAGCACATGCCTGGTAATTTGCAAACAGTTTCAGTGGACACATGCTCGTCCTCACATTCAGGGCTTCCATCAGGGCATGCTTGCATGTTTTGCAAGCAAAACCAAAGTTCTCATACTTCCCTAATTACTTTGGGAATTTGCTTCCCTTTGATGCATCATTCCATCTCTTCCCTTTTAGCCTTTCAAAAATGTGCATTAATTTTTATGTGAATACATTATATTTTATGCAATAGAATTTCATGTTTGTGAAGTACTCCAAGTGTCAGCTGCCAAGAGTGATTATTAACCACAGTGAATGCATTTTCCATGGTTGGAAACAGGATGTAGAAGTAGATCAACCTGTATACCAGAGGACTGGAAGATGGCCAATGCAACACCAATTTTCAAAAAAGGAAATCAGAGGGAATCTGGGAAATTGCAGGTCCATTAGAACTGTCTGTTCTGGGGAAATTGGCTGAAGGCATTATTAAAGATAAAATTAGTAAGCATATAGAAGGACAAGCCCTGCTGAAAAGGAATCAACAAGGCTTCTGCAAATGTAAGTCCAGTCTCACTAAGCTTTTAGAATTCTTTGACAGTGTCAATAGACATGTAGACAGGGGTAATCTGGTAGACGTTGTTTACTTGGACTTCCAAAAGGCTTTTGACAAAGTCTTTCACCAAAGACTCCTGAGCAAGCTTAGAAGTCATGCAATAAGAGGACATGTCCTCTTATGCATCAATAACTGGTTATAAAACAGACAGCAGAGAGTAGGAATAAATGGTAAATTCTCCCAATGGAGGGAAGTAAATAGTGCGGTCCCACAGGGATCTGTATTAGAACCAATGCTTTTCAACCTGTTCATAAATGATCTGGCACTAGGAGTTAGCAGTGAAGTGGCCAAGTTTGCCGATGACACCAAATTATTTAGGGTGGTTAAAACAAAAAGAGATTGTGAAGAGCTCCAAAAGGATCTCCCTAGACTGGGAGAATGGACATCTAAATGGCAAATGTGGTTTGATGTAAGCAAATGTAAAGTGATGTACATTGGGTCAAAACATCCCAACTTCAAGGATAGCATGGTGGGAGCTGAGCTAGTGGTGATCGAACAGGAAAGAGATTTTGGGGTTGAGGTGGACAGCTCGATGAAGATGTCAACCCAGTGCACAGCTGCTGCAAAAAAAAGGCAAACTCCTTGTTAGGCATAACTAGAAAAAGAACTGAGAATAAAACTGCCAATATCATACTGCCCTTATACAAATTTTTGGTGCTTGGAATAGTGTGTCCACTTCTGGTCATCACACTTAAAAAATATTTTGTGGAGCAGGAAAAAGTGCAGAAAAGAGCAACTAAAATGATCAAGGGGCTGGAGCATCTCCACTATGGGGGAGGGTTACAACAGCTGGGATTGTTCAGCTTGGAAAAAAGGAGGGTAAGGGGAGACATGGTAGAGATCTACAAAATTCTGCATGGTGTGGAGAATGTGAATAGGGAGACATTTTTCTCCCTCTCTTACAATACTAGAACCATCCCATGAAGCTGATTGGTGGGAGATTCAGGGCGGAAAAAAGGAAGGACTTATTTACACAGCACATAGTTAAACTATGGAATTCGCCACCACAGGATGTAGTGATGGCCACCAATTTGGATGGCTTTGAAAGGGGGTTGGACAAATTCCTGGAGGAAAAGGCTATCAATGGCTACTAGTCTTAATGGCTATGTGTTACCTCCAGTACCAGAGAGGCAGTGAGCCTATGTACACCACTTGCTGGGGAACATGAGCGGAAGGGTGCTGTTGCACTTATGCCCTGCTTGTGGCTTCCTGGTTGACAGCTGGTTGTCCACTGTGTGAACAGCATGCTGGATGAGATGGACCCTTGGTCTGATCCAGCATGGCTCATCTTATGTTCTTATATAGATGACAATGTGCAGAAAAGAGCAACCAAATCAATTAGGAGGCTATAGCAACTCCCCTGTAAAGCAAGGTTGAAATGTGTGCCTCTCTGTATATCTGTTGCTGAGGGACATGAGCAGGAGGAGGGTATTAGATTCTCATGTCCTACTTTTGGGCTTTCCACAGGCAGCTGATTGGCCTCTGTATGAATACAAATCTGGACCTGATAGGACTTTGTTCTCACCCTGAAAGCTCTTCTTATGTTCCTGTTCTTATATCTGAGGGCCTTTAGTTAAAAAAAAAAAAAAAGTAATGACAAGATGTGATGGTGGTTTACAAAATCATGGATGGTGTGGAGAAAGTAGCAAAAAACAAAGTTTTTCTCCCTCTTTCACAATACTAGAATCCTGGGTCCAATGAAGCTGAACAGCAGGAGATTCAGGACTTACCAAAGGAAATACTTCTATATGCGGAGCATAGTGAACCTATGAAACTTGCTGCCACAAGATGTCATGATGGCCACCCAATTTAAATGGCTTTAAAAGGGGAGTAGACAAAATTATGGAGGATGAGGCTATCAAGGGTTACTAGTCATGACCAGGATCAGCAGCAGCGTGTTTCTGAATACCCATTGCTAGGAAGCAACATTGAGAGAGGCCTTCTTGTCCTCCTTCTGGGCTTTCCATAAGCATCCAGCTGGACACTGTGGGAAACAGGTTTCTGGGCTAGATAGATCTTTGGTGTAATACAGCAGGGCACTTGTTATCTTCTTATATGAATCATTGTGGTCTCATCCAGCAAGAGAATTCTAACATTCTTGGGGCTGGTTTAAGTGGACCTCTTTGGGTTACCATTTTCTGGTCACACATTAATAGTCTACAGCTTCAATGCTGAAAACTCCTTCCAGGGCCCAGTCCTATGATTGACAAAAACTTGTGCTGCAGCTCTTGTGGGACAGTGCAGACTATAGCTGGGCTAAATATTTTACCCAGTTTGCACCTTCTGGAGTGAAGATGTACTTAGATGCCATCTGCAGTTGAAGTCCATACATTTCCAAGCTTGCAATGTGATTCGTGACCCTCCCCCTCCCCCGGCCAAGTGTTAGATAGTGCATTTCAAAAATACATACATCTAAATTTTTAAAAATTCACACAACTGATGCATACATTTTGGGAAAATACACTGAAATACATATGGTTCTTCATATAAAACAAAAAAACAAAAACAAGGCTTGCGATCAAGGCTTGCAAACAAGGTGAGCTTGAGGTTTGCTGATTTGCACATCCCTGCTGTTAAAGAAAGAAAATAATCATGTTAAAGTCTGGCCTCGGACTACCTCATGGAATGCAATGAGAGTATGGAATGCAAAACAAAATACCTTCCAATCTGCACATTAGACTAAGAGGTTCAGATCAGGTGAACCCACCTTGCAATTCAGAGCCACAAGGTTCCTCAAACACCCAAGGTTGGAACCCTATGGAGGCCTCCTTGTATTATATAGAAGAAAGACAGAATGTTAATGAAAATAAATAAATAAATAAATAAATAAATGGCGTTGCAATGCAAATTCTGAAGCAAGGAGTGTCACCTCTGAACACCCAAGCATCCTAAAACATTATTGCTCTGTGCATTTTCACTGAATTATTCAAACAGCTTTAAATGACATAGGGCCAAAGGCATAAAAGAGAAATTATAACCATGTTCATCAAGCTATCATTGCACAAATAATGTAGCAAATAAAATCTCATAAAACCTCCCCAGATTTATGGTTGTGCTCCACTGCTTATTAAAAATAGCTACAGTGAGTTCTCTCTCCCCCTCGCTTTCAAACAGTTTCACAAAGCCTTAAACATGAGCTGTGCTATTGAAAGTCGTTGTTCAAGAGCCCATCTCCCAACCTCAATCCTTATTGTAGCATGCTGTTTAAAATGAGAGGTCATGCACCATCCAGTGATATAGTTCTGAGAAAAGAAAAGAAAAATCCAACAAAGGATGTTTGTTTCATGCTTATGCACCAGCCTTTCACACTTTTTTTTAAAAAAATCATTAACACCATAAGATAGCCCTCCACAACCGGATGCCCTCCAGATGTTTGGGACTACAACTCCCATCTTCCCTAACCATGGGCCATGCTAGCTGGGATTAATGGGAGTTGTAGTCCCACACTGCACTGGGGGCATTCAAGATGAAGCTGGACAGCCATCTTCCAGGGATGCTTTGACTTAGATTCCTGCATTGAGCGGGGGGTTGGACTCGATGGTCTTATAGGACCCTTCCAACCCTACAATTCTATGAATCATCTGCAAGACACCAGATTGGGTAAGGTTCCAATAAGAGTTGACTGGAGAATGAAGCTGTACCAATGACCCCTTCTATCATACCTGTGAATGTATGTGAGATACATTGTTCCTTGTCATAAAGTGGGATTATGCAAGCGTCAGGAGTCTTTGGGCTTCTGTGCAGCTGGTGAACCACTGAACTGCACATTACAGCATCTGCCTAGGGTAGGGGTGGAATGAATATATATATATATCTCCACATTCCCTCACGGGTAATCTGCATGCTATGCTGCATGTGTGTGGGGGTAGGGAGGCTGAAGGCAATAGTTGATGGAGCCAGAGCAAAATGTACACAGGATCACCTCCTTCTTTCTCTCTCCCCTTTATATCTCCCTCTTCCTTCCCACCCAGCAGGCTGCCAGGGGAGGAACAGATCACTGTTGCCAGTGGTCTGAATTGATCATACGCAGAGGACTTCTTGAGTTAGGCCAAAGGCAATAGGTTGCCCACCTCTGTCCTAGGTGATATACTAACTTCAGGCCCTGGATTGACCCTGCCCATGCAAGCTGACTGTTGGATCCTTCTGGACAGGAAGAACTGTAAGGTTTCCTGTTCCAGTTAAGCTTTGCCTGAGTAATACAGTCTTCCTTGAGCTTTGGTATGTTCCTGCATCCTTTGGTTGGTCAAATTATCATTTGAGAGGAAATGACTGTTTCCGTCATTACATGCCGCATGCCACATTAGACATCTTGGCTCTTCTTCTTCTTCTAAGTTCCAGTATATAGCTCTTGAATGAAATTATTGCAAAATTTCACATATTCAAACATAATGGATTTGGTTTAAGATTGTGTGCTACTTCAGATGAGATACCGATGAACCAGGATTCTGCTAATTTGGGTGTTACCAAGGAGCTCAGCCTCACTGCTGTTTTAAGTATGCTCCTAATGTTTCTACTCTGGAAACTTCCACATTGCCCAGGTAGGGTATGTCAAGTAAAAGCTTGGGCATCGAGGGCTATAAACCAATCGCACACAGACTGTCCTGTTTTGGTGTGCACAACAGGTGCAATGGGTGTGATACCACCCAAACATGCGGAGGTCTTCTTCCTGCCCAGGCCCTAATCCAATCAAGCCACCCTAGACACATTCCTGATTGGCCACCCAGAGCCCTAAAAAGGGAAAACTCCATATTAAAGTTAGGGATGTAAGGATTGTGTAAAAACCATGCTATCTGTGTTTCAGGTGGGTTGTCAGGCACCTTTCATTCCATCGTCTGCCCTTCAACAGATTTATTTTTTTTTTAGTTTCCAAATTTGTGCAAATTCACATGTGCAAAAATACTCAAATTCCCACAAGATGTTCAAATCCTGCCCAAATGCACATTTTCATGCTTTAGCTTGTGGGGGGAATGCACATTTTTGGCCAGGGCTTTTTTTTATTTTTGCATAGTTTTCTACAATGAAATTTATTTATGCAAAATTCCTGAAGGTGAGAAAAATGGTCCACGTGGCGACAGAATCCACCCAACAGGGGAAAAGCCTGTCCACTGTGGAATCCATGGGTCAGATTCATAAAAATCTGAACTCACTTGGTTCTGTTGCAGATTTCTCTGACATCCGTAGTCAAGGTGTCAGTAAATGCATTGACATTCAATGGCATTTGCTAAGGTTAGGGAACTTCAGTCAGAATTTGCCCACAGACTTCCCTCAGACACCCAGCACTTTTGTACTCACTACCTATGCTAATGCTACTTGTACTCTCAATATCCTGTCATCCTTCTTTCGATCCTAGGGGAAACCCCCCTCCCCTAAACCAAAGATCTAAAAGAGACTTCTTCCCAATACACGTTTCTGCTATAAGCTCTGTAGAGTTTTTCTCCCACAATCACCTTTCACCCACCAGCCTACCTTTGACCTCCCCTGGTCTTTCTCCCCCTCCCCCCCAGCTCCATTTTTATCATTCTCAAAAGGACAGGAGATGGGCAAATGAGTGATGTTTGAGATCACCACGTTTCTCTGATCATCATCTCACCACTTGTCTTGACACCAATTCCTGTTCACATCTGGGTTCACTGCTCACTCTGCATGAATGAGAAACTTGTGCAAATTTGCACAAATCTCCTCTAGAGACTAAAGTGGGGCTCATTCAGTCTACTGAGGAAAATTGTGCAAATTAGGAAAGTTGTGCAAATCAGACTGGGAATCAAGATGAGATACATGTGAACATGTGTTCAATAATTTGAGAATATTCTTGGTGTGTGTGTGCTCAGACTCACATACAAACCTTCCAATATGGCATGCTTGCACGTTTTGCAAGCAAAAATGAAATTATCATACATCTCTAGATAGGACTCAAGGTGGCTTAAGAAAGCATCATCAGCCTTCAGTCCGCCTTCACCACCTTTCTGTGTCCCAAACGGAGCGTACTGTAGGACCAGTGATCCATACTATTTAAGAACAGACCATATAACTCTGGTGTTCCAACTGTCAAACTAAACTCTAGGATCACACCAGAATTGAAGGAAAAGCCTCCTGTATTCTCTTCACTCTAAAATACTAATATTTGTGTCTCAGTCCTTTCTCTCTCTTTAATCTTTCCTTCTTCCCAGGCTAACACTAATAAGATTTATCCATGCAGATGGCAATAGGGACCTACATTTAGGTCCTTATAGCATCCTGATTATCCCCTCATGTGTTTATCTAACCCTTTTTGGGAGGCAAACTCTTGGGCAATTTGAGAAACTGTCCTGGGTGCCACCACAAAATGGCTGCCATGGGAAATGTTGCAGAGGACAAGTAACCTGCCCCCCAAAGTGGGTAAAGGTGTGGGCTGAACCCCAACACATGAAAGAACTCCTTTGAACCAACAGTTTTCAGCCCAAACAGAAACCTATTTCACAGCAATCCCAGCTGCCAATATGAAAATCTCTCTCTCTCTCTCTCTCTCTCTGTGTGTATGTGTGTGTGCGCGTGCATGTGTGTGTGTTTAAAGTGAGAGGGGTAGGGCACCTTGTCAGGCAGCATTATTGCCCATGGGCACCAAATTTCCTACCCCTGATCTAATTAGGGATGGCACAGGTGCCTGATTCCATCTGGGAATCTGGTGGAACTCCCCCTGCCCGCATCCCTGAGCCCCGCTTGCCGAGCCTGCTGCCCCCACTTGCCCCCTGCCCACATTTGGCAAGAGGCCTTCATTTATCCCGGTGGTTGAGCTCTGCATTCACCATTTTTTGAAAAATAAAATGGCAATCACAAAAATGCACATATTTGCAAATGCGCAAAATGCACATATTTCAGAAAAACTGCAAAATGCACATGTTTCAGAAAATGCACATAGGCACATTTTTGCACATTTTTGCTATCACCATTTTTGTTTAAAAAAAAAATGGTGACCGCGGAGCTTGACGAGGCTGCCAGGATGAGTGCAGGCTACTCGTCCAGCACAGGAGGGGCTCAAGTGCAGTCTAGGGGGCAGGGGCTGGGCGGATGCCCTGAGAAACCAGATGTGGGTAGGTTCGCACATCCCTAGGGATGTACAAAAGTCACTTACCTTTTCGAAGGGTGACATTCACGGTGGGGGGGAGGTGCTCTGTCCCTCCCCCCAAAATTCTCTCCGGCTGGCTCCACTCCGTGGAGATTCCACAGAGCCGCCGGCCGGGGCCGCCCACAGCCAGACCCATAGCCGCTGCCATTTGGGTTCCCTTAGTTTTGCCATGATAGGCTATGTAAATATTTACGTAGCCTATCACGGCTTCCGCAGGGATGCAAATGGAGTCCCTGCGTTAGCCGTGATAGGCTAAGTAAGTATTTACGTAGCCTATCATGGCTATATGGAAGAAGCGAATGGTGGCCACAGATGCGGCCACCATTCACAATGCAGCGTGGACAGCAGCAGGTAGGTGCTCCATTCCGGGCCCATTTTGTGCCCATTTTGGGGGGCGGCGGGCTTCGTTCTGCCATGGATTTCGAGGGGCGCAATGCACTGGCATTCGGCCACACCGGGATCCGTGGCAGAATTCTCTGACATTCCTACACATCCCTAGATCTAACCCCTTGTGCCCTCCTATTTCCTTATTTGGAGCAGCCTGTCAGCATTCCTTTAGCCCCTACTTTACTTCTAAGCCCAAACATACACAGACGAGAGGCTTCGGTCTACAGCTTTTAATCCATTACTTCACAGGGTCATACAGATGCAAATTCTCAGTGAGTCTCAGTCTGCAAAGGAATGCCTTCAGGGGATTCAAAAGGAAGTTACAAGAGTTGCCTGCTGTTTGAAGAGGGAGGCATTCTGACTAGCCTAACTTAAGGGGGGGGGAGGTTCCTCTCTTCTTGTGAGGCCTCTAAGCGCAGCTTTTCATGCAAGGCCAGTTGGGTGGACCATCTAAGTTCCCCCCCTGCCTTCTCTCTCTTTGCTCTGTGCCTGCGTCTGGCATCTCTGAGGTCATACTCTCCAGACCCCGCCTCCTCTTGTTCGCTGCCTTTCACGGGGTGTGTGTGTGTGTGAAGACAGACATCATCCTCAGTCACCTGTACGTTTGTAACCTGGGAAGCCGGCCTACTCTTATCTCGACTAGCCTGGGAAAACACCTCCCCCATGTCTGGCAGTTCTCCTTCAGAATGTGAATTGCTATCCCTCTCCCTATGCTCAGAAACCCCTGACACAGCCTCGCTTCCTCCTGCTTAAACCCCTTGCATGCTGCTCCATCTATCATAATCCTTTTCTCCACCACCAGAGTCCTCAATAGCATTAGCTAAATAGCTTCTGGTCCCATCTGCATGCTTCCTATGTATATCATCGTTTTTATTTTTATCAGGGCATTTTTAAAATGTACAACCAGACTCAAAATGTGCAGTCCCAAAAAAGCATTTGTGCCTTTCAAATATTTTAGTCATCCAAAATGTGTATTATGTTAGCAGAGGTTAAAATTAAATGATAACTGTGAAAAGTAAAGTGAGTAGTCTAGACTCCTCTAGAACCACAAACCCTAATCAAGCATACCCATTTCTCCTCCCCCTGCCAAACACCTTCCCTGCATATTCTATTGCTACACTCCACAGGGTGTTCCACCATGAACAAAATCATTACAGAATACAGGGGATCCCTTTTCTGACAAGTCACACAAAAGTTGCCAATATAATGATAAGAATCATGATGCTCCAAGATACCCAGTATGGCATTCTTAACAGGGATTTCTATATTGTGTTTGCACATCTCCCCGCCCTCCCATCTTGCTCTCTCTCTCTCTCTCTCTCTGTCTATATATATATATATATATATATATGTGTGTATATATATATATATATATATATATATATATATAATTTATATTTATTAAATTTATTAATTGCCCATCTGGCTGGTCACCCAGCCACTCTGGGCGACGTACAAAGTATATAATAAAACAGTTTAAAACAATAAAATTCCACAGTAAAAACATTTTCAAAAATACCCTAACCCACCCCAAATGCCTGCCTGAACAACCAGGTTTTTAATGCACGGAGGAAGCTCATTAAAGAGAGGGCATGGCGGAGTTCCCTAGGGAGGGAGTTCCACAGAGTGGGGGCCACCACAGAGAAGGCTCTCTCCCTTGTCCTCACCAGTCTAGCTGTCCTGGCTGATGGGACAGAGAGAAGGCCATCCAAGGCTGATCTTGTTAAGCAGCCTGCCTGGTGTTGCTGGAGGTGCTCCTTAAGATAGGCTGCACCGGAACCATATAGGGTTTTAAAGGTCAAAACCAACATTTGGTTGAATTTGGCCCAGAAAACAACTGGTAACCACTGCAACTCCTTCAGCACTGGAGTGATGTGATCTCGCCAGCGGCTGCCTTTAATCAGGCGAGCCGCCGCGGTCTGTACCAGCTACAGCTTCCGAACCATCTTCAAGGGTAACCCCACGTAGAGCGCATTCCATTAGTCTAAACGTTCCTTTTTTTCCCCACCATAATAGCCTATGTAAAGACTTACATAGGCTAAAATGGCAGGAAAAAAAGGAACACAAATAGCGCCCACTACGCTATTTGCGTTCCCTTTTTTCCCACCATAATCGCTTACGTAAATATTTACGTAAGCTAAAACTGCGAAAAAAAGGGAACGTAAATGGTGGCCGCCGTAGCCGCCGCCATTTGCATACACGTTTTTTTTTTTGCTTGCCGTGATAGGCTACGTAAATTCTTACGTAGCCTATCAGGGCAGCCTGGCTGGACTCAAATGGTGGCTGCTATGGCGACCGCCATTTTCTTCCGCAGCAGCCCATCTGCAGCCGGAACTCCGGCTGCAGACTGCCCTGGCAGAGCCACTGTGGAGCGAAGCCGGCTGGGCAGGATCCCGGGGGGGGGAGGACCGGATCGCCTCCTCCCGTCAAGGATTCTGGGGGGATGGACAGAGCACCTCCCCCCCACTGTGTATCACATCTGCGAAAAGGTAAGTGACTTTCGTACATCACTACTTCAACTGCATCGCCACCACCTTCTCAATCACCTTGCCCAAAAATGGCAGGTTCGAGACTGGGCAAAAGTTGTTCAGAACTTGGGGATCCAAGGAGGGCTTCTTTAAGAGTGGTCCTATCACTGCCTCCTTGAGGGCTGATGGCATCACTCCCTCCTCAAGGGAGGTGTTCACCACCGCCTTGATCCCCTCACCCAGTCTCTCTCTGCAGCCCATAATGAGCCAAGATGGGCAAGGATCAAGTAAGCAAGTGGTTGGCCTTACAGATGAAAGCACCTTGTCCACTTCATCAGAAGGAAGAAGCTGGAACCGATCCCACAAAACTGGTTTGCCACAGGCCGCCTCTTGCTCACTAACTGTATCCACAGCACATGGAATAACACTCCTAATTTGATCAATTTTATCTGCAAAGTGCCTTGCAAAGGCCTCACAGGAGGCCTTAGAATCCTCCAGCGGTTCTGGAGCCACTGGACCGACCAGGCTCCGGACCACTTGGAACAGCCTCCTGGGACAGCACTCCCTTATATCTCCCTCACTCCAAATATAGTTTGGTTGGAATGAATATAACACTCTTCTGCATTAGTACTGTCACATTCCCAATTCTGGGATTTTCTGCCACTCTGAAAATGCACAGATGTGTTGCAGAGGCCAATCACATAATAACTTACATTCAGTTATTCTACTGACTGGCTCTGCTCTCATTCCTGATTACCTGTATTCCTGAGAACCAAGCTTCAGCTCCATTGCTTATTCCCCACTTGGGCACCTGATTCCTGCCACTCAGCATGTTGATTCTAGGATAAAGACCCTTGACAGGTATTACTCAGGCCCATGTGCATGGTTAAACACATATTGACAAGGACACGTGGTGACATGGGTCTTGGATCTGTATCTCCACCAGTGCTCAAAAAGCATTTCAATTAGGGATGGCGGAGAATTTCTCCCCGAAACTTCGGGGGGCCGAGCGCCAACGTGTTCGGCCCCCCGAACAAGTTTCGGGGAGAAAACTTCCGCACCCCCCCCCGCACCCCGCACCCCCCCCCCGGGACGGGACTTACCTTTTGCGAATGTCCCTCCCGGTGGCTGGTCCGGCCGGCGGTTCGGCGGGTGTTCGAGCGAGGCGGGAGCGGCAGCCGGTCTTTCGACCGGCTGCCGCCGCTGCCATTGTAAGGAAAGAAAAAAAAAAAAAAAGCCCCCTGATAGGCTACGTGGGTACGCTATTTGCGTTGCCCTTATTTTCGCCATAGTCTACGTAAACGTTTACGTAGACTACAGCGACTAAATAAGGAACGCGAATGGCGGCTCCCTATGGGGGCCGCCATTCGCGTACGCGCTTTTTTTTTTTTTTTTTAAAGTCACCAGTGATAGGCTACGTGACGATTTGCAGATCTAGCCGTGATAGGCTACGTGAATCGTCACGTAGCCTATCAGGGGGTGTTTTGGTTTTGGTTTTTTACTTTCGCGTTCGTGGCCGGGCGAGGCGAGGTGCCTCCTCTCCGGCCTGAATTTCGGCCGGGCGAGGCGGGAAGCCTCCCCCCTGGCCTGAACTTCGCGGGGGGAGCAGCAAAGCGCCTCCCCCCACCGCGAACGGCCTTCGACGACAGGTAAGTGACTTTCGTCCACCCCTAATTTCAATTAGGGATGTATGGAAGTCCCTTACCTGAACCCGAAACTTGATTCGCGGTGGGGGGGAGGTGCTCCATCCCTCCCCCCGAAATTCTGGCCTCGAATCCCGGCCGGCCGGGACACAAATGGCGGCGGCCGTAGACGCCACCATTTGCATCCCTGCAGTCAGCCGTGATAGGCTACATAAATGTTTACATAGCCTATCATGGCTGAGTGAAAAAAAAAAACCGTGCGTACGCAAATGGCGGCACCTATGGGCACCGCCATTTGCGTACGTGTGATTTTTTGTTTTGTTTTTTTCACTCAGCCGTGATAGGCTACATAAACATTTACGTAGCCTATCATGGTGTTTTTTAAACATCTAGCCATGATAGGTTACATAAATCTTTAGGTAGCCTATCACGTTTTCTTTTTTTACTTGGAAATGGCGGTGGCGGCAGCCGGTCGACTTGCCGCTGCAGCCGCTACTGCTGAACCGCCGCCGAGGCACCGCCGGAGCCGCCACTGGAGCCACCGCCGCCAGGGACATTCGCACAAGGTAAGTCCCATCCCAGGGGGGCGGGGGGTAGCAGACCGTTTCGCCACCAATTTCTGGGGGCCGAATGCACTGGCATTCAGCCTCTCCAAGATTCGTGGCGAAATTCTCTGACATCTCTAATTTCAATATTTGAATGCTTCTTTTATAACTACTCCACTTTCACACACAATAGTCCCTCAATAGTGCTTCAGCCTTAGCAGGTGAGGTCACTGTCAACCACTTCAAGCTTTAAGAGCTACTGTTTAAAATGAGGCAGCATGGGAAGAAAGTGACCCAGGGAGATGTCGGGCCAAACCCAGGAAAACATGGAAGACTTGGAATCAGAAACTGGGGTGAGGGACATCAAGATTTTCCTGGCAGAAACTGTGTATCCAAAGTAGGGATGTACGAAATGTACTTACTTTTCTGCAGATTATGTTTATGGTGGGGTGAGAGGTGTTCCGTTCCTCCCCCCGGAATCCTTGATGGGGGGGGGAGGCGATCCATTCCTCCCCCCCGGAATCCTCGATGGCTGGCTGTGCTCTGCGGCGGCTCCGTGGAGCAGCCGGCCAGGCCCAGGCCAGAGCCATCCGGAGCTGGATTTCCAGCCGCGGAGGGCTCTGGGTAGAAAACAAAAAAAACAACCGCGTACGCAAATGGTGGAGGTTACAGCCACCGCCATTTGAGTTCCTTATTTTTGGCCGTCTTCGTCTACATAAATATTAACGTAGACTATTATGGCGAAAATAAAGGGGAACGCAAATAGCACGTTTCTGTAAAAAAAAAAAAAAAATCTCCAGACTGCAAATGGCGGTGGCGGCAGCTGGTTGGAAGACCAGCCGCTGCCGCCGCTGCCACCGCAGCCACCGCCGGAGCTGCCGCTGCCTGGAACATCCACCCCAGGTAAGTCTCGTCCCGGGAGGGATCCGTGGGGGGGTGGAGGGGTGGCAGACCATTCCGCCACACATTTCGGGGGGCCGAATGCACTGGCATTTGGCCTCACCGAGATCCGTGGCAGAATTCTCTGACATCCCTAATTCAAAGCCCTGAGTCCTCAACATGCAGATGAAGGCATATCCTTCCACTGATCTTCAGCATAGTCTAATTATATTCCTATACTTTGGGAGTGGGATTTCTCCTATTGCTCATCTAGATATTAAGTTATTTATTAAGTTTTCTGGTCATTATATTAAGCAGTATATAAGTATTATTAATAAATGCATACATAAATACCCCACCCACTGTAAAGTGCTGACTAGCTTGCTAATGATCAAGAGGCCAAGTCATTGCTCACATATTTTCTCCCATTTTGTGAGATAATCTTAATCAATCTGAACTAGGGATGTCAGAGAATTCCGTCATGGATCTCGGTGAGGCCGAATGCCAGTGCATTCGGCCCCCCAAAATCCATGGTGGAACGGCCTGCCCCCCCCGTGGATCCCCCCTGGGATGAGCCTTACCTGGGGTGGATGTTCCGGATGGCGGCGGCGGCTGGTCTTCCAACTCGCTGCCACTGCCGCCATTTGCAGTCTGGTCGCTTCTGGGTTTTGTTTTTTACATAGATGTGATAGGCTACATAAAGACTTGCGTCTTCTGGGTTTATTTTCATGATGAAAATAAAGGGGAACGCAAATAGCGCCCGCTATGCTATTTGCGTTCCCCCTTATTTTCGCCGTCTTAGTCTACGTAAATATTTACGTAGACTAAGACAGCCAAAAATAAGAAACGTAAATGGCGGTGGCCGTAGCCATTTGCGTATGAGTTTTTTTAAAAAACCCAGATGTGATAAGCTAGGTAAGTCTTTACGTAGCTTATCATGGCTGAATACAGGGATGCAAACGGCGGTGGCTATGGCAGCCGCCATTTGCGTCCCTGCTAGTCAGCGGCTGGATGTCCGGCTGCTGGCGAAACCAGCCGGCGGCTCTGCAGAATCCCCGCGGAGCGGAGCCAGCTGTCGAGGATTCCTGGGGGGAGGGTTGGAGCGCCTCCCCCCACATCAAGGATTCCGGGGGGGGGATGGAGTGCCTCCCCCCCAGCGGATGCCCCAACCAGAACATGTAACTGATTCGTACATCCCTAATCTGAACAAAGCACCATTTTTAAAATTATTATTTTCCAGATCTATGATAACTGTTCGGAAACCTGTTGTGGTATTCTGGACATTTATCTCCAGCTTTCACCTCCCAAGAACCAAAATCACAAGCATTGGTTTCACTGTACTCTGTGATTACCTAGAACTGCCAATGAACTGAGGGCCTTCTCTGTGGTGGCCCCCACTCTGTGGAACTCCCTCCCTAGGGAACTCCGCCATGCCCCCTCTTTAATGAGCTTCCACTATGCATTAAAAACGTGGTTGTTCAGGCAGGCACTTGAGGTGGGTTAGGGTATTTTTAGAAATATGATGTTTTTAATGTAGAATGTTATTGTTTTAAACTGCTTCTATTATTGTACATCGCCCAGAGTGGCTGGGTGACCAGCCAGATGGGCAATAAATAAATTTAATAAATAAATAAAAATAAAATTTAGGAGAGATATCGGCACTTTCCAGACATACATCCAAACCCACTTGGTGCCCATTGTGCCTGTGGTGCACAGTGGGGCAAGATCCACACATAGGCTGAACTGGATTAAAAATGACCGCAACTTTACTGGGTACATTTTGTGGAGTCTGGCATGGCACCAAGCAAGGATTGACATGTTGTGCAGTCTGAGTGCTGGCCAATGCCATTCCGGCCCACGTGCTGGGATAGCACTGGCAGGTGTGGCAGTGTTCCCAGGTCCACCACTGCACAATGTAACAATAAAGCCAGAATGAAACCAGAATAAAACCGAGCAGCAATGCAGAGATTTCAAATGCAGATTTAAAACAGCAAAGCTAAAAGTCCAGAAAGCTAAAATGCCTGGGAAAATAAAAAGGTCTTCACCTGGCGCCGGAAGGAATACAATGTAGGTGCCATGCGGACCTCTCTAGGGAGCTCATTCCACAGCCGGGGTGCCCCAGCAGAAAAGGCCCTCCTCCTGGCAGCCACCCGCCTCACTTCCTTTGGCAGGGGCTCACGGAGGAGGGCTGCTGAGGATGATTTGAGGATGATTTACCCCTGCTATGGATCTGGCCCAATGCCTCCAGGGTCTCGAACGTAAAGTTGTGACAGAAACCTGCAACAAAGCAATTCAAAGACAAGCCACCATCATTGCTATGAAGAAGGAAATACTCTGCACACTGCTGAAGTCAGTCATGGATGCCATGAAAATTCTTTCCCAGCTCTGTCAACAGGGAAGTAGTCTATGTCCATAGCAAGGTAACAGGCCCTAATACCAGAGCCAAGTGGGCAGGGATGTTGTTGGTGAAGTCCATGCCAAAGTTTCTGGCCAGAAACTCAACTTCTACCTTAGGAGCTTGCCAGAGGGAAAGGGTTCCCTATCAGGTCCACTCCCCAGGCAATTGGGTCTTGAGATGGGATCTGGCTGAGCAATAAGCCCCAGTCAGACAGCTGCCAGCCATGTGGAGGAAGATCTTCTTCATCCCTCCCCAGTACCCTCAAAATTGGTACAACAGTGGGGTGTGTATTGGCAAGTGAGGACCCATCGTATTCATGTAATTAAATACCACATTTGCCCATCTTAGTTAATGCCTGTTGAGCAGCCCAGGCTGACCTCATGTGTCACCCCCACTCTGGAAATTTTAAAGCTCATATCATATATATATATATATATATATATATATATATATATAGTCTTTGGGGATCCACTTCACAAGAATAAGCCTATGTTTAATCTAAAGTTAGAGATGATCCTTCACTCCCAAGAAACACTGACTTATATCAGCTTTACTGCTGTCACTTTTTATCTAATCTTGATTACACGGTTCTCATTTTCTCATTGTACATCTCAAGAATCCCACTGAGCTTTCATTGTGAATTTTGATGGATGAGCTACACAGTTCTGTCTGTCCAGGTAGCTGTGAGACAAATAGCTAAGCAGGCTATGATCTCTGGTCAAATTGCTCTCTGCGAGCACAATATATATCAATGAGTTGTGTCAGCTTTCATATACACACTTGTCAGTTGCATTACCCTTGTGACAAAAGCACGAGTTTAAAAGGGGGGCAGTGCAGCGGTGGAAGAGAATCTTACGGAGTCAAAATAAATTACTGAAAGGTAGCTCAGGAAATGCTTGTGTTAATCCTGCTGAAGCAAAGCTTATGGGGAATCAAGAAATCCAGCACTGCAGAAGACAATACAAGTTACATCTCCAAGACACAAAGAACTTGCAGTTCCTTTGGCAATAGGAATTTGATATAATTAAAACATAAGCCAGCTTATAGGTGGTCAGCTCATCACTCCTTTCCAAATGTTTTGACAAGACCTATATTAGGGCTGTCCACAGCAAAGCAGAAACCACCATGGGGACATTTCTTTTTTACAGGTAACTTGATGATGATGATGAATCTCCTGTCATACATTCAAATCTGAACATTCTAAAATTATATATTATACTTATGCATTTATCCCCACGAGTCTCCCCGGCACCCCCAGCAACACAATAATAAGATTCAGGGAGTTTCTTGCTGTAACTTATAAACAACTTGACAGACTTAAGTACGTACATCATGATTGGAATGCTGCTACTCACTGAAATGTTGCCCAGATCAACAGTCCAGATGGCCTAACTCACCTCACATCTGGCATGTGTTGGCCACAACAAGAGCTTTGCCCATGTTGGCAGTCAGCTATTTTTTTGTCCAAGAACAGACAGTCTTATTCGTTGCCATGCAGAGGGTTCAGTTCTGGGCATCCCTCTCCCAATGTTTGTTTGTTTGTATATTATATTTTTAATCTGCCCAATAACAGCCATTCCCCAGGTGGATTACTAAAAGATTAAAAAAAGGGGAAAAGATCTTGATTTACATTTTGCAACGCTGTTGCAAACTGTGCATGGCAGTGGGTGCACACAAGTGACTTGCCACGCAGGCTGGGAGCCTGTGTGACTAGCTCATGACTAGCTCATGCTCGTGACTAGGGATGTACAAAAGGTACTTACCTTTCGGGGATTATGCTGATGGTGCGCGGGGAGGCGTTCTGTCCCTCCCCCCGGAATCCTCACGGGGGGGAGGTGCTCCATTCCTCCCCCCCTGGAATCCTGGCCGGCTGGCTGTGCTCCGCAGCGATTCTGCGGAGCCACCGGCCGGCTCCGCCAGCAGCCGGACATCCGGCCGCTGGCTAGCAGGGACGCAAATGGCAGCGGCTGTAGCCGCTGCCGTTTGCGTCCCTGCAGTCAGCCATGATAGGCTACGTAAATCTTTACGTTGTTGTTGTTGTTTTTAACCTAGAAATGGTGGCGGCGGCAGCCAGTCGGAAGACTGGCCGCCGCAGCTGCCGCCGCCACGCCGCCACCGGAGCCACTGCTGCCAGGAAGATCTGCCCCAGGTAAGTCCTTTCCCAGGAGGGTGGCGGGCCGTTCCGCCACCAATTTCGGGGGGCCAAATGCGCTGGCATTCGGCCTCCCCGAGATTCGTGGCGGAACTTTCGTACATCCCTACTCATGACTAGCTCATGCTCATGCTAAACTGGGAATTGGGAACGAGATGAGCACATGTTCAGTGATTTGTGAGTATTTGCGGTGGGTATGTGCTCACACTTGTGCTTGTATTCAGAGCTTTGAATGGGGCATGGACATGTGTTTGATGAACAAAAACAAAATCCTTGTACATCCCTACTTACGGATGTAGCATGTGCCCGACTGGGTCCGGGAGTGTGGTGGACACCCTCTTGCCTTGGCCCCCTGGACCCCGCTCGCCGAGCCACAGGTCACTTGTGTGCATGCTCGCCAAGTGCCACACAATCCGGGAGTGCCCACTCCTCGCTGCGAACTGCCATTTTTACCCAAGATGGGAGCTCCGTAATTTTCATGTATTTATTAATGTTGCACAAAATGGCAGCTGTAGAGGGCCATCTCTGCAACAACACTGAAAGCCTAAACGGGCCCTCCAGGGCTTGCGTGGCCTGGCATGTGGGGGCAGGTGGCAGCAGCAACTGGGCAGGCATGGGTGAGTTTGTCCATCCCTATCCCTACTTCATGCACATGTTCATGTATTTAGAGTTTTTCTATCTCACCTTTCGAGCAAATGATCCTCAAGGCAACTTACAATAGGATGCAATAATAGCACACAGTCTCACAAAACCCGAACCGTCACAACCCGGCAGTCCTTCATCTCTGTCTGATGGGTGGGGCCAGAACGTATTTCCTCTCAGTTCTGCAGCCCCAAAGCAACTGGCAGTTGGAGTTTGTAAATTTGGTCCCGTTGAACCTCAGAACCTGCACCAAATGGGTCCGAAGCACTCCAGTGGGTAACCAGGCTAAGCCCAACAGGTAAACATCACCACAGAACTTGAGGGGTGAAGCAAGCTTCTTGGAGCTCCTCGTTCTCTAGCCAATGGATGGGGCCAGGATGGTTTCCTCCATGCCATTATGTGCTTTCATGGTAGCAGTGGGTGCAACCTCCCAGTGGCCCTGGGTCCCCTGGCTGATGGAAGAGGCTAGAGTGTGCTTCCCAGTCCTAGGACAACTCTCTCTCTTCAATGCTGTCCCAATAATTGGGGCTTACAAGGGCTTAACCACAGCCAGATTGCTCTGGCGTATTGTTATATAAACAGAAAATCAATTCAAGCTTAAAAACACACACATACGCACACCATATTCTCTTGTAAATATGTCTGACCTCTCCTGCTCAGTGGCAAGGGAAATTTCAAGCAGTTTAGATTCTAAATGGCATTGATACATACATTCACATGACACACTGAAAGAACTGCTTTAGCAGAAACTGAAGTGGAAAAGCTAATTAGCTAGATGAGATTTTCACAATGGATACAAAGGAACATGCCTTCAAACGTTACATTTTTTTAAAGTGTTTTGTTTATTAAAAATGCAAGTATATTAGAATGAAACGTCTGTATTCAATACTGCACCTTGGGTTCAGTTGGCGTGTGTTGTTGGGGAATTAGGGGGTTATTCATTAATTGCTACTTTTAAGTCTGATTTAATGATGCAACATATTCCCAGCAGAAAACTAAAGCCAGAAAGTCTGTCTGTCTGTCTTTCCTCTCTCTCTCTCTCTCTCTCTCTCTCTCTCTCCCCCCCCTTTCTGGATTTTAAATTTAAATATCATTCTGTTGCATTGCAGCAAACCACACACTCTGGTAGGGATGTCAGAGAAATCTGGAAATGATTCAAATAAGATTGGATTTCTTATGGACCCTATGCTGGACCAACTTTTTCCAGGTTACATAATGCCACTAATATTGCACATATTAAGCTTCCCTGGCCCTAAACTGTGCATATTTAAATACGCACATTTTTTAAGCTCCCTTTTTTTTTTTTTTTAAGTGGCAAAATGGTGGGCACTCGCTGGACGGGTTGGAGTGAGTCCAGGAGGGCACGAACAGGGGCAAGCGAGGGTAGGGACTCAGCAGGCACAGTCCAGGGTTTGCGGGCTTGGGGGGGGGCTGTGATGGACTCCCAGACCCAGTTGGGCATCCACAACATCCCTAGTTGCAAATGAACAAATTTCTCATACAAAAAAAGCCAATTCCATCAACGAGCAGATGATGGAACAAAAGACCACTGACAATCCACAAGACAAAGATGGAATGGATTTAACAAAATTTGTACATCCTTACTCTCCAGTGAAGAATTTTCAACAAATTCCAGATTATATAGAAAGAAGACCAATCTCTGGTATAAAATCAACAGCAACAAAAGGGGTGGAGAGAGAACGTATAACATAACATACAGTCCATGTAATAACCAGAGGTCCATCCAATCCAGCATTTAGTTCACAGAGTGGCCAAGCGTTACCTGTGGGAAACCCAGAATTAGGACATGAGTACAATAACACCCTCCTGCTTGTGTTTCCAAGCAACTGGTGTAAGAGAGAGAAGGAGAGCCTGAGGCATCCAAACATTTTATCAGTCATGCTTTGCGAAACAGATGTTACCAAAGTTGATGGAAATTGATCTAGCTGGCTAAGAAAGGAAGTCATAAGGCCATTGGTTTAAAACTCACCTCAGCTGTGAAATCAAGCCAAATTGCTATCTTTTAATCTGCAACATGGACTGTTCCCTGTAGAGAACCTGGTCTTCGGGTGGGACGCTCAATTCTGGAGCAATCACACCCCTGTCACGAAATGTGGAGGATCATTGCTCACCACTGGACATTCCCTCCCTTCACTCTCACTGCCACTGTTAAACTACACCTCTTTATTTAAAATGTGCCTTTTCCTCCAAGGTAGCTGGTCATTAGGCATATCAGATCAGAGGTACCAGGAAAGTAAAGACATATATAGTATTGTATTAAAAATAAATAAAAATATTATTTAAGAATACTGTTACTACTTTCAAACAGGGTTTCTAGAAAGTTATTCCTACCACCAGTCAGGTATTAGAAACCCAAGTTCCTGTCCCTAACCAGCCTTAAGCCAATTCCCTGATAAAACAACCCACTTAACTCACAGGCCTAACAAGGAGGGCAGTTGAAAATCAGTCTTCTCTCTGGTCGAGTTTGACTTCCACCTGGAACTTTCAAGGCTTTTCACCAAGCTTCTCCTGAAGTCTTCACTTTGGTCCAGCTGCTTCTCAGTCTTCTGAAAACTGCCACCAGCTGACACTCAGGCTTTCCATGAAGGCTGCTCCATGTAGGTATGGTGCGGGCGCCCGATTCAGTTTGGGAATCCAGGAGAACCACCCCTGCCCACACCCCTGAGCCCCATTCACCAAACCCCTGCCCCTGCTCGCCCCTTGCCTGCACTCAGCGAATGGTCCGCACTCACCCTGGTGGCCTCTTCGAGCTTCGCAGTCACCATTTTTTGAGAAATAAAATGGTGATCACAAAAATGTGCATATTTGCACACACGCAAAAATGCACTTTTTTTTTCAAAAATACACATTTTTACACACACACACAAATATGCACCTTTACAAAAAATTGCATTTCACACATGAGCATATGCGCATTTGCAAAATGTGCATTTTCGTGCATACAAAGACATGTACATTTTTGCAATCACCATTTTATTTTTTGAAAAAAATGCCAACCACGGAGCTAGACGAGGCCACTGGGGTGAGTGCGGGCTGCTCGCCAAGTGTGGGAGGAGCTCGAGTGTGGTCCAGGGACCAGTGAGCAGGGGCAGGGGCTGGGCGGGCATCTGGAGAACCCAGGCAGGGGTGAGTTCGCACATCCCTAGCTCCATGAGTCCTCATCTCCCCTCTTGCAGACTTTGTTCAGCTCCAACCTCACATGCTCTCAGCTCAGCCTCCTGGTCTTGTAGCTGATCTTGTTCCTGGCTGATGTCTCCTTCAGGCTCCCCAGTCTCTCATGAAAACCCCTCCTGATAACTCTTCCTTAGCCAAACTCTCCTGTCACACTTCTCCTGACAGATTTGCCTGACAGACCTCACATTCAGTCCAGCCAGAACTCTCCAGCCAATCAGCTTTATTGTGGCCAGAATTCCATCATCCTACCTTGGTGTAAACTTAGGACCAATGGGAATAAGGATATAAGAAGAGCCATGCTGGATCAGACCAAGGGTCATTCAAGTCCAGCATTCTGGTCACATGGTGGCCAACCAGCTATCGGCTGAGAATGCTCAAGCAGGGCGTGAGTGCAACAGCTCCCTCCCACCCATGTTCCCCAGCAACTGGTGTACATAGGCTCACTGCCTTTGGTATTGGAGGTAGCACACATAGCCATCAGGACTAGTGGTCATTAATAGCCTTTTCCTCTAGGAATTTGTCCAACCCCCTTTTAAAGCTATCCAAATTAGTGGCCATCACTACTTCCTGTGGTAGCAAATTCCATAGTTTAACTGTGTGCTGTATGAAGAAGGACTTCCTTGTGTCTGTCCTGAATATCCCATCAATCAGCTTCATAGGATGACCCCAGGTTCTAGTATTTTGAGAGATGGGAAAACAAGAACAAAAACTGTCTCCCTATCCACATTCTCCACACCATGCAAAATTTTGTAAACCTCTGTCATGTGTCCCCCTACCCTCCTTTTTTCCAAGGTAAACAATCCCAGCTGTTGTAACCTTCTCTCACAGGGGAGATGCTCCAGCCCCTTGATCATTTTAGTTGCCCTTTTCTGCACTTTTTCCAGCTCTACAATATCTTCGTTTTTAGGTGTGGTGACCAGAACTGGACACAGTATTCCAAGTGTGGCTGCACCATAGATTTGTATAGGGGCAGTATGATATTGGCAGTTTTATTCTCAGTTCCTTTTCTAATTATGCCTAACACGGAGTTTGTCTTTTTTTTTTTTTTTTTACAGTGGCTACATGCTGGGTTGACATCTTCATTGAGCTGTCCACCACAACCCCAATATCTCTTTCCTCATCAGCCACCACTAGCTCACATCCCATCAGGCTATACTTCAAGTCAGGGTTTTTTGCCCCAACATGCATCACTTTACACTTGCTTACATTGAACTGCATTAGCCATTTAGATGCCCATTTCCCCAGTTTGGAGAGATCCTTTTGGAACTCTTCACAATCTATTTTTGTTTTACCCATCCTAAATAATTTGGTGTCATCAGCAAACTTGCTCACTTCACTGCTCACTCCTAATTCTAGATCATATATGAACAAGTTGAAAAGCATTGGTCCCAATATAGATCCCTGTGTGACCCCACTATTTACTTCCCTCCACTGGGAGAATTTACCATTTATTCCTCCTCTCTGCTTTCTGTTCCTTAATCAGTTACTGATCCATAAGAGGACCTGTCCTCTTGTTCCATGACTGCTAAGTTTGCTCTTAGCAGTCTTTAGTGAGGGACTTTGTCAAAAGCTTTTTGGAAGTCCAAGTAAACAATGTCTACTAGATCATCCCTGTCTACAGGTTTATTGATACTCTCAAAGAACTCTAAAAGCTTAGTGAGACAAGACTTACCTTTGCAGAAGCCTTGTTGATTCTTTTTCAGCAGGGCTAGTCATTCTGTATGCTTACTAATTTTATCTTTAATAATGCCTTCAACCAATTTACCAGGAACAGATGTTAAGCTAACAGGCCTGTAATTCCCCAGATCCCCCATGATGCCCTTTTTGAAAATTGGTGTTATGTTGGCCATCTTCCAGTCCTCTGATATAGCAGCTGATCTTAATGACACATTGCATATTTTGGTTAGAAGATCAGCAACTTCATATTTTAGTTCTTTGAGAACTCTAGGATAGATACCATATGGGACTGGTGATTTTTTTGCTTTGAATTTATCAATAAGGTTAAGAACTTCATCTTTTGTCACCACTATTTGCCTCAGTTCCTCAGACTCCCTTCCTGAAAACATCAGCTCAGGGACAGGTACCTGTCCTGTATCTTCTGCAGTGAAGACGGATGAAAATAATTCATTCAGCTTCTCCACACTCTCCTTGTCCTCCTTCAGTATTCCTTTAACTCCATTATTATCCAATGGTCCAACTGCCTCCCTATCTGGTTTCCTGCTTGATATGTATTTACAGTATTCTTTATTGTTTGTGGCCTTGATGTTGTTAGCAATATGCTCTTCAAAATGCTTTTTTTGCATCTGTTATTGTCTGCTTGCATCGCCTTTGTGCAACTTGCGCTCCCTTTTGTTTTCCTCACTTGGGCTAGACTTCCATTTTCTGAAGGAGGCTCTCTTTTCTCTAATAGCTCCCTTAACACTGCTCTCTAACCATGCCGGTGACCTCTTGGACTTGGTGCTACCTTTCCTAACTTGTGGTATACATTTTCGCTGGGCATGTATTATTGTGGTTTTGAATAATCTCCAAGCATTCTGAAGTTATTTAATCCTCTTGAATCCCTCTTTTAACTTCCTTTTCAGCAGTTCCTTCATTTTAGAGAAGTTTCCTCTTTTGAAGTCAAATGTGACTGTGTTGGACTTCCTGGGCAATTTTCCATTTAAATACATATTAATTCTGCATTTCAGTACTATTATCACTGTTTCTAAGTGGTTCAACAACATTTACCTCTAGTGACACCACGTAGAATTAAATCCAAGGTTGCCTCCTCTCTGGCTAGTTCCATGACCATCACAATCATGTAGCAATTCCCCCAATTTGTCGCCTTAGATCTAGAAAGAGTTTTATGTCAAGAACTAATATCTTAGAGGGGGAAAAAAACAGAATCTAATAAGTAAATGGAGGATTGAGATTACCGATTTGAGTATTTTAACGAAGGAAGAAATGGCCACTGGAAATACTCTCCCTTATATAGTTTGGAGGACAATGAACAGGATGAGGGTAGGGGTACCAAGGTGTAAGATGAATTTATTTAAGCGGAGGCTGCTGGCTGATGACAATACATTATATGAATGTGGAGAAATCCAAGACCCAGCACATCTGATGGTGTGTCGATTACTGCCAGAGTCTTGTACTGTTGACGATCTACAGCAAGCTAATGACAAAACTGTGGTGGTGGCTACATTTTGGCAGGGCACAGTTTGATCTGGATATGAAATAAATAAATTTAGGGCATTGAGAAATTTAACCTCTTTGTCATGGCTGGAACATGCATTTATCCAGTCAATGTGGGGGTAATTGAAGTCGCCCATTATTACAACACTTCCTTGTTTGAAGGCCTCCCTGATTTAGTTTTCCATCTCAAGGTCACTCTGAGCATTCTGGTCTGGCGGACGATAGCATGTTCCTAGCACTAAATTAGTTTTGGAACCTGGAACCTCACAGTGCTTCTGAGGAAGAGCCTAACCCATTTACATGTTCTAGTCTGCTTGACAGGATGCCCTCTTTGACGTACAGAGCAACACCTCCCTCAGTATGCCCTTTCCTGTCCTTCCTTTAGAGTTTATATCCAGAGATGACAGTATCCCACTGGTTCTTTCCACCCCACCAGGTTTCTGTAATGCCCATTATATCCAGGTTTTCCTTTAGAATCAAGCACTCGAATTCTCCCATTTTGGCTCAGAGGTGTATAGCATTTACATAAAAACATACATGGTATCCCACCCAGATGCCTCTGGCATGTGCATCTTTTGCTATGGGACATTAGCCCCTTTGATTGGCTATTATGTTCTACCATGTACTCCTGGCCTATTTCCTCCCCTTTTGCATTTGGGCAATCAAAAACATTTTCATCTTCATCTCTTTGGGATGATTTGACCCGAACCAGATGCTTCTCAGCTCCTATCAGCTTTCCCCCAGGGTTTAGTTTAAAAGCTTGTCTGCCACCCTTTTTATATTTAGCATCAGCAGTCTGGTTCCATTTTGGTTCAAGTGGAGCCTGTCCCTCTTGTACAGGCATGGCTTTTCCCAAAACGTTCCCCAGTGCCTAACAAATCTGAACCCCTCCTCCCTGCACCACCGTCTCATCCACGCATTGAGACTCCTCAGCTTCACCTGTCTAGCTGGCCTTGCATGTGCAACAAGTAGCATTTCAGAGAAAACCACCTTGGTGGTCTTGGATTTCAACCTCCTACCTAGCAACTTAAATTTGGCTTCCAGGACCTCACAAGTACATTTCCCCAGATAGTTGGTACCACCATGGACCATGACCACTGACTCCACCCCAGCACTATCTACTAGGCTATCTAGATGGCATGTGATATCCGCAACCTTCACACCAAGCAGGCAATTCACCATGCGGTCTACATGCCTCTCAAAAATCCAGCTGTCTATGTGTCTAATGAACAAATCTCCCACTACTACAAGCCCCTCTCCCCCCAGAGGGATATTCTCAGTGTGAGAGGATATTTGTTCATATTCCAAGGAATGGGTACCTCCTAAGTAGGGATGTCAGAGAATTCCGTGACGGATCTCAGTGAGGCCGAATGCCAGTGCATTTGGCCCCCCGAAATCCGTCACGGAACGAAGCCCTCACCCCCTCACCCCACGAAAGGTGTGCAGGTTGAAGTCCCTGCCACCCCCACACCACGAAAGGCGCGTGAAACGGAGCACTTACCTGCTCCCGTCCGTGCTGCTTTGCGAATGGTGGCTGTCCTGCAGCCACCATTCGCTTCCTCCTAGGAGTGGACAAAAGTCACTTACCTGTCGTCGAAGGCCGTTCACTGTGGGGGGGAGGCGCTTCGCTGCTCCCCCCGCGAAGTTCAGGCCGGGGGGGAGGCTTCCCGCCTCGCCCGGCCAAAATTCAGGACGGGGGGGGAGGCTTCCCGCCTCGCCCGGCCGAAATTCAGGCCGGGGAGTAGGCGCCTCGCCTCGCCTCGCCTCGCCCGGCAGCGAACGTGAAAGTAAAAAAAAAAAACAACGCCCCCTGATAGGCTACGTGACGATTCACGTAGCCTATCACGGCTAGATCTGCAAAGTCAGCCGTGATAGGCTACGTGAATCGTCACGTAGCCTATCACGGGTGACTTAAAAAAAAAAAGCGCGTACGCGAATGGCGGCCCCCATAGGGAGCCGCCATTCATGTTCCTTATTTAGTCGCTGTAGTCTACGTAAATGTTTATGTAGACTACGGCGAAAATAAGGGCAACGCAAATAGCGTTGCCCTTATTTTCGCCGTAGTCTACGTAAACATTTACGTAGACTACAGCGACCAAATAAGGAACGGGAATGGCGGCTCCCTATGGGGGCCGCCATTACCCGTACAGTCTTTTTTTTTTTTTTTCTTAAGTCACCCGTGATAGGCTACGTGACGATTCACGTAGCCTATCATGGCTGACTTTGCAAATCTAGCCGTGATAGGCTACGTGAATCATCACGTAGCCTATCAGGGGGCTTTTTTTTTTTTCTTTCATTGCAATGGCGGTGGTGGCAGACCGGCTGCCGCTCCCGCCTCGCTCAAACACCCGCCGAACCGCCGGCCGGACCAGCCACTGGGAGGGACATTCGGTGAAGATAAGTCCCATCCCGGGGGGGGTGAGGGGGGTGGGGGGGGTACGGAGGATTTCTCCCCGAAACTTGTTCGGGGGGCCGAACACGTTGGCGCTCAGCCCCCCGAAGTTTCGGGGAGAAATTCTCCGCCATCCCTACTTCCTCCTCTTCATAGCCATGATAGGCTACGTAAGTATTTATGTAGCCTATCACGGCAGGGGGGAAAAAAACCCAGCGTACGCAAATGGTGGCAGCTACTGCCATTTGTGTATGCTGGGGTTTTTCCCCCTGCCATGATAGGCTACATAAATATTTACATAGCCTATCATGGGTCAATACAGGGATGCAAATGGCGGTGGCTACGACAGCTAGGGATGTACTAGGGATGTACAAAAGGCACTTACCTTTCGTGGATTCTGTTTATGGTTTGGGAGGAGGCGTTCCGTCCCTCCCACTGGAATCCTCGCCGGGGGGGAGGCGCTCCATTCCTCCCCCCCCGGAATCCTGGCCGGCCGGCTGTGCTCCACAGCAATTCTGCAGAGCCACCAGCTGGCTCCGCCAGCAGCCAGACATCCGGCCACTGGCTAGCAGAAATGCAAATGGCAGCCGCCGTAGCTGCCGCCATTTGCGTCCCTGCCGTCAGCCATGAAAACATTTACGTAGCCTATCACGGCTGACTTAAAAAACAAAACGCGCGTACGCAAATGGCGGCGGCCATGTCCGCCGCCATTTGCGTTCCTTATTTTGGCACGTCTTAGTCTACGTCAAGATTTACGTAGACAAAGATGGCGAAAATAAGGGGAACGCAAATAGCGTAGACGCTATGCTATTTGCGTTCCCCTTATTTTCGCCGTCTTAGTCTACGTAAATGTTTACATAGACTAAGACGTGCCAAAATAAGGAATGCAAATGGTGGCGGCCATGGCCGCCGCCATTTGCATACGGGCGTTTGTTTGTTTTTTTTAACAAAGTCAGCTGTGATAGACTACATAAACATTTATGTAGCCTGTCACATTTTTTTTTTAAACCTAGCCGTGATAGGCTACATAAATCTTTACGTAGCCTATCACATTTTTTTGTTTGTTTGTTTTTAAACTGGAAATGGTGGCGGCAGCAGCTGGTCAGAAGACCAGCCGCCGCAGCCGCTGCCGCTGAACCACCACCGCAGCCGCCACTGGAGCCGCCGCCAGGAAGATCCGCCCAAGGTAAGTCTCACCCCGGGGGGGGGGCCATTCCGCCACCAATTTCGGGAGGCTGAATGCGCTGGCATTCAGCCTCCCCGAGATCCGTGGCAGAATTTTCCTACATCCCTACCATTTGTGTCCCTGCAGGGCTGCCCAGTGGCTGGATGTCTGGCTGTGGGTGGCCAGAGCCGGTCGGCAGCTCCGCAGCTTGGCCGCGGAACGGAGCCAGCCAGGCAGGATTCCGGGGGGAGGGACGGAGCACCTCCCCCCACTGCAGATGCCCCTGTGTGGAGCCAGGTAAGGGATTTGTACATCCCTACTTCTAAGGGATCATTTCTCTCTTCCTCAGAAGACCCCCCCCTTCCCCGAGACCTGCATTCTCCATGGCAGCAGAGGAGCTGTCATCCTGGGAGTGGGACACAGCTAATAAGTCCCTGAAGGTCTCATCCACCAACCTCTCTTCCTCTTTTAGCTTCTCCAGGTCAGCAACCTTGGCCTCAAGGGGATGAACTTGTTTCTTGAGAGCCAGGAGCTCATTACACCAAGCACACACCCACGACTTCTGCCCAGCAGGCATCTTTAGAATGTTCAATTATTCTTCAACAAGATGGTACCAGTTTCAAGCCTATATCTTCCCATATATAAAGACCGAAACCTGGCTTAATTTCCCTCTGTGGTAACAGTAACTCCCATTTTACCAGCACACCACATTCACAATGTAACTCTCATCAGGTACAAGCCTCAAGCAAAAAGCATACGTTTTCCTTCCACAGTTAAACCCCTTTAGACCTTTAATTATTGAAACAAAACATAGCAATTAAAATGTTACCTCTGTTTTATCTCAGTGTTTTTTCACATCCCCAATCTTTAACATGGATATAATACTGATAGGGTGACCATGGGCGATATCCAACTGTGTCATTCCGTTAGCACAAATGACCTTGTGCTAGCGGAAACTAAGTTCTGAACTACGCACAAGAGAAGAATCCAACTAAAGTCATGTTTGCACAACCAGTTGTGCATTAACTCTACTGCAATGTGTTGTGTGACACATTGTGCAACCCATTCTGCTTGTGCAACACATTACACAATTGCATGCACACTATGTGCATCACATTGTGCAATTTGCTGTGCAACTGGCTTTACAATTGCTTTCCACTGCTGTGTGGCTAGTTGCACATTTGACTTGTGCAACCAGTTACGTAACTCCTTGGATCCATTGTCCAATGCATTCCGCAATCCATTGTGCAACTGTTTCTCCCCATTCTGCAACTCCTTGTGTAACAGGTTTCACAACTCCTTGCAGAACCAGTTGCACAAGAACAATGGGCAACTGGTTGCACAACAGAAAGATTCAGCAGAGCTTCACTAGGGCAATTTGTGTTTATGGAATCTCACTGTTGGATACTGCCCCATGTCTCCTCCTTTACAGAAGACAGTCACAGTCTTCCCCACTATGGTGAGATATGTGGTACACTACTAATTATTTCTAAATCTGCATCTATACATAGCATATGCAATTTTTACGCAGATCTGGGACCTCTTTTTTATGATGCATTTCCACTTTTGGGGTGATGTGTACTTGGCTACCCTACAGGTGGGTGGGTGGTGGGTTGGAACAGTATTGAACTAGAGCACTGGGGGAGTTGGGTTAACCCATCCCGAATATCATTTTTCTAATATATAGTTAGGGATGTCAGAGAATTCCGCGACGGATCTCGGTGAGGCTGAATGCCAGTGCATTCGGCCTCCCGAAATCCATCGTGGAACGGCCTGCCACCCCCCCGCCCCCCACGGATGCCCCCGGGACAAGACTTACCTGGGGCGGATGTTTCAGACGGCAGTGGCTGGTCTTCCGAACGGCTGCTGCCGCCACCATTTGCAGTCTGTGTTTTTTTCTTTTTTTCCCCCCATAGACGTGATAGGCTACGTAAACACTTACATAGCCTATCACATCTGGGTTAAAAAAAAAAAAGTACGCAAATGGCGGTGGCTACAGCCACCACCATTTGCGTTCCTTATTTTTCACCGTCTTTTTGTTGTTGTTGAGTCGTTAAGTCATGTCCGACTCTTCGTGACCCCATGGACCATAGCACACCAGGCCTTCCTGTCCTGCGCTCTCTCCCGGAGCATACTCAAGTCCATATTCATTGCATCAGTGATGCTATCTAGCCATCTCATCCTCTGCCGTCCCCTTCTCCTTTTGCCTTCAGTCTTTCCCAGCATCAGGGTCTTTTCCAGAGAGTTTTCTCTTCGCATTAGGTGGCCAAAATATTTATTTATTATTTATTATTAAATGTATTAATCGCCCATCTGGCTGGTCACCCAGCCACTCTGGGCGATGTACAACATACAATAAAAACAGTTTAAAACAATAAAATTCTACAATAAAAACATTTTCTAAAATACCCTAACCCACCCCAAATGCCTGCCTGAACAACAACGCTTTTAATGCACAACGGAAGCTCATAAAAGAGGGGGCATGACGGAGTTCCCTAGGGAGGGAGTTCCACAGAGTGGGGGCCACCACAGAAAAGGCCCTCTCCCTCATCCCCACCAGTCTAGCTGTCCTGGCTGATGGGACAGAGAGAAGGCCATCCGAGGCTGATCTTGTTAAGCGGCCTGTCTGGTGCTGCTGGAGGCGCTCCTCAAGATAGGCTGGGCTGGAACCATATAGGGCTTTAAAGGTCAAAACCAACACCTTGAATTTGGCCTGGAAAACAACTGGTAACCAGTGCAACTCCTTCAGCACTGGAGTGATGTGATCTCGCCGGCGGCTGCCTTTAATCAGGCGAGCCGCCACGTTCTGTACCAGCTGCAGTTTCCAAACCGTCTTCAAGGGTAACCCCACGTAAAGCGCATTACAGTAGTCTAAATGAGAGGAGACCAGGGCATGTACTACCGATGGGAGCAGATGGTCGGGAAGGAAGGGGCGCAGCCGCCGTATCAGATGGAGTTGATACAGCGCTGTCCGGCTCACAACTGACACCTGAGCCTCCGTGGACAGCTGGGAGTCCAAAATGACCCCCAGGCTGCAGATCTGGTCTTTCAAGGATAGCCGTACCCCATTCAACACCAGGTCAACATCCCCCAGCCTCCTCTTGTCTCCCACCAAAAGTACCTCGGTCTTGTCAGGGTTCAGCTTCAGCTTATTCCTCCCCATCCAGCCACTCACCGTCTCCAGACATTTGGACAGGGATTCTAGGGTCAATCTTGGTGAAGATTTAAATGAGAGGTAGAGCTGCGTGTCATCTGCATATTGATGACACTGCACCCCAAACCTCCTGATGATAGCCCCCAGCGGCTTCACATAGATGTTAAATAGCATCGGGGAGAGGATGGAACCCTGTGGCACCCCACAAGTAAGTGGCTATGGGTCCGAAACCTCCTCTCCCAGTGCTACCCTCTGGTAACTGCCGGAGAGGAAGGACCGGAACCACCGCAATACGGTGTCCCCAATGCCCAACCCCTCCAGGCAGTCCAGGAGGATACCATGGTCAATGGTATCGAAAGCCGCTGAGAGGTCGAGGAGAACAAGGAAGGAGCATTCACCCCTATCCAGAGCCCTCCTCATATTTATTTATTTATTTATTGAATTTATACCCCGCCTTTTTTCCTCTTGCAAGGAACCCAAGGTGGCTTACATTATCCTCCTCCTCTCCATTTTATCCTCACAACAACAACCCTGTGAGGTGGGTTGGGCTGAGAGTCTGTGACTGGCCCAAAGTCACCCAATGAGCTTCCATGGCTGAGTGGGGACTAGAACCCGGTTCTCCCAGCTCCTAGTCCAACACTCTTGCCACTACACCACACTGGCTCCTCATATCATCTACCAAGGCGACCAAGGCCGTTTCTGTCTCATGCCCAGACCTGAAGCCCAACTGAAATGGGTCTAGATAATCAGTTTCTTCCAAGTGTGCCTTCAACTGCACTGCCACCACCCGCTTAATCACCTTGCCCAAAAATGGCAGATTTGAGACTGGGCGAAAGTTGTTCAAAACTTGAGGATCCTAGGAGGGCTTCTTTAAGAGTGGTCTTATCACTGCCTCCTTGAGGGCTGATGGCATCACTCCCTCCTCAAGGGAGGCATTCACCACCGCCTTGATCCCCTCACCCAGTCTCTCTCTGCAGCTCATAATGAGCCAAGATGGGCAAGGATCAAGTAAGCAGGTGGTCGGCCGTACCGATGAAAGCACCTTGTCCACTTCATCAGGAGGAAGAAGCTGGAACCGATCCCACAAAACCGGTTTGCCACAGGCCGCCTCTTGCTCATTAACTGTATCCACAGCGTGCAGAGTAACACACCTAATCTGATCAATTTTATCTGCAAAGTGCCTTGCCAAGGCCTCACAGGAGGCCTTAGAATGATCCAGTGGTTCCGGAGCCACAGGACCGACCAGGCTCCGGACCACTTGAAACAGCCTCCTGGGACAGCACTCTGCAGACGCGATGGAGGCAGCATACTATTCCTTTTTTGCTGCCTTCACCGCCACGTGATAGGCTGAAGATACAGCTCTAGCCCATGTCTGATCGTCTTTGGAGTGAGACTTCCGCCACCAGCGCTCTAGCCATCTCACCTCCTGTTTCAGAGCTCGTAACCAGGGATTGAACCATGGTGCAGTCCGAGCCCTGTTCAGGGGGAGAGGGCATTTCGGAGCCACCTGATCTAATGCCCCAGTGATTGCGGCGTTCCAGCCACCCACCAGGGTCTCGACTGAGTGGCCGTTGGCATGCCCCAGAGAATCCCCAAGCACGTTCAGGAATCCATTTGGATCCATAAGACGCCTGGGGCGGACCATTTTAATGGGTCCTCCACCCCTGCGGAGGGGTTGTGGAACCGAGAAGTCCAACATCACCAGATAGTGATCTGACCATGACAAGGGGTGGTGGATATACCCCCCGACTTCCAGATCACTCCCCACTTCTCCAGAAACAAACACAAGGTCTAGTGCATGACCGGCTACATGGGTGAGCCCAGTTAGAATATGGTGCAGCTCCCAGGAGGCCATTGTCTCCATGAAGTCCCAAGGTGCTCCTGTGAGAATGGCCTCCGAATGTACGTTGAAGTCCCCCAACACCAGTAAGTTAGGGGACTGTACACGCACATCAGAGACCACCTCAAGCACCTCGGCCAGGGAGTCAGTCATGCAGCGGGGTGGACGGTACACGAGCAGAATCCCCAGACTGCCCTTTGGGCCCAACCTCCAGTACATGCACTCAGCAACCTTGGTCTACTGGAGAGGGGGTCTGGTGAAGACCAAGGACTCTCGGTAGATAATAGCCACTCCCCCTCCCCGATCCCCAGCCCTCGGCTGCTGTGCATACGAAAATCCAGCTGGACACATGGCTGCAAGGGTTGGAGCAGCAGCCTCGGCCAACCAGGTCTCCGTAATACATGCCAGGTCTGCACCCTCATCCAGGATCATGTCATGGATGAGGGAGGTTTTCTGGGTAACAGACCTGGCATTGCAGAGCAGCAAACGAAGGCCAGAAGATGAGGTCATGCCTCCCCCAGCCATCGTTTGGCTCTGGACAGGCCCGGAGCAGGGGACAGATACTACATATCTCTCCCTTGTTCCCCTTACCTGGCATGGCCTGCCCCTAGCGCTCCGCCAGCACCTGCCGCCCAGCCTCGGTATCTTCTGGCCCCCAACACTGCCTCCATCAGGTGGACACATGCCCCCTCGCTCCCGCCTATCAGGCAGGCTACCCACCCCTAAAACCACAACAAAATCCCCCCAGAAAAAGAAAACACACACAAACAAAACAATTAAAAATCCCCTTAAAAATAATGCCAGGCCGGAGTCCACAGGGAAGGCCAGGTGGTGGTGGTGGTGGCGGCCGCCGCCACAGGCCCAGCAGCAGCAGGCGCGCCTCTTCCCCGGTGATGGTGGTGGCCTCACCTGCAGGCCCTGGCTCTCCCAGGCCACCTCCGCCAGCCAGCTTATGTAGCCCCTCCAGGGAGGGCAGGTGGAGCAGCACAGCTGGCTCGGTACCTGGGGGCCTGGTCCTGCAGGGACTGGCAGTCTGCCAGGCAGAAGTCTCCAGGGAAGGCCTGGTGGTGGTGGCGGCAGCAGAATTTGAGCTTCAGCTTCAGTATCTGTCTTTCCAAGGAGCGCTCAGGGTTGATTTCCTTTAGGATTGACTGATTTGACCTCCTTGCAGTCCAGGGGACTCATAAGAGTCTTCTCCAGCACCACAGTTCGAAAGCATCAATTCTTCGGCGCTCAGCCTTCCTTATAGTCCAGATCTCACAGCCATACGTTACTACTGGGAAAACCATAGCTTTGATTAGACGGACCTTTGTCAGCAAGGTGATGTCTCTGCTTCTTACTATGCTGTCTAGGTTTGCCATAGCTTTCCTCCCAAAGAGCAAGCGTTTTTTAATTTCATGTCTACAGTCACGATCTGCGGTGATCTTGGAGCCCAAGAAAATAAAATCTGTCACTGCTTCCATTTCTTCCCCTTCTATATGCCAGGAAGTGATGGGGCCAGATGCCATGATCTTAGTTTTTTTAATGTTGACTTTCAAACCAGCTTTTGCACTCTCCTCTTTCACCCTCAATAAGAGGCTCTTGAGATCCTCTTCGCTTTCTGCCATTAGGGTGGTATCGTCTGCATATCGGAGGTTGTTGATAATTCTCCCGGCAATCTTAATTCCGACCTGTGATTCATCCAACCCGGCGTTTCTCATGATGTACTCTGCATATAAGTTAAATAAGCAGGGTGATAATATGCAGCCTTGTTGTACTCCTTTCCCAATTTTGAACCAATCGGTTGTTCCATGTCTGGTTCTTACTGTTGCTTCTTGACCCTCGTACAGGTTTCTCAGGAGACAGGTAAGGTGGTCTGGTACTCCCATCACTTTAAGAATTTGCCACAGTTTGTTGTGATCCACACAATCAAAGGCTTTAGCGTAGTCAATGAAGCAAACATATACATTTTTCTGGAATTCTCTTGCTTTCTCCATGATCCAGCGAACGTTGGAGATTTGATCTCTAGTTCCTCTGCCTCTTCGAAACCCAGCTTGTACTTCCGGTAGTTCTCGGTTCGCATACTGCTGAAGCCTAGCTTGTAGGATTTTGAGCATAACCTTGCTGGCATGTGAAATGAGCACAATTATGCGGTACTTTGAACACTCATTGGCGTTGCCCTTCTTTGGAATTGGAATGTAAACTGACCTTTTCCAGTCTTGCGGCCATTGCTGAGTGTTCCAAATTTGTTGGCATATTGAATGCAGCACTTTAACAGCATCATCTTTTAGGATTTCAAATAGCTCAGCTGGAATACTGTCATCTCCGCTAGCTTTGTTGTTACTAATGCTTCCTAAGGCCCACTTGACTTCACTCTCGAGGATGTCCGGCTCAAGTTCAGTGGCCGCACTCTCATGGCTATCAGGGACATTAAGATCTTTCCTGTATAGTTCTTCTGTGTATTCTTGCCACCACTTCTTAAACTCATCTGCTTCTGTTAGGTCCCTGCCTTCTTTGTCCTTTATCATGCCTGTCTTTGCACAAAACGTTCCCTTGAGATCTCCAATTTTCTTGAAGAGATCTCTAGTCTTTCCCATTCTGTCATTTTCCTCGATTTCTTTGCATTGTTCATTTAAGAAGGCCTTCTTGTCTCTCCTTGCTCTTCTCTGGAACTCTGCATTCAGTTGGATATATCTTCCCCTTTCTCCCTTGCTTTTCGCTTCCCTTCTTTCGTCAGCTACCTGTAAAGCCTCATCAGACAGCCACTTGGCTTTCTTGCATTTCTTTTTCCTTGGTATGGATTTCGTTGCTGCCTCCTGAACAATGTTACAGACCTCTGTCCATAGTTCCTCAGGCACTCTGTCTATCAGGTCTAATCCCTTAAATCTATTCCTCACCTCCACTGTATATTCATAAGGGATATGATTTAGGTCATACCAGAATGGTTTAGTGGTTTTCCCTACGTTCTTCAACTTAAGCTGAAATTTTGCAACAAGAAGCTCATGATCTGAGCCACAGTCAGCTCCAGGTCTTGTTTTGACTGACTGTATAGAGCTTCTCCATCTTTGGCTGCAAAGGACATAATCAATCTGATTTCGATATTGACCATCTGGTGATGTCCGTGTGTAGAGTCGCCTCTTGTGCTGTTGGAAAAGAGTGTTTGCTATGATCAGCGTGTTCTCCTGGCAAAACTCTATTAACTTTTGTCCTGCTTCATTTTGTGCACCAAGGCCATGCCTGCCTGTTATCCCGGTGATTTCTTGACTTCCTACTTTAGCATTCCAATCCCCTATGATGAAAAGGACATCTTTTTTTGGTGTTAGTTCTAGAAGGTGTTGTAGGTCTTCATAGAACCGATCAACCTCAGCTTCTTCAGCATCAGTGGTTGGGGCATAGACTTGAATTCCTGTGATGTTGAATAGTTTGCCTTGGATTCGTACTGAGATCATTCTATCGTTTTTAAGATTGTACCCCAGTACTGCTTTTCTCACCCTTTTGTTGACTATGAGTGCTACTCCATTTCTTCTAAGGGATTCTTGCCCACAGTAGTAGATATGATGGTCACCTGAATTAAATTCACCCATGCCTGTCCATTTTACTTTGCTGAATCCCAAGGTGTCAATGTTCAATCTTGCCATCTCATGTTTGACCACCTCCAGCTTACCTTGATTCATTGATCTGACATTCCAGGTTCCTAAACAATACTGTTCTTTACAGCATCAGATTTTCTTTTCACCACCAGACACATCCACAGCTGAGTGTCCTTTCGGCTTTGGCCCAGCCGCTTCACTCTTTCTGGCGCTACTTGGAAATACCCTCTGCTCTTCCCCAGTAGTATATTGGACACCTTCCGACCTGAGGGGCTCATCTTCCAGCGTCATCTCTTTTAGCCTTGTGATATGTTCCATGGGGTTTTCTTGGCAAGGATACTGGAGTGGGTTGTCATTTCCTTCTCCAGTGGACCACATTTTGTCAGAACTCTCTGCCATGACCTGTCCATCTTGGGTGGCCCTGCACGGCATAGCTTATGGCTTCACTGAGTTAAATATTTACGTAGACTAAGACGGCGAAAAATAAGGAACGCAAATGGCGTCGGCGATTGCCGCCATTTGCATACGCGTTTTTTGTTTTTTTACCCTGACCCCTCCATGGCCGGAAATCCAGCTGCGGACGGCCCTGGCCTGGGCCAGACCAGCTGCCCCGCGGAGCCACTGCGGAGCACAGCCGGCCATCGAGGATTCTGGGTGGGAGGACTGGATCTCCTCCCCCCTGTCAAGGATTCCGGGGGGAGGGACGAAACGCCTCCCCCCTCCATGAACAGAATCTGCGAAAAGGTAAGTGACTTTCGTACATCCGTATATAGTTCATACCACCCAGTTGCTTTGCCATTTCCTAACTCAGCAAATACCATTGCGGGGGTGGGGGGGTAGTAATGAATTTGCTTTGGATTGGAACAGGGTTAATATCCCCTTCCCCAACACTGATCTCCAGACATCTCAACTAGTTTGGGCCTCACAAATAGGGATGGACAGACCCATCTCTGTCTGGGGCGGGGGAAGCTCGACGAGCTGCCCACCAGCTCATGTGGCCTAGGCCTGCTCGGCGAGCCTCCCTGCTCATCCTACCTGCCCACCCATTAAGCCGTGTGAGCCGCCCCTCCTCTCTGTGCCAAGGACTCCAGCAGTCAAGCCCTTGTGCTTTATGTGCACAAGGGCTTGCCTGCCGAATCCTTGGTGCAGCCAGCCCCCAGCGCTCTTGCCCTGGCCTCCTTGGGAGGAGGCCAGGGCAAGAGCACTGGGGTGCTGCCGAAGCCCTTCCTCCTTGAAACAGTTGTGAAGGGCTTCCTTAACAGCCAGTGCGGGGAGGAAGGGCCTTGGCACAGGCAACCCCCAGCACTCTCACCCTGGCCTCCTCCAGGGCTCGGCGAGCAGGTCCAGGAGTCCGGACAGGGGAGAGTCTGTTGGATTCCACCCCCTTTTTGGACTCCTGCGCCATCCGAACTTACAAAGCCTTTGTGTGTGGGGTTAGGGAGACCCTTCTTATTGTTATTGCTGACTCTCAGAAGTTATGAGATGTTGAGAAGTTGCAGCTGACTTTTTGAGTTTTTCAGTAATTTTCCAATTTGCAGTTTCTCTGAATAGGAGGAGACGAGCAGTAACAGACTTGATGCCTTCTGTATAGTGGGAAGTGAAATACACTGATACTGGAAGAATTGATTATTCCTTCCTCCTGGGGTAATGAAGAAATCCGCATAATGCAGATGCAACAAATAAAGCTGGAGATGCACAGGAAGAAGGGGCTGTAAATCTAAAAGCCAGCTCCATTTGTTTACAGTGAAGAACCGGCTGCCTTCAAACAGGAACGACAATGCAAGAATGTTAATTTGGCTCCTCGCCTATATCTCCGTGCTAATGAGAGCACAGTTTTACATATGGCTGCATTTCATTGTGATCTTTTGAACCACCCTTATGAAAAGCTCACCCTTCTCCCTAGCACTTTGAATCATTAACCAGAGATATAATTCACACGGCAACATATTATGACAGATATTCAAGCATTTGTACTTATGATATTTCAAGCTTAATGCATGCAGCTCCAGCTCCTTAATGAGGCATAATTCATATCCCCCAGATCGATGGCCAATTTTTAACAGGGGCCATATTTTGAATCAAAGGGGTGAAGGGGCAGCAATGTACTGAGTCTCTCCCTCACAAGCCAATAACACTAGAACCTCAGCTATACAGTAAGAGACACAGACAAAGGAGCTCTTTAATGCTCTGGTAACCTCCAAGTTAGATTACTGCAATGCACTCTATGTGGGGTTGTCTTTGAAGTAGGGATGTACGAAAGTGACTTACCTTTTGCGGATTATGTTGATCATGGGGGGGAGGCGTTCCGTCCTTCCCCCGGAATCCTCGACGGGGGGGAGGTGAACTGTTCCTTCCCCCCCGGAATCTGTTCCTCCCCTGTGCTCTGCAACAGCTCCACGGAGCAGCCGGCCAGGCCCAGCCCAGCCCAGAGCCGTCCTCAGCCAAATTTCCGGCCGCGGAGGGCTCTGCGGAAAAAAACAAACCCGCGTATGCAAATGGTGGCGGCTACAGCCACCGCCATTTGCGTTCCTTATTTTTGGCCGTCTGAATCTATGTAAATATTTACATAGACTATGACGGCAAAAATAAAGGGGAAGGCAAATAGCATAGCGGGCGCTATTTACGTTAGGGATGGCAGAGAATTTCTCCCCGAAACTTTGGGGGGCCGAGCGCCAACGTGTTCGGCCCCCCGAACAAGTTTCGGGGAGAAATCCTCCGCACACCCCCCGCACCCCCCGGGACAGGACTTACCTTCCCTGAATGTCCCTCCCGGCGGCTGGTCCGGCTGGCGGTTCGTCCGGTGTTCGAGTGGGGCGGGAAAGACCGGCTGCCGCCCCCGCCATTGCAATGAAAGAAAAAAAAAATCCTTCTTTTTGGCCGTCTTAGTCTACGTAAATATTTACGTAGACTTTACTTAGTCTACGTAAATATTTATGTAGGCTAAAACGGTGAGTCAAAAAGGGACGTAAATTAGGGGTGGACGAAAGTCACTTACCTTTTCTCGCAGCTTGTTCGCGGTGGGGGGGAGCACTTCGCTGCTCCCCCCGCAAAGTTCAGGCCAGGGGGGGGAGGCTTCCCACCTCGCCCGGCCGAAATTCGGGCCGGGGAGGAGGCTTGCCACCTCGCCCGGCCGCGAACACGAAAGTAAAACAAAAAAACAAAAAACGTCCCCTGATAGGCTACGTGACGATTCACGTAGCCTATCACGGCTAGATTTGCAAAGTCAGCCGTGATAGGCTACGTGAATCGTCACATAGCCTATCACGGGTGACTTAAAAAAAAAAAAAGTGTGTACGGATAGTGGCGGCCCCCATAGGGAGCCGCCATTCCCGTTCCTTATTTGGTCGCTGTAGTCTTCGTAAATCTTTACGTAGACTACGGCGAAAATAAGGGCAACGCTATTTGCGTTGCCCTTATTTTCGCCGTAGTCTACGTAAACATTTACGTAGACTACAGCAACTAAATAAGGAACGGGAATGGCGGCTCCCTATGGGGGCCGCCATTCGCGTACGCACTTTTTTTTTTTTTAAAGTCACCCGTGATAGGCTACGTGACGATTCACGTAGCCTATCACGGCTGACTTTCCAGATCTAGCCATGATAGGCTACGTGCATCGTCACGTAGCTAGGGGTGAACGAAAGTCACTTACCTTTTCTCCCAGCTTTTTCGCGGTGGGGGGGAGCGCTTCGCTGCTCCCCCCGCGAAGTTCAGGCGGGGGGGGAGTCTTCCCGCCTCGGCCGGCCGAAATTCAGGCCGGGGGGGGAGGCTTCCCGCCTCGCCCGGCCGAAATTCAGGATGGGGAGGAGGCTTCCCGCCTCGCCCGGCCGCGAACACGAAAGTAAAAAAAAAAAAAAAAAAGTCCCCTGATAGGCTACGTGACGATTGACGTAGCCTATCACGGCTAGATCTGGAAAGTCAGCCGTGATAGGCTACGTGAATCGTCACGTAGCCTATCACGGGTGACTTTAAAAAAAAAAAAAAGCGCATACGCGAATGGCGGCCCCCATAGGGAGCCGCCATTCGCATTCCTTATTTAGTTGCTGTAGTCTACGTCAATGTTTACGTAGACTACGGCGAAAATAAGGGCAACACAAATAGCGTTGCCCTTATTTTCGCCGTAGTGTATGTAAACATTGACGTAGACTACAGCGACCAAATAAGGAAGGGGAATGGCGGCTCCCTATGGGGGCCGCCATTATCCGTACACACTTTTTTTTTTTAAAGTCACCCGTGATAGGCTACGTGACGATTCACGTAGCCTATCACGGCTGACTTTGCAAATCTTGCCGTGATAGGCTACGTGAATCGTCACGTAGCCTATCAAGGGACTTTTTTTTTTTTTCTTTCATTGCAATGGCGGGGGCGGCAGCCGGTCGAAAGACCGGCTGCCGCTCCCGCCCCGCTCGAACACCGGACGAACCGCCAGCCGGACCCGCCGCCGGGAGGGACATTCAGGGAAGGTAAGTCCCGTCCCGGGGGGGGGGCGGGGGGCGGGGGGGCGGAGGATTTCTCCCCGAAACTTGTTCGGGGGGCCGACCACGTTGGCGCTCGGCCCCCCGAAGTTTCGGGGAGAAATTCTCCGCCATCCCTACACGTAGCCTATCAGGGGACGTTTTTTGTTTTTTTGTTTTACTTTCGTGTTCGCGGCCGGGCGAGGTGGCAAGCCTCCTCCCCGGCCTGAATTTCGGCCGGGCGAGGTGGGAAGCCTCCCCCCCCTGGCCTGAACTTCGCGGGGGGAGCAGCGAAGTGCTCCCCCCCACCGCGAACAAGCTGCGAGAAAAGGTAAGTGACTTTCGTCCACCCCTAATTTACGTCCCTTTTTGACTCACCATTTTAGCCTACATAAATATTTACGTAGACTAAGTAAAGTCTACGTAAATATTTACGTAGACTAAGACGGCCAAAAAGACGGATTGCAAATGGCGGTGGCCGTAGCTGCCATTCGCATACACGGTTTTTTTTAAAAAAACCCACCCAGCCATGATAGGCTACGTAAAGATTTACATAGCTATCACGTTGTGTTTTTTTTTTTAAACCCAGCCATGATAGGCTATGTAAATCTTTATGTAGCCTATCACGTCTTTTTTTTTTTTAACAAGACTGGAAATAGCGGCGGCCGCCGGTTAGAAGACCAGCCACCACCGCCACCACCCGGAAGATCCGCCCCAGGTAAGTCTCATCCCGGGGGGGGGGATCCGCCGTTTCGCCACAGAGTTCAGGGGGCCGAATGCACTGGCATTCGGCCTCACCGAGATCTGTGGCGGAATTCTCTGCCATCCCTACTTTGAAGACAGTTCGGAAGCTGCAACTCATGCAAAATGCAGAGGCCAGATTGATAATGGGGACCAGAAGATCCAAACATATAAGACGGACTCTGGCCCGCTTGCACTGGCTGACTATATGCTTCCAAGCTCAATTCAGGGTGCTGGTTTTAACCTATAAAGCCCTACATGGCTTGGGACTATAATACCAGATGGCACGCCTCTCCCATAATGCCTCCCCGTATGTTAAGTTCAGCATCTAAGGTCCTCCTCTGAGTGCCTCCTCCAAGGGAAGCACTGAAGGCAGTAATGTGGGAGAGGGCCTTCTCAGTGGTGGCCCCCCATCTGTGGAACAAACCCCCTGATGAGGTCTGCCTGGCGCCAACATTATTATCATTTTGGCACCTATCTCTTTTCCCAGGTTGTTTGTGTACATTGTCTGTGTGCTTTTATGTGCTTTTTTGTAAATGGCTTTTAAATTTTTTATATTGTATTTAATGTTTTAGCTTCTGTAAACCGCCCAGAGAGTTTCAGTTATGAGGCGGTCTAGAACTGTAAATCATCATCATCACCCCTGCCCCCCATTCCTAACTCATGGTAAAGAGTTTAAGAATTTGGACCTTCCAGTTCAAATATCACTACAGTCCCAAATAAAGATGTATGAGAAATTTGTTTCAGTTTGGTTTCGACCAGAATTTACCCATTTCACACCTCTCAGAACAGAACATGGAGCTGAATGCAATCTGGGATTGAAATCCATACGTTTCTGAGCTTGTGATATAATGCACCAGATTAAAAAAAAAATGTGTCCAAAAGTGCATACATTTGAAGATGCACATGAAAATATGTGTGCATTTGAAAAATGTGCACAAACACACTTTAATCAATGGGAGAAAAAGAAGTACATTTCAAAACTCCACACAATCGATGCACACATTTGGAAATGTTCGCATTTCATGAAAAAAAAAACCACACCTTTTGCAAACTGATATGGACATCAGTCAGAACAAGCTTTGAGGCAGAATTTGGAGAACACCGATGACCTCGTGCGTTGCTGATTCACACATCCCCAGGAACAACCTCACCAAGTCGTTTCAGGCAAGCCACTATTGTTTCAGCTTCATTCCCCCACTCTGTCCCAAAACAATATGGGAATCCTAATGCTGGCCTACTCTACCTGATGGTAGGGATGGACAAACCCACCTGCTGTTTCCTTACCCTCTGCTCGTCAGACCCCTGCCAGTTGCCTGCCCCTGCTCGTGCCAGGGTGCATGCTGCCCAGGGGCCCAAGGCTGTCTTTTGAGCTGGTACCCACTTCCCCAATGAGCCACCGTGGTGTGCCCAACAGTAGCCAGTTGCAGGTTGTGGCAGTGGTGGCAGCAGGATAGGAGCCAAGAGGGAAGCCACTTGGTGCTTCTCTCTAGGTTCCCATCCTGCTGTTTCTGCCACTGCCAAGCAACTACACCTCTCTCTTCTGAGCACTGACAGAGGAAGGTACAATTGCTCAGAGGGAGGCAGCAGGATTGGGAACCTTAAAGGGGCATAAAAACCTGTATTGTTGTGGACATGGTCCCTTTAAGGCCTCCATTTGTGTTTATGGGATAGTTGCAGAAAAGAACGAGCAGCCATTTCCAACTCAAATGGCTTATTTATTAATTAAATGTATTAATCACCCACCTGGCTGGTCACCCAGCCCCTCTGAGCGATGTACAATAATAGAAACAGTTTAAAACAATAAAATTCTACATTAAAAACATCAAATTTTTAAAAATACCCTAACCCACCCCAAATGCCTGCCTGAACAACCATGCTTTTAACGTGTAGTGGAAGCTCATTAAAGAGGGGGCATGGCAGAGTTCTCTTGGGAGGGAGTTCCGCAGAGTGGGGGCCACCACAGAGAAGGCCTCTCCCTCGTCCTCACACGTCTAGCTGCTCGTTCTTCTCTGTAATATCCCATTTATGCAGATGGGTGTCTTAAATGGACCATGCCTGCAACAATGCAGGTGTTTTTGCCTGTAATGTTGCTGATATGGCTCCTTTAAGGCCCCCTTTTGCATATTTGGGATAGTTACAGAAAAGCATGAGCAGCCATTTGGGTGGAAAATGATGCTCAGCAAGGAAGTGGATACTCTTGCACTTGCACAGTTCAGGGTGCACCAAGCCAAGCAAGCTCTGGGGTCTGGACTGAGGTCCAGGGGGCTCAGCCAGTAATTTCTCGCCGGGCTTTGAGCCCCAACCAGACACCCGGGTCTTTCCTACCTGGTTGCAATATGGATTGGTGATAAGATTACTGAGAAAATATCTCTAAAATACGGTGAACATCTCAAACGTGCCGTATAAAAACTAAGTACTTTTTTATTGTTATTATAGTTTGCTTTTTCAAGAATATGAACATAACATAAAAAGAACCCTGCTGGATCAGAGTAAGGACATGTCACATACAGTCTGCAATCTAAGCCCCTTGTCTACTGCTTGCATTCCTAAATGATGCTGTAAATCGCCCATTCACACCTGAAACCTTGCGTATATTGGCCAATCACAGCGCCATTTTGCAGGAGAACAAATGTGCACATATCTGCGCCTGCCATTTTTTCCCTACAAAATGGCGGGCATAGAGATTGCCGGATGGGCCCGGGGTGAGTGCAGGTGGCTTGGCGAGGGGCGGGTGCAGCTCAGGGCAGCACGCGTGTGTGTGTGGGGGGTTTCCACCAAATTCCCAGACCCGATTGGGTGCCTGCCCTATCCCTAGTAAAGAAGTACTTATTTTGTTTCATCTGTTCTGAGTCTACTGCCAATTATGATGAGAGGCTATAGCTCAGGAGCAGAACACATGTTTTGCATTCAGAAGGCCTCAGTGTCAATCCCCAGCATCTCCAGGTGAGGCTAGGAAAGACTCCTGTCTGAGACTCTAGAGAGCTGCTGCCAGTCTGTGTAGACCAGGGGTAGGCAAACTGGTGCCCTCCAGATGTTTAGGACTACAACTCCCACCATCCCTGACCACTGGCTATGCTGGGCTAATGGAAATTGTAGTCCAAAACATCTGCAGGGCACCAGGTTGCTTACTCCTGGTTTCGACAATACTGAGCCAGATGCTGATTGTTAATCTGTGTTTCCTCCATTGAGGTTTGGCCTGTTCCTAACTGGTTCTGGATCAACTACAGTATTGCAGCATACTCTTAGTTGTGCCTGAAGCCGGTGTTTTATGCTGAAGCGATTCACATTTTAAAATCTGTTTATAATTTTTAAAATCTATAGATTTATAAACTGGATGCTCTATGCCTGGTCATTTGTATTGCGTTGGAGTGTTGTGTCATGCTTATCACATCACCTATGTATTGGTTTATTCTTACAGGAAAGGGAGAAAACCCTCTCTCTATCCATTTTCTCTATACCAGGCATAATTTTATAAACCTCTCTTAGTTCCAAATTCTTTAGCCTTTCTTCCTCAGAGACATTCCAACCTCTTGATCATTTTGGTTGCCCCTGATCATGGCATGGAGCCTCAGTTCAGTGCCAATTTTATATATTGTTTATACAACCTTCTATGGGAAGTCTGGGGGGGGGGGCACTGAATGAAAAAATCAATTAGCATTGTCTTACCATCTTCTAGTCATGTATCCATGTGACTCTGACCCATCAAAAGACAACCTGCATGCCCTGGTTTCCTGTTCTTGATTCCCATGCAGAAATGAATGACTATTTGAAACGGGAATGTTTCAGAAGCAGGGTCATCTATACTAACAGCAAATTCATTATCTGAGTGTGTTTGAAACACCACCATACACACACAGGAGGGAGGTATGTATCACCAAGTTTGGGGGAACCCCAAAGTTTGCAAAAATATGAAAAATATTGGGCGGGCGACCATATGGAGAAAACTGTAAAACCACTCAGTGAGGACTGAGCATGCTCAGTGGGCACCAAATGCAGACTGACTTTTTTTGGGTGGTCAGAAAACCAGGGAGGAACGGAACCAGGATGGAGTATTCTGGAAAAGGGCATAGCTGGCTGGATCCCTGAACAGGACCAATCTACAGTGCAATATTGCTTCAAGTTCTACCTGTACCGAAATCTAGTTGCTGGAATACAACTGCTGAAATCTCATTTGCCAGAATCATTCCCAGTGGGAGACAGTCTGATCATGAAGGGTCTTCTTATATTCTTATGATCAATCAATCAATCAATCAATCAATCAGTCAATCAAAGCTTTTATCGTTTCAACCAGAGGTTACAACAAGCAAAATAATAGCGAAGATAAAACATACATAAAAGAGATCAAACAAATCATATTAATTTTTAATTTCCTGCAAGGTCATAAAATTAGCTCTATGCAATTGGGCTCTGAGAGCAAAATTGGCCAATGCTGATAAGACTGTCTTACTTTTGGAAGTAAACAAAAAGTACATTCTGTCTAAATTGGACCAGCTGAACTTTTTTTCCAGAAAATGATGCAAATATTTAGAATGAATTTGGGAATAAATAGGGCAATCGAATAAGTAATGACGCAGATCTTCCACTTTGCCACTATGGCAGGGGCAGAGTCTCGAGGCATAGGGTGTCTTGTTAAAAATGCCCTTCTAAAACTACTGTTTTCATTTGCTCCATCTTCAATCATGTGAGGGCGGATCTAAGACGAGGGTTTGTAATTAAGGTCAGATAGTGTTCACATTCAAATTTATTCTTATGATAAACACCCACTAATTTGAATACACTGAACATACATTTGGCTGGGGACATCCTTGCCCACACTGCCAAAAATGGTGTTTTGGTGGAATGTCGCCCAATCTTGCCTACATATATCCAGAATGCAGATATTTATGCTCCAGGATTGCTGAAGGCCATGCCAGACCATTTTCTCTGGTCCTCTGCCAGCCTAAACCCAGGGAATAACATACCCTAAATATATACTTAGCTGTAACATTCCTAATCCCAATATCCAGTCATTTAAACATGGTGTCCATCAGGCACTGACGCAAATTATTCAAACATTCCTGTTTTGCATCACAGCATAATCTCTGCCTTCTCCCCCAAAGGCAAATGTTAGCAGCCAGAAATGCGTTGCCTGAGAAAGCTAGAAATCTTCAAAGTTTGAGTTCTTTCCCTCACCCCTGTAGGCTTGGCTTGGAATGCGTGGATCCTTCCGCTGCTCATGTGTGGGAAAATATATTTTAAATTACAACCATGACTCTTCAAGCAACCAGCTTGGGCTCAGTTTAAACGATTTTATGTCCCTCGAAAAATTAGCAGTAATTGGTTTTACAGGACACATTCCTTAAAGCCAGTGTAAGCTTTATCATCTCAAAATGGAGTGAAAATGTTGAGTTTACAGCAATAAGGGTACATTTGTGCTGGGTACTGATTATCATAAAAGCAATATTTACTTTGCTAAATCAGGCTTTATTTATTCAGGCCCAGCTGTGAAGATGCCAGACAATTGGAAGGATGTACCGAAAGGAAGTGAAGGCTAAAGCAGCGTTATCAAATACACACCAGCCTATAAATTAGCTAAGGGTGAATACTGAAATATTTAACTCCCTCAACTTATTGTTGAACAGATATGTCAGACTTATTTCTGACACTTCCTTTTATCTCATCAGCCCTCACAATAGACAAGATATAAAATATATTAGTAGTAGTTCCATTTCTTTTTCACAGCTGAGAGATGGCCAAAGACAACCACTACAGCCAAATTCATGAGTTGCTTTTTACAACATCTCTACTAGGCACGCTGAAGTAACTCAACCAGGGTCCCCCTAGGCCTCTGCCTGGTCCCTGCTACTTGATGTTGCCTCTTTCTGTCACTCCCCTCCCCTGGATGTGTTACCCAGCAGGCAGTGGCTGTGCTTTTGGATGAGATGGTTCTAGGGATGGCGGAGAATTTCTCCCCGAAACTTTGGGGGGCCGAGCGCCAACGTGTTCGGCCCCCCGAACAAGTTTCGGGGAGAAATCCTCTGCCCCCCCGCCCCCCGCCCCCCCCCCGGGACGGGACTTACCTTCCCTGAATGTCCCTCCCGGCGGCGGGTCCGGCTGGCGGTTCGTCCGGTGTTCGAGCGGGGCGGGAGCGGCAGCCGGTCTTTCGACCGGCTGCCGCCCCCGCCATTGCAATGAAAGAAAGAAAAAAAAAAGTCCCCTGATAGGCTACGTGACGATTCACGTAGCCTATCACGGCAAGATTTGCAAAGTCAGCCGTGATAGGCTACGTGAATCGTCACGTAGCCTATCACGGGTGACTTTAAAAAAAAAAAAAGTGTGTACGGATAATGGCGGCCCCCATAGGGAGCCGCCATTCCCCTTCCTTATTTGGTCGCTGTAGTCTACGTCAATGTTTACATAGACTACGGTGAAAATAAGGGCAACGCTATTTGCGTTGCCCTTATTTTCGCCGTAGTCTACGTAAACATTGATGTAGACTACAGCAACTAAATAAGGAACGGGAATGGCGGCTCCCTATGGGGGCCGCCATTCGCGTACGCGCTTTTTTTTTTTTTTTAAAGTCACCCGTGATAGGCTACGTGACGATTCACGTAGCCTATCACGGCTGACTTTCCAGATCTAGCCGTGATAGGCTACGTGAATCGTCACGTAGCCTATCAGGGGACGTTTGTTTGTTTTTTTTTTACTTTCGTGTTCGCGGCCGGGCAAGGCGGGAAGCCTCCTCCCCGGCCTGAATTTCGGCCGGGCGAGGCGGGAAGCCTCCCCCCCCGGCCTGAATTTCGGCCGGGCGAGGCGGGAAGCCTCCCCCCCCCGGCCTGAACTTCGCGGGGGGAGCAGCAAAGCGCTCCCCCCCACCGCGAAAAAGCTGCGAGAAAAGGTAAGTGACTTTCGTTCACCCCTAGATGGTTCCATTCCATGTGTGGCTGCCGTGTTAGATCTAGTGGAGGCTGGTGGCTGCACTGTCAGTGGAGTGGTGAATCCAATCCAGGTTTCAGTCAGACTCTAAAGGAGTTATTCAAAGTGCAGAGCCTGGAGTTCTGACTGGTTCTGACTGGAACCTGGAGAGGATTCACTGCTCCACTGACATGGCACTCACCGGCCTCCACTGGTTAGATCTCCCAAAATGCAATGTGCAATGCTGACATCATGCATTCCATTTCAAAGAATCTAAGATGGTGACTGCCCATCATGGAACAGAGCACCAGCTCAGCTTGCCAGTGCCTGCCCGATGGAGTGTAATGAATCCAACCTCCTTTTCTGGAAATATTGAACAAAGAACGTGCTAGGCATGGCCAGGATGTGATAGGTTCCCAAATCTACATTTATTTATCCCTTCCAGATGAACTAGATACTAGAGAGATCACCTGAAAGATGCATGACAAAGTCCTCGTAGCATACAGATTGGTCAGTTCTCCTCCCTGGGACTGGTTCAACCCCCAGAGGAATACCATTGGTTATAAAAGAAACTTGTCCTTCTTATACTACTGGCTTGCAATCAATAAAGAGAAGAAGACCAAGGCAGGCTTAGAGTTCAGGTAGGTAGGTGTCTTCCCTCCCCACACCTGGAGGCTGCTTTGGTGAATTGCTCTTAGGATCCTGGTAAGTAAGGTATAGTGAGCCAGTTTGGTGTTTCAGTTTACTTTAAAAGCAACTGGCTATTCCTGAATGTCTATTTGCTTGGTTCTTTAATAAATATACAGAGCAGGAGATGGTTTGGTTCTTTGCTTAGTCTGAGGGTCAGCTTCAACCGTGCAATGGGCTGCTTGGCAAACACACTAACCTGGTTATTAAGAAGGTTAAAGGAAGCTCTGGAAAAGGGGCCAGATCTTCTCCATATAAAAGCCATAAGCTTGTCCACTCATGTAAACAGAGAGGTTTATTAAAAATACTCATGAATGGTGATGGTGCTACATCTGAGTAATACAGACAAAAGTTAGACAGAGAGTTATTGTCACTCTATCGAGTTAGCTTGTTTTTCTTCTTTGAACAAGTGTTTCTGTGACTCGGCTGACTAGGGATGTCGGAGATATCCTCTGGAGATTCAAATGAGGCTGGATTCTTTGGAATCCGGCCTCAGGAATCCGCAGCGGATTGGGACCACTTACCTCTGCTCCAGGAGGACTGGAGGTGGAACGGCACTTGGCTGCTTCTTACCAGCCAGAGCCGTTCACCTCCTTCCTGTCCCGGCTGATCTCCATGTCTTTTCTTTAATAAAATAAAATAGTGATCAGCAGGATGTGCCCATAGACTTAGATGCAAATAGAGTCATGAATCTTGCATCTAAGTCTATGGACACATAGACTTAGACGCAAGATTCATGACTCCATTTGTGTCTAAGTCTATGGGCACATCCTGCTGATCACCATTTTTTATTTTTTAATAATGCTCGTGTGTGTATGTGTGCGCTTGTGTTGTGGTCAAGCAAACAGTGTGTGGCAAAGCACTACACACAAGGCCACATTTCAAAAGATAGTGGGCAAAGCACTACAGACATTGACATATATTATTTAAATTTAATACTACACTGTGTGGCAAAGCAAGCCCAATATGAGGCTTCTTCAGGGTCTTGGCAGGGGCAGAGGTGGGCAAGGTGCTGCTGGGACCCTTCGAGCAACCAGTGAAAACTTATAGCTCTTTGCTTTAGGAGTTTGTGTTGAAAAAAGTACATTTTAGCACAAAACTAGTCTGCCAGCCTGCCTGCCAGCCTATCTTCCCAGATAATGTGTATTCCATTCAGCCGAAGCGGACCTGAGGTCATCCACTGTGAAGCTGAATAGGAAAGTAGTACTAGGGGAGAGGGGTTATTTGCACTTCAAGAAACCTACATCAGATATGAGGGATAGTCACCTCCTCCTACTCACCACTTAAACACCTAACATCTCTGATTATCCCTTTATGGCCTTTGGTATGAGTTTTTGAGAACAGCACATTTTATCTGTGCCTGGCAGAAGAACTACTGGGCCAAACTGTCTGAAGTTTGGCTGGTGGAATCCCCACTCCCCACCCATAGGGGCTGAGAGGTTCCCAAATTGTATGCACTTCTGCAGAAACAGTGAAAAGCTATGGCTCTTTGCTCTGAGAGTTTTTGTTAGGGCTGTGCACGGACCCCCCACTTTGCTTTGGATGCTGTTTCAGACCCTCCAAATCAGCCCTGCTTTGACTAGGACCAAATGGGACCCCATCCAGTTTGACTTGTATCTGTACCTGACGCGAGATTCGGATATCCGGATCACTCGGTTTGGGCCTTTTCCCATTGACTTGCATGGGAAAACACAAACGGCCATAACTGTTTCAGTTTTCATGATCAATACATGAAACCTGTGGGCCGTTCTGCCTCCATGGAGGGGATCCCACCTGCCATGTTTTAGACCCTTTGGCCTAGAATGTTTTGTGCCAGGCACAGCTGAAATTTGATTTTTTCCACAAAAACTCCCAAAGCAAAGAGCTATGCCTCTCAGCCCCTCACCAACTCCTCCTCTTGCTTGCTCAGCTGTCAAGGACTGCTAGCCATCTCCTGCTTGAGAGATAGGGAGGAGGAGGAGAAGACGTGGCACATGCCCCTGTCACTAGCTGTCACCTGTTTACGAGGAGGAGACAGCTAGCTAGTGGCTTGGTCATGTGCCACGCTGCTGGTTGGCTATCCTTGACAGCTGACCAGGTAGAAGGAGAACAAGGCATGGCACATGCCCCCACCATTAGCCATCTCCTGCATGTGTTGCGCCTCTTCCTCCTGCCTGGGTGATTCACAGCACTATGTGCACACATGGACTTATATGCAAAAAGTGCTGTGAATCACCCATACACTCAAGATTCATTGCACTTTTTGCGTAGAAGTCTATGTACACACAGACTTCCAATTGCCATTTAAAAACAAAACAAAACATGATGATATTGGCAGAGGCAGAGGGACCGTTGAGTGGAGCAGGGGCTGGGGGGGGTGTCCAAAGAACCTGGACAGGGCTGGGTTCTCACATCCCCAAGTAACACCACCACAGTGATCTCTGTGTCTGAAATGCAGACGTTTTTCTCCCGTTATTCAGTCTCCCCTCGTTAGAGAAATCTGCCGCAGATTCAAATGAGGCTGGATTCTTTGGAATCTGGCCTCAGGAATCCATGGTGGTAGGTCAGCACCACTTACCTCCATTCCAGGAGGACTGGAGGTGGAATGGCACTCAGCTGCTTCTCCTACCAGTGCCATTTGCCTCCTCTGCGCCAATCGCCATTTCTTTTTTTTTCTTTTTTTAAAAAGGCAATTGGCAGGATTTTCCCATAGACTTATACACAAAATAGAGCTGTGAATCTTTCATATAAGTCTATGTGTCCATAGGCTTATATACAAGATTCATGGCTCTATTTTGCATGTAAGTCTATGGGCACATCCTGCAGATGGCCCTTTTTTAAAAAAAGAAAGAAATGGCTATCGGTGTGGAGGAGGTGAACAGTTCTGGCTGGCAAGGTAAGCAGCCCTATAGCCGGAGCGGAGCTGCTCTGGAGGATTCCAGGTGGGGAAGAACGGATCACCTCCCCCCCCCACGGATTCGCCACCGGAACAGACGGTGGGGAATCCATACACCCCTAGTCTCCCCACCACCACCACTGTCACTGTTTGGAGATTGCTGGGTTACATTCAGCCCTGATTTGGCAACTAGAGTTGCCATGCGTCAAAGCTCCTTACCTCCTCCTCCTCTCCCCTTCGTCCTCCTCAACCCCTTGCTGAACTTTCTCAAGTTGATAATTTTGTAGGGATGGCGGAGAATTTCTCCCCGAATCTTCGGAGGGCTGAGCGCCAACGCATTCGGCCCCCTGAAATCGGCGGTGAAATTCTCTGCCCCCCGCCCCCCCGGGATAGGACTTACCTTTGGCGAATGTCCCTCCCGGCAGCGGGTCCCGGTGGCGGTTCATCGGCCTTTCGTCGGGGGCAGGGGCGGCAGCCGGTCTTTCGACTAGCTGCCGCCACCGCCATTACAAAGTGTAAAAAAAAAAAAAAAAATGATAGGCTACGTAACGATTAAAGTAGCCTATCACGGCTAGATTTCCGAAGTCAGCCGTGATAGGCTACGTAAATCGTTACGTAGCCTATCATGGGTGACTTTGAAAAAAAAAAGCGCGTACCGTCTTTTTACTGTCTTAATCAATGTAAATATTTACGTAGGCTAAAATGGCGAATCAAAAGGGGATGCAAATAGCGCCCGCTACGCTATTTGCGTTCCCCTTTATTTTTGCCGTCATAGTCTACGTAAATATTTACGTAGATTAAGATGGTAAAAAGAAGGAACGCAAATGGCGCCAGCCGTAGCTGCCACCATTTGTGTACGTGTTTTTTGTTTTTTTAAACCCACCCAACCATGATAATGATAGACTACGTAAAGATTTACGTAGCCTATCACGTCTTTTTTGTCTTTTTTTTTAAAACCTAGCCATGATAGGCTACGTAAATCTTTACGTAGCCTATCACGTCTTTTTTTTTTTTTTACACACAAGCCTGGAAATGGCGGTGGCAGCAGCTAGTCAGAAGACCGGCCACCGCCGCAGCTGGTGCTGCACCCACCGCCGCCAGAGCCGCCACTGCCCGGAAGATCTGCCCCAGGTGAGTCTCATCCCGGGGGGGATCCGTGGGGGGGCGGGGGGGCAGGCTGTTCCGCCAAGGAGTTCGGGGGACCGAATGCCCTGGCATTCGGCCTCACCAAGATCTGTGGCAGAATTCTCTGACATCCCTACCAGCAGCAGCACCAGGCACAGAGTCCTGTTGGTGCAAGGATAGGGTCCTTAATGGTAGAGTGAGCATGGCTACTAATGAGCTTTCTCAGCCTCCAAGCCAATGGTAGGTGCATGGCCATGTTGACCTCTCTGATGCCAACTCTGTTCTGGAAGTCCAAAGCATGAGGATCAGTAGGTACCATCTGCCCAGAGCAACAGCAGCAGTGGCTGAAGGAACACCTGACCTGCTCCCCACAGACTTTCCCAGAAGCAGAACTGGAAGCCACATAATGTTCTTCTTTGATACCATTGGCATTGCTTGGTAGAATCATGGAATCATAGAATAGTAGGGCAGGAAGGGGCCTATAAGACCATCAGGCCCAAGGCCCTGCTCAGGAATCCAAGTCAGAGCATCCCTGACAGATGGCTGTCCAGCCTCATCTTGAATGCCTCCAGTGTGGGAGAGCCCACCACCTCCCTAGGTAATTGGTTCCATTGTCGTATTGCTCTAACAGTCAGGAAGTTTTTCCTGATCTTCAGCCAGAATCTTCCTGTGACTGGACCGCTATGCATGATATCATTGACCTATAAATTGGATTATTATTGTGATCTGCTTTGAAAACCAACATGGTTGAAAAGCAGCATACAAATATTGGGAAATAAATAAAATATCAGATATTATCAAGCTTGAGGAATTGGTCACTTTGCGTAAGCCATAATCCCAGTCCCTCCACTGGAAAATGCATGAGCGTAAGTTGCTTGCACACTAGGCATTCCGCTGATAGGTTGCAGTCTTCACAGTTGAACAGCCAATTTCACTTCCTGGACTTATGTGAGATGTAGCCTCGTTGTCTAGTATGATTTACTGCCTGATATTACTGTACTGGAGATAACTGACTACTATGGGCACTAGATCAAATCATAAAGGTTGCCAGGGTTTATATCCTATGCCATTATCTAACAGCCCCAACCCAAGACAATCCTTTAAAGGATGAGACAGTTTTCATGAGCGGGTAAATGTAGGACATGCCTTCACAGAGGTGACAATCAATTCAACAGAGGTAGGGGCTACGCAGGTAGGATCAGACTAAGTTCTAAATGGCTGAAACTGAGCCTACAGCACAGAGTAGGTGTCCTGGACAAACGGAGACACAACAAACTCCCATGAGGTCCCTGCAATAATGTTTCACATGGCACTCTCATTTTAATCATGGCCATTTCATTGGTTTACAACAGCAACCATTGAATACTAGAGATGTACACAAATTTCATTTCAGGTCACAAATCACTTGAGAATGCCCGGTTGGCAACCCCGAATATGAATGCAAATGGGAGTGCATGTTCTCTGAAAATGTCTGAAAATTCCTGAAGCATTTGCATTTTAAAAAAAAAAAACCAGCAAAAAAACTTCACTTTTCAAAATGTACACTTTTTTAAAATGGACACTTCAAACTGTGCAGTTTTTAAAATCCATTTTTAAAAATTCAAATTTTCATGCATTCGTCATTGGAGGAAAAGTGCACACTTTTGAAAAATGCACTTTTCCTATATGAAATATTCACTTCACCTGTTTGAATGAATGGGGGTGGGGGACCAGGTAGCAAATTAGAAGGGGAGCGAGCCAAACCGAGCTTTGGCATGAAGTTCAAAGAATGTTGACAAACTTGACCATCCTTGGTACTCTAATCCCAACCAAACACAGGGAAGAACTGTCCCTCAGTGTTACATCCCATGCTTTCCCTGCAGAAAGTCCACATTTCTCCAGGTTTGGCTGGGAAAAACTTATGTCTGAAACCCTAGAGCATACTGCTGGTCAGTATAGAGAAGCCATCCCCAACATGGTGCCCTCTAGATGTTATGGACTACAACTCCCAGCATTCCTGAACACCAGACATGTTAGCTGGGGCTAATGAGAGATGAAGCCCAAAATGTCTGTAGGACACCTTATTAGGGAAAGCCGGTACATGCAATACTAAGTTAGGTGGATCAATCATACTAGGTAAAGGGCTGGATGCACCTGATCTCATCTGTTATTATCGGAAGCTAAGCAGGGTCAGCCCTGGTTAGTACTTGGATAGGATTCCGCCTGGGTATCAGGCTTCCTGCATTGAGCAGGGGGTTGGACTTGATGGTCTTGTAGGCCCCTTCCAACCCTATGGTTCTATGATTCTACTTGTTATAACACAGCTTCCTAGGTTCCACATAGAAAGTCATATACTTTACAATCTTTGGTCACACAATCTAATAGACAGTGCCCCGAGCAACATTCACAAATAGGAATGGCACGGGAGTCCGTGGAAGGGGTGAAGTCCAGTGGACACCCCCCCGTCTGGCCTCCCAGACCCCACTTGCTGAGTTGTGGGGAGCCAATGGACCCCACTGCTGAGCACCCTACAGCTCACCAAATGGCTGGGAGTAGCACTGAAGATGAGTCCTGCCTCCACCAGCTGTCAAGGAAGCCCTTGACAACCAGCATGGGCAGGAGGGCCCTGGTGGTGCCCAAGCGCTGTAGCCTAGGGATGTATGAAACCCCCCTTACCTGGCTTTGCCGGGTTCCGCTGGGGGGGGAGGTGCTCCATCCCTCCCCCCGGAATCCTCACCGGCTGGCTCTGCTCCGCGGGGATTCTGCGGAGCTGCCGGCCGGCTCCGCCAGCAGCCAGACATCTGAATTGCATCCCTGAATTGCATCCCTGAATTCAGCCGTGATAGGCCATGTAAAGACTTACGTAGCCTATCACGTCTGGGTAAAAAAAATAAAAAAGTGCGTACGCAAATGGCGGCAGCTATGGCTGCCGCCATTTGCGTTCCCTATTTTTGGTTGTCTTAGTCGACGTAAATATTTATGTAGACTAAGATGGCGAAACTAAGGGGGAACACAAATAGCGTAGCGGACGCTATTTGCGTTCCCCTTTATTTTCACCTTCTTAGTCTACGTAAATATTTATGTCGACTAAGACAACCAAAAATAGGGAACGCAAATGGCGGCAGCCATAGCCGCCGCCATTTGCTTACGCGTTTTGTTTTGTTTTTAACCCAGACGTGATAGGCTACGTAAGTCTTTACGTAGCCTATCACGACTGGGGGGGGGGAAGACTGCAAATGGCAGCAGCGGCAGCAGCCAGTTGGAAGACCAGCTGCTGCCGCCGCCGAAGCCACCGCTGGAGCTGCCACCGCCCGGAACATCCGCCCCAGGTAAGTATCATCCTGGGGGAGATCCGCGGGGGGCGGGCGGGTGGCAGGCCATTCCGCCACAGAGTTCAGGGGGCCGAATGCACTGGCATTTGGCCTCACTGAGATCCGTGGCGGAATTCTCTGACATCCCTACTGTAGCCCTGTCTTCCTCGGCAGGAGAAGAAGGCTAGAGCTGTTGGAGCATGCATGGCGCTGAGGACTCTGGCTGTCAAGTCCTGTGTTCATAAAGCCTAAAGGCTGGACTGCCAGAGACCTTGGCACACAGATGAAGGGCAGCTCCAATGGCTCCACAGGTAGGCGGGGCAAGCAGGGAGGCTTGCCGAGCGTGTCCAGATCACTCGGGGGGGGCAGCTCGTCAAGCTCCCCCATGCCCCAGACAGAGATGACTCCATCCATCCCTATTCATGCATCCTCATTCCTCCTTGCTTCAAAAGAAGATAAGTCTGCTTTCACCCTGTCACTGGAGAAGAGGGGGTGCTAGCAAATGTGGATGCATGAACACCTTGGAAAGACTGGACTGGAGACCAGGAATCTTCTGTGCCAACTCTGGGTGAAATACAAGATCATGCAGGCTGAAATCCAACATAATGGGTTGTTTCCCTACCCCCCACCCCGCAGACCCATTGCCCTTCCAGTCCTCCAGCTTCTGAGGACATGGGGGGTGCAGGGGGAGGGGGAAGCCCCCTCCCTGTACCACCAATGGAAACCCTTCTATTAGCGGGAAGACTTAGGGTGCCCTCTTATGCATGTTTAGATGGAAAATGTCCTACAACTCCCATGCTGGCTGGGGAATGCTGGGAGCTGTAGGACTTTTTTCTGTCTAAAGATGCATAAAAGTGTGTCCTTAGTTGGATACTGCCCTTTGTCATCTCACAGGGCTGTTAAGGAAATCTTGAGCATGATAAAATATCCTTAATCCATTTTGTTTATTTCATTTTTAAATAAAGATCAGCTGTAAGTAACAAGTGGGGTGGCTGTTGAAGAAGGTTCAGAAGCTGCAACCTGTGCAAAATGCGGAAGCCAGATTGATTGCTGGGACATTCTGAACATATAACACCAATTCTGGATTCCTAACATTGGCTGCCTGCACATTTCTGAACCCAATTCAAGGTGCCAATTTTGACCAATAAGCCTTACACAGCTGAGGATGAAAATACCTGCCAGTGTGCTCCTTCCGGAATCAACACTATGATCATCATCAGGTTTGGAGGATGGCAGTGGGGGAGAGGGTCTTCTTAGTGATGGCCCCCTCACTGTGGAATGCTCTCCCCACTGGCGCCAAATAGGAATGGGCAAACTCACCTGAGTCCACCCTGCGACCCACTCTCCAGATTCCCACCCACTGCTCGCCCCTGCTCATGCTGGGACGCAAGCCAGCTGGTGATTCGCAGGAAGCCAGTGAGCGGCCACCCGCTTCCCCAATGACCCACTTCTGAGTCAGCTCGTCAAGAGGAACTGCGTCCCTCTCTGCTGGGCACCAGCAGAGGGAAGTGGTGGCAGGATGGGAACTGAGAGGGAAGTGCCATAGCACCATGGAGCTTCGCTGTCGGCTCCCATCCTGCAGCCGCAGAAGCTTTCCCACCTTCAAACTGTGCATATTTAAATATGCACATTTTTTAAGCTCCCTTTTTTCCATTTTAAAAAATTGCAGGCGGTTGCAGGTGTGTGGGGGGGTGACAGACTCCCGGACCCACTCGGGCATCCACAGCATCCCTAGCACAAACAATGTCATCCTTTTGGCACCAGCTTAATATTTTCCTCTATCCTGCGGCATTTGACAACGTATAAGGTCTTAACCGTTCCTGGGATTTGTATTGGTGCATCTTTTAAATTGTTTCGTAAATGGTGATCATGATGATGAAGTTTAAAATTGTATTTTTAAGGTTTTAATCTCTTGTAAATCCCCCAGAGAACTTTGGCCATTGGGCACTACAGAAATGTAAATAAATTAATACATGAACACATAAATATATAAATAATAACAACAAAAATTCAGGCCAGTTGGGTAATGGGGCAGTATTTTTCTTTATATCAGATACACCTCCAAACACATTCCCCTTATACTTCTGCACACTGATTGCATACTGCAAAAGATGAGGAGAGAAGGTCATGTCAGAAGATTAATATGGGCTTACAAAACGATTCAACAGTTCAATTTTGTGCAAAGATGAGGCTATATGTAGTAAAGGTAGCTAACACTGCAAGGCCTAACTTGAATATATTTGTAAATAGATACATACACATACAGCAGTTTAATGAGAAACAGTAAAATAAGCTTCTCTAGGCTGGAAAAATATATAGGGTAACACTCCACATTCAGCAATGAGTCCCCTCCCCCTTTTGTTGACTTTGATTATGTATTTATGGATGACACACAAGGACATACACATCTGTGAATATTTCATGCTGAAAGAAAAGTGAAGCTTTAAAGCCCCTTCAACTCAAGGACAGACTCACCCCTTTGATGGCTGTTTGAAAGTATCCATTTATGAAAAGACAAAGACTTTTCTTTACAAAGATATAGGCACTGTTGTGTTTTGTTCAAAAGTTTCATATGTTATGGAAATGTAGGGAAGTATATGGGGTTTGTGTGTGCCTGTTGCACGGAAAGCGAAGATTTGATATAACAATATAAGACAAAGCGTGTTTCTAAAAAGCAATCGCCCAAGTACTCACACTCACAGATGGAGAATTCTCAGAATGAAAACATAAATCTGGCATCAGCGAGACCCTCCTGCATGCTCAGCTTAAGAGCTGCTGTGCTAGGATGGGACCCACATAGTGGTCAAGGGAAGTTTTTAACTCCTGCACTCCCCATAACGAGATCCAACTGGAGCTGTAATGAAAGGCAGAAACTTTGTCCCCTGCAAAGGTATGTGTGTTGTGGGGGGGGGGGGTTCTGTGACTCCCCCCCCCCGCAAAGGTAGGGATGTCTGCCATTGGAAAATCTGGTTCTTTTTTGGCTCAACAGAGTTCCATGATGTGTACAACTTTATTTCATCTGCAAGCTGAGCTGTGGGCTGTTCCCCAAACTCCAGGATTTCTTCTGCACATTTCTTGGGGGAGGGGAGGCAGGAAGGTTCCGCAGCTTGTGCAATTTCAGCTGAATTTGCACAAATTACACAAATTTGGCCATAATTTGAGTGATTTGTGGAAATTCCACCATAATTTCCCCAAATTCATCCGTAATTTCAGCAAATTGCTCAGACATTTCCGGAAAAGCTGCAAACTGGCCTGACTCATGGCAGATCAAGTTGGGCACAGCAGTGGGAACCAAAAAGGTCCGGGGTCCTAGCCTAGGAAAAACCATCAAGCTCCACCCCACAAATGGATTTGTCCAACATCCCTATGAAAACGTTACAGCAATATCCTCAGCAGTCGTTCTATTGCTCACAGGCAAGTGGGGCAAAAAGCCCTATGGTAATGACATTAGCTTGCCACAATGGCTTGGCTTTCTTTTGAGTGAAAGAAAGAAAGAAAGAAAGAAAGAAAGAAAGAAAGAAAGATTTTCCCATCTTGTAAAAATGTTAAGTAAAATAACAACAACAACAACAACAACATGCCACCTGAACATTTGTCTTCCCACTTGTAAATGTTTGGCCGCTCCTGATATTCAGTGGCCTTTCAACTAGGAATGTGTGAACTCACTTCCATCCAGGTTCTCCAGGCACCCGCCCAGCCCCTGCCCCTGGTCGCCAGTCCCTGGATCATGTTTGAGACCCTCCCATGCTCAGTGAGCAGCCTGCACTCACCCTGGAGGCCTTGTCGAGCTTTGCAGTTGCCATTTTTGAAAAATAATATGGCAATCGCAAAAAATGTGAGTATTTGCGTATGTACGAAAATATGCATTTTTGCAAATGTACATTTTTGTGTATGTGCGAGAATGTACATTTCACAAAAATGTGCATTTTTGCAATCACCATTTTATTTTTCAAAAAATGGTGACTGCTGAGCTTGACAAGGCTGCCAAGTGAGTGTGGCCACTCGCTGAGCATGGGCAGGGGGCAAGCAGGGGCTTGGGGAGCAGGATTCAGGGGTGTGGGAAAGAGGGGGTTCTGCTAGATTCCTGGAGGGAATCGGGTGCCCATACCATCCTTCTCAAAACTACAGACGTTCAGTGGTGAACGTTTGGAACAACCCTAGGTCCAGGAGCCCTGCTCATCCCTAAAACAAGGAGTCAAGCTATTCTTAGTATTACAAATACATTTTACTTTCAACAAGCAAAACAAGAAAGTGGGAAAATAAAATATTTTCTATTTATTTTTCAGCTTGTTCCCAATCACAGTTGTTTGGAAATACAGCCTACTGATTTCAATAGGAGTTACCTCCAAGGGCCATATCCAATCCTTCCTGCATGCTAGCATGACCCAGCATTAGCACAATAGGAAACCAGCAGTCCCAAGAGCAGCCAGGAGCAGTCATTTCTGAAATGAGGCAAGTCATCTGAACTTGCAGAAGGAAGCTCTGTATACCTGTCCCAATCTGTAAACAGGTGTTTCCACTTTTTCCTGAGATTGCGTATTGAATCACTACTTTCTGCTGTGTGAGCAGTGGGTCCTGTTTGCACAACAGATACTGTCCCAAGTAAGTATGCCTAGGACGACAGCCTTAATATCTCAGGAGATACCACATTGATCATCTGCATGGCCTCCCTGCTCATTGGAGGAGTCCAAGGTCCACTTCTCAGAGTCAGAGGGCACTGGCACCTCCTGGGGTCAAGTGGATAGGGTGCAGATGCAAGGTGGAGGGCCCTATCTGTGAAGGACTGGGAACTGGTCCGGACACCTCCTCAGACATGCTTCCACTAAACACCTCAATCTCTGAGGGCTCTCACTTTGGGGTCCTCACAGATCTTATGTCTGGGAGAGAGAAGCAGCAAAAAGCACAAAACACTGAAACAATCCTGTGATATATGACATCAATATCCATGCCCAAAGCCCTGGGAGCCCTGATTATACTGTCTAGGATGATTAGAAGCTGGAATTGTTAGTCACCAAAACTACACCCTCTTCTCTCTTCCCCATTCCATCTCCCACCCTAGTATTTTCCTTATATGGAGAGCTTGGAAAAATAAAAATCTATTTTCAAAAAATAGAAAATAAAAATCTGTTTTCAGCAACATCTGGAGCACCACCCTAATAAAAATATAAATATCTCTGTCACTACTTAAAAAAAAAAGTTATGGTAAAGGAAAGAAACTCAGCATCATCAAGCACTAAGTAGTAACTGTTACACTTAAAATTTTTAATGTTCCACATTGTAATAGTTAAGCAACCTAGGCTGCAGCCCTATCTGCACTTACTTGAGAGTAATTTCCAATGAACTCAATGGGACTTACTTCTGAATAGGGTGGGTGTGATTAGGATTGAACCAAATCCAAAACTGAATTGGACTGATCAAGACAGATTTGAGAAATGTCCAAATCAAACTGGGGCTCTTCTGAAGCAGGCTGAGTCCAAATCTGAAAACCACTGAAGATTCGGGATTCAGAGGGACTCGAAGGCACAGGCAGAGGCAGTGTGTCTCCAATACCTTATTAGGGATGTCAGAGAAATCCACAACAGAACCAAATGAGTTCAGACTTTCCTGAATTTGGAACCAAATAAGTTTGGATCCTACAGCAGACCGGCTTTCCCCCTGTCAGGCAGATCCTGCGGACTTGCAGACTGCTTTTCTAACTTTCCTGAATTTGCACAAATTTCATCATAGAAAAATATGCAAAATTTAAAAAAATGGTCAAAAATTTGCATTTCCCCCATAAGCTAAAGCATGAAAATGCAAATTGGGGGGGGGGTTGCACATTTTTGCAAACTTGTGCAAATTCAGAAACAGAAAAAAATTCTGATTCTGTCCATGGGTGGATGATAGAACAAAAGGCACCTAAGAATCCACGAAACACAGATGGGATGGATTTTAGACAATACGTACATCCCTATTTTATACAGAGTTCCTTTCTATATTATAGGAGAAACAGTGTTGACAAATATGCCCCTTCCTTCACACATGATTTACAGGCATGCATCATAATAACTCTACCACCATTCATACCATGACCATGTATAATTGATGTGTTAATATTCATACTTAATCATGGAACTCTTCAGTTAAATTATACACTGTTTTGTGTAACTGGAATTCCCTTTCGTGATCATCTCAGACATTTCCATTACAGGTGAAATCAAATCACCCCTCCTCCACCCCTACACTTCATTTAAAGTAAATAAAAGTTTATCGAGCTCTCTCTTCCTCTAGGGGACTAAACTCAAGATCTGTGTTCATATGGTATACAGATGAGACTTTTAGAATCAGGATCATATGGATGAAGTTCTACTGAAAGATTTTGTTCCATTGCCATCAAATAGATAATTAGAAATATGAGAGTACCTCAGTCTAATAATTGGAAATATGAAAAAAATCCTTAACAGTGCACACTAAAAATATTAGATTATATCAATATTTTCTTCTTCTTTGATCAGTTCCCACTTCTTAGCTTCCTTGGTAATTTAAAAAATTGAAGAAAGGTGAAGCAAAGCAAGCCACAACTAAAATGAGCAACTCAAATCACTCTGAAATAAAGAGGGGAGAAATGTATAATAAGCAATTTGAAATTCTAAAGTGGGTGAGAATTTAAACAGAAAATTGAAAACACTCCCAACCTATTTCTCAATATAGTAAATAAATGTTATTAGTACAACATAGTGTTTGCAGTGTATTGCAGGGCCAAACTATATGTTCTGTTAAATGCATTTTTGCAATTAATTGGACTGTTCTTTAAACCAAAATGGCAGCTGCATGGGTGGTGGAGAAGCAGGACTGAGAATGCAGAAGGCAGAGGGGAGTCTAACCATTTCTCCCCCTGCTTCACTCCCCAAAGACCCCCCGCCCGCCCGCTGCTATTTCATTTTGAGGAAAACTCTCTCTGTTATCCATCAGACTGATCCTCAATGCAAATAGCAATGTTGGGGGTGGGGAAATCATCAGGACCATTACAGAGACAGTAACGATTAAACTCTCCTTCACCTCCATGGTCCATTTCTGGACTGGAGTGTCACCTGCTATTTTGCTGGAGTTGTTCCTGTGAACGGCAAAAACACATTTAATGTACTGTATAGTTAGTTTGGCCCTTTTTGTAAAGTGGTACATGTGCTCCCAAGTGGGAAATCATTCTCTAAAATGAAAAGGTGCACACTTCTTTTAGGTTTGCTTTCATCATTGTTGGTGTTGGGGGCAGGGAAACAAATGCACAGCTGGTTTTGGTAAACTTTCAACTATCCCCTTAAATATCCATTTAAAGTCCTGGACACTAGAAGGAAGTGTGCAAAAGCCGACAAAGGTTGGATGCTAAGTCTCCAGAAATAGAGCAGTCGCTGAGGTAGGCTAAAGGGGGAACACTGGGGAAGACCTCTCTGTAAGCTTTCTCTCCAGGCCTATGTGAGTGTCAGAGTCCTCACCTAGGCCCACTCCTAGCACTGGCTACAGTCACAGGGGCTGGGGAAAGAGAGTATATAAACAGAGTATATAAAAGAAGGACAGTGGGACTCTTAAGGAGGCAAGAGATCCTTCAGGAGTTGCTCAAGGGGCCCAGGTCATAAGGGGAACCCTGACAAAGGGCACACATTGGGGAAGACCTCTCTGTAAGCCTTCTCTCCAGGCCTATGGTTGTGTCAAAGCCCTCACCTAGGCCCACTCCGAGCACTGGCTACAGTCACATAGGCTGGGGAAAGAGAGTATATAAACAGACACTACCTATTGTTTAGCTTAGTCAGGTGGGGATTTTCTCTGTCTTGCTCAAACAAGCCCAAGGATTGCATAGATCCTTTGCTCCCAAGACCCTAAAGTTTCTCTGAGCTGCCTCCTATGGGCTAACTCAGTTCTATGCAATTCCTTAGACTTTTTAAAAGCGCCTTTGGGGGCTTTTCTAGCAATCTCTCTGAGTTTTGCTTCTGTCCAAGACTCCATTAAAAAAAGTAATTAAAAAAAAGACTTCATTGTGGGGTTTTCTTTTCACATGCATTTGCTTAAACTAGTTATGAAAGGTTATCTCTCATACATGTAAATATTCGCATGAAAATGGAAACTTATGAAAATTTGGCTTTAAGAAGATGGAGGCCTGAGTATGAATGGGATCTCTAAGTTTCTTCACAGAAATGGCAGGCAACAGTATTTTACCTACACATAGTAAATTACATTCTGTATGAAGAAGTACTTCTTTTTGGTAGTCCCACTGTGAAGGTTTGAGGGCTACAGAGGCAATGGGTCAGGCTTAGAGGCCTGGAGTTTTCTGTTGGGAGGCGGTAATCTTGAGAGGAGCAGTTTCATTTCTCTGGTTGTCAGTTTCATTTCTCCACTTAAGTTTCATTTCTTCAGGTTTGAAGCAGTACTTTTGGTTTTGAGGGAGGAGGGTACATAAAGAGAAGGGGAGAGCCAGTAAGAGAGAAAGACCAGGTTGTAGCCAGAGCAAGAGCAAGGGAGAGACAGTCAGAGCCTGAAGTGAGAGCAGAGTCTAAAGACTAAGCAGGAAGAAGCAGCCTAGAAAAGTGTAAGGACAGCTAGGGTAAAAGAATTTTCATTTTGCAAGTTTTATTTTCTTTTAAGGCCTTTTGTATCACTCAGATGTATTGTGTAAATACCTTTAGTTGTGATTTGCTAGGTTTAAATGTAGCAGTAAAGTGTTGTAGTTAAACCCTGTGCCGGGTGTGTCAGTTACCCCACATCTATAGCCTAAACTTCCTGTTACTGAGAAACGGAAGTTTGAAAGAAGGAAGGTGGGGCTCTTAAGGAGGCAAGAGATCCTTCAGGAGTTGCTTAAGGGGCCCAGGTAATAAGAGGAACCCTGACAAAGGGCACACATTGGGGAAGACCTCTCTGAAAGCCTTCTCTCCAGGCCTATGTGAGTGTTAGAGCCCTCACATGCCAACCATCTTCATACTGCCAATCATCTTCACGGAGCAATCTGAGGACTTTAAGCCTGTTGGCCTAGACTATGTTTACCTTACCTTACAGATAATTCAGTTCAAATGTATTGTTCCAGCCATAAGCTATAACAAGTCCATATAAATTGATATATAATTAAAATGTCAATGAAACAGGATAAACAGTATGTAATTAATACAGTCAGATCTATGAATTCACATCCCATAGAAATATTTAATCCAACTAATGGGTCCACACAATCTATCTTGCCTTGGCAAGGGGGAATGCTAATGTAGCCACTTTTGACTAACCTTCTTGTTTTCATTTGAAAGCCCATAATATTTTTTCTTTTCTTTTTTGGTGGTAACTTTGACCAATGTTCACATCCCTTCCTCACTCCAGCGAGAATCTGATATGTTGTAACCAAATGAACCATCCATCAAATACTAAGTTTCCTCATCTTTGAAGATTCAGTATCACAGAACTTTAAGAGCATTGCACCATATAAAGCTCCCTGGTTACCTGAGAGTAGCAATGTCAGAGAAATCCGCAAAGGAAATAATGAATTTGGATTTTTATGAATCTGACCCACAGATTCCACCTCAGACCAGCTTTTCCCCTGCTGGGAAGTTTCCACAGACTTGTGGGCCAGTTTTCTAACCTTTGGGAATTTCTCGCAAATTTCATTGTAGAAAAATATGCAAAAATTAAAAAAAAAACAGCTGAAAATGTTCATTTCGCCCATAGGCTAAAGCATAAAAATGCACCTTTGAGGGGGATTTGTGTATTTTGTGGGAATTTGTGCATTGTGCATGCGTGAATTTGTGCAAATTCAGAAACTAAAAAAAAATCTCAATTCCGTCAATGAGCGGACGATAGAACGAAAGGTGCCTGACTAGGGGTGTACGAATGACTTACCCCATTCCACTGGGGCCGTCGTCTGGTGGGGGAGGTGATCGGTCCCTCTCCCCCAGAATCCTCCCCAGCCAGCTCTGCTCCACAGGGAGCCCACGGAAGCGCTGGCAGGGGCCGCCTGCAGATGGACTTCTGTCTGCTGCTGGGCTGTGGCTGGAAATGGCGGCCACCATAGCAGCTGCCATTTGTGTCCCTGCAGTAGCCGTGATAGGCTACGTATATATTTATGTAGCCTATCACAGCAAAAGGCAGGAATGCAAATGGCGGCCGCTACGCCATTTGCGTCCCTGCCTTTTGCTGTGATAGGCTACATAAATATATACGTAGCCTATCACGGCTACTGCAGGGATGCAAATGGTGTTAGCCGTGATAGGCTACGTAAATACTTACGTAGCCTATCACGACTAAAGTGGAATGATAATGGCAGCTGCAGACTGGGGCAGTCATTCGCGGGGCAGCGGACGGCCAACAAAGGTAGGCTCCATCCTGAGGGGATTCTGTGGGGTGGCGGGGGGGATTGCTCCGTTCTGCCACGGACTCCAGGGGGCCGGATCCTAAAGAATCCGGCCTCACTAGAGTCTGTGGCAGAATTTTCTGACATCCCTATGCCTGACAACCTGCAAAACACAGATGGAATGGATATTACACAATCCATACATCCCTACCTGGGAGTCATATTGTGGCATGCGGTCCCAATGGGAATGAAGAGAGCATCAGGGAGCTGGCCAACAGTAGGGAAGATCATCTCCCTCTGGCCTGCCCATGGCTTGTAATAGGGATGGCAGAGAATTCCACCACAGATTCCAGTGAGTCTGCCTGGAATCCGTGGTGGAATGTCCTCCTGCCCCCCCCCCCGCTCCCCCACGGAATCCCCCTGGGATGGAACTTACCTGGGGCGGATGTGGTGGATGCGGTGGATGCGGCAGCGGAGGTTTAGCCTACGTAAATATTTGCGTACGCTATTACGGCGAGAAAAAAAAAGGAACGCAAATAGTGCCCACTACGTTATTTGCGTTCCCCTTTTTTCGCCGTTCTAGCCTACGTAAATATTTATGTAGGCTAAAACGGCGAAAAATAGGGAACGCAAATAGCGGCTGCCATAGCCGCTGCTATTTGCGTACGCTGTTTTGTTTTGGGGGGGTCGCCATGATAGGCTATGTAAATACTTACATAGCCTATCACGGCAGCCTGGCTGGACGCAAATTTGGGCTGGATGGGCTGGACATACATCCACACCAGCCCATCTGCGGCCGGAAATCCAGCTGCGGACGGCCCTGGCCAGCTGCCCTGCAGAGCCGCCAGGGAACGGAGCCGGCTGGGCAGGATTCCAGGGGGGAGGACCGGATTGGCTCCCCCCCATTGAGGATTCCAGGGGGAGGGACGGAGTGCCTCCCCCCCCCACTGCAAAAAATTCCGCGAAAGGTAAGAGAGTTTCGTACATCCCTAGCTTGTAAAAGCCTGGCTTCAGCACAACATTGCCATCACCACTCCAGGATAGCATAAGGACTGAGGTCAGTCTCCGCTTAACAGGGCTGGGAAGGAATCTGACCTGTACTTGGTTTGACACCACAGTGGAGGGTTTTTACCTTCCCCATGGCAAGAACAATAATCCACATGTATATAATGGATCTGTATGGCAGGAGAAGTATCAAGGGTAGGTCAGCTACAATTTTTCATCACAACTTCGTAGGCATGGAAGGCATTGGGCTGGATCCATTGGTATAGGGGAGCAGAATTGGGCTCCTCATTCTTGCATGAGAGGGGTCCCCATAAGGGGCCTGGGGAGGGCATCAAAGTCACCCAGCAGGCAGTGAAAATTGTGCCATACGCCAGGCCAGTGGAGAAGAGGCTTACTGTAATGGTCTGCACCATACAGTGGAGGCTGGTGGCACCTATTCCTGTGGAGCTGTGAACCTATTCTGGGTCTCAGTAAGAACCAGCCAGTGCCGTAAAGGACCTATCCAAGGTGTTGAACCCTATCCTCAAAATAATTTCAGCACCTTGGATTGCTCCTTTATAGCTCTAGTTGATTCCAGAACTCTAAAGGAGCCACCAGACTCCACTGGGACCATGATGCGGGCACCGTGATGTGGGCACCTGACTCCTAACTCCTCACTGAGGCTTCCAGCATGTGGGCCATGGTAGAGGGATTGGACAGCAAGCAGGCTGCTCGATTAACAGATCCATGCCCCATGCCCCTGCCAAAACTGCATTGCAAACTGAAACCAATAAATGGGAGTCCAGTTATTTAATCCAACCAAGGTTTTGTCATCTTTGTTCCCCCTTTTCCCTGCCCTTCCACAGAGGGACCAGCTATGCACTGCAACACACACTTCTCATCCACCACTACAGATAGCATTAAATGAAATCTGAGAAGGGTAAAACTTTTTTTTTTTTGAGTGTACTGATTCGAAACTATTAAATAATGTTCACATCCAAGCAGGTGTTCCAGAACGGCCACTGGATTCAAACAAGGGATGAGTACAATCCCACCTTGTTCACCCTGAGAACTGAGCTTCCAGTCAAAAGCTCCCAAATCCCTCATAGGCTTTTTTGAGTATTTGATATCAACACTTGAAAAGCCCGATCAGACTTTTGCTCTTGCTCCACTTCCCTGTCATTCCCTGTTCCTCAACCTTGGGATGGGGCAGCAGGAGGGACTAAAAGTGACATTTTCTAATGAGAATCATGGGGCTTGATTTTAATGAGACGGTTATTGTCTTACAAATTGGGGGCGGGGGGCATTGAAGCATCTGACAAAGAGATAACAAATGAACTTCCACCACCACCACAACACACACAAACATTGGATTTTCATGTGATAATTATCTCAAAGAAACCATCATGTCCCTCTTTAAAAGCCCTCTGTTCTTTACTAATTATTCCAGCATGTACCAAGGGACTATTAAAATGCAGATGATTTACAGCGTCTGTAGCTCACCATGTAAACAGGACTGATGAACTGTATCTTCTCCCAAACCCTGGGCCTAAGGATGGAGTGACAGGGATCCCCTCTGAAATGCTTTTAGCACCAAAGACATGTGTCAAAATGGCTGTCTTCCTTGCTAACAAAAGAGGAATCCCATGCGATGGATGTTCTCTAATATTCAGTGTTCCAAGCTGAAGGTTTCATAAAAAGTCTAACCCCTTCCACATCCAAAGCACTGAATGGCTGTTTTGCAAGGCAGCTGCTAAGCCTGCCTGCTAAATCTGCACACTGACGGTCCTTGTGATTTATTCTATTTTATTTTATTGCTGCCAGAAGTGTATCCACAGCAGTGGCTTTGGTCAATGAAATGGGCTCCGAAGGTGTAAGGAAATGAATTTGCAAGACCTGCCTGTTTGATATTGCTGTTCTAGGGATATCATATTGTCTGTGTATCCACAGGTCAGATTCATAGAATCACCAGCTGCTGCCATTTTCATTTCCCATGGATGCTTCTGGGCCAGACATGTCACTCAGAGACATTCTTAGGAAATGAAGTTGGTGGGTGGCCGCAGACCAATGTTTTCTCCTGCAAGTGCATCCAGCCATCCACAAAGTGGCACTCAAGACAGTTTCTCAAATTGCCAAATCTACCATGGACCCAGGAGGACTGCCTGCCTCTGGTCTACACTAACTGGCCATAACTCTTCAGTGTTTCAGAAGGAGTCTTTCGCACCCCTACCTGGTGTTGGCAGGGATTAAACTTGGCCCTTTCTGCATGCAAAGCATGTGCTGAGAACAAGCCATACACACAGTTCTGGATGTATGCAAGGGCCCTCACAGCTCTATCAATGCAGCCCTATTGACCACCCTTTTGATAGAGACTCATTTCCCAAATTTTGAATGAGAGAGGTAAAACCACCACGTTATAGTATTCAGGATGTGCTGTACTGCGTATACAAATTTCAGCTTTCAATGTACAAACTGAGATGTACAAATTTCAGCTTTCCTTTTCTCAAGGGCATATTTCAACATTAAAAAAAAGCTCTGCCAATGAGTGAATCAGCAAGTCCCACACAATTTCTTATATACCCAGGCTCTGAAACCTTCTTATTCAGCATATTGAAAGCCAAACCACATGTTACATTAATCGCATAACTAAAGGATAGCTGTTTCTTTATCCTAGTGTAAGCATGCACATCCCTGTTTTGGATCGGGACCTATGCATGCTGAGATGGAAAGATTAAATCTTCCTTCTGCACCATTTTCCCCCAAATCCCCCCCCCATCCTACTTGTGGGTTTCCCACAGTGGTTGGCCACTGTGTAAACAGAATACTGGACTAGATGGACCCTTGGTCTGATCCTGCATGGCTCTTCTTATGTTATATTCTTAATCCTCCCTTCCTGGTGCATAGTTATCCTGGTCCAAACTGGGACCATATGCTTACACCAGAATAATGGAAAAGCTAACCTTCAGCTACGCACTATCTGATTAGTGTAATGTGTAGTTTGGCTCTGAAAAATGCAGCCCTTAGGCAACTCTCTACCTGCTTTCCTGGGAGTAAGCCACCTTGTCTTAAGTGGGACTTTGTTTTGAGTAGACATATATAATATTGTGCTGTTAATACAATTAGTCCACCAGGCTGGCATATACAAATATTTTTAAACATCTTTGAACCAACGACTGATTCATAATTGGTTAACATAAAAAAAATGCTTGTATCACTGAGTGAGACATCTTAATTTCCTTTACCTTTGCAATGGATTCATGCAAGCTAAAGGAAGAATCCAGCTCCTCGGATATTGTTGAATGCACAGGAAAAAGGGCTTCAGAGAGGAAGCTTGCAGTCTGTGTGACAAAAAGAGAAAGAGAATCCTTTAAGACTTCTTATTGATTTCCTTCTTCAAATGTTTTATTGGATTTTGTCTAAAGGTTCAAAGGATCTCAAATTGTTTCAAAGTTTGTGCTGATGATTAGACTTCATTTTAGTGATCTAATTTACTCATTCTGACACTCTGGAATAGAAACAAAGCACTCCAGTTTGATTTTTTTAAAACTCTTTTTTTTCTGTAATAAAGGCTGTCCTAGTAAATATACTTCCCTGCTGAGTGTATTCTTTTGCCTAGGGGGAGAAAAATCCATACTGATTTCATTTTAATGTAGCTAACAATTTCAAGACATGAAATGACTAATTTACATGCCAGAAATTATAGATGTATGTCAATCAGAGCTACAAAATACAGAACTATATTTATCAGGATAAGGGCAATCGCATTTACACTCCAAAGTAGATAGATTTTTAGAAATATATCAATATTTAGCACTGAGCTCAGCACTAATAAACTGAGATTATTGGCTATCAGATGTTCAGTGCTTAAGATCTTAAGTGAGCAGATTTGATAATGTAAGTAGGGATGGGCAAAAAGTAATGCTCGTGTTCACCCAGATTCTCGAAGCATCTACTTGATCCTTGCTTCTCTTTTGAGTTCCATGAGCAGTTGCGATCCCTCTTTGATATTCATGAATGGGGAAACTTCACAAATAGAATGTGATCGAATGGGGAAATTGTGCAAAATGTCTGAGTATTTTTTCAAAGTTGCACAACTCTCCCTCATAGACTAAAGAGTGAAATTGCACATTTTTAAAAATGCGCAATTTCAAATGGTTTTTCTCTGACATTTGCATTTTATTGACAATTTTCAAATGTGAGTGCACATCTGAGAATTTGCAAACATTTTCAGAGAACCTATTCTTCTGCTTGCACTCACATTCAAGGTCGTGAATGAAAAATGCTTGAGTGCTTTGAGAGGGCAAACAAAATTCTCATACATCCCTAGATGTAACTAACAGCTTATTCACACAATATTGTTTTATGCATGTGAGCAGGTCAACACACACTCATGAGATTAAACCTAATGTCTAAAGCAAAAAAATCATGGATGTACCTGGCACCAGCAGGTCCAGCTCCTAGGGATGGTGGCGAATTCCACCATGGATTTCAGTGAGGCCGAATGTACTGGCATTCAGCCCCCTCGAAACCTGTGGCGGAACGGCTTTCCACCCCCCACCACCCTGCGGAATCCCCCCAGGACGAAGCTTACCACCATTTGCGTCCTGCCAGGCTGCTGTGATAGGCTATGTAAGTATTTATGTAGCCTATCATGGCAAAGAGCAGGGACGCAAACGGCGGCCACCCCAGCTGTGGACGGCCCTGGGGAGGCCCTGACCTGCGGATGGTCCACAGAGCTGCTGCGGAGCGGAGCCGGCCAGGGAGGATTCTGGGGGGAGGGACAGAGTGCCTCCCCCCCACCGCAGATCCCCCACTGTGGAGCCAGGTAAGGGATTCGTACATCCCTACCAGCTCCATTGGTTGGTGAGCTTGGGCATTTCCCAGCGCACATAAGCACAAATGACAGATCCCTGCCTGCAAGATGCATATAATCCTAATTGGTTCACATTCATCACTTGCTATCCTTGGGTTGTATCCAGACTAGTCATCCTTTAGTACTGTTGAAATCAACAGGACTGAAATTACTCATGACTAGGGATGGATGGACCCATCTCGTGCAGCCAAGGCCTGCTCAACGAGCCTCACTGCTCACCCCACCTGCCTGCTGGGTCACATGAGCCACCTGTCCTCTCCACTCCAAGGACTCCAGCAGTCAAGGCCTTGTGCTTGACTGCCAAGTCCTTGGCACCCAGCACCCTTGCCCTGGCCTCCTTGGGAGGAGGTCAGGGTGAGAGCACTGGGCTGACAATGAGGCCCTTCCTCCCCATGTCTTCTGTTAAGGAAGCTGTTGGAAGCAGGATGGGTCCCTGATTCCAGTGGAGGCCAGGGTGAGAGCACTGGGGTGCTTTGGCACTTCCAGCCACTTGCTGAGCTGCAGGGTGCTCAGCGGCCAGGTCCGTCAATGCCCCAGGGCTCAGCGTACAGTTCATTGTACACCACCCCCTTTTTGGACTCCCGTGCCATCCCTAGTCATGACTTTCTTTCCCTCTCTCTGCTTTTTCTTCCATGACAATATTTACGTAGGCTAGAACGGTGAAAAATAAAGGAACACAAATAGCGTCCACTACGCTATTTGCGTTCTCCCTTATTTTGCCATTTTATCTTACGTAAATATTTACATAAGATAAATCGGCGAAAAATAGGGAATGCAAATGGCGGCCGCCGTAGCTGCCACCATTTGTGTACGGTGCATTTTTTTTTGAGGTTAGCCATGATAGGCTACATAAATTCTTACATAGCCTATCACGGCTGTGTGGCTGGACGCAAATGGCGGCCGCTATGGGGCCGCCATTTGCATCCACACCAGGCTGTCTGTGGCTGGAAATCAGGCTGTGGACGGCCCTGGCCGGCTGCTCTGCAGCCGGGCTGCGGAGCGGAGCCGGCCATCGAGGATTCCGGGGGGGAGGACTGGATTGCCTCCCCCCCCATTGAGGATTCTGGGGGGAGGGACAGAGCAAAGGTGAGTTTCGTACATCCCTACAAGGCAACTGTCCAGCCAGCCACAATGATGATCAGGAGCTGGGCAAAAGGAAGAGTCACACTAGCAACATTAAGGCAGTAATAATGAGGCTTTATAGTTGCCCTAGCTGCCCCAGCATCTGTGGGGCCCAGAATCCAGAATTCAATTCAAAATTCTTCATTCACAGTAAAGCTTAGAAACAGATAAGGCCTCATGCTCCCAGACATATGCTGCAGCTTCTAGTCAGGGCTTCAACTCAGAATTCTTGCTTTCTCCTAGGGTCTCAGAGGTGACTGGAGGTGGAAGGTGCACCTAGTTGAACTAGACTGGAGTGGATGCTCAAGTGGGGACATCTTCCATGGCAGCAACCTCAGGTTCTCTATCAGAGTAGACCAGCAGGGCAGAACCTCAGGTCTAGAGGCCAAGTCCAGCCCTCCTGGAGTCCCTATCTGGGGCTCCAGGGTTCCCTGGATGGCTACGCCCTCTTCTCCTTGACCCACCCATTTCCCCCAACCACTGAACATTTGGTGGTTTTCCAGCTTTGGGGTAGTTTTCCCCCTTTCAAGATGACTGAAATGCCTCTCCTAAGGCGCTGTTACTGGCAGTAAAGGGTTTAAGATGAAATATGCTGGTATTTCTGTCCACACCCCTTTTGCCTTTAGGTACTTTTGCTTTCAGCCCCACCCATCATTGGACTCCCCACCCCACCCCCAGAAATCTTCTCTGAAATGGAATTTGGCCCTTGGGCTGAAAGAGGAATTGCACGCCTGGAGTAGACTGACTCCTTAGTCCCAGTATATCCTGGAGGTGGTAATTACGCATGGACAGGTGCCCCCTCCCACTCGGCTTCTCCAGGTGCCCACCCAGCCCCTGTCCTCACTCATGTGCCCCTGAACACATGCTCAACACCCCTGCCACACTTGCTGAGCTGCCCGTGCTCACCTCGGCCCCATCGTCCGTCATCGTGATTGCCATTTTGCAAAAAAAAAAAAATTGCGATTGTGAATGTGCGCACATGGAGCTCTATGCCACACGGTGCCGCATATCACCCATATATGCAAGATTACATGCATAAATGGGCTATTTGGTGCATCTGGGCAATTCATGACACCATTTTGCATAGAGTGCTATGTGCACATATTCACAATCACAATGTTTTTTTCATAAAAGTCTATTGTGACGCTGGAGGATGGGGCCCAGGTGAGTGTAGGTGGCTTGGCGAGCATGGTGCAAGGGGTTGAGTGGGGGCAGGGGCTCAGCAAGAATGTCTTGGGGGTGCAGATGGGGAGGGGGGAGTCTGCCAGATTTCCAGACCAAATTGGGTGCCTGCATCATCCGTAGTGGTAATAGCATCCTTCTCCTTCAAAGAGCTATCTCTACCTTTATTTGCAAGAATAGACTGGTCCTGACAATAACATTAAGGATCGGACAGAAAAGGAGACCTCAGCAGGGGCAGCATTTCTCACCTGTCCAGCAGTATGGCATGATATGCTGCCTCTGTAGACATTCACTCTGCTGCTCAACCCTTAGCATGTATTTATTTATTTAAAGTATTTTTATGCAAACCTTCAATTATATTCTCAGAGTGAGATTATACATGTGCGTCCACACACACTTTTAAAAATGTAAGTAGCCTTCAATGATATAGAAGCCCTGTCCTCCTCTGTACCTACAGCAGACACTCTAATGGGCATGTCCTTAAGTTCAGATCAATGCTGTCCCCACCAACCAACAATATTTGAGAGAGACATACACCTCTAAAGAATGCATATCAGAGGAAGCCAGAATCACCAACTCCTTAGTTCAAATCTCATCTGTACTCTTTCTTAAGGATATCGGAGGAATCCATCCAGGGGGTTGGAACTTGCTGTGTTTTCATCAGCTCCCCCCTCCCCGACTTTGGCTCTCTTCCCTGCAAATTGGCCTGACTCAATCTGCATCAAATCATTCCAGCTCATGGATTTCCCAGTTTGTTTGTTTTTCATAAATAGCAAGTTGTGCAAATTGTGCCTGCAATGTGTGTAATTTGCACAAATTCCAGCCATAATTTGTGTAATTTGCAGATAATGCAAATTATGGCTGCAATTTGCACAAATTATACTAATTGCAGCTGCAATTTGCACAACTTTCTGTATATGGAGGGGGGGAAGTTCCCAGATTTGGGAATCTGTCAGGCCCCCAAAGGGCCAGTTTTGCTAATGACAGACACCCCTACTCTTTCTTTACTTATTTAATTCATATTTAAAGAACATCCCCCCACCTGCTTTCCCCTCCAGATAAAGCAGTCACTCAAATCAGCTTACAGAATATAAAACAACAGCAACAACATAAAAGTAATAATTATTAAAATACATTCCCAATGTCCTAAAAGCAGCAGCAACTAACAGACAACTACAAAACTAATAGTTCATAATAAAATTAAACAACAACAGACTCAAATACTGTGAACTCACTAGGTGGCCTTAGGCAAGTCACTCTTGCTCAGCCTCAGTCTCCCCATCTGCAGCAAGGGAGTTAATAATGCCTGAAACCCTGGAGAGCCACTGTGAGCCATTGTTGAAATTCTTCTGGGCTAGATAGACCCATTGTCTGTCTCGGTACAAGCCAGGTTCCTATGTACCTATGTTGGTTGAAAGGATTACAGCTAGGGATGTATGGATTATGTAAAATCTGCTCCATCTATGTTCCGCAGATTTTTTCCATCATCTGCCCACAGACAGATGCAATTTTCTTTTCATCATGCGGAAAAATGCAGAAAGAATTGCATAAATATTTACGTAAGTATTTACATAATTTACCTTAGTACGTAACATTTAGTGTATTGTCCCCCATTCCATGAAATGTTTCCTCAGCAGAAACTTATGTATTTTTCTATGGATTTATATGCATACATTTCAGGAAAGTAAAAAAAAAAATCATCCAAAAGTCCACAGACTGTGTGCGGCCTGAGGGGAGCGCTCTGCAGCAGATTCCGTAGGTCAGATTCTTAGAAATCCGAGCTAATTTTAATCCATCTCAAATTTCTCCAGCATCCCTAATATGGCAAGATAATGCATGTGAAACACTTTGAACACTTAAAAGCAATATACAAATGTTAATTTTTGTTATTGCCATCATCGTCATTATTTCGTCAAATGTTTAGCATCTACACTAGGTGTGAGTGAGTGCACAAATGGTATGTTTGAATTCCTAATGAAATTCTGCTAGAATATTTTTAAAATGTTTCTCTGGCAGTGTTTGGCCATAGGTGATAAACACTTGTGATTGAGGAACACATTTCCCAGGTTTCTCCAAGCCTGACATCTGTTGATATTCAAAAGTCAACTGTCTGATGCTAAATCCCTCATATTCACATTTACCAGAGCCTTTAATTTTGAAATAGTTAATGTCAAAACCATGAGTAATCCATTCCTTACTTGCCAGAGAGTTCTTTGCTTTTAGAGACTATATACTACTCTGAAGTGTTGAAATTGAAGCTTTTGGTTTAAGCATGATGTTAATGCTGCTCGAAGATTAAATAGGATTGATTTGCTGTGCCTGGCATTTTGCAACATTCCCTGCTTGCTTCTGACAGCTAGACTCTACTCTGGGGGCTTTGGTTGTTTTAAGATGCAGTGGTTGAAAGAGAAGGAATCATAAAAGCTTCTTCTCATGGCTTGCATTCCTTCTCTGTGAAGAATTGAGCTCTGCTGCTTCACTTAAACACATGTAGACATTTGTAACCTTTCAAGGGGGATGTATATTCGGCAAAGGTTCCAGGCAGTTTTCATCCCAACCAATGTTCATATACCGTGCAACTTCTCCCTCCCCACAAGATCTATATACATAAAAGCCAGTGGCCAAAAATCCATCTGATTTTCCAAAGATTCAGTCCACATTCTGTGCCAGTTTTTGACTTTTTCTTCTATGAGGTCACTCTATGCATGGAGAAGGAAGAAGAGTTGCACCACTCACCCTAACCTCAATGCCATTGCATCCAAGAAGGATGCCTATGTGATCAGGAGCCCCACTTGCACAGGTCTTGTGTGGAGCACATATATGCAAACAGCAACCCTTTTCAGACCTTCAGCTCTACGTGTGGAGGTCAGGGGGTGTGGAGATTGGGGACAGGACCAGTGGAGCACAGCCACATTGGGGAAAGCCACTGATACAATCTTATTCTCTCCTCCATGCATACAGTGAGTGCATAGAGAAGCACCTCTGGAAGGGTCTCTAGTGCATCCAAGAAACAGAATTCAGGATGGGAGTATGCAGATGAAGAGGGGGGGCTATGCAAATAAGTGCAAAATTAATTCTCAGTGGCAGGGACTACACTTACCACTCCACCATGTCTTCCTCCATGATACTTTAAGCTGTATGGTGCTCAAGAAAGCTAATTCTCTCTCCTTGCACCCTTATCAGTTTCTATTTTACTACTGTCACTAAATATTCCATGGCTCCTGGAGTCCACTGAAGATGTCCAATCCACATTAGGTGGCTTTGGGTGTTTTTGCCCCCACCCTTCTTAGACTTTTTAAAATAGATATTTCTGCAAACATATGTCTTTCTTCATTGGGGATTCCATCATCTCAGCAAGGTGGGAGGGAACAAGGTAAGGCATCCAACAGGTGCAGATCTGGAATAGAATATGTTCAGGAGCCTAGACATTGTTGCAACTACTGGCCCAGACATTCTTGATTTGTGTTCAGGACCATGGCTAGCAATCCTGCAGCTACCGTACGCTATTCTAGCTAGGGATGGATGAAAGTCCCTTACCTGTTCTCGAAGCTTGCTTCGCGGTGGGGGGGAGGCGCTTCGGTTCTCCCCCCGAAGTTCAGGCGAAGGGGGAGGCGCCCCACCTCGTCTGGACAAAATTCAGGCCGGGGGGGAGGCGCCCCATCCCTCGCCGGCGAAATTCAGGCCGGGTAGAAGTGCTCCGTCTACCCGGCCAAGAAAAAAAAAGTAAAAAAAAACAACACACACACACACCCATGATAGGCTACGTAATGATTTACGTAGCCTATCATGGCTAGATTTCCAAAGTCAGTCATGATAGGCTACGTAAATCGTCATGTAGCCTATCACGGGTGACTTTGGGGGGAAAAAAAGCGCGTACGCAAATGGCGGCGGCCCATGGGCGCTGCCATTTGTGTTCCTTATTTTGGCACGTCTAGTCTATGTAAAGATTTACGTAGACTACGGCGAAAATAAGGGAACGCTATTTGCGTTGCCCTGATTTTTGCCGTAGTCTACGTAAATCTTTACGTAGACTAGACGTGCAAAAATAAGGAACGCAAATGGCGGTGCCCATGGGCCACCGCCATTTACGTACGTGCTTTTTTTCCCCCCAAAGTCACCCGTGATAGGCTATGTGACGATTTATGTAGCCTATCACAGCTGACTTTGGAAATCTAGCCGTGATAGGCTACGTAAATCGTTACGTAGCCTATCACGGGTGTGTGTGTGTTTTAACTTTACCTTTTTTTTTTGCAATGGCAGCGGCGGCAGCCGGTCGGGAGACCGGCCGCCGCCCCCGCCCCCGCCAAAACGCCGCCGAACCGCCGCCGGGACCCGCCGCCGGGAGGGACATTCACAGGAGGTAAGTCCCATCCGGGGGGGCGGGGGGCCGGCAGAGAATTTCCCCACCAATTTCGGGGGGCCGAATGCATTGGCATTCAGCCTCCCAAAGATTCGGGGAGAAATTCTCCGCCATCCCTAATTCTAGCACTGACTTGGAGCAACTTCCAGGTTTTTATACCCCGGCCAGCAGAGTCCCTCTGGGAGCTCTGTCCTCTAAAGTGCTGCATCTGGCTTTTAAAAGACTAGCCCCCTTTTCTGAACTTGTTTCTTCTCCTGGGGATTAAGAGTTTAAAGACTGGGGATCTGGTGGGGGAATGCTCCTCAGAGCCTTCCTGCTTACTCAAGGAGTCTGAGATCCACTCTTTGGAGTCAGAGGGCAGAAATATTTTCCTGAGATTTAGTGGACAGGGTTCTGGGTCCAAGGTGCAGGGCCCTATTCCAGAGGGACTGATGACTGGTACTGACTACTCCTCAGAGCTGCTATTGCTGCTGCTGGAGAACTGAGTCTCTGGAAGTTCTTGGTCCTGGGCCACGACAACATTAGGGCCTCCGGAACATGCCCTTGTTTCTCAGTGGCCTCATTTTGTCTTCATTTGTGTTGGCATGGAGGCACTTGGTTTGAGCAAGGTTAAGAATGAAGAGAGAATGTTTTCCAGCTTATATCTCCTGCATTACAATACTGTGAAAAGTAGAACCATGAAGGACATCTTACAAATCTACAGTATATGGCAATGTGGAAAACAAAACAAAACACATACAATCTTTTGTGTTATTATCTATCATCATCATCATCATCTGTCTACACACACACGATAGATAGATAGATAGATAGATAGATAGATAGATAGATAGATAGATAGATAGATAGATGATATAATCTCCCGGAACCAAAAATACTAAATGACAGACTCAGAGTCTGAGACCTCCCACAGGCTTGCTCTAAAGCATGATGAAACACAAAAGATATGAATATTGCATAATCAATCACTATAAGAAGAATTAATGAGGTAATATATCCCTTCCCATTATTCTTTCCAAGCTCAGTGCTTGGCAGCTGGGGCTTTGGGGGGGGGGAGGGATTTGACAATATCTATGGAAAAGAACCAATCAAGTAATTTATTATTAGGAAGATAGTGCTTAACTCAGGGGTAATTGATAGTATTTTTTCTTCCTTATTTTAAATGTTTATACAAGGTTTGGTAGACAGACCAGATCAGTGAATTGAAGTGGAATGAGGAGAGAAACAGAATCAAAAGTACTTCTGACAAATTCCCAACAATGAGAAATTGCCAAACATGGGTAAGAAGCATAAATAAAGCACTTGAATAAATGTTGTTCAGTCGTTAAGTTGTGTCCGACTTTTCGTGACCCCATGGACCATAGCACGCCAGGCCTTCCTGTCCTCTGCTCTTTCCCGGAGTGTGCTAAAATTCATATTCGTTGCATCGGTGATGCTATCTAGCCATCTCATCCTCTGCCATCCCCTTCTCCTTTTGCCTTCAGTCTTTCCCAGTGAGTTTTCTCTTCGCATTAGGTGGCCAAAATATTTGAGCTTCAGCTTCAGTATCTGACCTTCTAATGAGCAGTCAGGGTTGATTTCCTTTAGGATGGACTGATTTGACCTCCTTGCAGTCCAGGGGACTCGTAAGAGTCTTATCCAGCACCACAGTTCGAAGTAGCGATGTACGAAAGTGACTTACCTTTCTGCAGATTATGTTGATGGCGGGGGGGGAGGCATTCTGTCCCTCCCCCTGGAATCCTGGCCGGAGGGGCAGGCGCTCTGTTCCTACCCCCCAGAATCCTGGCCGACCAGCTGTGCTCCGCAGCGATTCTGTGGAGCTGCCGGCCACCTCCACCAGCAGCCGGACATCCGGCCACTGGCTAGCAGAGATGCAAACAGCAGCGGCCGTAGCTGCCGCCGTTTGCGTCCCTGCAGTCAGCCGTGATAGGCAATGTAAATGTTTACATAGCCTATCACGGCTGATTTAAAAAACAAAAACAAAAACGCGTGTATGCAAATGGCGGCGGCCATGGCCGCCGCCATTTGCGTTCTTTATTTTGGCACGTCTTAGTCTACATAAACATTTACGTAGACTAAGACGGCGAAAATAAGGGGAACACAAATACCGTAGCGTCTATGCTATTTGCGTTCCCCTTATTTTCGCCGTCTTAGTCTACGTAAATGTTTACGTAGACTAAGACATGCCAAAATAAGGAATGCAAATGGCAATGGCCATGGCTGCCGCCATTTTCATACGCGCATGTTTGTTTGTTTTTTAAGTCAGCCGTGATAGGCTACGTAAAGATTTACGTAGCCTATCACAGTGTTTTTTAAAAATCTAGCCATGATAGGCAATGTAAATCTTTACGTAGCCTACCACTTTTTGTTTGTTTGTTTTGTTTTTACCTGGAAATGGCGGCGGCGGCCGGTCAGAAGACCGGCCGCCACCGCCGCCACCAGGAAGATCCGCCCAAGGTAAGTCTCATCCCGGGGGGGGCGGGCCATTCCGCCACCGATTTTGGGGGGCCGAATGCGATGGCATTCGGCCTCCCTGAGATCCGTGGCGGAACTTTCGTACATCCCTAGTTCGAAGGCATCAATTATTTGGCGCTCAGCCTTCCTTATAGTCCAGCTCTCACAGCCATATGTTGCTACTGGGAAAACCATAGCTTTGATTAGACGGACCTTTGTCGGCAAGGTGATGTCTCTGCTTTTTACTATGCTGTCTAGGTTTGTCATAGCTTTCCTCCCAAGGAGCAAGCGTCTTTTAATTTCATGGCTACAGTCACCATCTTCGGTGATCTTGGAGCCCAAGAAAGTAAAATCTATCACTGCTTCCATTTCTTCCCCTTCTATATGCCAGGAAGTGATGATGGGGCCAGATGCCATGATCTTCATTTTTTAATGTTGACTTTCAAACCAGCTTTTGCACTCTCCACTTTCACCCTCAACAAGAGGTTCTTTAGATTCTCTTCACTTTTTGCCATTAGGGTGGTATCATCTGCGTATCTGAGGTTGTTGATAATTCTCCTGGCAATCTTAATTCCAACCTGTGATTCATCCAACCCGGAGTTTCTCATGATGTACTCTGCATATAAATTAAATAAGCAGGGCGACAATATACAGCCTTGTCGTACTCCTTTCCCAATTTTGAACCAATCAGTTGTTCCATGTCTGGTTCTTACTGTTGCTTCTTGACCCTCGTACAGGTTTCTAAGGAGACAGGTAAGGTGGTCTGGTACTCCCATCTCTTTAAGTATTTGCCACAGTTTGTTGTGATCCACACAATCAAAGGCTTTAGCGTAGTCAATGAAGCAGAAATAGACATTTTTCTGGAATTCTCTTGCTTTCTCCATGATCCAGCGAATGTTGGCGATTTGATCTCTAGTTCCTCTGCCTCTTCAAAACCCAGCTTGTACTTCCGGTAGTTCTTGGTTCACATGGTACTGAAGCCTATCTTGTAGGATTTTGAGCATAACCTTGCCACCCTTAAAAAGAACGAATCGTATTCTTTTCTAATTGCACTTAAAAGAACTAAATACAGTGTCTTTCAAGAACATCACAGAATCACAGTGCTGGAGCTTCTGCTTATATAGAGATGAGGAAGGATTCATCCCTACTCACACCAGGTTAGTGAAGGAGGCTTTGGGCTATGAAATCCCCATTTTGAAACGCCTCACCCATATTTAAGTTGAGCCCAGAGCGTTCCAGCTTGGGACCCCACATCTTTCAGAATCCTTTCTGTGGCCACAAGCCAGCCCTTGCTCCTTGCCCCACTGCCCCTTCCCTTTCAAGATACTGGTCTAGAAGTGGTAGAGGCCTCTGTACAGGATTGCACTCCCTGGCACCTAGAGTGAGGTCACAGCACTACCTTTGCAGTATTCTAGCACCAGGGAGGCCACCCTTCCACAGGTGTCCCTCTAAATTAACCAATCTAACTCCATGGCATAGAAATGACAGGCTTTGTCTTTGAATGGTGGAACATTAGGTAGGGATGTACAGACTGTGAAAAATCCACTCCATCTGTGTCTCATGGATTGTCAGGCACCTGTTGTTCCATTGTCCATTCGGAGACAGATGAGAATATTTATTTTTGTCATGTGGGAAAATACACAAATACTTATGTAAGAGGTTTTGTAAGAATTTGCATACTTTACTTTGGTATGTAACGTTTAGCTGATTGATTGATTGATTGATTGAGTGATTGTATTAATCGCGCATCTGGCCGGTCACCCAGCCACTCTGGGCAATGTACAACCTTAAAACAGTTCAAAACAATAAAATTTAACATTAAAAATCACATTTCTAAAATTACCCTTGTTGTTGTTGTTGTTGTTCAGTCGTTTAGTCGTGTCCGACTCTTCGTGACCCCATGGACCATAGCACGCCAGGCCATCCTGTCCTGCGCTCTCTCCCGGAGCGTGCTCAAGTTCATTTTCATTGCATCGGTGATGCTATCTAGCCATCTCATCCTCTGCCGTCCCCTTCTCCTTTTGCCTTCAGTCTTTCCCAGCATCAGGGTCTTTTCCAGACAGTTTTCTCTTCGCATTAGGTGGCCAAAATATTTCAGCTTCAGCTTCAGTATCTGTCCTTTCAATGAGCACTCAGGGTTGATTTCCTTTAAGATTGATTGATTTGACCTCCTTGCAGTCCCGGGGACTCGTAAGAGTCTTCTCCAGCACCACAGTTTGAAAGCATCAATTCTTCGGCGCTCAGCCTTCCTTATAGTCCAGCTCTCACAGCCATACATTACTACTGGGAAAACCATAGCTTTGATTAGACGGACCTTTGTCGGCAAGGTGATGTCTCTGCTTCTGACTATGCTGTCTAGGTTTGCCATAGCTTTTCTCCCAAGGAGCAAGCGTCTTTTAATTTCATGGCTACAGTCACCATCTGCGGTGATCTTGGAGCCCAAGAAAGTAAAATCTGTCACTGCTTCCATTTCTTCCCCTTCTATATGCCAGGAAGTGATAGGGCCACATGCCATGATCTTAGTTTTTTTAATGTTGAGTTTCAAACCAGCTTTTGCACTCTCCTCTTTCACCCTCAACAAGAAGCTCTTGAGATCCTCTTCGCTTTCTGCCATTAGGGTGGTATCGTCTGCATATCGGAGGTTGTTGATAATTCTCCCAGCAATCTTAATTCCGACCTGTGATTCATCCAACCCGGCATTTCTCATGATGTACTCTGCATATAAGTTAAATAAGCAGGGTGACAATATGCAGCCTTGTCGTACTCCTTTCCCAATTTTGAACCACTCGGTTGTTCCATGTCTGGTTCTTACTGTTGCTTCTTGACCCTCGTACAGGTTTCTCAGGAGATGGGTAAGGTGGTCTGGTACTCCCATCACTTTAAGAATTTGCCACAGTTGGTTGTGATCCACACAATCAAAGGCTTTAGCGTAGTCAATGAAGCAGAAATAGACGTTTTTCTGGAATTCTCTTGCTTTCTCCATAATGCAGCGAATGTTACCCTAACCAACCCCAAATGCCTGCCTGAACAACCACATTTTTAGTGCGTGGCGGAAGCTGATTAAAGAGGGGGCAATGGTGGAGTTCCCTAGAGAGGGAGTTCCCCAGGGTGGGGGCCACCACAGAGAAGGCCCTCTCCCTCATCCTCACCAGCCTAGCTGTCCCGGCTGATGAGACAGAGAGAAGGCCATCTGAGGCTGATCTTGTTGAGCGGCCTATCTGGTGTTGCTGGAGGCACTCCTTGAGATAGGCCGGGCCGGAACCATATAGGGTTTTAAAGGTCAAAACCAACACCTTGAATTTGGCCTGGAAAACAACTGGTAACCAGTGAAGCTCCTTCAGCACTGGAGTGATGTGATCCGGGGATATTATCCCCCATTCCATTCACATTTTCCTCAGCAGAAACTTGTGCATTTTCCTATGAAAAGATATGTGTAAATTTGGGGAAATAATAATAATAATACAAAATGCAAAAGTCCATGGACTTGGTTCAGCCTGAGGGGGTCGCTCCACAGTGGATTCCGCAGGTTGGATTCTTAAAAATCTGAGCTTATTTTAGTCTTTCTTGAAGTTCCCCAGCATCCCTAGGATTAGGTAATCATAGAGTCACAAGCTTGAAAGGGGCATGATCATTCTGCTTTCAAGTAGTGTTCAGTCATCTGTCCAAAGATGTGAAATGCACATGGTGTAGGAGAGGCCATAATTATACACAAGTGCATGTACATGCACAAGTCAAAGGTATTATATGGACACTGCGTGTAGGCCAAGCATGATCTCTTTGCACGACCTCTTTCCTTTTTCCTTTTCTTTTTTTTAAGATGGCAGCTTCTTGCATAGAAAGTCTATGTGCTTTGGAATGTATATGCACAGCAATCGTACTACATTTTATGTTAACATTAACGCATTGGGTTGTGGGGGGAATGTGCATGCCCATTCTTCCACCATGCTTCTCAGATATCTGTCTGGATGACTGTGCAATGCAGTGGAGGCTGGTGACTGAGTTTGTTGGGGCTGTGAATCCACTTTGGGTTTCAATCAGAGCCAGCCAGAAATCTAAAGGGGCTAGCAAAGGTGCTAAACCTATTGTGGGAATAGGGTTTGGCACCATGGATAGCTGCTTTAGAGTCCTGTCCAGTTCTGACTGAAACCAAGAATGGATTCACAGCCCCACTGAAATTGGAGCCACCAGCGTCCATGGTGCGATGCTATAAGGATGTACGAAAATCACTTACCTGTTCGCGGATTATGCTGATGGTGGGGGGGTGTTCTGTCCCTCCCCCCGGAATCCTGGACAGGGGGGAGGTGCTCCGTCCCTCCCCCTGGAATCCTGGATGGGGGGGAGGTGCTCCGTTCCTCCCCCCCAGAATCCTCCTTGGCCAGCTGTGCTCTGCAGCGGCTCCGCGGAGCAGCTGGCCAGGCCCAGCCAGGCCAGAGCCATCTGCAGCCAGATTTCCGACCGTGGAGGGCTCTGGGGAAAAAACACACAACGTGTACGCAAATGGCGGTGGCTACAGCAGCCGCCATTTGCGTTCCTTATTTTTGACGTCTTAATCTACATAAATATTTACATAGACTAAGGCAGCGAAAATAAGGGGAACGCAAATAGTGTAGTGGACGCTACTTGCGTTCCCCTGATTTTCGCCGTCTTAGTCTACGTAATTATTTATGTAGACTAAGACGGCCCAAAATAAGGAACGCAAATGGGGGCGGCCGTAGCCACCACCATTTGCATACGCCTTTTTTTTTTTTTTTTTACCCAGTCATTTTAGGCTACGTAAAAACTTACGTAGCCTATCACGTGGGTGTAAAAAACAACAAACAAACCTGCAAATGGCGGCGGTGGCAGCCGGTCGGAAGACCAGCCACTGCAGCCGGAGCCGCCACTACCGCCGCAGCCGCCGCCGCCCAGAAGATCTGCCCCAGGTAAGTCTCATCCCGGGGGGATCCGTGGGGGGGGGGCAGGCTGTTCCGCCACAGATTTCGGGGGGCCAAATGCACTGGCATTCGGCCTCCCCGAGATCCGTGAATTCTCTGCCATCCCTATGTGATGCACTCTATAGAATAAATGCCATCATCCTCATTATAGTGTTTGACTGATCAGGGAGCAGGGGTAACCAAGACACCCAAAGCTGTGCCGAATTTTTTTAAAAAAATGTTTAGCAAAACCATCCAAATGGCTCAAACAAGGGGTTGAAAACAAACATTACAGTAATCCCTACTCATACCCTGCTTACAGGTTGCTAATAACTTTGTCTGCAGAAAATTTATTAAGTACCCAAGAGAAGTCCTTTGTGGCTTGCAAATTCAGAGACGGTGATATAATTGACTCGTTAGTGCATTGAAAATGTCATAATATGTACCCACTATTAATATTTTTAATCGCAATCTATTTTGATGGGATAGACCAGATACATCACCCTTCCCCAACCTGCTGACTGGGGCATGCTGGGAGTTGTAGTACAACACATTGCGAGAGCACCAGGTTGGAGAAGGCTGAGATACCTAAATGCATCATTTCCCAGATTCCTCTGTTTGGGACTTTGGAGAATCACAGGCAATATAGAGGTAGATGAACCAATGGACTTACCCATTCCAAGGCATTTTTTATAGTAAATGAAGACCACAGCATCTTTATGTGCAATTTTGCTGTTTTGATCTTCACGAGTTCAACAACTGAACATCTGGTGATCTATGCATGGTTTTTCTTGCAGAAAGGAGATGTGAAGTGCTTTGTGTCGGAACTAGGGATGGCAGAGAATTCTGTCATGGATTTCAGTGAGGCCGAATGCACTGGCATTCGGTCCCCTGAAACCTGTGGCGGAATGGCCTCCCACCCCCTGCCACCCTGCAAAATCCCCCTGGGACGAAGCTTACCTGGAGCGGAGGTGGAGGCGGCGGTGGTGGCGGTGGCGGCGGCAGCTCCAGCGGCGGCTCCGGCGGCGGCTCCGGCGGCGGCTGCTGGTCTCTCAGCCGGCTGCTGCGGCTGCAAATGGCGGCCATCATAGCAGCCGCCATTTGCATCCTGCCAGGCTGCCGTGATAGGCTACATAAGTATTTATGTAGCCTATCACTGTAAAGGCAGCCACGCAAACAGCGGCCGCTACACCGTTTGTGTCCCGGCTCTTTGCCGTGATAGGCTACGTAAATACTTGCGTAGCCTAACACAGCAGCCTGGCAGGACACAAATGGCGGCTGCTACGACGGCCACCATTTGTGGCCGCAGCAGCCTGGCCATGGCCGGAACTCCGGCTGCGGATGGCCCTGGCCAGTGGCTCCATGGAGCCGCCGCAGAGTGGAGCCAGCCAGGGAGGATTCCGGGGGTAGGGATGGAGTGCCTCCCCCCCACTGCAGATGCCACTGCGTGGAGCCAGGTAAGGGATTCGTACATCCCTAGTCAGGACAGTAAAATTTTATGGACTGTCCTTGTTAAACCTTGCCACAGATTATTTTCCAACTTTTGAGTACAGTTTTAGAAATACTCCAAGGCTTGTTTGACATGGCAAGGTGGAGACACACGAGGACCACTGGATCTGTCTGAAAAGAAAAGGGACTCCCTCCCTGCTCCTGGTTCATGGGATGGCATCTTTTGAACAGCAGCCATCGATCAACGTTCTTCACCCTTCAAATGAATACCTGAAAATACCCTTATGTCACATCACAGCTGAAGTGTTACATGGAAAGGCTGCATGATTGATGGGAAAGGCTCTGTGTAATTCATTGACAGATGTCACAGTACTGGAAGCAGAGCTGCCTACTTTGTCTTGATGAAAAGGAGCAACTTTAATACAAGCAGGACAAATGCATGAGTGACAGTTTAGGGAAAGATTAATAATCAGATATGGAGAATATTGTACTAAAAGGAAGCCAAGCCTTGCCTCAACCCTCCTTTAAATCTCTCTGCAAAATAGTAGAGATGTCAGAGAAATCTGCTTTGGGGGTGGAATTTGATATGTTTTCCTAGGCCCGGTCCCCTGGACTTCATTTCAGTCTCCACTGTGGTGCTCAACTCAATCTGCAGTGAGTTGGGCCAGTTCACAGATTTTCTGGGAATTTTGTGCAAATTATGGCTGAAATTATGGCTGAATTTGTGCAAAATATGGCCATAATTTGCACAACTCTGACTGTAATTTGCACAAACTGCTCAGAAATTTGTGCAAATTGCAGAACCTTAAAAATGTGCAAAATTTCCTGGAATTTAGTGAACAGCCTGCAGCTGGGCTCACAGACACAAAGCAAGTCATACACCTCACAGAACTCCGTCGAGCTAAAAAACAAACAGATTTCCAGGTGATGGAAATCCTTAAAAAATACCTTGTTTGAGCAAAGCTGTTTTATGATCTTGAACAGATCTGCTTGACCATTGTTGGCAGTTGTTAATTAATTCTATGGTACCCCTCCTGACTCTCTTGCTCAGCTCTGCGTGTTTTCTGGAACTCTGTAAAAATTGTGTTTTTTTTGTTTTGTCTGCCTTTGATTTGAATGGCCAGGGTTAGGATTGCCATTTGGGTCAGTCCAAGCTACCCATACAGTTTCCATTTCATTATTTTATAGTGGTTAAGATGCTGAATTGCAGACCAGAAAGTCAGCAGGACAGCAGTTCGAGACCCGAGTGCTGCGTGACGGAGTGAGCTCCTGTCTTCAGTCCCAGCTTCTGCCAACCTAGCAGTTCGAAAGCAAGAAATTGCAAGTAGATAAATAGGTACCGCTTCGGCGGGAAAGGTAACAGCGTTCCGTGCACCTCAGAGTTCAATCATGCTGGCCACATGACCACGGAAGTGTCTTCGGACAGCGCTGGCTCTTTGGCTTAGAAATGGAGATGACCACCACACCCTAGTGTCGGACACGACTGGTTGGGGACACCTTTACCTTTTTTTACCTTTTATAGATTTGGTTTTATTTAGCTTAGCCTTTAACACATTAACACATTTGAATCGTTATATGTACAGTGAATGTGCAAGAGGCTGAGTAGAAACTACATATTTTTGCTAGACTTCGGGGTCCCTACAGGTGTACAGTACATATATCGGCTCTGAACGGAGTCCCCAACTGCACATAGAGATCATGCATATGATCCAGTGAATGCAGGTAAGTTGGGGAGGGGGAGATACGACTTGGCACTATAATTGCGCTACTGCAAGTGTACATGCATGCACATGCATGCACGCGCATGCACACACATTCACTGTGGATGCAATGGCTGCCTGAGAAACATTAGTGTTTTTCAAAGTGTCTTGTGGGGGACCAAGTCTGAAGATCAACAGCAGGACTTAATCTGTGGCTTTAACATCTTTATGGTCAACCATCCCCTGAGCTCCTTCTGCCCCCTCCATCTCTGAGTGATCTGCAATAGATCAGCAAGGGTTTCTGGCTCCCAATTACTCCCAACAGTAATAACAACTAAAAAGCTTTTCCCCCTCCCAAATAAGGTTGCCAAAAAAGGATGCTTGGGGGGTGGGGAGGACTGTATTTTTTTTATATACAAGGACATATAGCTTGGTTCTGGTAATAATGTCACGTTCCTGGGCTGAGGGGATGCCCAGAGGTAACTCTGCTCCATAAGTCTTAGTGTATATCTGCCCAACTACCATTTTACAGCTGGCTCTGGTCGGTAGACTTCAGGGTTCTATTAAAAAGCAAAGTAGAATGCCCTAGAATGTTCTATGAAGTCCTCCTCCCTACCAGTTAAATCACTGTGGAAAGTGCTTCCTGCAGTTAGACACTTCAAACAACAACAACAACAACAACCATACTCTTCTGATGTGTTCTGACACTGAGTACTCAGTGTGGTGTGGAATAGAAAGAGAAATAAATGCCCCAAAGATGAGAACTGATAACACATTATTTCAGAGGGAGGGGGAGGGAGGTATTCAAGTCATGACATAAAGTCATAGCTTATTCAATGGAACATCAGGGAGGAAAAGTGTTTCCTTAATGATATCTTACAAATACGGAATCTGCATTGTCTTTCAAGTCCTTTGCTGACCAAATGTCAGCATGGAACACCCCAGCAAGAATCACCCTCTCTTTATTCCAAAGAGTGGCAAGTGGACACGATGCTTCAAGAAGCACATCTCAGTATTTAGCGAGGGCAATGTTCTCTCAGCAGGGGAAAAGAAAGGAAAAAGAAAAAAAGAATGAGACTTCCCCTTGGTTTATTCAGTAGGTTCAACAACAGAAAGACTACTTTTCTCAAAAATATAATAAGTGAAAATGTTGTGGTAAGTAGACACTAATGAAACATGTTTTAACCCCTTGAAGACTAAAGGAGCTCAATATATTCAACGGATAATAAAGAAATTTAACCTTGGAGGATGCGCAATGCTTTTCTTCTCCCTTTCTTCACCAACTAAGCTGTCCACCCACTCAGATATTGAACAATAAAAGTAGCCCCATTGATCGGTCTCTTCCCCTGCTGCACTCCCAGTCAAGGACTAGAACAGTTACAAAACATTCCCATCAAATGTTGCATTATGCCCTGCATACTTGTCTTCTGTTTCCCATCTAGCATAACTTTTTTTTGCAGTGGAACAAGTAAACCAAAAACCATTCAGGCAGATGAAATAAGCATTGTTTAGGAGTGAACGAAACTCACTCACATGTCCTCGAAGCTTTTCGCGGTGGGGGGGATGCGCTTGGCTGCTCCCCCCGCGAAGTTCAGGCCGGGGGGGGGAGGCTTCCTGCCTCGCCCGGCCGAAATTCAGGCCGGGGAGGAGGAGCCTCGCCTTGCCCGTCCGCGAACTCAAGTTTTTTGGGTTTTTTTTAAACGCCCCCATGATAGGCTACGTGATGATTAACGTAACCTATCACGGCTAGATAAAGATTTACGTAGACTACGGCGAAAATAAGGGCAACGCAAATAGCGTTGCCCTTATTTTCGCCGTAGTCTACGTAAATCTTTACGTAGACTACAGCGACCAAATAAGGAACGGGAATGGCAGTTCCCTATGGGGGCCACCATTATCCGTACACGCTTTTTTTTTTTTAAAGTCACCCGTGATAGGCTACGTGATGATTAACGTAGCCTATCATGGCTGACTTTGCAAATCTAGCCATGATAGGCTACGTTAATTGTCACGTAGCCTATCACGGGGGTGTTTTTGTTTGTTTTTCTTTGATTGGAATGGCGGCGGCGGCAGCCGGTCGAAAGAACGGCTGCCGCTCCCGCCCCGGATGAACACCCGCCGAACCGCCATCCAGACCCGCCGCCAGGAGGGACATTCGGCAAAGGTAAGTCCCATCCCGGGGGGGGTGCGGGGGGCGGGGGGGGCGGACAATTTCTCCCCGAAACTTGTTCGGGGGGCCGAACACGTTGGCGCTTGGCCCCCCAAAGTTTCGGGGAGAAATTCTCTGCCATCCCTAGCATTGTTTAGCGATGACAGCAGTGTTTGAAATGGGGCTGGGCTGGGCTGGGCTGGGCTAGGCTGGGTTGAAGGAAAGCTTCTAAAGGTGAACTTGAGTGTTTGCCACCCCACCCACCCCAAGAGCATTACGAATCTAGTGAAAACTCCCCTGACATTCAGACATAAATCAAAATGAGATTTTTCCAGAGCCATGACCCTTTTCTAGGGATGTGCAAACCCTCCCCTGTCCAGATTCTCTGGGTGCCCACCCAGCCCCTGCCCCAGCTTACCAGTCCCACACTTGCCCCCTCCTTTGCTTGGCAAGTAGCCTGCACTCACCCCAGCAGCCTCATTGAGCTGCGCAGTTGCCATTTTTTGAAAAATAAAATGGCGATTGCAAAAATGTGTACATTTGTATATGCTCAAAAATGCACATTTTTGCGAATGTGGATATTTACGTATGTGCGAAAATGCACATTTTTGTGAATGCATATATTTGTGTATGTGCAAAAATGTGCATTTCACAAATACGCAAATTTTTGCAATCGCCATTTTATTTTTCAAAAAATGGTGACTGCAGAGCTCGACAAGGCCACCGGGGTGAGTGTGGGCTGCTCACTGAGCGGGGGCAGGGGGCAAGTGGCAACAGGGGCTCACCCAGCAGAGGCAATGGTTCCTCTGGATTCCTGGATGGAATCGGGCGCCCATGCCATCCCTACCCTTTTCTGCCTCAGCCACCCTCTTCCCTTTCCTCAGAACATACCTCACAGGAGCTGCCATAATGGGGAAACTTCAGAGAAAATGTATCTGTGGTGCCAGAAGGGAATTTCTATCCCCATGCAAGAAATGTTGAAATAGAAGCATCCAGGCACCAAGGACCCTGGGTCATGTAGCTTTCTACACTGCCTGAGCGTTTAGTAGTGATATAAGACACCCTGGTTATTACATGTCTCTATAAATGTTCACAAATTCTTGAATGTGTGTTTAAACTCAGAAAATGTGCATTTTTTTTAAAGTGCATTCTCTCATTCAAAATGCACACTTTCCCCATTTGAGTGAAATGAAAAAAAGAGCAAGAAAACATACAAAAAACCCAGGAAACAAGGAGAGACAAGTTTCAAATTCATGTTCAGAGAATCTGGGCTATCATGAACAACACTTGTTTGCCCATCCCTAGTGGGGAGCAAAGCATTCATTTCAAAGCCCATCCCTTGTGGGGAACAAAGCAAAAGGGGAAGGGAGTAGCGTTATTCATAAACAGGACAGGAATATGCCATTGTTGCGGTTGTACATGCTCAGACTTAGTTACAGACTAAGTTATGGTGAGGAGTGGGACCCAGGGGATTGTGCCAACGCTCTGGAACGTGGAACAATGCCCTGTGCAGCGATTGCAGCAAAGCACTGTGGAATTTGTTAGGGCTGTCTCACTTCTTGGAACTATACTCTGAACTGTTGAATTCAATCTGAAATTCTAATATAGACTAAACGCGGCAACCAATCCTGATTTCAGCATGTCCTTTAGCATTTCTACGTAGTGAAAGTCATCTCCAAAAAGGAGTTTCATTAACTCATTTGTGGATATGACTGAAGATGAAGTCTACCACAACAAATGATGGGTGAAGACATAGACACTTCATGAAGCATTTTATCCCCATAATACTCTTCTGTGGTAGGAGAGGCTGAGAGATAGTGCGTTGTCTGCTCTCACCCACTGAGCTTATGGTTCGAAACCAGGGCTCCTTATTTCAAGTCCAACACTCTGTCCACTGAGAGATGACTCCAAGGGATAGCAAAGGATAGTGAGTGCTCCCACAAGGTATTTCCCTCTAGTCCAACTGGTCTCCAGCTTTCAGTCATGTTGTATAAAGATCCAGAATATCATGGGTTAAATCCTTGTAGGGATGGACGAAAGGGACTTACCTTGTCCCGCAGCTTGCTTCGCGGTGGGGGGGAGGTGCTTTGCTTCTCCCCCCGAAGTTCAGGCAAGGGGGGGGAGGCGCCCTGCCTCGCCCAGCCGAGATTCAGGCTGGGGGGGAGGCACCCCATCCCTCGCTGCCGAAATTCAGGCCAGGGAGGAGCGCCCTGTCTTCCCGGCTGCGAAAGAAAAAGTAAAGTAAAAAAAAACCCCCACACACACCCGTGATAGGCTACGTAACGATTTACGTAGCCTATCACGGCTAGATTTCCAAAGTCAGCCATGATAGGCTATGTAAATCATCACGTAGCCTATCACAGGTGACTTTGGAAAAAAAAAGCACGTACGCAAATCTCATTTGCGTTCCTTAGTTTGGCACATCTAGTCTATGTAAAGATTTACACAGACTATGGCGAAAATAAGGGAACGCTATTTGCGTTGCCCTTATTTTCACCGTAGTCTACATAAATCTTTACGTAGACTAGACGTGCCAAACTAAGGAATGCAAATGGCAGCGCCCCATGGGCGCCACCATTTGCGTACGTGCTTTTTTTTTTTCAAAGTCACCCAGGATAGGCTACGTGACGATTTACGTAGCCTATCATGGCTGACTTTCGAAATCTAGCCGTGATAGGCTACGTAAATCGTTACGTAGCCCATCATAGGTGTGTGGGGGGTTTTTTTTACTTTACTTTTTTATTTTGCAATGGCGGCGGCGGCAGCTGGTCAGAAGACCGGCTGCCGCTGCCGCCCCTGCCGAAACGCCGCTGGGACCCACCGCCGAGAGGGACATTCACACGAGGTAAGTCCCATCCCGGGGGGGGCGGGGGGCTGGCGGAGAATTTCACCACCAATTTGGGGGGGCTGAATGCGTTGGCATTCGGCCTCCCGGAGATTCAGGGAGAAATTCTCCGCCATCCCTAAACCCTTGTGCCCCTCACTAGTGGTCTTTGTCACTCATTTGCTGTCCCAAGGAGCTATTCTGGAGTCACCACTGTGTCTATTTCCTCTGGACTCTACACCAAGATGGGCCCAGTTTTTGCTCATCATTTAAAAATTATCAGTTTCCCTGATTATTCTTGTGCTCATTTAATGAAGTGTTTTGTGAAATTAGAAAGACATTGATGCTCCTCTCTCCCAACAGTGGACTACTTCTGATTAGACTTCGATTGAGCATACAACTTCCAATCTTAAAATGAATTGTCTCCTTTTCTTTTTAATTTGGACACAATTTTCTGCTGCCCTCAGGTCTCCTGGGAGTAATTAATTGACATATGAATCAATTAAATTTGGCTTCCAGATGAGGGAGGGGAAAGCATTTGCTTTGATTTATTTATGGCATGTGTCAAAATGTATTTCTGGTTTCCTCATTCCATTCTTTCAATTATCTAGCCCTTTCCCATGTAATTAACTTCATATTTCGAGGATATTAAATGTGCATCCCCTTTCACACACAGTAAAATATCCTGGGCATATTTATGCTGAATCTCATAAAATGATATTCCTCATGGCACTTTTGAGTATGAAATAGTCAGATCCATTTGATTCAAGGGAATGGGCTGACAGATATAAACAACCAGATGACCAGGCTTACATTTCACATTGACTATGAGCTGCCTGCATATCCTTGGTCAAAATATTTCTTAGCCTAATTTCTCCATCTGTAAAATACCAGTTGTACTGAACTACTTAACAAGGTCCTATAGTGATAGTGCAAATAAGACAAGGATTACAATAATGTATATTAAAAGCATTACTTAAATTACCATTACTATTATCATCATCATCACCACCACCACCACCACCACATTTATATCTTGCATTTTTTCCTCCTTTTGCAAGGAACCCAAGTCAGCTCACATGGCCCTCCTCCTCTCCATTTTATCCTCACAACAACCCTGTGAGGTAGGTTAGGCTGAAAGTCTGTGACTGGCCTAAGGTCACCGAATGAGCTCCATGGGCAAGTGGGAACTAGAACCTGAATCTCTTGAGTCCCAGTCCAACTCTACACCACACTGTCTCTCATTATTGTTATCGATCATGCTGTCTAGCTAATTATATTCCTCGATTTGGCATAAGACTTGACCGCTAACAATAAATGCTAGCAAATGTGGCCAAAGAAAGTGAAAAAGTTTGGAATTTTGGAGCTGATGTCCAATAAAACTGGTTGCTTTACAAATTAGCTTATTCTGCTCTCTACAGACTTGGAATTTATGTGCATACGTATACATGTATGCATGCATGCATTTTAGGGATGTGCGAATCAGCAAAATTCAAGTTCACCAAAATTCTCCAAATTCTGACTTGTGTCCATATTAGGGATGGGGGAGAATTTCTCCCTGAAACTTCGGGGGGCTGAGTGCCAATGCATTCAGTCCTCTGAAGGTTGTTCAGGGAGAAATTCTCCGCCCCCCCCCCCCCACGATGGGACTTACCTTTCACAAATGTCCCTCCTGGCGGCGGGTCCCGGTGGGGGTTCGGCAGGTCTTCGTCAGGGGCGGCAGCCAGTCTTTCGACCGGCTGCCGCTGCCACCATTACAAGAAAAGTAAAAAAAAAACAAAAAATGCCCCTTTGATAGGCTACGTAACGATTTACGTAGCCTATCACGGCTAGATCTGCAAAGTCAGCCGTGATAGGCTATATTAATCGTCACGTAGCCTATCACGGGTGACTTTAAAAAAAAAAAAGCGCGTACGGCTAATGGCGGCCCCCATAGGGAGCTGCCATTCGCGTTCCTTATTTGGTCCCTGTAGTCTACGTAAAGATTTACGTAGACTACAGCGAAAATAAGGACAACGCAAATAGCGTTGCCCTTATTTTTGCCGTAGTCTACGTAAATCTTTACGTAGACTACAGGGACCAAATAAGGAACGCGAATGGCGTCTCCCTATGGGGTCCGCCATTTGCGTACGCGCTTTTTTTTTTCAAAGTCACCCGTGATAGGCTACGTGATGATTAACGTAGCCTATCACGGCTGACTTTGCAGATCTAGCCGTGATAGGCTACGTAAATCGTTACGTAGCCTATCACAGGGGCGTGTTTTTTTTCTTTTGAAGTTCGCGGCCGGGCAAGGCGGGAAGCCTCCCCCCCGGCCTGAATTTCGGCCGGGCGAGGCGGGAAGCCTCCCCCCCACCGCGAAGCAAGCTGCAAGACCAGGTAAGTGACTTTCGTGCATCCCTAGTCCATATCAGATTGCAAACTGTGTTTTTCTCTTTTTTCTTTTCACATGGAAATCTTTCTGATTTTCATACACATTTCCCCAATGTATGCATTAATTGTATGCATCTGTGGAAAATACACATTCTTCTCCCATTGATTAAAGCATATTTGTGCCCATTTTTCAAACGAAGACATTTTTTCATGCAGACTTTTTTTCAAAAGTACTCATGCTGTTGGGCACATTTTGAGGGATCCACAAATCACTATGCAAGCTCAAATATGTCCGGACTTTGACTTCAGGTTGTGTCCAAGCCTGTGTTCAGTCCAAAAGGAGAGAACTGGATAAATCCTGATTAAAAAATGAACTGAAATGAATTTCTCATACGTCATTCATTCATTCATTCATTCATTCATTTATGGTATTTCTATATCATCCAATTAACCAAGTCTTTTGGGCAGTTAATAGCTTTTAGATCAACAAAATGAAAACAAATAAACTAAAACAAACAAACAAACAAGCCACATGATATCTAAAGCCTACACAGATAAAATCAATATAAAAACAGCAATAGCTCCCAGGTGGGTGGGAAAGATTCATTCCAAGTTCTAACATACACTGAAACATAAAAGCCTTTGAAAAATTTAATAGATCTTTATGTGGCTTGGAAAAGACCCTACTGTAGGTTCCAGGCAAACCTCTCTGGAAGACAGCATTTCATACTCAGGGTGCAACCACCACCAAATAGGGCCACTCACTGGTAACTTCATTAGACTGGGGACCCTGGAGAATCCCCCCCCCCCGATTAAATCTTACGGTCCAGGAGGTATATATGGGAGAAGGCAATCCGTCAGGAACCTGGCCCCAAGCTATCCAGGGCTCTGAATGTTAATATCACCACTGGGCCCAGAAATAGACTAGAAGCCAGTGCAGAATACAAGGAACTGGTATAATGAGGGATGACATGGACACCTGACTGGGTCTGGGAGTGTCAGGGTTATATCTGAGCCCATAGAGTCCCAAAGCAGCTCTGATTCTGAGGAAGAGAGGCAACTCTTGGGGGAGGAACTTTCCCAGACTTCAGAGGCACAGCTGGAGGGGGAGCCCCCCCCTTCTCACATCCCTGGGAGTGACAGCAAACAAGGCATGGAAAGGGAGGACAACCTGAACTTTTAGACACGAGGCGCAGACTCAGGCACAAGCAAGAGATCACACGGGCTAAGCTTCGGCACTCAGCCCAATTGGCTCGACGTCAACAGCTGCATCCAGAAGCATCACGGGAGAGGGGGAGATCTTCCCCTCCCAACCCTTAAGTTCAGAGAATTGCCACCCTTTTCCCAAATGGAGATCAACTGATGTAGTCTCCCTTTGGACCCCTAGAAGGCTGTTCCTTTGTAGTTCTCTGAGTCTCTAGCAATTAGCATCTGTATGCCTCATTAGGGTAAATGGAATTGAAGCCTTGGAAAGCAGCCCTTTTGTCTGAGTGTTGATTTGGCTATTGGAGTATTCAGTAGGCAAAAGGGGAACCTTGCCAAGGAGTCCGTTGGTCTCCCCCACACACACCCCCGGACCACATCCACCAAGCCTTTGGCCTTGCCCATCCCTGCTGGCACCCTGCCAGACATTCCCCACACTCACCCAGAACCGTCTGTGAGCACCTGCCATTTTGCTGAACTTGTTCTTACGGGAAAAAAGGTCATTAAAAATGAACCTATTTAAATATGCGCAAATTCAGGCTGGGAAAGGCTCATCTATGCAATATTAGAGGCATGGACCATTTGTGCCTTTTGCAGCCTCAATTTGTGCATATTTAAATAGGTGCATTTTTAATGACCTCTTTTTCCTGTAAATATAAGCTTGGCAAAATGGCAGGTGCTCATGGACAGGATCCAAGGTGAGTGTGTGTGGCTCAGTGAGCACGTGGGGCTTGAGCAGTGGCAGTGCTTCAGCGGGTGCCCACCAATGTGCCCACATAGACCTATAAGCAAAAACTACTGTGAATTGCCCATAGACGCTAGTTCACAGAGCTATTTTGCATATAACTATGGGCAAGTGCTGCTGATCGCCTTTTTAAAAAACAAACAAACATGGCGATCGGCACAGAGGTGAACAGGCCCGGGTAAGTTGTGGGCTGCTCATCAAGCATGGAGGGGGTGCTTGACTGCAGCCTAGAGGGCCAGCAAGCGGAGAGAAAGCTTGGGGGTGCCTGGAGAACCCGAGCTGGGATGGGTTCTCACATCCCTGGGGTGAAGGCTGGTGCCTCTGATTTCAGTGGGGTGATGAATCCACTCTGGGTTTCAGCCAGAACTAGCCAGAACTCTACAAGAGTTATCCAAGGTGCTGAACATATTTTGGGGGTACAGTTCAGCATCTTAGATTGCTCCTGTAGAATTCTGCTTGGTCCTGACTGAAACCCAGAGTGGATTCAACACCCCATGACATTTGAGCCACCAGCCTTCAGACTCTCAGCGTGTTGCCAATTTCTGGTTTGTTTGTTTGTTTGTTTGTTTGTTAGCTGCAGTGAAATTCTAAGCAAACTTGATGGTTCCTCCTTAAGCAAAATATTTGAAGAATTTTAAAAGACCCCCAAAGAGTTTCAATAAAGTGAATGAGTTTCACACATTCCTAGAAGTGAGTCTCAGTTGTGAAGTCTGAAACCAGGTCACTCAAATTATGGGTTGCTAACATTTGTGAAATCTGGTCTGAACTTTATGTATGACTGAAATGATCTTCTTGTCAAATGGAACAATATGAATAAAGCGGAAAGCTAGGACAATAGCACTAAAAACATAATGCACACGTATAAGATTGATAAAGAGCTATGCCGTGGTGTTGCTAAAGGTGTGGAAGTATTTTATTTCTTTAAAGATCTTCATCGCACCTCTACCATTGTTTGTAATGGCAAACAGTGTCATAAACAACACCAATAAAACAGTGCAGTCCTAAAAATAACAAAATACCCCTTAAAAATGTAGTAAACCCTGCAAAGGGGGGGGCAGCAGAAGAAAATGGTATACAACCTGTAAGAATTCACTATTTACTTTCAACTATCAGTTTCCCATGGGGTGGGGGGGAGAATCTGGGTCTTCCATCTTTTAATAAAAAGCTAATGGAGTGGGGCAGTGATGAATCCCAGCAGAGATAGCATTCCATAGCTTTGGGGAAGTTTCAGACACTGTTTTAATCTTTTTAGAAGAGAGTGTATAAAATGAGGCCTACTCCAAAGGTCTCATAGTGCAATCCTATACATGTCTATTCAGAAGTAAGCCTCATTCAGTTCAATGGGACTTACTCCCAGATAAGTGTATAGGATGATAGCGTAACAATGAATTGATGAGATGCCAGGTTGCATTGAATGAAATAATGGTTTCGATCCAGATTTAGGGAAAAGGGAGAAATGCAAAATCCAAAGGATAATTGTGTTCTGATTCCATTAGACTGGGAGGTAATGATCAGGTAAGTTCACATTGGAATCTGCCTGCTTTTAAAGTAACTGGGTCTGCTATTTTCCTCGGAAATGGCAGTATATAACACATATAATATAATAATGTTAGCAGGGGCTGTACAAAAAAAGATGGGCCCATGGAAGTCCCCTTTTTCCCCCGTTTTCTTTCTCTCTATCCTTGCTTTTCATAAAGGACCAGGAAACATTGCACGATCACATAGGGCCATTTCCAGGAAGAATTCCCCCCCCCCCATTTTGAAAGAGTATGGCAGGTAGGGATGTGCGAACCCAGCCCCGTCTGGGTTCTCTGGGTGGCCTGCCCAACCCCTGCCCCACTTGCTGGTCCCTGGACTGTGCTCGAACACTCCAATGCTCGCGAGCAGCCCACCCTCACACCAGCAGCCTCATTAAGCTCCATGGCTGCCATTTTTTGAAAAAACAAAATGACGATTGCAAAAATATGCATATTTCCATGTGGTGAAAATGTGCATTTTCACGCATACACAAATATGCACATTTTTGCGATCGCCCGCACCATCCCTAGTGGCAGGCGCTGTGCATCCTAGCCTCTTAGCGAGGTCTTTATTTTTAATCTTTAAATCATACTTAAAAGAAGTAGAGAAGTGAACAGTTCAAAAGCCCTTGGGCCACCATATATTACTGTAGGTTTACTATGAAAACAAACCATGTTTTCCTCAACCATGCAGACTGGGAAGAGCAGGCACAGGAAATATAAATAAATTAACAGTTTGAATTTAAAAAAAAAAGTGTGAATATTTGCCAAATCTTAGTCAGGGCTCATTACACATGCAAGACTTACAAACATACCTGATATTGACTTATGAATCAAGTGATTTTTGATAGTTGGTGGCATCAATAAATTGTGGTATGGTGGGAGTAAGGTAAGTGGATTAGATTAAATAACATCATCTTCTTTTCCTTGATTTCTAGGGTTGTATGAGAGTTTCATTTATGTTTGCAAATCATGCAAACATGACTCGTTCACAGCCCCGGATACAAGCAGTAGCATTGGGGCGGGGGGGGGGGATTTCACAATTTCCCAAACTTGCATTTACCTTCAAAAGATGTGCACTGTAAAAAATGTGCAATTTTCAAAAAATGTGCATGATCATGCTTTATCCTAAGGTGGAGGCGGGATGCATCTGCACATTGGTGGTGATATCTGCATAGGAAAAGCCTACATGTAGGGATGGCGGAGAATTTCTCCCCGAAACTTCGGGGGGCCGAGCGCCAACGTGTTCGGCCCCCCGAACAAGTTTCGGTGAGAAATCCTCCGCACCCCCCCGGGACGGGACTTACCTTCCCTGAATGTCCCTCCCGGTGGCGGGTCCGGCTGGCGGTTCGTCTGGTGTTCGAGCGGGGCAGGAGCGGCAGCCGGTCTTTCGACCGGCTGCCGCCCCCGCCATTGCAATCAAAGGAAAAAAAAAAGTCCCCTGATAGGCTACGTGACGATTCATGTAGCCTATCACGGCTAGATTTGCAAAGTCAGCCATGATAGGCTACGTGAATCGTCACGTAGCCTATCACGGGTGACTTAAAAAAAAAAAGCGCGTACGTGAATGCCGGCCCCCATAGGGAGCCGCCATTCCCGTTCCTTATTTGGTGGCTGTAGTCTACGTAAATGTTTACGTAGACTACAGCAACTAAATAAGGAACGCGAATGGCGGCTCCCTATGGGGGCCGCCATTCGCGTACGCACTTTTTTTTTTTTTAAGTCACCCGTGATAGGCTACGTGACGATCCACGTAGCCTATCACGGCTGACTTTCCAGATCTAGCCATGATAGGCTACGTGAATCATCACGTAGCCTATCAGGGGACGTTTTTTGTTTTTGTTTTTAACTTTCGTGTTCGCGGCCGGGCGAGGCGGGAAGCCTCCTCCCCGGCCTGAATTTCGGCCGGGCGAGGCGGGAAGCCTCCCCCCCGGCCTGAATTTCGGCCGGGCAAGAAGGGAAGCCTCCCCCCCCTGGCCTGAACTTTGCGGGGGGAGCAGCAAAGCGCTCCCCCCCACCGCGAACAAGCTGCGAGAAAAGGTAAGTGACTTTCGTCCACCCCTACCTACATGTGAGCACACATATACCTAGGGATGTCAGAGAATTTCTCCACGAATCTCGGGGAGGCGGAATGCCAGCGCATTCGGCCCCTCGAAATTGGTGGAGAAATGGTCTGCCCCCCGCCCCCCCCCAGGACGGGACTTACCTTGCTCGAATGTCCCTGGCGGCGGCGGCTCTGGCGGCGGTTCGTTGGCGGTGGCGGCAGCGGCTGGTCTTCCAACCAGCTGCCGCTGTCACCATTTCCAAGTAAAAAACAAACAAACAAATGTGATAGGCTACGTAAAGATTTACGTAGCCTATCACGGCTAGATTTTAAAAAAACACCGTGATAGGCTACATAAATGTTTACGTAGCCTATCACAGCTGACTGGAGGGATGCAAACGGCAGCGGCTACGGCCGCCGCCATTTGCGTCCCGGCAGACGACGAGGTTTCGCAGCCGGAGGTACCCCCCGGCCAGAATTTTGGTGGGGAGGGACGGGGCGCCTCCCCCCTGGCCAGAATTTCAGCGGGGAGGGTTGGGGCGCCTCCCCCCCGCCCAGAATTTCAGGGGGAGGGACGGAGCGCCTCCCCCCCACTGCAAAGCAAGCACCGGGATCAGGTAAGGGACTTTTGTCCATCCCTACATATACCCCTTGCTTATGTAGGCATCTGTGCTGATGTGCGGACATCCAGGTGGTGTGACCAGTGCCATGCAGGATATCAGGGGAGCGACCAGAAGTGCAATCCTACTCCCCCCCCCTTACCCATGTGGAGATTCTAGGCATGGAGAACACCCAAATAAGCAGGATGGCTACTAATTCCTACTAGTCATGTTGGCTATATACTTAGGGATGAACGGAGTGTGTAAAATCCTCTCTGTCTGTGTTTTGCAGATTGGCAAGTGCCTTTTGTTCTGTTGTCCATCCACTGATGGATACAATTTTTTTTTTTTTTTGGTCATGTGGAAAAATACGGAAATAATTACTTAAGTATTTACATAATGTACCTTAGTACTTAATAGTTAATGTATTGTCCCCCCATTCCATTCAATGTTTCCTCAGCAGAAACTTACATATTTTCCTACGTATTTATATGTGTGAATTTTGGGAAAGTAAAAAAATCATCCAGAAGTCCATGGACTCCACCCAGCCTGAGGGGGTTGCTCCGCAGCCAATTCCGCATGTTGGAATTTTAGAAATCCAAGCTCATTTTAGTCCATCTCGAATTTCTCCAGCATATACCGCCTCCAGTATCAGGAAGTAATCAGGAAGATTACTAGGAAGTATGCCTAGTAATATGAGCAAGATATTACTATTGCACTTGTGTCCTACTTCTGGGCTTCCCACAGGCAAGTAGCATTCTGAGTGAACAGAATGCTAGACTAGATGGACCTCTGGCCTGATCCATCATGGCTCTTGTTATGTTCTTAAGTCAATGTAAGATTCAGGAGTAATCTAATTCCACCTTATCAGCAACAGAAGGAAGGATCTACTAACCCAAAGCCTAATAGTGTTTCTTCTACAAGAGGACAAAGTATTAAGTAGGGAAGCATGGATTGTGTAAAATCTGCTCTGTCTGTGTTTCGCCAATTGTCAGGCACCTTTTGTTCCATCATCCACTCAGAGATTTGATTCCCCCTCACATTATGTGAAAAGATATGCAAATAATCACGTGGGAGTGTTTGCAACAATTTACATAATTTACCTTTGTATGTAACATTTGGTGTATTGCCACCCATTCCATTCAACTTTTCCCCATGTATATTTACCAGTCCCAGCAGAAACTTGTGCATTTTCCTGCAAATAAATACGTGTAAATTTGGGGAAAGCAAAAAAAAAGGGGGGGGAAGTGAAAGTCCATGGACTCCTCGCAGCCTGAGGGGGTCGCTCCACAGCAGTTCCTGTAAGTCAGATTCTTAGAAATCCGAGCTCATTTTAGTCCATCTCATACTTTTCCAGCATCTCTAGTCTTAAGCTTATCAAAGACCAGTTTGTGTGTAGGCGAATGCTTTCCATCTGCAATGCCAGCTGACTTCATGTCTGATTTTTCTTTCTCCCCAGAAGAGTAAATACTTGGAGTGAGGAAATGATTCATTCCTGCATTCAATCACTCAATTACTTTTTAAAATGTGGGCAGGAAAAGAAAAGAAGTTCAAAATGACAAACTCTGCCATTTCTCCTGGGAAGTATTAATGTGAGTTTATAACTCATCCAAAATTTACTAGCATTGTTGAAGTAGTCATAGTGTGTTTTTGTTGGCTTGTTTACTTGTATTTTTAACCTAGCTTTATATTTTAACTTTAACAAGCAACATGCTTTATAGTTGCTGACATTTATATCTACAGGGGTTAGGTCCATAAAAATAACTTCTCAGGTCTATATAATTGCAGCCAGATCCTCTCGCCAAACCTCCACCCCCAAATGTATGTAAATGAAATGGACTAGACTAAGGAAGCCCTCTTTTACCTCTAAAGTTCAATTTATCTCTCTGGTTGTATAAATGTTTAGGAGACAAAATTAGATTGATAAAGTGAAAGCTAAGAATAACATGCCCTTTTGCTAGTCTCCTGATGCTTTGTGTGCAGGCTTTTGATGGGGAAAACTTCCTAAAAAAAAACATGCATGAAAGAAAAGGCAATATTAAACAGAGTTTTTGAGCTTCAACCAGCACAGGGGCAAAATGAGATGCAACCTTTATGAGATGCAGCAGTAATTCTAAACTAGTTTGAAATGAAGTGCTCCAGTGTAATATAATACTATAATTTCTGGAGCTACAGACGTCACCAATCTGTCAGCCTCATCATGTATTAGCAATTCACACAGTTACTAGTGTACTCATATGTGGGGATAATGGCTACATCAGCCTGAAAACTAATGCTTACATAGCTTAAATGACTAAGAGCCTGTGGAAACTTGAACATGAACCATTTTGAATTTTTTGTAGGCCAAAGGCTACTTTGTTAGGTTTGAGGAAATGCTTAATTAAACTGCTGTTTCCTAATAGCTCATCTGCAAAAATTGTTGGGTGCCCTGACAGCTTTGCCTTCTTTGAACGGGGAAGTTCCTGACATGTAAAGGGATGAACATTAGAATGTATGAATTACTTACCTGCCGTTCCAGTGGGGGGGTCCATGGGGGGGAGGCAATCCATCCCTCCCCCCGGAATCCTTGCTGGCCGGCTCCGCTCCATGGCGATTCTGTGGAGCCGCCAGCCGGCCCCGAAGCCCCGGCGATACAGTCGCCATTGCCGTATCGCTGGCTGGACTGATGAATGGACACAAATGGTGTCCGGTGTAGTGGACGCCATTTGCGTCCCTGCTCTTTGATGTGATAGGCTACATAAATATGCCATTTGCGTCCCTATTCCTTCGTGCGATAGGCGACTAGGGATGTCAGAGAATTTCGCCACGAATCTCGGGGAGGCCAAATGCCAGCACATTCGGCCCCCCCGAAATCAGTGGCGAAACGGTCTGCCACCCCCCCGCGCCACCCCAGGATGGGACTTACCTTTGGCGAATGTACCTGGCGGCAGCGGCGGCTCCGGCGGCAGTTTGGAGGCGGCGGCGGCCGGTCTTCTGACCAGCTGCCGCCGCCGCCATTTCCAGTAAAAAAACAAAACAAAAACGTAATACGCTACGTAAAGATTTACATAGCCTATCATAGTTAGATTTTCCAAAAAAACCATGTTAGGCTACATAAATGTTTACGTAGCCTATCACGACTGAGTGAAAGAAAAAAAACCCCACGCGTACGCAAATGGCGGCGCCCATGGGCGCCGCCATTTGCGTTCCTTATTCTGGCACGTGTAGTCTACGTAAACATTTACGTAGACTACGGCAAAAAGAAGGGGAACGCAAATAGAGTATTTGCGTTCCCCTTATTTTCGCCGTAGTCTACATAAATGTTTACGTAGACTACACGTGCCAAAATAAGGGACGCAAATGGCAGTGCCATGGGTGCCGCCATATGCGTACGCGCGGGGTTTTGGGGTTTTTTTTCACTCAGCCATGATAGGCTACGTAAACATTTACGTAGCCCATGAGAGCTGACTGCAGGGACGCAAACGGCGGCGGCTACAGCCGCCACCATTTGCGTTCCCAGCCGGCCGGGATTCGTGGAGGGAGGGACGGGGTGCCTCCCCCCCTGGCCAGAATTTTGGGGGGGAGGGATGGGGTGCCTCCCCCCCAGCCAGAATTTCAGGGGGGAGGGACGGAGCGCCTCCCCGCCACCGCGAAGCAAATTTCGTCAAAGGTAAGTGATTTTCGTACATCCCTATTAAAAGGCGACGTAAAGATTTACGTAGCCTATCACATCAAAGAGCAGGGACGCGAATGGCGCCCGCTGCGCCGGACGCCACTTGCGCCCACAGTTCATCAGTCCAGCCAGTGATACGGCAATGGCAACCGTATTGCTGGGGCTTCGGAGCCGGCAGCAGGCAGGATCTGCCGGCAAGGATTTCGCAGGGGAGGTGGAGGTAGGAGATCCGATCCTCCACAGACTTTGGGGGGCTGGATTCAATAGAATCCGGCCTCATTGGGGTCCGTGGAGGATTTCTCCGAAATCCCTAATGAACATACAGATTCCTTCTATTAACGTAAAATAGTGGACTTGGTCATGCAGGACCTCTATGCACATAGATCACAGCACTGATAGACCTCTGGATTATAGAGTTGTACTTAACAGAGCAATTATACATCCTAGGGCAGGGAGACATGTGGCAGGTCATCTCTTTCACCCCTATTCCTGCCGGTTCATTCTAGCCAAGGTGGGAAGTGGTGTGATCTGCCTGCCTGCCTGTCTATATGGGGGGTTCTTTCCTGCTGCTGTTCAGTTGGGTCCCCCCCTTCCTTTGACCACAATAGAAGGGAAATACAGATGTTGGAGGAATCTGGGTGGGTGGGTGGAGTTGGATGAGCTTTCATGAGCTCAGCCCACCCCCCCAGTCTCTGGTCTGACATCTGGCCTGACTCAGTCAGCAGTGAGTCAGGCCACCTGATGGATTTTTTCACCTGTGCATGGAGGTGGTGACACGATGGCCCACCTTCCCTGCCACCTCCACAGCCACCGTTGCTGCTGCTGCCATGCAACCCTTCCTCTCTCTCTGCCACTGACAGCCCCCAGCCTTGCGAGTGCACCACCTTGCTCAGTGGGCGCAGCTCGGGGGCATGGGTGTCAGGGTGGACACTGAGCCCATAGAATCCCAGAGTAGTTCTGATTCTGAGGAAGAGCAGTCATTCCTGGGAGAGGAGTGCGCTCCTCTTTCCCAGGACCAACAGCTGATGGAGATTCCTCCCACCAGCATTCCTAGTTTAGTTAGCAGTCCAGGGAGTGACCAAGCACAGATAGCAGACTTAGTGGATGCGCGACGCAGACGCAGAGAGCGGCGCCAGATGGATGGCGCAGAAAGGAGGCGAAGTGCCAGGTTGGCGCGCAAACAACGGCTGCACCCAGAGGCTCCAAGGGAAAAGGGGAGGGACTCTCCCTAGTCCTTAAGTTCAGGGGTCTGCCAGTAATTCCCTTTCAAACGGGGACCAACTGTTCCAACTGAGGGCATAGGTACTGTGCTGCTCAGATCTAGTTGCAATCGGTATAGCTGTTAAGTTATAAAAGAAGAATAAAACTTTGAAAGGAATTCCTTTGTCTGTGTCTGGACTTGGCTACTGGTTTAGACTGAGAGAGACCTCCAAGGAGCCCTCGACAACGGGCGCCAGCAGCCTGACAGATTTGCGGACCGAAATGGGCGCCCACGCCAACCCTAGTCCTGGTCCATGGGTATGCCAGGAGAACAAGGGGACCTTGAATTCTGTGGACACAAGCCTATCCCTGACATGACTATGAAAGCATCATGGGATACCCTGTTTCCAGCCCTACTAGGAACACTATCAGTGGCTTATCTGCAGCTGTGGACCTTTCTGTGGCCATAAGGGAAAAACCTCTGGGGAAGAACTGCAGACTTCCCTCTCCACCAGTAGAGTAGCACTTTTAGTGAGGACAATCCTCTATTTCAAGGCATGCCACAGGACTGTCCCAGTGGAGGCTGGTGGATCTAATTTCAGTAGGGCTGTAATCCATTCTGGGTTTCAGGCAGAACTCTAAAGGAGCTACCCAAGGTGCTGAACCTTATCTCCAAAACAGGTTCGACACCTTGGTTAGCTCCTTTAGAGTTCTGCCTGGTTCTGACTGAAACCCAAAATGGATTCACAGCCCCACCGAAATTGGAGCCAACAGCCTCCACTAGACTGCCCTCTACTCGAAGTAGGGATGCTGGAAAAATTCAAGACAGATTAAAATGAGCTTGGATTTCTAAGAATCCGCCCTGCAGAATCTACTGGTGATGAATCAGGCGATGCAGAGTCTCTAGCTTGAAGGGCTGTCCGGTCCAAGTCCCATTTTAAAATAAAGAATCATCAGAAGGAAGAGCTGGGCCTTCAACCTGCCCTTCAACAGCACCTGGATAGCAGACTGAGTATGCATGCTCACTAGGGGTGCACGGAAGCCACTTACCTGGTCTCGCAGCTTGCTTTGCGGTGGGGGGGAGGCGCTTCGTTGCTCCCCCCGAAGTTCAGGCCGGGGGGGGAGGCTTCCCGCCTCGCCCGGCCGAAATTCAGGCCGGGGAGAAGCGCCCCATCTCCCCGGCCGCGAACTTCAAAAGTAAAAAAAAAAACACCCCCGTGATAGGCTACGTGACGATTAACGTAGCCTATCACGGCTAGATCTGCAAAGTCAGCCGTGATAGGCTACGTTAATCGTCACGTAGCCTATCACGGGTGACTTTGAAAAAAAAAAAGCACGTACGCAAATGGCGGCCCCCATAGGGAGCCGCCATTCCCGTTCCTTATTTGGACAGGGGTAGTCTACGTAAAGATTTACGTAGACTACGGCGAAAATAAGGGCAACGCGAATAGCGTTGCCCTTATTTTCGCCATAGTCTACATAAATCTTTACGTAGACTACCCCTGCCCAAATAAGGAACTGGAATGGCGGCTCCCTATGGGGGCCGCCATTTGCATACGCGCTTTTTTTTTTTTTAAGTCACCCGTGATAGGCTACGTGACGATTAACGTAGCCTATCACGGCTGACTTTGCAGATCTAGCCGTGATAGGCTACGTTAATCATTACGTAGCCTATCACTGGGGCGTTTTGTTTTTGTTTTACTTTGCTTGTAATGGCGGCGGCGGCAGCTGGTTGAAGGACCGGCTGCCGCCCCCGCCCCTGATGAAGACCTGCCAAACCGCCGCCGGGACCCGCCGCCAGGAGGGACATTCGTGAAAGGTAAGTCCCATCCCGGGGGGGGCGAAGAATTTCTCCCGAACAACCTTCAGAGGTAGGGGTGGACAAAAGTCACTTACCTGTCGTCGAAGGCCGTTTGCGGTGGGGGGGGAGGCGCTTCGCTGCTCCCCCCGCGAAGTTCAGGCCGGGGGAGAGGCTTCCCGCCTCGCCCGGCCGAAATTCAGGCCGGAGAGGAGGCGCCTCGCCTCGCCCGGCCGCAAACGCAAAAGTAAAAAAAAAAAAAAAAAAGCCCCCTGATAGGCTACGTGACGATTCACGTAGCCTATTATGGCTAGATCTGCAAAGTCAGCTGTGATAGGCTACGTGAATCGTCACGTAGCCTATCAGGGGGCGTTTTTTTTTTCTTTCATTGGAATGGCGGCGGCGGCAGCCGCTCGAAAGACCGGCTGCCGCTCCCGCCTCGCTCGAACACCCGCCGAACCGCCGGCCGGACCAGCCACCGGGAGGGACATTCGGTGAAGGTAAGTCCCGTCCCGGGGGGGGTGCGGGGGGTGGGGGGGTGCGGAGGATTTCTCCCCGAAACTTGTTCGGGGGGCCGAACACGTTGGCGCTCGGCCTCCCGAAGTTTCAGGGAGAAATTCTCCGCCATCCCTATTCAGAGGACCGAATGCGTTGGCACTCGGCCCCCCGAAGTTTCGGGGATAAATTCTCCCCCATCCCTAATGCTCACACGTCACCTGGTCAGTTTTCCATAGTATGGTGAGATGTATTTCTATTTATCATACATTTCAGAAGTTGCATCTATTCATATGTTGGCATATACACATTTTATGCAAGTTGGTGGCCTCTGTTGTCCTCTTTTTTTGGTGATGCATTTCCTCTTTTTTGATCATTCATAAGTAGCCTCCCTAAGCAATTTGAGCATGTCCTGTGGTCCCTTAGCCACCTCCAGGAAGAGCTTAAGTTTCCTCCTTTCATGAAGCAGCATTGTGTATCAGATTAGGAATGCTGTGGGCATCCTATTGGGGCTTGAGGGTCAGCAATTTCTCACTGGCTCGGCTCCCCAGACAGCAGTCTGAAGACCCCCACACTTGCAATTTACACAGCATTACAGGCAGAAATGGACTAACTAGGTCATGTACTCCTGTAATGTTTACAGCCACCATGTCGGACGCCATTTCCGCAAAAGGGCCCTTTATGGAAAAAAGACGAGCCACCATTTTTTGCAAAATGGCAGCTCCGTGGAGGAGCAGGACACTGGGCGCCACTCACTGGGCACTCACAAATTGCCTGGAGGCTTGCCACCCACAGTGAGCAGAGTTGGGTGGCCAGTGAATATGCGCAAAGCAGGCTGAGGTGAGTTCGCCCATCCCTACGTCAGATACATTATGTTAAGTTTCCATGATCCCCTGTACCATAGCAATAGGAAATGGTACCAATTCTGTCTCCTACTGTATTGGTGTTACCCCCCCCACACACACACACACACACACAACTGGGGTTCCTTGGTCTCAGGGTTTGACTCACAGTTCTGGGGTTCCTTATGTCATTCTCTCTCTGTCTCATTAAAAGTTATACCCTACCTTTCTGCAGGTAGGTTTCCAAGGTGATTAACAACTGCAATATACCAATACAATATAAAATCCAGTATGAAATTACCATACAATAATAATACAAATGGTAAACGAAACAGCAATAAACAAAAAATAACACCTCACCACTGAAGGCCTTTCTAAAAACAACAAGGTCTTCACCTGCCTCTCAAAACCAACAGGACCAGAGGCCAGTAAGAAAGTTCCAAACGCTAGGCACAACCACTGAGAAGGGCCTTTCTCATGTCCACAGCAAACATATGTTAGATGATGGTGGGATATAGAAAATGGACTTGTAGAGAGGACGCCCTTGTTCTTAGGGTCTCTGTATGAGGAACTTAATTTCAGGGTGAGTGGCCAGAAACAAGGGGAGAGAGGCTATTTTCCAAATGGCCCAGCCTCCGCTTTCTCTCCATTTTGAGGTTAACAGGGCAATCCTTTAAATGTTTACTCAAAAGTAAGTCTCATTGACCTCAGTGAGGCTAACTCCCAGAAAAATTGGTATAGGCTTGTAGCCATGCTGCCATGACAACCCTTTTAATGCATATCCTCCCAGTCTCTCTCTCTCTCTCTCTCTCTCTCTCTCTCTCTGTCATTATGTGGGACTGAGTGAGAGGTGGATATCAGTACATCATGTATAATAAATATATGCATACCGAAAACAGACTGGGAAGAGGGAAGCACATAACGGATCAATTAAAAGAGGCATCACGTTTCTCCTAACAAAACACCAAATGGTCCCAAACTCTAACCTGCTTTGATAGTCCCCGCCTTTAAGCTTCTTGGATCCGCCCCCAGAATCTCTGAATCTGAAGGAGTCCTGCAACCCTGGTTTTAAGTGCAACGTTCGTCAAGATGAGTCTTTTGCAGTTCATCAACAAAATGAAGTGCTGTTTTTTAAAGGTCTCACAGAGGAAGTCTGATAACTTTTTAATGATGCCAAATGATTGGTCTCATGATTAATAGCCATAAAGTATTTATTGCAATTGGTCCCAGAAAGACAATATAGCACTGGATTTTCCCAAAGCAGCCATCACATTGGCAGCAAAGACAATAATGTCATATCCCTCTCCCTCTGCGGTATACGTACTCCACCTGCTCCATGGATTTAGCCATCCATTCGCTACATTAATTAGAACTCACTTGTCCCAATTTTTTTTATCTCTGTAGTAGTATAAAATGTGAGGCACACTAATTAAGAGAGGACTTACTTAAACACACACTATAAAAACCTACCTTCCAGAACAGATGATCCAACAAAGAATTCTCTGCCTTTACTTTAGAGATATGGATGGTTGAGCTGCACAAGATTGGTCAGGGTAACACCAGGATAAGAGTAGCCAAAATGGTTTTTGTACATAAGTGTGCTAGTTTCTAATCATCATCATCATGTTCATCTCTTCTCACATGTTCATTTCTTCAAGCACCCACAACAGGACTTTCACTTTATTAATTGTATTAGTGCTGTGCTGAAAATTTCTCCCACATCTTTTTCAACCATTCTCATTCAGTTTGATAGAAAAGAAGAAATTGCTTTCGAAAAGAAATTCAGAGGAGGAGAAATTTCGGAGAAATTCTCGTGGGTTGGGTTTGGGGTTCTTGTGCTTACCTTATTTGTGAGGTGGCTGAGGAGTGTGAGTGAATGTCCTGTCTGTCATTGTACAATATCTCTGTGGCAGCCTGTAGCCTCCTCGGCTTCCTGCACTTCAGTTAAAGCCATCATGAGGGAGACATCAAGACAAGTGGCAATTCCTCCCACGGGACTTTTTTCAGTTCAGGAAGTGCAGGTGGCCTGGGAGAACTTCAGAGCAATGGAAAGATGTGTAGCAGAGAGTAGGGATGGATGGAACACTTACCTTCCATTCTGTTCTGTTTCCGCTGGGGGGGGAGGCTCTCTGTCCCTCCCCCCGGAATCCTGGCCAGGGGGGAGGCGCTCCATTCCTCCCCCCCCCCGGAATCCTGGCCAGCTGGCTGTGCTCCGCAGCGATTCTGCGGAGCCGCCGGCCGGCTCCGCCAGCAGCCGGACATCCGGCCACTGGCTAGCGTGGACGCAAGTGGCGGTGGCCATAGCCTCCGCTCTTTGCGTCCCTGCAGTCAGCTGTGATAGGCTACGTAAATGTTTACGTAGCCTATCACAGCTGATTTTTTTTAAAAAAAACGCGCGTACGCAAATGGCGGTGGCCATGGCCACTGCCATTTGCGTTCCTTATTTTGTCACGTCTTAGTTTATGTAAACATTTACGTAGACTAAGACAACGAAAATAAGGGGAACGCAAATAGCGTAGATGCTACTCTATTTGCATTCCCCTTATTTTCACTGTCTTAGTCTACATAAATGTTTACATAGACTAAGACGTGACAAAATAAGGAACGCAAATGGCAGTGGCCATGGCCACCGCCATTTGCGTACGCGCATGTTTGTTTGTTTTTTAAGTCAGCCGTGATAGGCTACGTAAACATTTACGTAGCCTATCATGGTGTTTTTTAAAAATCTAGCCGTGATAGGCTACGTAAATCTTTACGTAGCCTATCACTTCTTTTGTTTTTTTGTTTTTTTTAACCTGGAAATGGCGGCGGCAGCAGCAGCCGGTCAGAAGACCGGCTGCCGCAGCCACCACCGCCAAACCGCCGCCAGAGCCACCGCCGCCAGGAAGATCCGCCCAAGGTAAGTCTCGTCCCGGGTGAGCGGGGGGCGGGCCGTTCCACCACCGATTTTGGGGGGCCAAATGTGCTGGCATTCGGCCTCCCCAAGATCTGTGGCGGAACTCTCGTACATCCCTAGCAGAGAGAGAAAACACACACAGTGCCCTCAGCCACTTCTCAGTGATTAGGTGAGCTCCAAAATACCACCAGAGGAACGTCAAAATTCTGCCTTGAAAAAGTGGAAGCCTCAACACAGTCGATGCTGTTGCCACCTATAGAAGCAGAGCAATAAACCAAAACCCTTAGGAAAAAAGAAGAACCTGTGCTACAACCCCTGCCATTAGTAAGCCCAACCTGTGAAAAACTGTTGGAGAATTTCTCCTCCCCTAAGAGAAATGTGGTGAAATTGTCCCCCCAGTTTCTCTGACCAAAAATAGGCTGGAGAATTTTGAGAGGCCATTTGCGCACAGCTATAAATGTTATCTTCTAGAAAGCAAAAATTATCCTTGTTCATAGGGTTGTATGGATTTTGTTAAATCCATTCCATCTACGTTTTGTGGATTTTCAGGCATCTTTCATTCTGTCATCTCATCACTGATGGAATCAGATTTTTAAAACCAGAATTTTGTGTATTTTCACCAAAATTCCATTGCATTAGTGGTTGCACACTTGTGCAAATGTGCTAAGTATGTTCATCATACTTAGCATGATTAATGGATTTGTGGAAATGTTGTTGTTGTTGTTCAGTCGTTCAGTCGTGTCCGACTCTTCGTGACCCCATGGACCATAGCTCGCCAGGCCTTCCTGTCCTGCGCTCTCTCCCGGAGCGTGCTCAAGTTCATATTCACTGCATCCGTGATGCTATCTAGCCATCTCATCCTCTGCCGTCCCCTTCTCCTTTTGCCTTCAGTCTTTCCAAGCATCAGGGTCTTTTCCAGGGAGTTTTCTCTTCGCATTAGGTGGCCAAAATATTGGAGCTTCAGCTTCATTATCTGTCCTTCCAATGAGCACTCAGGGTTGATTTCCTTTAGGATGGACTGATTGGACCTCCTTGCAGTCCAGGGGACTCGTAAGGGTCTTCTCCAGCACCACAGTTCAAAAGCATCAATTCTTCGGCGCTCAGCCTTCCTTATAGTCCAGCTCTCACAGCCATACATTACTACTGGGAAAACCATAGCTTTGATTAGACGGACCTTTGTCGGCAAGGTGATGTCTCTGCTTCTTACTATGCTGTCTAGGTTGGCCATAGCTTTCCTCCCAACGAGCAAGCGTCTTTTAATTTCATGGCTACAGTCACCATCTGCGGTGATCTTGGAGCCCAAGAAAGTAAAATCTGTCACTGCTTCCATTTCTTCCCCTTCTATATGCCAGGAAGTGATGGGGCCAGATGCCATGATCTTCGTTTTTTTAATGTTGACTTTCAAACCAGCTTTTGCACTCTCCTCTTTCACCCTCAACAAGAGGCTCTTTAGATCCTCTTCGCTTTCTGCCATTAGGGCGGTATCATCTGCATATCGGAGGTTGTTGATAATTCTCCCAGCAATCTTAATTCCGACCTCTGATTCATCCAACCCGGCATTTCTCATGATGTACTCTGCATATAAGTTAAATAAGCAGGGTGACAATATGCAGCCTTGTCGTACTCCTTTCCCAATTTTGAACCAATCGGTTGTTCCATGTCTGGTTCTTACTGTTGCTTCTTGACCCTCGTACAGGTTTCTCAGGAGACAGGTAAGGTGGTCTGGTACTCCCATCACTTTAAGAATTTGCCACAGTTTGTTGTGATCCTCACAATCAAAGGCTTTAGCGTAGTCAATGAAGCAGAAATAGACATTTTTCTGGCATTCTCTTGCTTTCTCCATGATGCAGCGAATGTTGGCGATTTGATCTCTAGTTCCTCTGCCTCTTCGAAACCCAGCTTGTACTTCCGGTAGTTCTCGGTTCACATACTGCTGAATCCTAGCTTGTAGGATTTTGAGCATCACCTTGCTGGCATGTGAAATGAGCGCAATGGTGCGGTAGTTTGAACACTCTTTGGCATTTCCCTTCTTTGGAATTGGAATGTAAACTGACCTTTTCCAGTCTTGTGGCCACTGTTGAGTGTTCCAGATTTGTTGGCATATTGAATGCAGCACTTTAACAGCATCATCTTTTAGGATTTTAAATAGCTCGGCTGGAATACTGTCATCTCCGCTAGCTTTGTTGTTACTAATGCTTCCTAAAGCCCACTTGACTTCACTCTCTAGGATGTCCGGCTCAAGTTCAGTGACCGCACTATCATGGCTATCAGGGACATTCAGATCTTTCCTGTATAGTTCTTCTGTGTATTCTTGCCACCTCTTCTTAATCTCATCTGCTTCTGTTAGGTCCCTGCCTTCTTTGTCCTTTATCATGCCCGTCTTTGCACAAAACGTTCCCTTGAGATCTCCAATTTTCTTGAAGAGATCTCTAGTCTTTCCCATTCTGTTGTTTTTCTCGATTTCTTTGCATTGTTCATTTAAGAAGGCCTTCTTGTCTCTCCTTGCTATTCTCTGGAACTCTGCATTCAGTTGGGTATATCTTCCCCTTTCTCCCTTGCTTTTCGCTTCCCTTCTTTCGTGAGCTACTTGTAAAGCCTCATCAGACAGCCACTTTGCTTTCTTGCATTTCTTTTTCTTTGGGATGGATTTCGTTGCTGCCTCCTGAACAATGTTATGGACCTCCGTCCATAGTTCCTCAGGCACTCTGTCTATCAGGTCTAATCCCTGAAATCTATTCCTCACCTCCACTGTATATTCATCAGGGATATGATTTAGGTCATTCCTGAACGGTTTAGTGGTTTTCCCGACGTTCTTCAATTTAAGCCGAAATATTGCAAGAAGCAGCTCATGATCTGAGCCACAGTCAGCTCCAGGTCTTGTTTTGACTGACTGTATGGAGCTTCTCCATCTTTGGCTGCAAAGGACATAATCAATCTGATTTCGATATTGACCATCTGGTGACGTCCATGTGTAGAGTCGCTTCTTGTGCTGTTGGAAAAGAGTGTTTGCTATGATCAGCATGTTCTCTTGGCAAAACTCTATTAGCTTTTGTCCTGCCTCATTTTGTACACCAAGGCCATGCCTGCCTGTTATCCCGGTGATTTCTTGACTTCCGACTTTAGCATTCCAATCCCCTATGATGAAGAGGACATCTTTTTTTGGTGTTAGTTCTAGAAGGTGTTGTAGGTCTTCATAGAACCGATCAACCTCAGCTTCTTCAGCCTCAGTGGTTGGGGCATAGACTTGAATTACTGTGATGTTGAATGGTTTGCCTTGGATTCGTACTGAGATCATTCTATCATTTTTAAGATTGTACCCCAGTACTGCTTTTCCCACCCTTTTGTTGACTATGAGTGCTACTCCATTTCTTCTAAGGGATTCTTGCCCACAATAGTAGATATGATGGTCACCTGAATTAAATTCACCCATGCCTGTCCATTTTAGTTCGCTGATTCCCAAGGTGTCAATGTTCAATCTTGCCATCTCATGTTTGACCACCTCCAGCTTACCTTGATTCATTGATCTGACATTCCAGGTTCCTAAACAATATTGTTCTTTACAGCATCGGATTTTCTTTTCACCACCAGACACATCCACAGCTGAGTGTCCTTTCGGGTTTGGCCCAGCCGCTTCACTCTTTCTGGCGCTACTTGGAAATACCCTCTGCTCTTCCCCAGTAGTATATTGGACACCTTCCGACCTGAGGGGCTCATCTTCCGGCGTCATCTCTTTTAGCCTTGTGATACGTTCCATGGGGTTTTCTTGGCAAGAATACTGGAGTGGGTTGCCATTTCCTTCTCCAGTGGACCACATTTTGTCAGAACTGTCTGCCATGACCTGTCCGTCTTGGGTGGCCCTGCACGGCATAGCTTATGGCTTCACTGAGTTACGCAAGCCCCTTCGCCACAACAAGGCAGTGATCCATGAAGGTGTGTGGAAATGTGCATTAGCACTAATGTGCAATAGCACAAATCCTCCCCAAAAGGTCTGCCCTCCTCTCCAAAAGAAAAACAAAAAAACAAAAACAAAAACAGGTCTGCAAGTCGCAGAATCCACATGCCTCAGAAAAACCAGTCTGCTGCAGAATCCACAGGTCCAATTCAGAAAAATCTGAACTAATTTGAATCTATTGTAGATTTCTGCGACATCCCTACTTGTTCAGGAGTGGGATGTTTAAAGTCTGTAAATGTTCTCCAATCACATTATATTATCTAAGAAATTGCAAATACCTAGATCAGCTGCCCTTCCTCTGAATGGACGTACATTTGCCCCATATAAAATTGCTGGAAGAAGCAAGTACTTTTTGTACAAAAGGGGGTGAAAGTTTTTACTAATTCAGAGTAAGGGCAAGGCCAGTACTGGAAGCATTGCCCTCCGTCTCCATTAGCTTTAACATACCATTCCAATCCAAATATGATTAGCTACACAGCATCATGATGTTCACACACACAGTATGTTAGGGCACAATCCTATGCATGTTTAGACATAAAAGAAATCCTACAACTCCCAGCATTCCCTAGCCAGCCATGCTGGTTGGAGAATGCTGGGAAATTGTAGGATTTTTCCTCTCTAAACATGCATAGGATTGTGCCCTTAATTGCATTTGGCTCGGATTATTCAAGTGATTATTTCCAAAAAGAACGTTATCTTAAAATGGTTCTAAAGCAGCATCAGACTGAGGAAACAATGCAGTGAAGAGTCAACAGACAGGAGCTTTGGTGGAGGGCAGGGAAGATAATTCAGGAAATATTTCTTCCACTCTCACAAGCACTGCTTTTATCAACGCTCAGTGCAGCCCTAATTTAGAGCTGTTCTGGAAGATAAAACTAGCATTTCAAAAGTGTGATTGACTTGCATTTCTCTTCCTCACATTGATAACATTCAAAGGTTCTTAGCTAACATAATGCCTGAGAGGGATACACAGTTCAAACTGCAGTTCTTCTGCCATAGTAGTGCCTGAATCAGTTCTTAAATAACCAATGACTATCAGAGAATTTATTCAGCATTTAACTCAGGGCTGATTCAAACATCATCTTTGCTGTGTGTGTTATTGCGGCATTGTCCACTCTGAAGCTTCTCCTGTAATGTGTGTACAGAAGCAGTGAGTGAACAGAATGACTTAGGGTGCAATCCTATGGCCGCTAGACAGTGGCTAGATGGCTACAGTGTATTTCGTTTTTTGGGAACTGAGCTCAAAGCCAGTGCTCCAAGGTCAGTTCCCCCCAAACCACCTCCCCACCTCCTCTTCCACCACCTCATGGCTGGCGCAGTTCGTCCCCTGCTCCACGCTTGTAAGAGCAACATGGAGCAGGGGGGCAAAGGGGGCATAACTGGGGGTGGGGAGACGATGGGGGAAGCGCCATTACAATACTTCCTAGGGGCTCTCCTGCCTCCCCCACAGACTCCGAGGCACCCTAGCTAGACAGCCAAAATCAGCCATCTAGCCACAAATGCAGGGCAGGCAGAGTGCAGAGGAGAAGATCCCCTCCAACATCCACCCACCCTGCACTGGATAGTCAGTCACTGGTCTCCTCCAGGTTCAGAGGCAGCTGACTATCCCCATTGGAATGTACTCTTAGTTACTCTCTTTGCAATTATGGGCATGTCAAATAATGATTTCATCTTAGCCACTCATACAGTGCTTTTTTTCTAACTGTATCAATGGTTATGAAACATCTATTTACTTCATTTTTGTCCCACCCTTCCACCAAGTAATTCACTCCTCTGATGCTCACAACAACCCAGTTGAGGTCAGGCTAAGAGATCAGGCTAAGAGATGGTGGCTGGCCAAAGTGCACCTCGTGAGCTGCATAGCTGAGCAGGGTTTTGAGCCCAGGTTTTCCTGCTCCTAGTCTGACAGTCTATCCACTAGACCATGGGTGGGGTACACAGAGCCTGCAGGCTGTATATGGCTCCTGTCCTGTCATTCCCCCTGAGCAGCCTTCACACACCCTACAGCTTCCCTGCTGTAATTACATAACTACAGAAGGTTGAAAAGGACAAACAAGCTAAATGTGTCCTTTTGGATGCTAAGCAGTGGTTTGCTGCTGAATTTCGGCAGCAAACTGCCAATCCCCACCCCCCTATCACTGAATTCGGTAGTGCAGTGGCATGAAGAAGTGAGGGCATCAGGAGTGAGTGCTGCAAAGGGGGGGGTCCCCCTCCCAGATTCTCCCACAGTTGCCCATCTCTGAACTTGACCATACTCATGGTAACTGTGGCTAGTTCTTCTACCATATTGACTTTTAAAAGCCTATATTTTGCCCCCCAAAATGAACTTCCTACTTGCATTCCATGAGTTATTACACATACCCATTTGTGGGTCAGCCACCTTCGAAAATGATGCCTACATAATTCATGAAACAAAATGGGTGCGTCCACCCAAGTTAAATGTTCTCCTACATGAGACTGAAACACAATCAAACTTAAAGATTCTCAGCACACCTATTTTATTATGGTGGTCTATGGAAGGTACTCACTGGAAAAGACCCTGGTGCTGGGAAAGATTGAAAGCAAAAGGAGAAGGGGACAGCAGAGGATGAGATGGCTAGATAGTATCACCGATGCAATGAATATGAACTTGAGCACACTCCGGGAGAGAGTGGAGGACAGGAAAGTCTGGCGTGTCCATGGGGTCACGAAAAGTCGGACACGACTTAACGACTGAACAACAACAACTATGGAAGGTCCTGGAGTAATATTACCAGACGAGAGTGAAAGTGGTCATAAAATCATAGAATAGTAGGGTTGGAAGGGGCCTCTAAGACCATCAGGTCCAAACCCCTGCTCAATGCGGGAATCCAAGTCAGAGAAGTCCTGACAGATGGCTGTCCAGCTTCATAATGAATGCCTCCAGCATGGGAGAGCCCACTACCTCTCTAGCTAGTTGATTCCATTGTCGTATTGCTCTAAAGTTTTTCCTGATGTTAAGCCAGAATCTGTCTTCTTATAACTTGAGCCCATTATTTCGTGTCCTGCATTTTGGGATGATCAAGAAGAGATCCTGGCCTTTTCAAGGACTTGAAGAGCACTATCCTATCTCCCCTCAGTCTTCTCTTCTCAAGGCTAAACATGCCCAGGTCTTTCAGTCTCTCCTCATAGGGCTTTGTTTCCAGTCCCCTGATCGTCTTCATTGCCCTCCTCTGAACCCTCTCCAGTTTGTCTGCATCCTTCTTAAAGTGTGGTGCCCAGAACTGGACACAGTACTCCAGATGAGGCCTAACCAGTGCTGAGTAGAGGGGAACTAGTGCTACACTGGTAGGGATGTACGAAAGTCACTTACCTGGTCTTGCAGCTTGCTTCGCGGTGGGTGGGAGGCGCTTCGCTTCTCCCCCCGAAGTTCAGGCCGGGGGGGGAGGCTTCCCGCCTCGCCCGACCGAAATTCAGGCCGGAGGGGAGGCTTCCCACCTCGCCCGGCTGAAATTCAGGCCGGGGAGAAGCGCCCCGTCTTCCCAGCCGCGAACTTCAAAAGGAAAAAAAAGAAAAAAAAAAGCCCCGTGATAGGCTACGTAACGATTAACGTAGCCTATCACGGCTAGATCTGCAAAGTCAGCCGTGATAGGCTACGTTAATCGTCACGTAGCCTATCACGGGTGACTTAAAAAAAAAAAAAAGCGCATATGCAAATGGTGGCCCCCATAGGGAGCCGCCATTCGCGTTCCTTATTTGGTCCCTGTAGTCTACGTAAAGATTTACGTAGACTACGCCGAAAATAAGGGCAACGCGATTTGCGTTGCCCTTATTTTCGCCGTAGTTTACGTAAATCTTTACGTAGACTACAGGGACCAAATAAGGAACGCGAATGGCGGCTCCCTATGGGGGCCGCCATTAGCATACGTGCTTTTTTTTTTTTAAAGTCACCCGTGGTAGGCTATGTGACGATTAACGTAGCCTATCACGGCTGACCTTGCAAATCTAGCCGTGATAGGCTACGTTAATCGTTACGTAGCCTATCACAGGGGTGTTTTTGTTTTTTTTTACTTTTCTTGTAATGGCGGCGGCGGCAGCCGGTCGAAAGACCGGCTGCCGCCCCCGCCCCTGACGAAGACCTGCCGAACTGCCGCTGGGACCCGCCGCCGGGAGCGACATTCGTAAAAGGTAAGTCCCATCCCCGGGGGGGCGGGGGGGCGGAGAATTTCTCCCCGAAACTTCGGAGGACTGAATGCATTGGTACTCGGCCCCCCGAAGTTTCGGGGAGAAATTCTCCCCCATCCCTATACTGGTCACCAGTGTAGCAGCTCCCACATACTGTGGAGTTCACATGTGAACCAGGCCCTGGTCCTTAGTTATACATTCACAGAACCTACCAGCCCATCAACCATTTTATGATGGCCTGAAATTAAACAGCAATAACAGCAATAATAGCAATAACAGCAATAACTACTTTTGTTTTGATATAGAAATATTTTCTTGCCCAGTTGCCAGGAGGTGATGTTTACTTGTCACAGACAACCAGGAGGTGGCAATCCTGATTTCACTAATGGAAACATAAAATAATACTCTAGACCCCCAACTATTAAGATACCCATTATCCAAAATGTCTACTTATTCAAATAATCTGTGGTCCCAATATTGCTCAATGAATATATGAACCATGATGTAAAATTATCTTCCCATTCATCCAATGAATCACAGGGCTAGAATGTGCCAGGAAGCAATTAAATTCAAGCCATCACTAATGATGGCCAAACGTCCCCCAGGTCACTAAGGAAGTGGACTACAATCAGAAAGTAGTTCATTTTTCCCCTTGCCAGTTCTGAAATTCAGACATTATCAGGAGCACAATGGGATCCAAGTGCCCCAGTTTTCGTGTGAGCCCCAAAGCTTCCTTTCACCCCCTTTACTCCATGCCCCTCCCCATTTCATTTATCTGGCAGCAGCAGAGGTGGTGGGGAGGTCTTGATGAGGCTCCTTTCCCTCCTTCATCCCTAACACTTTGAAATGGCAGCACTCCATCGCAAGCTGTACGTGTCCCAGTGCTGCTGAGCCTTACAGATTGGACACATCTGTATTACAAAACAGGTCTTTACAGGGTTCAACCACATCACTTCCCATGACAAAGCAGAATCCTCCACATAACACTCCCTCCCCCCAAAGATGTGCTTACATAACCCAAACCACAGTATGCTACAAATAGATCCATGCAAGCATGATGTTCCACAGTAAGATATCTGCAGTAGTCTCTCTCTCTCTCTCTCTCTCTCTCTCTCTGTCTGCTCCACCCCACCCCATTAGATGGATTCATGGAGGATAGTTCTATGGCGAAACATCGCAGCTAAAAATGGAACCACTATGTTCAGACTTGGGGCAGTAGTCAACTGTGCACACCCACTAGTGGGACTCACCTCTAGCACAACAGGAAACTAGCGGATCCTGCAGCAATCAGAAGCAAGTGAAAATGGTTGTTTTCAGAACCAGGCAGGTCAGCATAGCTTGCAGAAAAGAGACATTCGACCTGTGCCATGCCAGAAATGAGCTTTTCCGCTCATTACTGTCAGGTCCAGCAAGTGGGCAGCAAGCATCCTTGGTGAGAACACCAGGACCAGGAGGGATAGAGGTGGGTGGAGAGCAGAGGTTCCCTGGGCAACAGTCAGACCCAAACAAGGCATGGCTGGGCCAGAAGCAGAAGCAGAGCCCCAACAGGCAGGGGTCAAGAACCAGCAAGGTGTAGCAAAGATCAGGAACAAACAACCAGAACACAATGCTGCCACCACAATGACTTGTGTTGCTGTGGCAAGGTTTGGAAGGAAGAGGAAGCTCTTTAAAGGGCTCCCTGAGGCTCCTAGCTGGTCTGCATTATAGGACCAGGGAGCACCTGCAGGCCAGGGCCTAGTCCTGCAAATACTGTTAGCCAGGCTGTCTTCTATGTCTGGCCCCCAGGTGGAGCTGGAGAGCTTCCCAGACTGAGCAGATCCTGACAGTATCTCCCCCTCCAGGAAGGGGGTTCCACTCCCATTCAGGGTCCAGGTCTATCAGAGTGGGCCCGATGGAAGGCGCGAAGCTTGGTGCAAGCATGGACATGCTCTACAGGCTCCCAGGACCCATCGACTGGGTCTTAGCCTTCCCAGTTGACTAGATAGTGGACTTTGCCATGGAGCCACTTAGAGTCGAGGATCTGTGCCACATGGTACCATTGTGTCTGCAAACCTGGAAAGGCGGAGCCATACAGCCTGGAAAGGGGTTGGCATGGTATAAATTCATTTGGAAGTCATGGAAGACTGGGTGAATTTTCAAGTTTCTGGGGAAATCCAGCTAGTACGTGACAGGGTTTAGCTGTTGGCATACTGGGAAAGGGCCCTGATAACAAAAGTCCAGCTTCGCAGACAGGCAGTTGGACCGGTAGTGTTCCATAGAGAGCCAGACCTTATCCCCCACCTAGATGTAGAGACCTTCCTGGCTTTGCCAATATGCTTGTTCCTTATAGGCAGCCTTGGCCCATTACAAGTGGCGGGTGAGCTCCACTTGCATCTCTTGGATTTGTGTTACCTGGTCATTGACAGAAGGGACAAGGGAAGTGGTGGGCCTGCATGGGTGATCTCGCGGGTGGCAGCCGCAATTTGTATAGAAAGGACTATGCACTGGAGAGGTGTGGTGGGCATTGTTGTAGGTGAATACTGTGAGGGATTAGAAGTTCACCCAGTCACCTTGGTGGTAGCTAAGGAAGCAGCGGAGGCATTGCTCTAACACCTGATTGAACCATTCTGTTTGCCCGTCAGTCTGTGGGTGATAGGCTGACGACAACTTTGTCTCGACTAGGGATGGCAGAGAATTCCACCTCGGATCTCAGGGAGGCCAAATGCCAGTGCATTCAGCCCCCCGAAATCTGTGGCAGAACGGTCTGCCCCCCCGCCCCCCCCGCGGATCCCCCAGGGACGAGACTTACCTGGGGCGGATCTTCCAGGCGGCGGTGGCTCCGGCGGTTGGTCTTCCGTCTGGCTGCCTCCGCCACCATTTGCAGGTTTTTTTGGGGGGGGTTACATCCACGTGATAGGCTACGTAAGTTTTTACATAGCCTAAAATGTCTGGGTAAAAAAAAAAAAAGGCGTACGCAAATGGCAGCGGCTACGGCCGCCGCCATTTGCGTTCCTTATTTGGGGCCATCTTAGTCTACGTAAATAATTACGTAGACTAAGACGGCGAAAATAAGGGGAATGCAAATTGCGTCCACTACGCTATTTCCATTCCCCTTATTTTCGCTGTCTTAGTCTACGTAAATATTTACGTAGATTAAGACATCAAATATAAGGAATGCAAATGGCAGCAGCCGTAGCCGCCGCCATTTGCATACACGGTTGTTGTTGTTTTTTCCCCAGAGCCCTCCGCGGCTGGAAATCCGGCTGCAGACGTCTCTGGCCTGGCTGGGCCTGGCCGGCTGCTCTGCGGAGCCACCACAGAGCACAGCCGGCCAAGGAGGATTCCAGAGGGGGGAGGAACGGAGCACCTCCCCCCATCCAGGATTCCAGGGGGAGGGACGGAATGCCTCCCCCCCCACCATCAGCATAATCCGTGAACAGGTAAGTGATTTTTGTATATCCCTAGTCTCGACAGGTGGAGCTGCAGAGCTTCCCAGACTGAGCAGATCCTAAAAATGACTGGGGTTACTGTTGGAAGGGCTAGTTCCAGTTGTGCTTGTGGTGGGCTCGAAAAAGTGGACAGAACCGGTGGGAGCAGAGCAGTAGTCTTGGAGATACCTTGTTGAGATACTTTGTTGATCAGGTGCTGTAGATAAATATTGGGATAGCTATCATTGGGGAAGTTCTCATGAGGGATGTTGCGGGTGCCTGGTTTTGTCCGCAAATTCACCAGACTGCTGGCACCCATGCTCTACAATCTGCACCCTCCACCACCACCCAGCTCACTGGGCCTGAGTCTGCCCGCCCCCTGTGCTTGGCGACCAGCTCGAGGCTTTCCCGGACCCGTTTGTCTCTGTGCCGATCGCCATGTTGTTTTTTTTAAAAAACATGGCTATCAGCAGTATGTGCCCATAGACTTATATGCAAAATAGAGCTGTGAATCTTGCATATAAGTCTATGTGTCCATAGATCGTTCCAGTCTCCCCTTCCCATTCCAGGCCAGCTACGTGGGGGCATTTCCCTCTTGCCTTCCTCCTCTTGTCAAACTCCTGCCTGCATGTAGCTGGCCCAGGATGCGGGGGGGGGGAGGTGGGGGGGGAGACTGGAATGATCCACTCTCCTCCTCTCATCCCAGCTATGTGAAAGCAGTGGCTTGACAGGAGGGGGCAGGTGAGAAGAAAGCGCCTCTTGCCTTCCTCCTCCTGTCAGAGGGAGACTGGGGACCATCTATGGACACATAGACTTATACGGAAGATTCACAGCTGTATTTTGCGTATAAGCCTATGGGCACATACTGCCAATCGCCATGTTTTTAAAAAACAAGGTGATCGGCATGGAGGTGAATGGGTCCGGGAAAGCCTTGACCTGGTCGCCGAGCGTGGGAGGGCTCAACTTGGAGCCCAGGGGTTGGCGAGAAGGGGCAAAGGCTGGGCAGGCACTCAGAGAACCCGAACGGGGGCACACCCGCACATCCCTAGTTCTCATCCGCCCAGCTGTTTCTGACCTTCTGGAGGGTTCTGGTTGACTATTATTACCAATGTTCTTGCTTTTGACCAGCCCTGGACTACAATTCCCCCCCCCTTTTTATGTTGGACTTAATTATCCCAGATCCATGCTTTGTCACACTTCCTTGCTTACCAAGCACAGCTCTAGAGATGGGGGAAGATGATGACTCATTTACCATTTACCATAACTATATTTTTCAAACATCCTCATGGCTAAAAATAATCAGAATGAAACAGACATTCCTGTAACTGGAGGTCATTAAAGATGAAGTTAAGTACGAAAGCCAATAAAACAGCTGGAACACAAAATGTGAGAAGACTACAGCATATTTATAAGGCAGAATAAAGTTTCACACTGTATATAGCATATAAAATCATACGCATACAAGGACAAGCTAATTAACACATTTAAAACAGAGCGAGTTACACAGCAGCAATATATCTGAAGTGGTGGTTGTGGGGGGAATACACGTTTAAAGGCTCACGGTGAAGCAAGTTATGTTGCAAGTTATGAAAATGCCAAAAAAGAAGAAGGGAAACTCAAGAGCATTTTTTTAAACTAAGATATTTATTGGTTTTAATAAAAATATTAAATATTAATTAAATATTAAATAACAACAGCAGTGATGGCTGAGAAGCACATGAACCCCTTTCCCATTAGGTCCCCCCAAAATGGGAGGAAAGGCAGTAGTCTATTAGAATTAGAGTTGAGCCACCTCCCCCCCCCACCTGCAACAATGTCCCTGGAAATGAAGCTATTATGAAGCATCAATCCCACGGGCATTCTGTCCCCAGCCAAGCCACCATTGAAAGCAGCAAGAAAACTTTAAAAAAAAAGTAAAAGAAAGGAGTGGGGAGAGACCCACCCTAGCCACCTTGCATTTAAAAGATATATACCCCTCCTCCACTTGTGGAATTTTGGTTGCTGCCCCAATATTAATTTGATCTTTGGGATGTTCCCACCCCCCATGAAATTTCATTTTTTTTAAAGAAAAAAACTTCGCCCCATCACAAATAGGGATGTATGGACTGTGTAAAATCCGCTCCATCTGTGTTTCGTGGATTGTTAGGTGCCTTTTGTTCCATCGTCCACCCACAGACGGCTGCAATTTGTCATGTGGAAAAATCCACAAATAATTACATAAGTATTTACATAAGTATTTACATAAGTATTTACATAAGTATTTACATAATTTACCTCAGTACGTAACATTTAGCATATTGTCCCCCATTCCATTCAAAATTTCAACAGAAATTTTCCTACAAATAAATATGCGTAAATTTCAGCAAAGTTTTTTTAAAAAATCACCTGAAAGTCCATGGGCTCCATGTGGCCTGAAGGGGTCACTCCACAGCGGATCCCACAGCTTGGATTCTTAGAAATCCGAGCTCATTTTAGTAGGGATGGCAGAGAATTCCGCCTAGGGATGTACAAATCCCTTACCTGGTTCAGGTCGGGGCATCCGCTGGGAGGGGAGAGGCACTCCGTCCCTCCCCCCGGAATCCTCGATGGGGGGCAGGTGATCTGGTCCTCCCCCCCGGAATCTTGCCCAGGCGGCTCTGCTCCACGGATGGACAGTTGTGGACGCAAATGGCGGCTGCCATAGCGGCCGCCATTTGCGTCCTTCCAGGCTGCCATGATAGGCTAAGTAAGTATTTACGTAGCCTATCACGGCATGCCCCCCCCAAAAAATGGCATACACAAATAGTGGCGGCTACAGCGGCCCCCATTTGTGTTCCCTATTTTTCGCCGTTCTGGCCTACATAAATATTTACATAGGCAATTACGGCGAAAAAAAAGGGAACCGCAAATAGCGTAGTGGGCACTATTTGCGTTTCTTTTTTTTTCGCCATAAAAGCCTATGTACATATTTACGTAGGATAAAACGGCAGAAAAAAAAGAACACAAATAGTGCCTACTAGGCTATTTGCGGTTCCCTTTCCACCCCCCCGTAATTGCCTACGTAAATATTTACGTAGGCTAGAAAGGCAAAAAACATGGAATGCAAATGGGAGCCGCTGTAGCCGCCACCATTTGCGTACGCTGGGGTTTTTTTGGGGGGGGTTAGCCATGATAGGCAATGTAAATTCCTACATAGCCTATCACAGCTGCAAGGACAGCAATGGCGGCTGCAGCAGCCTGGCCGCAGCCTGCCAGGAGACCAGCCGCTGCCACCGCCACAGCCAGAACCGCTGCCGCCGCATCCACCGCCACATCCGCTGCATCCGCCCCAGGTAAGTTCCATCCCAGGGGGGGCAGGGGGGCAGGAGGCCGTTCTGCCACGTATTCCTGGAATCCGTGGTGGAATTCTCTGCCATCCCTAATTCCGCCACAGACCCAAATGAGGCCAGATTCTCCGGAATCCACAGCGGAATGGATCACTTACCTCCACCTCCTGACGATTCCCTCTGGAATGGCACACTGGCTCCGGACCTCTTGCGATATGGTAATGGCGGCTGCCATTACCATATCGCTGTGAGGAATACAGCCGCAAATGACGTAGTGGATGCCACTTGCGGCCGTAAAGACCTTAGTTTAACTTAATTGCAGCCATTTACAGCTGCATTTAGGTTAAACTAAGTGCTTTACGGATGCAAGTGGCATCCACTATGCCATTTGCGGCTGTATTCCTCACAGCGATATGGTAATGGCGCCTGCCTTTACCATATCACCAGTGATACAGAGCCAGAGTGCGGCTCCATGGAATCCTCCTGACACAGAGCTGGTCTGGAGGATTCCAGGGGCGGGAGGAACAGATTGCCTCCCCCCTCAGGTGGATTCCCCCACAGACCAGAAGGTAGAGAATCCACCCATCCCTACATTTTAGTCGGTCTCAAATTTCTCCAGCATCCCTAATCACAAGTATCAGAAAGTTGTATTAAAAGTCTACTGATTCGAGATGTAAAAAATCATTTTAAGTGAGGTAGTGAAACTTATCAAAACTGTTTTGGGTTCCTACAACCTTTATTTTTATTTTTTTACAGATGCTTCACCTGAGTAGGAGCCTCTAAATGTGCATTGGATTAATTATGATTATTACTTCAATTAAAATTAAAATTAATATTATGACTATTATTTCAGCTATTGAAAAATGCATCACCTGCTTTTATATTATTTCAGTTTGCAAAGGGTGGAACAGCAAAGTACTGAAACAAAGTATTCCAAAAAAGATCAACAACTTCAGTTCAACACAAGTATAAAAACAAAATCTTTTTGAAAAGAACGATGTAGGCATTTCCCCTGAAATGTCCAAGGAGGAGGCTCAGGTATACTTTGGATGGAAGAGTTTCATCTTATTTCAGGAAAACTTCTGTGGCATGTCTAGGCTGATATATTCAGTCGTAGGTTGTAGAACAGGGATAGCCAAGTTGAGGGATTCATTTTGTATAAACTGTTTGGACAGGAATTGGCTAACAGGGCCAGAATGACTGCAAATGTTTCTTAAAAGTCAATAGGCCAGATTACCAAGCACAATTCTTGCTAGGGAAATTACAGGTAAATGGTTAGGGATGTGCAAAAACGCAAAACCTGAGCTCGCCAAAGTCATCAGAATTCTGTCTTGAAGTTTATACACTTGGCTCTGTATCAGATTACAAGCTTTGTTTTTTCTTGTCACATGAAAATCTGTGTGCATTTCCATGTGTTTCCCCCCCCCAAAGGTACGCATCAATTGTGTACATCTTTGAAATGTACAAATTCTTCTCCCATTGATTAAAGCACTATTTATGCACATCTTTTCATGTGCATTTTTCCAATGCTCTCAACCCCCTTTTTTTTTATTTTCAGTGCAGAAATCATATTGCATGCATAGAAATGGGCAGACTTCAGCCACAGGTTGTGTCTGAGTCAGGAAGACTCAGTAAGTCCTGAAAAAAATAAACCGAAATGAATTTCTCACGCATAGTCATCCCTATAAATGGCTCACAATGACTCAGACAGAGGTCCTCTGGAAGGAAGGGGCTGTGGCTCAGTGTGACAGAGCACATCCTTTATATGTGGAAGGTCCCAAGTTCAATCCATGGCTTCTCCAGGTAGGGCTAGAAAAACTTCTGCCTGAAACCGTGGAGTAGGGATGGACGAAATTCCCTTACCTGGTCCCGCAGCTTGCTTCACGGTGGGGGGGAGGCGCCCCATTCCTCCCTGCTGAAATTCTGGCCGGGGGGGGGAGGTGCCCCGTCCATCTGGCTGCGAATCCTCCTTGCCGGCCGGGATGCAAATGGTGGCAGCCATAGCTGCCGCCGTTTGCGTGCCTGCAGTCAGTCGTAATAGGCTACGTAAATCCTTATGTAGCCTATCACGGCTGACTTTGGGGGGGAAAAAAAAGCGCGTATGCAAATGGCGGTGCCCATGGGTGCTGTCATTTGCGTTCCTTATTTGGGCACATGTAGTCTACGTAAACATTTACGTAGACTACAGCGAAAATAAGGGCAACGCTATTTGCATTGCCCTTATTTTCACCGTAATCTACGTAAATGTTTACGTAGACTACACGTGCCCAAATAAGGAACGCAAATGGCGGCGCCCATGGGCGCCGCCATTTGCGTACGTGCTTTTTTTTTTCTTCAAAGTCAGCCGTGATAGGCTACGTAAGGATTTACGTAGCCTATCACGGTGTTTTCTGAAAATCTAGCTATGATAGGCTACATAAATCTTTACGTAGCCTATCATGTTTGCTTGAGTTTTTTTTTTTTTAACACGGAAATGGCAGCGGCGGCAGCCGGTCGGAAGACCGGCCGCCACCGCCACCGAACCGCCGCCGAGAGCCGCCAGCGCCAGGGACATTCGCCAAAGGTAAGTCCCAACCCGGGGGGGGCGGACCATTTCTCCACTAATTTCAGGGGGCCGAATGTGTTCGCATTCGGCCTCCTGGAGATTCGTGGAGAAATTCTCCGCCATCCCTACCCTGGAGGCCTGCTGCTAGGGATGTCAGACGAATCTGTTTGGGAGGCAGAGCTCAATGAGCTTTTTTTGGCTCAGCCCCTGGACTTAGTCTGCAGCGAGTCAGGCTGTGACGTTCCACATCTGTATATACTAAGTCTGTGGTTATGGCTATGTATTCCTACTATATCTCTGTGTTTTGTGGTGAGTATTTCTGTGGAGAGAGAGAGAGAGAGAGAGAGAGTTATTAGGAGAATGGTGGGTTTGCATATGTGTGATGATTGGCTAAGAGAGTGAAGGGGGTGAAGTGTGTGTGCTACATAAATTGTGTGCTTTGCTGTGAGAGGCAGATAGGGTTAGGATTTTAGGATTGAGAACAGAGAGAGGGGGAGGGGGAGGGGGAGGGGGAGAGGGAGAGGGAGAGGGAGAGGGAGAGGGAGAGGGAGAGGGAGAGGGAGAGGGAGAGGGAGAGGGAGAGGGAGAGAAAGGTCAGCGTGGATTTGTGAAGTGATGTTTGAAACTGTGATCTAGAGAATGGTTTATGAGAGAACATATATTGATAAACTCTTCAAGAGTTAAGTGTTTATTATTCAACAACTTCTTGTTGTTGTTGTTCAGTCATTACGTCATGTCCGACTCTTCGTGACCCCATGGACCATAGCACGCCAGGCCGTCCTGTCCTCCGCTTTCTCCCGGAGTGTGCTCAACTTCATATTCATTGCATCGGCGATGCTATCTAGCCATCTCATCCTCTGTCATCCCCTTCTCCTTTTGCCTTCAGTCTTTCCCAGCATCAGGGTCTTTTCCAGTGACTTTTCTCTTTGCATTAGGTGGCCAAAATATTTGAGCTTCAGTTTCAATATCTGTCCTTCCAATGAGCAATCAGGGTTGATTTCCTTTAGGATGGACTGATTTGACCTCCTTGCAGTCCATGGGACTCGTAAGAGTCTTCTCCAGCACCACAGTTCAAAAGCATCAATTCTTCGGCGCTCAGCCTTCCTTGTAGTCCAGCTCTCACAGCCATACATTTCTACTGGGAAAACCATAGCTTTGATTAGATGGACCTTTGTCGGCAAGGTGATGTCTCTGCTTCTTACTATGCAGTCTATGTTTGCCATAGCTTTCCTCCCAAGGAGCAAGCATTTTTAATTTCATGGCTACAGTCACTGTCTGCGGTGATCTTGGAGCCCAAGAAAATAAAATCTTTCACTGCTTCCATTTCTTCCCCTTCTATATGCCAGGAAGTGATGGGGCCAGATGCCATGATCTTCGTTTTCTTAATGTTGAGTTTCAAACCAGCTTTTGCACTCTCCACTTTCACCCTCAACAAGAGGCTCTTGAGATCCTCTTCACTTTCTGCCTTTATGGTGGTATCATCTGCGTATCTGAGGTTGTTGATAATTCTCCCGGCAATCTTAATTCCGACCTCTGATTCATCCAACCCGGCGTTTCTCATGATGTACTCTGCATATAAGTTAAATAAGCAGGGTGACAATATACAGCCTTGTCATACTCCTTTCCCAATTTTGAACCAATAGCTTGTTCCATGTCTGGTTCTTACTGTTGCTTCTTGACCCTCATACAGGTTTCTCAGCAGACAGGTAAGGTGGTCTGGTACTCCCATCTCTTTAAGAATTTGCCACAGTTTGTTGTGATCCACACAATCAAAGGCTTTAGCATAGTCAATGAAGCAGAAATAGACATTTTTCTGGAATTCTCTTGCTTTCTTCATGATCCAGTGAATGTTGGCGATTTGGTCTCTAGTTCCTCTGCCTCTTCGAAACCCAGCTTGTACTTCCAGTAGTTCTCGGTTCACATACTGCTGAAGTCTAGCTTGTAGTATTTTGAGCATAACCTTGCTGGCATGTGAAATGAGCACAATTGTATGGTAGTTTGAACACACTTTGGCATTGCTCTTCTTTGGAATTGGAATGTAAACTGACCTTTTCCAGTCTTGTGGCCACTGTTGAGTGTTCCAAATTTGTTGGGATATTGAGTGCAGCACTTTTACAGCATCATTTTTTAGGATTTTAAATAGCTCAGCTGGAATGCTGTCATCTCCGCTAGCTTTGTTGTTAGTAATGCTTCCTAAGGCCCACTTGACTTCACTCTCTAGGATGTCCGGCTCAAGTTCAGTGACCGCACTATCATGGCTATCAGGGACATTCAGATCTTTCTTGTATAGTTCTTCTGTGTATTCTTTCCACCTCTTCTTAATCTCATCTGCTTCTGTTAGGTCCCTGCCTTCTTTGTCCTTGATCATGCCCGTCTTTGCACAAAAGGTTCCCTTGAGTAGGCATGTACGAAAGTGACTTACCTTTCGCGGATTATGTTGATGGGGGGGGGAAGGCGTTCCGTCCCTCCCCCCGGAATCCTGGCTGGGAGGGGAGGTGCTCTGTTCCTCCCCCTGGAATCCTCGAAGGGCCAGCTGTGCTCTGCGGCAGCTCCGCGGAGCAGCCGGCCAGGCCCGGCCCGGCCTGGCCAGAGCCGTCCGCAGCCGGATTTCCGGCCGCGAAGGGCTCTGGGTAAAAAAAAACAAAAAAAACACGACCATTTGCATTCCTTCTTTTTGGCCACCTTAATCTCTGTAAATATTTACATAGACTATGACGGCGAAAATAAAGGGGAATGCAAATAGCGTAGCGGGCGCTATTTGCGTCCCTTTTTCATTCACCGTTTTAGCCTACGTAAATCTTTGGCTGCAAAGTACATAATCAATCTGATTTCAATATTGACCATCTGGTGATGTCCATGTGTAGAGTCGCCTCTTGTGCTGTTGGAAAAGAGTGTTTGCTATGATCAGTGTGTTCTCTTGGCAAAACTCTATTAGCCTTTTGTACACCAAGGCCATGCTTGCCTGTTATCCCGGTTATTTCTTGACTTCCTACTTTGGCATTCCAATCCCCTATGATGAAAATGACATCTTTTTTTGGTGTTAGTTCTAGAAGGTGTTGTAAGTCTTCATAGAACTGATCAACCTCAGCTTCTTTAGCCTCAGTGGTTGGGGCATAGACTTGAATTACTGTGATGTTGAATGGTTTGCCTTGGATTCGTACTGAGATCATTCTATTGTTTTTGAGATTGTACCCCAATACTGCTTTTCCCACCCTTTTGTTGACTATGAGTGCTACTCCATTTCTTCTAAGGGATTCTTGCCCACAGTAGTAGATATGATGGTCACCTGAATTAAATTCGCCCATGCCTGTCCATTTTAGTTCGCTGATTCCCAAGATGTTGATGTTCAATCTTGCCATCTCATGTTTGACCACCTCCAGCTTACCTTGATTCATTGATCTGACATTCCAGGTTCCTAAACAATATTGTTCTTTACAGCATCGGATTTTCTTTTCACCACCAGACACATCCACAGCTGAGTGTACTTTCAGCTTTGGCCCAGCCACTTCACTCTTTCTGGTGCTACTTGGAAATACCCTCTGCTCTTCTGCAGTAGTATATTGGACACCTTCCGGCCTGAGGGGCTCATCTTCTGGCGTCATCTCTTTTAGCCTTGTGATACGTTCCATGGGGTTTTCCTGGCAAGAATACTGGAGTGGGTTGCCATTTCCTTCTCCAGTGGACCACATTTTGTCAGAACTGTCTGCCATGACCTGTCCGTCTTGGGTGGCCCTGCACGGCATAGCTTATGGCTTCACTGAGTTACGCAAGCCCCTTCACCACAACAAGGCAGTGATCCATGAAGGGGGAACAGCATTCTACCCTTAGATATATAAAGGGGAAAGAACCAGGCCTTATCTCTGTCAATCAGGTCTTATTTAATTATCTGTCACATTGGTATTCTGCTCTTCTCTCCAGGAGCTTATCTCATTTTATCCTCAAAACTGGCTTGTGAACTGCCAAGAGAGTGTTGACTATTGGAAGGTATAGAAATGAAATAAATAGCCCATAATGAAACAAAATAATAAAATGAAATAAATTTTGAGCTATATGAGGCTGAAAGGGAGCAGGGGCTTTGGATCCGAGGATCTCCAGCCTAAGTCCAGCATGCTATCAACTACGTGCCCTCATATCTGTCTCCCACCATTGCCACTATTGCCAGATGAAGATATTGAATAATACACCTCTTGTGCAAAACAGAGGAATTCAGATAGAAAATTGTGAATATGAATTGAGGAACTGGAGTAGCAAAGAAGCAGCACATCCTCAAAAGTAGGGCTGTGCATCGCTTCAGTGCCAAATCTGAATACCAAAGTGGATCAGGGTGCTTCGAGAGTGCCTCAGTGAGCAGTGGGGTGTTGGCATGGGGTCTGCCCATTGCCCAGACTGCTATTTGCATTGCCCTTATTTTCGCCGTAGTCTACGTAAAGATTTACGTAGACTACAGCGACCAAATAAGGAACGCGAATGGCGGCTCCCTATGGGGGCCGCCATTTGCGTACGCACTTTTTTTTTTTTTTAAAGTCACCCGTGATAGGCTACGTGACGATTTAGGTAGCCTATCACGGCTGACTTTGCAGATCTAGCCATGATAGGCTACGTAAATCGTCACGTAGCCTATTGACTTTTTATTTCGCGGCCGGGCGAGGCGAGGCGCCTCCTCCCCAGCCTGAATTTCGGCCGGGCAAGGCAGGAAGCCTCCCCCCCATCCTGAATTTCGGCCGGGCGAGGAGGGAAGCCTCCCCCCCCAGCCTGAACTTCGGGGGGAGCAGCGAAGCGCCTCCCCCCCACCGCCAAGCAAGCTGCGAGACCAGGTAAGTCACTTTAGCGCACCCCTATTTCTAGGAACCATCTAAGAACTCTCTCTAAGATCCTCTCTGAGGATAAAATGGAGAGGAGGAGGATTATGTACGCTGCTGCCTTGGATTCCTTAAGGAGGAAAAAAGTAGGGTATAAATGTAATCATTCAATAAATGATAAACCATCTAAGTGGTATTATTCTATTCTGTGAATATATAAATTGGTTATCTCTTTTCTAGAAGATAATTCTAATGAAGAAGTCTGAAGGCCCTGTGGAAAGGAAAATAAAGACTGTAATCCTGTGGGGATAGGTGGCTGCCTCTGAACTCAGAGGTGGCCGCCTATCCAATGGAGGGCAGGAGGAGAACGAAGGGCATCATCTCCTCCATGCTTCAGCCACCCTGCATTTGCAGGTGGACAGCCGATTTCAGCTAGCTGTGGGAAGGCGAAGCAGGGGAGGTGGCTGACAGATGACACATAGGATGTGTCGTACCGGCATTTCCACCTTCCCCACCCCGGAACGCCTCCTGGAATGCCCCGTTTTCACCACTCATGCTCTTCTTCTAAGTATGGAGTGTGGAGCCATTCTGAGCTGCTTGCAAGGCAGCATGGGAATGGGGGAGAACTGACCTTGGAGAGGGGGCTCTGAGGTCGGTTCCTGGAAACTGACATATCCTACGGCCATCTAGCCTCTGACTAGTGGCCATAGGATTGCTCCCTAAGTAGACTGAAAACTTAAACTTTTGCTCAATCTCAGCTTATGGATGTCATGAAAAGTTGATAATATGAGGATCATTCATGCTGAAATCTCAGAAGTCAGGGTGGGAGCGGGCAAAGGTGATGAGTGGTCAAGCTAGGGTGGCTATTTACGCATCACCAAAAAATGGACAAAGGAATATATGGATTTGCATAATATTTGCATATGTTAATTTATATAGACAGGTGAAAATTTAGAAATAATTAGTGTAATTTTCATAGAAATACAATTCATCATCCCCTTGTGGGGAAGGCTATGACCAGGTGATCTGTATACTTGCTCAGTCCACTGTGCAGGTGCTAAGCTGATGGGCAATTTCAAGGCCTCTTTTCTCCATCCCTTCTTGTGGGTCTTTACCTTTAAAGTGGACTAGAACTAAGCCCTTTGAATAGAGGACACCCTAGAGGAGTGTCCTCTGAAAAGTAGGACATGCAGCCATCCTAGAATAAAGGCAGGACTGTGGGCAGCATTTTATTTCTCCCCATCACTGCCAGAAGTAGGATATATTATGCAAGACACTAAACATGTAGAATAACTTGTGCAAAATAAGAGAAGCATGCATATTGACTTACTTTGCATAATCTATTCAGGTCAGTATTTTTACATGAGCAGTTCCTCATTTAAATGGGACCTAAAAGGTCATCTTCCGAAGCTATATTGTACAGCTGTATGGCATTATCAGTAGTTCTGCCACCACACTAGTGATGGAATAAGAGATTTGTCATACCCCATGGCATTAAGTAACAATGAACTCAAAGTTACTCACATAAAACAATTCATACAATCAGCTTAACCTCTGTGTGTGTTTTGCCTTGTAAAATACCAAGCCATTAGCCTTAACAATGTCAGTGTGTTCTTGCTACAAAATCCAGCTAAATTATCATCCAAGGGAATATTTAAGAGCACCCTTCACAATGAGTAATGTATGAATGCATTATTTCTATTAAACTGAGCAACCCTTCAATGCACTGTGAAGGATTCAGAAAGTGCTAATGTATGTTCAGGAGGAAAGGCATGAACCGGCTTCACTTTAGATCTGCTAAGTCAGATGAAGACTGTAAAACAAATGCATGACATCTAAAAATCAGCTTTATGTAAGACCCTTAAGTTTGGGGGGCTACAGGCCAAGAGAATATGAGCACCACAGATGACATGCATAGACTAGTGGCTTAATTCCGAGAAGCAGGTGTACCATTCAGTTTCAACATAAGCATGAACCCAAAGGATGAAGGCTGCTTAATGCTATTTAAACCTTGCTAGTGAGACACACTGGAACCTCTCTATGTGTCTTCATGGACCCCAAGAAATCTGGATGTCTACATTCTATTTTCTAATATTCCCTGACCTCACAGTGCTAAAGCTAGATAAACTTCTTTTTTCTGGCTTGCTTCTCTGCCAAAGTGTATTATATGTATTGAAGCTGTTTTCTAGTCTATAGAATCCTCTGGAGAATTTGAGCACAGGGTCACCTGGCACCTTCTATCACCACAAAATTAGTGCTAAAGAATTCTAGCAGACTTGTTCTAGCAAGTCCAGCAGAAAATGCATCAGCATTGATGAAAGACATCAGAACATTGGCCTATGCACACATTAATGTTGCCATGAAGCAAATATGCCACATTTCACTGACACAGATGCCAAAGGCAGAACCAACAGCTCTATAGACATTCAGCTGGTCAGTCGAGGTGGAACTAAGAAGTGATACCCCATATTTCATTAATCGTCTCCTATTTCTGTGATATAATGCAGCATTCTCCCTAGAAAATGTCAGGACAAGATTTGTTTGGTGTGAACATACATCACACAGAATCACAGAAGACAACCATCCATAAGAATTATAATGGCAGGAAGCAAAATCAAGTACTCCTGAGAATACAACCTGCTAATCTTTCCACCATAAATGCTAGTCCTAAATTCATCCAAAGATCTCTGGACCCCAGTAAGATAGGTGAAAGGAAGTCATAGTAGTTGTTGAAGTAACTGAACTTCTCTTATTTCAACTTGAATTTGGAAGGTAGTAATATATTCTTCAATCTCAAAAATGAAATGCCTCCTATGGACATGACTGATACCCCATCTTACACCCTGAATGAAATAAAAGTACCATAGTCCTTCCATATGTAGCATCAGCCCATCGATTTCTGCACAAGAATATATAGATATGCCATATGATTATCTAATATGTACATATCATGTAAACTCTGCTGGTCCATAAGAAAAATCTCAAAATTCATGCTCAGGCAATATGCACAAAATTGTGAACAAGCTTTCGAGATCTCCAGATAGTCTATGTACTTGTTGTTGCTTCTGTGTGTCAAAGTCAGCCACCACTCAGCTACTATTATATGCTAAAAAAGTCTGTGGTGTGGTTCATGCTACATCAGCATACATATGCTAAGAACATGAACACAAGATCACATCTGTCAATCTGGAAAAAATTCTAAAAAGACCATATAGCACAAAGGCGGGAGTGAAACATCAACAACATTATTTCTATGCCACCATCGAACTATCAATGAATAATGTTGGACAATACCATCTACTTTGCATTTCTCCAGGGTATCAATGAAAAATCTATTTTATTCTTGGTTTTGCTTGCTATCTGGCTCAGGACCACAATACCTGATGAACCACAATACCTGATGGAACTAGGGATGGGTGAACTCCCCCATGTCCTCCCTGCGAGCTGCTCACCAGACTCCCGTCACTTGTCCGACTGTAACCCTAATCCGACCATTTACGCCTGCAATTTTGCATAAATTGGACTATTTATGGTTGCCATTATGCTCAAAATCTTGATTTCTGTAAATAGTTTACCCATGATTTTGTGCAAAATGGTGGCTCATGGAAAAGCAGGAAACAGCAAGCTTGCCTGACTTGCCGAGTCGGGCAAGCTCAGGGATCCATGAGCTGGGGTCTGGGGGGCTACGCTGGTGAAAGCTTGCTGAGATCCACCCCCAAAGTGGTTTCCTCTGACATCCTTAGATGGAACCTACCCAGACACTACAATCAACATCAGAGGTCTTCCTCCTAGTGCATCCTCTGAGGGAGGCTTAGAAGTTGGCAACAAGGGAGAGGGCCTTCTCAGTGGTGTCCCCATGATTATGGAATGCTCTCCCCACTGAGGTCTGCCTGAGACCAACACTGTCATCTTTTCAGTGCCAGCCTAAGACTGTCCTCGATTCCTGGGCATTTGATGGCATATGATGGGGCATTTATATCAGTTGTTTCTATCAGGTCCAGTATCTGACTGTAGATTTTCTAGCTGTTTAAATTGTTTTAAATTGTGTATGTTAGAGGTTTCATGTTATGTTTTTATTAACTTGTATTATGATTAGGGATGGCAGAGAATTCTGCCACGGATCTAGGTGAGGCTGAATGCCAGTGCATTTGGCCCCCCGAACTCCATGGCGGAACGGTCTGCCACCCCCCCGCCACCCCGCAGATCCCCCCTGGTATGAGACTCACCTGGGGCGGATCTTCCGGGCGGTGGCGGTGGTGGCGGCGGCCGGTCTTCCGACCGGCTGCCACCACTGCCATTTCCATTGTTAAAAAAAAAAAGACGTGATAGGCTATGTAAAGATTTATGTAGCCTATCATGGCTAGGTTTGAAAAAACAACAACAAAATGACATAATAGGCTATGTAAATCTTTACGTAGCCTATGACGTCTGACTTTAAAAAAAAAAACGCACATACGCAAATGGCGGCGGCTATGGCCGCCACCATTTGCATTCCTTATTTTGGCCCGTCTTAGTCTACGTAAATATTTACGTAGACTAAGATGGCGAAAATAAGGGGGAATGCAAATAGCGTCCAATATGCTATTTGCGTTCCCCTTATTTTTGCCGTCTTAGTCTACGTAAATATTTACATAGACTAAGATGGGCCAAAATAAGGAATGCAAATGGCAGCGGCCGTAGCCGCCACCATTTGCATACACGCGTTTTTTTGTGTTTTTTAAAGTCAGATGTGATAGGCTACGTAAAGATTTACTTAGCCTATCACGGCTGACTACAGGGACGCAAACGGCAGCGGTTACAGCCGCCGCCATTTGCATCCCTGCTAGCCAGTGGCCAGATGTCCAGCTGCTGGCAGAGCCAGCCGGCGGCTCCATGGAATCCCTGTGGAGTGGAGCCGGCCGGCCAGGATTCTGGGGGGAAGGACAGTTCCATTTTACAATGACAAACGGTAGTAGTAGTAGTAATAATAATACAATATCTTTCATTACGTCTTGGGGTGCAGTTAACTGGAAATGCCAAGCGATAACCTGGGACTCAGGCTCAACAGCTGTACACAGCACACTTGGGAAATGCCAAGCAGGTGTCACCACCACCACAGCTGATATAGGTCAGTGGGGTGGTGGCAGGAACTGGGTCAATTGGAAAGTCCACATAGCATGCCCTCAATCAGCAGCACCACCATCTGAATGATGCATATCCAATGTGCATATATTAGGGATGGGATTAACACGATTCATGTAGCCAGGAGTATCATGCAGCTAGTCCCTGCTAGGTGTCCTTCACTTAGGCTGGCCATGCATCCTCTTTTACAAAGGACAGTCCTGTATTTGAAGGGCTGCCAGTGGATCTTCCCCTTATTTAAAGGTGTCCTCTATTCAAAGGGCTATCCTGTCCAATTGTAGTCTAAAGATAAAGTGCCATAATAACTGTTACCCATCAACAGTGAGCACCTGAACAGCAGGATGAACAGGCAGGCATACAGGTCACCTAATCAGAGTCTTCTGCATTACGGTGAAGTGCAATGTGTTTCTATTTAAATTATAACAACTGTTTCCAAATGTGCATCTATACTTATAAATTAGTCCATGCACATTTTATGTGCATGGACTAAAAAGGACAAATGTGTGTCCTTCTTCTTCTTCTTCTTCTTCTTCTTCTTCTTCTTCTTCTTCTTCTTCTTCTTCAGTAATGCATTTCTTTTCATTTGGATATTCATAAGTGGCAAGAGACCTGCCACTTGTCAGCTGTAAGATGACTGGGGGGTGGGCAGGGACAGAACACAGGAGCAAGTTGTCAATTAGCTATGATGGAAGAGGAGGCAAAGAGGCAAAGAGCAACATGACTGGCTAGCTGCAGTTGCACACAGCACAGGCCCTTAAGATGCCTCAGCAGTGGCGCCTGGAGTCAACTTTGCTCCTGCTTGAAAAATAGTGAAGGTCACTGATCTACAGCTAATTCCAAATAAAGTGTGTTACAGCTTCAGGCAAATTGCCATGTACATATTTGCAGGAGTGCACCTCTTCTTTCAAATGGTCCTCTGGATGGAAGCATCCATCACTCTCATACAGCCACATGTTGTATAGTGGTTGTTATCAATTTGGTGGCTGTATTCAGTCCATCTTGAATCAGAGAGACAGAAAAGGCCCATCTTTCAAAAGAAATATTAACAGCAGGGCAGTAGAAAGTGCCAACGAGATTGTAGCAATTGCTCTTAGGTGGCCCTTGCTTTCTCCTTCATCCCTTTATCTTTCTATGCCTTTGTGTCTGAAATCTAGGAAATGGCAGGGATATATCCTTTAAATGGAATTCTGGGGGGGGGGGAAGCCCAATAGAGAGAATAAATGTGAATGCACCATTTTAAATGATTGCCTATAGTCCTAATAGCACTTTTTCCTCTGTCTTTCTGGATGGCCATTAAGTGGACTTCTATTTTTTTGGAATGATTTACAAATCCCAAGATTCACATAGGTCAACAGTTGTTCTGTTTATTTAACTGGCTTCCTGAAAGTGAACTGGCACAAGCCACTGGTCATGCAGAGGGTCTTCCTGGGAAGGTACTTTATATATTTCACTCCATACCCTGAACCACATACATTTTCTCAGAAAAAAAGACCTGAATGGAGATTTCAAGTGGAGTTTTTGTTAATTTCTTTGTCTAGGCTTGTACATGTGTGTTTGTGGCCATAACAGTCATAACAAAAATGAAATACAAAACTAATAATCTAGATAGCAGCAAAAATAATACATCTTATCCAAGCTGAATGTAGCCCCAACCATAAACAGTAAAGAAGCCCGCATCCTGATGGCCCTTACACAGCTTCAGAAGCAGCTTCAGGAGTCCCCTCTTTGGGAAGTATCCAGTACTACTGCTGCACTTCCACTAGGGATGTACAGATTTTGCTAAATTTGTTCGGTCTGTGTTTCATGGATTGTTAAGCGTCCTTTGTTCCATCATCTGCTCATTGATGGAATCTGACTCTCTTTTTTTAGATATGTATGAGAATTTCATTCCTGTTTGCAAATGCACATTTGCACTAATGTGCACTTGCACAAGTGCACATTAGTGCAAGTGCACATTAGTGCTAATGCACATTTGTGCAAATCCACCCTCTCCACTAAAAAACCAACCAACCACCAGTCCTAAAGTCCGAGGAATCTGCACACTTCGGAAGAGGCTGGCCTGCTATGGACTCTGCAGGTCACATTCATAGAAATCTGAACTCAATTTGAATCTGCTGCAGATTTCTCTTAACATCCCTAGCCTTCATTCATTCCATTGCCCTTTCTGGACTGACTGCTAGTGCAACCTAAACTAGGGATGGATGGACTTACCTCCGTCCACGCCAGTGGGTGCTCGCTGAGCCACTGCCAGCTGGCCGCCCCTGTTCAGCTCCCTGGATGAGCTGCCACACAGTCTGTGGGCACCCAGCAAGTGCCCATCAACTGCCTGACCCCACAGCGAGCTGCTACTTTGTGAAAAAATGGCAGCTCAGGTTTTCCCTTAAATGTAATGTTGCGTAAATTGCAGCTGTAAAGGGGCCATTTATGCAACATTACAGGCGATTGGATCCACTGGACTCCACCCCACCCTCAAACTCAGAGATCCCTAACATGAACTAGTAGTCTGTAGAGTAATGCTAGAAATTATCAGAAATGCTTGTTTCCAGAACAGGACAAGTCAGTGTAGCTCCCTTGCATGAGCATTGCTGACCTACCTCGCTCCAGAAATGAGCATTCCCACTCCTTTCCAGTTCCTGCAGGAACTGCTCGCATGTAGGCAGTACTGGATACTGCCCCTTATGATCAGTGTGGTGGGGTTGAAGAACACAGCCTTCTCAGTAATAGTGTGCTCCTGTCTGGACTTCCTTCCCCAGGAAGCCCAACAGGTATCTCTGTCTTCAACTTCCATAAATTACTTGAGACACAATTTTAATACAGCTGGGGTTCAGGAGGTGAGGCAGATTACTATTTTAATGCAACCTGTTATTATTCATTTTCTTTCTTGGTAGTATTTTATTGGACTCTAGTTTTAATATTTGTATTTCTTAATTAATTGTATTGATATTTGGAGGGGGGTTTACATGAGTTTAAGTGGTCGTATGTTGAGCTGAGGATTTTTTTTTTAATGCCATATGGTGAACTAGGAAAAATGTCTCCACCCTTGAATACAAATACAGAATAAAATAATAAAGATAAAATAATAAAACACAGATTATGATAAGGTCTCTTTTTTGTGTGTGAACTTGGGTGCTGCTTGCTGTCCCCCCACCCCAGGAGAACTTCCATCAACTTCCACGTGTTTCTTCAGCATCCACAGAGAGGCAGAGTTTATCCTTTTTGAGTCATTGTATCAGCTAATTTAGCACATGACCCAGAGAGCAAATAACCTACATACTAACATGAAATAATGAGAAATGAAATTTCACAAATGGATTGGTGGGGAAGGTGGTGATAATGTGGGTGCTCACCACGCAATTGGGTATATGCGTGTTCAGAAACCAGTGGGGGGAACACTTCAGTCCCCAAGAACACTCTGTGAATTATCTTCAAGTTGCCATTCTTGAACAAAGGGATTTCAGAGACAGATACCAATGTGAAATTGCTGAAGCATGATGCATTAAGGGATCAAACTCTACTTCTTGTGGTTTGAATGACAAAAGTTGTATCATCATCATCGTCGTCGTGTTAATCATCTTACCATTGCAACAATACCAGTATTCTCACTAGGGATGGACGAGCCCAACTCCGTCTGGGATCAGGGAGCTTGCTGAACTGCCCCCCCGGCACAGCTGCGTGAGCTGCTCCTCTTTCTCTCACCAGCTGTTAAGGGCCAGTGTGGGGAAGGAGGCCCTCGGTGCAGCCACCCCCAGCCTCTCGCCCTGTCCTTCTCAAGAGGAGGCCAGGGCGAGAGCGCTGGGGTGCGGCCATCGCCCCTCTTCCGTACGCCAGCTGTCAAGGAACAATGTGGGGAAGAAGGGCAACGGCGTCCAGCCCCCACCTGCTCTCCCTGGCCTTCTCTAAAGGAGGCCAGGGGGAGAGTGCTGGGGTACCACCATTGCCCTTCTTTCTCGCACAGGCTGTCACGGGCTGGAGTGGGAGAAAGGGCCTGGGCAGCCAGCCCCTGGCCTCTTGCCCTGGCCTCCAGCAGGATAGGTGCCTCCTTCTTCCCTCCGTCCACGCCTGCTACAGCAGCAGCAGCTAGGGACAAGCTGGTCGTTTTCCGTAAGGCCAGGAAAACTTACAGAAAACAACCAGCCTGTCCCATGCCACTGCCATTGTAGCAAGGACGGGGGGAGGAGGAGAGGCGCTGCCCTCTTCCCCTCTCCTTGCTGAGGGAGCAGGCACCTGAGATCTTACCTGACCCAGCACGCTGCAAGTCAGGCAAGAGCTCAGGTCCATGAGCTGGTGTCTGGGGAGCCAAACTGGCAACTTCTCGCCGGACTTTAAGCCCCAACCGGACACTCACGACATCCCTAATTATCACCCAACAAAGTTTTATGAATGACAACCATTAAGGTAATTATCACCATCTGTATTTGTTTACATTTCATTTACCTCTGACAATGCAGCATGTTAACATGCCATGCATAGGGATATACAGCCTGTGTAAAATCTGCTCTGTCTGTGTTTCACAGATTGCCAGCTGCCTTTTGTTCCATTGTCCACCCACAGACAGATGCAAATATTATTATTTTTTCCGTCATGTGGAAAAATATACAAATAACTATGTAAGTATTGACGTATTTAAGTAAGTATTTACATAATTTACCTTAATATGTAATATTTAGAGTATTGTCCTCTATTCCATTGAACGTTTCTTCAGCAGAAACATATGTATTTTCCCATGAATTTATAAGCATAAATTTCGGGAAAGTGAAAAAATCATCCGGAAGTCCACGGACTCCATGTGGCCTGTGGGAGTCAGTCCGCAGCGGATTCTGCAGGTTGGATTCTTAGAAATCCAAGCTCATATTAGTCCTTCTCGAATTTCTCCAGCATCCCTAGTCATGCATCTGGACAGTGTCCATGGACGCTTATGCCAGAATAAATTTGTTAGTCTTTAGGGTGCCACAAGACTCCTTGTTGTTGTTTTTCTACACCAAACTAAGATAGTTACCCCTCTGGCAATTAGGTTTATGTAGCTTTTGTTTTATATGAATGGGGCTAGATGGTGCATGGAAAGCTGGAATGGAATCTGAAAGTTACCTTCAAAACTTCTGCATATTTCAAAAGAAATAAAAATCATTATGCATTCATACCAAACAGGTTACTATTTCCAACTGTCAGAACTATTAACAATGTTTTAACCTAAGAATACCTTCTTTAAAAGAAAAAGAAGTTTATTCCCCACCCACCCCATCCAAATTTGCTTTGTGGACCTTGATATTGCAATATCTCTGTGTAGCCTAGGAATAATGTGACAAGGTAATTTTTATCCTTTGGGGGAGGAGGGCTGTACTTATGTTTGACTGAAGATATGGAAAACAACTTTTATGGCTTAGGTGGTAAAAATAAATGTCCTGGAAGCCTTACATAGCCAGAATTTGGACAGCTAGTATAAAATACTTCATGCTAAATTTACACCCATCGATAAATAATAAAAGAAGAGAAAAATCCAGGTTGGTTTTGTAATACTGTACATCAAATTATTTTCTGAAAACAAACTAATAACACCAGACATAATCTTGATCTACCTGCCTTATTATTGTAGCAGAGAAGAAAAGACACCGTGTTACGAGCTAAACACTATTATAAATGGACAGAATGAAAAGGATGAATAGCAAATAGATAATATTTTAGAATCCCTATTGGTTATTTTGAGAGTCAGATCCTTCTTTAGATTATGGAAGAGTGAAAAGAGTGAAAATCACAATAATGGCCATGCTCTATTTTTAATCTTAATATAAGCCAATCATCCTTTCCATCTAGAAATATAATAAAAATATAATTGGGGATTGCTCTCATTGCAAAAGATGTTCTGACTCAACCAAACCTTCCCAAGGGTAGTGCTTACTGTAAGATGGTTGTGGTTGAAATCAAAATTCTTTTTCATGATCAGCTGAATTCTGTGGCCTATGTGATTAAAATTTGGATATTTATTTTTCTTGTTTTGCATGTTGAATACTGTTTCTGGTATTGAAGGGTATGGGAATGAAAATGGCTTCCTCCACCGCATGAGAACAGTGGGGTTGTTGAAATTCGAGCTGTGCAGAGATGCCCTCTTAAAATTCCCCACCTTATATGTGGGCAGATGAATTTGGGAGAGAATTTCACTGAATATCTCCAGGGGAAGGGGAAATTATCCACAATTTCTCCTAGGTAGGGTTCCCCATTGGCAGGGCTTGTAGCACAGCTTCTTTCCTTTTTGATAAGGGTTTTGGGTAGGGATGTATGAAAGTCACTTACCTTTTTGAAGGGTGACATTCGTAGTGGGGGGGAGGTGCTCCCTCCCTCCCCCCGAAATTCTCCCCGGTTGACTTTGTGGAGCCGCCGGCCAGGGCTGCCCGCAGCTGGACATCCGGCTGCTAGGCTGCACAGGGATGCAAATGGCGGCCACCATAGCCGCCATTTGCATCCCTGTATTTTGCTGTGATAGGCTACATATATATTTACGTAACCTATCAAGGCAAAAAAAAAAAAGGGGAATGCAAATGGCAGCAGCTGCGGTGGCCGACATTTGCGTTCCTGTTTTTTGCCATGATAGGTTACGTAAATATTTACGTAGCCTATTACGGCAAAAGACAGGGGTGCAAATGGCAGCCACTACGCCATTTGTGCCCCTGTCTTTTGCCGTGATAGGCTACGTAAATATTTATGTAGCCTATCACGGCAAAAACAGGGAACGCAAATGGCGGCGGCTATGGTGGCCGCCATTTGCGTTCCCTTTTTTTGCCATGATAGGCTACATAAATATTTATGTAGCCTTTCACGGCCTCCACAGGGACGCCAATGGCATCCCTGCATTAGCTGTGATAGGCTACATAATTATTTACGTAGCCTATCATGGCTATAATGAAGAAGCGAATGGCGGCCACAGATGCGGCCGCCATTCGCAAAGCAGTGCGAACGGCAGCAGTTAAGTGCTCCATTTTGTGCACCTTTTGCGGGGTGGGGAGGCGTGGGGCTTCGTTCTGCCACGTATTTCGGGGGGATGAATGCACTGGCATTTGGCCTCACCGAGATCTGTGGCAGAATTCTCTGACATCCCTAGTTTTGGGGTTTTACATGCTGCAATAGCATCAACTGTGTTGGCAGGCTGGGGCCCATTTTGCATCCACCACAATGCAGCTGTGAGGTGGGGGGCAGTGTCAAGCTCCAGGGATGAGGTGGAGTTAGTGCTTTGCCAAAATCTGTCCTCCAGCTTCCAGAAAGTTTTCTTCCCCATGAAAGGGGCTTCCATTGTTCTGCCTCATTCTCAGGGTGTTTTATAATTTATTTTTATGGTGCTTTTCAGCACACCTAATCATAGCTAGCCTCCTAGGCTGCCTGCACTTCCTGAGCTGAAAAAGCCCCACTGGAGGAATTACCTCTAGATGGCTTCCAATGGAAGTTCAATTGAAATGTAGGGAGCTGAGGAGGCTACAGCCTGCCGAAGAGATGATTGTATAATGAAAGACAGGACACTTGTGCTGCCTCCTCAGCCACCGCCTAAGTAAGGTAAAGACCAAGAAACTAGGGATGTCAGAGAATTCCGCCATGGATCTCGGTGAGGCCGAATGCCAGTGCATTCAGCCCCCCGAAATCTGTGGTGGAATGGCCTGCCACCCCCCCGCCACCCCGCGTATCCCTCCCGGGACGAGACTTACCTGGGGCAGATGTTCCGGGTGGCGGCGGCGGCTCCGGCGGCGGCTCCGGCGGCTGGTCTTCCAACCGGCCGCCGCCGCCATTTGCAGTCTGGAGGTTTGGGGTTTGTTTTTGTTTTTTTACAGAGACATGATAGGCTACGTAAAGACTTACGTAGCCTATCACATCCCGGTTAAAAAGGAACGCGTACGCAAATGTATGTACATTTGCGTTCCTTATTTTTCACCGTCTCAGTCTACGTAAATATTTACGTAGACTATTACAGTGAAAATAAAGGGGAATGCAAATAGTGTAGTGAGCACTATTTGTGTCCCTTTTTGATTCGGCATTTTAGCCTATGTAAATATTTACATAGACTAAGATGGCGAAAAATAAATATTTACATAGGCTAAAACGGCGAATCAAAAAGGGACGCAAATAGCGCCCACTACGCTATTTGCATTCCCCCTTATTTTCGCCTTAATAGTCTACGTAAATATTTACATAGACTAAGACAGCGAAAAATAAGGAACGCAAATGGCGGCGGCTGTAGCCGCCGCCATTTGCGTACGTTTTTTTTTTTTTTACCCAGAGCCCTCCGCGGCCGGAAATCCAGCTGCAGACGGCCCTGGCCTGGGCCTGGCCATCTGCTCCGCGGAGCTGCCGCGGAGCACAGCCGGCCGTCGAGGATTCCGGGGGGGAGGACCGGATCGCCTCCCCCCCATCGAGGATTCCAGGGGGTGGGACGGAACACCTCCCCCCCACCATGAACAGAATCCGCGGAAAGGTAAGTGACTTTCGTACATCCCTACAAGAAACCCAACCCCAACCTCTGAGAATTCCTCCGAAATTTCTTCACCATTGAATTTCTTTTCAAAAGCATTTTATCTTCTATAAAATTGAATGAGAATGGTTGGAAAAAATATGGGAGAAATTTTGGGCACAACATTAATCTCAGGGACAATATTCCAGTGGTGGGCATGGCCAAAACAAAGAGGGTGACCAATGGCAAAGGGGTGGAGCCAAAACACTAGAAATACCAGCATACTTTAGCTTCAATCTCTTCCTGCCAGTGACTAAGCATTCAGAGTGGAATTTCAACCTTTTGGAATGGGGAAGAAATTGCACAAAACCTGGGACACCACCAAATGATTAGGGATGTGTGAATCCACCCCCACCAGGGTGCTCTGGACACCTGCTGAAGTGATGCCCCTGCTCGCCCCCCTGGACCTGTGCTCGAGCCCCCAAAAGCTCAGTGAGCTGGGCCCATGCGGAAAGCGCCCACCATTTTGCCGCTTTTTTTTCTTTTACTAAAAAAAGGGGGCTTACAAATGTGCACATTTAAATATGCACAATTTCTTTTAGCTCCCTTTTTAAATTAAAAATAAACCAACCAAACACAAAAACAAGTCAGCAAAATGGCTGGTGCTCACTGGATGGGGCCAGGGTGAGTGTGAGAAGTGTCAGGGAGGGTGCCTGCAACAGGGTGCCACCTCCTCTTCCTCCTGCCAAGGACAGCCGACTGGGCAGTAGCTGTCAGGTTTCCCTTACCCCCCGCCCCTTTACTTTGACACCCAAACATACGCAGATGAGAGGCTTCTGTCTACAGCTTTTAATCCATTACTTCACAGGGTCATACAGATGCAAATTCTCAGAGACTCTCCATCTACAAAGGAATGCCTTCAGGGGATTCAAATGGGATTTATGAGAGTTGCCCGCCATTTGAAGAGGGAGGCGGTCTGGCTAACCTAACTTAAGGGCGGGGGGAGGTCCCTCTCTTCTCATGAGGCCTCTAAGCACAACTTTTCACACAAAACTAATCGGGTAGACCATCTAAGTTCTGCCCCTGCCTTCTCTCTCTTTGCTCTGCACCTGTGCCTGGCATCTATTAGGTCATCCTCCTGTTCGCTGCCTCTCACAGGGGGTGGGGCTGAGGAGGGACCCTCAAGCTCACCCATCTGGACGTTTGTAACCTGAGAAGCAGGCCTACTTATATCTGGACTAGTCCAGGAAAACACCTCCCCCATGTCTGATGGTTCTCCTTCAGAATCTAAACTGCTATCCCACTCCCTGTCCTCAGAAACACCCCTGACGATACCAGGAGGAGGCATGGGGCTCATCCCAGCGACGAGCCATCTCTTGTTCATGAGCAGGAGAGGGCTAGTGGATGGGGCACTGCCTCCACTTCCTCCTGACTGGTCGACTGTCAAGAACCGCCAACCAGGCAGCTGAGTCTGAGGTGTTCCCAGATATTGCCGAGCTTCAGGGCAGTCATTGGCCTGAGCCCATTAGTGCCCTGGAGTTTGGCAAGTGGGGGCCGGGTATCGGGGATTTTGCTGGCCTCCCGGACTAGGTTGGATGCTCACAGCACCCCTACAAATGATAGGTGATTGGGGGAAGATGATGGGAACCACCTGGCCATGTAGGGAAGTAGGCATGGACATCTGGCAAACCCAGGTGGGCTGGATTTGGCCTGCCAGGCCTGAGGTTCAAGCCTCTTGTCAAGTAGCCTCCAGTTTGAGGAGAAGTTTGTGGCTGAACTGGCAATGAAGGGCAGGTGAGAATTAATACAAGGAGTCTTGTGTCTGTGAGAATAATGAGTGGAAGTTCTGGTGGATGGCTCTGCACAGACCAGTCTTCTTTCACCAGCACCTCCATCAGAAGCATGGCTTTGTGATGCATATGTAAATTAGCCTCCCCAAATTCAATCATGTAGACTGTGGGATGTTTCTATTGACTCCAGGACTCAAGTGACTGTACCCTTTGTTTGATACAATCCAAGCAGGTCCAAAGTCACAGCCCCCCTTGTGTCCTTGAATGTGTCCATATAATTGCTCAGGACTAGGGATGTACGAAAGGTACTTACCTTTCACGGATTATGTTTATGGTTGGGGGGGAGGCGTTCTGTCCCTCCCCCCGGAATCCTTGCCGTGGGGGGAGGTGCTCCATTCCTCCCCCCCCCTGGAATCCTGGCCGGCCGGCTCCGCTCCACAGGGATTCAGGGACATCTGGCCACTGGCTAGCAGGGACGCAAATGGCGGCGGCCATAGCCGCCGCCGTTTGCGTCCCTGCAGTCAGCCGTGATAGGCTATGTAAATGTTTACGTAGCCTATCACGGCTGATTTAAAAAAACAAAAACAAAAACGCAAGTACGCAAATGGCAGCGCCCATGGGCGCCGCCATTTGCGTACACACATATTTTTTTTTAAGTCAGCCGTGATAGGCTATGTAAACATTTAAATAGCCTATCACAGTGTTTTTTAAAAATCTAGCCATGATAGGCTACGTAAATCTTTATGTAGCCTATCACGTTGTTTTTTTTTTACTGGAAATGGCGGCGGTGGCAGCCGGTCAGAAGACCGGCCTCTGCAGCCACCACCACCGAACTGCTCCCGGAGCTGCTGCCAGAGCCGCCGCTGGAGCCGCCACCGCCAGGAAGATCCACCCAAGTTAAGTCTTAACTTAACCCGGGGGGGCGGGGGGGCAGACCATTCCTCCACCGATTTTGGGGGTCCAAATGCGGTGGCATTCGGCCTCCCTGAGATCCGTGGCGGAATTCTCTGACATCCCTACTCAGGACCCAAATCCTCAATGTGATAGCAGGAACTGGCTCATATAGTTTCTCCCTAGTGCCATCCTGTGATTCTCCTAGGGATGGGGGAGAATTTCTCCCTGAAACTTCGGGGGGCCGAGTGCCAACGCATTCGGTCCTCTGAAGGTTCAGGGAGAAATTCTCCGCCACCCCCCCGCCACCCCTCACCCCCCCGGATGGGACTTACCTTTCACGAATGTCGCTCCCAGCGGCGGGTCCCGGCGGCGGTTCGGCAGGTCTTCGTCAGGGGCGGGGGCGGCAGCCGGTCTTTTGACCGGCTGCCGCTGCTGCCATTACAAGTAAAAAAAAAAAACACCCCTGTGATAGGCTACGTAACGATTCACGTAGCCTATCACGGCTAGATTTGCAAAGTCAGCCATGTTAGGCTACGTTAATTGTCACGTAGCCTATCACGGGTGACTTTGAAAAAAAAAAAGCACGTACGCTAATGGTGGCCCCCATAGGGAGCCGCCATTCACGTTCCTTATTTGGTCCCTGTAGTCTACGTAAAGATTTACGTAGACTACGGCGAAAATAAGGGCAACGCAAATAGCTTTTTTTTTTTTTCAAAGTCACCCATGATAGGCTACGTGACGATTAACATAGCCTATCATGGCTGACTTTGCAGATCTAGCCGTGATAGGCTACATAAATCGTTACGTAGCCTATCACGGGGCTTTTTTCTTTTTCTTTTGAAGTTCGCAGCTGGGGAGATGGGGCGCTTCTCCTCGGCCTGAATTTCGGCCGGGCGAGGTGGGAAGCCTCCCCCCCGGCCTGAATTTTGGCCGGGCGAGGCAGGAAGCCTCCCCTTCCGGCCTGAACTTCGGGGGGAGAAGCGAAGCGCCTCCCCCCCACCGCGAAGCAAGCTGCGAGACCAGGTAAGTGACTTTCGTACATCCCTAGATTCTCCTGGGTTCTGCCTGGTCTGCTCTCTGTTCCTTGTGCTGCTAGCACTGTCCCTTACTCTGGGGCCAAAATCATGTCCCCAAGCACACGTTTCCCCTTTGCTTGCACTACATTGCCACCTTGACTGCCTAGCCAGAACTTTATTCCCTGGGAAGCATCCATTGCAGCATTTAGGTAACTTCCATTTCAATGGTGCTTCTCAGCCACACGGGGAGCTCAGCTACCTGCTTTGGGTGCCCATAGGGGCTTTCACTCTGTGTCTACAGCCATAATATTGAGGTGGCAGACCTTGTAAGTTCACTTTCTTAGTACTATGGGGAAGCCTGTGTCTCACAGAGGGAGTACGTAGCAGGACTGTTGGCTTTAAGCTTAGTGGTTGAACTCTCCTGTGGCCAACCGAAGAACCATAAACATTTTTTTAAGGCACGTTGGGTCAGTAGCCAGGTTTCTCTCATTGCCTTCACAATGTGTTAATGCTTGGTGAATGAGGAAAGCGAAGAGGAATACTCTATCTGTACTAGGGATGGGAAAAGGAATGACGTTCAAGCTAGTTGAGGTTCTCCATTTTCCACCGTGATGCTCATTTTGCCTCGTTCTTGCTCCTGGATGATTGTCTTTTTTTTTCAAACAGGAAAAGTACACATTTCCAAGCATGAAAAATGTGCACTATTCCAAGCATGCACCCCAAATGTGCATTTCCACCATAAGCTAAAGCATGAAAATTTAGTTTTGGGGTGTGCATGTGTGGAAATTTACGGAATGTGAACACAAGCTTGGGAAATCGCAAAAATTTCTCAAGAATTATGCTCCTGTCCATATTCACATTCGGGGTTGTGAATGGGACATGTTCATATGATTTGCAAAAAGCAATGAAATTTGACTGCACACTGCTCACCGCAGGTTCATCATAGCATGCAAAAATGATTATTCTGCCTGCAGTTCACAGGAGCTGATGCTGGAACGGTTGCGCAAAGACAACACTAAGTCCTATGGAGGGAAGCAATTCAAAGTCCTTCACAATGTTGGGAGTTGCAGGACTTCTTTCTGTGTAAACATGTATAGGATTGCAACCTTATCCTCAGTCCTAAGGTTCCTTCAGGTTTCTGAGTCCCTGAGAATATCTTAGTTGGAGGCTAGAGAATAGAAATGGGAGAATGAGTGAAGTTCAACGTCGTTGAAGTTCTCCAAGTTCCACTTGAAGCTCGGTCCTCCTCATTTCCAGTACTGGTGATGAGCTTTTGTAGTTGCTGTTCGAACGGGGAAAGGGTGTCTTTAGGTACACTTCTTTTTTTAAAAAAAGTGTGCACCCAAATGCATATTTTCTCCTCTTGACTTAAAGCTCAAAAATGCACATTTTTAAAATGTGCATTTTCCTATAGTATGCATTTTTAGAACCAGCATTGCAAGCTTGGTAATGTGTAGGGGTGTACGAAACCCCACTTACCTGGCTCCACTGGGGTCCACAGGTGGGGGGAGGCGATCTGGTCCTCTCCCCCCCCCAGAATCCTGCCCGGCTGGCCCCGCTCCACGGCCAGTCCACAGAGCCGCTGGCTGGGCCGATCTGCAGCAGGGCCTCCACCCACTTCCGGGCTGCTGCGGATGCAAATGGTGTCCTGTGTAGGGGATGCCATTTGCATCCCTACGCTAGCCCATGATAGGCTACATAAATATTTACGTAGCCTATCACGATTCACGGCTAAAGCAGGGATGCAAATGGCATAGGGGATGCCATTTGCGTCCCTGCTTTAGCCGTGATAGACTACGTAAATATATATGTAGCCTATCATGGGCAAGTTTAGGGACACAAATGGTGGCCACTACGACGGCCACCATTTGTGGCTGCAGCAGCCCAGCAGTGGCCGGAGCCGCCACCGCTTCATCCGCCACCGGAGCTGCTGCCGCCGGATCCGCTGCTGCTGCCGCATCCACCACCAGGTAGGTCCGTCCTGGGGGGATTCTACGGGGTGGTGGTGGGGAGGCTGTTCCGCCATGGACTCCGGGGGGATGGATTCTAAAGAATCCAGCCCCATGGAGTCCGTGGCTGAATTCTCTGACATCCCTAGTAATGTGTGAGCTTTGCCTTAAAAATACGCTCATATTCAGTGGTTGTGAGTGGGGCAAATTCTGGTCACTAACAAACCATAACTAAATAATCATACATCCCTCCTAGAAAATCCAGTCCAGAGGAATCTCAGGCTTCCATCTGAGCTTCTCTAATCTGGAAACAAGTGAAAGCTTATAACTGGAGCAGCTTTTTTCCCTCACAGGTCAGAGAAGCCAAGTGGTAAGATAGATAGATAGATAGATAGATAGATAGATAGATAGATAGATAGATAGATAGATGATAGATGGATGGATAGATAGATAGATAATCTTCTCTTTTTTGTAATAGCTCATATTCACACATCTGCTTTCTGATGGCACTATACACTCTGTCACATGGTATAAAACCAAAGGAAGAGAGGAAGGGAGTCTATCCCCAGTCCGCAAATCACATTGCAAGTGAAATTTTGACTGCAGATTGCATCGGTGTGTTCGGTCTGAAAGGTGTGAACTGGGTAAATCCTGATCAAAACAAACTGAAATGAATGTCTCATACATCCCTAGAGGGAAAGCATTCACCTCCCTGAGTAATGAGATATTCACCCAACAGGAGTGTGGCCTACCCTGGAAATATACATACGGCACTGGCTTAGAAGGGGCTTTTGATGTCACTTGATTCCTACCCAGGCCTGAGATGTGGTGATTTTCCAGCTAGGGATGGTGGAGAATTCCACCACGGACTCCAATGAGGCCAGATTCTAAAGAATCTGCCCCCCCCCCCGGAGTCCGTGGCAGAATGGACCACTCACCTCCACCACCCCGCAAAGTTTGCGCCGGCCAGATCCTACCTGCCGCTGGCTGAGTCCGGGTCTATCCGCTCACTCCACTGCCAGTCTGTGGACACAAATGGCGTCCAGCATACCATTTGCATCCCTGCTCTTTGCCATGATAGGCTATGTAAATCTTTATGTAGATCTTTATGTAGCCTTTTACGTGAAGGGACAGGGATGCAAATGGCATCCGCTACACCATTTGCATCCCTGCTCTTTGCTGTGATAGGCTACATAAAGTTTTATGTAGCCTATCATGGCAAAGAGCAGGGATGCAAATGGTGTCCACTACGCCAGATGCCATTTGCGTCCCTGCTCTTTGCCGTGATAGGCTATGTAAATCTTTATGTAGATCTTTATGTAGCCTTTTACGTGAAGGGACAGGGATGCAAATGGCATCCGCTACACCATTTGCATCCCTGCTCTTTGCTGTGATAGGCTACGTAAAGTTTTATGTAGCCTATCATGGCAAAGAGCAGGGATGCAAATGGTGTCCACTACGCCAGATGCCATTTGTGTCTGCAGACCGGCAGCGGACGGAAGTCTGGCAGCAGACGGACCTGGCCAGCAGCTCCACGGACTCACCGCAGAGCAGAGCTGGCCAGGGAGGATTCTGGGTGGTGGTGGAATGGATCGCCCCCCCCGCAGATGCCCCCAAATGGACCCAGGTAGGGAATTCGTACACCCCTAATTATCTACCTGCAATTCCCTGCTCTGTCTAGCACCCCAATACTACAAAGAGTAAGGAATCTATGCCCGATGGCCAACATCGGTTCTGACTGGAGCCTTGTGGCATTTGACACCCTAAGATAGCCTTCCCCAGCCCGGTGCCCTCCAGAGGTTTTGGACTTCAACTCCCATCAGCCCCAGCCATCATGGTCAATGGTCAGGAATGCTGGGAGTTGTCATCCACAACATCTGGAGGGCACCAGGTTAGGGAAGGCTGCCTAAGAGGGCTGAGATGAACATTTGTAAGATGGTCATTATTATTATTATTATTGTTGTTGTTGTTGTTGTTGTTATTATTATTATTATTATTAACCTTTCTATACTATCCAATAGCCAAAGCTCTCTGGGCAGTTCACAATGTGGTAAACACTTATACACTCAGCATGGGGCTAATGTAACTGTACTGAGAACCAATCATCTAGCTCTTAGTTTTAATTGTTATACATAAAATAAGAATAGTTGAACATACATATAAAATATTACGTACAGAGGAATTAAAATTACAAGTACAAAACAAAGGTTAGTAGAGTGTTCTCATATACAATTATTTTTGGTGCATATAATCAATAGGTATATTAAACAGCAGGTTTGCAGGAGGTTTCATATGGGTTTATGTGTGTACACATTCAATAAAAGAAACCCATAACATCCCCCACCCTAAAAGAACCCTCCCCCAATAATTAGAGCTGTTATATCCTTAGAAAATTAAATCTGACAGTGTACCTTAATTTATTTTTGCACTGATGAATCAAAGTCAATTATTCAATAAAAGAAATGGATAATTATCAATCTTCTTCCAAAAAAAAATCAATGCTGGGTCTTGAGGGGCAATTATGCCAATAACATTCTCTTTAAGACTTGCCCTTTTAAAGTCTTTTGGAAAATGGAGAAAACGTTCCCATTTTGTAAGTTGCTGCCACATGAATTTAACTCCTTAAAGAGGTTTATCATATCCACACTACTTTACAATTCTGATCAGTTGGAAGAGTGAGGTAACCTTTGCCTCACACTCAGTTTGGATGATACTTTTTTCCAGTTTCTCCCCTTTGTGTGGTGGGGGGGAAATTGTGAGACTTACTTTCCTACCCACTTGACTTGTACCCTCTCATGCCAGGGTATAATGTTCCAATGGAACTTGTATATATACTCTCCAATAGCACTCAGATCACATAGGTGATTCCTTAGTTCGGGATGGATCTGTCAATCTTGGTCTCTCCAAGATTGTTTTGTTTTGTTTTTAAGGTCAAGCTCATTCCATCCCATTTCCACATCAGCTTACAATTAAAACAAAAATCAATAGAGAAATACACATTTTTCATGATGTATCCAATAATGTACACATTTTTGTGTGCATGTTTGAAAGTATGCCTTTTTGGACACATGCACCCATTTGTTAAAGTGTGTCTGTGTTGATATTGGAAAAGTACGCATTTTTCTTTGTGCATTTTTCAATTGTTGCATGTTGCTGAACACCTTTTTGCTGTCTTGTGAAATGCATGACATGTTTGGAAATACAGTGATGTCAAACTGCCAACTGCATTTCAGGCTGGAGGATGAAAATTGGGGAAATCTGTTGAAAAACAATCCCCAACGGAGCTAATTTCTGACGCAACCCTATTCCTAGATTTTATCTGGGAACTCATGTGAAATGGACCTGTGTGTGCTGGATTGTATGTGCATAGGCTCCATTTGAATGTTATGCTCCCATGTGAACAGCTGGTGGCAGTGGAAGTGATGCTGAAGTTCTCAGTGGGAGCAATTCAAGAATGTATTGTCTTATCCAGCCATGGCCAGATGCTGCAGATCACAGGTTACAGATAAGGCTGCACCTTCCCAGCAATGATTGTATACATGCCATGGTTCCTACATCATGAATCCATGCCTGAAAGTACCCAGGTAAAATAGTTGGACCATGGGAAAGTAGGGATGGAGCACATGTCCGTGTGGGGCTCGAAGCTCAGCAGATTACTGCCAATTTGGCCCCTGGGACACCAACTTGTCGATCCCCAAGCCTGCCCAATTGGTCATGTGCCAAGTCAGGCAAGCTCACGGTTTTCTGCTGCCCACCAACACTTTGCAGTCTCCTTGCAAGAAGAGAATGAGGGGTTGGTGTGTGGCGATGAGACTCCTGCCTGTGTTGCCTCCCAACCCCTCGTGGTCTCCTTCCTTTCAAGAAGAACATGAGGGGTTGAGAGGCAGTGGAGGCAGGAGTCTCGTGCTGCTGGCCAACCCTTTGTTCTCTCCTTGCAAGGAGGAGAGAGCAAGGCATTGGCAGGTAGCAATGGTGCCTCCAGTCACCACCATTTTGCATAAAATGGTGGCTGGCTGGGATTTTCCCACAGATCCCCCGTTTTATGCAAATAGCGGCCATAAATAGGGCCATTTATGCAAAATTACAGGCGTAAATTGTCTGATTAGACCACATACACCTGTAGGTTTGCGTAAATAGTCCTATTTACAGCTACCATTTGCGCAATATGGGGGATTTGCAGGAAAATCCTAGCTGCCATTTTGCCCAAAATGGCTGTTGCTGGAGCAGTGGGACACATTACGCCTCTTCCCGAGTGCCTGAGGAGAGGACCGTCCAACAGCTTGCAGTGCAGGGCGAACAGGGTGGGCAGTCAGACGGGGTTTGGTGTGCGGGGCGAGCAACGGCCATTTCACCCATCCCTATGGGGATGGCAATGCTCATGGACTCTTGTGACAATCCACATGGGAAGCCTAGAATGCTGAATCAGTAGTGACTGCATTGCCACAGTCAAGCACTATTCCATCCCCACCCACGTCCAAATAGTTGTGTTTGATTTCTTCTAAGTAGGGATGAGAGAACCAGAATTACTAAAGCTCACTAAAAGTCCCTGAACTTTACTTCAAAGTTTGGTTTGGCTTGCTCCTGGTATCATTTGCAATCTGTTTTTCATTTGTTCAAATCAAGAAAGTGTGCATTTTTCCATAGTTGTGCATTCTTAAGTGCACATTTTGTAGGGGTCTATGAACCCCACTCAGCAATCCGCCAAGGGGTGTTTGCTTGGGGGGGAGGCGATCCATCCCTCCCCCCCGGAATCCTCCCCAGCTGGCTCCGCTCCGTGGCAAGTCTGCAGAGCCAGCGGCTGCAGCCGGCCGCAACCAAACTTCTGGCTGCTGCTGGGCTGCATCCGCAAATGGCGGCTGGCATAGCAGCCGCCATTAGTGTCCCTGCCTTAGGCCATGATAGGCTACGTAAGTATTTACGTAGCCTATCACGAAAACATAGGGATGTACGAAAGTCACTTGCCTTTTCGTGAATTCTGTTCATGGGGGGGGAGGTGCTCTGTCCCTCCCCCTGGAATCCTCGACGGCTGGCTCTGCTCCGCGGCAGCTCCACGGAGCAGCCGGCCAGGGCCATACGCAGCCGGATTTCTGGCCATGGACTGGCTGGTGCGGATGCAAATGGCGGCTGCCGTAGCGGCTGCCATTTGCATCCAGCCAGGCAGCTGTGATAGGCTCTGTAAGAATTTACGTAGCCTATCACGGCTCCCCCCCCCAAAAAAAAACGCAGTGTACGCAAATGGCGGCAGCTACGGCGGCCGCCATTTGCGTTCTGTATTTTTCGCCAATTTATCTTACATAAATATTTATGTAAGATAAAACAGCGAAAAAAAGGGAATGCAAATGGCAGCCTCCATAGCTGCCGCCATTTGGTACGCTGCATTTTTGGGGGGGATGAGCCGTGATAGGCTACATAAATTCTTACGTAGCCTATCACGGCTGCAAGGAGAGCAATGGCGGTGGCAGCAGCCCAGCCATGGCTAGCCAGGAGACCAGCCGCTGGAGCCACCGCCACCGCTGCCAGAGCTGCCGCCGGAACCACCGCTGCCGCCGAATCCGCCGCATCCGCCCCAGGTAAGTGCCGACCTGGGGGGAATCTGCGGGGGGGCAGGAGGCAGGCCGTTCTGCCATGGATTTCAGGGGGCCGAATGCCTGTGCATTCGGCCTCACTGAAATCCATGGCGGAATTCTCCACCATCCCTACGAAAACAGCAGGGATGCAAATGGTGTAGCAGGAGCCATTTGCATCCCTGCCTTTTGCAATGATAGGCTACGTAAATACTTACATAGCCTATCATGGCCTAAGGCAGGGACGCAAATGGCGCCTGTTATGCCAGACACCATTTGCATCTGCAGACGAGGATGAGGCAGCTGAGGACAGACTGGATGGCTGATGACCAGGTAAGGTCCATCCGGGGGGGATTCTGCAGGGTGGTGGTGGGGTAATCCATTCTGCCATGGACTTCAGGGGGCCGGATTCTAAAGAATCTGGCATCACTGGAGTCCGTGGTGGAATTCTCTGCCATCCCTAATATTTTGCAAATGTGAATGCAAATCCAGGAATTTGCAAACATTTTTTTACAGAACATGCTTCCATTCATGTTTGCATTCAGGATCGTGAATGGGGCATTTTTAGAGATTTGCAACCTGAAATGAAATTCTCATACATCCTTAGATCTAAGCCTTTTATCCCACCAACCAGCTGAATTCCAAGCCCTTGTGAAAGCTATCAACAATTAAAATAACAAACATAAACTATAGTAATATAATAGTTTATATCCAATATTAGTCTAACTTAAGTCCCATTGATTTCATAGGAATAACATTGGTTACAACCTAATGAAACATATAAAACCTCAACAGACAAACCAGCAAGCCAATCAACATGATCTCTCCATCAACAAACACTGATGAAAAGAACATAAAAATCCATCTGTCAGATCTGAAGTCTTCCAAAACAGGAAGGATTTCAGCCCTCCTGAAAGTTCTCATGAGCTAATCAGAGGAGCTTTCCCATAGGTTGGGCAGTCCAAATGAAAGGTGACACCATCATCAGATCCTGCTACTCATGGCCTCACCACAGAGAGCAATCATATCCAAGTAGATACTCCTCCCTAAAGCTGAAAATGTCCTGATGGTAGAGATCATATACAGAATAAGGTGCTTCTTCATGTCTCTTGGGCCCAAACTCTTTGGACTATGACTCCCATCATCCTATACCAGCATGGCCAGTGGGTGGGGATTATGAGAGTTGTAGTCCAAATCATATGGAGAGTACCAGTGTAGAGAAGGATGGTTTGGTGCTTTAAAGGTGAGACTGAGCACTTTCAAGTGGGCTATCTACTAAAAGGTTTAGTCATCAGAAGCTGGGGTTGGTCCCCAGATTCACCCAGTAAGCACCCAGTAGATGTTTGTTTTGACCTGAAAACAAACAAACAAACAAAAAGAACACATATAAGAAGTGGAAGGAAGGCCAAGCAACAAAGGAAGAGTACAGGCAGGTAGCACAGAATTGCAGGGATGGCATCAGGAAAGCTCAAGCTGAGAACGAGCTGAGGTTAGTAAGGGATGCTCAAAGCAACAAAAAGGCTTTCTTCAGATACATGTATAGTAAAAGGTAGAGGAATGAAATGGTGGTTCAACTATTAAATAAGGATGGCAAAATGATAACAGTCTTCTCCCAAAAGAGGCTGACGAGGCAGGATTGCAGCTTGAGATCAATAGGCATGTGGTCAAGGAACACCTAATTACTTTGAATGAGTTCAAATCTCCAGGGCCAGATGAACTGCACCCTAGAGTAATAAAGGAACTGGCAGAAGAACTCTCAGAACCGCTGTCTATTCTCTTTGAGAAATCATGGAAGACGGGTGAAGTGCCAGATAGGGATGTCAGAGAATTTCTCCACGAATCTCTGGGAGGCCGAATGCCAATGCATTCAGCCCCCTGAAATTGGTGGAGAAACAGTCCCCCCCGCCCCCCCCCAGGATGGGACTTACCTCGTGCAAATGTCCCTCGCGGCGTGTCCAGGTGGTGGTGCGGCAGCGGTGTGGCGGCGGCGGCTGGTCTTCTGACTGGCTGCCGCTGCTGCCATTTCCAAGTAAAAAAAAACAAAAACGTGATAGGCTACGTAAAGATTTACGTAGCCTATCACGGCTAGATTTTCAAAAAACACCGTGATAGGCTACATAAATCTTTACGTAGCCTATCACGGCTGACTTTGGGAAAAAAAAAAAAGCGCATACGCAAATGGTGGCGCCCATGGGTGCCGCCATTTGCGTTCCTTATTTGGGCACGGGTAGTCTACGTAAAGATTTATGTAGACTACGGCAAAAATAAGGGCAACCCATGGGCGCCGCCATTTGCATACGCACTTCTTTTCTTTTTCCAAAGCCAGCCGTGATAGGCTATGTAAAGATTTACGTAGCCTATCACATTTTTTTTTTACTTTACTTTTTTCTTTCACGGCCAGAGAGGCGGGGCACTCCTCCCTGGCCAGAATTTTGGCGGGGAGGGGCGGGGCGCCTCCCCACCCGCCAAGAATTTCGGGGGGAGAAACGGAGTGCCTCCCCCCCCCCGAAAAAAGCTGCAGGACCAGGTAAGGGACTTTCGTCCATCCCTAGTGCCAGATGACTGGAGGAGGGCTAATGTTGTCCCTAACTTCAAAAAGGGCAAAAAGGAGGAACCTGGGAACTACAGACCAGTCTGACATCAATCCCTGGGAAAATTCTGGAGCAGATGATAAAGCCATCCATATGTAAGCCCCTTGAAAACAATGCAGTGATTACTCGAAGCCAACATGGATTTGCCAAGAACAAATCCTGCCAGATGAATCTGATCTCATTTTTTGATCAGGTCACCTCCCTTGTCGACTGTGGGAATGCTGTAGACATAATATACCTTGACTTCAGCAAAGCTTTCGACAAAGTGCCCCATGATATCCTGATGAGCAAGCTAGCTCAAAGTGGGCTAGATGAAACAACGATCCGGTGGATCCACAGTTGGCTACAGAATCAGACTCAAAGAGTGCTTATCAATGGGATCTTCTCAAACTGGGTGGGGAGAGGTAACAAGTGGGGAACTGCAGGGCTCAGTGCTGGGCCCAGTGCTCGTCAACATCTTTATTAATGACTTGGATGAGGAGGTACAGGGAATGCTGATCAAATTTGCAGATGACACAAAAGTGGGAGGAATAGCTAATACCCTGGAAGACAGAAACAGAATTCAAAGTGATCTTGATAGGTTGGAGTGCTGGGCAGAAAAGAACAGAATGAAATTTAATAGGGATAAATGCCATGTTCTGCACCGAGGAAAAAGAAACCAAATGCACAGTTACAAGATGCACAATACTTGGCTCAACAATACCACAAGTGAGAAGGATCTTGGAATTGTTGTCGATCACAAGCTGAATATGAGCCAACAATATGATGTGGCTGCAAAAAAGGCAAAGGCTATTTTGGGTTGCATTTATAATAGCATAGCTTCCAAATCCTGTGAAGTTCCCCCTTACTCAGCACTGGTTAGGCCTCATCTGGAGTACTGTGTTCATTTCTTGGCACCACACTTTAAGAAGGATGCAGACAAACTGGAGAGGGTTCAGGGGAGGGCAACAAAGATGATCAAGGGACTGAAAACAAAGCCCTGTGAGGAGAGACTGAAATAACTGGGCATGTTTAGCCTGAGGGGAGATATGATAGCGCTCTTCAAGTACTTGAAAGGTTGTCACAGAGAGGAAGGCCAGGATCTCTTCTTGATCATCCCAGTGTGCAGGACACAGAATACTAAGCTCCAGTTACAGGAAGCCAGATTCTGGCTGAACATCAGGAAAAACTTCCTGACTGTTACGGCAATACAGCAATGGAACCAATTACCTAGGGAGGTAGTGGGCTCTCCCACACTGGAGGCATTCAAGATGAAGCTGGACAGCCATCTGTCAGGGCTTCTCTGACTTGGATTCCTGCACTAAGCAGGGGGTTGGACTCAATGGTCTTATTGTTGTTGTTGTTCAGTCGTTCAGTCGTGTCCGACTCTTCATGACCCCATGGACCATAACACGCCAGGCCTTCCTGTCCTGCGCTCTCTCCTGCAGCGTACTCAAGTCCATATTCATTGCATCAGTGATGCTATCTAGCCATCTCATCCTCTGCCGTCCCCTTCTCCTTTTGCCTTCAGACTTTCCCAGCATCAGGGTCTTTTCCAGGCAGTTTTCTCTTTGCATTAGGTGGCCAAAATATTTCAGCTTCACCTTCAGTATCTGTCCTTCCAATGAGCAGTCAGGGTTGATTTCCTTTAGGATGGACTGATTTGACCTCCTTGCAGTCCAGGGGACTCGTAAGAGTCTTCTCCAGCACCACAGTTCGAAAGCATCAGTTCTTCGGCGCTCAGCCTTCCTTATAGTCCAGCTCTCACAGCCATACATATGTCATAGCCTTACGTTACTACTGGGAAACAATGGTCTTATAGGCTCCTTCGAACCCTACTATTATCTGATTCTATGATTCTAGTTGAGCAAGGATTTGAACCCAGGTCTAAGTCCAATGCTCTAACTGCTCCACTCCCCACATACTCTTCATGCCAAAGCTAGCTGTCACCAGAAGAATCCAGTGTTTGTGTGGCAACTCTCTCGCTGAGACTGATGTAGTGAATGGCCATATACCTTTTGCTTCCATGTGGAGTGCTTGTCACACAGACACCCTTCCAGCCAACAGCCCTGAACATCATAACCAGGATTTTCTTTTAGCAGAATACTTTGAAAAAGATATTTGAAAAGATACTGTCACTCTTTGAATCTGTTTTATGTTATGTTATAACCGTGTTGGTTTTATATCGAGTTTGTTACCTGCCCAGATTTCTCATATTTCGAAAAAGTTATAAGTAGTTTGAGACATCCAGCCGTGAGTCTGCCTGGCTCTCTTCCACCAGGCCTAGGAAGGTGGGGCCCTAACTGAGTCCAGCTTAGGGCTGTCCATTGCTGGGAAATCTCTGCTTCTTTTTTGGCTCGATGGAGTTCCGCGACATGTACAACTCACTTTGCATTTCTGAGCTGAGCTGTGGGCTGTTCCCCAAACTCTGGGAATTTCTTTGCAAATTGGTGGGGCAGGAGCCCCTTAGCAATGTGCATAAATCATGGCCAAATTTGCACAAATTACACAAATCCAGCTGTATTTTGTGCAAATTCGACCATGACTACGCAAAATCGCCTAGGAAATCCCATTGAACTCCACTCCCCAAATTGATTTATCTGACTTCCCTACTCTAGCTACAGTGGCTGTTCTTGATGCTAAAGATGCTTAGAGATCATCAGGGGAGGGTCTTGCTTAGGCTTTGTGGTTGGGGTAACCTTTAGCTTTAGATGAGATAAATTATTTTTATTTCTGTTGACATTGTTTTGTGTTTCACTTTTGTTATTAGTGGATTGTTTAATGTTGGTGTATATTTACTGTGAGATCTTTAGCCTATTTGTATGATTATTTAAATGCTGTTACAACTTGCAATTGTTAGTTATATGGAAACTTTTGTGTATTTAATGTATTTTTCTTGATGGTGCTGTAAGCCACTTTGAGCATGGTTTTACCATGGAAAAGCAGCATACAAATAAAATAATGATGGTGATGAAATATAAATGATACAATGAATTAAATAATAAAAATAGATGACAGGGGAAAAAGATGCGTCTTCTTTTGGGGTAACTGAAGCCACAGATCCCTACACATGCCCTTTAGATTAGTGAATACACAGCTCTGGAACAAAAGTTACATAGAGCAGCTGTTCAGTGACAGAAGAAATGAGCATTGGACCACAAGCCTGTCATAAACATTGCACTCTTAATCAGAGAACATCTGCTTTTCCATTTCTTTTATGACAACCTCTGCCTGATATTTAATCTGAAACAGAATGATTTTCCTAATAGGTGCAACAGTGTTTTAAAATGGAAAACCCTCCTTGCTAAAAATAAAGGATGCCAAGTACAGACATTTCAATTAACACAACCATTTCTTATAAAGTTGGGTTGCGGGGGAGAGAGAAAGAGAGAGAATCACTCCAGCATTTGGCAAATCCAGAGATTGCTCTGCATTTGTGAAATTTAATTATTGGCAAATTAGTAGTGCAGATGCCAACACACAACGGGTTCCAAGCTCCCGCTATTCAATTTGAGCTTTTCATTTAGGCGGATAATGAAAGCACATGCAAAAAGACAACTCCTCTAAAAGGACCATGGTAGACAATAAGTTTGAAATTATGGGCATGTTACCACAGGTGCAATCTATCCCTTCCTGGGTGTTCATCTTTCATCCCCACATGCATGGGAGCAGATACACATCTACCTTTCCCTTGTGTTGGTAGTGCGCTGCAATGCTAGCACTTGACTATGACAGTGAATGGGAGACCCACCTAACAAAGAGGGACACAATGGCTCAGCTCCCCCTGGGTAACTTAGAGAACAATCCTATGTCCCTCTAGACACTGTCTAGCAGGCCATAGGATATGCTTATTTCTGGGAACTGACCTCAGAGCCCATGCTCCAAGGTCGGTTCCCGGAAATCAGACTGCCCCTCTCATCCATGCTGCCTCCAAGGCACTGCGGAGAAGCCCTGTCCTCCGCGCTCCCCAAAGGTGCGCAGAGCGGGAGGGGTTCCAGGGTGGGAGGGCAGAGCTGCGCATATGACACATCCAATATGTCGTACAGCAGCTTCCTCTCCCGGCCAGCCCCCTGCCACTAGACAGCTGAAAATGGCTGCCTAGCGAAAAAGAGCAAGGCAGGAGAGGTGCGGAGGGAATGATCCCTCCGTGCCTCTTCTGCCTTGCTTTGGATAGGTGGTCTCCTCCAAGTTCGGAGGCGGCCGCTTATCTAGTTAGGATTGCACCCTTAGATGCTAGAGGCCTGGGAAGGAGCAGGCTACAGTGACGTTTCAATGATATCCTAAACACACCATCCGAGGAACCACTCAGGGAAGCTATTTGCATAGACATTGCATATTGAGTCCGACCATTGGCCCATGTACTCATTGTTACCTACACTGACTGTCAGTGGGTCTCCAAGGTTTCAAACAAGAGTCTTACCAGTCCTACCTGTAGGGATGGCAGAATGACTGATGTTTGAGATCCTCCACATTCTCCAAACATCAGCTCACCGGTCATCTCATGCCCAATTACCCTTTGCATTTGTGATTGCTGCACACTCTGTGCAAACTGGAAAATTGTGCGAATTCAGCCATGATCAAACATGAAATTTGAGCAACTTTCCCCTGTTTGATTTGTGCACATTTCCTAAATTTATGCAAATTTCATCCATAAATAAGTTGGGCTTATTCAGTCTACAGGGAAAATTTGTGCAAATTATGAAATTCACATCAATTTAGGAAATTTACATCAATTTAGGAAATTCACATCAATTTAGGAGATTTGTGTCAATTTAGGAGATTTGTGCAAATCAAATGAGAGCACATCTTCAGCAATTTACAAACATTTTCAAAAGACATGTGGTCATGCTGGTGCTCACATTTGCAGTTGAGAACATGGCATGCTCACACGTTCTGCGAGTGAAATCAAAACTCTCATACTTCCCTACCTACCTTCCCTACCTACCTGGAGATACTAAATACTGAACCTGAGATGAGAGATATACAAGAATTTAATTTCAGCTCATTTAATGTCAGAACTTTCCCTGTTTGCAACCCTGGATTGAACACAAGTGCATTATTCAGGGAAAGCTTGCATATTCCCGAGCTTGCAATTCCGTTTGCAAAATGCAGTCATCAGAGAAATGCACACTTTAAAAATGTGCATTTGGGGAGGGGGAACAGCACATTTTCATGCTTTAGCAAGTGGGGGAAAGTACACATTTGGGTGCAGACTTTTTAAAAAAAGTGCTCCTAAATGTGTACTTTCCCCATTCTAACAACCAAAGAAAGGCTCACCTTCAGGAAGGGGGGTAGACTGAGCTTCATGGTAGAACTCAGAGAACGTCCAGGAGCTCAAGCTTCACTGATCCATCCATCACCACCTGGTACATTTTGCATGCAAAACATGGGCTCTACCATTGTGGTATGGCCCTTCCCCTAGACAAGCATGGGAATAGCTATGGGTGTGGTGGCGGTCATACTGATTAGGTGACATATAAACATGGGGAGGTGCTTTGCTTTCTGTGAAAGGATTAGGGATGGTGGAGAATTTCTCCACGAATCTTCGGGAGGCCGAGCACTGACGTATTCAGCCCCCCAAAAGTGATAGGGAAATTCTCTGCCGGCCCCCCGCCCCCCCCGGGATGGGACTTCCCTTCGGTGAATGTCCCTCTCGGCGGCGGGTCCCGGCGGCGTTTCGGCAGCGTTTCGGCGGGGGTGGGGGCGGCGGCCGGTCTCCCGACCGGCTGCCGCCGCCGCTATTACAAAATAAAAAAGTACAGTAAAAAAACACACACACACACCCGTGATAGGCTACGTGACGATTTACATAGCCTATCACGGCTAGATTTCCAAAGTCAGCTGTGATAGGCTACGTAAATCGTCACATAGCCTATCACGGGTGACTTTGGGGGGGAAAAAAATGCGTACGCAAATGGCGGCACCCCCTGGGCGCCGCCATTTGCATTCCTTATTTGGACAGGGGTAGTCTATGTAAAGATTTACATAGACTACGGCAAAAATAAGGGGACGCTATTTGCGTTGCCCTTATTTTCGCCGTAGTCTACATAAATCTTTACGTAGACTAGACGTGCCAAAATAAGGAACGCAAATGGCGGTCCCCATGGGAGCCGCCATTTGCGTACGCGCTTTTTTTTTTCCCCCAAAGTCACCTGTGATAGACTACATGACGATTTACGTAGCCTATCACGGCTGACTTTGGAAATCTAGCCGTGATAGGCTACGCAAATCGTTACGTAGCCTATCACGGGTGTGTGTTTTTGTTTTGTTTTTTACTTCTTTTTTTTGCAGCCAGGGAGATGGGGCGCTCCTCTCCAGCCTGAATTTCGCCGGCAAGGGATGGGGTGCCTCCCCCCCAGCCTAAGTTTCGGCCGGGCGAGGCAGGGCGCCTCCCCCCCTCGCCTGAACTTCGGGGGGAGAACCGAAGCGCCTCCCCCCCACCGCGAAGCAAGCTGCGGGACAAGGTAAGTCCCTTTCGTCCATCCCTAGAAAGGGTCATGTCTTGTCTGCATTCTACACTTTACTTTGTGATAATTTTTAATTATTATTTTAAACAGCCCTACATATCCTAACTAGGGACTGCTAAATTAATCACCACCACCATCAAAAAAGTTCTACCTGCCACAGCATCCATACGTTTTGATAGAAAATTGTACTGAACCCATTTACTATGATACTGTTGTTATTGTTGTTGTTGTTGTTGTTGTTGTTTTTACTCCCAACTCATTTCAGTTTCAGTTGGGGCCAAACCGAAGCATTAACCCTCTCCTAGTGTCATGGCCCCCAACCAGATGGTTGTTATTAATATTCTTGTTTTGTTTTGTTTTAAGTTCAGGGGATCGAATCACAGATCTCCTGATTCCATGTTTCCATTAGCCCTCAGAAATAGAAGTGAGGTTAAACAGACATTACAAACAAACAAACCAAACAAAGAAAAACCTTTTAAAGTATTAAACCCAAGATAGAAAAAAAATGTTTTTTGCTAGAAATGTTTGTTTCTTTTCTGCCTTTTCCCCTCTAATAATAATATTTTTTTTCCTAGGCAGGGAGCCTTTGCATATTTGTAATCTGTTGCATTTAATTTCAGAGACAACACACAAGCTATCCTTCAGAATAAAAGGGCAAAAGTCCACTTTGCACATCCCATGTTGCTGTGAATATTACAATTATGTTTCGATGTTAATCCTACTGCAGCAATTTCCTTGTTATGATTGTCTGCATAAAAATGCAGGCGACAGCATACATTTCCCTTTTCAATGGAACATGACATGCACTTCGAGGAACTGATGAGACCAAATACTTGGCAGAAACATCCGTATCTTTAAAAAGAAACAAACCAATAAGCCAGCAGCTTTTGACAGCTATTGACTTGATATGGAAGAATTTGCTGAGTGAAACCAGATTTTGCTTTCTGATTAGCCAATCCTAACTAGGTGATTTCATTTGCAATTACCTCTAATGCTGTCGAATCCTGGTATGAAAATTGCAGAGCTGGGACCCCGAGGTGGTTGATGAAATAATCAGAATCACCTTGCATTTGTACAGAACTGACATTGGATTCCATGCATTTCTCTTGCCCGAGACAGGTGTAGTTGTGTTTCTGAAACACACAACATTACATTCAAGTTTAGTTTTGGTAGTCGCATGTGCAACTAAATTAAGCGGATCAGAACTAAAGGAAATGTATGCTAAATGTCCTCAATCCAGCAACATCCACAAGTATTGCTTAAATATTAGAGTTGGGGCCAAACTAGATGTTTTGCTGCTGACCTGGGATGGGGGAGAGGCGAGCATGATTTGGAGGCCACCAGTGACAGTAGGTACTGTAGCGGTACCTCCCCCCCAAACTGCCACTTCTCCCCCACACTCCTGTCCCCCAGCTTCTTATTCCCAGCTATGGTTCTCAGACATTACTTGGATTGGAAAGAAATTGGAGAGGAGTACAGGGAGAAGCAATATGTGGGGTAACGATTATGCATCCCTTCCCCACCTGCTGCTTCCGCCCTCCAAATCCCACCCGCTTTCTGCCAGGTTTTTGGATGTTCACTACTAGGGATGTGTGAATCTACCTCCATTCAGGTTCTCTGGGTGCCCGCCCAGCCCCTGCCCCTCCTTGCCAATCCCTGGACCACACTCGAGCCCCTCCCATGCTCGGCGAGCAGAAAACGCTTACCCCAGCAGCCCCATCGAGCTCCATGGTTGCCATTTTTTTAAAAAAAAATAAAGGTGATCCCAAAAATGTGCATTTTGGTGCATGCACGAAAATGCACATTTTTTTTTGCAAAAGTGCAAATTATACATACACACACACATATGTATTTGCATAGGCAAAAATGTGCATTTTCCAACTGCACATATTTGCATATGAGAAAACGCACATTTTGTATGTGCATATTTGCATATGTGCAAAATTTATCATTTTTGCAAAAATGTGCATTTTTGTGCATTCACAAATATGAACATTTTTGCAATTGCCATTTTATTTTTTTCAAAAAATGCCAACTGTGGAGCTTGATGAGGCTGCCAGGTGAGAGCGGGCAGCTCACAAAGGGAGGGCAGGGAGGGAGCAGGAGCAAGGGCAGGGGCTTGGTGAGCAGGGCTCAGGGGTGAGGGCAGCGGTGGTTCTAATGGATTTGTGCATGGAATTGGGTACCCACACTATCCCTATTCACTACATTCCTAGTTTGGTATAAAACCTGAGATGGACCAGCCTGGAGCTGGCCCTGAACAGACCTTATGAAATCCTAATGGTAATAGAGGGTGCAATTTCTCCCCTTCAAGGTTCAGATTTCCCCCCTATCCGAGGTCAGAGACAACTCTCCGAACTTGGAGGGGGGAATTGGAGATCCGACCCCTCTCCCCCTCCTGCACCATCTGCCTCAGGAACACAACCTTGGAGAGAGGGAAAAGATGGTGTTCTGGTGGGTAGGGAGAGGAAGAGATTGGAGAGGCCAGGATATGAGGTATCCAGCCTCCTTCCTTTGCACTCCAAAATGCCATCCCTAGATGGACAAAAAAGCCCATCCAGCAAAAAATACAGGGTATGACATGGGGAGGTGAAGATTGCCTCTGCTGCTCCTCCCTCTCTGCATAGGATGATTGTATGCTTCCGACCTTGGGTATTTATGATCATCGAGAGCACAGTTGATAGGATTGTACCCTAAATGTGCAATCCTATCAACATGTACATCCTAAAATGTACATGTTGTGATCCAGACAGTAGTGAAGCTAGATCCTTCTTAAAGAGGACATTGTCAGAGATTTTGAAGTCTGGAGCTTAAGGGCTTGGGAATAGGGGCACCATAGGTCAATACAAAACAACCAGAAATGAAATACAAAGCTTGTATTTCAAAACTTACTACAATAAAATAACATTTTTTTGGTTTTTAAAATGCCAAGTGCTTATCAATAGTCCCAGTACATTTGCACTTATTGGACTGAGTGCAGGAAAACGGAAACATATTGCAGAGCTCTGATGGCAATCTGTAACCTTATTTATTTATTATGTTTATAGCCCACCTTTCCACCAAAAATGGCACTCAAGGCATTCGACATTGATAACATAGAGATTAAAAACAAAATCTTCATTAAAACATAACATAACAGCAAATCAATTAAAGACACAATTAAAAACACAACAATAAAAGATATAGACAAGATAAAGTCAGTTAAAACCCTTTCAGCAGCAGATCAGCTTACATGCCAAAGGTCTACCTAAATAATTTTTTTAAAAAATATTTACCTGCTAGTGGAAGGACAACAGAGAAAGACTCAACTCAGCTGCCCTCAGTAGAGAGTTTCAGAGCATGGGTGCGGCCACTGAGAAGGTCACCTCTCTCACATTCCCACCAAATGTGCCTCCTATGTAGGGATGTCTGTCACTTGGAAATCCAGCCCTTTGAGGGCTCAGTGGAGTTCCACTGCCTGCACAATGTGGCTTGCATTTGAGAGCCAAGTTTTCCCCAAACTCCAGGGACTTTCTGCAGTGTGTGTGGAATGGGTGCCTTCACCCATTCCAAGTCCCCCTGTTTATCCAATGTAAGGCAGGGAAGTTTACTGAGCCCTCGGTGGGCTGATACATGACTGGGACAGTTCTGTTTGGCTTCATGGGTCATCAAAACTTGTGCAGATCTGACACGTCAAATTAAGTTATGCAGTCAAATTCAGTAAATTGTTTGACACTAATTGCCTAGGTATATTTTGTCCCTTTCACCAGAATCCTAGTTCTTTGGGTCTAATTTATTTTCCCATCTTGAGCTTTCTTAACTCAGAGTTTTTCAACACTTCAGGAAGATATTTAACAGCTTCACAATGTGTGCCAGTTCAGAAATGTGGATTAAAAAACTTCAACAAACACTCATTCCTGTTATACAAACATGCAGATGGAGCAGAGAAAGCAATCACTTAAGCAGTCACTGAAATAGCAGAACTATATGTTACTTCTTAGTAACATTGCAGTCCTTCACTAGATATAGTAATACATGGTGATACATGACAAGCCGCATGATTTCTAAACGCTGGCAGGCAGACAGGGAAGGATTTTTACCATTATTTTGTGTTTGATATACCATCAAGACCAGAATTCAACTTGTTGGTTGGCCTGACCACCTGCCATCTCCCTATATTTCAGAACACACACTATTATTCCTCAAGAATACCTGTATCTCTCATTATGAGGTGGTATAAGTAACCATGACAATAGCACTCCTCAACATTGAGGCACATTTCCCCCACACCCAACCCTATTGGGAAAGGAGGACACAGTCTCTGGGAGATGATGTCTCCCAGTCTGCTGAAATCCTGCTTCCTTGCTCTTGAGGTGAGCGTGGAGGTAGGCAGAAGTGGCACTGGCAGTGGCAGGGTTGGCAGAGGAGGGGGAAATTTGAGGTAGGCAGCAGAACTGGCAGGGTGGAGAAGGGAATCCTAAATATGTAAGATGGGAAAGGTGGGGAAGGTGGGGATAGAATAGAAGGAAGCACAAGGTTGTCTAACAGGCACACTTGGGGATCCTGGAAGATGACAATGCTCTTGTAGGCACCATGCAATTGCAATTTAGGTTTAATTTAAATTGCAATTTAGGCTGCAGTGCTATATACTTTTACTCAAGACTAAGTCCTATTGAACTCAGTGGGGCTAATTTCTGAGTAGACATGTATAAGATTGCACTGCACAACTTGAACACATCCAAAAAGCAGACCTTTAAATTTTGCTGCAGTACCCTTATTTGAATTCATCTGCCTCGTTCATTTCAAACATATGTCCACAATTGATGAGAACATTTGGAAAAGTACAAAATTAAAATATGCACAGATTTTCCTGAGAAAAGGGGGCGGGGGACAAAGCTCATAACCTGATATGAATTCAAGTTGGAATGTGCTTCGAGATGGAATTCGGAGAACTTTGGCAATCTTGTGGGTTCATGATTCACACATCCCTAACATCTCGTCGTGTGTGTGTGTGCGTGTGTGTGTGTATTCTGCATGGAATAAGTAATTCCAGTGGCAAGAAGTTGGGTTCTTAACATTAATTAATTTCCCAAAGCATTTAGCTCCTTTTTCAAGCCATTTTCTCTAGCTTTTGCTACTTTGCTACTCAACCTGCTGATTACTGTAATGCTGTCAGATTTTATCAGGCATACCGTATGGCATTTTTGTTTGCTACACTGAACAAGCCATCTTTTAAAGCACACACAGAGGGAACAGTAATGCTAGGGGAGTTCATTTCAATTAGATATTGCCACTTGCAATTCACCTCTTGTCAGCAATCTGGTCAGCTTCAAATACAGGTTCGGATCCTCAATCTATTTTTCAGTAACAGGCTACATTAATGCATCATTATACAGTGGTTACAGTATTCATCAGGGCTGCACATTTTAATAGGTTTAATGATCAATAGAATAATCAACTAAAGCCCGGTTGATTAACCAGTGAGGGGCAGTTTTAATAATTGTGGGAACATTTTATTCAGTGGGGCTGAGAGTTAGACTCGATGAGTTTTAAAGGTTATTTTGGTGCTGGTTTGTACTTATAATGGGGAATTAAAAAAAGAAAGAAAAAATATTCAAGTGAACCTTTCTTCCTAACAATGAAGGAGAGTTTTATGTTACAAACATGCATGTTCTTTCTTTTGTATATGGGGAACAGCAGCACACACCACATGTCTTCAAACTCAATGTTTATTTATTACAGCTTACAGAAAGCCAGAGCAAAACTCTTTCACTAGTAGATGAGCACAAACAACTTGAACAAATGCAACTTTGGGCCAATCTACATTGTGCCCGCCATCACAATGAATTCGGTGTCCCATAGGGTTAAACGCTCTCACATTAAAACGTGATTATTCAAACTCACCCATTTTTCCTGCTGCAGTGCTTCATTGAATGCGCAAGCTCGGTTCACACTCGAGCGCTGTGCTGTTTTCCTGTGCACGCTTGTCTGATCTCGGAAGCTAAGCGGGGTCAGCCCCGGTCAGTAGTTGGATGGGCGACCGCCTGGGAATCAGGCTTCCTGCATTGAGCAGGCGGTTGTTCTAAGGGATGTATGAAAGTCACTTACCTTTTCGCGGATGTGATTCGTGGTGGGGGGAGGTGCTCCGTCCCTCCCCCCAGAATCCTTGATGTGGGGGGAGGTAATCCGGTCCTCCCCCCCGGAATCCTGCCCGGCCGGCTCTGCTCCGCGGCGGCTCCGCGGAGCAGCCGGCTAGGGCCAGCCGAAGCCAGAGTTCCGGCCATGGATGGTCTGCTGCGGACAAAAATGTCAGGCTGCCGTGATAAGCTACGTAAGTATTTACGTAGCCTATCATGGAAAGTAAAAACAAAAAAACAAAAAACCAGAGTGTGCAAATGGCGGCAGCTATGGAGGCTGCCATTTGCATTCCCTATTTTTCGCCGTTTTATCTTACGTAAATATTTACATAGGCTATTACAGCAAAAAAAAAGGGAACACAAATAGCGCCCACTGCACTATTTGCGTTCCCCTTTTTTTTCGCCATAATAGCCTACATAAATATTTACTTGGTTAAAAAAACCAAAAATAGGGAACGCAAATGGCGGCTGCCGTAGTAGCCGCCGCCACCATTTGTGTACACTGTTTTTTGTGTGTGTGTGTGTTTTGGCTTGCCATGATACACCATGTAAATACTTACGTAGCCTATCATGGCAAAGAGCAGGTCGACAATGGCGGCCACGGCAGCCGGTCGAAAGACCAGCTGCCGTCGCCACCAGAGCCAACGCCACCAGAACATCTGCCTCAGGTAAGCTTCATCCCGGGGGGGATTCTGTGGGGGGGCAGGGTGTGGGAGGCCATTCCGCCACGGGTTTCAGGGGGCTGAATGCCAGTGCATTCGGCCTCACTGAAATCCATGGCAGAATTCTCCGCCATCCCTAGTTGTTGTATCCCCTCAAATAAGACTAAGTTTAACCCCTCCTATCCTGCGCTCTGGATGTTTTTTTAAAAAATTCAGGCGTCATCCTCACAGAATCGGGGCTTCACCACATTTTTTTTTTCTAATTGAGGCATGATCTTCCAAGCTTCAACACTGTGAAACTTCATAACTTCAAAGCTTCAAAGATCATGCCTCAATTAGAAGAAGAAAAAAACACTGCAGAGAAGCCCCTATTCTGCGAGGATAATGCCTGAATTTTTTTTAAAAAATCCAGAGCGGGGGATAGGAGGGGGTAAAACTTAATCTCATTTGAAGGGATACAACAACTCCCTGCTCAGTGCAGGAAGCCTGATTCCCAGGCGGTCTCCCATCCAAGCACTGACTGGGACTGACCCCGCTTAGCTTCTGAAATCAGACAAGCGTGCACACATCCAGCCCTTTGCTTATTGCTGAGGAAACAGGGGCTGCTGAGGATAGGGATGTAGAAAATGACTTACCTGTTTCGTTTCGTGACATCTGCAGTGGGGGGAGGCGCTCTGTCCCTCCCCCATGAAATCCTCGCTGGCCGGCTCTGCTCTGCAGCGACTCCATGGAGCCACTGGCTGGAGCCACCCGCAGCAACCTCCGGCCGCAGCTGGTCTGCGCAGGGACACAAATGGCAGCCACCGTAGCCGCTGCCATTTGTGTCCCTTTTTTTTCGCCGTGATAGGCTATGTAAATATTTACGTAGCCTATCACGGCCTCCGCAGGGATGCAAATGGCGTCCCTGCATTAGCCGGGATAGGCTATGTAAGTATTTACGTAGCCTATCATGGGAAAATTCGTGAAGCGAATGGCAGCCACAGATGTGGCCGCCGACGCAGCGGCCAATCCCAAAGCACCATGAATGGCACTAGGTAGGTGCTCTGTTTCGCGCGCCTTTCTTGGGGGGGTGGGGCAGGGGGGCTTTGTTCCACCACGGATTTCAGGGGGCCGAATGCACTGGCATTCAGCCTCACTGAGATCCATGGCAGAATTCTCCGCCATCCCTAGCTGAGGAAGCTATGCAATTGTTAGCCGGAAGAAGACATGGGGCCATCGAGAGCTGTGATTGGACAGGAGGGAAATACAAACACCGCCGCATATGGACAGGTGGGGGAGGGGACTACAACTGGATATGGTAGCAAAGGCAGAAAATCAGAGCACATTAAGGGGAAATACTGGGATATTAGGCTATTGAAAGCAGGAGCACGGAAGTGGGAAATTCCAGTTCCAATTCGAGGCGGCTACTGCGTAGTGTAAAAGGTGGGCAGTGAAACCTCATTGGAAGTGAAAAAAGGCAGTAAGTGTAGATCCAGCCTTCTACAGTCACATCAGCACAAGGTTGCTCTGGCCGCTCAGGACGCTATGCTCCTATTGGCTTCTGCCCCAAAGTGAAAGCATTCCCTTCCATTCCTCCCACATAGGGATGGCCAAACTCACCCCCTTCCATACTGTGCACTGCTTGGCAGACCCTTGCTAGCCTCCCAACGCTGTTCCCCATGGGCATCAAGCTGCCAGGCAGTCCATGGGTGCCTGGAGAGCAACATGTGGCTGTCTGATCCCTTGCCAAGGTGCCATTTTGTGTAAAAATGGTGGCTCGGCCTTTTTTGTCAATCCCCATTTGCACAAACGGTGGCCGTAAAGCAGCCATTTACACAAGATTGCAGGCATACTCTTGGTCCATGTATGCCTGTCATCTTCAGTAAATGGCCCCTTTACAGCTGCCATTTGCACAAATGGGGATTTACGAAAAAGGTTGAGCCGCCATTTTTATGCAAAATGGCAGCTTGGCAGACCAGCGGGGACCACTGTGCTTGCCCAGTTCAGTGTGAGCCAAGTCGGGCAAGTGTGGCAGTCCACAGACTGGAGTCTGTGGGAGCCTAAGTGAGGGGAAGTCCATGCCATGAAACCAAACATGGCATCAAGTAATCTTTTAGGAACATGGGGACCTGCCTTCTTCTGAGTCAGACCATTGGTCCATCTAGCCCAGTACTGTCAACACTGGCTGGCAGCAGTGCCTCTCCGGTCATTCAGACAGGAATTTTCCAGCCCTACCTGGAGATGCTGGGCTCAAACCTGGGATCTTCTGCACGCAAAGCAGGTGCTCTGCCACTGAACTACAGCCTCTCCCTTAAATCTTACATTCTGCATTTAGGCCAGGCACGGGTAGGGGTGGACGAAAGTCACTTACCTTTTCTCGCAGCTTGTTCGCGGTGGGGGGGAGCACTTCGCTGCTCCCCCCGCGAAGTTCAGGCCGGGGGGGGGAGGCTTCCCTTCTCGCCCGGCCGAAATTCAGGCCGGGTGGGAGGCTTCCCGCCTCGCCCGGCCGCGAACACGAAAGTTAAAAAAAAAAACCACGTCCCCTGATAGGCTACGTGACGATTCACGTAGCCTATCACGGCTAGATCTGGAAAGTCAGCCGTGATAGGCTACGTGAATCGTCACGTAGCCTATCACGGGTGACTTTAAAAAAAAAAAAAAAAAGCGCGTATGCGAATGGCGGCCCCCATAGGGAGCCGCCATTCGCGTTCCTTATTTAGTTGCTGTAGTCTACGTAAATGTTTATTTATTTAAATTTTACAAATCTGAAAAAAAAAATAGAACATATTATACCACACTGATTAACATCTTGTAGGGCTAATAGGGGACATATTAAATTATGTTGGAGCAGGTATTAGCAACTAACCACAGTGGCCCGTGCCTAGGGATGGCGGAGAATTTCTCCCCGAAACTTCGGGGGGCAACGCTATTTGCATTGCCCTTATTTTCGCCGTAGTCTACGTAAAGATTTACGTAGACTACAGTGACCAAATAAGGAACGGGAATGGCGGCTCCCTATGGGGGCCACCATTATCCGTACACACTTTTTTTTTTTTTTTAAGTCACCCGGGATAGGCTACGTGACGATTCACGTAGCCTATCACGGCTGACTTTGCAAATCTAGCCGTGATAGGCTACGTGAATCGTCACGTAGCCTATCAGGGGACGTTTTTTTTTTTTCTTTCATTGCAATGGCGGGGGCGGCAGCTGGTCGAAAGACCTGCTGCTGCTCCCGCCCCGCTCGAACACCGGACGAACCGCCAGCCGGACCCGCCGCCGGGAGGGACATTCAGGGAAGGTAAGCCCCGTCCCGGGGGGGGCGGGGGGCGGGGGGGCGGAGGATTTCTCACCGAAACTTGTTCGGGGGGCCGAACACGTTGGCGCTCGGCCCCCCGAAGTTTCGGGGAGAAATTATCCGCCATCCCTAGGCACGGGCCACTGTGGTTAGTTGCTAATACCTGCTCCAACATAATTTAATATGTCCCCTATTAGCCCTACAAGATGTTAATCAGTGTGGTATAATATGTTCTATTTTTTTTTTTCAGATTTGTAAGGAAAGCAGGGGGAGACCCAGCAACAGAATTATGGCTGAATAGCAAGATGTATTATATCATCTGTCCTTAGATTTTGTATGCCATGACCCAGTTATCCAACTCTGAAGGCATGGGGATTGGAATTGGGCCCAACAAATCTGTGCAAGGTGCGAACTTTAAAGTTCATGAAAGACAGATCCTGAAGCTGAAGCTCAAATATTTTGGCCAGCTAATGCGAAGAGAAAACTCTCTGGAAAAGACCCTGATGCTGGGAAAGACCGAAGGCAAAAGGAGAAGGGGACAGCAGAGGATGAGATGGCTAGATAGCATCACTGATGCAATGACTATGGACTTGAGCACGCTCCGGGAGAGAGCGGAGGACAGGAAGGCCTGGCGTGCTATGGTCCATGGGGTCACGAAGAGTCGGACACGATTGAACGACTGAGCAACAACAACGGTTTCAGTGGGGCTAATAGGCTATCACGATGAGTGCCTGCATTTCTAACAGTGCAAACTTATACATGTCTAGTCAGAAGGAAGCCCCATTGCCTCCAATGGGACTTACTCCAAGGTAAGGGTATATAGGACTGCACCCTAAATTCACCACTACCCATCTCTAATATATATTCAATTTTTTTTTAATGTGGCATGTAAAGGCTGCCTTAAATGTAGGAGAAGGCAGGATAAAAATATATGAATAAATAATAATAAAAAATAAAATTATATGTATACTTCTCAATCAAAAATGTAACTTTTTAAAAAAATCTTTGGTTGGTGAAAAAAAAAATGCTGCTTACGTGTAACAAGATAAAGTATTTTATAATCCAGAAAATGAATTTCCAATACCAACAAGGGATATTTAAAATTTTATAATGTAATTATGTAGTGCTGAGCAGTATTTTTATTAAATAGAATCATCCCTCATGTAAGCAATATTGATGTATTTGTGACAGTCGTGTTCAAGATCAATAGTACTTGTATCTCAATGCTTAACTGCTTAGTTCAACTTTTATTGCTCTAAGTATCAGAATATAAATGGCCCTGTAAAGATACAAAGCTGAGAAGTACTGCTTAACTTTGGTTATAAAAGTAATCTAATATTTCAGTTCCAGCCAAATTTACACAGAAGTAAGCAATGGATTCACAAGGCAGATAAAAAGTTGGCTGGAAGGTGCTAGACAAGGTCTAACAGTGATGGAGAGGTGTACTGGACGTTATACCGTTAGTGTACACCCAAGAAAGTAGTGTTTGCAGGCCATCCAGAGACTTCTCCTGAAAAAAAAAAAAGGCCTTCTGGAGGTCTGATATAAATGGGAAAGCCGCCCAAATGAGCACCTTGGGAGTATTCACGGGCCACTGCCAGGCTGTATCCATGCGCTGGCACAATTTGTGTGAACCTGTACCTACCTTTGTGCAAGGGGCAGAACCTTCCAAGAACTGCAGTAAACCATAGCTTCCTGTTCCATCCAAACCAGGAAATCTTGGTCAATGGCTTCCAAACAAGTCATAGTATGATTGAAGCCTTGGTTTAAAGTTGACTTTCTTACCCTGGCTTATTTGGAAGTTATTAGCCATATTTCCCAGCTTGAACATAAAGGGAAGCTATGGTTAACTGCAGTTCCTGGGCTCTTTACTCACTTACATGGAAGGAGGATTGAAGTGGCTATGTGCAGGTGACTGAAACTCATGCATATTAGGCTTTTTCAGCCAAGATCATGATCATCTGAACTGGGCAGGTGTGGGTGCTGCACTTGTACCTTCTAATCACATAGACTGGCAGTGCAGGGGGGTGTTAGTCATCTCGATACATTTTTCACTCACCACTAGCAAGTATCATTATATTGGTGCAAAATGTCCGTGATTTGGGGGAGCAAAGTTTCTTGGTAACACATGGGGGCTAGCCAGTCAGCACTGTGAACTTGCTGGTAGGGATGGTGTGGGCACCCATCTTGGTCTGGGATTCTGGTGGAATCCTGCCAAGCCCCTGCCCCTGCTCCAGCTCCCCCCACCCCATGCTTGCCAAGCTGCCTTGCACTTACCCAGGCCCCAGCCACCTCTGCTGCAATCACCATGTTTTGAAAAAACAACAACATGGTGATCACAATACTGCACACATAGACTAATACACAAAATGGTGCTGTGAATCTTGCACTCATGGGTGATTCACGGTGCCCAAATGGCATATAAGTCTATGCGCATTTTTCACACATGTATGCAAAATGGTGCTATGAATCGCCCATATATGCAAGATTCCTGGTGCTATTTCGCATATGGGTACAGGACTGTGATCATCATGTTTTGAAAAAAAACATGGCAATCATGGCGGAGGCAGATGGGGCCCAGGTAACTGAGGGTGGCTTGATGAGCTGGTTTGGGGTTTGAGCGTGTGTCCAGGGATGTGTAAGATGGGGCAGGAGCTGGGTGGACACCCAGAGAACCCAGACCGGGGGGGGGGGGCACCCATCCATCCCTAATTGTTGGAAACTTGCAACTACCTAGAACAACTACCCAGCCCTGAGCTCAACCATTCTTGGAAGAAAATAGGTAGTTCTGAACTGAATGCAGTGCAAGAACTTCAGGCACGTATCTATATCTATATCTACATCTATATGTATATCTATCTATCTACCTATCTACCTATCTATATGCACTCGCGCACACATGAACACACACACACACATACATGTATGTATGTATGTGTGTGTGTGTGTGTATATATATATATATATATATATATATATAGGCCGCGGTGGCTCAGTGGTTAAGACGCTGAACTGCAGACTGGAAGGTCGGCAGGTCAGCAGTTCAAGACCCGAGTGCCGCGTGACGGAGTGAGCTCCCGTCTTCAGTCCCAGCTCCTGCCAACCTAGCAGTTCGAAAGCAAGAAATTGCAAGTAGATAAATAGGTACCACCTCAGTGGGAAAGGTAACAGCGTTCCGTGCACTTCGTTGTTCAGTCATGCTGGCCACATGACCATGGAAGCATCTTCGGACAGCGCTGGCTCTTCAGCTTAGAAACGGGGATGAGCACCGCACCCTAGAGTCGGACACGACTGGTTGGGGACACCTTTACCTTTTTATATATATATATTTGCCCCAAGTACAATGTTCTGTTCACTACCGCAAAGCTGTCTTCTGCAGCATCAAATTAGCACAACCAAACTCTGAAAACTTATCAGCTACTTTGATGAGATCCTCATCAGACTACTCGCCTCTCACTGTTGTAGGGATGTTGGAGGAATCTTCCTGAGGGGTGAAGTTCATTAAGCTTTCAGCAGCTTGGCCCTCTGTCCCCGCTAACCCATGAACTGACCCAAATCAATCTGTATGAGTCGGGTCAGCTTGCAGATTTCAGGTTCCACCCCCCTCTAAAATCACCGTTTATGCAAATTGAGGCCACAATTTGCATAAATGACAATTTTTGCAGGGGGGGCAAGAAATTTCCAGCTTCTGGGGAAAAGCCTGCACCTCAGCTCACAAATGCAAGCCAAGCTGAGTGCCCTTGGGAAATCTGTTGAGCCCCAAAAGGGCCAGATTTCCATGTGATGGCCAGCTCTACACTGTTGTCCTTCTCTGATTGCATCCATCTTGAGGTCTCTGTCCAGCCTTTAGCTTAGAGACTCCATCTTGCCTGAATGTAGACTCTTTGGCTTCAGATTCTAACAGCACTTCTGCCCTTGAACTATGGCACAAAACAATCTGAGAAGATGATTTTGCTGAACATATTCCTGCTATTCAAGGGGACATCTGCTCCCTTCCATCTCTGACTTTCCCCCACACGGTGAGGCCCATTTCACTCTCACATATAAAGAGATTCTGGATGAAGAATCATCTCTGGATGTGTCTACCTAATAACTTCAGATGTTCTTTTGCAAGCAGCTTCCAGGGAGCTCCTTTAGATTCCCCAGAGTATTAGTGCTAAAACATTAACAGATGGACTCTGTGCTTCTTGGTAGGCACATGGAGGGACAGAAGACTCCCCACCAACTCTGGAGTAGAAATGGGGTTAATCTACCACAACACAAGGCTGCCTTAGCATCTGTTTCTCCTGCAGATGGGAAAAGCTGGTGAGACAGTACACCCGCTGCCAAGTCATCTAGAAATATACATAGTTGTTTTGACTGACCCACAAATGGAAAATCATACTTTTCTAAGCAGAAGGATAGCTATTTTCTGGATTCCTTAGCATTGCAGCCAAAATAAAAATGTATGTGTTATGTTGCTACCATGTACCATCTTGGCTATAGAAGTGGCTTCTACATACTGCAAGATGTAAACTATCAGGGAAATGTCCTTAAACACCAATGGCACTAAATGTGTAATAACAGTAGATTTATAATAATTAGTGATGTTGCCAACCTTCATAATTACCCATTTTGGTATATGAATTTGGTCCATTCACAGTAAATGGCTGAATCAAGTGCAATTTCTTTCCAAAGCTCACCTCCAGCCCAGAATATAAAATGAGATTTTGAGTAGGGATGTGCAATTCAGCAAAAGTCAAGTTCATCGAACTTCTCTCAGTCCTACCTCAAAGCTAGTTTGGATTCATGTCTGTATCCGATTGAGAGCGCGTGCTCTCTCTCTGTGTGTGTTTTCCTCATGAAAATTAGTGTGTATTTTTATGCACATTTCCCCATAAGCATGTATCACTTATGCACATGTTTAAATGTACACATTTTTCTTCCACTGATTGAAGTGTTAGTGTGTACACATTTTTATGCACATTTTTCAAACAGATGCCCTTTTCAAAGACAATTTTTTTCCCCTGCCAATCACATCACAACACAAGCTCAGAAATGTATGGACTTCAACTGCAGAGTGCATTTGGGTCTGTGCTTGATTCTGAGAGTTCTGAATTGGGTACATTCTGATTAAAAGCAAAAGGAACTGAATTTGTCAAACATCCCTGTCTCTGTGTGTGCCGCTTTCTTTTGCTCTTAATGCTTCCCCAGGGACTCAACTCATCCAACACACTGCCTTCACTCCATCTCCTGCACTAGAATTCCCAAGAGACATTGCAAGAATGTGCACCCTGCCTGGAAAGGAAACACACATGCAGGAAACATTGTGGACCAATAAATAATTCTTAAAAATAACTGATTCTGGCCCCGACACAGTCTCCAATGACATTAGTAACTGCCAACCCAATTCCAAATTAAGCCAAGGAGAGTTTGTCCACCATAGTCATTTTTCCAGCCAGGACTCAGCCCCACAAACTGTAGAGTGGCATAATGGGGCATTTAGCTTTCTGTGAGAACACCTAGAAAGCCTCTGATCCTACACAGAATGACAGAGAAGCAAGACCCCATTTTTACATTACCAGGAATGGCAGGGGAGCTGCCACACCATTGCCAGTAATATCAAGAGGAAGTGATTCTGGATGGGATCAACAATTTGGTTTTGTCCTACACCAGCATCCCAGTGGGGTGGCTACACTTCACTGGCCCCCACAGTCCAAGGGTGTCCAACCTAGGCTACAACCCCATTAACATGAGGAGTCCCAGTCCCTTGTGTATAGGCAGGAGGAAGGGATAACTAGCGAGCTTTATAGGACTCTTCTTCAGGTTGGATATTAATTAAACAAAAATAGTGAAACAAAAAAACAAAAAACATCAACAGGAGGTGTTTGAGGGCATAGTAGGAAAGCCCTAGCTAGTGTAGGCCAGATGTAGTTTGAGAAATGTCAAAAATATAACTTCAGAATTAAAATGGAAACTTTTCTTTCATGACTCATGAGATGGGATGCATGGGAGGGGATGGGGCCCTTGTTACAAGTTTGCATCCCCCCACCATGATGCTTAGGCCCTACATGGAGGCACCAGTGCATACTATCATCATCTCCATGCAATACCTGCCATGTCACAAGCCTCTCATTGGCCTCATAAAGGCTCTGCCGCATCAGAACTGGGCTAATGCTTTTGATGGAAACACATTCACACATGCTCATCGTGGTGTGGAATCAACTGATAAGAAGTCAAAAGACATATGTATGAAACGTCCATGAGAAAGGAAAATCTGCTAAGATTTTTTTTTTTTATGTTTAAGGATGACCTAGCACTAACAGGATTATATTCTACAATGGAATATTCAGAAAATGTTAGACCCATATATCTGTTTACTCATTTGAGATGAAACACCTACTCCATGTCTAGGGATGGGTGAGAATTTTGTTAGCTCTTAAAGAAAAAGAAAAGAACTTCCCAAAATTTGCAAATTCTTTCCTAATCAGGGAAGGAAAGATCTGAAATTTCAAGAATTTCAGTACAGGAGAAAGCAAAACTGACAGGTTGGTCCACACAGGCAGAAAACGTCAGGGCTTAGCTCTTAAAGTCTGGGTGTGAATCCCCGTTTATTCAACAATGTTTGTGGTGCTGAACTAGGGTTACCACCTTTTTTTTCTGACAGGCTCCTCATCTTTAACAGCTGTATGAGAAAGGAAGGGTAATATGCTCTTCTCCATTATGGGAATAGCCGGGCTGGGAATTTGGCCTGTGCAGATGAGTGAAAATTTTGTTTGGTTCACTACTGAATTTAATAAGAATTTGCCATGATTTGCAAAATTGTTCATGAACAGGACAGAAAAAAAAACTTGATATGTTTTTTAAAAAAATAATGTGGAAGAAAACTAAAATGACAGATTTGTCTATCCCTATCTATGACAGTTCTACTTTACAGTCAATAAAAGGACTCTGCAGAATGTAACGCAAATGAAGACTATCAGAAAGGTATCCTATAAACCCACCTTACAGCCTAAGAAATGGACATATGAAGTTTGTTTTAATTCATTCCATAATTGCAGTACTATAATATAATAAACACCACTGGCTATTTATTTTAAATGAAGTTTATTTTTAGGATGAAATAATTCATTAGAAAGCAAGAAAAAATGTAGGAAAAATGTTGAAAAAAATGCAATTTTATCTTCATCTTTTGCATGCTACAATGTGAACACACACACACACAAATATGGGTGTGTGTGTGTATGAGATGTATGTGTGTGTGTGTGTGTGTATATATATATATATATACACACACACACACACACACATAGAGTATATATATACTCTGTGTGTGTGTGTGTGTGTGTGTGTGTGAATGATGCACACATTTTACTATAAAACGAACAGGAATTTTAATACAGCTTGGGTTACTTTTGAGGGGAACCTGGAGCCTTTCTTGATGAAACCACTCTGTAGCGCATAAGATAACTTCTGCAGAGATAAAGCATCAGTTATAGAACAGATTGATGTTAACTCCCCGGAATATCCCCTGGGTTGGGGCTTTTCAAATATTTCATTAAAAAAGTAAATAAGGATTTTCAATTTAAAGAAACCACCCATAAATCTGACACTGGGGATATATCTCTGCTAATGTGAGAAAGAAGCCCCAGTTAGGCAATAGTGATTGTAGATTCATAAGAAAAATACTGGGGGAGACTCTTCTGTGGATTTGAGCCCCAGCTGTAGAAGTACACTGTAATGCATCTAGAGGTATCAGAGGAATCCATTGGAAGGGTGGAGCTCGGTGAGCTTTGCCGGCTTCCCCCCTGCCCCAAACTCCAGTCTGACATCTGCCAGCTGGCTTGGCTTGGCCCTTGCCTAGTCAGGACACCTCGTGGATTTTCTGGTAGCATGACAGCGAGGGCAGGAGTGAGAGGGGAGCTCATGCATCCTCCTGCCCTTGCTGTCACACCACCACCAACAGTAGATGTTGGCTCTTTTCTGTGATCACAAAAACCATATCTTGCAATTTTCCTATTCATAGAAGAGGCAATGTGAACAGAAGAACAGGTGCATTAATGTTCATTGCATATATATCCCACCTTTGCACAACAAATAGTGCCCACGGTGACTAACAATAAAAGATAAAATAAAATACAAAATCATAGTTAAAAGATAGAAGTAAATCAATGTAAGCACATCAATTTAAAAAAAGACACAAACAGCACCCACCAGTTAAAAACTTCCTCACTGTCAGCTAAGACACCAAATGCTTCTCTGATTAAAAATGTATTAGCCTGCTGGCAGAAGACCAACAAAGATGGAGTTAGCCTGGCCATCCTTGGTAGGGAGTTCCAAAGTCTGGGAGCAACCACCAAAAAGGTCCTCTCTCATGTTTCCACCAAACATGCCTCTGATGGTGGTGGCACTGAGAGAAATGTCTCCCCCAGAGATCTTAAAACCTGGGCAGGCTCATGTGGGAGAATGGAGTCTTTCAAACAGCCTGGTCTTAAGCTGTGCAGGGCAGGGCTTCATAACCAGAACTCTGAATTTTGTCCAGAAATAGACTGGTAACCTGAGCACACTCCAGGAGAGAGCGCAGGACAGGAAGGCCTGGCGTGCTCTGGTCCATAGGGTCACGAAGAGTCAGACACGACTGAACGACTGAACAACAACAACAACAAAGACTGGTAACCAGTGATGCTATGGTAACCAGGGCATCACATATTCTCTACAACTGGCCCTGGTCAGTGGTAAGCAATCTGGCTGCAGCATCATAGACAAGCTGAAGTTTCCAAAGCTTTTTAAAAACAGTCCTGAGTAAAGTGCAGGGCAGCATGCCAAATGGGTTGTAACTAGGGATGGATGGACACCCCCACCCCATCTGGGTCCTTCAGGAGTCAATGCTCCCACTTGCACACTGCTGCCCCCACTTGTGCACCATGCTCACCAAGCCACCCTCACCGAGCCATCCACGAGCACCCGGCGTTCCCACGGCCACCATTTTGCGAAAAAATGGCAACTCGGACGCTTCCATAAATTTAATATATTGCGCTCATACATAGCAACTGTAAAGACCCCATCTACACAACATTACAGACGCAAATGGCCCGTTTACACCTGCAATATTGTGTAGATAGGTCCTTTACAGCTGCAATGTGCACAATATTAAATTCACAGAAATTCCCAATGCACCATTTTTTATTTTTTATTTTTTTTTTTTGCAAAATGGCAACTGCAGGAATTATGGGTGCCCACAGACAGCTCAGGTTAGGAGAGGGAGGCTCGGCAAGTGTGGGGTGCATGAGCAGGGGCAGAGGCTTGGTGGGCACAGCCTGGAGGCACGAGTAGGGGAGAGTCTGTCAGACTCCTGGCCCGAGCCGAGCACCGATGCCATCCCTAGCTGTAACTAAGACATGCGCTGCCATGGCCAGGTCTGACATATCAAGGAATGGGTGCAGTTGACTTTCTAGCCTTAGTTGTGCAAACATACTCCTGGACATAACTGAAACCACGACATACAGGAGTACAGCCAAACTGCAAACCTGAGTCTTCAACCTGATTGTAATCCCATGCCACACAGGTTGAGTCCCTATTCTCTGATCTGTCTTTTTACCGGCCAGGAGCATCTCTGTCATGCATGCCTGGATTATGCTTTAGTTTGTTTGTCCTCATTCAGGTAATTTGTCCAGCAAAATGGCCAAAGCAATTCTCTCCCAGAACCAGGCTTGAAGCCAGATTGTAATGGTTATAGATAATCCACCTCATCCAGAAACAGCTGGAGCTAAGATGCCACCACAAGTCCAACACTTTACCCAACAATGGAATATTGGAGACTATGGGGCAGTGTCTTATGGTGACGTTCTGCAAATACAAATTATGATGTTCTACTGTAAGTAAGGATGTACGAATCCCTTACCTGGTTCCGGTCTTCGGCGGTGGCGGGGAGGCAATCCGTCCCTCCACCTGGAATCCTCCCCAGCCAGCTCTGCTCTGCAGCAGGGCTGTGGAGCCACCGGCTGGGGCCAGCTGCAGCCGGAATTCCAGCTGCTTCCAGGCTGCTGTGGCCGCAAATGGCAGCCATCGTAGCGGCCGCCATTTGCGTCCTTGCATTAAGCTGTGATAGGCTACCTAAGTATTTATGTAGCCTATCACGGCAAAAGGCAGGGACGCAAATGGCGTAGCGGCTGCCATTTGTGCCCCTGCTCTTTGCCGTGATAGGCTATGTAAGTATTTACATAGCCTATCATGGCCTAATGCAGGCACGCAAATTGTGGCTGCTATGACGGCCGCCATTTGCTGCCGCAGCAGCCCGGCAGCGGCCAGAAGACAAGCTGGAGCCGCTGCAGCCACAGCTGCTGCCGCCGCCACATCCACCACCAGGCAGGTCTGTTTTAGGGGGGATTTCAGGGAGTGTGTGGGGGGGAGGCCATTCTGCCATGGACTATGGGGGGGGGGCGGATTCTAAAGAATCCAGCCTTACTGGAGTCCGTGGTGGAATTCTCCAACATCCCTAACTGTAAGGGAACTCTAGTTCAATGCCAGTGGCATTAGCTTACATGATGGGATTCACATCATGTAAATGGAGGAATGAGTGTACCAACTTGAATATTTTAACCAAGGAAGAAATGGCCACTGGAAATACTCTCCCTTATATAGTTTGGAGGACAATGAACAGGATGAGGGTGGGAGTACCAAGGTGTAAGACAAATTTATTTAAGTGGGGGTTGCTGGTTGACGACAATAAATTATGTGAATGTGGAGAAACCCAAGACCCAGCGCATCTGATGGTGTGTCGATTACTGCTGGAGTCTTGTACTGTTGACGATCTACAGCAAGCTAATGACAAAGCCGTGGCAGTGGCTACATTTTGGCAGGGCACAGTTTGATCTGGACACAAAATAAATAAAATGGGATTCCCTGAAAAACCTGTGACACAAGCAAATGTGTGTGACAGGTCCCACCCTCCCAGTTCACTACACTCCCCCCCCCCCATGGTCTGGCAGCTGTAGATTTTTTGCTACAGACAAGGGACTCCTTTAGCCCTCGGCCGTGGCTCTCAAAGCATGGCATAAGCCATATCCAGTCCATTTTGCGATCTGCCCCCATATACTCTCTCTCACACACACAAAGAGAGAGAGCACGCACCTTTGCTGCCTTGAGTGTGATCAACCTTAAATGCAGGGTGGTAGTAGCCATCAAGGTGAAAAGAGGAATACCAGCCCCCCCCACACACACACACAGCACAACATCCAATTTCAAACAAAAGAACAGCATAATTCTATATACTCAGCCATAAGTCCCATTGGATTTAATAGGGTTTTCTTTCAGGTTATTGGGCATAGGATTGCTACCTAAATAAAGCAGTGTTTTTACAGCAACTACACAGGTTTATTTGGAAATGAGTCCTACTAAGAGGGATTTTATGCTCAGGTGCCTAGGGTTGTAGCTTTTGGAGAGAGAGAGAGAGAGAGAGAGAGATGGGGGGCATCCAACCAAAACCCCACCCCTGCTGTTTGAGAAGCCTTACTGCTCCCAGACTTTTAGCACTGGGCCATGGAGGATTAAGTCAGGTGAGAGGGAGAAACACTCTGCATATGCTCAGGGAGCAGTGGTGAGAGATAAAGAGTCCTGTGGCAGACCTCTCTGGAATGTGTCACTGTGCAAAAGACAGAGAACAAAGAAGGGGGCAGAGAGAAGAAGGAGGTATGTTTCTGTCCCTATTCTTCTATATGGAAGCGAGTATTGAATGGCCTAGAGAAACAGATTGTGGAGCTCAGCCTGAGGGGCCAGGGCTGTTTTCTGAAATGCCCTGGGAGAGCCTGGGCCCAGGAGGATACACATATCTGTGGTGGTGGTTCAGTGACCCATGTGCATGCCTCTTGCTCTGGGTCATCTGCTTCTTGAAAGGGAGGGGAGGCAAAGGGATATGCCAAACCCTGCCACAAGTCTAGTGAGGAGGCTCATGATCTCAGAGGGGACAGAGTGTTCTCAGGCAGCAGCAACAGCAGCAAATTATGGTGGGTGCCGATTTAAGGGGATTCATAGGGATATGCAAACCCACCCCTGTCCAGGTTTTCCAGGCACCCGGTCAGCCCCTGCCCCCACTTGCTGGTCCCCAGGCTGCGCTTGAGCCCCTCCTGTGCTCAGCAAGCAGCCCGCACTCACCCCAACAGCCTCATTGAGCTCAGTGGGTGTCATTTTTTTGAAAAAGAAAATGGCAATTGCAAAAAATATGTATATTTGCATATGCGCAAAAATGCGCATCTCTGCAAAATGTGCATCATTGCATATGCAAATATGTGGATTTGCAAAAATGTGCATTTTTGCTCATACGCAGATATGCACATTTTTTGTTTTTTGTTTAAATGGTGACCACAGAGCTTGACAAGGCTACTGGACGGACTGCAGGATTCTCGCCAAGTGAGGGCAGGGGGCGAGTGGGGGCAGGGGATCAGTGAGTGGGGCTCAGGGGTGCAGGCAGGGGGGATCCACCACATTCCCAGATGGAATTGGGCACCCATGCCATCCCTAAGGGGGGATGCCAATTTAAGGGGAGGTGCGCAAAGTTCCTGGATTTCAGGAAAAAGCCCCTGACTTAGCTCACAAATGCAAGAAAGGATTTCCCCGCAATGGCCATCCCTGATCAGGAGTTACCCAGTTCACACGTCCAGACCGAACATGTACTCAGACTCAGACACAACCTGCAGTCAAAGACCATTCATTTCAAGTTTGCAATGTGATTTCATAGCAGGTGGATATTAGAAAAATCCATATGAAAAATGTGTACTTTTGAAAAATGCACCCAAATACGTTTTAATCAGTGGGAGGAAAATCCATACATTTCAAAGGTGAGTAAAATTAATGCATATTTTTGGAAAAATACCCATGCAATTATGCATGGATTTTCATGCAGAAAGAAAAGAAGAAGCTTGCAAACTGATATGGACTCAAATTGGAATGAGTTTTGAGATGGAATTCGGAGAACTTTGGTGAGCTCGAGTTTTGCTGATTCACACATCCCTACTGGCTACTTATGTTCACTGAAGGAGCCAGAACCCTCTGGAGAAACCAGAGATGGAATCTGCACATTCTTATTACCAACTATTCCAGATTGAAACTACACCTGCCCTTTGGGCTCATTGATATTTGGACAGTGACTGTTTTCATTTTTGATCACCTGTTCTCCCTACTGGACTTCGCATCTTATACATACCCAATTTTTATCTAGAATTTTATCTTTGCTGGTTCTATATTTCAGTTCCAAAAATACTGGATTTTGAAGTTGGTTCACTAGCTTTGCAACTCTGAATGCTACTGTGCCCTGGCACTGTTTCAGCAAAACTCTTAGGGATATGTTGCACATCCATATTCATCACTTGCCTACCACATTAAAAATGACTGTCAATAGCTGGCAAGATGACTAATCCCAAACACACATGGCTCTTTTCACAGCTTCCTTATGAGCTACTAGAACTACGGATTAAAGAGTCTCCCTAGGCAGAAAAGGGTTCCCACCCACTGGAGTGATGCCACCCACACAGATTAGCCATTGGCTTTTCTCAGCAGGAAGAGTTATAAAGACTTCGTATCTGGGGCTTTTCCTGGGCAGTTACAACCTTTCTTGCATCTGGCTTATTTCACTTCTTGGCTTGTTCCCTGGCTTGATCTCTTGGCACTGACACTGACACTCAGCTTGACCCCATCAGCTCTGATGCTTGGAGCAACTCCTGGCTCTCAGTTCCCTGGCTCTCACCCAGTGGTTACCATACAGCTCAGATGAGATGACAATTTGCATGTGCAAAGAAAGCCATGGCAACTCAAAGATCAAAGAGAACGTTCATATTCCTTCTCCAACACAATTAGGGATGGTGCAGGTGCCCGATTCCATCCAGGAATCTGGTGGAACCCACACTGCCCACACCGCTGAGCCCTGCTCGCTGAGATCCTGCCACCTCTTGCCCCTGCCCATGCTCAGCAAGTGGCCCACAATGACCCTAGTGGCCTCATCGAGCTCCATGGTTGCCATTTTTTGAAAAATAAAATGGTGATCATAAAAATGTGCATATTTGCATATGTGTGAAAATGCACATTCTGTAAATGTGCATATTGTGTATGCATGAAAATGTGCATTGTTGCAAATGCTCATATTCACACATGTGCAAATATGCACGTTTTCAAATGGCAATTGCAGAGCATGGTGAGGCTACTAAGATGAGTGCAGGCTGCTCATCAAGCATGGGAGGGGCTCAAGCATGGTCTGGGGACTGGCGAGGGGGGGCAGGGGCTGAGTGGGTGCCAGAAAACCCAGATGGAGAGGGGCTCGTTCACACATCCCTAAACACAATGGTTTTCCACACTGAGTTTGCACTTGCAATGGCAAATCACCAGATGAATCATTCGTTTATGGATCAGGCATTTTTTGATTCATGCCATTTACATGGTTTAAAAGCAGAGGAAAGAAGTGTTCCATTTGATGAAGGCCTTAAAAATCTCTATCAATTCTTATGAAAGATATCAGGTATCTTTCATAAGATATTGGATTCATTCCAAATGTTACAATTTTTTTTAAAAAATGTATGAAAATGCACATGTATCTTTCTGCACTTTTTTTCCAGAATACAAGCATGTTTATGTAATTTTGCTTAATATACACATTTGCAAGCAATTGCCCTAATATAATGCATTTAAACATTATTTTCACTAATACGCATACACCTTTGAATGTGCAGTTTTCCCTAACACACACATTTTTGTATGCTTTTTTATTATTAATGGAGAACTCCATTGCAAACTTTGGAAGAGTACAAAATTGGATGGATAACTGAGTCACAGTTCACACCAAAAGAAGTCCCCCCCCCCACATGCCTACATCAAAGCTTTTACAGTAGCTAAGGTGGGCACCCAAAATATACATGGGACAACCCTCCCAGCCCCTGTTATTCCAGTACTGCCCTAGTATCTCTTTCTCAAACTTGCCACTACCAGTGTTTTGAAAGCTGTCCACATGGAAGAAGACAGATTGATCTCTGTACTCCTACCTGAAGAGTTGGCACTGTTGCCCAAGAGAACACCTACCAGATGAAGTGAGCTTTTCCTTCAGCCTGACCTGAAATGGCTGGAGTGTCAGAAGTCAAGCAAATGTCAATCTATTGCTCTTTCTTCCTCTCACTAGGCTGAAATGCCATGCTGAGGCAGCTGGATTCTTGCTGCTTAGTGTGCTCATCACAACCAACCAGAAAGAACAATGAATAATAGAAAACCCTTCCCTGCTTTGTCAGCTCCTGGGGAAACCTGCTCTTTAAAGAGTGATGAAGGAAACCATGCTGGACTTGTACCAGTAGGGGTGGGGGACTTTTGCTACTGTAGTGTATCTAGGGGTCCCCCACAGGGCTCTGGCCCTCAGGTCACTGAGTCTAGACTTCCCCTAGGACTCTCAAAAACACCAGCTGCCACCACCTGCTGATTTATAGAGATGAGTAGAACTCTTCCCACTAGATCCTTAGCTGTGCAATTCAAAGTAGGAAGGTGCTATTTCACAGTGCTTGTCTTCTACTGGTGGGTTGCCCACAAGCGGCTGGTTGGCCACTGTGTGAACAGAATGCTAGTCTAGATGGACCCTTGGCCTGATCCTAGCATGGCTCTTATGCCCATATTAAAGCCAGCATGTTGGATGAGATATGCGTATGCCAGCCTTCAAATCCAACCAGACAAGAATACCAGTGTTTAAAGGAATAAAACTGAATTCATGTATGCAACAGATCACGATTCAGAACAAACATGAACTGATAAATAGTAACAGCCAACTGAACCTAACACCATATCTCTCCTTCCAATAACTTTTCTCCCTTTCTTCTCATCCACCCTGTCTCTGATTCTACCCATTCACTGTGGGACAAATAAGACATTATTGTAAATGTGTGTCTAGCTGCTATGCTTTTTATTTTTTTTATTTTTTTATTTTTTTTTTATTTTTTTTTATTTTTTTTTACCCTGGAGTAGGCACAGAGCTTGAGATCTGGATCCTAGCATGGGGAGTAGAGGGGGCTTTTAAGATCCAGATTGGAAGCCTTGCATCTACTCTTGGATAAAAATGAAGAAGAGACATAGCTGCTAGACGTACATTGAAAGTAATGTAAGGAGGTATGAGAATTTCATTTTTGTTCGCAAAACATGCAAGCATGCCCTGTTTGAAGCCACAGATATGAGCATGAGCATGTGTCCGCTGAACATTTTCACAAACTGTCAAACACATGCTCACGTTCATCTTGTTCCCAGTTTGATTTGCACATAGTTCCTAATTTCTGCAAATTCCCTGAGTAGACTGAATCAACCCTGGTGTAATACATGGAGGAAATTTGTGCAAAGTTTGGGTGATTTGTGGAAATCTCCCATTCATGCAAAGTGAGCAGTGATTGAAAATGGGAATTGGGCATAAGGTGGGTGGTGAGACAATGTTGGGAGAATCTTAGAGATGTCAAACATCACTCATTTGCCTATCCCTAACCTATTGTCTGTTTCAACCCTAACTCTAATTTCTCTCACAGACCTCTCTCCATCCTAACCCAGCTGACCCTCTCTGACCTCCCACTAACTGTCCCTCTCCTCGTTCCAACTGAATTTTCCAACTTCCACTCACTCTACCCATCATACCATCCTGGCCTCCGTTGTGAATAATTCCTGCACTCACACTTCTGTTCAGCTACTTATACAAGAGATATAATTCATTGTTAGTAGACATTGGAGCTGGGGAAAAAATTGCCCTAGAACATTTCTCTAAAAATTATCCCTCATGAATCTGAATGCTGAGTAATCACTAAATGGTATATGATAGCTAGGGATGGCTAGGAGTGTTGGAGAATTCCGCCACGGACTCCAGTGAGGCCAGATTCTTTAGAAGGAGCACCATTTGCACCCCTGCTCTTTGCCGTGATAGGCTATGTAAGTATTTATGTAGCCTATCACGGCCTAAGGCACGGACACAAATGGCGGCCGGCGTAGTGGCTGCCATTTGCGTCCGCAGCGTGGCAGCAGTGCCACAGAGTGGAGCTGGCAGGGGAGGATTCCGGGGACGCAGGGCAGATCACATCCCCCCCCAGTGGATGCCCCAGACTGGAACCGGGTAAGTGATCCGCTCACCTCTAGGGATGGCATGGGCACCCAACTTGGTCCAGGGGTCTGTTGGGCTTCCCCCTACCTGTACTCCCGGACCACACACATTGAGTCTCTGACCTGGTCATGCCCTCCCAGATGTTTCCCACACTCACCTGGACCCATCTGTGAGCACCCACCATTTCCTCAAGCTTGTTTTTTATGAAAACAGGAGGTCTTTAAAAATGTGCATATGTAAATATGTGCAAATTCAGGCATATGCAATCTATGTAATATTAGAGGCATAAATTGCACATTTTAAAATTGCACATTTTAAAATACTTCCTTTCTCATAAAAACAAGCTCTGGAAATGGTGGGTGCTCATAGATGGAATCTAGGGTGAGTGTGGGCAGCTAAATGAGCCCAGGGGGCTTGAGTGTGGGTCTGGGGGAGGGGTGGTTTGAGTGGGGACAATGCTTCAGCAGGAGCCTACCAAAACAGGATGGGGGTGGATGCTTCCATCCCTAATAATAGCTGACATTCTCTACTGTTTAGGATTGGACAGCAAACATTCAATAAGATTTAGTAATTGCCAGCTGATTAAGGAAATTCTTGCTTGCTTTTTTTTTAATCAATTCCACCCAATATTTAGTAGGTGTCAGGGTGGACACTGAGCCCATAGAATCCCAGAGTAGTTCTGATTCTGAGGAAGAGCAGTCGCTCCTGGGAGAGGAGCACGCTCCTCTTTCCCAGGGCCCACAGCTGACGGAGATTCCTCCCACCTGCATTCCTAGTTTAGTTAGCAGTCCAGGGAGTGACCGAGCAGAGATAGCAGACTTGGTGGATGCGTGACGCAGACGCAGAGAGAGGTGCCAAATGGAGGGCGCGGAAAGGAGGTGCAGTGCCCGGTTGCCACGCAAACAACGGCTGCGCCCCGAGGATCCAAGGGAAAAGGGGAGGGACTCTCCCTAGTCCTTAAGTTCAGGGGTCTGCCAGTAATTCCCTTTCAAACGGGGACCAACTGTTTCAACTTAGGGCATAGGTACTCTGCTGCTCAGATCTAGTTGCTACCTGTAGAGTTGTTAAGTTGTAAAAGAAGAATAAAGCTTTGAAAGGAATCCCTCTGTCTGTGTCTGGACTTGGTTACAGGATTAGACTGAGAGAGGCCTCCAAGGAGCCCTTGACAGTAGGAATGTACGAAAGTCACTTACTGTTTCACAGATCTGCTTCGTTGTGGGGGGGAGGCGTTCCGTCCCTCCCCCCGGAATCCTCGATGGGGGGAGGCGCTCTGTCCTTCCCCCCGGAGTCCTGCCTGGCTGGCTCCGTTCCGCAGGGATTCCGTGGAGCCGCTGGCCGGCTCCGCCCGCAGCCAGACATCCGGCCGCTGGGTAGGAGGGACGCAAATGGCGGCAGCCATAGCCGCCGCCATTTGCGTCCCTGTACTTAACCTTGAAAGGCTATGTAAATATTTACATAGCCTATCCCGGCAAAGTAAAAAAAAAAACGCATACGTAAATGGCGGTGGCTACAGCGGCTGCCATTTGCGTTCGCTATTTTTCACCGTTCTAGCCTACGTAAATATTTACGTAGGCTAGAACGGTGAGAAATAACAAACTCAAATGGCGGCCGCCATAGCTGCTGCCATTTGCGTAAGCTGTGCCTGGCCGCGGCCGGCCAGGAGACCAGCCACTGCCGCCGCCCCGATGCCGCCCCGCCGCCGCCCCACAAACTGAGCTCAAAGGTGAAAATAAGAGCATCTCGCTGATTCTCCTATCCTCATCAAAAAGGAATATGTATCCCTCTACTTCTTGGATGCTGACACTGAGCTTACTGTCAAAGATGCACTGTTGTGCATCTCGGGTTGAATATTCACAAAACGTGGCTGGGGATTGTCCACTTTCACATGTGAATGTCCACACTAACCGAATTGCAGATAATCCATCTTTCCACACTGCAACCTTTTGAAAAGGTGACCCAGTCTAGTTGAATTGTAGCTAAGGCTGTCATCATCATCATCATCTTACCTTTTACTAGTTTAATCTGTGGTGGAGCTAAGTGATGTTGCATTCTCTCTCAATTTGTTGTTCTGAACAGTGCACTATGGGCTTTAATCCCATCATGAATTGAATTCCAAACTCCTACTGTGTTGAACTGGAAGTAATGTAGATGCCAATGTAGCACTATGTGGCTTTTCAAATCTCGCATGCCTGAGATACATTATTTCTAGCAATTGTCTTCTACAAAAAGAGGAGACCATCATGAAGTAAGCTGCGTTAAAACATGGCTGAGCAAAGGAGGAACATTGTCCTACAGGCAGTGGTACAAGTGGATGAATCAAAGGACCCAGGAGTTGCCACAGAGTTATACTTCTGTACCATCTGAATTTTTACATAGTTTCACTATCGTGCACATTTAACATCAGAAATAATAAATTTCAACCCTCCAGTGTTTTCTGCAAAACACCACGTCCAATGACGAACTTCTTATCTCTTTCAACAGCCCACTGCACAGGATAATTACAGCGCTGTAATATTTATGAAGCCTGCCTTTCAGCCAGAGCACTTAGCAAGCCTTAATTGAGATTCATAATGCCCTTGTGAGGTAGGTGTGAGGTAGTGCAATTTAACATATGGGAACACATGGCATGAAGGCCAACATTTTATAGGATATTTAGTGCTTTTTTGCTGCTGTTATCTCACATTTTGCTTGCCTACCTTGTAAGATTATTGAACCTCCATGCGTTGTAATGAGGTAAGTGGGATTTCTAGACACTGCAGCCTGATTTAGATGACCATTTCTGAAGAGGTGGGTCACATGCTGATCCATCCACACAAGATGGATTTATGGAAGGGAGATTTGGGTGTAACTAAAAGTCTACCATGAAGGAGACAAAGAACAATGGTTCTCCTATAGGATTAAATGGGGAAAGGACAGTTATGCAGTAAAACACACACACACACACACACACACACACACAAAACACATTTTGACAGAAGTGTTGTGAAGCGGTATATAAAATAACAACATTCCTAAGAGTACAACACACACAGAACCACTTCAGAACATTAGTCCATGAGTACCAAATACTATGTCAGAAGAGACCTCCTATTCCTGTTTTCTTTTGAAATATTAAATTCTGACTCCAAGCAATATCGGTAAGTACTCTGATATTCACAGGGTTGTATACAGTTGCCCGAACAACCTCTTAGTACAGGCCTGCAGCAGGAGTTCTACTAATCCAAGGGAAGAGAAGGATGGTGGAGGGAGTCTGGAAGCTGGGCTCTACTTAAGGGCTCAGTATATCGTTAATTAACTGTGCCTGAATACAACACAGTATTCAATGCAGCCTTTTTGCTTCAGTCAAAATTCCAGAGATGTTTCTCCAAAGCAGGAAGCTTGAGATTTGCCTTGGTATTTTGCTTTAAGTGACATTCAGCACTAATTCTAATTTTTGGTATCTCCTCAACTTTGCACACTGAATAACAAATTTATTCATCAATCCCAACAGGACACACATTGCTGGTGAGAAGCAGATGATACCCAGAGCACAGCTGAAGTCAAAGTCTATATTAAGGTTTTCTATGGGTTCCAGTAGGGAAGTCTCCATGAGACATTCAACTGATTTTACCAAAATATTTTTTAAAAAAAAAATTCTCTGATTTTTATTTTTTGGCTTTAGACAAACTTTGAATGGGAAAGTATCATTGCATTCAACCCTATTCAGCAACATCCAACAACATTCTATACGTGACACTTAGGAACAATGTGGACTTAATTGTTTAAATGACAATGAATAAAATAAATGGTGATTCAGCTTGCAGTGTACGCTGGACATTGTGAAACTGCCATCTTGACAACTCCACATTGCCCTTGTCACACTGGGAGATTAGAATAAGCTGTTGGACTTGTTCTTGTAAAGCATATGTATTGTACAAAGGGATGGTGTGGGCACCCAGTTGGGTCCAGGAGTCTGGCAGACTTCCCCCCTCCTCCTGCCTGCACCCCCAAGTTATGCCCACTGAGCTCCTGCCCCCACTTGACCATCCCCCCATGTTCACTGAGCTGCCTGCACACACCCTGGACCCATCCACAATCACCATCTTGCGAAAGAAAATGGTGATCGCAAATATGTGCACATCTAGTCTTACACAAAATGGCTCTGCGAATGACTGATAAATCCAAGGGTACAGGAGTAAATGGGTCCAGGGTGAGTGTGGGCAGCTCAGCAAGCAAGGGGGAGCTCGAGTTATGGGTCTGGAAACTGCATGAGAAGCTCAGTGGGTGCCTGGAGGATCCGAACTGTGGTGGGTCCATCCATCCCTAGCTGTGCAACATTTTTCTCTTCTTTTTACACCAAGTGCTGCAAAAGTATAACTGAAATTAAATACAAAATCTGTTAAGGAGAAACAGCAGTTTTCTAGAGCTACTTTACTAGGATCCCATGCTCCAAACAAACTGATAAAACGCTTTTCCTGGGACTTATCTCGGAACTTAGGAGATCAGATCTTTAAGGACTGAGAGCTGATAGTTTTGAAAATGTTGCATATTATGATCTCAGATAAATATAAATTACAATATATTTCAGAGGTTTTTTCTTGTGTTAGAAGGTGACATTAAAAATTGAACTTTGGGGGAGACACTACATCTTAAAGGCCAGAAAAAAAAATGAACAGAAGGTGCTGTGGTCAGAAGATACAAGCAGCAGACAAGTGGAAAGCAAAGTATTTTTTCCTATCCTTTTCAATGTTCAATGGAAATCTATATATGGAAACTTATTATGTTGAAGAAACCAGCAAAACTGAAGGATCTGTGAAAATTCCACAAAGTTTTTAGCAGTTTCATAGCTTGCAAAACACAGGTCTTCCCCATTGTCATTCTGCTTACAAGAGTTTGAACCATGACGCAACCATTTTACAAAAGGATAATTTTTGTGAAAAGACTCCATTATTTCAGAGATGAAAAAGCAGATGGAAATGCCTGGAAATGGACAAAGTTCCTATAACACAGGAGAGCTCCAATAACTGAGAGAGACCAAGGTTCACATAATAATGGAGAAAGAAGAAAGTTTCCCTGCATACATACCATGGCCCATAATATACCGATCTATGTGACTACAGTGCTACATAACAGTATAAATTATCTCAGACTTTCTTAACCCAAATCAGTCAATCCTAAAGGAAATCAACCTGACTGCTCATTGGAAGGACAGATACTGAAGCTGAAGCTCAAATATTTTGGCCACCTAATGCGAAGAGAAAATTCACTGGAAAAGACCCTGATGCTGGGAAAGATTGAAGGCAAAAGGAGAAGGGGACAGCAGAGGATGAGATGGCTAGATAGCATTACTGATGCAATGAATATGAACTTGAGCACACTCCGGGAGAGAGCGGAGGACAGGAAGGCCTGGTGTGCTATGGTCCATGGGGTCACGAAGAGTCGGACATGACTTAATGACTGAACAACAACATGGCCAATGGGGTTAGGGAAGGCTGAGCTATTTTAATAAATTAGCTCAATTAGTCTAGCACAGTGGTAGGCAACTTGGTGTCCTCTGGATGTTTGGGGCTACAACTCCCCAAATCCCTGACCATTAGGCTTGTTGAGCTTTCCTACACACGACTGTTAATCCACTTTATCTACTTCAGTTTTGTCACAGAATCAAGATGAGCACTAGCTCAAAGCATTTCCTTTCCTGTTTTTCTGCTACATAACCTCTAGATGGCATTGTGGTATAGTGAAACAGCACAATTACACACATGGAAAAAGTATCTTATTTCACTTCCACAAATAATACCATAGTTTCCCTGCTCCAAAAAAGCTAGCCGAAACTGCTGTTTAAAAACAGAAGCAAAACTGGAGGGTCACGATGCTGTCTAAAGAACCTGTAAACACATGTGAATAGGGAATGATGAGCACAGAATAAATGCCTTGCATATAAAAGCTCATTGAATGGGGATTATGGGGTTGTAGTCCAATACTTCTGGAGGGAGCCTGGTTGTCTACCACTTGTTTAGCAGTACAAACTGTGTTTATTTTTTTTAAAATTTCATTTCATTTCTATACCACCCAATAGCCAAAGCACTCTGGGTGGTTCACAAATCCCCACCCCCACCCCGGTAGGACCAGCAAAAGTGGAGGTGAATATTGGCAACTTTCAGGGGTGGCAAGCAAAATCAAAGAACTTTTGAGAAAGAACTCAACCTTAAAGATGAGGTGGCTGAGTCCTTTCCTATTTCCTGTACCTACCCAATATTCCAATGTTTGGGGAGCATCCCCCCCCCCAAACTTGCACACACATAGAAATTCTGAAAAAAAGTATGTGCCAAATATTTGGCCCAATGCTAACGACTACTCGTTTTCTCTCTCCCCCATCCCATTCCCACCCCTGTTGTTAACATAGGTTGTCCTCCTGAGAAATGTAGAATTTATTTTATTTTATTTATTTTATTTATTTCATTTCTATACCGCCCAATAGCCGAAGCTCTCTGGGCGGTTCACAAAAACTAAAACCAAACAACACACAATAAAACAATTTAAAATATATAGAACATTAAAACCACAATATAACAATACAACCACAATAAAACCTAGCAGCAGTACAGGAGTTTAAAATACAGATTTAAAACAGCAAAGATAAAAATTTAGAAAGCTAAAATGCCTGGGAAAATAAAAAGGTCTTCACCTGGCGCCGAAAGGAGTACAATGTAGGCGCCAGGCGAACCTCACTAGGGAGCTCATTCCAGAGCCGGGGTGCCACAACAGAAAAAGCCCTCCTCCTAGTAGCCACCCGCCTCACTTCCTTTGGCAGGGGCTCACGGAGAAGGGCCACTGATGATGATCTTAAGGTCCGGGCAGGCACATATGGGAGGAGGCGATCCTTCAGGTAACCTGGCCCCAAGCCGTTAAGGGCTTTGAATGTTAACACCAGCACTTTGAATCGGGCCCGGAAATGGACTGGCAGCCAGTGCAGCTGGAAAAGTACTGGCGTAATATGAGCTCGCAGGCCAGTCCCTGTTAACAATCTTGCTGCCCTATTTTGGACCAGCTGAAGTTTCCGGACCGTTTTCAAAGGCAGCCCCACGTATAACACATTGCAGTAATCCAGATGAGAAGTTATCAGAGCATGGATAACTGTAGCTAGGCTATCTCTGTCCAGATAAGGGCGTAGTTGGTATACCAGCCTAAGCTGATAAAAAGTGCTCCGTGCCACTGAGTTCACCTGTGCCTCAAGTGACAGTTCTGGATCCAAGAGCACCCCCAAACTACGAACCTGATCCTTTAGGGGGAGTGCAACCCCCTCCAGAACAGGTTGATTATCACCTAGCCGGGCAGACGAACCACCCACTAACAGTACCTCCGTCTTGTCTGGATTGAGTTTCAGTTTATGTAGAAATGCCAGGAATTGGTGAAATGTTACAAGTTCAGCCTGGTGCCATCACTGAAGTGCTTCAAGGGTGGAATCAAATTGTAATCTCTCACCATCCCTTCACGCAATTAAGAACATAAGAAGAACCATGCTGGATCAGACAAAGGATTCATCTGGTCCAGCATTCTGTTCACACAGTGGCCAACAAGCTGCCTGTTGGAAAACCACAAGTAGGACATGAGTGCAACAGTTCTTTCCAGCTTGTGTTTCCAAGCAACTGGCATATATAAGTAGGGATGTCTGGATTTTGTGAAATCTATCTCGTGTGTGTTTCATGGATTGTGCAGTGTTGTTCATTCTGGCACCCATTCACAGATGGATTCTTTCTTTTTTTCTGCTATGCAGAAAAATACACAAATAATTCTGTAAGAGGATTTGCAACAATTTGCATAGTTTATGTTACACGTAACATTGAACATATTGTCCCCCATTCCATTCAACGTTCCCCCACGTATATTTTCCAGGATGGCATTTGTCTCAGCAGAAATGTGCACAGTTTCCTACCAATAAATTTGTGTACATTTGGGTGAAGTAAAAGAAAAGAATCTGAAAGACCACGGACTTTGTGTGGCCTGAGGAGACCAGTCCACAGCAGATTCCGCAGGTCAGATTCTTAAAAATCTAAACTCATTTTAGTACATCTCAAATTTCTCCAGCATCCCTACATATAACCATTCCATCTCTGATCCCTGAAGTAACATATAGCCATCAGGACTAGTAGCCAATGGTAACCTTATCCTCCATGATCTTTTTCTTAATCCTCTTTTAAGGCCTACCAAACTGGTGGTCATCATTATATCTTGGGGTAGCAAATTCCATGTGCTGTGTGAAGAAGTACTTCCATTTATCTGTGCTGAATCTCCCACCAATCAGCTTCATAGGATGGCCCCATTAGGTTCTATTATTTACCAACTTAACCGACCTGCCCAGCCACTGAGGCCATCAGAGGGTATGTCCCTGGTAGTTCCACATGGACCCATGGCCTGGGTGGAGTCCACCAGGAAAAGAGCCTTCCGTGTGGTGGCCCCCTTCCTATGGAACCCCTTGCCTTCAGAAGTCAGGCAGGCGTCAACATGTGCTGCTTCTGGCGCCTCCTGAAAACACTGTTATTTTGAGAAGCCTTCCTTGAGTTACCAGCTGCGATTTATTAAATTAAAAATGTGTTTCTTTTAAAACATCTTAATTCTTTTAACATAGTGTTTTATTCCTTTATCTTTGTTGTTCATTGCTCTGAGATCCCTTGATGTGGAGCAGCAAATAAATATTGTAAATAAATAAAAAAAATGAGTATCCACTTTCTCCACACCATGCATAATTACTTTTGCAATTTGGGATAATAAGTGGGCACTGAAAAGTGAGGGAGGGAGGAGACAGTGGGAATACAAACATTTTAGGGAATGCAATATTCAGGGAAGGGATGACATGGGAGAGCAAAACCTGGTTACGTATTTTACACAGGCAGTTTCTCGCAGCCAGAATGCAATGCTTTGAACTGTATGTTTCCAAGCACCTGTTCTGTTGATCCAACATGGGGTGGGGGGTGGATAATTACCATAAATTACACTAGCATTTGCCTGCTTGTCAAATGGCACTAGATGACAAATTGTATTTTGAATTATTAATGCTCCATTTTTCAAAGCCTGTCACTTCTAAAGCTCTCATTTTGCCTTTGTCTTTAAACACAGCAATCAAGAAAGGCAAAGCACATGAATTCTCATCCACATCTCCAAGATGAAACTTCTGCTTTCAAGGTCCTCATTTTCAATACAGTTCACTGGCATCTGATTGACTTCTCAAATCTACAAACAGCATGGTGCAATGGGAGCCAACCATGCTGAACTAAAAGGAATTTGTGTATGTTGCTGGATGGGTGGGTGGGGAGAGCATCTAAGCCAGGATCCAACATGAAGAGATAAACAACATCATCTTATGTTAAGGGGAAAGAAAATTCCCATGTTAAAACATTAACGGAATAATTTATTTTAGGGATCATTTTGAATACCTGCCACATGAAAAAGTACCCTGTTCTAACAATTCCTCCAGTACAAATTATTATTTGCCTTTTTGAATATTTCTGCTGTGTTTGTTTGTTTGTTTGTTTGTTTCTATCCAAAGAGAATAACAGAATAGTAAAAAGCTTCAAGTTCCTGGGGCATAGCCTGAAGGCACATAAGGCAGCCACTTGGCTGAAGTGAAGCAGGTCTGGGTCTGGTCAGTGTTTGGAGGGGAGACCACCTGGGACCACATGTAGCCACCTTGAGTTCCATAACAGAAGAAACTAGGATGTAAATGTAACACATAAATAAATCATATAATGCAGCTTTCCTCATCCTGGTGCCCTCCAGAAGTTCTGGACAATTGATTTATTCATATTTATTTACTGCATTTCTAATCCACCCAATAACTAATGTGATTACAAATAGTTAAAAACTAAAATACTTATATGGTTACAATTAAAAATGTTATACCATACAAATATTTAAAAGAATAAAATGCAATACGATGCAAAAAAACAACACAGGAATTGATAAAACAGCCATAATAACCTAGAACTAGGTCTCTAAAATGAATCCCATTCTCCCTGACCATCAGCTCCAGCCCCTTCTGGCTGAGGCTGATTGGAGTTTTAGTTAGGGATGTACGGCTTGTGTAAAATCTGTTCCATCTGTGTTTCGCAGATTATCAAGAACCTTTCGTCCCATCGTCTTCCCATCTATGGAACTGGATTTTTTTGTTTTCCAAATTTGCTCAAATTTGCATTTGCACAAATCCACACATGTGAAAATGCACAAAATACCCCCCCCCCATGTGCATGTTCACACTTTAGTGTATGGGGAAAATGTACATTTTTGGCTGAAGTTTTTGATTTTGTATATTTTTCAGCAACAAAATCTGCACAAAATTCAGAAAAGTTAGGAAACTGGTCCACAAGTCTGTGGAATCCGCCTGATGAGGGAAAGCTGGTCTGCTGCAGGATCCACAGGTTGGATTCACGGAAGCCCAAACTCATTTGGTTCCATAGAGGATTTATCCAACATCACTAGTTGTAGTATAAAGGTGAGAGGGCTCCTCATAACTGCCAGACTCTATGGGATATTTCACATGGGAAGCCACAGTAGCACCACTGGTAACATGTAACAGCAGCACTACTCCCATGAACAGCTTGCAGTTGCCTCCAACCATCCCCTGCCCCTGAATTCCCAGGATGTAGCTGCTTCCACCAATGCAGACATGTGGGGGGAGGATGGGAAGAAGGACTGGTTACTTCTGCCACCACCAGCAAGTGTTGGCCCTATGCACAGCATTTCACTGCCCTCTCCTAAATTAAATGTGGAAATAATAAACACATTACTAGGATTTACAGACATCCTGAGGCTTAGACACTGAGACAGGCCAGAATTAATAAGATGAAAATCCCCCCTCACCATGTCAAAAACCTATACTAAGAAAATCTTATGTCATTTGTCATTTCATTAACTCTCTCTCTCCCTCTCCCTCTCTCTCTCTCTCTCTCTCTCTCTCTCTCTCGCATGGCCACAATGACCCCTTAAAAGCCATATCCTAGTCATTTCAGATTCTTTCTGATATCATCAAATTCTGCCCTTTAAAAAGTCATAGGTAGGCATATCAAAACATCATGTCTCAAGACAATGGGTCTATTGTCCAAAAGTATGATGGCATCAACTAAGGCATCTTTGCATCTAGGCATGCACTGAATATGTGAATAAGAATGTAAGAAGAGCTGTGCTGGATGATGTTGTGCTGGATGTGCTGGATGATGTCCCTGTCAAAAAACAGGGATGCAAATCTAGGGATGACGGAGAATTTCTCCACGAATCTCCGGGAGGGCGAATGCCAACGCATTCGGCCCCCCAAAATTGGTGGAGAAATTCTCCGCCCCCCCCCCCCCCGGGGATGGGATTTACCTTTCCCGAATGTCCCTGGCGCTGGCGGGTCCCAGCGGCGGTGCAGCGGTGGCGGCGGCTGGTCTTCCGACCAGCTGTCGCCGCTGCCACTTCCCTGTAAAAAAACAACAACAAGCGTGATAGGCTACGTAAAGATTTACGTAGCCTATATACGGCTAGATTTTCCAAAAACCCCATGATAGGCTACGTAAATCCTTACATAGCCTATCTTGGCTGACTTTGGGGGGCGGGGAAGCGCGTACGCAAATGGCGGCGCCCATGGGCGCCGCCATTTGCATTCCTTATTTGGGCACATGTAGTCTATGTAAACATTTACGTAGACTACGGCAAAAATAAGGGCAACGCAAATAGCATTGCCGTTATTTTTGCCGTAGTTTACGTAAATGTTTACATAGACTACACGTGCCCAAATAAGGAATGCAAATGGCGGTGCCCATGGGCGCCACCATTTGCGTACGCGCTTTTTTTTTTCCCCCCAAAGTCAGCTGTGATAGGCTATGTAAGGATTCATGTAGCCTATCACGGCTGACTGCAGGGATGCAAACGGTGGCGGCTACGGCCGCCGCCATTTGTGTCCCGGCCGGCCAGCAGGATTCGCGGCCGGAGGGACAGGGCGCCTCCCCCCCGGCCAGAATTTTGGCCGGAGGGACGGGGCGCATCCTCCCCGGCCAGAATTTCGGCCGTAGGGATGGGGTGCCTCCCCCCCGGCCAGAATTTTGGCGGGGAGGAACAGAGCGCCTCCCCCCCACCGCAAAGCAAGCTGCGGGACCAGGTAAGTGACTTTCGTCCATCCCTAGTACTGGACACCATTTGCGGCCATAAAGCTGGTAGATTAACCTACATGCAGCTGTAAATGGCTGCATTTAGGCTAATCTACCAGCTTTATGGCCGTAAATGGCACCCACTATGCCATTTGCATCCGGAGACTTACTTACAGTGATATGGCTCGGCAATGGCTGCCAGCCGTATCGACATTCAGCAGTGATGCGGAGCAGGTGGCTGGCTCCGCAGGATCGATGCCAACACGGATCTGATCCAGATGGATTCTGGGGGGAGGCGGAGGTGAGTGCTCCATTCTGCCATGGACTCCGGGGGGGGGGGGATTCTTTAGAATCTGGCATCATTGGAGTCCGTGGTGGAATTCTCCGCCATCCCTACTTCGGATGCCGATTTGGACCTTCCAAAGCAGCCCCACTTAGTTTTGGACCGATTCAGACTCCATCCACTTTGCTTCAGATTTGGTTCTAAAGTGAGATTTTGATACCCAATTTTTTCAGATTTGATGTTTTCCCATTGATTTCCATTGGAAAACAGCAACAGCCATAACTTTTTCAGTTTTCATGAAATTTGGCAACCTGGCACCGAGCCCCCATGGAGCTGATTCTACCTGCTAAACATCAGACAGTTTGGCCCAGGGAGTGCTAGGTACAGGGTTTTGTTTTTGTTTTTCAACAAAAACTCTGAAAGCAAAGAGCTATAAGTTTTCACTGTTTCCACAGAAGTGCATGAAATTTGTGGACCTCTCAGCTCCCATGGAAGGGGCTACACCAGCAAATTTCAGACAGTTTGGCCCATTAAGTTTTGTGCTATGCTCAGAAAATGTGCTGTTCTCAGAAACTTAAACCAAAGGTCATAAAGGGATAATCGGAGAAGTTGGGTGTTTAAGCAGTGATTAGGAGGAGGTCACTATCCCTAATCTCTGCTATAGGTTTCTTTGAAGTGCAAAATAACCCCTTTTCCCTAGTACTACTTTCCTATTCACAGTTGATGGTCTCAGGCTCTCTTTGGCTCAATGGAATACACATTACCGGGGTAGGGGGTGGGCACTGGCTGGTAGGCAGGCTGGCAGAGTTGTTTCATGACTATGTGCTTTTTTCAACACAAACTCTCTCTCTCAAAATTGAGAAGGGCTGGGTAGGAAAGAATAAGAAGCAGCTGCAGTACAACACACACACACAACTAACATCTAGCCAACTAACTTAGCAGCTCTCTCCAGTAACACCATCTCTCTCTCTCTCTCTCTCTCACACACACACACACACACACACACACACACAATAAACACACACAGGCTTCTTTCTCCAGTATAAACAGTATCCCCACCCTCAACATTGTTGGCGACTGCTGGGTTCAATTAATTCAGCCCTAATTTGGCAACTAGAGTTTCCATTCACCAGAGCTCCCTCCCTCCTTCTCCTCCTCTCCCCTTCCCCTCCCTCCTCCTCCTCTCCCCCTCCCTGATCTTCCACAAGTTGATACATTTTGGAGACAGGCTGTCTGTCTGGCCTTCAGAAGCATCAGAAGAGCTCTGAATCTCTGAGGTGGACCGAGGCACTTCGGCTGTGACCCACTCAGCTTCGGAGAGCCTCGGTGGTGCTGTTCTGATCTGCTTTGGATCTCACTGAGGCACTCTCGAAGCACCCTGATCCACTTTGGTATTCAGATTTGGCACTGAAGCGATGCACAGCCCTACTTTTGAGGATGTGCTGCTTCTTTGCTACTCCAGTTCCTCAATTCATATTCACAATTTTCTATCTGAATTCCCCTGTTTTGCACAAGAGGAGTATTATTCAATATCTTCATCTGGCAATAGTGGCAATGGTGGGAGACAGATATGAGGGCACGTGGTTAACAGCATGCTGGACTTAGGCTGGAGATCCTTGGATCCAAAGCCCCTGCTCCCTTTCAGCCTCATATAGCTCAAAATTTATTTCATTTTATTATTTTGTTTCATTATGGGCTATTTATTTCATTTCTATACCTTCCAATAGTCAACACTCTCTTGGCAGTTCACAAGCCAGTTTTGAGGATAAAATGAGATAAGCTCCTGGAGAGAAGGGCAGAATACCAATGTGACAGATAATTAAATAAGACCTGATTGACAGAGATAAGGCCTGGTTCTTTCCCCTTTATATATCTAAGGGTAGAATGCTGTTCCCCCTTCATGGATCACTGCCTTGTTGTGGTGAAGGGGCTTGCATAACTCAGTGAAGTCATAAGCTATGCCATGCAGGGCCACCCAAGACAGGTCATGGCAGACAGTTCTGACAAAATGTGGTCCACTGGATAAGGAAATGGCAACCCACTCCAGTATTCTTGCCATGAAAACCCCATGGAACGTATCACAAGGCTAAAAGATATGACGCCGGAAGATGAGCCCCTCAGGTCGGAAGGTGTCCAATATACTACTGGGGAAGAGCAGAGGGTATTTCCAAGTAGCGCCAGAAAGAGTGAAGCGGCTGGGCCAAACCCGAAAGGACACTCAGCTGTGGATGTGTCTGGTGGTGAAAAGAAAATCCGATGCTGTAAAGAACAATATTGTTTAGGAACCTGGAATGTCAGATCAATGAATCAAGGTAAGCTGGAGGTGGTCAAACATGAGATGGCAAGATTGAACATCAACATCTTGGGAATCAGCGAACTAAAATGGACAGGCATGGGCGAATTTAATTCAGGTGACATTCATATCTACTACTGTGGGCAAGAATCCCTTAGAAGAAATGGAGTAGCACTCATAGTCAACAAAAGGGTGGGAAAAGCAGTACTGGGGTACAATCTCACAAACAATAGAATGATCTCAGTACGAATCCAAGGCAAACCATTCAACATCACAGTAATTCAAGTCTATGCCCCAACCACTGAGGCTAAAGAAGTTGAGGTTGATCAGTTCTATGAAGACTTACAACACCTTCTAGAACTAACACCAAAAAAAGATGTCCTTTTCATCATAGGGGATTGGAATGCCAAAGTAGGAAGTCAAGAAATAACTGAGATAACAGGAAAGCATGGCCTTGGTGTACAAAATGAAGCAGAACAAAGGCTAATAGAGTTTTGCCAAGAGAACACACTGATCATAGCAAACACTCTTTTCCAACAGCACAAGAGGCGACTCTACACATGGATATCACCAGATGGTCAATATCGAAATCAGATTGACTATGTACTTTGCAGCCAAAGATTGAGAAGCTCTATGCAGTCAGTAAAAACCAGACCTCGAGCTGACTTAAAAAAAAAAAAAAGTCAGACGTGATAGGCTACGTAAACATTTACATAGCCTATCATGTTTTGTTTTTTTAAAACCTAGCCGTGATAGGCTACGTAAATCTTTACGTAGCCTATCATGTCTTTTTTTTTTGTTTTAAACTGGAAATGGCGGCGGCGGCAGCCGGTTGGAAGACCGGCCACCGCAGCCGCCGCTGCCGAACTGCTGCCGCAGCCGCAGCCACCACCGCCCAGAAGATCTGCCCCAGGTAAGTCTCGTCCCAGGGGGGGCGGGGGGTGGCAGGCTATTCTGCCACCGATTTCAGGGGCCCGAATGCACTGGCATTCGGCCTCCCCGAGATCCGTGGCGGAATTCTCTGACATCCCTAGACTGAAGGCAAAAGGAGATGGGGACGGCAGAGGATGAGATGGCTAGATAGCATCACCGATGCAATGAATATGAACTTGAGCACTCTCCAGGAGAGAGCGGAAGACAGGAACGCCTGGTGTGCTATGGTCCATGGGGTCACGAAGAGTCGGACACGACTTAACAACTGAACAACAACAACAGAATGCTGTTCACACTTGGTTCTGCCTCTATTATGTCCTGGGCTGAATAACACCACTGAATGGCATCAGCTGCAGGGTGGAAACTTCCATGCACTTGCACAATAGATGGCAGGCATCCATGTTTGAACATCTTTCTTCTTCTCTCTTCAATGTGAACCACACAACCCAGACCCCATTTCAGGGCAGGAGCAGCCATGTACCCCACCTTTTCTCCAGTGAGTTCAAAGTGGTGTTCATGGGCTTCTCCTATCTTATCCTTGCAACGTCTCTATGGGACAGTTGAAGTTTAGAGATGAAATCCAGCACAGTCTAGTGGTTAGAGTGTTGGGAGTAAGCTCTGGTACACCAGAGTTCAAGTCCTCACTCAGCCATGAAGCTCGCTCGGTGACCTTGGGCCAGGGCCACAGTCAATACGTCTCAGACTAACCTGACTCACAGTGCTTATCCTCATATGTGAGGATAAAATGGGGGAAGAGGTGAAGACCCATGCATGCCACCTCTGAGCTCCTTGAAGTAATGAGGGGATATACATGTAATAAATAAAAGGAAGGAAGGAAGGTTAAAGGTCAGCCAGCATGCCAGGACTAGTTTGCAGCTTAATCAAGACTTGAGTACCTGGTGGAAACTGAATGCTCTAACTATTATGCTATACTGCCTCTCCTGTCACTAAAACAGCAGGAAATACCAGTTGCCTTTCTGGTATGGTAACTCACATCACATCTCCTATTCTTATTTCTAGATATTCATGCCCCTGTACATTTATTGAAAAAAAGTTTCCTAGAGAGTACCATGCCTGAAGTAATAATACTCCAAAAAGCCGCAGTTAATGAAGCATGATCTCTTACTTACTTGAGCTGAATTAATCTATTTGAAACATTAAACTTCACACTTACTTATATGTAGCTGCATTGATTCTCTGAGAAACTGACATTCGATTTCTAAAAAGGTGTCACTCCCTTGCTTTAATCTAAAGCCTTCAAGGCCTGTCAGCGGTTTCCAACTTTGGATGATCAGAAGCAGCTTGTTTTGTTAATCCTACTGAGGTTGGTTGAAATTTTATGTTCAAAATCTAACTGAAAACACTGACATGTAAGGATAAGAGGGAGAAGATTCTAAAAGAAATTTAACTGAGGGACAATTCTAGCAAAGAGGAATACCATGGACTATCATGCTGTTAAAAATACTTTACATCAAAATACAAAATCCATATGGATTTTGCAAGGGAGACTAGATACCTCCTTGATCCTTAAGAAGATAAGAACTTAAGAACAGCCCTGTTGGATCAGCCCAAGGGTCCATCTAGTCCACCATTCTGTTCACACAGTGGCCAACCAGCTGTTGACTGGGAACCCACAAGCAGGGCATGAGCACAGCATCACCCTCCCACCCATGTTCCTTCTTATGATTCTTTCCTTAAGAACCAAAGCAGAAAATATTAGACACATTCATGGAGGACAGACTTATCACTACCACATTAGTTAAATGGGTGTTCCATGTGTTGACCAGCTTGGCACAAAAATGGACCAAGGGAGGTAATGGGAGAGGGACTGGAGGTGGATAGAGCAGGGTCAGCAACCTGCATCACTTGGGCCACATGCGGCCCTCAGCCTAATTTCAAAGACCCTCTCTAAGTGATCAATTCAGGCCTCTGGTAAGAGCAAACAGACCCTCCCCCAGCATCTCACTGGATGGGAAGGAAAAGGAGAGAGAGAGAGAAAGAGAGAGAGAGAGAGAGAGAGAGAGAGAGAGAAGGGTTTGACAGTAGGACAAAGCAAAAGAGAGAGGAGGGGTTGGCAGTAGGACGGGGGGGGAGAGAGAGAGAGAGAGAGAGAAGGGTTTGGCAGTAGGACAGAGAGGGGGGAGAGAGAAAGAGAGAGAGAGAAGGGTTTGACAGTAAGACAAAGCGAAAGAGAGAGGAGGGGTTGGCAGTGGGACAGAGAGGGGGAGAGAAAGAGAGAGAAGGGTTTGGCAGTAGGACAAAGCAAAAGAGAGAGGAGGGGTTGGCAGTAGGACAGAGAGGGGGGAGAGAGAGAGAGAGAGAAAGAGAGAGAAAGAGAGAAGGGTTTAACAGTAGGACAAAGCGAAAGAGAGAGGAGGGGTTGGCAGTAGGACGGGGGGGGGAAAGAGAGAGAGAGAGAGAGAGAGAGAGAGAGAGAGAGAGAAGCGTTTGGCAGTAGGACAGAGAGTGGGGAGAGAAAGAGAGAGAGAAGGGTTTGGCAGTAGGGGGGGAGAAAGAGAGACAGAAGAAGAAGAAGAAGAAGAAGAAGAAGAAGAAGAAGAAGAAGAAGAAGAAGAAGTGGCCCTGCCCACTTTTGGCTCTGCCTCCATCGATTGCTGGCATGTGCCCCCCTTCCAAACAGATTACCTCTGAAGGAAGGCAGCCCTCAACAGAAAAAGTTACTTACTCCTGTATTACAGGTATGTATTAGTAGCTCCATGTTGATAAAAACAAAACAAAAACAGGGGGGGGAATTATCTAGCCTCAATAAATGTAAGGGAGTCGTGAGGGGAAAGACATAGTGGAATGTTTGCTTTGCTTGCTTGGAATCAATATATATCAAGAGAACAGCAAATGAGAAAGGAGGCTTGTAGACTAAATTCCAGACCAATTTCTGAGATGGAAGGGAAAATATATGACAGAGTAATATCAGACAGGCAACAGCCCATAGGGAAGAGTGGAAAATATAGACGAAGAAGAAAAGTGTGAGAGAAAAATTATTAAAGGAATAAAGATAAAAACGTTGTACACGTTGGGATACGAAGAAAAAGAAAGCAAGAAGGCAGTGTTAGTTAGAGAACCATAGATAAGGTGTCCAATTTCAGCAACCAGTAACTGATTGAAGTTATAAAAGAAATTGTAGGAATGTAAGGAAGTAGAAATGAAAGATCTGAATATGTATGTAAAAAAGAAATTTGGGGGGCAGGGAGGGGAGTGTTGACAGCCATGTCTACACTGAAGAAATGGAACTAGCAATTCAGAAAGTTAATGCTAGTACTGGTCTGAAATATTCGACCCAGATTTTTCAGCATTTCAGTGAGCTAGGGATAGGGTGGACATGCCCCCCATATTCTAATGGATCATGGTGTAATGAATTGAATGTTGAGCTTTGATTTCACACATCATACAGGGATATGCAACATATCATACTGATTGGGTGAGCTGGAGTGATAGCATAGAATGTCCATAAATACTCCTCTTGCTGATATTTCTGTGAATGAAGGGGACATTGTCAGTGTAATTGAGATTAAAATCCTCACGCAGGTTCTAGAGAAAGGAGTAGGGGTGTGGGGGGAGGATGAAGACTGAGAAGAGAGTCAGGGAGGTAGGAATGTTAAAGGAAGTGACCAGAGAAGTTGAAAGAAGGGTGCAAAGTAGGCAACAGACTGAGAAAAAGGAAACTGCATAAGATGGATAGCTGAGGAAGGAGGCTTGACGAATATGGGCAGAAGAAGGTATGGACTGAGACAAGAACGAGCTATTAAGGGTGGGGCATCTGAAGAAACTCCAAGCAGTTCACTGTGGAAGGCACTGAATGCTATGGTGAAGGGGAGGGATGCTAATGAAGCAAGGAAGTGACAGTGTGGCTGAACAACCAAGTAGGCAGTAGCAGGAGAAGCAGGAACCTGTGCAAGCATGGAGAAATGAAGATAAGAATTTGAAGAAAGGTGAAGCTAAGGGCTAAGGAGGACAGAGACAAAACTCCACACAGGGTTTAGGGTAGGGATGTACGGACTGTGTAAAATCAGCTCTGCTTGTATTTCACAGATGGTCAGGCACCTTTTGTTCTGTTGTCCACTCACAGATGGTGGATTTTTTTTTTGTCATGCGGAAAAATATGTAAATAATTACGTAAGAGGTTTTGTAACAATTTACATAATTTACCTTAATATGTAACATTTAGCGTATTATCCCCCATTCCATTCAACTTTTCCTCAGCAGAAACTTGCATATGTTCCTATGAATAAATATGCATAAATGTTGGGAAAGAAAAAAAAAACAAACAAACCAAAAAAATTCCGAAAGTCCACGGACTCCGCACGGCCTGAGGGGGTCACTCCACAGCAGATTCTGCAGGTTGGATTCTTAGAAATCCAAGATCATTTTAGTCCATCTCAAATTTCCAGCATCCCTAGTTTAGGGACAGGAGGAACTGTGAGCTAAGGAACCTAAGGGATGTAGCAAGCCTACTCTAGAGTGGTCTATTTTAGTGCTCAGAGAACTGAGCCATTTTCAGAACATCAGACACCATTCTTCTTGGTAGAAAGGTGAGGTACACATCAAATAAATAAAATAAACTGCTGAAAATGTCAGAGCTGTATGGAATACTGTGACTTGTGGTTTCCACTTTTATTGCATAGCCATTGTGTTTAGGAAGCCTAATAGACCAGTGAGGTCCAAGGAAGAAACAAGATGGAGAGTGAAAGTCACATATTTCTTTGAACTAAAAAAGCCACCTCTTTCTTTACAGGTTTCTCATCCATTGTAATGCAATGGATTGCAAAGGATGGAAATGGATTTAAGACACATCTTAAATCCTGAATATACAATTGCATCCCTTCCCCTCCTTCACACTGTGGATGGGAGGCTTTGTACCCAGCCAAGTGGTGAAATGAGGACAAAAACTATCCATTTAAAAACAAAATCACCTTGTGTAGCCATGTAAAAGGGAGAAAGGGGGCCAGCCGGTTATTTAGCTGAAAGCTGTCCTCCCTGACCCAGTTCCTTGAAGAATGACACCCAGTCACTAGTTCAATGTGAGTTCTGCTGGTTGTCAGTTTCATGGGACTGTGTGGGAATTTTGGCCCTTTTGTGGACCTCAGTTGGTTGAGGACTTTATGGGCTTTTTCACCTATCCTAAATTGGCCAAGGACAAGACAGTATTTCCAGGACTGGAGTGAGCTGCTATGGTGGCAGGGAAAATGAGAAGAGACAATTTAGTCAACGGCATGAGGCATCAAAGGTGAAGAGAGTTTTCTCTAGACCTGCATCTCAAGGTTGAGAGGCTTGAGGAGATAGGATCACAAGATCCCTTTGATGATCATCTGATTCACCCACCCAAAGCCATGAGGCCCAATGGTGCTCATGTGGACTGATCTCCCTCACCATGCCACAAATGTGAGAGCCACAAGAGAAAATGAGAGGAACATCACTACCAGTGGGCAAGAATGGATTAGTGTGTTGATTTCAATTTCTCTCAGTTTGTCATTTTCCCCCAAATCTTGAATTCATTTCATCCTCTTTCTGCATCAGTTTGCGTGTTCCCTCCCCCAAAAAAAAATCAGTACAAAATTTGTAAACATTTGCATGCACATTCCTTTTAATATATTGGTACTTGTGCACAGTTTTGCCTAATATACACATTTTGTATGCCATTTTCTCTAATGTACTGCATTTTTGTATGTTATTTTCACTAGTATATACATTTTTGTGCATGTGTTACTTCAATATACTCATTTTTTATTGGAGAACTGCACTGAAAAATTTGGAGAAGTGAAGAAAATAGTGTTTCAATCAGGGATATGTGAAGCGGCAAAATTCAAGCTTGCTGAAGTTCTCTGAATTGCACCTTGAATCCCATTCCGACTCGAGTCCATATCAGATTGTGAGCTTTGTTTTCTTCTTTTCACATGAAAATGTGTGCATATTTTTGTGTGCATTTTTGCAAATGTGCACATAAATTGTGCACATCTTTGAAATGCATTCCATTGAATGAAGTGTATTTGAGTGCATTTTTCAAAGATACACATTTTAATGTGCATTTTTCAAATGTACACATGCTGTTGGGTGCATTCTTTGGGTCTGAGAATCACATTGCATGCTTGGAAATGTACAGTCTTTGACCACATATTGTGTCCACGTCTGTGTTCAATCCAAACTGTGCAAACTGGGTAAATCCTGATCAAAAATGAGCTGTAACTAATTTCTGATATATCCCTAGTTTCAATGTGCAGGAAGTGCAAAGTACATGGGGTCACATTAAAATGTAAACTGAATGAATACTCCCTTATTCCTACCTGTGAGCCCTCAGCCAGGCCAGGGTGGGTGACTCAAGAGCAAAGGTTGACATGGAAGGAAAATGCTCAACTATGTCAAACCAATAGGATACCCACACTGTAAGAAATGAGTTAAATAATTAAAGGGGCAATGCACTGAAGATCCTTTGTTAAAGTTAATAATGTTGGCATTTAATCACAAGCTTTGGGGATCTTGTCTCTTCACAGGAATCTAGGTGCAATGGTGTTTCAGTTGCACAGACAACTGTTTTTCACATGATTACCTGATACTATCTTGTAAATTTGATCTATGTTTTTAGGTGTGTTGTTCTAGTTAATTAAAAGTTTTGACAGACAAACAGTAATATCTTCAGCTTTATTTTATGAACCAGTATAACAACTCTACATTACAGAATGTTAAATGAATCCAATCCTGCATTCAAGATAAGGAAAAACAATAATAACTAACACCAAATTACTGTTTTACCAACAATTTCAGTAGAGATAATGATTTCAGTTCATACACATTTTATAGAATTATAGATTTAAGCAGAAGACTAAAGAATAAATTCACTCAGACACTTTATAGTTAAAATTCACTTTAGGGATCTTTTTAATATGAGGCTACAATGGATTTTTTATTATTATTATGCCACATATTTTGTTACAACACATTATGCTTTTATTACTGCTCATTTCATGTATTGCAAATAATGGATTTGATCGGAAAATCCCATAGGGTACTTTTTCCTGTCTTCCAAGAGCGTAACTAGGCATTAAAAGAGACATGAAACTGCCACTGCTTCAAGTCTCTCTAGTTCTTTTCTGTGTTATATGTACAACACCACAACTGATGGATTAGATTACAGCACCATGCTCTATGTGGGGCTGCCCTGGAAAGCATCTGGAAATTATAACCGACGCAGAGAATCTTAAAAACAGCATCTTCCCTGGAAGCTGTTTTTGTATACTGTACGTTACAGCAATATGGTTCACGGTTCATTTCTGAGCTCAATTCAAGGCAACCGTTTTAAGCTTTAAAGACTGAAACTATTAAAAAGCAGGATATTTAAGGGCCTGCCTAGGCCCATGTGACCCTATTCAGGTCTGGCACCAGCATGTAGCATTGTAGGGTAACCGCCAGGGCCTACCACAGCAGCTGCTGGGCTGCTTCAACTGCACTACTAAGGCTGTTGGGTACTGGCAGCTGTCAGTAAAACTCCTGCTTCTGGCAAAGGCCAGCATGGAGCTCTGGCCAAGAAGCACTATGTGGAGCTCCAAGTCTGGGTACCTGAATCTTCATTATGCTTCCCCAGGCTCAGAGCCTGGCACCATGATCTTCTTTATGCTGTCCCATCACAACCATCACCCCCCCCGCCCCCCCCCAAACACACATGTTTAAGTCCCAGTCAAGATTTGCCTGTCCCCAGCACTGTTGGCATTCAGGTGCCAGATAAACACATATTAATTTGTACGGGTTTGGGGTATATATTTTTCTGTTAACATCTTATTAAATGGATTTCATAGATGTCATATGTGTTGGGATCTTCCAGTATGCGAAGAGTTCCCATGGTCACAGAGTAGACCCAAAAGACAGAGTAGACCCTGATTTTTTCTCTCGTTTGTTACGTTTCACCCAGCCTTGCTCTCCGATCACCCCATGTGCTTGCCTCCCAAATGCTTCTGCAAATCAACTGACTATATGGTAAGAAAGTCTGTCCCTGTGAAATCTGACCCTTTGGAGGCTTGATGGACTCCTGTTGAGCATCGGACTCAGCTCACATTTGCAGGCCGAGCAGTGGGTTTTTTCCCCCTGAAATCTGGGAACGTTTTCCTTAAAAATAAATAAATGTGTAAACAGAAATGTGCACAAATTGCAGCCACCGTTTGAGTAATTTATGCAAATTGCAGTTGCAATTTGCACACATTTCTATTTACACAAATAAAAACAAATGGAAAATCCACAAACTGGTCTGACTCAATGCACATCAAGTTAGGGAAGGTTGAGGGGAAATGAGCTGAAGTCTGGGGAGCGGGGAGGGTGAACTAATGAAAGCTAGGCAAGCTCAACAGACACACACACCCTGATGAATTCCTCTGATATCCCTACTGTATAGCTGAATAATTATCTAGGTTGGGTCATGTCAGGGTGGAAACTGAGCCGACAGAACCCCAGAGCAGTTCTGATTTTGAGGAGGATCAGCAATCCATGGGAGAGGAGCCAGCTCATCCCTCACAGGCACAGCAGCTGGCAGAGATTCCTCCTGCTGGCATTCCTGAGATAGATAGTGATCCTAGCAGTGAGGAAGTGTGGGAATGGGGCTTGCTAGACGCTCGACACAGACGCAGGGAGCGACGAGCGATGGAGGGTGTGGAAAGGAGGTGTAGCTCCCATTTGGCGAGCAAGCAATCATCGTGTCCCGTGGACCCAAGGGAAAGAGGGAGGATCTCTCCCTAGCCCATAAGTTCAGGGTCTTCAATTGACTCTCCTTCAAATGGGGATCAACTGCCTACTCGGAGGATAAGCTACTCTGCTGTTCCTTGCTTAGTCGTTAGTGATTAGCATCTGAAAGAGTCATTAAGTTATAAAAGGATTAAAGCCTTGAAAAGAATCCTTTTGTCTGTGTCTTGAGTTGGCTATTGGATAGGGATGTACGAAAGGCACTTACCTTTCGCAGATTACGTTTATGGTTGGGGGGGAGGCATTCTGTCCCTCCCCCTGGAATCCTGGCCGGCTGGCTGTGCTCCGCAGGGATTCTCCACAGGGATGCTCCGCAGGGATGCAACAAAAACGCATGTACGTAAATGGCGGCGGCCACGGCCGCCGCCATTTGCGTTCCTTATTTTGGCACGTCTTAGCCTACGTAAATGTTCACGTAGACTAAGATGTGCCAAAATAAGGAATGCAAATGGTGGTGGCCATGGCCGCCACCATTTGCGTATACACGCTTTTTTTTTTTTAAGTCAGCCATAATAGGCTACGTAAACATTTACGTAGCCTATCACGGGTTTTTTTAAAAAACCTAGCCGTGATAGGCTACGTAAATCTTTATGTAGCCTATCACTTTTTTTGTTTTGTTTTTAAACTGGAAACGGTGGCAGCGGCAGCTGGTCGGAAGACCGGCCGCCGCCGCCGAACTGCCGCCAGAGCCGCTGCTGGAGCTGCTGCTGGAACCGCCACCGCCAGGAAGATCCGCCCAAGGTTAGTCTCATCCCGGGGGGGAGTGGGGGGGTGGCGGGCCATTCCACCACCGATTTCGGGGGGCCAAATTCGCTGGCATTCGGCCTCCCCGAGATCCATGGTGGAATTTTCGTACATCCCTACTATTGGAGTCTACTGAAAGAGGCCACTAGGGCACTCCTGACAGATCATTGGTTGTAGGGATGGGAGAACAAGGGATGCTTGAGTTAACTGAAATTCTCCAAACTTTACTTCAAAGTTCAGTTCAGCTATCTGCCATTCAGATTAGGGATGGGGGAGAATTTCTCCCTGAAACATCGGGGGGCCGAGTGCCAACGCATTTGGTCTTCCGAAGGTTGTTCAGGGAGAAATTCCCCGCCCCCCCCCCCGGGATGGGACTTACCTTTCACGAATGTCCCTCCCAGCGGCGGGTCCCTGCGGCGGTTCGGCAGGTCTTTGTCAGGGGCGGGGCTGGCATTACAAGTAAAAAAAAACACACGCCCCTGTGATAGGCTATGTAACGATTAACGTAGCCTATCACAGCTAGATTTGCAAAGTCAGCCGTGGTAGGCTACGTTAATCGTTACGTAGCCTATCACGGGTGACTTTAAAAAAAAAAAGCGCATACGGCTAATGGAGGCCCCCACAGGGAGCCGCGATTCACATTCCTTATTTGGTCCCTGTAGTCTTCGTAAAGATTTACGTAGACTACGGCGAAAATAAGGGCAACGCGAATAGCTATTTGCGTTGCCCTTATTTTCGCCGTAGTCTACGTAAATCTTTACGTAGCCTAGACGTGCCAAAAAAAGGAACGTAAATGGCGGTGCCCATGGGCCGCCGCCATTTGCGTATGTGCTTTTTTTTTCCAAAGTCACCCATGATAGGCTACATGATGATTTACGTAGCCTATCACAGCTGACTTTGGAAATCTAGCCATGATAGACTACGTAAATCGTCACGTAGCCTATCACGGGTGTGTGTGTGTGTGTGTGTGTGCTTACTTTTTTATTTTGTAATGGCGGCGGCGGCAGCCGGTTGGGAGACCGGCCACCGCCCCCGCCCCTGCCGATCTGCCACCGAACCACCGCCGGGACCCGCTGCCGAGAGGGACATTCGTCCACGGTAAGTCCCATCCTGGGGGGGGGGGCGGGGGGCCAGCAGAGAATTTCCCCAACACTTTCGGGGGGCCGAATGCCTCGGCGCTCGGCCTCCCAAAGATTCGTGGAGAAATTCTCCGCCATCCCTACCTGTGGTTCATTTTGTTCATTCGAATGGAAGAAGTGTGCATTTTTCAAAATGGCATACTTTCTCCCAATTGACTAAAGTGTGAAAATGCACAACTTTGAAATGCATTTTTTAGAAGTCTGTATGTTTAAACTGAACAGTTTCCCCATTGAAGACATGTGAACATTTTAAAGTGTGATTTTTTAAAAGTTGTGTATTTTATTCACATTTTGCAAATGCAAATGAAACTTTGGGAATTTGGAAACATTTTCGGAGAACATGCGCTCCTGTTCATATTCAGGGTTGTGAATAGGATATTTTTGAATAATTTGTGAACTGAAATGAAACTCTTGTACATCCCTAATAGGGAGCAGTCTGGATGAACCAGGAGCTGTGGGATCAGCCAATATTCAGGACTGAAAGGTAAGCCATGAGGAAGGATTGAGAAGTAAGGACTAGGGATTCTGGAGAAATTCAAGACAGATTAAAATGAGCTTGGATTTCTAAGAATCTGACCTGCAGCATCTGCTGTGGAGCCCCCCTCCCCCCTCAGGCCTCCTGGAGTCCATGGACTTTCGGATGATTTTTTCTCTGAAATTTACGCATATAAATCCATAGAAAAATATGCATGTTTCTGCTGAGGAAACATTGAATGGAATAGGGGACAATACACTAAATGTTACATACTGAGGTAAATTATGTAAATACTTATGTAAATATTAATGTAATTATTTGCGTATTTTTCTGCAGGATGAAAAAAAACCCTTGCATCCGTCTGTGGGTGGATGACTGAATGGAAGGCACCTGACAATCCGCAAAACACAGACGGAGCAGATTTTACACATCCCATACATCCCTAGTAAGGACCGAAGGCAAAGTCAAAACTAGGGGTGGACGAAAGTCCCTTACCTGTCCTCGAAGGACGTTTGCGGTGGGGGGGAGGCGCTTTGCTGCTCCCCCCGCGAAGTTCAGGCCGGGGGGGAGGCTTCCCACCTCGCCCGGCCGAAATTCAGGCTGGGGGGGAGGCTTCCCGCCTTGCCCGGCTGAAATTCAGGCCGGGGAGGAGGAGCTTCGCCTCACCCAGCCGCGAACTAAAAAGTAAAACAAAAACAAAAAAACCGCCCGCTGATAGGCTACGTGACGATTCACGTAGCCTATCACGGTTAGATCTGCAAAGTCAGCCGTGATAGGCTACATCAATCGTCACGTATCCTATCACGGGTGACTTTAAAAAAAAAGAAAAAAAATCGTGTACGCTAATGGCGGCCCCCATAGGGAGCCGCCATTCGCGTTCCTTATTTAGTCGCTGTAGTCTACGTAAATGTTTATGTAGACTACGGCGAAAATAAGGGCAACGCAAATAGCGTAAATCTTTACGTAAATCTATGTAAATCTTTACATAGACTACAGCGACCAAATAAGGAAGGGGAATGGCGGCTCCCTATGGGGGCCGCCATTATCCGTACACACTTTTTTTTTTTTTTTTAAGTCACCCATGATAGGCTACGTGACGATTGATGTAGCCTATCATGGCTGACTTTGCAAATCTAGCCGTGATAGGCTACATGAATCATCACGTAGCCTATCAGGGGGCGTTTTTTTTTTTTTCTTTCATTGCAATGGCGGCGGCGGCAGCCAGTCGAAAGACCGGCTGCCGCTCCTGCCTCGCTCGAACACCCGCCGAACCGCCGGCCGGACCAGCCACCGGGAGGGACATTCGGTGAAGGTAAGTCCTGTCCCGGGGGGGGGGGTGCGGGGGGCGGGGGGGTGCAGAGGATTTCTCCCCGAAACTTGTTCGGGGGGCCGAACACGTTGGCGCTCAGCCCCCCGAAGTTTCAGGGAGAAATTCTCCGCCATCCCTAGTCAAAACAGAAGGATAAACTAGGAGGCAAGGTTGAGGACCAGGCCAGAAGTCAGGACTGGAGGACAAATCGACGGATACAGGAACATGCCAGAGCTTGGGAAGACTTTGTTGTTCAGTCAAGGTTCAGCTGGAAGATGAAGTTCTTTTTATATTCCTCTGTCACCTGGATGGGTGGAGTCGGTCCAGAGCCTGAAAGTATTCCATTGAAAAGCTGCCACTTGCAGTTCAGTGGTTCACCATATGGGGTAGCCACACACAGAACCACACAAAGGTTCTGATAATAACATGATGTTTTTCCATCTCCCTCTACTGAAGCCAAACGGAGAGAAACCACACAAGCGGGCATTATATGTGCACACCAAATCTCTTCATGGGTTCAGATCAATTAATGATCAGATGGAGGGGGAAGTAATGCTATGCTTGTCCACCCTGTGAGCCCTGGTTTTACACATATTGGGCAGAATGTCTATAAAGGGGAGTCTGTTGTACACTCAAAAGCTCTCCCTGTGATTCAGACTCCTGTTTGTGCAGGGTTCCCTTTTACAGACACTGGACAGCATCCAATAGTGTAATCCTAATTGGCTTTGGGCCAGGTTACCCGATGGACGATCACCTCCTATATACACCTGCCCAGACCCTAAGATTGTCCTCAGCGATCCTCCTCTGCAAGACCCCACCAAAGGAAGTGAGGAGGGTGGCTACTAAAAAGAGAGCCTTTTCTGTTGTGGCACCCCGTTTGTGGAATGAGCTTCCCAGAGAGGTTTGCCTGGCACCTACATTGTACTCTTTTCAGTGCCAGGCAAAGACCTTTTTATTTTCTCAGGCAGTTTTGTTTTTTAGTTTCTGTTTCCAATCTGGTACTGTATTTTAAAGTTTTGCACTGCTGCTAGGTTCCAATTTAGGGATGCTAGAGAAATTCGAGATGGACTAAAATGAGCTTGGATTTCTTAAGAATCCAACCTGCAGAATCCGCTGCAGAGCAACCCCCTCAGGCCACGTGGAGTCCATGGACTTTTGGATGTTTTTTGTAGGGATGTACGAAAGTTCCACCACGGATCTCGGGGAGGCCGAATGCCAGCGCATTTGGCCCCCCAAAATCGGTGTCGGAATGGCCTGCCCCCCCCCTCCGGGACAGGACTTACCTTGGGCAGATCTTCCTGGCGGCGGTGCGGCGGCAGCGGCTGCGGTGGCCAGTCTTCCGACCGGCTGCCACCGCTGCCATTTCCAGGTTAAAAAAAACAAAAAACGTGATAGGCTACGTAAAGATTTACGTAGCCTATCATGGCTAGATTTTAAAAAAACACTGTGATAGGCTACGTAAATCTTTACGTAGCCTATCATGGCTGACTTTAAAAAAAAAAGCGCGTATGCAAAAACACGTCTTAGTCTACGTAAACATTTACGTAGACTAAGACGGCAAAAATAAGGGGAAAGCAAATAGCGTAGACGCTACGCTATTTGCATTCCCCTTATTTTCGCCGTCTTAGTCTACGTAAATGTTTATGTAGACTAAGACGTGCCAAAATAAGGAACGCAAATGGCGGCGGCCATGGCTGCCGCCATTTGCGTACATGCGTTTTTTGTTTTTGGTTTAAATCAGCTGTGATAGGCTACGTAAACATTTACGTAGCCTATCACGGCTGACTGCAGGGACGCAAATGGCGGCGGCTATGGCCGCCGCCATTTGCGTCCCTGCTAGCCAGCGGCCGGATGTCCGGCTGCTGGCGGAGCCGGCCGGCAGCTCCGCAGAATTGCTGCGGAGCGCAGCCGGCCGGCCAGGATTCTGGGGGGGAGGAACGGAGCACCTCCCCCCCAGCCAGGATTCCGGGTGGAGGGACGGAATGCCTCCCCCCCACCATCAACATAATCCGTGGAAAGGTAAGTCACTTTCATACATCCCTAGTTTTTTGTTTTGTTTTGTTTTACTTTACTGAAATTTATGCATATTTATTCATAGGAAAGTACGCAAGTTTCTGCTGAGGAAACGTTTAATGGAATGGGGGACAATACACTAAATGTTACATACTAAGGTAAATTATGTAAATTGTTCTGAAACCTCTTATGTAATTATTTATATATTTTTTCCACATGATAGGAAAAAAAATGCATTTGTCTGTGAGCGGACAACAGAACAAAATCTGTTCAAAATCTGACAATCTGTGAAATCTGTGAAAATCTGTGAAACACAAGACAGAGTGGATTGTACACAGTTCATGCATCCCTAACCTCTATATGGTTATTATTTTTGATTTTATACTGTAGTTTTAAACTTTTATATTGTGTTTTATTGTGTTGTATTTCATGGCTTTTATTGTGGTGAACCGCCCAGAGAGCTTTGGCTGTTGGGTGGTATAGAAATGTAATATTTAACTAAATAAATCCTGCAAACTCAAATAGCGTGGGGAGAGCTCCTCCATATCTTTCAGTTGTGCAAGCACTTGCACATTGTGCTAGCACAAACCACTTGCTTAGCTGATTGCACAATCACTTGCACAATCAGTAGCACAACCATGATTTTGCTACTGGGATTATCCCCTTCACATAGTTCAGAACCTAGCTTCTGCTAACACCATGTCATTTGTGCTAGTGGAATGACACAGTTGGATAATGCCCACTTCACCCAATATGAAGACTGTGAATTAGGGATGTAAGAACTCACCCTAGTTTGGTTCTCCATGCACTCGCCAAAGCAGCATCCCTGCTCGCTTCCCCCACGAACCTGTGCTCGAGCCACCCACGAGTTTGGTGAATTCCCCAGCACTGACTGCGAACCCATGTGGTGAGCGCCCCCATTTTCGTGCCTTTGCTTTCTAGGAAAAACAAGAAGTTTAAAAGATGTGTTTATTCAAGTATTCACAGTTTGGAGCTGGGAAAGCTAAATAAGAGCAATATTAGAGGGATTAGACCTCTAATATTGTGCTTACTTAGCTTTCCCAGCTCCAAACTGCACATATTTGAATAGTCACATTTTTCAAGTTTCCTGTTTTTCCTAGAAAGCAAAGGTGCAAAAATGGCAGCGCTCACCAAATGGGTTAGCGGTGAGTACTTTGGAGTGCAAGCGGGCACGAGCGGGGGGTGCACACGGACAGCATCTCAGCGGGCACAGTTCAGGGGTTGCAGGCGGGGGTTGCTTGATGAATTCCTGAACCCCGAATTGCGCTCTCAACATCCCTACTGTGAAAGGTGTGGCTGGGAGGTGTGGTCCCCCTTGGCTGCTCCATGCAATTATAATTATTTGTGCCGACTGAATGCATGGAAAGTGCTCAGGGGCAGATGGTCGTTGGTCAATGTAAGCTGCAAATTGTACATAAGGTAGCATAAGATACCGCATTTGCAGCAGTGATGTCAGTATATGGATGTCAGAGGAATCTGTTTGTGGGGTAGAGCTCAGCGACGTTTTGGCAGCACAGACCCCCAGACTTTGGATTGTGCATCCCTGAGCTACTCTGGCTCGTTGTGCGACGAGGTGGGCCAGCCTGTGGTTTTCCACTTTTTTAAATAAATTGCACAAATCACAGCATTTACATCTGCACTTTTGCAGAAAATGTGCTATTTGTGATTTTGCGCAAATCAAGATTTCTGTAAACAGTTACACCCACATTTTTGCATAAATCATGACTCATGAAAAAAAAAGGGGGCAGCAAAGTTCCCGAATTTGAGGAGTGGGTAGGGAAGTATGAAAATCACTTACCTTTCGGGGATTATGCTGATGGTGGGGGGGGAGGTGTTCCATCCATTGCCCCGGAATCCTTGCCGGGGGGGAGGTGCTCCGTTCCTCCCTCCCCGGAATCCTGGCTGTCCGGCTGTGCTCCACAGCAATTCTGCGGAGCCGCCAGCTGGCTCCACCAGCAGCCTGACATCCGGCCGCTGGCTAGCAGGGACGCAAATGGCGGCAGCCGTAGCCACTGCCGTTTGCATCTCTGCAGTCAGCCATGATAGGCTACGTAAATGTTTACGTAGCCTATCACAGCTGATAAAAAAAACAAAAAACGTGCGTATGCAAATGGCGGTGCCCATGGGCGCCGCCATTTGCATTCCTTATTTTGGCACGTCTTAGTCTACGTAAACATTTACGTAGACTAAGACGGCGAAAATAAGGGGAACGCAAATAGCGTAGCGTCTATGCTATTTGCGTTCCCCTTATTTTCGCCATCTTTGTCTACGTAAGTCTTGACGTAGACTAAGACGTGCCAAAATAAGGAACGCAAATGGCGGCGCCCATGGCCGCCGCCATTTGCGTACGTGCGTTTTTTTGTGTGTGTTTTTAAGTCAGCCGTGACAGGCTACGTAAACATTTACGTAGCCTATCACGGTGTTTTTTTAAAATCTAGCCATGATAGGCTACATAAAACTTTACGTAGCCTATCACTTTTTTTGTTTTTTTGTTTTTTTAGCCTGGAAATGGCGGCGGCGGCAGCCAGTCGGAAGACCAGCCGCTGCAGCCGCCACCACCAGGAAGATCCGCCCAAGGTAAGTCCCATCCCAGAGGGGGGCGGGGGGGCAGGCCGTTCCGCCACCGATTTCGGGGGTCCGAATGCGCTGGCATTTGGCCTCCCTGAGATCCGTGGCAGAACTTTCGTACACCCCTAGGAGTGGGCCCACCACTCCGCTCACAAACGTGTGCCGAGTTGGGGGTTCTGCGAGTATCTGTCAAAACAGAAATGAACAGGATTTCCCAGCAAGAGAGGATCCTACATCAGTAACTGATAACTTCAGAGGTGCATAGGATTAGGGGTGAACGAAACCGACTTACCTGGTCTCGCAGCTTTTCGCGGTGGGGGGGAGGCGCTTCACTGCTCTCCCCCCGAAGTTCAGGCTGGGGGGGGAGGCTTCCCGCCTCGCCCAGCCGAAATTCAGGCCGGGGGGAGGCTTCCTGCCTCGCCCGGCCAAAATTCAGGCCGGGGAGGAGACGCCTCGCCTGGCTGCAAACTAAAAAGTTTAAAAAACAAACAAACACCCCCATGATAGGCTACGTGATGATTAACGTAGCCTATCACGGCTAGATCTGCAAAGTCAGCCGTGATAGGCTACGTAAATCGTCACGTAGCCTATCACGGGTGACTTTAAAAAAAAAAAGCGCGCACGCAAATGGCGGCCCCCATAGCGAGCCGCCATTTGCTTTCCTTATTTGGTCGCTGTAGTCTACGTAAATCTTTACTTAGACTACAGCGAAAATAGGGGCAACGCAAATAGCGTTGCCCTTATTTTCGCCGTAGTCTACGTAATCTTTACGTAGACTACAGCGACCAAATAAGGAACGTGAATGGCGGCTCCCTATGGGGGCCGCCATTATCTGTACGTGCTTTTTTTTTTTTAAGTCACCCGTGATAGGCTACGTGACAATTTACGTAGCCTATCAAGGCTGACTTTGCAAATCTAGCCGTGATAGGCTACGTTAATCGTCACGTAGCCTATCACGGGGGCGTTTTTTTTTTTTTACTTTTATTGGAATGGTGGCGGCAGCAGCCGGTCGAAAGATCGGCTGCCGCCCCCGCCCCTGATGAAGACCCGACGAACCGCCGCCGGGACCTGCCGCCGGGAGGGACATTCGGCAAAGGTAAGTCCCGTCCCAGGGGGGGTGCGGGGTGCGGGGGTGTGTGGAGAATTTCTCCCCGAAACTTCTTCGGGGGCCGAACATGTTGGCGCTCGGCCCCCCAAAGTTTCGGGGAGAAATTCTCCGCCAACCCTACATAGGATTACACTGCAAGATGGGGATTCTCAGATGGAGAATAGTCCTGTTTTGCAGTGAGGATCATAGATGACAACCTTTTGCTTCCTTAGCAACACCATGATTTTATGAAATAAATTCACCATAATTTCTACTGAGAGCAGTTTGATGTCCTAAAAGTAATTATACAGCTAAAATATCCCACCAAGAAGTCATTCCAACGAAGTGTAGTATCTGCCCTCAAGTATACAGAAGGACCTCTCAAAAGGAATTAGAGCCTTAAAATAGATTGCTAAAAAAACAGACTTTGAAGTTGCCATGACAGCTATATTTCAAGAAGAAAAGAACTGAAGAACCTGATCTTTGAATCCTGGATTGGTGTTTTACCTATAAACATTGCAAAAATGATTCCTCCCGTTTTCCATTCTGTGGCACCCAGAAGATGGATTTTTGAATGCTGAAAATATGCTCCTAAGAGCATAACAAACCCATACTCTAATTGCTGTCTAATGTGGGCACTGATAACAGTGTAAGCATCTAACCTTTTTCTCATTTAACAAAAAATTCAGCAGCTAAACTTAAAAAAAAAACTGGTTTCCAAAATGAGTCAAGAGGGGTTGTTTGGGGGGGGGGTTGTTTTGTTTTTTGGATAATTTGGTTATTAAAATAAAATCCTCCCTGATCAACTAAGATCTTGTGTTTTTTTCTATAAAAATAAAATAAAATAAGACTAAATAATAGATACGAATAAGTCAATTTACACCAGGGATTATTAAGTGCAGGCCGGGTGGGGTGGGATGGACATGCCCCATTTTCCCCTGCTCTGATGGTGAAACGTCTGCACCAGGTGACCTTTCTGATGGCTCACTGGGGTTCTTCCGATAGTGTGTCATCCTGCCTGCATACCTCCATCTCCACTGGCAGAGCAGCACTTACATGGCTTCCTGAGGACCCTCAAATGGCTCCCAGCTGCTGTTAGGATTGCTCTGTTATAACACATGCATTATGGCATGAGCTCAAGTCCACAAAAGCATCTGGCATCATCAGTTTTTCAGGCTTTAATTGTCACAAGTCTCTTTGCCTTTAAATTTCATTTGTTGATACTTCCTCCTCTATGCAACTAAGCCCCATTTGGGATCTGCCATAAAATAGGAGTGGACAGATCAGGGCCCACTTTTTCAGACATTTATACATGTACGTCCCAGTCCACAGTAAAGGCTCTACATGCAGTGGGAGGAGGACTTGTAAGCCCGAGACTCACTCTGAAGCCTCATTGATGTGCAGCCTTCCCCAACCTGGGTCCCTCCAGGTTTTGTTGTCTACAAATCCCATCATCCACAGTCAGCATGGCCAATGGTCAGAGATTATGGGAGTTGTAGGCAACAACATCTGGAGGGACCCAGGTTGAGGAAGACTGCTGTTGTGTATAGAAATTTCCCACCGGGGCCATGTGTCTGGATCAAGACCAACTCTGCACATAGTATTTGGAATCATTATATTATTTCACATTTGTGTTCTTCAGAAGTTACATTTATAAAAACCCTGGAGGACCAGACCCCAAACTTCAGGGTCTTGGGCATATCTGGGGAAAGACTACTGCAGCTGTATGACCCAGTCCAGGATTAGGTGTCCTCCAGATGTTTTTGGACTAGCAGCTCCTATCTGCCCCAGCAAGCATGGCCGATGGTCAGGAATTATTGGAGTTGTAGTCCAAAAACATCTGGAAGGCACCAGGTTGCCCAGCTGTGGCCCACTCTTTCCTATATGGATAGGAAAGGCTATATGAGCAGACAGACTTGCACTCTGGCATTCATTCCATGGAGGAGAAGGAGCAAAGAGGTGCTCTTTCAGTGGCCCATGAAAACTTATGCCACAGTATGTTTCCTAGACTTCAGGGTGCCACAGGTTTCTTTGCTGTTTTAGTTCTAACAAACTAACAAGGACGCCCCTGTGGAATACCAATTAGCAGTTCAGTCAGAGTAACTTTTGTGCTTGTGAAATGTAAATTTGAAACTAATGAATTAATGGTTCTTATTTAGGGAATTTAATTTCCGCACCAACCCACTCTGAATTTCCAGTGACAGTCTGCCAAATAAATGGTGATTCATTAACACAGCAAGCCAGCGAATGGCAACTTTCCTTACAGAACAGTCACTGGCACAAATGCAACTTGGCAGAATACCCCTGCCATGAATGCGGACAATAATTAGCTTGGCTGAGCAGAATTCACCCTAGCTTCGCAAAGGTCTTGAATTGTTTGAATTCCTCTTTGGCTTAGCAATCCAAATATTTAAATCAGCTTTCTTATTTAATTCAGCATTTCAGCCAGAACACCCCTGACAGGCACATAAAACGAGTGCTTTCAGGTTGCTTATGTGACATAAAACAGTGCCCCCTGTCATCACCAATTAAAGAAATGAAGATCAACACCCAACTCACGCAATACGTTTGAGCAATAAATTGACTTCCGCAAATTGTTAAGTGCTTACTTCATACTATCAGTGAGTGCAGCTTTCCTATGTCATTTATTTGTGTATTTATTTAGCAACAACTCTGTGTGTGTGTTTGTGTGTGCGCACGCGAGTGTGATGCTTTACAGATTACAAGAGACAGGGCCCTACCCTGAAGAAAGGGGAGGAAGGGGGAAACAGGGAATCAATAGGAAGTTGTATCAGTTATACCTGATTCAGATTTGTTTTGTTACAGGTGGTAAGGCTGCAATTCTATTCACACTTACCTGGGAGAATGTGCCATTAAACTAAATTATTTTATTTCTCTATTTCTCTCTATTTCTCTCTGTTTCTCTCTCTCTCTCTCTCTCTCTCTCTCTCTCTCTCTTTCTCTGTCTATCTATCTATCTATCTATCTATCTATCTCTATTTAAATAGATATTTAGCTGTATAGCCCATATTTTCCTCCCCAAGTAGAGATGTTCAGTGGCTAACAAAACCAAACCAAAAAAGCAGTCCAGTCAACATACCAGAGCTAAAAACAACATCAAAGGAAAAACAAGAGAGAGACAATGCTAAAAATGGTCACCATCTAAGCAGAAGTAAGATTCCAAACCCTGCAGAAAAAGAAATGTTTTCAAGCACTTATGAAACACAGACAAAGAGGAAGATGAAGGAACCCAGCTTCCTCCAACTAGGGATGAGTGAACAAGTGATGTTCAAGACCACCAGGATTTTCCAAACATCATCTTGCCACTCATCCCATGCCTGATTCCCATTTGTGTTTGCGATTGCTGCTTGCTCTGCGTGAATGGGAAATATGCACAAATTGAGCAGAGATCGAATGGGAGATTTGCGCAAGTTTCCCCAAATTTTCTCCATAGACTAAGGCGGGATCAATTCAGTCTACAGAGGAAATTTATGGAAATTAGAAAATTTGCACAAACCCAACTGGGAATTGGGAATGAGACAAAGTCAAGCTCATGTTCAACAATTTATGAATATTTTCGGGGGACACATGCTCATACTCATGTTCAGAGCTTTGAATGGGGCATACTCCCATGTTTTGTGAGCAAAAACCCAGATGTATTGGACTGCAACTCCCATCATTCTCAGCCAGCATTGCCAATAGGGGTGGGTCATTTTACATACAGAGTGGTGCCATAGAGAATGCCCTGTCTCATGCTTTGCTTAGGGGTATACGGACCCCACCTACCTGGGTCCACTGGGGGGTCCACGGGGGGGAGGCAATCTGGTCCTCTCCCCCAGAATCCTCCCCAGCTGGCTCCGCTCTGCCGGACTTCCGGCCGCAGCTGGTCTACGGACGCAAATGGCAAGCCTCCCTTTGGCTGTGATAGGCTACATAAAGATTTTCGTAGCCTATCATGGCAAAAAGGGAAGGACACAAATGGCGTACGTTTTGCCGGACGCCATTTTGCATCTGCACGGGGCAGCGGATGGACTCATCCAGATCTGGATCTGGTGATGCCAGCCTGCCAGGTAGGATCTGGCCGAGTTGGACTTCGCAGGGTGGCAGGGTGGGGTGGTCCGTTCCACCACGGACTCCGGGGGTGGTGCATTCTAAGAATCCCACCTCATTGGAGTCCATGGTGGAATTCTCCGCCATCCCTAGTTTTGCTAGCAAAGCTGCCTCAGAAAGCAGGGATACATGAATTTAAGCCCTTATAGGGATGTACAAATCCCACTTACCAGTCCGCTGCATGGGTGCGCTGGGGGGGGGGGAGGCGATCCGTCCCTCCCCCCGGAATCCTTCCCAGCCTGCTCTGCTCTGCAGCAAGGCCGCAGAGTCACCGGCCGGGGCTGGCTACAGCCGGACTTCGGGCCACTGCTGGGCTGCTGCGGCCGCAAATGGCGGTCGTCGTAGCAGCTGTCATTTGTGTCCTTGCATTAGTATTTACTATGTAAATACTTACGTAGCCTATTACGGCAAACAGCAGGGGCACAAATGGCAGCCACTTTGCCATTTGCGCCCCTGCTCTTTGCCGTGATAGGCTTCGTAAGTATTTACATAGCCTATCATGGCAAAAGGCAGGGACACAAATGGCAGCCGCTACGCCATTTGTGTCCCTGCCTTTTGTCGTGATAGGCTACGTAAATACTTACGAAGCCTATCACGGCAAAGAGCAGGGGTGCAAATGGCAAAGTGGCTGCCATTTGTGCCCCTGCTGTTTGCCGTGATAGGCTATGTAATTATTTATGTAGCCTAACATGGCCTAATGCAGGCATGCAAATGGCAGCTGCTACGATGGCCACCACTTGCGGCTGCAACAGCCCAGCAGTGGCCAGAAGATGAGCTGGAGCCACCGCCGCCACATCCGCTGCCGCATCCTCCACTCCCGCTACCGCATCTGCCGCCAGGTAGGAAGGCCCAGGGGGGATTTCGGGGGGTGGCAGGGGGACTCCGGGGGGCCGGATTCCAAAGAATCCAGCCTCACTGGAGTCCATGGCAGATTGCTCCAACATCCCTAAGCCCTTATGAAAATTGAACAGCAGATGTTATGGTCCCCTGAACATGCAGTCCTTGTGAATAATTGTTTCCTGAGATACGATATGAAAAGTTTAACACTACTCCTCCTGGAACTGATTCACATGTCCAGCATTCTCATTTTTGGCTACTATCATCTGCACATACACACACACAAGTTGGGCCAGTTTAGGACTTATCTGCAGTTGCCAAACTGTAACAAAATCTTCATTGAATGTTTCAGGCACTATAAAACTATCCAGATTTTGTCCAGAATCCAAAGACCTGCTTTAGACATTGCCTAACAACTTGCACGCACCCAGTGGGATTTAAAAAAATAATCACAGCAGGCCCCTACACCTTTCCTCCCGTTGAAAATAGCAGGTGCCCCCCCTCAATTTGGATCAGGACCCCAGTAGGGGCAATGGCTTAAACCTCCCTATCCTCCACAGCATTGTCCTGATCTGGCTCAGGGCCTCCTGCATCAGCTATTTATTAAAACAAGCATGTCAGGGCTAAAGATGCAAATCGTATCACATCAAGTCTGGCCCTGAGAGAAAAACAAATTGCTGACTGCATATTATTAGAATGTCAGAAGCTGTCAGTTGTCAAATACTAATACCTCTGCATGTCAGCTATCAAACACTGTCAGGTACTACACACTATTCCATGTCAATTATCAAATATAGTCACCTGTCTGTTGTCAAATCATATTGAAATTGACTATGCTCAGATGTCAAGTACAGATCTTATATATCTGGTGAATATTCTACTGCACAGAAACATACTTGGTGAATATCCACCATCACAATATATACAGGGACCACAGCTCAGGAGCAGGGCATATGCTTTGCATGGAGAAGGTCCCAAGTGCAGTCCCTTCCGCCTCCAGTTACAGTAGTCAGGTAGCAGGTGATGAGAAAGTGCCTCTGCCAACTACGAATATGGTGAGAGTCCTGGACAGGGGTGGAGTCAATTCACTCCTGTAATCTTACGTAAATGGCCACTTTACAGCTGCTATTTGCATAAAAGGCCTTTCACATAGAACAACAAGCCACCATTTTTAGACAAAATGGTGGCTCGCTGAAGGGTACGGAGGCTGTGCTGCTCGCTGGACACCCACAGACTGCTTGGCAGCTTGTCCAAGGAGCCAAATGGGGCAGGTAAGTGGCAGCGGTCCACTGAGCGGTGTGTAAGGCAGGCACGGGGTGGTTCATCCATCCCTACCACCAATGAGACTAGACAATAGTGGGCTAGATGGACAAATACTCTGAACTGGCATAAGGCATTTCCTATATTCATGCAGATAAGATTGTGGAGAATTCTGGAAGCAAATTTGTTTGGACTGTAGGGCAATCATGTGAACTTCCTGTGATTCATTCTTAAGAGGCCACCTTGAGTCCCAGTTAGGGTTGGCGGAGAATTTCTCCCCGAAACTTCGGGGGGCCGAGCGCCAACGTGTTCAGCCCCCTGAACAAGTTTCGGGGAGAAATTCTCTGCACCACCCCCCCGCACCCCACACCCCCCCCCAGGGACGGGACTTACCTTTGGCGAATGTCCCTCCTGGCGGCGGGTCCAGCCAGCGGTTCGGCAGGTCTTCGTCCGGGGCGGGAGTGGCAGCTGGTCTTTCGACTGGCTGCCGCCGCCGCCATTCCAATAAAAGAAAAAAAAAACGCCCCCGTGATAGGCTACGTGACGATTAACGTAGCCTATCACGGCTAGATTTGCAAAGTCAGCCATGATAAGCTACGTAAATCGTCACGTAGCCTATCACAGGTGACTTAAAAAAAAAAAAAAAGGCGCGTACGGATAATGGCGGCCCCCATAGGGAGCCGCCATTTGCGTACGCGCTTTTTTTTTTTTTTAAGTCACCCGTGATAGGCTACGTGACGATTTACGTAGCCTATGACGGCTGACTTTGCAGATCTAGCCATGATAGGCTACGTTAATCGTTGCATAGCCTATCACAGGGGCGTTTTGTTTTTTTTTTACTTTTTAGTTCGCGGCTGGGTGAGGCGAAGCTCCTCCTCCCCGGCCTGAATTTCAGCCGGGCAAGGCGGGAAGCCTCCCCCCCAGCCTGAATTTCGGCCGGGCGAGGTGGGAAGCCTCCCCCCCGGCCTGAACTTCGCGGGGGGAGCAGCAAAGCGCCTCCCCCCCACCGCGAAAAGCTTCGAGGACAGGTAAGTGACTTTCGTCCATCCCTAGTCCCAGTACTGGGAAAAAGGCAGGATATAAATATAATAATAATAATAATAATAATAATAATAATAATAGTTCTTCTCATTATGGAGTAGGCAACACTTCTTTGTTCATTGTTTTAAGGAAGTATAACACTTGTTTGTCCGGAGGGGTTTTTTTTTGCATTAATCTGGGCTGTTCTGTATTGCTTAGAACAGGGGTCCCCAACCTTTATGGACCTGTGGGAATTTGTTTGGGAATTTGATAAACTGCTGTGGACACCACCACAAAATGGATCCCATGGTGGACATGGCTAGTCACATAATGGCTGCTGTGAGGGCCTGGCTAGTCAAAAGTGAGCTAAAGAGGTGGTGGGGGGAGAAATAGTGAGGCTAGAGGCTGGGAGGTAGAGGGGGATAGTAAGGCAAAGGGGTATAGGGGAGATGAAGAGCAAGGCTAGAAGCTGGGAGGGCGAGAAACAGCAAGGTAAAGAGATGGGGAAAGAAATAGTGAAGCTAGAGGCTGGGAGGGAAGGGAAAACAGCACGGCAAAGGGGTAGAGAAAGAGCAAAGCTAGAGGCTAGGAGGGGGAGAAACAGCAAGGTAAAGGGGTAGAGAAGGAGCAAGGCTAGAGGCAGAGTGGGGTAGAAACAGCAAGGTAAAGGGGTAGAGAAAGAGAAAGGCTAGAGGCGGGGCGGGGTAGAAACAGCAAGGCAAAGGGGTAGAGAAAGAGCAAGGCTAGAGGCTAGGAGGGGGAGAAACAGCAAGGTAAAGAGGTGAGGAGAGAAATAGTGTAGCTAGAAGCTGGGAGGGAGGGGAAAACAGCATGGCAAAGGGGTAGAGAAAGAGCAAGGCCAAGAGGGAGAGATACAGTAGAACTAAAGATAGGGATGGATGGAATCAAATGCACCTGGCTTAGCTGGGCGCTCACCAAGCTGCTGCCACTGCCCGCCCCTGCTCATTGGCACCACACAAGCTTCCAGATAGTCTGGCAAGCACCTGACAAAGCAGCAGGGCAGCCCGCCCTCATAGCAAGCTGCCATCATGTGCAACAACGGTGGCTCTGGAACTTCTGCATTTTTAATGTTGCATAATTGGTGTCTGTAATGGGGCCATTTACATAGCATTAAAAATACGGATGTTCCAGAGCCTCATTGCTCACCAACCCCTTGTCCTCCAATCCTTGCAAGGGGTTGGTAGGTAACTCCTGCCTATGTCACCTGTCAAAGCTTGACAGGCAGCAGAGGCAAGAGTCACCCACCAAGCCATCCTTGGAAGTGGGGAAGAACTTGAACTTGGTGGGCAGCAACTGGGGCTCCTGCAGCCACCATGTCATGCAAAATCTTTGATCGCTATGGGACTGAGCAGCTGCCGGACCCATTCGGCAGGCGTGGGGCTGCTCGGTGAGTGGCTGTAGGTGAGTGCAGAGGCTCAGCAAGAGGGTCTGGGGGTGCAAGTGAGGAGGGGAGTCTGCCAGACTCCACCCCATTCGCAGACTATCGCAACATCCTTAGCTAAAAAGGGAGGGGGAATAGCAAGACTGGAAGCTGGGGGGGAAGGGAAATAGCAAAGCAAAGGGGTAGAGGGGAGAGAAAGAGCAAGGCTAGAGGCTAGGAGGGAAGGGAAAAAAGACTGCCTTAACATTTCTGAAGCTTTGAAAAAAAACATATTTTTAAATGGGGCAGGGAGGGGAGAGCTTTGTCAGCGTCACATTGGGGACCTCTGGCTTAGAAGGCATAAAAAGGAACCCCAATATTTCTTTCCCTTGGCCCAAACGCAGCAACATCAGTGAGGCTTTGACACCAGCTTCCCATTAATTGTGTTCCTCCCCATTTGAAGATTTAACAGTACCAGATTCCAAACTTGACTCCTCATTTCAGTTTTGTTTTGTTTTTTCTCGTAAGGAAAACATTCTCATGGATTTGTTATCCAGTTAATTGTTAATACAGACTACAGCCATTATAATACTTGGCTGCTTGTAGGAATATTCAGCACTCCCCTGCCCCACACCAACACATGTATGACATCTGTTAGCAAGAAATCAAATAAATCCATAATTTTCTTCCAGAAAAGGAAACTTCTTAAAAAAAAAAAAATGAAGAGGACTGCATATTTAAGCTAATGTAACGTTTTAAGGATAAATTGGTCATCATTGGGCTTTTCCAGTAACAACTAAATGTAACGTTAATATTCTTCACAAAGAAATCAATCTTCCCTTTAAGGAAAAAGCAATGGAGCAGCATAGACAGATGAGAAGTTAAGAGGACCCGTGGGAATGAATGAAATATGGGTTTTCTGACTCTCCTATCATTACAAGTATTACTGAGATGAGGTAACAATAACAATTCTGGGCACCACACTTTAAGGGGGATGCAGACAAACTGGAGAGGGTTCAGAGGAGGGCAATAAAGATGATCAGGGGACTGGAAACAAAGCCCTGTGAGGACAGGCTGAAAGAACTGGGCATGTTTAGCCTGAGGGGAGATATGATAGCGCTCTTCAAGTACTTGAAAGATCATCACAAAGAGGAAGGCCAGGATCTCTTCTTGATCATCCCAGAGTGCAGGACACGGAATAATGGGCTCAAGTTACAGGAAGCCAGATTCTGGCTGAACATCAGGAAAAACATCCTGATTGTTAGAGCAATATGACAATGGAACCAATTACCTAGGGAGGTAGCACGCGGGCTCTACCACACTGGAGCCATTCAAGATGAGGCTGGACAGCCATCTGTCAGGGATGCTCTGACTTGGATTCCTGCATTGAGCAGGGGGTTGGACTCGATGGCCTTGTAGGCCCCTTCCAACTAGGGATGGGGGAGAATTTCTCCCGAAACTTCAGGGGGCCGAGTGCCAACGCATTCGGTCCACCGAAGGTTGTTCGGGGAGAAATTCTATGCCCCCCCGCCCGCCCCGGGATGGGACTTACCTTTCACGAATGTCGCTCCCGGCGGCGGGTCCCGGCAGAGGTTCAGCAGGTCTTCGGCAGGGGCGGGGGCGGCAGCCGGTCTTTTGACCGGCTGCCGCCGCCACCATTACAAGAAAAGTAAAAAAAAAAACGCCCCTGTGATAGGCTACGTAACAATTAACATAGCCTATCACGGCTAGATTTGCAAAGTCAGCCGTGATAGGCTACATTAATCGTCACGTAGCCTACCACGGGTGACTTTTTAAAAAAAAAAAGCGCGTACGCTAATGGCGGCCCCCATAGGGAGCCGTCATGCGCGTTCCTTATTTGGTCCCTGTAGTTTACGTAAAGATTTACGTAGACTACGGCAAAAATAAGGGCAACGCAAATAGGATTATGCTGATGCTGGGGGGGAGGCGCTCCGTTCCTCCCCCCCCAGAATCCTGACCAGCCGGCTCCACTCCGCAGTGATTCTGCGGAGCCACCGGCTGGCTCTGGCAGCAGCCGGACATCTGGCCACTGGCTAGTAGGGACGCAAATGGCGGCGGCCATAGCCGCTGCCGTTTGCATCCCTGCAGTCAGCTGTGATAAGCTACATAAATGTTTAAGTAGCCTATCACAGCTGATTAAAAACAAAACAAAACAAAACAAAATGCATGTATGCAAATGGCGGCGCCCATGGGCGCCGCCATTTGCATTCCTTATTTTGGCACGTCTTAGTCTACCTAAACATTTACATAGACTATGACGGCGAAAATAAGGGGAACGCAAATAGCGTAGCGTCTACTAATAGCGTAGCATTTGCGTACGCGCGTTGTTGTTTTTCTAATCAGCCGTGATAGGCTACGCAAACATTTACGTAGCCTATCACGGTGTTTTTTTAAAAAATCTAGCCGTGATAGGCTACATAAATCTTTATGTAGCCTATCACATTTTTTTGTTTGTTTTTTTACCTGGAAATGGCGGCGGCGGCGGCAGCCGGTCAGAAGACCGGCCGCCACAGCCACCGCCACCAAACCACCACAGCTGCCGCCGCCTAACCGCCGCCGCCAGGAAGATCCGCCTAAGGTAAGTCCCATCCCGGGGGGAGGTGGGGGGCCGTTCCGCCACCAATTTCAGGGGGCCGAATGCGCTGGCATTCGGCCTCCCCGAGATCCGTGGCGGAACTTTCGTACATCCCTAATGTACGGACTGTATAAAATCCACTCCGTCTGTGTTCCGCAAATTGTTGGGCGCCTTTTGTTCTGTCATCCGCCAACAGACGGATGTGATTTTTTTGTTTCATCATGTGGAAAAATATGGAAATAATTATGTAAATATTTACATAAGTATTTACATAATTTACCTTAGTATGTAACATTTAATGTATTGTCCCCCATTCCATTCAATGTTTCCTCAGCAGAAACGTATGTATTTTTCTATGGATTTATATGCATAAATTTCGGGAAAGCAAAAAATCATCAGAAAGTCCACGGACTCCGCATGGCCTGAGGGGGGCGCTCTGCAGAATTTCTCCAGCATCCCTAGGCAGAAGTAACTGGCAGGCTAGGCCATGAGAAGGAGTGGGCTTGGTGGACTGGTATGCAGGAAATGTGCATCAGCCTCACATTGTAAAGCATTGGCTTATGTGCTACAGTGCACACATGCTAGCTGGAGAGAGTGAAGGCATGAAGATGGCACCAGCCATGGGGGTTGTGTTGGCACCACCTTGTAGAACCACCTTGTGTCTAAAGGGTGTTTTTGAAGAACCACTTTGTTCATGTCAAAGTGTCTTAATTACCCTGGTAGCACAACAGAATATAGAGATAAAGAAATGTGTAATACATTTTACAGGTGTTGAAAAAAAGCAAGCCAGAAAGATAGATAGATTAAAAAACAGATTGTAATTTGACATATTGCATTCATCCTGCTCAGGTACCTGAAATTTATTAGTAAGTCCATCAAAATCAGGGGTTCCATTATAAAGTTCAATGATGGTACCCCTGATTTAGTTTGTTCAGTGTTTGGAGTATTTGTTCGGAAAAGGCAGTGGGAGGTTTTCAGTAGGGATGGGGGGGATGCATTTGCATTGCTTTTTAATTTGATTTTACTTAATGTTTCATTTTTGAACCAATATGTGAACCGAAACTCACTTATCCTTCGAAATCCACACTTCTCCAAATTTTGTCATGGAGTTCTCCAATCAAAAAATGTATACAAAAATGCATATATTTGTGACAATAATATTAAAAACACGTTATATTAAAAAAAATGTGTGGAAGGAAAGTGGTAAGAAGGGAAATCTGTGATTTCCATCTATAGCACTAGCACTAGCAAGATAAACTCCAGGCTTTCCCCAGATCCCTCTGACGAGAGATCAGAGGTAAAGGACAGCTTTCCTTTGCTAGTGGTGGTGTGGAAAACCCCTAGCAGCAGTGCTACTGGTTGTGGGTGTTTTTTTTTGGGGGGGGGATTCTGCTGTGGTCCAGCAGGCCAAAAGAAATGGATTAGCAGGCAGCACTTTTTGTGCCCCTGACCTCAAATTTCAAGCGTCTTGAAACTTCCAAAAGAATCCAGCATGCTGAAATGTAACACACAATGAAATTCAAATTATCATATCAGCCCTGCATTAAGCATCACAAGAGATCCCATAAGACGATTCTCACCTTTCTAACGTCAGTTGCCAACTGCTGAAGGGAAGGGGATGCTATGGACTGTAAAAACGCTTTGCCCCTAACTGGGTCGTGGAGACTCACGTATGCCACAGCATTCCTCTGGAGAACTTTCTTGAGGTCCTAAAAAACACACACACAAAAAACATGATTAATAAGCCCGATCACAATTAAGACTGGAATTCTTATTTAGTCCTTTGAAGGGGGAAAATACAAGCAGTGTTTTTCCACCCACTCCAATTCCCGAAGTAATACTTAATTCAATTTTCCCAGAATATCATTTTAGGAACATCAAAGGACGTCTTTATTTATTTCTCTTGCAGGGTTATAATTCCTTTTCTTGCACCATCTGAACAAAATGAAAAATTGGGCCTGAAGGAATTAGGAATGACTACTGTTCTAATGCAGATAATAAAAACATTATAGTTTGTGAAATAACAGGGAGGATTTTTTTTAATTGTAAACTTGCTCCTGACAGGGACCAAACTTCAAATGTCATCATCAACAAACATTCAAAGCACTTGATGTTTCAAACCATGCAACTATATTTTAGATCTGAATTGCATTATTTCTCCAGTATTGTCATTTTACTATGTTTTTAAAAGCAAAGGAATCTGTATGAGCCTCATCTCAATTATTTCCCATGTGCCTTTCCAGTAATGAGCTACTTTGTTTCATGAAGAGGCTCTTTATACTGAGCAGAAGGGGTGTAACGCAAGTATGTTGATGTAAAAATGATTCAAAGTAGAACTAAATACATTTTGCTTCCAGTCACTTGCAAAGCCCCCCTTTGACGCTTCACCTATACTACCCCCGCCCCTGGCTTATTCTAAAATCATATTTCCATTGGAAGGAAGAGGCTTTGGTAATTTCTGTGTGTCACTTACACACAATCGCAAGCAAATCACACACTTGCCATTTAACTATCAATTCAGCAGTTAAACCTCACTATGGGTGGCAGCCCTCTCAAAACTATCCATTGGAATTTTATAGCTAGGGATGGGTGGACCCATCTGTATCCAGTCTGGGTCAATTTCATATGCATTCATTCATTCCATCCTCTTTTTGCATCAATTGAGAACCATCCCCCTTCTGCATCAATTGAGAACCATCCTCTTTCTGCATCAACATGTTTTTTTAAAAAAAACAAACAAAACCATACACACACATTTTAAATATTCATTTTTTGCAGAATATGCACTTTGCACATATTTTCACCTGAAATATGCATTCTTATATGTATTTGATACCATTTTTGAGTCAACAACTGTACTGCAAATTTCAGAGAAATGCAAAAACTGAAAGCTAACTGCATTCTGATCTGTGTATTAGTCCAGAAAGTGCAAAACAGGTCAGTTGACTTAAAAATGTGGACTGAATTAGCTCTTCAGGCATCCCTCTTCATAGCTGAGCAGAAATAATCCCTTTAGATTTAAAAGTTGTTGTTCTTGTTGTGATATAAAACACCTAGTCAAAACAAGCTTACAACAATCTAACAGATACAGCACAAAGAGGGCGGACGGGCAAACAGCAACAGGCAACAATTATTAAAGATACAGGGGTTTTTCACCTTATAATGACCTGCTGGAATGATGAGGACAGTCCAGAGAGGAGAAGAGCCAAATGGCATCTGGTCCCTCAGCTGAGTTGATGGAGTGGGCCCTGCTATTGTCAAACAGCACCTTTGTTTTTCAGTGTATAGTTTGAACTTCCCCCTTTGAAATCTTGTCTAGTTTTCATCTGAGTCCTGGGATCTAGAAGGAAGAGTGCCAAAGCCACCAAAGGTTGTCTTTTAAAACTCCAGAGAACCATGCAGGCCATGAGCTATCCCCAGAGGGAACAGCTTGGGAGCACAGGAGCTAAGCAATCTCTGAGCTTGTCCCACTATCTTTAGGAAAGTTCTTACAGCTAACTGACTGAAAGCTTTGGCAGAGTTCCATTATAAACACTCTCTGAGCCTATTACCACCCAGAGTAATATAGGCTGCCTCTGAGCCTATATTACTCCTTACAACCCACCCTGCCACAATACCGATCTCTGCCTACAGGTGGGTACGGGTTTACAAAGATACTTTGCTTACTCAGTCTGGTTGGGCAGTTTCCCCAAACTTTTGCAGAAAAGATCCTGAAGCTCAGGAGCTTCTCTGAATCATGTTCTGTGAGATAGCTCAGAGATTGTGCAGGTCCCTTGAGTATTAAAAAACAAACAAAAAACACATAACCATGGGGGGTGTTTGCATCTTCTGTTTGATCTTTGATTCTGTCCAGGATTTTGTCAAGAAGCAGAGAAACCCTTGATTTTTGTATTATTTCCAATGGGTTAATGCTTCAGTGGTCATGCAAATACTGGCATGAAAATTGAGATTCATGAACATTTAGCTAAACTCTAAACAGTAGAGTCTGGTGGCTTCCATTTCAGTGGGGCAGTGATTCCATTCTGGATTTTAGTTAGAACCACCGAGAACTCTAAGGGAGATATCCAAGGTGCTGGAACCAATTTGGGGATATGCTTCAGCACCTTGGATAGCTCCTTTAGAGTTCTGGCCAGTTCTGACTAAAATGGATGGAATCACTACCCCACTGAAATTGGAACCACCGGCCTCCAAATGTCTTGTAAAGTGCACAAGACCATTTGAAATGTTAGCAAACAAGTAAAAAGCCTTGTGGACAATTGACACAAAATTCCACCAGAGGTAGGGATGTACGAAACCCCCCTTACCTGGCTCCGCTGGGTTCTGCTGGGGGGGGGAGGCGCTCCGACCCTCCCCCTGTAATCCTCGATGGGGGGGAGGCGCTCTGCGCCTCCCCCCCGGGATCCTGGCCAGCCAGCTCCACTCCGCGGGGATTCCACAGAGCCGCCGGTCGGCTCCGCCAGCAGCCGGACATCCGGCTGCTGGCTAGCAGGGACACAAATGGCAGCGGCTGTAGCTGCCGCCGTTTGCATCCCTGTATTCAGCTGTGATAGGCTATGTAAAGACTTACGTAGCCTATCACATCTGGGTAAAAAAAAAAATGCACACGCAAATGGCGGCAGCTACGGCCGCCACCATTTGTGTTCCCTATTTTTGGTTGACTTAGTCTACATAAATATTTACGTAGACTAAGATGGCGAAACTAAGGGGGAACACAAATAGCGTAGTGGACATTATTTGCGTTCCCCTTTATTATCACCATCTTAGTCTACGTAAATATTTACGTAGACTAAGACAACCAAAAATAGGGAACGCAAATGGCGGCGGCCGTAGCCGCTGCCATTTACATACGGTTTTTTTTTTTTAACCCAGACGTGATAGGTTATGGAAGTCTTTACGTAGCCAATCATGAATGGGGGGGGGGAAACAGACTGTAAATGGTGGCGGTGGCAGCCGGTCAGAAGACCAGCCGCCATCGCCGCCTCTGCCGAAGCCGCCGCTGGAGCCGCCGCCAGCCGGAACATCCACTCCACGTAAGTCTCGTCCCGGGGGGGATTCACGGGGGGCGGGGGGGTGGCAGGCCATTCTGGCATTCGGCCTCACTGAGATCTGTGGCGGAATTCTCTGACATCCCTAACCGGAGGTGAAATTAAAGAGGAATGTGGAGGCATGTGTATTGCCCTGGCCATGGGCGCTGACCTCTTGATTTAGAGGCAGTGATAAATCAGATCCAGATTTACTGGTAAAGGAGTAGTTTATTGAGTAACTTACAGCACACAAGCGTACCCAATGGTTGGATCAGTCAGCTTCTCTGAACCCAGAGCCATTGGGTACAATGGGTTTTATACAATATTTTTTAGCAATACGGCAGCATGACACTAGCAAGTACCCCTAGCATTCATTCCCAGCATAGGCTAGAAGTGTTTGGTTCTCAAACACAGCTACCTAAGATAAACAAACTTTGCTTGCCAGGCAGATCTTGATAGCAGCCTTTTGACTCATCTGAACATGCTCAAAGGCCTACGAGCAAGGGAATTGCAACAATAATGAACTTAAGCAAGCATTATGGATCTCTAGGCCCCTCTAACACTACAAATGACTTGGCTACGCTCCTGGGGCCAATACACTCCACCCCTAGATAATCAAAGGCTGATAGCAGTCTTGCCCAGAGGGGCGAATCTTCTTTGCCCTGCCATTTGATCACCAGGGGTTTGACATCTACTTCAATGTATTCTTCAAATGCGATGCCAATAACAGTCAGAATTATTGCAGCCACTCACTTCCACACACACTCCCCTTGATCCCTTGAAACCAGTGTGAAATCGGGTTGAAGGTAGGGATGGACGAAAGGGACTTACCTTGTCCCGCAGCTTGCTTCGTGGTGGGGGGGAGGCGCTTCGGTTCTCCCCCCGAAGTTCAGGTGAGGGGGGGAGGGGGCCCGGCTCACCCAGCCGAAATTCAGGCCGGAGGGGGAGGCGCCCCATCCCTCGCTGGCAAAATTCAGGCCGGGGAGGAGCGCCCCATCTCCCCGGCCGCGAAAAAAAAAAGTAAAAACACACACACACCCGTGATAGGCTATGTAACGATTTGTGTAGCCTATCACGGCTAGATTTCCAAAGTCAGCCATGATAGGCTACGTAAATCGTCATGTAGCCTATCACGGATGACTTTGGGAAAAAAAAAAAGCGCGTACGCAAATGGCGGCGCCCCATGGGTGCCGCCATTTGCGCTCCTTATTTTGGCACGTCTAGTCTACGTAGGGATGGGGGAGAATTTCTCCCCGAAACTTCGGGGGGCCGAGTGCCAACGTATTCGGCCCCCCGAAGTAGTTTCAGGGAGAAATTCTCCACCCCCCCCGCCCCCCCCCCCAGGATGGGACTTACTTTTCCCGAATGTCACTCCCGGTGGCGGGTCGCAGTGGCGGTTCGGCAGGGCTTCGACAGGGGCAGGGGCGGCAGCTATTTGCATTGCCCTTATTTTTGCCATAGTCTACGTAAAGATTTACGTAGACTACAGCGACCAAATAAGGAACGCGAATGGCGGCTCCCTATGGGGGCCGCCATTTGCGTATGCGCTTTTTTTTTTTTAAGTCACCCGTGATAGGCTACGTGATGATTGACGTAGCCTATCACGGCTGACTTTGCAGATCTAGCCATGATAGGCTACGTAAATCGTCACGTAGCCTATCACGGGGGCGTATTTTTTTTTAACTTTTTATTTCGCGGCCGGGTGAGGCGGGGCGCCTCCTCCCCGGCCTGAATTTCGGCCGGGCGAGGCGGGAAGCCTCCCCCCCGGCCTGAATTTCAGCCGGGCGAGGAGGGAAGCCTCCCCCTCTGGCCTGAACTTCGGGGGGAGCAGCAAAGCGCCTCCCCCCACTGCGAAGCAAGCTGCGAGACCAGGTAAGTGACTTTCGTGCACCTCTAAGTCTACGTAAAGATTTACGTAGACTACGGCGAAAATAAGGGCAACGCAAATAGCGTTCCCTTATTTTCGCCGTAGTCTACGTAAATCTTTACGGAGACTACCCCTGTCCAAATAAGGAACGCAAATGGCGGCGCCCATGGGGCGCCGCCATCTGCATATGCGCTTTTTTTTCCCCCCCAAAGTCACCCGTGATAGGCTACGTGACAATTTACGTAGCCTATCACGGCTGACTTTGGAAATCTAGCCGTGATAGGCTACATAAATCGTCACGTAGCCTATCACGGGTGTGTGTGTGTGTGTTTTTTACTGTACTTTTTTATTTTGTAATGGCGGCGGCGGCAGCCGGTAGAGAGACCGGCCGCCGCCCCCGCCCCCGCCGAAACGCCGCCAGGACCCGCCGTCGAGAGGGACATTCGCCGAAGGTAAGTCCCATCCTGGGGGGGGGGTGGGCCGTCAGAGAATTTCCCCAACACTTTCGGGGGGCTGAATGTGTTGGCACTTGGCCTCCCGAAGATTCGTGGAGAAATTCTCCACCATCCCTAGTTGAAGGGGGACTCCCCTCTTAGGTGCTGTATTTTCTCACTTTGCACATACGAAGCCCTTACGCTGTGATTTATCACACTTTGGTTGTATGTAACAGCCCAAAGATGGGCTATTACTTCTTCCTCCAGCTTAGGAAGAGAAATCTCTCTCTTTCTCTCTCTTTTGTTCTGACCTTCCTATTTTGCAGATTGTGTTTCAGACTTTCTACATAAAACTCTCTGCTTTATGCACTAGCCTTAACCCTTCACTTGTCTTCTCTACAAGTTAGGCTGTTTGCCTTCATCTCAACAGAAACTCACCTACTTAAACCTTTCTGCCTTATACCAGTCCCAATGATGCATATATGAAGCCACCTTGATGCACTCATAGTCAAACTATTGCTACATCAAGACTGTATCTGTCTACATCTGGGGTGGACAACTTGTGGCCATCTAGATGTTTTGGCCTACAGCTCCCATCACATTGCACCATTGCTCATGCTGGCTAGGGCTGATGGGAGATGTAAGACCAAACCTCTGGAGGGCCATAAGTTGTCCACCCGTGGTCTACAACAGCTCTTTATATCCTCATGGAAAGCTCATTCAGGTAGCATTGCTACCTCAGATCCTTCAACTCAGGAGTGAAGAACCTCAGCCTCAAGTAGGGATGGTACGGGAATCTGTCTGGGAATCTGGTGGACCCCCCCCCACCAGCACCCCAGAGCCCAGCTTGCTGAGACCCTGCCCCCTCTCTCCCCTGCCCACGTCCAGCGAGTGGCCCACACTCACCCCGGTGGCCCTGTCAAGTTCTGTGGTTGCCATGTTTTGGAAAAAAAAAATAGAATGCTGATCACAAAATGTGCATATTTGCATATGTGGCTGTGGAACACCCTTCCCAGGGAGGCTAAGGTAGCTCCCTCCTTGATGTGTTTTCAGAAGCAGACTAAAACATTCTTGTTCCAGCAGGCCTTTGGGACATAGTTGGAACCTGGGCGTAAGCTGCTAAAATACTGTTTTAAAATGCTGTTTTAATGTTTTAATATAACTTTAATTGTATTGTTGTTTAATTTATATTTTAAGTTTTGTATATTTTCATATGTTTTAGTAAGAGGGGAGGTATTGGGTGAACAACCAAACCCAGTCCCCCCGTTGCAGAGACGGACCCGGCTGGCGCTGCTGGTCCGTAGAGGCCTTGTAGGCTGTCTTGGCTTGCTCGAGGGAGTCCCGTAAGAGGTGGTGTACCGCTCGCAACTCCTCTAAAAAGTCCTGGGCCGCTGGCACTGAAGAGGGAGCTAGGGCGGACGGGAAAGCCTTGCAGTGGTAACCAAAACTGGCAAAAAATTGAGTTTGGCGGTTGGAAGCATGGCAGGCATTGTTATAAGCAAATTCTGTGAGAGGCAGCAAGGAAAACCAGTAATCTTGCTGGTAATTGACATAACAGCGCAAATACTGCTCCAGAGTCGCATTGGTGCGCTCGGTCTGACCATCCATCTGTGGATGGTGGGCGGAGGAAAGACGGAGCATCACATGGAGCAATGCAAGTAGCTCCCTCCAGAAATGGGCAGTGAATTGCCCCCCCCCATCCGAAATGAGACCCTCGGGCCATCCGTTGAGGCGGAAAACATGTGCCAAGAACAGCTCTGCCGTCTCCCTTGCTGTGGGCAACCCAGAGCAGGGGATGAAATGGGCCATCTTAGAAAACAAATCCATCACAACCAGAATGGTGGTCTTACCATGTGAGCAAGGCAAGTCAGTGATGAAGTCCAGGCAGAGCAGCTTCCAAGGTCCTGAGGGGGTAGGCAGGGGGTGAAGCAAGCCTGTGGGCTTGCCTGAGGGGGCCTTCGCCCACTGGCAGGTTGGGCAGGAGGCGACATAGGACTTGACATCCTGACACACACAAGGCCACCAAAAATCCCGCGTCACTCCATGCAGTGTCTTGGCAACGCCAAAATGCCCAGCTGTGGGGAGTCGTGGCACTGATGGAGGCCCTTCTCGCGGAGGGGTCTAGAAGGCACATAGGCCCGGCCAGAATGGTAAAGCAGGCCACCTCGCAAAAAGAGGGGGGTAGAGTGGGGAGAGCAAAGGCTAGCCCCAATTCCTCCACCTTTGTGCAAACAAAAGCGTCCTGAGCCTGTGCAGAGAGAAGGAGCTCCTCCCAAGAATGAGGTACCGCAGCTGCCGCCAGGCCTTGGGGGGGAAGAATCAGAGAGGGGGGGATTTTCCTCACTCTCTGGCTGGAAGTCAGGCTTACGAGAAAGAGCATCCACTTGTAGGTTGTCAGAGGCACATGGAGGCACAACCTTCACATGGCAAATGGAACCGAGGTAGAACCGAGAAAAGAGGTGGAACCGAGAAAAAGGTGGAACCGAGAAAAAAAAAGCGACCACCTAATCTGCCTCTGGTTTAAGGCACGGGCTGTCTGAAGATGTTCGAGGTTGCGATGGTCGGTTCTAACTTCAACTGGGTGCTATTCCCCCTCCAGGAGATGACGCCAGGTCTCCAAAGCGGACTTGATGGCCAACAGTTCCTTCTCCCAAATAGTATAATTTCTCTCAGACATGTTCAGCTTCCTGGAGTGGTAGGCGCAGGGTTGCAACCTGCTGCCCTCCCGATCTGGCTGAAAGAGCACCACCCCCCCCCCACAAACTCAGAGGCATCAGTTTGCACTACAAAAAGCTTCCTGGGGTCGGGATGTAACAGGATCAGCTCAGAACTGAAAAGCTTCTTAAGTTCCTCGAAAGCCTGTTGGGCAGATGCCGTCCAATGAAAAGGAGATTTCTTGCCATTAACGAGGTCCGTGAGAGGAGAAGTCAGCCGAGCAAAACTGGGCAGGAACTTTCTGTAAAAATTAGCAAAGCTCAGAAAACGTTGCAAGTCCTTCTTGGTGGATGGCGCCTGCTAGGAGAGGACAGCCTGGACCTTTGCAGGATCCATCCTGATACCGTCAGGCAAGATAATGTAGCCAAGAAAGTCCAAAGAGGTTAGATCAAACGCACATTTCTCCAGCTTGGCATAAAGATGGTTCTCGTAGAGGCACTGGAGGATGGGGGAGACATGACACTGATGGGCGTGGGGGTCCTCAGAAAATTTAAGTAAATCATCGAGATACACAATGAGGAAAGAGTCCAAATAGTCCTGGAAGATGGCATTCATAAAATGCAAAAACGTGGGGGGGCACAGGCGAGCCCAAATGGCATCACTAGGTATTCATATGCTCCGTACTGGGTCCCGAAAGAGGTCTTCCACTCATCCCCCTCCCGGATGCAAATGAGATTGTATGTGCTACGCATGTACAACTTTGTGAAAATCTTGGCTCGCCCCAGGTGCTCCAGCATCTCAGGTATGAGGGGGAGGGGGTACTTGTCAGGGATGGAGACCAAATTTAAATTTCTGAAATGGTGCACCAGGCAGAGTTCTCCAGATCGCTTGGCCACAAAGAAGGTAGGAGCGCAGGTGGGGGAGGAAGCCGGGTGAATGAAACCGCGTTTGAGATTCTTGTCCAAAAACTCCTGCAGAGCTCGAAGTTCCGACTCCGACATCGAATACAGCTGGCTAGCGGGGATGGTCACCCACAGAATGAGGTTAATGGCACAGTCAAAAGGGCGGTGGGGGGGAAGCCTGTCAGCCTCCTTCTTGTCAAACACATCCCAAAAAGCCGCATACTTCTCTAGGAGGATGATGGTAGCTGAAGGACTGCCATAAGCAGACAAGGAGGGTGAGGAAAAGGTTAAGACCTGGGCTGGGACTGGCGCCTCCTCCGGGAGGCAATGCTCCTGGCAGTAGGGAGACGCAAACTCCACTTGCTGAAGCCCCCAGGAAATCTGAGGGTTGTGCTTAGAGAGCCAGGAAACACCCAGCACGATTGGGTATAGGGGAACCTTGGCTAAGTGAAACTGAATCTACTCAACGTGGGACTGGGCGCACAGAGTAAGCGGAACTGTAGTACGGGTCACCATGATCAAAGAGAGAGGATACCCATCGATGGTCTCCACTGCCAAGGGGGCAGGAGGGGGCAGGGTAGGAATCTTGTGGAAGAGAGCAAACGTTTCATCATGAAACTGGTCATAGCCCCCGAGTCCACTAAAGCTAGGGCCTCCACCCCACCCCACTGGGAGGAGCAGAGGTGAACATGCAACAGCAGATGGGAGGGTGGGGGGGTTGGGGAAGGCACCCACCCTGTGGGGAACTGACACCCACACTGGAGGCCCCCAACAAGCTTGGGGGGCAGTCTAGTCACGCCTGGGGATGAGGAGAAGGAGGGGGGGAAGGGAGGAGGGGGAGGCAGTGGAGCTGCGGATCTAACTCGGCAGGTTTTGGCAAAATGCCCCAGCTTTCCACATCGAAAACATTGGCACTCAGCTCGCCGGCGCTCAAGCTCCTCTGGTAGCAGTGGGGCTTGGATAGCTCCCAGCTGCATTGGGGTCTCCTCCACCCCCACTGCAGGGCCGGTGGGTGGGGGAGGGGGCAGGAAACATGGGGGAATGGGAGGAGGGAAATCCTGGCCCCCCGCGCCCCACCGGGTCTGCCAGTGCCCCTCCAGCCGACTATCTATCTGAAGGCAGGTCTGGATGAGGTCCTCCAAAGTAGGCGGGCTGGCCATGTGCGCCAACTCATCCAAGATCTCGTCGTTCAAACCGTCCAAAAACTGAGCCACTAGCGTGGCATCATTCCACTGTAAATCCTGCATCAGCAAGCGAAAAGTTGTAGCGTAGCTGGAAACTGAGTCCTTGCCCTGCCTGAGGCGGCGAATCTCCCGAGAAGCCATCTGCATGTGCAGGGGGTCACTGAAAAAATGGGCCATCGCTGTCATGAAACCTTGATAGTCCCCGAGCAGGGGGTCATTAGTGAGCAGGAGACCCGAAGCCCATCTAGCTGCCATGCCTGAAAGTAGGTTAATGATGAAACCCACATGAACCTGTTCCATCTGGAAATCCTCAGGCCGAAGGTGCATATACAGCTCCGATTGGGCCCTGAAAATCTGAAAAAGTCCTTTATCACCAGAAAACTTCTCTGGCAAGGCCACCGGGCACTTGCGGCAGGGGGGAATCGAAGGTGGAGGGGGTTGAACCGCAGCTTGTAGATTCTGCACGGCAGCCATCAGTTGAGCCATCTGATCATGGAGAATATGGTTCTCTTGCACTAGAGCTTGCACCGCCGGGTCCCCGGCACCCTCCATAAGGCAATAGGAGAAGAGAGAGAGAGAGAAAAAAAAAAGACGAACAGGGACCAAGCTGTCAAGGGCTCCTTGGAGGCCTCTCTCTGTCTAAACCAGTAGCCAAGTCCAGACACAGACAAAGGGATTCTTTTCAAAGCTTTATTCTTCCTTTACAACTTAACAACTCTACTGTGAGCAACTAGATATGAGCAGCAGAGTACCTATGCCCTAAGTTGGAACAGTTGGTCCCCGTTTGAAGGAGAATCACTGGCAGACCCTGAACTTATGGGCTAGGAAGAGTCCCTCCCCTTTTCCCTTGGATCCTCTGGGCACAACCGTTGTTTGCGCGCCAACCGGGCACTACACCTCCTTTCCGCGCCCTCCATTTGGCGCTGCTCCCTGCGTCAGTGCCGCATGTCCAGCAAGTCTTCTTCCCACACTCTCTCACTCCCGGGACTGCTATCTATGCCAGGAATGCCGGTGGGAGGAATCTCTGCCAGCTGTTGGCCCTGGGAAGGATGAGCGCACTCCTCTCCCAGGAGTGGCTGCTCTTCCTCAGAATCAGAACTACTCTGGGATTCTATGGGCTCAGTGTCCACCCTGACAGGTCATTCAGTGGTTTCCTGGGTTTTCCGCAATGTTTTCCCCATTCATAGGTTGAAATGCTTCTCCTAGGGCTTAGTGAAGGGCAGCAAGAACTTTCAGCTGAAATAGGCTTTTGGTATTTTTCATAGTTTGGCCCCATCTCTTTTGCTTTTGTCCCACCACTGAAATGCACCCCCCAAGAGCTTCTACAAAATTGAACCCATCTCTTGGGTTTCAACACCCCTGCTTTAGCTGAAGGGTGCTTGAGGGTTCTGATCTGTATGAATTCTGATGCAAATGGACCTGACCCACAGCTCCTGGCCTAATGTGCGGATCAGAATGTAATTATCTTTTGGATTTCACACTTCGCGCTGAATTTTGCAGAGCATTTTTTCACTCAACTATGTATCAGAATGCATTTTAAAATGTGTATTTTAGGATAACATGTTTCAAAATGTGTACATTTAGATAAAATACAGCTCTAAATGCATATTTTGTGAGAAAATATGTTCCAAACAGGTATTCAAATATGTATTTCTATACAAATGTTGGTATGGATTTTTGTTTACTTCACACATTAATACAGAAACAGGCCAAAACAGATTTATAAATGAACATATTAGATATTGATGTGATGTCTGGCAGCTCAGATTCAGATTCAGAAGGGGAACAGTCAGAACAGGGGGAGGTACCCTACCTAGAGAGCTCAGATACAGCAAGACTTTCTTCCCAAGACCTTGACACACAGATGGCCCAGCCTGAATGCCCTCCCCCTTTCCTCTACCATGAGAACCCAGAGGAGAGCAAGGGGTGTTACCTGAGGGATGCTAGGGTCTGTCCCAGAGACAAGCAGGAAGAGTTGGGGCAGGTCTCAGACACTCAGGTCTCAGACACCAGGTTGGCCACTCATGAAAGCTAACATAGGAGGAAGCCACACTAAGGGAGGGGAATCCCTACGAAGTAAGTCTGGCTGAGAAGTTCTTGCCCAGACTGCTGGCAACTTTTCTAACTCCCACTTTGTCTCCTCTACTGATATTCGTAGATGTGTCGATTAGCTGTTTCTTTGCAGTCTGAGAGTTTCTTAGAATCTGCATTTGTAAAGAAGCTGGTCATTAACTAATAACATAGTGTAGCCCAAAGCCTTGTTTCCTGGAGTGTGGTGATTGTGAAGGGGGAGGATGAAGGAATGTGACAATTTTTGATCTGTCCATCCCAAAACTGGAGATGCCAGAAAGACCTGTTCAAACCTCTGGCATAAATACCCAATCATATACCATTAAATGCCTAATAAAGCCTGAGGGTAGAGGACAGTCTTAAACTGGTGCTGAAAATATGACAGTGTTAGTGCCAGGTGGGCCTCAATGGGGAGATCATTGCATAATGTAGGGCTCACCACTGAAAAAGGCCCTCTCCCTTGTTGCAACCTTCCGAGCTTCACTTGCAGGTGGCACTCAGAGGAAGGCCTCAGATGTTGATCGTAGTGTCCCCGTAGGTTCAGGTTAGGAGACGTGCTCCACCGGATATTGCAGTCCTGAGCTGTGTAAGGCTTTATAGGTTAAAACTGGCACCCTGAATCAGGCTTGGAAACATACAGGCAGCCAATGCAAGCAGGCCACAATTGGTGTTATATGCTTAGGACTCCTGTTCCCAGTTATTAATATGGCTGCCACATTTTGCAAAAGCTGCAGCTTCTGAACAATCTTCAAGGGCAGCCCCACATAGAATGCATTGTAGTAATCTAACTTGGAGGTTCCCAGAGCATAGATTAATGAAACCATGTTATCCCTGTCCAGATAGGGGCTTAGCTGGGCCACCAGCTGAAGCTGGTAGAAGGCACTCCATGCCACTGAGGCTACCTGTAAATTGCAAACATGTATATGATTGCACTGTAAATGTCCTTTTCTGTGGACAACATACAGTATCCTTGTTTAAGTCAATCCGCACATTGTCGCTCAAGGAGGTCATGTAGTAGCATTGAATCCACATATGCCCACGTATGCATGCTAACATCTGGGAACATTTGTTCAACTTGGTGTACTATTTGATTAAAGTAGCTTAGAATTACAAATTGGGCACCATAAAGTGAAACTCAGGAATTCAAAACAATTGAATTGATGACACAACCATTCAAATAAATAGCTATTAAAGTTTCACCTCTTGCGTTGTTTGGGACATATCAGGCTAGAAGTACAATGGCTAAGTAAATACACATACACCACCCCCCCTCTGTTGTGGCATCTCAGGGTTCTCAATCAACGTGCTGGTGTGTATTTAACTTCAGTCTTAACATTCCTCATCCATCTTTTCCCTCTGGCATGCTTTGTTGTCTAATCTGACAGACAACCATGTACCAATTAACCACCCACCTAGATTGTCCTTACTGCTTATTTATCTAGTCCCTTGTATGGTGCTGATTGACTAAGAAAGGTAGGGACTTCTACCAGATTGACAGATTGTCTCATTAACATTTCTTGTGCCCTCAGTGGATTCCAACATACATCTAGGAAATTATTTTCATCTGGTAGACTCACTGTTCAGTTGACTCTGCTTACCTTTTGTTTGAAATTGAAGAACATTTTAACAGTCTACAAATTGGAGGGGGGTATGAAAAGCACTTGTGATTAATTACCTGCACTGATGCAGACTAATAGCTGTTAGTGCTTGGTTCCCTTGTACATGTTTTTTAGGTGTCTTCTTCACCTTGTTTACCTTGTTGCTGACCTGTCACTCACCACTGAATAAATATGATGTGGCTGTAGAAAACTCTGCATAGCCATCATGTTATTCAATGTAAACATGTCTTTTTACTGTTCTGTAGGGTTGCATGAGTGTCCTGCTGCTTGCCCCCCAAAGGAGCTGAATCTTTACATATATTCCCATCGAAGGCTCACAGAGGTAAGGATTAACACCAATCCTCCCTTTCCTTGACCAAAAGCCTATAAACTTACCTCAGAGGGCCTTGTTCCAGGAGAAATGACAAAGCAAGCATCTGTTTCCCACTGGGGATTGTGAGATGATAGTCCCAATTTCAGAAAATAAGTTTCCCCAGGGCCTGGGCGACACCCACTTCTTTTCTCCAATTCCCCAAGGTAAGTTTCTGGGCCTTGAGGTGCAGGAAGTGGAAGTCAGCAGCAACTCACCTGATCAAGATGGCACAGTCCTGCTCACAACCTAAGGAGCAGGGACACTCACTTTGATGAGCATTCCTACTCAAGTGTTCACAGCATCATGACTGCTTGAGAAACTCCCATAATCCGATTTGGACTCGATGGTCTTATAGGCCCCTTCCAACCCTACTATTCTATGATTCTATTCTATTATTTGACCCACACAGCTTTTGTTTTCTTCGGTCCCTGTCCAGTCCAATTTACAAATCATTAAGAAGAGTCTAGGGGGGAGGTCATAGTGGGGCAATTGGGGCTGATTGGGGCTCCATGGAATCCTCCAGAGCCCAGCTGCATCTGCTGAAGTTGGCAGAGCAGCTCTCCGGCTCTCTATACCATGCGATACGGTAATGGTGGCTGCCACCAGCCTATTGTGGGGAAAAATACAGTTGTAAATGGCATATTGTATGCCATTTGCAGCTGTAAAGCACTGACTTTGACCTAAATACAGCCATAGAGCTGCAATTGAGGTCAAATTCCATGCTTTACAGCTGTAAATGGTGTACGATATGTCATTCGCGGCTGTATTTTTTTCTGTGATAGGCTAATGGCAGCCGCCATTAGCAGATCACGTCATATAAGGAGCCAGAGAACTGCTCCATGGGAACTCCTCCAGACCCAAAGGTAAGTGCAGCTGCTCCACTGTGGATTCCAGAGGTCGGGTTCTATGGAATCTGACCTCATTTGAGTCTGCAGCAGAATTCTCCGGCATCCCTACAAATCATCACCACAGGGATGTGCTGCACCCCACTGAACAAGCTGTGTTGATTGTACCAAAACTCTTCTTGCTTTCTTCAGATGGTTTGTCCAAGCAGGAACCCCCACATTTTATTCCGCAATTATTTTGCTTTAGGCAAAATTCAGACTCCGTTGCAATCACCGATGACAAAGCAGCATAGGACTGGATATATTTGCACCTAACTTTTCAGATAACAGTAACTTGCTCCCATAATTAACTTCAGAAGTGAAATACTTAGAGATGTTGGAGACATGCATTTGGGAGGTGGAGTTTGACATATTTTCCTAGGTTCAGCTTGCCTGACTTCATTTGGGTTCCTGCTGTGGTGCCCAACTTGATCTGCAGTGACTCGGGCCACTTTGCAGATTTTCCAGGCATTCTGCACATTTTTTTTTGCAGGTTTGGCAATTTCTGCAAATTGGGCCATAATTTGTGCAAATTGCTCAGAGATTTGCACAGTTTGTCAAAACAGTGAAAAAGAATGTGCCAAAAAAAAGTCCGAGCATTTGGGGAAAATCCCACAGTTTGGCTCGCAAACACAAATCGAGCCCCACACACTGCAGAACTCTGTCGAGTCAGAAAAAGAACTAGATTTCCCAGCAACAGACATCCCTATAAATGTTTCTCCTTTGTCATGTTCACAGTATTTCTTTTTTCTTTTTTACTTTTCCCCAAAGATCCAGGTTTTGTGTGTGTGTGTGTGTGTTTGTACATTGTTGCTTCTGCAGGGGTATTTGGCTTGTGCAAGATGTCTTGAGTACCCCACCTCTCTGCGGACCCTCCACCTCTCCACTGTCATCACTCACTTCCCCTTTCCCTTCTGGATTCAGTCTGTACTAGGGATGCTGGAGAAATTCGAGAGGGATTAAAATGAGCTTGGATTTCTAAGAATCTGACCTGCAGAATCTGCTGTGGAGCAACCCCCTCAGGCCCTGCGGAGTCCGTGGACTTTCAGATGATTTTTTTACTTTCCCGAAATTTGCACATATAAATCCATAGAGAAATACTGCTAAGGAAACGTAGAATGGAATAGGGGACAATACACTAAATGTTACATACTGGGGTAAATTATGTAAATACTTATGTAAATACTTACGTAAATATTTACATAATCATTTCTGTATTTTTCCACATGACGAAAAAAAAATTCACATCTGTCTGTGGGCGGATGACAGAACGAAAGGCACCTGACAATCCGCAAAACACAGACAGAGTGGATTTTACACAGTCCGTACATCCCTAGTCTGTACAATCATCCAGATGGAAAACACAAGGCGAGTGACCCCTGATGCTAGCCCTGGTGGCAATCCCAGATTCCTTTGCATTAAAGAACAACAATTATAGAAGGCAGCATTTTCTTACCTCTGCCCATTCATATGAGCCAATCTTGCCAAACACCGTTTCTCCCCATGAGCAGAAAATTATGGTCCGATCAGGCCTCCAGCCTTTCTTTACCTTCAGCATCAAGACTTGAATAAATGCAGTCATCACGGCTGTGCCATGAGCCCACCGTTGGCTACTGTAACCATATAAGCTGCTGTGATGGCTGCCAACTATGACATATCTATCTGAAAAAACAAGCAAATGTGTTTTGTTAATTAAGCAGCATGAGAAATAGTCCTTCAAAACATTGTTTGTCTCTGTGAGCTTTCCCATTCTTGCCAGCTGTGTCACATCTGCTGTTCGCCACTGAAATCAGCTGGGTTCAAGGGGAATTTCCATCAGAAAGTAACAACTTCCTACCAGTTAAGCCATAATTAGACTTTAGCCAGTTGGTACTTCGATCCTAACAAGAGATGCCAATGTATTTGCCTGCAGTGCCAGACTAACATCATAGTTTGTGGTGCAGAACTCTTCACAATGCATCACAATATGAACTTATCTGGAGGCACCAAGAACCGAGCAGTTATTGTAACCAACTGAAATGGAGGTGAATTGGCTTGAGTTATGATGTTTCAACTTACATGTTTTTCATTCAGAGGTAAAACTAGATGTCCAGTCTGCGCATACCTGAAGTCTACATAGTATGCATAGACAGGCATCATAGGCTCTTGCTTTCTTTGTCCAAAAGAACTACAGACTCACTCAGGCTTTCAATAGCCTTGAGAGGCAACAGTAACATAAAACTCATAATAAAATCTTCATTCATGTATAGCTTTTTATGAAAGGTGTAGTTCACAATGAACATGCATGCTCCAAAGCTTTGCACATACAGTCAGTCTGTGAACAAAAGTAGGGCAGGGCAGGCATTCTTGCATTTCAGAGAAATGGTGCTGAGTGACTATGAAATTGAGCAAAGAAGTCCCCAGTTCACATCTCACCTCAGCTATTAATAATCTGGCAGTAGACAAGCCATGACCTGCAATATAGGAATTATAATACTGGCCTTCTTAACAGGGCTCTTGTAAGGATCAGTACCAAAGCCATCAGTGTGGCATAATCAAAAAGTAGTTCCCTGCTCCAATGATTAGTGAGATAATCTATGCAAAGCTTCACTCAAATATTTTAACTAAGCAGGAACCTCTGCAATCCTGTATGAAATGCAGTTCAAGAATTTGCTTCATGCTCCATCTTCTAGAGGAGCCAGGAGGGCATGCTATCTCTGACTTCTTGTACCTGCAGTATGGAACAAGAGGTGGGGCACAGGGGTAAGAAATATGCCTAGACAAGGAAAGGATTAAAAATGGCCACAGCTTTTATTGCTTACAGTTTACAGAGCTTGGCATATCGTAGTAGATCCCTTAAGGGGATTGTATAGTGGCGAGGTAACCCAAACCCATGTAGGGATGTCGGAGAAATCCATTCAGGGGGTACAGTTCACCAGGCTTTCAGCAGTTCCCCCCCCCAACTTTCGGCCTGCCTCCCCATGAGCTGCCCTGACTCAATCGCATCGGGTCAGGCCAGCTCATGGATTTTCCATTTTTTTGTGAATAGAAACTTGTGCAAATTGTAGCCACAATTTGCTTAACTTGCACAAATTTTAACTGGAATTTTCATACATTGTGGCCATTACTTGCATAATGTAAAATTATGCAAATTGCAGCTGGAATTTGTACAAGGTGCTATATATTGAGGCGGGGTGAGAAAAGTTCCCAGATTTCAGGAAAATCCTGAGGCTTGGGCTTTTTCTTAGCTTGCATTTGCAAGCCGAGCTGGGGGTGCTGGGGAAATCCAGAGAATCCCCGAAGGGCCATATTTCACTGCAATGGAATCCCTACTGCAATGTCCCCCTTCTATAGGTCTGGCCAAATGCCTCCAGTGGCTGAAATGGAATAAGTAGGGATGGATTCCTCCAGCCCCTGCCCCCTGCTCATACATCCCCAGGCCCACACTTGAGCCCAACTCCCACTCGCCAAGCCGCCTGCACTTACCCAGGCCCCATCCGCCTCTGCCACGATCACCATGTTTTGCAAAAACATGGTAATTACAATACCGTGCACATAGTCTTATGCACAAAATGGCACCATGAACCTTGCGTATATAGACAATTCATAGTGCCATTTTGCATATAAGTCTATGTGTGCACTATTGTGATAGCCATGTTTTTTAAAAACATGCTGATCGCGGTGGAGGTGGACGGGACCCAGGTAAGTTGCAGGAAGTTCAGTGAGCGCAGAAGGGTGTCGAGTAGGGACAGGGGCTCAGCGGGAGCAACGCGGTGGGCATGGGTGCAGGCAGCCTGCCAGAATCCCAGACCAAGAGAGGTGTCTGTGCCATCCCTAGAAAGAGGACAACATATTTGAACAACAATGGGAAAGGTAAAAATCCTGTATTGCAGAGCCAATCCCCAGTGCATACAACATTCATTCACGGCTTCAACAAGAGTCGTGAATAGCAAGGCAACAAGCATTAAAAGGCTAGGGCAGGTGGGAGGGAAATCATCAGGGCTTGGTCCAGGCCCCATATTTACACCCTAGTACTGAGCTATAGCTAATAGGTCTCCTCACTGGTCTGCTCCAAAGCCCCACCTCCCAGGACCAACCTGCACAGCTGATGCGGCCCATAGGGTAGAGCCTGAGCTGCAGCGCAGTTGATCGGTGAATCAGTACAGATTACCACCAGCCACCCAAAATGGACGATTAGTTTGCTCCCCTCTGATCCAACCACACAAGTGGCACAAAAAGAGGGCCAAGCGGGGTTGTTTGTCTGTTGTTGTTGTTTTTAATGGCCAGCCATTCCATCTGAGGCTACTGAAGAGATTGCTGGTTACATCTTCAGTTCTTCAAGCAGGGCCTCCTTATTCAACAGCCAGCCTTTTCATGAGAGACTGCTGAATAACTAATGTTTACAACTAGTATTAATGTTAATTGTTAACCATTCTAACAGTAGTGCTTTTTTTGGTTCTTTGTGAGTTGCTTTGAGAGCTTTTTTTAAGGTGAAAAGCAATGCATACATTTATTTAATTAATTAATTAATTAATTAATTAATTAATAACTTGGTGACAACACGCTAGATCATCCTAGTGGAATTCAGCCTGAGAAATGTCATTAAGTCTTATCAAATCTCTTTGGTTCTTTTAAAAATCATTTAGATTTTCCAGGAAAATAAAATTGCCTTTAAATTTAACATCAAAATTGTGGTGGCAACTGTAGTTTTAAGGCACATGGAAAAGGAATGAGTTAGAAAGGTTTTGAGTCTAATCATCCTGGTACATTTACAAGGAAGCATAATATTTGTGTCTGTCACAATGATTCTAGTTTATGAACTGTTCAGCCTAAAAAAAAGAAAAAGTAATAATCTCTCTCTCTCTCTCTCTCTCAGTTCCTATTTTTATCTGAAGTTATTCACCCATCCCTGCTGGCAACATGTTTGAGTGTGCCAGGAATGTCTTTACATTAAATTGCCTGCACATTAAATTGTCTATGAAATGACATATTCCCCAGGGTTTTTTTTCCCCCCTGCGATTACCACTTGTGAACATTTTTTAATTAGACACACACAGTCTGATTGACAAATTTCTACACAGAAAAGTGGCTTTCTGGCCTTTTCTTTTTCTTTTTATTGCCTAGAGACAACATTGTAGAAGAACCTGGAAGTCTGTTGCATTGGGCTGTTATTGGGGAAATCACCTATGGATTGCGGTTGGATGTATTTTTGAAAGACACCCTTACCACCGGAGACCGATCTGTCCCACAACAGGGAGTGGGGACGAGGGTGGGGGAAATACAATCCCTATAATCCTGTCTAGGCCTGAAAAGGTATTGGTAGGGGAACTAAAGGGAAAGAACCAAAGGTATCGGTGGGGGAACCATAAGAGCCCTGCTGGATCAGCTAATCAACCAAGGCCGTCACATAGATAACCAAGGGGAACATAATGTAATGATGCCTGATGCGATTCCAAACTACAATTCCTACGAGGAACTTTGATAATGTGCATGCACTAGGGATGTTAGAGAATTCTGCCACGGATCCCAGGGGGGCTGAATTCCAGTGAATTTGGCCCCCGGAATCCATGGCGGAATGGACCTGCCCCCCACCCTGCAAAAGCCCCACGAAACAGAGCCTACCTGGCTGCGGCTCCGGCTGTGGCTGTGGCTTTGGCAGTGGTGGCAGCTCCGGCTGCTGCTGGGCTGCTGCGGACGCAAATGGCGTCCTGAGTAGGGGACGCCATTTGCATCCCTATGGTAGCCCATGATAACCTACGTAAATATTTACGTAGCCTATCACGGCTAAAGCAGGGAAACAAATGGCATAGGGGACTCCATTTGAGTTCCCATTTTATCCATGATAGGCTACATAAATATTTACATAGCCTATGACGGATAAAACGGGAACACAAATAGTATAGGGGACACCATTTGTGTCCCTGCTTTAGCCGTGATAGGCTATGTAAATATTTATTTAGCCTATCACGGGCTATCATAGGGATGCAAATGGCGTCTCCTACTCAGGACGCCATTTGTGTCCGCAGCAGCCCGGCAGCGACTGGGGGCCTCGCTGCGGGTTGGCCCCACTGCGGGTTGGCCTGGCCGTGGAGCGGAGCCGGCCAGGCAGGATTCCGGGGGGGAGGAACGGATCGCCTCCCCCCTGTCGAGGATTTCAGGGGGAGGGATAAAGCACCTCCCCTCCCACCGCAGATGTCCCTGGACGAAACCAGGTAAGTGTTTCGTACATCCCTATCATGCACAAACATTCGTATATATAGAATGAGATCTCGAATTAACAGAGAATTCTTGTCCTAGATTAGATTAGAAGTATATCTAAGAGAAACGGGAATGAAGAGAAAGAAATATACACATACCAGGAAGTGTAGCTCCTTTTAAATATCCAATAACATTGGAAACTGTCTTGTATGTTGGCTGAGACTGGACATTTAGAGTGATGATTATCCTTTCTGCTAAGAGAGAGAGAGAGAGAAAATAAATATACTTGAGATAATGATGGGCCTACATACAAAATCCTAAAAACTCTTCATTGAGTTAAGGCACAATCCTATGCATGTTTAGACAGAAAAAAAATGCCTACAACACCCACAACACCCCAGCCAGCATGGCTGGCTGGGGTGTTGTGGATGTTGTAGCATTTTTTTCTGTCTAAACATGCATAGCACTGCAACTTTATTAAAAGATGCCTCCTGAACCAGAGGAGACCTTGGCTGTACTCCAAAGATCATTTTACACTGTTTTTTTTTTTATGTTTTTTACTAAATAATGAAGTCCTACTTTTGCGGGTTGTGACTGAGAATAAGCATGTATATATGTTAACATCAAGGAAAGAAATCAAAATTATCAGGAATTTATTTATTTACTTAATGAATTGTTGAATCACCCACTCCAGGAGTGCTTGAGGAGATTTAAAACTTTGATAAGTTCTGATATTGGACAGTACAGAAATGTAATAAACAAACAAACAAACAAACAAACGCATACATCAATAAATAAAACCATAAAAAGAATAAAATACACTTAAAACCCCCCTAAAAACAAAAGAGATAAAATGCATTCATTGCAATAAAACGGGAAAACCCTATAAAAACAAGTGGCAACATTAATCACCGAGATCTCATCACAATGGTATAGTTTTAACGAGGTTTTGTTTTTTCGGTTCACTGAGCCAATTACATTTAGAACCAGACAGCATAGAACAGGGGTGGGGAAGCATATTAATTCTGGGGAGTGGATTGCCTCCCCCCGGCCTCCCCTACAGGCCAGATGACATCAAGGGGGGGTACCTGTGATGTCAGGGGTCCCACCCCTTGACATCATTAGCTCTCTGGCCAAAGCACCAGCTCGAACTCTTAATAGCAGTGCTTTAGCCAGGAAACCAGCTTGGCTCATTTTTCATCTCCCCTGTGATGGATAGGGGATGAACGTCACTGTGATGAGCGAAGGGCACTTGGCCAGTGATCGCAGGAGTCCCTGCACTAGGGATGCTGGAAAAATCCACCACAGACTCAAATGAGACTGGATTCCAAAGAATCCGACCTCCAGAGTCTTGGGCGAACCGGCCACGCTCACCTCCAGGTCTGGAGGAGTTCCTGCAAGGCAGCTCCCCAGCTTCCTATAGAATGTGCTTCGCTAATGGCAGCTGCCATTAGCTTATCGCAGGAAAGTTCCAGCCATAAATGGCATATTCTATGCCATTTGTGGCCATAAAGCACTTACTTTTACCTAAATACAGACATAAAAAACTGCAACATAGGTAAAAGTAAGTGCTTTATGGCCGCAAATGGTGTAAATTATGCCATTTACATCTGTAATTTCCCCACAATAGGCTAATGGCCATTAGCTTATTGCATTTTATAGGAAGCCAGAGAGCTACTCCAGTTGGTGTGGCAGGGCTCCGGAGGACTCCGCAGAGCCCCAAGCAGCCCAAATTCCCCCACAACAGACCCCCTAGAGCCAGACAGTGGGGGGTTCGTACTTCCCTACCATGTACATGCCACCTGAGTGTGCTTTACTTATCCTCCACCTTCTAAGTGTGCAGCACTTAGCACGTCACTCCTCCTCTCAGTCAGGAGGGAACCCAAGCCTCCCTGGGCCAGATGGGAACCTTGCTGTAGAAGGTCTTGACCATGTTCTATCCCTGGCATCTCCAGGCAGGGATAGGAAAAGCTCCTGACTGAAATCCTGAAGTCCATACTGCCAGCCACTGTAGGCAATATTGAGCCTGACAGACAGATGGGACCATTGCACAGGGCTGCCATAGGACTATACATAGGACTGTTTGGGAGGGGCTGTGGCTCTTGGGAGTGGCTGTGGCTCAGTGGTAGATCCCATGCTTGGCATGCAGAAGGTCCCAGGTTCAATCCCTGGCATCTCCAGGTAGAACTGGAAAAACATCTGCCTGAAAAGCTGGAGAGCTGCTGCCAGGCCACGTCAACAATACTGGGCTAGATGGACCCATGGTCTGATTCAGTATAAGGCAGCTTCCTGTGTTCCTATGACTAATATGATTGTATAGGACTGTCATAAGACTAAAGGGCAATAAATATCCTTGACTCATAAATTTGTGTGTTAGGATATCTCCACCAATGGTGATATATGGCCCTTTTTCTGCTACATCTGCTACATATATTGCTACAGCAATACCTTGTGAATTGCACATCCATAAATGAGATGTTATGAGGCATTAGGTACCATACTGATACCTAATATTCAAGGATATGGGCTCGCAACTTTAAAGCAATATTGTATTCTTCTCCAGGTGGACTCTCGGCAATTTCCCCAAGACTGTGCAATACCATGCCATTTTCCTTTAAGGTAATTTTTTCCTTAAAGGGAAAATGGCTCCTGGATTAGTATGAAATGGGACATGCCACAAAACATTGCAGTCTGGACTACTCCCTGTGCAAGATTCAAATGACGCCATTTTGTCCCCCCTTTCCGCATCCTACTTTCTATTATAACTGTCCTACCCTCGGTCAACATGCCCTGGCCACTGAGCATGCTCAAGCCTCATTGGATTTATGGGATTTCCCCTTCCCTGCTTATGGTCCGTCCTTCCTCCCACAGCCTGATGACTTTTTGTACTTCTGCAAAAGTTGGTATTCCCTAGGGATGTGCAAATCAGCAAAACTCAAGCTCACCAAAGTTCTCTGAATTCCATGTCAAAGCTCATTCCGTCTTGAGTCCATATCAAATGGAGAGCTTTGTTTTTTCCTTATCGCATGAACATCCGTGTGTATTTCTCTGTGTATTTTTCCCTGAGTATATGCACCAGTGTGGTATGGTATAGTGGCTAGAGTGTTGGACTAGGAGCCAGGAGATCCAGGTTCTAGTCCCCACTTGGCCATGGAAGCTCACTGGGTGACTTTGGGCCAGTCACAGACCCTCAGCCCAACCCACCTCACAGGGTTCTTGTTGTGAGGATAAAATGGAGGAGGATTATGTAAGCTGCCTTGGGTCCTTTAAGGAGGAAAAAAGGCAGTATATAAATGTAACAAACATATCAAACAAATTGTGTACATTTTAAAAATGTATTTTCTTCAAAAAAATACTCATTTTGAAATGGATGCATTTTGAAATGGACATATTTTGAAATGGACTCATTTTTGAAATGAATGCATGCTGTCGAACACATTTTTGAGGGGAGAGGAGTTTCGTGAATCACATTGCAAGCTCAGAAATGTACAGACTTTGCAGATTGTGTCTAAGTCCCTGTTAGGTCTGCAAGGTGCAAACTGGGTAAAATCCTGATCAAAAACAAACAGAAACTAATTTCTCATACATCATCCCTAGGTTTTCCCCAAGCCTGCTAATACCTCCCTCTTGTGTGGGGGTGGTGCAGTATGGCTGCATAACCAATGGCACTGAACACTGGAAATAGAGGGAATGCCATTCACATCAAGTCATTGAAGAAGCAAAGAGATGCTCTATGGGGCAACCATGTCATTCTCAGACTCAGCAACATTCTCTCTCATTGTTCTTCCCCCCCAATCATTTCATTTCCTGGTCACATCCAAAAAGCATTTGTTGTTCTTGTTGTTCAGTCGTTCAGTCATGTCTGACTCTTCATGACCCCATGGACCATAGCATGCCAGGCCTTCCTGTCCTGCGCTCTCTCCCGGAGTGTGCTCAAGTTCATATGCATTGCATCCGTGATGCTATCTAGCCATCTCATCCTCTGTCATCCCCTTCTCCTTTTGCCTTCAGTCTTTCCCAGCATCAGGGTCTTTTCCAGAGAGTTTTCTCTTCACATTAGGTGGCCAAAATATTTGAGCTTCAGCTTCAGTATCTGTCCTTCCAATGAGCAATCAGGGTTGATTTCCTTTAGGACTGACTGATTTGACCTCCTTGCAGTCCAGGGGACTCGTAAGAGTCTTCTCCAGCACCACAGTTCGAAAGCATCAATTCTGCGGCGCTCAGCCTTCCTTATAGTCCAGCTCTCACAGCCATACATTACTACTGGGAAAACCATAGCTTTGATTAGACAGACCTTTGTCAGCAAGGTGATGTCTCTGGTTCTTACTATGCTGTCTAGGTTTGCCATAGCTTTCCTCCCAAGGAGCAAGCATCTTTTAATTTCATGGCTACAGTCACCGTCTGCGGTGATCTTGGAGCCCAGGAAAGTAAAATCTGTCACTGCTTCCATTTCTTCCCCTTCTATATGCCAGGAAGTGATGGGGCCAGATGCCATGATCTTCGTTTTTTTAATGTTGAGTTTCAAACCAGCTTTTGCACTCTCCTCTTTCACCCTCAGCAAGAGGATCTTGAGATCCTCTTCACTTTCTGCCATTAGGGTGGTATCGTCTGCATATCGGAGGTTGTTGATAATTCTCCCGGCAATCTTAATTCTGACCTCTGATTCATCCAACCCGGCGTTTCTCATGATGTACTCTGCATATCAGTTAAATAAGCAGGGTGACAATATGCAGCCTTGTCGTACTCCTTTTCCAATTTGGAACCAATCGGTTGTTCCATGTCTGGTTCTTACTGTTGCTTCTTGACCCTCGTACAGGTTTCTCAGCAGACAGGTAAGGTGGTCTGGTACTCCCATCATTTTCAGAATTTGCCACAGTTTGTTGTGATCCACACAATCAAAGGCTTTAGCGTAGTCAATGAAGCAGAAATAGATGTTTTTCTGGAATTCTCTTGCTTTCTCCATGATGCAGCGAACGTTGGCGATTTGGTCTCTAGTTCCTCTGCCTCTTCGAAACCCAGCTTGTACTTCCGGTAGTTCTCGGTTCGCATACTGATGAAGCCTAGCTTGTAGGATTTTGAGCATCACCTTGCTGGCATGTGAAATGAGCGCAATTGTGCGGTAGTTTGAGCACTCTTTGGCGTTGCCCTTCTTTGGAATTGGAATGTAAACTGATCTTTTCCAGTCTTGTGGCCACTGTTGAGTGTTCCAAATTTGTTGGCATATTGAATGCAGCACTTTAACAGCATCATCTTTTAGGATTTTAAATAGCTCGGCTGGAATACTGTCATCTCCGCTAGCTTTGTTGTTACTAATGCTTCCTAAGGCCCACTTGACTTCACTCTCTAGGATGTCCGGCTCAAGTTCAGTGACCGCACTCTCATGGCTATCAGGGACATTAAGATCTTTCCTGTATAGTTCTTCTGTGTACTCTTGCCACCTCTTCTTAATCTCATCTGCTTCTGTTAGGTCCCTGCCTTCTTTGTCCTTTATCATGCCCGTCTTTGCACAAAACGTTCCCTTGAGATCTCCAATTTTCTTGAAGAGATCTCTAGTCTTTCCCATTCTGTTGTTTTCCTCGATTTCTTTGCATTGTTCATTTAAGAAGGCCTTCTTGTCTCTCCTTGCTATTCTCTGGAACTCTGCATTCAGTTGGATATATCTTCCCCTTTCTCTCTTGCTTTTCGCTTCCCTTCTTTCTTCAGCTACTTGTAAAGCCTCATCAGACAGCCACTTGGCTTTCTTGCATTTCTTTTTCTTTGGGATGGATTGAGTTGCTGCCTCCTGAACAATGTTACGGACCTCCATCCATAGTTCCTCAGGCACTCTGTCTATCAGGTCTAATCCCTTAAATTTATTCATCACCTCCACTGTATATTTATAAGGCATGTGATTTAGGTCATACCTGAATGGTTTAGTGGTTTTCCCTACGTTCTTCAATTTAAGCTGAAATTTTGCAACAAGAAGCTCATGATCTGAGCCACAGTCAGCTCCAGGTCTTGTTTTTACTGACTGTATACAGCTTCTCCATCTTTGACTGCAAAGGACATAATCAATCTGATTTCGATATTGACCATCTGGTGATGTCCATGTATAGAGTCGCCTCTTGTGCTGTTGGAAAAGAGTGTTTGCTATGATCAGTGTGTTCTCTTGGCAAAACTCTATTAGCTTTTGTCCTGCTTCATTTTGTACACCAAGGCCATGCCTGCCTGTTATCCCGGTGATTTCTTGATTTCCTACTTAAGCATTCCAATCCCCTATGATGAAGAGGACATCTTTTTTTGGTGTTAGTTCTAGAAGGTGTTGTACGTCTTCATAGAACCCATCAACCTCAGCTTCTTTGGCCTCAGTGGTTGGGGCATAGACTTGAATTACTGTGATGTTGAATGGTTTGCCTTGGATTCGTACTGAGATCATTCTATCGTTTTTAAGATTGTACCCCAGTACTGCTTTTCCCACCCTTTTGTTGACAATGAGTGCTACTCCATTTCTTCTAAGGGATTCTTGCCCACAGTAGTAGATATGATGGTCACCTGAATTAAATTCGCCCATGCCTGTCCATTTTAGTTCGCTGATTCCCAAGATGTCAATGTTCAATCTTGCCATCTCATGTTTGACCACCTCCAGCTTAGCTTGATTCATTGATCTGACATTCCAGGTTCCTAAACAATATTGTTCTTTACAGCATCGGATTTTCTTTTCACCACCAGACACATCCACAGCTGAGTGTCCTTTTGGCTTTGGCCCAGCCACTTCACTCTTTCTGGCGCTACTTGGAAATACCCTCTGCTCTTCCCCAGTAGTATATTGGACACCTTCTGACCTGAGGTTCTCATCTTCCGGCATCATATCTTTTAGCCTTGTGATATGTTCCATGGGGTTTTCTTGGCAGGAATACTGGAGTGGGTTGCCATTTCCTTCTCCTGTGGACCACATTTTGTCAGAACTCTCTGCCATGACCTGTCCGTCTTGGGTGGCCCTGCATGGCATAGCTTATGGCTTCACTGAGTTATGCAAGCCCCTTCACCACGACAAGACAGTGATCCATGAAGGGGAAAAAGCAAAAAAGCCAAAAAGCATACAAGAATGTTTAACTGGGGAGTGCATTGCAACAAGGAAAATAACCTGTCTCTCTGTCTTTTTCGAAGGGGCTTTCAAGTTCATGTTCCTAGCAGTTGACTAATGAGTTTGTTTTAAAATTAATTAAAACTAATATCGTCTTTTCTCTTGCCTCTCAGGCTGAGAAAACAAATGGCCTCATTATGCACTGAAATGGAAGCAATAGCAAATAGACCTTTCTTTTTTCTTTCAGCAAAACGTTAATAACAATAACATTCAATGGAAGCCATAATACTGTAGCAACAATGTCAATAACCTTAGCGGAGGTTTTACCTGCATGTAAATTTATTACTCAGCACTGCCCATTCTGTATATGGGAGGGGGCAAGGCAGAGGCACTCAATCTATTGTTCCAGATTGGTCTGTTTCCATGGCTGTTTGTGTTTATACTACAGATGCCTCCACTTTCCGCGGCATTTGGTGGTAGTCTTGCCTTTCTAACTGGACTAGGTTTCTTGGCAGAATCTGTAAACCTGAGGCTTTCATCTGGAAAGTTTTTTGGGCCTTGTAAAATGTGCTATAAAAAAAGCACAGCCCTCCAGTGCCAAATGTGGCATTGTGTGACAAAAGGCGAAGGGGAGAGGGGAGCCCTGAGGTAAGGGGGCAGAGGAAACAGTGGGTAGTGGCAAGATGGGGGTGATGGAGAAAGGAAGGAAGCAGGATGAAACTATACATGGAGAAAACAGAGGTGAAGATAAGGGAAGCTAGGTCAGAACCATCCAAAAGCCAAAGAAAGAAGAATAATGAAGGTGTACAAAATCATGCATGGAGAAAGTGGATAGGAGACATTTTTCTCCCTTATATTACTAGAACCTGGGGTCATGCCATGACACTGATCAGTGGGAGATTCAGGACAGACAAAAGGAAGGACTTATTCACCCAGTGCATCATTAAACTATGGAATTCACCACCACAAGATGCAGTGATAGCCAACAATTTGGTTGGCTTTAAAGGGGATTGGACAAATTTCTGGAGGAGAAAGCTATCAATGGCCAGTAGTCCTGATGACTTATCTCCAGTATCATGTCCTGCTTGTGGGTTTCCCATGGGCACCTGGTTGGCCACTGTCTGAACAGAATGCTGGACTAGATGGACCCTTGGTCTGATCCAGCATGGCTCTTCTCATGTTCTTATGAAGTATTCAAGAAAGAGCTACAACTGAGGCCAGGAAGCTGGTTAAGGCAAAGGGAACAGAGAAAGTAGGGCCATGGGTAATTATGCAGCCATTTGGCAGAGTATGATGAGTATGATGAGTTTATTTGACCCTAGGGGTGTACGAACACCACTTACCAGTCTGCTCCAGAGTCCACTGGGGGGGGGAGGCGATCCGTCCCTAACCTCGGAATCCTTCTGGTTCTGCTCCGCAGTAAGTCCACGGAGTCACCGGCCGGGGCTGTCCGCAGCTGTCTGCAGCCGGACTTCCGTCCACTGCCGGGCTGCGGCCGCAAATGGCGTCCAGGGTAGGAGATGCTATTTGCATCCCTACCCTTTGCTGTGATTGGTTACATAAATATTTATGTAGCCTATCACGGCAAAGAGCAGGGACGCAAATGGCGTAGCAGACCCAGCTACAGAACGAAGACGGCTGTGGAACAAAGAGGATGGACCTGGACCGGCTGGCGCCAGGTAGGGTCTGTCCCGACCTTAGTTCGTGGAGTGGTGGTGGGGAGCAGTCTGTTCCGCCACAGACTCAGATTCTTTAGAATCTGGCCTCATTGGAGTCTGTGGCGGATTTCTCCGCCATCCCTATTTGATCCTGGATCACCTTATGGTTATGGTTGTTTGCTTGAGATTGCTTGTTTGAAGTCATTTTAGATATATGTTCTCTTGTGTATATTGTCTATTGGTGGGTTGTTGTTGTTTATGGGTTTTTTTAATGTAAATGGTTTTTAATCTCTGCATGTTTAATGTTTTTATCTTTGTAAACTACCCAGAGACTTTGGCTAATGGGCGGTATAGAGATGAGGAGGAGGAGGAGGAGGAGGAGGAGGAGGAGGAGGAGGAGGAGGAGGAGCATAGAAAAGGAAGTGGATGTAAAGAGAGTTTGGGACTACTACATCCACTCACTTATCCCATCTTTGTGTTCCACAGACATTCCCATTATTTATCATTTTACCAATCTCAGGTGTAAAAGGTTACTTTTCTGCCTGTGTGTCTTGTCAAGCATTCCTTCCAATATCATAAACATCATAGAGATGGGGGAGGCCTTTCAGGCCCCTGAGTTCAGCCCCCTGAGCCGTGCAGAAAATCCAGAGCTGCAGCAGAGACTGTCTGTCCAGTCTCTGGTCAAAATCCTCCAGTGAGGGAGAGCCCTACATCACAGATGAAGATCCTCCCACTGAAAGGGCCACATTCCCCCTGTGGCTCTCTCTGTCTCTGTCTCTCTCTGTCTCTGTCTCTCTGTCTCTCTCTCTCTCTCTCTCTCTCACACACACACACATACACACACACACAATTTGGCTATGAAGTGGGAAGGGGTCTCCTCTCCTCACCACAAAACATAGAAGCCCAGCAATCTAGCGATGGACAAAGAGGTTGCTTGCTTTCTCCATGATCAGATTGCTGGGATTCTGTGATGTGTGGTGGGAAGGAGGTTCTCCTCCTCACCACATATCACAGAAATGTTGCAACCTAGACCGAGAGTGAGTGAAGTCTTTCTCCATGCCTAGATTGGACTGTTTCTACGCTGGGCAGTGAGGAGGGAAGCCCTCTCCCCATTGTGCAGTGCAGTGACATGCTGATCTTGCACTCCCTGAGGGGTGGGGCATCAAGGAGAGGGTGGGACCTTGGCCAAGCCTCAGCAGACTCTCTGGAGATGTCTGGCAGACCCCTTTGGTCCACAGGCCAAAACCTCCCTATCTAGGGATACTGGAGAAATTTGAGACGGACTAAAATGAGCTTGGATTTCTAAGAATCTGACCTGCGGAATCTGCTGCAGACTGACCCTCTCAGGTTGCACGAAGTCCGTGGGCTTTTGGATGATATTTTTTTCTTTCCTGAAATTTATGCATATAAATCTGTAGAAAAATATGCAAGTTCCTGCTGAGGAAATGTTGAATGGAATGGGGGGCAATACGTTGAATGTTATGTCCTGAAGTAAATTATGTAAATGCTTACATAAATACTTATGCAAATATTTACGTAAATATTTCCATATTTTTCTGCATGACAAAAAAAAATTCGCATCCATCTATAGGCAGATGCTGGAACAAAAGGTGCCTGACAATCTGCGAAACACAGACAGAGCGGATTTTACACAGTCTGTACATCTCTATCCCCATTGCTGCCAAGCCTGCCTGGTAATGGGTTCCATTGCCCAACTGCTCATACTGTTAATCTGTCCAACCAAAATCTTAATCCCATTATAGCTAATCCTGCCCTCTGGGCCAGCAGAGAACCAGTCTTTGCCCTGTTCTGTGTGGCAGCCCTTCAGGTATTTGGGAAGTGCCTCCCCTTCAATATTATCTTCTCTCGGCCAAACATTCCCAGGTCCTTCAACCTTGGTTCATGGCAATCCCCCGCCACCGCCCATTCCCTTACCGTCTTTGTTACCTTCCTCCAAACCTGTTCTAATATGTCTCTATTTTCCTCAAACTGGATACAGTACTCATTATGCTGCATCCTTCTCTCCAGTAAAGGGCATTTACATAATAATATGACATGTTGGAACACTTTCATGGTCACATGTGAAAACACTCTATGTCTATTATGATGGATAGGGATGGACAGACTCACCAAAGCCCACTGAGCATGGGCACTCACTGAGTCGCTGCTGCCACCCATCCCTGCTTCCCAGGCCAGGCTTGGCAAGTGGTCCAGGAGAACCCTAAAGCCACCCACTCCTCACTGCGAGCCACCATTTTTATGCAAGATGCGGGCTCCATAATTTCTGTATATTTGATGTTGTGCAAAATGTTGGCCGCACAGAGCCATTTCTGCAACATTTACACCTCTAATGTTCTGGAGATGGCCCTGTACAGCTGCCATTGTGTGCAACATTAACACAACATTAAACATACGGACATTATGGAGCCCCCACCTTGAGTAAAAATGGCGGTTCACAGTGAAGAAAGGGAGGATGTGGGGCACTTCTGGACCACACAGCACTCAAAAAGTGTGCTTATCAGTGCCCAATGTCATGGCAATTGGGGGCCAGGGGGCCGGGCGCGGGGGAGTCTGGTGGACTCCTGGACCAAGTCAGGCACTCGTGACATCCCTAATGATGGAGCATACCCAGTTTGTTGGAGCACAAGTGAAGTCTGGCAAAAAACAAATAAACCCATTCAATATGTTACCGTGGGACTACATGTGATGGGCAAGACAGAGCTGCTACAGAAAATTGGCATGCTTATGTCACGTTCTCCTCCATAACCATAATGTCTTGTAATACTTACTTGCCATGACATCATACTATTCTGTGCTTCTCTCCAGCCATGACATTGGCTGTCTGTAGCAGGGAAGCACACACTGTCCTGATGTGGATTGTATGGGGAGGGGCTGTAGCTCAGTAGTAGAGGACATGCTTTGCAAGCAGAAGGTCCCAGGTTTAATCCCCAATGTCTCCAGGTAGAGCTAAGAAAGATTCTTGCCTGAAACCCTGAATCATAGAATCATAGAATACTAGGGTTGGAAGGGGCCTATAAGACCATCAAGTCCAACTCATTGCTCAATGCAGGAATCCATGTCAAAGCATCCATGACAGATGGCTGTCCAGCATCATCCTGAATGCCTCCAGTGTGGGAGAGCCCACTACTTCCCTAGGTCATTGGTTCCATTGTCGTATTGCTCTAGCAGTCAGGAAGTTTTTCCTGATGTTCAGCTGGAATCTGGCTTCCTGTAACTTGAGCCCATTATTCCGCGTCCTGCACTCTGGGATGATCGAGAAGAGATCCTGGCCTTCCTCTCTATGACAACCTTTCAAGTACTTGAAGAGCACTATCATATCTCTCCTCAGTCTTCTCTTCTGAACAGCCACTGTCAGTCAGTGTCGACAATACTGAGTTAGGAAGCTTCCCCTATTCCTGTGGTGTCACAAGATGTTTAATGTTGCCACATGTTACAAGTAGGGATGGCGTGAGCATCCAGTTGGGGCTTGAAGCCCAGCAAGAAATTGCTGGTTCAGCCCTCCCGAATGCCAGTTCTCGGACCTGAGCTATTGCTCGACTCACGGTGTGGTGAGTTGGGCAAGAGCATGGGCGCCTGCTCCCTCAGTGAGCCGAGCTACTTATCGCCGAGACGGGAAGAAAGCAGTGCCTCTCCTCCTTCCCCCATCCTTTCTACTGTGGCAGTGGCGAAGGACAGGCCGGTCATTTTTCTTAAGTGTGAGAACCTTATGGAAAATGACCAGCTTGACCCTTGCCACCACTGCTGTAGCGGGTGGGGGCAGGGGGAAGAAGGAGGCACCTATCCTCCCCCCCACACCCTGCTGGAGGCCAGGGCGAGAGGCTGGGGGCTGGCTGTTCAGGCCCTTCTTCCCCACACCAGCACTTGTCAGCCAGCATGGCAAAGAAGGGTGACGGCGGCATCCCAGCACTCTCGCCCTGGCCTCCTCTGGAGAAGGCCAGGGTGAGAGGCTGGGGGCTGTCCATTCAGGCCCTTCTTCCCTGCGCCAGCCCTTGACAGCCGGCACAAGGAAGAGGGGTGGCTCGCACAGATCAGGGGCTGGTGGGGCAAGCAGGGAAGCTCACCGAGCAAGTCCGGGCCATGCAAGCTGCAGGGGACAGTTCATTGAGCTCCCCCTGCCCTGGATGGAGATGGGCTTGTCCCCCTAACAGAAAGAGAGGGGGATCCCATTTTTGGTGGCAGGCAGCACTATGTTTGCTTTAATGTGTACTTCCGCCCTTAAATACGTTGTAATGAAAGACAATGCTCTTCACTGGCAACCAACATTATCCAGAATCAGATGATAAAATGAATAGACGTATTGTACAGTAACATCACTTGGCTTAAAAGCTTAGCATGCCTAACAAAAGGCTCAAAGAACTCTCAATGGGGTATGGAGAATAAGTAAAATTTAATTTCCTTTAAACAGTTCTGACAACAAATCTCACTTTCCAACATTAGATGTCCAATGAAAGACTTTAAAGGTCTTGACAATTTTATCTCTTTCTACTATATGCTCTGGAAAGTGACAGGGAGACTTCAGCTTAATGCGGCTTGAAATATTCTCTAAACTTTATCTAAGCCATAAAGCTACTTCACCACTAAAAGAACAGAAAAGGATTACTGTTATCGTTAATAGTTCTAGTTTAGCTCCATCTTGCAGAGCCCTTTCACTTCAAAACCACAAGCCATAACACAGCTAATGTATGTATGTAACCTATGTTCTCCCACAGCTAGGCATGGATGAATCTGTCAATTTCGGTTTATCTAAGTTAGTAATTTTTTCCCATCTGGTTTGTCTTATTTCCAAGTCAGTTTCAGAATTTGTTTTAAAAAAGCAGTTTGCATGAAAATGTGTATGAATTTCTCCTAATGCAAATATTTTTGTACACCATTTTGCCTGATAAATGCATTTTTGTAAGCCATTTCCCAAATATAATATTTAAACAGTATCCTTTTTGTAGGGATGTACGAAACCCTTACCTGGCTCCATTCTGGGGCATCCGTGATGAGGAGGAGGTGCTCCGTCCCTCCCCCTGGAATCCTCCCCGGCTGGGTCCACTCTGCACCGACTCTGCAGAGCTGCTGGCCGGGGCCAGCCACAGCCGGAATTCCGGCCACTGCAGGGCTGCTGCGGCCGCAACTGGCGGCTGCTACGCCGGCCGCCATTTCTGTCCCTGGCAAGCTGTGATAGGCTATGTAAGTATTTACGTAGCCTATCATGACAAAAGGCAGAGATACAAATGGCATAGTGGCCGCCATTTGCATGTCTGCCTTTTGCCGTTATAGGCTACGTAAATACTTACGGAGCCTATCACAGCAAAGAGCAGGGGTGCAAATGGCATAGTGGCTGCCATTTGCACCCCTGCTCTTTGCAGTGATAGGCTACGTAAGTATTTATGTAGCCTATCATGGCAAAAGGCAGCCACGCAAATGGCGGCCACTATGACTGCCGCCATTTGCGGCCGCATCAGCTCAGCAGCAGCCGGAAGAGGAGCCAGAGCCGCCACCGCCTCCGCATCCGCTGCCACATCCGCCGCCGCTGGAGCCGCATCCGCCGCCAGGTAGGCTCTGTCCCAGGGGGATTCTGAGGGGTGGCGGGGGGGAGGCCATTCTACCATGAACTCCAGGGGGCTGGATTCTAAAGAATTCGGCCTCACTGGAGTCCGTGGCAGAATTCTTTGACATCCCCACCTTTTTGGTTGGGATGTACAAAAGTCACTTATCTTTTCGAAGGATGACATTCGTGGGGGGGGGGGAGGCGCTCCATCCCTTCCCCTGAAATTCTTTCCTGCCGGCTCCGCATCCCTACTTTTTGAGCATTATTTTTGCTGGTATATGCATTTTTGTGTGCATTTTCCCTAGGGTTTGATAGATGGCACGCAGTTCAGGTCCCCCGGGCACCTGCCAAGCCACTGATGCAGCTCATGCACCCCTGAACCTGCACTTCAGCTCCCATTTTTGTTTGCAAAGTGGTACTCATGGCACTCATGGACAGGTTCTGGGTGAGTATGGGTGGCTCACCAAGCATGGCAGGGACTCAAGTGGGGGTAGGTGCCTGGCGGGCACAGGCTGGGGGCATGGGCATGTGAGAGTCCACCAGACTTTCAGAGCCAAGTGGGGACCTGCACCATCCCTAACTTTCCCCTAGTATGTACATTTTGAATGCATGTTTTGATTGGAGATCTCTATCCCAAATTCAGAGAAGTGTGAATTATTAAAGATAACTGACTTCTGTTTCACACCAAAATTCTGTCTGGGGGGGAGGCGCCCTGTTCCTCCCCCCCGAAATTCTGTCCGGGGGGGGAGGTGCCCCGTCCCTCCGCCCCAAAATTCTGGCCGGGGGGGAGGCGCCCCATCCCTCCAGCCGCAAATCCTTCTGTCCTGCCGGGACGCAAATGGCAGTGGCCGTAGCCGCCGCCATTTGCGATTTGCGTCCCTGCAGTCAGCCGTGATAGGCTACGTAAATGTTTATGTAGCCTATAATGGCTGAGTGAAAGAAAAAAAACCCTGCGCATACGCAAATGGTGGCGCCCATGGGCACCGCCATTTGCGTTCCTTATTTTGGCAAGTGTAGTCTACGTAAACATTTACATAGACTACGGCAAAAATAAGGGGAACGCTATTTGCATTCCCCTTATTTTCGCTGTAGTCTACATAAATGTTTACGTAGACTACACGTGCCAAAATAAGGAATGCAAATGGTGGCGCCCATGGGCCGCAAATGGTGGCGTGCTAATGGGGGCGCGCGTTTTTTTTTTCTCACTCAGCCGTGATAGGCTACATAAACATGTACGTAGCCTATCACGGTGTTTTTTAAAAATCTAGCCATGATAGGCTACGTAAATCTTTACGTAGCCTATCACATTTGTTGTTGTTGTTGTTGTTTTTTAACTTGGAAATGGCGGTGGTGGCAGCTGGTCGGAAGACCGGCCACTGCAGCTGCCGCCACCCCGCCACCGCCAGGGACATTCCCACAAGGTAAGTCCCGTCCCGGGGGGGGGCAGACCATTTCTCCACCAATTTCGGGGGGCCAAATGCGCTGGCATTCGGCCTCTCCAAGATTCGTGGAGAAATTCTCTGACATCCCTAACAGAGCTGGCTTACCTATTTTGAAATAAGTACCATGTAAAGAGCCTCCCCACCGCCAGCCACCTTGTAAGATCATTACTTCCGGGGACTAAAATTGCCTAACTGCAGCACTGCAGGACAGATAAATGGGTATCTTTAGCTGACTTCCCCCACCTTCTGATCACATGCCCAGACTTCAAGGAACAGAATGGCTGGGATCCAAAGGACCACACAACTAATTTTGAATGCTCAGTGGTTCTGTGGACTCATACATCCCTATCAAAACTTCCACTTGTGTGACTGGTGGATGCTAGGAGTTGTAGGACTGTGTTCTTTCTAAACCTGCATAGGACTGCACCCTTAATTATTTTCCATTACTTTTTCCTCCTTCCAGAAATGGATCCAGTCCATATTTTGACTCAAATCAAATCCAAAAATAATTTATAATATGGGGTTTTCCATGAACCATTACAACTATATATATATAATCAACATCACTGAAATAGTTTAAAAGGGACACAATCTATGTAGCAGGCCAACAAAGCAGCAGAATATTTCTCACCACATCATTAATATAGTGCATTTATCTCTGCAAAATTAATTCTTGCTTAGCAGTGTATCAAATAGTCTATGAAGAAAGTTAATTGTGAATCAATGGCTGCAGACAGAATGCTGAATATAGTGTAAATCTTCTCACGCAATGCCTTATTTGGCATAGCTGATGAACGAAGGGAAGCAGCTGTAATAGAAACCTGCTCTTCTGTCTTTTTTCTCATGCAAGTGATTGATCCCTTGGGCATAGTTTGTTTAATCTGATGCAGCCTTCTTTCCTCCCCACCTCCAAATAAACTTCAATAAAAACAACAACAACCTCCAGTTAGGGATGTATGGACTGTGAAATTCCTCTCCATCTGTGTCTCACAGATTGTCAGGCGCCTTTTGTTCTGCTGTCCGCTCACAAATGAATGCAAATATTTCTTTCGTCATGTGGGAAAATATGCAAATGATTACGTAAGAGGTTTTGTAAGGATTTGAATAATTTACCTTGGTACGTACCATTTAGCGTATTATCTAGGGGTGAACGAAAGTCACTTACCTTTTCTCGCAGCTTTTTTGCGGTGGGGGGGAGCGCTTCGCTGCTCCCCCCACGAAGTTCAGGCTGGGGGGGGAGGCTTCCCGCCTCGCCCGGCCGAAATTCAGGCCGGGGGGGGAGGCTTCCCGCCTCGCCTGGCCGAAATTCAGGCCGGGGAGGAGGCTTCCCGCCTCGCCCGGCCGCGAACACGAAAGTAAAAAAAAAAAAAGTCCCCTGATAGGCTACGTGATGATTCACGTAGCATATCACGGCTAGATCTGGAAAGTCAGCCGTGATAGGCTACGTAAATCGTCACGTAGCCTATCACGGGTGACTTTAAAAAAAAAAAGCGCGTATGCGAATGGCGGCCCCCATAGGGAGCCGCCATTCGCGTTCCTTATTTAGTTGCTGTAGTCTACGTCAATGTTTACGTAGACTACGGCGAAAATAAGGGCAACGCAAATAGCGTTGCCCTTATTTTCGCCGTAGTCTATGTAAACATTGACGTAGACTACAGCGACCAAATAAGGAAGGGGAATGGCGGCTCCCTATGAGGGCCGCCATTATCCGTACACACTTTTTTTTTTTAAAGTCACCCGTGATAGGCTACGTGACGATTCACGTAGCCTATCACGGCTGACTTTGCAAATCTTGCCGTGATAGGCTACGTGAATCGTCACGTAGCCTATCAGGGGACGTTTTTTTTTTTTCTTTCATTGCAATGGCGGGGGCGGCAGCCGGTCGAAAGACCGGTTGCCGCTCCCGCCCCGCTCTAACACCGAACGAACCGCCAGCCGGACCCGCCGCCGGGAGGGACATTCAGGGAAGGTAAGTCCCGTCCCGGGGCGGGGGGCGGGGGGGCGGAGGATTTCTCCCCGAAACTTGTTCGGGGGGCCGAACACGTTGGCGCTCGGCCCCCCGAAGTTTCGGGGAGAAATTCTCCGCCATCCCTAGTATTATCCCCCCATCCATTCAACTTTTCCTCAACAGAAACTTGTGCATTTTCCTATGAATAAATACGTGTACATTTTGGGAAGGTAAAAAAAAAAAATCTGAAAGTCCATCAACCGCACAGCTTGAGGGGGCACCTCCATAGCAGATTCCGCATGCCGGATTCTTAGAAATCCGAGCTCATTTTAGTCCATCTCAAATTTCTCCAGCATCCCTACCTTCAGTGGCCAACAGCAAAACTGGTATGCCCTTCCTCATTGATATGCATTATAAATTTCACTCCATTTGGGCCATACAAAAAACAATCAGTGTTTTTACCCTATAGGTGACAAGAATTACGCAATTACAAGACCAGACGTTCCACATAGGGATGTACGAAAGTCACTTACCTTATGACGAAATTGATTTGCGGTGGGGGGGAGGCGCTCCGTCCCTCCCCCCGAAATTCTGGCTGGGGGGGAGGTGCTCCCTCCCTCCCGCCCCGAATCCTGGCCGGCCGGGTGCGCAAATGGTGGCAGCCGTAGCCACCGCCATTTGCGTCCCTGCAGTCAGCCATGATAGGCTACGTAGCCTGTTTACGTAGCCTATCATGGCTGATTTAAGGGGGGGGGAAACTGTGCACACGCAGATGGTGGCACCCATGGGCGCCGCCATGTGCATTCCTTATTTTGACACGTCTTAGTCTACATAAACATTTACGTAGACTACGGCGAAAATAAGGGGAACGCAAATAGCGTAGCATCTATGCTATTTGTGTTCCCCTTATTTTCGCCATCTTAGTCTAGGTAAATGTTTACGTAGACTAAGACATGTCAAAATAAGGAACGCAAATGGTGGCGCCCATGGGTGCCACTATTTGCGTACGCGCGGGGTGGGTTCCCTTTAAATCAGCCGTGATAGGCTATGTAAACATTTACATAGCCTATTACGGTATTTTTTAAAAATCTAGCCATGATAGGCTATGTAAATCTTTACGTAGCTTATCACGTTTTTTGTTTTTTTAATGGAAATGGCAGCGGTGGCAGCCGGTTGGAAGACTGGCCGCCGCAGCCGCTGCTGCCGAACTGCCACCGAACCACCCCTGGAGCCGCTGCCACCAGGAGGATTCGCTCAAGGTAAGTCCCGTCCCGGGTGGGGCGAGGGGGCAGACCGTTTCGCCACCAATTTTGGGGGGCTGAATGCGCTGGCATTCGGCCTCCCCGAGATTCGTGGCAAAATTCTCTGACATCCCTAGTTCCACAGGACTCTGAAGTGTAAGAAAAGAAGAGTCCCTTTATTGGAACAAGCCAAGGGCCTATCAAAAGTAAGGACATTTAGGGGAAAACTGGGGGATCCTACTCAGAATCAGGGCCTGTGCTGTGGAGACAACAAAGGAGAAACTGTCGGGGGCTGATTTGACCTCTGGGCAATTAGTTCAGTGACTGAGCATGTGCAAGGTACCATGTTCACTCTGCAGTGTCTCCACCTACACCAGGGGTGCATAAAGTCAGGCCTTGAGGCTAAATCTGGCCAGCCTGGGGTCCCAATTTGGTCCACCAGGGTTCCTCAGATAGCCATGCCCCGTTCCCCTGGTCCTATCCCCTTTCCTTTGACCACTGATCTTCAGGCGGTTTGTGCATTTTGCCCCATTCTAAAAGACACAGCAGCAAGAGCTTTATGTAAATGATGCTGGAGTTTTAGCCCTACTCCCTTGTCTTTGGCACCTCCCCTTTTGCCTTTGGTCCCACGACTCCCACCAACCACTGGAATGTGGTCCCCAAGAGCTTCTCTGAAATGGAATTTGGCCCCCAGGCTGAAAGAGATTCAACACCCCCCTGAACTATATGGATCCAAGGCAGCAGGGTTGGGAATTACCTCACTCTGCCCCAGTCATTAGAGGGCTCCTCCCTGTCTCGAGGAGATATGCCTTGGGCTAGTTGGGCCAGTAGTCTGACTCAGAATTATTTATTTACTAAACTTCAGTGCAGTCTCTCTGTCAAAACACCTAAGGAGTTCTACAGTTTAAAGTCATGCCCTGCAATCCAAGAGATGTGTTGCAAAAGCGGGAGGGGGGAGGAAAAGGAAGGAAGAGAAGAACAAGCACATTCAGAAACCAATGCTTTCACACTGTTACATAATGAAGTTACACAATGATCAGGTAATCTTGATAGGCTGGAGTGCTGGGCAGAAAACAACAGAATGACATTTAATAGGGATAAATGCCAGGTTCTGTATCTAGGAAGAAGAATCCAAATGCACAGTTACAAAGTGGGGAATACTTGGCTCAACAACACTACAAGCGAGAAGGATCTTGGAATTATGGTAGATCCCAAGCTGAATATGAGCCAACAATGTGATGTGGCTACAAAAAAGGCAAATGCTATTTTGGGCTGCATTCATAGAATCATAGCTTCCAAATTCTGGGAAGTTCTAGTTCCCCTCTACTCAGCACTGGTTAGGCCTCATCTGGAGTACTGTGTCCAGTCCTGGGTGCCACATTTTAAGAAGGATGCAGACAAACTGGAGAGGGTTCAGAGGAGGGCAACAAAGATGATCAGGGGACTGGAAACAAAGCCCTATGAGGAGATTCTGAAAGAACTGGGCATGTTTAGCATTGAGAAGAGAAGACTGAGGGGAGACATGATAGTTGTCTTCAAGTACTTGAAAGGTTGTCACGGAGAGAGAGGCCAGGATCTCTCCCCGATCATCCCAGAATGCAGGATGGATTAATGCAGGATTAATGGGCTCAAGTTACAGGATGCCAGATTCCGGCTGAACATCAGGAAAAAACTTCCTGACTGTTAGAATACAGCAATGGTACCAATTACCTAGGGAGGTGGTGGGCTCCCCCACACTGGAGGCATTCAAGTTGACCCTGGACAACCATCTGTCAGGGATGCTTTGACTTAGATTCCTGCATTGAGCAGGGGATTGGACTTGATGGTCTTATAGGCCCCTTCTAACCCTACTATTCTATGATTCAGGTGGAATGGTCACAGCAGAAGGTTCAACAAACATGCAACACCAGTGCTTTGTCAGCTGCACTGGCTTCTGGTCCATTTCCAGGCCCAGTTCAAAATGTTGCTGTTTACCTTTAAAGGCTGAAATGGTTTGGGGCCAGTTTCTCCAAAGGAATGACTCCTCCCTGATGTACTTGTATACCCATGAGCCATTCCCGCTGAGCCCCTGCCCCTGCTTGACACCCCCTCCCCGCACTCACCGAGTCACCCGCACTTACCCAGGCCCCGTCCTCCAGTGTCTATATCACCATTTTGTGAAAAAAGCATGGTTATCATGAACATTCTCACATGGAGTTATATGCAAAATGATGCCGTGAATCACCCATATATGCAAGATCTTGCTTATATGGGCAATTCATGGCAACATTTTGTGTATAGCTCTATGTGCACATGTTTGCAATCACCTTTTTTTTTTTTTGCAAAATGGCAATGACAATGCCAGAGGATGGGACCTAGCTGAGTGCGGATGGTTCAGCAAGTGGAACAGGGGGTTGGGCATGGGTCTGGGGGGACAGAGCCTGGGCAGGCACCTGGACAGCCTGGACGAGGGGGCACCCATCCATCCCTACTCTTATGTCACCTTTGGAAGTCCTCCTTTGGGTGCCCCTGAGCAAAGAAGTTATGCATGTGGCTACAGGAGAAAGGGCCATCTTGGTTGCAGCAGTATACTTATCAAATACCCTCCACAAGAAGAATTGCTTGGTGCCCACACTGTTACTTTCAGCACTAGGCAAAAAACATTTCTCTTCACCCAGGCATTATAGATTTTAGTATGGGGATGTCAGAGAATTCCATTTTAGGAGTGGTGTTCAATGCATTTTCTTAGGTTCGGCCCCTCGGACTTTGTTCCAGTTCCCACTGAGGCATGCAACTTGGTCTACAGTGAGACCAAGTTTGTGGGCCAGTTTGTGGATTTTCAGGGCATTTTGTGCATTTCTTTTTGCAGGTTCTGCACTTTGTGCAAATTTCTGAGTGATTTGCATGAATTATGGCCAAATTTGTGCAAATTGCTCAGAAATCTGCACAAATTGCAGAACCTGCAAAAATGCCCAAAAATGTTATTGGAGTTCAAGGAAAAGCCCATAGCTCAGTTCGCAAATGCAAATTGAGTCATACCTGCTACGGAACTCCACTGAGTAAATAAAGGAACAGATTTTCCAGTGACAGACATCTCTATTTTAATATTGTGTTTTTAGTTGGTGACGTCTTTAAAAATTGTATTGTATTAGTTGTTTAAACCTGTTCATTGTGTGAGCCACCCTGAGAGCCTTTTCTTATAGGGTAGCACCTACATACCATAAATAAAATAAGGAAGCAGCCACAAGCCTTTCATTATTATTATTATTAGTGAAAGCACACACACACACCTGTCACCTCATGGTATCGTTGTTGTTCTCCCCCAAACCCAAAATGGGTGAGTTAAGCCGAAACAAAAAAATTAGTCCAGCTCTATAAAATGTGCCACTCAGCAGACATTTGACAATTCCACTGCACAAAAACTAGAGTAGGCAATGAAACAAGGCATGGTTTTTAAGCTGTAAGGAATATTCACAATGAGGCAATCATGACCCATTCCCTGCAAGTACAACACATCCAGATTTGTTCTCAGCTACTTGGATTCTGTCAATTGACTCTTACCAAAGAGATCATTCCCCCATAGCAAGTGAGGAGGTGACATCAGAAATGACCAATGGGGAAGCCTCATTGATGTGAGGTATATTTGGAATGAATATTTATGGTAATATGTAGGAACATTCTGGCTATGATATTTTCTGGGGGAAACCTTTTGACTGTGACTTATTTTTTTCTTATTTTTTTGCCCTGCTCACATTTGACACAGCTGAAATAATATATGTAAAGTGCTTCAGAACATGAAATGTGCTATGTAAGTGCTAAGTAGGGCTGTCACCTGATTAAAGAAAACTTTGTTGATTAATCATACAAGTGTGTTGATTAACCATTTAAGTTTGAATAAATTTGCATATGATTTAAATAATCGTTCTGAAGCAACAACAAAAAAGTATTCTTTATTTTGAGATGATGCAAGACGTCATCTTAAAAGAATGATGGGATACAATTTAAATGCTACTGGAATGTTAGGCAGGAGCCAATAACTGGTAACCTTTGTTATAATTCTATCATTGGAACAATGTGAAATTCTCTGCTAACTCAGGTGAGTTTTTTGAGTATGACTCATAATATTAAAATAGTAAACTTTTTTTAAAAGAGGCATTTTTTCCTTTTCTCACACAGGAGGAAATTTTAATATGGTGTTTGTCATGTGAAATTTGTATAAGGCCTTGTCAATCAAAAATTATGAATCAATTCATCTGACAGATTAATCAATGAAACATTGCAACATTCATACTAAGTGAGTCAGCTAAGCTGCTAAGTTACTTACTGTGACTGGCGAATATGAACATGTGATGCCAGTGCTTCATCAGCTGCATTCCTTCCATTCCATTTCCAAGCCCAATCTGAAGTGTTGGTGTTGGCCTTTAAAGCCCTAAATGGCTGGCAACCAGAGTATCTAAAGGAACATCTCCTCCTGTATGTACCTGCTCGGACCCATTGGTCATCTTTGGAGACCTTCCTCTAGTTGCCCGCACTGAAGAAAGTTACAGTAGGTGGGTGGCTACAAGAGGAGGGCCTTCTCAGTTGTGGCACCCCACTTATGTGACACCCCACCTAGCTAACACCCTTCCAAAGTGGTTCACCTGGCACCTACATTGTTACCTTTTTGGTGCCAGGCCAAAAGGTTTCCCCATGGGTATTTTAGAGACCTAGTTCAAGATTTTTATGGCTGTTCTTATAGATTTTCATTTATTCCTGTGGACTTTGCTGTTTTGTATTATATTTTATTCTTCTAAAAATATAATAAATAAAATAAATTGGTTCCACCCTTAAAGGTGGCCTAAAAATAATTAAGTGCTGGGGGGTCAGCAAATGCCACGTGGGGCAGACACAGGGTTGTCCATCCATCCCTATGCAGCAGTTCTTCTCCCAAGGTTAAGACTCTGGTCTCAGGAAGAGGATGGGGAGGGAGGGAGGGGGTGTGCCAGTAGGAACGATGGGAAGGGGAGAGATGAGGCTGAGATCCAAAGGCCTCTCGGGCTCTGAAGAGATCCAAAGGCCTCTTAGGATCTGTGTCAGGAGCACCCTAGCTGCCTCTTACAGTTCCCTCCAATAGCCAACTCAAGACACAGATGAAAGGGATTCTTTCCAAGGCTTTATTCCTTTACAACTTAATGACTCTTTCAGATGCTAATTTCCAGTGACTAAGCAAGGAACTGCACTGGGGTAGCTAGCAGAGTAGCCTAAGCTCCAGGTAAGGCAGTTGGTCCCCATTTGAAGCAGTAGAGCGGGAAGACTCTGAACTTATGGGGTATGGAGAGAGCCTCCCTCTTACCCTTGGGTCCTACGGACACGACCGTTGTTTCAGCACCAAGCAAGCAGAGCGCCTCCCCTTGGCGCCATCCATCTGGTTCTGCTCCCTGCATCTGCACCGAGCGTCCAGCAAGGCCCCATCCCCCGCTCTCTCACTGCCAGGGTCACTATCTATCCCAGGAATGCAGGCAGGAGGAATCTCCCATGGGTTGTTGCTCTTCCTCAGAATCAGAACTGCTCTGGGGCTCTATGGGCTCAGTTTCCATCCTGACACTCTATCCCCAGCCCCAGCAGTGCATAGCAGCTATAGGCCAAGGGGCCATCTAGCAAAACATAAGACAAAAGAGGAGGACAAGGCTATAAAAGCCTCTCCCTCCCACCCTGCAAGGCTCTTGCCAACGGGGCTTAGGATGAACAGAGGGCTCCTACCTAGGGATGGCGGAGAATTTCTCCCCGAAACTTCGGGGGGCCGAGCGCCAACGTGTTCGGCCCCCCGAACAAGTTTCGGGGAGAAATTCTCCACCCCCCCTCACCCCCCCCCAGGACGGGACTTACCTTTGGCGAATGTCCCTCCCGGCGGCGGGTCTGGCCGGCGGTTCGTCGGGTCTTCGTCCGGGGCGGGAGCGGCAGCCGGTCTTTCGACCGGCTGCCGCCGCCGCCATTCCAATAAAAGAAAAAAAAATGCCCCCGTGATAGGCTACGTGACAATTAACGTAGCCTAGCACGGCTAGATTTGCAAAGTCAGCCGTGATAGGCTACGTAAATCATCACGTAGCCTATCACGGGTGACTTTAAAACAAAAACAAAAACGCGCGTACGGATAATGGCAGCCCCCATAGGGAGCCGCCATTCACGTTCCTTATTTGGTCGCTGTAGTCTACGTAAAGATTTACGTAGACTACAGCGACCAAATAAGGAAAGCGAATGGCGGCTCCCTATGGGGGCCGCCATTTGCGTACGCGCTTTTTTTTTAAGTCACCCGTGATAGGCTACGTGACGATTTACGTAGCCTATCATGGCTGACTTTGCAGATCTAGCCGTGATAGGCTACGTTAATCACGTAGCCTATCATGGGGGCGTGTTTTTTTTTTAACTTTTAATTTCGCGGCCGGGCGAGGCGGGAAGCCTCCCCCCCAGCCTGAATTTTGGCCGGGCGAGGCGGGAAGCCTCCCCCCCGGCCTGAACTTCGCGGGGGGAGCAGCGAAGCGCCTCCCCCCCCACCGCGAAAAGCTGCGAGACCAGGTAAGTGACTTTCGTGCACCCCTAGCTCCTACATCAGGGCCCTCTGTACATCAGACATCAGTCCTGGATTGTGCCCTAAATAAAGTACAATTGCTGTCATTATCCTATTATTATTTTGCTTGATACATTGGCTATAAAACCTCCTCTTCCCACCCCAAGTGTCAGGACAGGCATGCCAAATAGCCCAAACATCAAGGGTGGCAGAGAAAGTTGGGCCACAGGGCCAGTAAGGATTTTGCTGGCATCACCAGTGTGGTGTAGTGGCCAGAGTGTTGGACTGGGAGTCGGGAGATCTGAGTTCTAGTCCCCACGCAGCCATGGAAGCTCAACGGGTGACTTTGGGCCAGTCACAGACTCTCAGCCCAACCCACCTCACAGGGTTGTTGTTGTGAGGATAAAATGGAGGCGGAGGAGGACTATGTATGCCAGCTTGGGTTCCTTCAGGAGGAAAAAAGGTGGGATAGAAATGTAATAAATAAATAAATAAATAAATAAATCGCCAGCTGCAGCTGCCTCTGAAGTGGGTCATTTAAAGGTAGATCTGAAGATTGTTTGAGGCCAGGGCGCATAGCCCAGCAAGAGCTGAGCTAAAAGAGGGTGGAGACTGGGGCAGAGTTTCATGAAGGTTTTCATCCTCCTGAAAATCATTACCTTTTTTGGGCACTGTCCTGATATATTTGTTCTGATATATTAATATAATATAATATAATATATATTATATTAGGTGTTGTTGTTGTTGTTGTTGTTGTTGTCACCATCATCATTGTTGCTGTTGTTATACGAAAGTAACTCCTAAAACAACCACCACCACAGCAACTCTTTCTCTGATATGACAGTTCCCAAATCCATGTCTGTGCTATTGTTATTAGTTCTGTCTGTGGTTGCTGGGTGCACACCAAGTCGCTGCCACCGCCGTGCCCACTCACTGTGCCACGTGAGCCCCTGGATGGCTGGGCAAGTGCCCGGTGAGTGCCACAGGGTTGCCCATCCCCTTAGTGAGCCACCTGTAATGTTGTGTAACTACCCCCTTTATGGCCACCATTTACACAACATTACTTTTACGGAGAAACCCAAGCTGCCATTTTTACGCAAAATGGCAGCTTGCTGAGGGGACAGGCAGCTGCTGGGCACTCTCCATACCTTAATTCCCCACAGCCAGTCTCCCCATGCTCTTCTCTGAGGTGAGGCCACATTTGATATTGAAGCTCCACTGATGAGAGAAGCTGCTTTCAGAGAGAAGCTGCAAGAAGGTGAGCCATGGGCAGGGGAGAGGATTTTTCACTCCTCCCGTGCACAGCATGTTTTGCTGGTAAAGTCAGATGATCCCCCCCCTTCTTTCTACATGATTGGGACAGTTCTGTATTTAAACACACTGCCACATCTAGTTTGGCCCTGAATGGGTCCTAATGAAAGTGAAGGAACAAAATGTATGCTTACTAGACCCTTGAAGAAGCAAATCAAATAGATTAGTGATGTTTGGCATGGGGCAGAATTTTTATCATGCTCTGTCCTGATTAGGTAATTATTTTTCTTGTTTGGGAAGGCTGTGAGGAATACATATGTTGAAACCAAGGCAAAAGGCTAGCACACATCCCTCTCTGTAATTGTATGTTTGGATCTCTCTCTCTCTCTCTCTCTCTCAGGCCTATGAAAGTCAATGGGATGAATTTGGTTTAAATCCCAGCTCTTTGGTGTAGCAGGGTTTGCTGAAGAAAATATTGAACTTGCAACTGACATGTGCACATGAAGTCTCAATGTAAGTACTATGTCAGTATGATACAGTTAAGAACATAAGAACATAAGAAGAGCCCTGCTGGATCAGACCAAGGGCCCATCTAGTCCAGCATTCTGTTCACACAGTGGCCAACCAGCTGTCGACTAGGAACCCAAAAGCAGGACATGAGCGCAAAAGCACCCTCCCACCCATGTTCCCCAGCAACTGGTATACTTAGGCTCACTGCCTCTGGTACTGGAGGTAGCATGTAGTCAATTTGGAGAATACCTTGTCTAAAGGTACACTGAACGCTGGTTTTGAATCAAGTTTTGATGTAACATAGGAAGCTACCTTATATCAAGACTATCTGGCTCAGTGTTATACTGACTGGCAGCACTTCTTCAGGGGTTCAGACAAGAATGTGACCCAGCCCTACTTTGCAATGCCAGAGATTGAACCTGGGACCATTTGCATACAAAGGTGTCAGCTCTTGGCCAATCTGATTGGGGAAAAAAGGTGGAAGTTGTGGCTTCTTGGCTTCACATTTAGTACTGCTGTGCCAAATGTTTTTGGGAACTTTTTCTCTCCCTGAGAAAGAGCCGTTGTTTTTCCTGCCTCTTTCACAGGAAGGGGGAGAATTTTCCAAAAAAAATTTTTTAACACCCTCTGCACTTGCAAGTGCCCAGGACTCTTCTGCCGTGGGGAGATCTTCCTGAATGCCTGTTGGAGGGGGTGAGGTCACATGGTCTCCTGGGAGATCAGAAAGAACTTTAAAAAAATAGAAAGAAGACCTTCAAGAATTGCCTACACTGAAAAATGTATGTGGGAACCCTGTTCTCCAAAAGTCTCGCCCTACCCAGCCTCTTTCGCCAGAGTGTTCATTTTCTCCCCGTCACCCGCCAAAATGCTGAAAATTGAAGAGCTGAAATCTTTGTCACAGCACTAACATTTAGGTTCCTCATCATCATACAACTGTGACTGGAGGGCTGATGGAATGGGGCACTTCTCCCTTCCCAAGGTCCTTAACTTTCAGTTGTTGGTTATCATTTCAGATAAAGGTGGAGCCGGTTTGTGCCCCTCAAAGCATGAATGGCTCTAGTTCATGAAGTGTGATACATGGAAGTCAGTCATCCCTTCCTGTTAGGGCACTAGTCTGCTTGCCTATGTTGTGGGTATGTGTAAGGCCCCAGGCCTGTAAGCAAGCTAATAGTAGTTTAGAGAATCTTAGAGATCCATAATGCTCTCTGCTTTGGTTCATTATTAGTTGCATTTCCCTTGCAGGTGGGACTCTTAGCTTGTAAGATGAGTCAAAGGTCAATATGGCCGCCTCAGCACATTCCATACTAATGAGCTCTGGTACAATTTATCTTATCAGAGTCTTGGATGTGCCTGAGAAGTGAAGCTATCTTTATCTTAAAGCTACAGGTGGCAGTGCTGGGAATATTATGATAGTCTTGCTTCTGCCACCTATGTTACTAAGCAATGTTAAGCTATGTAGATGAACCCTAATTAACTCTTGCTCCTGTAATGCTGCCTCATTGCTATGCCTGGATACAGCTCTTGGTTCAGAGAAGCTATCTGATCCAACCATTGGGTATGCCTGTAAGTACTCAATAAAGTCTCCTTGTAAGTAAACCTGGATCTGGCTTATCACTTTCTCAGCACCTTTAAATCTTGGCAGCCCATGGCCAGGGCATACAGTATGATGCCTCACAAATCACAATGCACTCAGATCAGAATGCGTTTCACCAAATCCCACTCAAGGCATTTCTGCCTCTTTATTATCAGAAACAACAATCATAGACAAAACGTGGCCCCTTATGGTTTTGGTGCGCACACACAGAGAGACATAAAATAGAACCTTATCCTATTTCTTGCAGTAAGATACAACTTAAAGACCACACAAACACAGATATTTGTTTAGAGTTTAAATTGATATACTGGAGGTGCATAAAACATGAGAAAACCAATTCCTTTAATGCTCCTCCAGTACCTTAAATGCTTCCCAAGGCCTAGCAAACTGCATTGAAGCTACAGAAGCTTCTCTTGGGTGATAGCACATAGAGTTGGATGGATTTTTCAGTCAATAGCAAGAATTAGACTTTAATGCCTTGTACTAAGGCTCCATCTACTTGATGGAATGGAAATGGAATGAGAAATACTTTCTAGTTATATCCGGATTTTCATGAAATCACTTTGCTCCATCAGGGACACATGAAGCAACAAAAGCAGAATATACACTCCTAAAAACCTGCTTTCATGGGTCACACAGCACTTGAAACTCCCATAATTTGGGTTGGGTAGGTGGAGTAGAACTGAATGTCATCAACCCCATAGGTGCTGCTCAGCAAATGAGAGAGGCTTGCTCTCTGCCCCTGTCCACACTCCCCTGCTCAGGGAAGTTTACAGGAAGCACTAAATTAAGCTCCTGTAGTTTACCCACACCTCTTCCCTCTCATCCACCATTGGGATACTGTGAAAGATTAAATGATACTGTGTTATTGTGAATGGGAAGAATAGGCTACATAATCTGAATGGGTGAAGCAGCTACTGCACTATTGAGAATGCTTGAAATAATGCTACTGCACTACTGTGAATGATAAAAACAGGCTACATTCTGTAAATGGGAAAAGCAGCTACTGTGCTATTCTGAATGCTTGAAACAGCAGTACTGCAATTTTCTGAGTGAAATTTTCTGAGTGAAAATTGCAGAAAATTGCAGTTAGAGTGGGAAAAAGAGGTTGCAAACTGTGAATGGGGAAACCAGTTACTGTGCTATTGTGAATACCTGAAATAGCGCTATTGTGATTTTCTGAATGGGAAAAACAGGCTGAAATTGTGAAAGGGGAAAGCAGCTACTGCGCTATTGTGAATGTTTGAGACAATACTGTTTCAGTACTTTTGATACTGTGAATGGGAAAAAGAGGCTTGATATTGTGAAAGGGAAAACAGCACTGATCTGAATGGGGGAAAAGAGGGAAGGGGGGACGGGGGCAGCCTTTATGGGGAAAAAGGAAAGTAAAAAAGATGCAGTATAAAGACTCTCCAGAAATGCACCTTTTCCAGAGGGAAGCTGTGCTGTTGCTGCAGATTGGCGACAAATGAACCTGATGTGCTGTTGCTCTGCACTAAATCAGCCATATAGACTGGGCCTATGAGAGTGGTACTGTCCTGATATCTGACTTCCATCTATTGGAACTTGGCAAGTATAAACAAAAGATGGGCTATGACCTGACAGCTCTGTGAGTATTGGGGCGGAGGGGGGGAGGTATATGACACAAAGGTGTTTCAAAGGTATATGAAACACCTTTGTATTATTAAAATTGCTCTTTTCATTTGTGGCACTTCACAGTATTCTGCTGTCTCTCAGCAAGCTCTTCACAGTATAATCGATACACTTTTTCCCAGACTCTTCTTCAAGAGCTGCCAAATGAATATATACCTGCAATTGGTCAAAGCCCCCCAATTATACACAATTACACAAAACGTATTTGGAGGGTTTAAAGCACCTTCAGAACTGAAAGTGAATCATCACTCTGAGAAAGAGAGAATTAGAGTGGAAGGGGTTACCTGTAGTAGGCAATTCCAGGGGCCTGCAAGCTCCATTTTCATCACCTTTCTCTGGGGAAGAGAGCAGCTTTCTGGCCAGCTTCACAGAAATAGGCTGGACTAATAGTGAAGTGAGGTTGGATCGGTTCTCTTTATAGCTTCCATCTTCAAGGGGAGAAAAAAGGGAAGAACAATTGAGTAAGTGACAATTATAAAACCGTTTTTTCCACATTCCGGTATTGCAGCTGTACAATTATGACGAAGGTTCTGGGACAATAGCAGGGAGCCTGCCACAAATGGCTGCTAAAATCAGCTTTGCTGCTCCATTGCTGCTCACTGAGTAGGGATGTCATGAGTGTCTGGTTGGGGGCTCAAGTTGTGCCCTGGATGCCAGTCTGCAGGCTCCCATGCTTGCCCAACTCCATGCACGCCGAGTAGGGATGTCGTGGGCGTCTGGTTGGGGCTTGAAGCCCGGCGAGAAGATGCCGGTTCAGTCCCCCGGATGCCAGTTCATGGACCTCAGCTCTTGCCCAACTCGCGGCGTGCTGAGTCAGGCAACAGCTCAGGCGCCCGCTCCCTCAGCAAGGAGAGGGGAAGAAGACAGCGCCTCTCCTCCTTCCCCCATCCTTGCTACAGTGGCAGTGGCGCAGGAGAGGCTGGTCGTTTTCCGTAAGTTTTCTTGGCCTTACGGAAAATGACCAGCTTGTCCATTGCTGCCGCCACTGTAGCAGGTGGGGAGGGAGGAAAGAAGGAGGCACCTATCCTCTTCTCCCCTCCCCACCTGCTGAAGGCCAGGGCAAGAGGCTGGAGGTGGCTGCGCTGAGGCCCCTCTTCCCCATGCCAGACTTTGACAGCTGGCACGCAGACGAGGGGTGATGGCGGCACCCCACGCTCTCACCCTGGCCTGCTCTAGGGAAGGCCAGAGCGAAAGGCTGGGGGTGGCTGCGCTGAGGGCCTCCTTCCCCGCACCGGCCTTTGTCAGCCGGCGCGTGGAAGAGGAGCAACTCACGCAGCTTGCAGGCAGGCAGGGCGAGCAGGGAAGCTCAGCGAGCAGGCCCAGGCTGCATGAGCTGCGAGGGGGCAGTTCGTCAAGCTCCCCGATCCCAGATGGAGATGGGCTCATCCATCCCTAGTGCTGAGTCAGGCAAGTGTGGTGGTCCTTGCTCCTCTGCTGAGCCACCATTTTGCAGAAAATGGCAGCTTGGCCTTTTCCATAAAGGCTGATTTTACATAAATGGTGGCTGTAAAGAGGCCCATTTATGCAACATTACAGGTGTGGATGGTCCAAGTAGACCATTTACGCCTGTAATGTTGCATAGATGGGCCTCTTTATGACTGCCATTTACATAAAATCAGCCTTTAAGGAAAAGACAGAGCCACCATTTTGGCCAGAATTGTGGTTCAGGGGAGGAGTGTGATGCCACTAACCAGGTGCCCGCAGACCGCCTCGTGGCTTACCACATGCAGCGAGCAAGGTGGGCAGGTTCTGGGGGTCCAGGGAACAGCGGGAGGTATAGGCAGGGGTGAGTTCAGCCATCCCTGTCACTGAGTTCCATTTGTTATTTGTTCTGAAATGAATACACAGCACACACCTAGTGATAAAAACTGGATGTTTTGAGGGCAGAAATAACCGTGGCAAGATTATCTCTGGCCAGGCAGGGCTGCAAGCCAGCACATTAAGCTACAATGGTGAAACAACCCTTCGTGCCATGTATGCCACTTGGGCATCGAAAGTAAGAGCCAGGCACATCAGCAGAATCAAACTGGGCTCTTGATAACTATGGGGAAGTGCAACCCTGTCCCAAAGAGGGATGTTTGGGGCCATCCAACTCTCATGGTTGTTGGTCCATCCACCAAGAGTTAGGGATGCAGCAGGTGCCCATTTCAGTCCACAAATCCATTGGACAACCCACACCAGCACCCACTCAGCTGTACCCGCCGATGCCTTGAGCCCCTCTTGTGCTTGGCAAGCAGCTGGTAAGTTACCCGGACCCATCCGCCTCCGCAACAATTGCCATGTTTTTTTAAAAAAAACATGGTGATTGGAAGTCTATGTCCATAGACTTATATACACAAGAAGTGCCGTGAATCTTGTGCATATGCACAATTCACAGTGATTTTTGCGTATAAATCTATGTGCACACATAGACTTATACATACAAAGGCACCTTGTGTATATGGGCAATTCATGGCACTTTTTGCATATAAATCTGTGTACACACATAGACCTATATGCAAAAGGCACCATGAATCTTGCATATATTGGCAATTCACAGTGCTTTTTGCATACAAGTCTATGTGTGCACATAGACTTATATGCAAAAAGTGCCATGAATTGCCCATATACACAAGGTGCCTTTTTATGTATAAGTCTATGGACACAGACTTCCCATTGCCATGTTTTTAAAAAACATGGCTATTGTGGTGGAGGCGGATGGGTCCGGGTAAGTTGTGAGCCACTTGCCAAGTGCGAGAGAGGCATGACTGCAGTCCGGGGACCAGCAAGCAGGGGCAGGGGCTGGGTGGGCACTCAGAGAACCCAGATTGGGGGGGGCAACCATTGCTCCCTACAGTCCTTCTGTCTTGTTTTGGTTCAGCTCTCCTACAGCCTATTGTCAAATCTAGACTCCTCATAAGTGTCCTTCACCTGGTTCAGATGACAATATGAATGGGTGAAGCTGTCAGATTCACATTGTTCTGCAATCATTTTTTTTTTTAACTTATCAAGTTCTTTTTCTCCTGAATATAAAGAATTTTGAAAATTTTGGTGAATTCCTTATCAAAACTCAACTGAAACTAAATTCTCACCCATTGGCACCAGCCAAATTCAATAGGTGCAGCTATGGAGTTATGCATCAGGTACATCATGGAGAGGAATATGATGTACCTACCTGCCATATAGCTGTTAAAGATGAGGAACCTGTCAGAACACACACACACCCAGTGGCAACCCTAATTCCGTACTAACATGGTTGAAATACAGGGATTAAAACCCAGACTTTTAAGAGATAAGCACAGAAAGCCCTGGGCCTGCATGGACACATTTGTCAGCTTTGGTTTCTCCCACCTTATTATAAAAAACAACAACAAAAAACATAAGTTCATTTTGTCCGAATTTTTGTGAATTTTGGTAAATTCTGATCGATACTAAACTGAAACAAAATTCTCACTTATCCCTACATCCAAATCTTGGAATGATCTCTCTAAGAGGTTTGGGTAGATGCTAAATAGCATGGAAGATATAATAGACCCCCATGTATAGAGCACCATAATCATGGAGCAGAACAAAATTTCCCCAAACATTGTCTTCTGCAACCAACATCATCCCATTGTGTGTTTCCCCACTCATATTCTACATGAGCAGTAGCATGTGATGGAGGCAGGCGATCGGACAATGTGATGGTTAGGATAAGTGAACCTCAGTATTCTAAGTCATCCTGATTATTAGAATTCTGAATATTCTAATACGGAGGAAGAATGGGGGAACTCAAAATCGGGATGCCAGTTTCGGTGGCAGCCACAGGTGGGTGAGCCTGCCAAATTTGATCTCCTTGAAGTTCTCAGTTTTCCACTGCCAAGTTCATTTTGATTGGAAGTGCGATGAAATGGTATTTTGTTTTGTTGTTTAATTGTATATTTTAATATTTATTTGCTGGATTGATATATTCTAACATATCCTTTCTCCTGAAGGCTATGGTAAGTAAGTGGGAGGGGGGAGTTAGAATGTTCAGATTTAAATAGTGTCCCCTGATTGGCTGTGGCTTTTTCAGTTGGAGAGAGAGAGAGAGAATAACTGGCACTTGGTTTTCTTTAGAGGGTTAGACAGGGATTGGCTTTCTGAGGGGCAGGATTAGGGCACTGGGCTCTAGCTTTGGGGGTGGTTAGATTCCCCCAGGATGTGGAGGGAGGGAGATTTATTATTTTGATATCTTATTATTAGAAAAGATAGAGTAGGTAAAGAATTGATTAAAAAAAAAACTGGAAACACGAATTTTACCACATAAAACTCAAAACTGCATTGAAACATACTGTGTAAATAAAGTTTCATTTTTATCTTGTTCTTTCTAACCATGCCATTCTCAGTTTCATTTGTTACCACTAAAAGGGTTAGATGTAGCCATGAAAGAAGTAAGCCATGGTCTATGAATTTACACCCCGCACAGACAGAAATGGAAGGTTCTCTCCTCATGAGGAGGAGGGTGGTGGCATCATCCTACTAAAGTGGTTGCTTAGGTTATAGTTGATGTATTCCTTCCACATATACTCACTCAAAGGTTTTACCTCAAGGAAGAGGTTGAGAGAATATAGAGGTACTGAAATTCTGTAGCTAAAATCAGGACGCAATGTTGTAAAAATATTTATGAGGAATGGTAATGTTATAATAATCCTGGCCAGGGGGCCGGGGGGCAAGACGTGATACGTCACAGCAAGCCTTTCATTTTCCTGCAGAGAAATGTGTACATATTTCCATGCACATTTTTTTCCAAAATGTATGCATTATTTGAACTGATTTATTACAAGTACACACTTTCTAAAATTCATTTTTCCATTGAGAAAAGCAATTTTGTGCACTTTTTCCAAATGTATGCATTTTTTGCATGCACGTTTGAAATGTACAGATATTAGGGATGTCACAAAAATGCACAATGGAACCAAATGATTTTGGATTTTTATGAATCCAACCCATGGATCTCACAGTAGACCTGCTTTTCCCCATCAGGCAGATTCCACAGACATGTGGAGCATTTTGTTTGTTTGTTTTGATTTTTACATTCTGGAATTTTACACCAATTTTGTCATAGAAAAATGCACAAAAAAACTCCTGTCCAAAAATGTGCATTTTCCTCCATAGCCTAAAGCGTGAAGATTCACATTTGGGGGGGGCTTGTGCATTTGCAGGGAATTTGCACATTTTTACGCATCCAAATTTGTGCAAATTCAGAAACTAAAAAAAATCTGATTTTGTCAATTGGCAGACGATGGAATGAAAGGCACTTGACAATCCACAAAACACAGATGGAACGGATTTTACACAATCCATACATCCCTAAGTGATGCATCTCCCCCACCCCACTTGAAACTCATTGCAAGCCTTGGAAATGCATGGAGTTCATCATCAAGATACATTCCATTCCGTGTTTAGTCTCAGGAGGTGAACATCAGTTATTCTTGCATTAAATGCAAGCGCTCAACACATTTCTCACTCAGTCCTAGAGGCAGACCCATGTCTCGAGGTCTGCCCTTAGAAACATTCAGCACAGCCCCATTTAAAGGTTTGCTTTCCATCTGTAACCCACATCTAATGAAATGACAACTTGATTATACTTTGCTAAATTGCTGTATAGGAAAGTCATGTTTTGTCAGTGTTGAATAAAGCCAAATGTGTATAAATAACACCAGGGAAAGGTATATCCTTCCCCTGATTTTTTTTAAAAAATCTTTCAAATCCTTCCTATTATGCCCTAAAACAGCATTTTAATGATCTTCTCTTTCTTTTTTCCTTCTTATTTAGGAAAGGAAAAGTTTGACTCAAACGCTGAACTGTAATTCTACGTTCCACTTCTTTGACTTTCAGCTACGTTGCTAATAGAATTGTATTAGTTGTGAAATAACTGAACTGAATGGTTCATTAATTTTTCACCTTAAGAATAATGGAAATTTGACAGTTTTATGCTGTGAACAGACACTCCAAGGAGGACTGTGTTGTATTCTAGGAAATTATACGTTACAACAGAAAACAAAGAATAAGTCTTATTTGGGTGAATAAGATTTTGGCTCAGTCATCATCTCGAGTGCACAATAGTCTCAGTATACCATCTAATAAATCCTTCTTCCATTTATAAATCCTGGCTGCCTTCAGAGCCCAAGGATCATTTTTGGGGACTAGTACAAACTTGTAACAACATGGGTCCCTCCAACACACATACCATGATCCTATCCCATATATGCAGTCTTTTGAGTCATGAAATAAAATGTCCATTTTAATTCTGAATCACATTTTCTGTATTTCTGAAATTACACCAGGGCCCACTGTGACTTTTCTGCCATGCCCCCAAACACCTTTGCCCCCACTTTTTTTTTTTTTTGCTACCCTTGTTTAGCATGTCGTCCATCCTGAAGAAGAGCCTTGCACAGCTCGCTGACTATTTTGTAATTTTAAATTGGTCCTTATAAAGTTATTGTACTGTTACTGTTTTGTTTTTTTTAATATTCCAATAGACCGGTGTAAATATAAATATTTTATATAGAGAGCAATTCACTTAAAAGCCTTATTTTTCTGATCTTCTTCACTGCAACATCATGAGTTATCCCTGAAAGCCAATTTCTCTTGCCAGTTCATACTTGATAGACAAAATTGCTAGGTGGTTTAACCTGTTCTTGTCCTAAAGTAGATTGCATACAGTTTTTGACGAGTGCTAGCTGGCTGTAACATATATCAGCTTGTTATGCCATGGTCACTGGCAGTGTGTAAAAAAAAAATTCTATCTCTCATCTATCTGTCTGTCTGTCTGTCTGTCTATCTATCTATCTATCTATCTATCTATCTATTATCTATCTATAGCTATCATCTATGTAGGGCTATGCACACTTCACTGAAATTAGTTGCAGCTGTTGTCTGCTATATATCATTTAATAACACAGATGAGAATAGTTAATACTAGTTTTCTGATTTCTATTTAGAGTCAAATGTGGCAACATGGCAGTGTGGTGTGTGGGTAGCTATGAACTAAATATTTACTAACATATTTTGGCCCAGTAAATCCTAGCAGCAACATGAGCTCCCACTATCTCTGGGATCAATGTCCCTGATTATTATGATGCTGTTCCCCTCCCATCAGCTGTTCTGCCCTCCTGCCTATGTAGAAGGAACTCTGGGACATTTTTTGAGAGACTCAGCATGTCACACAGGGAAGCACAAATCACTGAAAGTACAAATCCTACTTTACTTATTTATTTATGTGTTTATTTTATTTAAAACATTTGTATCTCACCCTACATCATTAGGATCTCATTAGTTTTACTGCACAAGCACACTCTCTCTGTTCTAGAGAAGGGCTGGGGCCAGCAATTCACTGTTCAGAATATAGCTTGTTGTGCTGTAACTCTGGTTTAGAAATCTAAAAGAGACAAGACAAGGAGGGAAGAGGAAGACAGTACTTTGCAGAGATGATGAGGAGGAGAAGGTTAACTGGCAGGAGGCAAAGTACAGTGTGGATGAGGCTGTAGTAGTGGTCCTAAAGACTTCACAGGAATGAGAGTTCCTACAGATGTGAGCTTTTCAAGAGAGAGTTAAAGGAGAAAGAGTTGACTTGATGGTTAGAGTGTGGGAGGCTCTTTCAGCATGGCAGAAGGAGTGAGTGAAGGGAACAGCTGAGTTTGCATGTACTGTGTAGTCAGCAAAATGGAGAAATATATAAGTAGGAAATCACAATTTAGAGAAAGTCAGACTCAGACATTCTGTTTTTCTGCTTTTATTCATGTTAAGGTATCCATAAGGAGAAGACAAGCAGCTTGCCAGCTTGCTGCTTGCTTCTTTGGGTAATTGGTGTTATTAATCAGGAAAAGTAAAAGTATCTACATTTATTAATCTGTTTAATATAATTCCAGCCCCTCCAATGCTGAAAGGATGGGCCAGTTTATCAGAGCCACTCTTACGGAAATTTTCCAAGTTTTTTTCAGGCAGCTAAAATGAACTGCTCTGCCTGCTGTAATAGCACCAAGATTTTCCCAGGGTGAGCTGGTGCAATGTGTGATTTTCAAAGGTACTAAGATCAAGAGTGCATCTGGAAACCATGTATTGATTTGAGGCATGGCAGTGTGAAGTGGGCACCTTTCCCGGGGTGTTATATGCTTTTATGGCAGGCATAGTGTTTAGTACTCAGTTGGAACACGAGTTATCCAAAAGACTTATTTTAAAACCCACTTTGTTTAAAAACTATCTGATTCATTCTTCATTATTATTATTATTATTTTGCCATTTCCTATACTTTGTCAACACAAATAGAATGCTATTGTAGTGTGCCGGCTAAGGGTGCAAGCCATGAGCTAGAATTTCCTTCATTTAAGACTTCAGCTCTGTCAACTATGTACCCTCCCCGCGCCTCCACTACTATGTCCTCCAAACCTGTGCTAAAGTTCTGTGCTAGTTTTGTGCCATAAATCCCAAGTTTTGTGCCGCTACCAAAAGTATGAAAATGACATAAATTTAGGTTGGCCTGGTGAATGCTAAAAATCAACATTCTCATATCTCCTCTGAACCTATGCACCACCACAAAATGACTCCCACAGAGGATGTGGCTGGTCATGTAATAGCTGCCATGGGGCCTGGGTAGTCAAAAGTAAGGATGTTGTGGGCATCTGGTTGGGGCTCAAGACTCAGCGATTTCTCACCAGCTTGGCCCCCTGGACGCCAGTCTGTGATCAGGTGCATCCAGCCCTTTGAGGGAGAGAAATTGTGAGGCTAGAGGCTGGGAGGGAGGGAAGGATAATAAGGCGAAGGGGTAGAGGGGAGATAAAGAGCAAAGCTAGAGGCTGGGAGGAGGGGGAAACAGCAAGGCAAAGGGGTAGAGGGGAAAGAAAGAGCAAGGCTAGAAACTAGAAAGGGAGAGAAAGAAGACTGTCCTAACCTAACATTTTCCAAGTTGTTGTTTTTTTTTAACAATGTTTTTGAAAGGGGCAGGGAGGTGCTTCCTGGGCACCATTGGAGGTACCATGGGTGCCCTGGTGCCTGCAGGTGTCATGTTGGGGATGCCTGAGTTCCAGCTACTCCCAGCATGGAGAGGACCATGCTATACCTGCCTGCCAGTGCCATGTATCTGTTAAAGTTGAAGAGTCTGTTAGAAAAAAAAAGGAGACGTGACTAATTCAGTACTAACATGGTTGAATACAGCTGATTTCCAGAGTGGCTGGATATACATCAGTATCCACCACAGGCTCTCTGGAACCAACAGAAACATCCAGAGCACAGGGGAAGGGACTAAACACCACCACCCCGATCTCTCTTGGAGCCTTGAGAACTACACTAGCATGTAGGGATGTACAACCCCCCCACTGTTCAGTCCAGGGGGGGTCCATAGTGGGGCAATTCGAGCCAGTCAGGCTCCTCCAGAGCCCAGCCGCATCTGCTGGAGTTGGCGGAGCAGCTCTCCGGCACCCTATACGACATGATATTCTAATGGCGGCTGCCATTAGCCTATCGCAGGGAAAAATACAGCCGTAAGTGATGTATTGTATGCCACTGGCAGCTGTAAAGCACTGACCTTATGGCTGTAAACATTTGTAATTTATTTTAAAGTCACGGCTTTACAGCTGCAAATGGCATACAATACGCCATTTATGGCTGTATTTTCCCCCGCAATAGGCTAATGGCAGCCTATTGCGTCGTATAAGGAGCTGGAGAGCTACTCCATGGGAACTCCTCCAGACCCAGAAGTAAGTGGGGCCACTCCGCCGCAGCCTCCAGAGGTTGGATTCTTTGGAATCCAGCCTCATTTGCGTCCACAGCAGAATTCTCTGGCATCCCTACTAGCATGAAAGAGTGGACCATGGGAGCGATCAGCTGCTGCATGCTGTAAGAAATCTGGTTGCTATTTCCTGCACTAGGTATTCTGGGGGTTGCTGTTTGCAGGTTGCATTATTTGTTAATACCTCAAGGCATTGGAAAGGTTTGGTTTATTTGGCTGTGGCTTACACTTTACTGATAAATAATAATTGATACTGTGTTCTACTTGTTGACATTTCTTTTGTAAATGTTGTAATGTTATTATCAGTGAAATGAATGATATGGGTAGTTTATTATTGTAATGATGTACTATTGCATTTCATGTATTGGTATGTCTTCTTGTTTTTGTATTGCTCTTGTGTCATGAGCCATTTGGGGCACATATTGTGGAAAGGTGGCATAAAAATAAAATAAAATGAAAAAAGAAAGAAAGAAAGAAAGAAAATGAGATGAATGCAGAGAGATGCAAACCCAGAGATTCAAGAGCTAAGCCATGGGTTGTTGTTGTTGCTGTTGTTGTTATTGTTGTTTTAGAGTATGTCTTGGGCATTCTCACAAAATGGCTGCCATGGGAATGCAGAGACACAAAATACACAACCACAAAATCCAAAATTACCCTAGGCAAAGCATATTCCACACACAAATACAAAATTCCAGGCAAAGTACACAACATGCCAAACATATCAAACACACAGGAAACCCACCCCCCTTGATCCCAAGTACATGCCTTCAGCTTAACTTTTTCTGGGTAGCTGGGCATGCTTTAAAATACAGTACCGCCCTGCATGTTTTTTTGAGCAGGATCACAAGTTCAATAATTTGCAAGCATTTCCTGAGAACATGCTCTCTTACTCATGTTCACATTCAGAATTGTAAATGGGATATGTTCATACACGTTACAAACATAAACAAAATTCTCATACATCCCTATTTTTATTATTACATTGACATTCTGCCTTTCTGCCACAATGGCAATCCACATGGCATTCACAGGGTTCCTTGGAAGCCTGCTATTCAGAACCAGAACCAGATCTGCATCTCCAGAGCAATCAATCTATTGGAAGATACCCAATGTCATCTCCCTTCTTGGCCCTACTTTCTTTGTTTATCCTAGTAGCTTCCATCTATCCCTTCCTTTTGCATCCTGACTATCTTCCATTATTGTGATTATTCCTGAAAGGAGACCACTGCTGTTTCCAAGAGGGAATATTTTCCTGTAAGCCTTGCATATGGGGCAAATTTGTCATTCACAGTTCCAATACGGAATACAGTTAATTTCTCTATGGAGCTGCTTAGCAGATGGCAGTAAAAAGCAGAAGGAAGGGGATTGTTTTATTAATCTTTTGCAAGTTAAATGCTAACTAAATATCAAACAGTTAGAAGCAAAGAAATGCAGGTTTGTTTTGATGATTAAAACACACACATGCACATCATGCATGATGACTGTATGCTAGGCAACAAGGTTGAGACAAGCAAGCAATCCACACAATGTATCTCTCTAGATACTCATACTAAAGTGAGAACTAGGCATTATACCAGCAAATATATATATATGTATGTATGTATGTATGTATATATTCTAAACATGTGTCATCTGGTTAAAGGAAATGCCAGGGTAGAGAGGAAGGGATTTCAGGGCAGGACTGACAGAGTGAGAGATGCTTAACCTTTCTTTTACTTGATGATACTCCCTTAGAAATACCCACCCTAGCTCATTTTCTACTGCAGCTGCAATTATTCTGGCCTGAGCCTGGCTACAGCAAAACAGTAAATAACTGCCTTCAGGAGTGGGAGGAATTGCAGGGAGAAATTGATGGCGGGAGGAAGGATTAAGCTCCATCGCCCATCTGCTGATTCTCCCCTGCAAATGCTCATCTCAGGTCATTTTCCAGTATAGCTGGGATTATTTCGGTCTGAGCCCAGCTATGGTAGAACAGGAAATAACTAAATGGGGGTGGGGGGGAGGAGAGGAATTGCAGGCGAGAGTTGATGGGAGGTGAAAGATTAAGCACTACTTGACATCTATAGTTTCTCTCTAACAAATATCTTCCACCCTACTTTAGGGTCAGAGTGGCAAAAGGAATTTGGGAACCTTTTCTTCCCCTTGAAATGTGTAGGTCTTCCCTAAATGCATGACAAATAGAAGGTTTATATTTATAGTCAGTAGCAAAATAAGCAAAGTTTATGCTTATCAAATTTGCAAGCAACACAATGGCAGGAGAGATTTGGAAGAGACCAAACAACTCAGAGTTCCATGGATATTTAGAGTTACAGGTGCCGCTTAAGGTGGCAGTTCACTCAAGCATGGAAGTTGAAAAGTTGGCACTGTGCCCATGCAAAGTGGTGCTGGCGGCAGTATGCTTCACCCACAATACACCTGTATGTTTCACCCACACTTTTGTATCCGCAAGGCTGTTCAGGTTGATGGAGGGTTTTCATTTAAAAGAGAGAAAAAAATCATCGGAGCTGGCCAAACAGTAAACTTTTAAAATGTCATAGCTCTGAATCCACCCACAGAGACAAACATGCAGATGGCATACAAAGTAGGTTGCCTGGATACTGCAAGTTTGGAGCTTCTGTCAAGCCTTGCCTTTGCTTTCTATAAGTTCTGCTTGGCATTTTTGAAAGAAGTCAATTGTTTCTAAAAATTACTCTTTCTTTTTTGTATAAGAGCAGTCCGTTGAGTTAGGTATTTAGGGGGGATTTTGAAATCTCTTTTTCTGGAGCTGTTCAAGGACAGAATGGTAAAATCTGGGATGATGCTTCAATCGGGTGGCCATGCAAAGGAGGATGTCTTTAACAGCTGTCTTACCATTTGAAATTCCTTGTTTGACGCTGCTATTAAAGAATAGCAGTGTACAACAAGGAATTTCAACTGATAAGACTTTTCTGGAATTTGCACAACAACCTGCACATGCCAAGATTTCCTCACTGAGATTAAAGGCACAAAGCTTTGTCTTCCACTGAATCTGGCTTCCTTAGTTGTACATGTAAAATGTTCTCCTCAAATTATTTGATTTATTAAGTCCTTTCTGATCCCATTGTTTCTCTTCAAATCCTAGTCCAAGAACAATGGCATAATGATAGTTCATCAGGACAAGGTTGGGTGCTCTAATTTATATTGTAGTATAGATTTTTGGCATTTACATTGATATCATAATCAGGGTCACCACTATGAGCAGGCAAAGGACGAAGTTGCCCCCAGTGCCAACTCCAAGGGTATGCGCTGTTGCCATCTCTCCATGGTAAAATGATGTCTCTCCAGACCCTTTGTGGGCTCCAGTGCTGGACTGCTTTTTCAGCTTTCAGCAGCTGCCCCCATCCCTCAGGTATACCACAGTGTCAGTTAATGATGTTGTGGCTGCTCTAATTTTGTACTGGAGGGCTGGGCAAGGTGAAGTTCCCAGAAGGAATCCCCACACTAGTAGGCCCAGATGTAACTGAAGTCAGTGTGCTGTTACTGTTTCTAAAACCAGCCCACCATGAGCCTATTCTTAGCCATAACACTCTCCATATTTGTTGCCTTAAGATCTCCTCCACTGGCTACAGACAAAGATCTGCTCCTCCGTTGGCACAAATCTGAACTGCATTTCCCTTAGCTTGCTTCTTTTCAGCCTAGCACCTCCTAGTAAGTCTCTCTCTCTCTCTCTCTCTCTCTCTCTCCCCCCCCTCTCTCTTATACAATCATAGAATAGTAGGGTTGGAAGGGGCCTACAAGGCCATCGAGTCCAACCCCCTGCTCAATGCAGGAATCCAAGTCAGAGCATCCCTGACAGATGGCTGTCCAGCCTCGTCTTGAATGCCTCCAGTGTGGGAGAGCCCACCACCTCCCCAGGTAATTGGTTCCATTGTCGTATTGCTCTAACAGTCAGGACACTTTTCCTGATGTTCAGCTGGAATCTGGCTTCCTGGGACTTGAGCCCATTATTCCGTGTCCTGCACTGTGGGATGGTCGAGAAGAGATCCTGGCCTTCCTCTCTGTGACAACCTTTCAAGGACTTGAAAAGCACTATCCTATCTCCCCTCAGTCTTCTCTTCTAAAGGAGAAACATGCCAGTTCTTTCAGTCTCTCCTCATAAGGCTTTGTTTCCAGTCCCCTAATATATATTACCAGCAACACAAACTGAGCCTTTTCACTCCAAGCAGAGCCAAATAATTGGCTACAACATGCAAATGAACACAGATGGGGGACAACCAGTAGGGATGTAGGAAAATTTTGTTTCTGTTTACAAATTATGTGAACACATCACATTCACAATCCTGAATGTGACCACTGGTAGGAGTGCTTTTGTTGTTGTTGCTGCTGTTGAGAAATGTCTGCAAATTCCTGAAAATGTGTTGTGGTTGTGGTGATAGTGGTTGTCATTGTTGTTGTTAATCTTTTTTTTTTTTTTTAAGGATTTCCACTCTGTAGTCAATGGAGGAAAAGTGTGCACTTTGAAAAATATGCACAGAAAAGTGCACTTTTCAAATTTGAATGAGTGGAAAGACAGGTCAAAAAGGGAAGTGAGCCAAAAGGATCTTGCAAGTGAATTTTGGAGAATTTGGGCTAGCTCAAAAATAACTGATTCTCCCATCCCTATTTGTTGTTTCTTCTCTCCCACACCACCTTAAAACATGTATCTATTAACCAGCTAGCAAAGAAAGAGGTCCCTGTAATATTGTGGGGAGGTGGAGAAGACTGCTTTCTGGTCCTCCCTTTCCACACAAGTCTTAGTTACGGATGGACGGACTCACTACCATCCAGTTTCACTGGGCTCTTGCCGAGTCACTGCCGCTGCAAGCTCCTCCCAAACCCACTTGCTGAGTGTCCACACTCACCTGGACCCACTTGCCAAGCAGCCTCATGCCCAGCGAGCAAGTCCAGCAGCAGCCCGTCCTCTTAGCAAGCCGCCATTTTGCCTAAAAATTACAGCTCAGGATTTCCAGGGATGTAATATTGTGCAATGGTGGTCCCTTTATGGCCGCCATTTACGTTACATTAGATTTATGGAAATCCCTGATCCATCAATAATACACAAGATGGTGGCTCACTTAGAGGATTGGTGACTGCCAGAGCCGCTCGCTGGGTGCACGGCTTCTCAGGAGGTGGGTCCAGGTGTGCATGGGGCTTGGTGAGCAGGTCCAGGGGGAGCAAGCAGTGGGAAGCCTGCCAGACTCCACCTCCTTCCCTGATTCTCGTGACATCCCTAGTCTTAGAGTGAAGAGGCACCATATGCGCTTAATTTGGAAACTAGCCTCCAAGTGGGATACTGCCTTTGCACTCTGTGACTTTTACAGCCTGTAAACAACCCTCCAACCAAGAGAAGTCCCCCCAGCCCCGCCATAGAACAGGGAGATTCCCTTTACTTTCTCAATCTCGCACATGTAGCTTTAACAGGCTTAACCACAATCCTTTGGTTTTAATAGGGCTGTGCATGGACCCCCTGATCTGCTTTGGATGCCACTTCAGATCATTTGAAGTGACCCTGATCTTCCTCGGACCAATTCAGACCCCCTCTGATCCAACTCAGATCTGGATCCGAAGCGAGATTCGGATATCCAGATTGCCCATTTGGGGCATTTTCCCATTGACTTGCATGGGAAAACAAAAATGGTCATAACTTTTCCAGGTTTTAGGATGCAGGCATGAAAACTGGGGACTTCTCCACCCCCTGGAGAAGAGATCACCTGCAAAATTTCAGACACTTTTTTGGCCCAGTGGTTTTTTTGTTGGGTGGAGTTAAAATCTGAGGTTTTCCAAAGAAACTCTCCAAGCAAAGAGCTGTAACCTCTCCCTGATTCCACACACACAAGTGACACCTTGGCCTCTCCCAGCCCCACTCCAGGGCATTGCACCCCCCAAATTCCAGGCACTTTGGCCTACTGGTTTGTGTGCAAGGTGCAGGTGAAATTTGAGTTTTTCCAGGAAAACTCCCAAAGCCAAGAGTCGTAACTTCTCCCTGTTTCCACAGATGAGTGTGAAACCTGGGCCCCTCCCAGCACCCCTTGAGTGCATTGCACCCCCCAACGTCCAGGCAGTTTGGCCCACCGGTTTGTGTGCTAGGCACAGGTGAAATTTGATTTTTTCCAGGAAAACTCCCAAAGCAAAGAACTGCAACGTCTCCCCACCTCTGCCCCTGCCAACACCCCGAAGATGCCTCATATTGCGCTGAACTGCTTTGCCACACAGTGGACTGTTATTGGAATAAGAAGGTAGTTAATATAAATAATATGTGTCTTGTGCTTTTTCAATACCACCTTGACATTTGGACGTATAGTGTTGGTGGAACTACAACCTAGCACGCACGCGCACACACATGGACACAGACACATAAGAGCTAAAGAAAAGCAGAACTACCTAAGCAAATGACAGGTGTCTTTAATTTATTGTTTTTTATATTTCAGGTTCTTTTATGGAAGGCAGGATAACTTCAAGAAATACAGGGCAATGGAGCAGGTGATTAGATAATAGCCAAATCAACCCCTTAAAAAAGAACACCCTTCTTTAATTTCTGTTTTCAGAGGATCAACACAGAGAAGACACAGACGGTTCACTTCAGCATGGGGGGGGACACAAATGCTACAAGCATAGGCTGCTATAATATGCCTTTCTTTAAGGATATAGAAAGAAAGAAAGAAAGAAAGAAAGAAAGAAAGAAAGAAAGAACCCTAAATGCTTGAGTATGACTTAAAGGGGGAGTGGGCATGCCCAGATGTCAGTGTTTGTTTTTAAAAATCAAAATAAGACTGGGTTTGTAAAAATTTAAAAGAGACAGAGTTGACTGACAAAAATGACAAGAAAACAGAATGGAGAAAGCAGAAGTACGGGTTGACATTACACAACGAATGCAGCCTTTTTTGGAATCCAGAATTGAGATAAAGAAACAAACACAGGAATGGTGGGGAAGGGCAGCATAGCAGCAACTTGCAAAGAAAAGCTATGTTAGTTTGAAAAAATATGGAAAGGAGAGATTAATCCAATCAAATACAAATAACAAATGAGTTGGAGGTACAAAGATATAAGGGAAGTGGCTGGAAGAGGTGCTGCAAAAGAAACCATCCCAATGGGGACAGATCATCAAGGAGCGACGGAAGGGAACACTCCCAGTACAAACAAGCTGTTTCCTTTTAATTTAAATTCTGAGGAAAGCCTTATGGTGATCAAATTTGAATAAGTTGAAGGAAAAATTCCTAGGAATGCACGCACATGTGCACACATGCACAAACTGTCATCTACCAACACCAGCCCTCTCTCTCAAAGACACAGCTAGCACAATGACTGAACACAGTCTTTCGCTGAAGTATATATACCCCCTTCCTCCACCACTCTCTCTGGTTGGAGACTGCTAGTGTCAGTTCTGGCTGAGGGTTCCAATTCGCCAAAGCACCCCCCCCTGCACTTGCCTTCCTACCTCCCCTGCCTTCCTGCATCCTCTTGCCTTCCCCTTCTCTCCCTCCCTCCCTCCCTCCCTCCCTCCTCCTCATATCCCTCCAGGTGAGCATTGAGAAGTTGATACATTTTGGAGACAGCCTGTCTGGACTGCTGAGGAATTCAGGAGAACTCTGAATATATGAGGCAGTGGAGGCACTTAGTGGGGGAGTGGGGTGCTTAGCCCCGGAGAGCCTTGGTACTGCTCTGAACTGCCTCATATCATGAGGCTTTTGCTCCGAAACAGCCCACTTCACCTTGTTATTCAGGCTTGGTAATGAGGCAGTGCACAGTCCTAGTTTTTAGTCACTTTTGCTTCTGGATTAATGCCTGATGGGGGATTGTGCTCATTGTATTAGATTATTACATATGTATGTATGGCATTTTTTAAAATGTGAATGTATGGGTTCAGGAATATGGATGCATGTGTTCTCCATTTTTCTATTTATGTCTATTATACATTGTTGTACGTCTATATCAATCATACACCCACATTCATACACATGCACACACTATCACATAATAATTTTTATGTCAGTGTGAGGTAGGGATGTGCGAACCCTCCCCCATCTGGGTTCTCCAGGTGCCCGCCCAGTCCCTGCCCCTGCTCGCTGGACCCTGGACCATGCTGGAGCCCTCACCCTAGCGAGCAGCCCACACTCACACTGGTAACCTTCTCAAGCTACAAGACTGCCATTTTCTGAAAAAATAAAATGGTGATAGGAAATGCACATATTTCTGTACGTGCAAAAATGCACATTTTCATACATACGCAATTATGTGCATTCACAGAAATGTGCATTTTTGTGCATATGCAAATATGTGCATTTTTGCAATCGCCAGGAAGGGACAATTCCTCTTGGTTCCCAGATGGAATTGACCACCCGTGCCATCCTTAGTGTGAGGTTATATGAACATTTATTTTACAGGAAAATGTCACCACAAGGTGACATCTCCCTATATGTCTTCTACTGTAACTTGCCATTATATATTTGATTTTCTTTGGTGGCAAAAATGCGACCAAGTGAAATTCCATCATTGAAAACATGACAAGTGGCTCCAGAAACATAAAATTCAAGCTAAATCCGTTGGCTCCTGCTGAGGCACAGAGAAATTCCAAGGAAAGTTGAAAGAGTTTCCATAAAATTATCAACATTTCAATGTGAAGGAGATTTCACACATCTGAGGTCATGGTGAGACTGATCCATTTGAGGCAACTGCCTCTCCCCTGTTTGCAACCTTATGAAATTTGCTTCCATTTTTCAGAAGGAAGATTCTAGATAATTCATAATAGCATGTAACCTTGCACCACTGGATAGATATATATGGTAACCTTCATCCAAGGACCAAAATACATTGATGGATGGGGTGCATAAAGAGAAGTAAGCTTTGATAAGTCATAGGAACCTACTGCACAGATCCCTGACATAAGAGATAAAGTGATCTAGCTTGGCCCAGAAACAGGTGGCATCCTGTAAGGTTCAGGTGGCTGCCAGAACCTATGACGCGTGCATCCAAAGACCTCTAAAACCAGCACTATGTTATGTACAAGCAGGCAATCTTACGTGCCCATAATAATGAGATTTATTATTATTAAAAATAATAAAAACCTTAGAATATACTGTAAGGAGATGAAGTGGAAACAGAAAATCTCTAAGAAAACACTGATTGTGACAGCTTTAGGATAGCAATTATTTTGTTTATGGCATGCAGTAAACACTGCATGGATTCAGAACCTCACAAAGAGGGCACGCTTTGCAGACAGCACAAAAGAAAGTTGCATAAGTTAGCAATGTGACGATGCCTGCATCCTGCAAAACAAACCAAATCCCCAAATCATCAGCCTTGCATAATTTATTTCTCCATATCGATGTGGAAGGCATATAAATTTTGTCTTATGATGTCCTTATGGCCATAAACTGACATTATATTTGTAATCGTTTTCCCACTGGCACCAAGACATATGATTTATTTTGTTTCTCAGCTTTGGCTATGTCAGTAGAACGTTAAGAACAACAGTTCTGGGTCAAAACATTGCATCCACAGCAGCCGGCCGAGAGACCAGCTGCCGCCGCCAGAGCTGCTGCCGGAGCCACCGCCACCAGAACATCCACCCCTGGTAAGCTTCGTCCCAGGGGGATTCTGCAGGGTTTCAGGGGGCTGAATGCTAGTGCATTTGGCCTCACTGAAATCTGTGGTGGAATTCTCCACCATGCCTAGAATCTTGTGCAAATGTGCATAGCTCTCTCTTCCCACATCCTACCACTGCCTCCCAGTATGCTGCCAGAGGCAACTACTTCACTCTGCCTAATGGTAGGGCCAGCCCAACCCTGCCTAAAGTAGCTCTTGGGATCCAGGGAAATTAGTGCCAAAGGCTTGTTTTAAAGGGAGAGATCAAAGCTTAGAGCACCTGCTTTGCATGGAGAAGGTCCCAAGTTCAATCCCTGTCAATGCCAGTTAAAAGGACAAGGTGGCAGATAATGGGAAATACCTCTTCCCTTGCCTGCAGTTATCTTCAGCCAGTTAGACTAGACAATACATGGATAGATGGACAAATAATCTGTTATTTCTTTATTGTAGTTATTTATTCATTGTAATTAATTAATTAATTATTAATTCACTGTATGGATTACGGTTGTATTTAATGATTACATATGTAATTCATTAACAGATTTAATTTATTGTTAATTATTATTCAATAATTATTCATTATTAATTCACTGTAATTTCTTTCTAAACCACACTTTCATCCCGCTCCCCCCGCCCAGTACTCCAAGGTGATATATGTAAACATTCCAGTCATCAATACATTATTAGAACAACCATCAAATTATGCATCATAAGAATAAAACTGAGAGGCAATAAACAAAAACTAGCCAACCAGCTAAACACAGTACAATAAGTTTAAAATGCCTTGGCAAATAAAATTGTTTTAATATGGCACTGGGCAGACATATAGTGTTGGTGCCAGTTGTAGCTCCATCAAGAGGATATTCCAGAGTTGGGTGCTACCACAGAAAAGTCTCTCTTTTCTGTGGATGCATATTGCATCTCTCCTCCTGAAGGTACTCAGAGAAGGGTCTGATCTGATGATATAAATTCATAGGCAGATTGGTATGGAGGAGGTGCTCCTTCAGGTATTTTGGGTCCTAAGCTGTTTAGGGCTTTATAGGTAAGCACCAGCACCTTCAATTGGGCCTGGAAGCAAATAGAATCATAGAATAGTAGGGTTGGAAGGGGCCTACAAGACCACTCAGTCCAACCCCCTGCTCAATGCAGGAATCCAAGTCCAAGCATCCCTGACAGATGGCTGTCCAGCCACATCTTGAATGCCTCCAGTGTGGGACAGCCCACCACCTCCCCAGGTAATTGGTCCCATTGTCATATTGCTCTAACAGTCAGGAAGTTTTTCCTGATGTTCAGCTGGAATGTGGCTTCCTGTCACTTGAGCCCATTATTCCATGTCCTGCACTCTGCGATGATCGAAAAGAGATTCTGGCCTTCCTCTCTGTGACAACCTTTCAAGGACTTGAAGAGTGCTATCATATCTCCCCTCAGTCTGCTCTTCCCAAGGTTAAACATGACCAGTTCTGTTAGGAGCGCCCTAGATGCCTCTTGCAGTCCCCACCAATAGCCAGCTCAGGACACAGATGACAAGGATTCTTTCTGAGACTTTATTCCTTTATTACTTTATGACTCTTTCAGATACTAATCACTAGCGACAAAGCAAGGAACAGCACTGGGGAAAGATAGCAGAGTAGCCTAAGCTCCAGGTAAGGCAATTGGTCCCTGTTTGAAGGAGAACCATGGGAAGACCCTGAACTTATGGGCTAAGGAGAGATCCTCCCTCTTTCCCTTGGGTCCTCGGGACGCGACCGTTGTTTGAGCGCCAAACGAGCAGTATGCCTCCTTTCTGCGCCCTCCATCTGTTGTTGCTCCTTGCATCTGCGCCGAGCATCCAGCAAGCCCCCCTCCAGCGCTCTCTCGCTGCCAGGGTCACTATCTCTCCCAGGAATGCTGGCAGGAGGAATCTCCGCCAGCTGCTGTGCTTGTGAGAGATAAGCGAGCTCCTCTCCCATGGATTGCTGTTCCTCCTCAGAATCAGAACTCCTCTGGGGCTCTATTGGTTCAGTTTCCACCCTGAGAAGTTCTTTCAGCCTTTTCTCATAGGGCTTTGTTTCCAGTCCCCTAATCATCTTTGTTGCCCTCCTCCGAACCCTCTCCAGTTTGTCTGCATCCTTCTTCAAGTGTGGTGCCCAGAATTGGACACAGTACTCCAGATGAGGCCTGACCAGTGCTGAGTAGAGGGGAACTAGTACTTCCCAGCATTTGGAAGCTATGCTTCTATTAATGCAGCCCAAAAGATCATTTGCCATCTTTGCAGCCACATCTAGGGATGTCAGAGAATTTCGCCATGAATCTCAAAGAGGCCGAATGCCAGCGCATTTGCCCCCCCAAAATCGGTGGTGAAACGGTCTGCCCCCCCGCACCCCCCCTAGGATGGGACTTACCTTGGGCGAATCCTCCTGGTGGTGGCGGCGGCTCCGGCAGCAGTTCGGCGGCGTTTTGGCGGCGGTTTGGCGGCAGTGGCTGCAGCCGCCATTTCCAGTAAAAAAAAAAAAAAAAGTGATAGGCTACGTAAAGATTTACGTAGCCTATCACAGCTAGATTTTTAAAAAATATCGTGATAGGCTACGTAAATGTTTACGTAGCCTATCACGGCTGAGTAAAAAAAAAACCGTGCGTACGCAAATGGCAGCACCCATGGGCGCTGCCATTTGCATTCCTTATTTTGGCATGTCCAGTATACGTAAACATTTACATAGACTACAGCGAAAATAAGGGGAACGCAAATAGCGTAGCGTCTACGCTATTTGCATTCCCCTTATTTTCGCTGTAGTCTATGTAAATGTTTACGTATACTGGACATGCCAAAATAAGGAACACAAATGGGGGCGCCCATGGGCGCCGCCATTTGCGTATGCGCGTTTTTTTGTTTTTTGTTTTACTCAGCCATGATAGGCTACGTAAACATTTACGTAGCCTATCATGGCTGACTGCAGGGATGCAAACGGCCGGCCAGGATTCGGGGGGGGACGGAGCGCCTCCCCCCTGGCCAGAATTTCAGGGGGGAGGGACGGAGCACCTCCCCCCCACCTCAAATCACATTTCGTCAAAAGGTGAGTGACTTTCATACATCCCTAGCTACATCACATTGTTGGCTCATATTCAGCTTGTGATCGACAACAATTCCAAGATCTTTCTCGCTTGTAGTGTTGTTGAGCCACGTATCCCCCATCTTGTAACTGTGCATTTGCTTTGTTTTTCCTAGGTGCAGAACTTGGCATTTTTCCCTATTAAATTTCATTACGTTGCATAATTGGAGTAACATGGCTCCATCTATGCAGGGGGAACACTGCCTTCCCCCTGCAAAGCAGTATGTGTTAGAATGTAGCATTGCAAATGTTGATGTTTTTGAGAATGATCGTGCACATGCCAAGCATATCCATGCTGCTTTGATGACTTCCTGTAAATAAGAGCAGCAATAAGTCAAGAAAATGTTCCTGGATTCCTTCCCTCTCCCTCCTTTCTCTGTATAACACTCTCTCACACTCTATGTGTGTGTGTGTATTATACGTAGGTGTAGATATCATTATAGATGAAAATATATGCCTTCCTCTTCACAGAATTTCCAGCAACATAAAAATAAATTACAGGAAAAGCACAACTTTCATTTTAGGACCATGCAATATTAAAGTCAAACTAATTTTTACAAGAGGCTAGGGTGAATGTAGTTACAACACAGGTCTATTGGTGTTGCTTTACTGAAACTGTTCCCAGACTAATTTTAAATTACTTGTGGCATGCCAATAAAACACATGTGACAACGACCTGTGAAATTAGTTACTAACCTGAATAATAAGTAATGTACAGAGAGAGCGGTTAAAATAAAAATTATCCCCTGCCACTGCTGATTTTCCCTTTACATTTGACTAATGCCAACTTTGCTTGTTTGCTTGTTTATTTCTACCATTTCTACCCTGCAGTTCAAAAAAAAAGTTATAATCAAGTTGTTATGAACCTCCTGTTTCAAATAAATAGCAACTGCTGCTGCAAGATAACTGAAAATAGACTGTAATCAATGTATCTTGTATGGCTTTTGCAAGATCCTCATTTGGGGAGATCCAGGTTTAAATCCCACTTAAGGTGCAATCCTATGCATATTTAGATGGAAAACAGTCCTACAATTCCCAGCATTCACCAGCCAGCATGACTGGCTAGAAATTCTGGGAACTGTACTACTTTTTTTCTGTCTAAACATGCATAGGATTGTGGCCTTAGCCTCAAAACTCCACTGGATAACCTTGTTGAGCCAGTCATTATTTCTCAGCCTAACCTACCATACAGGGTTGCTTCAAGTATAAAACAAGAGAGTGAAAAACCATGCGTACCACCCCGATCTCCTTTGAGGATGGGTGGGATAAAAATGGAATTGATAATAATAATAATTTCATATTTAACTCCCAGACCACCTGTATTTTGGAGGTTGGCGATCTCATCAAACCTGAAAATCATCCCTATCAGCTTTATACTCAGATTTCTAGCTATTGAAGAAGCAACTGTCCAGATACCTATTACCAGGTCTTGAAATTCCAGGTGCAGGTTCATAGAATAGAATCATAGGATAGTAGGATTGGAAGGGACCTATAAGACCACTGAGTCCAACCCCCTGGTGCGCACCCCCTTCCCCCCAGCTGTGGCAAAAGGAGGGAAATACCAATTGATCAGTCACACCAGCCAAGGAAGTCTCTTCTACTAATATGCCAGAGTGGGTCCCGTGATGCTTTCTGAACCCTCTAAGACTAGATGCACTCAGTTACCAGCATTACTGACCATCAGTCATGCTGTCTAGGGCTGATGGGAGTTGAAGCCCAAAACATATTATGGAACCAGGCTGGGGAAGGCTGCCCTAAGAACTTCCAGGTAAGGCTTCTTTGCTGGTCTGATCAATAAGGACATCAGGTCTGGCTAGCTACACACTGCCTTTGCTAGACACCCTTGGCAAGGTACAATTTTGCCTCTGTTAGTTCCCAACAGAGAACTAACCACTGCTGTTAGTTCCTGAACAACATAAAATTGGTTTATTGGGGCAGGGGAATCATGACTTTCCTGGGATATTGGTCTATTTTTAATTTCTTTAACATTACAAAATGCATCGGTGTCGCTGCACACCCATGTCACCACACGTATTTATGTATGCATTAGGCAATATGCCCCCAGTGAAAGACTGGAGCGGTTACAATTCATATTGAGATGTAATTGTGGGAAGGGCTGGCTGTGGAAAGCTGCAAAGGCAATGCTGGAGAGACATCCTTGTGCTGCAGAGAGATGGCAAACCCCCGCCCCCTGTAATTGGTACCAAGGGGCAACGGCCTCCTTTCCCTACTCATAGTGGCAACCTTGGCCTGACACCTGTGTTCATTTTGACTGTAGTTTTAAGGTGCAGGGGATGTAGAGAAGGCCACTGCAAATCCTGAAGTAAGAATGCAAAGTTGTGCAACGTGGAATCCCAACTTCTCTAAAGTCTGTCACTTGTAACATGTAAAATGAAACTCATACTTTTGCCCATGAAGATGGTGCCCATAGGCACGATTTGCAATTATTCTAAGAAGTTACACAAGAGAACATCAAGGTGCACACCCAAATACTGGGGTGGGGAATAAGCATGCTCCCAGCCCTTGGTCTCCCCCCCATGCATAGCCACATCCAGAATTTTGTTTCTTCAGCACCCTGGAGTGACACAGTATATTGGTAACTGACTTATATGAAGGCACAAATAGGACCTGCCACAAAATGTGGCGGTGTCTTGTTCCTCCAACAGAACTGCTCCTGTTCAGGATTCTAGCCAGCCATTCCTTCCAAGCAGAGCATTCCATTCCCTTGGGGGGTTCCTTTTCCAAATGACACTCAAGATCCCATGGCTACTAAGCATATTCATTCCTAACTGAGCTACTTGCTTGTGTTTTTTCCTCTTTTGCCTCCTTTATTTTTGTACTTTAGCAAACCTGAGGGTTCTCCCAAGCATGTTGATATCTCCCTATTTTTCAGAAAGCCAGTTTGGGTTCCATTTCTGTCGGCACTCACTACCTCGATTTGCTATTAGAAGGAGCTATGACAATGTCTTGTCACTAGGGATGTACAGATTTGGTAAAATCTGTTCCGTCTGCATTCTGTGGATTGTCAGTTGCCTTTTGTTCCATCATCCACGCATTGATGGAATTGGATTTTTTTCCAATTTCCTGAATTTGTGCAAATTTGCATTTGGACACATTTGGACACATGCAGAAATGCACAAATCCCCTCAAAATGTGCATGGCCGTGCTTTAGCCTATGTGGGAAATGCACATATTTGACACTTTTTTAAAAGCATATTTTTCTATGAGTGGATTTGCCTAAAATTCCAGGAAGTTAAAAAAAAAATCTGCAGAATCTGTGCGACTCTGGAAAAGCTGGTCCACTGCAGAATCCATGGGTCAGATTCACAGAAGTCTGAAGTCACTTGATTCTGTTGCAGGTTTCTCTGATATCCCTACTTGTCACCTTCAGTTACATCTTAGCTTTTTAATCACAGTACTTTACTTCATTTTACAACTAGAGATGTAAAACAAGTACTGTTTTGTTTTGTTTATGAAAGGGGGGAAAACTATCCTAAGCTATGAATTTGGTTTTCTTACATTATATATGGTTAGCATTCAGCCCCTTAGTCTCCCTACCCCCTCCTTTCATTTCTTAACCTCCATTGTCTGAGCAGGTAATTTATTCACATAAAAACTAATGGGTCCACTGGCAGAACCTGCTTAGTGGAGCTTTGTGATCCCAAACCCATAAAAGGTGAACTCTGCTCATAATAACTGAAAGACCATGCACTGTAACAAAAGTAAAGCAACCAAGACAGATGGAAAGCAAAGGTAGTGTGGACGTGAAAAAAGAACAGAAAAAAAGAAAGCCAGATGTAATGGAGTACAAGACATTACAAAAGTGAGTCAAACACACTGGCGGTTGTGCATCTAATGAGTGTGGCAGGTACATGAAAGAGATGGCAGGAATTGACAGCAGTGGGACTAAGCAAACAAACCACTGTTCTCCAGTATGTGGTCTACAGGCTGCTGTACAATGGAGATACTATGTAATCGTGTTCAGAGGGACTGAAAACATGCATTATTATCATTTGTATTTTTGTTTGCAAGTACCGTGGAAACTGAGGATGAAGAAGAGGTAAACTACACTGAATGACAGCAAAAAAGAATGACTTGAATTCAAGAAGAGAAGAATTATAACTTCAGCCCTATCCAGGCGTTTTCTATATTTTATTGCAGGCCCGTAGGGATGTATGAATCCCTTACCGTGTTCTGTTCACGGGCATCTGCCGTCAGGGGGAGGCGATCCGTCCCTCCCCCCGGAATCCTGCCCAGCTGGCCACAGCCAGACTTCAGGCCACTGCCGGGCTGTGGCTGCAAATGGTGGATGCTACGCCGGCCACCATTTGCATCCCTGCCAAGCCATGATAGGCTACGTAAGTATCTACATATCCTATCACGGTAAAAGGCAGGGACGCAAATGGCGGCCACTACGACATTTGCATCTCTGTCTTTTGCTGTGATAGGCTATGTAGATACTTACATAGCTTATCACAGCAAAGAGCAGGAGTGCAAATGGCGTAGCGGCCATCATTTGAGTCCCTGCCAAGCTGTGATAGGCTACTAAGTATCTATGTAGCCTATCAGGGCTTGGCAGGGATGCAAATGGCAGCCACAGCCTGGCAGCAGCCAGAAGATGACCCGGAGCCACCACTGCCGCCGCCACTGCCGGAGCCACCGCCAGAGCCGCCACCACCGACACTAGGTAGGCTCCATCCCGGGAGGATTTTGCGGGGTGGCGGGGGATGGATTCCCCCGTTCCACCATGGACCCCGGGGGGCTGGATTCTAAAGAATCCAGCCTCACTGGAGTCCGTGGCTGAATTCTCCATCATCCCTACAGGCCCTACCTGTATCTTCCTAATGGTCATAGCAGTCAGACAAGGGAACCAAATGTGGTGGGCTCTCTCTTGCTGGAGATACTCAAGCAGAGACTAGGGCTGTATGAGAAAGTCATTTAAGTTTATTTTGATCATGATTTACCCACTTTGTACTTTCTGGAGCAAACACAGACTGGAACACAATCTGAGTTCGAAGTCCATACATTTCTGAGCTTGCAATATGGTTCGCAGACTAAAAACAAATGCATTCAACAGCATGCGTACATCTGAAAAATGGGCATGAAAACATTACTACTTTGGAAAAATGCACACAAATATGCGTTAATCCATGAGAGTGTACATTTCAAAGACGCACACAATTGATGCGTACATTTGGGAAAATACACAAAAAAATACACACAGATTTGCATGCAAAATGAGAAAGAAAACCCCAGACTCACAATCTGATATGGACTCAAGTTGGAAAGAGATTAGAGATGGAATTTGGAAAACTGGTGAGTTTGGGTTTTGCTGATTGGCACATCTCTAGCAGAGACTGGAGAGCCATCTGTCAGGGATGCTTTAAAATGCATTCTTGCACTGAGCATGGGGTTGAACTTGATGGCCTAAATCAGCCTTGATGGCCTAAATCATGATGGCTAGGAACTATTGGAGTTGTAGTCCAATACATCTGTAGGGCATCAGGTTGGAGAAGGCTGGCATAAATAACCCATTCCAACTAGGGGTGCACGAAAGTCACTTACCTGGTCTCGCAGCTTTTCGCGGTGGGGGGGAGGCGCTTCGCTGCTCCCCCCGTGAAGTTCAGGCCGGGAGGGGAGGCTTCCCGCCTCGCCCGGCCGAAATTCAGGCCGGGGGGGAGGCTTCCCGCCTTTCCCGGCCGAAATTCAGGACGGGGAGGAGGCGCCTCGCCTCGCCCGGCCGCGAAATTAAAAGTTAAAAAAAAACCCAAAACACGCCCCCGTGATAGGCTACGTGACGATTAACGTAGCCTATCACGGCTAGATCTGCAAAGTCAGCCGTGATAGGCTATGTAAATCGTCACGTAGCCTATCACGGGTGACTTTAAAAAAAAAAAGTGCGTACGCAAATGGCGGCCCCCATAGGGAGCCGCCATTCGCGTTCCTTATTTGGTCGCTGTAGTCTAAGTAAATCTTTACGTAGACTACGGCGAAAATAAGGGCAACGCAAATAGCGTTGCCCTTATTTTCGCCGTAGTCTACGTAATCTTTACGTAGACTACAGCGAGCAAATAAGGAACGCGAATGGCGGCTCCCTATGGGGGCCACCATTATCCGTACGCGCTTTTTTTTTTTTAAAGTCACCCATGATAGGCTACGTGACGATTTACGTAGCCTATCATGGCTGACTTTGCAAATCTAGCCGTGATAGGCTACGTTAATTGTCATGTAGCCTATCATGGGGGCGTTTTTTTTTTCTTTTATTGGAATGGCGGCGGCGGCAGCCGGTCAAAAGACCGGCTGCCGCTCCCGCCCCGGACAAAGACCCAACGAACCGCCGGCCGGACCCGCCGCTGGGAGGGACATTCGCCAAAGGTAAGTCCCGTCCAGGGGGGAGTGCGGGGGACGGAGAATTTCTCCCCGAAACTTGTTCGGGGGGCTGAACACGTTGACGCTCGGCCCCCCGAAGTTTCGGGGAGAAATTCTCCACCAACCCTAATTCCAACTCTGTGTTTATATGATTCTTTGATCATGATTGTCTGATCCCATAAGTCAATTACCTACCTCTGAGCTATGGTCTCTTCCCCATATAGGAAGCTGCCTTAAGTAAGGTCACACTCATTTAGTTTGCTCATTTATCCCAGTACTGTGTACTCTGACTAGCAGTGGCTAGCCAAGGTTTCAGACAGGGGTCTTTCCCATCATCTGCTACCTGACTTTCTGCATGCAAAGCATGTGCTCCGCCATTGATTCAATTTCTTTGCCTTTTCACCTACACCTCTTCTGATATTCTGTTGTCCACACTCAACCTACCAGTGCCTGGTATATACTGATATATACCATATATACAGTATACATATATACTGATGAAAGACAAGTGACCTTCACAGACATATAGGCAAAAGAAATGTGACCACTACATATAAATAATTTGAGAATGGAGGGGGGAAGAAGAGAAGAACTAAGGAAGGATGGTTTTTCTGAGGAGGGGGGAATGATCCTAGAGTAGCAGAGTGGGTAAGGTACACACATAAAACCCTCTGATATGTATCTAATAGTGTATTTAGGGATGGCTGGACTTGCCCATGGAGAGCTCACAGCTGCTGGCTTCATGCTAACCTCCATTCTTACAGAAGATGGGGGCTCTAGATTTCTGTATGTCTAACATTGCACACAATGGAGGCTGTAAAGGGCCATTTCCGCAACATCAGATATACGAAAAGGGCAGAAATGGCCCTTTATGGCTGCTGTTGTGAGCAACATTTGATATATGAAATTCTAGAGCCCCCATCTTCCATAAAAATGGCAGCTAGCATGGAGGATGGGTGGCTGTCAGGTGCGAACAGACAGGTCTGGCAAGTCCTGGCCGCTCACACAGCTCAGCAAGCAGGGGAGGCAGCTCACTGAGCCAGGTTGGCAGCGGGGGAGTCTGACAGACTCCCAGACCTAGTTGGGTGCCCAGGACAGCCCTAAGTGTATTTGCCCCTTGGATCCGGAACATGCCCATAACAGTGTTGGCAGAGTATTCTACAATCTGTACAGGGCCTACCCTACCAGTAAGCAGAGTGAGGCAGTTGCCTCAGGTGGCAGATAATAGTGAGGGCAGGAAGCAATGGCAAGGTGATGGAGTACAGAGCTGTGTACCCCTATTGCCCTGAGGTATAGTGGAGGACACTGTCCTGTGGCCAGTACTGAAGTAAAATTCAACTGTCAGTCTGGTTGGCTTGTGTACATGGTATGGGGAGGGGCGCCATCTTGTACTTTGCCTCAGGCAGAAAAATATGCTGGGTTGGCCCAGAGGTGGCAACTGAAAATGTTCTGGATTCATTTTGACATCTTGTATATCATTGGGTCAAAGCTTAGGTCTGCAGTGATTCACACCAGGGATAGGTGACACCAGTGGGGCAACTGTACCATTATTTTTTTTAAAAAAAATAAAAATAATACACACATTTTCTTACTAGTAGCTCAGCTTGCTGTGAAATATGTTTCTGTTGCTGATGAAAACTGTGGGTCCAAAGGAATTGTTATATTTGTTGGGGCTCAGACCCCACCTCTGCCTTGTATCCAGGTTTGAGGGCAAGTTACTTCTCCTTTGCCTTACCTCCCATGGCCATCATTTTGTGGAGGTGCCCATGACAGTTTCTCAAATTGCCAAATGTTCTCACAACCCAAAACGTTTGTCTGCCCCCTGCTCTGTACACTTGAGTTTTTGAAAGTATCTCATTGACTTATTTGTCAATACTCTCTAGGAAGTACAAACACAGCCCACTGGGTGTGTTAATTAATGTTCTGTTTCATTTTAAGAATTCCTCTCTTTGAAATGAAGGAACATTGCTTTTTTGTACACTAGTTTAGTTTATCTTCTTGATGGTGTGGGCAAAGCTGAAGTTCCTCTAAATAAGCACAGCTTGGTGTCAACATTTGCTACTCTTCAGGCACTTTTTATGCTGGATTACTCATGATGTTAACCATGTCGTTTACCCCTGACTGCAAGCTTTGTCATTCACAAATTGCAAATGTGTGTGTGGGGCGGATCCCTCCCATGGGGGGGAGGGAAGCCTTTAACCCTCTGTCCCTTATTGTGTCATCATTTAAACTGCAGTGATAGAACGATAAAATCATAGGGTTGGAAGGGGCCTACAAGACCATCAAGTCCAACCCCCTGCTCAGTACAGGAAGCCTGATTCCCACATGGTTTCCCATCCAAGTACTAACCAGGGCTGACCCTGCTTAGCTTCCAAGATCAGACGAGATGGGGCACATCCATACACACTAGATGTACAACTATCTTCTCAGTGATGTTTCTCTCTACCATACCTTCAGTGGGATTACTTAATGCACAACATTACTGAACCAATTTTATTTTTCTCCCTCCCTCCCTCCCACTCCCTCTAATGCAGTATTTTACTTTCAGTCCAAATCAGACCCAATATCAGAGCAGAGACAGAATGGAAAAGGTTCTGGAAGGGGAAACCAAAATTATCAAGGTATCCACACATCTTGTTTATGAGGAAAATCTAAGATTTTGAGGCTTTTTAACTTGGGGAGGGGGAGAGACAGGAGGATATGGAACCTGACTAAAGGATATGATAGAGGTTAATGGCACAAGGCACTGTGTAGACAAAATGGATAGAGATAAACTTTTGCCATCTCTCATAATAATAACACTCAGGCCACAGAATGAGATAGGTACTTGATTCAGGACAGAAGGACATAAGGTACTGCTTCACAGAATATATAAATAGGGATACACAATACCGGGAGTTCCATTCTGTGTAAACCCAATGGGATTCCATGGTGTTTCTGTTCCTGGAAGTGGTGGTGGACTGTAGCAGATTTTCTTTTTCCGATTCTGTAAATGTTCTGAGCATTTTTCCCAGGTCCCACAATTTGTACAAATGGGAATTGGTGCAAATTGAATGGTTCCCCCCCCCTTGGGGATGTGTGCCTTGAAATGTGCAGAAATGGGATCTTAATTTTTATTTTTTTATTGGTGTTCTTGTGCAAGTGTGCACAACTGCAAGTCTACCTGTCCGCTACGTAGCCCTGCAGAGGCATATTCCCCTCTTGTAAACATCCTTGTCAATTTCATATTTCATCCTCTCATCTTCTACACACACAACTTCATCTATCCCAGCACAGCCATATTCTGTACTTGTCAAAGAACTTGTAGGTCTCCCCACCACCACCCCTTTAGTGGGGAAGCACCCAAGTGGAGGATGAAAGTGAGAAGTTCTTTGACAAGTACGGAATATGGCTCTGCTGGACTAACCAAAAGCAGTGTGTGGAGAAGATGGAACTGACAACAATATTTACAACAAGGGAATATGCCTCTGTGGGACTACATAGCAGACAAGTGGACTTGCAATCATGCACATTTGCACAAGGTCCTAGACACGGTGGAGAATTCCGCCACAGATTTCATTGAGGCCGAATGCACTGGCATTCAGCCCCCTGAAACCCTTTGGAATCCTCCCCGGGACAAAGCTTACCGGGGCGGATGTTCTGGCGGCGGTGGCTCCGGCAGTGGCAGCTGGTCTCTCGACCGGCTGCTGTGGATGCAAATGGTGGCCGCTGTAGCGGCCGCCATTTGCATCCTGCCAGGCTGACATGATAGGCTACATAAGTATTTATGTAGCCTATCACAGCAAAGAGCAGGGGCACAAACGGCAGCCGCTACGCCGTTTGCACCAGTGCTCTTTCCGTGATAGGCTACGTAAGTATTTACATAGCCTATCATGGCAAAGGCAGCTACGCAAATGCTTTTTATTAATACTTACGTAGCCTATCACGGAAAGAGCAGTGGTGCAAACGGCGTAGCGGCCACCATTTGTGCCCCTGCTCTTTGCTGTGATAGGCTACAGAAATACTTACGTAGCCTATCAAGGCAGCCTGGCAGGACGCAAATGGCGGCTGCCATTTGCATCTGCAGCAGCCGGCCAAGAGACCAGCTGCCGCTGCCGGAGCCACCGCCGAAGTCACCACCACCAGAACATCCAGAAATGGTGGCCACTATGCCATTTGCGTAGCTGCCTTTACCGTATGGTAAAGGATCTTGTATATCTTGCTCTTTGCTGTGATAGGCTACGTAAATACTTATGTAGTCTATCACGGCAGCCTGGCAGGACACAAATGGTGGCCGCTACAGTGGCTGCCATTTGCATCCGCAGCAGCTGGCCATGGCCATAACTCTGGCTGCGGATGGCCCTGGCCGGCGGCTCTGCAGAGCCACCGCAGAGCAGAGCTGGCCCAGGGAGGATTCCGGGGGGAGGGACAGAGCGCTTCCCCCTGCACCGCGAATCCAAGCTGCAAAAAGGTAAGTGTCCTTCATACATCCCTACAAGATCCCCATATATGTATGTATGTGTGTGTGTGTATTCTGTCTGTCTGTCTGTCTGTGTCTGTCTAGATAGATAGATAGATAAGATAATATGATACCATTTGTGCAAATTTCAAGATCCCACCCCCCCGCCAAGGATCCAATTTCCACAAATTGCCACCATTTATAAAAACCAAATCCATATATTTTGGACTGACTTGTTACAGATCAAGTCAATGCCAGTATGGGGAAATGGAATGAAATGTGCCAGGGCCAAACCAGACAAATCTGTCAAAATTTAACCCCCAAAATGGAATTATCATACATCCCTAAATGAGACTTGCATGCAAAGATTAATATGAAGTTGCCGCTATCATCATGAGGAAGGGTTTGTTTGTTTTATTTCTCCTTTTTTTTACATAGCTATATAGGAGAAACCTGGGGGTAGGGTGGATCACCAAATTAGGGATGTTGGAGAATTCCGCCACGCACTCCAGTGAGGCCAGATTCTTTAGAATCCAGCCCCCTGGAGTCCGTGGCTGAATGGGGCAATCCCCACCACCACCCTGCGGAATCCCTCCAGGATGGAGCCTACCTGGTGGCAGATATGGCGGCGGCAGCAGCTCTGGCTCCTCTTCCAGCCGCTGCCGGGCTGCTGCAGCTGCAAATGGCAGCTGTCATAGCGGTCGCCATTTGCGTGGCTGGCTGCCTTTTCCTGTGATAGGCTACATAATAGGGTTGGCAGAGAATTTCTCCCCGAAACTTCGGGGGGCCGAGCGCCAACGTGTTCGGCCCCCTGAACAAGTTTCGGGGAGAAATTCTCCACACTCCCCCTGCCCCCCGCACCCCCCCGGGATGGAACTTAACTTTCCCGAATATCCCCCCCGGCGGTGGGTCCCGGCGGCAGTTCGTCGGGTCTTCGTCAGGGGCGGGGGCGGCAGCCGATCTTTTGACCGGCTGCCGCCGCCGCCATTCCAATAAAACTAAAAAAAAAACCCACGCCCCCGTGATAGGCTACGTGAGGATTAACGTAGCCTATCACGGCTAGATTTGCAAAGTCAGCCGTGATAGGCTACGTAAATCGTCACGTAGCCTATCACGGGTGACTTTAAAAAAAAAAAAGCGCGTACGGATAATGGCGGCCCCCATAGGGAGCCACCATTCACGTTCCTTATTTGGTTGCTGTAGTCTACGTAAAGATTACGTAGACTACGGCGAAAATAAGGGCAACGCTATTTGCGTTGCCCTTATTTTCGCCGTAGTCTACGTAAATCTTTACGTAGACTACAGCGACCAAATAAGGAACGCGAATGGTGGCTCCCTATGGGGGCCGCCATTTGCGTACGCGCTTTTTTTTTTTAAAGTCACCCGTGGTAGGCTACGTGATGATTTACGTAGCCTATCACGGCTAACTTTGCAGATCTAGCTATGATAGGCTATGTTAATCGTCACGTAGCCTATCACGGGGGCGTGTTTTTTTAAAAAACTTTTTATTTCGCGGCCGGGCGAGGCGAGGCGCCTCCTCCCCAGCCTGAATTTCGGCCAGGTGAGGCGGGAAGCCTCCACCCCGGCCTGAATTTCGGCCGGGTGAGGCGGGAAGCCTCCCCCCCGGCCTGAACTTCAGGGGGAGAGCAGCGAAGCGCCTCCCCCCACCGCGAAAAGCTGCGAGACCAGGTAAGTGGCTTTCGTGCACCCCTACTACATAAATACTTACATAGCCTATCACAGCTTGGCAGCAGCCCAGCAGCAGCCAGAATCCAGGGGAAGGGATGGAGTGCCTCCCCCCACCGCGGATGCCCTGGAACGGAGCCAGGTAAGGGATTCGTACATCCCTACACCAAATTGTGATTTTACCTGCTCTGAGAAATTATGGTATGAACTTAAACTTCATCAGATTCATATCTTCCTGCTTCCCAGCCAGGTTCTGATTTTTGGGCAGGACTTCTTATCAAAATGTCAGAGAAGGGTCAAATTCCACTTGATCCACCTGCCTCCTGAAAGTGTAGAATGCATGCAAGATTTGAATTTTAACTAGCTATAGATCAGCCCATAGGATTAAATATTTATTCCTTTCAATAAAAATAGAGGCTTCAGCCTATATTTAATCAGAACAAATGCAGTAATGAACCTACCATCCTTTTTTGGAATAAGATTGAGATAGAAATGCAGAACTCATTGTTAAAGTCTTTTTTTTTTCCTTCTTCCACAGACTGCTATTGAGCAGAATACGGCATTGCATGAGATTAATTGGACTCATTATGGTCACTTCAAAACTTGTTCAATAATATTCTCTCACAGACTTGTAAGTAACTATCTTGATATAATTAGTTTCTTAACCCCTTATTAGCATCTTCACATGGGAGAAAGGAATTTGTGCTACACCATGGCAAAGTTGTAATAGGAGGAATGCCTCCCCTCGCCCCACTTTCTTTCCAGAATGCTAATATAACATTCAGTATTTATTCTGGGTCTCAACCAGAGGCTATTAATGAGACATTGGGAAGAACAGGAGACGGGTTTGCACACAGACGTTTGGATGGATATACTTGTACATAGCGTGTACTATGGCAAATCCTGTTGAACTACATGGGTGAGCAGAGGGAAAGATGAATAATGTTTGTGCACATCTAATGTTTGTGTAGAAAGGAAAAAATTGGAAAGGCACTGAAGTTTGCAAAGGACTTTAAAGTATGTGTGTGTGGGGGCGGGCATTCTTGTTTGCCCTACAGATGTGAGGCTGCTGGATAGCCTAAATGTATACCCATTGGCTTCTTAACTGGGGATCTTCAGGGAAGCAGGCAATCTCAGGTGTTGGTGAGCTGAATGATCTGAGCCCTCTCATCTGTTTGAACCATTATTATGGCTTCTCTTATATCTATGGAAATTTGTCTATTTTGCTTTCTCCTCTATTCAAATGTTTTAAAACTCATGCTCTTTATCTCCCGTATAGGAAGGACTTTGCAAATTTGGGTAAATTCTTTTTTCTTTTTTTTTAATCGTGAAATTTAATTTTATTTTGAAACAAGATTAACAAAATAAAAGTAACAAAAAGAATGAGGAGGAGGAGCATAATAATACTTCACAATCACTAAAGAAACAAGGGAATTCACGAATTACTAATGTAAGTAGGAGCTCAATTTCTAATGAAAGCAAAAATGCAAGTTCTACAACATATGAAAGGAGCATGTGCAGGTTATGCCATTTTGTGAGTTTGCGTGTAGTAATCAGAAAATCAGGAGGCGGCAACAAAAAACGTCCCAAAGAAAAAGAAAACCAAGAAGGTGAGTTGGCTGTCTGCTGAGACACTGGAAGTAGCCCAAGAAAGAAGGAAAGCAAAAGGCAACAGTGACAGGGAGAGATATGCCCAGTTAAATGCAAAATTCCAGAGGTTAGCCAGAAGAGATAAGGAATTATTTTTAAACAAGCAATGCACAGAAGTGGAAGAAGATAATAGAATAGGAAGGGCAAGAGACCTCTTCCAGAAAATTAGAAACATTGGAGGTAAATTCCAGGCAAAAATGGGTGTGATCAAAAACAAAGATGGCAAGGACCTAACAGAAGCAGAAGAGATCAAGAAAAGGTGGCAAGAATATACGGAAGATCTGTATAGGAAGGATAATAATATCGGGGATATAGATTTGATGGTGTGGTCAGTGAGTTAGAGCCAGAGATCCTGATGAGTGAGGTTGAATGGCCTTGAGAAGCATTGCTAATAACAAGGCAGCAGGAGATGACAGTATCCCAGCTGAACTGTTTAAAATCTTGCAAAATGATGCTGTCAAGGTGATGCATGCCATATGCCAGCAAATTTGCAAAACACAAGAATGGCCAACAGATGGGAAAAAATGAACTTATATCCCCATACCAAAAAAGGGAAACGCTAAAGAATGTTCAAACTATCGAACAGTGGCACTTATTTCACATGCCAGTAAGGTAATGCTCAAGATCTTGCAAGGTAGACTCCAGCAATTCATGGAACAAGAATTGCCAGATGTAGAAGCTGGGTTTAGAAAAGGCAGAGGAACTAGAAACCAAATTGCCAATATCCGCTGGATAATGGAGAAAGCCAGGGAGTTTCAGAAAAACATCTATTTCTCTTTTACTGACTATTCTACAGCCTTTGACTGTGTGGATCATAACAAACTGTGGCAAGTTCTTGGTGGTATGGGGATACCAAGTCATCTTGTCTGCCTCCTGAGGAATCTGTATAATGACCAAGTAGCAACGGTAAGAACAGACCACGGAACAATGGACTGGTTTAAGATTGGGAAAGGAGTACGACAGGGTTGAATACTCTCACCCTACCTATTCAACCTGTATGCAGAACACATCATGTGACGTGCTGGGCTTGATGAAGTCAAGGCTGGAGTTAAAATCGCTGGAAGAAACATTAACAATCTCAGATATGCAGATGATACCACTTTGATGGCTGAAAGCGAGGAGGACCTGAGGAACCTCATGACGAAGGTGAAAGAAGAAAGTGCAAAAGCTGGGTTGCAGTTGGACCTCAAAAAAACCAAGATTATGGCAACCAGCTTGATTGATAGCTGGCAATTAGAGGGAGAAAACATGGAGGCAGTGACAGACTTTGTCTTTCTAGGCGCAAAGATTACTGCAGATGCTGACTGCAGCCAGGAAATCAGAAGACATTTACTTCTTGGGAGGAGAGCAATGACAAATCTTGATAAAATAGTTAAGAGCAGAGACATCACACTGACAACAAAGGTCTGCACAGTTAAAGCAATGGTATTCCCTGTATACCTATGGCTGCGAGAGCTGGACCATAAGGAAGGCTGAGTGAAGGAAGATAGTAGATGCTTTTGAACTGTGATGTTGGAGGAAAATTCTGAGAGTGCCTTGGACTGCAAGAAGATCAAACCAGTCCATACTCCAGGAAATAAAGCCAGACTGCTCACTTGAGGGAATGATATTAAAGGCAAAACTGAAGTACTTTGGCCACATCATGAGAAGACAGGATACCTTGGAGAAGATGCTGATGCTAGGGAAAGTGGAAGGCAAAAGGAAGAGGGCTGACCAAGGGCAAGGTGGATGGATGATATTCTGGAGGTGACGGACTCGACCTTGGGAGAGCTGGGGGTGGCGATGGCTGACAGGAAGCTCTGGCGTGGGCTGGTCCATGAAGTCACAAAGAGTCAGAAGCGACTGACCGAATAAACAACAACAATCAGAAAAAAGGGCAACTGTATTTTGTTGGAACTTTATCAAAACTTTGAAGTGCCTCAGCACAGGAAATGAATGGAAACCGTGGTGTCATAATATCATTCTTCACATTAGGCTTCCCTGCTTGCTGCACTTGTGGAGTCATCTGAGTGGCCTGAGTCATTACAATCATTCCCTGGCACAGAGATCCTTACATCTATTTCTTTGCATGCCATCGGTGGCGTCTTAGCTCGTAGGAATAGGAACCCAGATCATAATATTTGTGGTGTGTGAGATCAGTCCATTTTATGCCCTGTAATTACTGTTATCTTTCATAAATTCCTAGAATGAAGCAGGAAATAACTATATGCGGGGGGGGGGGAGATCTGACCAAATCTCTTGCACATCTATGCACATGTGCACACACACACACACACACACACAAAGCCAGGTCAATGAGTCCTGGGTACGTGAGGTGGTCTGGCCCCAAAGAGTTGCTGTTTTTGTCTTGATCACATAACCCTGAAAGGCTGGTCCACAAAGAACCCCCTCACCCTCCAACTGATGTCTCACTGTGCTTACTAATGGAACTGTTTTTAACCCATGTTCCACACTGACCCTGCTAGTTGTAACCTAGGGATGTATGAGAAATTTATTTCAGTTCATTTTTTATCAGGATTTTCTCAGTGAGCAACTTCAGGACTGAACATGGATGTTCAGACTCAATCTGAGGTCAAAGTCTTTACTTTTCCAAGTCTGCAATGTGATCTACATCCCCCAAATCCTGTGCTCGACAGCATGCATAGATTTGAAATATGTGCATGGAAAAATTTGTACGTTTGAAAAATTGTGTACAAATATGCTTTGATCAATGGAGTAAAGTGTGTACATTTCAAAGATGTGCACAATTGATGCGTACATTTGGAAAAATATGCACTAAAATACGCATGGATTTTCAGGCAAAAAGAAAAAAAAGCTCGTAATCTGATGCAGACTCAAGGTGGAATGAGATTCAAGATCAAATCCATGTGATATGATGGAGACCTTTTGATCCAAATCTTGAAAAAGTGGCATTCATCTCCAAACTATTATTTATTTCAATAGTGCACATCTGAGGTCTTTAACGTTGTACTGGCTCCACCATCTGCAAAAATGGAAATATTCCAATGCCACCTCTTTCCAAGTTATTTTAAACATTAGTTATGTAACCAGCAAAGCTCTTGAAATCTTTAGACAAAATGGGAGAAAGGGAATATATAATTGCTTCTTCCCCTCCCTTCCCCTCCACATTTCATTGTGCTGTATGGTAATTGCATGGACACTTCCTGCACAGAAACAAATTGCTCATCTGGCTGGCAAAGACAAGGGCAAAATCATACATGGGGATGCTGCCAAAAATGGCATATTTGCATCAAAGTCTTCCCAACTCCTATTTAACACAGCAGAGTACTTATCCCATTGTCATCATTTCAACAATTCTGTACACACTTTCCCTGTCTCTGGCAGTCTGTGGGGATGGGAGTGGGAAGAAAATGTACATCATGACATTGCTGTTATCACTGTGGAGTAATTATTAATTTATTAAAATGCATTTATTAATCTACTAAGATTTCTTTAATTGGGTGACAGCCCTACATTAAAGTCATGAATTCATAGACATCTGAATACCTTAATCAGACACCACCTGTTCCTAGATGTGGAGCTCATCCATTCAGCTCATCCATCCATTCATTCATTCATGGGAGTTGGGACATATTTATTTATTACTTATTTATTTACATTATTTATTTACAGCTCCACATCAAAGATTTTGGAACAGTGAACAGCAAGATAAAAGAATAAAATCCCATGAGTAAAACAAGTAATACATTTTAAAAGAACAGATGAACATAATAAACTGTGGCTGGTCACTCAGGGAAAGCCGCTCAGAATAACAACATCTTCAGGAGGCACCAAAAGCAAAACTCCGTTGGTGCCTGCCTGACCTCCAAAGGCAGGAAATTACACAGGAAGGGGGCCACTGTGCTGAAGGCTCTCTTCCTGGTGGACTCCAACCAGGCCATAGGTCCATGTGGAACTACCAGGAACAAGCCCTCCAATGACCTCAGTGATTGGGCAGGTTGGTAAAGAAGAAGGCACTCTCTCAGGTATCCTGGTCCCAAGTTGTTTAGGGCTTTGTATACTAGTACTAATATCTTAAACCTGGCCTGGTAGTGAATAGGCAGCCAGTGCAGTTCCCTCAGCAAAGGATCATCATAGAATAGTAGAATCATAGAATAGTAGGGTTGGAAGGGGCCTACAAGGCCATCGAGTCCAACTCCCGATGGTTACATGCTGAAAGGGGGCAGCTCCAACAACAGCCAGCTGCAGCATTCAAGGGCAGCCCCACATAGAGCATGTTGCAGTAATCCAGTCCTGAGGTTACTAATGCCTGTACCATCATGGCCAAACTATCCCTGTCCAAGACAGGCCATAGCTGGCGAACCAGCCAAAGTTGGTAAAAGGCACTCCGAGCCACCATAGCCACTTGGGCCTGCAGCGACAACGATGGATCTAGGAATACCCCCAAACTACAAACCTGATCTTTCAGAGGGAGTACAACCCCATTAGCAATGTTGCAGGCACCCAACTGGGTCTGGGAATTCGTTGGCAACCCCCGCTCACGACCCCCGGACTGTCCTCGCCGAGACTAGGGATGTACGAAAGTCACTTACCTGTTCGCAGATTATGCTGATGCTAGGGGGGAGGCACTCCGTCCCTCCCCCTGAAATTCTGGCTGGGGGGGGAGGCGCTCCGTCCCTCCCCTCCCGAAGTCCTGGCTGGCTGGCTCTGCTCCACAGGGATTCTGCGGAGCCGCCGGCCGGCTCCACCAGCGGCCAGACATCCGGCCACTGGCTAGCAGGGACGCAAATGGCGGCGGCTGTAGCCGCCGCCGTTTGTGTCCCTGCAGTCAGCCGTGATAGGCTACGTAAATGTGTACGTAGCCTATCACGGCTGATTAAAAAAAACAAAAACGCGCATACGCGAATTTGCGTTCCTTATTTTGGCACGTCTTAGTCTACGTAAACATTTACGTAGACTACGGTGAAAATAAGGGGAACGCAAATAGCGTAGCGTCTATGCTATTTGCGTTCCCCTTATTTTCGCCGTCTTAGTCTACGTAAATGTTTACGTAGACTAAGACATGCCAAAATAAGGAACACAAATTTGTGTACGCGCTTTTTTTTTTTAATCAGCCGTGATAGGCTACGTAAACATTTACGTAGCCTATCATGGTGTTTTTTAAAATTTAGCCATGATAGGCTATGTAAATCTTTATGTAGCCTATCACGTTTTTTTGGTTTTTTTAACTTGGAAATGGCAGCGGCGGCAGCTGGTTGGAAGACTGGCTGCCACAGCCGCCGCCGCTGAACCGCTACCAGAGCCGCCGCTGGAGCCACCGCCGCCAGGAAGATCCACCCAAGGTAAGTCCCGTCTCAGGGGGGGCGGGGGGGGCGTTCTGCCACCGATTTTGGGGGGCCGAATGCACTGGTATTCAGCCTCCCCGAGATTCGTGGCGGAACTTTCGTACATCCCTAGCCGAGACACTCCTTGTTCGTCCCCTACTCGTGCCCGCTCACGCTCTCCAGGACTCACCGCAATCCTGTTCGGTGAGCACCCGCCATTTTCACGCCTTCGATTTCTACATAAAACAGGACATTTAAAAATGTGCATATTTAAACATGCGCAGTTTGGAGCTGGGAAAGCTAAATAAGCGCAATATTAGAGGGATTACAGGACTCTGGTGCTGCTTGTGATGCTGTTTTGGCTAGATAGGTATTGCCACTCTCCCCTCCACACTGGAGATATAATACATGATAATACAAGGATGCTCAGGCCCCACTGACAGACAGACAGACAGACAGACAGACAGACAGACAGACATTATTACTTCTCGAGGAGAAAATCACTGAACATGTGAAGACAACCTGATTACTAGAAAATCTGAAAAAAAGAAGCATTTGTACACCTCTTCGTCAAAACCAAGGACTATGAGTAACCCCCCAAATGTTTACGTTTCTTCCTGGCCACCCAGAAAACTGACCTTTGTCATGCACATAATCTAATAGACATGCTGTCCCAGGGACCATAGGACTGCACTCTAAATTATAATAAGTGCAACTTTCACATGATATTCTGGTTATGTGAATGAAATACCTATCAGAAAATAGGTATTAGTTAAGCTTTTTAACTTAATTATATTATTAGTTAAGCTTTTTACTAGGTAAACAGTGTCCATCGATGAACACAAGTTGAACAACTGACATGATAAAAAACCATTTCCACTCACTTATTTAAATTGTCTCAAAATCTTGAGACAATTAGTGATCATCATAAGTAACCCTCAAACCCTCAAGTACCAGCATTTCAGTATCTATGCAAAAGTATCCTTTGCAAGCGGAAAAGAGTTAAGGAGATTCAATTATATTAATTAATCCGTAACATCTTTAACCTAATTGCAGAAAAGTAAAAGAGAAAGTATGACCTGCGAAGCTGTCAACCATCTCTTTGCTAAGGACTTGTTTCAATGAGCAATGGCTTGCAATCACTGTTAGATACTCAAATTAATCAACATGATTGGTGTTTGTAAACAGTATTCTTAAGAGCCTGTCAGGGAGTATCCATGGATCAATTGTTCCCCTCAAGCACCTTCTTTAAACTTAGATGTGATCCTCAATGCTGCTCATCTTCTGACTGTTCCATACTTGCACTGCTGGTGATAACACTGCAAATAGGCAGAACCGGATGAAAAAGAGAACCCCTCATGACTGTGGGGCATTTTCCCCTATCAATATCTCGGTGTCTATGGATGACAACATGTGGTATGATTGTAGATTTAAAAGTAGATACTTTACATTAAAAGTTTGTTACAGGGTTAACATTCTTGGCTTTTTTTAAAAGTGTATATGGAACTACTTGAGATGAAAGGAACATGTGTGTCATTCCCAGCTTTCTTGGGAAAATTAACATGCTGACTCATGCATCTGGGGTACTGTGTTCAGATCCGGGTCCCACATTTTAAGATGGGTGTTGACAAACTGGAGTGTGTCCAGAGGAGGGTAAGCAGGATTCTGAGGAGTCTAGAACCCAAGTCCTATGAAAAATGGCTGAACGAGCTGGGTATGTTTAGCCTGGAGCTTAAGATGAGACCTGATAGCTGTCTTCAAATATATGAAGGCCTGTTACACAGGTGATGGAGCTTGGGATGTATGGATTCCCCACCTTCCTATCCAGTGTGGAATCTGCCCGGGGGGGGGAGATGATCCATTCCTCCCCCCTCCAGAATCCTCTGGAGTAACTCCACTCTGGGAGGATTCCATGGAGCCACACACCGGCTCCAGAGCACTGCCGATACAGTAATGGCAGCCGCCATTACCGTATCGCTTGGAGACACACAGCCGCAAATAGCACAGTGGATGCCACTTGCAGCTGTAAATGCAGAGTTTAACCTAATTGCAGCTGTTTATGGCTAGTGGATACCACTTGCGACCGTAAAGTGCAGAGTTTAACCTAATTGCTGCCTCCAATCCTCCTGGAGCGGAGGTAAGTGATCCGTTATGTTGCTGATTCCAGAGGCCAGATTCCAAAGAATCCGGCCTCATTTGAGTCTGCAGAGAAATTCTCCAACATCCCTAGATGGAGCAGAATGGTTATCTGTTTCTACAGAAGCCAGGACTAGAACTAATAAGGAAATGGGTGGAAATTGCAGAGAAGTGGATTTCAGCTAACATTTCTTCTAACAAGTTAGAAGAAATTTCCTAACAGAAAGAGCTGTTCAAGAGTGAAACACACTGCCTTGGGACCTGGAAGGTTTACCTTCATTGGAGGCATTTAAGCAGAGGCTGGATGGCCATCTGGCAGGGATGCTAACAGATTCATGGAGGTCATACAGTCCAGTCCCCTTCTCAGTACAGCATCTGCAGGATCTGGATCCAAATTTTCATTGAAGAAGGATGTTGGACTACATGGCTTTCAAGGTCCCTTTCAACTCTATGATTCATGTAATCAAATTGGCATGATGAGAGCATCTGGAATTCATCATACGGTAAAGCAGTGCTGTGAATACTTGTATCACTACTCTAACATACATCGCAACTAAAAAGGAACAAGGAAACTAAGTACCAACTTACTAGATCAGATCAAAGCCATTAGCCTCAATGGGAGATATTTAATTATGCGGTTAACTCTCTCACTGAACGGAAAAAAAGATATTGACTTGCTTGATTCTGGCTGCATCATACCTCATCCTTTAGAAAATGTATTAAATTAACTAAGGTCTAAGCAGCTACAGCAAAGAAATTTATTTCATTGTCATTTCAAAAAAAACCCCTTACCTAATTAACACTTACTGAACCAATGCAAGGACAAAAATCCAGTTGTACTTCAAAATGTGCACACTTTTCCAAATTTAAAAAAAATGTATACAAAAATGCATATTGTCATGAAAACAATGTACAAAAACACATTATGTTAGTGGCAATGTGTATAGCAGGGAAAAGAGCATACAAAATCCATACAAATTTTCATGAGGACTAAAAAAAAAAAAATCAAACTGATACCAAAATGTGATGGAATGAATTTAAGATTGGGTGGGAAAACAAGAAACTCAGTGAAACAATAAAATTACAGATTCAACCATCCCTAAGTCTGAGAGGAAAAGTCTGAAAAAGAAAAGTAGTCAAAGGATTGCTTACAGAGTTTCAGAGACTCTGCAGGGCACTCAGAGTGTAAGACAGATTGGAGACAAAGGTCATGGGATAGGAATAAGGCATTAAAAAATAGGGATGGATGGACTCATCGGAGTCTGTGCTCGGTGGGTGCTCGAGCAGCCACCGCTCCCCCCCCATGAGCCAGGCTGCATGAGCCCCTGGAGGGCTTGGAGAGCTGTCCTGGAGTGGTCTGCAGCTGCCCACTCCTCCATGCAAGCCACCATCTTTTATGCAAGACGGGGCTCTAAATTTTCGTATATTTACTGTTGTGCACAATGTGTCACATTCCCTTGGCCCCCTCCTTCCTCATGCACATGCACAAGAACACAGGCTTCAGTCTCACACCTTCAATTCACTATCAAGCAGATTCATTACAGATGCAAATCCTCGAAGACTCTTAGGCTACAAAGGAATACAGCCACTTCATACATTTACGAATGGCTACATGGGATGCAAATGGGAGCTACAACGTTGCCAGCAGTTTGAAACAAGAACTTGCTGGCTAGAATAACTTAGGGAGGGATGCCCCCCATTCCAGTGGTGCTCCCCTATGTCGACACTCACACATAGCCAACCGGGTTGACCGTCTGAGCTCCGCCTCTAACTTTTCCCTCTTCACTCTGCGCCACAGTCTAGCATCCCTCAGGTCACACCCCGCACTCTCCTCCTCCTCCTCCTCCTCCTGGGTTCTCATGAAGGAGGGAAGGGGGGGGCTTTAGGCCCAGCCATCTCTGTGTTAGTATCCTGAGAATCACGCCTATCCATATCTGAACTCACTCGGGAAGATGCCTCCTCCGGTTCTGGTTGTTCCCATTCTGAATCTGAACTGCTATCTCCATATGATCAGAATCAATCCTGACACAATGGTGGCCATAGACGACCATTTCCACAACATTAGAGGCCTCCAATATAGTGGAGATGGTCTTTTACAGCTGCCATTGTGTGCAACAGTAAATGTACAAAAATATCGAGCCCCATCTTGCATAAAAGATGGTGGCCTGAAAGGAGGATGGCTGGCTGCTGGGGGTGAGCAGAAAGGTCCAGTAAGTCCCTGCCAGTCATGTGGATCAGCAGGGGTGGCAGTTTGCTGAGCTGGATTTGGGGGGTTGGGCAGGGGGGAGTCTAATGGACTCCCTGACCAAGTTGGGTGCCCCCGCCATCCCTAGTGAAAACCTTCCTACTGTAATTTTATATGTCAAACACAGGGCAGACTGCCAGGAAGAAAGCATGGAATCTTCACCATTACTGGAATTTGGCAGTGCTGTTTCTTGAGATAAGCAAGAACCTTGATAGTTATGGCTAAAACTTGAAGCCTGGAGGAAAAACAGACACTGCATCAAACTCCTGGTCTCACAAACTTGCCCGTAATCGTTTTCACATTTAACAATAGAGATCATTATGGATCTTAGTTGTACACATGGAGCTCCAAGTAAGCACGTCTCCCCCCATTTTCCATTCATGGAGTATTCCTAGCCTGGAAGAGAACAGAGCAGCCCTTGCTCATGTGGAGGTCTGTGCGCATATCAGCACCCTCAACTAAGCACCAGAGTAACTGGATCGTGGTGATAAACTTTACTATTGCTCTGTTGAGAGTCTAATTTAGAAGAACTGCTGTATAATGAGTGCATTTCAATATCTTCCCAAAATAATCATTTTTATGTAATCTACAGTGACAGGTTTACTGAATAAATTAGATGTGTTAAAATTTTACAATGCTCTGCATAAAGGCATCCTGATACAATCTGCATTAAATATAATTAACTTTCTTCCAGCAGAATTCTTAACAATCAAATGTTAATCTAAAGTTATAACAATATGTTATTTTCCCCAACATTTATTGACCTCATTATGCAGATATATTATTATAGGTACTTTATTGTATTATTTAACTTCAACCAAAAGCAGACTGACTGCAAAATGGTGGCCTAAGATTAAAATAAAATAGCATTTAATTTTATACAGCTCTTTCTCAACACAAGATGCCTGGAAGTGTTACAAAAAATGACCTCAAGCTACTGATAGTTTGGGGAACTTGACAGTTGAGCAACTATTATGCATTTAATAATGAGCTCACAAAGAGAACACAGTACAATGGGACCATTTTTATTATGACAAAGAAAAGATATTGAGGATACTAAGTTGTTCAACTCACATAGCTATAATTCATGTCACCTCTTGAATAGATGGTCATGGAGTGACACTGGGTTCAAGAAAGGAGTAGCATTTGGGCATGTGAAATTAGTGTTGAAGTTCAGGCAAGAATGGGAAATTATCATATGTCATGGCTGTCTGACCCATCTGTTCTTTGTCAGGGATTCACAAAATGTGATGCAGCAGGCCTCTTAAAGGAGGATGCAAAGGCAGATGCTAGGGACTATATGAGCTTTCCTTACCACTCTTTATTATGATGGGATGCTTACCCATGGTCTGTTCAGTGGTTACTCACAAGCCCTTTCCACTGAAACACCAGAACCCATGTAGACCCTCTGTTCTGTACTTGCCACATTTATTGACAATGGAAGACTCACAGCCTTTCTCTTGTGGTCTTGTCTTTCTTCTCAGAGAAGTTGTTTTTTGTTTTTGTTTTGTTTTTGGTTTAATTGAAGTCTTTATCTGAATAGCTAGCACCTACACCAGAATAAAACATAGGCCCCAATTGTATTAGGGATGTGTCAAAGCATGAGTCAAATCAGCCCACTTCAAACCATTTCTGGTGTTTCCTGAGGCAAAGTGGGCTTCCCACCGGAATGACCATAATTAAAGCTGAACCTGCACAAAGCTTCATGCGCAATTTGGGTTTTTGAAACACAGACAGTCTGTCTCCAAAGACAGCATATTTTGGTTTCATTTTCTTTATTTGTTGAATTTATAGACCACTTGACTATATCTAAAAAGACTTCTCAGAATGATCGATAGTATCAACATTTAAAATACAAAATGTCTAGAGTTCAATTTTTTTTAATGGATAATACAAAATATCTCAGTTAAAACAAAACAAAACAAAACCATTCTCAAATAAAACATTAAAAATGAGAGAATGAACCATCAAAGAACTGGGCAACAGAATCAGTCAGGGAAGGCCTGGGTGAAAAGATAAGTCTTTAACTTCTGCCTAAAACTTGCATGTGCTAATATTGGGGGCAGGGGGGATGTGTGAATCAGCAAAACTTGAGCTCGCCAAAGTTCTCCATTTGAAGCTCGTTCCAACTCAGATCCAACTCAGATTACAAGCTTTGTTTGTTTTTTTCTTTTCTTTCCCCATGAAAATCTATGTGTATTTTCATGTATATTTTTTTCAAATGTACACATCAGTTGTGCACATCTTTGAAATGTACACATTCTTCTCCCATTGATTGAACCACATTTGTGCACATTTTTCAAGTATACATTTTTTTCATGCACATTTTTCAAATGTGTGCGTGCTGACGAACACATTTTTGGGGTCTGTGAATCACATTGCAAGCTTGGAAATGGACGGACTTCAGCCGCAGATAGCATCCAAGGCCACGTTTCATCCAGAAAGTGTGAACTTTACAGTATTCTTACTTAGAGACAATTCTGGGCTGTCTGTCACTTTCAAAACAATGGTCAGTAAGGGTCTATCTAGTCCAGCATTTTGTTCACACAGTAGCCAACATGCTGCCTGTGGGTAACGCCACAGTAGGACATGAACAGCTGGTGTACATAGGCATACTACCCCTGATATCAATGGTAGCTGCAGCATCTTTGATGTATTTAGAATCTGGTTAGATTTGCAGATGTTGGACCTCAAAATCTCAGATTTTATAGATCTAAACATATTAAGAAAACAGGATTCATGGTTAAACACCTTGTCCACTCCCCAAATTGGACATGAGTTTTTCATCTTTGAATTGTCCCACAAATTCCAGGAAAAAGGATTTTGCTTATATCACTAGCAGTGATAGGCTAGCCAGGTACTTCATACCTCCTGGTTTTGCATTTCAGATATTTTATTCTCAGTATTCAAAGAATGAGAAGGCAAACACCAGGTAGTAAAACACCATATAGCTTGGTGGATTTCAAATTGCAGATGGGAAAAGGCAATGTTTTCTGCAAGGAGGACAAGAAAAGAAAGAATGAGCTAGTCTGTTATGTTGCATATCAGCTAGTCTGATATGTTGCATATTGAATTCAAGTTCCACTTCTAAAATGGTTGAGTTAAATTAATTCAGGCAAGCCACTTTCTGCTTCTGTTCCAAATATATGTATGTATATGCCAAGTTCTGCACCTATGAAAAAGTAGGGATGTATGAAAGTCACTTAACTTGTCGCAGGGGTGCTTCGCGGTGGGGGGGAGGCGCTTCGCTTCTCCCCCCGAAGTTCAGGTGAGGGGGGGGAGCCATCCCGCCTCGCCCGGCCGAAATTCAGGCTGGGGAGGGGAGGCTTCCCGCCTCGCCTGGCCGAAATTCAGGCCGGGGAGAAGCGCCCCGTCTCCCCGGACGCGAAACAAAGTGTAAAAAAAAACCAAAAAAACAACCCGTGATAGGCTACGTAACAATTAACGTAGCCTATCACGGCTAGATTTCCAAAGTCAGCCGTGATAGGCTACGTAAATCGTTACGTAGCCTATCACGGGTGACTTCGGGGAAAAAAGCGCCTACGCAAATGGTGGCGCTCTATGGGCGCCGCCATTTGCGTTCCTTATTTGGTCCCGGTAGTCTACGTAAAGATTTATGTAGACTGTAGTCAGACGCTATTTGCGTTATTTGTGTTAGACCCTTATTTTCGCCGTAGTCTACGTAAATCTTTACGTAGAGTACAGGGACCAAATAAGGAACGCAAATGGCGGCTCCCGATGGGGGCCGCCATTTGCGTACGCGCTTTTTCTTTTTTTTCAAAGTCACCCGTGATAGGCTACGTGACGATTAACGTAGCCTATCATGGCTGACTTTGCAAATCTAGCCGTGATAGGCCATGTTAATCGTTACGTGGCCTATCACGGGGGTGGTGTTTTTTTTTAACTTTCCTTGTAATGGCGGCGGCAGCCAGTCGAAAGACCGGCTGCCTCCCCCGCCCCTGACGAAGACGCGACGAACCGCCGCCGGGACCCGCCGCCGGGAGGGACATTCGTGAAAGGTAAGTCCCATCTCGGGGGGTGGCGGGGTGGTGGTGGAGAATTTCACCGCTGATTTCAGGGGGTCGAATGCGTTGGCGCTCAGCCCCCCGAATTTTCGAGGAGAAATTCTCCCCCATCCCTAAAGATATCATAGGATATTTACAGTGAAATTGTTCACTATGGTTTGACATTTTTCAACTATAGTAGGCTAGCTTAATCATGAATGAGCAGGTGGAATTTGTGGTGCCATTTGTAGATTCATTGTTCTTGAAGAAAATGCTGAAAAATAATTTATAGTTTTATTGCTGTTTTATACACTAACCAATGAAATTGTTTCTAAATCATATAGTAGTTTATAGCATAATCCTATGCATGTTCAGACAGAAAGAAGTCCTAGCTGGGACATGCTGGTAGTTGTAAGACTTTTTTCAGTCTAAATATGTATAGGGTTGCACCTTTAAAAGCATCTATATATATATACACACACATATACACACACACACACACGCACACACAAACATATACACACACACACACACACACATATATATATATACATATATATATATATATATATACATATATATATATGGTCGTTCTCTATAAATTTATAGCATTTTCAGGTGTGGAAAGAACATGCATCCAAAAGAATGGCTACATATTGAAAGGATCATTAAGCATGTACAGTGACAGGACTGATGACAACCATTGCTCAAAATAACCATTTTGCAGAATTAAATGGAAACAGTACTTTACTCGAACCCACAATTGGTGAGGAATTGAGAGATACAACAAAGCACAGGAAATGATCAAAGAAAGAAAGAAGGAATTAACACTTCATCAAAGGAATGTTTGAATGGGATGCAAAGTCTTCGCACCACTTCTTCATATTAGTGTCCAGGGTGAAATACAGGATAGCTACTTGAATACCTTACAGGAGACTGGAATGCTAAGGTGGGTAGTCAAACGACACCTGGAATTACAGGCAAGCATGGTCTGGGAGAACAAAATGAAGCAGGACATAGGCTGATAGAATTTTGCCAAGAAAACTCACTGTGCATAACAAACACTCTCTTCCCGCAACCTAAGAGATGACTTTATATATGGACTTCATCAGACGGTTGACACCGAAATCAGATTGACTACATCCTTTGTAGCCAAAGGTGGCAGACATCTATGCAGTTGGTAAAAACAAGACCTGGAGCTGACTGTAGTTCAGATCACGAACTTCTTATTGCACAATTTAGAATCAGACTAAAAAGAATAGGGAAGACCCACAGATCAGTTAGATATGACCTCACTAATATTCCTCATGAATATGCAGTGGAGGTGAAGAATAGATTTAAGGGACTAGATTTAATAGATAGGGTCCCAGAAGAACTATGGACAGAAGTTCATAATATTGTTCAGGAGGCGGCAACAAAAAACGTCCCAAAGAAAAAGAAAGCCAAGAAGGCAAGTTGGCTGTCTGCTGAGACACTGGAAGCAGCCCAAGAAAGAAGGAAAGCAAAAGGCAACAGTGATAGGGGGAGATATGCCCAATTAAATGCAAAATTCCAGAGGTTAGCCAGAATTATTTTTAAACAAGCAATGCACGGAAGTGGAAGAAGATAATAGAACAGGAAGGACAAGAGACCTCTTCCAGAAAATTAGAAACATTGGAGGTAAATTCCAGGCAAAAATGGGTATGATCAAAAACACAGATGGCAAGGACCTAACAGAAGCAGAAGAGATCAAGAAAAGGTAGCAAGAATATACAGAAAATCTGTATAGGAAGGATAACAACATCGGGGATAGATCTGACGGTGTGGTCAGTGAGCTAGAGCCAGACATCCTGAAGAGTGAGGTTAAATGGGCCTTAAGAAGCATTGCTAATAACAAGGCAGCAGGAGATGGCGGTATCCCAGCTGAACTGTTTAAAATCTTGCAAGATGATGCTGTCAAGGTGATGCATGCCATATGCCAGCAAATTTGGAAAACACAAGAATGGCCAACAGAGTGGAAAAAATCAACTTATATCCCCATACCAAAAAAGGGAAACACTAAAGAATGTTCAAATGTACCTATTCAACCTGTACACAGAACACATCATGCGATGTGCTGGGCTTGATGAAGCCAAGGATGGAGTTAAAATCGCTTGAAGAAACATTAACAATCTCAGATATGCAGATGATATCACTTTGATGGCTGAAAGCAAGGAAGAGCTGAGGAACCTCATGACAAAGGTGAAAGAAGAAAGTGCAAAAGCTGGGTTGCAGTTCAACCTAAAAAAACAAACAAGATTATGGCAACCAGCTTGATTGATAACTGGCAAAAAGAGGAAGAAAACGTGGAGGCAGTGACAGACTTTGTCTTTCTAGGCGCAAAGATCACTACAGACGCTGACTGCAGCCAGGAAATCAGAAGACGTTTACTTCTTGGGAGGACAGCAATGACAAATCTGGATAAAATAGTGAAGAGCAGAGACATCACACTGACAACAAAGGTCCACATAGTTAGAGCAATGGTATTCCCTGTAGTAACCTGTGGCTGAGAGATGCTTTTGAATTGTGGTGCTGGAGGAAAATTCTGAGAGTGCCTTGGACTGCAAGAAGATCAAACCAGTCCATACTCCAGGAAATAAAGACAGACTGCTCACTTGAAGGAATGATATTAAAGGCAAAACTGAAGTACTTTGGCCACATAATGAGAAGACAGGATACCCTGGAGAAGATGCTGATGCTAGGGAAAGTGGAGGGCAAAAGGAAGAGGGGCCGAGCAAGGGCAAGATGGATGGATGATATTCTGGAGGTAACAGACTCGACCTTGGGGGAGCTGGGGGTGGCGACGGCCAACAGGAAGCTCTGGCGTGGGCTGGTCCATGAAGTCACGAAGAGTCAGAAGAGACTGACCGAATAAACAACAACACTTGAATCTGCTAAAACATCTTATGTCGGCTTAGGTAACATACTGAATTAATCAATTTATTTGCTTGTGTAAACTTCCAAGGTAAGCAATTAGACACACACACTTAATTATACACATATTCCATAGTTAGAAAACTTTCTATAATGTATCAGGGTCCCCTCCCACCCCAGAAACATATTTCAATGGCACAATATTTGTCTCGGCTTGATAGAAATTTGGTTGCTCAGAAGTGAAAGACAAGCAAACTGATGCAGATAAAGTAGGGTTGGCGGAGAATTTCTCCCCGAAACTTCGGGGGGCCGAGCGCCAATGTGTTCGGCCCCCTGAACAAGTTTCAGGGAGAAATTCTCCGCACCCCCCCACCCCCCGCACCCCCCCCGGGACGGGACTTACCTTTGGCGAATGTCCCTCCCAGCGACGGGTCCGGCCGGCGGTTCGGCGGGTCTTCGTCTGGGGCGGGAGCGGCAGCCGGTCTTTCGACCGGCTGCCACCGCCGCCATTCCAATAAAAGAAAAAAAACACACACCCCCGTGATAGGCTACGTGACGATTAACGTAGCCTATCATGGCTAGATTTGCAAAGTCAGCCGTGATAGGCTACGTAAATCGTCACGTAGCCTATCACGAGTGACTTTAAAAAAAAAAAAAAGCGCGTACGGATAATGGTGGCCCCCATAGGGAGCTGCCATTCCCGTTCCTTATTTGGTCGCTGTAGTCTACGTAAATCTTTACGTAGACTACGGTGAAAATAAGGGCAACGCAAATAGCATTGCCCTTATTTTTGCCGTAGCCTACGTAAAGATTTACATAGACTACAGCGACCAAATAAGGAACACGAATGGCGGCTCCCTATGGGGGCCGCCATTTGCGTACACGCTTTTTTTTTTTTTTAAGTCACCCGTGATAGGCTATGTGACGATTTACGTAGCCTATCACGGCTGACTTTGCAGATCTAGCCGTGGTAGGCTACGTTAATCGTCACGTACCCTATCACGGGGGCATTTTTTTTTCTTTTAACTGTTTAGTTCGTGGCTGGGCAAGGCGAGGCGCCTCCTCCCCAGCCTGAATTTCGGCCGGGCGAGGCGGGAAGCCTCCCCCCCAGCCTGAATTTCGGCCGGGTGAGGCGGGAAGCCTCCCCCCCTGTCCTGAACTTCACGGGCGGAGCAGCGAAGCGCCTCCCCCCCACCATGAAAAGCTTCGAGGACAGGTAAGGGACTTTCGTGCACCCCTAAGATAAAGGCATGAAATATAAAGTCAGACATTTAAGTGAAGCAATGCATATATACACACATGCACGCATGCACATGCACACACACACATACATATCCTCACCCACATGGTCATCAATATACCAACTGCATCTCAGAAATAATCTTACGGTTGAAAGAATACATGTTCTGTGAACTGGGCTTTTGAAATTCAGCAAAGATGAAGGATGATTAGCCAAATTATATGACCTAATCAACTCCTGCAAGAACAGAAAAAGTGGAATCAGTGCCCAGAGGCAGTAATCGGCTGGATGAGGGCTGACAAATTGAACCTTAATCCATACAAGAGAGAGGTGCTTCTGGTCAGGAAGGAAACGGACTCTGGAATTGGGATTCAGTCTGTTTTGGATGGGGTAGCACTCTTTTGGAAGAATCAGGTTCACAGTCTGGGAATCTTCTGGACTTGGCTTTACATCTGGCTAATGAGTTGGAGGATGGGGCCAGGAATACTATTAGCCAGCCCAAGCTGATGCATTAACAGATTCCTTAGTTACATCCGGGTTGGATTATTGAAATGGACTCTGCATGTGGCTACCTTTGAAAAGTCTTCAGAAACCTCAGTTGTCCATCATGTAAGCTTCTAGGATATTGGTGGATGCTTGCTTGTGGGTTCATGCTATACCCATCCTGCAAGAGCCACACTGGCATACCAATCTGCTTCCAGGCACAATTCAAAGTATTGGTGAACTGATTACTTTTTAAAGCCCTAAGTGGCTTAATCCCAGGACAATTTAGGGGTTGCCTCCTTCCACTTCATCTTGCCCACTCCCTAAGATCAGAAAGAGAGGCGCTTCTCGTTGTCTCATCCGGGGGGAGGCATGCTTGTGTTGGAGGAGACAGAGGGCCTACTTAGTGGCTGCACCCAGAGCATGGACAATTCGGGTGAAAATTGTGCTGTGAAGTAGTCCCTCTCCCTCACTGTTTTATTCCAGAAGTCTTTTGTTGGATGTGGCAGATAATGTTTTCATATTTGGGTTTTAACTGCTGATGCTGTCTCTTGGGTAGGGATGGCATGGGTGCCTGACTGTGTCCAGGAGTCCATCAGACTCCCTCCCCCAGCTTGCCCCCCTGAATCCAGCTCAGGAAGCTGCTGCCCCTTCCTGCCAAGCCACATGAGCCACCTAGACTTACTAGACCCATTTGCTCATTCCCAGCACCCACCCATCCTCCTTTCAACCTGCCATTTTTTATGCAAGATGGGGCTCTATATTTTCATATCTTTACTGTTGTGTATAACGGCAGCAGTAAGGGACAATTTTCACAACATTAGAGGGCTCTAATGTTGTGGAAATGGCCCTTCATGGCCATCATTGTGCACAACAGTAAATATACGAAAACATAGAGCCCCATCTTGCATAAAAGATTGCAACTAGCACAGAGGAATGAGCAGCTCCCTCCCTCCAGGGGCTTGCACAGCCTGGCTTGAATGGGCAAGCAGTAGGGATGTATGGAATGTGTAAAATCTGCTCAGTCTGTGTTTCGTGTCAGGCGCCTTTCATTCTGTCATCTGCCCAGATGGATGCGGACATTTTTTTTCCATCATGTGGAAAAATACGGAAATAATTATGCAAATAACTACATAAGTATTTATTTAATTATTTACATAATTTACCTCAGTACGTAACATTTAGTGTATTGTCCCTCATTCCATTCAACATTTCCTCGGCAGAAACTTACATATTTTTCTAAGGATTTATATGCGTAAATTTTGGGATAGTAAATAAATAAAAAAAATCATCCAGAAGTCCACGGCCTGAGGGGGGACCTCCACAGTAGATTCCAGAGGTCAGATTCTTAAAAATCTGAGCTCATTTTAATCCATCTCGAATTTCTCCAGCATCCCTAGCGAGCAGCAGCAATGGCTGCTTGAGCTCCCACCAAGCACAGACTCCACTGAGTCCATCCATCCCTACTCACTGTGTGATTGTTTTATGTAGCTGCTATTATTATTATTATTATTATTATTATTATTATTATTTTATGAAATAGTACTTTTAAATTGTTGTAAGCTGCCCTGAGTGGTACGTTTGCACCAGAATGGGGGGACAGAAATGTTTTAGTAAATAAATCAATGTATGCATGAATGTGAGTTAGCTCATAAACAGAGAAAATACTTCAGATTTGGTGTAAAATGTTCTATTTAGTATCAATTCCTAATGAGTGCCAGCCTCATTTTTCTCCACAGCAATGACATAACAAATACCTCAATCACGCGCTCCTCCCATTAATACGTTAAAATACCACTGTTGCTTGCAGGTATAAAATGCTGGGGTCAGAAAGGCAGCATAGAACAAACAAATGTAATCACAGACCTGAGTTTCCAGTCTCCTTGAAGCATGACAACATTTGTACTGGGACTTAGAGGAGACAGGGGGAAAAAACTATTTTGGTGATGCGTAGTTCAATCTACCTGTTCTAATAACCATTGCTCCCAGTGGAATTTCATACAGAAGAAGTAATATCCCATAGAATTGAAAGTAATATCAGGTTAGTGATCTATTAGCGCTAAAATAATGAAGGAACTCCAACTTTTCCTCCCTTTAAATTGTTAAGGAAACATTGTTGGATACATGGATAGAGGCCAGGGCATTTTTAATCTGACATTGGACCAAATGAAAAACCACAGTAAAGTTATTTGCATCAGAGATAATCCATCCCACAAACCAAATTGCCCAAATACTTACTGAATTGCAATATGTTTGCTGTGTTTCATCAAATGCTTATAACTACATTCGAAAGGAAGTAATATTTTATCAATTTATATGCCAGATTTACTATAACGGAGCTTTGAAGGGGTTAGTTTTATTTTTATTTTTTATTAACCTGAAGTTACTAGCAAGAACCCCTTCATGGATCATTGCCCCTTCATGGATCATTGCCTTGTTGTGGTGAAGGGGCTTGCATAACTCAGTGAAGCCATAAGCTATGCTGTGCAGAGCCACCCAAGACAGACAGGTCATGGCAGAGAGTTCTGACAAAATGTGGTCCACTGGAGAAGGAAATGGCAACTCACTCCAGTATTCTTGCCAAGAAAACCCCATGGAACGTACCACAAGGCTAAAAGATATGACGCCAGAAGATGAGCCCCTCAGGTCGGAAGGTGTCCAATATACTACTGGGGAAGAGCAGAGGGTATTTTCAAGTAGCGCCAGAAAGAGTGAAGTGGCTGGGCCAAAGCCAAAAGGACACTCAGCTGTGGATGTGTCTGGTGGTGAAAAGAAAATCCGATGCTGTAAAGAACAATATTGTTTAGGAAACTGGAATATCAGATCAATGAATCAAGGTAAGCTGGAGGTGGTCAAATATGAGACGGCAAGATTGAACATCGACATCTTGGGAATCAGCGAACTAAAATGGACAAGCATGGGCGAATTTAATTCAGGTGACCATCATATCTACTATTGTGGGCAAGAATCCCTTAGAAGAAATGGAGTAGCACTCATAGTCAACAAAAGGGTGGGAAAAGCAGTACTGGGGTACAATCTTAGAAACGATAAAATGATCTCAGTACGAATCCAAGGCAAACCATTCAATATCACAATAATTCAAGTCTATGCCCCAACCACTGATGCCGAATTAGCTGAGGTTGATCGGTTCTATGAACACCTACAACACCTTCTAGAACTAACACCAAAAAAAGATGTCCTCTTCATCATAGGGGATTGGAATGTTAAAATAGGAAGTCAAGAAATCCCCAGGATAACAGGCAAGCATGGCCTTGGTGTACAAAATGAAGCAGGACAAAGGCTAATAGAGTTTTGCCAAGAGAACACGCTGATCATAGCAAACACTCTTTTCCAACAGCACAAGAGGCGACTCTACACACGGACATCACCAGATGGTCAATATCGAAATCAGATTGATTATGTCCTTTGCAGCCAAAGATGGAGAAGCTCTATACAGTCAGTAAAAACAAGACCTGGAGCTGACTGTGGCTGAGATCATGAGCTGCTTCTTGCAAAATTTCAGCTTAAATTGAAGAACGTAGGGAAAACCACTAAACCATTCAGGTATGACCTAAATCATATCCCTTATGAATATACAGTGGAGGTGATGAATAGATTTAAGGGATTAGACCTGATAGACAGAGTGTCTGAGGAACTATGGATGGAGGTCCGTAACACTGTTTAAGAGGCAGCAACTCAATCCATACCAAAGAAAAAGCAATGCAAGAAAGCAAAGTGGTTGTCTGATGAGGCTTTACAAGTAGCTGAGGAAAGAAGGGAAGCAAAAAGCAAAGGAGAAAAGGGAAGATATATCCAACTGAATGCAGAGTTCCAGAGAATGGCAAGAAGAGACAAGAAGGTCGTCTTAAATGAACAATGCAAAGAAATTGAGGAAAACAATAGAATGGGAAAGACTAGAGATCTTTTCAAGAAAATCGGAGATCTCAAGGGAACATTTTGTGCAAAGATGGGCATGATAAAGGACAAAGAAGGCAGGGACCTAACAGAAGCAGATGAGATTAAGAAGAGGTGGAAAGAATACACAGAAGAACTATACAGGAAAGATCTGAATGTCCCTGATAGCCATGAGAGTGCGGTCACTGAACTTGAGCCGGACATCCTAGAGAGTGAAGTCAAGTGGGCCTTAGGAAGCATTGCTAACAACAAAGCTAGCGGAGATGACAGTATTCCAGTTGAGCTATTTAAAATCCTAAAAGATGATGCTGTTAAAGTGCTGCACTCAATATGCCAACAAATTTGGAACACTCAACAGTGGCCACAAGACTGGAAAAGGTCAGTTTACATTCCAATTCCAAAGAAGGGCAACGCCAAAGAGTGTTCAAACTACCATACAATTGTGCTCATTTCACATGCCAGCAAGGTGATGCTCAAAATCCTACAAGCTAGGCTTCAGCAGTATGTGAACCGAGAACTACCGGAAGTACAAGCTGGGTTCCAAAGAGGCAGAGGAACTAGAGATCAAATTGCCAACATTTGCTGAATCATGGAGAAAGCAAGAGAATGCCAGAAAAACGTTTATTTCTGCTTCATTGACTACGCTAAAGCCTTTGATTGAGTGGATCACAACAAACTCTGGCAAATTCTTAAAGAGATGGGAGTACCAGACCACCTTACCTGTCTGCTGAGAAACCTGTACGAGGGTCAAGAAGCAACAGTAAGAATCAGACATGGAACAACCGATTGGTTCAAAATTGGGAAAGGAGTATGACAAGGCTGCATATTGTCACCCTGCTTATTTAACTTATATGCAGAGTACATCATGAGAAACGCCGGGGTGGATGAATCACAGGTCGGAATGAAGATTGCCAGGAGAATTATCAACAACCTCAGATATGCAGATGATACCACCCTAATGGCAGAAAGCGAAGAGGATCTAAAGAGCCTCTTGTTGAGGGTGAAAGTGGAGAGTACAAAAGCTGGTTTGAAACTCAACATTAAAAAAACGAAGATCATGGCATCTGGCCCCATCACTTCCTGGCATTTAGAAGGGGAAGAAATGGAAGCAGTGACAGATCTTATTTTCTTGGGCTCCAAGATCACTGCAGACAGTTACTGTAGCCATGAAATTAAAAGACGCTTGCTCCTTGGGAGGAAAGCTATGGCAAACCTAGACAGCATAGTAAGAAGCAGAGACATCACCTTGCCGACAAAGGTTCGCATAATCAAAGCTATGGTTTTCCCAGTAATAGTAACATATGGTTGTGAGAGCTGGACTATAAGGAAGGCTGAGCCAGCACTGAAGAATTGATGCCTTTGAACTGTGGTGCATGAGAAGACTCTTAGAAGTCCCCTGGACTGCAAGGAGTTCAAATCAGTCAATCCTAAAGGAAATCAACCCTGACTGCTCATTGGAAGGACAGATACTAAAGCTGAAGCTCAAATATTTTGGCCACCAAATGCGAAGAGAAAAGTCACTGGAAAAGGCCCTGATGTTGGGAAGGATTGAAGGCAAAAGGAGAAGGAGACGGCAGAGGATGAGATGGCTAGGTAGCATCACCGATGCAATGAATATGAACTTGAGCACACTCCAAGAGAGAGCGGAGGACAGGAAGGCCTGACATGCTATGGTCCATGGGGTCATGAAGAGTCAGACATGATTTAACGACTGAACAACTAGCAAGAAAAATATCTGAATTTAGAGATGAATTGGATAAATAAATAATGTCAAAACAAGAACTAGAAATTGATTGGGTAATAAGCACCAGTGAAATCTAAAGTGAACAAATTCCTATTAAAATAATTTCCAGAAGGGTAGCCATTAGGGATGTACGAAACACCTACCTGGCTCCGCACCGGGGAATCTGCGGTGGGGGGGAAGCGCTCTGTCCCTCCCCCCGGAATCCTGCCCGGCTGGCTCCAGCCACCCGCAGCCGGACATCCGGCCTCTGGGCAGCCCTGCAGGGATGCAAATGGCAGCTGTTGTAGCCGCTGCCATTTGTGTCCCTGTATTGAGCCGTGATAGGCTATGTAAATACTTACATAGCCTATCACGGCAGGGGGGAAAAAAACCCAGCATACGCAAATGGTGGTAGCTGCTGCCATTTGCATACGCTGGGTTCCCCCCCCCCCGCCGTGATAGGCTACGTAAATACTTACGTAGCCTATCACGGCTTCCACAGGGATGCAAATGGTGTCCCTGCATTAGCCATGATAGGCTATGTAAGTATTTATGTAGCCTATCACAGGCTGAAGAGGAGGAAGCAAATGGCGGCTGCAGGACGGCCACCATTCGCAAAGCAGCGCGGACGGGAGCAGGTAAATGCTCCGTTTTGCGCGCCTTTCGTGGGGTGGGGGCGGCGGGGACTTTGTCCTGCACGCCTTTCATGGGGGGGTGGGGGATTCCTTCTGTGACAGATTTCGGGGGGCCGAATGAACTGGCATTCGGCCTCACCGAGATCCGTCGTGGAATTCTCTGACATCCCTAGTAGCCATGTTAAGTCTGTTTCAGCAAAAACAACAACAAAGGGTCTTGTAGCACTTTAAAAACTAACACATTTATTCTGGCGTACACTTTCATGCCACTGTTTACTTCTTCGTGTGTGTATGTGTTGAAGTAAACAGATGCATGAAGTCTTCACCTCAAATCGGCAGAGAGAGAGAGAGAGAGAGAGAAAGAGTGAGTGAGTGCGTTTGTGATGAAGTAAACAGATGAATGAAGTCTTTACCTCAAATTGGCATATATATGTGTGTGTGTGTGTGTGTGTGTGTGTGTGTACACACACACACACACACACACATATATATATATATATATATATATATATATATATATATATGCCAATTTGAAGTAAAAACGTCATGCATGTGATGAATTGGACAGTGTCCATGAAAGCGTTGTTAGACTTTAAGGTGCCACAAGATTCTTCCGTGCTGTTGAGATAAATGTCCCTAAGTGTATCATTAAGCATTATATCCCAAGCTGACACCAGGCTTAAGGGGGTTCTATTCCCACCCCCACCCCAAAGTCCCATCCTGGTGGGACTCCTAGGGAAATACATATAGCAGTGGCTCCTTTGCTTAATGTTTTGCTTAATGCTTTCCTGCTTTGCTGCATGCTGGGCTGAGCATAACAATAAAAAAGCTTTGACTTTTTTCAATTAAAAGGTGGAGAAAAAGATGATGGTGTCAGCCCCAGCCTGCAGTGGGATCTCTGAGACCCATGGACACTGGCATTTGCTCCACCATGTCAGGGGCTGGCAATGGGCCTTACATCCTATCGATTTCAGTGGCATGTAGGCCATTTTCAGCATTATGGTTTCTGATGGGGATGGGGGAGATTTTCATTCACTTCACATTTTAATGTGAACTTACCTAATTTTATACCTTCAAACCAGGATGTGAACCAACACTCAATAATCCTTCATAATTCACACTTCTCCAAATTTTTCATGGGATGTCTCCAATCAACGAAATGCACATATTAGGGGAAATAACATTAAAAACTCACTATATTGGGAAGACCACTTGCAATATACTAGGCATGTATTAGGAGAAATGTGCACAAAATGCTTATGAAATTTCATTCTCTTCAAAAAAGAGAGAAATTCTTGAAGTTTGGGACGACCTTAAAGATAGAAGATAAACTGAACGTAGTCGCTCATTTGTGGGGTGCCACAGTGTTCCATCCTCTCCCCGATGCTATTTAATATCTATGTGAAGCTGCTGGGGGCTATCATCAGGATGTTTGGGGTGCAGTGTCATCAGTATGTGGATGACACGCAGCTCTACCTCTTGTTCAAATCTTCACCAAGGTTGGCCGTAGAATCCCTGTCCAAATGTCTGGAGACAGTGAGTGGCTGGCTGGCTGGGGAGGAATAAGCTGAAGCTGAACCCTGACAATACTGAGGTATTTTTGGTGGGAGACAAGAGGAGGTTGGGGGATGTTGACCTGGAATGGGGTACAGCTACCCTTGAAAGACCAGGTCCGCAGCCTGGGGGTCATTTTGGACTCCCAGCTGTCCATGGAGGCTCAGGTGTCGGCTGTGAGCCAGACAGCACTTTACCAACTCCATCTGATACGGCAGCTGTGCCCCTACCTTCCCGAACATCTGCTCCCATTGGTAGTACATGCCCTGGTCTCCTCTACTGTAATGTGCTCTACACGGGGTTACCCTTGAAGATGGTTCGGAAGCTGCAGCTGGTACAGAACGCGGTGGCTTGCCTGATTAAAGGCAGCTGCCGGCAAAATCACATCAGTCCAGTGCTGAAGGAGCTGCACTGGTTACCAGTTGTTTTCTGGGCCAAATTCAAGGCATTGGTTTTGACCTTTAAATCCCTATACGGTTCCGGCCCAGCCTATCTCAAGGAGCACCTCCAGCAATACCAGGTAGGCTGTTCAACAAGATCAGCCTCAGATGGCCTTTTCTCTGTCCCATCAGCCAGGACAGCTAGGTGAGGATGAGGGAGAGGGCTTTCTCTGTGGTGGCCCCCACTCTGTGGAACTCCCTCCCTAGGGAACTTCCCCTTTCTTGAATGAGCTTCTGCCATGCATTAAAAACATGGTTGTTCAGGCAGGTATTTGGGGTTGGTTAGGGTAATTTTAGAAATGGGATGTTTTTAATGTTGAATTGTATTGTTTTGAACTGTTTTTAATGTTGTACATCACCCAGAGTGGCTGGGTGACCAGACAGATGCGTGATTAATAAATTTAATCAATCATAAATAAATAAATAAATAAATAAATAAACTGAAGACTGGAAAAATGAGAAACTGCGAGAAAACAAAAGGACAGATTGGTCCATTTGTAGTTTCTGATGTTCTCACTTCAGGAAATAGTAGGTATGGTATTATTTCTCTGTGTCATGGAGCAGCACCCCAAATCATCATCCTCAAAGAATTCTGACTTCTCATCCACAGAAGAGGCTCTGGAGTCAGTAGAAGACTCAGCCACAGAAAAGGTATTGAGAGACTTCTATATCCCCAGAACTGAATTGATCAGTAGAACCGCAGGAGGCAGGTCTCCTGCATCTATAGGAGGCTTCATTACCATCCTCATAATCTGAGGACTCGGTCCATGAAGTCACTAGTGAGCTACAACCATGTCCATGCTGCTGCAGCATGAGGCTATTAAAACAGACCAAGTTCCTTGGGTCAACGCTTCAGTAGAGGTAGAGGTGGAGCCAACCAGCCTAGAGACCAGCAACTTCCTATTAAGCTTCAGTTTTGCTCTAACCTTTGTTAGAGCAACATACAGACAACTCATTCAGGCTTCCAGCCTGAGTGCCACTTGGAGCTTTCCATGGTGCTGATTGTTTTCTATCTTGTTTCCTGAGGAACATGACCTAATCTGACCCCTGCTCCAGAGCTAGACCCAGATATGGCCCATAGCTGAACCCGGCAACCCAACAGAGCATCATCAGAAGCCAAACCACACACCCTGGGACAATGTAGCTTGCAGTACAAAATGCCAGATGTGCCAGTTAAACCAGCCAATCTGATCCCTGTAAGCTTGGTGGTTTAGCAGGAGACCTGCACAGACTGAAAAATGCATTCATCCATGTGTTACTGTAAGAATAAGTCTCCAAGAGATCACCTGGCCCTCTAAATTAGAGCATTAAAGACCCACTGGTGGATGTAGCATTCTCTAGATTGTTCCTATTATTTTACAATGGTACTTAAAGCCAAGGGTTCCTTGAGAGATCATAAAGCGTGATAGCATTAATGAGGTGGAATCATACTGTAACAGATTAGATTTTAAAGATGTGATTCAGGACAGTTTCAGGATGGATAAAAGGAAGGACTTCTTTCACACAGTGTATAGTTACACTATGAAATTCACTGCCATAAGATGTAGTGATGGCCAATTTGGATGGCTTTAAAAGGGGGCTAGACAAATTCATGGAGGAGAAGGCTATCAATGGCTTGCAAGTCCTAATAGTTCTATTCTACCTAAGGATGGTGGAGAAATTCTTTAGAATCTGCCCCCCTGGATTCCGTGGTGGAATGGACTACACCCCCACCCCCACCACCCCAAATCCCCCCAGGATGGACCCTACCTGCTGCCAGCCGGTCCGGCCAGGTCCGGCCGCTGCCATCCATCTGCTGCCCCGGACTGCGGGTACAAATGGCGTCCGGTGTAGCTGATGCCATTTGCGTCCCTGTGCTTCGGTGATAGGCTAGGTAAATATTTTCGTAGCCTACCACGGCAAAGAGCAGGGACGCAAATGGCATAGCCAACGCCATTTCCATCCCTGCTCTTTTCATAAATATTTATATACGTAAATATAAATTTATGTAAATATTCACGTATTTTAAAATATTTAAATACGTAAATATGTATGTAGCCTATCACCGAAAAGCGCAGGGACGCAAATGGTGTTGGCTACATCGGACACCATTTGCATCCGCAGCCCTGCAGCGGACACAAGTCCAGCTGGGTTCAGGCCCAGCCAGCGGCTCCACGGACTCGCCGCAGAGTGAAGCCAGCCAAGGAGGATTCTGGGGGGAGGGATGGATCACCTCCCCCCGCGGCGGACATCCCCAGTGGACCAGTAAGTTTCGTACACCCCTAATTATACCTCTAGTATCACAGGCAGTATGCCTATGTACACCAGTTGCTGGGGAACATGGGTGGGAGGGTGCTGTTCCACTCATGTCCTGCTTGTGGTTTTCCCGTGGACAGCTGTTTGGCCACTGTGCGAACAGAATGCTGGACTAGATGGACCCTTGGTCTGATCCAGCATGGCTCTTCTTATGTTCTTATTCTATTTCATGGATTTAAAAAAAAACAAAACACCCCCCCCCCCAAATGTTAAAGCAGTAACAGGAGGGAACAGACATAGGGTCAACACAGACTAGACATAGAATGATTCAGCCATCCCTATGCCATAGTGTTGGGGATGATTAACCTATTTGCATTGTAAGGGATCTCTATGATACCTGTATATTTTGCCCTACCAATACGGATGCTGGAGAAATTTGAGATGTATTAAAATGAGCTCGGGTTTCTAAGAATCCAACCTGCGGAATTCACTGCAGAGCGCCTCCCTCAGGCCCCGCAGAATCCGTGGGCTTTCAGATGATTTTTTTACTTTCCTGAAATTTACGCAAATAAATCCGTAGAAAAGTATGTAGGTTTTTGCTGAGGAAATGTAGAATGGAATAGGGGACAATACACTAAATGTTACATACTGGGGTAAATTATGTAAATACTTATGTAAATATTTACGTAATTATTTCCATATTTTTCCACATGACGGAAAAAAAATATCCACATCCGTCTGTGGGCGGATGATGGAATGAAAGGCACCTGACAATCCACAAAACAAAGACAGAGCAGATTTCACACAGTCTGTACCTCCCTACCAAGCAAATAGCTGCTGAGGGCAAGGGGAGATGGGGTACAATTCAGACCAGGAAAATAACACAGGGCAGTAAAGTTAACCCCATTTCCAATCAATGCTGTGGTCTTGGCCTGAATTGGGGGGCGGGAGGGAGATGGCCCAGCTGCACAAATGGCCAGCTGGGTGGAAGTAATGGGGCCATGCCCAGTGATGGGAGGAACATGTGGAAGCAGTGCCAAAAATCCAGGAGGCCATGGCGAATACGTGGGCAGTGTAAAAAGCTGCGATCCACCCAGAGAGCTTTGGCTAGGGATGTACGAAAGTCACTTACAGTTTCATGGATCTGCTTTGCTGTGAGGGGGAGGTGCTCCGTCCCTCCCCCTGGAATCCTCGATGGGGGGAGGCACTCCATCCCTCCCCTCGGAGTCCTGCCTGGCCGGCTCCACTCCATGGGGATTCCACGGAGCTGCCGGCTGGCTCCGCCCGCAGCCGGACATCCAGCCGCTGGGCAGCAGGGATGTAAATGGCGCCTGCCATAGCCACCACCATTTGCGTCCCTGTATTTAACTGTGATAGGCTACATAAATATTTACATAGCCTATCATGGCGAAGTAAAAAAAAAAAATGCGTACGCAAATGGCGGTGGCTACGGCAGCTGCCATTTGCGTTCCTTATTTTTTGCCGTTTTAGTCTACGTAAATATTTACGTGGACTATTAACGGCAAAAAAAAAAGGGGAATGCAAATAGCGTAGTGGGCGCTATTTGCGTTCCTTATTTTTCACCGTTTTAGTCTACGTAAATATTTACGTAAGCTAAAATGGCGAATAAAAAAGGAACGCAAATAGCACCCGCTACGCTATTTGCGTTCCCCTTTTTTTGCACCGTAATAGTCTATGTAAATATTTACATAGACTAAAACGGCAAAAAATAAGGAATGCAAATGGCGGCCGCCGTAGCCGCTGCCATTTGCGTACGCCGTTTTTTGTTCGTTTGTTTTTACCCAGACGTGATAGGCTACGTACGTCTTTACGTAGCGTGTCACGTCTGGGTAAAAAAAAAAAAAGACCAGACTGCAAATGGCGGCTGTGGAAGCCAGTCAGAAGACCAGCCGCCGCCAAAGCCGCCGCCAAAACCGCTGCTGGAGCCGCCGCCATTCAGCACATCTGCCCCAGGTAAGTCTCGTCCCGGGGGTATCCGTGGGAGGGCAGGGGGGGCAGGCTGTTCCACCACAGATTTTGGGGGGCCGAATGCCAATGCATTCAGCCTCACTGAAATCCATGGAGGAATTATCTGTCATCCCTAGCTTTGGCTATTGGGCAGTATGGAAATATAATAAACAAATACATGAAAAATTATGAACTTGGCCCTGATCCAAATGCATGTATGCGCATGCGCACACACACAGAGTGAGCGATCCAATTACAGTTCTCCTATCTTCACGTCTAATTGGGCCTTTAAGGCCAGGTCTTCCTGTGCAGCAGAATGCAATGGTAAAATCCTGAGGTGGTGGAGTAAATAGTACCACTTCAGAATGTAGGTGTGCCTTTAAAAAAAAAAATACTCCCCCATAAGGAGAAAAATAAATAAAAATAAACCTCAGTTCTGGCCCAGCATACTCGTGTTAGCTTCCACTTGAAAGAAACGATGGATCTCTGTTTCTTTGTTTGCTTGTTTGACTTAGGATAGCATTTTAAAACATTAAAAAGCACAATATCAAGTGGTACACAGTATCACTGTGCACAGTATCAAGTGGTACAGTCCAATCTATCTCCTCAGGGTGACTCTACTACTTCACCCCACCTCATTCTGTTGCATGTTCAGACCAAGATTTATTCATTTTCTGACAAGCTATTCTGCGTATTTGGAACAGAACTGTCTTTGAACAAAGTCCAGACATTGAATGCATATCTATTAGTTCATTTTTAGATGGAGAAACACACTACTCTCTTTTAAAAGGACTCCATCTCATCCTTGATGGTATTCTTCTTCTTTTTTCCCATTTTGGAGTTGAACGAAGTAATGATATACAGGTGTCTCTTGGTCCTCCACTTTTCCTTTTAATTTAGAACAGTCCTGCAGGACTCTGATGCACTGGAGCAATTCTCTGTTCAACAACCTATTATACCAATGCTTGATTTGTCTTCTCACAGAGATTGCTTTTACTGATCTCAGCACATGAAATTGAAGAGTCTGTTTCTTCCCGTCCGGAGTTCGATTTGTTCAATGGCCCCAGAAGCAAGAGTCGCAAAGGACCTGGCTAAAAGACCACGCAGAATCTGTACATTGTCCCACTAAACGATCTCAAGATCTGTTTGCACACATGCAGTGACATGAAGGCTGCATCAGAACTGTTCTTTAGCTCCCTCTCTAAAAGAACATTAAGAGGTTTGTATTGTCATTTCAAATGATATGCCCTGCCACCATTATGTAGTCACATCCCATAATACTGCACTGTTATAGGTTACCATGTCATTACTAGGGATGGATGGGCTCACCTCCGTTCGGAACACTGGGGAGGTTGACGAGACACACCCCTTGCTAGCACAGCTTGGAGTCACTTGGCGAGCCTCCCTGCTCACTCAGCCCCCACCCTCTGAGCCGTGCAAGCCACCCCTCCTCTGTGCACCAAGGAGGACTCTAGCAGTCGAGCCCTTGTGCTTTTTGCACACAAGGGCTTGACTGCCGGAGTCCTCAGTGCCATGCATGCCCCAAGTCCTCTTCTCATGGGAATGAGAGGGCTAGAGTACTTGGAGGGCAAGGCCCCACATACCCCCACTGGCTGTCGAGGGCTCCCTTAACAGCTGGCAGAGGCAGGAGGACTCCTTAGCGCTGTGCACCCCAAGCACTCTAGCCCTCACCTCCTCTTGAAGAGGAGAGGTCTAGAGCGCTCAAGGCTCTGAGGCCCATCCTGCCCCCCCCAGCCTTCACACACCAGGTGCCATGGGGGGGGGGACACCAGCCTCCCAGACTAACCCGAGGTCTCATGACATCCTTAGTCATTAAGTAATGAAAACAATGTGTCAGTCCTATACAGTGCACCTGACTGTTTAGAACAGTTGGAAAGTTTTTGGAACAGTCAGCAACAATGGAGTCTATAACAATGTCAACAATCGTAGTGAGATAACAGGTTGGCAATCACAAGAGTTCCACAGATTCAGTTCCACAGTTCCACAGTCAGGAACAATGGAGTCTATAACAATGTCAACAATCATAGTGAGATAACAGGTTGGCAATCACAAGAGTTCCACAGATTCAGTTCCACAGTTCCACAGTCAGCAACAATGGAGTCTATAACAATGTCAACAATCATAGTGAGATAACAGGTTGGCAATCACAAGAGTTCCACAGATTCAGTTCCACAGTTCCACAGTTCCACAGTCAGGAACAATGGAGTCTATAACAATGTCAACAATCGTAGTGAGTTAACAGGTTGGCAATCACAAGAGTTCCACAGATTCAGTTCCACAGTTCCACAGTTCCACAGTCAGCAACAATGGAGTCTATAACAATGTCAACAATCCTAGTGAGATAACAGTTTGGCAATCAGAAGAGTTCCACAGATTCACTGAGGACAGAGCAAGGTGGGGATTACCATTTTGGCATCAGGAAAGGATGCTGGAAACAGGTCCTATAAATAAACCCTATCTTGTACGAATGTAAGAAAAGATCATTTCTTAACTCTTCTAAAAATACATCATTCCAACACAGATATTGCAATCATCTGAAGTAATCTAAGCTGTGCTTCTCTTAACTGGAATGCCATTTTCTTTCAGCCTGAATGGAAAGCATGCATGGCGAATAGTTCAGTACAAACCCAGACCAAGGGCAAACTTGGGCTGAATACTGGGAAGTGGTGAGCAGAAGTCTTTATCCCTCTCTAGAGATGTTGGAGGAATCCATTTTGGGGGTGGAGCTAGGAGTGCTCGAAAGTCACTTACCTCGTCTCGCAGCTTGCTTCATGGTGGGGGGGAGGCGCTTCGCTTCTCCCGCCGAAATTCAGGCTGGGGGGGGAGGCGCCTCGCCTCGCCCAGCCGAAATTCAGGCCAGGGAGGAGGCGCCTCGCCTCGCCCAGCCGCGAAATAAAAAGTTAAAAAAAACGCCCCCGTGATACGCTACGTGATGATTAACGTAGCCTATCACGGCTGACTTTGCAAATCTAGCCGTGATAGGCTACGTTAATCGTCACGTAGCCTATCACGGGGGCATTTTTGTTTTTTGTTTTACTTTTCTTGTAATGGCGGTGGCGGCAGCCGGTCAAAAGACCGGCTGCCGCCCCCGCCCCTGTCGAATCCCTGCCGAACCGCCGCTGCGACCCGACACTGGGAGCGACATTCGGAAAAGGTAAGTCCCATCCCGTGGGGGGTGCGGGGGGCGGGGGGTGCGGAGAATTTCTCCCCGAAACTACTTCGGGGGGCCGAATACGTTGGCACTCGGCCCCCCAAAGTTTCAGCGAGAAATTCTCTGACACCCCTAGGTGGAGCTCGACAAGCTTCCACAGGCTTGGCCCCCTGGATTTTGTTCCATTTTCTGCTAACTGCCCAACTCAGTCTGCAGCAAGTCAGGCCAATTAGCAGATTTTCAGTATTTTTCCATTTGCACAAATTATGGCCGCAATGTATGCAAATTTGCATAATTTGTGCAGCTTGCACCCTAAATTTGCATAATTTGCACAAATGTCAGTCACACTTTGCACAAATCTCTAGTTGTGCAAATTGCAGCCCCAACAACAACAACAAAAGCTGAATTCCCAGAATTCAGGGAAAACCCTCTGTACGGCTGCCATTTAAGTAAAATCAGCTTTCCATGGAAAAGGCCAAGCTACCACTTTGCACAGAATGGCAGCTCAGCAGAGCAGTGGAGTCCGCTGTGCTTGCCTGACTGGGCACACACCTAACAGGGGAAGCGTGGTGGTCTGTGGACTCCAGTCCAGGAGGTTGAGCTGGCAGTAGTCCACTGAGCTGGACCCGCCAAGCAGAATCCACCATCATCCCTAGTCTAGGGTGCCCAATGTTAATTGCTAGTTTCTTACAGCTCCCACTTTCAAGGATCCTCTATCAGCTAGCTAATTTTGCCACGCTCTGCATAGCATTTGAGCAGAGGCTTCAAGGACTGCCCATCTCACACTCTGCATAGGGATGTACGAAAGTGACTTACCTTTCCGCGGATTATGTTGATGGTGGGGGGAAGGCGCTCTGTTCCTCCCCCCCGGAATCCTGGCTGGCCGGCTGTGCTCCACAGAGATTCTGCGGAGCTGCCGGCCGACTCCACCAGCACACGGACATCCGGCCGCTGGCTAGCAGGGACGCAAATGGCGGCGGCCGTAGCTGCCACCGTTTGCGTCCCTACAGTCAGCCGTGATAGGCTACGTACATGTTTACGTAGCCTATCACGGCTGATTTAAAAAAACAACAACAACGCGCGTACTCAAATGGCGGCGGCCATGGCCGCCACCATTTGCGTTCTTTATTTTGGCACATCTTAGTCTACCTAAACATTTACGTAGACTAAGATGTGCCAAAATAAGGAATGCAAATGGCGGCGGCCTTGGCCACTGCCATTTGCGTATGCGCATTTTTGTTTTTGTTTTAAGTCAGCCATGATACGCTACGTGAACATTTACATAGCCTATCACGGTGTTTTTTTTTTAAATCTAGCTGTGATAGGCTATGTAAATCTTTATGTAGCCTATCACTTTTTTTTTTTTTTACTGGAAATGGCGGCAGCGGCAGCCGGTCAGAAGACCGGCCGCCGCAGCCGCCGCCACTGGAGCCACTGCCGCCAGGAAGATCCGCCCAAGTTAAGTCCCATCCCAGGGGGCAGGGGGGTGGGCCCTTCCGCCACCGATTTTGGGGGGCCGAATGCGCTGGCATTCGGCCTCCCTGAGATTCGTGGCAGAACTTCGTACATCTCTAACTCTGCATAGCATTTGAGTAGGGATGGCAGAGAATTCCACCATGGATTCCAGTGAGGCCGGATTCTTTAGAATCCGCCACCTCAGGATCCGTGGCAGAATGGCCTCCTGCCCCCCTGCCCCCCGGCTGAATCCCCCCAGGACAGCACTTACCTGGGGCGGATGCGGCGGATTCAGCAGCAGAGGCTCCAGCGGCGGCGGCAGCAGCTCCGGCAGCTGGTCTCCTGGCCAGCTGCGGCCGGGCTGCTGCGGCCACCGTTGCCATCCTTGCAGCCATGATAGGCTACATAGGAATGTACGTAGCCTATCACGGCTAACCCCCCCCCAAAAAAAAACCCAGTGTATGCAAATGGTGGCTACAGCAGCCACCATTTGCATTCCCTATTTTTCGCCGTTCTAGCCTACGTAAATATTTACGTAGGCTAGAACGGCGAAAAATAAAGGAATGCAAATAGTGCCCACTACGCTATTTGCGTTACCCTTTTTTTGCCATTTTATCTTACATAAATATTTACGTAGGGTAGAACGGCAAAAAATAGGGAACGCAAATGGCAGCCGCCGTAGCCGCCGCCATTTGCATACGCTGGGGGTTTTGGGGGGGGTAGCCATGATAGGCTATGTAAATTCTTATGTAGCCTATCACGGCAGCCTGACTGGACGCAAATGGCGGCTGCTATGGCGGCCGCCATTTGTGTCCACAACAGCCCGTCCGTGGCTGGAAATCCGGCTGTGGACGGCCCTGGCCAACTGCTCCGCGGAGCCGCTGTGGAGCAGAGCCAGCCAGGCTGGATTCCGGGGGGGGAGGACCGGATCACCTCCCCCTGCCATCGAGGATTCCAGGGGGAGGGACAGAGCGCCTCCCCCCACATGAATCAATCTGAGAAAATCTAAGTGAATTTCGTACATCCCTACATTTGAGTGGAGGGTTCAGGGGCTGCCCATCTCACACTTTCCATAGCATTTGAGCAGAGGCTTCAGGGGCTGCCCGTCTCACAGCAAAAGTTCTTACAGCTCACACTTGCAAGGATTTGCTATCAGCTAGCTAATTTTGTCATACTGCATAGCATTCGAGCAGAGACTTCAGGGGCTGCCTATCTCACAGCAAAGGTTTTTGTTAGTCTACCCATTTCCTAGTACACTGGTTTTAAAACTGTTTACCTTCAGAGAACAATTTCCACATTTTATGGCTGTTTTATATACCATTATTTATCTATTCCTCTGCTGTTCATCATTTGGTATTATATTTTATTCTAACTGTATTGCATTTTTTTAACTGTTTGTATTGTATTCTGTTCTTTTACTGTGTACAATCCATCCAGAGAACTTCTGTTGTTGAGCAAATTAAAAATGTAATGTAATTAGGGATGGCGGATAATTTCTCCCCGAAACTTTGGGCGGCCGAGCGCCAACGTGTTCGGCCCCCTGAACAAGTTTTGGGGAGAAATCCTCTGAACCCCCCCACCCCCCCCGGGACGGGACTTACCTTCGCCGAATGTCCCTCCCGGCGGTGGGTCCGGCCGGCGGTTCGGCGGGTTTTCGAGCGGGGCGGGAGCGGCAGCCGGACTTTCGACCGGCTTCTGCCGCCGCCATTCCAATGAAAGAAAAAAAAATGCCTCCGTGATAGGCTACGTGACGACTAACGCAGCCTATCACGGCTAGATTTGCAAAGTCAGCCGTGATAGGCTACGTAAATCGTCACGTAGCCTATCACGGGTGACTTAAAAAAAAAAAAAAAGCGCGTACGGATAATGGCGGCCCCCATAGGGAGCCGCCATTCCCGTTCCTTATTTGGTCGCTGTAGTCTACATAAAGATTTACGTAGACTACAGCGACCAAATAAGGAACGCGAATGGCGGCTCCCTATCGGGGCCGTCATTACCGTACACACTTTTTTTTTTAAGTCACCTGTGATAGGCTACGTGACGATTAACGTAGCCTATCACGGCTGACTTTGCAGATCTAGCCGTGATAGGCTACGTTAATCGTCACATAGCCTATCACGGGGGCGTTTAAAAAAAAAAAAACTTTCGAGTTCGCGGCTGGGCGAGGCGGGAAGCCTCCTCCCCGGCCTGAATTTCGGCCGGGGCGAGGCGGGAAGCCTCCCCCCGGCCTGAATTTCGGCCGGGGCGAGGCGGGAAGCCTCCCCCCCCAGCCTGAACTTCGCGGGGGGAGCAGCGAAGCACCTCCCCCCCACCGCGAACAACCTTCGACGAAAGGTAAGTGACTTTCGTCCACCCCTAAATGTAATGCAATATAAAAATATTGACTTATCTGCTGAAAAACCCCTGAGTGCCTGACATTCAAGACATAGAAAAATAAGTAATTCTTCACATAGATGAACTGGAATTCTTTACCACAGGATGTAGTGCTAGCCACCAATTTGGATGGCTTTAAAACAGAATTGATAAGGTTCTCAATAACCAGTAGTCTTGATGGCTATATATTACCTGCAGTATTGGACATAGTATGCCTCTCAACACCAATTGATGGGGAACATGAGCTGGTGAGGGCTACTGTCCTCATGTCCTGCTTGTGGGTTTCCCATGGGCATCTGGTTAGCCACTGCAGGAACAGAATGCTGGGCTAGATAAGCCTTCAGTCTGATCCAACACAGTTCTCCTTATGGACAGAACCCCAGCTCTTTTCAGAATGTTCTGGGGCATAATAAAGGGTTCACCATCAGTTCATGTGCGGCATTAGTCAGGCCTTAAAAAAAAAGGTAAAGGTGTCCCCAACCAGTCGTGTCTGACTTTAGGGTGCGGTGCTCATCCCTGTTTCTAAGCCGAAGAGCCAGCGCTGTCCGAAGACGCTTCCATGGTCATGTGGCCGGCATGACTGAACTCCGAGGTGCACAGAATGCTGTTACCTTTCCTGCTGAGGCGGTACCTATTTATCTACTTGCAATTTCTTGCTTTCGAACTGCTAGGTTGGCAGAAGCTGGGACTGAAGACGGGAGCTCAGGGGTCTGCAAACCAGCAAAATGCAAACTTGCTGAAGTTCTCTGAATGCCATCTTGAACCTCATTCCAACTTGATTCCATATCAGGTTACAAGCTTCGTTTCATTTTGTTTCGTTTCTTTTGGCATGAAAATCTGTATTTTCATGCATAATTTCGAGACATTTGCATCAAGTGTGCACATCTTTGAAATGTACACATTCTTCTCCCATTGATTAAAATGTATTTGTGTATATTTTTCAAAAGTATGAATTTTTCAACTTGAGCACGCTCCGGGAGAGAGCGCAGGACAGGAAGGCCTGGCGTGCTATGGTCCTTGGGGTCACGAAGAGTTGGACACGACTGAACGACTGAACAACAACAACAATGAATTTTTCATGCACATTTTTCAAATGTACACATGCTGTCAAACACAATTTTTTTGGTCCACGAATCACATTGCAAGCTTGGAAATGTATGGACTTTGACCACAGTTTTAGTCTGAGTCTATGTTTAATTTGGAAGGTACAAACTCTGCAAATATTGATCATAAATGAACTGAAATGAATTTCTCATACATCTGTAGTCAGGCCTGTTCAGCATCATAGTCCCCTGACATAAACGGAAAAGTTCACTAAAATGCACACAAACATCTCATGACTGATCACATATTACTGAGGAAAGCTAGCAATATTGAGCATAGGAATGGACAAATCTGTCAAATTTAGTTTCTTTCAAGCCCTGTTCAGGCCATTCTGAACCTGAATAGAGTAAACACATGAAAAGAGGGAGCATTCCAGTTCTGCCCCCATCTTCCAATGTATTTGTCACCCTAAACTCAGGGAGGGTGACTGAAGATGAGAGACTACTGTATCTGTGGATGCTCTCCATATATGCCAGAATGCTTGAAAATTATCTGAAAATCACCTTCAGTTTCTTGTCTTCGAATTTTTGAGATTGGAAATCTTTGTACCTTGAGTTTTTTTAAAGAGTGCATAAAAATCATATTTCATTCATTCATTCATTCATTCATTCACATTTCTATACCCCCCAATAGCAAATGGTTCTCAAAATATGCATTTTGGGGTGCGTTTCTCCTAATACATGTACTTTTTTTGTATGCATTTTTGCCTAACGTACACATTGTTAGAGGCATTTTTCCTAATATAACATGATCTTAACATTTTAACGAATTTACCCATTTTTGTGTGCACTTTCCCCTATTATGCATGTTCGTATGATCTTTATGACTGGAGAACTCTATTGCAAAATCCAAAGGAGTTCGATTTTTGAAGCACAACTGAGTTTCAGTTATCATCATGGTTCAAAAGTGCAAAATTCGGTAAGTTCACATTAAAAAGCAAATTAATAGATTTCTCCCCCATTTGTAGTTCGGAATTGATCAAGCTATCTTTTCAGGAAACTCCCTCTGCTATTACTGATTTTCTCACTCAGAAACCTTTGGCAAGGTTCTAAAGAATCCCATAGTTCCTCAGAACCCATTCTGAAAACCGTTGTCCTAATGTATGAGAATATATCTGTATTTAATGGACCATATTTGCTTACATTGTGTTTCTGCAAAACATCAGCATTCACAAGGAACACATTAAGACAGCTATTATGAAGCTATAAAACGATAAATTAATTGCCAGAGGGGGCAGATTAGGAATACTTCTGAAGATGTTTTTGACTGGGTGATTCGCATAGACATGCAGTCTGAAAATATTTTCTATGGCACGAAAATCTATAAAAATCCCCCCGCCCCCAAGCACTGATTGAATCAGAACAAGAAAAGGAAGGGAAAAAAGCAGACTGACCTTTACGGGAGTTTTGTCCTATGCATTTACTTCAATGTCAAACCAGTTTGTTGTCAGAGTAAAGGTTGATCAATTCACCTTTCACCTAGACATTTACACTCTTTCACAGTTTTCAGCAGATAGGTCTTTGATGCAAGTTAAAAGAAATGATGGAAGATATATAAAAGATGAAGAAACACAAACGTGAGACTGGTCACCCATTCATACCTCCAGAGACTGAGGAAATGAATCAAGCTAAGAAAAAATGTGTGAAGCTGGCATGGGACCTTACATTTTCCTCTCTAAGAACAATTTTCTTCTGTATTATGAAAACAAAAGGCAGGGAAAGTGTGGTCATCATGACAGAGAGCCTAAAAAACATACCACAAAAGGGGATGTATCAATTTAGTTTTTCAGCGTTTGTCTGATGTTGTCTGAGATCTTTCTAGTTTCAGCTATGAGCACTGGTAGAGGTAGTTTTGGTTGGTTCTTTGTTTCTGTAATGAAATCTTTCATCTCATAAATGTCCCCAGGAGATCAAAAATGCTACAGAGCGCTTGAACTGCCTGACCCAACTATGGCTGCTTCCACAAGAGATGCTCCATTTTTGTTTTCCATGCATTACAATAACCTGCACATTGTATGTTGAAAGATTAATATTCTGTGCCCTGTGGACCATACTGGATATTGTGGCTACGTGCATGCGCCTATGTATCTTGGGTGTTGTTGTTGTTTTCTTTTTCTTTTCTTTTTCATATTATATTACTAGTTCATGGAGTAGGAATGCTTACCAGGAAAGCAGTGGGTGGGAAGGGGAACTCATCTATTCCCTCCTCAGGGTGAGCAGAACCAAAATCTCCTTTCTGTCTAGAACACTTTCGTGTCTAGAACACTTAGGAAATAGCTTCCCACTGTCACCAATGTTAAGATTTTCCTTAGGGTTGGGGAGGAGTGATTTTGGTTCTGATCACATGCAATTGGAACACATAAGCCCCCTCCTTGCACACTCCTTTCCTCATAAGGACTGCCCCCCGATTCCACACCTGTAATTTATTAAGAAAAATCAAGCCATGAAGCTGCATTTTATGTATCAAGGGAACTACTTACCCTGGCATATTATAATGTGGGAAATACCATCTTGTAAAAATCTTGCAACCCTTTCTATCCAGTCATGATTTGACAACTGTCATTCATGCCTTTGCCACCTCAAAGCTAGACTTCCCTAAAGTATTCTTGAGTAGGCTGCTTTTGTTGATCATCCAAGTATTATTTATTTCATTATTTATTATACTTCTATCCTGCCTTTTTTCCTCCTAAGGCACCAAAGGCAGCGTACATAATCCTCTTCCTCATATTCCGTAACCAGCCATTTGGAATGGAATCTATTTCATCCATTCTGCTCTGCTGGAGGAGAATGGCCCAATTCATGTGACCTATTTAGGCTTGGGGCTCCTGGCCCAATAATGAGTTAACAACTGGCAGGTTCACTGCCAGCTGGAGGAAAGGAGAGGCAAAGGATACACAGCTGAGCACTCTGAGGCATCTGAGTAGTAGAGGGAGGCTTATCCAAATCAATGTCTCATAGGGATGGCAGTGGAGTCCAGTTGGGGGCTCGAGCTCGGCAGATTTCTGCCAAGTCTGCAGACTATCACACTTGCCTGACTTGGACCACTTATTTATTTATTTATTTATTTATTTATTTATTTCATTTCTATACCGCCCAATAGCTGAAGCTCTCTGGGCGGTTCACAATGTTGCATAATGTTGCATAAATGGGCCTCTTTACAGCTGCCATTTACACAAAATTGGCCTTTATGGAAAAGGCCGAGCCACCATTTCGCACAGAATGCATGGGACATGGCGCCCCACTCAGCCAGCACCCACGGACCACCCGATGGCTTGCCACATGTCCCAAACAGGTTTGAGCAGCCAGCAGGGGTCTGGCAACTGGCGGTGGTGCAGATGGGGGTGAGTTCATCCATCCCTAAAGTCTCATGACTTACTTGCTCAAGGTTATCTGGGGCTCATGAGTTGATGACCTCCACAGCATACCATTAAAATGTATTCATTCATTCATTCATTCATTCTATACTGCCCAATAACTAGGGATGTACGAAAGTCACTTACCTGGTCTTGCAGCTTGCTTCACGGTGTGGGGGAGGCGCTTCGCTTCTCCCCCCGAAGTTCAGGCCGGGGAGGGAGGCTTCCCGCCTCACCCGGCCGAAATTCAGGCGGGGGGGAGGCTTCCCGCCTTGCCCGGCCGAAATTCAAGCCGGGGAGAAGCGCCCCGTCTCCCCGGTCGCGAACTTCAAAAGAAAAGTAAAAAAAAAAAAAAAGCCCCGTGATAGGCTACGTGACGATTAACGTAGCCTATCACGGCTGACTTTGCAAATCTAGCCGTGATAGGCTACGTTAATCGTTACGTAGCCTATCACAGGGGCATTTTGTTTTGTTTTTACTTTTCTTGTAATGGCGGCCGCCCCCGCCCCTGACAAAGACCTGCCGAACTGCCGCCAGGACCCGCTGCCGGGAGCGACATTCGGGAAAGGTAAGTCCCATCCCGGGCGGGGGGTGGAGAATTTCTCCCCGAACAACCTTCGGAGGACCGAATGCATTGGCACTCGGCCCCCCGAAGTTTCGGGGAGAAATTCTCCCCCATCCCTACCAATAACTGAAGCTCTCTGGGTGGTTCACAAAAATTAAAACCACAAAGTGCAGCATAAAACAATATGAAATATGAAAGCTTAAAACCACAATACAACAGTACAACCAGAATAAAACCTGGCAGCAATGCATAGAGTTTAAAATACAGATTAAGAACACCAAAGCTAAAAGACTAGGAAGCTAAAATGCTAAAATACTGGGAGAATAACAAGGTCTTCACCTGGCACCAGTAGGAGTACAACGTAGGTGCCAGGTGAACCTCTCTAGGGAGCGCATTCCACAGACGGGGTGCCACAGCAGAAAAGGCCCTCTTTCTGGTAGCCACCCACCTCACTTCCTTTGGCAAGGGCTCACGGAAAAGGACCACTGAGGATGTTCTTAGGGTCCAGGGAAGTACATATGGGAGGAGGCTATCCTTCAGATAACCTGGCCCCAAGCCATTTAGAATATTAAATGTTAGCATTCTTTGAATGTTAACACCAGCACTTTGAATGGGGCCCAGAAATGGACTGGCAGCCAGTACAGCTGGAAAAGTACTGGCATAATGTGATCTCATTGGCCAGTCCCTGTTAACAATCTTGCTGCCCTCTTTTGGACTAGATGAAGTTTTCAGACCATTTTCAAAGGCAGCTCCAGGTTTAATGCATTGCAGCAATCTAGATAGGGATGGCGGAGAATTCCACCATGGACTCCAGGGGGGCCGGATTCTTAGAATCCAGCCCCCTCCCCCCCCCCGGAGTCCATGGCAGAACAGACCATCCCACCCCGCCACCCCGCGAAGTCCTACTGCCTAACGGACACCATTTGTGTCCCTTCCCCTTCCCGTGATAGGCTACAGAAATCTTTACGTAGCCTATCACGGGAAAGGGAAGGGACACAACTGGCGTCCGAAGAGACCGGCTGCAGCCGGAAGTCTGGTTGTGGCCGACCCTGGCCAGCGGCTCAACGGAGTTGCTATGGAGTGGAGCCGGCCAGGGAGGATTCCGGGGGAGAGGACGGGATCGCCTCCCCCCCCCTCAGAACCCCCACCGGACTCCAGGTAAGGGGGTTTTGTACACCCCTAAATCCAGATGAGAGGTGGTCAGAGCATGGACAATTGTAGCTAGGCTATCTCTGTCTAGATAAGGGCATGGTTGGTATACCAGCCTATGAGCAGTGGACTAAAATGAATAAAGCCTTCATTCAATCTGCCTACAATGCAGGTGTTGATCCTCTTTCAGCCCAAGGGACAAATTCAATGTCAGAGAAGCTTCCAGGGGCCACATTCCAGTGGTGAAAGGAGCAAGTGATGAATGGGCCAAAGGGATTACAGGCCAGGGCCACAGGCTAAGGAGATGGGGCAAAAGCATAGAAACTACCAGCCTGTTGTAGCTTAAAGCTCTTACTGCCAGTAAACAAGCCTTAGGAGAGGAATTCCAAACTTTTAGAGGGAGGGGGACTACACAAAAGCTGGAAAACACCAAACAATAGTGGGAGAGAAAGGGTGAGGGGCAAGGGAAAGGGCCAGGTGATCCATAGAACACCAGAGAGCCAGACTGGGAGCTCAGGAGGGCCAAATCTGGACCTTGAGCTGAGTTTCTGCACCCCTGATTTAGGCCTAGAAACCCATCTGAAACTAGGGATGCTGGAGAAATCCATTACGGACTCAAATAAGTTCAGATTGCTATGAACCTGACCTGCAGATTCCACAGTGGATTGGCTTTTCCTGAGTTGCATGGATTCCATGGAGTTGCAAACCACTTATTTACTTTCTGGAATTTTACGCAAATTTAGTTGTAGAGGAATGTGTGAGAGAGGTGTTTCAACCTTCTAGAAAGGGTAAAATATGTACAAAAGCCTGAAAACCACCAAACAACATCGGTCAGGTGGAATGGGCCAAGAGAAGGGGCCAGGGGAAGAGGCATGGTCTTCTGGGGGCCGCAGGAGAACCAGAGTTGGCCTGCAGACCTGAGGTTCTGCACCCCTGACCCAATGGCAGCTGATGGCTCCCTTGTCAGCGGGGCAGTGAATCTGCCCCGGGATTCAGTCAGAGCAGTCAGTACTCTAAAGGAGCTCTCCAAGGTGGGAAAGTACCTGACTGGTTCTGACTGAAACCCAGAGTGGATTCACTGCCCCACTGATATATGACCCATCAGCCTCCACTTCTCTGACTTACTGTGTCATACTAGGACGTGGGGGGGGGGAAGAAGCATGGTAAAATGGTAAGAAAATCAACTTTTTCCCCTCTTATTGCATATTTTGACCTGCCCTGAGCACTAAGTAAAAACTAAGTAAATAAATACATAAATAAATAAAGTAGTGACTTGCAGTAATAGAAAAAAACAAAAAACAAAAACCCTGGCCCTGCTCTGTCCCTTCACCATGGACTTTAATTGTTTTCCTTAAGAAGTTGAAAGGGATGCAAAATAATATACAATAATATTGACTCCCAAAATAGCCACATTGTGTAAGCAAGCCAAATGAGAAGGAGCTGTAAGATGAGTGTGGTGGTAAGTCTAAGTACGATTATTTCTTCGTTATGGATTTATACTAATCACAGTTTATCTCATTCAATAATTACTTGGTGCTGGGCATGACAAAAAAGCAAAGCAAAGAAAACTGTGCTAGGGCCACAGCACCAGACAATACAAAAACATTATTACCAGTTCAGCAAATCCCATTTTCAAAGGCCGATAAGAGAAGCAGGCAAGCCATAAAAATCAAAGGAATATCCCAGAGCTAAAACTGAAGCCTATCCAGATTAGCCACATAATTAAATCTGCATTACTCTTAAGAACAACAAAACATCTGCAAGGGTTGCAATGCTCAGATTTTTTGAAATCCACTCTAACAATGTCTAACAAGGCATGTCGAAGGCATGCTTGGAATGCAAGAACACAAACGGAGGTGTGAGGATTTTACTGATGCAGTTCTAGCACCCCAGACACTGCAGGTTTCCTCCTCACTGATTTAGAAACATGCAGAATTGCCCTTAGCCTCCAAAACTCCTAGGTGTGGAAGGGATCACTCTGATAGAGCTCAACTCTGTCACAAGAGACCAGTTGTAGCTATCCCCTGCACAACCCCATTCTAAACAAGCTCCTTTGTGATCCAAGAAACTTCCTTTGTCAATATTTATTTATTTATGTATTTATTTCTATAACACCCAATAGCCAAAGATCTCTGACCAGTTCACAAAAATTAAAACCAAAAAGCACAGAGTAAGACAATATAAAATATAAGGGCATTAAAATCACAATATAACAATACAACCAGAATAAAACCTATCAGCAGTGCAGAGATTTAAAATACAGATTTAAAACAGCAAAGCTAAAAGACTAGGAAGGTAAGATGCTAAAATGCCTGGGAAAATAAAAAAAGGGTTTTATCTAGCGCTGGAAGGAATACAATGTAGGTGCCAGGCGAACCTCACTAGGGAGCTCATTCCACAGCTGGGGTGCCACAGCAGAAAAGGCCCTCCTCCTGGTAGCCACCCGCCTCACTTCCTTTGGCAGGGGCTCACGGAGAAGGGCCACTGAGGATGATCTTAGGGTCCAGGCAGGCACATATGGGAGGAGGCGATCCTTCAGATAACCTGGCCCCAAGCCATTAAGGGATTTGAAGGTTAACACCAGCACTTTGAATTGGGCCCAGAAATGGACTGGCACCCAGTGCAGCTGGAAAACTACCGGAGTAATATGAGCTCGCTGGCCAGTCCCTGTTAACAATCTTGCTGCCCTATTTTGGACCAGCTGAAGCTTCCGGACCATTTTCAAAGGCAGCCCCACATATAATGCATTGCAGTAATCCAGACGAGAAGTTATCAGAGCATGGATAACTGTAGCTAGGCTACCTCTGTCCAGATAAGGGCGTAGTTGGTATACCAGCCTAAGCTGATAGGGCTTCTCTAACGTTGCCACTGAATTCGGGCAGAGCAAAAATCTAGGGGTGGACTAAAGTCCCTTACCTGTCATCGAAGGACATTCGCGGTGGGGGGGAGGCGCTTCGCTGCTCCCCCCGCGAAGTTCAAGCCGGGGGGGAGGCTTCCCGCCTCGTCCCGGCCGAAATTCAGGCCAGGGGGGGGGCTTCCCGCCTCGCCCTGGCCGAAATTCAGGCCGGGGAGGAGGCTTCCCGCCTCGCCCGGCCGCAAACGCGAAAGTTTATTTAAAAAAAAAAACGCCCCCTGATTCACGTTCCTTATTTAGTCGCTGTAGTCTACGTAAATGTTTACGTAGACTACGGCAAAAATAAGGGCAACGCAAATAGCGTTGCCCTTATTTTCACCGTAGTCTACGTAAAGATTTACGTAGACTACAGCGATCAAATAAGGAGCGGGAATGGCGGCTCCCTATGGGGGCCGCCATTATCCGTACGCGCTTTTTTTTTTTTTTAAAGTCACCCGTGATAGGCTACGTGACGATTGACGTAGCCTATCACGGCTGACTTTGCAAATCTAGCCGTGATAGGCTACGTGAATCGTCACGTAGCCTATCAGGGGGTGTTTTTTTTTCTTTTATTGCAATGGCGGCGGCGGCAGCCGGTCGAAAGACCGGCTGCTGCTCCCGCCCCGCTTGAACACCCGCCGAACCGCCGGCCAGACCTGCCACCGGGAGGGACATTCGGTGAAGGTAAGTCCCGTCCCGGGGGGGGGGTGCGGGGTGCGGGGGGGTTCAGAGGATTTCTCCCCGAAACTTGTTCGGGGGGCCGAACACGTTGGCGCTCGGCCCCCCGAAGTTTCGGGGAGAAATTCTCCGCCATCCCTACAAAAATCCCAAATCAATTGTGGAGGTTTCATAACAGAGGAAGTTATCTATAACTACTTGTCATGATAATATTACCTCCATTATCAGGGGCAAGATGCCAGTTGCTGGGAAGATGAGTAGGAAAGAGCTGTTGCACTCACATCCTGTTTGTGGGCTTTCCATTGGCATCTGGTTGGCCACTGTCACTGTGGGAAAATAATGCTGGACAAGATGCACCTTTGGTCTGATCTGGAATGGTTCTTAAGTCCTTATGAGGTTCCTGTGCAATGACCACATTCACAAATACATGCAGGTAGTGGGCTCATTTGTGTATTACATATTAGGGATGGCGTGGGCATCCGGTTGAGGCTTGAAGCTCAGTGATTTCTCAGCAGCTTGTCCCCGTGGATGCCAGTCCATGGATCCCTGCACTTGCCCGACTTGGTGCACACCGAGTCGGGCAAATGCATGGCCAACTGCTCCCTCGCTGAACTGTCATTTTGCATAAAAATGTTGGCTCGGTATTTTCCATAAATAACCATTTATGTAAATGGTGGCTGTATAGCAGCAATTTGCACAACATCACACGCATAAAGGGACCACTTACTCCTGTAATGTTGCATAAATGACCCCATTACAGCCGCCATTTGAATAAATGGTTATTTAAGAAAAAGGATGAAATGGAGAAATGGTAGCTTGGCAAGGGAGCGGGAGGCCACGTGCTGCTCTCTGGGGGCCTGCAGACTGCCAGAGGGCATGGCGAGCAGGGTTGGGCAGCTAGCAAGGGTCCAGTGAGCAGCAGACAGGGCAAGCTATGGTGATTTCACCCATCCTTATATGCATGACAGATGCCAGAAAGGGAAGGAGAGATAGCTATCCCACTCCATCAACCTAGCTGGAATGAAACTGCACTGGAGTGTTTGTTCATCAGTTACATGGGCAATGGCACAAGGTGAATATACCTGAACTCTGCATTTGCTTTTTGAACTTCCAACCACTGTCCCGTGTTCTATTTGAATCATGTCTATTAGAATCAGGATAGAGCCATAACTGACAGAGCACCTGCTTTCATGCAGAGTCCCAGGTTCAGTCCCTAGAATCTCCAGGCAGGACTAAAAAAAATCTCCACTCTGAAACCCTGAGAGCTGCTGCCCGTTAGCATGGACAGTAATGAGCTAGATGGACCAAGGGTCTGACGCATTTAAGGCAGCTTCCTATGTCCCTGCTGCAAGACAGTCTGAGTGGGATCTGTCTAATGCCTATGCAGGCCTTAGTACAATCTTAGGTGTAGTAATAAACAATAAGGAAGTCAATAAGGAGGGGTGGAGCCTGATCATATAAATGTATGCATTTTACCCTCTATGTACTTTATCCCATTTTCAGGGAACGTGTGAGCCAGAGGCTCGCTCCTGCTCCCTGCCGCATGGAGAAAAGTGCACAAGTTGGCCCATGTGTAAACAAGCCCACCATCAGCTGGGCTGGCATTCATTATTTGTGGGTGGGAAATATGATCCTCCATTTTATTCCAGTCATCCCATCTATTCTTCCATGATTCAGAATGACTCAACCCTAGGGAGGTTAGAGAAATCCGCTGCGGATTCAAATGAGGCCGGATTCTTTGGAATCCTCCGGAAACCACGGCAGGACGGCCCCACTTACCTCTGCTCCAGGAGGATTCCGTGCGGAACGGTTCTCGGCTGCTTGCTTAACCAGAGCCATTCGCCTCCACGCCGATCACCATTAAAAAAAAAAAAAATGGCGATCTGCAGGATGTGCCCATAGACTTATACCCAAAATAAAGCCGTGAATCTTGCATATAAGTCTATGGGCACATCCTGCTGATTGCCATTTTTTTAAGCAACATAGCAATTGGTGCCGAGGCAAACAGGTCCAGGACCAAGTAAGTGGCCCTCAAGCCGGGCAGCTCTGTAGAATCCTCGCAGAGTGGAGCTGCGGAGGATTCAGGGGAGAGGAACAGATTGCCTTCCCCCCGGGCGGATTCCCCACCAGAACGGATGGTGGGGAATCTGTACATCCAACCCTCCACATCCCAAGTTCTTGTCCGATGTCACTATGTAGATAAGCACCAGTTCACTGTGGGCATCCTACAGTTGCGTGGCAGAGCAGGGAGCGGATAGATGCACGATCCTAAAGTTTGCTCAAATTCTCCAATATGCATAGAATGCACATTTCATAGATATGCTTTAATATCTATGCCAGCCCTTTGTGCTAAAGCAATTCTGCTGATTCAGAAGGGAAAATCTAGAGGCGTACAGTACCACCAGCAGCTGGCAGGTTCTTATGGAATCTCCTGCTATCCTTCAAAATTCATCAGATGGGTCTGCACATTTATTTTGAATTTGGCTTTACACAAAACCTGGTGACAGATAGGGATGGGGGAGAATTTCTCCCCGAAACTTCGGGGGGCTGAGTGCCAAAGTATTCGGCCCCCCGAAGTAGTTTCGGGGAGAAATTCTCCGCACCCCCCCCACCCCCGCACCCCCCCCGGGATGGGACTTACCTTTCCCGAATGTCCCTCCCAGCGGCGGGTCCTGGCGGCGGTTCGGCAGGTCTTCGTCAGGGGCAGGGGCGGCAGCCGGTCTTTCGACCGGCTGCCGCCGCCGCCATTCCAAGAAAAGTAAAAAAAAAAAAAACGCCCCCGTGCTAGGCTACGTAACGATTAACGTAGCCTATCACGGCTAAATTTGCAAAGTCAGCTGTGATAGGCGACGTAAATCGTCATGTAGCCTATCACGGGTGACTTTAAAAAAAAAAGCGCGTACGGCTAATGGCGGCCTCCATAGGGAGCCGCCATTCGCGTTCCTTATTTGGTTGCTGTAGTCTACGTAAAGATTACATAGACTACGGTGAAAATAAGGGCAACGCTATTTGTGTTGCCCTTATTTTCGCCGTAGTCTACGTAAAGATTTATTTCCCGCCTCCCAGCTGAGCAGAGCAGAGCAGAGCAAGCTGCTCCAGCTGGTCCAGGGACTACAGAAGCAGGCAAGCTCCCAGAGAGCGAGCGAACAGAGCGAGCGAACAGGGGGAGCAAACAGGAGTTGGCCAGGGGAGTTGCAGTGGTTGAAGAGACAAAGGAGACAAAGGAGACAGAGGCTAAGAGGTAAGTGGGTTGCAGGAAGCCCAGGGCGCTGCCCTTTATCCTTCTGACTGGCTGTGAGCTCACCAGGAGCTTCTGAGAGCTCCAACTGAATTGGAGGGGTGTGGCCTGAGTACTCCCAGCAGCTGACTGGGCGGGAAGCTTCAGTCTGTTTCCCGCCTCCCAGCTGAGCAGAGCAGAGCAGAGCAAGCTGCTCCAGCTGGTCCAGGGACTACAGAAGCAGGCAAGCTCCCAGAGAGCGAGCGAACAGAGCGAGCGAACAGGGGGAGCAAACAGGAGTTGGCCAGGGGAGTTGCAGTGGTTGAAGAGACAAAGGAGACAAAGGAGACAGAGGCTAAGAGGTAAGTGGGTTGCAGGAAGCCCAGGGCGCTGCCCTTTATCCTTCTGACTGGCTGTGAGCTCACCAGGAGCTTCTGAGAGCTCCAACTGAATTGGAAGGGTGTGGCCTGAGTACTCCCAGCAGCTGACTGGGCGGGAAGCTTCAGTCTGTTTCCCACCTCCCAGCTGAGCAGAGCAGAGCAGAGCAAGCTGCTCCAGCTCGTCCAGGGACTACAGAAGCAGGCAAGCTCCCAGAGAGCGAGCGAACAGAGCGAGCGAACAGGGGGAGCAAACAGGAGTTGGCCAGGGGAGTTGCAGTGGTTGAAGAGACAAAGGAGACAGAGGCTAAGAGGTAAGTGGGTTGCAGGAAGCCCAGGGCGCTGCCCTTTATCCTTCTGACTGGCTGTGAGCTCACCAGGAGCTTCTGAGAGCTCCAACTGAATTGGAGGGGTGTGGCCTGAGTACTCCCAGCAGCTGACTGGGCGGGAAGCTTCAGTCTGTTTCCCGCCTCCCAGCTGAGCAGAGCAGAGCAGAGCAAGCTGCTCCAGCTGGTCCAGGGACTACAGAAGCAGGCAAGCTCCCAGAGAGCGAGCGAACAGAGCGAGCGAACAGGGGGAGCAAACAGGAGTTGGCCAGGGGAGTTGCAGTGGTTGAAGAGACAAAGGAGACAAAGGAGACAGAGGCTAAGAGGTAAGTGGGTTGCAGGAAGCCCAGGGCGCTGCCCTTTATCCTTCTGACTGGCTGTGAGCTCACCAGGAGCTTCTGAGAGCTCCAACTGAATTGGAGGGGTGTGGCCTGAGTACTCCCAGCAGCTGACTGGGCGGGAAGCTTCAGTCTGTTTCCCGCCTCCCAGCTGAGCAGAGCAGAGCAGAGCAAGCTGCTCCAGCTGGTCCAGGGACTACAGAAGCAGGCAAGCTCCCAGAGAGCGAGCGAACAGAGCGAGCGAACAGGGGGAGCAAACAGGAGTTGGCCAGGGGAGTTGCAGTGGTTGAAGAGACAAAGGAGACAAAGGAGACAGAGGCTAAGAGGTAAGTGGGTTGCAGGAAGCCCAGGGCGCTGCCCTTTATCCTTCTGACTGGCTGTGAGCTCACCAGGAGCTTCTGAGAGCTCCAACTGAATTGGAGGGGTGTGGCCTGAGTACTCCCAGCAGCTGACTGGGCAGGAAGCTTCAGTCTGTTTCCCGCCTCCCAGCTGAGCAGAGCAGAGCAGAGCAAGCTGCTCCAGCTGGTCCAGGGACTACAGAAGCAGGCAAGCTCCCAGAGAGCGAGCGAACAGAGCGAGCGAACAGGGGGAGCAAACAGGAGTTGGCCAGGGGAGTTGCAGTGGTTGAAGAGACAAAGGAGACAAAGGAGACAGAGGCTAAGAGGTAAGTGGGTTGCAGGAAGCCCAGGGCGCTGCCCTTTATCCTTCTGACTGGCTGTGAGCTCACCAGGAGCTTCTGAGAGCTCCAACTGAATTGGAGGGGTGTGGCCTGAGTACTCCCAGCAGCTGACTGGGCGGGAAGCTTCAGTCTGTTTCCCGCCTCCCAGCTGAGCAGAGCAGAGCAGAGCAAGCTGCTCCAGCTGGTCCAGGGACTACAGAAGCAGGCAAGCTCCCAGAGAGCGAGCGAACAGAGCGAGCGAACAGGGGGAGCAAACAGGAGTTGGCCAGGGGAGTTGCAGTGGTTGAAGAGACAAAGGAGACAAAGGAGACAGAGGCTAAGAGGTAAGTGGGTTGCAGGAAGCCCAGGGCGCTGCCCTTTATCCTTCTGACTGGCTGTGAGCTCACCAGGAGCTTCTGAGAGCTCCAACTGAATTGGAGGGGTGTGGCCTGAGTACTCCCAGCAGCTGACTGGGCGGGAAGCTTCAGTCTGTTTCCCGCCTCCCAGCTGAGCAGAGCAGAGCAGAGCAAGCTGCTCCAGCTGGTCCAGGGACTACAGAAGCAGGCAAGCTCCCAGAGAGCGAGCGAACAGAGCGAGCGAACAGGGGGAGCAAACAGGAGTTGGCCAGGGGAGTTGCAGTGGTTGAAGAGACAAAGGAGACAAAGGAGACAGAGGCTAAGAGGTAAGTGGGTTGCAGGAAGCCCAGGGCGCTGCCCTTTATCCTTCTGACTGGCTGTGAGCTCACCAGGAGCTTCTGAGAGCTCCAACTGAATTGGAGGGGTGTGGCCTGAGTACTCCCAGCAGCTGACTGGGCGGGAAGCTTCAGTCTGTTTCCCGCCTCCCAGCTGAGCAGAGCAGAGCAGAGCAAGCTGCTCCAGCTGGTCCAGGGACTACAGAAGCAGGCAAGCTCCCAGAGAGCGAGCGAACAGAGCGAGCGAACAGGGGGAGCAAACAGGAGTTGGCCAGGGGAGTTGCAGTGGTTGAAGAGACAAAGGAGACAAAGGAGACAGAGGCTAAGAGGTAAGTGGGTTGCAGGAAGCCCAGGGCGCTGCCCTTTATCCTTCTGACTGGCTGTGAGCTCACCAGGAGCTTCTGAGAGCTCCAACTGAATTGGAGGGGTGTGGCCTGAGTACTCCCAGCAGCTGACTGGGTGGGAAGCTTCAGTCTGTTTCCCGCCTCCCAGCTGAGCAGAGCAGAGCAGAGCAAGCTGCTCCAGCTCGTCCAGGGACTACAGAAGCAGGCAAGCTCCCAGAGAGCGAGCGAACAGAGCGAGCGAACAGGGGGAGCAAACAGGAGTTGGCCAGGGGAGTTCGGCAGGGGAGGTCAAGGGGGAGGCCCCTAACATTTTTTTTTATTTTTTTTTACTAACTTTTTTTCATTTATTTGTCTTGTAACACACACTTCCACACCAGTGGGACTCTGCTTTTAACCTCTACTGAGTAGAGGAGCAGGCACAGGCTAGTCTAGAACAATCACAAAGCTAGACACAAAAAGGGAGAAGAGGCTATGGAAGGACAAGACTCTCCAGTGGTGGTGACCTGCAAGGTGTGTGCAATGTTTGTTTTCTTGCCTGAGAACAACATGGCCTACACCTGCAACAAGTGCAAGTTGATCACGCTGCTGGAGGAAAAAGTAAGTGGACTGGAGCGGCGACTGTCAACCCTCCGGGGAATAAGAGAACACGAAGAGTTCTTGGACAGAATGGGGGAACTACAGCAGCAAAGGGCAGACCAGAAGCTTGAAGAGCAACAGCAAGATGAGGCAGTGGGAAATGCTGAGGTGAAGAAAAATGGAGTAGAGGATACTCCTTGGAAAACGGTGACAGTTAGGAGAAGAAGAACTAGACGCCACTCTGCACCAGTGGAAGCGGTGGAGCTGTGGAACCGATTCCAGGTACTTGCAGATGAGACTGGAGGACAGCCTGCAGAGGAAGAATCACAGGGGAACCTGCATGAGAGTGAGCAAGAGGCTGAAGGTCAGTCAAACAGAGGCGATGAAACCCAGGCCTACAAGAAGAAGAAGAGAAGAGTGGTAGTAGTGGGAGACTCCTTGCTGCGTGGGATCGAGACCCAAGTATGTCGCGAAGACCCGTGGACTCGCCAGGTATGTTGTCTCCCGGGAGGACAGATTAGAGACGTGACTGAAAGGTTGCCTGCACTCATAAAGCCCACTGACAGGTATCCCTTTCTTCTCATCCATGTGGGAACAAATGATACCGCCAAGCGGAGCTACGAAGAGATCACGTCAGACTTTGAAGCTTTGGGAAGGAAACTCAAGAACTTTGGGGCCCAGATAGTTTTCTCATCCATCCTTCCAGTAGTTAGAAGAGGGATAGAAAGGGAACGAAAAATACTCCGGGTGAATGACTGGCTACGAAGGTGGTGCCGACGAGAGAGATTTGGATTCTGGGACCACGGGCTATACTTCCTGGAAGATGGGCTGTTGGCTAGGGATGGGTTGCACCTCACAAAGGCTGGGAAGAATGTGTTTGGCCACAGCATGAAGAACTTCATCAGGAGGGCTTTAAACTGAATCCTACGGGGAAGGGAGATGTAATGTTGGGGGTAACAATGGACGTAGGCGCATGCACTGCAATGGAGAGAACAGCGCTGATAGCGCCCAATAATAGTCTTCAGACACATGTAGGAAGAAAGCCAGACTATGAAGCACATGGTCTTCGATGTCTATATACTAATGCCCAGAGTATGGGAAACAAACAGAACGAACTTGAACTCTTAATACAGGAGGGAAATTATGACTTGATAGGTATAACTGAGACTTGGTGGGATGACTCTCATGACTGGAATACAGCAGTTGAAGGATATAACTTGTTCAAAAAGAACAGGAGGAACAGAAAGGGAGGCGGGGTTGCACTGTATGTGAAAAATACATATCTCTGCACAGAAATACAGGAGGAGGAGCTTGGTAGCCCCATCGAGAGCATCTGGGTTGAAATAAATGGAGCAAAGAATAAAAGGAACCTGGTGGTCGGAGTCTACTACCGGCCACCCAATCAAGGAGAAGCCAAGGATGAAACTTTTGAAAAGCAAATAGCCAATGTTTTAAGGAAGCATGATGTAGTAGTAATGGGGGACTTCAATTTCCCCGATATTTGTTGGGAGACAAATTCTGCAAAACATGGCCCCTCCAGGAAATTCCTGACTTGTGTGGCGGATAACTTCCTCCTACAGAAAGTAGAGGAAGGAACTAGAGGATCGGCTATCCTTGACTTGATCCTAACCAACAGAGATGACTTAGTGGATAAAGTAGCAGTTACAGGAACTCTGGGGGAAAGCGACCATGTTGTACTTGAGTTCTTGGTTCTAAGGGAAGCAAAAGCCGAGTGTACTCAAACGCGTACCCTGGATTTTAGGAAAGCTGATTTTAATAAACTCAGAACAATGATCAGTAAGGTCCCATGGCAAGCAATGCTAGCGAGAAAAGGAGTCCAAGATGGGTGGGAACTTTTAAAAAAGGAAATTCTCAAGGCACAATCACAAACAATTCCAACAAGAAGAAAAGGTGGAAGACAACAGAAGAAGCCAATGTGGCTTCACAAAAAGCTTAGGGATGACCTGAAAACAAAAAAGGACACATATAGGAAGTGGAAAGAAGGCCAAGTAACAAAGGAAGAGTACAGGCAGGTAGCACAGAATTGCAGGGATGGCGTCAGGAAGGCTAAAGCGGAGAACGAGGTGAGGTTAGCGAGGGATGCTAAAAACAACAAAAAGGCTTTCTTCAGCTACGTGCATAGTAAAAGGCAGAGGAAAGAAATGGTTGTTCAGCTATTAAATAAGGATGGCAAAATGATAACAGATGACAAAGAAAAGGCAGAGGTGCTCAATTCCTACTTTGGCTCAGTCTTCTCCCAAAAGAGGGTCTATGACCCCCCTGGCAAAGGCGAAGTACAGGCTGAAGGGGCAGGATTGCAGCTTGAGATCGACAGGCATATGGTCAAGGAACACCTCATTACTTTGAATGAGTTCAAATCTCCAGGGCCAGATGAACTGCATCCTAGAGTCATAAAGGAACTGGCAGAAGAGCTCTCAGAACCGCTGTCTATTCTCTTTGAGAAATCATGGAGGACCGGGGAAGTGCCAGATGACTGGAGGAGGGCTAACGTTGTCCCTATCTTCAAAAAGGGTAAAAAGGAGGAACCTGGGAACTACAGACCAGTCAGTCTGACATCAATCCCTGGGAAAATTCTGGAGCAGATCATAAAGCAATCCATCTGGAAGCACCTTGACAACAATGCAGTGATTACTCGAAGCCAACATGGATTTGTCAAAAACAAGTCCTGCCAGACAAATCTGATCTCATTTTTTGATCAAGTCACCTCCCTTGTAGACCGTGGGAATGCTGTAGACATCATATACCTCGACTTCAGCAAAGCTTTCGACAAAGTGCCCCATGATATCCTGATGAGCAAACTAGCTCGAAGTGGGCTAGATGAAACAACGATCATGTGGATCCACAGTTGGCTACAGAATCGGACTCAAAGAGTGCTTATCAATGGGACCTTCTCAAGCTGGGGAGAGGTAACGAGTGGGGTACCGCAGGGCTCAGTCCTGGGCCCAGTGCTCTTCAATATTTTTATTAATGACTTGGAGGAGGAGGTGCAGGGAATGCTGATCAAATTTGCAGATGACACAAAATTGGGAGGGATAGCTAATACTTTGGAAGACAGAAACAAAATTCAAAGTGATCTGGATAGACTGGAGTGCTGGGCAGAAAACAACAGAATGGCATTTAATAGGGACAAATGCCAAGTTCTGCACCTAGGAAAAAGAAACCAAATGCACAGTTACAAGATGGGGGATACGTGGCTCAACCACACTACGAGCGAGAAGGATCTTGGAATTGTCGTCGATCACAAGCTGAATATGAGCCAACAATGTGATGTGGCTGCAAAAAAGGCAAATGCCATTTTGGGCTGCATTCATAGAAGCATCGCTTCCAAATCCCGGGAAGTACTAGTTCCCCTCTACTCAGCACTGGTTAGGCCTCATCTGGAGTACTGTGTCCAGTTCTGGGCACCACACTTTAAGAAGGATGCAGACAAGCTGGAGAGGGTTCAAAGGAGGGCAACAAAGATGATCAGGGGACTGGAAACAAAGCCCTATGAAGAGAGACTGAAAGAACTGGGCATGTTTAGCCTTGAGAAGAGAAGACTGAGGGGAGATATGATAGCGCTCTTCAAGTACTTGAAAGGTTGTCACAGAGAAGAAGGCCAGGATCTCTTCTTGATTATCCCAGAGTGCAGGACACGGAATAATGGGCTCAAGTTACAGGAAGCCAGATTCCGACTGAACATCAGGAAAAACTTCCTGAGTGTCAGAGCAATACGGCAATGGAACCAATTACCTGGGGAGGTGGTGGGCTCTCCCACACTGGAGGCCTTCAAGACGAGGCTGGACAGCCATTTGTCAGGGATGCTCTGACTTGGATTCCTGCATTGAGCAGGGGGTTGGACTCGATGGCCTTGTAGGCCCCTTCCAACCCTACTATTCTATGATTCTATGATTCTATACTACAGCGACCAAAAAAGGAACGCAAATGGCGGCTCCCTATGGGGGCCGCCATTTGCGTACGCGCTTTTTTTTTTTTCAAAGTCACCCGTGATAGGCTACGTGACAATTAATGTAGCCTATCATTGCTGACTTTGCAGATATAGCCGTGATAGGCTACGTTAATCGTTACGTAGCCTATCACAGGGGCGTTGTTTTTTTTTCCTTTTGAAGTTCGCAGCCGGGGAGACGGGGCGCTTCTCCCTGGCCTGAATTTCGGCTGGGCGAGGAGGGAAGCCTCCCCCCCGGCCTGAACTTCAGGGGGAGCAGCGAAGCGCCTCCACCCCACCGCAAAGCAAGCTGCGAGACCAGGTAAGTGACTTTCGTGCACCCCTAGTGACAGAGAAGAGATATACAGAACTCCACTAAGACATAAGACCATAAGAAGAGCCATGCTGATCAGACCAAGGGTCCATCTAGTCCAGCATTCTGTTTACACAGTGGCCAACCAGCTGCCCATAGGAAGCACACAAGCAGAACGTGAGTGCAACAGCACCCTCTCACCCATGTTCCCCAGGAACTGGTGTACATAAGCATACCTCCTGGAGGTAGCACATGGCCCTCAAGCCTGGTACTCAATGATAGACTTCTCCTCCAGAAGGAGACATTTCACTAGTCTTTTCAAAGCTATTTCCTTATACATTTTTTCAGCTAGGTAAGATGAACCCCCAAGTTCCAATTCTGCTTAGGCCAAAATTTCAGTGGCAGCTCCATCCAAAACATCCTATGGAGAATCGGGCCAGACAAGGTATTTAAGATTTCAGAGTGGGTTTCACAACTGCCTGAGACAATCATGGCAACATCTGTTCCCCTGGTAAATGTCTTCACTGTGATATTCTAGGTTGAGGGTTCACTATGTGACCCTACAACTGGGAGCTTTACAGATTCTGGAGACTCATTTGCAGGAAAAAAAGAAAAAAAGAAAAACCTGGAGCCTGAGCAAATATACTTCTGGACCCTGCTCCTTTACTTCCCTGTCTCTGTCCAGGGTCACAATCAATTTACTTCTCTGGGAATGGAAAAGGCAGTTTGTGACCTTACAAATGCTCTCGAGTGTACCATGTAGACTCTACATGCTTGTCAGATGCTGCATGCCTGGAATACTACAAAAGTTCCCAGCCCACCACTGGAAGAAAGGAAGTAGAAATTCAAACTATGATTCCATTACGTATGTGTGTGCTTGCGGATTTCATTTGCTCTGAAATTCTTTAAAAAAACTGAACTGACTTGACTCACATATCCCAGCTAGGGATGTCAGAGAATTCCACCACGGACTGAAATGGGATCAAATTCCCTTCAGTCCGTGCCACGGAATCCTCTGCAGAACGGCACCACACGGTCCTGCGGAGCCAGCAGTCATGCGGCTTTTTTTTTGTCATCCGCACAGAGTCGCGGAATTTTCATAAATAAAAACGCAAGGTAGTATATTTCGATAATAAATACGTAAGGTTTTTTTTTAAAAAAAAATGAATTGTGCTCACCGCCTTCCTCGTGGGTGTTCTTTTTCAATTGAAATCCTCCCTCTCTGTTTACTTTCAGCCAAAACACTTCCTCCTCCTAGGGGCTTCCCAAAACAAGGCTGCCCTAGGTGTGCCTGAGCGATGACTCTTTGCTTAAAGCAACGCTGTTCGAAAGAAAGAAAGAAAAAACCTTTTAAAATGACCATGCCGGTCTGGAGCCCTGCACGAGTATTATTCCCCCTGCTAGGCTTTCTATTTCCACATCCAGCCTTGTTGGTGACGTTGTGAGGCTAAAATGGAGAGGAGAACCAACTCTGTGCATGTCTACTCAGAAGTAAGTCTTACTGAATTCAATGCAACTTACTCCTACACATGTCAGCACCCCACTTGCCCCCAGCTCAGCTTTGTATTTCCACATCCAGCTCATTAGCAAACCTCCTGTTAGTTATCTCTAACTAACAGGTGACTTTGGGCTGGACTCTAACCACTAGATCATACTTCTGTTATGAACCTCATGAAGAAAAAGAGACAGTATAATGGAAAGTTCTTTCTGAAGCAGTCACACTTGTACAAATGCAGCATGAAGGGAAAGATTAGCAACCTTCTCTTTGTTTGAATAAATAGCACACTCTGGACATGCACAGGGAATAGACAAAATGAGGAATAAACATACCAGGGAATATGAAGAACTATATTCTTCCATTATCTGTGTGTGTGGGGGGGAGGAATCTCCCTCAATCCAGCTGTTCCCTGGAAAACACCCCCCGCCATTCACCCAAGGGTCTTCTGAGTAGGGGTGCACGAAAGTCACTTACCTGGTTTCGCAGCTTGCTTCAAGGTGGGGGGGAGTCTCTTCGCTGCTCCCCCCGAAGTTCAGGCCAGGGGGGGGAGGCTTCCCTCCTCACCCGGCCGAAAGTCAGGCCGGGGAGGAGGCGCCTTGCCCGGCTGCGGAATAAAAAGTTTTTTTAAAAAACGCCCCCGTGATAGGCTACGTGACGATTTACGTAGCCTATCACAGCTAGATCTGCAAAATCAGCTGTGATAGGCTACGTTAATCGTCTCGTAGCCTATCATGGGTGACTTTGAAAAAAAAAAAAAAGCGCGTACGCAAATGGCGGCCCCCATAGGGAGCCGCCATTCGCGTTCCTTATTTGGTCGCTGTAGTCTACGTAAATCTTTACGTAGACTACAGCGAAAATAAGGGCAACGCAAATAGCGTTGCCCTTATTTTCGCCGTAGTCTACGTAATCTTTACATAGACTACAGCGACCAAATAAGGAACACGAATGGCGGCTCCCTATGGGGGCCGCCATTAGCCATACGCGCTTTTTTCTTTTAAGTCACCTGTGATAGGCTACATGACGATTTACGTAGCCTATCACGGCTGACTTTGCAAATCTAGCCGTGATAGGCTACGTTAATCATCACGTAGCCTATCACGGGGGCGTTTTTTTTTTTTTTTACTTTGCTTGGAATGGCGGCAGCGGCAGCCGGTCAAAAGACTGGCTGCCGCCCCTGCCCCTGTCAAAGCCCTGCCGAACCGCCGCTGCGACCCGCCACCGGGAGCAACATTTGGGAAAGTTAAGTCCCATCCCGGGGGGGGGGGGCGGAGAATTTCTCCCCGAAACTACTTCGGGGGGCTGAATATGTTGGCACTCGGCCCCCCGAAGTTTCGGGGAGAAATTGTCCCCCATCCCTACTTCTGAGATAACTAACAGGAGGTCTGATAATGAACTGGATGTGGAAATACAAAGCTGAGCAGAGAGGAGAACCAACTCTGTGTATGTCTACTCAGAAGTAAGTCTTACTGAGTTCAATGAGACTTACTCCTACACATGTCAGCACCCCACTTGCCCCCAGTTCAGCTTTGTATTTCCACATCCAGCTCATTAGCAAACCTCCTGTTAGTTATCTCAGAAGACCCTTGGGTGAATTGGGGGGGGGGGCTCCAGGGAACAGCGGGATGGAGGGAGATTATACACACACACACACAATAGAAGAATATAGTTCTTCAGATTCCCTGCTATGTTTATTCCTCATTTTGTCCATTCCCTTAGCATGTGCAGAGTGTGCTTTTTATTCAAACAAAGAGAAGGTTGCTGATCTTTCCCTTCATGCTGCATTTGTACAAGTGTGACTGCTTCAGAAAGAACTTTCCATTATACTGTCTCTTTTTCTTCATGAGGTTCATAACAGAAGTATCATCTGAGTCCAGCCCAAAGTCATCCAGTGAGATAACTAACAGGTTTGCTAATGAGCTGGATGTGGAAATACAAAGCTGAGCTGGGGGCAAGTGGGATGCTGACATGTGTAGGAGTAAGTTGCATTGAACTCAGTAAGACTTACTTCTGAGTAGACATGCACAGAGTTGGTTCTCCTCTCCATTTTAGCCTCACAACATCACCAACAAGGCTGGATGTGGAAATTGAAAGCCTAGCAGGGGGAATAATACCTCGAGCAGGGCTCCAGACCGGCATGGTCATTTTAAAAGGTATTTTCTTTCTTTCAAACAGCGTTGCTTTAAGCAAAGAGTGCATCGCTCAGGCACACCTAGGGCAGCCTTGTTTTGGGAAGCCCCAAGGAGGAGGAAGTGTTTTGGCTGAAAGTAATTACTGCACATCTCAGGGCAGGGGAAAAATATGTAAATATCTACAAAAAATGGCCTTTCTTATGGAAGTTATGCAGAATTACGGTTGTTGGTACAGATTTATCTTTGTAATTCTTGGAGCGGAAAAAAAAGAGGAGAATTCCAGGTGCTTGCAAACGACAGTACGGAGCACTGGCCGCAAACTGCAGAAGTCATCCGGCATGGAAGGTACACAATTCATACATCCCTAATCCCAGCCTAATACATGGATTAGAACTAGGGATTGGGGAGAAATCCTCCAGAGACGCCAGTGAGGCCGGATTCAAAAGAATCCAGCCTCCGGAGTCGGTGGAGGATTACAAGACTTACCTCCGCCTCCTGGAGGAATCCTCACTGGCCGGATCCTCCTGGCCAGCCGTCTCCGAAGTGCCAGCGATACAGCCGCCATTGTTGTATTGCTGGCTGGGCTGATAGACTGCGGCCGCAAATGGGATCCACTACGCCATTTGCGGCCGTAAAGGTCTTAGTTTAAGCGAAATGCAGCCATTTATGGCTGCATTTAGCTTAAACTAAGGGCTTTACGGCCGCAAATAGCATAGTGGATGCCATTTACAGCTGCATTTAGCTTAAACTAAGACTTTGCGGCTGCAAATGGCATAGTGGATGCCATTTGTGTGTGCAGTCAATCAGCCCAGGGACACCCCTCCCCCAGAACAGCAGATAAGCCCATCCCTAATTAGAACATAGTTATCCTTTAGTTTTTGCACTTCTCCAGATGTTGTGATCTATTTCTTGACTAAAAAACTGTACCAAAATGCATATAAAATGGATATTGCAGAATAATATATGTACTGCCACATGTGCATTTATTTAATTATTTACTAATTATTAAAATAATTTTATCCCGCCTTTCTTCTAAGGATAGCAGGCTGATATACAACAGGCAAAAAAAAAACAACACCTAACACCACCATAAAGCATCATAATAAACACAAATCAGAAACATAAAAATAGCAGAACAAAATAACATAAGCCATAAGGGTAAAATTCATACAAACATGTATATTTTGTGAAAATGATATATTTAAAATAATGAGAATCTCTCTGTGTGTGCATGTGTGTGTTTTCTTCACAGATTGATGCAGAAATGGGATGGAATGGACGTATGAATGAATATATGTGAAACTGGTATGGGCTAGAAATAGACTGATTGGTCCATCCCTGCTTTACAGTGCATTCCATTTTGCAGTAAAGATTGGCTTCCTGTCAATGGTCAGCAAAGGGTGGGGTGGAGGTACCCTTTTGTCAAAATGCTGAAAGAGCTTCAGAACGAATGCTTCAGAGCACGAGCTGCAACAACTCCTGTACTGAGTTGCTTCAATAACCGAGCTCTGAAAAGAGCATCAATTTTGAGCATAAGAGGGTACTTTACGGAAAATATATTGGGGTATTACACGTTTTGCCCTTCAAACTTTTCAGTCAGTGGAGGGGGGGGGAGGGGGATAGCTTTATCCCATAGGCCTCCATAAAACATTTCTGAAAGACTCCCCAGGGATGGGATTATTTTTATCCTGGAGTCTTCCTTTGGACCATTTGCAGCTTCTACCAAAACAACATGTTTTTATCCTGGAGGGTGGGAAGTATCGCAGCTTTTCAATCCTCTAAATTGCCCTCCTCCTGCGGTGCTGACATCCTAAATTAAAAAGGCTCTTCCAAAAGCATTTGAGATGCCACATCAGATGCAGGGCAAAACACAGCAGTCGGATCAAGAGGAGGGCTTGAGAGCAATATGGTAGAAAGTGGGTTAATCGGAAAATGAGGGGAACCACAGGGAGCACATCAAGGCAGAGTAATCTGATCAAATAATAGACAGGTGGCAAAGGAATTTAGGGCACTGACAGCTGCTATTCTTTCAGACCTCATACATGTGGCCACTCTTAGAACTAAGGCCAAACAATGGCAGTATAACATTGTTGGTGTTTCCTCCTGCCCAGTAGTATCTATACTAGGGATGGCGGAGAATTCTGCCATGGACTCCAATGAGGCTGGATTCTTAGAATCCAGCCCCCCTGGAGTCTGTGGTGGAACGGAGCACTCGCCTGCACCACCCCGCGAAGTTCGCGCCGGCCAGTTCCTACCTGCCGCCGTCCGGGTCTGTCCATTAACTGCGCTGCCATCCGCTGCCAGTCTGCAGACGCAAATGGCATCCAGCATAGCGGACGCCATTTGCTTCCCTGCTCTTTGCCGTGATAGGCTACGTAAAGATTTGTGTAGCCTATCACGGCAAAGAGCAGAGACACAAATGGCATCTGCTACGCCGGATGCCATTTGTGTCCGCAGACCAGCAGTGGCGGAAGTCTGGCAGCGGATGGACCCGGCCGGGGAGGATTCCGGGGGGAGGAACGGATTGCCTCCCCCCACCTGCAGACCCCCAGCAAACTCAGGTGAGTGGGGTTCGTACACCCCTAATCTATACAGCCAAATGGAATAGTTAGGAACAGTAGGTATAACTACTGTGATGCAGGGGTTACACCACTGGTAGCACTATGTAACACGACATACAGAGTCTTGTTACAGTGTTAATATTTCCTAGGGTGCAACTCCCAGTGCTATTGATTTCTACAAAGGTGCATGCCTATATCAGTGCTTTTCATTAACAGGAGAATAAAAACAGATGGACTTTTTCACTAAGAAGGGGTATTTATCTGTTAAAAGCTATGCAGCTGTAGGGATGACGGAGAATTCTGCCACGGATTTCAGTGAGGCCGAATGCACTCGCGTTCAGCCGCCCGAAATCCATGGTGGAATGGCCTGCCACCCCCCCCGCCCCCCACGGATGCCCCCCAGGACGAGACTTACCTGGGGCGGATGTTCCGGATGGCGGCGGCTCCAGCGGCGGCTCCAGCGGCAGCTTCGGCGGCGGCTTTGGCGGCGGCTTCGGCGGCGGCAGCTGGTCTTCCAACCAGCTGCCGCCGCCATTTGCAGTCTGGCCTTTTTTTTTTTTACATAGACACGTTAGGCTACATAAAGACTTAAGTAGCCTATCACGTCTGGGTTAAAAAAAACGTGTACGCAAATGGTGGCGGCTACAGCAGATATTTTTCTTCCTTATTTTTCACCATCTTAGTCTACGTAAATATTTACGTAGGCTAAAACGGTGAAAATAAAGGGGAACATAAATAGTGTAGTGGGTGCTATTTGCGTTCCTTTTTGATTTGCCGTTTTACCTTACATAAATATTTACATAGGCTAAAACAGCGAATGAAAAAGGAACGCAAATAGCACCCTCTATGCTATTTGCGTTCCCCTTTATTTTCACCGTAATAGTCTACGTAAATATTTATGTAGACTAAGACAGCGAAAAATAAGGAATGCAAATGGTGGCCGCCGTAGCCGCCGCCACTTGCGTACGCATGTTTGTTTGTTTTTTAACCCAGAAATGATAGGCTACGTAAATATTTACGTAGCCTATCATGGTTGAATACAGGGACACAAACGGCGGCAGCTACGGCAGCCGCCATTTGCGTCCCTGCTACCCAGCGGCCGGATGTCCGGCTGCTGGTGGAGCTGGCCGGTGGCTCCGCGGAATCCCTGCAGAGCGGAGCCAGCCAGGCAGGACTCCGGGGGGAGGGACAGAGCACCTCCCCCCCCATCGAGGATTCTGGGGGGAGGGACGGAGCGCCTCTCCCCCCAACGCAAAGCAGATCCACGAAAAGGTAAGTAACTTTTGTACATCCCTAGCTGTAAGCAGGTCAATGCTTTTGTTCTCTTCTGAGTCAGAAGTCAGTATGTTGAAGTGTTTTATGCCATGTCTAAGTGGGATTTGACTTATAAAGTAATTTTAGGTTGTGGAATTGTAATATAGATAAACTAGGGATGTACAAAACACTTACCTGGCTCTGTTCCAGGGCATCCGCGGTGGTGGGGGGAGGCACTCCACACACACCCCGTAATCCTCCCCAGTCAGCTCCGCTTCATGATCACTCCACAGAGCCACCAGCTGGGGCCAGCCGCAGCCAGAATTCTGTCTGCTGCCAGGCTGCTGCGGCCGCAAATGGCGACTGCTCTGCTGGTCATCATTTATGTGGCTGCCAAGCCGTAATAGGCTACGTAAATACTTGCATAGCCTATTATGGCAAAGATCAGGGGCGCAAATGGCGTAGTGGCCACCATTTGCGCCCCTGCTCTTTGCCGTGATAGGCTACGCAAGTATTTACATAGCCTATCACGAAGAAAGACAGCCACACAAATGGCGGCTGCTACGATGGCCGCCATTTGCAGCAGCAGCAGCCCGGCAGAGGCCAAGAGACCAGCCAGAGCCGCCGCCACCACCGCATCCGCTGGAGCCACTGGAGCCGCCGCCAGGTACGCTCCGTCCCAGGGGAATTCCGCAGGGTGGCGAGCCGGGGGAGGCAGTTCCACCACAGATTCCGGGGGGCCGGATTCTTAAGAATCTAGAGTCCGTGGCAGAATTCTCTGACATCCCTAAAATAAACTGTTGGGACATTTGTAATATGGAATACTGTGTTATCCACAATATATTATTCTTAATGTAAATGTTTTATTTGATTTTAGGGATGTGCAAACCCACCCCTGTCCAGGTTCTCTGGGTGCCTGCCCAGCCCCTGCTCCTGCTCACCAGTCCCTGGACCACACTCAAGCCCCTCCCGTGCTTGTCAAGCAGCCCACGTTCACCCCAGTAGCCTCATCAAGCTGTGCGGTAGCCATTTCTTGAGAAATAAAATGGTGATCGCAAAATGCACACATTTGCATTTTTGCAAAAATGTACATTTCCGCACATAAGCAAACATGTGCATTTGCAAAAATGAGCATTTTCATGCACATGCAAATATGCACCTTTTTGCAATCACCATTTTATTTCTCCAAAAATTGTGAACGCAAAGCTCAAGAGAGCCACAGGGTGAGTGCAGGTCATTTATTTATTTATTTATTTATTTATTGCGTTTATACCCCGCCTTTCTCCCTCTCGCAAGGAACTCAAGGCGGCTTACATTATCCTCCTCCTCACCGTTGTATCCTCACAACAACAACTCTGTGAGGTAGGTTGGGCTGAGAGTCTGTGCCGGGCCCAAAGTCACCCAGTGAGCTTCCATGGCCAAGTGGGGACTAGAACCCGGATCTCCCGGCTCCCAGTCCGTCACTCTCACCAGTACACTACACTGGCTCTCCATCCGCTGAGCACAGGCAAGCGGCGAGCAGGGGCAAAAGCTTGGCAAGCAGGGTTCGGGGTTGAGGGCAGGGGAGGTTCCTCTGGATTCCCCGACAGAATCAGGCACCCACACCATCCCTATTTGACTTCTAGCTCCTGAAGAGTGGTGATGTAGTGATAAAGTTTGAAGTGCAGGTGCTCGTTATGATAGTCCTGATAACAAGGAGAGGCCAAAAAATCAGGCCGCTGTGTTGCTCCATAAAAAAAATCAGCCTTCCAGTTTTCATCTCCACCAGGAGTGGGTCTTTTGTAAGGGAATGGGTCTTAATTGCCTATTCAAGACCAAGCCACCCCACAATACTTCCCAGTACAACAGGGAACAATATATTGTTGCTGGGAAAATTCATTCTCCCCAGCTACTGTGAGGACTGCCGCTCAGTTCAGAGGGAACAGGGAAGTACCTGTTGGTACAGAACACGGTGGCTCGCCTGATTAAAGGCAGCCGCCAGCGAGATTACATCATTCCAGTGCTGAAGGAGTTGCAGTGGTTACCAGTTGTTTTCCGGGCCAAATTCAAGGTGTTGGTTTTGACCTTTAAAACTAGGGGTGGACGAAAGTCACTTACCTGTCGTCGAAGCTTGTTCGCGGTGGGGGGGAGGCGCTTCGCTGCTCCCCCCGCGAAGTTCAGGCCGGGGGGGGAAGCTTCCCACCTTGCCCCGGCCGAAATTCAGGCCGGGGAGGAGGCTTCCCGCCTCGCCTGGCCGCGAACTCGAAAGTTTTTTTTTTAAAAAAAAAAACGCCCCCGTGATAGGCTACGTGACGATTAACGTAGCCTATCACGGCTAGATCTGCAAAGTCAGCCGTGATAGGCTACGTGAATCGTCACGTAGCCTATCACGGGTGACTTTAAAAAAAAAAAAAGCGCGTACGTGAATGGCGGCCCCCATAGGGAGCCGCCATTCGCGCTCCTTATTTAGTCGCTGTAGTCTACGTAAATGTTTACGTAGACTACGGCGAAAATAAGGGCAACGCAAATAGCGTTGCCCTTATTTTCGCCGTAGTCTACGTAAACATTTACGTAAACTACAGCGACCAAATAAGGAACGGGAATGGCGGCTCCCTATGGGGGCCGCCATTAGCGTACGCGCTTTTTTTTTTTTTAAAGTCACCCGTGATAGGCTACGTGACGATTCACGTAGCCTCACAGCTGACCTTGCAGATTTAGCCGTGATAGGCTACGTGAATCGTCACGTAGCCTATCAGGGGGCTTTTTTTTTTTTCCTTTCATTGCAATGGCGGCGGCGGCAGCCGGTCGAAAGACCAGCTGCCGCTCCCGCCCCGCTCGAACACCCGCCGAACCGCTGGCCGGACCAGCCACCGGGAGGGACATTCGGTGAAGGTAAGTCCCGTCCCGGGGGGGGGGTGCGGGGGGCGGGGGGGTGCGGAGGATTTCTCCCCGAAACTTGTTCGGGGGGCCGAACACGTTGGCACTCGGCCCTCGAAGTTTCGGGGAGAAATTCTCCGCCATCCCTAATCGTCACGTAGCCTATCACGGGGGCATGTTTTTTTTTTCTTTTATTGGAATGGCGGCGGCGGCAGCCGGTCGAAAGACCGGCTGCCGCTCCCGCCCCGCATGAACACCCGCTGAACCGCCGGCTGGACCCGCCGGCGGGAGGGACATTCGGCAAAGGTAAGTCCCGTCCCTGGGGGGGGTGCGGGGGGCAGGGGGGTGCGGAGGATTTCTCCCTGAAACTTGTTCGGGGGGCCGAACACGTTGGTGCTCGGCCCCCCGAAGTTTCGGGGAGAAATTCTCCGCCATCCCTACTTTAAAACCCTATATGGTTCCGGCCCGGCCTATCTTAAGGAGCGCCTCCAGCAGCACCAGACAGGCCACTTAACAAGATCAGCCTCGGATGGCCTTCTCTCTGTCCCATCAGCCAGGACTGCTAGACTGGTGAGGATGAGGGAGAGGGTCTTCTCTGTGGTGGCCCCCACTCTGTGGAACTCCCTCCCTAGGGAACTCCGCCATGCCCCCTCTTTAATGAGCTTCCGCCGTGCATTAAAAACGTCGTTGTTCAGGCAGGCATTTGGGGTGGGTTAGGGTATTTTAGAAAACGTTTTTATTATAGAATTTTATTGTTTTAAACTGTTTTATTATATGCTGTACATCGCCCAGAGTGGCTGGGTGGCCACCCAGATGGGCGATTAATAAATTTAATTAATAAATAAAATAAATAAATAAAGTCTGAGTAGGGATGGCGTAGGCATCTGATTCAGTCTGGGAATCTGGCAGAACCACCCCTGCCTACACCCCTGAGCTCCGCTCACCGAGCCCCTGTTCGCCCCTTGCCCATGCTCGGTGGATGGCCTACACTCGCCGTGGTGGCCTCATCAAGCTTCGTGGTTGCCATTTTTTGAGAAATATAATGGCAATTGCAAAAATGCACATATTAGTGCACACGTGAAAATGCACATTTTGCAAATGCGCATATTTGTATATGCATGAAAATGCACATTTTTCAAAAATACACATTTTTGCGCACACACAAATATGCACATTCACAAAATGTGCATTTTTGCGCATACAAAGACCTGCGCATATTTGCGATCACTGTTTTATTTTTTCTTAAATGGCAACTGTGGAGCTCATGAGGCTGCTGGGGTGAGTGCGGGCTGCTAGCTGAGCCTGGGAGGAGCCCGAGTGTGGTCCAGGGACCGACGAGCAGGGGCAGGGGTTGGGTGGGCATCTGGAGAAACCCGACGGGAGTGAGTTCGCACATCCCTAGGTCTGAGTGAGGTGTGGCAGGTGATTTCAACGCCCCTGCTAATAAAAAAAGTGCCAGTGCTGTATCCCTGTGAGCTCTGGCTCCACTACTACACCACTGCTGAAGGAGACAGTTCCGAAACATGTAGAGCACAATACATTTTCCTTTTTTGAGCACCAGAGCCTGCCTCCCCCTTCTTTGTCATTAGTCCATGGTGCTTCTTCCCTCTTCACTCCTGGATTTACTGCTTGCCACATCATCACTAACCTACATTACGGGTGGCCCAAAGCCACATTCAGTCATCATAGTGTGATGGTGGGCACAAGCTGCTGGATACGAAGACTGAACAAGCAGGAAGTCCTCCCCCTCAAACTGGCCCTCCCCCACTCACCACCCACCCATGGCTGCAATTTCATTGAAGTGGTCATGAGATGCCCAAAGGAGTCCTACTTTAGCCTTTTGGAAATAGTTTTCTCAAAGTTAGAGATGTATGAATCTCTCCTTTTGGTTTCTCATTTTCTAATCTTAAATATCTTTCACCCCATTACTGCATCAGTTTGTGAAGTCTGTGTGTGTGTGTGTGTGTGTGTGTGTTTAAGTCTGCATAAAAATTCATATATACTTTCATGTGCATTTCTCCTAATACATGTTTTCTGGTAGACAATCATACCAAAATATGCATTTTTTGCATGCAATCTTTCCTGACATGATGAATTTTAGTACGTTATTTCCACTAAGGTGCATACGTTTGTGTGCATTTCCCCCTAATTTACACATTTTTGTAGGAGTGTTTTGACTGGATAACAGCATTGCAAAATTCAGAGAAGTGCGAGTACTGAAGGATAACTGGATTTCAGTTCACATATTGATCTGGGGAGTGGAAATTGTAGGTTTGCATTAAAATGCAAACTGAACAGTTTCTACCCCATCCCTGCTCAATGAAACAAAAAAAGTGATAACCTTCTTATTGTTACATGAAAATGTTGCTTGTTTCAGTCCAATGTTGTCTGGTTTGTCCTGCTTCTGGGGGAGAGGAAGACATTAGGAATGGCATTTTAGGACTTCCTTGCACTGTTTGAAAATGACTGTTCTTGTTATTTAATGAGATGAAGACTTCAAGGGGTTTCGGTTTGCTAAAGTGGCAGAGAATCACTTTTTGAACCTATAAAAGAACAAAGGGCCTAAAAGAAGTTAAATGTATCTGGGATTCTCCTCCCTGCAAAAAGGGCAAATTTCCAATAACTTGTCATCTTCCAACACTTGACAAATGGCTAAAAATGGAAATATCTAAGCATAAAATGTGATTCAGAGAGATCATGACACAATCTGTCAATCTTTCATAAATTCCCATATTGGAAGGTATTTAAACAAACAGAAGGCTATGAGAATTGTTAGCAGTTCTGCCATGGGCCAAAAGATGGACCAAACTGTTTGGCGCCTTGAGGGCATTGTCTATACTGATCTGATTCGCCATTCAGTGCAATGGATTAAAAAGTCTGTCCACTGTCCTGAATAGTTTTCCACAGTTCTTGTGTGAATGTTAGCACACCAAAAATTTCTTACAAACAAACAAGGCATGAAAAAATCAATTGTGATGAAAAGGTAGGGATGGGCAAACTCACCGTAACTCACCCCACATGCCACTGGCTGGTCCCCTGCCGCCCACCCATAATGTTGCGTGAATGGCTGCTTTATGGCCATCATTTGTGTAAATGGTCCTTTACAAAAAAGGCTGAGCCACCATTTTACACAAAATGGCAGCTCAGCCAGGGAGTGGGCAGCCACACACTCGCCCAGCTCAGCACACAGCCTCCCACAGACTGGTGTCCAGGGGGCTGGGCCAGTGAGAAATTGCTGAGCTTCGAGCCTCAGCTGGATGCCCACACCATCCCTATGAAAAGGTAAGACACAATATTGCATGGCATTACTGAAAGTTACTAGTGTATCTTCCCAGCAATGACCCCTCTAGTGCAATGGGCTGAATGTGATCGAAACCCCTCCCAAATGTCCTGCCTCCCCTGTCAACCTTGCATCTGTACTTCCACATCTAATCCTTCTGCCTGCCCAGACTCCCTTCATGCCTTTGGTTTTTCCAACTCTGATATCACAGTGGGCCAATGTGGGCAAGAGTTGAAACCCTTAGGCCCATGGCACCACACTTGGATGTGGTATCAAAAGCCAGTTCAGGCCCTGTTTAACATTGCCAAATGTAAGATTCCAAAAAAGCTCAAGGAAGATACCATTGTAGGTCCCTTTGACCATCAGCAGGTGGGGTGAGGGAAGCTAAGCACAGCTGCCCCCTTCCTGTGGTGGATACAGTGAGGGCTGGGAGATGCTTAAGCATGGGCTACTTTGGTGAGCATCCTATGGCATCTGCAGGATGAAGGGACACTCTTCCAACCAACCTCTCCTGGCCAGCAGGTATACAGAATGTGAAGGTATACAAAATGTAAGGATGCTGGAGAAATTCACAGCAGAATCAAATGAGTTTAGCTCTCTAAGAATATGATCCACAGATTTTGCAACAGACTGGCTTTTCCCAAGTTACACAGTGGACCTGTTTCTTTATATATATATTTATTTTCTTAGGATCGCAGATCAATCATAGTGGTGAATGCAGCCCAGAAATAAAACGTCGAATCGCAATGGGTTGTGCAACAATGATGAGCATGAACTGAATATGGAAAAACAAGGACATCAGCTTGACAGCTAAATGCAGATTAGTTTGTACCACCGTGTTTCCCATAGTTACTAATGGATGCGAAAGTTGGACAATGAAGAAACAAGACAGAAAGAGAATTGATGCATTTGAGCTGTGGTGTTGGAGAAGGCTCCTATGCATTCTTTGGACAGCTAAGATAATAAGCACGTACTGGAACGTATAAACCCAGACATGTCATTGGATGGAAAAATCATGAAACTGCAATTGACTTATTTTGGCCATGTGATGTTATGCAGAGGAACTCACTAGAAAAAGCAATTATGCTCAGATTGGTTAGCGGCAAAAGGAAACCTGGCCGCCAAAGAACAAGATGGCTAGATACCATCAAAATTGATACCAGCCAGAGCATAGAACAGCTCAAAGAAATAATACAAGATCAGGATACGTGGAGAGAGATGATCCATAGAATCGGCAAAAGTCGGACACGACTGGATAATATTATATATATATATATATATATATATATATATATATATATATATGGAATTTTATGCACATTTAGTCATAGAAAAATAAGTAAAATAATAATTAAAAAAACCACTGGCCAAAAATGCACATTTCCCCCATAGGCTAAAGCATGGAAATGTGCATTTAGGGGGATTTGTTCATTTGGTGGGATTTGCACATTTGGGGGGGGGGATTTGCTCATTTTTGCAAGTGCAAATTTGCACAAATGCAAATCTGGGCAAATTTGGGACATTGGGGAAAAATCCTATGCCACCAATGAGCAGATGATGAAACAAAAGGCATCTCACAATCTGCGGGATGCAGACGGAATGGATCTAATAAAATCTGTACATCCCTAATGGAATGCCAGCTTCCCTTGAATTACTGCTGCTGTTATATTACATCTAGAGGTTTTACAGTCACGATGCGACGTGACTGCCAGAGCGTCCTCAACACACCTTTGTGTATGGCGAAGTTTAGTGTCATACAGACAGCAGGCTGAGTCTATAGGTAGGGTAGAGTTTACCTTTACAGGTTGTCAGCAGGAGGAACAAACTCCTAGCTCTCACCTGAAGAACAGAGTCCTGCCCTGACTGGGACATTAGACCATGGAATTATTTGGTTCCCCCTCCCCCACTTAAAGATTCTGTTAAAATTAAATAAAGTTGTGCCTGTTTAACACCATCTCTGGTCTCCTGTCTTCATTCCTTGTCAGATGGCAAGGGAGGCTTTCCAAAAACTGACCTGGAATTGTCAGGAAGCATTTACTTAACATTCACCCCATTTTGGACACATTTGGACATCTATAAGACTCATACTCAAAAATATCCAATGTAGCACAAAGTTTGAGAGTCAGCTTTTGGTGGGGGGGGATCTCTAAGAGGAGTTTCAAGTCCATTTCAGCTGAAGAGTCCATGGCTGTTTTATCTACAACCTGTTCAATCATTCTTAAGGATAATAGTAATACTAACAAAGTGAACTGCATGACTAATTTGATAGGCACCACCAAAGTCTCCCTGCCTGCATATATCAGATATGTATAACCATACCTTCCTTGAAACAAACTATGAAATATTGTTGAGCAATTTTTTGTGCACACTCAGTATTTTAAAGGTCACAGGGCTCTTCCAGGTATTGCAGAATTTGGGAGGATGAGGGATTTTCAGTTCTAGCAGTTATCTGATGAATTTTAAAGGGCGTCTGAGATACATTAACTGATCAGCTCCCACAAGCAGAAGAGCTAATATTGCTTTGACATTTGGCTTCAGACTTGTAACTTATATTCTCAAAGAATTATATTATTTTTATATGGAATTAAAGGGCAGCCCTTTTAAAATAAAATGCCTTTGTGTGCCCTTTCCAAGTTGCCACCTGTGAAAAGTCACATGCAAAGAATGCAGTTGTCACAATTTCCTTACCTAACAGCACAATGAGAGTGCCACTTCGAGACTTTGGTTTGTTCCTATGTCATTGATCAGACTACCTGCTTAGATCTCTTGAGTAGTCAAAGGAGGATGGTGATGGTAGTGGTAGTGGTGGTAATGGACCTTTGACCTGAACTAGCTGGGCTATTTTGAAGTGTGCACATGGATACATGTCAAATGTGAGGTAAGAACAGAGGTGCCCTTCTTGGTCCGGTCAAGAGGTTAAATACTAGTGCTGTGTCGAAAATTTCTTCTACATTTTTTACCACTGTTCTCATTCAATTTGATAGAAAAGAAATTGCTTTCAAAAAGAAATTCAAAGGAGGAGAACAATTTGGAAAAATTCTCATGGGCTGGGTTGAGGTTTCTTGTACTTACCTCACTTATGAGGTGGTCGGGGAGTGTATGTGAGTGTCCTGTCTTTCATTATACGATCATATCTTTGGCAGCCTGTAGACTCCTTGGCTCCCACTAGGGATGTCAGAGAAATCTGCTGCGGATTCAAATGAGGAATTCTTTGGAATCCGGCCTCAGGAATCTGCAGCAGATCAGGGCCACTTACCTCTGCTCCAGGACGACTGGAGGCAGAGTGGCACTCGGCTGCTTCTTGCCAGCCAGAGCCGTTCCCTCCTCCCTGTCCCTGCCGATTGCCATGTCTTAAAAAAAAAAAAAAATGGCGATTGGGAGGATGTGCCCATAGACTTATATGCAAATAGAGTCATGAATCTTGCGTCTAAGTCTATGTGTCCATAGGCTTAGATGCAAGATTCACAGCTCTGTTTTGCATATCAGTCTATCGGCACATCCTGCCAAATACCTTTTTTTTTTTTTTTTAAGACATGGCAATCGGCAGGGACAGGGAGGAGGCAAACGGCTCTGGCTGGCAGGAGGGAAGGTAAGTGGCCCCCAAGCCAGTCCCCCACCCTCCTGGAATCTGAGCAGAGCGGAGCCGCTCTGGAGGATTCCAGGGGGAAGGAACGGATCACCTCCCCCCCCATGGATTCCCCACCGGAACAGATGGTGGGGAATCCGTACACCCCTACTTCCCACACTTCAATTAAAGCCCGGGGAAAGCCATCATGAGGTAATTCGTCCCATAGGAATGTTTTCAGATCACTAAGTGCAGGCATCCGGGAGGCTGCCAAGAAATGGAGAGACGTATAATAGAAAGATAAAACACAGAGAGAGCACTGTTAGCCACCTTGCAGTGGTTAGGTAAGCTCAAAAACACCACTGAAATGAATTCAAAATAAATTAGAAAATGCCCTGAGAATGAGGCAGAAAAATGGAAGCCTTTTTAATGGGGAAGAAAACATTCAAGACATTGGAGGGCAGATTTGGCAACCATTCCACCTCTTCCCTGGAGCTAGATGCAACACTGCCCACCCTCATACACCTGCATGATGGTGGACGCAAAATGGGGGCTAGGCTGCCAATACAACTGATGTTGTTGCCACTTAAAGTGGCAGCACCAAAAATCCAAGAACCCTTACAAAGAAAAGGAAGAAGCTGTGCTACAACCCCTGCCAAGAGTGAGCCCTGCCTGTGAGAAACTGTTGAGAATTTCTCCTCCCCCTGGAGAAGTTTGGTGAATTTGTCCCCCCAATTTTTCTGCCCACAAACAGGGTGGAGAATTTTGAGATGCCATTTGTGTACAGATTGATTAAGTACTATATTTTATAGCATGACAAGGATGAGTGCATCAAAATGGAAGCAACCATCTCTTGCGTAATGACATTCAAAGACCCAGGAGGAAGCCATGATAAAGGAACTGAGGGCCAAAGTACATGTTATGTTAATTGTATAGTATGCAGCTGAGCCTTATCCTTGTCTTTACTTAAAACTATAGGTCATTTGGGGCAACTTTTCTCAAATATGTCAATTTTATGCACACTTTCCACTGATATGCACATTTCTGTGTGCATTTTTGTCTGACTGCATCGTCAAGCTCAGATGTGTATGGATTGTGGGACACAACTCTGTCTTGGCTTGTCTATTGTTTCAGGAGGAACAAATTTGCTAACTTGCACTTAAAACTCAACTGATCAGATTTCCCATCCATCCTTATTCAAAAGGAATGATCACAGAACCCAGATGATATTTCATGCTAACACAGAGATGTTCGCTCATCCCTAGTGTCATTCAGATGCCTTGGTTGCCTGAGGAGCTAAAATATTTTGGGCAGCCCTGAGCTGGAAGTTCCACAGAACAGGACAGAGTTGATAACTTCAAGGCAAATATAAATGCATGGTATGTGTTACAAAAAATGGATTGAACAACCTGCAATAAAACCTTAACTGAGTTTGACCACCCAGTGTTTTGAACTACTGTGCCCAGTATGCTACAGGTACTTGAAGTGAAGATACTGTAGCCCTGTTCAAGCATTCTCCAAGCATTTTTTTTTTTAATATGGGAGGAGGGGTAGCAATCCAGCCCCACCCCATCCATTATCGCTCTCATCATGCTCTGAGTGTGGAGGGCAACTCTATGAACAGAAGAGCCTCCTGTATCCATGGGGTCTCTCCACATGACTAAGAACCCTGAAAGCCTCCACAAGACACCATTTTAGATGGTGTCTTTCCTCTTCACAAAGACATCCTCTACAAGTAGAGGGTGACAACGTGACAACGGAGAGGAGCAGGGCTTGAGAGTTCCTTTTCCTCACATGTTAGATCTACACAATAAGAAGAAGAATGCCTGAATAGGGGTTGTCTCAGTGCAGATTCTGGGGATATATTCTCCAGGTAGTCTATATAGAACACATGTCTCCTTTTCTTGAATTAACTAGAAATGAGAGGACTTTAATAGAAAATGAATGCCTGTATGTCGGGATGGTGCAGGAATCTGTTTGGGGCTTGAAGCTCGGTGATTTCTCTCCGGCTTGGCCCCTTGGATGCCAGTCCGCACATCCCCTCACTTGCCCCAGTTTAAGAAAGCACAGATACCCGCACTTGTCCGACTTTACAAAAAAGGCCAAGCTGCATTTTTACACAAAATGGCAGCTCGGTGAAGGAGCAGCCATCTCCCTCACTGAGGGCTTGCCACATGCAGCAAGCAGGATTGAGCAACCTGTGGGGGTCCACCGAGCAGCACAAGGGATGAGCTTTGGTGAGTTTGCCCAACTCTACCTGTATGCTACCACTAGGAATCAGGTTTCTTCCTTGTCTTTCTAGCTGCTTGTCACAGGTACCAAAAGAAGATGAGTGGTTCAATGAGATGAACTCAAGTGGTTCAATTTGAGTGGTTCAACTGGCATTCAGGAAACATTACAGAATGTTCCAGAGGAAATTATTTAGCTAGTAATCACTAGTAAGCTAGTGTTAGACCTCTCACTTCTACAGAGTGAGGCATCATAGGCCCCACCTCCTGTTGCCTCCTCATTGCCTCCCCCCACAGCTTCCCACACATTGGAGGGGTCATTTCTGCAGTGGGAAGCCTTGTCCAACCAACTAGGCTTTGTGCATGACTTAGCATAATGAGGGTTCTAAATTGTGTGGGGAACCTGTTTGGGTAGAGTTATGGCTTCACCATATAGAGGGCTGTGGGAACACGTAAAGAATGTGAGCGAAAGGACCAATGGACTCTTGCATGCTCTCACCCTCATGTAATTGTGTGGTACAGTGTGGTACAGTGGCTAAAGTGTTGGGTTGGGAGCTGGGAGATCCAGGTTCTAGTCCTCACTCAGCCATGGAAGCTCACTGGGTGACTTTGGGCCAGTCACAGACTCTCAGCCCAACCTACCTCACAGGGTTGTTGTTGTGAGGCTAAAATGGAAAGGAGGAGGATAATGTAAGCCACCTTGGGTTCCTTGCAAGAGGAAAAAAGGTGGGATATAAATGCAATAAATAAATAAATAAATAATTGTGATTGTGTGGGGATAAGGGCTTCTGCACTAGGCTTTTGAAAATGTGGCATTTTCTTCAGATAGTGCATTCACCATTGGCATTATATTGAGGGATGGAATGTAGTTCAGCAAAAGTAATGGACAACTAGGGATGTACGGATTCCCCACCATCCATTCCGGTGGGGAATCCATGGGTGGGGAGGTGATCCATTCTCCCCCCCGCCACAGAATCCACGTGGAGCGGTTCCGCTCTGCAAGGATTCCACAGAGCCGAGGGCCACCCCATTCCACCATCTGCATGCCCCGGATTCCCCCTTTTTTTCCGGCTCCCCGAACTTTCGTAAATTCTGTAAGTACCGCCGAAAAATCCTTTCTGCGTCCCTGCCGTCAGTCTCTGTAAGCCTCGGGTCATAGGGAAAATGCCTATTTATTTTTGTAAAAAGGGTAAAGCCCTTTGTGGGGATTCGATCCCATTTAAAATTCGTGCAGAATTCTCTGACATCCCTATGAACAACTTTCAGATATACTGTCCAATGTGCATACAGTTAGTGATGCAATGTGACAAGAGACCAGTTCTGATCTTATCCTTGTGCAATCACATTACAAACATGCTGGGCCATCAGGAGTGCCAGTGACTAGCTCAGCAGGATTTTTTAAAATAGCAGTTAACAAGATGAAAGCTACCCAATTCTCCTCCTGCCAAAAATAATACAAGTTATATTGCTCGTCTATATGAAGATGGGATGATGTGCTGTTGATACTGAAACATCACTGTTAAGTTTATAACATAATGGTTAAAAGGCAGTTGGTGCAAACTTTGAGTGACTGAATGAAGAGCCCCCAAATTTGACATTCGCTGTGTATACTACATTTAAGGCACAATCCTAGGCATGTTTAGACAGAAAAAAAAGGCCTATAACTCCCAGAATGTCCCAGCCAGCCATGCTGGGTGGGGGGATGCTGGCAGGTGTAGGGCCTTTTTTCTGTGTAAACATGCATAGGATTATAGCCTTAGTTGCAATACATTTTGAAACACTTGCTGTTGAGGAAATACCTAAGAAACCTAACCTCTAAGGTGCCAAAGAGCTGTCTTTAATGAAAATCGAGCCTTGGGTCTAACCAGCAAATAAAGCATTTTGCTACAGTTTGCAGTGCTATGCTATCAAGTTCCTGTAAATAATTTCAGTAATCTACCAAAAAAAGAGATTTAGAAAATATGAAGAAATCAATACCATGGCATATTGTCATAATCTCTTTTCCTTGATCCTTCTTTGGCAGATTGCAGCTAGGGCCATCTGTCCCAACACTGCTAGAATTGTGAACAAAACCACTCAAAAATCAAAGGAGTAGAAACATAAAGAATGCATTAGGAAGGACTTGGTGCTGATATTATCTCAGTGTGCATGGTTGCAAGTGATAAAAGCCACCAGGAAGAAGGTAAAGGAAGTGTTGGTGATAGGAGTAAATAAACTGCCTTGGTGGGTTGGGTTTGCCACTGATGGGGACAAACAGAACAGGATGTACAGGAAGATGACAAAATATGTGTGTGGGTGTGATAGGGTAAGGGATCTAGAGATCCAACACAAGCAATATTCTCCAGTCTCAATTAGGGCTGTCAAAAAAATCTCCAATGGAACAAAATGAGTTCAGATTTTCATGAATCTGACCCATGGATTCTGCAGCGGACAAGCTTCTCCCCTATCAGGCAGATTCCGTGGACTCACAGACCATTTTTCTAACTTTCTGGAATTTTGCACAAATTTTGTTGTAGAAAAATATGAAAATTTAAAAAAAACCACCCAAAATGTGCATTTTCCCCACAGGCTAAAGCTTGAAATGCACATTTTGGGAGAATGCACACATTTCTGCATGTGATAATTTGCGCAAATGCATATTTGCACTAATACACATTTGTGCAGATTCAGAAACGAACAAAATCCAATTCCATCTATGGGCAGATGACATCATTAAAGGTCCCTGACAATCCCTGACACACAGACGGAACAGATTTTCCACAGTCTGAACATCCCTAGTCTCAATGTTCAGGCCAAAATAGCCTTTTGGGAGGAAGGGGAGTATATGAAGAAATATTTTCGGAGGGGGGGAATGCCATCATGAGAATGAAAATGCATCCGTGTTGCCCCCTTTCTACTTCTGTTTCAGCATGTTTTTTAGTCCTGTTCACAAGTCAGCTCTCAACGCATAGACCATATGTTTGGAGGAGTTGAGGGACTATGACCATTGTCTTCACCTACCACATCTGCAGACCCTCCAGCCCCTACCCCATTGTCCATATGTCCTGCAGAATTTTATGAAAGATAGCTTACAGATGTACAGATGCATGCATATAGGCTCTCCACTCAATTGGGAACCTGAAACACACAAGCTTCCCGATCTGGTGGGGTCCCTGCATGTGACCAGCTGTATGTGTGGAAGCCCTCCTTCCCACCATTTTGGGAAGGATCTCAGGGGAGCAGGGTCAGTCCTTCCTCCCCTCCACACAGACAGCATGTGTGGAGGACTTACATGTGAATAGCCTTCTGCCCCCCCTGGCCCGCCCTTCCTGGTTGATTGCTTCTGCCTTCCTTATCAATTAGTGAGTTGAGTGCTTCCAGCCAATCAGAGATCACATAATGAACAGGATCACAGCAGCACTATAGTCTGTAACCAATCAAATCTGGATATGTGATAGGATCAGGGAAAGAAAATGAATCCAGTTTAGGAAGAGAGCAAAAGAAGGCAATGGAAATGAACAGGTGAACGTTTTTACAGGCACTGCTGAAAAATATTTGAAATAATAGGTCTCAGGCCTAATGTTGAAAAAAAAATGAAAAACTGACACAGCATTAGCTCAGGGTGTGGATTTGGACAATTAATAGACGTAAATATTACAGATGGAATATTTCCTGTGAAAGTCATCTTAAAAACCAAGAAAACTGGATTTGCTGCTGAAATGCTATTTGATGCCTGTCAGTTTTTCTTGTAATGTTCCCACCCTCTACTTTGTTACAGACCGCTTGCCTTATTCTGCCAGAGAGAAAATAGATTACCTGTGAATGAAGTATAGCTATTAAAATAAATCAGGTGGGTTTAAAAAAATAGCATGGGAAGGATATAAAAATGTTTAAAGGCTGAATCTCCACAGGGAACAAAGTGGATCCATCACTCAACAATAGCAAGGGAAAGAATGATTGACTAATGTAGACCTAAGAATTGGAAATATTTCATCAACACGACATTTATATCACAATTCCTAATGTTAGATATATGGCATTCTTTTTGGGAGTACTTCTTTAAAGCTTACCTGAAATGGGTGATATTTACTCTATTTTGAAGAAGATCTATTAAATACCATGTTGAAAACCACTTGTGTCCCATTCTCAAAAGCAAGACTTAAACATCTAGGACAGAACTGAGGGGTTTTGTTTGTCTGGGTATTTTTTTAGTTAATTGAATTCATCAATTCAATAGTTTCCCCCATTGAGCACCCTGTTTTACAGTTGACATGGGATTTTCATATTACAGATGAATTAGAAGATGAAACGTTCCTAGGAATAGAATCATAGAATCGTAGAATAGTAGGGTTGGAAGGGGCCTACAAGGTCATCGAGTCCAACCCCCTGCTCAATCCAGGAATCCAAGTCAGACCATCCCTGACACATGGCTGTCCAGCCTCGTCTTGATTGCCTCCAGTGTGGAAGAGCCCACCACCTCCCTAGGTCATTGGTTCCATTGTCGTATTGCTCTAACAGTCAGGAGGTTTTCCTGATGTTTAGCCTGAATCTGGTTTCCTATAAATTGAGCTCATTATTCTGTGTCCTGCACTCTGGGATGATCGAGAAGAGATCCTGGACTTCCTGTCTGTGACAACCTTTCAAGTACTTGAAGAGTGCTATCATATCTCCCCTCAGTCTTCTCTTCTCAAGGCTAAACATGCCCAGTTTTTTCAGTCTCTCTTCATAGGGCTTTGTTTCCAGTCCCCTGATCATCTTCGTTGCCCTGCTCTGAACACCTTCCAGTTTGTCTGCATCCTTCTTAAAGTGTGGTGCCCAGAACTGGACACAGTATTCCAGATAAGGCCTAAACAGTGCTGAGTAGAGGGAAACTAGTACTTCCTGGGATTTGGAAGCTATGCTTCTATTAATGCTGCCCAAAAGAGCATTTGCCTTTTTTGCAGCCACATCACATTGTTGGCTCATATTCAGATTGTGACTAACAATTCCAAGATCCTTCTTGCTTGTAGTGTTGTTGAGCCACATATCCCCCATCTTGTAACTGTGCCTTTGGTTTCTTTTTCCTAGGTGAGAACTTGGCATTTATCCCTATTAAATGTCATTCTGTTGTTTTCTGCCCAGTGCTCCAGTCTATCCAGATAACTTTGAATTTTGTTTCTGTCTTCCAAAGTATTAGCTGTCCCGCCTAGGGATGTACAAAAGTCACTTACCTTTTAACGAAATGTGATTTGAGGTGGGGGGGAGGCGCTCCGTCCCTCCCCCCGAAATTCTGGCCAGGGGGGAGGCACTCTGTCCCTCCCCCCCTGAATCCTGGCCGGCCGGGTCCGCAAATGGCGGTGGCCATAGCCGCCGCTGTTTGCGTCTCTGCAGTCAGCCGTGATAGGCTATGTAAATGTTTACGTAGCCTATCACGGCTGAGTAAAAAAATAAAAATAAAAATGCGTGTACGCAAATGGCGGCGCCCATGGGCGCCGCCATTTGTGTTCCTTATTTTGGCACGTCTAGTCTACGTAAACATTTATGTAGACTATGGCGAAAATAAGGGGAACACAAATAGCGTAGACGCTACGCTATTTGCGTTCCCCTTATTTTCGCCGTAGTCTACATAAATGTTTACGTAGACTAGACGTGCCAAAATAAGGAATGCAAATGGTGGTGCCCATGGACACCGCCATTTGCGTACATGTGGTGTTTTGTTTTTTACTCAGCTGTGATAGGCTGCGTAAACATTTACGTAGCCTATCACGGTATTTTTTAAAAATCTAGCCGTGACAGGCTACGTAAATCTTTACGTAGTCTATCACATTTGTTTGTTTGTTTTACTGGAAATGGCAGCGGCGGTGGCCGGTCGGAAGACTGGCCGCGGCCACCACTGCTGAACCGGAGCCACCGCCACCAGGAAGATTCACCCAAGTTAAGTCCCATCCCGGGTGGGGGACAGACCATTTTGCCACCGATTTCGGGGGGCCGAATGCACTGGCATTCAGCCTCCCTGAGATTTGTGGCGAAATTCTCTGACATCCCTAATCCCGCCCAATTTTGTGTCATCTGAAAATTTGATCAGCATTCCCTGCACCTCCTCCTCCAAGTCATTAATAAAAATGTTAAAGAGCACTGGGCCCAGGACTGAGCCCTGCGGTACCCCACTCATTACTTCTCCCCAGCTTGAGAAGGTCCCATTGATAAGCACTCTTTGAGTCTGATTCTGTAGCCAACTGTGGATCCACTGGATCGTTGTTTCATCTAGCCCACTTTGAGCTAGTTTGCTCATCAGGATATCATGGGGCACTTTGTCGAAAGATTTGCTGAAGTCGAGGTATATTATGTCTACAGCATTCCCACGGTCCACAAGGGAGGTTACTTGATCAAAAAATGACATCAGATTCGTCTGGCAGGGCTTGTTCTTGACAAATCCATGTTGGCTTCGAGTAATCACGGCATTGTTTCCAAGGTGCTTCCAGATGGATTGCTTTATCATCTGCTCCAGAATTTTCCCAGGGATTGATGTCAGACTGACTGGTCTGTAGTTCCCAGGTTCCTCCTTTTTACCCTTTTTGAAGATAGGGACAACATTAGCCCGCCTCCAGTCATCTGGCACTTCGCTAATCCTCCATGATTTGTCAAAGAGAATAGACAGCGGTTCTGAGAGATCTTGTGCCAGTTCCTTTATTACTCTAGTGTGCAGCTCATCTGGCCCTGGAGATTTGAACTCATTCAAAGTAATTAGGTGTTCCTTGACGATATGCCTATCGATCTCAAGCTGCAATCCTGCCCCTTCAGCCTGTACTTCGCCTTTGCCAGGAGGGTCATAGACCCGCTTTTGGGAGAACACTGAGCCAAAGTAGGAATTGAGCACCTCTGCCTTTTCTTTGTCATCTGTTATCGTTTTGCCATCCTTATTTAATAGCTGAACAACCATTTCTTTCCTCTGCCTTTTACTATCCACGTAGCTGAAGAAAGCCTTTTTGTTGTTTTTAGCATCCCTCGCTAACCTCAGGTTGTTCTCAGCTTTAGCCTTCCTGACGCCATCCCTGAAATTCTGGGCTACCTGCCTGTACTCTTCCTTTGTTACTTGTAAGGATGTACGAAAGTCACTTACCTTTTCGCGGAATTGATTCGTGGGGGGGGAGGCGCTCCGTCCCTCCCCTCAGAATTTTCAATGGGGGGGAGGCAATCCAGTCCTCCCCCCCGGAAACCTGCCTGGCCGGCTGCGCTCTGTAGTGGCTCCATGGAGCAGCTGGCCAGGGCCTTCCACAGCCAGACTTCTGGCTGCGGACGGGCTGCTGCAGACGCAAATGGCGGCTGCCGTAGTGGCCGCCATTTGTGTCCAGCCAGGCTGCCGTGATAGGCTACGTAAGTGTTTACGTAGCCTATCACGGCTGGGCAAAAAAAACCCAGAACAGCATATGCAAATGGTGGCGGCTACGGCAGCCGCCATTTGCGTTCCCTATTTTTCACCGTTCTAGCCTACGTAAATATTTACGTAGGCAATTACGGCGAAACAAAAGGGAACCGCAAATAGCGTAGTGGGTGCTATTTGAGTTCTCTTTTTTGCTGTTTTATCCTACATAAATATTTATGTAGGCTTTTACGGCGAAAAAAGAAAAGAAACGCAAATAGTACCCACTATGCTATTTGCGGTTCCCTTTTTTTTCACCGTAATTGCCTATGTAAATATTTACGTAGGCTAGAACAGCGAAAAATAGGGAACGCAAATGGCGGCCGCCATAGCCGCCACCATTTACGTATGCCATTTTTTGAGGGGGGGGCATGCCATGATAGGCTATGTAAATACTTACGTAGCCTATCACGGCAGCCTGGAAGGATGCAAATGGCGGCCGCTATGGCGGCCGTCATTTGCTTCTGCAGCAGCCCATCTGCAGCTGGAAGTCTGGCTGCGGACGGCCCTGGCCAGCTGCTCTGTGGAGCTGCCGCGGAGCAGAGCCGGTCGGGCAGGATTCCGGGGGGGAGGACTGGATCGCCTCCCCCCCCATCGAGGATTCTGGCAGGAGGGATGGAGTGTCTCCCCCCCCCAGCGGATGCCCCGACCTGAACCAGGTAAGGGATTCGTACATCCCTAGCAGAGATATGTATTTTTCACATACAGTGCAACCCCACCTCCCTTTCTGTTCCTCCTGTTCTTTTGGAACAAGTTATATCCTTCAATTGCTGCATTCCAGTCATGAGAGTCATCCCACCAAGTCTCAGTTATACCTATCAAGTCATAATTTCCCTCCTGTATTAAGAGTTTTGTTTGTTTCCCATACTCTGGGCATTAGTATATACTAGGGATGGCGGAGAATTTCTCCCCGAAACTTCGGGGGGCCGAGCGCCAACGTGTTCGGCCCCCCGAACAAGTTTCGGGGAGAAATCCTCCGCCCCCCCGCCCCCCGCCCCCCCCCCCGGGACGGGACTTACCTTCCCTGAATGTCCCTCCCGGCGGCGGGTCCGGCTGGCGGTTCGTCCGGTGTTCGAGCGGGGCGGGAGCGGCAGCCGGTCTTTCGACCGGCTGCCGCCCCCGCCATTGCAATGAAAGAAAAAAAAAAACACGTCCCCTGATAGGCTACGTGACGATTCACGTAGCCTATCACGGCAAGATTTGCAAAGTCAGCCGTGATAGGCTACGTGAATCGTCACGTAGCCTATCACGGGTGACTTTAAAAAAAAAAAAAAAAAGCGCGTACGCGAATGGCGGCCCCCATAGGTAGCCGCCATTCGCGTTCCTTATTTAGTTGCTGTAGTCTACGTCAATGTTTACATAGACTACGGCGAAAATAAGGGCAACGCTATTTGCGTTGCCCTTATTTTCGCCGTAGTCTACGTAAACATTGACGTAGACTACAGCAACTAAATAAGGAACGCGAATGGCGGCTCCCTATGGGGGCCGCCATTCGCGTACGCGCTTTTTTTTTTTTAAAGTCACCCGTGATAGGCTACGTGACGATTCACGTAGCCTATCACGGCTGACTTTCCAGATCTAGCCGTGATAGGCTACGTGAATCGTCACGTAGCCTATCAGGGGACGTGTTTTTGTTTTTGTTTTTACTTTCGAGTTCGCGGCCGGGCGAGGCGGGAAGCCTCCTCCCCGGCCTGAATTTCGGCCGGGCGAGGCGGGAAGCCTCCCCCCCCGGCCTGAATTTCGGCCGGGCGAGGCGGGAAGCCTCCCCCCCGCCTGAACTTCGCGGGGGGAGCAGCGAAGCGCTCCCCCCCACCGCGAAAAAGCTTCGGCAAAAGGTAAGGGACTTTCGTCCACCCCTAGTATATACACATCGAAGACCATGTGCTTCATAGTCTGGCTTTCTTCCTACATGTGTCTGAAGACTATTATTGGGTGCTATTAGAGCTGCTCTCCGTTGCAGTGCATGAGCCTACATCCATTGTTACCCCCAACTTTGCATCTCCCTTCCCAGTAGGATTCAGTTTAAAGGCATTCCAAGAGAAGTTTCTCACAGTGGTGTTAGGCATTTCTAGGTTGCCACCTCAGTACAATTTGAGACAAACTAAACTATTTTAACTTTCTTCAGAATTCCAACAAGATCAGCAATTACATTTGGTAATATACTTTCTCAACACCATATATACTAATATAAACCTCTATTATTTTCCTGTTTTCAACAAATCTCCATTATATTCTCATATGCATTAAAGCCAAACAGAAACTATCTAGTTCCATATTCACTACTGAAAAAAATACCTAAATTTCCCAGCAAGGATGGGCATTGGATTTCACTGAAGCTCAGTTCAAATCAGCCCCCAATGGACCATTTATGGTGCTTCTCAAGGCAAAGTGGGCTTCCCACTGAAGCAACCAGAACTGAAGCTGTACCCTGCAGAAAGATCTGTCCTCAAATCTTGATCTCAAAATAAAACTTGGACCACAGTTTGGCATTTCAGAAAATACCCAGTTCTGCTCAGACAAATTCAGACGCCAATTTATTTAGCAGTACTGAATTGAATCAAGATTCAGAAATCTGAGGCTTTGTACCTCCCATTGACTAACATGTTTTTTAAACAACAACAACAACAACAGCTATAACTTCTTTCTGTCTTTGTCAGAAGTGGATGAGATTTGTATAGTAGCCCTGTAGGAGGGGATTGTGCCTGCCAACAATCTGAAAAATAGCTCCAGCATTTTGGTGCCACACACCTTGAAATGTTGATTTTCTTTTAAGGGAATTTGTGATAAATTATTTGTTTATTGGCAGAACTGGATTAATTTTCCCCTTCTAAGGGGATCAAGGGTGCCAGTTTTCAGATGAATAGGTACAGGGATATTATTATTATCATTATCATCATTATTATTATTGTGCAGGAGCAGCCGTTACATTTTATTGGTATCCAAAAAAGGATACACTTATCCTCCTATGTATGAAAATGAATCATAGATGCATCTCCAGACAAGAAACTGTCAATGTTTCAGAAGGATAGTAGCAGGTGCTAGGGAATTATAATTATTGAAAACCAGCATAAGGCATGTTTCATAGTGAAACCCGGCAGCTTTGGAAGAATGGCTATGTCTCATCTTTGCCTTCCCCAAAAGTACAGTGATTGGAGAGCCCAAGATAAAGCAAGCCCTCTGATTAGAAGGTGGACCTGTCAATCAGTTAGCCCCACTCCCTCTGTCCCTTCCCCTCCTCCATCAGCATTTAGAGGGGGGGGGAAGCAAAAGATACTATATTTGGAGATAAAATGTCTGCCTTTCTGAATCCAAATTGTGAGACAGGCCTCAGGCAGGGTCCAGCTTTGGATCTTCTCATTTCACAGGGAAAACCACTTCAACTTGGGAAGCACCAAAAATGGTCCAAAGGTGCCTGCTCTGGCTTGGGCTTTGGCCAAATCAGATGCACATCTCTTAGACTGACAAAATATTTTTTCTTCACCATCTATGCTCCATCTCACATTGTGGTCTAAGCTTCTGAAGTAATGAAGAATAACTAGAAAATCAAGCAGCATTTTTGAAGAGTCACTTAATCTCCTGGCATCTTATGTCCATGTCTCCCCCCCCCCATTTTCTCAATCATTCCAATAGGGATAGAATTCAAGCCAAACTTCTCAGCATAAACACAACAATTTGTCCCTAGATGTAGGAGGGTGGAGTTAGAATGCCACATGGCAATGTAAAACTCATCATGATTGCATGATTGAAGAATATCCGGAACATGAATCTGTGTAAGACTTACATACAGTTAGGGATGGGGGAGAATTTCTACCCGAAACTTCGGGGGGGCGAGTGCCAACGTGTTCGGCCCCCCGAAGTAGTTTCGGGGAGAAATTCTCCGCACCCCCCGCACCCCGCCGGGATGGGACTTACCTTTCCCGAATGTCCCTCCTGGCGGCGGGTCCCGGCAGCGGTTCGTCAGGTCTTCGTCAGGGGTGGGGGCAGCAGCCGGTCTTTCGACCGGCTGCCGCCGCCGCCATTCCAATAAAAGTAAAAAAAAAACAAACACACGCCCCCGTGATAGGCTACGTGACTACGTAAAGATTTACGTAGACTACAGCGACCAAATAAGGAACGCGAATGGTGGCTCCCTATGGGGACCGCCATTTGCGTACGTGCTTTTTTTTTTTAAGTCACCCGTGATAGGCTACGTGACGATTAATGTAGCCTATCACGGCTGACTTTGCAGATTTAGCCGTGATAGGCTACGTTAATCGTCACGTAGCCTATCACGGGGGCGTTGTTTTTTTTAACTTTTTATTTCGCGGCCGGGCGAGGCGCCTCCTCCCCGGCCTGAATTTCGGCCGGGCGAGGCGGGAAGCCTCCCCCCCAGCCTGAATTTCGGCTGGGCGAGGCGGGAAGCCTCCCCCCCCGGCCTGAACTTTGGGGGGAGCAGCGAAGCGCCTCCCCCCCACCGCGAAGCAAGCTGAGAGACCAGGTAAGTGGCTTTCGTGCACTCCTACATACAGTAAATGTTTCGGGGAAGGGGTTCAGTACTGCCAATGTATATTTGACTCCCAACTATTGACAAGGGGTTAAACAAATTAACGTCTATTATTTCTATTAAATGCCACCAGATCAGCTATCTAGAGCAGATTATATCATTCTAAAAGCCAAATTGTTCAGTTTTAAAACTACAAAACCGATGATCCAGTGAGATCTACAATAGAATGCATGCATGCAGAACCATGCAGCCATAAGACTTCAGCTCTCATGGTACATAATGGAAGTAGGGGAATCATGCAGAACACTACCTGGGACTTGAAGGACAACTGAGATCTAAACAGGCAGTCAGTTTATTCCTTTTGTAATGACCTTTGGCTTGTACAAAAAAAAAAAAATGTGATGGTGAATAGGCAGACACATTTTCAAAGGGTGGCTGTGGTTTGGATAATGGAACTGGGGTGGGCAGGTGGAAGGACTCAAATGGATGTTTTCTGCATCAGCACAGATAAACATTAGTCCATAATCTTAGTTGTTAAATTTCTCAACCATCCCTTCTTGAAACCTTGTTTCAGTTAATTTTGACCAGAATTTATCCAGCTGGCATGTCCCAGAACTGAACATACAGCCAAATAGGGATGTCAGAGTATTCCATGATAATTTTAAAAGGGATCGAATTCTGACAAATCCAGTCCGCGGAATCCTCCTCTGAATGGGGCGGCCCAGTCGACCCAGACCAGAGCTCATGCGGACCCTTTTTTTTTTGTCTGCCGAATAGAGATGGCGGAGAATTTCTCCATGAATCTTTGGGAGGCCGAGTGCCGAGGCATTCGGCCCCCCGAAAGTGTTGGGGAAATTCTCCGTTGGCTCCCCACCCCCCCCGGGATGGGACTTACCTAGGGATGGCGGAGAATTTCTCCCCGAAACTTTGGGGGGCCGAGCGCCAACGTGTTCGGCCCCCCGAACAAGTTCCAGGGAGAAATCCCATGGGCCGCCGCCATTTGCGTACATGCTTTATTTTTTTCCCCCCAAAGTCACCCGTGATAGGCTACGTGATGATTAACGTAGCCTATCATGGCTGACTTTGGAAATCTAGCCATGATAGGCTACGTTAATCGTTACATAGCCTATCACAGGTGGGGTTGTTTTTGTTTTTACTTTTTCTTTCGCGGCCGGGGAGACGGGGTGCTTCTCCCCGACCTGAATTTCAGCCGGGCGAGGCAGGGCGCCTCCCCCCCAGCCTGAATTTTGGCCGGGTGAGGCGGGATGCCTCCCCCCCCTCGTCTAAACTTCAGGGGGAGAAGCGAAGCGCCTCCCCCCCACCGCGAAAAAAGCTGCGGGACAAGGTAAGTCCCTTTCGTACATCCCTACCGCCGAACAGTGTATTTTACAAAAATAATCACAAAAAGAAATCTGTAAATTGGAAATGGAAGAAGAAGAACACAAACGGCTTTACACTTTTTACAATAATAAATAGGTATTTTCCCTGTGACCTGAAGCTTTCTTTCACCGGGGCTGAGTCGCAAAGTCCACAGAAATCCTCCATCTTTTCTGTTTATTGTTCGTGCAGGTGAGGTGAGGTCAAGACAGGTCTGGTGAGGTCAGGTGAGGTGAGGTCAGGACAGGTCTAGTGAGGTCAGGTGAGGTCAGGTGAAGTGAGGTCAAGTGATTGGAAGTTACGTGGGGAATTCCCGCAAAGGGCTTTACCCTTTTTATGAAAATAAATAGGCATTTTCCCTGTCACCCGAGGTGACAGGGAAACTGACGGTGGGCACGCAAAAAAGATTCTTCAGCGGTGCTTCCGGAATTATTTATGTAAGTTCGGGGAGCTGAAAAAAAAAACCCAGAGGAATCCAGGGCATGCAGACAGCGGAATGGGGTGGTCCTCAGCTCTGCGGAATCCTCACAGAGTGGAGCTGCTCTGCGAGGATTCCAGGGGAAGGAATGGATTGCCTCCCCCCCTCCACAGATTCTGCACTGGAACGGACGGTGGGGAATCCGTACATCCCTACAGCCAAATGCAATGTGTGGTCTAAAGTCCATAAATTTCTTCCTTTGCCATGTGATTCAGGCAACAAAGGCAAATGCATTCAAAACTGTGCATGAAAAATGTGTACAATTGAAAAAAAGGGGCTTTAGTCAATGGGAGAAAATGTGTACATTTTCAAAAATGTGCACAACTGATGCACACATTTGGAAGGCCCCACAAAGTTTGCAATCCAATGTGGACATGAGTTGGAATGAGCTTCAAGGTAGAAATTGCAGAACCTCGCTGAGCTCAAGTTTGATTATTTGCACATCCCTAGTTTCAAGCTTATTGCTTGAAATTAACCAATCTTTACTCCAAGGAAGACTGTAGGATAGCATTAAGAGAATGACCAGCTGTTGATCCTTGAGTAGCATATTAAGTTCAGCTTCCACACTACTCCAGTTATAAGGCATGGGTACTCATGGGTAGTATTAGCAAAGATTCTCATACTATTTGCATAATAAACATCATTGGAAACATGGTTCACTGGGAGATCACCATCAACATAAGGATGACAGTATCTCAGTTTGCGTATCCAATGGCCCCAGTGCCACCCATTCCATCGCCCCCTCCTGTAGAAAGGCTAGAATGGTGGTTGTCCTATTTAACAAGCACAGCTTCTGCAGGGACCTCATTTGGATCAGGTTTAGCCTCCAGAAATCAACAATGCTATCACTACACATAGCATATGCAATAGCTAAGGACACATTATTGTGTCCCAGAAAATCAATGGTGGAAGCAATTGTAACATTAGCATGTTTAAAGTCATTAGCAGTTAAATGCATATTATCAATTCTTAATGAATGTTGGTCTAATACCAGGGCACTAATTCCTCTTCTTGCCTTAATTACTCTTTCAGCCCCATTAATGATAACATTGATCCATCTAGACATCTCCAGATATCAGCTGTGCTCTAGACAAACAAGCCAAGCCAAATCTTCCACTACCCCTTCTCCATTGCAATGTCCAAAACCAATTTCCTCCCTGCTTTTTATGCACCAGACCAGACCAGACCAGACAAGCCTCCAAATCCAACTGTTGCACTACAAGTCGTAGCTTTGTCTTTTTCCAAAGCTAGTGCAGTTGTGCTTTCAGATCTCCAATTACTACCTGTCACATGTCACTCCTGCCACCCTAGTCAATGATTCAAGGTCCTTCCTGATACCCACAGCTGGAGTAGGATCCTTTGGCTATCATGCAGGACCTTGAAAGCTTGACCAAATATGGCTACTAGACACCAACAATGGCCTCTTAACAAATAGTCCATAATAGTCCAAATCATTTGCAAGCCAACAATGATGGATAAGGGTATCCCCAACTTCCCTATGTAGCAGTGTAGCTGCCTTAGGTAGATGGATGACTTAATCAGTGATAGGACTGTGGTTATGGTAGGACTGTGGCTGCGTTTGTTTGTTTATTTATTACATTTCTATACCGCACCATAGCCAAAGCTCTCTGGGTGTTTTACAAATATTAAAAACATTACAAATACAGTACACAGAGGTTAAAAGCCATTTACATAGAAAACAGGCAAACAGACAATATACACGAAGACAACATATATCTAAAAACAACTTCAAGTGTTCAACCATAACCATTAGACAAACCCAGGATCAATTAAAAATCATCATATGCTGCCAAATGCCTGGGAGAAGAGAAAGGTCTTGACCTGGCACCGAAAAAATAACAATGTTAGTGCCAGGTGGGCCTCATTGGGGAGAACATCCCATAATTGGGGGCCACCACTGAGAAGGTCCTCTCCCTTGTTGCTGTCTTCTGAGCTTCCCTCAGAGCAGTTGGAGGAGGACCTGAGATGTCGCATGGTGCATGGGTAAATTCATGTTGGGAGAGGGACTTCATGACCTCAGAGCCTGCATGGGTAAATTCATGTTGGGAGAGGGACTTCATGACCTCAGAGCCTAGCAGTGACCTGGATATGGACACAGGGCTGAGGAAGCAGTGGTGTAAATGGAGTCAGTGGTGTAAATGGAGGATGCAGCAGGGCCAAGCACCACTATGGAACTAGGCACCTCCAAGTCCAAGATGCAGGAGAGCCAAGATCCCAGGGACCCCTGGCCTCAAGAAACTAAAGACCCCCTAAGCCTGAGATCCTCACACCTGAACTGAAATATGCAACCCTCAAGCTCTAGCAATGGACCAGCACACACACTTCTAAAAGCTCCACGCTCCATGGGGCCAATGTGCCAACATAGGAAGTATGGCTGACATGAACATTTGGAGAGACAAACGGTCTAGGTTCCGGGTCAGAAGCCTGCCCCTTTAAGGCTGTCCACTTTGCAAGGAAGGCCTGGAGTCTCAGACGGCTCTATGGCTGTCCAGGTATAAAAGCTTCAGTCTGGTCTCAGACCTTCTTGGAGCAAGTTGCTCACTAGGAGCTCTCCTTGGTGGTGTGTAGGGATGTCAGACAATTCTGTCACAGACTCCAGTGAGGCCGGATTCTTTAGAATCGGGCCCCCCAGAATCCGTGGCAGAACAGCCTCCCCCCTACAGAATCCCCCCAGGATGGAGCTTACCTGGCAGTGGTGGCAGCAGCTCTGGTGGCTCCGGCTCCAGCAGCGGCAGCTCTGGCTGGTCTCCCGGCCGGCCACTGCCGGGCTGCTGTGGCCGGAAATGGCGGCCATCGTAGCGGCTGCCATTTGCATGCTTGCAGTCAGCCATGATAGGCTATGTAAATATTTACATAGCCTATCACGGCTGACTGCAAGCACGCAAATGGCGGCCCGCTACGATGGCTGCCATTTGTGGCCGCAGCAGCCCAGCTGCAGCTGGAACTCCGGATGCGGCCAGCCCCGGCCGGAGGCTCTGCAGAGCTGCCGTGGAGTGGAGCTGGCCGGGGACGATTCTGGGGGGAGGGACGGAGCACCTCCCCCCCACCGCGGATTGCCCAGCATGGAACAGGGTAAGTGTTTCATACACCCCTAGTGGCGTGATAGCTAGTCTGCCTTGTTGAAATTAGCCCTTGGGCTATTCCTTGGGATCAGAACATGACAAAAGGTCCCCCCCTCCTTCCTGTCCTCTCCTTTATGTGGTATTTCAAGCAGTGAGGCCTGCAGCAAAATATCGTAGGGTGGAGTGCTCCTGTTCAGGATTCCAGCCAGCCATGCCCTCTTCTAAGATACTCCTCCCTCTCCAGTTTCCCATTTCTCTGTGAAGGAGCAGAACTATCTTATAAAAGTAGGGATGTCAGTGAATTTCGCCATGAATCTCGGGAAGGCCAAATGCCAGCGCATTCGGCCCACCGAAATTGGTGGCGAAACGGTCTGCCACCCCCGGGACGGGACTTACCTTGGGCAAATCCTCCTGGCGGTGGCAGCTGCGGCGGCGGTACGGTGGCGGTGGCGGTGGCTGCGGCGGCCGGTCTTCCGACTGGCTGCCACTGCTGCCATTTCCAGTAAAAAAAAAAAGAACAAAAAAAGTGATAGGCTACGTAAAGATTTATGTAGACTATCAAGGCTAGATTTTAAAAAAATACCATGATAGGCTACGTAAATGTTTACGTAGCCTATCAAGGCTGAGTAAAAAAAACAAAAATACCGCGCGTACGCAAATGGCGGTGCCCATGGGCGCCGCCATTTGCATTCCTTATTTTGGCACGTCTAGTCTATGTAAACATTTACGTAGACTATGGCGAAAATAAGGGGAACGTAAATAGCGTAGTGTCTACGCTATTTACGTTCCCCTTATTTTCGCCGTAGTCTACGTAAATGTTTACGTAGACTAGACGTGCCAAAATAAGGAACACAAATGGCGGCGCCCATGGGCGCCGCCATTTGTGTACACGCAGTTTTTTGTTTTTTGTTTTTACTCAGCCGTGATAGGCTATGTAAACATTTACGTAGCCTATCACGGCTGACTGCAGGGACGCAAACGGCGGCGGCTACAGCCACTGCCATTTGCGGCCTGGCCAGCCAGGATTCAGGGGTGGAGGGACGGAGCGCCTCCCCCCCTGGCCAGAATTTCAGGGGGAGGGACGGAGCGCCTCCCCCCCACCGCAAATCAAATTTAATTACAGGTAAGTGACTTTCATACATCCCTAGCTTTTTTAATGTTAGGGCGTTAATGTCTGCTTTGTGTAAACTCAAAAGGTTAAAAGCTCAGTTATTGTGAGGTTTGGTGCCACCAGGTCTCTAAAGAAAAGAAGAGAACAAGGAGACTGCAGAAGATGGTTTGTTTACATTGCGACTCTGGAGGGTCTGTAATTCTGAGAGATAGATTTCAGTTCTGCAAAATGTAGAGCCTTGCCTTTGCAAAAATGAGTGCAGAGTTCAGCAAAGAGAAATTTAAGGCAAAGGTGAGCCCTTTGGATTCGTCATGAGTTGCAAGGGCACAGGCTAGCTTTAACACATAAAAAGTAGTGACAAAAAGACAGTTTTTAGAAGGTAGAGGAAGGCTAAAATTGAGAAAGTAACATTAGATGGAAAGAACCAGAAAAAGAAAAACAGAGACCTGCTTGGGAGATGTTAAATGCTTTGAAAAGCTCGGAACTCTGACAGTAAGATATAGTGGGAAGACTTTAGAGGAAATAGGGACCCAGTCTAATCAGCCTAGCTGGATGCATTTAACCCTGGTTATTTTCTTACCCTTTTGCTCTTATAGTTTTGTTTTGTGTGTGAGTGTTGTAACCATTCAGATGTTAAAACCTTTCTCCTAATTATCATTACTATTTAGTAAACTTTTAAAGATTTGTTGTTTCAAGATTGTGGTCTCTTTTCTTGCTTAGTTACCCATCGCACACATAAATGCCAAACCCCACGCTACCTAAAGATATTTACAAGAGACCCAGAGGGTTTTAAGGTTGTTTGGTAGAGGCAGCCAGGGAAAATAAAGAATTCCACCTGGTGGCAGTGAAAGGTCAAACAGGGGCAGAACACTCTATTTGGCCTGGTCTCTTTCTAACACATGGATAACACCAGCATAGCTGGTCCTATGACACCACCACCACCCGTCAGTCAGCATTCTGTGCCAACTGGATATGCTCAGTTTTCATTGGGCAAGTTCACACATCATACTAAACCACCCTGGAGATAAGCCACCATGGGTTGTTTACTCACTGAAAAACCCACATTACTTCTGACACATGATTGGGCACACTGCGGGTTGCCATGCATTATTTCCCCTTAGTCCTCCTGCCTGTTCCTGGCATGTATCCCAGGTGCCTTTGCATGTATCCCAGAAATCCTTGTTTCTGCATTCCCTACATCAGCACCTTCTCTACAATTGGTCCACTGCTATTGCTAGTTCATGGGGGGGACCCCCCCCCGCATCAGATCGCCAAACACATACAATTTTTGGAGCTCTTATGAACATGGTGACATGCTTGCAAACTTTTATTCAGCTATTTGAGGATTTGCACAAGACCTCCTGTCCGCTAAATAGCCCAGCAAACAAATATCCCCTTCTTGTCAATGTCCTTGTCATTTCATCCTCTGCTTCAGCATTTGCCTTGCTAACGCACTTTTTTTAAAAGAAAAAAAGGCTGCTTCATGTACTACCGAAATGATTACATCCTTCTTCTGCAGCTACCAGACACTTTCAGCCCCCACCCCCACTTGTGCTACTCACTTCCCTCCACTGGTTTCCATTGTTAATGGTCAGACATGCATATATGGGTGACAGAGCTGTGACGGAGATCAGTAAAGATACACACATTTCAAGGCAGACAAAGGAAGTGTATTGGGGAATAGGCACACATTTAAAGACAGGGCAATAAGATAGAGGGGGAAATTACACAAATTTCATAGCAACAGACTTTAGCACAGGGGAGGCTGGTGGCTCGAATTTCAGTGGGGTGGAGATTCCATCCTGGGTTTTATTACAACCGGTCAGAAGTCTAAAGGAGCTATTCAAGGTGCTGGAGCCATTTTGGGGATAGGGTTCAACACCCTGGATAGCTCCTTTAGATTTCTGGCTGGTTGTAACTAAAACCCAGAATGGAATCTCCTCCCCACCAAAATGGGAACCACCAGCCTCCCCTGCTTTAGCACTTGCACAAGACTGGGGGTGGGGGAGTCTGAGAACACATTCAGGACACTCTCTGGTGTCCTTTCTTCTTGATTTTTAGGAGTATGGGGCAAAGGGCAGTGACAAGGGATGAAGGAGGATGGCAGCAGCACTATTGAGATCATAGAGAGTGGCAGGGGTTTTTGCCACTCTTGCTGGGCAGCTCTCTAGTCATTTCCAACAACCCATGATGAAGTTGCTTTGCTGGGTTCAGACGTCACAACAAGCCACCCTGAAAACAAGCTACCCTGAACAACCCAACAAGCCATGGGTTTTCAGGGTAGCTTGTTTCTGGAAAACAACCCACAATGAAAAAAAAAATGCTCTGGGTTTAGACACCACAACAAGCTACCCTGAATCAAGCCACAGTGACAACCCACCATGGCTTATCATGTTGTACAAACCAGGTCATGAAGTTATTCTGGGCGCGAGGTAGGGATGGATGGATTCTTCTCTGTCCAGCCCCATTGGGTGATCAACGAGGACCATCACCACCTACCAACACGAGCTGTGCCACAGGAGCTACGGAACGGCTCGGCAACTACCCAGGAAGCTCTGCAAGGCCGTCCATCACCTTACTGAGTCTCCATTGTGCACAGAAATCATAGCTTGGTTACTTCTGCAAATCATAGAATCATAGAATAGTAGGGTTGGAAGGGGCCTACAAGACCATTGAGTCCTACCCCCTCTCAATGCAGGAATCCAAGTCAGAGCATCCCTGACAAAGGCTGTCCAGCCTCATCTTGAACGCCTCCAGTGTGGGAGAGCCCACCACCTCCCGAGGTCATTGGTTCCATTGTTGTACTGCTCTAACAGTCAGGAAATTTTTCCTGATGTTTAGCCAGAATCTGGCTTCCTGTAACTGGAGCCCATTATTCTGTGTCCTGTGCTCTGGGATGATCGAGAAGAGATTCTGGCCTTCCTGTCTGTGACAACCTTTCAAGTAATTGAAGAGCACTATCGTATCTCCCCTCAGTCTTCTCTTCTCAAGGCTAAACATGCCCAGTGCTTTCACTCTCTGCTCATGGGGCTTTGTTTCCAGTCCCCTGATCATCTTTGTTGCCCTCCTCTGAACCCTCTCTAGTTTGTCTGCATCCTTCTTAAAGTGTGGTACCCAGAACTGGACACAGTACTCCAGGTGAGGCCTAACCAGTGCTGAGTAGAGGGGAACTAGTACTTCCTGGATTTGGAAGCTGTGCTTCTATTAATGCAGCCCAAAATAGCCTTTGCCTTTTTTGCAGCCACATCACATTGTTGGCTCATGTTCAGTTTGTGATCAACAACAATTCCAAGATCCTTCTTGCATGTAGTATTGTTGAGCCAAGTATCCCCCAATGTTACTTCTAACATTACATCTATGGCTGCCACAAAGGGGCAATGATTCGACATTACAGGGGTAAAGGGCACGATGGTGATCTGGTGAAGGCAACAGATGGCCCTCGCAACACTTCCCACAGGTCACCGAGCAGGCAAGTGGGGTCTGGGTGGTCGGGCGGGGGGGAGTCCATCAGACTCCACCCCCTGCTCGGACTCTTGTGCCATCCCTAGCGAGAGGTCCCTCCTAAGGACTTTTTCTTAAAAAATAAATAAATGTAATCCTGCAAAGTTTGGAGTTCCTGCAAGCCACTAAAACCACCTTGTGTGTGGATGGTGCTGTTGTGGCTACATAAAGAACCATACCAGGAGAATGCATTCACTATTACTATATAGGATTTGTTATTTTAGTGGCAGCACTGCCTCCAGACCCTATCATCGATGTCTTGCACCCATGGTTTCCCAGCTTGCTTTTCCTACTGTATGTACAAGCTGATGAATCCAACAGCTGTTCTCTTAGTTCTCCATACAAGCTGTTGCTTCAAATACGTTACCAACATGTCCAAACGTGGGCCTGCACATTGCTTTATGGCAGCTTTTTTCTTTATTTGTTTGTTCCCTAGATTGAAAGTACAGCTCAAACATCACTTATACATCACATTTCTGGTAATGTTCCCAGAGGGAGTGGAGTCTGAATGGCAAGGAGTTGAGTCATTATCCATTTTGCTCCTGTTCCCTTTGCCAAATGTGTCACTGTTACGAAAGAGTAAAAACAAAAATGTTTTTACATAATATCTGAACAGCATGCAAACATTATGGCTGCCTTTCTCCTAACTGTTAATAGCTTTTCAATATTTCTTCTGTTATATTTAAGTGGACAATATATTATTAAAAGCTCCTGTAGCCCTGTATTTACAAAGAAAAGGAAAGAAAGGGGACTGGGATTGGGAAATCAAGACAAGTCAAAAACTGGCACAGCCTCTGGGAGTTCAAAAACGACAGGTGGCACTTCAAATTTCTCAAAAATTGATCTCCCTCCTACGAACCTTACATCAGAAGAGAATAGGCCTTGGCAAAGTGGAAACTTTTGCCAGCATCTTTCAGGGAAAATAAATCTGTAACTCCTCAATGGATAACACAAACATTTGTTTATTCCATGTTTTGAGCTGCGTGGTCTCCACAGCATTCAGCTTTCAATAAATATGCAAATCCTTGTATTGTCATTATTCTGAAACATTGGCAACTTCAACAAAGTTTTTACATATCCCCAAAGGCTTCGTTCTCTTTCTAAATACACTAAACAGACCCACCTGTTGGCAGCCTGCCATCCATGTGGAAGAGGCATTTGAAGCTAAATACATTTTATGCTCCTACCCCTAACCAAGATAGAATGGAACTGCAATCGCGGTATGTTCCCAAGGTAGAGTCACTATATCCAAAGGAACGTCATGGCTAAATTCATAAGAAATGAAACATGCCAAAAACCAAAAGCAAATGGCAACAAATATGGCTGTTGTCTTCAACCCTTGCTTTGTGCATCATGCCTAGAAGAAGAATATGATAAGGGACTAACCTTGTAGGATATGGGCCATTAAAAATGTAAACTTCCCCAAGCCTTTTCCAGTGCTATCATGAGTTTAGGAACAATCGAGGGCTTCAATTACAGAAGGGACAAACTCTTGTGATTATTATCCTAGCTACTGTTTCTGAAGGCTAGAGGGGGCATGATTTGCCCCAAATCCTTATTCAAGGGGTCCTATGGACTCCCACTTGGATCTCTCCACCATGTCTCTCTGGGACTATGTGCTGGGTGGAGGAAGGGAAGGGTGGTCTGGTTTCCAGCTCTATATACTGCTTTATTTACTTAGGTCATCTATCTAGGGATGGGCAAACTCACCCTTGGCTGGACCCCTGCTGGCTGCTAAACTCTGCTTGCTGCGCACGGTGAGCTGCCAGCTGGCAGCTGGCAGCTGGCGAGTGGCTCGTGGGGTCCCGCTCCTCTGTCAAGCTGCTGTTCTTGAAAAATGGCAGCTTGGCCTTTTCCATAAAGGTTGATTTTGCATAAATTTTTGCCATGAAGAGGCCCTTTTATGCAACATTACAGGTGTAAATGATCTAAATAGGGTCAGGCAAGTCTGGCAGTCCAGAGAATCCAGTCTGGGGGGCTGAACTGGTGGTAACCCCCCACCCTGAGCTCGAGCCCCCAGTTGGATTCTGCCACCATCCTTACATCTATCCAGGACCACCCAAGAGCAGTTCTAGAAATACATGGAAGAGAGCATCAAGGGCCTGCCGCCTTTGCCTTCTGTAATGGCCTTTACAGTTTTAGAAGTGGTGGCATGATTTGGCTAAAACTGCAGGGAATCAGGGGTCTTCTGGATTTCCCCCTCTTGCCCCCTTTAACTCAAGCACTAGGTCAGCCTAAAATGCTTGCAGTTGTTTTGAGGTTGGGAGCTGCTACCCCAGTAAATTTGGAACCTGGGAAATGATGTAAGACTTTCATTGGCCTCTCTCATGGGGCAGCCCAGGTTCCAGCATACTGCTCAATAGGTTCTGCTCAGAGTTCAAGGCCTTGCTCAGTAGGGCTGTGCACCACTTCAGCCTGAGGCCCAAACCTTGAGTCGAAGTGGGCTGCTTCGGTTCACTTTGAGCCCCTTGCCCCCTTCCAAGGCGAAGCAGAGGGGGCACGAAGCAACCCGGAGCAGGTCATGCTTCAGAGCTTCGGCACCCTCGGCCCAGCTGTGCCAGCTCCTTACCTGAGCCACCACAGCCATCTCCCCCACCGCCTCCACTGCTGCTGCCGCCACCATCGCCATCCTCGTAGCCGCCACCATCATCCTTGCCGTTACCTCCACCACCGCCTCTGTTGCCGCAACCGTCATCAACTCGCTGCTGCTGTCCTCACCGCTGTTGATGCTGTCCTTGCCGCTATCCCCGCTGCCGCCGCCTCCACCGCTGCCACCATCCTCAACACCATCCTCATTGCCTTCTCTGCTGCCATCCATGCCGCAGCCAACTTCTGAGGCCTGGACGCACACGCTGACTCTTATTGCAGGGAGTCGCCATTTTTAAAACGGCAACTTCCAGGAACTTAAAAATGGCAACTCCCCGAAATAAGAGTCAGTGCACGCATCCAGGCCTCAGGAGTTGGCAGCGGCAAGGATGGCAGTGGAGAAGACAGCGAGGACGGTGGAGGCGGCCAATATGGCGGTGGTGATGGCGATGGTGAGGATGGTGACGGAGAAGGTGGCAGAGGAGGAGGCGGCAATGGAGGTGGCATCAAGGTTAGGGGTTTTGCGTGGGGGCATCGGAGGGGTCCAACATTCGACATCCAAATCCCACTTCAGGGCTGAGTCGGGTTAGGGGGGCCCCAAATCTGCCTGAGCCCAATTGGGCCCACTTCTGAAGCCCCAAAGCAGCTTCTGAGTCAGATCGAGGGGTCCCTGCATAGCCCTGTTGCTTACAGTCTTTTGACTGGAGTTCTCCAATAAAAAATTGCATACACAAACATCTATATTAGCAAAAATAATACTCAGAATGGCATTATATTTGGAAAATTGCTTGCAAAACATGTGAGTGTGAGTCAGTGTGTGTGTGTGTGTGTGTGTGTGTGTGTGTTCTAGACAAACCAAACTTAAGATTATAAAAATGAGAAACTGAGAGAAACGGAAATAGACAGATTTTTCCTTCTCTACCTTCATGAGAACTGGCAATTCATGACTTGGACAGGACTGGGGGGAAAGCTGAGGACAAACAGGCAGGGACTGGGCAGGCAGAACAACCATAATTTATGCAGAGTCATGGTACAGCAAGGAAAACAATGTGTGTGAATATTTTCCCGCCCTCCCGTTTTGCAGGAAATTTCACTAATCTTATCAAGATCATTTTCTGCATGTTCCTCCTGATGGCTTGCCTGAGTGTACCCTCCAAATTCACTCCAATTTTCACTTAGGGCACAATTCAGTGGCAATTGTAGCTGTCAGCACTTTGTAAAAGGTATATAAAAGCAGGAGTAGTCACAGCAGCAGCATCTGAGAAACAGACCACTTACTTCAATGGGACTGCCACAGGGGAAATGATCTGTGATTCAGTCAATCAACCCTGAAGTCTCATTCAGCACCAAGCCTAAAACAAACAAGCAAGCAAGCTTCCATTTCTTTACTCTGCCTTTTTCACCTGGCTTTGGGATACATATCCAGCAATATTTTTGTAGTTACAAAAAAATCAAAGGAGGTTGCATATATTATTTTGTAAACAATGAATGACAGGCTGATACCTCTCTTCAAGGACAGCGCCAGCCCAAGACATTTTGCTGCTTGAAATGGAGCGCCAAATGGCTTTCCTTTCCATGATAAGGCCAAAAAGTGCTGCACCGCTCTTTTCTCTTTTTTAAAGACTTCGTTAATTTCCCAAAACAAAATCAACCAAACCAACAAGAGGAAAAATACAGGAGAAAAAAAAGGAAGTAGACAGATAAAAAGAAATACATTAAGTTTAAATCTAACTATTGACACAGGGTAGTACATTTAACACTTATTCGTATTTTTCTGCTTGACTTTCCAGTAGGGATGTATGAAAGGCACTTACCTTTCGTGGATTATGTTTATAGTTGGGGGGGAGGCATTTCGTCGCCCCCCCAGAATCCTGGCCGGCTGGCTGTGCGCCGCAGGGATTCTGCAGAGCCGCCGGCCAGCTCCGCCAGCAGCCAGACATCTGGCCACTGGCTAGCAGGGACGCAAATGGCGGCAGCCATAGCCACCGCCATTTGCGTCCCTGCAGTCAGCCATGATAGGCTACGTAAATGTTTACATAGCCTATCACGGCTGACTTAAAAAAACAACAATGCGCGTATGCAAATGGCGGCGGCCACGGCCGCCGCCATTTGCGTTCCTTATTTTGGCACGTCTTAGTCCACGTAAACATTTACGTAGACTAAAACAGCGAAAATAAGGGGAACGCAAATAGCGTAGAAGCTATGCTATTTGCATTCCCCTTATTTTCGCCGTCTTAGTCTACATAAATGTTTACGTAGACTAAGACGTGCCAAAATAAGGAACACAAATGGTGGTGGCCATGGCCGCCGCCATTTGCGTACGCGCGTTGTTGTTGTTGTTGTTTTTTTTAAGGTCAGCCATGATAGGCTACCTAAAGATTTACGTAGCCTATCATTTAAAAAAAAAACAAAACCCCTAGCCATGATAGGCTATGTAAATCTTTACGTAGCCTATCACGTCTTTTTTTTTTTTTAAACTGGAAATGGCGGCGGCGGCAGCCAGTCGGAAGACCGGCTGCCGCAGCCACCACCGCCGAACCACCACCGGAGCCGCCACCACCAGGAAGATCCGCCCCAGGTAAGTCTCGTCCCCGGGGGGTGGGGGGGCAGGCCATTCCGCCACCGATTTTTGGGGGCCGAATGCGCTGGCATTCGGCCTCCCCGAGATCCGTGGCGGAATTTTCGTACATCCCTATCCAGAGATAAGTGGAATCCATAGGCTGCATAACAGTTTTCATTATAATTCTTCAACATATCAAGTGTATACTTAGTCTCTTTTCCATAGTCTGAGGAAAGGCTTTGACAAATACTGCTGCATATGGCTCAGTTAGGGATGGTGTGGGCACCCATCTCGGTCCAGGATTCTGGCAAACTGCCTGCGCCCACGCCCCCCGAGCCACTCCCACTGAGCCCCTGCCCCCACTCTACTGCTCTTACTGAGCCAACCACAACTTACCTGGGCCCCATCTGCCTCCATTGCCATCACCATGTTTTGGAAAACCTTGGCGATTGCAATACTGTACACATAGATTTACATGTAAAACTGTGCCGTGAATCTTGCGTATATGAGCGATTCACGGCACCATTTTGTGAATAAGTCTCTGTGTGAAAAATGTGCACATAGACATATACGCAAAATGGTGCCAAGAATCACCCATATACACAAGTTTCATGGCACCAGTTTGCGTGTAAGTCTATGTGCACAGTATTGCAATCACCAAGTTTTTTCAAAACATGGCAATTGTGGCAGGGACGGATGGGGCACGGGTAGGTGCGGGCAGCTTGGCGAGTGAGCGTGGGGCTCAAGCATGGGTCTGGGGAGAGTGGGCGCCCAGAGAGCCTGGCCAGACGGGGTGCCCCTGTTGATCCCAAGTCTCAGTATATAGAATAAACACACCACTCAGATACATATCTCTGCCTTCATTTATCCCCCACCCCAGCCAGTGGTGGCACAAGTCACTTTAGCCTGCTGCATGGCATGGCCTGTCATCTAGGTGAAAGTCATTATGTCTTGTAGGAGACATGGGCCCTCGGCGCCTGCCAAGAAATAAAGGGGTTAGGGGAAAGTAGAGAAGATATATGTTGTTGTTGTTGTATATGATATCTGTTTTATGTCCTTACATGAATGGTTTGTATACTTTACATAATGTATTTTAATGGTTTTCAATTTTTGTGAAGAGAGTTTCAGCTATGGGACAGTATAGAAATATAATGAATGAATGAATGAATGAATGAATGAATGAATAGTGAGAGCAAGGGAAGAAGAAAAAGGCTATGGTGGTTTCTTCAGCCTGCTTTCCTATGTTCCTGGGATTCAAAGAGCTACTTTAGATGTCTCCTTGGTCCAAACAAAACAGCATTCAGCTTCCATTTCATAATTCCACCCCCCACCATGAAGTTTCAGTCAGGTTGCTGTTTGTGGAATGGAGGAGAGCTGCTGCTCATATCAAAAGGGTAGCTGGAAATTTACAGTCTAGGCTAAAGTCTACAGTCTGGGCAGAGCTGCCTCAAAGGATGATCAGTTTGGGTATTACTTAGCAGGGACAAATCTCTCTGCTCCTTGTCCTGCTATAGCTGGGGCAAATTGGGGCAAATCCATTCAGCAAGTCAGAATGCAGGCAAGGATCAGAAGCACAGTATTACCAGTCAAGAAAAAGGGTATTCCAAAAGCAGGGTCTGAGGTCCAAAGTCAAACACAGGCAAGCAGTCAAAATCAAGCACATTCTAAGTAGGGATGGTGGAGAATTTCTCCATGAATCTTCGGGAGGCCGAATGCCAACGCATTCGGCCCCCCGAAATTGGTGGGGAAATTCTCCGCCGGCCCCCCGCCCCCCTCCCGGGATGGGACTTACCATGGCCAAATGTCCCTCTCGGCGGCGGGTCCCAGCGGCTGTTCGGCGGCGGCGGGGGCGACAGCCAGTCTCCCGACCGGCTGCCGCCGCTGCCATTGCAAAAAAAAAAAAGTAAATAAAAAAAACACACATGCCCGTCATAGGCTACGTAACGATTTATGTAGCCTATCACGGCTAGATTTCCAAAGTCAGCCGTGATAGGCTACGTAAATTGTCACGTAGCCTATCACGGGTGACTTTGAAAAAAAAAAAGGGTGTACGCAAATGGCGGCGGCCCATGGGCACCACCATTTGCGTTCCTTATTTTGGTATGTCTAGTCTACATAAAGATTTACGCAGACTACAGCGAAAATAAGGGAACGCTATTTGCATTGCCCTTATTTTTGCCGTAGTCTACGGAAATCTTTACGTAGACTAGCCGTGTCAAAATAAGGAATGCAAATGGCGGTCCCCATGGGCCGCCGCCATTTGCGTACGCGCTTTTTTTTTTCAAAGTCACCCGTGATAGGCTACGTGACGATTTACATAGCCTATCACGGCTGACTTTGGAAATCTAGCCGTGATAGGCTACGTAAATCGTTACGTAGCCTATCACGTGTGTGTGTGTGTGTGTGTGTATGTGTTTTTTACTTTTTTTTTTGCGGCCGGGTAGACGGGGCGCTCCTACCCAGCCTGAATTTCGCCGGTGAGGGATGGGGCACCTCCCCCCTGGCCTGAATTTTGTCCGGGGGAGGTGGGGTGCCTCCCCCGCCTCGCCTGAACTTCGGGGGGAGAACCAAAGCGCCTCCCCCCCACCACGAAGCAAGCTTCGAGAACAGGTAAGGGACTTTCGTCCATCCCTAATTCTAAGAAAAAAAAGAGTCTTATCAGGAGTCCAGGGGTCAGCAAACATGAGATCGGCCCAATCAGGAAAGCTAGTTCCAAGGTACTGGGAGCAGAAATAAAAGTGTTGTTCCAGCAACCAGCAGGTCTCAAGTGAGAACTTATATAAAGCTTCCCAGTCCACACCCAGGTACAGGTCCAAGGTGTTAGACCTAGCTTCAGAATGTCCTGAGGAGACCCTTGCTCTGAAGTAGGCATCTAGTAGTAGCCTGGTTGCTGCAGGTATTGAGGCCCACACATTGCCTCCAAGTGGCGGTATGTGCTCCCACCTTCTGGTACCAGTGCACTCTAGAGCTCGGTGAATGCTCAGCCTCCTTCTCTGACTCGATGAGTGAGGTACAGTCCTGGGGGGCAGGGCTCCTCTGGAGTTCCCTCCAAGTCCACCATTGCCAGAGGATTCGATATGATTTCTCCACTGATGCTGGAGATGCATGGAGCATCACTAGCGTCGGTGGACTCTGCAGTATCAGAGTATTTATCTGAAAAGTCATCCTGGTCTCTTCAGGCATCACACTCCTCCTTATCTAGTCTCCCTGCATGGGCTGCTGCTACTACTACTGGGGAGGGTGGTCTTGCTGATTTAAGAAATGCTAAGTCCCAGACTCCTCCACAAACAGCTCTTCGAATCATAGTAGTGAACAAACAAGGGTGATTCCATTTTCTTCCTGCACATGAATCGACATTTCTCTTTGAATTATCCCAGAAATGAATGGATTTAAGGGGGGGGGGGCGTGTTTAGTAATTTGTTTATTTACTGGTAGGTGGCAGTATTGCAACCAAAACTCTCCCCACGACCTGAGTTCGATCCCAGCGGAAGCTGGTTTTCAGGTAGCCGGCTCAGGTCAACTCAGCCTTCCATCCTTCCGAGGTCGCTAAAATGAGTACCCAGCTTGCTGGGGGAAAGGTAGTCACGACTGGGGAAGGCAATGGCAAACCACCCCGCTATAGTCTGCCATGAAAACACCAGCGCAAGCAGCATCCCTCTAGGGGTCAGTAATGACCCAGTGCTTGCACAGAAGGAACCTTTCCTTTCCTTTCCTTTCCTTTCCTTTCCTTTCCTTTCCTTTCCTTTCCTTTCCTTTCCTTTCCTTTCCTTATTTACTTAACAGATTTAGGGCACAATCCTATGTGGATAGGCGGCTGCCTCCGAATTCGGAGGCCACTGCCTATCCAATGCAGGGCAGGAGAAGCACGGAGTGGATCGTTCCCTCCACGCTTCTCCTGCCCTGCATTTGCAGCTAGACAGCCAGTTTCGGCTGTCTAGCTGTGGGAAGGTGGAGCAGGGGAGGAGGCGGCCGGACGACACATAGGATGTGTTGTACCAGCATTTCCGCCTTCCCTGCCCTGGAACGCCCCCCCCAGAACACCCCATTTTGGCTGCTCTGTGCTCCTCTTCTGAGGGCAGAGCACAGGGCCGTTCTGCCTAGGGATGGCGGAGAATTTCTCCCCGAAACTTCGGGGGGCCGAGCGCCAATGTGTTCAGCCCCCCGAACAAGTTTCGGGGAGAAATCCTCCGCACACACACACACCCCCGCACCCCCCCCCCGGGACGGGACTTACCTTCGCCGAATGTCCCTCCCGGTGGCTGGTCTGGCCGGCGGTTCAGCGGGTGTTCGAGCGAGGCGGGAGCGGCAGCCGGTCTTTCGACCGGCTGCCGCCGCTGCCATTGAAATGAAAGAAAAAAAAAATGCCCCCTGATAGGCTACGTGACGATTCACGTAGCCTATCACGGCTAGATTTGCAAAGTCAGCCATGATAGGCTACATCAATCGTCACGTAGCCTATCACGGGTGACTTTAAAAAAACAAAAAACAAAGAGTGTACAGATAATGGCGGCCCCCATAGGGAGCCGCCATTCCCGTTCCTTATTTGGTCGCTGTCGTTTACGTAAATGTTTACGTAGACTACGGCAAAAATAAGGGCAACGCTATTTGCGTTGTCCTTATTTTCGCCGTAGTCTACGTAAACATTTACGTAGACTACAGCGACTAAATAAGGAACGCGAATGGCGGCTCCCTATGGGGGCCGACATTCACGTACGCGCTTTTTTTTTTTTTTTTTAAGTCACCCGTGATAGGCTACGTGACGATTGATGTAGCCTATCATGGCTGACTTTGCAGATCTAGCCGTGATAGGCTACATGAATCGTCACGTAGCCTATCAGGGGGCGGGTTTTTTTGTTTTTTTTTACTTTTGCGTTCGCGGCCGGGCGAGGCGGGAAGCCTCCTCCCCGGCCTGAATTTCGGCCGTGCGAGGCGGGAAGCCTCCCCCCTGGCCTGAATTTCGGCCGGGCTGAGGCGGGAAGCCTCCCCTCCGGCCTGATCTTCACGGGGGGACCAGCGAAGCGCCTCCCCCCCACCGCGAACGGCCTTCGATGACAGGTAAGTGACTTTCGTCCACCCCTAGTTCTGCCCTGCCTGTGAGGCAGTGTGGGAGTGGGGAAGATCCATTGTCCGGGAACTGACCTTGGTCCAGATAAACTATGGCCGTCTAGCCACTGACTAGCGGCCATAGGATTGCTCCCTTATAGTCCCTAAGGTGGCTAGTGGAACAAATACATATTAAACACCCCCCCAAAGAAAAAACTTTATTAAAACTACAGAAGATAAAACAGCAAACAGGCAGCAACATTAAAAAATACTATGTAAAAACAGTGAAAATACTTTCAGTACTATGGAAAACCTATAAGAACAGGATGGACCCATAGCTTGAGGCTTTGTTTCATTTTCCTCCTGCCTTATACAGTTTCTTAGCCTGGCTGGCAATGGGCTTGAATTGAACAGATATCAAGCTGGGCTAAAGACTGGTGGGTTTATCCTGGCTTGCCAGATTCAGAATACACACCAGGCAAAAGTTCAATTATAAACCTAATTACACCTTTAATTGCTTAAACAATCAGCCATCTGACTTTGCAATGCTTCCTTCCAAATGCTTCCTACTGATTTGGATGCAGGTGCGTTCGCAGGTGTTCATGTTCCAGCATCTCAGAGCCATGGTGTGCAATCCCAGCCTCCTAGCACTGTATGCCTCAGGATGCACACAATTCCATACCAAGTTAAACCAGATACTGAACTTAATCACAAGTCTTTTTTTTTCTTTCTTTTTTTAAAGAAGAACTAAAAAGGCAGGGGAGGCGGGAAGCTTATGAAGATGGTTGCTATGGTTTGCAGAAGGGGGGAATCCACCAATCCACACCATTTCAAGTCTGTTTTATCAGTAATTTTCACAGGTACACAGTTCTACCACTACAATGAGTACTGCATGAGATTACTACAGTGTTTGCAGGAGGTGGCCGGCCTTCCTAAAGATTGCCTCAGATTTACTGGGAAATGGCACAGAATCTCCCAAAGCTGGGAATTTTAATCCAAGCCAGAGAAGAATTTTCAGGATTTGCAAATCTTGCCTCTCATTTTGAGGTAGGCTTTATGAGTTTGCAATGTTTGCTTCCAACTCCTAGCTCAGAGAAGTTTGCCAGGATTGATAATATTTGCTGAATGGACTAGCTAGACTTTTTTAGCCCCTTCTCACATTTATGACTTCACCCCAGCTAAAATGAGCAATTGACAATTTAGCTGTGTAAATTGTTTGCCATAAGCAACATCATCATCATTCACCTCATCATTCACCTCATCATGAAGTGTAGTCTGCCGAGCTGTTCGTGGATGAACTCAACTGGTTCAGTGTGTACCATCCATTCTCTCTTGCTGACTCTTACATCCCAATTGTCACAGGAGTCCAAAAGGCAGGGGAAGTCTGGTGGACTGCCCCCCCACTTGGCCTCCTGGACTCCAGTCGGCAGACTGCCATGCTTGCCTGACTCAGCATGCACCGAGTTGGGCAAGCACCTCAGTCCCTGCTGGTCAGCTGAGCTGCCATTTTGCGTTAAAATGGTGGCTCATTCTTTTACGTAAAGGTACATTTGCACAAATCGTGGTCATAAAGCAGCCATTTACCCAAAATTACAGATGTAAATGGACCATTTACACCTGCAATTTTGCGTAAATGACCTCTTAATGGCTGCCATTCGTGCAAATGGACCATTACATAAAAGAATGAGCCACCTTTTATACAAAATGGTGGCTTGGTGAAGGATCGGGCAGCCACGCACCACTCACTGGGCACCCACAGACCGCTCAGCAGCTCACCACACATGGTGAGCAGGGGCGAGTGGCCAGCAGGGGTCTGTCAAGCAGCGCACGAGGTGAACTGGGGTGAGTGCATTCATTCCTATGTCCCAATCATAATTTGTCTCCACCTCAAAGTTGTGACCAGAGATTGGTCTGATGACTCATGCAGTATGACTTCTGGTTCAAGACTTTTGACTTGCACCTTGATCCTGCTTCTTTTCTGTGTTCCAGAGGGCAGCCTGCTCTTAGGAGCTACCTGTCCTAGAACCAGAAACCCTTGGCTCTTCGTGCATTTGCCCCACCGTGTGGTGCACCACCAGAGTTGTGGCCTGGAGTATCTTCTAGGGCAGTGCAGTATTTTCAGGTCCTGGAATGACCTTTCCCATCCAGGCTGGCCATTGGGCCCTCCTAGACAGGAGCCACCATACAGTTGGTGTAGAATGTCATAGCCAGTTTGGAAATGGGAGTGGCTTATCTCCAACATATTACACATAAGCTGAGGAAAGTGCACTGGCTGTCTATATGGTGCCAGGCCAGGTTTAAGGTTTTGGTACTTATTCACAAAGCCCTAAACAACTCAGGACCAAGATACTTAAGAAATCTGTTGATCCCCTACTGGCACTTATCAGAAGATACTTTTCTACCGGTACCCAAGTGTTTGGCAGTTTGACCCATCATGGCTCCTTTAGTGTGATAGCACCCACTCTCTGGAACGCCCTGCCACTACAAATTAAGCAGACATCAACCCTCGTGGGTTTTTGGTGCCTAGTAAAAACATATCTTTTTCAATAGGCATTCCCAGGAAGACTTGTTTTTTGCACATGGCTTAGAAATTTCTTTAATATAAGCAATTCATAAACATTGTTAAATAAATGAATAAATACAGGGTTTCCTGTTTGGATCAGGAACTTGCCTGGGCAGCAATAGTCTTCCTGGGTCTGGTGGCTCTGGCTCCTGGCTTGGTCCTTCAGCTTTCAAGGCTTGGTACCTTGGCTCTAACTCCTTGGATCAACTCCTGGGGCCCAGTTCCTGGCTGCCCTATCACTGTTGCATATCACTCATCACACACACACTCATGCTTCATGACCTAGGGTAAATTAAAGATGCACATCTATGCACATTTATAGAGTGGTAACTTACCACAGTGGACTAAGAATACAAGAAGTCCTCAGCTGGTTTGGACCAAGGGTCCATCTAGTCAAGCATCCTGCTTTCCACAGTGGCTAATAAGGTGCCTCCAGGAAGCACACAAACAGGGCATGAAGGCAAGAGGTTTCTCATGCTGTTGCCCCCCAGCAATGGGTCTTCAGTGGCTCACTGCCTCTGAACATGGAGATTCCACTTAACCATCATGTCCAATAGCCTTCATGAATCAGTTTAACCCCAATTTCAAGCCATTTACTTCCTGTTGTTTAGTCACTAATCTGTAAGGGGACTCATCCTCTGATCATATCACACCTACACCCAGAGGAAGATGATAGTCATTAACCATCACAGTAAAGGATTTTGCAATACAGTAAACTCAACGTCATGAGAAACGCCAGGTTGGATGAATCACAGGTCGGAATTAAGATTGTCGGGAGAATTATCAACAGCCTTAGATACACAGATGATACCAACCTAATGGCAGAAAGTGAAGAGGATCTAAAGAGCCTCTTGTTGAGGGTGAAAGAGGAGAGTGCAAAAGCTGGTCTGAAACTCAACATTAAAAAAACTAAAGTCATGGCATCTGGCCCCATCACTTCCTGGCATATAGAAGGGGAAGAAATGGAAGCAGTGACAGATTTTATTTTCTTGGGCTCCAAGATCACCGCAGATGGTGACTGTAGCCATGAAATTAAAAGAGGCTTGCTCCTTGGGAGGAAAGCTATGGTAAACCTAGACAGCATAGTCAGAAGCAGAGACATCACCTTGCCGACAAAGGTCCATATAATCAAAGCTATGGTTTTCCCAGTAGTAACGTATCGCTGTGAGAGCTGGACTATAAGGAAGGCTGAGTGCCGAAGAATTGATGCTTTTGAACAGTGGTGCTAGGGATGTACGAAAGGTACTTAACTTTCGAGGATTATGCTGATGGTGCGGGGGGAGGCGTTCCATCCCTCCCCCTGGAATACTCGCCGGGGGGGGAGGCGCACCGTTCCTCCCCCCCCCCGGAATCCTGGCCAGCCGGCTGTGCTCCGCAGCGATTCTGTGGAGCTGCTGGCCAGCTCCGCCAGCAGCCAGACATCTGGCCGCTGGCTAGCAGGGACGCAAATGGTGGTGGCCGTAGCCGCCGCCATTTGCGTCCCTGCAGTCAGCCGTGATAGGCTACGTAAATCTTTACATAGCCTATCACGGCTGAATTAAAAAAACAAACAAACACACGTACGCAAATGGCGGCGGCCATGGCTGCCGCCATTTACGTTCCTTATTTTGGCACATCTTAGTCTACGTAAACATTTAGGTGGACTAAGACAGCGAAAATAAGGGGAACACAAATAGCGTAGCGTCTACGCTATTTGCGTTCCCCTTATTTTCACCGTCTTAGTCTACGTAAATGTTTATGTAGACTAAGACGTGCCAAAATAAGGAATGCAAATGGTGGTGGCCATGGCCGCCGCCATTTGCGTACGCGCTTTTTTTTTTTTAAGTCAGCCGTGATAGGCTACGTAAAGATTTACATAGCCTATCACGGTGTTTTTTTAAAATCTAGCCATCATAGGCTACGTAAATCTTTACGTAGCCTATCACGTTTTTTTGTTTTGTGTTTTTTTTAAACCTGGAAATGGCGGCGGTGGCAGCCGGTCAGAAGACCGGCTGCCGCAGCCGCTGCTGCCAAACCGCCGCCACAGCCGCTGCCGGAGCCGCCACCACCAGGAAGATCCGCCCCAGGTAATTCCTGTCCTAGGGGGGTGGCGGGGGGGTGGCGGGCCGTTCCACCACCGATTTCGGGGGGCCGAATGCGCTGGCATTCGGCCTCCCTGAGATCCGTGACAGAACTTTCGTACATCCCTATGTGGTGCTGCAGAAGACTCTTAGGAGTCCCCTGGACTGCAAGGAGGTCAAATCAGTCCATCCTAAAGGAAATCAACCCCGACTGCTCATAGGGATGGCAGGGAATTCTGCCACGGATTCCAGTCTGTGTCCATGGAATCCGTGGCAGAATGGCCTCCTGCTCCCCGACCCCCCCCCCGCAGAATCCCCCCGGGACGGCATTTACCTGGGGCGGGTGCGGCGGATTCAGTGGCGGCGGCGGCGCCTCCTGCGGTGGTGGCTCCAGCAGCTGGTCTCCTGGCCAGCAACAGCCGGGCTGCTGCCACCGCCATTGCCATCCTTGAGGCCGTGATAGGCTATGTAAGAATTCACATAGCCTATCACGGCTACCCCCAAAAAAAACCCGAGCGTATGCAAATGGTGGCGGCTACGTAAGAAAATGGCGAAATATTTATGTAAGATAAAACAGCGAAAAAAAGGGGAACGCAAATAGCATAGTAGGTGCTATTTGCGTTCCTTTATTTTTTTGCCGTAATAGCCTACGTAGGTTATTTACGTAGGCTAGAATGGCGAAAAATAAAGGAACACAAATAGCACCCAATATGCTATTTGCGTTCCCCTTTTTTTCACTGTTATATCTTATGTAAATATTTACATAAGATAAATCGGCGAAAAATAGGGAACGCAAATGGCGGCCGCTGTAGCGTCCACCATTTGCATACGCTGGGGATTTTTTTTTGGGGGGGTAGCCATGATAGGCTACGTAAATTCTTACGTAGCCTATCACAGCTGCCTGGCTGGATGCAAATAGCGGCCGCTGTAGCGGCCGCCATTTGCATCCACAGCAGCCTTTCTGTGGCCGGAAATCTGGCTGTGGACGGCCCTGGCCGGCTGCTCCGCGGCCTGGCTGCGGAGCAGTGCTGGCCATTGAGGATTCCGGGGGGGAGGACCGGATCACCTCCCCTCCATCACCCCCCCCACCACGAAAGATTCCGCAAAAAGGTGAGTTAGTTTCGTACATCCCAAATCTGCTCATTGGAAGGACAGGTACTGAAGCTGAAGCTCAAATATTTTGGCCACCTAATGTGAAGAGAAAAGTCACTGGAAAAGACCCTGATGCTGGGAAAGATTGAAGGCAAAAGGAGAGGGGGACGGCAGAGGATGAGATGGCTAGATAGCATCACCGATGCAATGAATATGAACTTGAGCACGCTCCGGGAGAGAGCGCAGGACAGGAAGGCCTGGCGTGCTATGGTCCATGGGGTCACGAAGAGTCAGACATGACTTAACGACTGAACAACAACAACAACAAAACTCAACTGCAGTAAATTTAACACCTTCAGTTGTGATCTTGTACACAAACATCACTAAAGAAAAGTCTCCCAGAATTAGTTCATTGCATAGCATTAATAAGCAAGCACCCTAATAAAGAGATAATCAGCGTCTGCTCTCTACTAGGGGTGTGTAGGAGGTGGGAGAAAAGCAAGAACAACCTGGTTCCAGGCCAGCTGTCATATTTGCTGTTGAACAAGAGAGACAAGCACACAAGCATCTATTTGGTGTCCATATGACTACTTCACATAGTGCGAAAAATAACAAAGACACTGATGCAGTCAAGAAAAAGACATACATAAAGAGAGAGAGAGAGAGAGAGAGAAGGAAGGAAGGAAGGAAGGAAGGAAGGAAGGAAGGAAGGAAGGAAGGAAGGAAGGAAGGCAGGCAGGCAGGCAGGCAGGCAGGCAAGCAAGCAAGCAAGCCTCAGACAGAAGTGTGTACACTGCTTCTAGGTCCCAGCCCCCTTTTACTTTTTGGAGGCTTATTTTTCCCCATGCATGATTGTCATTGATATCTCTTTGCCTCATGCAAGCCAGGGCAAGCTCAAGGGGAATATCAGTTTAATTGGGTTTTAGACTGGTAAAATGAGAAAATATAGTATGAGTGTCTAGGGTAGGTGAGGGAGAGCACAGCAAGGTGAAGGAAGCTGATTGACAGAAGCCCAACAAAAGTACAGCTGAGGACAGGTGGAATTGGTTTCTAACATAGAGGACCACACCCACAACCCAGCTAAATAACCATGAGCATAAACTATTCTCTGAGCAATTCATGCCTCTGCTTGTGTAGTGAATATAAGAAGAGCCCTCCTGGATCAGACCAAAGGCCCATCTAGTCTGTTCCCACAGTGGGCAATCAGATGCCTGTGAAAAGCCCACAAGCAGAACATGGCTGCAAAAAAGCACCTTCCTGCTTGTGTTCTCCAGTAACTTGTATTCAAAGGCCTTCTGAATGCATAGCCATCACAACTACTATCAATTAAGAGCCATGTCCTCCACTGTGCATGAGAATCTCACCATGTGCCAAAGAAAAGCCACCACGTGACATGATTAAAAATGAGCTTCTGCTGTGCATTAAAGACGTGGTTGTTCAGGCAGGCATTTGGGGTGGGTTAGAGTATTTTAGAAAATGTTTTTACTGTAGAATATTATTGTTTTAAACTGTTCTATTATATACTTTGTACATCTCCCAGAGTGGCCAGCTTTGACTGGGTGATCAGCCAGATGGGCAATTAATAAATTTAATAAATTAATAAATTAAAAAGAGCTTCAGGTTGCAGCTGTGACATGCCCACTGGCATATATTATTGTTTATTACTATTTTTAAGCTATGGTACAATATTTTTAAATGTTATGTTAAATGTTAAAAGTTTTTGTATTAGGTTTTTGTTTTGTACTTTTTGTGACCTGCCCAGAGAGCTTGGGCTATTGGGAGGAATAGAAATTAAATGAAATAAATGAATAAATAAACAAACAAACAAATCATATACATTAGATGACAACTTGTGGGGCCTGTTTACAAAATGAAAGAGCACATGAGGAGTTGCTGCTGTTTCACCACTGAACAAATCTCTTTTAACCTGGTCTCTTGATATATGTCAGGTCATACCTCATATTCAGAGGGAATATTTACCTGAGGACCAAAGGAGACATTACTGTGAATCTATATCTTACAGCTGTAACTTTTTCCTTTCCTTTTTTTTACTCAAGAGTTGGTGCAGAGGACCCAATCTGGACTGGGACTCCAATGTGGATGTGGACTGTTTTTTTTCAAGTTCTAGATCAGGGCCCCTGCACCCAGGCTAGAGTAAAAATAAAAAGACGTAGCTGCTAGATACAGATTTAAAGTAGTATCTGTTTATCTGCAACAGTTCTTTACTGCCTGAAAAGCAGTGCAAATGAGCCAGACTGTAAGGTTCTCTAATTGCCATTTCAAAGCTCATTATGACTCATATCTGCATCAGAGTGCAAGATTGGGCAGTATCCAGCCATGTCATTCCACTAGTGCAAATGACACTGCACTAGTGGAAACAAGGTTCTGAGTTATGAGCAAGAGGACAATCCAACTAAACTTACATTTGAGCAAGTAATAAGCGGGGTACCACAGGGCTCAGTCCTGGGCCCAGTGCTCTTCAACATTTTTATTAATGACTTGGAGGAGGAGGTGCAGGGAATGCTGATCAAATTTGCACATGACACAAAATTGGGCAGGATAGCTAATACTCTGGAAGACAGAAACAAAATTAAAAGTGATCTTGATAGGCTGGAGCGCTGGGCAGAAAACAACAGAATGAAATTTAATAGGGATAAATGCCAAGTTCTCACCTAGGAAAAAGAAACACACAGTTAGAAGATGGGGGATACGTGGCTCAACAACACTACAAGCAAGAAGGATCTTGGAATTGTTGTTGATCACAAGCTGAATATGAGCCGACAATGTGATCTGGCTGCAAAAAAGGCAAATGCTTTTTTGGGCTGCATTCATAGAAGCATAGCTTCCAAATCCCAGGAAGTACTAGTTCCCCTCTACTCAGCACTGGTTAGGCCTCATCTGGAGTACTGTGTCCAGTTCTGGGCACCACACTTTAAGAAGGATGCAGACAAGCTGGAGAGTGTCCAGAGGAGGGCAACAAAGATGATCAAAGGACTGGAAACAAAGCCCCATGAGGAGAGACTGAAAGAACTGGGCATGTTTAGCCTTGAGAAGAGAAGACTGAGGGGAGATATGATAGTGCTCTTCAAGTACTTGAAAGGCCGTCACAGAGAGGAAGGCCAGGATCTCTTCTCGATCATGCCAGAGTGCAGGACATGGAATAATGGGCTCAAGCGACAGGAAGCCAGATTCCGGCTGAACATCAGGAACAACTTCCTGACTGTTAGAGCAATATGACAATGGAACCCATTCCCTAGGGAGGTGGTGGGCTCTCCCATGCTGGCGGCATTCAAGATGAGGCTGGACAGCCATCTGTCAGGGATGCTTTGACTTGGATTCCTGTATTCAGCAGGGGATTGGACTTGATGGTCTTGTAGGCCCCTTCCAACCCTATTCTATGATTCTATGAAGTGTTATGCACAACTTGCACATAATACTTGCACAACCGGTTGTGCAACCAGTTGTGCATAACATGTGTGCAAACAATTGTCCAACTTGCTGCACATTATACCGGTGCAACCCACTGTGCAAATGGTTGCAGAACAAGTTGCACCAATGTAATGCACAACTGCTTGCGCAATGAAAAGATTCAGTGGAGATGTACTAGCACAATTTGAGTTTGTGAAAGGACTCCACTGGATACTGTCTTTTGTCGGGGGGGGGCATGAAAACGCACGCATATTTTCCTGCATATTCCCCCATGTACACATCAATTGTGCACATTTTTTAAATGTATGCATTTTCTCCCATTGATTAAAATGTGTCTGTGCACATTTTTCAAACACAGACATATTTTCATATGGATTTTTCAAATGTATGCGCATTCCAAATACTTTTGTTTGTTCTGCAATTCTGATAAAAATGAACTGAGACAAATTTCTCATACATCTCCACTGAAAATGAGTAACTTCAGCCTAAAAATGGTTTAAGATGCTATCTGGGCCAAAAGGTCCACAGATAACGTTTTGGTTCCATTTGAGTGGAATGAGAGGGGGAAAAGGGAAGGGATTAAAAAGAATGACATTTTCAGAGGGTAGGAGAAAAATCATGCTGGGAGGGGGGATGTCAGGTAACCAGGACAAAGTTGACCAAGCCAAATGACTCCCTTAGGATAATTAAATCCTCTCAGGGGGAAGCTTACCAAACCCTCCCCCTTGTTTTGTTCACACCAAAGGGTGAGACTGAACCATAAGCTTTTAAAGGGTTTCATTTTCTCACTCATCTAGCTGGTGATTCTATAGAGTTCCCCACTGTCCTCTCCCCAGTGATGACATGCAGGCTAAATCCCAGTCTGGCATCTCTTGGGTCCCAGCCTCAGCACTCACTTTGGACTCAGTTCCAGATATTCTGCTCTGCTCTGCATCACTTACATGCCCCATACGTTATTTCTAAGTTTGCCTTTGCCTTCTGCCATTCCCATTCTGTGCTAGTGTTTGGGCTCTGGGGATCCACTATGGTGAAACAGTATAGGAAAACTGGTATTAAAAAAATGGAATCCCATCATCCAATCAACAGGCAAATGCAGTTTCTTCCATTTTGATCACACATACTGGCAGAGTGATTTCTGTGGCTATATGCAGTGATTTTGAGTGTATGTCATGAAAACATACAGTTCTTTTGAATAAAATGTTCCACCAGATTGCTCTCACAGCTGCAAAGGCAAATATGCAGCAAAAAATTATGCAGCCCTTAAAATCCAAGTTTTGTGCTCCACACTGCCTTGAAAGAACATAGAAATAAGAACTATGGAAATCTTGTAGAAGTCAAGATGATCCACAAGGAAACACCTTAGAACATGCTACTGTGCATATGCATGATTGTAAGGGCTCAACAACACTGAGCTTTCTGATTAATTTTGGCTGTTCAGCTCCCTCCCTCAAAGGAATAAAATATCACAACAGCAGAGGACAGCAAGGACAAACTCAGATAAGAGGCAGCAAGCCTCAAAAACTATCGAATTGTGGGACTGGTTGCAAATAAATGGCATAAATTTCAATCACACTGTGTGGATAAAATCACACACATATTCCAAGTGATCCTCTGTAAACACTGCAGAATAATTGACTATGCTCAATTAAACAATACCATCCTATTAAAATAGCAAGTGTCAAGGGCTTTTCATGAATCCTTCATGGGTGTTCTGCTTTTGCTACTGTTTCACAATGTAGGCTATTTTTGCCCCATACAAATACATTTCTTAAAAAATCAACATTGATATGTACAGTGTGTGACAGAGAGAGAGAGAGAGAGAGAGAGAGGTGGGGAGAAGGAGAGGGAGAGGGACAGAGTACATATAAATATCTGGAACAAGATGGATGATCTCACCTGCATTTCATTTCTGCTCTCTTTCCCAGAATATGCTTTATTGCTTTTAAAATTGCACTGTTGCCCCTTTCTCTGCCCCTTTAGGAACTGTCTTTCAACCAACAAAACAAGTGAACGTGACTTTTACCCAATTAACCTTTCAATGGCTGTTTTGTCATGTTCAGCCCTGTTCCAATTCAAGGATTCTCCCCTGCAGACCCATTGAAATGTTGGCTTTGAATGGATGCTTTAGCTATTACTAATTAATCCAGAAATATATGGCTCCAAACATGAATTTCCTCTGTACACGGAAACTGGCATACATAGTTATTTTCGTGGCTGCTAACATATGTATACATAAACGACCACCTTCTCCCACATGAACCTGCCTGTTAAGATCTCCAACAGAGGCCCTGCTCCATGGTTGAGTGGGTATATGTGACTAGCTTTCTCAGAAGTGGTACCCAGATATTGGTTTATGTGGCTTTTCATCATTGATAATGACTGCTATAGCAATGGGCCCTGAGTATTAAATAGTTGTTGCCCTCTCCTGCTATGATGCCACTGTTTCACTGCTGCTGTTTTGAACTGCAGTTTTTTTATTTTCTTTTTAGGCTACTGAAATTTGTTATTGTTTTATTTATATTTATAGATTTTATTTATTGCTGTTATCTTAACTTGTTAAATGGTTTTTCACTGATTGCATGATGCTCTGGGGATCCTTAGACAGAAACACAGCATATAAATCAAAGATAGACATATAGTTGATAGATAGATAGATAGATAGATAGATAGATAGATAGACCCAACCATTGAATATTTTATAGCTTCTTATGGGGAGAACTAACCAAATATTACTAACCCACAGTCACAATATTACCAGCGCAGTGGTTAGTTCAACCTGCACAACCTGTGGTCCACCAAGATGAACACAATGCAGCAGCCATGTATGGTGGTTCAAAAAAAGATTCTTATGCCTCATATTTTTGCTTCCTTCCAGGCACTGCAAAAACAGAGTGGTCATAAAGTACCTGTCAGGCCACAACATAAGGGCGATAGGCTTAGATTTAGTACACAAATCCCAAGTTCATATTCATGCTCAGGTATCTGGGAGGCCTTTGTCTTTCCGCCCAACTTCCTCTACATGGAAGCTGTGTGGATGCTATGTGATATCCTTGGACCCAATGAAGTAAAACAAACAAACATCAACAACAACAACAAAGCAAAAGAAATTAGAATTGGCATCATTTTTTAAAATTCAATTTAAATTAAAAGCAAATTTGGAGTTCCCTGCCTGGACACAACATCTAAGGAATTTGAGGGAAGGTAACATTGAAATTACCTGGGAAGTGATGCAATATTTGAGAAGAATTTGGAGGTTCCTAGTCTGGCAAAACATCTGAGGGGCTTGGAAGAAAGGTTTGTGAGAATGAATAGTGAAATATGAGGAACTTCTGTAAAACAAACCAAGAAGAAAACTACCATAGGAAAGTCAGTCTTCTCAATGGGCTTTACAGGGTTTCTCAACAGGACAGATTTTTATTGGCACAATGTCTCTCCATGGTCCAAAGCCTCATCTTGTCAAAGTCACGGTGTTTATGGAGAAGTTAAGAAACCCCAGGAACCATTCCTGTATTTTCACAGCCCAGATTTTAATGAAGACATCAGGCTTCTTCACATGGGGCTTTTATCCTACTATTGAGATTGCTCACTCACGGAAGTTTGTGGGCCCTTTAGATGACATCGTCAACCTCCAGGGTGGCTTCTGCATAGGGATGGCGGAGAATTTCTCCCCGAAACTTCGGGGGGCCGAGCGCCAACGTGTTCGGCCCCCCGAACAAGTTTCGGGGAGAAATTCTCCGCACCCCCCCGCACCCCGCACCCCCCCCGGGACGGGACTTACCCTTGCCAAATGTCCCTCCCAGCAGCGGGTCCAGCCGGCAGTTTGGCGGGTGTTCGTGCAGGGCGGGAGCGGCAGCCGGTCTTTCAACTGGCTGCCGCCGCCGCCATTCCAATAAAAGAAAAAAAAAACGCCCCCGTGATAGGCTACGTGACGATTAACGTAGCCTATCACGGCTGAGTTTGCAGATCTAGCCATGATAGGCTACGTTAATCGTCACGTAGCCTATCACGGGGGCATTTTTTTTTTTTTTTAAACTTTGGAGTTCGCGGCCAGGCGAGGCGGGAAGCCTCCTCCCCGGCCTGAATTTCGGCTGGGTGAGGCGGGAAGCCTCCCCCCCCGGCCTGAATTTCGGCCAGGGCGAGGCGGGAAGCCTCCCCCGCGGCCTGAACTTCGCGGGGGGAGCAGCATTTGCGTACGTGCATTTTTGTTTTTGTTTTTAAGTCAGCCGTGATAGGCTACGTAAAGATTTACGTAGCCTATCACGGTGTTTTTTAAAAATCTAGCCGTGATAGGCTACATAAATCTTTACGTAGCCTATCATGTTTTTTTGTTTTGTTTTGTTTTTAAACCTGGAAATGGTGGCGGCGGCAGCCGGTCGGAAGACCGGCCGCCACCGCCGTGCCGCCGCCGGAGCCGCCGCCGACGCCGCCGCCAGGAAGATCTGCCCCAGGTAAGTCCCGTCCCGGGGGGGCGGGGAGGCGGGCCATTCCGCCACCGATTTCGGGGGCCCGAATGCACTGGCATTTGGCCTCCCCAAGATCCATGGCGGAACTTTCGAACATCCCTAGAGAAAACTCCCTGGAAAAGACCCTGATGCTGGGAAAGATAGAAGGCAAAGGGAGAAGGGGATGGCAGAGGATGAGATGGCTAGATAGCATCACCGATGCAGTGAATATGGACTTGAACACGCTCCGGGAGAGAGCAGAGGACAGGAAGGCCTGGCGTGCTATGGTCCATGGGGTCACGAAGAGTCGGACACGACTTAACGACTGAACAACAACAACAGAGATACTCATGAAGGCCTTCAGGGGGGAGGGATTCACCCTTTGCTGTATTAATATCTGCCTCACCTTTAGATAATTATTTTAATGTTTTCTTCTGGTTATATGGAACTTTGGGGACTGTTGCTCTGAAATGGAAGGAATAATGAGGCTCAATACAACCCCACTCTAACAGCAACAGCAGTGGAAGCCTCAAAAGCCCAGTGCCATGTAGATAACGTCCAGAGACTGATGACTTCCAGAGTAAAACATATGAGAAACGTGTTTTGCTACTGCTGCAGCTTCTTGGATTAATTCTATAGAAAGGCATCACACTGGAACTTTCTGTGAAGAGCATAGGGTATTTATCGGATTGAGCTGTTATATTTCAGCATTTTAAAAAAACTGATAGCAGTCACCTCATCAGCAATGCTTTCTGAGAATTCCATATATATATATATATATATATACACACACACACACACACATATAAATATAAATATATATATATATATATATATATATATATATATATAGTCCCCTCCCCCCAGCTGCTGAGATAGAAATCCCATTACTGAGTGGCTTATCTTAGGAATGGGGTCCTTAGTCCTCAGAGCAGTGATGATTTGCTATTTACATAGGAAGCCTGGCAAAAAGCTTTTCTCCATATCTTCATTTACTGAGTCATTTTTCTACCTGATGAGAGATTTCAGCTGAAGAGAAAACTCTGAACTATAGCACTCATGTGAAACTAAACAAATTCCTTTCAAACAACTGTCCAAGAAGGGAAAGCACAGCAGTCAGCCAAAAAGCAACATAAAAAAGAATCACCTGTTCATCTTCATATTCTTTTAAAATTATTTCAACACAAGTTACCAAAAAAAGATGTGGCGACTGGCGACTCATTCATACCAATAAAATGGACAACAAGCCATAGCATGGCCTTATTTAAGATTGTTAGTTAGAGGACAATCCAACTGGATTGCTGCTGTTCAGATGGAGGGGTCCAAGATCAGAGCCCTCAGCCCATCCAAAGCCCTGCAGGCAGGGTGAGTAAAATGACAGAGGTGGAAACACCTCCCATTCCACTTTTAAAAATATTTTCAGCTACAGAGACATAAGAGTGATGCTGGATCAGACCAAGCGTCCATCTAGTTCAGCATTCTGTTCACACAGTGGCCAGCCAGCTGCCCACAGGAAACCCACAAGCAGGACATGAATGCAACAGCACCCTCCCACCCATGTTCCCATAGGCAAACTGCATCTGATACTTGAGGTAGCATAAAGCCAAAAAGGACTAGTAGCCATTTAGAGCCTAATTCTCTTTGGATTTGTCTAACCCCCTTTTAAAGCCATCCAAACAGGTGGATTTCTAGCTGACTTACCTTGCTTTGGCCAGGAACAGGCTTGTGGAACCAGCAGATCCATGTCTCTTCTCCTCACTCCATGCCCACCATCCCACACAGTGGAGGGAGAGGGGAATCTCCACTCAGATCCTCCCCGCCAGGAGATAGTTATATCTACTGCCTCAATGGGATCCACAACATCCTATTGTCCCTGAGACATCCTCCCAGGAACCATAGCACTGATCGCCCAAATTCCAACTTCTCATTCTCATTCCAAAGACCATTTTTGTATAATTCTATTATTTTGCAGGTTCTGTCATCCTCTTATGACATAAGTTAATTTTGTAAGGAGAGCAATGTCTCAGATTTTTCTAAAGCAATCTGAAAGTCCAGCTGGTTCTAATACTTTCCAGTATCAGATGATACACATCCTAGCTGCTATAAACAAATCATGGTTCTTCTTATGTTCTAGCTAGGAATGGCGTGGGTGCCCAACTGGGACCAGGAACCTGCTGAATCCTCCGTTGCCTGCACCTGTGCCCCCAAACGTAGCTCAGCAAACCCCCACCCCTACATGTGAGGCTGGCACTCACCGCTGATGTCCACGTGAGTGTCCAGTTTTGTGCAAGATGGGGCTCTGTTTTTTCATAGATCTACTGTTTGCACAGTAGATCTACACAATGGTGGCCATAAGGTTTGTTTCAGCCATAGAAATGAACCTTTATGGCCACCGTTGTGTAGATCTACTATGCAAGCAGTAGATCTATGAAAATGCAGAGTCCCATCTTGCGCAAAAAAATGGCAGCTTGTCAAAAAAGCAAGAGCCCCCTAGATGGCCCAGCAGCTTGCCCCACGCTGCTCACCACTTTGGGTAAGTAGCAGGGGTTCAGCGAGCAGTGTGATGGGCAGGCAGGGGAAGTTTTGTCTATCCCTAGTTCTAACATAAGTTGTATATCTACAGGTTAAATTTCTTTGTTCGGATAACACAACAAATTGGTTTTAGGGTCTGGTGACTGCTGTTATCCCATCGTTTGTTGAGGTATAATTGGGATTTCATTCCAAAACTGTTTAATAACTAAAATGTTGGGCATGTCCAAAATGTTCAGTGGTGAGGTATGTCCAAAAAAATGTCCCAAATACCTTAGAAGCTCAAACTATTTTTGTTTTAAGAAAGATACAGTAGGCAAATCTTGTTCAATTAAAAAATCATCATCATCAGTTTGATTGTCAAGATACAAAACAAACTCAATTCAATTTCCAAGATCAAGGTCTACTGGTGTCAGGTGGTTTTAGAGAAGAAGGAAGGCCAAACTGGATGCCTAACGTAACAAGAACGTTATTGCCAAGGACAGTGTAGAATGGCGGCATAGCTGACTGCCACAGTTTGGACACAGTGCCATGTAGAGTTGGAATAGCAATTTAAGAGTTAATGTCCCCATCACAGTAGGAATTTATTATTTGGGACAGGAGCATGTGTAAAACAGAGCATGTTCCTGTGACTCAATACCTTATGTAACAAGCCAATGAGAATTCCAAAAGAAATCAATATGGGAATATGATCCATACATAGGAAAATAAAATGCCTATTTTAAACATTGGGGTATAAACATTGGGGCGGGGGGGTGGCAGGCCGTTCCACCACAGATTTCGGGGGGCCGAATGTACTGGCATTCGGCCTCACTGAGATCCGTGGTGGAATTCTCTGCCATCCCTACTTTCAACTGAGTTTTTGGAAGGGACCTTCCATAAATGATTAGAATGGATCAGTCTGTTTCAGGAGGAAATAACCCATTAAAATCCCCAGTAGCCAACAGACTGATAGGGGTGGACGAAAATGACTTACCTGTCCTCGAAGCTTGTTCGCGGTGGGGGGGAGGCGCTTCGTTGCTCCCCCCACGAAGTTCAGGCCGGAGGGGAGGCTTCCCGCCTCGCCCAGCCGAAATTCAGGCCGGGGAGGAGGCTTCCCACCTCGCCCGGCCGCGAACTCGAAAGTTTAAAAAAAAAACAAAAAACGCCCCCATGATAGGCTATGTGACGATTAACGTAGCCTATCACGGCTAGATCTGCAAAGTCAGCCGTGATAGGCTACGTCAATCGTCACGTAGCCTATCATGGGTGACTTAAAAAAAAAAAAGCGCGTACGCTAATGGCGGCCCCCATAGGGAGCCGCCATTCGCGTTCCTTATTTAGTTGCTGTAGTCTACGTAAATCTTTACGTAGACTACGGCGAAACTAAGGGCAACACAAATAGCGTTGCCCTTATTTTCGCCGTAGTCTACGTAAATCTTTACGTAGACTACAGCAACCAAATAAGGAACGGGAATGGCAGCTCCCTATGGGGGCCGCCATTATCCGTACGCGCTTTTTTTTTTTTTTAAGTCACCCGTGATAGGCTACGTGACGACTGACGTAGCCTATCATGGCTGACTTTGCAAATCTAGCCATGATAGGCTACGTTAATCGTCACGTAGCCTATCACGGGGGCGTTTTTTTTTTCTTTTATTGCAATGGCGGCGGCGGCAGCCGGTCGAAAGATCGGCTGCCGCCCCCGCCGAGGACGAACACCCGCCGAACCCGCCGCCGGGAGGGACATTCGGCAAAGGTCAGTCCCGTCCCGGGGGGGTGCGGGGGGTGGGGGGGCGGAGAATTTCTCCCCGAAACTTTTTCGGGGGGCCGAACACGTTGGCGCTCGGCCCCCCGAAGTTTCAGGGAGAAATTCTCCACCATCCCTACAGACTGAGTGAATTGTTTTTAAAAAATCCAAGATATATTGATCTTCTCTTCTTTGTGAAGATATACACACACCAAAGTACATGTTTGATTAAAGAGTCAACATTTGAAGGAAATAAATGGATTCATCCCTTCCTCATGATTCAGCCTCAACACACCTATTCTTATTACGATCTGCCACTCTTGAACAAGCAACTATGGATTGGTGATCCCTCCCTTGCTGTTCCACTGCATCTCAAGTCAGAAGTAGGGATGTTGCGAGTACAGTTTGGTGTTTGGGAATTCGTCAAGCAACCTAGGGATGTTGGAGAATTTCTCCACGAATCTCCAGGAAGCCGAATGCCAACGCATTCGGCCCCCCGAAATTGGTGGGGAAATTCTCCAACACCCTCCCGCCCCCCCGGGATGGGACTTACCTCGTGCAAATGTCCCTCGCGGCGGCGGGTCCCGGAGGCGGTGCGGCGGCAGAGGCAGTCGGTCTTCCGACCGGCTGCCACCGCCGCCATTTCCAAGTAAAGTGTAAAAAAAAAAAAACATGATAGGCTACGTAAAGATTTACATAGCCTATCACGGCTAGATTTTCAAAGTCAGCCGTGATAGGCTATGTAAATCTTTACGTAGCCGATCACAGCTGACTTTGAAAAAAAAAAAAAGTGCGTACACAAATGGCGGCGCCCATGGGCGCCGCCATTTCCATTCCTTATTTGGGCACGGGTAGTCTACGTAAAGATTTATGTACACTACGGCAAAAATAAGGACAACGCAAATAAGTTGCCCTTATTGTCGCCATAGTCTATGTAAATCTTTACGTAGACTACCCATGCCCAAATAAGGAATGCAAATGGCGGCGCCCATGGTCGCCGACATTTGCATACGCGCTTTTTTTTCCAAAGTCAGCCATGATAGGCTACGTAAAGATTTATGTAGCCTATCACGGCTGACTTGAAAATCTAGCCGTGATAGGCTACGTAAACATTTACGTAGCCCATCACTTTTTTTTTTTTTACACTTTACTTTTTTCTTTCGTGGCCGGGGAGATGGGGCGCTCCCCCCTGGCCAGAATTTCAGCAGGGAGGGATGGGGCGCCTCCCCCCAGCCAGAATTTTGGTGGGGAGGGGCGGGGCGCCTCCCCACCCGCCTAGAATTTCGGGGGGAGAAACGGAGCACCTCCCCCCCCGAAAACAGCTGCGGGACCAGGTAAGGGACTTTCGTCCATCCTTAAAGCAACCACTGCTCGTGACCCCCGAACTGTGCCTGCTGAGATGCTGTCCTTGTTCGCCCCCTGCTCATGCCTGCTCACGCTCCAAAGTACTCACCGTGACCTTGTTCGGTGATCGCCGCCACTTTCATGCCTTTTCTTTCTAGGAAAAACAGGAAGTTTAAAATTGTGCATATTCAAATATGCACAGTTTGGAACTGGGAAAGCTAAATAAGTGCAATATTAGAGGTAGGGATGGCGGAGAATTCTGCCACGGATTTCAGTGAGGGGCGGGGGGGCAGGCTGTTCCACCCCAATCCATGGTGGAACAGCCTGCCCCCCCGTCCCCCTGCGGATTCCCCCCGGGATGAGGCTTATCTGGGGTGGATGTTCCGGACGGTGGCGGCTCCAGTGGCAGGTCCGGTGGCGGCTGGTCTTTAGACCAGCTGCCACGGCTGCCATTTGCATCCTGGTCTTTGCCGTGATAGGCTACGTAAGTATTTACGTAGCCTATAACGGCAAGCCAATTAAAAAAATAAAAAAAGGCGTACGCAAATGGTGGCAGCTACGGTGGCTAACATTTGCGTTCCCTATTTTTCGCTGTTTTAGCCTACGTAAATATTTACGTAGGCTATTATGGCGAAAAAAAAGGGGAAGGCAAATAGCCTAGTGGGCGCTATTTGCGTTCCTTTTTTTTCCGCCGTTTTAGCCTATGTAAATATTTACGTAGGCTAAAATGGTGAAAAATAGGGAACGTAAATGGCGGCCGCCGTAGCCCCCGCCATTTTTTATTATAATTGGCTTTCCATGATAGGCTACGTAAATACTTATGTAGCCTATCACGGCAGCCTTGCTGGATGCAAATGGCGGCCACTATGGCGGCCGCCATTTGCGTCCACACCAGCCAGTTCAGGCTGCGGATGGCCCTGGCCGGCTGCTTCACGGAGCCGCCGCAGAGCGGAGCCGGCTGGACAGGATTCCGGGGGGGGGAGGACCGGATCACCTCCCCCCCCGTTGAGGATTCCGGGGGGAGAGACGGAGTGCCCCCCCACCGTGAACACAATCCGCGAAAAGGTAAGTGACTTTCGTACATCCCTAATTAGAGGTCTAATCCCTCTAATATTGTGCTCATTTAGCTTTCCCAGCTCCACACTGTACATATTTGAATATGTGCATTTTTTTTAACTTCCTGTTTTTCTGAGAAAGCAAAGGCGTGAAAATGGCGGCACTCACTGAACGGGTTCATCGTGAGTGCTGGGGAATTCACCGAACTCGCGGGTGGCTCGAGCACAGGTTCTGGGGGGGGGAAGCTAGGGTGAGTTCTTACATCCCCAGTCAGAACGAAGTCTTCACTTAGTAATTCTGCCTCTTTGGTCCTCTTGGTTTTTGGTCCTCATCTCCTTCTGAATGTTCTGGCTAGATTCTATGATAGGGATGGCACAGGCAGCGAATTGGGTCCAGGAGTCCAGGAGACTCCGCCCCCCCATGTCCCCAAGCCATGCCCACCAAGCCCCAGATGGGCCATTTAAGCCTGTAATCTTGCATATATGGGCAATTCACAGCACCATTTTGCATACAACTAGATGCGCACATATTCACAATCACCTTTTTTTTTTTGCAAAATGGTGATTGTGGTGCTGATGGATGGGTCCCAGATGAGTGTGGGCAGCTCAGAAAGTGGCAGGGAGCTCAAATGCAGGTCCAGGGGCATGTGAGCAGGGCTAGGGCTGGGCAGGTGCCCAGAGAACCCAGATGGGGGAGGAGGATGCCCATCCATCCCTATTCTACAATCCCTGAAAAGCGCATTTATTGCATCCATCAAAAAGATCAACACATCAGGTCTACATATTTAGCCAGCATCCTACAGTCAGTATCACAATTCAATTAACTTTACTGTCCATGGAGGGGTACATAAAACATTGTGAGGTCAAGCAAACAGATAAACGGCAAGCCATGCTTCAAACATCTCCATGAAAAGCACAAGAATAAAGCTGAAGAGTGCTACATTTACTTCTCTCACTCCCCCGGGCAGTTCTCAAAAAACCAGGTCAGGTAGTCTGAGATGCTGAGAAATTGCTCAGTTCCTTCCGACTGAGCTGTCATAGCACTTCATGCTGTGAGTAGCTAACACCCTTCTATGACAATAAGGTAAATATTTCTATGTTCTTGCCATTCTGGTCATGCCATGTTACAGCATTCTTACCTCAGCTGATTTAGTGCCAATTCAAGTTAGAAATTTCCAGGGTCTGGACAAGTAACTGCACCAAATATTCCTGATGAATCCTTGTTACAATCTCACAGTATGATTCTTAACGTTCTTCCCCCTCGCTGTATAGGTAGATGGTAAAAAGAGGATATAACATTGAGAAAAGAGCAAGATGCGAAGGACACATTCCACTGTGTAAATGGCACCTTGAGCCTCCGTATTGGCTTATAATGCAGGGGTGAAATAGCTTCTTAAGCTCCTGCTAGAACAGTTGCATGCTTCTATAAAGGCATGGGTGAATCTGTCTATTCCACGTCCATGTCACTACCACTGTCAGGACTGATTCTGAGCGTATGGAGATAGTTAGCAGTTCAGATTCAGAAGGGGAACAGCCAGAACCAGGTGAGGCATCTTCCCGGGCATGCTTCTCAGGATGCTAACACCCAGATGGCTGGGCCTGAAGCCCCCACCCGCACTTTCCCTCCTCCATGAGAACCCAGGAGGAGGAGGAGGAGGAGGAGGAGGAGGACAAGGACGAGGACGAGGACGAGAAAAGTGCAGGGTGTGACCTGAGGGCTGCTAGACTGCGGCACAGAGCGAAGAGGGAAAGGTTAGAGGTGAAACTCAGACAGATGAAATGGTTGGCGATGCATTAGGGTCGATGCAGGGGAGCATCACTGAAGGGAGGTGCATCCCTCCTAGGGTTGGCGGAGAATTTCTCCACGAATCTTCGGGAGGCCGAGCGCCGACGCATACGGCCCCCCAAAAGTGTTGGGGAAATTCTCCGCTGGCCCACTGACCCCCCTGGGATGGGACTTACCTTCGGCAAATGTCCCTCTCGGCGGCGGGTCCCGGCGGCGGTTCGGCAGTGGTTTGTCAGGGGCGGGGACGGCGGCCGGTCTCCCGACCGGCTGCCGCCGCCGCCATTGCAAAAAAAAAAAAGTAAAGTAAAAAAACACACACACACACCCGTGATAGGCTACGTAATGATTTACGTAGCCTATCACGGCTAGATTTCCAAAGTCAGCCGTGATAAGCTACGTAAATTGTTACGTAGCCTATCACGGGTGTGTGTGTGTGTTTTTACTTTTTTTTTTGCGGCCGGGTAGACGGGGCGCTCCTACCCAGCCTGAATTTCGCCGGCGAGGGATGGGGCGCCTCCCCCCCGGCCTGAATTTCGGCCAGTCGAGGCGGAGCGCCTCCCCCCCGTCGCCTGAACTTCAGGGGGAGAAGCGAAGCGCCTCCCCCCCACCGCGAAGCAAGCTGCGGGACAAGGTAAGTCCCTGTTGTCCATCCCTAATCCCTCCCTTAGTTATTCTAGCCAGCAAGTTCTTGTTTCAAACTGTTGGCAACATCGTAGTTCTCATTTGGATCCCCTGTTGTCATTCCTTTGTAGCCTGAGAGTCTTCAAGGATTTGCATCTGTAATGAACCTGTTGATAGTGAACTAAAGGTGTGAGACTGAAGCCTCTCTTCTTGTGTGTGTGCATGAGGAAGGAGGGGGCCAAGGGAACATGACAGCTTGCCAGCAGATTCTGTGGTGGACCACCTTTTCCTTAGTCGGGCAGATTCCACAGACTTGCAGACTATTTTTCTAACTTTCCCCAATTTTGTGCTAGTAATACTAAAAATATGCAAAAAAACCTGCCAAAAATGTGCCATTTCCCCATAAGCTAAAGCATGAAAATGAACATTTGGGGAGACTTAGGCATGGGGGGATTTGCACATTGGGGAGATTTGCGCATTGTTGCAAGTGCAAATTTGCAAATTGGTGCAAATTTGTACCCCTCTCCAATCGCATTCTGTCTACGAGGGATGATGGAATGAGATGTGCCTGACAATCCATGAAACACACACAGATGGAATGGGTTTTACACAATCCCTAAATTGCGCAGAGAAGTGACTGACAAGACACTTGACTGGAACAGTACGAACATAGACCCAAATAGAGGACATCACATAAAAGCCAAGTTTCCCAACTTGATTCCCCACTTACCCAAAGATTCAATATATGCTCATAGGACATACTTCCATGTGTTCAGGATCTAGGTGCTTGGCTCATAACAGGAACAAGTGTAGTAGCAGCTGGAACGTTTCTATAAGCCGGAGTTTTGCCAATTATGAATCAGCACTGCAGTGTTCATCAGCAGCCAATGCTGAGCAGGAGCCACAATCAGCTACACTCCATTCCCTCCTGCCCCAACCCCTGGCAGTAGAAAGCCGCTATGTAACTTGCTCCCTGTCCCTCTCAATTAGCTATTGGTTGATGCTTTTATAAGGTGGCCACTGTCTTCCCTGTCTGAGCCCAGAGATAATCAGAGCTGATATTTTCCATGCTGTGAAATGCTCTGGAAGATCTGCTTTCTAGGTGTTGTCATTTTTGTGGTGGTGGTGGTTCAGAGTAGCCTATTTCACTGCACAGTCATGAAACCTATTGACAAATATGACAAAAGACATTCCACTGAAGGAACCCTTCATAGTACCATGCTGCAGTGGGCATGAGAATGAGAATTCACTTCCCTGAATTGTGGGTAGGGATGGACGGAACCTTCCCTGTCCTCCCCGCATGCTGCTCGCTGAACCCCTACTACTTACTCAATCCAGTGAGCAGTGTAGGGCAAGCCACTGGGCCATCCTGGGGCGGGGGGAGTCTTGGCCGCTGTCATTTTTTTGACGAGCCACCATTTTTGCACAAGATGAGACTCTGCAATTTTGTAGATCTACTGTTTGCACATCTACTGTTTGTAGATTCTGTGGCTGAAATGAACTGTTACAGCCACCATTGTTTAGATCTACTGTGCAAACAGGTGATCTATGAAAACACAGAGCCCCATCTTGCGCAACAATGGACACTTGCATGGATGCCAGATAACTGCAGCGAGTGCCGGGCTCACACGGGGGGGGGATTCAGCTAGGTTTGGTGGTATGGGCATATTCGGCAGGTTCCCAGACCCAGTCAGGTGCCCGCACCATCCCTAATTGTGGGAAACTACTAAATCTATGATGTATTCTTCCAGAAAAGTGACAGAAACTAAGACAAAGACCATTTCTAAGCCATTCATTTCAGCTAGCAACACCAAGTCACTGTGAATATACAGGCTCCCAGTTTTGGGGCAAAGAGAGAGAGGCACAGTATGAAAACTCTTTCTCATCTCCTGGAAAAGGCTAGGGATGGCGGAGAATTTCTCCCTGAATCTTCGGGGGGCCGAGCACCAACGCATTCATCCCCCCGAAATCGGCAGTGAAATTCTCCGCCACCCCCCCGCCACCCCCCCGGATGGGACTTACCTTTGGCGGCGGGTCCCAGTGGCGGTTCATCGGCCTTTCGTCGGGGGCGGCAGCCGGTCTTCCAACCGGCTGCCGCCGTCATTACAAAGTGTAAAAAACAACAACAACCCCGTGATAGGCTACGTAACGATTAACGTAGCCTATCACGGCTAGATTTCCAAAGTCAGCCGTGATAGGCTACGTAAATCGTTACGTAGCCTATCATGGGTGACTCTGAAAAAAAAAAAAGCACGTATTACGTAAAAAAGATTTACATAGACTACCGGGACCAAATAAGGAACGCAAATGGCGGCGCCCATAGGGCGCCGCCATTTGCGTACGTGCTTTTTTTTTTTCAAAGTCACCCGTGATAGGCTACGTAACGATTTACGTAGCCTATCACGGCTGACTTTGGAAATCTAGCCGTGATAGGCTACGTTAATCGTTACGTAGCCTATCACGGGTTTTTTTTTTTGTTTGTTGTTTACGCTTTGTTTCGTGGCCGGGGAGACGGGGCGCTTCTCCCCGGCCTCAATTTCAGCCAGGCGAGGCGGGACGCCACCCCCCCTCGCCTGAACTTTGGGGGGAGAAGCAAAGCGCCTCCCCCCCACCACGAAGCACCACGAAAAGGTAGACTACAGCGAAAATTAGGACAACGCAAATAGCGTTGCCCTTATTTTCGCTGTAGTCTACGTAAATCTTTACGTAGACTACAGGGACCAAATAAGGAATGGGAATGGCGGCTCCCTATGGGGGCCGCCATTTGCGTACGCTTTTTTTTTTTTTTTCAAAGTCACCCGTGATAGGCTACGTGACGATTAACATAGCCTATCACGGCTGACTTTGCAGATCTAGCCGTGATAGGCTACGTAAATCATTATGTAGCCTATCACAGGGGCGTTTTTTTTTTCTTTTGAAGTTCGCGGCCGGGCGAGGCGGGAAGCCTCCCCCCCGGCCTGAATTTCGACTGGGCAAGGCGGGAAGCCTCCCCCCCGGCCTGAATTTTGGCCGGGTGAGGCAGGAAGCCTCCCCCCCGGCCTGAACTTTGGGGGGAGCAGCTTAGCGCCTCCCCCCCCACCGCAAAGCAAGCTGCGAGACCAGGTAAGTGACTTTCGTGCATCCCTACCCCTCAGGCTTCCAATTTATTTCTCTCTCTCTCTCATCAGGTTTAGTACTTTATTAAACAACAACAACAACAACAACAGAGAGATTGAGAAGTGATAGAGCTTCAGCCATGTATCTGACCTCTCCCTGAATCTCAGTCATGTGGGAGCAGCCTGTTCCTATCCAGTGAAGAAAGAAATGTACTTGTATATACTGAAAGATACCCTATTCTAGGGATGGACAAATATAGGATGTTCATTGAGGTTCCCCGAATTCCTCCTTGAAGGTTGGTTTGCCTCATTCACATTGCCAAATGTGAGCGTTTGTTTTCTCCAACTGGGAAAAATGCACATTTTTGATCAGGCAAAATGTGCATTTTTTAAAGTGTACAGCCAAAATGGGCATGTTTCGCCCATAGGCTAAAATGTGAAAATGCAGTTTTTGTGGGGAAATGTGCATTTTTGGAAGTGTGAATTCCCACAAGTGTGCATTTTTGAAGATGAATGCAAGCTCGGGAAATGGCAAAAATTTCCTGCAAATAACACACCTACTTGCATTCACATTCGGATGACCAACAGGACATGTTTCCAAATTTTGCGAACAGGAACAAAATTCTCATACATTCCTGCCTCATTGCTTATTACCTTTTTGCATGTTCTTGGGATGAGCCATCATAGAAGTTAAGCCTAGGTCCATGCCATGGCTGATCAACCTGTGGCGCACATGCCACAGGGAAACAGGAAGTTATGGTGCTCCTGGTCAGGAAAAGGAAGGCCTCCAGACTTTTGTATGTTTTTAACTGACCGTTTCTTTATCAGCAATTTAATTCACCATTTATTTGAACTGGGAGGGAAAAAACCCACCATTTGGAATACTCACCAATACTTGGATATCCAGGTGTTGAAGGGTCACCCCCACTGTTTAAGGACACCATAAATGCTGTATCGCTCAGATTTTGAGTCTTTGGTAAATCGCAAGGATCAGCATAAATAAGAACACCTCCAAAACCTGTCTCTTCTAGCAGAGAAAGCTGAGAAGACACAAAAGTAAAAGGGAACATCAGCACAAGACCCTTTAACACATGATTATTCTCATCCTACTGCTCCAAGCAGTGAAAGGTTCCAGTGGCACAGAGCTTACCAATGTTTGGTTTCCTAACTGGAGCTTACTGAAAGTTTATAGGCAGGTTGTAATATTTGCATTTATTTACAAATCTATAGGTTGAGCATAGGTGGAAACTAGGGGTGTGCAAATCAGCAAAACTCAAGCTTGCTAAAGTTCTCCAACTTCCATCTTGAAGCTTGTTCTGACTTGACTCCATATCAGTTTGTGAGCTTTCTTTTTTTCACATGAAAATCGGTGGATATTGTCATGCATATTCGCCCAAAGGTTCCGGTTCCGGTCAGCATGAGCAGCGGCAGATTTCATGGCTCCTCGGTCTGTTTGTTTGTTTTAAATTTTAATTGTTTTAAATTGTCACAATGTGTTTTAAGTTTTAATTTGCCAGTTTAAACCTCTATTATTGTAGTGCACGCCAGACAACTGTAATGTTTTGGCTGCCCTAAGGTTTAATCTGCTCAAGTTTTTACCAGCTGTGGGGAGGCAATGCGAGAGCTCTCAGTGTTTGGACTATGTTTTGAATTCTTCTGATAAAGTCCTTACATACACACACAAGCCGTAGAAGCATATGTGAATGCCTGCCTCATTGTGCTACCTGATTTTTCTATCCTCTGTTTGCAATGTGTAGTAAGAAAAAGAGACAGAGAGACCAACTAGACCAACTAGAGTCTCCAACTTTCCCTGTTTCAAAACAATCTAAAATTGATAGCTTCATGCTCGGTGGCTCTGATACCCCTGGAGGACTCCCAATCCTTACTACTAATCGATATTCAATCCTGGCCTCCCCTTTGGGGGAAAATGAAGAGTCCCAGGAAGGAAAAATTGAGGACTCCCAGGAATGGAGAAATGAGGAGAAACAGGCAACTACCGGGATGAAGCCTGAAGATGTGAACATGGCAATTATTGATACCATGGCAGAACAGTGCTTGTTAATTTTTAAAACTCTAAATAATATTTTTGGGACAATCGGAGCTATAAATGATAAACTAATTCCTATCACTGGATATACAAAGCAACTTGATGAGATTATACAACTTCTCAAGGATCAGGATACCAGAACAAAACAAGACGTGAATCCAGAAGTAAATCAGAAAGACATGACACTTCCAGTTTTACAACCTGTACAGGCTTTGGTTCCTTCAACTGTATCCCAGCGTTCAAATTCCTTGAATCTTGCAGACTGTGGAGAACTTGTAGAACTGAAGAACTGGGACTTTAAGGGGAACTTAATTTTAGTCCCAGACCAAGTGGCCTTTGAAATATCACCATTATCAAATGGGGCTCTGCCTAGTTGGTGGGGGAAAAACCGAGTTGTGTATAATCTTAATGCATTGTTGAACTTAAGAATTCATATAAGAAATATTAGATCTGTACACACACTTCCAGGCTCTCTGTATTTACAGAGATGTATAATAACTTTTAACTCACCAATGTTGGTTAAAGAAATCTTTGCTGCGAGGCTCCAACTGGGTAAATATGGAGTAAGGGCTAGAAGGGTCTTTAAAACTTATTCATTAACACCACTATTTAAGCAGATATCTAGAAGGAAACCCATAGATCAGTATGCCCCAGAAGCAAGTCAACTACATAATGTTCTAGAGCAGTCTAACACTGAAATGCTCATTGATTTTACAACTCAGGAGACAGATGTTGGGACCATTGATATAGAGTCCACTGATCAGGGCCTTCCGAGAACAAACTTCAGGTCTTTATGTCCCTCTAGTCCCCCACTCAAAAATGATGTTTTGTTAGACACTGAAATTCTCTTAACCAATACTGCAATTAATTCTTATATTGACAACTTTCAGTTGATACCACAAAAAAAAACAGAAAACAGTGGTAGGTGAAATCAACACTACAGTAGTCCCAATAGCAAATAATTCTCAAAGGAAACACATGATCCAGAACTCCACTTCCCGCTTAAATGGTGCCATGCAGCTTGACCCCTCAATAGATCATATTACATTAGATTGTTCCTCCTGACAAAATAAGGCTTTGGGGAGTTCACTTAAGTGTGTCTCCTGGAACATCTCTGGATGGTCTAATAAAAGGGCAGATGGTTCATTCAGAAGGTACCTTAGATCTTTTGATATCATATTCCTACAGGAAACATGGTGCACGGGGGAAATTCTTCTGAGTAATTACAAAACCTATGAAGTCCCTGCAAGTATCCCCAGAGGCATGGGACACCCGTGGGGGGGATTAGCCTGTTGTATATCAACTTCATTGAAAGGCGAAAGCTATCTCATCAGTAATTTGGAGTCCTGGGCTTTGGCTATATTTTTCAAAATTAACTTAACATCATATATCATGGTAAATGTATATATTCCTCCTTGGAAATCAACTCATCACAGCAAAAATGTTTGGGAAAGCCTTACAGATTACATACTTGGCCTGCAGACCCAACTATCTGGAGCTCATTTGATATTAGTTGGTGATTTTAATGCCCGGATTGTCCCAAACTGGAATGCAATAGAGCCAGTCTCCTATTTTTCCCTGGATGACTTCCCACTGATAAAGGATAGACAGTCAAAGGATCACACGATTAACACCCAAGGGAAGCAGTTTATTCAAATGATCTTTCAATCTGGACTTCTCGTTCTGAATGGCTCTCTGTCTGAGGATTTGACAGGGGAATTTACCTTTATCAACCATCTTGGGGCTAGTGTAATTGATTATATTGCAGTTCCTCCAGCTGTGTTTGGGCTGATTACGCTCTTTAGAGTAGATTCATATCCATGTAGTGATCACCAACCACTGATTGTCCAGTTAGAATGTTTTAAAAATGCCCAGGCAAATCAAGAAAATAGGCTCCCAGTCCCAAGCACGAGGGTTGCAACATACCATCGTAAATGGGCAAATGTGAATTTAAATACTTTGGAACGCTTATGGCATTCTGAGAATGTACAACTCTTGCTGAATACCCTGTCCTCTTCCAAAGAGACGGAAGTAGTACTAGAATGTTATGCCCAGATTATAGCAGCAGTCGAACCTCTCTTATTTTGGAAAGGCCAGTCAAAGAACCAGAGGCCAAAAGTGGGTAATCCATGGTTTGACATGGACTGTAGGAAACTTAAGCAGGAAATTAAAAGACAACATAAACTCCTAAGAGACAGAGGTATAGTCCCTTTACCACAGTCCTATTTGGCACTGCGTAAATTATATAAAAATACAATTAAAGAAAAAAAGCAAGAGCATGCTAGGTTGCAATGGGTGGAACTAGCATCAGCACTCGAAAGAAATGATAGACCTAGATTTTGGCACCTTACTTCAGACTTAAGATACTCTGGGACTCCATCCATTGACTCTGTTATTACAACACATGAATGGGAACAACACTTCCATTCCCTCTTTTATGATGAGATGGCCTGTCTTCCCCCATTGCAGGAGGAAGACCCAGAATCATCTAGTTGGCCCCCAGTCACCTGTGAGGAAATAGCTATGCTGATACGGAAGTTGAAGCACGGAAAGGCCCCTGGAAGGAGTGGCATTTCACCAGATTTCTTGATCGATTATCCTCATTGGTGGATCCCAATGTTAGCAACCTTATTTATACTTATTGATAGAACTGGGAAATTTCCCCAAGATTGGGCAGTAGCTATTGTAGTGCCTATTTATAAAAGGGCAATCGGTCAGACCCTAAGGATTATCGCCCTATAAGTCTACTGGATGTTATAAGTAAGCTGTATGCAAGACATCTTTTAGATAAGCTGGAAAATTGGGTGCTCAGGGAGAATCTCCTTGTTGAAGAACAAGCAGGCTTCTGATGTGGCAGATCTACAGTAGACCATTGTTTTCTACTAAAATATTTGACTGGGAAACATACATCTCCCCCTTATCACTCACTTTTTGCTGCATTTGTAGACCTTCGAGCAGCCTTTGATTCTATATCTAGACCTCGCCTTTGGCAGAAGCTTACACTTTTAAATGTGGATTATAAATTGCTCAGGAGAATACAGGGGCTGTATGAGAATTCTATCTTGCGTGTGAGAGAGTCTTCAGGTGATCTTTCAGGCCCCATTATTGTTAACAAAGGAGTGCGCCAGGGATGTTTGCTTGCACCTCTTTTATTCAATCTATATCTTAATGATATGGTTCCCTACTTATCTAATCCAGACTTCTTCCCACCTCTTTTAAAAGACAGGAATATTTCAGTGTTATTATATGCAGATGATGCTGTTCTCCTATCATACACCCAGGTGGGGATGCATAGGCTTTTAAGAGCCCTAAGCTCATATTGTGTGAGAGAAGCCCTTCAGGTCAACTACGAAAAAACTAAAATCTTAGTCTTTGGCAAAAGGAGGAAAAAATACCGATGGCAGCTGGATAACCACCTGCTTGATCAGGTCAACAAATATAAATACCTAGGAGTGACATTTCAAAGTTCAGGATCTTGGTCGGAGCACTTGAATGCAATAGCCCTGACAACTAATGTAACTAGTAATGCCATTCTTCGTTTTGCTGCTGGACCAGGTGGTAAGATGGTGGCCCCTTTAATAGAGCTATACAAGGGCAAATTACTTCCCCAAATATTATATGGGGCACCTGCCTGGACCCATGCTAACATTGCTTCATTGGAGTCAGTGCAGCATAAATTTCTATCCAGAATACTCGGGGTTCCCAGATCCACTTCTAAGGCCATTGTCCGACTAGAAACAGCTTGTCACTCAGTGGGAATGCTTGTTCAAAAAGCTGCCACTTTCTTCTGGTTAAAGATAGTGTTCCAACTGGCCTCCCCCTTGGTCTTATTAGCATATGAAGCTATGGGAAGGGGCTCATGGGCAGACAAGATAACCACATCTATCTCTGAGTTGGGCTTTTCACAATCATATTTGCTTGCGAGGGGCTATGATACAGCTAGGGATGAGATTTCAAAGAGGTTACAGGATGTTGATATTCAAACAACAATGGCTGTTGCTGCTGAAAGTCGTTCTAACAAAATCTATAAAAGCATCATGACCTCTCCGGGGAAGGCTCCCCCGTATTTGATTTCCATCACCTCACATGAATTGAGATGGTTTATGACTAGGTGTAGACTGAACTCACTCCAATTGATGGAGGTGAAGGCACGTTATAGGATCCATCATGGCATGAGTGCAGATTGCCCAGCTGGTTGCCCCAAGGTAGAGGACATGGTACACTTTTTAGCAGAATGCCCATTGTATATCGATTTGAGGAAGCAATATCTTGAGCCCCTATTAGCTGTGCTTGAGGATACTTCTGGTGCAAGCATAACTCGATTATTATTAGCTGGAACAGATCATTATACACCATATAGGACTGTTAAGTTTGTCAGTCGAGCCCTGGAGAGGCGAAAGTCATTGACTGTTATAAAAAAAACTTAATCCGTAAACATGGTAATAATAATATTCTGGCAGATATTGTTTTAGGATTTTAAAATGTTTTTAACTTGCTCTTGTTAGTTATTTTATTAATAATTTGTACTTTGGTCTCCCTTTTGGGTTGATGTGAGAATTTTATTTGTTTTGTGTGCGGACGGCCTGATTGGTTAAAAAGCAATAAACTGTATCTGTATTCGCCCAAATGTATGCATCAACCGTGTGCATCTTTGAAATGTATGTATTCTTCTCCCATTGCTTAGAGCGTACCTGTGCGTATTTTTCAAAAGTACATATTCTCTTCATGCACATTTTTCAAAAGTATGCATGCTGATGAACAGTTTCTTTTGGTCCACAAATCACATTGAAAGTCTCCCTTCTCATCACCATTGTTACCAGCCGCTACCTCTCTTCCTCCTCTTTCTCATCATAGCTACCACTTGTTGCTTGGCAGGCAGAGAGCCAGGGAGCAAGTAGACATTGCTCCTCATTCGCAGCACCAGAAAAAGTGGTGGGTGAACAAACAGGTTGCAATGATGTAGATGGGAGTATAGTTCATGGCGCTCTGGTCAGTGGGCCCATGCAGGAGAGTGGGTAGGCCCATGCCTACCTTTGATGCCAGCCCTGCTAGGAAATAATGTGAGAGGAAATTTTGTTTTAATGCAGTGCCCCCATTTCTTTCCTTCTCTTTTATTTTCATTTCTAAAAGATAGTTCCATCTGACTGATGTGTGTTACAGGTTCCAAGTAGGGATGGCGGAGAATTCTGCCACAGATTCCAGTGAGGACGGATTCTTTAGAATCCGGCCCCCTGGAATCCATGGCAGAATGGCCTCCTGTCCCCCCCCCCAGAATCACCCCAGGACAGTACTTACCTGGGGCGGATTCAGTGGCGGCAGCAGCTCCGGCGGCGGCAGCTCAGGCAGTGGTGGTGGCAGCTGGTCTCCTGGCCAGCCACGGCAGGGCTGCTGCTGCCGCCATTGCCGTCCTTGGACCGTGCTAGGCTGCGTAAGTATTTACGTAGCCTATCACGGCTAACCTAAAACAAAAAACACAAAACGCACTGTACGCAAATGGTGGCGGCTACGGCGGCTGCCATTTGCGTTCCCTATTTTTCGCCGATTTATCTTACGTAAATATTTATGTAAGATAAAACAGTGGGGGAAAAAGGGGAATGCAAATAGCGTAGTGGACGCTATTTGCATTCCTTTATTTTTTGCCGTTCTAGCCTATGTAAATATTTACGTAGGCTAGAACAGCGAAAAATAAAGGAACACAAATAGCGTCTACTACGTTATTTGCGTTCCCCTTTTTTTCTGCTGTTTTATCTTACGTAAATATTTATGTAAGATAAATTGGTGAAAAATAGGGAACGCAAATGGCGGCCGCCGTAGCCGCCGCCATTTGCATACGCTGCGTTTTGTGTTTTTTTTAGGTTAGCCGTGATAGGCTATGTAAACTCTTACGTAGCCTAGCATGGTTGTCTGGCTGTACGCAAATGGCGGCCGCCATGGCAGCCACCATTTGCGTCCGCACCAGGCCGTCCGCGGCCGGAAATCTGGCTGCAGACGGCCCTGGCCAGCTGCTCCACAGCCTGGCCGCAGAGTGGAGCTGGTCATCGAGGATTCCGGGGGGGGAGTACTGGATCACCACCCCCCCCGTTGAGGATTCCACGGGGAGGGACTGAGCAAAGGTAAGTGAGTTTCCTACATCCCTAGTTCCAAGTAGTGCTGTGTTGAAAGCTGCCCCCTATTTTCAAGAACTTTTTTTCTCTCCCTGCAAAAGAGGCATTTTTTTTTTTTTTGCCTCTTTCACAGGGATGGGGGGAATTTCAGATTCAATTTTCACCTTGGGGAGGAGGACAGGGTTTCCACATACCCTCTTTTTTAAGTGTAGGCAATTATTGAGGGGCCTTCTGTCTACTTTTTACTTAAAAAAAAAAAACACCCACAGCACTTCCAGGAGCTGAGGCCTCTTTACCAGCCAGAAGTTCTTCCTAAATGGCTATTGGAGAGGGAGAGGTCACATGGTCTCCTGAGAGTTCAGAAAAAAACTGCTGGGCTGAAGAAGAGGTCTGAGCTCCTGCAAGTGCAGGGGGTATTTTTACAAAATTGAAAAAAATAGAAAGAAGACCCCTTAATAATTGCCTACACTTATAAACATAAGTGCTCACCCTGTTCCCCTCCCCAAGAGAGAATTCTCTGAATTTCTCACTTCTCCCAGCCTCTTTCTCCAGAGTTTTCACACCCTCCCAATGCCGAAAATGGAGGAGTCAAAATTTTCAGCACAGTATTAGTTCCAGGCACTGAACTAGTTAAGTCAACAAGCTTCTCACACTCACGCCTGGTAGTAGGGATGTACGAAAGTCACTTACCTTTTCGCAGGGGTGATTCACGGTGGGGGGGAGGCACTTCACTTCTCCCCTCGAAGTTCAGGCAAGGGGGGGGAGGCACCCCACCTCGCCCGGCCAAAATTCAGGCCAGGGAGAAGCGGCCCGTCTCCCCGGCCATGAAAGAAAAAGTGAAAAAACAAAACAAAAAACCCCGTGATAGGCTACGTAACGATTAACGTAGCCTATCACGGCTAGATTTCCAAAGTCAGCCGTGATAGGCTACTTTAATTGTCACGTAACCTATCATGGCTGACTTTGGGGGGAAAAAAAAGCGCGTACGCAAATGGCAGCGGCCCATGGCGCCGCCATTTGCGTTACTTATTTTGGCATGTCTAGTCTATGTAAAGATTTACGTAGACTATGGCAAAAATAAGGGAACGCTATTTGCGTTGCCCTTATTTTCGCCGTAGTCTACATAAATCTTTACGTAGACTAGACGTGCCAAAATAAGGAATGCAAATGGTGGCGCCCATGGGCCGCCGCCATTTGCGTACACGCTTTTTTTCCCCCCAAAGTCACCCGTGATAGGCTACGTGACAATTTACGTAGCCTATCACGGCTGACTTTGGAAATCTAGCCGTGATAGGCTACGTAAATCGTCACATAGCCTATCACAGGTGTGTGTTTTTCTTTTGTTTTTTACTTTTTTATTTTGTAATGGCGGCGGCGGCAGCCGGTCGGGAGACCGGCCACCGCCCCCGCCCCCGCCGAACCGCTGCCGAACCGCCGCCAGGACCCACCCCCGAGAGGGACATTCGGCCACGGTAAGTCCCATCCCGGGGGGGCGGGGGGCCGGCGGAGAATTTCCCCAACACTTTCGGGGGGCCGAATGCCTCGGCGCTCGGCCTCCTGAAGATTCGTGGATAAATTCTCCGCCATCCCTACCTGGTAGGTGACATCTATGTTGCATCACCTGCATTGGCTGCCAGTGCATTTCCAGACTAAATTTAAAGTGCTAGTATTGGCCTTTAATGCCCTAAATCAGGGGAGGGGAACCTTTTTCAGCCTGAGGGCTGAATTCAATCTTGGGAAACTCTCAGGGGGTGCATTCCAGCAGTGGGTGGGACCAAATGTAAAAGGAGTTGGGCAAAAGAGCCAAAAATACCAGCATAATGTAGCTTAAGGCTTTTGCTGCCTGTAAGTAAGCCTTTGGAGAGGCATTTCAATGGGGAAAACTGCAGAACGACTGGGAAACCACCAAATGATTGGTGGTTGGGGGAAAGGGAGTGGGAATGGGGCATGCCCATCTAGGGAGCCCTGGAGGTTAGATTGGGACCCCAGGATGGCTGGATTTTGGCCCTAGGCCTGAGGTTCCCCACCCCTCCCCTACACAGTTTCGGCCTAGGTTACTTGAAGGACTGCTTTCACCCAGATGAACCTGCCCAAACTCTGAGGTCAACATCAGAGATCCTAATTGTCTGTCAAAGCAATTAGGCTGGTGAAAATGAGGGACAGGGACTTCTCAGTAGTGGTCCCCGACTTGTGGAAGTCTGTTCCAATTGATGTCCACCAGACTTCATCATTACAGGCCTTCAAGTGGGCCTGAAACATTTATTTATTTATTTATTTATTTATTTATTTTTCTTTGGCCTATAATTGATTCAGGGCTTTATCGGGTGCCATTGGCTATATAGTGTTCTAGGACCTAACTTTTAAGGACACTGAATACTGGCAATATTAGCAAGCCCTGCTAACAAAAAATTAACAAGACATCCCCCAAATCCCCCCCACATTTCCCTGATGTGACAGGTACATTTTTAAAAACAACAAAGAAACAAGGAAGGGAAATAAAGAACACACACACACACACACTCTGTTGCATTGCTTTGTTTTATTTTGATAAGCTTCAGGGAACTTGGATATAGAATACAGCAAGCTGCTGCTGCTGCTACCATGGTTACACAATCCATTCAGGGAAGAATGTGTAAAATTGCTAAAATGTTAACATGGCCTTAAAACACAAACCCTGTTTACTTGGGAACAAACATGTCAACATCCCAGTCAAATAACGTCTCCCGGATTTTGTATTTATAAACGTTGTTTCCTAACAGCAAGAAATGATTCCAGGCCAATCGGCTGAAACTCATTATGAACACTGAACCACGTTTTCAGAAAGTGGAAGGTGAAATTCCCTAAGGAAGTACAGTTGTTGTTTGTGAGAGGACTCATGACATTTTCTCTCCAAGCTCATTATTTGTAGGCTCAGGATTGACAAAAAGAATGACTTCTCCACACAGAGGGAGCATTATCAATGCATGGAATTCACTATTCACTCTCACAAGAAGTGTTCATAGTATTGTTGAGAGGATAAATGGAGCAGGCCATCTATTTGCGCAACATTTTTTTTATTTTTTTCTTTCCTGGAATGTGTTCCTCACTAGGCTTGTCAGTGAATGTAAACTGTCCCTGGTTTTAAGTCAACTGGGGTTGGAGGAAAATCACTATTGCACTCTGACTCAAGAAAGTTTGAGACTGGAATTTGTCCTGAAACTTGTAAGCTAAATTCTCTTTTACGCACATGTGCTCACAGAAAGTGATGAAGTCACATGATACATGTTCTCTGCTGATGAGTTGTACACATATGAATGAAAAGGCAGAATCATTTACTGAGAAGTGTGGTGGCCCTTTTGTCAAGGTGGTAAAAGAATGTAGAAGAAGAGACTAATTCGGGCTGATATTGTGGCTCTTCCAAATGAGTAGTTGCATACAAAGAAAACTGTTTTGAGCATAAAACCTTCATTTCTTAAACACAAGATGTGTTTGATTATTATTTTTATTTTTTAGAGATGTATATCCAGCACTTTGTCTCCCCGCTTTTTTTAAGGAAAAAAAAAATCCAAGGTGGCTAAGGTGCATTTATTTAGGGATGCTGGAGAAATCTGAGATGGATTAAAATGAGCTCAGATTTCTAATAATCTGACCTGCAGAATCTGCTGTGGAGTGGCCCCCTCAGGCTGTGTGGAGTCCTTGGGCTTTTGGGTGATTTTGTTACTTTCCCGAAATGTACACATGTAAATCTGTAGAAAACTACATAAGTTTCTGCTGAGGAAACTTTGAATGGAATAGGGGACAATACGCTAAATGTTACATACTGAGGTAAATTATGTAAACACTTACATAAATATTTACATAATTATTTCCGTATTTTTTCCGCATGATGAAAAAAAAATTCGCATCCATCTGTGGGCAGATGACAGAATGAAAGGCGCCTGACAATCCTCAAAACACAGAAGGAGTGGATTTTACACAGTCTGTATATCCCTACATTTATTGTTAATTACTTCATTATTTCCCTCTCTCTCTCTCTCTCTCTCTCTCTCTCTGTGTGTGTGTGTGTGTGTGTGACTGAGGAAACCATGACATTTACACTGAAAGCACAAACTGTGCCTTGAAACTCTCATTGCTTGGTCAATGTCCCCTTCTATCCCTCCTGTCACTATCTTCATTGGCCATGATGTCTTTGATGTGCACAAGAGACAGCAGGTGGGCTATGCTGTTCTGAAGTCCATCTTGAGATGGGCATTGCCACCTCCCAATATCGCTCAAGTCATCTGGTTTATAATCCGCAGTCTGGGAAATCACTTTGCTATATAACCTGAGTCACATGGGATAAGTACCATGAGGAAGAAACTTGATAAAATACCATGACGAAGGCGTCTCTCCTTCCTGCTCTCTTTCTCCAGGGGAACTAATTATATTTTTATGCAAAAATAATAATACTGATATAACATGTTGTCTAGTTATTACAATGGACAGATATCTTTGATTATCTTTTTTCGCATTGGTCCGTTCTTCATCATTCCAGAGGAACAATCTTTCCCTAAATCTCTACAGATTCCTTGTTCCAATTTAATCACAGACACTTTGATTTATATTTCCCAATTTTCATGTAAAGCTTGAAAGGACTGGGTATATAATTCTCAGAGCACTGACTTCAATGACAAAGCCACAGCATGTAGAAACTAATGGTTGCAATACTCATTTGTACCAATGCCCATTCTTACCACTCTAGCTGTTCCATGAGAACTTAAAATAAAAGTGCATGCAATGTGCACATTTACACTGACTTGCAGGCCTGTTTACACTCAGAGTCTAAGAGACAGTGTGATTTGAAGCCCAGTGTCCTCTAATTGGTACATGCACAGTTGGGAGTATTATTGTATTAAAAAAATATAATGCAAAGGAATGACATATGTGTAATCTGCATGTGTGATGCAGAAACATTCCCTGTATTGGGAAGTTCTTCCACTCAGCTTGCGGTGCTCTTTAGGCAGAGTGCCATATTTTAGAACTGGGCAGTGGTGGTTCAAAAACAAACTTCTCCAGTTCAGAAGAGTTGCACCAGTTACAAGCTGAACTAAACTTCCCCTCTGAAGTTTGCCTCAGCTCATAAATAGCTCGCCTCAGTGCCACCCAACCCCAGCTTTTCCTGCTACCAGTTCTTCTCCCCAGTGGTGGTGAGGAAGGCTGGAGGCACCCTTTAAGTTCCTGCTCTGTTCCCCGCAGAGATGGAGGGTTTTGAGCATACCTAAGAACAGCCCCAGTGCTATGCTAGGAAGTTAGTGCAGGGGGGAGAGGGGGGTACATCAAGACATTGGGGTTCCAACTAGGGGTGGGTGAAAATTTTGTTCCAGTTTGCTTTTGATTAAAAAAAAAAATACTACAGTTCACAACTTTCTTCATATTCAGGACAAAAAGCACTTGAGGTTTTTTAAAAAATGAATGTGAGAGAAACCAATACTGAGAGATTAATCTGAGCTTTGAGTGCTTAGTCTGGGGTTGAATCTTTTCCTGTATTTAACCATGGTAGTAGTGCTTTATTATTAGCACCAATTTTTTTCTGACAGTCTCCTCATCTTTAATTGCTATATGGCAAGTAGGTACATCATGGTCTTCTCCAAGCTATGAATAGCTGTAACTGTTGAATTTGGCTGGTGTAAATGGATGAGAATTTTGTTTCAGTTCATTTTGATAAAAATTTACCAAAATTTGTGAACTGCTTCATATTTGGGAGAGAAAGAACTCTAGTTTTTGTTTCAGGTTCATGGGGTTTTTTTTTGTAATGGCATTCGAGAGAAAGCAAAACTGGCTGATTCACCCACCACTAGTTCCTACTAGGGATGCTGGAGAAATTCGAGATGAACTAAAATGAGCTTGGATTTCTAAGAATCTGACCTGTGGAATCCACTTTGGAGCAACCCCCTCAGGCCGCGTGGAGTCCATGAACTTTTGGATATTTTTTTTTTAACTTTCCTAAAATTTATGCATTTTTATTCATAGGAAAGTATGGAAGTTTCTGCTGAGGAAAAGTTGAATGGAATGGGTGATGCACTAAATGTTACGTACTAAGGTAAATTATGTAAATTCTTATGAAACCTCTTACGGAATTATTTACATTTTTTTCCGCATGATGAAAAAGAATATTTGCATCCATCTGTGACCAGACGACAGAACAAAAGGTGCCTGACAATCCATGAAACACAGACGGAGCAGATTTTACACAGTTCATACATCCCTAGTTCCAACCCTTCAGCAGAAGGGGAGACTTGAGTCCATGAAGCTCACTGCGGGATCTTGGGCAAATCATTCTCTTTCTCAAGCTTACCCCTTTTCACAGGTTTGTTGTAAATAAATGAGATCAGACAAGATTGAGATCATTCAGGTTGGTAAGGGATAGATGGCATGAACCCCCACATACACTACCCTGAAGTAATCTGGCTGTCCTCTTCAGAGAATTCATTCTTTTCTTCCAGTTTGAAATTAAATTCCCACACGTCATTTCATTTCAGCATGAATTAAAAGTGAAGTGTGTGTAGGAAATGTATAGCAGGATTAAGGACAATGCCAATTAACCCACATGCTGGCTAATCCAAAAGAGTTTGGCATAAAAGCTCTTCTAAGTTCACAGTGCAAACTATGGCAGCTTCACAACACATATTAATGAACTGGAGGCGTATCTTTCTTAGTTGGACAAAGGATGAGTTACTGGATATTTATTCTGATGGGCCCTTCATGCTGAAGCCCCAATTAGAGCTATAAGGGTCTGTGAGCAATCCCTTTTTCACTGCACTAATTGGCAATGCATAAAATCACCGACAGGAAGCAAAGTGCCATTTAAACTATTGGTTAAAAAAGAGAGGAATACTTTGTGTTGCAAAAATTTAATTAGATGTCACCCTGCTCTTGTTCCATTGTTACAAGACACAGTGCTATTATATCAACAGAGCCAGAATGAGAGGAATGCAATGTACACATCTCTGTTTCAACAGCAATCTTCCAGCCCATGCTATTTTACAAAATTAAGCCGCAAAGACCCATTTTGGCTCAGGATTAATTTTGGAACTCTGCATTAAATGCTTAATCATGCTGCTACTTTTCTTATTGTCTGTGTCAAAGGGGGAAAGTTCAACAGGAACTAGCCAAAAATAAGAGAGAGATGTTTAATGATCCACCCTGATGGAATTGCTTTAAAGTAGCTGGGCACATCCAGTTTAATGCTCAGATTGTCTTGGGTGATGCGAAGGAATGCATCTTTGCCATCCTGCTAATGCTTTCCTAATGAAGCATGCCACAACAGCAGTAAGCAATGGGGGGCAGACAAAAATAGGGAAGCAGGTGTACAAAGGGGGGGGGAGCTGGAATGAAGCACAAATAGCAATGTTGTAAGAAAGTTGATCCTATAAGGACTTAACAAGGTGGAAAACATATTTAATTTTAATAAAAAAAACCCTACATAAATGGAAAGAGTTCTATATCTATTTAAATAATCTGAAGACCTACTACTGCTATTATGTAAGTGAAGAAGCATAACAAAGTGTTCAGCTCTGAATAGGCACTGTTATAAGAATGGCATTTATAGATTACTGATTTAGAGCACAATTCAACTGGATTGTCACTATGAGTTCAGAGACCTCCACCCATCCAAAGGCCTGCAAGCAGGAACGATGGACATGAAAATGCTTCCCATTCCACCTTAACACACACACACACACACACACACACACATTTGTTTCCATTTTAGGGAGGAATGTAGCAGAAGTGGTAGAGCACACGTTTTGCATACAACGTGTCCCAACTTATTCTCTGGTATCTTCAGGTAGGGCTGGGAAAGACCCCTGTCTCAAGACCCTGGAGAACCACCGCCAGTCAGTATGGACAGGGGTGGGGAACCTGTGGTCTTCTAGATGTTGTTGGCCTGTAACTGCCATCATCCCTATCTATTCTCCATGCTGTCTGCAGGTGATGGTGCTGAAGTTCAGTCATGTATGGTGGGCCACACGTTCCGTACCTGTGGGGTAGCAAATGCTCACCTGGATGGACCAATAGTCTGAGTTAGTCTAAGGCAACTTCGTATGTCCATCCTGGAGTCTGAGAACTCTTCTTTGGGGCAGAATAAAGAAGCTTTCACCCCTTCTTGCTAGCAACTTGCATTAAAGTAATGGATTGCCCTTTTTCCTTGTGCTCTAGCAGCAGGTTAGAATTGCTGCCCGGCCTATATTGCTAAAGCTTTTCAGAAGAAAGCTCTCTGAGTAGATGACCAGCATTTTGCCACTTCAGGAGGCAATTCAAGTTACAGGTTGCCAGCAAGGTAGCTAAAAAGCACCTTCAGTATTGCATTGTTTGGGTCACATTTTTCCTCTTTATATTGGAGGAACAAATAGGCAATTTATTGTCCAATCTCAAAGTAACTGAAGTTTTCTACAAGAAAAGTAATATGCTACACAACAGCTTTTAAAAATAGAAAGGTATTATTATTATTATTATTATTATTATTATTATTAATTTTCCAACAGATTGCCTGGAAGCTCAACAAAAAGTAGATATGCTGCCAGTTCCCTGCAGTAGATTTTAGGAACTTATAATATAAATTGGAGTGCCTACTTTATTTCCAGATCTTGCTTACTAGTACGAAGAAGTCCACAACATTCAATTCCAATTAAAAATGAAATTGAACTACAACTCCCTGGAAAGAGAAGTTGATTGGACTCAATAAGCTTTACTTAATTTATTTTAGAAACAAAATAATTGAATTGCTTATGGTCCAGAAAAAAAGCCAGAAACGTTGCTTTATATCAGAACATAATACAAAATCCTTTACATATCTGATGTTTAATGGAATACTATAATTTTTTAAATAACCATGCAGAGGAGCATTCTGTGTGTGACTACCATTAAACTCTGCAGCAAACCTACTAATGTGTGGCATTGGGTGTTAATGATATGCATAAATATAGGAAGTACAAGTAAGCTGCACTTCCTGCATTCACATATATTATCGTTGCTATTTGGAGTTAAATATCATCTACCACCATCATACTCAGTTTCCTGTCTATAGAATTAGAATAATTATAATTTAACTGCTATGCATGTCTCTTTGGGGGGCAAATCCCATTAAGGATGTAAAGAATGGCAGAAATATTTAGGCTGTAATCCTATACACACTTACCTGTGAGTAAGTCCCATTTATCTCAGTGGGACTTCTGCGTAGACATGTATAAGATTGAGCAGTTAGTCAATTCACTGGATAGATGAACTGATTAATTTTTTTATCAATTACATATTCCCATGGGTACCCTGAGAGCATCTGTACACCAGCCTAAAATCTAGGGATGTACAAAAGTCACTTACCTTTTCGAAGGGTGACATTCGTGGGGGGGGAGGCGCTCCGTCCCTCCCCCCCGAATCCTGGCCAGCCAGCTCCGCAAATGGCGGTGGCCATAGCCACCGCCGTTTACGTCCCTGCAGTCAGCCGTGATAGGCTACGTAAATGTTTACATAGCCCATCACGGCTGATTTAAAAGAAAAAAAGAAAAAACATGCGTACGGAAGTGGCGGCGCCCATGGGCGCCGCCGTTTGCGTTCCTTATTTTGGCACGTCTTAGTCTACGTAAACATTTCGGTGCTACGCTATTTGCGTTCCCCTTATTTTAGCCATCTTAGTCTACGTAGATGTTTACGTAGACTAAGACATGCCAAAATAAGGAATGCAAATGGCGGCGCCCATGGGCGCCGCCATTTGCGTACGTGCGTTTTGTTTTGTTTTTTTAAAATCAGCTGTGATAGGCTACGTAAACATTTATGTAGCCTATCATGGTGTTTTTTAAAAATCTAGTCGTGATAGGCTACGTAAATCTTTATGTAGCCTATCACGTTTTGTTTTGTTTTATACTGGAAATGGCGGCGACAGCAGCTGGTTGGAAGACCAGCCACCACCACCGCCGCCGAACCGTTGCCGAACCGCCGCCGGAGCCACCGCCACCAGGAAGATCTGCCCAAGGTAAGTCCCATCCCGGGGGGGCAGGGGGGACAGACCGTTCCGCCGCCAATTTCGTGGGGCCGAATGCGCTGGCATTCGGCCTCCCCGAGATTCATGGCGGAATTCTTTAACATCCCTACTAAAATCCCACATTTAAAACAGGGCTTTTTGTTTCCATTTTAAATGCAGGATCACAACAGACTCCCTTTACATCTGCTTGCTTTCCCCCTTTTCCCTGCTCCTTTCCTCCCTTATCTGAGCCTTCCATATGTTCCATTATTCAGCCTCTAGATGGCACTGTGCTCTAGTGCCTCTTATTATGAATTTTCCTCTTTTCATGGAGGGTACTCAAGCGGAACTCAAGCACTGTAATTTGATAGCTTGTTATCTCTGCTGTTTTAAAAAACAGAATGAAGGTCATTTAGTGTGAGAGACACCTTGGAGGTTAATGACGTCATCTAAAGACCCTCAAACTTCTGTGAGTAACCAATCTCAATAGCATGATAAAAACTCTATGTGAAGAAGCCCTGTGAGTATTTTTTTTAATGAATTGTTTTTTTAATCGAAGTACATACCAGAAACATGGGTAATGTGCATACCCTCCTGGGTGAAATTAAGAATTGGGCTCAGCTAACCAAGCTATATCCCATAAAAGCCAGACCATACTTCAGTTGTTTCTAAGCCCAGTTACTCATCCTTTTGGATGTTGTCATGTTCCCAGTTACTGTATATGCAGTTATGGGAGTCTTTGGCCAGCCCATTCATCAAGGATTTAGTGAAGGCCATGTTACACTATGGTTTTTAGGAGGATCCTGGTAGGATATTGACTGATCCTATTTTAACTCTTAGGATGCAATCCTATGCATGTTGAGACAGCAAAAAGTTCTACAACTCCGAGCATTCCCCAACTGGCCTTGGGATGCTGGAAGTGCAGGACTTTTTGCTGTCTAAACATGCATAGGATTGTACCCCTAGTTTCCTTCTGATGGAACAAAAGTTGTATTGAGAGATGTATGAATCCGTCAAAGTAATTTTCTCTTAGTTTCTCATCTTTCCAATCTTATGTTTGTTTTGTCCCATTTCCCCATCAGCTTGCAATTCTTTAAAAGAAGATATCTATATGAAAACAAGCATGCACTTTTTTGCACATTTCTCCTAATATGTACATTTTTGCATGCAGTGTTGCCTCATATACATGATGCTTTTCCAAGCAATTTTTCCTAATATAGTGCACTTGTGTACATTACTTTCACTAATACATGCATTTTAGAGTGTACTTTCCACTAATATACATATTTTTGTACGCTTAAAAAAAAAAAAGGACTGCATTGCAACAAGCACCGAAGTGTGAATATTGAAGGATAACTGCGTTTCAGTGTGTGAATTAGGTAGGTTCACATTAAAATGTGAATCAAATCATTTTTCACCCATCCCTACTTCTATTAGGTTAGAGATAACCCTGTTAATTCTGATCGATCTGTCATTAGCTTTTGACACCATTCACCATGGTATCCTCTTGGATAGACTCTGTGGGATGGGTAGGGATGTACGAAAGTCACTTACCTGGTCTCATAGCTTGCTTTGCGGTGGGGGGGAGGCGCTTTGCTTCTCCCCCCGAAGTTCAGGCCGAGGGAGAGGCTTCCCGCCTCGCCCGGCTGAAATTCAAGCCAGCGGGGAGGCTTCCCGCCTCACCCGGCCGAAATTCAGGCCGGGGAGAAGTGCCCCGTCTCCCCGGCCTCGAACTTCAAAAGAAAAAAAAAAAGCCTCGTGACAGGCTACGTAACGATTTACGTAGCCTATCACGGCTAGATCTGTAAAGTCAGCCATGATAGGCTATGTTAATCGTCACGTAGCCTATCACGGGTGACTTAAAAAAAAAAAAGTGCATACGCAAATGACGACCCCCATAGGGAGCCGCCATTCGCGTTCCTTATTTGGTCCCTGTAGTCTACGTAAATCTTTACGTAGACTACAGGGACCAAATAAGGAACGCGAATGGCGGCTCCCTATGGGGGCTGCCATTAGCGTACACACTTTTTTTTTTTTAAAGTCACCCGTGATAGGCTACGTGACGATTAACGTAGCCTATCACAGCTGACTTTGCAAATCTAGCCGTGAATGGCTACGTTAATTGTTACGTAGCCTATCACAGCGGCGTTTTGTGTGTTTTTTTTACTTTTCTTGCAATGGCGGCGGCAGCCGGTCAAAAGACCGGCTGCCGCCCCCACCCCTGACGGAGACCTGCCGAACCGCCGCCGGGACCCGCCGCCGGGAGCGACATTCATGAAAGGTAAGTCCCATCCCGGGGGGGGCGGGGGGGCGGGGGGGAGAATTTCTCCCCGAACCTTCAGAGGACCGAATGTGTTGGCACTCGGGCCCCCGAAGTTTCGGGGAGAAATTCTCCCCCATCCCTAGGGATGGGTATTGGAGGCACTGTGTTACAGTGGTGGGGATGATTTCAGAAACTTATCATTTGAGGGACTTTTCCCTGGCCTCTTGGTATTTGAGCTATTGGGTAGGGATGGCGGAGAATTCCGCCATCGATCTCAGTGAGGCCGAATGCCAGTGCATTCGGCCCCCTGAAAGCTGTGGCAGAACAAAGCCCCCCCACACCCACCCCACTAAATGGGCCTGGAATGGCGCCCCTAACCCACTACATGCATGCAAAACGGAGCACTTACCTGCTGCCGTCCGTGCCGACTAGCGAATGGCGGCCGCCTCCATGGCCGCCATTCACTTCCTCTTCATAGATGTGATAGGCTACGTAAATACTGACGTAGCCTATCATGGCTAATGCAGGGACGCCTTTTGCATCCCTGCAGAGGCCATGATAGGCTACGTCAGTATTTACATAGCCTATCACAGCAAGGTAAAAAAAAAAACACGTACACAAATGGCAGCGGCTACGGCAGCCGCCATTTGCGTTCTTTTTTTTCGCCGTTTCAGCCTACGTAAATATTTACGTAAGGTATTACAGCAAAAAAAAGGGAACGGAAATAGCGTCCACTACGTTATTTGCGTTCCGCTTTTTTTTTTGCTCTAATAGCTTATGTAAATATTTACGTAGGCTAAAACAGCGAAAAAAGGGAATGCAAATGGCGGCCGCCATAGCTGCCATTTGCGTACGGGTTTTTTTTTTTACTTTGCTGTGATAGACTATGTAAATATTTACGTAGCCTATCATGGTTAAATACAGGGAGGCAAACGGTGGCAGCTATGGCAGCCGCCATTTGCATCCCTGCTACCCAGCAGCTGGATATCCGGCTGCGGACAGAGCTGGCCGGCGGCTCCGCGGAATCCCCGCAGAGTGGAGCCGGCCAGGCAGGACTCCGGGTGGAGGGATGGAGCGCCTCCCCGCCATCGAGGATTCCAGGGGGAGGGACGGAGCGCCTCCCCCCCACCGTGAAGCAGATCCGCGAAATGGTAAATGACTTTCGTACATCCCTACTATGGGGTTCTGCAGGGTACCATCTTGTCCCCAATGTTTTTTAACATTTATATGAAACTGCTGGGAGCGGTCATTAAGGGATTTGGAGCCAAATGCCATCAGTATGCTGATGACACACAGCTTTATCTCCCTGTGACATCTGAATCAGGAGAGGCAGTACAAGTCCTGGATCAATTCCTAGACTTGGTAATGGGCTTGATGACAGCCAATAAACTGAAGCTGAATCCTAGCAAGATGGAAGACCTGTGGGTAAGTGGTTCCTGGGTACAGGAGATAGACTCATTGCCTATTTTGGATGGGGTTGCATTTCCTCTAAAATATCAGGTTCATAGTCTGGGGGTACTCCTAGATCTATCAGTGTTGCTGGAGGCCCAAGTAGCCATGGTGGTTCATAGTGCCTTTTACCCACTTCAGCTGGTTTGCTGAACCATCTCTTGGAAACGGATATCTTGTCCATGGTGGCACAGGCATTAGTAATCTCAAGACTGGATTACTGCAGAGTGCTCTATGTGGGGCTCCCCTTCAGGCTAGTCTGGAAGCTGGAACTAGTGCAGAATGCAGCAGCTCAGCTTTTGTCAGGAGCTGCTCCTTTTCAGCTTGCAGCTCCTTTGCTGGGGGAACTGCATTGGCTACTGGGCCAGGTTTAAGGTTCTAGTACTAGTGTACAGAGCACTAATCAACTTGGGACCAGATGCCCAGATTGGGATACCTGAGAGCAAGGATTGATGAAAGTCCCTTACCTAGTCCCGCAGCTATTTTCAGGGGGGGAGGCGCTCCAGTTCTCTCCCCGAAATTCTTGGTGGGTGGGGAGGCACCCCGCCCCTCCCGGCCGAAATTCTGGCTGGGGGGAGGCGCCCCAACCCTCCCCGCCGAAATTCTGGCCGGGGGGAGCACCCTGTCTCCCCGGCCGTGAAAGAAAAAAGTAAACTTTAAAAAAAAAAAAAAAAGTGATAGGCTACGTAAAGATTTACGTAGCCTATCACGGCTAGATTTTCAAAGTCAGCTGTGATAGGCTACGTAAATCTTTACGTAGCCTATCACGGCTGACTTTGGGGGAAAAAAAGCGTGTACGCAAATGGATGGCGCCCATGGGCGCCGCCATTTGCGTTCCTTATTTGGTCGCTGTAGTCACCGTAAATCTTTAGGTAAACTACGGCGAAAATAAGGGCAACGCTATTTGTGTTGCCCTTATTTTCGCCGTAGTCTACGTAAATCTTTACGTAGACTACAGCGACCAAATAAGGAACGCGAATGGCGGTTCCCTATGGGGGCCGCCATTTGCGTACGCACTTTTTTTTTTTTTAAGTCACCCGTGATAGGCTACGTGATGATTAACGTAGCCTATCACGGCTGACTTTGCAGATCTAGCCATGATAGGCTACGTTAATCGTCACGTAGCCTATCACGGGGGCGTTTTTTTTTTTTTTACTTTTTATTTCGTGGCCGGGTGAGGTGAGGCACCTCCTCCCCGGCTTGAATTTCAGCCGGGCGAGGCAGGAAGCCTCCCCCCGGCCTGAATTTCGGCCGGGCGAGGAGGGAAGCCTCCCCTCCCCGGCCTGAACTTCGGGGGGAGCAGCGAAGCGCCTCCCCTCCACAGCGAAGCAAGCTGCGAGACCAGGTAAGTGGCTTTCGTACACCCCTAGTAATTAGACTAAAGGCCAATTTACATCAGACTGTGGTGGCTACTGGAAAACTACCTGAAATGGCTGTTATTTATTTATTTATTTATTTATTTATTTACAATATTTATATACTGCTCCACATCAAAAGATTTCAGAGTGGTGAACGATATCTTTTCTCTTTTATCAAAATTTTAAATTTTTATATTTTATTCAGCAACGATAAAAGAATAAAAGACCATTTTAAAACTATTAAAGCATTTTAAAAATAAACAAGTTCCTATAAGATAAGCTCTTTGCTACCTGTCCAAAGTGAGCCAGTTATCTATAGGCACTACTATGTGAAGGACTGGGCCTTCTTTTGGGGTGAGGGGGCATGCCCTCATGAAAGAAAACTAGTGGGCTCACAGTGCAATCCTATGCATATTTAGCATTGAAAAGCAGCACAAATTAATCACCATCAAGGTTAGGTCAAAAGGACAGCACCTGCAGAGATTAGAAATCCACATCAAGGCCTGGCCATGTTCTGAGCTCTGAATGAGACAGAATTTCCAACAGTGGAACATCTGCTCTTCCAGCTGCTGGGCACACCGTGTGGGTGGCAATGAGCTGCAAAACAGCACAGAAAGAAGGGAATTCTGAAGAAACGACGAATCACTAGAGCCAGAAAAATGGAGGGTGCCCTTTAAATAGCTGATACAGAATATCTCATTTAACTAGCTTAGAAAGACATTGTTTTAGGCAAGTTGAAGAGAGTTAGCTAGAGGAGAGCTAAGATGGTGTGGTGGCTAGAGCTTGTTTTCAAATTCACACTCAGCCATGAAGCTCATTGGGTGATCATAAGCTAACACAGTGCCTAATGTAGCCTGCAGGGTTGTTGTGCAGTGCTCACAGGGTGTTAGGAAGGGAAGTTGCATAATTTCAAATTAGACCAGACACTCCTCTTTGCCTGTCTCCCAAATCTTTCTAAACCACCCTTCATCCACTGAATCCCAGGAAACTGTACAATAACCATAAAAATTATCTATGCAAAATACAAATAAAACAATATCCTTCATAACAATTATAGACTAAAAGGCAGCAAAATACTGGAAAAATCTAGAACCCGACTGAGACAAAACAAACCTTTAAAATGCCAGGGCATATAGACAAGTTTTAACCAGGAGACTGAAACATTGTTGACAGCCGGTGTGGTGGTTAGAGTGCTGGACTGGGACTTGGGAGACACAGGTTCTAGACCCCACTCGACCATGAAAGCACACTGGGTGACTTTGGGCCAGTTACCGACTCTCAGCCTATAACCTACCTCTCAGGGTTGTTGTGAGGATAATATGGAAAGGCGAGGGTTCCTTGCAAGAGGAAAGAAGTGGGATATAAATGTAATAATAACAATAATAATAATAAATGTAATGATGATGATGATGATGATGATGTCACCACCAATCATAACTCTTTGAGGAGAGCATTCCAGAATTGGGGCATCACTCAGAAAAGGCCATCTCCTTAATCACTAAGGGTCTGTGCATCTGCTAAAGGTACTTGGAGAATATGTAATTGGAGAATGTGGTTCATAGGGATGTACGAAACACTCACCCGGTGGGGGGGAGGCGCTCCGTCCCTCCCCCTGGAATCCTCCCCAGCCAGCTCCACAGCAACTCCGTGGAACCACCAGCCGGGGCCAGCCACAGCCGGAATTTCGGCCACTGCCGGGCTGCTGCGGCTGCAAATGGCAGCTGCTATGCCAGCCGCCATTTGCGTGGCTACCAAGCAGTGATAGGCTAAGTAAGTATTTACGTAGCTTATCATGACAAAGGCAGCCACGCAAATGGCGGCCACTACGCCATTTGCATGGCTGCCTTTGTTCGTGATAGGCTACATAAATACTTACGTAACCTATCACGGCAAAGAGCAGGGGCACAAATGGCGTAGTGGCTAGGTAAGTATTTAAGTATTTATGTAAATAAATGTAAATTTGTAAGTATTTACGCAGCCTATCATGAACAAAGGCAGCCACGCAAATGGCAGCTGCTACAACGGCCGCCATTTGCAGCCACAGCAGCCCGGCAGCAGCTGGGAGACCAGCTGGAGGAGCCGCCGCTGCCGCCGCCGCCACATCCACCACCACATCCGCTGCTGCCAGAGCCGCCGCATCCACTGCCAGGTACGCTCCGTCCCGGTGGGATTCCATGGGGTGGCCGGGGGGGAGGCCATTCTGCTATGGATTCTGGGGGGCCAGATTCTAAAGAATCCGGCCCCACTGGAGTCTGTGGGAGAATTCTCTGACATCCCTAGTGGTTCTACAGTTACAACTGCACTATTTCCATCTTCTAGCTTTTCCCAGGTCAGAGCTGTTCAGATAGCTGGAAGAGGTGGTAGCAGGCAGGTGCATGGATTCCTCTTCCTCTAAGACGGACCTAAGCCCAGCAGAGCCTCTTCACTTGCTGAGGTGTCAGTTAAGGAGGAGTAACAAGGTGACTGTCTCTCCAGCTCCACAAACACTTCTCACTGGGGCCAGAACAGGGTTGCATACTGATGTAACCCTGCTCCAGGTAGCATCCCAAGATGGTTTTGCATTCACATACATTGAAAAGAAGTGGGATGACATCCCAAGCAACCCCACTGTAGTTTGAATGCTGCTTGTGAAGACAAATGGGGAAAATACGCCTTTGAGCACCATGGAGGGACATCAGGTTCAAATTATGTCATTATAATTTCCCATGAAGTATACACTCATTATTTTCACCCCAACAACATCACTGAACAAACAAGTGCTGCAAGCTTTCTGAAGCATGAAAAAATATTTCAAAGCCTGTTTGACCAGACATTATGGGCTACAATGCTTCTGTCATATCACTTACAACTCACTCAGAAAATGATTCTCCCTCTCCCATCTGTGTTAGAGAGGGGAAGTTATAGGAATTTTGTTTAGAAAATAAAGAACTAGAACTACAAGATCAGACTTTGAATACTAAAGGTTTTGCAGCCAATGCAATTTTCCTTTTAGGCATTTTCTACATCTTTATATATCTTTTCCTAGTCTGTAATCTTGTTGCATCAAAATCAAGGAGCGTTTTGCTATTAACTTCAACTGGAGTAGGTTTGCATTTTGCAACCTTATATTTTGCAATTTGTCACAGTGTAGTAAAAATGTAACCTAAAAGCCATTGTATGTGTCTTAAGCAGCACATAGTACTGTAAGAGCTGCGCATGCCTGGAATGAGCAGACAGTAACCCTAAGATAAGGTTGCCAAGCAAACCGCTGGCAACCAATCAAAAGTAACACGCTGGCTGAGGAAGGCAAGCTAAGTGATAAAACTGCGGCGCGGAGGTCGCCCAGGGTCGACTCTGCTTTGAGCGTGAGCTCCTCTGTCGAACTGTTTGCAAACAATAAAATCGAGTTGGACCCAGCCTGAAGTTGACTCTCCTCTTTGGGGCAAATGGGACTAGCCTCCAGGGGGCGAAACTAGCATTTTGTGCAACAAATTGGCGAGCCAGCCAGGAGTCCCTTGGACCACCCTGGGGTCAAACGACAGAACCGGCAAAGGTGCCTGTGGGGCGCGCCGGACCGCCTTTGAGGTCTGCCACGGCACCAGAGAACGGGGGTCGGGACACCCAGGAGGTTAAAGGCGTGGACTCCATTGATTGAGTCAACCAGGCTGAATGGGTCTGAAGAGACGGCACTAGGGTGCTGGGCAGAGTAAGTACTTGATTTCCCTTCTGTCTTTCTGTTTGAGTTGCCTTCGGAGCGTCTGAGGTTTGTCAGACTCTGTGTGAACGTCGGAGGTTTGTCAGACTCCGTGTAAGTGTCGGAGGTTTGTCAGGCTCCGTGTATGGTTTCAAACAGAGGTAGGCACAATGGGGGCGGGTAGCTCCCGTTTAGAAAGCTCTGCCACTCCCTTGGGATGCATGCTAAAGAACTTTAGCAAAGTCAAGCGTCTGAGGTTTGTCAGACTCCGTGTACTAAGATGTCGAAAGGCAAGCTGGTTACACTCTGTCAATTGGAATGGCCAGCATTTGGAATTAGTTGGCCAGACATAGGATCCTTTGGTGTAAATCTTGTAAATGCTGTATATAAAAATGTGGTGAATAATGGGCAATGGGATCAATTCGCCTATATTGATGGGTGGTTGAATTGGTGCGGAAAGAATCCCCCTTAGTTACAGAAGTGTAAATGTGTAAATGTGTTACTGGCAAAGGACCACAGGGGCAAGAGACCCCGGGTGGTGTCTGAATCAAGTAGTAAGAGATAAATTTGCCTCAGGGAAGGTGAGGTTATCAGCATTTGGATGAGTGCCAACCAAAATCCACTGAAGGCGAGAAAAGGTTGAATATAAAGTTCAATATTGTAAAGTCATGATGGTATGCTCCGAGGTGAAGTCCAAAGCCCCTGTTCTCCCTGATTCAAGCCCCACAGAAGGAGCTTGAAGACTGGGAGACCCTGCCCAAGGTGCCCTGAGCTCCCCCCGGTCTGATTCGGTCTGTTAGGTTGGGAGGAGAGGTTGTTGGGGGAGGGAGGGGGCCCTCCAGAGACAGTTTGTCTGCCACCGTATCCAAGTTTGTTAGAAGAAGCAAAAGCAGTTAAAAAAGTTGCAACTTCTGAAGAAAGAGATTTGTTTGACGACTTAAAGACTGTGGCAAAATCAAGAAATAAAGACAGAGCAAGTTCTTAAAATATCAGGGTCTGTGTAAGCTTATCTCTGTCAGCCTGCTCAGAGCAGAGCCAAGGGGGACTTGCCTAACCCCCCTTCACCGTGGCTGGTTTAGCCTTAGCAAGCAGAGAGGCTGGAAGGTGTCTGTGAGGACCTGACAAAAGAGTGAGATTTGCAAAAAAAAAAAACAAGAAAAGCATCACAGCTGGAAAGCTGAGCAGCACTGCTCTGTTCTTATCTGTGGCGGAATCTAGAAGAGATGTAAGGTTACACCTTCCCCATTCGAACTGATGAAGAGACACAGAGCTTTTGTTAAAAACATCCCTTCTTTATGGCCCAAAGCCTTCTTTGTTAGAGGCACTCTGCACATGGACTGGAACTTTAGACAGTTAAAGACTTGCCATAAAAAGTACTGTGAGGCTTGTCATAGCCTTAAACTCCCGTTGTTGTAGAGTGTGTGTTTGTTTGTGATCAGCTCAGTGTACAGTTTGATTTGTGATTTCAACACTCAGATAAAAAGCTGCATTTGACTGAAAGAACTGGGTATATTTAGCCTTGAGAAGAGAAGACTGAGAGGAGATCTGATAGCACTCTTCAAGTACTTAAAAGGTTGTCCCAGAGAGGAAGGCCAGGATCTCTTCTCAATCAACCCAGAGTGCAGGACACGGAATAATGGGCTCAAGTGACAGGAAGCTGGATTCCAGCTGAACATCAGGAGAAACGTCCTAACTGTTAGAGCAATACGACAATGGAACCAATTCCCTGGGGAGGTGGTGGGCTCTCCCACCCTGGAGGCCTTCAAGACGAGGCTGGACAGCCATCTGTCAGGGATGCTCTGATTTAGATTCCTGCACTGGGCAAGGGGTTGGACTCGATGGCCTTGTAAGCCCCTTCCAACCCTACTATTCTATGATTCTATGATTTCCAAGGCTTTGATTTCATTTACCCTAATGAAGCATACAGATACAAATTTCTAGAGATTCATAGACTACAAAGGAAACAGCCTTCAAAAAGTTCAAAGAGAAACTACGAAAGTTAGTTTCCCTTTAAAAAGGGGGGCAGCAAATTCTCTTAACTTAAGAGGTGAGAGAGAGAGAGTCCCCCACTCTCCCGTGATACTTCTAAGCCCAGCTGTGTTTCTGAAGCCTAAGAAAGTTCCTGCCCCATGTGTTCCAGCTCTTTCTCAAAATCTGAACTGTTCTGACGTTCCATTTGCTCAGAGGCAAACCTGACACTCTGCCAAAACTCATGCAGTGTGGAGTTGCCGATGCAAAAATGGTGGCTTGGAACTCTTTCCACATATGAGAACGCCCTTCCCTTGATTTTGATGGGCCCTGACCATGCAGTCAGAGGAGCAGTATAATGGGTAGATCTGCTCCACCATGCCCTACTATACAAAACAAATGTTTTCCAGTCATGGTGTTAGATTTTAATGATATGAAAAAGGTATAAAAGAAGGCAGAAGAAAGTAGCAGACAAAAAGGCTTAAAAAAGAAAGCTTATCCCAAATGTGTGTCGTTGAAGATCTAAGCAAGCGAGTGTCTGTCGAAGCAATGGCAAACAGCCTAACTTGCAGAGAAAACAAAGAGTTAAAAATGGTGCATGGCACAGAGAATTTGAAACATGATTTGCAGAACAGGCAAGCCAAAAGATAAGTGTGCCTGTTACAAGAGGGAGGCTATAGTAGCCATAAAAAGGGGTGAAGCCCCCGTATGAAGCTTTAACAAAAATATTACCCACTGGAAGTGGACAATTAAAATAAAAAAGGCTTTTCTTAAATTGAAGCAAGCCTTAATATCACCGCCTGCTTTAGCCTTATCAGACCCCAGATCATGAAGTTTTTAGAGCTATGGTGCACATGAGAGCACATAAAAAAGTGCCATTCCTGGAAAAAGGAAAAGGCAATGCTGGCAGCCACCATGGGTGGAGATATAAACAGCAGCTTGAGAGCACAGAAGCGACCAGAGGGGGGGGGGCAGAAAAGGAAAGGGCCGACCGGGGCTCAATAAATGTGCGTATTGCCGAGAGAAGAGACATTGGAAGAAAGGTTGTCCAGAGCTGAAAGAAAAGAGAAAAGAGACTCACCCTGAAGGCTGCCAAATGCTGGCAGGGTCCTCCAGTGGGGGGGAGTCTAGCTGAAGGGCCACCACCCTATGAACAAATGCTCGGGAGAATCCCAAGGTAAAAGTAAGGGTTGGTGGCGAGGACTGTAAAGCCCTAGTAGATACTGGAGCCACATTTTCTATGATCCCTGTGAAGCCCCCAGGCAAGAGAAAGTGGAAAGCATGTAACTATAAAAGAAATTAAAGGGGAAAAAAAACAAACTAAATTGCCCATGTGTAAGCCCCTCCTCACGAAGACTGGAAATAACATACTGGAACATGACTTTGTAGTTTCATCTGCATACCTGGTTGCCCTCTTGGGGCGGGACTTGTTAACAAAACTGCAAGCTAAAATCTTCTTCAGTGATAATCAGATTGTAGTACAGCTGTCAGCAATGCAGGGCTCAAATTATCAAATGGCCCTTCAAGCAATCAAGATTGTGTCAGAGGCCAAAGGGACTGAGATTTTAGAGAATGTTGATCCATGTGTGTGGGCAGACAGAACCCCTGCCCGACCAAATGCATAACACAAATTAAAATCTTCTTTAAAAAGGGAGAGCCCTGTGTGCGTAAGGCAGTATCCTCTGAAAAAAGCCACCTGTGCAGGCTTGAAGCCGCTCATTGAGAAGTTCAAAAATTATGGTTAGCTAATAAAGGGATCATCCCCCTTTAGCACCCCGATTTTGAGTGCGCCTGAGGCAGATAGCACCTCCTTCAGGTTAGACCAAGACCTGAGAACAGTGGCTGACTGCCCTTTGTGCCTCAAAAATGATTCAAAGATGTTTGAGCCCCCAGCTCAAATGAGAAGTCGCCCATGCGCTTACTATCCTTTTCAGAGATTTCAAATTGACTTTTCAGAGTTGCCCCAGACTCATGGCTATCGGTACCCGCTAGTAATGATAAAAGCAATTGACTGCACCGCTCAGACAGTAGCCAAGATCCTGTTAAAAAGTAATCCCTAAGCTCTTGTTACCTAAAGAGAGTGAATCAAATCGGGGGGCCCATTTTGTTGGACAAGTGACGCAAGTAGTGGCCCAGGCATAACAAACTAACTAGAAGCTACACCCCCCTTGGAAACCTCAATCTACAAGTCAAGTTGAGAAGATGAACCGCACCTCAAAGACAATGCTCATTAAAATTTGTTTAAAGATTAAGTTGAAAGGCCACAGGCCTTGCCCATCACCTTGACTCGAGTACGGTGCGCCCCCAAGGGAAGTATTAAATTGACACCTTTTAAACGTTCCATAAGCGCCCACCTCGGATATTACCTGTGGCTGATAGCTTAAATGTGAATTTAAAAGTAAAAGTTTTAAGATTCAAGGTTATGTTACTGCTTTGCAGTCTGTTTTGTTTTCACAGGTTTGCGACACCGCACCAATCCTGGCCTTTAGATGCTCCAGTGCATAATCTCAATCCCAGCGGATGGGTGCTAATCCAGTCCTAGAAAGATGAACCACCTACCAAGAAGCAGAAGGGTCCGTTTCAGATCCTACTTACCACTCCCATTGCTATGAAAGTCGCCAAAGAAAAGAAGTGGATTCATCACACTGAATAAAGGCATCACCTGCACCAGAGAGGGTCACACCGGAAGCTGACCCACCTGAAGGTCACCGTTGGAATAATGAACCCCTGAAAGGACTCAAGTAGCTCTACAGAAAGAGGGTGCTCTCGTTTCAAGGGTTCCTGATGAACGGAACAATACTGAGTTCCAAAAGTTCAAAAAAAAAGTGTTTTTGTTGTCAACATTCTAGTAGCTAGAACAAAGGCGTCCCAGGCCTCACTTGCTGTTTAGAGAAAACCATCAATGCCACAGCAATAATAGTTTGCGCCTTTAAGTGCGTAGTCCACCGCGGGACCAAAGAGAGTATAAATTTGAGAAAAGCCTTTTGAGGGGGGAATTGTAGTAAAAATGTAACCTAAAAGCCATTGTATGTGTCTTAAGCAGCACATAGTACTGTAAGAGCTGCGCATGCCTGGAATGAGCAGACAGTAACCCTAAGATAAGGTTGCCAAGCAAACCGCTGGCAACCAATCAAAAGTAACACGCTGGCTGAGGAAGGCAAGCTAAGTGATAAAACTGCGGCGCGGAGGTCGCCCAGGGTCGACTCTGCTTTGAGCGTGAGCTCCTCTGTCGAACTGTTTGCAAACAATAAAATCGAGTTGGACCCAGCCTGAAGTTGACTCTCCTCTTTGGGGCAAATTGGACTAGCCTCCAGGGGGCGAAACTAGCATTTTGTGCAACAACAGCATGCTTTTGGATTGTCCTGTTTGTCATCAATGTGTATCACATCTTAAAGTTTGTGCAAATAACTTAGGCTGCTACTTATAAATATAATTACTATATGCCTTTTTTTTTCCAAATTAGAAATGTAATTTTCCCCATTCTCTGAATTGTCATTTGCCTTGCACCTACTTGTACAGCAGCATATACAGGACTTCTAAAGTACAAGTGGGGTAAAATAGTTTTCTTTATTCATTCAAGTGTATTGTTTTTCACAAAGGACACAAACAAAAGAAACATACAAAGGCAGGAGATAGCCTTGACTGTGTTTTGCCATTCATGCATTTGTTACGTGCTCATCATGGTACATTATGTTTTGATGCATGATGTTCTCCCTCATAATTGTAATCATACCAATTGTGTTTCCCATCATTAGGCTAAACTATATAAAAAAGATTTCCCTGGAAAACTAGCTTGAGCTATGGTTAAACATGTTTTCAACTCAGTCTCAGTTCATCATTTAGTTCATAATTGGTTTCAACCATTGGCCCCAACAAAATAATGACACCAAAACGGGATAAAATAAAATAGAAACAATCCATAGCAGATCATAAAGCAATATCAAAGAAGACATCATATATCCAATTTACAGTCAATTACATGGTCATCAAGAACTGTTAATAATATTTCACAGCAACTAATGCCATTGTTTGAGTAAACCCAGGATTACCATTTTAGAAACAAACTTTCCAATTTCTCCTGATTGACCAGTTCACACAAGCTATCTCCAACTGATTTTCTTCTGTTTTCCCTCTCATTATAGCCCCCTGCTCCACATTCCTTGCCTTTCCTGAGGGTACCCTGGTTTGAGGAGTCTGCAGGGATTTAGCAGGATAGGGTAGTGTTGCCAGGAAAGCAAAGTTCGACCATCATTTTGTGTGTCCCCCTCACACAACATCTTGGATGAAACCCCTTCCATCTGTTTTGCCTGAAAAAGCTAGGCTAAGCAGAGGGTTGGCTGTACAGGGCAAATCTGGTTGTAAGTGTACTCTAAGTTTCCTTCCAAAAATCTTCTATTAACATTGAGAAGGAAGTGCTCACTACCCACAACTCAGCTATCATGGGTCCTCAGGAGGCTGTGAATACCCAAGTTGCTTCCATACCTTGTACTAACCCACAAATGTGGACACAACCCAGTATGTTAAATTATGTGGCACATGATAGCATCACTTATCTGGACCACAGAGGGCATTTGCTAAAATCTTAGCAATGCAAAAGCCTTCTTGAGGGCAAACTAGACAGGCCAGTTTGATAACTGAGAACATCTCTCCATCTTGCCCAGTATTCGCTACTCTGACAGGCAGCAGCTCTCTAGAGATCTTTTACATCACTGAAATTCTTTTAACTGGAGATGACAGGGATTGAAAGTGGGGCCTTCTTTAGGCACAGCATGTGCTGCTCCACCAATGAACAACACTTCTCCCTTCCCATAATGAAATTTCCAAACCAAGAGGCACTTCAACATAACTAATAAGCTTTATGCACAGTCAGCATGGATATGTTCTCAGTTTCACCCTCCATTCATTTAAAATAGGTTTGGCCAGTGCCCCACGTGAGCTGAGTTTTATCCCTGGAGGAGTGTGCTCCCAAATCTTCTGCAATGCACTGAAATTTCCAGGCAGATGAACTGGTTTGGAAAAGGGCTCCCCCAAGCCAGAAACTGTGAAAACCACAGAACTAACTTGTTAATTTTATTCCCATTAATATTTTGCCCTACATTTGCAAGGGAGGGTGTTTCATCCTTGTAGCACACTTAGCATCAATGTAATAATTTCATGTGCCACAATTCTGTAAAGGTTTAAAATCGTAAATGGCTGTTATATTTTAACTAATGATAATACGATGCAGATCCTAAATGAAACACACACGCATGCTCGCTCACACACACACACACACACACACCATTCTTTAGAAAGGCAAAGAAGTTTATTGAAAAGGTGTTACTTGTATTCACACATCAGTGACTATACACTCCAGCCTGCTTCCCTCCCCGAGTCCCTGTAGAGATGTGCTCTATGTTCCTGATTTTTCCAATTACATACAGTGTAAATTGATAAAGTGAGTGTGAGTTTCAAAGTGGTATTTCAGGAAAATGGTGTTGTTGAGGTTAGAGAATGGGAAAGGTTTATTTAATGCAGTAAATAAAGGATTTGAAATGTGAAAAAAAATCTTAGCAATGGAATATCATATGTTCCAATCATCCCCAACCAGGTGCCCTCTAGATGTATTGGACCACAACTCCAACCATCCCAACTAACAGTGACCGTGCTAGCTGGGGGTGATGGGAGTTGTAGTCCAGCACATTGCCCCAAACATTCATATTGTACTTTGGCACAGCACTATTCTAAATAAAGGCAGGTATCATATGTGGCTCAAGACATACATGTGCTGTGAGTTTGCTAGCATCACAACTAGGGATGTACAGATTTTGTAAAATCCATTCCATCTGCATTTTGTGGATTGTCAGGTGCCTTTCGTTCCATTGTCTGCTCATTGAGGGAATCTATTTTTTCCCCAGTTTCCCAAATTCGCACAAATTTGTGCTTGCTGATATGCACAAATCCCCCCCGAATGTGCATTTTCATACTTTAGCCTATAAGGGAAATGCACATTTTCAGCTGGTTTTTTTAGTATGCATTTCTCTGCAACTAAATTTGTGTAAAATCTCAGGAAGTTAAAAAAAAAAAAGAAAAGTCTACAGAATCCATGCTACTCAGGAAAAGACAGTCCACTGTGGAATCCACAGGGCAGATTCATAGAAACCTGAACTCATTTGATTCCACTGTAGATTTCTCCAACATCCCTAATCCCAACATCACACAATACCAGTGCCATATTACAAAGAAGACTACAGTACAGTCCTAAATATGTTTACTTGGAAGTAAAGGCCTCTGATTTCAATGGAACTTGCTCCCATTTAAGTGTGTTTAGGATTGCAGACTTTAATATTCGCCACTCATATCTCTGGCTTTACACACAGCAAGAAAATGCAAGGAAGCTATGCTCTTAATGTAGCACTTCAAATGCTAGTATCACATTCATTTTCTCTATGCCAGGCTAGGGATGTCAGAGAATTCCACCACGGATCTCGGTGAGGATCAGGGGATTTCACCCCCTGAAATCCGTGGTGGAAAGAAGCCCCCCCGCCTCGTGAAAGGTGCGCGAAACGGAGCACTTACCTGCTGCCATTCGCGCTGCTTTGCGAATGGCAGTCGCGTCTCGGCCACCATTCACTTCTTCATTATAGCTGTGATAGGCTACATAAATAATTACGTAGCCTATCACAGCTAACACAGGGATGCCATTTGCATTCTCCACCGTAGCTGCCGCCATTTGCATTCTCTTTTTTTGCCACGATAGGCTACGTAAATATTTACGTAGCCCATCACGGCAAAAGACAAGGGCGCAAATGGTGTAATGGCCGCCATTTTAGCCCCTGTCTTTTGCAGTAATAGGCTATGTAAATATTTACATAGCATATCATGGCAAAAAACAGGAACGCAAATGGCGGCCGCCGTAGCCGCTTCCATTTGCGTTCCCTTTTTTTTGCCGTGATAGACTACGTAAATATACATGTAGCCTATCACGGCAAAATACAGGGACGCAAATGCCGGCGGCTACAGTGGCCGCCATTTGTTTCCCTGTGCAGCCCAGCAGCCGGATGTCCAGCTGCGGTGGGCCCTGGCCGGCCACTCCACGGAGTCTCTGCAAAGCGGAGCCGGCCGGGGAGAATTTTGGGGGGAGGGACAGAGCCCCTCCCCCCCACCGCGAATGTCACCCTTCGAAAAGGTAAGTGACCTTCATACATCCCTATGCCAGGCATATCGTTTGTGTCTTTTTCCCCCTGAGATCAGTATGTTACTCATCCCCATACATAATTTATATCTTGTAGGCAAAGCCTTATTCCATATACCAGTAGGGGGGAAACAGAATAAGAATAAATTCCTATTTTACATTCAATTAGAAAAGGACAAAGCACATGATGGAAATATTTGTGCCACATGCTTTTAAGTAAAGGGCAGCAGAATCTTTTGCTTCTTCAGAAGTCCCATGGAGTTCAACGGGGCTGATTCCCAAGTGAATGTGCATAGGATTGCAACCTTCATCATGGACTATGGATTATTGGACTAGGATTGCAGCAGGGATGGGCAACATGATGCCCCTGCCCACCTTTTCTGCCCCCCCCACCTCTGCTGCTGCCACTGAATTTCCTGCAGCAAAAAAAGGTTGGTGGTGGCAGTTTTTGCCACTGCAGAGGCACAACAGACAAAAAAACAAACAAAAGCTAAATTCCTACCCCAGCTGCAAACATTGTGAAGTCGCCCAATCAGCTATAGTCTCTGCCACTGTGGAAAAGGAGAGAGCAAGAGCTTGTCTTCAGCTGCCTCTTTCCTCATTCCTGTGATGACCTGTGTCATTTCCTGTGTTCGTGCAGGAGACGCTCTCTCAGGAGTCTCTCACAGGTCTTTTTGTGCAGGAGGATGTTTTCTCACCCTCCTGCACCATCAAGCTACCTTGGAGCTCCTGCTGAACTTCTGTGAACTGTTACCATCTAGTTTTGATATCTCGGAACTTAGAGCTGGCTGTGCTGTTGCCTGTGCTGCTGCTGCTGTACAATTACTTTGTTCACTGAGAAGGGATTGGGGTGGAAAATAAATGGGAATAATGAACTACAGATAAGACATTAATGCAAAGTTAGAGGAGAGAAGAATGAATAGGCATAACATTGATAAAGGTTATAACTGAATGTAGAAACTGCAGAAAGGCTCATTACTACTACTCCTATTATAGTGTTGTTTTGGCCACACCCTTTTTGGTCTGGGCCTTGCTCATTCTTGCTCTGGCTTCTCCCCTTCAGTTGTGTGGCCCCTGACCAGTTGAGCAACATAAAAATTGCCCCCCTCCTGACCTTGTGGAAGTTGCCCACCCCTGGATGATAGTTTTAAGGTTAAATCCAATATTACAGTAGTGGTAATCCACTAGCACAACAGGACTGTCTCCCTCTCTCCTCTCCCCAGCATTCCTCCATGCCACATGGAAATCTGCTCTGCAGGGTTTCCCAGTCCTCTCAAGCAGATTTTGAGGGTGCATGGGGGGGGAGAGGAATGCTCCCCTCCATGTTTCTCAATCAGGACTGCTTCTGTCAGTGGAATAACACCACTGGATTCAACCCACGGTCATGGAAAATACATTTATTATTCCCTTGTACTCATAAGGGGTTGGGGGGGGCAGAGAGAGGAATCACAAATGGCCAGTCATAAAAGAAAACATTCACAAAAGTATTTTGGAGCATCAAATGCTTTGGAGAACTATAAATATTGAATAACCTATTACAAAAAAAATTGGTATACATTCCATTAACAGCAGCAGCAACAACAAAAATACTGACAGTGAAGCATTCATCTCAAACAGTAAAGTATCTAGTAGAAATTGTGTTGCCCTTTTTATGTCAACTCTGACAGAATTAACATAAGAAAATGCACTGTTACTTAGGCGTGTGCAAAGATTTTCGGAAAAAGCCATGGCAGTCTACTATACATGACTGGTGGGTTGTGTTTTGCGTGCTGAGTCACAGTTTTTGCAGGTGTGCTCTGAAGGAAACTACAGAATAGAACACAACAATGTCTCCATGTCATAGATCCATCATTAACCTGTCAGCAATCTCTTTTCTCTATGCCTTTCTGCTTTATTGCATGCCAAGAGGCTTACTTAAAGGTCTCTCTCAACACCCCTATGAGGGACAGTTATGTCTAGGATTGTTTAGCTTAGTTAAATAAGGGGAGACATAGAATCATAGGGCTGGAAGGGGCCTACAAGGGCATCGAGTCCAACCCCCTGTTCAGTTCAGGAAGCCTGATTCCCAGGTGGTCTCCCATCCAAGTAATAACCAGGGCTGACCTTGCTTAGCTTCCAAGATCAGACGAGATCGGGCGTGTCCAGCCCTTTGCTCTCCATGACAGATGTGCACACAATTATACATGGTATGAAGAAACTGGATAGAGAGACATTTTTCCCCCTCTCTCAAAATACTAGAATCGTAATATTTCACATAGTAGACAATATAAACCTAGGTCTGTCATGGAGTGTGCATTCAACAGGAAGCTGGAACCAGTCATAACTTCCTGATGGGCAGATCTATATGATACATCTGTTTGTCACATCCACATTTTATTTTTAGGTGTATATTTGCTCTAAATTACAAATGAAATAGATACTGGTAAAAGAAAACAAGTTTCTTTGTGAAACTTTGTGATGGAGGAGAGTGGAAACCCTTACATCTCCCCCCCCGCCGCTCCCTTTTTCTTACAAAACCACTCAAATATTCCTTATTTATTCTGCATTTAATTTCCATATCCATATGTTTTCAATGTCCATATGCAGCTTGTGTTGTTCAACTTTATTTATGACACATAAATCTGCTAATATGCACCAGAATTGTATTCGGAGATTGTAGTAAAATTCAGAGCCATATTTTATTATGCTGGTCCCTGCCGACATTATCACTCCAGATCATCCTTCCCTCTCTAAAATTCACAGAGTAATAAAATACCCTGTGTAATATCCATCAGCATAAAAAAGCCCAGATGGTTGGAGCTAGGAGATTAAAGCACAGAGATTACAAAAGACATAATATATAACTTTTCACATTCACCAAAAAAGGAAGGAAGGAAAGAAAACCCAAGGGAGGGGAGGAGAGGGGAGAGCTAGGAAATGGTTTCACTCATGTTTTCTGAAAATATGCAGTGATTCTTAGAAAATAATATGCTTGAAATGTTAATACAGTGAAATTCTATCTCACAGAGAATTGCTATGACTAGACCCACAGGGGTGTCTATACCTTAAACCAGCCTTACCCAACCTGGTGTCCTCCAACTTTAGACTTCAACTCCCATCAGCCCTGGCCAGCATGGCCAATGGTTAGGAACCATTGGAGTTATAGTCCAAAACATTTGGAGGGCATCATGTTGGGGAAGGCTGCCTTAGGGTGCAATCTTACGCAAGTTTAGACAGGAAAAAATGCTACAACTTGCAGCATTTCCCAGCCAGCATGACTAGCTGGGGAATGCTGGAAGTTGTAGGACTTTCTTCTGTCTAAATATGCATAGCATTGTGCCTTGAAAGAGTTGTTGGCATAAAAGCAATAATTCAACCAGGACATTCCATTAGAGATATTTGAGGTATTTGATCTTTGTGAATTCTGATATGATCTAACCTGTCCTGATCTGTACTTCCTGGATTAATTTAGTCATCCACTGGCTAATTCCCAAATGTCACCAAAACTGTGTAGGTTATAGTAAACTATCTATATATACAGATGTGTTAAATATACCAACTATTGTAATATACAATTTAAAAACAAGGTTTTAATAAAATATTGCAAACAAGGCTGAGAAGATCTGTAGACAGTCCTCAAGTAATGTCCTCTGATTTTCTATGTACATTACCATATCTGGTTGTAGTCCCCTCCCATGCTTCTCCATATATGGTGGTGTTTGTATTTCCCTCTTGTCCAATCACAGCTCTCAACAGCCCTATGTCATCTTCCGGCTAATGTTTGCATAAGTTCCTCAGCACTAGGGTTGGCGGAGAATTTTTCCCCAAAACTTCGGGGGGCCGAGCGCCAACATGTTCGGCCCCCTGAACAAGTTTTGGGGAGAAATTCTCCGCACCACCCCACCCCCCGCACCACCCCCGAGACGGGACTTACCTTTGGCGAATGTCCCTCCCGGCAGCGGGTCCGGCCGGCAGTTCGGCGGGTCTTCGTCTGGGGCGGGAGCGGCAGCTGGTCTTTTGACCGGCTGCCGCCGCCGCCATTCCAATAAAAGAAAAAAAAAACGCCCCCGTGATAGGCTATGTGACGATTAACGTAGCCTATCACGGCTAGATTTGCAAAGTCAGCTGTGATAGGCTACGTAAATCGTCACGTAGCCTATCACAGGTGACTTTAAAAAAAAAAAGCGCGTACGGATAATGGTGGCCCCCATAGGGAGCCGCCATTCCCGTTCCTTATTTGGTCACTGTAGTCTACGTAAAGATTTACGTAGACTACAGCGACCAAATAAGGAACGTGAATGGCGGCTCCCTATGGGGGCCGCCATTAGCGTACGCGCTTTTTTTTTTTTTTTTAAGTCACCCGTGATAGGCTACGTGACGATTTACGTAGCCTATCATGGCTGACTTTGCAAATCTAGCCGTGATAGGCTATGTTAATCGTCACGTAGCCTATCACGGGGGTGTTGTTTTTTTTTAAAAAAAAAACTTTTGAGTTCGCGGCCAGGCGAGGTGAGGCGCCTCATCCCCGGCCTGAATTTCGGCCGGGCGAGGTGGGAAGCCTCCCCCCTGGCCTGAACTTCACGGGGGGAGCAGCGAAGCGCCTCTCCCCCACCGCGAACAAGCTTCGAGGACAGGTAAGTGACTTTCGTCCATCCCTACTTAGCACTCCCTGTTTCCTCAGCAACAAGCAAAGGGCTGGATGCGCGTGTGCTTATCTAATCTCAGAAGCTCAGCAGGGCCAGTCCTGGTCAGTGCTTGGATGGGAGACCACCTGGGAATCAGGCATCTTGCATTGAGCAGGGGGTTGTTCTTTCCCTTCAAATGAGACTAAGTTTTACCCCCCTCTATTCCCTGCTTTGGCTTTTTTAAAATTATTATTAAGGCATTATCTTCAAAGCTTCAAAACTTCAGATCTTCAAAGCTTCAAATAAGTGAATCTTTGAAGAAGCGAATCTTCGAAGAATCGCAGCTTCTCCAGCCCAATTGCTCCGCGAACTTGCCCGGGCAAGCCCAAGCAAGTGTAAATGTTTTCACAGTCCCATCCATGCTCGCTGCATGGAAAACACACACATATCCAGGCAGACAGTCCTCAGTGTCCACGGACTAACATGGATAAAAGTGTCCATGAAAAATTTTAATGTCATCTCAGGAGCAGGGGACAAACACAGGGTGGCCTTCGAAGATGCGAAGCTTCAAAGCTTCGAAGAAGCTAGCAGCCCCCCCATAACACAAGTGCTGGGTGCTGTTGCCGCTGCCCCTCTTCCTCGTGCTGGCTGCAAAAGGCTGGTGCAGGGAAAATAGCATCAGCAGACACCCCCCAGCCTCTCGCTCTGGCCTCCAGCAGGTGTGTGTGGGGGAAATAGGATAGGTCCCTCCTTCTTCCCTCCACCCCCACCTGCTACAGCAGCAGCAGTAAGGGACAAGCCATCACCAGGCTTCGAGCCCCAACAGGATGCTCACACCATCCCTACACAAACACACACACACACAGGGATAGAGGAGGAGAGGGACGGTGGGCGGGGAATCAGAAGACAGGAAGAGTTTCTGCTTCTCCAATGAGAGCCGCCATCTTTAAGAGCAGGAAAACAGCACAGATCTCGAGTGTGAACCGAGCTCGCGCATTCGATCAAGAACCGCAACGGGGAAAATGGGTGAGTGTTGATAATCACATTTTAATGTGAGTGCGTTCAACCTGACAGGACCCCGACTTTGGTGCAATGGCAGGCACAACGTAGATTGGCCCAAAGTCTCTCTCCCCACCTTCTCTCTTTACTATAATCTGTTCTTTATTCCTCTTTGATATTGTAGCATATTGTGACTAACAATCTATTTTTATCTTGCCTATATGCTGAATTTTATGTCAAACGGCTGAATATTTTATTAAACAACATTTTTATATATTTACTACTTTATAAAGTAAAGTAAAATAAAATGTTAATGTGTGGGGGGGGAATCCACCAAGATATTTTCTGTATCTCTCATTATGGCAGCAGTGTGATCGGTAAGTCCTACATTGTTAATCTGTTTGCTCACCACATCCAGAACACAAGACCATAAGAACATAAGAGCCATGCTGGATCAGACCAAGGGCCCATCTAGTCCAGCATTCTGTTCACACAGTGGCCAACCAGCTGTCAACCAGGAACCCGCAAGCAGGGCATAAGCGCAACAGCACCCTCCCACCCATGTTCCCCAGCAAGTGGTGTACATAGGCTCATTGCCTCTGGTACTGGAGGTGGCACATTGCCATCAAGACTAACAGCCATGGATAGCTTTCTCCTCCAGGAATTTGTCTAACCCCCTTTTGAAGCCATCCAAATTGGTGGCCATCACTGCATCCTGTGGTAGTGAAAGCACTGTCCATCTTGTTTACGGGGGGCTGGGGGGATAAGCTAAACATAATGGTTTGCAGTTCCTACTAAAATTTGCATGCCCTTGTTTTTAAGCATCTTTGTTTCTTTTGGAGCAATGATCCTCACTATTTTTCAAGTCGGAACCACTCTGGCAAACAAACAAACAAATGCAAGAACCACGACTAAAATTAACAAAAAATAACCACGTGCAAAACTTACTTTGGACTGCAGCTCCCATCAGTCCCAGCCAGCATGGCCAATGGTCAGGAATGCTGGGAGTTGTAGTCCAAAACATCTGGATCACACGAATAGAAGGGAATGCTAATTTTGTCTCACCCCTCTGCAGTGCAGGAATTTGTATGTGTGTGTGGGGCGGGGGACACACACACAACTGCTTGCAGGGGGTGGAGGCGAGGCTGACTCTCAAACACAAAAGAAACCACCCCAAAAATTTACACTTGTCACCCACGCACTGCTTGCTATTATAGGAAGTGGAGGAGGATTAACTTAGTCACAGTGTCACTTTTTACCTTTTGATGGGCCACAAGGCAACTGTTCTTGCTCCCTTTCTGCTGCAGCTCAGCTGTCTTGTTTTTCTCTTTTTCTTCCCTATTTTAATCCTTGGAAGAGGATTGCCTCAGCCTGGCTCTTTAGGAGGCTGGGGTATGCTGGGCACCGCTCCCTGACAAAGTGGGAAAAGTTGCTGCCAGCTGATAAGCAAAATGCAGCACCGATTCCAATGCTGCAGGAGTGACAGTGGCAGCATACTCAGTCAATCGTACTCCACCTTTCAGGTCACACAGCCAATGAGGGTATTTGAGCAGCACTGGAAGGGTGAGGGGCCATCATTAGTTGCGAAACCAGAAAGTAGGGATGAATGGAGTCACCTAAGGATGGTGTGGGCACCCAATTGGGTCCGGGAGTCCAGAGGACTCCCACCCCTGCCTGGGTCCCCAAGCCATGCCTGCTGAGCCCCTGCCCCCTCTCAAGTCCCCCCTCCATGCTTGCCAAACCTCATGCACTCACCCTGGACTCGTCCACAAGCTCCATGAGCACCATCTTGTAAAAGAAAATGGCGATCGCAAATATGCGCACATCTAGTCTTATGCAAAATGGTGTTGTAAATGGCTGATACATACACGATTACAGGGGGAAATGGGCCATTCACACCTGCAATGTTGTGTAGATCACCCTTTACAGCTGCATTCCCTTCCTGGAACTAGGGATGTACGAAAGTGACTTACCTTTTGCAGATTATGTTGATGGTGGGGGGGGAGGCATTCCGTCCCTCCCCCCGGAATCCTGGACTGGGGGGAGGCAATCCGTTCCTCCCCCCCGGAATCCTCCATGGTCAGCTGTACTCTGCGGCAGCTCCGCGGAGCAGCTGGCCAGGCCCAGCCCAGCCCAGCCCTGTCCGCAGATGGATTTCCGGCCGCGGAGGGCTCGGGGGGGGGGGAATTGCATACGCAAATGGCGACAGGTACGGCCACCGCCATTTGCGTTCCTTATTTTTGGCTGTCTTAATCTACGTAAATATTTACGTAGAGTATGACAGCGAAAATAAAGGGGAACGCAAATAGCGTAGCGGGTGCTATTTGCGTCCCTTTTTGATTTGCCGTTTTAGCCTACATAAAGATTTACGTAGGCTAAAATGGCAAATCAAAAAGGGACGCAAATAGCGCCCGCTACGCTATTTGCGTTCCCCTTTATTTTCGCCGTCATAGTCTACGTAAATATTTACGTAGACTAAGACGGCCAAAAATAAGGAACGCAAATGGCGGCGGCCATAGCTGCTGCCATTTGCGTACGTGGTTTTGTTTTGTTTTTTAAACCCACCCAGCCATGATAGGCTATGTAAATCTTTACGTAGCCTATCACATCTTATTTTTTTCTTTTTTTTTAACAAGACTGGAAATGGCGGCGGCAGCAGCCAGTCAAAAGACCAGCCGCCGCCGCCGCTGCCACCGAAGCTGTCACCGGAGCCGCCGCCACCCAGAAGATCCACCCCAGGTAAGTCTCGTCCCGGGGGCGATCCACGGGGGGGGGCGGGGGGGCAGGCCGTTCCGCCATGGAGTTCGGGGTCCCAAATGAACTGGCATTCGGCCTCACCGAGATCCGTGGCGGAATTCTGTGACATCCCTACCTGGAACTGACCGAGCTGCCTTTGCTGTGCAAAATGGTAGCTCAGTGAGGAAGCAGGAGGGCTGCTGGATGCTTGTGGACTGTGCAGCACTTGTGGATGGGTCCGGTGAGTGCCACATGGTCTGTGAACAAGGGTCCAGGGGGGCCTAGTGGGGGGGGAGTTCATCAGACTCCACCCCAGTATTGGGTGCCTGCAACATCCCTACCAGAAAGATGGAATCTGGCTGAGATGTTGCTCCTTTGAGAGAAATGTCTTGAGGTTAAACATGGCTGCAAGTACATCATTTAGCTTCCACCTGGCCCACTGCTGCCAGTATGGCCAGTTCTGATGCATTATTTGGGGGCCTTCAGTGAGAGAGAGGTGGGGAGAGGGACAGGGGCTAGAAATGTGGGAGCCACCACTGGGGTGTTTGGGAGCCACCAATGGCCCATGGGCCTTGCACCGAACAGCAGTGTTTTATAGCATGTTGGTATTATGGAGCCACAGTATATAAGAAATATACACAGCAAAAAGGTTTATGCTTAATTCAGAACCTTTTAGGTATTAATCTCCCATGCCACTGTACATATTAAAGTACCCTTCCAAACTGAATTCAACTTGGGTGCTGTTTTGACTTTCTCCCAGCCATGTAGGAGACGTTTTCTCTGTGAGTAGCTCCTGTAAAGCTGGGAGACCATTTCAATGACACAACAATATGGTCAGGGAAACCTACATATGTGTAGGTCTCCCCTGACCCCCATGAGATTGGTTCTCACCCATGTGGTTATACAATCATAGAGCTGGAAGGGGCCATTTAGGCTGTCAGGGTGGACACTGAGCCCATAGAATCCCAGCATAGTTCTGATTCTGAGGAAGAGCAGTCGCTCCTGGGAGAGGAGCGTGCTCCTCTTTCCCAGGGCCCACAGCTGACGGAGATTCCTCCCACCAGCATTCCTAGCTTAGAAAGCAGTCCAGGGAGTGACCGAGCAGAGATAGCAGACTTGTTGGATGTGCAATGCAGATGCAGAGAGCGGCACCAGATGGAGGGCGCAGAAAGGAGGCGTAGTGCCCGGTTGGCGCGCAAACAACAGCTACGCCCAGAGGATCCAAGGGAAAAGGGGAGGGACTCTCCCTAGTCCTTAAGTTCAGGGGTCTGCCAGTAATTCCCTTTCAAACGGGGACCAACTGTTTCAACTTAGAGCATAGGTACTCTGCTGCTCAGATCTAGTTGCTACCTGTAGAGTTGTTAAGTTATAAAAGAAGAATAAAGCTTTGAAAGGAATCCCTTTGTCTGTGTCTAGACTTGGCTACTAGATTAGACTGAGAGAGGCCTCCAAAGAGCCCTTGACAGAGGCCACTGAATCCAATCCCCTGCTCAGTGCAGGGATCCAGTTTAAAGCATCCCTGATAGATGGCTGTCCAGTCTTTGCTTGAATACCTTGAGTGACAGAGAGCCCACCAACTCCCTTGGTTCCACTGTCTGACTGCTCTGACTGTTTTTCCTCATATTCAACCGAAATCTGCCTTCCTGTAACTTAAGCCCATTATTTTGTGTCCTACAGTCTTGGATGATAGAGAACAAATTTAGGCCCTCTTCTGTGTAGCAACCCATTAGGTACTTGAAGAGTATTATCATCTCCCCCACCCCTCTTCTCTTCTCAAGGCCAAACATACCCAGTTCCTTCAAGCTTTCTTTGTAGGACTTAACTTCTAGTCTCCTGATCATCTTTGTTGTCCTTCTCTGGATTTGTTGCAATTTATCTGAATCCTTCTTAAAACATGGGGTCCAGAACTGGACACAGTATTTGAAGTGAGGTCTGACCAGAGTAAAGTGTAAATATTACTTCCCTTGATGTAGAGAGTATGCTTCTATTGATGCAACCTAAAATTACACTCACCATTTTTGCAGCCACATCACAATGCTGACTCATATTCAGCTTGTGATCAAATACAACTCCAAGATCCTTTTCATACATACTATTGCAAGCCAGGTATCCCCCATCTTATACCTGCACATTTGAGTTCTCTTTCCTAAATTAAGAGCTTTGCACTAGGGATGTCCGTCACCAGGAAATCCGTCCCTTTTTGGGCTCGCCAGACTTCCACTGCGTGTCGACTTGGCTTGCTTTTGCGAGCTGACCCATGTGGTTTCCCCAAGTTCTGGGTATTTTTAATGCATTGATGTTTTGTCTCGGCTGTAATTTGCGCAAATAAAGGTTTGCATGAATTTTGACTGGAAATTCCTTAATTTTCATAATTTTCACAAATTATGACTGTAATTTGAGCAAATTATGCAAATGTGCACAAATTACAACCAAAATTTGCATATTTTTTAATGCAAATAAATACTTTATGGAAATTCTGCCAGCTTGCCTGACTCATTCCACACTGAGTTGGGCCAGCTGCTGGAAGATGGAATGGATTCTGAGAGGCCAAGTCAGTGAAACTCGTGGACCTCCACCCCCCAAATGGATTCCTCCAACATCCCTACTTTGCACTTGTCTCTGTTAAATTTCATTCTGTTATTTTCTGCCAAGGTTCCTAACCTATCAAGATCCTTTTGAATTTTGTTTCTGTCTTCTAAGGTAGTAGCTATTCAACTCAATTGTGTGTCAAATTTGATAAGCATCCCCCATACCTCTTCCTCCAAATCATTATTAAAAAATGTTGAAGAGTACAGGGACCAGGACCAAGCCATGAAACAGCCCACTCGATACCTCTCTCTAGGTTGGTGAGGAACCATTGATGAGCACTCTTTGAGTACAGTTCTCCGGCCAGCTGTGGATCCACCTGGTGATAGTGCCATCCAGACCACAGTTAAGTAGCATGCTAATCAGAATATCATAGGGCACTTTGTCAAATGCCTTGGTGAAGTCAAGATATATTACATCCACTGCATTTCCATGATCTCCTAAGGAAGTTACCTGATTGAAAAATGAAATAAGATTAGTCTGTCAGGACTTGTTCTTGACAAACCTGTGTTGGCTTCCAGTGATCACTGCATTAGTATCAAGATGCCTACTGATCGAGCACTTTATTATCTGCTTGGGAATCGTCCTAGGTTTTCATGTCAGACTGACTGGTCTTCTTCAGTCGTTCAGTCGTGTCCGACTCTTTGTGACCCCATTGACCATAGCACGCCAGGCATTCCTGTCCTGCATTCTCTCCCGGAGCGTGCTCAAGTTCATATTCATTGCATCGGTGATGCTATCTAGCCATCTCATCCTCTGCCGTCCCCTTCTCCTTTTGCCTTCAGTCTTTCCCAGCATCAGGGTCTTTTCCAGAGAGTTTTCTCTTCGCATTAGGTGGCCAAAATATTTGAGCTTCAGCTTCAGTATCTGTCCTTCCAATGAGCACTCAGGGTTGATTTCCTTTAGGATGGACTGATTGGACCTCCTTGCAGTCCAGGGGACTCGTAAGAGTCTTCTCCAGCACCACAGTTCGAAAGCATCAATTCTTCGGCGCTCAGCCTTCCTTATAGTCCAGCTCTCACAGCCACACATTACTACTGGGAAAACCATAGCTTTGATTAGACGGACCTTTGTCGGCAAGGTGATGTCTCTGCTTCTTACTATGCTGTCTAGGTGTGCCATAGCTTTCCTCCCAAGGAGCAAGCGTCTTTTAATTTCATGGCTACAGTCACTGTCTGCGGTGATCTTGGAGCCCAAGAAAGTAAAATCTGTCACTGCTTCCATTTCGTCCCCTTCTATATGCCAGGAAGTGATAGGGCCAGATGCCATGATCTTCGTTTTTTTAATGTTGAGTTTCAAACCAGCTTTTGCACTCTCCTCTTTCACCCTCAACAAGAGGCTCTTGAGATCCTCTTCGCTTTCTGCCATTAGGGTGGTATCGTCTGCATATCGGAGGTTGTTGATAATTCTCCCAGCAATCTTAATTCCGACCTCCGATTCATCCAACCCGGCATTTCTCATGATGTACTCTGCATATAAGTTAAATAAGCAGGGTGACAATATGCAGCCTTGTCGTACTCCTTTCCCAATTTTGAACCACTCGGTTGTTCCATGTCTAGTTCTTACTGTTGTTTCTTGACCCTCGTACAGGCTTCTCAGCAGACAGGTAAGGTGGTCTGGTACTCCCATCACTTTAAGAATTTGCCACAGTTTGTTGTGATCCACACAATCAAAGGCTTTAGCGTAGTCAATGAAGCAGAAATAGACGTTTTTCTGGAATTCTCTTGCTTTCTCCATGATGCAGCGAATGTTGGCGATTTGATCTCTAGTTCCTCTGCCTCTTCAAAACCCAGCTTGTACTTCCGGTAGTTCTCGGTTCGCATACTGATGAAGCCTAGCTTGTAAGATTTTGAGCATCACCTTGCTGGCATGTGAAATGAGCGCAATTGTGCGGTAGTTTGAACACTCTTTGGCGTTGCCCTTCTTTGGAATTGGAATGTAAACTGACCTTTTCCAGTCTTGCAGCCACTGTTGAGTGTTCCAAATTTGTTGGCATATTGAATGCAGCACTTTAACAGCATCATCTTTTAGGATTTTAAATAGCTCAGCTGGAATACTGTCATCTCCGCTAGCTTTGTTGTTACTAATGCTTCCTAAGGCCCACTTGACTTCACTCTCCAGGATGTCCGGCTCAAGTTCAGTGACCGCACTATCATGGCTATCAGGGACATTCAGATCTTTCCTGTATAGTCCTTCTGTGTATTCTTTCCACCTATTCTTAATTTCATCTGCATCTGTTAGGTCCCTGCCTTCATTGTCCTTTATCATGCCCGTCTTTGCATAAAACGTTCCCTTGAGATCTCCGATTTTCTTGAAGAGATCTCTAATCTTTCCCATTCTGTTGTTTTCCTCGATTTCTTTGCATTGTTCATTTAAGAAGGCCTTCTTGTCTCTCCTTGCTATTCTCTGGAACTCTGCATTCAGTTGGATATATCTTCCCCTTTCTCCCTTGCTTTTGCTTCCCTTCTTTCCTCAGCTACTTGTAAAGCCTCATCAGACAGCCACTTGACTTTCTTGCATTTCTTTTTCTTTGGGATGGATTTCGTTGCTGCCTCCTGAACAATGTTACAGACCTCCGTCCATAGTTCCTCAGGCACTCTGTCTATCAGGTCTAATCCCTGAAATCTATTCCTCACCTCCACTGTGTATTCAGAAGGGATATGATTTAGGTCATATCTGAATGGTTTAGTGGTTTTCCCTATGTTCTTCAATTTAAGCTGAAATTTTGCAACAAGAAGCTCATGATCCGAGCCACATTCAGCTCCAGGTCTTGTTTTTACTGACTGTATAGAGCTTCTCCATCTTTGACTGCAAAGGACATAATCAATCTGATTTCAATATTGACCATCTGGTGATGTCCATGTGTAGAGTCGTCTCTTGTGCTGTTGGAAAAGAGTGTTTGCTATGATCAGCGTGTTCTCTTGGCAAAACTCTATTAGCTTTTGTCCTGCTTCATTTTGTACACCAAGGCCATGCCTGCCTGTTATCCTAGTGATTTCTTGACTTCCTACTTTAGCATTCCAATCCCCTATGATGAAGAGGACATCTTTTTTTGGTGTTAGTTCTAGAAGGGGTTGTAGGTCTTCATAGAACCGATCAACCTCAGCTTCTTTGGCCTCAGTGGTTGGGGCATAGACTTGTATTACTGTGATGTTGAATGGTTTGCCTTGGATTCGTACTGAGATCATTCTATCATTTTTAAGATTGTACACCAGTACTGCTTTTCCAACCCTTTTGTTGACTATGAGTGCTACTCCATTTCTTCTAAGGGATTCTTGCCCACAATAGTAGATATGATGGCCACCTGAATTAAATTCGCCCATGCCTGTCCATTTTAGTTCACTGATTCCCAAGATGTCGATGTTCAATCTTGTCATCTCATGTTTGACCACCTCCAGCTTACCTTGATTCATTGATCTGACATTCCAGGTTCCTAAACGATATTGTTCTTTACAGCATCGGATTTTCTTTTCACCACCAGACACATCCACAGCTGAGTGTCCTTTCGGGTTTGGCCCAGCCGCTTCACTCTTTCTGGCGCTACTTGGAAATACCCTCTGCTCTTCCCCAGTAGTATATTGGACACCTTCCGACCTGAGGGGCTCATCTTCTGGCGTCATATCTTTTAGCCTTGTGAATCTTAGGGATGGCGGAGAATTTCTCCCCGAAACTTCGGGGGGCCAAGCACCAACGTGTTCGGCCCCCCAAACAAGTTTTGGGGAGAAATTCTCTGCACCGCCCCCCGCCCCCCCCCCCGGGACAGGACTTACCTTTGGCGAATGTCCCTCCCGCCGGCGGGTCCGGCTGGCGGTTCAGCGGGTCTTCGTCCTGGGCGGGAGTGGCAGCCGGTCTTTTGACCGGCTGCCGCCGCCGCCATTCCAATAAAAGAAAAAAAAAACGGCCCCGTGATAGGCTACGTGACGATTAACATAGCCTATCATGGCTAGATCTGCAAAGTCAGCCGTGATAGGCTACGTAAATCGTCACGTAGCCTATCACAGGTGACTTTAAAAAAAAAAAAACCACATACGGATAATGTCGGCTCCCATAGGGAGCCGCCATTCACGTTCCTTATTTGGTCGCTGTAGTCTACGTAAATCTTTACGTAGACTACGGCGAAAATAAGGGCAACGCAAATAGCGTTGCCCTTATTTTCGCCGTAGTCTACGTAAAGATTTACGTAGACTACAGCGACCAAATAAGGAATGCGAATGGCGGCTCCCTATGGGGGCCGCCATTTGCGTACGCACTTTTTTTTTTTTAAAGTCACCCGTGATAGGCTACGTGACGATTTACGTAGCCTATCACAGCCGACTTTGCAGATCTAGCCGTGATAGGCTACGTTAATCGTCACATAGCCTATCACGGGGGCGTGTTTTTTTTCTTTTAACTGTTTAATTCGTGGCCGGGCGAGGCAAGGCGCCTCCTCCCCGGCCTGAATTTCGGCCGGGCGAGGTGGGAAGCCTCCCCCCTGGCCTGAATTTCGGCCAGGCGAGGTGGGAAGCCTCCCCCCCCCCGGCCTGAACTTCGCGGGGGGAGCAGTGAAGCGCCTCCCCCCCACCACGAAAAGCTTCGAGGACAGGTAAGGGTCTTTCGTGCACCCCTACTTGTGATACGTTCCATGGGGTTTTCTTGGCAAGTATACTGGAGTGGGTTGCCATTTCCTTCTCCAGTGGACCACATTGTGTCAGAACTCTCTGCCATGACCTGTCCATCTTGGGTGGCCCTGCATGGCATAGCTTATGGCTTCACTGAGTTACGCAAGCCCCTTCGCCACAACAAGGCAGTGATCCATGATGGGGACTGACTGGTCTACAATTCCCCAGATGTTCCTTTTTTGCCCTTTTGGAAGATATGGGCAACATTTTCTCTCCATGAGTCCTCTGGCATTTCACCTATTTTCTGGGATTTCTCAAGGATAACAGATAGAGGTTGCAACTGACAACTCAACACCCTAGGATGCAATTCATCTGGACCTGGTGACTTGGGCTCATTCAAGGTGCTTAGATATTCCCTGAACATCTCTCTATCATTTTAAAGTTGCACTCCTATCCCTTCAGCCTGTTCAACTCATATGCCAGATGGGCCATAGATTCTCTTTTAGGAGAAGACAGCCAAAAAAAATTAAAAAAGGAGTTGAGCAGTTCCTCCTCTTCTTTGTCACCAGGCTGTCACGATTTTGCCATCTTTGCTGAGCAGTTGGTCTGCCATTATTTTCATCCTCCTTTTACTTTGAACATATTTGAAGAAGCCCTTTTTGTTATTCTTTGCATCACTGCCAAACTCAGCTCTTTCTGAGCTTTAGCCTTACTGACATCATCTCTAAAATTCCAGGCTATCTGCCTGTACAATTCCTTAGTGATCTGTCCCTCCTTCCACCACGTATATGTGCCCTTTTTGATTTTCAGATCATTAGTAAGCTTTTTGTGTAGCCACATTGGCTTCTTGTGTTGTCTTCCCCCCACCACCAACTTGGGTTTGTTCCTGATTGAGCCTTTAGTATTTCCTTCTTAGGAACTCCCATCCCTCTTGAACTCTTCTTCCTGTTAGGTTTTCCTCTCATGGAATCCTACTTATCATTGCTTTCAATTTATCAAAATCAGCTTTCCTGATGGTTAGATGGTGCTATTGCACTCATGTCCTACTGGTGGGTTGCCCACAGGCAGCTGGTTGCCCACTGTGTGAACAGAATTCTGGTCTAGATGGACCCTTTGTCTCATCCAGCATGGCTCTTCTTATGTTCTTATTTAAATGTTCTAATGGTCCTTACAAAAACCTATTTATTGAAGCACTTCAGAAGGTTTGTTATGCCTGAGTAAAACATAGCTCTTCAGAGGCAAATGTTCATTTACGTCTTCTGCATGAGCAATATCAAGCACCCTCTCAAGAAGAAAACTTCTCACCCAAGATGCATGAAATGACTGTCACCTCTGGGGGAAAAGGAAACATTTTACTCAAAATGCTTCAGGCATAACAAACCTAGAATGCTTCCATTAAATAGGTTTTCCTTTTTAAGCAGCTTTCAAGGTCAAGGCTCACTTGGTTTGCTGGCTTTGTAAATTGGGAGGGGCCATAGCCCAGTGGAAAAGCACATGCTCTGCATGTAAAAAGATCCCAGGTTCAGTCCCTGGCATCTCCCAGGAAGAAATGAGATTGGGAAAAGACCGCTGTCCAAAACCCTCTAGAGCTTCTGCCACTCAGCATGGGCAATACTAATCTATATGAACCAATGGTCTCAGTCAGCATAAGGCAGCATCCAGTGTTACTTTCCATGACATTAAGATGGCTAATTAGGGATTTGCATACAAGCAAAACTTGATCTTGTTGAAGTTCTCCAAATTAGACCTCGAAGCTCCTCCCATCTCATGTCCATATCAGATGGTGATCTTTCTTTGTTTGTTTTTCTGTTTGCACGAAAATCCATCGGGTTTTTCATGCATCCCCCCCCCCAAATGCACGCATCAGTTCTGTGCACTTTTGAAATGTATGCATTCTTCTCTCATTGATTAAAACATGGTTGTGCACATGTTTCAAATTTGTGCATGCTGTTGAAAGCACTTTTGGGGGTTTGAAAATTAGATTGCAAACTCAGAAATGGACAGACCTTCACTGAAGATTGCGTCCAAGTCTGTGTTCGGTCTAGGACTAGGAGGTGCAAACTGGGTAAATCATGATAAAAAATGAACTGAAACAAATTTCTCATACATCTGTATGAATGATACATGTCATGTGTCCCTGGGATTTGTATCCCAGGGAAGTTGCACAATTTGCCTCTATGTTTTGCCCAGCCTTTCTTGGAAATGTTTCCCCAGCTGTGTGAAAACTACACATAGATATGTAGTTCCCACATGGGTGTCTAAAGGGCAAGTCAGAGTTCCCCTAAGGATTCTGGCCATGATAAAACATAAACATCCACTAGGAACCCAACAGCTCTTGTAAAATTCAACCCTCTTCATGTTCCTTTCCTCAATTGTACACATTCCCCTCTGTTCCTAGACCTCTGAGATGCTCTCTTTGAACATGCTGATGACCACCCTCTATTCCCACTGCCCTCAGCACCCAGTCTTCTCCATTTCCTTTCTTCTCCTTGGCTCTCTGCTTCCTCAACTCCTTTCCTAGCCCTCACCTTCCTCTGCCCCTTGTTTCTCTTCAACATCCATAATATACAGGCCAAGTTGACTTGCATCCTTCTCCCTTCCCCCATCCCCATTCCCACCAGTTTCATCTCCATGCCAGCACATCTTCCAGGCTTTCATTCAGTTTACAGTTGTATGGGACATCCCAGTCAGGTAACACCCACCTTGTTTTACTGTTTTTTAAAAGGAGTGTGCCACCAGAAGGGGAAAAAATACAAAGGGAGAAAGGGAATTGTTCAACCCCAATGCAATGAGGAGGAGCTAAAAGCTGAGGGCAGGATCAGCTGTGAAGCTTGAGGCTGTATGTGGAGAATCTCACATTAACCTTCCATACACCTGGTTTGCACTAGGGATGGGTGAACAAGCAACATTCGAGATTGCCAGGACTGATTCAGTCTACAGAGGAAATTTGCGCAAATTAGAAAATTGAACTGGGAATCGGGAACAAGATGAATGTGGGCATGTGTTCGGCAATTTACAAATATTTTCAGAAGACGTGCACTGGTGCTCACCTTCGGACCTTCGAATGGGGCATGTGAGCAAAAATGGAATTCTCATACATCCCTAGTTTGCACTTCACAATGAGTGACTGTGGCTCAATTCACCCATGGGGCTCGAAGGTGCATTCCTGCTGCCATTTTGAATATGAAAGCCATGCCTTGTCATGTCACATGAACCAGGGTGTTGTGGGTTATTTGAGGGGTGGGTTGTTTAACCATCAGCCATGACATGACAAGTGGCGGTGTCCACCCACCACAGTTTGCATATTCAAAATGACAGCCAGTACGTGCCTTGGAGTCCCCCCACAGATGAATTAACCCACAGTGGCTTATAGCAGCATGCAAACTGATCCAGAGAGAAACAGAATCAGACACAATTTCCCTCATAGTTTCCACCCTCTGTGCAATAACAGTGACAACATTGGGGAAACTTTTATGGAGCTTTTTTATTAGATTTGGGTCAGGCTTTGGTCCTAGTGCTATTTTTCTGCATACCTGAATGTTCTGACACATCATCTGTGAAATCTGAGCTTCAGACTACACAAGACCTGTGTGTCAGAGGCTCAGGAAAAAGTGTGTTCTGGTATGTCTCCCCCTACTGTGGTTGGCCCGCATTGTTGCAGATAGCAACAGGGCCCCAAATCAGCTCCAGGTTGCTGGGAGCTGCCATTTTAATTTCATACAATGCCAGTGATATACTGCTGTGTTCCAGGGCATTATGGGAAATTTAAATGAAGGTCCTCAGTGTATAGAATCTAGGTTCAACAAAGCTGGCTGCATAACTCTAGGATGTTAAGAAAAAACACACAGAATCCAGGATATAATTTGTGCATCTTTTGAAACATCTCTTCATCCAGCCTCAGGTTTAGGGCTTGTGAGGCCCAATGGATGGAAAGGAGGAAATTTATGTCCAGAAAAGCCCCTCAGAAGAACTTCATCTTCAGAGAAAATAAAGCTTAGGTCCCTGAGCAAGCGGCACTGAATTTACTCACTGCAGCATTCAATCAATCTGTCGCTCACATATGCACATAAACTGCCCATCATGTGGGCATCTCAGCCACAGCTATTTGCAAAGAAACAAAATCAATACATAATTTTCTTTAAGAGAAGTCGCAATTACACAGAATAACATGAGAATATGTACTTTGGAAGCCTAATGAGAAAACTGCCAATCTTTTAGTCCCACAAAATCCTGCAGCACCATCTAAAACGATAAGAGAAAATATATACTAGGAACTGCAGTAGTTAATTGATTCATCAGCTAGATTAATCATTTTTTAAAGGAAAAACTAATTTACTAAAACAGGGCCCCTAATTAATCAGTCAGCAGATTTAAAAACAATGTCTAGTCTGTGCCACTTTCACATGTTTTTACCAGTAATTCTGTTCTGTTTTGTTTCTGTATCAATCTCCAATAATGCCAAAACAAATCAAATCAATATGTACATACATACATTTATTTATTTTATTCATTCATTCATTCATTTCAGCTCACTCTTCCTTTTCACCAAATGCAAATGGATCTCAAGACAGCTAAGACTCATGAGAAATTAAAAAAAAATACAATAAAAAGCATGGTTAAAATAATAATAAAACAAATACATTAAAAACAGTTTAAAAGCACAACAATAATGGAAGAAAACAGCACACAACCCAACAAATGAGCTTACATGTTTAAGGCCTGCTTGAATAAAAATGCCTTTGCCTAACAGAGGAAAGACAGTAAAGATGGAGCCACCGGGCCACCCTTGACAGGGAGTTCCACAGCCTGGCAGCTGCGACCGAGATGGCCCTGTCTCCCATCACCATCAAATGCGCCTCTGAATGCAGTGGTACTGAAAGAAGGGCCTCCGCCATAGATTTTCAGATCCAGGAATGTTGGTCTTTGAAGTAGCTTGGTCCTGAGCCATATATAAATGCAAATCTCCCCTCCCCACCAGGTTTGATTAACATCCAGCCTGATGAAGAATTCCAGGGAACTCAAAAGCTTGCTCACAATTTTGTGACATTACACTTGGTCATAATTAGGGATGGCATTGGTGCCTGACTTGGTCCTGGAATCTAATAGACTCCCCCCCCCCACCTCGTGCCTCTGAGCTGTGCCTGCCAAGCCACTACCTCACTCACACAACCCCAGACCCACTCGCACACCCCCACCCATGCTGAGCTGCCCTCACCTACCCTGAGCCATCCTCGAGCTCCCATCATTCCCATGGTCACCATGTTGTGAAAAATGGCACCTCTGGAACTTCTGTAAATCTAATATTGTGTACATAGCAGGTGTAAAGGCCCTATCTATGTAATATTACAGGTGTAAATGGGCCATTTACACCTGTAATATTGCATAGATGGGACCTTTATGGTGAGCGGGGGGAAGTATGTCTGGGGGGTGCGAGTGGGGGCAGCGGCTTGATGGTTGCCCAGAAGACCTGGACAGGAGGGGGGCATCCATCCCTCTGGAGTCATAATACAGGAATTGTTCGACTGTGGATTTTGGAATATTTAAATACATACTTTTATACTCACTGAAATATGTAACTTCTCTAGTTTGTTTTTTTTAAATCATGTGTATATACTCTCAAATACATATTTAAATGTGTATTTTTCTCTCAAAACAGTACTTATAGAGGACAGTCCCCTACTCTGGAGAGCTGTCAGAGGTGTTTTGTTGTAGTGGCCAGAGTGCTGGACTGGGAATTGGGAGATCCGGGTTCTACTCCCCACTCACCCATGGAAGCTCACTGGGTGACTTTGGGCCAGTCACAGACTCTCAGCCCAACCTACCCCACAGGGTTGTTGCTGTGAGGACAAAGTTGAGAGGAGGAGGATTATGTACACTGCTTTGGGCTCCTTGGAGGAAAAAAGGTGGGATATGAATGTAACAAATTCTGGTAGTCAAAGAACCTTAAGGAACAAGAGCAGGAAACTTGAAATTGCCCATCAATAGTTAATACCTGGAGAGTAGACTGAGCAAGTACCTAGATCACCTAAGTCTTCTCCACTATGGTGAGATGTCTTGCATTTCTACTTAAATTATAGTTATTATTTCTGAACTTGTGTCTATACATATAAATGAGCATATGCAACTGTCACTTCAGCAAAGGAGATTGTTACCTTGTCATGGTGCTGGAGCTTGAGCACCTCAATGACGTCATGAGCTAAACCGTGAAGGGACACCCAAGATGGGAAGGTCATGGCAGAGAGGTCAGACTAAATATGATTCCTTGGGAAGGAAACGGCAACCCACCCCGGTATTCTCGCCATGAAAACTAAATGGATATAACAAGGCAGCAGGAGATGACGGTATCCCAGCTGAACTGTTTAAAATCTTGCAAGATGATGCTGTCAAGGTGATGCATGCCATATGCCAGCAAATTTGGAAAACTCAAGAATGGCCAACAAATTGGAAAAAACTAGGGATGTACAAAAGTGATTTATCTTTTGCGGATTATGTTGATGGTGGGGGGGGAGGCGTTCCATCTCTCCCCCCGGAATCCTGGATGGGGGGGAGGTGATCCGTTCCTCCCCCCTGGAATCCTCGATGGCCAGCTGTGCTCCGCGGCGGCTCCGTGGAGCAGCTGGCCAGACCCAGCCCAGCCCAGAGCCGTCCGCAGCCGGATTTCTGGCTGCGGAGGGCTCTGGGGGAAAAAACAACAACAACACCGCATACGCAAATGGTGGTGGCTATGGCCGCCGCCATTTGCATTCCTTATTTTTGCCGTCTGAATCTACGTAAATATTTATGTAGACTATGATGGCGAAAATAAAGGGGAACACAAATAGCGTAGCAGGCGCTATTTGCGTCCCTTTTTGTTTCACCATTTTAGCCTACATAAATCTTTACGTAGGCTAAAACGGCAAATCAAAAAGGGACGCAAATACCACCCGCTACGCTATTTGCGTTCCCCTTTATTTTTGCCATCATAGTCTACGTAAATATTTACGTAGATTCAGACGTAATCAGAAGACCTTTACTTCTTGGGAGGAGAGCAATGACAAATCTTGATAAAATAGTTAAGAGCAGAGACATCACACTGACAACAAAGGTCTGCATAGTTAAAGCAATGGTATTCACCTTAGTAACCTATGGCTGCGACAGCTGGACCATAAGGAAGGCTGAGTGAAGGAAGATGGATGCTTTTGAACTGTGGTGTTGGAGGAATATTCTGAGAGTGCCTTGGACTGCAAGAAGATCAAACCAGTCCATACTCCAGGAAAGAAAGCCAGACTGCTCACTTGAGGGAATGATATTAAAGGCAAAACTGAAGTACTTTGGCCACATTATGAGAAGACAGGATACCCTGGAGAAGATGCTGATGCTAGGGAAAGTGGAAGGCAAAAGAAAGAGGGGCCGACCAAGGGCAAGATGGATGGATCCACCTCTTCTGGAGGTGACAGACTTGACCTTGGGGGTGCGACAGCCGACAGGAAGCTCTGGCGTGGGCTGGTCCATGAAGTCACGAAGAGTCGGAAGTGACTGACCAAATAAACAACAACAACAATGCAACTGTCATGCAAATTGGTATCTGCTTTTGTCCTCTTTATTGGTGATGCATTTTCATTTTGGAGGGAATGTGTAAGTGGCTACCCTACTCCACCTACAGCCAACACTCCCCTCAAAATCTGCACTGGAGGATTAGGAGATCCTCCAGAACAGATTTCTGGGTATAGGGGCTGCAGGGGGAGGAGGAGAGGAGAAAGTCCCATTGTGTGAGTGGACATCTGCTTCTGCAACTTGGATTTTGGCTCTGGGTGCGAGAGAAAGGGGTGCCTTTTCTCAAGGTGATCACTACTATTATAATGCATGCAACATCTAACAAAGGCCCTCCCCTTTAGAACAATTTATTTATTTATTTGATTTTTATACTGTCCAGTAGCTGAAGCTGTCTGTCTGGGCAGTTCACAGAATTAAAACCACAAAAATACAACAGAAAATACACTATAAATATATAATAGATTATAACTACAGAATAAAAAATATAGCCAGAGTAAAATGTAGCAGCAGTGCAGATAGTTAAAATGCAATAGCAGAGTTAAGGCATTAGAGCTAAAAAAACCTGGAATGCCTAAAATGCTAAAAATGCCTGGGAAAATAATAAAAAAAGGCTTTCACCTGGCACTGGAAAGACTACAATGTAGGCACCAGTTGAACGTCGCTAGGGAGTTTGTTCCACAGCCGGGGCAACACAGCAGGAAATGCCGTTATCCTGGTAGCCACCTGCCTTACCTCTTCTAGCTACCTACCTCCTGGAGAAGGACTCTGAAGATGAACTTAGGGTCCGGGCAGGTACATACTGTATGGGAAAAGGCAATCCTTCAGATAACCTGGCCCCAAGCCGTTCAGGGCTTTGCATGTTAATACCAGCACTTTGAATCAGGCCTGGAAATGGAGCCGGTGCAGCTGGAAAAGTACTGGCATAATCTGATCTCATTGGCCAGGACCACTTTCAAAGGCAGCCCCATGTATAACTCATTGCAGTAATCCAGACAAGAGCTTATCAGAGTATGGATAACTGTAGCTAGGCTATCTCTGTCCAAATTAGGGCGTAGTTGGTATATCAGCCTAAGCTGAAAATTACTGTTTTCCCTCACATGCAAATTAATTGACTATGGCTGTAATCCTATACTCACTTGCTGGGAGTAAGGCTCATTGAGCTCAATGGTATTTACATCTGAGTAATTTACATCTCTTTTCCCAGGCATTTGGCAGCACAGCACATGGTGAATTTTAATTGGTCCTGGATGTGTCATTAGTTACGACTGACAGTTCAAAGTCATGTTTAGTTATAAGTTGTTTGTGTATATTGTCTGTATGGTTTTACGTTTTATATTGTATTTAATGTTTAACTTCTATAAACCGCCCAGAGAGCTTCAGCTATGAGGCAGTACAGAAATGTAAATAACAACAACAACAACAACAACAACAACAAGCACAGAATTGTACTATAAGATTTCTTTCACTAGGTGAAAGCCTCAATATTTATTTATGTATTTATTTGTTACATTTATAGCCTGCCTTTTCCTCCAAGGAGCCCAAGGCAGCACACATGATCTTTCTCCTCTCCAACTTAATCTCACAACAACCCTGTGAGGTAGGTTAAGCTGAGAATCAGCGACTGGCCCAAAGTCACCCAAAGAGCTTCATGGCCAGGTGGAAACTTGAACAAAGGACTCCCCAGTTCCAGTTCAAAGCTCTAACCACGACACCACACTGGCTCTCAATATAAATCCTATTCCCATCTAAAGAAAGCAAGCCATAGTTATTCTGGAGGCCTTCTTATCCTAAGTATGTTCCAAGTCATGCCTTCCTTCACTGGTATGGCCAGAATGAGGGTTGATTTATAAAGATCCACCACTAGAATGCAGCCCCAGCGAGCCTCTTCAAAATGGAATTTGGCAATTGGGTGGAAGAGGTTTTGCATCCCTGGGTATTCAAACATCAAGCTTAATTATGGTTAAGTATTATGTCTTGACAGGGCCTGAAACAAAGAAACGAAGTACATTGTGCATGCAGCCTCCCTTACAGAAGAGACTTCTACCGAAAGGCACAGTGAGGGACAGGGAGCACCAATAGAGATCTCCGTAAACCTCAAAATTTATCTGATTCCAAAAGCAGCAGGTCCAGTTCGTCACACATTTATGCGATCAACTAAATATCTGGAAGCAAATATGATGATAAATTTTATCATCTTAACATCAAACAAATTTGATGTTAAGATGATAAACATGGTTATTAAAGAAGAAGAGCAATTCCTGCAGCTGTCACTTTCCTAGGGCTAATTAATCTCTGATTTGCCATAAAGACTCCTTAAAAAATGGGATTTCAGTATCTCATGAATCAGCACATTTTGAACGTGCCGAGTGTCTCGCAGCCAGTGCTATATGACACAAGACAAGGTCAAGTAGTAAAGTGAATTAAATGTTATCTTTACTCCTTGGAGGCTATGATATAAACTATCCATTAGAGAAATGGCTCAACAAACTCCCAATGAGTTTTTGGATTCACTTCCTTTACAGATACCATATATCGCAACAAACATCAAATATAACTGAATGCTGCTATAAAATGCAACACAAACAGCTTCTGAACAGGGAACACCCAAGATTGGTTTAGAAATAAAAGATATGCTTGGCAAATTATTAAAGACTCTGTGTGTGTGTGTGTGTGTGTGTGTGTGTGAACACACACACACACGTGCATGCATCCTTGTAGGATATTTGAAGGTCCTTTGTTAGTCTTATGGGGAAAGGATCTTACAGCACAAGCATGATTAATAACCTGGGGGGGGGTGTTGTCAATAGCATTATTTGTTAGTGAAAAAATTCCTATAACCTTCACAATTAGAGACACAGCAGCATCCCAATCTATGAGATTTTAGGGCAGAAATCTGAGACCCAGGGGGCGGGCCCTTGTGATGTCACAGGGGTGGACTCTTCAGTAACCATGGCAAAGTGGTGTGTGTGTGTGTGTGTCAGTCAGAGAGAGAGAGAGAGAGAATGAATGTAGGTTTCATGTATGCAATTAAATACAGAAGAAGAATTATGTTTAACTATTTATTTTTACAATAGTGAACAAACTGAACTTGCAGTCACAGAAACTTTTCCACAATGCTTAAAATTTATACTTGGAACTTGAAATGCATGCTCTAAGTAACTGTGGTGGCTGCTTTCATATATTTGAAAAATTGGATACAGTTCAATTCCCAATTGAATTTACCACAAAAAAGCTCTGCTTTAACTAGGGAAGCTAGCATGTGGTCCCTGTTATCTGTCCATATGTTTCCCGTGTAAGAAAACACTGTTTGTTTTCCACCTGTCTTTCTTCCCTGCAAGGACCCTATGTATACCTAAGCATTCAATGAGTGTAGCTTTCCCAGGAATAGGGATTCCACAGTTTGGGAGCCTACTTGAAGCTTCAAAAACAATATTCACTAAATCTGCATCAGTAACAGAAGTAGGGATGACTGCTACAGGGAAGTCCATCCCTTTTTCGGCTTGCCGGATTTCCCCAGAGCCCATGGCTGGGCTTGCATTTGCAAGTCAAGCCATGGACATTTTCCCAGAATATGGGAAATTTCTTGGGTGTCCCCCCCACCCTAAAATTGCAATTTACACAAATTGCAGCTACCGTTTGCTTAATTTGCACAACTTGCCACTGTAATATGCTTAATTTGTGCAAATTAATCCTATTGCTGCTGCTATTTGAGCAAATTAAGTGACTTACAGCCAAATTTGTGCAAATTATGCAAATTGCCACTGTGATTTGCATAAATCACAATGGGGGTGGAAATCCACAAGCTGGACTGGCTCATAGAATCATAGAATAGTAGGGTTGGAAGGGGCCTACAAGACCATCGAGCCCAACCCCCTGCTCAGTGCAAGAATCCAAGTCAAAGCATCCCTGACAAGTGGCTGTCCAGCCTCATCTTGAATGCCTCCAGCGTGGGAGAGCCGACACCTCCCTTGTGGGGTTACCTGAGGGTTGCTTCTCCCTCAAACAAGCCGTGCTGCCCAGATTCTGACAACATGACAAGCCATGACCGAGCAAATGGCACCCGGCACACACTGGCCTTGGTCATCTTGTGAACTGGGTCATGCGGTTTCTACCTGGACTACTGAGCCAATCTAGCATAAGTGCTTTGAATGCTCAAAAGGCAATTAGGGCTCAATCCTATAGCTGCTAGACAATTTCTAGATGGCCTTAGGATTTTTCGGTTTCTGGGAACCCAACTCTCTGCTCCCTCCCCCGCTGCCACATAGGCAGTGTGGTTCATCCCTGGCTCCGTGCTCGTAAAAGCAGCATGGAGCAGCTGCAAATGGGGGTGCTCCTGAGGACAGGAAGGGAAGGGGATGTCAGAAGTGCTGTTACAACACTTTCTATGTGCCATCTGGCCTTCCCTGCTCCAGTGCATCCTGGTTAGCCAAAATTGGCCATCTAGCTGCAAATGCAGGGTGGCTGGAGCATGGAGGAGAAGATCCCCTCGGCACTCCACCCACCCTGCATTGGATAATTGGTCGCCTCTGAGTTTGGAGGTGGCTGACTATCCCCATAAGATTGCACCCTAAAAACGCTAGCTAGTAGTAGAAGTACTAATGAAACTATATAATAGCAATAGCAAAATAAAGAAAAGTGTCCCTACACAATACATGTGGAAACTATAAGAGAGCAGGACAGATGATTTAACCAACTCCTCCCTGTTCCTAATGCAGGGAAAATAGCAGTGATTTGTTTTGTTTTGTTTTCCTTACCTCACCCCACCTCTCTCCAAAAGCCACATTCTCTGCTGCAGAGTACACCAGGTGACCTGCAGTGCTGTGGGCTGCTAGATGTGTGTGTGTGTGTTTTTCTTCTTGTCATACCTGACTGGTCAGTGCAACGGCAGCGGTGCCCATTGAGCAAGCCAATGGGATGGACCCAGCCTTCCACAATGAGTGGATTTCTGATTTTTTAAAATATTTTCAAGCTTTTACAAGGGATAGTTTCCCTCAGGCGACCTCCGGGAAATTTGCCTTTGCTGAACTGAACAATTTAATTTTCCCATGTGTGTCCCACATTCTCAGTTTATCAAAATGAAGCTACCAGGCTAAAGGAGGAAGACAGAGAGAAGCCAGCAGCAGCCAAGAGAGTGGTAGCACAGCTAAATCCAAATAAAGCAATAACCGCTGGCAGGATTAGGGAACTGGCAGAAGAAGAAGAAAGAGAGTGGGGGGAGATAGAATTATAGAATAGTAGGGTTGGGAGGGGCCTACAAGACCATCGAGTCCAACCCCTTGCTCAATGCAGGAATCCAAGTCAAAGCATCATAGAGGGTATGTGGGTGTCATGGACTCTGGCTGGCAGTGCTCCACCCTCCTTTGCCCTAGAAAGGAGCCTCCCCTGCACTCACTCGCTCACTCTCTCACTGTTTTGTCTGTCTTCCATTCTGTGACTGAATCATTATGGTGCCAATGATCTCTCAGCCACTCTGAAATCACTTCTTGTTTCTCCTTTGTGTACCTGTGGTTTCCACTCCCCCTGCCTTCAATGAGCATGCTCTGCTGTGCTTCAGATGATGTGCAGGGAGTGACCTTTATTCCTGTCCTCTAATTGGAAATTGTGTGTGAGGGCAGGGGGGGGGGTGTTGGTGAGAAAAGAAAAAACTCTTACTGAATCTTTTTAAGCATGACTGATTAAAAAAATATACTTCTGTGGTAAAATAATACTGCTGCAGGACTCAAGATTCAATGGTAGTCATCTGAGACTAGCTGAAATCCCTGAGATTGGGCTCTCCGACCCGAGGCCCTGAGAATAGAACCCCACACCGGAGTTTGAGGGCCACAGCTGGAGACCCGGCAACCCTAGTCACAACATGCAAATACTCTTCTCTGTGATCTAAGATATTGTCAGAAGTTAGATATAGTTGTGAATTGTGCTAGGAATTAAAATTACATGCCCCCAAATTCCATTTAAACATAAGAAGAGACCTGCTGGATCAGACCAAAGGTCCATCTAGTCCAGCTTTCTGTTCACACAGTGGCCAAACAGCTGTCGACCAGAAACCCACAGGCAGGACACAAGCGCAACAGCACCCACCTGCCCATGTTCCCCAGTAACTGGTGTACATAGGCATATGCGTGGTGTACAAGCTGGTTTGAACTTTAAAACTCAACATTAAAAAAACGAAGATCATGGCATCTGGCCCCATCACTTCCTGGCATATAGAAGGGGAAGAAATGGAAGCTGTGACAGATTTTATTTTCTTGGGCTTCAAGATCACCGCAGATGGTGACTGTAGCCATGAAATTAAAAGACGCTTGCTCCTTGGGAGGAAAGCTATGGCAAACCTAGACAGCATAGTAAGAAGCAGAGACATCACCTTGTCGACAAAGGTCCAACTAATCAAAGCTATGGTTTTCCCAGTAGTAATGTATGGCTGTGAGAGCTGGACTATAAGGAAGGCTGATAAAGAATTGATGCTTTATCAGCCTCCAACAATGTATTAGCATGATGAGGGTGGTGGTGGAATTGGCCCATTAAAGGACTGCAGCCCAGAAAGCTTGGCCGGTTGCTTTACTAGAACCCGGGTCATCCCATGAAGTTGATTGGTGGGAGATTCAGGATAGATTAAAGGATGCTTCCACACAGCAAATAGTTACACTATGGAATTCACTTCCACGAGATGTAGTGATAGCCACCAACTTGGATGGATTTAAAAGGGGGTTAGAGAAATTCCTGGAGGAGAAGGCTATCCATGGCTACTAGATCTGATGACTATATGCTACCTCCAGTTGTTGTTGTTCAGTCGTGTCCGACTCTTCATGACCCCACGGACCATAGCACGCCAGGCCTTCCTGTCCTGCGCTCTCTCCCGGAGCGTGCTCAAGTTCATATTCATTGCATCGGTGATGCTATCTAGCCATCTCATCCTCTGCCGTCCCCTTCTCTTTTTGCCTTCAGTCTTTCCCAGCATCAGGGTCTTTTCCAGAGAGTTTTCTCTTTGCATTAGGTGGCCAAAATATTTGAGCTTCAGCTTCAGTATCTGTCCTTCCAATGAGCACTCAGGGTTGATTTCCTTTAGGACTGACTGATTTGACCTCCTTGCAGTCCAGGGGACTCGTAAGAGTCTTCTCCAGCACCACAGTTCGAAAGCATCAATTCTTCGGCGCTCAGCCTTCCTTATAATCCAGCTCTCACAGCCATACGTTACTACTGGGAAAACCATAGCTTTGATTAGACGGACCTTTGTCAGCAAGGTGATGTCTCTGCTTTTTACTACGCTGTCTAGGTTTGCCATAGCTTTCCTCCCAAGGAGCAAGCGTCTTTTAATTTCACGGCTACAGTCACCGTCTGCGGTGATCTAGGTGCTAATTATAATTATATATATAATCATTACGGTATTAAGCCTGCCCATCCAGCCTCCCAGACACACCACTCACTGAGCCACAGGGCACTGGTGGTCCCAGCTGCCAAGCACCCCAGAGCTCAGCACATGGCTGGGAGCACTGCCACAGACTCATCCTGCCTCCGCCAGCTGTCGAGGAATCCCTTGACAACCAGTGTGGACAGGAGGGACCTTGACGGTGCTCCAGCACTCTAGCTCTGTCCTCCTCCTGAGGAGGTCAGGGCTAGAGTGCTAGGAGGTGGCCATGCTGGGACCCATCCTGCCTCCACTGGCTGTCAGGGATGCCCTTGAGAACTGGCATGGGCAGGAAGGGCCTCAGTGGCACCCTAGCACTCTAGTGAAGCACTTGGAGGGTGCACCGCACTGAAGACTCTGGCAGTCAAGTTCTTGTGCACATAACGCATGAGGCGGGACTGCTGGAATCCTTGGCATGGAGAGGGGAGGTGGCTTGGCGGGTGGGTGGGGCAAGCAGGGAGGCTCACTGAGTGGGTCTGGGCCATACAAGCGGGGCAGGCAGCTCACTGAGCTCCCCTGTTCCCTAGAGAGAGATGGGTCCGTCCATCCCTCGGTAAATTAATATCTTCCAACCTGAGATGAAAACTCAGCAAAAGAAATGGCTCAGAAAAGAAAATGCTGATACCTAACTGGAAGGATTTATAATTTGCATCAATACTCAGGTATCATTCATGACTAACTCAAGCAAATTCATCGATGTCAGGGTGGACACTGAGCCCATGGAGTCCCAGAGTAGTTCTGATTCTGAGGAACAGCAGTCGCTCCTGGGAGAGGAGCGCGCTCCTCTTTCCCAGGGCCCACAGCTGAGGGAGATTCCTCCCACCAGCATTCCTAGCTTAGATAGCAGTCCAGGGAGTGACCGAGCGCGGGAAGCAGACTTGGTGGATGCGCAACGCTGACGCAGAGAGCGGCGCCAGATGGAGGGCGCAGAAAGGAGGCGTAGTGCCCGGTTGGCGCGCAAACAACGGCTGCGCCCAGAGGATCCAAGGGAAAAGGGGAGGGACTCTCCCTAGTCCTTAAGTTCAGGGGTCTGCCAGTAATTCCCTTTCAAACGGGGACCAACTGTTCCAACTTAGGGCATAGGTACTGTGCTGCTCAGATCTAGTTGCAAACGGTATAGTTGTTAAGTTGTAAAAGAAGAATAAAGCTTTGAAAGGAATCCCTTTGTCTATGTCTGGACTTGGCTACTGGATAAGACTGAGAGAGGCCTCCAAGGAGCCCTTGATAATCACTAAAACTGGAGATAATGTGGATGTTGTAAAAGTTATCAACATACTGAATCAATAGATCATGTTGTTGCAGGTAACCTAATGCTGTGAAATATTGAATAGTGGAGAGACATAGCCATGTGGCAAATATTCATAAAAATTGGCCAGACAACTTCATCTTGAATTCATATGCCCTCATTTGAAATATATAATAGCACCCATTAGAACCCAGCTTGGGTTCAATTAGGGATGGCGAGGTTGCCCAATTCGGTCTGGGAGTCCGATGGACCCCCACAGCCCACAGCCCAAGTCATGCCCGCGGAACCCCTGCTGCCACTGAATCCCCTCCTCCATGCTCACAGAGCCAGTGGCACTCACTTGGAACCCATCTGCGAGCGGTGGCCATTTTGCTAAAAAAAAAAAAAAAAAATGGTGATCACGATATGCACACATCTAGTTATATGCAAAATTACACTGTGAATAGCCCATGTACGCAAGATTACAGGCGATTACAGGCCCATTTATGCTTGTAATCTTGCAAATATGGGCCATTCATGACACCATTTTGCATAGAACTAGATGTGCGCATATTGTGATCACCATTTTTTTTCACAAAATGGTGGTCATGGTGCTCGACGATGGGTCCCAGGTGAGTGTGAGTGGCTTGGCGAGTGGCAGGGAGCTCAAGCACAGGTCCAGGGGTGTGCAAGTAGGGGCAGGAGCTGGGCGGGCGCCTGGAGAACCAGTGGCGGGGTGCCCATCCATCTCCACGTTCAGTTGCTTTAGATGGGCAAACCAATGAAAACAGCTAAGACGATAGGTTAGAATTTGCTTGATATTTTCTCTACATATAAATATCCTGATCCAGTGATGCCTTCTGATGTGTACATTTAGGGATGGCATGAGACTTCAGGAAGGGGGTGGAGTCCAGCGGACTCCCCCTTGTTCGTGCACCCCAGACTGGCTCTCCGAAACTCTGTGCACACCCAGACCAGCTCGCTGAGGAGCCCCATGACCAGCAGCAGGTCTGGCAGGTTCTCCCCTCCTTGCAAGGAGTGGAGAACAAGGGATTAACATGGCCTGGCAAGACTTGAGAGGCAGAGGAGGCAGGAGTCACCCATAAGCCCTTGTTCTCCCCTCCTTGCAAGAAGCAGAGATCCCCCTCCCCTTGTAAAGAGCAGAGAACAAGCAGGGGCATGGCTCCTGCCCCTCCTGCCCGGCAATGTTGGAGAGGCTGAGGAGATAGGAGTTGCCTGTAACCCCTTGTTTTCCCCTCCTTGCAAGGAGCGGAGGTACAGGAGGCATGATTCCTGCTCCTCTTGACCGGCAAGCCTTGAGAAATGATGGAGACAGGAGTCGCCCTTAACCCCTTGTTCTCTCCTCCTTGCAAGGAGTGGAGAACAAGCAGGGGCATGGCTCCTGCCCTTCCTGCCTGGCGATCTTGGAGAGGCGGAGGAGACAGGAGTCGCCCGTAACCCCTTCTTCTCCCCTCCTTTCAAGAAGCAGATATTCTCCCCTCCTTGCAAGGAGCAGAAGCCTTGAGAAGTGGTGGAGACAGGAGTCGCCCTTGACCCCTTGTTCTCCCCAACAGGGACTCCACCAGCCACCATTGTGTGCAAGAATGGTGGCTCCAGAACTTCCATATTTTTAATGTTGGGCAAATGGTGCCTTTATGGCCACCAATTATGCAACATTAAAAATGTGGTAGTAACACAGCCACCATTGTTGCACACAAGGTGGCTCGTTACGAGGGCAGGCAGTCCCCCAGCTTCCTAGGGTGCTTGCCAGGGCCATTTATGATCTCACACAGCTCCGTGAGCAGGGGTGGGTGGTGGTGTGAGCATCCGAGGAAGCGAGCTGCTGGTGAGTCCATCCATCCTTCGTATTTGTTCCCCATGTATTCCAATAGGGGAGCATATTTACATGTGTTTTCTTGTTTGAAGATCTATTCCAGGAGTCTACTCCCCACTTGTGGCCCTCCAAATGTTTTCACCTATGACTCCCATAATCCTTAGTGAGCATAGCCAATGGTGAGGGATGATGGGAGTTGCAGACCAAAACTTATGGAGGCCATAAGTTGCCCACTCCTGATCCACCCTCTCCATTACATTGACTCAGGGCTCCAATAAATGAGTGGTGAGACGGTGGTGAGACCTTTGTTAAAAAAAGCCCTCCCTGAACTCCACCATATTGGATAATTATTGGCCAGTCTCCAATATTCCATTCTGGGCAAGATATTGGAGCACGTGGTGGCCTCCCAACTTCCGGGATTCCTGGATGAGACAGATAATTTAGATTCATTTCAATCTGGCTTCAGACCCGGTTATGGGACAGAAACAGCTTTGGTCGCCTTGGTGGATGACCTACACCAGGAACTAGACAGGTGGAGTGTGTCCCTGTTGGTTCTGCTGGACCTCTCAGCTAGGGATGTACGAAAGTCACTCACCTTTTGATGAAATGTGATTCGAGGTGGGGGGAGGCGCTCCGTCCCTCCCCCCGAAATTCTGGATGGGGGGGAGGCACTCCGTCCCTTCCCCCCGAATCCTGGCCGGCCGGGTGCACAAGTGGCGGCGGCCATAGCCGCCGCCGTTTGCGTCCCTGCAGTCAGCCGTGATAGGCTACGTAAATGTTTACGTAGCCTATCACGGCTGAGTAAAAAAAAACCCGCGCGTACGCAAATGGCAGCACCCATGGGCGCTGCCATTTGCATTCCTTATTTTGGCACGTCTAGTCTATGTAAACATTTACGTAGACTACGGTGAAAATAAGGGGAACGCAAAAAGCGTAGACGCTACGCTATTTGCGTTCCCCTTATTTTTGCCGTAGTCTACGTAAATGTTTACGTAGAGTAGACATGCCAAAATAAGGAACACAAATAGCGTTGCCCTTATTTTCGCCGTAGTCTACGTAAACATTGACGTAGAGTACAGCAACCAAATAAGGAAGGGGAATGGCGGCTCCCTATGGGGGCCGCCATTATCCGTACACACTTTTTTTTTTTTAAAGTCACCCGTGATAGGCTACGTGACGATTCACGTAGCCTATCACGGCTGACTTTGCAAATCTTGCCGTGATAGGCTACGTGAATCGTCACGTAGCCTATCAGGGGACGTGTTTTTTTTTTTCTTTCATTGCAATGGCGGGGGCGGCAGCCGGTCGAAAGACCGGCTGCCGCTCCCGCCCCGCTCGAACACCGGACGAACCGCTAGCCGGACCCGCCGCCGGGAGGGACATTCAGGGAAGGTAAGTCCCGTCCCGGGGGGGGGCGGGGGGCGGGGGGGCGGAGGATTTCTCCCCGAAACTTGTTTGGGGGGCCAAACACGTTGGCGCTCGGCCCCCCGAAGTTTCGGGGAGAAATTCTCCGCCATCCCTACGTATGGATACTATTTTTGTTGTGGTGGTTGTCTTTTAATGTTTTGATATTTTTACAATTTTAATATTGACGATTTAATTATATTTTTAATTTTTGTACATTTGTATTTATATTTATAGGTTTTCATTGTAGAAGTTTTAATGTTGTAAAACCGCCTTGAATCCCAGTATTGGGGTAATAATTGGGGAAAAGGCGGGATAATAATAATAATAATAATAATAATAATAATAGGATTGAATTCCATACCCAAACCTAAGCACACATGAATCTCTGTTAGAATACAAGTCTATGAGGCATAGTGCTGGACTTGGACCCAGGAGTCCTCAACCATGAATCTTAGTCTCTTACCTTGGCTCAGCCCCAGTCACCAGCACTCAAGGGTTCTTCTGAAAATAAAATGTTCCTGGGAAGTAGGACTGGACGCAAATATTTAGTAAGTAAAGAGTACAAGCTCCTTACTTACTAAACACTTTAAAAACCAAGGATTCATAGCAAAGTTAGATGGGCTTCACTTTTGTAACATTCTGCTTCAGTACTGCACTGCAGTAATTATTGTGTTGTTACCTTTGCATCTTATTCAAGGCCAAGATAAAACACACAGATACCCACTTATAGCTATTTCATTATGTCTGGCATTTAACGGGAACTTCAAAATGAGGGGAACACAACAGGCTCCTGAAAAGACATTGAATTCCAACAATCATTACTGACCTTTCCTGTACATAATGAGTTCGGATCTGAATCATTTAGATAATAGCTGAATTTCTTCAGTTGAAAACAATATTTGATACCAATGTAGTTTCTACTTAAAACCAAGGTGAGTTTTTCTTCTGGAATGTGAAATTTGGAACATATTCATTGGCTAGTGGAACAACTGGGAGTTTCTTAAAGGCAGTATCGAAAATGTTGGGCCTTTTATAATTAATTTTGTGAGCTGAGCACAGTTGGAACTAGCAATGTGCATCCATCCCATATTCGACTTGGAGCCCAATTAAGAACCTCAGAAAATGGCCTGATTCTGCTCAGACCAATTTGGAGGCTGTCCACTTTGACTTGGGTACCAAACCAGAATCAAGACTTGGAAACGAGGGGCTTCATGCCTCCCATTGACTGCCATGTTTTAAAAAAGTGTCTGTAATGTTTTGTTTGTCAGGATTGGATGGTATTTGCTGGCATAGTTGCCCCATAGGAGGCAATCATGCCTGCCAAATGTCATAAAAATAATGCTGGGTACTATGTGTCTTTATATTTTGATTATTGTTTTTTAGAATTGGATGAAAATTGCAGGGATATCCTTCTGAGGGAATTGAGCCTGCTAAGTTCAAGTTAGAGTGTGTGTGTGTAAGAGCAGTATTGACATTCTGAGGGTATACAAACGAGAACACACTTATCCCCTATATCCCTTGTGGGCCATTGTTATGAAAATAATGGACAGCCTAGGGGTTTCTTACTTTCCCTAAGTAAGAAACCTGCAAAGTTTCAGAAGGATACGTGTAGCATTTTATGCTGAAGACGAGTCCTCCTGGGTTTTTTGGGGAGGGGTGAAGTTATTCACTTGCTCCTCCCCTAATTTTGGGGGGCAAATTGTATGAAAATGACACACATCATAGAGGTGCTCTCCCCAAAGCACAGTGATTGGAGAGCCCCTGATAAAACATGCCCTAGAATTTGAAGGCATACCTGTCAATTACTCAACTGCACTCCTTCCCTCCCCCCTGCCCCTGCAATTAGCATTTTAGAAAAATGTCTGAGTCTCCAAGAAGTAACAAATCCTTGTTCTGGAGAAACTTTGGTTCTGGTCACTTTGGAGGAAAGCCCGCTTTGACTTGGGAATGGGGGTGGACGAAAGTCCCTTACCTTTCGCCGAAGCTTTTTCGCGGTGGGGGGGAGCGCTTCGCTGCTCCCCCCGCGAAGTTCAGGCCGGGGGGGGAAGTTTCCCGCCTCGCCCGGCCGAAATTCAGGCCGGGGAGGAGGCTTCCCACCTCGCCCGGCCGCGAACTCGAAAGTAAAAAAAAAAAAAAAAACACGTCCCCTGATAGGCCACGTGACGATTCACGTAGCCTATCACGGCTAGATCTGGAAAGTCAGCCGTGATAGGCTAAGTGAATCGTCACGTAGCCTATCACGGGTGACTTTAAAAAAAAAAAAAAAGCACGTACGCGAATGGCGGCCCCCATAGGGAGCCGCCATTCGCGTTCCTTATTTAGTTGCTGTAGTCTACGTCAATGTTTACGTAGACTACGGCGAAAATAAGGGCAACGCAAATAGCGTTGCCCTTATTTTCGCCGTAGTCTACGTAAAGATTTACGTAGACTACAGCGACCAAATCAGGAACGCGAATGGCGGCTCCCTATGGGGGCCGCCATTCGCGTACGTGCTTTTTTTTTTTTTTTTTAAGTCACCCGTGATAGGCTACGTGACGATTCACGTAGCCTATCACAGCTGACTTTCCAGATCTAGCCGTGATAGGCTACGTGAATCGTCATGTAGCCTATCAGGGGACGTTTTTTTTTTTTTTACTTTCGTGTTCGCGGCCGGGCGAGGCGGGAAGCCTCCTCCCCGGCCTGAATTTCGGCCGGGCGAGGCGGGAAGCCTCCCCCCCCGGCCTGAACTTCGCAGAGGGAGCAGCGAAGTGCTCCCCCCCACCGCGAAAAAGCTGCGAGAAAAGGTAAGTGACTTTCGTTCACCCCTAGTGAACATGTCCTGTTCGCAACCTTGAATGTGAATGCAAGCAGGTAACGAATGCTTGGGAAATTTCACAATTTCCTGAACTTGCATTTGTGTTCAGAAGTGTGCATTTGCTCAAGTGTTCACATTCAGAAATTCACATTTTCATGCTTTAGCCTATGGGAGGGGGAATGCACATTTTTGACTGGGAAAATGCTGATTTTTGAAAACGCATATATATATATATATATATATATATATATACACACACACACATACATACATATACATATACACATTCCCAAATGTGAGTCTTTTTTATTGAGAAAAAAATGAACATTTTAAAATGCTGAAGTTTTAAAATGTCCATTTTTTTTCTCCATAAAAAAGACTCACATTTGGGAATGCAAACGAGGCAAAATGAGCTTCAAGAAAGCATTTGGGGAACCTTAATGAGCTCAAACATCACATGTTCTCCTATCTCTACATCCAGTACACACCCCCAATGGACACAATCCAGGCAAACTGTTGTGCTTTCAAGTGCCACTGAGTTCAGTGGGAGAGTTCAGCACAAGTCGAATCCCTTCCATTGAAACCAATAGGACTTGAAAGCACTTAACTTTAGATTAAGCTGGATTATACTCAAAGTGTCATGTTTTATTGTTTACTGCACCACAACCTATCCAGTTACCAAACACGACTTCTCGGTCAAACGCAATGAATTATTGTTGTGTTGACATCAAGAATTCAGACATTCCTGAAATGTTACCAGGAATGCACCTATCCAGTTTATTAATATGCACTTCATATCCATACTCATTAGCAAATGTGATTATCTGAAGTTTGTTGGACAATGCCTTGGGAGGAGGGTAATTATCTGTTTGAACCACATCACAAGTATGCCTAAAACTTTATCAACTTCTCAGTTTTGTTCACACACACACACACACACACACACACTTACTTTTAATCCCCTTTACTCTGTACCTCCAGAAAAGGCCTCAACACAATTTGTTTCTGGTCCCAATTCAAAGTACTTATACTGAGCTTTAAACCTCTAAGGGCGTAATCCTATGGAGATATTCGGCAGCCTCTTAAGTTGTAGGCTACTGAGTATCCAATGCAGGGTGGCTGGAGCATGGAGGTGATCCTCAGCTCTGTGCTCAGGCCACCTTGCATTTCTGCTAGACGGGACATTTCGCCCGTCTAGCTGTGGTGCTTCTGAGCAGGATGGAAGGAGGCTGGGGTAAGCATAGGAAGCTGAGTAATGTAGTTTCCCTGCTCTCTTCCTCTCCTCACCCCAGGACCACCCCTTTTTCCCCACCTCCACATTCCATTTCCAAATGGAGAGACATAGCACTGGCTACAGGGGCAGGGAGGGGGAGTGGGAAGTGCAGTTTCTGGGCTCCAAGCTCAGAGCCCTGTTTCCGACCTTGTATTCTAGAAACTGAACAATCCTATGTCACCCCAGATGCTGTCTAGGGGGCATAGGATTGCTCTCTCCATGGCTTGGGAGCAGATATTTAAAGGAATGCCTTTGTCCACACACTCAGGTCATTAGCACAGGCCCTGCTTTACATCCTACCACTGTCTGAGGTGTACTGGTGGGAATGCGAAACAGAGCCTACTTGGTGGTGGTACTCAGGTTGTGGAATGCTTTCCTTTGAATGCCTGGGTGGTTAATATTCTCTCTCTCTGCCATGGAATTCAGGTCAAAATGTTGCTATGTTAATTTGGGCTACTGTACCTTCTACTGACAATGCAATATTGCTGTTAGGAATGGGAGAGAAATTCACCCAATTCGCATTTTAATGTGAACTTGTCTATTTCGCACTTTCAACCCACTATGTGAACCAAAACTCAGTTATCCTTTGAATTTTGTAATGGAGTTCTCCAATCAAAAATGCATAACAAAGATGTGCGTATTAAGGAAAATAACATTACAAATGCATTAAAATGCATTATATTAGGAATATTAGGGAAAGTAACATTCAAACATGTATTATATTAGGAAACCTATCTGCAAAACTATGCCATTTGGGGAAAAATGGATACAAAATACATGAATTAGGAGAAATGTGCACAAAAATGCTCATGGATTTTCTTGCAAAATAAAACCAAATAAAATCCCATTTGGGACAAACAGAATTTATGACTGGAGAAATTCTCAAAGTTTAAGATGAACCAAAAAGAAGATTGGAAAAATTAGAAAAACCAAAATGGAGAGATTTGTCCATGCCTAATTGTGGTTTTGCCATTTTTCTCTTTTAATGTTATTTTATTTGATGCATTAAATATGGTTCTGAGCAACCATGAGGATGTCTTTTTTGGGAGGGAGAGTCCCATTTCTTTCCCCAATCCCACTATCCATGCATTAGTATATACTGCATGAGGGCCAGTCCTACTATCAGGCAAACTGAGACAGTAAGATCATCCTCAGTGGTCCTTCTCTGTAAGCCCCAGCAAAAGGAAGTGAGGTGGGTGGCTACCAGGAGGAGGGCCTTTTCTGCTGTGGAACCCTGGCTGTGGAATGAGCGCCCTAGAGAGGTTTGCCTGGTGCCTACATTGTACTCCTTTTGGCACCTGGTGAAGATCTTTTTATTAGGGATGGTGGAGAATTCTGCCACGGATTTCAGTGAGGCCGAATGCACTGGCATTCGGCCCCCCGAAACCCATGGCGGAACAGCCTCCCACCCCCTGCCACCCTGCAGAATCCCCCCCAGGACAAAGCTTACCTGGGGCAGATGTTCTGGTTGCGGCAGCTCCGGCGGCAGCTCCGGCGGCGGCGGCAGCTGGTCCCTTGGCCGACTGCTGTGGCCGCAAATGGCGGTGGCCGTAGCAGCCGCTATTTGCGTCCTGCCAGGCTGCCATGATAGGCTACATAAGTATTTATGTAGCCTATCACGGCAAAGAGCAGGGGTGCAAACGGCGGCCGCTACGCCATTTGCGCCACTGCTCTTTCCATGATAGGCTACATAAGTATTTGCATAGCTGCCTTTATCATGTTAGGCTACATAAATACTTACGTAGCCTATCACGGAAACAGCAGTGGCAGAAACGGCGTAGCAGCCGCCGTTTGCACTAGGGTTGGCGGAGAATTTCTCCCTGAAACTTCGGGGGGCCGAGCGCCAACGTGTTCGGCCCCCTGAACAAGCTTTGGGGAGAAATCCTCCGAACCCCCCTGCCCCCCGCACCCCCCCCGGGACGGGACTTACCTTCACCGAATGTCCCTCCCGGTGGCTGGTCCGGCCGGCGGTTCGGTGGGTGTTCGAGCGAGGCGGGAGCGGCAGCCGGTCTTTTGACTGGCTGCCGCCGCCGCCATTGCAATGAAAGAAAAAAACTACAACGCCCCCTGATAGGCTACGTGACAATTCACGTAGCCTATCATGGCTAGATTTGCAAAGTCAGCCGTGATAGGCTACGTGAATCGTCACGTAGCCTATCATGGGTGACTTAAAAAAAAAAAAAAGTGTGTACGGATAATGGCGGCCCCCATAGGGAGCCACCATTCCCCTTCCTTATTTGGTCGCTGTAGTCTACGTAAAGATTTACATAGACTACGGTGAAAATAAGGGCAACGCTATTTGCGTTGCCCTTATTTTCGCCGTAGTCTACGTAAACATTTACGTAGACTACAGCGACTAAATAAGGAACGCGAATGGCGGCTCCCTATGGGGGCCGCCATTAGCGTACACGCTTTTTTTTTTTAAGTCACCCGTGATAGGCTACGTGACGATTCACGTAGCCTATCATGGCTGACTTTGCAGATCTAGCCATGATAGGCTACGTGAATCGTCACGTAGCCTATCAGGGGGCGTTTTGTTTTGTTTTTTTAACTTTCGCGTTCGCGGCCGGGCGAGGCGGGAAGCCTCCTCCCCTGCCTGAATTTCGGCCGGGGCGAGGTGGGAAGCCTCCCCCCCGGCCTGAATTTCGGCCGGGGCGAGGCGGGAAGCCTCCCCCCCGGCCTGAACTTTGCGGGGGGACCAGAGAAGCGCCTCCCCCCCACCGTGAACATCCTTCGAGGACAGGTAAGTGACTTTCGTCCACCCCTAGTTTGCGCCCCTGCTCTTTGCTGTGATAGGCTATGTAAATACTTATGTAGCCTATCATGGCAGCCTGGCAGGATGCAAATGGTGGCCGCTACGGCGGCCGCCATTTGTGGTTGCAGCAGCCGGCCGTGGCCAGAACTCTGGTTGCAGATGGCCCTGGCCCACGGCTTCGTGGAGCCGCCACGGAGCAGAGCCGGCCCAGGGAGGATTCCGGGAGAGGGATGGAGTACTCCCCCCCCACCGTGAATCAAAGCTGCAAAAAGGTAAGTGACTTTCGTACATCCCTATTTGCTTTACTGTTTAATGGTTTTGGTTGCCTCTCCAGGACAGTTGTATTTTTTGTTCTGAATTGGGTTTTTTTTAATCTCCTGCTTGTACAATTGCTGTTTTGGTGTGGATTGCACTCCTTGCTTGTTGTTGTTGTTTTAAAAAAAATAATATTATTATTGATTTGTGTAAGATATATTGAATACCCTGCACTGAGCAGGGGATTGGACTCGATGGTCTTGTAGGCCCCTTCCAACCCTACTATTCTATGATTCTATACCATTTTGGACAGATTCATTTAAAAAATCAATACAAATCAATAAATGGGGCTCCATATATTTAGAATAACTGAGCAGATGGAATCATGACTTAAATAATATTATTTTCTGGTGAGTGCGGAGAATGGAGCCATGCAAACCGTGTTACCGTGGCAAACTGTGATACCAGGTTCAAGGGCCAAGGAGTATCTTTAAAAGGCTTGAAAAAGTGTGAAATATACTCCCTGAGTCCCCATCTGGCTATTCCTTCTGTGCTATATTTTATTCCATTACAGTTAGTTTCCATTCCTGAGAAACCCACTGTGTCTAGTGCAGCTGGAAGCCTTGGATTTTGGAAGGAGTCCAGCAGACCTGGTAAGATCCCAAAAGCTTGAGGTTAGACAGGCAATGTGTTATGCTGAGCCTCACCTCAGGGCATGTCTGAATCTCCAACAGGACAAGTAATGATGCCTAAGATTGAGATTTCTATTTCTGATCTCAGATCTCAGATCACATGACAAGAAGAGACAGCTGTCTCCAGCTACCACTGCTCTCAGTTCAGATTCTTCTTGTCACTGGCTCTTTGCCCTTTCTCATCTTGTTATATGCACTGCTACAAGCTTTGTAAAATGATGCTGCATAAGACTGAAGCCTGGAACCAACCAATTTTTTAAATTGTATATTGCCCTGAAATCAGAGTGGATGAAGGGCAGTATAAAAATGCTTTAAAATCAATACACTGTGCATCATTCTATGCAACATCTATTACACCTGCTCTCAAAGTGGCTGTGTGCTGTCATAAGCTCAGTTCTCTGCTAGTGTCTCTGAGATCTGCTGTCTTCCATATTCTCGAAAACGTTTGGGCTCACTGTTATTGCATCTCCCCCTTTTAGCAAATACCACTTGTTGTTGTTCTCATCACTCTGCCTCTTCATGTCATCACAGGCATCTCAGAGTTCAAAACCTTTTCTACAGCCTAACTGGCACTTTGTGCTTCAGCAGTTTCATTTGTTCTCCACCTTGAGATGCCACTTTGTCTGTATCGGTACTAAGGGTGCTTGAGTAATGCGGTCTCTGCAAATTCTGATATGAACTGACTTGATCTGCACCTCCTGAGTGAATGTGCAGACCAAAACCTCTTTATCAGCTTTCGCAGGTCCCAAATGTTCTAACAAAGTTCTTGGCTCAACAGAGAGAGAGAGAGAGAGAGAGAGAGAGAGAGAACAGAAACGTAGTAAAATACATCTTAACATGCACATTTTTGGAGAAAGAGAAATATGTTTAAATGCATATTTCGAAAGACAATACCTATTGAAGTGCAAATTTTGTTTGGACATGAGATGGAACAGATTTGTGGGTAAACACATGCAAAACTGCTGTGAAGCAGTAAAAAACCATATCTAAACTGCAGATCTGTACAACTGCAATCCCAATTGTTTCATTCATCATTAGCTCAACACTGTTTAGTGTACTACAGATCTATTCCTCCTGTAGACAGCTCCATCATCGGCCTAAACCAAATAATGGATGATCTTGTGACCATACATTGTTGAATTACTTTTTCAGGTTTCTACATTCCAGCATGATAGGCATTAACTACTTTTTTGTGGTTGTCATTTCTGGGGGATTGACATTTTGTACTGGTACTAGGGATGTACGAAAGGTACTTACCTTTCGCGAATTATGTTTATGGTTGGGGGGGAGGCGTTCCATCCCTCCCCCCGGAACCCTCACTGGAGGGGGGAGGCGCTCCATTCCTCCCCCCCTGGAATCCTGGCCAGCCGGCTCTGCTCCGCAGCGATTCTGCGGAGCCGCCAGACAACTCCGCCAGCAGCCGGACATCCGGCCGCTGGCTAGCAGGGACACAAATGGCGGCGGCCATAGCCGCCACTGTTTGTGTCCCTGCAGTCAGCCGTGATAGGCTACGTAAATGTTTACGTAGCCTATCACGGCTGACTTAAAAAAAAAAAACGCGCGTAAACAAATGGCGGCGGCCACGGCCGCCGCCATTTGCGTTCCTTATTTTGGCACGTCTTAGTCTACGTAAACATTTACGTAGACTAAGACGGTGATAATAAGGGGAATGCAAATAGCGTAGCATCTACGCTATTTGTGTTCCCCTTATTTTCGCTGTCTTAGTCTACGTAAATGTTTATGTAGACTAAGACGTGCCAAAATAAGGAACGCAAATGGCGGTGGCCATGGCTGCCGCCATTTGCATACGCGCATTTTTGTTTTTGTTTTTTTTAAGTCAGCCGTGATAGGTCGCCTTAGGTTTAAAACAAAACTAGCCATGATAGGCTATGTAAATCTTTACGTAGCCTATCACGTTTTTGTGTGTGTGTGTTTTTAAATTGGAAATGGCGGCGGCGGCAGCCGGTCAGAAGACCGGCTGCTGCTGCCGCCGCTGCTGAACCACCGCCGCCAGGAAGATCTGCCCAAGGTAAGCCTCGTCCTGGGGCGGGGGCGGGGGGATGGCCGTTCCACCACCGATTTCAGGGGGCCGAATGCACTGGCATTTGGCCTCCCCGAGATCCATGGCGGAATTTTCGTACATCCCTAACTGGTACCATATTTGGTTTACGGTGCAATCCTTCAACAGAGCGGCTTTGGGTAGTTGCATTTTCATAGATTGACATAGAGTAAAACTCAATAGTTTGAAACAATCAGAGGTGACTGACATATTCCCAGTTTAGAGAGCAATCTTATGGCTGCTAGACACTGTCTAGCGGGCCATAGGATATGCTCATTTCTGGGAACTGACCTCAGAGCCTACGCTCCGAGGTTGATTCCTGGAAAATCAACCGCCCCCCTCATCTATGCTGCCTCGAAAGCAGGGCAGAGAAGTTCCATTCTCCATCTGTTTCCCGCCTCCCAGCTGAGCAGAGCAGAGGAAGCTGCTCCAGCTGGTCTAGGGACTATAGAAGCAAGCAAACTCCCAGAAAGCGAGCGATCAGAGCGAGCAAACAGGGGGAGCAAACAGGAGTTGGCCAGGGGAGTTGCAGTGGCAGAAGAGACAAAGGAGACAAAGGCAAAGAAGTAAGTGGGCTGGAGGAAGCCCAAGGGGCTGCCCTTTTCCTTCTACTTCTTCTTCTTCTGAGTGGCTGTGAGCTCACCAGGTGCTCCTGAGAGCTCCAGTTGAATTGAGGGGGTGTGGCCTGAGTACTCCTAGCAGCTGTGTGGGCAGGAAGCTTCAGTCTGTTTCCTGCCTCCCAGCTGAACACAGCAGAGCAGAGGAAGCTGCTCCACCTGGTCTAGGGACTATAGAAGCAAGCAAGCTCCCAGAGAGTGAGCGATCAGAGTGAGCGAACAGGGGGAGCAAACAGGAGTTGGCCAGGGGGGTTGCAGTGCCAGAAGAGACAAAGGAGACAAAGGCAAAGAGTGAGTACAGGACCAGGCACAGGCTACTCTAGAACAACCACAAAGCTAGACACAAAAAGAGAAAAGAGACTATGGAAGGACAAGACTCTCCAGTGGTGGTGACCTGCAAGGTGTGTGCCATGTTTTTTTTCTTGCCTGAGAACAACATGGCCTACATGTGCAAGAAGTGCAAGTTGATCACATTGCTGGAAGAAAAAGAAAGGACTGGAGCGGCAAATGTCGACCCTCCAGGGAATAAGAATACACGAAGAGTTCTTGGACAGAATGGTGGAACTACAGCAGCAAAGCAAAGTAGAGGAGTTAGAAGAGCAACAGCAAGCTGAGGCAGAAGAGGAAACTGCTGAGGTGAGGAAAAATGAAGTAGAGGGTACTCCTTGGAAAGGGATGACAGTTAGGAGCAGAAGAACTAGAAGACACTCAGCACCAGTGGTGGCAGTGAACTAGGGAACTGTTTCCAGGTACTTGAGGATGAGACTGGAGGACAGCCTGCAGAGGAAGAATTACAGGGGAACCTGCATGAAAGCGAGCAAGAGGCTGAAGGTCAGCCAAGCTGAGGCAATGAAACCAAGGCCTACAACAACAGGAAGGGAAGAGGAGGAGTAGTGGGAGACTCCTTGCTGCATGGGATCGAAACCCAAGTATGTAGGAATGTACGAAAGTCACTTACCTTTTTGAAGGGTGACATTCACAGTGGGGGGGAGGCGCTCTGTCCCTCCCCCTGAAATTCTCTCCGACTGGCTCCACTACGCGGAGATTCCGCGGAGCTGCTGACCGGAGCTGCCCGCAGCCGGACATCCGGCCGCTGGGCAGCCTGCAGGGACACAAATGGCAGCTGCCGTAGCCGCCGCCATTTGCATCGCTGTATTTTGCCCTGATAGGCTACGTAAATATTTACGTAGCCTATCACGGCAAAAAAAAATCCAAACCAGCGGACGCAAATGGCGGCGGCTATGGTGGCCACCATTTGCGTTCCTTTTTTTTTTGCCGTTTTAGCCTACATAAATATTTACGTCTGCGGCCGCCATTCATTTCCTCATTATAGCCGTGATAGGCTATGTAATTATTTGCATAGCCTATCACGGCTATAATGAGGAAGCAAATGGCAGCCGCAGACGTGGCCGCCATTCACAAGTCAGCGCGGACGGCAGCAGGTAAGTGCTCCATTTCGTGCACCTTTCGTGGGGTGGGGGGGTGGGGGGCTTTGTTCCATTGATTTCAGGGGAGATCCGTGGAGGAATTCTCTGACATCCCTACAAGTATGTCGCAAAGGCCAGTGGACTCGCTAGGTATGCTGTCTCCCAGGAGGACGGATTAGAGACATGACTGAAGGTTGCCTGCACGCTCATAAAGCCCACTGACAGGTATCCCTTTCTTCTCATCCATGTGGGGAAAAAACGATACCGCCAAGTAGGGATGTAAGAACTCACCCTAGTTCGGTTCTCCATGCACTCGCCAAAGCAGCATCCCAGCTCACTTCCCCCACAAACCTGTGCTCGAGCCACCCATGAGTTTGGTGAATACCCCAGCACTCACCGCAAACCCATTAGGTGAGCACTGCCATTTTCGCACCTTTTCTTTCTAGGAAAAGGAGGAAGTTAAAAAAAATGTGCATATTCAAATAGGCACAGTTTGGAGCTGGGAAAGCTAAATAGGTGCAATATCAGAGGGATTATACCTCTAATATTGCACTTATTTAGCTTTCCCAGCTCCGAACTGTGCATATTTGAATATGCGCATTTTTAAAAAACTTCCTGTTTTTCCTAGAAAGCAAAGACATGGAAATGGCAGCGCTCACTGAACGAGTTCATAGTGAGTACTTTGGAGCACGAGTGGGCATGAGCAGGGGGCAAACAAGGGCAGCGTCTCGATGGGTGCAGTTCGAGGGTCATGGGTGGGGGTTACTTGATGAATTCCCGAACCCCAAACTGTGCTCGCGACATCCCTACCGCCAAGCGGAGCTACAAAGAAATCACGTCAGACTTTGAAGTTTTGGGAAGGAAACTCATGCACTTCGGAGCCAAGATAGTTTTCTCATCTATTCTTCCAGTAGTTAGAAGAGGGATAGAAAGGAAAAAGAAAAATACTCCAGGTGAATGACTGGCTATGAAGGAGGTGCTGACGAGAGAGATTTGGATTCTGGGACCATGGGCTATAGTTCCTGGAAGATGGGCTGCTGGCAAGGGACGGGTTGCACCTCACAAATGCTGGGAAGATTTGGCCACACCATGAAGAACTTCATCAGGAGGGCTTTAAACTGAATCCTACGGGGAAGGGAGATGGCAAGTTGGGGGTAACAATGGATGAAGGCTCATGCACTGCAATGGAGAGAACAGCTCTAATAGCGCCGAATAATAGTCTTCAGACACATGTAGGAAGAAAGCCAGACTATGAAGCACATGGACTTCGATGTCTATATACTAATGCCCAGAGTATGGGAAACAACACAACAAACCTGAACTCTTAATACAGGAGGGAAATTATGACTAGATAGGTATAACTGTGACTTGGTGGGATGACTCTCATGACTGGAATACAGCAATTGAAGGATATAATTTCTTCAGAAAGAACAGAAGGAACAGGTGGAGTTGCACTATATGCGAAAAATACGTATCTCTGCACAGGAATACAGGAGGATGAGCTTGGTAGCCCCATCAAGAGCATCTGGGTTAAAATAAATGGAGCAAAGAATAAAAGGAACCTGATGGTCAGAGTCTACTACCGGCCACCCAGTCAAGGAGAAGACGAACATGAAACTTTTGAAAAGCAAATAGCCAATGTTTCAAGGAAGCATGATGTAGTAGTAATGGGGGACTTCAATTTCCCCAATATTTGATGGGAAACATATTCTGCAAAACATGGCCCCTCCAGGAAATTCCTGACGTGTGTGGTGGATAACTTCCTCCCGCAGAAATTAGAGGAAAGAACTACAGGACTGGCTATTCTTGACTGGATCCTAAACAACTGAGATGACTTAGTGGGTAAAGTAGCAGTTACAGGATTTTAGGAAAGCTGATTTTAATAAACTCAGAACAATGACAAGTAAGGTCCCATGGCAAGTGACTCTAATGAGAACAGGAGTCCAAGATGGGTGGGAGTTTTAAAAAAAGGAGATTCAAGGCACAATTACAAACAATTCCAATAAGGAAAAGGGTGGAAGACAACAGAAGAAGCCAATGTGGCTTCACAAAAAGCTAAGAGATGACCTGAAAACAAAAAAGTACACATATAGGAAGTGGAAGGAAGGCCACGCAACAAAGAAAGAGTGAAGGCAGGTAGCAAAGAATTGCAGGGATGGCATCAGGAAAGCTAAAGCTGAGAATGAGCTGAGGTTAGCGAGGGATGCTCAAAGCAACAAAAAGGCTTTCTTCAGCCACATGCATAGTAAAAGAGAGAGGAAAGAATTGGTGGTTCAGCTATTAAATAAGGATGGCCAAATGATAACAGATGACAAAGAAAAGGCAGAAGTACTCAGTTCTTACTTTGGCTCAGACTTCTCCCAAGAGAGCGTGTATGAACCCCCTGGCAAAGGTGAAGTACAGGCTGATGGAGCAGGATTGCTGCTTGAGATCAATAGGCATATCGTCAAGGAACACCTAGTTATTTTGAATGAGTTCAAATCTCCAGGGCCAGATGAACTGCACCCTAGAGAAATAAAGGAACTGGCAGAAGAACTCTCAGAACCACTGTCTATTCTCTTTGAGCAATCATGGAGGACGGGGGAAGTGCCAGATGACTGGAGGAGGGCTAATGTTGTCCCTATCTTCAAAAAGGGCAAAAAGGAGGAACTTGGGAACTACAGACCAGTCAGTCGGACATCAATCCCTTGGAAAATTCTGGAGCAGATTATAAAGCAATCCATCTGGAAGCACCTTGAAAACAATGCAGTGATTACTCGAAGCCAGCATGGATTTGTCAGGAACAAATCCTACCAGAAGAATCCGATCTCATGTTTTCATCAGGTCACCTCCCTTGGGGACCGTGGGAATGCTGTAGACATAATATACCTCGACTTCAGCAAAGCTTTCGACAAAGTGCCCCATGATATCCTGATGAGAAAACTAGCTCAAAGTGGGCTAGATGAAACAACGATCCGGTGGATCCACAGTTGGCTACAGAATCAGACTCAAAGAGTGCTTATCAATGAGATCTTCTCAAACTGGGGAGAGGTAATGAGCGGGGCACTGCAGGTAGGGGTGGATGAAAGTCACTTACCTGTCGTCGAAGCTTGTTCGCGGTGGGGGAGAGGCGCTTCGCTGCTCCCCCAGCGAAGTTCAGGCCGGGGGCGGTAGGCTTCCCGCCTCGCCCAGCCGAAATTCAGACCAGGGAGGAGGCTTCCCGCCTCGCCCGGCAGCGAACTCCAAAGTTTTTTAAAAAAAACAAAAACGCCCCCGTGATAGGCTACGTGACGATTAACGTAGCCTATCACGGCTAGATCTGCAAAGTCAGCCATGATAGGCTACGTTAATCATCACGTAGCCTATCACGGGTGACTTTAAAAAAAAAAAAGTGTGTACGCTAGGGGTGGACGAAAGTCACTTACCTGTCGTCAAAGGCCGTTCGCGGTGGGGGGGAGGCGCTTCGCTGCTCCCCCCGCGAAGTTCAGGCCAGGGGCGGTAGGCTTCCCGCCTCGCCCGGCCGAAATTCAGGCCGGGGAGGAGGCGCCTCGCCTCGCCCGGCCGTGAACGCGAAAGTAAAAAAAAAACAAAACAAAAACGCCCCCTGATAGGCTACGTGACGATTCACGTAGCCTATCACGGCTAGATCTGCAAAGTCAGCCGTGATAGGCTACGTGAATCATCACGTAGCCTATCACGGGTGACTTTTTTTAAAAAAAAAAGCGCGTATGCGAATGGCGGCCCCCATAGGGAGCCGCCATTCGCGTTCCTTATTTAGTCGCTGTAGTCTACGGAAATGTTTACGTAGACTACGGCGAAAATAAGGGCAACGCAAATATTTACGTATATTAAGATGGCAAAAATAAGGAACGCAAATGGCGGCGGCTGTTGTGTACGTGGTTTTTGTTTTTGTTTTAAACCCACCCAACCATGATAGGCTACATAAAGATTTACATAGCCTATCACGTCGTGTTCTTTTTTTTAAACCTAGCCATGATAGGCTACGTAAATCTTTACGTAGCCTATCATGTCTTTTTTTTTTTTACAAGCCTGGAAATGGTGGCGGCAGCAGCCAGTCGGAAGACCAGCCGCCACCCGGAAGATCCGCCACAGGTAAGTCTCATCCCGGGGTGATCCGTGGGGGAGCGGGGGGGCAGGCCATTCCGCCACGGAGTTCGGGGGGCCGAATGCACTGGCATTCGGCCTCACCGAGATCCATGGTGGAATTCTCTGACATCCCTATCCACTCCTAGAAATATTTGTAGATCAGCCTTGATCTTTGAGTTAGGCATTTGAGCTATGGAATCATCTATAGACTCTCTTATTGGTGCATCAGGTTTTGAGCTTTCTTTGATTATGCTAAGTCCTAGTCGTTTTATTTCTAATATGGCAAATCTGAACCTTCCTTCAATCACCTATCTAGAACTCCCTTCAGCCTCTTATGATGTTCCTGCTCTGTCTGATCTTTCCCCACACAGGGTGTCATCTACATAATGTGTGTTATCAAGACTTTCAAATGACGGTTGGATTACTCTTTGGTGCATTCCTGAAGCTGAAGAGATACCAAATGGTAATGTTACAACTTTTTGTTTTTATACCTGCAATTCAGATCACATTAAGCAATGGCTTGCAGTCTTTTTGCAGAATATGTTACTAGTCTAGTGTTTTCCCCTTCATGGATCACTACCTTGTTGTAGGGATGGCGGAGAATTTCTCCACGAATCTCTGGGAGGCCGAATGCCTACGCATTCGGCCCCCCGAAATTGGTGGTGAAATTCTCCGCCCCCCCCCCCCGGGATGGGACTTACCTCCTTCAAATGTCCCTCTCGGCGACGGGCCCCGGCGGCGTTTCGGCGGGGGTGGGGGCGGCGGCCGGTCTTCCGACCGGCTGCCGTCGCTGCCATTACAAAGTAAATTAAAAAGAAAACACGTGATAGGCTACGTAACGATTTATGTAGCCTATCACGGCTAGATTTCCAAAGTCAGCCGTGATAGGCTACGTAAATCGTTACATAGCCTATCACGGGTGACTTTGGAAAAAAAAAAGCGCCTATGCAAATGGCGGCGCCCATGGGCGTTCCTTGTTTGGGCAGGGGTAGTTTACATAAAGATTTACGTAGACTACGGCGCAAATAAGGGCAACGCATATAGCTGACTTTGAAAATCTAGCCGTGATAGGCTACGTAAATCGTTACATAGCCTATCACGTGTGTGTGTTGTTGTTGTTTTTAATTTACTTTTTTATTTCGCAGCCGGGAAGACGGGGCGCTCCTCCCTGGCCTGAATTTCGGTGGCGAGGGATGGGGCGCCTCCCCCCCAGCCTGAATTTCGTCCGGGAGGGGCGGGGTGCCTCCCCCCCCAGCCTGAACTTCAGGGGGAAAACCGAAGCGCCTCCCCCCCACCGCAAAGCAAGCTGCAGGACCAGGTAAGGGACTTTCGTCCATCCTTACCTTGTTGTGGTGAAGGGGCTTGCATAACTCAGTGAAGCAATAAGCTATGCTGTACAGGGCCACCCAAGGTGGACAGGTTATGGCAGAGAGTTCTGACAAAATGTGGTCCACTGGAGAAGGAAATGGCAACCCACTCCAGTATTCTTGCCAAGAAAACCCCATGGAACGTATTACAAGGCTAAAAGAGATGACGCCGGAAGATGAGACCCTCAGGTCAGAAGGTGTCCAATATACTACTGGGGAAGAGCAGAGGGTATTTCCAAGTAGTGCCAGAAAGAGTGAAGCGGCTGAGCCAAAGCCGAAAGGACTCAGCTGTGTATGTGTCTGGTGGTGAAAAGAAAATCCAATGCTGTAAAGAACGATATTGTTTAGGAACCTGGAATGTCAGATCAATGAATCAAGGTAAGCTGGAGGTGGTCAAACATGAGGTGGCAAGATTGAACATCGACATCTTGAGAATCAGCGAACTAAAATGGACGAGCATGGGTGAATTTAATTCAGGTGACCATTGTATCTACTACTATGGGCAAGAATCCCTTAGAAGAAATGGAGTAGCACTCAGATTCAATAAAAGGGTGGGAAAAGCAGTTTGTTGTTGTCGTCTATTCGGTCAGGCACTTCCGACTCTTTGTGACTTCATGGACCAGCCCACGCCAGAGCTTCCTGTCGGCCGTCGCCACCCCCAGCTCCCCCAAGCTCGAGACCGTCACCTCCAGAATATCATCCATCCATCTTGCCCTTGGTCGGCCCCTCTTCCTTTTGCCTTCCACTTTCCCTAGCATCAACATCTTCTCCAGGGTATCGTGTCTTCTCATGATGTGGCCAAAGTACTTCAGTTTTGCCTTTAATATCATTCCCTCAAGTGAGCAGTCTGTCTTTATTTCCTGGAGTATGGACTGATTTGATCTTCTTGCAATCCAAGGCACTCTCAGAATTTCTCTCCAGCACCACAGTTCAAAAGCATGTATCTTCCTTCACTCAGCCTTTCTTATGGACCAGCTCTCATAGTACTGGGGTACAATCTCAAAAAAAATAGAATGATCTTAGTACAAATCCAAGGCAAACCATTCAACATCAGAGTAATTCAAGTCTATGCTCCAACCACTGAGGCCAAAGAAGCTTAGGTTGATTGGTTCTATGAAGACCTACAACAACTTCTAGAACTAACACCAAAAAAAGATGTCCTTTTCATCATAGGGGATTGGAATGCCAAAGTAGGAAGTCAAGAAATCACTGGAATAACAGGCAAGCATGGCCTTGGTGTACAAAATGAAGCAGGACAAAGGCTAATAGAGTTTTGCCAAGAGAACACGCTGATCATAGCAAACACTCTTTTCCAACAGCACAAGAGGTGACTCTACACATGGACATCACCAGATGGTCAATGTCGAAATCAGATTGATTATGTCCTTTGCAGCCAAAGATGGAGAAGCTCTATACAGTCAGTAAAAACAAGACCTGGAGCTGACTGTGGCTCAGATCATGAGCTGCTTCTTGCAAAATTTCGGCTTAAATTGAAGAACGTAGGGAAAATCACTAAACCATACAGGTATAACCTAAATCATATCCCTTATGAATATACAGTGGCGGTGAGGAATAGATTTCAGGGATTAGACCTGATAGACAGAGTGCCTGAGGAACTATGGATGGAGGTCCGTAACACTGTTCAAGAGGCAGCAACTAAATTCTTCCCAAAGAAAAAGAAATGCAAGAAAGCCAAGTGGCTGTCTGATGAGGCTTTACAAGTAGCTGAGGAAAGAAGGGAAGCAAAAAGCAAGGGAGAAAGGGGAAGATATATCCAACTGAATGCAGAGTTCTAGAGAATAGCAAGGAGAGACGAGAAGGCCTTCTTAAATAAACAATGTAAAGAAATCGAGGAAAACAATAGAATGGGAAAGACTAGAGATTTTTTTCAAGCAAATCGGAGATCTCAAGGGAACGTTTTAAGCAATGATAAAGGACAAAGAAGGCAGGGACCTAACAGAAGCAGATGAGATTAAGAAGAGGTGGAAAGAATACACAGAAGAACTATACAGGAAAGATCTTAATGTCCCTGATAGCCATGATAGTGCGGTCACTGAACTTGAGCCGGACATCCTGGAGAGTGAAGTCAAGTGGGCCTTAGGAAGCATTAGTAACAACAAAGCTAGCGGAGATTACAGTATTCCAGCTGAGCTATTTAAAATCCTAAAAGATGATGCTGTTAAAGTGCTGCACTCAATATGCCAACAAATTTGGAACACTCAACAGTGGCCACAAGACTGGAAAAGGTCAGTTTACATTCCAATTCCAAAGAAGGGCAATGCCAAAGAGTGTTCAAACTACCGGACAATTGCACTCATTTCACATCCCCACAAGGTGATGCTCAAAATTGTACAAGCTAGGCTTCAGCAGCATGTGAACCAAGAACTACTGGAAGTACAAGCTGGGTTTCGAAGAGGCAGAGGAACCAGAGATCAAATTGCCAAAATTCGCTGAATCATGGAGAAAGCAAGAGAATTCCAGAAAAACGTCTATTTCTGCTTCATTGACTATGCTAAAGCCTTTGATTGTGTGGATCACAACAAACTGTGGCAAATTCTGAAAGAGATGGGAGTACCAGACCACCTTACCTGTCTCCTGAGAAACCTGGACGAGGGTCAAGAAGCAACAGTAAGAACCAGACATGGAACAACCGATTGGTTCAAAATTGGGAAAGGAGTACGACAAGGCTGCATATTGTTGCCCTGCTTATTTAAATTATATGCAGAGTACATCATGAGAAACACCAGGTTGGATGAATCACAGGTCAGAATTAAGATTGCCAGGAGAATTATCAACAACCTCCGATATGCAGACGATACCACCCTAATGGCAGAAAGCGAAGAGGATCTAAAGAGCCTCTTGTTGAGGGTGAAAGTGGAGAGTGCAAAAGCCAGTTTGAAACTCAACATTACAAAAATGAAGATCATGGCATCTGGCCCCATCACTTCCTGGCATATAGAAGGGGAAGAAATGGAACTAGTGACAGATTTTATTTTCTTGGGCTCCAAGATCACCACAGAAGGTGACTGTAGCCATGAAATTACAAGACAATTGCTCCTTGGGAGGAAAGCTATGGCAAACCTAGACAGCATAGTAAGAAGCAGAGACATCACCTTGCCGACAAAGGTCCGTCTAATCAAAGCTATGGTTTTCCCAGTAGTAATGTATGGCTGTGAGAGCTGAACTATAAGGAAGGCTGAGCGCCGAAGAACTGATGCTTTCAACTGTGGTGCTGGAGAAGACTCTTACGAGTCCCCTAGACTGCAAGGAGGTCAAATCAATCAATCCTAAAGGAAATCAACCCTGAGTGCTCATTGGAAGGACAGATACTGAAGCTGAAGCTCAAATATTTTGGCCACCTAATGTGAAGAGAAAAGTCACTGGAAAAGACCCTGATGCTGGGAAAGATTGAAGGCAAAAGGAGAGGGGGACGGCAGAGGATGAGATGGCTAGATAGCATCACCGATGCAAAGAATATGAACTTGAGCACACTCCAGGAGAGAGCGGAGGACAGGAAGGCCTGGCGTGCTATGGTCCATGGGGTCACGAAGAGTCGGACATGACTTAACAACTGAACAACAACAACTAGCGTTTGAATTCTGACGTGATTCAGTCTGTAAGGCTTCACAATTTTTTTAAAAATAAATTGCATTAATGTGTGCCCCCATATCCATTTTTAAAATCTACACACCACTCATCTCCCAGAGCTGAAGAATTCAGTGAACTAATGAAGAAACTGTGTTGGTTCATCTCTTTCTAAATATACCTTTCTTTCTATTTGGGACACTTTTCTTAGGACTAATCTAGATTAGGGATGTCGTGGATGCCCGACTGAGTCGGTGAGTCCGTTGGGCTCCCCCCTGCCTGCATCCCTGGACTGTACCTGCTGAGACATTGGCCTCTCTCCTCCCTGTTATGCCCTCCTGGACACTCCCCGTACTCACCTGGACCCGTCTGGTGAGTGCCCGCCATTTTGCCGACTTCCATATTCAATTCGTCTTCCTCCCCTAAAGTACCTTTGCACTGATCTCTGTCCCAGCCCTGTCCATTTATTTGTAGCCACTTTCTCCATTGTGCACTTTTCCATTGCACACTCCAGGGTTAAATCAGTTCCTCTCACCTGGCTCTCAGGTGGTCTGACTTTATGCCACATTATCTGTGATCTCTAACAAGTGATTCAAAACACAGTCCTGTACATGGTTGCTCAGATGTGGCTCTCGCTTCATTCAGTGGGGCTTACTTTCTGGGTAACTGCATCTAGGATTGCAATCTACCTCCCTGTCCTTGTATGCTAAGCTTTAAATCAGAGAGATATGGGTCAAGGTTTTGTCTGTCACTCTTAGTGAAAAAATGGTGCTTTTCTTAAGTAACATTTCTTCTGTGTACACAGCATACTTCACAATAATGAATTAAAATTTGAACTTCTTATCTGTATCTATCTTGTCATCCAACTGAAATGTATTAAATGCCTATCTTGCTGATGCCTCCTGCTGGGAAAAAGAGAAAAAGAGATGGCCAGTTGTACTGCATCGTAACCATTTAAAGAAATTCTGGGAACAGGGCACCTATACCAGCAAAAGCCAAGAAGTGTCTCAGGCAATTGCAGGAAAGAACCAGTTAAATACTGCTTTAGGAGATCAAGTCATAACTCAGTGAAATCATAATGGTTGCAATTCAAAAACCAGAAAAAAGCAATGATAATGGGATAAATTACTTTAATTCTTTAACTAACCTTATACAGCAAAGGCAAACGTCCTAGCTTCAAAAGCGCAATTTTGCTGGGGATATTTGCAGTGGTTTGAATCCTGAACAAATCTTCTGCAGTCCCATACTGCACATCAATGAGTTCAGCCTGTATAAACAGAAAAAAAAAATTATTAGTGTATTTTTTCTCAACATGTTGGGAATGATTAGACAGATGGCATCCCCTGAGAGCCAATTCACACACATTACATGGTGACAATCACCTGTTTGCCATTACAGTTACATGTGGCTAAACCCTCCACATTTGTGCGAGTTTGTATGTGTTTGCAAACAGAAATATTGCACTTGCACACACTGTATTTTTTATAGATATATATAAAACAGCTTATGCAAACATGCTAGAAGTGTGTATAGCAACTGTCAGTGATAGGGTTTTTTTAAAAGAAAAAAATAATTTGCAGCTTATTTTTGCAAGCTCAGATGTTCAAATCTGTCAAGAATAGGGACACGTGGGAAATTCATTGGGTTTGTCGCTGGCTTTGCTCGTCCCTTGCCTGCCTTGCTCAGGCCAGGGGAGGGATGACAGGAGTGCACTGGGTCAGAATCCTGGATTCCCCTGCATGCCACTCCCCTCCCAATGAGAGGGTGAGCAGCAGCAGAAGGAATCCCTTTTTCTCTCTGATCAGAGATCAGAGAAAACAAGGGGATTCCTCTCCCTGCCTCCTCTCCAAAGTCCCCCTCCAGACCAGGGGGTGGGGCCTGTGGAAGGGAAGGGGCTTGGAGTGGAGAGAGGGAGAGGGAGAAGCCTGCAGAGGAATTCCAGGAAACCTCCATGGACCGTATTAGGAACAAGGGTGGGAGGTTTCCCCATCCCTGATTTTAAAAGTGAAGAGGGTGTTTGCTGTTTTGGTTAAACAAATATACTAAAAAAATGGGATTTCCTGACCATATGTTTTGAAGGCTTGAATCAAAATATGCCTTAGCAGCTGCAAGGCCTGTGAAATGGCAGATTGTGAACTGCACGGCACCTTAGGGTCCATGTGCATGCCTCTACATGGATGTGTGATAGAGAGGAGATGCAAGTAACCCATGCCACTCAGATGCCTAACTTCTAGAGAACTTAGGGAGAGAGGTCCCCAAGTGCTAGGAACTCACACTACCAACATTTTAACCAAGCATCCCAAAAGGTGAAAACAGGGACAGAAGAGGGACAGATTTTTTCCCAGAGAACCATGCCAGAAAATGGAGACAGATGGAGCTTATACTGGCATTGTATGAAGGATTACATACCAAGTGGTTAGGCAGTAAATTAGCACTTTGTAAATAGTCTTCTGCATTGACCTGTAAGACTTGCCAGAAAGGTGGCTGTGTTAGTCTGTTGCAGCAAAACCAAGAAGTCTTGTGGCACCTTAAAGACATTTTTTTTAGAATGACATCAGATTTCATGGATTAAAGTCCACTTCAGCACTGTGCATAATTGACACTGGCTGTTGTTGTTGTTGTTGTTTGAATTGTGATTTTATCTGTTGCCACTGTTTCCATTTCTTTCTCTCTACACCTGTGTGTGTATGCATATGCATATAGATATAGATATAGATAGGTGATGTCCAATCTGTTCTGGAGGGGGTTGCACTCCCCCTAAAGGATCAGGTTTGTAGTTTGCGGGTGCTTTGGATCCAGAACTGTCACTTGAAGCACAGGTGAACTTAGTGGCATGGAGCACCTTTCAGCAGCTTAGGCTGATACACCAACTATGCCCTTATCTGGACAGAGATAGCCTAGCTACAGTTATCCATGCTCTGATAACCTCTCGTCTGGATTACTGCAATGCGTTATACATGGGTCTGCCTTTGAAAGTGGTCCGGAAACCTCATCTAGGCCAAAATAGGACAGCATGGGGGACTGGCCAATGAGATCACGTTATGCCAGTACTTTTCCAGCTGCGCTGGCTCCCAGTCTATTTCCAGGCCCAATTCAAAGTGCTGGTATTAACATTCAAAGCCCTAAATGGCTTGGGGCCAGGTTATCTGAAGGATTGCCTCCTCCCATATGTGCTTGCCTGGACCCTAAAATCATCCTCGGGGACCCTTCTCTGGGAGCCCCCGCCAAAGGAAGTGAGGCTGGTGGCTACCAAGAACAGGGCCTTTTCTGCTGTGGCCCCCCGGCTGTGGAATGAACTCCCTAGACAACTTCTCCTGGTGCCTACGTTGTTCTCCTTCTGGCTCCAGGTGAAGACCTTTTTATTCTCCCAGTATTTTAGCATTTTAGCTTCTTAACCTTTTAGCTTTGCTGTTTTAAATCTGGATTTTAAATCTCTGCATTGCTGCTAGGTTTAATTCTTATCGTACTGTTATACTGTGGTTTCAAGCTTTTATATTTTGTTTTGTTTTATGCTGCACTTTGTGGTTTCAAGTTTTGTGAACCACCCAGAGAGCTTTGGCTATTGGGTGGTATAGAAATGAAATAAGTAAAGATAAATTGTGTGTGTGTGTGTGTGTATCGTATGTGTGTATGTATGTATGTGTGTGTGTGTGTATATATATATATATATATATATATGCCAACTGGGGATACCACTTCACTCATTTGATTAAGTAGACTCTAGTCCATGAAAGCTTATGCCATAATAAATGTGTTAATCTTTAAGATCCAGCACCACATTCTTTGTTGTATTCACCTGGTGTCTCTTTCAGTACAACGATGTTAGAAAACTGATATTTCATGTGGTTGATGAGGTCTCTACAAGCTGCTGTAATGCAAATACTCACTATACACACGCACACACACACAGTTAAAGTGTCTCCTGGAAACAGGGTATTATTCCTCTTAATAATGTGTTCCGGGCATGTAGTACACACAGTGTTAATGCAGTTTAGGAGCACATCTACTTCTGTGCAGCAAATCCGACCACAATGAATGGACTGGATTTCGGTGACTTTCACTTCCAGTGATGTTAAAATGATATAATCCTGATCTTTATACATTCTGAATAATAAAGCAGAATCACTGGCAGGAATATACAGATAAATGCTTTCCTTGGGATGAAAAATAATGTTGTTTAGCAAACAAAGAACACAGTCTTTTATCAGCTGCTGAAAAAGAACACTTGTGTGTTTGCTTTAGATATGCAAAGGTAAATCCTCTTATACCTAAAACTATAGAAGTACTAAACACTTCAATTCATCCATTCAAACTGGGTGCTTACACTCTAAAATGCAGTCTGTAGACTGAAAAAAAAGCATAAGTATCTCAAGTAAAATCCAGCTATGCCCTCAATGGAATAAACCATGTTCTTAGAATCATAACAAATAAAGGCTTTGAAAACCAAAGGTAGTAATTGAGATGTACTTAGGAACATAGGAAGCTGCTTTATACTGAATCAGACCATTGGCCCATCTAACCCAGCATTGTCAACAATGGCAACAGCTCTCCAGGATTTCAGGCAGGATTCCTTCCTCACCCTACCTGGAGAAGCCAGGGATCGAACCTGGGACCTTCTGCATGCCAAGCATGTGCTCTATCACACTGAGCCAGGCCCCCTCCCATAGCTCAGTTTCCCATACTTTCTGTAGCTATAGTGGGGACGCCTCTCCTTGTTCAGTCATTTTGTTGCATCCTCCCATGGAATCTCAGCTCCTCTTGAATTAATCTAATGACCACTAGGTGGTTCTCTACATCTTGTAGATTCCTGCATTGAGCAGGGGGTTGGACTCGATGGTCTTATAGGCCCCTTCCAACCCTACTATTCTATGATCCTGATTGTCTCAACCACAACATCTCAAAATTCCTCTCTAGGAAAACACTACCCCATTCCAATATACTGCACCAGAGACAAAGGCTGAATCTACGTGTAGCAGTTACACTGTTATCACACCATTATCGTAACTATTGGTACACATGACACCAATGGGCACCGATGGTTATGATAACGGTATGATAACGGTATAACTGCTATGTTTAGATTCAGCCAAAAGGTGCAATCTTAATCCTAAACACACTTACAGGGGAGCAGGAATCATTGAACTGAATGGGATTTACTTCTACGTTACCGTTAGAGGTGGGCAAATCTGTCAGTTTTGTCATCTGTCAGAGGTGGACAAATCTCCCACCTTCGAAACTTTTACATCCCATGTTCTTCCTTTCCCGAATATGAAGAACATGGTGAACTTTGGTAAAAATCTTTTCAACAATGAATAGAAACAAAATTGTCAACCATGTCAGCAAAATCCAATAGGTCCATTTATTCCCAGTATGGACAAGACCACGATGTACCCGCCTACCATATAGCTGTTAAAAATGAGGGGGAAAGATGTGGTAAGCCCTAATTAAACATTAACATGGTTGAATATATAGGGATTCAAACCCAGACTTTTAAGATCCAAGTACCCAAAGCCCTGGACCTGAATGGACAAATGTGTAGGGAGGGTGGAAAATTCTGCCACAGTCTCCAATGAGGCTGGATTCTAAGAATCTGGCCCCCTGGAGTCCTTGGCAGCACAGACCACTCACCTCCGCCACCCCGCGAAGTTCGCGCCAGCTGGATCCTACCTGCTGCCGGCCGGGTCTGGGTCCATTTGGGTCTGCAGACACAAATGGCATCCACCATAGCAGACACCATTTGCGTCCCTGCTGTTTGCCATGATAGGCTACATAAAGATTTACATAGCCTATCACAGCAAAGAGCAGGGACGCAAATGGTGTAGCGGACGCAAATCTTTATGTAGCCTATCACAGCAAAGAGCAGGGATGCAAATGGCGTAGCGGACACAAATCTTTACATAGCCTATCACACCAAAGAGCAGGGCCACAAATGGCGTCCACTATGCCGGACGCCATTTGCGTCCACAGACTGGCAGCAGACGGAAGTCTGGCAGCAGACGGAGCCAGCCAGCAGCTCCACAGACTTGCCATGGAGCGGAGCCAGCCAGGGAGGATTCCGGGGGGAGGAATGGATTGCCTCCCCCCCCCACGGACCCCCAGCAGACTCAGGTGAGTGGGGTTCGTACACACCTACAAATGTGTCAGTTTGGGTTTCTCCCACATTCATTTTTTAAAAAATAAAAAATCTCAAGTTCTTTTTGTGCTGAATATGGAGAACTTAGTCAATGTTGGTAAATTCTTACCAAAACAGAATTGAAATGAAATTCTCACCCATCCCTACTCAATATGCTTAGGACTGCACTGCAAAAGACTTCCAATGTGATGGCTGAAAGTGTGCCTTTGTGAGTATGGGCTGTAGCTTGCACCATCAAAGGCAGAGAACAGGAGTAAACTGGAAAGAGCAGCACTTCTTCCTTGGGCTGAATCTGCACATAATGGTCATACCGTTATCACACTGTTATCATAACTATTGGTGCCCATTGGTATCATGTGTACCAATAGTTACGATAACGGTATGATGACGGTATAACTGCTATGTGTAGATTCAGCCTTGGTACTCACCACTGCCACACAGTGGATAATCTGTATTCCCTGGCTGCCTCCACTGAACAGCCCTTTACCTCTGAAATGTAATTCCTGGCACAGACAACTCTCCATATTGGATAGTTTGGTACAGTACTTAGCTGTGGGGTGAATTACAGGGTTGCAGAAAAATTACTGTAAAACAAATTTAATATTCACTTAAAGATCAAGATGGCAACTAGTTAACTAGTTATTCATAATATTGGGGGGCAGACTAATTTTAGTAAAGTCTGAACAGTTAAACATCAGAGCAAGTTAAAAACAAACACACTCAGAGATAAACACATCCAGCCAGTGGAGGCTGGTGGCTCTGATTTTGTTGGGGCTGTGCATCCATTCTGAGTTTTGGTCAAAACCAGCCAGAACTCTAAAGGAGCTATCCAAAGTGCTGACCATATATACCCAAAATGGGCTTGGCAACTTGGATGTACCTATGCTAGACTGCTTCCCTCACCCAACTAGTACTTATCGATAAGGCAGCTTCTAGCATTCTCAGCTCAGTTTCTCCACTGGAGTTCAGCATCTTGATCCACTGTAGGCCTTCATCCCAACTACTTTCCCCAACAGTGCTCTAACTTCAGTTCTGTTCAGCTTAGCGATATCCTGGAAATGAGGACCCCTGGGAACTGAAGTTTCCTAGGTCTCCTAGATCCTTCCTGGTGACTCAAAAGCCTTGGGAAATTCTGTTCCCCAAAATTCTGGCATCTAAGACACTATTGTTGCAGCAAGGCCACAGCAGCAACCTTCCTTGTCACCACTGTGGGGTACATTTGGGAGGAAAGGGAAGGCAGCAGCTGGTGACTCACAAGCAGTTGGACAGGTCTATTGTGTTAGCTAGGGGGGTAGGGAGGCCTCCGGGTGTTGTGTTCCTGACAGCTTCAGCAGGATCATGAGAAACCCTCGATCTTGGGGTGGCTTCAATCAGGGACGAGGAACTTGTTTTTAGCTCAAAGGCTGCATTACCTTATGGATAATCTTCTGGGGCCACATGCCAACAGTGGGCTGGGTTGAATCCAAAGGTGGGTGGGGCTAAAGTCACACACAGATACACCCCCCTTCAGGATTCCCTTAGCCCCCACTTTACTTCAATGCCCAAAGATACACAGATGAGGGGCTTCAGTCTACAGCTTTTAATCCATTACTTCACAGGGTCATAGAGATGCAAATTCTCAGAAACTCTCCATCTACAAAGGAATGCCTTCAGGGGATTCAAATGGGATTTACGAGAGTTTGAAGAGGGAGGTGGTCTGGCTAACCTAACTTAAGGGTGGGGGGAGGTCCCTCTCTTCTCATGAGGCCTCTAAGCACAGCTTTTCACACGAGGCCAATCGGGTAGACCATCTAAGTTCTGCCCCTGCCTTCTCTCTCTTTGCTCTGCGCCTGCGCCTGGCATCTATTAGGTCATCCTTCCCAAACCCATCCTCCTCCTGTTCGCTGCTTCTCATGGGGCGGGGAGTGAGGCGGAACCCTCATGCTCAGCCATCTGTTTGTTTGTAACCTGAGAAGCAGGCGTACTCGTATCTGGACTAGCCTGAGAAAACACCTCCCCCATGTCTGATGGTTCTCCAGAATCTGCTATCCCACTCCCTGCTCTCAGAAACACCCCTAACATCCCCCACACACACACCGTTCATCAATCCATCTACACACTCTGCCCCCCTCCATCACACATATCTATCTACACACTCCTCCCCCTTCATGCACACCATTACATTAAGATGAACCCTCCTTGCTGAGTGCTGAGAAAGGGGGTTAACTTTCTCAGCACCAGTCATGGAAATACAGTGAGCTGCTGCCAATGGAGAAAGAGAGTCTGCAGCCACGTGCCCTCTTCCCAGCTGCTCAGCTGTTTTGCAAAAGGGGGCTGCAGAGCAGTCGGGGCTGAGGAGAAGTGTGAAGGCCTGGGAGGAGAGGCCAGAAAGCCAGACCGGGAGGCTCCATGGTGTTATCTAAGCTACAGCTTGGAGGTTCCCCACCCCTGGCTGAAATGAATTCATTCAACCCTCATGTGAATTGAGCACAAACTAGTTTAAGTGAGTTCTTTCTGAAACGCAGGCTGGAAAAGCAGACCCATTTCGCTACTTAAAAGCAGGAATTGTGAAAGGGGATGTACTGTTTACTATAACCATAAACACACTGGGTAGGTTTGGACAAGTTCCCTCCATCCATTCCCCCAGTTGGTGCAGGGGAATAATACTGATCGACCTTACATAGTTGTCATAAAGATCACACGAGGAGGTATGCAATGCTTCCAGACCATAAAGAAAAAAAAGGAAGAAAAAAAGTATATAGATACAAAGCATTGCAATGACTTCTAAAGTTCTAAGGATTGATATTGTGTATTCAAGACATATTTCTGTAATCCTTCAATAAATCCAAGAGGGGGGTGAGTTGAAACAGAGAGGTGGAAGCTAGCCTGAAGCCATGTAGTGAGTTCGTGGCTGCCAGACCAGCTCCATGTTTTGGAAGGCCCTGGCCTTTTGCAAGATGCCCTCAAGGAGGTCCCTCCATAATTAACTCTATTTCCTCTTCATTGCTCTTGCCCATTTTCTTGTCTTGTCTATCTGGGCCTAATCGGCCCCCGAGAAGGTAAGGGGAGCAGAGGCCGCTGCTGTTTCTCCTCATTCTTTCTCACTCACTTGGAGAGGGCAGGTAAACAGGTAGCAACAGCTAGGAAAAAGATTAGCAGGTCAGGGAGCTCTGGAATTTTCAGTGGGTCCTGTTCTGGGGAATGGGCCTTGGCAAATGCCCAACCATACTGATTCTGAGCCTACATGACTAGGTGATACCTGAATCACGAGCTTCCTTATTCAGCATCAATCTTATATATACTCTACACTGCAGAAAGAGGGGGGACTTATTCAGGTGTGTGTGTGTGGGAGTGGCAACCTGCAGAAATTGTTTGCACTGCACCTTGTCTGATACTTGATGAAGTGTGCTTGTCACAGACCACTGATGCCCTGTTCGGTGTGTGTAAGGGAACCCAGGTGAAATAGTGTGACTAGGGATGGTGGCAGAGTCTGGCTGGGGGCTCGAGCTTGGTGGATTACCTCCAGCTCGGCCCCCCAGACTGGAGACCATGGGCCACTGCGCTTACCTGACTAGACGCGTGCCGAGTCAGGCAAGTGTGGCAGATCTGACTGCTCCGCCAAGCTGCCATTCTCAGCAGCTTGGCCTTTTCCATAAAGCCCAATTTTACATAAATGGCAGCCATAAATTTATGCAACATTACAGGCGTAAATGGTCTTAACAGATCACCTCTTTATGGACGCCATTTCTGCAAAATTTGCCTTCATAGAACAGACCGAGCCACCACTTTGTACAGAATGACAGCTCTTTAGAGTAGAATGCCACAGGCCACTCAGCGGGTGCCCATGGACTGCCCAGCGGCTTGCCGCATGCGGCGAGCAGGGTCAAGTGGATGGTGGGGGTCCTGCAAGTGGCACACAACACAGATGGGGGTGAGTTTGCCCATCCCTAAGTGTGACCCACTCCTTTTTGCCCTTCCGTTGGCTTTTTCCACTGCTACCAACAGGTGGAAATCTTCCCTCCCCCCGACCCCTGGCTGTCTCCACCAAACCAGCCTTAAACTCCTTGGGTCTCAAGTATCTAGTCTTAGGTAGCATGGGGGTTCATGGCTAGTAGACATGAAGTGGGTAACTCAACAAGAAAGGAAACCATAAAGTTTCAAATACCAACATTTCAAAGTTTATTAAAATAAAATTGTTACCAGGGAAAGGTTTTTATCTCTGCATGGATGCATTCATACAGCACACACTCAGACAAAACCAGACCAGTAAGAGCAATAGTGTAACTAAAAAAAAAACCCCAGGGATAAACACATCCAGCTAACCTAACTATTTTATCCAAGCCCGTTCCGTGGAATGTCTTAGCGTCATGGTTCCAGCATTCTCTTAACCAGTTCTCCAGTTCTCCATTCCCACTCCAACCAATTAGGATGGTAGTTTCTTGTTCACCTTTGCCCTAAATTCCTACCTCCTGTGTCCTTCCTCTGACCTTCAGGTGCTTCTTGCAGACCTCCCCCCCCCCACTTCTTCCTCTGCAGACATTCTGGCACCAATGCAAACTTCATTATCTCTCTGACCTTCCATTGACCTTCCTGTCTACGTCCTTCTCTTCTCTTCTTCCGCAGACTCCATGGCTCCTTGAGCCTTCTGCAAACCATTAGCCTGCTGAGCCAACATCCTGATTCCAGTCCAATAATATTGAAAGTATCATTTGAAAGGACTTGCCATTTTGAATTTGCCAGCTTTATTTACTGGCTGATTGTCTTGCATTTTACCTGAAAACCACTGCCCATGATTTTAGAGGGGCATGGATGCCTGGCAAAGAACCTTGTGTTTCAATTTGAGCTGGAGTTGGAGCTTCAGGTGGGTTTCCCCCCTCCTTCATCTTTCCAGCCAGCTACTAATGTACATTTCAGTTACTCGTTTCTTTCAGAGGAAAAACGTAGCATGACTAAGATACTGCTCTGCTCTCTGTTTCATAGGATCTGACAGATCTAGTTGAAGGCACAGGGGAATATATTTACATTTTCTTTAATATACGACATGCAACAAAGCTTACCCTTAGAGGAAAAAAAATGAGGGGGGTTGACCTAAATAATAGAGCAGTTAGCAAATACATATATCTGAAGTAAAATGTAAACAGTGACGATTTAAAGGATGAATGGTGAAGGTGATCGGTTACACACACACACACACACACACACACACACCACAGGCCATGTCTTATTGGGTCTTCTATCTGCAAGATAACAAAGAGAGCTTTGGCTATTGGGCGGTATAGAAATTAAATAAATACATAAATAAATAAATAAACCCAGCCATTTTTCATTATCCTGAAGTCTGCAGAAAAGTGGAATGCCACTTCCTTTCATGCCCCTCCTTAAAACCAAAAAACAGAAAAAGCACCCTAACCTGCAATGTGATGGCACCCATAGGGATGGGCAGACTTGCTGCTGCCCAGTTTACCTGGGCGTTCGCTGAACCATTGCTGTCGGTCACTACCTCAGAGCCACTCACTGAGCCTCTGTGTTTACCCAGACCTGCTTGCCAAGCAGCCATGCACCAGGTGAGTCTGTCCAATAGCCTCCTGTCCTCTTAGCGAGCCACCATTTTGTGTAAAAATGGTGGCTCAAGGACTTCCTGGTATCTAATGCTGTGTAAATTGTGGCTGTAAAGGGGCCATTTACGCAACATTACAAGCGTGAATGGACCATTTATACTGGTAATGTTTCATAAATGGTCCTTTACAGACACATCGACTTATATGCAAAACGTTCTGTGAATCGCCCATAGATTCTAGATTACAGAGCTATTTTGCATGTAACTCTATGGGCAAGTGCTGCTGATCGCCATTTTTTTTTTTAAACATGGTGATCAGCACAAACAGGCCTGGGTAAGTTGTGGGCTGCTCATCAAGCACGGAGGGGGCACTCGACTGCAGCCCAGAGGGCCAGCGAGCAGGGGGGAGCTTGGTGGGCACAGCTCAGCGGGCACGGGCGCCAGCAGTGCGGACCAAAATGGACACCCAACATCCCTACCATTTACATAACATGAGATTTACGGAAATCCTTGAGCTGCCATTTTTAAGCAAAATAGCGGCTTGCTAAGAGGACAGGAGGCTGCCAGACCCACTTGCCAGGTGCGCAGCTGTGCGGCAAGTGGGTCTGGTTGATAGCAAGGGCTCAGCAGGTCTGGGGGGAGCAAGCAGGGGAGAATCTGCTAAACTCCACCCCCTTCCTGGACTCTCACACCAGCCCTAGATACCCAGGTCTATTTCTCTGTAACATCTGAATCAGGTGTGGCTGTGAAAGTCCTTAGTCAATGCCTGGACACAGTGATGGGTTGGATGAGGGTCAATAAACTGAGGTTGAATACCAACAAGATTAATGAGTGGTTTGGGGGTCTGGGAGACTGGCCAATAACCTGCACTCGATAGGATTGCATTTACGTCCCTTACATTTTTCAAATGTACGCATGCTGCCAAACACATTTGGTTTTGGTTTATGAATCACACTACAAGCTCAGAAATGTACAGACTTTGACTGCAGATTGTGTCTGAGTCCATGTTCATCCAGAAGGTGCGAACCAGATAAGTTCTGATAAAAAATGAACTGAAATTAATTTCTCATGCTTGCCCAGTTGGGAGTGAAAACATTAACGCGAGCCCCACTCCCAACATTTCTGGGAGTGTGGGCTTCTCTAAATCCCTTTGTGCACTGAACATGAAGGTCTGCATGAGGGTTATAAGTGCACTTGACTGAACATACTTACAAACCTCCCCACAACAGGAAACCATGCCTTATCCATGCTATTGCCCTTGGCACCACATTGTCACTCATGTGCAGTTTGATACCAACTGAGTGGCTTCAGTTATACACTAATTTCAGATGTTGTCACGTGTGTGTTTTTTAGGAGCCGGGGGTGGGGGAGTTGTTGCCCATGATGCCAAGCACCACACATAAAAACTCATGCCCCAAATGTGCACTTCTGGCAATGTGCTGAGAGGTGACATTGAAAGATGTGCTCTAGAAAATTCAGCAAGATGTGGATACATATCTAGGAATACTGCTTTTTCCAAACCTGAGAGTGAAACATACCAGGTGCTTAGGTTTTCTATTAAATTACCATTTGTACATGACTTTCTGGTCACAAACACAATACAACAAGGTATTTCCCCATGGGGTCACGAAGAGTCGGACACGACTGAACGACTGAACAACAACAACAACAATTTCCCCATACTACTGACCTGAGCTACAATAAATCATCCGCATACGCATTGTAATGTGGATTTTACTACCAATAGGACCATGCTCTGCAAAATCATACACTGACCCCACCTGTCACCATAATGGGGTAAACTGTGCCTCTTTTCCAGCACACAATGAATTACAGAAAGGTAACCAAAGTGGTCCATCCATCACTGGAACTAAGTGTGTTTTCAAAAAAACAAAAAACAGATTCCACACACCAGAAATGCTGCTCAGACTGTTACTAGAAAGCACAAATTAGAGACTTAAGTACAAAAACAGCCACAAGATGAATGGACATGACAGGTTTTCAAAGAAGCAAAGTGCTGCTGTTCTACAAATAACATTGTCAGAAGCAACGGAGTCCTTGTCTGGCAGCCAGACTTTGAGAAGTCATTCAAAGTGCTGCTGTTCTACAAATAACATTGTCAGAAGCAACTGAGTCCTTGTCTGGCAGCCAGACTTTGAGAAGTCATTCATAGTGCCTTTTTGCTGGTAGTTCAAGGGGAGGGAGAGAGAGAGAGAGAGAGAGAGAGAGAGAGAAAGAAGCAGCAACAGGGAAGTATCAGTATTATGTAACTGGATATATTTAATAAGATGTAAGGCACATTACAAATACAGGGCAATCTTGTCTTTGGAAGGGTAGCCAACACATTTCAACTAAATTGAGATTTCAAAGTAAATTGGAGCTTACTGCTTGGAAGAAACATGGAAGGATTTTTGTCGTTGTTGCCTTCCATACAACAATGGATTAATGATCTGCACTCCCTGTCCTTCCTTGGACTGGTAATGTTTCAATGGGAGTGCAAAGAAGCTAAATATGAGACCATTTGGTCGGCTTTTCTGGAGATCCATGCATAGGCAGCAGCCCAGTATTTCCAACGTCGGCCTTTCCGACTTATACAGTTAAAATGCCTTAACCAATCTCCCCCTTCATTATTTTAATCCTCCTTTTATTTATTTGTTTCTTTGAATGTTACTTGAATTGTTCAAAAATATAATAGAAATGCTGACTTAAAAAAAAAAAAGATATTTGTTAAGACTTGAGAAATTTCTTGGGGCCAATGTTTCCCTAGACTTAAGTGCATCCTCAATAATGTTTCTGAAAAAGTTACATGTGTTGGAAGTGTGGATGTAACTCAGCTAGCTCCAAAAAGGAAAAAAGAAAAGAAAAAAGGCTGATGTGTCTGCGTGAGAAGAGGATAGAGAGAGGAACGCCAAGTTTCCTAGACTGCCCTCTAATCTATGCTGAGCTTCCTTCTGGTGCTAGACTGATACTCTTAGTGTTAGAAAAAGACTGTCCTCTTATTCTTTGACTGTCATCTCTTTGCTGGACCTTTGAGCTATTAGTCATAACTATTGAGCCCACCGGACACACATGTCCAGTGGCAGTGTACATGTGTTAAAAAGGGGAAGTCTGGTGAGACAGTCACATAAGCATAATCAGAAATAAACATGTTGACACAGTCGTGCTCTAATGAGTCAGCTAACGGCTCAGTCAGTTGACATGTCTTGTGGCTAACAGAAAATTGTAAAGGGGAGGGGGTATAAAAAGACTTATGCTTGCTTAGCTCGGGGTCCAGACTGCTCTGCACCCATTTTGCAAAACAACTAATAAAATAGTGTTGGATCCACTGCTGCCTGCCTGGCATCCTTTCTTTCAACCAGAAGCAAGAACTTTTTATCTAACAATTTGGTGCCGTGACTCGGATCCTGCTTCGGGGCGCGTCCCCTTCGCGCTGAACCAAGGGGCCGCGGAGGAGAAGTGGCCACAGGCGGTTGTTTTACACTGCCTTCTCCTCACACCGGCGGCGGCGAAGGCGCTTGGGGACCAACGCCAGAGGAAGAGGGATATGTGATCACTCCTTTTAGGCACCGGCAGTGGATCAATAAGCAGCTGGACACAGCTGCGGGCGGGACAGAAGAGGCTTTTGGGGTAAGTGAAACAGCTTACATTAGGGGATAAACGCGGGACGGTGGTGTGTTTGTGATTGTGTGAGAGGCCTACAGGCGAAGAGAGTGAGGAGCCCCGATCTGCATTTCCCTACCCCGGAGACGGGCTGGGTCAGAGGAGGGCGAAGCGCGAGAATTGTTGATTGAAATCCCCACCGTCATGGGCGGGTCCCAATCCAGGCCTACAGGAGAGTCCCATATGACCTTGGAATGTTGTTTGCGCAACTGGTCACATTTTAAGCAAGATTATGGAACTAAGATGACAAAGGATCGCCTTGTCCTTCTTTGTGCCCGGGAATGGCTGGTAGTAGAACCCAAATGGCCACCCGAGGGGTCTTTTGACCCAACCCTGGTATCTGCTGTGCATATAATAGTAACACAGAGGGGAAGTTGAGACCAGTTCCCCTATATCGATTAATGGGCGACCTGCGTACCCCTTGGCGGCAAGCCCGCTCCGTGGGTTGTCAAATGCATGTCTCTGGCCCCTCCTGTGATGGTCAATAAGAAACCAACCATCCTTGCGGGGGCACGGGCCAGGTTTAGAGAGGAACACCCCCAGGCAACTGAGGATGAGACAGCAGCGGCTCTGCCCACAGGACAGCCCGATTGGGAGGTAGCCATGGCGGCACAGAGACAGCTACATGCTGAGTATTTTCGGTTCATTTTAGTGGGCATGAAGCAAGCCGCGCGGGGGGCCCCCAATTTGCAAAAAGTCCTGACTTTAAAACAAGACAAAAACGAACCTCCTGTCGTGTTCCTCCAAAGGCTAAGGGAAGCCTTCACCAAGTATACTGATATTGACTTGAAGGACCCAAATATTTTAAGGATTCTCACGACTCAGTTTGTGGGAAATAGTTGCCAAGACATCAGAAAGAAGTTGCAGAAAGTTGAGAGAGGATTGGCGGCTGACCTAGGTGTTTTAGTAGAGGTAGCTCAGAAAGTTTATGAAAGACAAGAGGCAAGCAAAGCTCCTTGCTGTGGTTCTCAGACCCGACAAAGGAGGAGCTAAAAAGAGAAGAAAAGGAGGGAGGAAGGGGTCCTCCCTGAGAAGAGACCAGAGTGCCTTCTGTAAGAAAATTAGGCACTAGAAGCGTGACTATGAAGCCTTGAAGCAAAAAGAGAGAGAGGAGGGTGCGGGGGGGGGGGGGCAGAAAGGATTTTGCATGAACAAGAAAGAGACTAAGACAGACCGAGGCCCAGCCCCCTCTTAGCCATCTCTGAGGCAAGACGGGACCCCATAGTCAAAATTAAAGTTGGGGGCCGCTCCTACAATGCCCTTGTATACAGGGGCCTCCGTGTCCATCCTCCCCCCTTAGCCAACCACCAACGGGAAGTGGGGGATCTACCACCATAATGGGGGTTGAGGGAAGGGCAACCCGAGTGCCCCTTTCTTGTCCCTTGCTCACCAAGGTTGGGAAAACACACCTAGAACACACCTTTGCTGTAACCCCTTCTGTCCGGTGGCATTGTTAAGAAGGGATTTATTGACTAAGCTCCAAATTGAGATTGCTTTCACTTCTGACGGAAGAATAGAAGTACGGCTTCGCCTCTTTTGGATTCTCCTGATGCAAGCAGGGAGTCTATTGCAAAGGTCTCGAGCAAACTGGGCTCCGTCAGTCTGCGTGCCATCAGCCATTCCAGCTCTTCTGCTGACATTAGGGCCAACAACTTCCATGGCAACTACGCCTTTGAGGGCATTGGTGATGAAGACCTCTAGGGGCCCTGCCCTGACGCAACTCTGTGGGATATAAAATCTCCTCCTGGGTGGATCTCCATGTGCCTCAACCCCAGCCAGCTGCCCACCCTCTTGTCTACATAGATGGGGAGACGGCGCGACAGCTGTATGAGTCACTGCAAAAAGATAAATTAGATAAATGGAAATGGACTAAAAAGATAAATAAGTCTTTCCTCAGTCTCAAAGCTGCCCTTGTGTCGCCACCTGCCCTAGCCATACCAAATCCCAGTCGACCATTTAGACTCTATGTGCATAAAAATAAAGGCGTAGCCTCGAGAGTACTTTGCCAGCGAAAGGGCCACTCCTGGAGGCCAGTGGGATATTACTCCAAGGTCCTTGATGTTGTGGCAAGAGGCTGGCCGAGTTGCTTAAGGGCAAATGAGGCCACAAAGAGGGCAGCCAAAGAAGGAATCCAAGAGACATTTCTCGTCTTACCCAGAAGAGAGGAGCCCCCACATACTCCCCTTCTGAGTTACAGATGGCGCAAGAACACAGAGTAAGTCCCCGTGGCGACGGATGGATCCAGATGACAGATGGAAGACTGCACCTACCGCAGACCCTGCAGGGAGCTATCTTAGAACAAGTGCATCACTCTCTTAGACATCCTGGGGCATCAGCTATGATTGACTATTGCAAGAGGCTGTTCGTCTCTCCTGGCCTAACTGTATGCGCCCATCGATTAGCAGCAACATGTGAGGTTTGCCAGAAAATTAATTCCCCCAGGGCACCCCCTCCACCAAAGGGAGGGTGACCATGGGCGTATTATCCCTTCCAGAGGGTGCAGATTGATTTTGCTGAAATGCCACCGTGTAGGGGTTGCAGATACTTGCTTGTAATAGTGTGTCAAATGACAGGGTGAGTAAAAGCATTCCCATGCAGAAACTGTCAAGCAAAAACGGTAGTTGCTAAGTTGTTACAGGAGGTGGTGCCCCAGTTCTCCCTGCCTGAGGTTGTTGAGTCTGACCAGGGCTCACATTTCACCTCAGCTGTTATGCAGGGGTTGGCATGAGCTCTGGAGGTAGAGTGGCACTCACACTGCCCTTAAAGACCCCAGGCGAGTAGGCAGGTTGAACGAACCAATCGGAGTCTCAAGGAGACTCTAACCAAGCTCCAGCAAGGGGTAAGACTCACTTGGGTAGAGGCTCTGCCAATAGCTTTGACAAAGCTTCGAAAAATGCCAAGAAAAGACATAAAGCTGTCCCCCTTTGAGCTAATGTTTGGATTCCCGCCTCGGGTACACTGCAGAAGGAGGGAAGAGGTCAAATAGGAGATGAAAGATCAAATGTTAAGGGGCCAGTTGACTTCTCTGCAGTCTGTTCTTTCACAGCTATGAGCTTACTCCATCCTGTTCCAAAGATTGCCGCTAGACACACCTATCCATCTCTTCCAGCCAGGAGATGAGGTATTGCTGAAAAAGTAGAATAAAGAAGCTCTAAAAAAAAAAAAAAAAGGCTGAGAGGGGCCCTACTTGGTAGGACCAACCAGCCATTCATGTGTAAAACTTGTAGGTTCTAGCAAATGGACACATTGCAGCTGGTTAAAGCCATTTAGACGGGACCCCTGCCTCCTCCTGTCACCTGGAAAGAACAGGAGGACACGGGCAATGGTCCTCTGCTCCCTGGCACCCCACCGGAAGCTGCCAGGGACACAGGCGAAGAAACCATCCAAGAGCCACAATCGCCTCTTGTTTATAAATCCCAGCAGTTAATTGAAACTGCTCTGTCAAAACAGATGCTCTTGCTTTATTGTGCTGATAAGAAGACTCCGCTTTAAAATGCTTTAAGACATGAGTAAAGACTTAAAGGAGGGAATTGTTAGAAAAAGACTGTCCTCTTATTCTTTGACTGTCAGCTCTTTGCTGGACCTTTGAGTCATAACTATTGAGCCCACTGGACACACATGTCCAGTGGCAGTGTACATGTGTTAAAAAGGGGAAGTCTGGTGAGACAGTCACATAAGCATAATCAGAAATAAACATGTTGACACAGTCGTGCTCTAATGAGTCAGCTAACAGCTCAGTCAGTTGACATGTCTTGTGGCTAACAGAAAATTGTAAAGGGGAGGGGGTATAAAAAGACTTATGCTTGCTTAGCTCGGGGTCCAGACTGCTCTGCACCCGTTTTGCAAAACAACTAATAAAATAGTGTTGGATCCACTGCTGCCTACCTGGCATCCTTTCTTTCAACCAGAAGCAAGAACTTTTTATCTAACATTAGGATTGTTGATGTCACTTCCTACTTCCTTCTTCTTCATGCTTTTACCTTTCAGTGAGGAGACATCTTTTGGGTCTCCCTCCATTTTGAGTTGAAATCTTTAGTTAGCCAGAAATAGGGACCTTTATATATAACTTGTATTCCTCACAACAAATGCAAGCTTTTTTATTTTGACCCAGAGTCTCCAGTGTGATTTATATAGGGTAAAGTGTACTCCTTCAGCTAGAATTCCACACACCTCAGCTTTTGCTGTTCTGTCAACAACATGTGCATCAGAAACATATCTGTACCTCCTGGTTAACACATGTTTGTTTGTTTGTTTGTTTGTTTCAAGGGGGGTAGCTAATATTGGTAGCAAGGGGTGGACAAGCATCCAGACCGCTAGGATTCTCCAAACATCGTCTCTCTTTTTGTCTCATGCTTGATTCCCATTCACATTTGTGATCACTGCTCACTCTGTGTGAATGGGTAAGTTGCACTAATTGAGCAGTAATGGAATGAGAGATTTGCACAAATCTCCCCCAAGCTGCACAAAGTTCTCAAATTGTGCAAATTTCCTCCATAGACTAAAGTGGAGCTGATTCAGTCTAGTGAGGAAATTTGTACAAATTAAACTGGGAATCAGGAATGAGAAAACACAAGAACGTGTTTGACAATTTGCAAATACTTTGGGGGACACGTGCTTGTGGCCTCAGATGGGGGATGCACAAAGATTTTGTGAGCAAAAATGACATTCTCATACATCCCTGTATATTGATCCCCCAATGACATTGCAACAGGGTCAGATTCTGAACCAGAGTCAGTGTGGGACTTCTGAATCTAAAAGAGTCACACCTATTTGAAAGTGTGTGTATTTCCCATGTGGCCACACTGGGAAAATTGCTTGAATACTTCCTGTACAATCTGATACCTATTGGGACGTTGGCTATTCCTTTTGGAATACTAAACATTCTACACATTTTATTTGCATCACCTTTTGATGGCATCACTACACCATTCTAATAACAGGGAGGATCAGAGAGGGCCTGCCCCTGGGGACATCATGGGTGGTGAGGGACCTGTTGCAGTTTTTGCCTTTTTTGCTATTATAATCTGGCCCAGAGAGGGAGAGAGAGAGAGAGAGAGAGAGAGAGAGAGATGTATGCTCCATGGCACTCTGACAGGTTTTCAAGGCACTTGGAAGATAAAGTTGTTTGCATCTGTCATGACTTTGACTCCGTAGTTATTTATTTATTTATTTATTTAAACATTGGTATCCTGCCCTATATAATTAAGATCTCATGGTGGCGTACAGATAAAATCAATTTAAACAGTGTAAAACAATAAATAATTTAAATAGTTATATTAAATCATTAAGGTACTAATACCAATTTAAAATCTAAAACTATAAAACAGTTAAAATAGTGTGCAAACTCAGGGAATCCAATTAGTGCCCAAAGGCTTTGGTAAGAAACCCATGTTTTAAATTGATGCCAAAATGAAACCAGTGTCTGCACCAGTCAGGCCTCCAAGGGGAGGGCATTCAACAACCGAGGTGCCACAGTAGAAAAAGCCCTCTCCCACATCCACATCCCATCTTGCACTGGTGGGATGCAGATGGGCTCCTGCAACAGATCTCAATCCTTGGGCAGGCATATATAGGGGGAGGTGCTCCTGAGCTCCCAAGCTGTTTATGGCTTTAAATGTCATCTCTAGCAGCTTGAATCCCAACCGGAAACGTATTGGCAGCCAGTGCAATCCCTTTAAGACCGGTGGTATGTGATCTTTATGTGATGATCCAGTGATGTGATGATCAACAGTCTAGCTGCTGCATTTCACACTAGCTGCAGCTTCTGAGTCATCTTCAAGGGCAGCCCCACATAAAGTGCATTGCAGTAGTCTAATCGGGAAGTTACCAGCACTTGCACTACTGTGGCTAGGTTATCCCTGTCCAGGAAAGGGTGTAGCTGGCAGATCAGGCGAAGCTGGCCCCTAGTACTCCAGGCCACGGAGTCCACCTGGGACTCCAGTGACAGGGATGGATCTAGGAGTATTCCCAAGCTACGCATCTGCTCCTTCAGTGGGAGCGCAACCCCATCCAGGACAGGTTGCTTACTCGATTCCCAGACTTGGGATCTGCCAACCCAGAGAGCTTCTGTCTTGTCAGGAATCAGATTCAGTTCATTGGCCCACATTCCGCCCATTACAGCCTCCAGGCACTGGTCCAGCACCTTCACCCCTGCCCCCCACCGACTGATGGTGAGGAGTGCAATTCCAGTTACAGAAGTATACAAAACACTCTCTGGTCCAGTTGTGCTGGATGAGTTTCAGTTTCTGAGGCTTGGGGATGTTAACAAGGTGCTTGCTCATGTTCAGCCAACCAAGTGTATGCTTAACCCTCCTGGTTTATTATATTTAATAAGGAGGGGAATCCAGCTAGGTCCAGGAGGTTGTAAATTCCTCTTTGAAAGAAGGGGTGGTACCATCCTCATTAAAATAGGTAGTGATCAGGCCACTCCTGAAGAAATCTAACCTGGACCCAGAAGATTAAAACAACTATAGGTCAGTTGCCAACATCCCCTTGCTGGGCAGGGTACTTCAGCAAGTGGTTGCTGATGAGCTCTAGGCACACTCATGCATTGATTTTCTAGATAGACTGGATGAAGGCCAATAAATTGAGATTCAGTTCAGAGGAGATGGGTATACAGGGCTTGGGGTGGTGGTAGTTCACCTATTCAACCTGTTTTCAAGGAGGTTGCACTCGACCTAAAATATCAGGTTTGTATTTCATAGAGGTGCGCTTGGAGCCATGATTATCACTAAGTGGCCTCAGTGGCTAGAAGTGACTTTGTATCAGCTTAGGATGCAACCCTATTGATTGCACCCTCAATGATGGGAAGCCTCCAAAGTCGGAGGCTTCCAATCATCCAATGCAAGGCAGGAGGAGCAGCAGAGGTCCTTTATGCCTCCATTGTTGTGGAGATGGACCCGTACGACTGCCATTTTGCACATTTAAAAATCAGAAATCAGGAAGCCACCATCTTGTGTAAAAATGGTGGCTCGCATCGAGAAGTGGGCAGCTGCAGGTTGCTCCTGCACCATGTGATGCTCACCAAGCACATCCATGAGAGCCCTGCAGCTCTGTGAGCACCATCCAGGGATCCAAGCAGGGGGGAGTCTGTCAGACTCCACCCCGCTCTTGGGCACTCGCAACATCCCTACAGAGATATCCTTGCGAGAGGTGGGGGGGGGGGCGTTGACATACACATTTGCAGATTATATTTAAAAATCAAATGGAACAGAACATGGATTCCAACTAAAGTAGCAGTTTACAAATGTTCAAGAGTAAAAGAAAGATGGTTATGTCTACGATGGCAGACTTTGCATACTACTTATGATAGCCTTGTGATCGTTACTCAGACTTCGGTATCCTCCCATTTGGATTACTGCAATGCATTATATGCATTATACATAGGGATGTATGGACTGTGTAAAATCTGCTCCATCTGTGTTTTGTGGATTGTCAGGCACCTTTTGTTTCATCATCCATTCGCAGACAGGTTTTATTTTTTTTTCCAATATGCAGAAAAATATGCAAGAAATTCCATAAGAGGGTTTTCAACAATTTACATAATTTACCTTTGTATCATTGAGTGTATTTGTCCCCATTCCATTCAACTTTTCCCCATGTATATTTACTAGTCTCATTAAAAACATGTGTATTTTCCTACAAATAAATATGCCTAAATTTCGGGAAAGAAAAAGAAAAAAAAAAAAGATCCAAAAGTCCATGGATTCCATGTGGTCTAAGGTTAGTCCACAGTGGATTCCGCAGGATTCTTATAAATCCAAGCTCATTTTCATCTGTCTTGAATTTCTCCAGCATCCCTAATTATACACGGGGCTGCCATTGAAAATGGTCCTGAAACGTCCATTAGTCCAAGACAGTGTGATTAGTGGGACTGGTTTATATGATCATATTATGCCAGCACTTTGCCATCTGCACTGGACACTAACCCATTTCCAGGCCCAATTCAAAGTGCTAGTTTTAACTTTTAAAGCCCTAAATGGCTTAGGGCCAGGTTACCTGAAGAAGTGTCTCTTCCCAAACTTACCTATCTGAACTATAAGGTCATCATCCAACACCCTTCTCCAGGTGGCCCTGTGAGGCAGGCAGCTATAAGACACAGGGGCTTTTCAGTGGTGGCACTCTGACTGTAGAATGCCCAGAGATGCTCGCCTCGTTATGTTATTTCTGACACTGGATGAAGTCTTTAAAAAAAAGTCTTGCAGGCATTTTAAGCACTGTTTTAGTGCAGAGAACAGGCAGATGGATGTGGAACTAGGGGCAACTGAATTTCAGACACTATTAGAACCATAGTGCAATCCATGTGATACAAGGATTGGGAATTACATGCAGACGTGCCACAGACTAAAGATCTCTACCTATCTCAGTTAGCATCCTGATTTGAGAGAAAGCCTTCTCCCATATTGACCTGCTTGGCTGCTGTAATTATCATCAGATATCTTTCTGGTGATGCCACAATCTGCAAATGTCCAGCTGGCAACAACCAGGAAGAGGGCCATTTCTGTGGTGGTGCCCACTCTCTGGAGTATCCTTCCCCCAGAAACAAAACATGTGCCAACTCTGATAGAGGTCAGGCACATTATGAAGACTTTTTTATCTGCCTCGGCTTTTGATGATATGTAATGTCTGTTTGTTTTCAGATAGCCACTGTTCATGTTTTTATATGTTTTAGTTATATTGTATATTTGTATCTTTATATTATGGTTTTAATCATGTAAACCGCCTGGATATGACAGGTGGTATAAAATATTTTCAAAATAAAATAGAATAGAATCTGAAAGATCTAAGTAGCTTGCACCAGCACAACATCAACTGTATTAATTCAGATGGGAGATATGTATAATTAAGTAAACTTGAAGTGGTAGGGCTTTGTCTCTACTGAAAGCCATAATTCTCCTTCCATTTACAGGTGGCTATGCTTAATTATACAGTATGCTCAACAGATGGGTCTTCAGTTCGGGAGGCCTGCAGATATTTGGAACTCACATTTCCCAAGAGCAGGTGTAGGTACTTATAATTTTTTTGAAATGTACATGCTTTCCTCCCATTGACAAATAAAGTATATTTGTGTGTCTCTCCCCCCCCCCCCCCGGCAAATGTACACATTTTTTCCACACACATTTTTTTTTCTTTTGGCATGTTCTATTTGGAGGACCACAACTTGTTCACCCCTCCTTGAAGCGGAGATAGCAAGGACTGAACTGGGGACCTGCCACTGATTTATAACTCCTCCCCTTTAAAGGTAAAGACCAGGTTGCAACCTGGCAAACCTCCCCACAACCCCATGCTCCCTAAAGAGTCCCCCTTTTCAAGAAACTTTTGAAGGTTTGATTCCTGTGCTGTCTTTTGATTCCTGTGCTATTTATTGTTTTGCATTATATTGGTTTTTTTGTGTTTGTGTGTGTGTGTATGTATATATATATATATATATATATATTTGTATTGCATTTTATATTTTTAACTGTTCTCTGGCATTATAGGTTTTTTTATTGTTTGTAATCCACCCAGAGAACATTAGCTATTGGGTGGATTAGAAATGTAATAAATAAATAAAGGTTACAGTGGTATATAGCAGGCCATCTTCAATAACTATAAGAACGCATTTCAACAATCCAAAACTACACTGGCACTATCTGCATGTGTCTGAAACAAGCAGTAGACTCACTGAAAAAATATAAAGAATTCCAGCCTTCACTTAAGAAGATATAAAATGTAATAGAGATGGATCATGCCAAGAATTGCGTCATATAGCAGGCTATATCTTAAATGTTTACCCACATCTATTTAGCTTGTTTTGAGACCAGCATATGATACATCATTGCAGTGGTTCGTTTAAGCCTCGATGGAAGCTGTTTCTTTCTGTTTCATTTTCACACCAAAATGACAGAGACAAATGGTCACATTACCGTGAGAGTTCCTTTGGCAGAGTAAGCAGCATAGGCGTACAGAAGGTCTTGATTGTGAAGCTTTGGGGTCTCCTTGTTACACAGCTGTCCACTAGGATAAAAGCATTCTCCAGTGTTGTTCAGAGTCACTGTATTTGGAGAAGAGCCTGGCAAGTCAAGCAGGACAGAGTAATTTACAAGCTGGACATCTTCAAGGCCATAGGATGTCCATTGAACCAGAAGCTTCATTGCAGTATCTCTGTCTTCTTTTCCATGCAGTTGAATCAAATCTCTGAGAAGAAACAATAACAACAGTACTGGATTAATAGGTTGGGTTTTCCAATAAGAGAGAAGCTTTTGATTGCTTTCATATGATACCTGGAACCCCAAAACTCAGCACATGGGGTGTTAAATCTGTTTCAACCCAAGGGCCAATTGCATTTTGGAGAAGCTCTCAAGGGCCACATTCCAGTTCTAGGTGGGGCCAAAGGCAAACAGGGCAGGGCAAAAAGTCCAAAAGTACCAGCATAGTTTAGTGCAAAGCTCTTACTGCCACTAATTTAAGAGAGGCATTTCAACCGTTTAGAATGGAACAATACCAGGCCAGGAAAACACCAAATGATCTGCAATCGGGGGAAAGAGGGTAGGGCCAGGGAAACAGGGAATGGCCATCTGGGCACCCCAGAAGGCCAGACTGGGACCCCCAGTGGGGCAGATTGCCCTGCATGCCAGAGGCTCAACACCCCTGCATCAGTGGAACGGAGAGGGAGCTGATTACCCTTCTCCACTGCAGCCCCCTACACATCCTCAAAACCTGCTCTGGGGGGTTGTGGGATCCTCTGGAGCAGAGTTTCAGGGAACACAAGGGGGAAGAGCAACAGAGAACAGCTCATTGCATGAGTGGCCTTCGCTTTTGTGATGTTGGCTTCTGCTCCTTGGGTCTAATTCTTTACATCAGAAGAAGGTGGAAATACAGCATCACAAATTACAGAAGACTAAATCCATAGAAGGACAATGACCCCCAAGTATCTTTAAAATGGACTCTTCCCTCACCACGCTGGAGGGGCTCCTTGCATTCCATACAGGATCTGGCTGAGGCAAGGAACCAAATAGTGGGATGGAAACCTTGGTCAGATACAGCAAGGCTAATTCTCAGAAAGCAGTTGAGGCAGATGTAGAGAAGGAAGATGATGGTGGGATTGGTTGGCTCGAAGAACCAGAAGACATTACAAGGTCAAGCGAGTAAAGCAGGAACAAGGGATAGCATTTGTGAGCTACAGATGGAGGTGTTTGTTTCACAGACAAAGTCTGCTGACAGGAAGGGGCATGATTTAAGGTCAGGGAAGACAGAGACACAGTGGAGAGGGATGGAGCAAGGCAAAGAGTCCACAAAGCTATGGGTCCAGAAAAGTTCACAGTTTCCCAAAGAGCTCCAGTGGATGAAAGACCATGGTTTCCACCTAGCTTCTGGGAGTCTACTCATTGCCTATCCTTGACATCTCCTCTCCATCTCCCATCCTTTTTGATGTAGATTGGTAATCCCTCTGGACATGCACTGTTTCCTTATATGTCTCTTCCTGCCTCAATCCAGGAATGACGCACTGAGCTTCCAGCCAGGTCACATGAGCTCCACTTCCCACTAAAGCCATTGGCACCTCTTACCCCCTTAAAAAGTTGATCTTGAAGGTTTGGGGGCCCTTCTGAATAGTCTCTGTTGCAGCATGAGGAGGTTGAATGAGAAATACTGAGAGCCCACCAGCATATCAGCATATGGGGGTCTTTGGATGTGACTCTTGTTGAAAAACCCAATGGTCAGAGCCCAGTTTTCCAAAAAAGAAAATGGCATTCACCATCTGTGGTCTCTTTTAATACCAAATAAAGTGCACGCGCGTGCACACACATACACACACACACACATTTCAAGCACAGTGGGTTTGTTTATTTATGTATTTATTTATTATATTTCTATCCCACCTTTTTTCCTCCTTAAGGAACCCAAGATGGTGTACATAATCTTCCTCCTCCTCCATTTTATCTTCACAACAACAACCCTGTGAGGTGGGTTGGGCTGAGAGTCTGTAACTGGTGAGCTTCCAGTGAGCTTCCATGGCCAAGCGGGGACTAGAACCTGGATCTCCTGATTCCCAGTCCAACACTCTAGCCACTACACCACACTGGCTCTCAGTTTATGTTAAAGACTTGTGAGCAATTTTCAAGAGAAATAATAGTTAAAGGTCAACTCTTTGGATTTAATCTTTTCCACTTTATCTCCAACAAGTCTTCAAACAGACTGCACAAAATAGACAAGTTAATCCAATCACCAGTACATTACAAGCCAGTGATTTCATCGGCTTTGCCCTTTAATGCAATGACACAAACTTGGACAGTCCTAAAATGCACAAAGTCATTTGATTAACACAATTGCTACTTGAAGAGCCACATTTCCCACAGGTATTGGAAGCATTAATAGAATAAATAATGAAAGGAAACTCATCCCATACAAATAAGATTGAGGCACTCCCCACCAGCCAGCACTTTCTTCATCAAGGAAGGTAATTTTAAATGAAGAGTACAATTACGAAATTGTTCCTTTCATTGCAGAATGAAAGCTGCTTCCTACTCTGTAATTAAATGAATATGCTATTGAAACTTTAGTGACAATATATTTGATTGAATTAAAGTAAAGCATGTGCATTCCTTATTTACTCCATAATTTCTTTACAGAATATTAAAAAACAGATGCAAATCATGTCCTAAGTTTTATTAAAATGAATAAACAGGTATTAAGTGTTTTTCATTAGTCTTGGGAATCATTTAATCTAGCAAACAAATGCTTTGGAAGTTTTACTAGCAAGATTAAGGCTGTGATCCTAAGCCTTCTTACTAGGAAGTATATCCCATTAGGCTAAGCAGAACTTTCTTCTAAGCAAATATTTCAGGATCATTGGGCTGTAAGCAATATTTATCCCTGGTGGGCAATATCCAACAGGGTCACTCCACTGGTTCCATTGCACTCATGGGAGTGACTGCTTGTGTGCAATGGGGCTTTTGCACTTCTAAAAATAACCCCAGAAATGAGCAGAAATGCTCATTTCCAATTGGGATAGAACAATGGGCCCCTTTCTGCGAGCTCCACTGACTTGCCCTGCCTGCTCTGGAAACTAGTATTTCCTATTGTTACGGCTTAGTTTTAGAAGCATGAAAGCCCTGTTCCATGAACAGTCACCCCCACAAGTGCATGGGCACGATAGGATACTACCCAATGTTTGTAAGTGGTTCACAGATGTACACTTCACTCCCCTTTAGGTTTACAAGTATGTGTTATATCTGGTTCCAAAATTAGATAATGTTTCTCATGAGTAGGGATGTATGGACTGTGTAAAAACCACTCCATCTGTGTTTTGTGGATTGTCAGGTGCCTTTGGTTCCCATCTAGGGATGTACGAAAGTCACTTACCTTTTCGAAGGGTGACATTCACGGTGGGGGGGAGGTGCTCCGTCCCTCCCCCCAAAATTCTCCCCAGCCGGCTCCGCTCCACGGTGACTCTGCAGAGCCGCCGGCTGGGGCCACCCGCAGCCAGACATCCGGCTGCTGGGCAGCCTGCACAGGGACGCAAATGGTGGCTGCCGTAGCCTATTTACGTAGCCTATCACGGGGGGGGGGGAAGGGGTAAGCAAATGGCAGCAGCTACAGTGGCCACCATTTGTGTTCCCTTTTTTTTGCCATGATAGGCTATGTAAATATTTACGTATCCTATCACGGCAAAAAAAAAAAAAAAAAGGCTACGCAAATGGCGGCCACCACAGCCGCCACCATTTGCGTTCCCTTTTTTTTTTTTTGGCAGTGATAGGGTAGGTAAATACTTACGTAGCCTATCTCGGCCTCCGCAGGGACACAAATGGCGTCCTTGCGTTAGCAGTGATAGGCTACGTAAGTATTTACGTAGCCTATCATGGCTATAATGAAGAAGCAAATGGCGGCGCGAATGGCAGCAGGTAAGTGCTCCATTTCGCACGCCTTTCACGGGGTGGGGGGGCGGGGGGCTTCATTCTGCCATGGATTTCTGGGGGCCGAATGCACTGGCATTCTGCCTCACCGAGATCTGTGTTGGAATTCTCTGACATCCCTAATTCTGTCGTCCCCACACATTGGATTTAATTTTTTTTCTTATTTGTTTATGCAGAACATAAGCAAATAATTCCATAAGAGGGTTTGCATCAATTTACATAATTTACCTTAGTACGTATCATTTAGCATACTCGTCCCCCATTCTATTCAACTTTTCCCCATGTATATTTATTAGTTTCAGCAGAAATGTGCGTATTTCCCCACAAATAAATATGTGTAAATTTTGGCAAAGGGCTGGATGTGCCCAATATCGACTGATCTGGGAAGCTAAGCAGGGTCAGCCCTGGTTAGTACTTGGATGGGAGACCACCTGGGAATTAGGCTTCCTTCATTGAGCAGGGGGTTGGACTTGATGGTCTTGTAGGCCACTTCTAACCCTATGTGGAAAGTAAAAAAAGAAAGGATCCGAAAAGTCCACAGACTGCACAGCCTGAAGGGGTCGGTCCGCAGCAGATTCCACAGGTCAGATTCTAAGAAATCCAAGCTCATTTGAGTCTATCTCAAATTTCTCCAGCATCCCTAGTTTTGAGCAGATCCTATTGAAAGCAATGGGACTTAAGCTAGTTCCAACTTAACTTGAGTCCCATTCTTTTCAATGGGATTTATTTAATCACTTATTTAACTAAGTCAGTACTCATGGTGTTCATTAGCTTTCAGCTGGACAATTTGATCCCTGTAGGCTGGTTCACACATGCATGATAGATGGATGGATGGATGGATGGATGGATGGATGGATGGACGGACAGATGGATGGATGGATGGATGGATGGACAGATTTGATTTCTCACTGCCTGATTTCTCAGCAGTTGATGATGGGATCTGAATGTGTGGGCAATTCTGAATGCAAACAGGAGCATTTAAAAAAAAAAAAAAAGTTAGCAAATTCCTGAACTTGAAATCACGTTCAAACAAATGCACTTAAAAAACAAACACACAAGTCCATGCTTTCATCAATGGGGGGAAAGTGCACACTTTTGAAAAAATATGCACAAAAAAGCACATTTCCCCATTCAAGATGCACACTTTTCCCATTTCTCAATGAACAGAAAAACATGTCACAAACAAGTATGGGAGCAAGATAAACTGAACTAAGGAGTGGCGTTTGGATAATCTCTGTGAAGCTGAGCATCCCTGGCTCTCCCATCCCTAGGAGTGCCGTGAAAGCTCTACCTGCTGCATCTGCAGAATGTCCCATTGCTTAACCCAGTAATTGTCAAACTATGTTTCAGGGAACTCTGGGATTCTGGTTAACGATGTGTTATATGGTGCATTCTAAATGCACCCAGAATGGCTTGCTGTATTGGCCCCAGGAGCATAGCCACGTCATTTGTAGTGTTAGAGGGGCCTAGAGATCCATAATGCTTGCTTAAGCTCATTATTATTGCAATTCCCTTGCTAGTAAGCCTCTGAGCATGTGAAGATGAGTCAAAGGGCTGATAGCACAGCCTAGCACATTCCATACTAATGAGTGAGAGTGTTATCAAGCACTCTGCCTGGGAAGCAAAGTTTGTTTACAGATGGCTGTGCTTGAGAATCAAACACTTCTAGCCTATGCAGGGAATGAACGCTAGGGGGTGCTTGCTACTGTCGTGCTGCCTTATTGCTGACATGTATGGTATAAAACCCATTTGACCCCATGGCTCTGGGTTCAGAGAAGCTGTCTGATCCAACCATTGGGTATGCCTGTGTGCTGTATGTTACTCAATAAAATACTCCTTGTAAGTAAACCTGGATCTGATTTATCACTATCTTGGCACCTCTAAATTAAGAGTTCAGAGCGTACTGCGGGGGTGATACATTTGCATGAACTGAATGCGCAGTATGCTCTATGATCCTCCACCACATGCAGAGGTTCCTTGGCCAATAGACATACATGGAATTTGTTCCCTGAGAACAGAAAGTTTGAAAACCATTGGTTTAACCTGCCTAGAGATGAATCACAAGAGATTGTAGTTTGCAATCTGTACCATAAAGCTCCAGCAATCTGACTGATATTGTGCAAGGCAGTAAAGAGGCTGGAAGCCTCCTGAAGAGGATAAAGCAATTTGTCTGTACAGCTCATCAGGGCACAACAGCCATAATGCTAGGATTCCCTGCCAGTGCAGCAATGTGACAGCCCCAAAAGGTGGAGGGATATGACTGGTCTCTGAAGAAAAATGAACGCTTGCAGGATGCAAGAATTTTCATACAAAATAAGAATTCATGGGGAGAGTAAAGTGGCTGAACTAGAATGGCTGACATGGAGTGGGGAATGATTTGCTGTAACAGGATATTCTTTCACTGTTACTTCATAAAACAGAGAAGTGAAACAGTCCAAAGGAAAATGATCTGATGGGAGTTGTGGTCCACATTTTTTTATTATTATTATAATTAGTGCTGTGCCTAAAATTTTGATTCTTCCATTATTGGCATTTCAGGGTGGGGGTGAAAACTCTGGTGAAAGAGGCTGGGAGAGATGAGAATTTTGGAGACTTTTCTCCTTCGGGAGAGGTTTCCACATACCTTTTTAAGTGTAGGCAATTCTTGGGGGGGGGGTCTTATGTCATTCATTCATTCATTCATTCATTTAAAAAAACCCTCTGCACTTGCAGGAGCCCAGGACTCTTTTCCAGCCTGGCAGGTTGTTTTTTTTTTCTGAATTCCCAGGAAACCATGTGACCACTTCCTCTCCAATAGGCATTCAGGAAGAACTTCCAGCTGGACAAGAGTCCTGGGCTCCTGCAAGTGCAGGGGGTATTTTTAAATGATGATGATGATGAAAGATGACCCCTCAAGAATTGCCTACACTTAAAAAGGTATGTGGAAACACTGTCCCCTCCCCAAGAGAAAATTCTCCAAAATTCCCCCCTCCCTGCAAAAGAGGCAGGGCAAATAAAAAGTTTCCGAAAATAGGGGGCAGGATTCAGCACAGCACTAATTTGGATTGGTAGGGTATGGTAGGCAAAGCCATCAGAGAACCTGGTGACTAAAAAGTGAAGTGGGATTAATCAGAACTAGTGATATCGGAGGAATCTGTCTGGGGGGTGAAGATCACTTAGCTTTAATCAGATTGGCCCCCAGACTTTGGTTCGCTTTCTGCCTTGAGTCAGGGCTTTTCATAGATTTGCATTTAAAAAAAAACAACTGCGGAAAAAGAAATGTGCCCAAATTATGCAAATTGTGGCCATAGTTTGCATGATTTGTGCAAATTACAGCTGAAATTTATGTACACAGTTTGCATAATTTGTCCAAATTACAACTGAAATTTGTGGCCAAAAGTTTTGCAAATTGCTTTTTTTGTAAATAAACCTGTGGCTCGGCTCACAAGTGCAAGATGAGTTGGGGGCAACACGGAAATCTGGCGAGCCCAAAAATGGCTGGATTTCCCAGTGATGGACATCCCTAATCAGAAATGAACTGGAGCCAGGCAGGAACTAAACAGGAGTCAGGAGTCAAGCTGGTATGTCAGGGTTGGGGGCCAAGCCAAGGGTCCAAAAGATTATCATTGCCCAGGCAATTAACAGGAAGTCTTTATAGCTCTTCCTATTGAGGAGAACCAAAGGCCAGCATGAGTGGGCAGAATGCAGTTCTCAGGAACCCTTCACTGTGTAGGGCAGGGAGTAGGCAATCTGGTGCCCCCAGAAATTTTGGGTTACTACTCCCGTAAGCCCCAGCCAACATGCCAAATAATCAGGAATTATGGGAGTTGTAATCCAAAAGTTTTGGAGGGCACCAGATCTAAGGAAATGCTATAGAGCCAGTGTGGTGGACTGGAGTTTTGGACTGGGACTCTGGAGATGTGGGTTCTAGTCCCCACTTGGCCATGAAGCTCACTGGGTGACTTTGGGCCAGTCATTTGGGCCGGCCTAAGCAGGGTTCTTGTGAGGATAAACTGCAGATGGCGGAGGACTATGTAAGCCACCTCAGGCACCTTGCAGGAGGAACAAAGGCAGGTTGTAGATGATGATGATGATGATGATGGAAAGGGCCTTGCTGAATTCCATTTCAGAGATGCTCTCACGGATCACATTCCACTAGTGGGTGGTACCAAAGGTACCAGGTGTGGGCCCAAAGTACCAAAAATGCTAGCATGTTGTAGCTGAAACCTCTTAGTTCCAGCAACTAAACCTTAAGAGAGGCATTTCAACTAGTACTGTGCCGAAAATTTCTCCCCCATTTTTTTTCGACCATTCTAATCCAGTTTTCATAGAAGAGAAATTGCTTTCAAAAACTTTAGAAATTCAATACTGAAGAAATTTGTGAGAAATTCTCAAGGGTTGGATCTGGGTGTCTTGGGTTAGCTTACTTTGGAGGCAGCCGAGGAGTGAGCACAAGTGTCCTGTCTGTCATTGTATAATCATCTCTCTGGCCACCTGTGGCCTCCTCAGTACGGATGGTGCAAGCGTCCAATTGGGGCTCGTAGCCTGGTGAGAAATCACCAGTTCGGCCCCCCAGATGCCTGTTCGCAAACCCGAGCTCTTGCCTGAGTCTCCGTGTGCTGAGCTGGGCAAGAGTGAGGGCACCCAGTCCCTCAGCAAGCTGCCTATCACTGAGAGGGAAAGAATGGAGCACCCCCTTGCTACAGCAGCAGCAGCGTGGGACAGGCTGGTTGTTATACGCAAGTCTCTTGTGTAAAAGAACCAGCCTGTCCCTCATTGCTGCCGCTGTAGCAAGGAGGAGAGAAGGAAGCACCTATCCTCTGCTTTCCCCCACCCCTGCTACAGTGGTGGCAGCAGCTGTGTGTGACAGGGTGGTCATTTTATGTAAATCTCTGACACTTACATAAAATGACCAGCCTGTCCCTTGCTGTTGCCGCTGTAGCAAGGATGGGGGAATGAGGAGAGGTGCTGCCTTCTTCCCCTCTTATTGTCAGGAGCGCCCTAGTTGCCTCTTGCAGTCCCTTCCAATAGCCAACTCAGGACACAGACGAGGAGGATTCTTTCCAAGGCTTTATTCCTTTATTACTTTATGACTCTTTCAGATACTAATCACTAGCGACTAAGCAAGGAACAGCACTGGGGAAAAATAGCAGAGTAGCCTAAGCTCCAGGTAAGGCAGTTGGTCCCCGTTTGAAGGAGAACCACGGGAAGACCCTGAACTTATGGGCTAGGGAGAGATCCTCCCTCTTTCCCTTGGGTCCTCGGGATGCGACCGTTGTTTGCGCGCCAATTAGGGATGGTGGAGAATTTCTCCATGAATCTCGGGAGGCCGAATGCCAACGCATTCGGCCCCCCGAAATTGTTGGTGAAATTCTCCGCCCCCCCACCCCGGGATGGGACTTACCTCCCTCAAATGTCCCTCTTGGCGGCGGGTCCCGGCGGGAGTTCGTCAGCGGTTCGTCAGGGGGGGTGGCCAGTCTTCCGACCAGCTGCTGCCGCCGCCATTACAAAATAAAGTAAAAAAAACCCCAAACACCCGTAATAGGCTACGTAACGATTTACGTAGCCTATCACGGCTAAATTTCCAAAGTCAGTCGTGATAGGCTACGTAAATCGTTACGTAGCCTATCACGGGTGACTTTGAAAAAAAAAAAAGCGCGTACGCAAATGGCGGCGCCCATGGGCGCCGCCATTTGCGTTCCTTATTTGGGCCCGGTAGTTTACGTAAAGATTTACGTAGACTACGGCGAAAATAAGGGCAACGCTGCCTTGTTGTGGTGAAGGGGCTTGCGTAACTCAGTGAAGCCATAAGCTATGCCGTGCAGGGCCACCCAAGACGGACAGGTCATGGCAGAGAGTTCTGACAAAATGTGGTCCACTGGAGAAGGAAATGGCAACCCACTCCAGTATTCTTGCCAAGAAAACCCCATGGAACGTATCACAAGGCTAAAAGATATGACGCCGGAAGATGAGCCCCTCAGGTCGGAAGGTGTCCAATATACTACTGGGGAAGAGCAGAGGGTATTTCCAAGTAGCGCCAGAAAGAGTGAAGCGGCTGGGCCAAACCCGAAAGGACACTCAGCTGTGGATGTGTCTGGTGGTGAAAAGAAAATCCGATGCTGTAAAGAACAATATTGTTTAGGAACCTGGAATGTCAGATCAATGAATCAAGGTAAGCTGGAGGTGGTCAAACATGAGATGGCAAGATTGAACATCGACATCTTGGGAATCAGCGAACTAAAATGGACAGGCATGGGCGAATTTAATTCAGGTGACCATCATATCTACTATTGTGGGAAAGAATCCCTTAGAAGAAATGGAGTAGCACTCATAGTCAACAAAAGGGTGGGAAAAGCAGTACTGGGGTACAATCTCAAAAATGATAGAATGATCTCAGTACGAATCCAAGGCAAACCATTCAACATCACAGTAATTCAAGTCTATGCCCCAACCACTGAGGCCGAAGAAGCTGAGGTTGATCAGTTCTATGAAGACCTACAACACCTTCTAGAACTAACACCAAAAAAAGATGTCCTCTTCATCATAGGGGATTGGAATGCTAAAGTAGGAAGTCAAGAAATCACCGGGATAACAGGCAGGCATGGCCTTGGTGTACAAAATGAAGCAGGAGAAAAGCTAATAGAGTTTTGCCAAGAGAACATGCTGATCATAGCAAACACTCTTTTCCAACAGCACAAGAGGCGACTCTACACATGGACATCACCAGATGGTCAATATCGAAATCAGATTGATTATGTCCTTTGCAGCCAAAGATGGAGAAGCTCCATACAGTCAGTAAAAACAAGACCTGGAGCTGACTGTGGCTCAGATCATGAGCTGCTTCTTGCAAAATTTCGGCTTAAATTGAAGAACGTCGGGAAAACCACTAAACCGTTCAGGTATGACCTAAATCATATCCCTGATGAATATACAGTGGAGGTGAGGAATAGATTTCAGGGATTAGACCTGATAGACAGAGTGCCTGAGGAACTATGGACGGAGGTCCGTAACATTGTTCAGGAGGCAGCAACTCAATCCATCCCAAAGAAAAAGAAATGCAAGAAAGCAAAGTGGCTGTCTGATGAGGCTTTACAAGTAGCTCACGAAAGAAGGGAAGCGAAAAGCAAGGGAGAAAGGGGAAGATATACCCAACTGAATGCAGAGTTCCAGAGAATAGCAAGGAGAGACAAGAAGGCCTTCTTAAATGAACAATGCAAAGAAATCGAGGAAAACAACAGAATGGGAAAGACTAGAGATCTCTTCAAGAAAATCGGAGATCTCAAGGGAACGTTTTGTGCAAAGACGGGCATGATAAAGGACAAAGAAGGCAGGGACCTAACAGAAGCAGATGAGATTAAGAAGAGGTGGCAAGAATACACAGAAGAACTATACAGGAAAGATCTGAATGTCCCTGATAGCCATGATAGTGCAGTCACTGAACTTGAGCCAGACATCCTAGAGAGTGAAGTCAAGTGGGCCTTAGGAAGCATTAATAACAACAAAGCTAGCGGAGATGACAGTATTCCAGCTGAGTTATTTAAAATCCTAAAAGATGATGCTGTTAAAGTGCTGCATTCAATATGCCAACAAATCTGGAACACTCAACAGTGGCCACAAGACTGGAAAAGGTCAGTTTACATTCCAATTCCAAAGAAGGGCAACGCCAAAGAGTGTTCAAACTACCGCACAATTGCGCTCATTTCACATGCCAGCAAGGTGATGCTCAAAATCCTACAAGCTAGGCTTCAGCAGTATGCGAACCGAGAACTACCGGAAGTACAAGCTGGGTTTAGAAGAGGCAGAGGAACTAGAGATCAAATCGCCAACATTCGCTGCATCATGGAGAAAGCAAGAGAATTCCAGAAAAACGTCTATTTCTGCTTCATTGACTACGCTAAAGCCTTTGATTGTGTGGATCACAACAAACTGTGGCAAATTCTGAAAGTGATGGGAGTACCAGACCACCTTACCTGTCTGCTGAGAAACCTGTACGAGGGTCAAGAAGCAACAGTAAGAACCAGACATGGAACAACCGATTGGTTCAAAATTGGGAAAGGAGTACGACAAGGCTGCATAATGTCACCCTGCTTATTTAACTTATATGCAGAGTACATCATGAGAAATGCCGGGTTGGATGAATCAGAGGTCGGAATTAAGATTGCTGGGAGAATTATCAACAACCTCCGATATGCAGATGATACCACCCTAATGGCAGAAAGCGAAGAGGATCTAAAGAGCCTCTTGTTGAGGGTGAAAGAGGAGAGTGCAAAAGCTGGTTTGAAACTCAACATTAAAAAAACTAAGATCATGGCATCTGGCCCCATCACTTCCTGGCATATAGAAGGGGAAGAAATGGAAGCAGTGACAGATTTTACTTTCTTGGGCTCCAAGATCACCGCAGACAGTGACTGTAGCCATGAAATTAAAAGACGCTTGCTCCTTGGGAGGAAAGCTATGGCAAACCTAGGCAGCATAGTAAGAAGCAGAGACATCACCTTGCCGACAAAGGTCCGTCTAATCAAAGCTATGGTTTTCCCAGTAGTAATGTATGGCTGTGAGAGCTGGACTATAAGGAAGGCTGAGCGCCGAAGAATTGATGCTTTCGAACTGTGGTGCTGGAGAAGACTCTTACGAGTCCCCTGGACTGCAAGGAGGTCAAATCAGTCCATCCTAAAGGAAATCAACCCTGAGTGCTCATTGGAAGGACAGATAATGAAGCTGAAGCTCCAATATTTTGGCCACCTAATGCGAAGAGAAAACTCCCTGGAAAAGACCCTGATGCTGGGAAAGACTGAAGGCAAAAGGAGAAGGGGACGGCAGAGGATGAGATGGCTAGATAGCATCACGGATGCAATGAATATGAACTTGAGCACGCTCCGGGAGAGAGCGCAGGACAGGAATGCCTGGCGTGCTATGGTCCATGGGGTCACGAAGAGTCGGACACGACTGAACAACAACAACAAATAGCGTAGACGCTACGCTATTTGCGTTCCCCTTATTTTCGCCATCTTAGTCTACGTAAATGTTTACGTAGACTAAGACGTGCCAAAATAAGAAATGCAAATGGTGGCGGCCGTGGCCGCCGCCATTTGCGTATGTGCGTGTTTTTTGTTTTTTTTTAAAGTCAGCTGTGATAGGCTACGTAAAGATTTGCGTAGCCTATCACGGGTTTTTTTTTAAAACCTAGCCGTGATAGGCTACGTAAATCTTTACGTAGCCTATCACTTTTTTTATTTTTAAACTGGAAATGGCAGCAGCGTCAGCCAGTCGGAAGACCGGCCGCCGCAGCCGCCGCAGCCGCCGCCACAGCCGCCGCCGCCAGGAAGATCCGCCCAAGGTAAGTCTCATCCCGGGGGGGGGGGGCAGGCTGTTCCGCCACCGATTCGGCCTCCCCGAGATCCATGGCAGAATTTTTGTACATCCCTACGCACCAAGCGAGCGCTTTGCCTCCTTTCGGCGCCCTCCATCTGTCGCCGCTCCCTGCATCTGTGCCGAGCATCCAGCAAGCCCCCCTCCAGTGCTCTCTCACTGCCAGGGTCACTATCTCTCCCAGGAATTCTGGCAGGAGGAGTCTCTGCCAGCTGCTGTGGTTGTGAGAGATGAGCGAGCTCCTCTCCCATAAATTGCTGTTCCTCCTCAGAATCAGAACTGCTCTGGGGCTCTATCGGCTCAGTTTCCACCCTGAGTCTTATCCCTGCTACAGCCATGTTGGTGGTGGCAAGCGACAGACTGGTCGTTTTATGTAAGTGTAAGAGACTTACAGAAAATGACTAGCTTGTCCCCTGCTGCCACTGCTGTAGTAGGTGATGATGGAGGGAAGAAGGAAGCGCCTATTCTCTCCCACCCCCATGCCCTGCTATGTGTAGTGACAGTGGTGAGGGACAGGCTGGTTGTTTTACGTAAGTCCCTTACACTTACATAAAGCAACCAGCCTGTCCCTCACCGCTGCCACTGCAGTAACAGGGGTGGGGGGAGAAGAAGGGAGCACCTACCCTACCCTCTCCCTCCACTACAGTGGTGGCAGTGGCAGCAGGGACACCCCTGCAGCTGCCCACACCTCAATGCGAGCCCCCGTTTTGCATAAAAATGGCAGCTTGCATCAAGGAGTGGGAACTGTGGGAAGTTCTTGGACTGCTTGCCAAGCCCTCTAGGGGTCGTGCAGCCCAGCTCATGGGGGTGGGCAGCAGCAGGGACTCTGTGAGCACCCGCACTCAGCAAGTGCAAGCAAGTTCTCACATCCCTACTCCGCAGCTTCCTACACTTCAATGAAAGCCCAGTTTAAGACACTATGAGGTAATTCCACCCATAGGACTTTTTCAGATCAGGACATGCAGGCATCCTGGGAGGCTAGCTGTGATTAAGTAAGCTCAAAAACACCACAAACATAAATGATAAAACATCCTGAATGAGGCAGAACAAAGGAAGCCTCTTTCATCAGGGGAGAGAAATTCAAGAAATTGGAGGACGGATTTTGGCAGAGCACTAACTCCACTGTCAGGAATGATTCTGAACATGTGGAGATAGCAGCTCAGACTCAGAATGGGAACAGCCAGAACTGGGGGAGCTTTCCTCCCTAGTGAGCTCAGGTATGGTTAGATATTCTTCTCAGGAACTTGGCCAACAGATGGCTCGACCTGAAGACCCCCCTTCCTCCCCCATGAGAACTGAGGTCTCAGAGGAGGAGGAGAGTGTGGGGTGTGACCTGAGTCTGGCACAGAACCAAGTGGGAAAATTTAGAGGTAGACGTTCCACCCAGTTGGCTATGCGTGATAGCCTATGTAGGGGGGCACAACTGTAAGGGAGGGGCATTCCCCCCAAGTTATTCAGGCCGGCAAGTTCTTGTTTCAAACTGCCCACAATGTCTCTGATTCCCACTTGGCTCCTCTACTGATATTCACAATTGTGTGTACGGATGTACGAATTGTGTATCTTCAGTGCCTCTTGACTTCCGCAGTTTGCGGCCAGTGCTCCGTTCCACCGTTCACAAGACCCCAGAATTCTCCTCTTTTTTTCCACTCAGAAAATTATGAAGATAAATCCGTACTGAAAACCATAATTCTGGTGCCCAGCCATCTCTGTGATTCCGCATAAATTCTGTAAGAATCGGTATTTTTCGTAAAAATTTACATTTTTTAAAAAAAATTGAAATCCTCCGTCTCCGTTTACTTTCAGCCAAAACACTTCCTCTTCCTAGGGGCTTCCCAAAAGAAGGCTGTCTTAGGTGTGCCTGAGCGATAAACTCTTTGTTTAAAGCAACGCTGTTTTAAAGAAAGAAAAAACCTTTTAAATTGACCATGCTGGTCCTGGAGCGGCATGGTCATTTTAAAAGGTTTTTTTTTTTTCTCTTTAAAACAGCGTTGCTTTAAACAAAGAGTTTATCGCTCAGGCACACCTAAGACAGCCTTCTTTTGGGAAGCTCCTAGGAAGAGGAAGTGTTTTGGCTGAAAGTAAACAGAGACGGAGGATTTCAATTTAAAAATAACAGCCACAAAAAAGGCGGTGAGCACAATTCTTTTTTTTTTAAATTATGTGTTTCTTATCGGAATATACTACACTGCATTTTTATTTATGAAAATCTCCCGACTCTTTACAGACAACCGAAAGAAAAGGCTGGCTGGCTCCGGAAGACCTTGTGGTGCCATTCCGCAGAGGATTCTGTGGCACGGACTGAAGGGAATTCGATCCCGTTTCAGTCCATGGTGGAATTCTCTGACATCCCTAAATGTGTGGAGTAGCTGTTTTCCTTTGCAGCCTGAGTCTCTGAGGATTGGCACTTGTAAAGAGCCTGGTAGTTAACTAATAAAGTAGTGAGCCTCAAGCCTGGTATCTTAGAGTGTGTTGACTGCGAACGGAGAGAACCAAGGGACTTGACATCTACCTCATCCCTGGAGCCTGACACCACACTGCCTCCACCTGCTCTGTGGTGGATGCAACCTGAGGTCCAGCCTGTCAAGACAGCTGATGATGTTGCAGCATAATGCCCCCCCCCCCAACAGAAAGAAGCTGTGTTACAAGCCCTGCCAATGGGAGCCCTAGTGGGAGAAACTGATGAGAATTTCTCCTCTCCCTGGAGAAATTCAGTGAAATTGTCTCCCAAATTTCTCTGGCCACAAGTGAGGTGGATAACTTCAAGAGGCCATTTGCACAAAGCTCTAATTGCGACCTTTCAGAATGGAGAAAAAACTGCACAGAAGCAGTAAAACAAACATTTGGCAGTCAGGGAAAAAGGGCACGGCCATCTGGGGAACCACAGAGGGTCAGATTGGGAGAGCTGGATACGGGCTGTATATTTCTGAGCTTGCAGTGTGATCTGTGGACCAAAAACAAATCATTCGACAGCATGCATACATTTAAAAAATGCATACATTTCAAAATGAGTACATTTAAAAAATGCGTACATTTACAAAAATGCACATGATTGATGTGTACATTTGGGGAAAATACACATGTACAAATTTTCATGTGAAAAGACAAAAACAAACCTCACAATCTGATGTCGACTCAAGTTGGAAAGCAGTTGACATGGAATTTGGGCAAGCTCGAGTTTTGCCAGTTCACATCCCTACTCACTACATAGGATATCTGTCCAGATCTAGCCTCAGCAGTTCCCTACAGGATGGAATCTGGAGGCAAGGGGAGGAGGCAGTGAAGAACTTTGGGGTTTATGGATTGAGATTAGAAGAATCAGTATTTTTTCTGGCTTTCATGCAGGGTTGTGCACATTTGGTAAAATCCTGGGTTTCATGAATAGTTAGGCAACTTTCATTCCATTGTGCACTCATTGATGGAATCAGTTCTCAGTTTCCCAGACTTGCGTTCAAAGTGCACTTCTGAATATGTGAAAATCCCTTCAAAATCCACATTTCCACATTTTGGCCTATGAGGGAAAAGGAGGTGGTGGTCCCCCCCCCACAGTATTTTTTTTTCGTATTTTTGTACATTACAGTCCTTCAAGCAGGCCCCAAAGCAGGGGAGGACATCCATTGGCATGTTGGCCTAATCTGGCCCACAAAGTGCCCAATCCAGCCCATGGATGGTTGAATACCTTCCATGGGTCCTGTCCCCTTCCCTCCCCAACCTGCACCCCCTTCTCTAGAGGTTTTGGGAGGACATGGGGGAGAGTAATCTGGTAGAGATAACACAGGGATTCCCCTGGTCACCCTGCATGCCTCTCTCCGCACGGAGAAAAGGGGAAGGTAGGTGGCATTGGATGATGTCATGGGAGGTGCTTCTGGGAAGCGCTGCAGGGAGGGTCCCTCTTAACATCATCAGGCTGCTAGATCATAAGAGGTTGCCTGTCCCTGAGCTAAAGACTCACTTGCTTACTTTAGCCTATAATTGAGTTAGGACTGTGTATGTGGTGCTATTTGGTTTTCACTGTTAATTTTGATTATATCATTGTTTTTATCATTGCTCTTATAATTGTTTTGTGATGTTATGTTTTCTTGTATACTGCCTTTGAAGAGTTTTACCCTAAAATTTAACATAACATCAATATTTTATTAATTAATCCATTAATAATTAATTAATAATGCAAACTTCACATGGACTGGAAATAGACTGATTCATCCATCCCTGTGCTAGCCAAGGCTTAAAACTGAAACCAAGGGTTACTTAATTCAGCTTTTTGGTTTTCATTTTGAGAACACAACCCCTGACATAAACCGTGACATTACCTATAAGATAAGTAAACCCTTAAATGCCAGGTTATGGGAACCTGCCAAAAACTGTATGCAAAATAATAGTTTTGATGGACTGGTTCACATGTGGACAAAGATCGGGTGAGTTTTCAACTCCTGATGGCTTTTATGTGAATTAAATCCTTTTGAAGGCATTACAGCTCAGTGGAGGGGAAGTGAGCTGAAAGTTAGGCCTAAGGTATTTGATCTATGATAACTCATTCACATATGTGATGAAAATGCAAGTGAGAACTCACTGTCTCTTAATCGTGCTGGAGTGGATACCTAACCCTGTAGGTTTCCAGAGCCCCAGTGCTACTATTAAAGGCCATTTAATTCACATGGATTTCTGTCTGACTGAAGCAGGAAGAGACCTTGCTGAAAACATTTCCATCCAACCATAGAGCTATTGTTTTTCTATAAAGGTGCCTTATGGGCAGAAATTTCATCAAAAACTGTCATCCAGGAGTGAAATATACCCATGCAATTTTGTGCCTGGCTTTTCAAATACAACTTATCTTTGTGTTTTTACATCGTCATCGTCATCATCATCATCATTTTCTTTCCCTTGATCAATGTTTGAATTGACATTTTCTGTTTAGCTTTTCCTCGAGTCTAATTGTTCAGGAAATAAGCAGCAGGGAGCTTGTGTGCATGTGTGTTACAAATGAACTGATCTTTATTTAGGAGAAAAAGTGACAGCATGTTGGAATGGGAAAAGAGACTGTAAATATACTGTGTATTCGTTCCCATCTTGTCAAGCCCCTCTGGCACCAAAACGCATGGCTTTTTTCACAATATCTGCCTCGTGCATTTCTTTTTTCTAGGGGAAAGATACACAAGACAGATGATAAGCAATATCTTAACTCTCCTCCAACACAAAAAAGTACACAGCCTGATCCATCACAAAGCCAGTAACTGACATTTGCACAAAGCACCTCAATTAATCCACAGCTTCACCATTTAGAAAGATAAATCTCTATCAATGAGCAGCCCTGTGCAAATATGTTATTCCCCCGCCTACTCTGCCCTCCATCAGAGAAGCAGCATACTCTGGGCCTACTGTACTGGCTTGGATACATAGATAACGCTCAATCTAAGTATAGTTACTTTGATTTCTCAATGCTTTAAAAGACTGTGTTCCTAAATGCACCACCATCAACCCAGTCCAGCACTGAATTCAAAGAGTTTTTCTGTCTCTAGCGAGTGAGGCAGAACTATCCAATTTGCCCCACTGGCCTCTAAAAAGCACTGGAAATCTCCATAAAACTTGCCCTGATTAATCAGACCAAGGTTCACCTAATCTGACATTTTATTTCCAACAGAAATCATCAAGATGGCTCTGGGAAGCTTACAAGCAGGGCATGATGGTGATAACCGTCCCTTGCAGTTTGTCACCAGCAAGGTATGAAGGGGATAGCCACCCCTTGTTGTTTGACCCTAGCAGGGCATGAAGGTGACAACCATCCCTTGTTCTTTATACCAAGCAGGGCTTGAAGGTGACAACCATCCCTTGTTGTTTATGCCAAGCAGGACATGAAGGTGACAACCATCCCTTGTTGTTTATGCCAAGCAGGGCATGAAGGTGACAACCATCCCTTGTTATTTATGCCAAGCAGGGCGTGAAGGTGACAACCATCCTTTGCTGCTTGTCCCCAGCATATGGTATTTAGAGATACACTGTCTGTGTACATAGATGTTGCATTTAGGTCTCATGGTTGATTTTTAGATCTGTCCCACATCATCCAGTCCTTTGCAACATATACACATACACTCTCATGGCAGCATAAAGCATGTGATCAGGCGAATGAGTTGGAAGTCCTGTTGAAATCAATGGAGTCGACATTCAAACAATATCAATTTACCTACAGATGTGTAGCCCACCTTTCATGCATCATTTTTTAAAATCACATTTGTATGTAACTGAGGAACTCAGGACATTGTACAGAAAGTTGTGACCTCACTTTCACCCTGTCTTTCTGATCACAATGGGCCCACAAGGGAGATTACAGTAACAACACTAAAATCACAATACCACTACCAACTGCAAAATCAAATCAATAACAGATAAAACAGCAAATCAAGCCAGAGAAGAAAAGCAATCATAAATGTTATTTTCCAAAGGTTTGCTAGAGTAGGAACATCCTGACCTTTCCTCAGAAGACTAGTAATGATCTGGCCCTGCTGATTTTACGGGGAGAGCATTCTATAGGTAAGGTGTCAGAACTGAAAGAGACTATGGTTACTGATTATCCCATGTTACCCTCACAACGATCTTGCAAGGTCAGCCACGGGAAACATTTCTCTTCCTCTCTCATAACATTACAGCATAAATGCAGAACTCCTGTCTTGAAGGCCTAATCCGGTGTGCCAGGCTCCCCAATGTCACCGCTAAGCCCGCTGGGTGTGCCAGGCTCCCCAGTCTCACTGCTAAGCCTGCTGGGTGTGCCAGGCTCCCCAATCTCATTGCAAGGCTTTACTGCAAAGCCTCTAAGCCCCGCCCCCTAGAAGAATCCTCCTGGAGGAATTTGCACTGTTATCTCTGATGCAGGGCATGCAGGAAAGTGGCCAGTGAAAAAACCTGGCCAAGTGCTGGCCAAGTCTTCCCAATGCTGGCCAAGTCTTCCTTCACACGCCTCTTGTCACCCCTGATGGGGATGGCAAGTGCAGTATGGAGAAGGCTCCTGACTTGGCCAGTGCAGTGTCAGCCAAATCTGTTCATGCTCCAGTTGCTATCCCCATCAGGAAAACAAGTGGCCTGGTGCGTGAACCTGGGGACTTGGCTGACGCTGGGAGGAATGGCTGCTTCTCCCAGCACTGAATCCCTTTCTCCGTGTCTCTCCTCAGCATGGGAAAATGAAAAGGGGCAGACGGGGAAGGTGATTACATCAGTGGGTGACCCATAAGAACATAAGAAGAGCTGTGCTGAATCAGACCAAGGGCCATCTAGCCCAGCATTATGTTTACACAGTGGCCAACCAGCTGCTCACAGGAAACCCACAAGCAGGACATGAGTGCAACAGCTCCCTCCAGTCCATGTTCCCCAGCAACTGGTGTACATAGGCATACTCCTCTGGTACTAGAGATATCATATAGGCATCAGGACTCATAGCTGCTGATGGCCTTCTCCTCCAGGAACTGGTCCAATCTCCTTTTAGGGCCATGCAATTTGGTGGCCATCACAACATCTTGTGGTAGTGAACTCCATAGTTTATGCGATGTGTGAAGACATTCTTCCTTTTATTATGCCCACTAATGTCATCCAGTCTGCAGACTGCCCGGGGCGGGGGGCAATATGTTCTAGTGTACCGTACCCCTACACTAGAACTCCCCCAATGAAACTGTTTGGCAGTAGGCTGCAAAATGAACAAAAGAAAGAACATCTTCACACAACACATTGCTAACTCATGGAATTCTTACATATATAATACTTACATAGTAAGTATGTAAGTATTTACATACTTACATACTTACATTATAACATATAAATACTTACATGGCCTATCACGGCTTGGCAGCCACACAAATGACAGCAGGTGTAGTGACCGCCATTTGCGGCCGCAGCAGCCTGGCAGCAGCCGGAATTACGGCTGCGGCTGGCCCCAGCTGGCAGCTCCATGGAGTTGCCATGGAGCGGAGCCGGCCAGGGAGGACTCCAAGGGGAGGGACGGAGTGCCTCCCCCCCACTGCGGGTGCCCCGGAACAGAGCCAGGTAAGTGTTTCGTACATCCCTAATCCTGTATCTTTCAAAAGATGTTCACATGCTTTGCTAGAACAGATAATGCCGACTATTCTGTATCTGCCGAACTTGTGAACTTCAAAAATCCCGAAGGCAGTTCTGCCATTCATGGGCCTGGCTTTGGAATAGAGGCAATCCAGACCAAGTTTAAGAGCACACTGGTAGCTGTTACAAAGCTGGCTGTTTGCTTTAGTCGTCAGACTCTCTCCTCTCCTTTAATTTAAAGCGTTTTATTTAAAGCACCCTTAACCCTTGATCTTTACTCCCCCCCCTCAATAATGATTCAAAGTGCAAAGCTAACTGCCTGTCTCACCGCTTGCTTAATTATCTAGTGCAGAAGAAGTTGGCAGTTCCTGTCAGATGGTATTTCTCCCCCATGGTTCACCAAAGACAGTACTTTTTTTTATTTTTAAGTGAAAATTTTCTACCTTCAGAACAGCAACTGCAAGATCATACTACAGTAGATAACAAGAACCATCCTGGCCCCTTCACGTTTGTTGCTTCCGTTGTTTCACAGACTGTATAACTGTTTGATTTTGGCTATCAAAAGCAGTGAAATGAGATACCCTTTGAATAAATCACACCAGAGCAAGGGCGGAAGTGAGAAGGGGTTACTCCTAGTTATTTTTCATATAGCAAAGGCATTTGGATAAATAACTTGATTTTTGCTGGAAGAGTGGATAGCTTACTACTTAAAAACAACAACATAAAAACATAAGAAGAGCCCTGCTGGATCAGACCCAGGGTCCATCTAGTCCAGCATTCTGTTCTCACACTGGCCAACCAGCTATCGAATGGTGGGAACCCACACGCAGGGCACAAGTACAACAGCACCCTCCTGCCCATGTTCCCCAGCAATTGGTGTACATAGTCATACTGTCTCTGGTACTGGAAGTACCACATAGCCATCAGGACTAGTGGCCATTGATGTGGCCAACTGATTATGAAGTGGGCAGATGTCTAGAACAGAATAGCTAACGAGGCAAGGAGAAATGGAATGGATTTTCCTTTCCCAGCACTGTTGGGTGGCCTGTTCCCAAGATCAATAAACCTCTCACGTCATGATACATGCCTAGAACTAGGGAAGAAGGAGAAATTCGAGATGGATTAAAATGAGCTTGGATTTCTAAGAATCCAACTTGCGGAATCTACTGCAGAGCTCCCCCCTTAGGCTGTGTGGAGTCCATGGACTTTCAGATGATTTTTTTTTACTTTCCCGAAATTTACGCATATAAATCTGTAGAAAAATACATGAGTTTCTGCTGAGGAAACTTTGAATGGAATGGGGGACAATACACTAAATGTTACGTACTGAGGTAAATTATGTAAATATTTACATCAATATTTACATAAACATTTACATAAATACTTACATTATTTGCATATTTTCTGCATGACAGAAAAAATATATTTGCAACTGTCTGCGGGCGGATGACAGAATGAAAGGTGCCTCCACGAAGCACAGATGGATAGGAGTGCACGAAAGCCACTTACCTGGTCTCACAGCTTTTCGCGGTGGGGGGGAGGCGCTTCGCTGCTCTCCCCCCGAAGTTCAGGCCGGGGGGGGAGGCTTCCCGCCTTGCCCGGCCAAAATTCAGGCCGGGGGGAGGCTTCCCGCCTCGCCCGGCCGAAATTCAGGCCGGGGAGGAGGCGCCTTGCCTTGCCCGGCCGCGAAATAAAAAGTTGAAAAAAAAACGCCCCTGTGATAGGCTACGTGACGATTAACATAGCCTATCACGGCTAGATCTGCAAAGTCAGCCGTGATAGGCTATGTAAATTGTCACGTAGCCTATCACGGGTGACTTAAAAAAAAAAAAGCGCGGACGCAAATGGCGGCCCCCATAGGGAGCCGCCATTCGCGTTCCTTATTTGGTCGCTGTAGTCTACGTAAATCTTTACGTAGACTACGGCGAAAATAAGGGCAACGCAAATAGCGACAGCGACCAAATAAGGAACGTGAATGGCGGCTCCCTATGGGGGCCGCCATTAGCCGTACGCGCTTTTTTTTTTTAAGTCACCCGTGATAGGCTACGTGACGATTTACGTAGCCTATCACGGCTGACTTTGGAAATCTAGCCGTGATAGGCTACATTAATCATCACGTAGCCTATCACGGGGGCGTTGTTTTTTTTTTTAGTTTTATTGGAATGGCGGTGGCGGCAGCCGGTCGAAAGATCGCTTGCCGTCCCCGCCCCTGACGAAGACCTGACGAACCGCCGCCGGGACCCGCCGCCGGGAGGGACATTCGGGAAAGGTAAGTCCCGTCCCGGGGGTGTGTGTGGAGAATTTCTCCCGAAACTTCTTCGGGGGGCCGAACACGTTGGCGCTCGGCCCCCCGAAGTTTCGGGGAGAAATTCTCCGCCAACCCTACAGATGGAGCGGATTTTACACAGTCCAAGCATTCCTACCTACAACAAGACCTAAACTGGGGTGTACGTGTGCGTGCAAAGGGAACATGAATCTATGCTGCACACATGCTGTTCTCCAGAATGCAGTTTGATTGAGGAAGGGAACTATAGAGAAACAACTTGAGAAGCAATGAAACCTAACAACAAAAACAGCAACAAACAGAAATATACCAGAAGAGGTCATGTGCTACCTGCATAAAAGCTTCCAGGTCAAGTTTACTCATTGGTCTAAGTGACAAGAGGACTTTGCAGCTGGGTTCTCTCTGATAGTCTCACTCTTTCTCTTCCTCCCCTCCATCTTCTCAACAGCTGAGTCTGACACACAATATGACATAGACATGACATGATCATGTGGAGGATGTAATGCATGACTCAGTGCATCCATAGATATAGCTTCAGTGACCCAGCAGCAATATCCATAGTTGTGGTGATACTTATTTTAGAGATCTCAAAGGAATCTGGTTTGGGTCTTAACTTCAGCAAGTTTTTGCCAGCTCAGCCCCCCTGGACAGCAGGTTGCGGACCGCCAAGTTTGCCCGACTCAGCATGTGCCAAGTCAGGCGAGCTCATGGCGTCCTGCTCGTCCGCAAGTCACCACTTTGCGTAAAATCGCTGGCAAGCCTTTTACAGAAGTCACCATTTTGTGCAAAATGGGGGCCATGACACCTGGCGGGCACCTGCAGACCATCTGCCAGCTTGCTTGTGTGCCCACCAGGGTTGGGCAAGCAGCGAGAGTCCTACCCATGGGGTAGGTGCAGGGAAGTTCTTATTTAGCATCTTCTTTAGCTGCCACACTCATGGGAATCAATTATGCTTGGAGTCTCTGTGGAGTGTCAGGTCATGGGTGACTACATCACTAGGGATACAGAGTGTACATCTTATGGCGATGGTGCTGAGAATGCAAATTTGAGTAACAGGAAGAGATCAAAGAAACAGTGTTGATGCTAAGGGCCAGGGATACAAGAACCTGGGGAGATGAATCTGTCAGTTCCAAGACTGTGTTCTGGATTTCCAACAGCATACATCTAAAATCCCATGAGCATCATGGATCCAGGTAATGGAGTGGAAAAAAGAGGGTTATTATAAATGTCAAAGGTTGTCTGAGGGCATGATCACAAGAGATAAAGAAACAGCAAATGCAGATGCAATATAGCACTATAGGAGGTCAAAAGCCCATGTTATGAGTAGAGAGATACCAGATGCATCTAATGAGATGAACTGTAGTCCACAAAAATGCATGACATAATAAATGACCAGACTTTTTTTCAGTTTTGCTCCAACAGATTAACATGGATGCTCCTGTAGGAATTGTCACAATGGTGGCTTCACACCATTCACACACAATGGTGTGTGAAGCAATTCTTTTAGTGGGAGAAAACATTGTGCTTGAGGAGATATGGAAGTTCTCCTTGTGGTGTTAGATCTGTGATAGCCCGTTCAAACATGTTGGTGTCATCAAGCAAATAAGCATTCATGTGTGACCCAGCCTTACATTATGCCCTCAGAATCACTTTGTACTTGCAATATTAGGAGATATATATATTTAATAGGGATGGCAGAGAATTCCACCACGTGGTGGAATGGTCTCCTGCCCCCCCGCCCCCCTGCGGAATCCCCCGGGACGGCACTTACATGGGGAGGATGCGGAGGCGGCAGCGGCAGCGGCGGATCCAGTAGTGGATTCGGCGGCAGCTCCGGCAGCTGGTCTTCTGGCCGGCCGCAGCCAGGCTGCTGCAGCCAGCATTGCTGTCCTTACAGCTGTGTGATAGGCTACGTAAGAATTTATGTAGCCTAACATGGCTAACCTCCCCCCCCAAAAAAAAATCACGGCAGCCTGGAAGGATGCAAATGGCAGCCGCTACAGTGGCCGCCATTTGCATCTGCAGCAGCCCGTCCGCGGCCAGAAGTCCGGCTGTGGACAGCCCTTGCCGGCTGCTCCGCGGAGCCGCTGCAGAGCAGAGCCCGCCAGGCAGGTTTCCGGTAGGGATGTACGAAAGTCACTTACCTTTTCGCAGAATCTTTCACGGTGGGGGGGAGGTGCTCTGTCCCTCCCCCCTGAATCCTCAACAGGGGGGAGGCGATCCGCTCCCCCCCCGGAATCCTTGATGGCCAGCAACGCTCCGTGGCCAGGCCGTGGAGCAGCCGTCCAGGGCCGTCCGCAGCCGAATTTCCAGCCGCGGACGGCCTGGTGCGTAGCCACCGCCATTTGCGTATGCTGTGTTGTTGTTGTTGTTTTAGGTTAGCCATGATAGGCTATGTAAATTCTTACGTAGCCTAACACGGTCCAAGGACGGCAGCCGGCCAGGTGACCAGCCGCCGGAGCTGCCGCCGGAGCCGCAGCTGCCACCACTGCCATCACTGCCGCTGCTGCCGCCACTAAATCCACCGCATCCGCCCCAGGTAAGTGCTGTCCTGGGGGGATTCTACGGGGGGGGACACAGGGGGCAGGATGCCGTTCCACCACAGATTCCAGGGGGCTGGATTCTAAAGGATCTGGTCTCACTGGAATCCATGGCAGAATTCTCCACCATCCCTAGATTCCAGGGGGGAGGACCGGATTGCCTCCTCCCCATTGAGGATTCCGGGGGGAAGGACGGAACGCCTCCCCCCCCCAGCAGATGCCCTGACTGGAACCAGGGAAGTGTTTCGTATATCCCTATAATCTGTATAGTCTATATTTTTATTATGGCATTGCTATTGGTCCTCTTAGCCATGGTAGAGATTAGATACTAGGGGTGAACAAATCTGCCACTTTTGCTTTCTCACACATTTTAATCTTTTTAATAGGGATGTCAGAGAATTCCGCCACGGATCTCGGTGAGGCCGAATGCCAGTGCATTCGGCCCCCCGAAATCCATGGCGGAACAGCCTGCCACCCCCCCGCCCCCTGCAGATCCCCCCCGGGATGAGACTTACCTGGGGCGGATGTTCCGGATGGCGGTGGCTCCAGAGGCAGCTTCCGGAGTGGCGGCTGGTCTTCCGACCAGCTGCCGCCACCGCCGTTCGCAGTCTCGTCTTTTTTTTTTTTAACATAGATGTGATAGGCTACGTAAAGACTTACGTAGCCTATCACGGCTAGGTTAAAAAAAAAAGTGTACACAACGGCCGCCGCCATTTGCGTTCCTTATTTTTCGCCGTCGTAGTCTACGTAAATATTTACGTAGACTAAGACTGTGAAAATAAAGGGGAATGCAAATAGCGTATGCGTTGTTTTTTTAACCCAGCCGTGATAGGCTACGTAAGTCTTTACGTAGCCTATCATGGCTGAATACAGGAACGCAAACATTTGCGTCCCTGCTAGCCAGCAGCCGGATGTCCGGCTGCTGGCGGAGCCGGCCGGTGGCTCCGCAGAATCCCCGTGGAGCGGAGCCAGCCATCGAGGATTCCTGGGGGGAGGGACGGAGTGCCTCCCCCCCATCGAGGATTCCAGGGGGAGGGACGGAGCACCTCCCCCCCCAGCGGATGCCCCGACCGGAACAGGTAAGTGATTCGTACATCCCTACTTTTTAATCTCAAGTTCTTTCCATCCTGTTTATGAAGAAATTTGCAAACTTTGATAAGTTCTTATTAAAAAACAAACCAACTGAAATTTTCACCCACCTAGACTAGCCAAGTTCAGCAGGTACAGCTGTTCCCAGATGGAGGGGACCATTGCTGTATCTAGGGATGTATGGATTTTGTTACAACTGTTCCTTCTGTGTTTCACCGATTGTCAGGCACCTTTCATTCCATGTAGGGATGTCAGAGAATTCTGCCCCCGAATCTGTGGTGGAACAGCTTCCCCCCCGCCACCCTGCAGAATCCCCCCGGGACGGAGCTTACCTGGCGGTGGATGTGGCAGCGGCGGTGGTGACTGCAGCTGGTCTCCCGGCCACTGCCAGGATGCTGCCGCTGCAAATGGTGGCCGTTGTAATGGCCGCCATTTGCATCCTTGCAGTAAGCTGTGATAGGCTGTGTAAGTATTTACGTAGCCTATCACGGCAAAAGGCAGGGACACAAATGACGGCCACTATGCCATTTGCGTGGCTGCCTTTTGCCATAAATACTTACGTAGTCTATTACGGCAAAAGGCGGCCACACAAATGGCATAGCAGCCACCATTTGCACCCTGCCTTTTGCCATGGTAGGCTACGTAAATACTTACATAGCCTATCACAGCTTACTGCAAGGATGCAAATGGCAGCCACTACAACGGCCGCCATTTGTGGCCGCAGCAGCTGGCCGTGGCCGGAACTCTGGCTGTGGCCAGCCCTGGCCAGCGGCTCTGCAGAGCCACCACAGAGCGAAGCCAGCCAGGGGAGGATTCCGGGGAGAGGGACAGAGCACCTCCCCCCCACTGCAGATTGCCTGGCACGGAGCCAGGTAAGACTTTCGTACATCCCTAATTCCATCATCCAACCATCAACGAAGTTGGATTTTTTTTTGTTTCCAAAGTTGCACAAATGCGCATTTGCGTAAATGTGCACTTGTAAAAATGTGTAACCTCCCCCATGCACATTTTCACGCTTAGCCTATGGGGAAATGCACATTTTTGGTTGAGGTTTATTATTTTGAACATTTCTAAATGGCAGAATTTGTGCAAAATTCGGGAAAGACAGAAATAGGGATGGCGGAGAATTTCTCCCCAAATCTTCGGGGGGCTGAGTGCCAATGCATTCGGCCCCCCGAAATCGGCGGTGAAATTCTCTGCCACCCCCACGCCACCCCCCCCAGGATGGGACTTACCGTAGCTGAATGTCCCTCCCGGTGGCGGGTCCCGGCGGCGGTTCGGCGGGCTTTCGGCGGGGGCGGGGGCGACAGCCGCTCTTTTGACCGGCTGCTGCCGCCGCCATTACAGCTGAAGTAAAAAAAAAGAACAACCCCGTGATAGGCTACGTAACGATTAACGTAGCCTATCATGGCTGGTTCTGCAAAGTCAGCCATGATAGGCTACGTTAATGGTTACGTAGCCTATCACGGATGACTTTGAAAAAAAAAAAAGCACGTACGCAAATGGCGGCCCCCATGGGGCGCCGCCATTTGCGTTCCTTATTTGGTCCCTGTAGTCTACGTAAAGATTTATGTAGACTACGGCGAAAATAAGGGCAACGGAAATAGCATTGCCCTTATTTTCGCCGTAGTCTACGTAAATCTTTACGTAGACTACCGGGACCAAATAAGGAACGCAAATCGCGGCACCCCATGGGGGCCGCCATTTGCGTACGCGCTTTTTTTTTTTCAAAGTCACCCGTGATAGGCTACGTAATGATTAACGTAGCCTATCATGGCTGACTTTGCAAATCTAGCCGTGATAGGCTGCGTAAATCGTTACGTAGCCTATCACGGGGTCTTTTTTTTTTTTTTTACTTTCGTAGTTTGTGGCCGGGGAGATGGGGCGCTTCTCCCCGGCCTGAATTTCGGCTGGGCGAGGCAGGAAGCCTCCCCCCCCCGGACTGAATTTCAGCCAGGCGAGGCGGGACGGCTCCCCCCCTCGCCTGAACTTCGGGGGGAGAAGCGAAGCTCCTCCCTCCCACCACGAAGCAAGCTGCAAGACCAGGTAAGTGACTTTCGTACATCCCTAGATAGAAAACCAGTCTGCAAGTCTGTGGAATCATCCCAACAGGGGGAAAAACAGTCCGCCGCGGAATCTGCAGGTCGAACTCATGAAAATCCAAACTTATTCGGTTCCATTGTGGATTTCTCCGACATCTCTAGGTCTATCTGCCTGCCCTTTAACCATGTGGAGCCATTCAGAAAAAAAGAGGTGGCAACCCTAATTCAGCACAACAAAGATACCTGAATTAGGGATGACTGAACCTGTCATGGTTGATTCCACCCAATTTCTCATTCTTCCAACAATAACTTTGTTCCATCCTCTTTCCACATCAGTTTGTGATTTTTTCTAAGAAGTCCACATGGAAATTTGTACATATTTTTTGTGCACATTTATTCCAATATACAGATTTTGTACACTTTGAAATAGATGCATTTTTTCCCAAGTGATAAACCCTAATATAATGCATTTCTGTGTGCTCTTTTCCATAATATATAACTTTTGTGCACACTTTCCTCTAATATATGCATGTTTGTATAGTTTAACCTATTATACTAATTTTTGGTGTACATTCTTTTTTTAAAAAAAAAATGCAAAATGTATTGCAAAGTTCAGAAAAGTGTGAAAATCACCATATAACTTTTTTCTGGTTTATTTTATTTATTTATTAAATTTATTAATCGCCCATCTGGCCAGTCACCCAGCCACTCTGGGCAATGTACAAAGTATATAATAGAACAGTTTAAAACAATAAAATTCTACAGTAAAAACACCATATTTATTTAAAAATAATACCCTAACCCACCCCAAATGCCTGCCTGAACACCCACGTTTTTAATGTGCGGCGGAAGCTCATTAAAGAGGGGGCATGGCAGAGTTCCTAGGGAGGGAGTTCCACAGAGTGGGGGCCACCACAGAGAGCCCCTCTCCCTCGTCCCCACCAGTCTAGCTGTCCTGGCTGATGGGACAGAGAGAAGGCCATTCAAGGCTGATCTTGTTAAGTGGCCTGTCTGGTGTTGCTGGAGGCGCTCCTTAAGATAGGCTGGGACGGAGTCATATAGGGTTTTAAAGGTCAAAACCAACACCTTGAATTTGGCCAGGAAAACAACTGGTAACCAGTGCTGAAGGAGTGATGTGATCTCGCCGGCAGCTACCTTTAATCAGGAGAGCTGCCGCATTCTGTACCAGCTGCAGCTTCCGAACCGTCTTCAAGGGTAACCCCACATACAGCGCATTACAGTAGTCTAAATGAGAGGAGACCAGGGCATGTACCACCGATGGGAGCAGATGGTCGGGAAGGTAGGGGCGCAGCTGCCGTATCAGATGGAGTTGATACAGCGCTGTCCGGCTCACAGCTAACACCTGAGCCTCCATGGACAGCTGGGAGTCCAAAATGACCCTCAGGCTGCGGACCTGGTCTTTCAAGGGTAGCCATACCCCATTCAACACCAGGTCGACAGCCCCCAACCTCCTCTTGTCTCCCACTAAAAGTACCCCGGTCTTGTCAGGGTTCAGCTTCAGCTTATTCCTCCCCATCCAGCCACTCACCATCTCCAGACATTTGGACAGGGATTCTACGCCCAACCTTGGTGAAGATTTGAACGAGAGGTAGAGCTGCGTGTCATCCGCATATTGATGACACCACACCCCAAACCTCCTAATGATAGCCCCCAGCGGCTTCACATAGATGTTAAATAGCATCAGGGAGAGGATGGAACCCTTGGCACCCCACAAGTGAGCGGCCATGGGTCCGAAACCTCCTCTCCTAGTGCTATCCTCTGATACCTGCCGGAGAGGAAGGACCGGAACCACCGCAATACGGTGTCTCCAATGCCCAACCCCTCCAGGCGGTCCAGGAGGATACCATGGTCAATGGTATCAAAAGCTGCTGAGAGGTCAAGGAGAACAAGGAACATTCGCCCCTATCCAGAGCCCTCCTCATATCATCCACCAACGAGACTAAGGCCATTTCTGTCCCATGCCCAGGTCTGAAGCCCGACTGAAATGGATCTAGATAATTGGCTTATGTGCAGATTAAGGAAGTATGGATGTGGTAAGTTTGCATTAAAATGTGAACCCAATGAATTTGTCATCCATTGTTAGGTTGAATACACAAACATTCAAATTCAGACCTATAAGAGTTAGGCTCTCAAAAAACCCTCTGCCTGATTGAACATCAATTTTGCTTTCATCTGTTGGTTGCACTTTTTCTCATATTCAGATTTTTTAAATCTCAAATTCTTTCCATCCCATTTATGGGAAAATACACACATTTTAAAAATTTCTTATTGAAAATGAACTAAATGAAATCCTCACTTATCTCTACACATTATTGCACAAAGCAATAATGTGTAGAGATAAAACATGACAGGCAATGAATCACAGTGGCATAAAATATCCCTGTGGAAAGAGGGGGAAGTGTCCTCAGATAACCCTGTTTTATAGTTAAAGCATTGACCTAAACAGTCTTCAGAATTATATGTGATATCAGCTTTTTTTGCTTTTTTGATAGTCCACAGGGAATATGCCAACCCCTCAGTGAAAAGTGACTAGTGTGACATAATCAAATCCAAGTGGCATCTTTTGCTTCCTAAGGCAGCTCCATTAGCTTAGATCAAGGAGAAGGTTCTGCATATATTTGAATAGCTGTTCATACACACACACACACACACACACACACACACACAGCTGGTAGAGAAGTGAAATGAGCATAGCCACTGATTATAAAAGTTCTGAACCCCATTAGCCCAGCTGGTGATGCACTTTGTCCCTTTTCAGTTCCTAATCATTACTCATCTCATTGAATTGGGAAACTGATTAGACTGCATCGCTAAGTCCGAATCCTAGTGGGGTTATGCTCATAGCTAATGGCCATTTCTTGTTGTTTAAATGGTACGATTTTGCTCTTTTGTTGCTGTTGAATGGGGTCTTGGTTCCTGATGAACGGTTGTGGAATTAATAACTGCAGCCCAGTAATTGAAGTCCTTGAAAGGGAAAGAGAGCGAGAGTGTGATAATTAAAGAGAAGTCCTCTTAGCTGCTGACTCCATGCAAATCAGGGAAATTGTGATGATCTTGGGGTTTTTTTAGAAGTGTGCATAGATAGCTGCCCAGATAAATATTTTAGATTCTGTCTGCATATAATACAATATCACTTCATTTTGAGCCAATGGGGCAATAAGCTATTAAAGATTTGGGGTATGAAGATGAGCGTAATTTGCAACATAACCTCCAACATCTCAGAGATGAAAGTAGGCACATGCTTGCAACATCCCTATTCTCATACCAACAACTGCTTCCTTAGCCCCCCCCCCCACTATTACACATTGCAGATGACTCTTCACTGCCAGCTTTACAGTCTGTTCATTTTCACCACAATAGCCTGTCTTATGGTCATTTAAAACCCACGAGGGTGATTGCTCTTTTGCTAAAGATACACTAGAAAAATATATAATTGTCTTACAGTATGGTATAGCAACCGTTCAAAATATACCTCACTGCACAGCTACATTGTGTGAAATAGCAGGCTGTGCACTATCTGGTGTTCATACACAAGCACTTACCTACATGTGCAGTAGAGAAAAGACACACCACCATGGCAGCCATTTTATGAAGGGGCAATTGGGCCATACGGCAGCCATTTTGTGAGAGTGCACACAATACTTTCTCAAAATTCCAAATGTGGCCACTGACCTAAAAAGGTTGTCAACCCCTGGGCTAGGGATTTACATTGTTTTAATGAAAGTTGAACATGCAGGGAGGAGCCAGGAAATATCCCTGTGGAGGCCACAGCCCCCTTCCCCTCCTCCACCAAGACTACAACCCTGATCCATGATGAGAGAAGAACAGGGAGGGTGGAACAGCATGCAATTCTAAAGGGGAAAGAGGGGGAGGGAAGGAGCACGCAAGATTTTGAGTCACTATGGCTAGGAGATCAGGTGACACAACATATGTTTTAGGCTAGAATGGGAGTCTCCAAAATAAGGATATGCCCCTTTGATTTCCTGTTTTCACATGCCACCAGAATTAATATTTTTAGACAAAAACAAAAATTTATGACAACATTGGAACAGTTATCCCAGAATGCCAGCTGTGCTCTCAAAATTAGAATGCTAAGGCAAAGTTTGATTAGATAACACTGAAGTTAAGAGGAAAAGCACAGATAAGCGACAGTAACATGCAGATGTTAGGAACTTTGAATTAAGATTGTCAAGATGCCCCCATAGTATTAAGTGCGTTTTAATGTGCAATCACCTGAATTGCTTTATCTCAAGAAGAAATGGGCCAGAGTAGAATGTGAATGTTTAATCTTAAAGGCCAGATGGTGGTGGCGGTTGCTAGGCATTAAAGAGGAAAGTGAGCTACTCAATTAAGCCTTTGAAAAACTAAAGCAAAACCATTACTTCCCAGAGTTAAACTTAGGCTTATCCTATGGCTCATTCTATGGGAACAAAGAAATTGTGAGTTTTAGTTTGTGTTTACAGCGACACTTTGAAAACAAACTGGGAGAGAGGGAAGTAGAGGAAATGCACGGGCATCCATAAAAGAGGTATTCAGAACCGTACTGTAGAGTACAGATTTACAAGGGAGTCATATTTTTCACATTGCAGAAAGCACAAAACATTGGCCTGGTCCTCTTTTATTGCTTCTGTACATTCCCCGAGGCAGAGAAGTCATCTACCAGCTATCCGGTGAGCAGATGGGTTCTGGGAAACAGTATGTCATTAGTTATTAGCATTAATGGCCATTCTATTCTGAATACCAAGCAGTGAAAGGCAGGGATACTGGATTGTTATATTTTAGCTCCGTATTTTCAGACACATTCCCCATCACTCCAAGGTCAGAGGATAAAGATCAAAGCTGTAAAATAAATAAATAGTCTTTTAGAGAGAATCGGACAGAAAAAATGTGTGTGTGGGGGGCAGAAATCTAGGGACAGGGTTCACAAACTATGAAGAGTGGTTCTCTAAGAAGTTGTGAACAGTTGCTAGAAAAACTAGAAATTCCACACCGACCCCTCCAAGCTCAGTTTGTGCCAGGAAGTAGAGTTGTGTATCTGAGAGCCATGCTCATTTACTTAATTCCAGATAGTTCAACGGGACTTATTCTCCCAAGAATGAAGAAAGTGTGCTTAGAACTGTTGCCTCTCTTTAATAACTTACCAGTCACTTCAGTGCAATCAGTTGCATTGGCTATATGCTGGCATGCTGCTCCATCAGCAGTGGACTGTCTGGCAAGGCTATTGAGAGAAATTGGCTCAAAAGCCTTTGCAGGATCCAAGCCAGTAATAGGGCTGGGTGTGGGATCCTGTCCAGTGCAAAGGTGATACCCAGGTGGACAGCGCAAAGGTGATATCAAGGTAGGAAGGAAGTAAACAAGCAAAGCTGTAATCCTATGTATACATTTGCCTGGGAATAAGTCAAGGGATCTTACTTCTTAGTAAACATGGGTAGGAATAGGCTGACATGGCAGATAGTCGTCTAAGGGAGAGGGTGCACAGGTGACAAAGCTCCAAAACCAGACAAGCAAACATAGATCTATAGAGGCATTTCCCAGGCATTTTAGCTTTCTAAATTTTTATCTTTGCTGTTTTAAATCTGTATTTTAAACTCCTGTACTGCTGCTAGGTTTTATTGTGGTTGTATTGTTATATTGTGGTTTTAATGTTCTATATATTTTAAATTGTTTTATTGTGTGTTGTTTGGTTTTAGTTTTTGTGAACCGCCCAGAGAGCTTCGGCTATTGGGCGGTATAGAAATGAAATAAATAAACAAACAAACAAATAAATAAATAAATAAATAGAGCAGCAATTAGGGATGGACACAGGCACCTCCATCTGTTCCCTTCAGGCAGTCGACGAGCCGTCCTCACTGCCCACACATGTGAGCAGCATGGTGGGGGCTGCAGGATGGCTCGGTGACTGCCCAAAAGTGCTGCAGGCCATCCATCCCTGAGCTGCAATTGTGTGCACAATCGTGGCTCAGTTTACTTGCGTACATTTAAATTTGAGTCTGTGGCTGCCTTAAAGGCATAATGCTTCAAGATTACAGCTTAAAGGGCCCTTTATGCTGTAATCTTGAGGGGTTACCCCTTTAAGGCAGCCGCAGACTCGAGTTTAAACCAAGCCATGACTGTGCGCACAATCGTGGCTTAGTAAAGGGATGGACGGCCCCAGAGCACTTTTCGCTGGTCACTGAGAGGGGAAGTGAACCACATGCAGCCCAATGAGCAGGATCCAGTAGGCCAGACCAGGGGAGGGGGGGTCCATCAGGCTCCACCCTCTCCTTGGACTCCCATACCATCCCTAAAAGCATGTTTATTTCCTGTTTCTTTTTGGCAGGGGCTGCTGGAAAACTGGTAGGACAGCCAAAGGAGTCCTAGAGAGATCTTTCATTCTGGGAATAGCTGTTCATGTTAGAGAGACAGCCTTCCTGACACACAGCCTCCAACTTCTGTTGTGCATTACATCAAGGGATCTGGCTGTCCCTATCAATTAGTTGACTTTGAAGTACAATTCTTATCCATATCGTTCTATAAGTAGTTAGAATTCTTATCAATATCATTCTATAAGAAATTAGATTAGAATAGAATTCTAATAGGAAGCAGTATTCCCTGTGAATGTTTAGTGTATATGTTGACATGAGGCTAAAATCACAGCAATACACTTACATCAGTTTCCTGATCTTGCAAATAAGCACCCTACAGGCTAAATGAAATTTCTAATTGTGTAGGTGTCATTGGTAACTCAAATTGCTATTATAGCTCATACTTGTGTATTATGCCGGTAAAATACAATATTTGCCAAATGGCATGTTCTATTAACTAGCAACTTGCTAATGTAAGAGTAGAGCATAATGAACTGGTTAATAGCATATCTAATCACTCTTGAAATTAGCAGCTAATTAATGTGTAATTATGGTTTTAAAATGGTTTTCATAAATAACTTTTAAAGGCTTTATTTCAACCACACTAAAAAAGAGTAAGAGTTCAGATATACGTAGATTTTTTGAACCTCTAATCAAACACTCTCTCTTTTGAAAAGATCAATACAGTATCAGGCATCTCTATATCATAAGTTATTGTGGTATGTTAGGGACTGTGAGGCTTGAACTAGGAACGTCAAGGGAGAAAGGTAAGATACGAAGGACTATGGGCATTCATTCCCTTGTGTCTGGGTTCTGAAAACAATAAGGACATAGGACAGCAGCCCAAGACACTGGTAGACAGTAGAGATGGAAAGGAAACTCAAGAACTTTGGGGCCCAAATAGTTTTCTCATCCATCCTTCCAGTAGTTAGAAGCGGGATAGAAAGGGAATGAAAAATACTCCGGGTGAATGACTGGCTACAAAGGTGGTGTTGATGAGACAGATTTGGATTCTGGGACCATGGTCTATACTTCCTGGAAGATGGGCTGTTGGCAAGAGACGGGTTGCACCTAGGGATGTATGAAAGTCACTTACCTTTTAGCGGATTGTGTTCGCGGTGGGGGGGAGGCGCTCCTTCCTTCCCCCCGGAATCTTCAATCGGGGGGGAGGCGATCCGGTCCTCCCCCCCAGAATCCTGCCCGGCCGGCACCACTCCGCAGCCGGCCAGGCCCGGCTGCAGCCAGAGTCCCGGCCGCGGACGGGCTGCTGCGGACGCAAATGGCAGCTGCCATAGCGGCCGCCATTTGCATCCAGCCAGGCAGCCATAATAGGCTACGTAAGTATTTACGTAGCCTATCACGGTTGGGCAAAAAAACCCAACAGCGTACGCAAATGGCGGTGGCTATGGCGGCTGCCATTTGCGTTCCCTATTTTTCGCTAGGGATGGCAGAGAATTTCTCCCCAAATCTTGGGGAGGCCGAATGCCAACACATTCAGCCCCCCGAAATTGGCAGTGAAATTCTCCGCCACCCCCCGCCACCCCCCCCGGGATGGGACTTACCTCCTGCGAATGTCCCTCCCGGCGGCGGGTCCCGGCGGCATTTCGGCGGGGGCGGCGGCGGCGGCCAGTCTTCTGACCAGCTGCTGCTGCCGCCATTGCAAAATAAAAAAGTAAAGTAAAAAAAAAAACCACGCCCGTGATAGGCTACGTAACGATTTACATAGCCTATCACGGCTAGATTTCCAAAGTCAGCCATGACAGGCTATGTAGATCGTCACGTAGCCTATCACGGGTGACTTTGAAAAAAAAAAAAAGTGCGTACGCAAATGGCGGCACCCATGGGGCACCACCATTTGTGTTCCTTATTTTGGCATGTATAGTCTACGTAAAGACTTACGTAGACTACGGTGAAAATAAGGGCAACGCAAATAGCGCCATCCAGAACATCTGCCCCAGGTAAGCCTTGTCCCAGGAGGAATCCGTGGGGGGGCGGGGGGGCAGTCCGTTCCACCACGGATTTCGGGGGCCAAATGCCAGTGCATTCGGCCTCACTGAAATCTGTGGCGGAATTCTCCACCATCCCTAGTTGCACCTCACAAAGGATGGGAAGAATGTGTTTGGCCACAGCATGAAGAACTTCATCAGGAGGGCGTTAAACTGAATCCTACAGGGAAAGGAGATGCAAAGCTGGGGGTAACAATGGATGTAGAAAGCCAGACTATGAAGCACATGGTCTTCAATGTCTATATACTAATGCCCAGAGTATGGGAAACAAACAGAATGAACTTGAACTCTTAATTCAGGAGGGAAATTATGACATGATAGGTATAACTGAGACTTGGTGGGATGACTCTCATGACTGGAATACAGCAATTGAAGGACTTGTTCAAAAAGAAGAGGAGGAACAGAAAGGGAGGTGGGGTTGCACTGTACGTGAAAAATACATATCTCTGCACAGAAATACAGGATGATGAGATTGGTAGCCCCATCGAGAGCATCTGGATCAAAATAAATGGAGCAAAGAATAAAAGGAACCTGATGGTGGGAGTCTACTACTGGCCACCCAATCAAGGAGAAGACGAGGATGAAACTTATGAAAAGCAAATAGCCAATGTTTCAAGGAAGCATGATGTAGTAGTAATGGGGGACTTCAATTTCCCTGATATTTGTTGGGAGACAAATTCTGCAAAACATGGCCCCTCCAGGAAATTCCTGACTTGTGTGGCGGAAAGTAGAGGAAGGAACTAGAGGATCGGCTATCCTTGACTTGATCCTAACCAACAGAGATGACTTAGTGGATAAAGTAGCAGTTACAGGAACTCTGGGGAAAGTGACCATGTTGAGTTCAAGGTTCTAAGGGAAGCAAAAGCCGAGAGTAGTCAAACGCGTACCCTGGATTTTAGGAAAGCTGATTTTAATAAACTCAGAACAATGATCAGTAAGGTCCCACGGCAAGCGACGCTAACGAGAAAAGGAGTCCAAGATGGGTGGGAGCTTTTAAAAAAGGAAATTCTCAAGGCGCAATTACAAACAATTTCAACAAGAAGCAAAGGTGGAAGACAACAGAAGAAGCCAATGCGGCTTCACAAAAAGCTTAGAGATTACCTGAAAACCAACAAAAAGGACACATGTAGGAAGTGGAAACAAGGCCAAGTAACAAAGGAAGAGTACAGGCAGGTAGCCCAGAATTACAGGGATGGCATCAGAAAGGCTAAAGCTGAGAACGAGCTGAGGTTAGCGAGGCATGCTAAAAACAACAAAAAGGCTTTCTTCAACTACGTGCATAGTAAAAGGCAGAAGAAAGAAATGGTTGTTCAGCTATTAAATAAGGATGGCAAAATGATAACAGATGACAAAGAAAAGGCAGAGGTGCTCAGTTCCTACTTTGGCTCAGTCTTCTCCCAAAAGAGGGTCTATGACCCGCCTGGCAAAGGCGAAGTACAGGCTGAAGGGGCAGGATTGTAGCTTGAGATCGATAGGCATATGGTGAAGGAACACCTAATTACTTTGAATGAGCAGGGCGGCGGGGGCAGCGGGGCGGCAGCGGTGGGGGCGGTGGCAGCAGGGGCAGCAGCAGCGGCCACCATAGTCACCGTCATTTGCATCCGCTGGTTTGTTTGTTTTTTGCCTTGCATTAGCCGTGATAGGCTACGTAATTATTTACGTAGCCTATCACGGCTATAATGAGGAAGCGAATGGCAGCTGCAGATGCGGCCGCCATTCAGAAGTCAGTGCAGATGGCAGCAGGTAAGTGCTCCGTATCGCACACCTTTCATGGGGTGGGAAGGCGGGGGGCTTCATTCCGCCACGGATTTCGGGGGGCCGAATGCACTGTCATTCAGCCTCACCGAGATCCGTGGCGGAATTCTCTGACATCCCTAGCATGTTTAGCCTTGAGAAGAGAAGACTGAAGGGAGATATGATAGCGCTCTTCAAGTACTTGAAAGGTTGTCACAGACAGGAAGGCCAGGATTTCTTCTCAATCATCCCCAGGGATGGCGGAGAATTTCTCCACGAATCTTCAGGAGGCTGAGTGCCGACGCATTCGGCCCCCCGAAAGTGTTGGGGAAATTCTCCGCCGGCCCCCTGCACCCCCCCCCGGGATGGGACTTACCTTCGGCGAATGTCCCTCCCGGCGGCGGGTCCCGGCGGCGGTTTGGCGAGGGCAGGGGCGGCGGCCAGTCTCCCGACTGGCGGCGGCCGCCGCCATTACAAAATAAAAAAGTACAGTAAAAAAAACCCCACACACCCGTGATAGGCTACGTGACGATTTACGTAGCCTATCACGGCTAGATTTCCAAAGTCAGCCGTGATAGGCTATGTAAATCGTCACATAGCCTATCACGGGTGACTTTGGGGAAAAAAAAAAAGCGCGTACGCAAATGGTGGCGCCCATGGGTGCCGCCATTTGCGTTCCTTATTTGGACAGGGGTAGTCTACGTAAAGATTTACGTAGACTACGGCAAAAATAAGGGAACGCTATTTGCGTAGCCCTTATTTTCGCCGTAGTCTACGTAAATCTTTACATAGACTAGACGTGCCAAAATAAGGAATGCAAATGGTGGCGCCCCCAATTTTTTTTTTTTCCGAAGTCACCCGTGATAGGCTACGTGATGATTTACGTAGCCTATCACGGCTGACTTTGGAAATCTAGCCGTGATAGGCTACACAAATCGTTACGTAGCCTATCACGGGTGTGTGTTTTGTTTTTGTTTTTTACTTTTTTTTTCGCGGCCGGGGAGACAGGGCGCTCCTCCCTGGCCTGAATTTCACCGGCGAGGGATGGGGTGCCTCCCCCCCGGCCTGAATTTCGGCCGGGCGACGTGGGGCGCCTCCCCCCCTCGCCTGAACTTCGGGGGGAGAACCCAAGCGCCTCCCCCCCACCGCGAAGCAAGCTGCGGGACAAGGTAAGTCCCTTTCGTCCATCCCTAACATTCCAGAGTGCAGAACACGGAATCATGGGCTCAAGTTACAGGAAGCCAGATTCCGGCTGAACATCAGGAGAAACTTCCTGACTGTTAGAGCAATACGACAATGGAACCAATTACCTAGGGAAGTGGTGGGCTCTCCCACACTGGAGTAGGGATGGCGGAGAATTTCTCCCCGAAACTTTGGGGGGCCAAGCGCCAACGTGTTCGGCCCCCCGAACAAGTTTCGGGGAGAAATCCTCCGCCGCCCCCGCCCCCCCCCCGGGACGGGACTTACCTTCCCTGAATGTCCCTCCCGGCGGCGGGTCCGGCTGGCGGTTCGTCCGGTGTTCGAGCGGGGCGGGAGCGGCAGCCGGTCTTTCGACCGGCTGCCGCCCCCGCCATTACAATCAAAGAAAAAAAAAAAAAGTCCCCTGATAGGCTACGTGACGATTCACGTAGCCTATCACGGCTGACTTTCCAGATCTAGCCGTGATAGGCTACGTGAATCGTCACGTAGCCTATCAGGGGACTTTTTTTTTTTTTTAACTTTCGTGTTCGTGGCCGGGCGAGAAGGGAAGCCTCCCCCCTGGCCTGAATTTCGGCCAGGCGATAAGGGAAGCCTCCCCCCCGGCCTGAATTTCGGCCGGGCGAGAAGGGAAGCCTCCCACCCCCGGCCTGAACTTCGCGGGGGGAGCAGCGAAGCGCTCCCCCCCACCGCGAACAAGCTGCGAGGAAAGGTAAGTGACTTTCGTCCACCCCTACACTGGAGGCGTTCAACACGAGGCTGGACAGCCATCTGTCAGGGATGCTCTGACTTGGATTCCTGCATTGAGCAGGGGGTTGGACTTGATGGCCTTGTAGGCCCCTTCCAACCCTACTATTCTATGATTCTATGATTCTATGGGCAAATCTCTTAGTTTTGCTTTCTGCCACATTCCTTAAAAGAAAATCTGTCCCAGGTATGAACTTTGTGAATTTTGGGAAATAATTAACAAAACTGAACTGAAATTCTCATCCATCTGCACTGGACAAATTCAATAGGAACAGCTCTTCCAAGCATTAAGAGATCCGTGAAGTATCTGCATGCCAGACAGCTGTTAAAGATAAGGAAACTGTCAGAAATAAGAGCTGGCAACCTTAACTGAGCACTAACATGGCTGAATACACAGGGATTCAAATCCAGATGTTAAAGAGCTAAGCATTCAAAGCCCTGGGCCTAAATGGACATATCTGTTAGTTTCGGTTTCTTTTCTTTTTTTTAATCCCAAATTCTTTTTGTCCTGAATAGATAGAGATCTTTGTGAATTTTGGTAAAGTCTCTGATCAAAACCAAACTGAAACAAAATTCTCACTCATCCCTAGTAAAGAACATGAAGGTAATGAAGCCTTTGTTTTGGCAAAATTTGGGGGATTAATGGGGGAATTCTCCTGAACTTGGCCCTGGCTCAACATTTTTCATCACCACCTCATGTTTTATGGGAGTGACACCTCGCCTGCCAGCACTCCTCCTAAAAATTGTTGGTAACAATCTGTGTTCCTTCTTTCTTTTTACCCTGAAGTTGTAAATGCACCACAACACACCATGTTGACAGTGTCTCATGATCACAGGAGTGCCACACACAAACACACACACAAAGAAAGCCAACAGCAGTAGGCAGGAGGAATGCCACCATTAACTTTTGTCTGCCTTTTCTTCCAAATAATCCCCCAAATGCCCCCTCCCACACACACACACAATCAACATTGCTACCTGGAAGGCCTTTGGCAAGGCTTGGTATAAATATTAGTGAGCTTGTCTTCAGAATGTATCTGGTCTTCAGATTAACGTCCTTCTGCTTACTGCTTCTTCTGAGCAACACAGCAGGAAATCTGGGAGGTAATCACACATACACACACACACACACACACACACACTGTCCTTGAGTCTGCTTACATGTTGAAGGGGCTCATTCAGAGGTTCAACTGAGATGACAGTGAGTCATGAATCTGTATGGGCTGCTTGGGACCCACCTCATTTGAATGCAGGGCAGACTTTATCTTTAGGCAGGGTGAACCAGTCCATCGTAGTAGTAGTTTTTTGGAGGACCCAATAAAAGGCAGCAAACAGAAGATGCTTTTGTCTGTTATTATATTTCTACCACCTTGTTGGGGAAACATTTGGGGTTTTTGCCTCAGTCTAGGGGTATGCAAATCAGCAGAACGTGAGCTCACCAAAATTCTCTGGATTCCAGCTCAAAGCTCGTTCCAACTTGAGTCTGTATCCAATTGCGAGCTTTGATTTTTTTTCTTTTTGCATGAAAATGCATGTGCATTTGTGTGTGTGTTTTTCCAAATGCACACATCAGGTGGATGCAGCTTTGAAATCTACGCATTCTTCTCCCATTGGTTAAAGCATGTGTGCATATTTTCCAAAAGTACACATTTTTTCATGTGAGTTTTGCAAATGTACGCATGCTGCTTGATGCCTTTTTGTCTGAACGCCAATCACATTGCAAGCTCAGAAATATACGGACTTCAATCACAGGTTGCGTTTGTACCCATATTCAGTCTGGAAGGTGTGAATTGGGAAAATCCTGATTAAAATGAACTGAAACTAATTTCTTATACATCCCTACCTCAGTCACAAAAACTGATTGTCAACATGATCAAACATGGCTAGCTTGTTCTCTCTGGTTGGTGGAATTCACAGTTCCACAGAAAAACACAGCTGTAAAACTAACATGTAGACAGTCAGCAATTAGGTTAGGAACATCCAGGCTACAGAGGTGTGTGTCTTGTTTTTTTAGAATCTTCTGTGTTCCAGGGTATCCTGAGATTCCTTAGAAGCTTTTCTGGGATTCCTCAGTGAGAAGATCTGTAACTGTTGCTAGGATTCCTGGAAATACAGTTTGCCCATCATGGTCCTGTATCCAGGCTAAGGATGTACGAAACTCACTTACCTTTTTGTGGAAACTTTTGCAGTGGGGGGGGATGGGGGGATGCGCTCTGTACCTCCCCCTGGAATCCTCGATGGGGGGGGAGGCGATCCGGTCCTCCCCCCCGGAATCCTCGATGGCCGGCTCCGCTCCGTGGCCAGGCCGCAGAGCAGCTGGCCAGGGCTGTCTGCAGCAGGATTTTCGGCAGAGGATGGGCTGCTGCGGCCGCCATTTGCGTCCAGCCAGGCAGCCATGATAGGCTATGTAAGAATTTAGGTAGCCTATCACGGCTAACCCCCCCCAAAAAAAACCCAGCATACGCAAATGGCGGCGGCTACAGCAGCTGCCATTTGCGTTCCCTATTTTTCGCCGATTTATCTTACGTAAATATTTACATAAGATAAAACGGCGAAAAAAAGGGGAACGCAAATAGCATAGTGGGCACTATTTGCGTTCCTTTATTTTTCACCGTTCTAGCCTACGTAAATATTTACGTAGGCTAGAACGGCGAAAAATAGGGAATGCAAATGGCAGTGGCTGTAGCTGCTGCCCTGTGCGTATGCTGGGTTTTTTTTGGGGGGGGGGTTAGCCGTGATAGGCTACGTAAATTCTTACATAGCCTATCACAGCTGCAAGGATGGCAATGGTGGCGGCGGCAACCTGGCCGCGGCCGGCCAGGAGACCAGCCGCTGGAGCCGCTCCCGGAGCCGCCACCGCATCCACCCCAGGTGAGTGCCGTCCCGGGGGGATTCCGCGGGGGGGCGGGGGGCAGGAGGCCGTTCTGCCATGGATTCTTTAGAATCCAGCCTCACTGGAATCCGTGGCGGAATTCTCTGCCATCCCTAATCCAGGCACAATGAATTGGATACCTGGCTCTGTTAAGTACAACTCAGCTTCTAGAGTAACCCTCCTTCTCTTCCATTGGACTAGGACAAAACCCTGCTGTAGGGCTCTACTTAGTTACTTGCCAAGTAGCTGCATATAATCATGTTTAATAAACTTCCTACATTACTTACAGCAGTGTAGAGTCTGGACGCATAGTTGTTCACCTGACGGTACAATATCTACTAGTACTCCCCTGAAATGTATATTCATAGTGAATGCCTTCTAGAGCACACTGCCAGGGTGGCAACTGAGCTGATAGAACTCCAGAGCAGTTCTGATTCTGAGGAGGATCAGCAATCTGTGAGAGAGGAGCCCACTCATCCCTCACAGGCACAGCAGCTGGCAGATATTCCTCCTGACGGCATTCCTGAGATAGATAGTGACCCTGGCAGTGAGCAAGTACAGGAAGGGGGCTTGCTGGATGCTCGACGCAGACGCAAAGAGTGACAAGCGATGGAGGGCGTGGAAAGGAGGTGTAGCGCCCATTTGGCACGCAAGCAACGGCCGCCTCCCGTGGACCCAAGGGAAAGAGGGAGGATCTCTCCCTAGCCCATAAGTTCAGGGTCTTCAAGTGACTCTCCTTCAAACAGGGATCAACTGCCTTCCTCGGTGCATAGGCTACTCTGCTGTTCCTTGCTTAGTTGCTGGTGATTCGCCTCTGAAAGAGTTATTAAGTTGTAAAAGGATTAAAACCTTGAAAAGAAACCTTCCGTCTGTGTCTTGAGTTGGCTATTGGAGTCTACTGAAAGAGGCTGCCAGGGCGCTCCTGACACACACTATCAGTTCACACAGGGTAACACTAAGGCCCAGCAGGTCTGCCCAGGGTTCTATGTAAATTGAGTGTACTCCACAGAATATGACCCAGAATAACCTGCAATGCACAGGGGTTCTGTGGCACACAGGTTAGTGCTTTAAAAAGAGTTCTGTGAAGGTATGAAGTTTGGAAACCACTGCCTTCAGATAACAATCCTGCAGTAACAACCTGTGGCTCATGGGTGTGTATACAAGTCCTCAACATGGGTGTGTATACAAGTCCTCATAGGTTGTTGAGTTTATATTTGTCTTCCCTTCCTGCTTGTATTTCTCCACCACTTATTCTCTTTCTGACAATGATGAATGTTGCCATAGAGATCTGAAAATTTGCACAGAACACAAAACAAATGCCAGGTTTCAATCTGAATAAGGAAGTCTAAGCTTCTTGAAAAAACTGACCTTTAGATGTGGCATTGTCCCAAATGTCAATCACTCTGGGTGCTTTCAAAATTCTCTGCACCTGTGACAGGTGAATGCCAATCACACTCCTCACACTACCCAGTCCCTTCAGTCTCACACAGATCTCTGAAATGTCTTCACCATATCTCTCTGTGCCCCCCTCAATCTAAGTGGTTTTAAGACTAAAGTTTCAACAGTCCATTCTGAATTTTTCTGACAGACTTCAAATGCTTCCGTTCATAGCCTGGTCTGAATCTAATGCAAAACAGAATATTTTGGAGGAAAAATATGTATATCCAAAAATATAACAAGATTTTAATATAAATACTAATATTTCACACAAAATTAAAACAACTGATTGACAGTCAAAAATGCCCATCGGTACCTCACACATAAAGGTTGTACATAGTCACAATACTGATTTCAAAATCAAGGCTGTACTAGTGGACAATAACAATATGATATATCCCAAACACGTTTCAACCAATCTGGTCCTCTTCAGTAGGAGAACATACGGACAGTCATTACAGCCCGTACTGAAACAAGATTAGCATGATGCTTAAATTCCTACATGGAACTTGTAAACCAAAATGCCCAAGCTTATGATACCTGAGATAATATGCCATACCCAAACAATCAAATCAATATAGACTAATAAAAAAATCAATTTGCCAGTAATTGATATATAGACAAGATCTGAAACCCACATCATATGACTGGTAACTGCATACAGGAAAGGGGGAAAGAATATTGCCACCTACATTCTGAAACATGTAAAGAAATCAAAAATCATTGTGTTAATTTACAGTAATCATGCCAAGCCTCCCCCCTATATATCCAAATATAATTTAGTGACCACCAGTCTCAAGTGTAGGTATCCTGGTGCTTTCTTGTATCACAGAGCATTGTCTTCTGTGGAAACCCTAACCCCACACAGACACATGCTACAACTAGGGATGTATGAGAAATTTGTTTCAGTTCAGTTTTGATCAGGATGGGACCTTCTCAAACTGGGAAGAGGTAATGAGTGGGGTACCGCAGGGTTCAGTCCTGGGCCCAGTGCTCTTCAACATTTTTAGTAATGACTTGGAGGAGGAGGTGCAGGGAATGCTGATCAAATTTGCACATGACACAAAATTGGGCGAGATAGCTAATACTTTGGAAGACAGAAACAAAATTCAAAGTGATCTGGATAGACTGGAGCGCTGGGCAGAAAACAACAGAATAGGGATAAATGCCAAGTTTTGCACGTAGGAAAAAGAAACCAAATGCACAGTTACAAGATGGGGGATACGTGGCTCAACAAAAGTACAAGCGAGAAAGATCTTGGAATTGTTGTCGATCACAAGCTGAAGATGAGCCAACAATGTGATGTGGCTGCACAAAAGGCAAATGCTCTTTTGGGCTGCATTAATAGAAGCATAGCTTCCAAATCCCAGGAACTACTAGTTCCCCTCTACTCAACACTGGTTAGGAGTACTTATCTGGAGTACTGTGTCCAGTTCTGGGCACCACACTTTAAGAAGGATACAGACAAACTGGAGAGGGTTCAGAGGAGGGCAACAAAGATGATCAGAGGACTGGAAACAAAGCCCTATGAAGAGAGACTGAAAGAACTGGGCATGTTTAGCCTTGAGAAGAGAAGACTGAGGGGAGATATGATAGCACTCTTCAAGTACTTGAAAAGTTGTCACAGAGAAGAAGGCCAGGATCTTTTCTTGATCATCCCAGAGTGCAGGACACGGAATAATGGGCTGAAGTGACAGGAAGCCAGATTCCGGCTGAACATCAGGAGAAACTTCCTGACTGTTAGAGCAATACGACAATGGAACCAATTACCTAGGGAGGTGGTGGGCTCTCCCACTCTGGAGGCGTTCAAGACGAGGCTGGACAGCCATCTGTCAGGGATGCTCTGACTTGGATTTCTGCATTCAGCAGAGGGTTGGACTCGATGGCCTTGTAGGCCCCTTCCAACTCTACTATTCTATGATTCTATGATTCTATAGGATTTACCCATTTCACACCTTTTGAACTGAACTGAACTTGGTCTTGGACACAATCTGCAGCTGAAATCTGTACATTTCCAAGCTTGCAATGTGATTCACAGACAAAAAATACGGGTTTGACAGCATGCATACGTTTGGAATATGTGTATGAAAAAAAGTGCGTACTTTTGAAAAAAGAAAGAACAAATGCCCTTTAATCAATGAGAGAAGAATGTGTACCTTTCAAAGATGTGCACAATTGATGTGTACATCTTGAAAAATAAAGAAAATTTATTTAATAAATAGCGTCTGCTACGCTATTTGCGTTCCCCTTATTTTCGCTCTCTTAGTCTACTTCAATCTTGACGTAGAGTAAGACGTGCCAAAATAAGGAACGCAAATGGCGGCGGCTGTGGCCGCCGCCATTTGTGTACGCACGTTGTTGTTCTTGTTTTCTTAAGTCAGCCGTGATAGGCTACGTAAACGTTTATGTAGCCTATCACGGCCGACTGCAGGGACACAAACGATGGCAGCTACGGCCGCCGCCATTTGCGTCCCTGCTAACCAGCCGCCAGATGTCCGGCTGCTGGCAGAGCCAGCCGGCGGCTCTGCAGAATCCCTGCGGAGCACAGCTGGCCAGCCAGGATTCCGGGGGGGGGGAGGAACGGAGCGCCTCCCCCCCCATCCAGGATTCTGGGGGGAGGGACGGAGCGCCCCCCCAATCAACATAATCCGCGACAGGTAAGTGCCTTTTGTACATTCCTATTTGTGACTAGAACTTGCCCTGTTTGTACCTCTGAATATCAACATGAATGTGAGCACATTTTGCAGGGAAAGACTGCACATTCCCAAGCTTGCAATGTTGGTTTGCAAAATGGAAAAGGCTGTGCTTTAAAAAGTGTGCAATTGTATGCTTTAGTCAATGAGGAGAAAACATAGATTTGGGAACAAACATTTAAAAATGTGCACCACAATATGCACTTTTCCTTTTTGAAAAAAGGAAAAGATATAAAGCTTGCATTTGGGAATGGGAAGAAGGCGAATCAAACTTCCAAGGTGGAAATCAGAGACTCTCAATCACCTTGAGCCTCGCTAATTCTCCAATCCCTAATATTTTACTCTAAAGTTACTACTGGAGTAAATTACTGATGTTTAAGAAAAGGAAGTGGAATCACACCCAAAATAAATATAAAATGTCACATTTTCTGATAGTGCTTGCTCTTTCTCTACTGAATAGAGCATATGGAATTGATGCTTGAATAATCTGTGACTGGGAAGAACTGGACAACTGTTTAATCTGTATTTGTTATTCTTGCATCTGAGTGGCTGTCTGCAGAAAATGTTGCAAGAGCTCCAAGCAACTCCTGATGACAGCATAACAAACAAGATGTTTGGAACACAACCTGCTTTCCTTACCCTTGGACACATGTCTAGCTATAGTTCAGCTTGTCTTCTGCTAGATGAAGCATGAACCCCAGGAGATACTGCTGCCCTGGTGCTCTTCCTTGAGCAGGGAATCACTTGGCACTCAGTGTCACTCAACAAAGCCAGGAAGAAAAGGGGCTGTAATGGTTTTCAGCTGTTGTTGGGCCCTGGATTTGGGGGATGGGGGTGGGTAAAAAAGTGGGGAGAAAATTAGACTGTCCTGGTAGGCATACACATCAATTTGTTCCAGCAAGTTTTTTTTAAAATGCTTTTAAGTCTGCACTGCTAAGTTGTCAGAAACAGAGGAGCCCTGAAAGAAGGACAGGAATAAGACTGAAAATGTTTGCTGCAAAATGCCTAATGGCAGCAAACCAAGGCACTGCTGTTGTCTTTTACCTGAAGGGATATTCCTGACCTTTTACACTTGATTTCTTACACATCACAGATGTAATGTTTCTCATCAAAGATTTGCAACTAGTTACAGTCCAAATGAACTGGAGGAGGTTGATCCTTTTTTCAGGTTAGAACTCGATTAAATAAGAAACAGAGAGAGCTGTTGTTGAAAAGGGCAATAAGTGGCAAGATCTCCAACTCCGTTATGTGTAATGACAGCTCAGCTGACCCTGTTGTAATTTGCAAATTGCTCACCAAATTACAATATTATAAATTCAGATGAAAGTTCTGTTATTATGAGTTGCATTTTGTTGTCACTGAAGTGAAGTGTGCCATAGGGAAGTGGTGTGCATAGTATGCTGCTCTTTTCCACTCTGCATGTCATGACATAATGTGTCAGGAAGCATCCTTCTCTGATTGAATATTTTCACCTGTGCTTTCTTTACAGTAGTATATTAGTTGATCAGCATACAGGCAGAGGCATGCATGGGTGGAGACATTAAGCTGCAGAAGCAGCCAATGCATCAACAAAATTGTTTGCTTGGCATCGCAGAAGGAGTTGGCATGTTGCAAACGCTGATGCTCTTGATGCTGTCAAGGAGGAGGAGGCCACATAGTTAAAGCGAAATCATTCCACTTTGGGAAATCATTGCACACATATTGCAAACAGGACTTTTTCATTTCCTTCAGAAAGTAAAGGGTTACAGCAATCAACATCTGTGCATGCCAAAGATGGAAGATTTTAAATGCTTTGTCATACAGAATTTGCAGATGCAGAAAATACAAATTAATTCATAATCAAGCTTGGTTTGAATTACAAAAATGCTGGAATGAAATCAGGGCTAGTTATGCATTTAAGTTATGAACATACTAAATTCAATTTAAGAACCATGTTGAGTTTCAGTGGCATCACTGGTTACATGTAGTACAACTAAGGATGCTCCCAAAATTCTCCTCTGAATTTCCCCTTGGATTTTTGTAGTTCCATAATTACTTTGTCCTGTTTCCAAAGTAGAACTGCTGCATTATGAATTCTCCATTGTTCTATTGTGGTTGATTTTAATTTCCAAATTTTGCACAGGGAACCATTCAGGTGCAGTTTGCTACAGCTTTCCATTTGTTCTTGTTGCAAGCATTGCAAGCATGCTCATGCACATTGACAAAACATGCCCCAAAGTAAACTTGATCTGAACATATGCATGATTGCATCATGAGTCTATCTGTATCGTGCATGCATAAACTTGATGTGCCTGTACACACTGTTGTATCAAGATTATTTTTGCATGGTATGTTACCAGTGTGCCACAGCTCAATGGGCAAGGGGAAGAACTAGAAGGATGTACATGTTACATTTATCCCATGGAGTCTCCTACAGAAATGGCCTCCAAATGATGGAGACCTACTCCAGTTGCGATGTGTAATACTCATCTCCACTTCTTCACCACAAAGAGTGTCTCCATGATAGTGTTAGCCTCCAGGACATCTCTGAAGAACCTTTTTTTAGTAAAAGCCACCACATATCAGGTGTTTTACTGGAAAGTAGCACTTTTAAGATGTGCTTGTATAACTACTCAGAGATTGCATTATATTAAGCAGATTTTATTATATTATTTATTTATATTAAATTAATAATAAAACCCACAGTTGTTCAATGTGATAAGTATATATCTGAAGACACCCTTAATCTATCCAATCTTATAAATAAATAATAGAGTCAGTATAGTGGTTAGAGAGTTGAACTAGGACAGGGTGACCTTGGGCTCATCTCTCTCTCTCTCTCTTTCTCTCTCTCCCCCTCTCTCTCTCTCCCTCCCCCCAGACTAAATTACATTATGAAGTTGCTGTTATAAGAATTAAAAAAAAGCAGCAGGGGGGGAAAGAGAAATGTGGTGGAGGAAGGGTGCGATAAATGAGGGGAGATATGATAGCACTCTTCAAGTACTTGAACGGTTGTCACAGAGAGGAAGGCCAGGATCTCTTCTCGATCATCCCACAGCTCAGGACATAGAATAAGTACAGGAAGCCAGATTCCAGCTGAACATCAGGAGAAACTTCCTGACTGTTAGAGCAATACAATAATGGAACCAATTACCTAGGGAGGTGGTGGGCTCTCCCACACTGGAGGCATTAAAGATGAAGCTAGACAGCCATCTGTCAGGGATGCTCTGACTTGGATTCCTGCATTGAGCAGGGGGTTGGACTTGATGGTCTTGTAGGCCCCTTCCAACCCTATTATTCTGTGATTCTATGATTCTATGAAATGTGTAATAAAGAAAATAAATATCTCAGTCATCCTAATACACGTGCCTGAGAGCCTGAGAGCTGATGGCACAATGAGGGGTATGATGATCCAGCCATACAGACAGTAGACTTAAAGAAGCATAATCTTTGGGTAGATTTTGGTGAGATAGGACAAGACACAGAAAAAATGGGAAATTCCTCTGTGAAAGTCAAGGCAGAGTTCTAGCTGCTCAGTCTAAAGTCTTCAGCCATGCAAGGAGGAAGATGCTAGCAGGGTAATAATTGGGCTTCAGTTTGGAGATGCTGATTCCAAGGGTGGATGTGAGGAATTCTTATGAGGAGGAGCTCTTCTAGGGAAGAGTCACAATTATGTCAAATTAACAGCCAGATGGGCAGCTAAGAAATCAATCAATCAATCAAATAAATAAATAAATAAAACGTCAAAATGGAAATTAAATAATGGGCTGATTTTGTGTTCCACGCCCCAATTTTTCCAGTGTGAATTTAGACAAAGGTAGTGCCACATAGGTAGTGATCCAAGAATGTCTTAACTGTTTTTATTTCAGAGGTTAATATCTTCAGACTTTGGCATTCTTTGACTCTTGCACTGATACTTTATTGTGCAATAGATACATTTCCTGGGTAGCTGAAATGAACTGAAGTGTTAATTTGTGAAACAACAAAAGGCACTCCAGGAACAAATTGGAAGTCAACTTATAAAAGCCCTCTGAGAGATAGATGGACAAATGAAGTGAAGTTTGATTTTTTTCCCTATTTTTTAAGGCCATAACAAATATTTCCAAATTGGTGTCTAGAAAGAGAAATGCAATTGCAGTAATAGAGGCCTGCAGTTCTAAGGTTTCTTATTTTATAATAGGCTCAATCATTTCCATAGGAGTAAAGCTCATATGAAGGACTTTTAGAAAGCTTACTATTAAACACAGAAACCCAAATTGCCTGCTTATTTATTTAGATCCCATCTTTCCATTTTAATGCCCAAGGCACCTAACAAATCAAAATTGAAGAAACTAGTTGTTGTTGTTCAGTCGTTAAGTCGTGTCTGACTCTTCGTGACCCCATGGACAATAGCATGCCAGGCCTTCCTGTCCTCCGCTCTCTCCCGGAGTGTGCTCAAGTTCATATTCATTGCATCCGTGATGCTATCTAGCCATCTCATCCTCTGCCATCCCCTTTTCCTTTTGCCTTCGATCTTTCCCAGCAGCAGGGTCTTTTCCAGAGAGTTTTCTCTTCGCATTAGGTGGCAACAATATTTGAGCTTCAGCTTCAATATCTGTCCTTCCAATGAGCAGTCAGGGTTGATTTCCTTTAGGATTGGCTGATTTGACCTCCTTGCAGTCCAGGGGACTCGTAAGGGTCTTCTCCAGCACCACAGTTCGAAGGCATCAATTATTTGGCGCTCAGCCTTCCATATAGTCCACCTATCACAGCCATACGTTGCTACTGGGAAAACCATAGCTTTGATTATATGAACCTTTGTCAGCAATGTGATGTCTCTGCTTCTTACTATGCTGTCTAGGTTTGCCGTAGCTTTCCTCCCAAGGAGGAAGCGTCTTTTAATTTCATGGCTACAGTCACCATCTGCCATGATCTTCGAGCCCAAAAATATAAAATCTGTCCCTGCTTCCATTTCTTCCCCTTCTATATGCCAGGAAGTGATGGGGCCAGATGCCATTATCTTCGTTTTTTTAATGTTGAATTTCAAACCAGCTTTTGCACTCTCCACTTTCACCCTCAACAAGAGGCTCTTGAGATCCTCTTCGCTTTCTGCCATTAGGGTGGTATCATCTATGTATCTGAGGTTGTTGATAATTCTCCCAGCAATCTTAATTCCGACATGTGATTCATCCAACCCGGCGTTTCTCATGATGTACTCTGCATATAAGTTAAATAAGCAGGGCGACAATATGCAGCCTTGTCGTACTCCTTTCCCAATTTTGAACCAATCGGTTGTTCCATGTCCGGTTCTTACTGTTGCTTCTTGACCCTCAGTACAGGTTTCTCAGGAGACAGGTAAGGTGGTCTGGTACTCCCATCTCTTTAAGAATTTTCCACAGTTTGTTGTGATCCACACAATCACAACAAGGCTTTAGTGTAGTCAATGAAGCAGAAATAGACATTTTTTCTGGAATTCTCTTGCTTTCTCCATGATCCAGCAAATGTTGGCAATTTGATCTCTAGTTCCTCTGCCTCTTCGAAACCCAGCTTGTACTTCCAGTAGTTCTCGGTTCACATGCTGCTGAAGACTAGCTTGTAGGATTTTGAGCATAACCTTGCTGGCATGTGAAATGAGCGCAACGTATAGTAGTTTGAACACTCTTTGGCATTGCCCTTCTTTGGAATTGGAATGTAAACTGACCTTTCCCAGTCTTGAGGCCACTGTTGTGTGTTCCAAATTTGTTGGCATATTGAGTGCAGCACTTTAACAGCATCATCTTTTAGGATTTTAAATAGCTCAGCTGGAATACTGTAATCTCCGCTAGCTTTGTTGTTACTAATGCTTCCTAAGGCCCACTTGACTTCACTCTCTAGGATGTCCGGCTCAAGTTCAGTGACCACACTATCATGGCTATCAGGGACATTAAGATCTTTCCTGTATAGTTCTTCTGTGTATTCTTTCCACCTCTTCTTAATCTCATCTGCTTCTGTTAGGTCCCTGCCTTCTTTGTCCTTTATCATGCCCGTCTTTGCATAAAACGTTCCCTTGAGATCTCTGATTTTCTTGAAGAGATCTCTAGTCTTTCCCATTCTATTGTTTTCCTCAATTTCTTTGCATTGTTCATTTAAGAAGGCCTTCTCGTCTCTCCTTGCTATCCTCTGGACCTCTGCATTCAGTTGGATATATCTTCCCCGTTCTTCCTTGCTTTTCACTTCCCTTCTTTCCTCAGCTACTTGTAAAGCCTCATCAGACAGCCACTTTGCTTTCTTGCATTTCTTTTTCTTTGGGATGGATTGAGTTGCTGCCTCCTGAACAATGTTACGGACCTCCATCCATAGTTCCTCAGGCACTCTGTCTATCAGGTCTAATCCCTTAAATCTATTCCTCACCTCCACTGTATATTCATAAGGGATATGATTTAGGTCAAACCCGAATGGTTTAGTGGTTTTCCCTACATTCTTCAATTTAAGCCAAAATTTTGCAAGAAACAGCTCATGATCTGAGCCACAGTCAGCTCCAGGTCTTGTTTTTACTGACTGTATAGAGCTTCTCCATCTTTGGCTGCAAAGGACATAATCAATCTGATTTTGATATTGACCATCTGGTGATGTCTGTGTGTAGAGTCGCCTCTTGTGCTGTTGGAAAAGAGCGTTTGCTATGATCAGCGTGTTCTCTTGGCAAAACTCTATTAGCCTTTGTCCTGCTTCATTTTGTACACCAAGGTCATGCTTGCCTGTTATCCCAGTGATTTCTTGACTTCCTACTTTCGCATTCCAATCCCCTATGATGAAGAGGACATCTTTTTTTGGTGTTAGTTCTAGAAGGTGTTGTAGGTCTTCACAGAACCGATCAACCTCAGCTTCTTTAGCCTCAGTGGTGGGGCTTAGACTTGAATTACTGTGATGTCGAATGGTTTGCCTTGGATTCGTACTGAGATCATTCTATTGTTTTTGAGATTGTACCCCAGTGCTGCTTTTCCCACCCTTTTGTTGACTATGAGTGCCACTCCATTTCTTCTACGGGATTCTTGCCCACAGTAGTAGATATGATGGTCACCTGAATTAAATTCACCCATGCTTGTCCATTTTAGTTCGCTGATTCTCAAGATGTCGATGTTCAATCTTGCCATCTCATGTTTGACCACCTCCGGCTTACCTTGATTCATTGATCTGACATTCCAGGTTCCTAAACAATATTGTTCTATACAGCATCGGACTTTCTTTTCATCACCAGACACATCCACAGCTGAGTGTCCTTTCAGCTTTGGCCCAGCCGCTTCACTCTTTCTGGCGCAACTTGGAAATTCCCTCTGCTCTTCCCCAGTAGTATATTGGACACCTTCCAACCTGAGGGGCTCATCTTCCGGCGTCATATCTTTTAGCCTTGTGATACGTTCCATGGGGTTTTCTTGGCAAGAATACTGGAGTGGGTTGCCATTTCCTTCTCCAGTGGACCACATTTTGTCAGAACTCTCCGCCATGACCTGTCCGTCTTGGGTGGCCCTGCACGGCATAGCTTATGGCTTCACTGAGTTACACAAGCCCCTTCGCCACAACAAGGCAGTGATCCATGAAGGGGAATATCCTGACTAGAGATAGGCAAACTTAACCTGGGTGAATTCATTAATTCTTGAAATAATAACAAACTCGCCCATGTAAGCTTAGATGCCCCCCCTTAAAATGAACTTTCATCCCCCATAAACAAGTTTGTGTGCATGTGCAGTATCATGGTGCAACTTGGTAGTGGTCGTTTGGAAATGCATAGTGTGACATAATGTCATGCATCACTATGCTCTGTACCCTCTTCCTGATTGTGTTTTGCTTGTTTGTTTGTGTGTGTGTGTTTGACATGGCCTCTCACAGAAACAGTCCAGCCAGCAAGAAGCACTTAAGTAAAATACACATTTATTTACAGAGCAAAATAAAAGAAAGTACTGTGTGAACAATGATGACCCTATAATCCAATCCAATGAGAGTAAGACAGTTAGTGTGCTGATGTGACTGGCTGTAGGGTAAAGTGATATCATCACAGTTTACTATCAGCAAGAAAAGGGTTAATCCGACCTACTCAGCACATGTACAGAAACAGCTTTGTTTAGATGCAGACTGCACATGCTCAGAAGTGCGCAATCAATTCCAAACTTAATAACAAGTTCGTAAAATGCCGATCCAGGCCGGTTAAAAGTGAGCATTACGAATGGACCAAGTTCAACCAATGAGGCAACTAATTACAAAATGTGGTGGCATCTCTAATCCTGACTGAAGAAGCAAGGGGAAAAGATAGATGAGTTTGGAGACTGATACCCAGAGGCGTCTGTTACTTGTCCCAGCTTAGTGGGCAAATGATGAGAAGTGTGGGAAATCCATAAAGTTTGCTAGAGTTTTCAGAACCCTCTGCTATCTCATGAAATTCCGTAGGAATTTTGTCTGAGGAAGAGCCTTCAAACATGCTTTGCATTTTGCTTTAGGCAGGCAGCTAGTTTCTGGGTGTGTGTGTGTGGGGGGGGTGATACTGACACCATAGCCTCACCATAGGCTCCTTCCACTTGCACTAGGCCATCTCATGTTTCCTAAGTGGCAGGGCCAGCTCAAGAGAGCTTGCCGCCTGAGGCTACAATGTCCAAGGATTTTCTTTTGATTCATTTTGGATCAGAATTTGCCCTGTTCGCACCCCCCAAACACATTGTATGGGAAGTGCATGCATATCCCCAAGCTTGCGTTCACAGTCGGAAAATGTGCACATTAAAAAAAATGCACGCTTTAAAAGTGTGCGTTTTCACTCTGTAATGAACTGGTGGGGATGGGGGTGGGGGATTCACATCTCTGTACACATTCTTAAAAAAAGGACACATCCCCCATTTGAACAGCAACAATAAAAGCTCACACTCGGGAATGGAAATCAGGCAACTGGAGCTTTGGAGTGAAAATGGGAGAACTTCAACAAGATGGAGCTTTGTTGATTCTCCAGTCCTTACCTGAGGTGGAGCAGCAGATGGGACCTCCCTTAACAATTTGCTGCTGATTTTAAACATCCAAAACCAGCTTCCTGGGACACTTGCTGCACTCTGCTTAATGGTGGGAACAGCCTTGAGTCCTAAATTGACTTTTAATTTTCCTTTAGAAGATGTTTGGGGACAAACTCTAAGCAAGTGCCCAGCTACACTGCTGGTTTATCCATTCCAGTAGCTTTCCTTTGTGACATAGCTAGACAACTGTTTATTGCTGCTATTGCTGCTTATATTTTGGAGAAATACAACAGAAGATTCCATGGGGGTGTGTGAAAAAAAAATGATAAAGGAAGAAAATAGAAGTTAGGAATAATGAAATGTTTGAGGTGAAAAATTCCTTTGATTTCCATGGGTGGGAGGGAAGAGGTTTAACCAGATGTTTAAGCATCATTTATTTTTATTGTAAAGAATAATATTCTTAGCAACAAAAGACCTGCATGCTCGCTCTCGCGCTCTCTCTCTCCCCCCCTCTCAAATAAAATAAAATGACAAAAAACACCTCAAGGCTAGCAATTTAATTTCTGAATAGACATTTTACCTTGTTAATTCAACAGTCAGTGGCAGGCTTTTATATCTGCCTCTAGATATTATTAATCCTTTGGTTATTTTCCCCTCTTTTTTGTAAATAAAATGTTGCCACCAGATGGAGTTCATCTCTTGCTACAATTTCTGTTAACATATACCCACAATTGTCATAGTACTCGGCAGATGAGCAAAATTCAGAAAGGGAACATTGATCTCCAGCAGCCATTGTTAAAGTATAAGGTGCAACCAGCTGATGTAGATCCAGTTCTGATGTGCAGAAATGACATGTGGTATAGGCCTTCCTGGACTGTAACATTGTGGAGTGCAGTTGAAAGATAGCTGGTTTTAATTATCTCCCAAGTAGTGAGGGGGCACATTTGGAACCGAGCAAAATTGGAAATCCGCATCCCAATACTAGCTGAGCCCATACTCTACCAGATTCAGGCCTGGCTTGTATTGAAGTACAACCCTGCCACAAATGCAAGACCAGCCCTCTTCCTGCCCTGCCATGCCCTTACGTCGCCCAAACCAATCGGTGGTAGTGGTGGGGAAGCATCAGCATGTTCTTTCAGGAGGGTCCTTTATGAGGCCTGTCTCCACCTTGGTAGTGCTGCAGCAGAAGCATCCCAGACAGCCCCCACCCACCCCGGGAACTATAGTTCTTCAGAGTGACAGGGTGAGGGTGGCCAGGTGTCCTACTTTATTTTATTCTATGCATGTATTACATTTCTACACCACCCCCTAGCCAAATTTACAAATTTGGGTGATTTATGAGACAAAACCCAAACCCATAAAATGCAGTAACAAAACTTTTAAAACTCATGGGGTAAAAACCCAGGAAAATAAAAAAGATCTTCACCTGGCCCTGAAAAGACCACAATGTAGGCACCGGGCAAGCCTCTCTGGGGTGGGCATTCCACAACCAGGGTGCCACCACTAAAAAGGCCCTCTCCTTAGTAGCCACCCACCTCACCTCATTCTGTGGGGGCACCTAAACAAGGCCTCCGAGGATGATCTTAGGGTCTGGGTAGGTATATATGGAAGGAGACAATCCTTCAGGTAAGCAGATTAGGGCTTTGAAAGTTAATACCAGCACTTTGAATTTCACTCAGAAATAGACTGGCAGCCAGTGCAGATCATAAAACACTGGTGTAATTAGTGTTGTGCTGAATCCTGACCCCTATTTTCAGAAACATTTATCTCCCTGCAAAAGAGGCATTGTTTTTTCTGCCACTTTCACAGGGAGGGGGAGAGGTTAGGAGAGTTTTCTCCTTGGGGAGGGCTACAGGGTTTCCTCATACCTATTTATTTATTTATTTATTTATTTATATCCCACCTTTTTTCCTCTTTGAGGAACCCAAGGTGGTGTACATAATCCTCCTCTCCATTTTAGCCTCACAACAACAACCCTGTGAGGTGGGTTGGGCTGAGAGTCTGTGACCGGCCCAAAGTCATCTAGTGAGCTTCCATGCCCAAGTGGAGACTAGAACCTGGATCTCCCAACTTCCAGTCCAACACTCTAGCCACTACACCACACTGGCTCTCTTTTTAAAGTGTAGGTGATTGTTGATGGGTCTTCATTCTATTTTAAACACACACACTGCATTTGCAGCAGCCCACGACTCTTCTCCAGCCAGGAGTTCTTCCTGAATTCCTATTGGGGAGTGTGAGGTCACATGGTCTTCTGGGAGTTCAGAAAGAACTGCTTTACATCCCCCCCTCTGAAATGCTGAAAATTGAAGAATTGAAATTTTTGGCACAGAACTAGGTGTAATATGTAGGGATGGACAGAACACTTACCTTCCGTTCCGTTCTGTTTCCGCTGGGGGGGGAGGCGCTCCGTCCCTTCCCCCGGAATCCTCGACGGGGGGGAAGGCGCTCCATCCCTCCCCCAGAATCCTGCCCGGCCGGCTCCACTCCGTGGCCAAGCCGCGGAGCCGCTGGCCGGCTCCGGCCGCCCGCAGCCAGACATCTGGCCACTGGGCAGCCTGCAGGGACGCAAATGGCAGCTGTCGTAGCCGCTGCCATTTGCGTCCCTCTATTTAGCCGTGATAGGCTACGTAAGTATTTACGTAGCCTATCACGTCTGGGTAGGTTAAAAAAAAAAAAAGTGTACGCTTTTTGCGTTCCTTATTTTTCGCCGTCTTAGTCTACGTAAATATTTACGTAGACTATTACGGCGAAAAGAAAGGGGAATGCAAATAGCATAGTGGGAGCTATTTGCGTTCCCCTTTCTTTTTGCCGTAATAGTCTAAGTAAATATTTACGTAGATTAAGATGGCGAAAAATAAGGAACGCAAATGGCGGCGGCTGTAGCCACCACCATTTGTGTCCGCTTTTTTTTTTTTACCTACCCAGATGTGATAGGCTACGTAAGTCTTTACATAGCCTATCACGTCAATGTAAAAAAAAACAGACCAGACTGCAAATGGCGGTGGCGGCAGCTGGTCATAAGACCAGCCGCCGCTGCTGCTGGAGCCGCCACCGCTGCCGCCGTCCGGAACATCCGCCCCAGGTAAGCTTCGTCCCGGGGGGATCCGTGGGGGCGTGGGGGGGGTGGCAGGCCATTCCGCCACAGTTTTCGGAGGGCCGAATGACAGTGCATTCGGCCTCACTGAAATCCGTGGCGGAATTCTCGACCATCCCTAGGAATATGATAATAAAATTTCATAATTTTATCCCAGTAGCTAATCCCACACAGCTGGGCATCATAGGCAGATAGTAAGCATCTCTCAGAACACAGGCAGTGGGAATCTGGTTGTGATCCTTAACATTTTAGGAACCATCTATGTCAGGTTGTACAGTGGTAAATAGCCAACAGTAGAGGTTCTTGTGTCAAAACAGAACAGTGTAAACTAAGAGGGTCACGATGTTATTAAGCCATGAGCAACATCAGCCACAAACTAGGGATATTATCAACCAGGAAAGGATGCTTGAAATGGGAAACATTGGGTCTACCAGGCTAAGAGACAAATAGAATTATTTTAACACAATGGATTCATTTGTCATTGACATAGCTATCACATAATATGATAGTCATGGACGTTTGTTGTAGACATGTTTTTGTAGCTACAAATCCAGTTTTGAGACTAGGAGACAGATTTATCTAGATACAGGCTTAGATTTAGGTAATGCCTTTGTATTTCCATTTTATTAAAAGGAAACATAATTTTTGAATGTACATAAGCAGATGAACACATGTAAAGGTGTTTCAACATGTATAAAAAGGCAGTCCAGCAGTCATGGATTTCAGTTCACCCTGAGGGAACTCATTTTCTTTGCTTGATTTGGGAAGAGTAGTAAGATACCATAATTACTATTACATTTTGCTCTTCATAAGCCTTGTTCTTAGAAACGTATTTGATGTTGTTTTGATCTATCCATGCATCAGTCTTGTATGGTTAGTTTTTATTTTGTAACAGAGAGCTACTCGAAATAAGTAAGAGACAGCTATACAAAAGCCTGGTCTCAGAGCACTGTTCTTGAAAAAATAATATCTGTGTATCTATAATCAAGATTAAATTGAATCTACAAATTGGATGGAGATGGAGAGAATGAGCTCTTACACAAAGGCCTCAGAGGGACCTTTTCACTATTCCTGCTGCCTCATCCCCACTCCTAGGCATGTCTGGGAGAAAAGAAATGGGCAGGAAGACAGGGCTTAGGGTAGGGATGGGAAAGCATTTTTGGCCCCAAAGCTGCATTGGTTCCAGAGAAGCATGTTTGGGGCTGTACCCCAGCAGTGGCTGGGACCAGAGCCCCTCTCCTCCTCCTCTCTCTCCTTCATATACACACACACAGCATTCATACACACAAAAATGCACCTTGTTCATCCATTATCTCATTCTTCCAAACAACTAGGGTTGGCGGAGAATTTCTCCCCGAAACTTCGGGGGGCCGAGCGCCAACGTGTTCGGCCCCCCGAACAAGTTATGGGGAGAAATCCTCCGAACCCCCCCGCACCCCCCCCGGGATGGGACTTACCTTCGCCGAATGTCCCTCCCGGCGGCGGGTCCGGCTGGCGGTTCGGCGGGTGTTCGAGCGGGGCGGGAGCGGCAGCCAGTCTTTCGACCGGCTGCCGCCGCCGCCATTGCAATGAAAGGAAAAAAAAAAACACCCCCTGATAGGCTACGTGATGATTGACGTAGCCTATCACGGCTGACTTTGCAGATCTAGCCATGATAGGCTACGTGAATCGTCACGTAGCCTATCAGGGGGCGTAAAAAACAAAAACAAAAAAACCTTTCACGTTCGCAGCCGGGCGAGGCGGGAAGCCTCCTCCCCGGCCTGAATTTCGGCCGGGGCGAGGCGGGAAGCCTCCCCCCCGGCCTGAATTTCAGCCGGGGCAAGGCGGGAAGCCTCCCCCCCGGCCTGAACTTCGCGGGGGGACCAGCGAAGCGCCTCCCCCCCACCGCGAACGTCCTTCGAGGACAGGTAAGGGACTTTCGTCCACCCCTACATACAACCCCACAAAATTTGTAACTAGCCTAAATCAGGCGACTTCAATAAGAGTAGCCCCTCCAACTGACACCTATCCAGAGATCATTGCTAATAATTTCCCCCCTCTTTTAAAGTAATTACCCCTTTCCAGCACTGGCATTGCACTTTTAAGAAATGTCCATGCCATTGTGCTTTTAAGAAGCATTTCTCCGTGATCCATATGTTTTCCAGATTGGGAACTGGAGAAAGCAGCCCAAACAGGGAGAAAGTGGCACCTGCCAGCTGAAATCCCCTCTTCTGCACAACTATTAAAGTTGAAAGACCCCTGTCCTCTTTTTCGTCTGGCCACACCACCTTTAGGGTGGCTCTTAGCTCTGCAGGAATATATAGATACACATACACACACACACACACACACACACGTACCATACTGTGCCCCCCCCATGCGCCTCTCTGAAGCTGCCCAGCTAGACAGGCGAAATTGCCTGTCCAGCCAGAAATATAGGGTGGCCAGAGCATGGCGGCAAAGATCACCTCTGTGCTCCATCCATGCTCCATCCATGCTGCATTGGACACTCATCAGCCTCCAAGTTCGGAGGCTGATGACTATCTCTGTAGGATTTTACCCTAAAATGTTTTCTTTTTTAAAAAGAACAACAACTTGGGATATTCTGCTAGGGTAGGGATGGGTGGTATCTGCCAGTTTCGCTTGCTCCCACATTTGCATTTTTTTTCTTTTCTCAAGTTCTTTTTGTCCTGAATATTTGCAAATTTTATTCTTATCAAAACCAAAGTGAAACGAAATTCTCACCCATCCCTAGTCTGATCATACATCTCTTGGGTGCCACCTAAGGACAGTGTTCCTTTATCTTTACTAGTTAAGAAAACATGGCCAGTCTAACTATTCTCTCACATTGCATAGTAAAGATGTACCTGTGAGAATTCCCCCTCTACACTGTGAGACTTATTCTCAATTAAGCATGCTGAGGATTGCAGCCTGAAAGGTACAGTATTTCACAAAACAAAAACATGTGTTCAAAAACATGCATGCATTAGAAAAAAGTGTGTGGGAAAATGCATACTTCTGAAAAATGTACATATTTTGAAAAATCCACACAAAAATATGTACACATTTCGGGGGGGGGGGGAGGTTTGCAATCGTTTGTGAACCCAAGTCAGAAGGAGGTTGGCAGTGGAAGAACAAGAACCTTGACAAGATCAAGTGTGATAAATTTGCCCATCCCTTCTCCCAAGTAGGGATGTATGGATTCTCCACCATTTGTTCCAGTGGGGAATCTGCCCAGGGGGGAGGTGATCCATTCCTCCCCCTACAGAATCCTCTGGAGTGGCTCCGCTCTGCGAAGATTCTGCAGAGCCACCCAGCTTGAGGTCTGCTTATCTGCTGGACCCGTCCCGTTCTCCTCCGCACCGATGGCCATTTTTTTTAAAATGGTGATCAGCAGGATGTGCCCATAGACTTATACGCAAACTAGAGCCATGAATCTTGCATATACATCTATGTGTCCATAGACTTATACGCAAGATTCACGGCTCTATTTTGCGTATAAGTCTATGGGCACATCCTGCCAATCACCATTAAAAAAAAAATGGCTATTGGCGCAGAGGTGAATAGGACGGGTCCAGGAGCAAGCAGCCGGAGCCGTTCCGTGTGGAATCCTCCTGGAGCGGAGGTAAGTGGAGCTGATCCGCCACAGATTCCAGAGGCCGGATTCTTTGCAATTTGAATCCACGGCGGATTTCTCTAACACCCCTATTAGGGATGTATGAAATTGGCCTTACCTGGCTCCTCTGGGTTCCGCTGGGGGGGAGGCACTCCATCCCTCCCCCCGGAATCCTGGCTGGCTGGCTCCGCGGGGATTCCGCGGAGCCGCTGGCCGGCTCCGCCAGCAGCCAGACATCTGGCCACTGGCTAGCAGGGATGCAAATGGCGGCGGCCATAGCCACCACTGTTTACGTCCCTGTAGTCAGCTGTGATAGGCTACGTAAATCTTTACGTAGCCTACCATGTCTAACTTTAAAAAACAAAACAAAATGCGCGTACACAAATGGCGGCTATGGCCGCCGCCATTTGCGTTCCTTATTTTGGCCCGTCTTAGTCTACGTAAATATTTACGTAGACTAAGATGGCAAAAATAAGGGGAACACAAATAGCGTAGCAGACGCTATTTTTTTTTAAAAGTCAGACGTGATAGGCTACGTAAAGATTTACGTAGCCTATCACGTCGTTTTTTTTTTATGCGTGTTTTTTGTACGCTTTTTTTTTAAAGTCAGACGTGATAGGCTACGTAAGGATTTACGTAGCCTATCACGTCGTCGTCGTTTTTTTTAACCTAGCCATGATAGGCTATGTAAATCTTTACGTAGCCTATCACGTCTTTTTTTTTTTTAACACTGGAAATGGAGGCGGTGGCAGCCGGTCAGAAGACCGGCTGCTGCCGCCGCCGCCGGCCGGAAGATCCGCCCCAGGTAAGTCTCGTCCCAGGGGGGATCCGCGGGGGCGCGGGGGGGGCGGGGGGTTGGCAGGCCGTTCTGCCACGGAGTTCGGGGGGCCGAATGCACTGGCATTCGGCCTGACCGAGATCCGTGGCGGAATTCTCTGCCATCCCTACTCCCAAGCCAGTACCCAGGACAAACCCATCCCTACCTTACAATAGTGTGGGTGAGCCAGATCAGCCTACTGGTCTATAATAAATCAGTGAAAGATTCAGGCTTTCAGATAGGGATGTACGAAACTGACTTACCTTTGCTCCATCCCTCAGTGCGGAATCCTCGACGGGGGGGGAGGCGATCTGACCCTCCCCCCCCCAGAATCCACGATGGCTGGCTCCGCTTCATGGCCAGGCTGCAGAGCAGCTGGCCAGGGCCGCCTGCAGGTGGATTTCCAGCCGTGGACGGCCTGGTGTGGATGCAAATGGCAGCCGCCATAGTGGCCGCCATTGCCGTCCTTGCAGCCAGCCGTGATAGGCTACGTAAGAGTTTATGTAGCCTATCACAGTTAACGTAAAAAAAAAGAAATATTACATAGGCCAGAACAGGGAAAAATAAAGGAACGCAAATAGCGTCCACTACGCTATTTGCGTTCCCCTTTTTTTTCACCTTTTTATCTTACTTAAATATTGACGTAAGATAAGTCAGCGAAAAATAGGCCACGCAAATGGCGGCTGCTGTAGCCGCCGTCATTTGCGTATGCTGCGGGTTGTTGTTTTTGTTTTTTATGTTAGCCATGACAGGCTACGTAAATTCTTACGTAGGCTATCACAGCTGGCTGCAAGAATGGCAATGGCGGCAGCAGCAGCCCTGCCACGGCCAGCCAGGAGACCAGCCGCCGCCGCCGAATCTGCCACCACCGCCACCAAATCCGCCCCAGGTAAGTGCTGTCCCGGGAGGATTCCACCGGGGGGGGGCAGGGGGGCAGGAGGCCTTTCCGCCACAGATTCCAGGGGGCCGGATTCTAAAGAATCTGGCGTCACTGGAATCCGTGGTGGAACTCTCCGCCATCCCTACTTTCAGAACATTTGTGGATGAAAATATGCTGGCAGGACTGGAGAGAGAAGGGAAAGGCAGAGAAACCCATAAGGGTCATGTAGAAACATTAAGAATGTTGTGAATGAGTCTATTGTAGGAAGGGAAAAGAAGGGAATTTAAATGAGCTGTCCTGTGTTAAGAGTATTGCTTAATTATCTACAACAAAGGCATGCTTGTTCAAAAGCCCTGACCTGCAGCTCTGTTGCAGGCAAAGCTCCTCTTGGCTTCAGTGGGCCTTTTTGAATTGATGCAAACTCAAACTGGGATCTCTTTATGATTTGCTTATTCGGTATTATTTCTTTGGTACAAGGGGAAATCTTTCCTAATTGATAGTGTGTGTGTGTGGTTGGACTTCATCCCTCATAATTCTAACATTTTTGTACACTCTAAGAATTGAGCAAAGTATGAATTGAAAAGGCGGGAGATGAAACAATATGCATATTTAGCTAAGGATGGACGAAAGTCCCTTACCTGGTCCCGCAGCTTGCTTCGCGGTGGGGGGGAGGCGCTTCGGTTCTCCCCCCGAAGTTCTTGGCGGGGGGGAGGCGCCCCGCCCCTCCCGGCCGAAATTCAGGCCGGGGGGGAGGCGCCCCATCCCTCGCCGCCGAAATTCAGGCCGGGTGGGAGCGCCCCATCTCCCCGGCCACGAAATAAAAAAAGTAAAGTAAAAAAAAAAAGTGATAGGCTACGTAACGATTTACGTAGCCTATCACGGCTAGATTTGCAAAGTCAGCCATGATAGGCTACGTAAATCTTTAGGTAGCCTATCATGGGTGACTTTGAAAGAAAAAAAAAAAAGCACATACGCAAATGGTGGTGCCCATGGGCGCTGCCATTTGCGTTCCCTGTTTGGGCAGGGGTAGTCTACGTAAAGATTTATGTAGACTACGGCGAAAATAAGGGCAATGCAAATAGCATTGCCCTTATTTTCGCCGTAGTCTACGTAAATCTTTACAAGACTACCCCTGCCCAAATAAGGAATACAAATGGCGGCACCCATGGGTGCCACCATTTGCGTACGGGTTTTTTTTTTTTTCCAAAGAAACCCGTGATAGGCTACGTAAAGATTTATGTAGCCTATCACGGCTGACTTTGAAAATCTAGCCGTGATAGGCTACGTAAATCGTTACGTAGCCTATCACTTTTTTTTTTTACTTTACTTTGTAATGGCGGCGGTGGCAGCTGGTCGGAAGACCAGCCGCCGCCCCCGCCGAAACGCCGCCGGGACCCGCCACCGAGAGGGACATTCGAAGGAGGTACGTCCCATCCCGGGGGGGTGGCGGGGGGTGGCGGAGAATTTCACCAACAATTTCGGGGGGCCGAATGCGTTGGCATTCGACCTCCCGGAGATTCGTGGAGAAATTCTCCGCCATCCCTACATTTAGCACATGAATGCAATGCAAATGACTAAGACTTATGTTGCAGGAAGATCAACCCAATGATCATTTTTCAAATGTGGGGCCAAGAGGCTATATGTTGAATGAAAGGTGAGGTCTTCGTAGAAATGGCGCAGATGAATGCAAACAAAAACTGGGGTGGTAATGGCACTGAGGGATAGGTGTGCAGCACCTGGTTATCAAGAATCTGCCTACAGCGTTTTGGGGGGGAAGAGCTGACAAGCACATCACTACTGACTGTTAGAGCAATACGACAATGGGACCTCTCCCTCACTGGAAGCAATGAAGCTGGACAGCCAACTGTCAGGGATGCTTTGCCTTGGATTCCTGCATTGAGCAGGGGGTTGGACTCATAGAATCATAGAATAGTAGGGTTGGAAGGGGCCTACAAGGCCATCGAGTTCATGTCAGGGTGGACACTGAGCCCATCGAATCCCCGAGTAGTTCTGATTCTGAGGAAGAGCAGTCGCTCCTGGGAGAGGAGCGCACTCCTCTTTCCCAGGGCCCACAGCTGACGGAGATTCCTCCCACCAGCATTCCTAGATTAGATAGCAGTCCAGGCAGTGACCGAGCGTGGATAGCAGACTTGGTGGACGCGCGATGCCGATGCAGAGAGCGGTGCCAAATGGAGGGTGCAGAAAGGAGGCGTAGTGCCCGGTTGGCGCACAAACAACAGCTGCGCCCAGAGGATCCAAGGGAAAAGGGGAGGGACTCTCCCTAGTCCTTAAGTTCAGGGGTCTGCCAGTAATTCCCTTTCAAACGGGGACCAACTGTTCCAACTTAGGGCATAGGTACTCTGCTGCTCAGATCTAGTTGCTGCTACCTGTAGAGTTGTTAAGTTGTAAAAGAAGAATAAAGCTTGGAAAGGAATTCCTTTGTCTATGTCTGGACTTGGCTACTGGATTAGACTGAGAGAGGCCTCCAAGGAGCCCCTGAAAGTTCAACCCCCTGCTCAATGCAGGAATCCAAGTCAGAGCATCCCTGACAAATGGCTGTCCAGCCTCGTCTTGAAGGCCTCCAGTGTGGGAGAGCCCACCACCTCCCCAGGTAATTAGTTCCATTGTCATATTGCTCTTATAGTCAGGAGGTTTTTCCTGATGTTCAGCCAGAATCTGGCTTCCTGTCACTTGAGACCATTATTCCGTGTCCTGCACTCTGGGATGATCAAGAAAAGATCCTGGCCTTCTTCTCTGTGACAACTTTTCAAGTACTTGAAGAGTGCTATCATATCTCCCCTCAGTCTTCTCTTCTCAAGGCTAAACATGCCCAGTTCTTGCAGTCTCTCTTCATAGGGCTTTGTTTCCAGCCCCCTGATCATCTTTGTTGCCCTCCTCTGAACCCTCTCCAGTTTGTCTGCATCCTTCTTCAAGTGTGGTGCCCAGAACTGGACACAGTAGTCCAGATGAGGCCTAACCAGTGCTGAGTAGAGAGGAACTAGTACTTCCCGGGATTTGGAAGCTATGCTTCTATGAATGCAGCCCAAAAGAGCATTTGCCTTTTTTGCAGCCACATCACATTGTTGGCTCATATTCAGCTTGTGATCGACAACAATTCCAAGATCCTTCTTGCTTGCATTGTTGAGCCACCTATCCCCCATCTTGAAACTGTGCATTTGGTTTCTTTTTCCTTGGTGCAGAACTTGGCATTTATCCCTATTAAATGTCATTCTGTTGTTTTCTGCCCAGCCCTCCAGTCTATCCAGATCACTTTGAATTTTGTTTCTGTCTTCCAAAGTATTAGCTATCCCGCCCAATTTTGTGTCATCTGCAAATTTGATCAGCATTAAGGTGCCTATAAGTCTCGATGGTCTTATAGGCACCTTCCAATACAACCATGCTATGATTCTATGATACTGTTTGCAACAGATAAAGCATCCTGAGATCCTTACATTGGCAGAACACCACTGATTAGAACACTTCAAGGTGACTTAGTTTGAGAGAACATTCCCAGATACTATCAAATGGATGCACAGACATATCATATGAGATATGCCTACAGGAGAACCCAGACAGAAAGAGATGAGTGGGTCAAGACTAAGAATATACAAGCAGGGATGGATGGGTGTACCCCTGTCTGGGTTCTCTGGGTGCCCGCCCAACCCCTGCCCCCTCTCACACACACCCAGACCTGCACTCGATCTCCCTGCTGCTCGGTGAGCCACCCGTACTCACCTGGGACCCATCCTCAAGCACTGCAATCGCCATTTTGCAAAAAAAACAAAGGCGATTGTGCTATGCGCACATCTAGTTGTATGCAAAATGGTGCCTTGAATGGCCCATATATGCAAATTGAAGTCAATTTAAGAAGCAGTACAACTCCTGTATACCAGCTTGGGGTGCTACATACCATATTATATGCTCCCACACTTCAATTACTATTTCCACTGCACTAAGTCAGTGTTTCCAGCTCGTATTTCCTCTGTCATGTCAGATCCAACCATGTCGTGTTTTCTTCCTTCACTCGAGATTATTAATCCATACCTTATCGTTCTTCTCCAGACTGACAGTTTTACTTTTTTAAAAAAATATCAGCGTGTCTGATTGCTTCCCCACTGCCTTAGTGCTAAGCACATTCAATATGTAAATACATTTAAATCTAACTGGCCTGGGAAATGTGCAGACACTTAGGAATGGAATGATTTTAAAAAGCTCCAAACAAGACACATACATTCAGGTTCCAGGTAAAGATCTCAGTATGACCTGTAATCTCAGTATGATTAGGATTTGAAGTTCCATTATCTACTTATTTCAGAAAAGCAAATACATGTAGAAAGACCAGGTTCTGATTCCTCAGGGTAAATATGATGGGGAACAAGGTGAACAAGGGTCTTTTACAGACAGGAGTTAATATAATTCTATTCTGTGTGACTCCAGTGGTCATGACTGTGTACTCATGATGTCGTTTCTGGGATATCCCATATCATAGGCAGTTGCTGCATTAAACATGGGAAAACAGTCAACTGGGATCAGAGCTAGCCTGAGAGAAGTTTCTGAAGTGACAATCATCTCAAAATCAAACTCTTAATCACTACTTTACACCATTTAGAGAAGCAAAGAGCTCCAATTGAATAACTTAAAAGTTCAGGCCCAACATACCTAAGAAGAAGGGCCAGTTAACATCTCTCTGACACCTTCAGGGGGTGCCCTCTTTCTGATAGCATTTTTCAGAAATAATGGACACAAAAAGATGTAGTCTTGTGGATTCCCTTCCCTCCTTCTTCCTCAGTTACAAAACTATTTCTTATTTCAGACCTACCAAAGTCCATGTCAGAGCTCTTCCGGGAAACGTTGTAAAACCTGACTATCCTGGATGGCCTTCGTCGTTCCAGGTTCAGTGGAGAGGGCCATAGCTCTGTGGTAGTGCATATGCTTTGCATGCAAAAGGCCACTGTTTCAATTCCTGGCATCTTCAGGGATTGAAATGGGAAATACTTCCATTTGAAACTAGGGATGTACGAAAGTGATTTACCTTTCGCGGATTATGTTGATGGTGGGGGGGGAGGTGCTCCATTCCTCCCCCCCGGAATCCTTGAATGGCCGGCTGTGCTCCGTGGCAGCTCCGCAGAGCAGCCGGTCCGGCCTGGCCCAGCCAGGCCAGAGCCGTCCGCAGATGGATTTCCGGCCACGGAGGGCTCTGGGTAAAAAAAAAAAAAAGAACAACGCGTACGAAAATGGCGGCGGCTACAGCTGCCGCCATTTGCGTTCCTTCTTTTTACTGACTTAATCTATGTAAATATTTATGTAGACTATGATGGCGAAAATCAAGGGGAATGCAAATAGTGTAGCGGGCGCCATTTGCGTCCCCTTTTGATTCCCCGTTTTAGCCTACATAAAGATTTACGTAGGCTAAAATGGTGAATGAAAAGGGACGCAAATAGCTCCCGCTACGCTATTTACATTCCCCTTGATTTTCGCCGTCATAGTCTACGTAAATATTTACGTAGTTAAGATGGCCAAAAACAAGGAACGCAAATGGTGGTGGCCGTAGCCGCCGCCATTTGTGTACGCCTTTTTTTTTTAAACCCACCCCCAACCATGATAGGCTACATAAAGATTTACGTAGCCTATCACGTCTTTCTTTTCTTTTTTTTTAAACCTACCCATGATAGGCTACATAAATCTTTACGTAGCCTAGCATGTCTTTCTTTTTTTCACAAGCCTGGAAATGGCGGCAGTGGCAGCCGGTCGGAAGACTGGCCGCCGCCGGCGGAGCCGGAGCTGCCGCCAGAGCCGCCGCCGGAGCTGCCGCCGCCCGGAAGATCCGCCCCAGGTAAGTCTCGTCCCAGGGGGGATCCGCAGGGGGGCGGGGGGGTGGCAGGCCGTTCCGCCACGGAGTTCAGGGGGCCGAATGCACTGGCATTCGGCCTCACCGAGATCCGTGGCAGAATTCTCTGAAATCCCTATTTGAAACCCTGCAGAGCTGCTGCCAGTCAGTGAAGACAATACTGGGTTGGATGGGGAAATGGAATGACTTGGTATAAGGCAGCTCCTATGTCAGGCAAAGGGTAGGAAACTTCAGTGATATGTAATCTGATAACATTTTGTCTTGCTGCCAGTCCTTTTGGGTCAACTTGTGGTTGTTTTCTTGTCCCCTGGCCCTAGCATTTGAAAGGAGGTGGGCTATACATGCAAATCAATCAATCAATCAATCAATCAATCAATCAATCTATCACCAAAGCAAGTCAAGTCATGTGCTACTGTGGAGTGTGTGTGTGTGTGTGTTTGCATGCCTTAAGAACAAGCAAGCACAAACACCCCAGATTATCTAGTCTGGCGGGAAATTTGCTTTGAATGGGACTTGGTCACTGGCAAGTCCAAACAAAATTTGAGCTCTCCAAAGTTCTCTGAAATCCATCTTAACTCTCGTTCTGACTCGAGCTCATATCAGATTGTGTGATTTGTTTGTTTTTCTTTTTGCATGAAAATCTATGCATATTTTTTGTGCATTCTCCCAATAGTGCATATCTTTGAAATGTATGCATTCTTCTCCTATTTATTAAAGCGTATTTGTGGGCACTTAGTACGCATTTTTGTGTGCATTTTTCAAAGGTGCACATTATTATGTGCATATTTCAAATGTGTGCATTTTTCATGCACATTTGCTTGGTCTGTGAATGACACTGTAACCTTGGAAATGTACGGCCTTTGAATGCAGTTTGCATCCAAGTCTGTGTTCACTCTGGAAGGTGTGAAGGGGGTAAATCCTGATAAAAAATGAACTGAAATGAATTTCTCATACATCCCTATGACCAAGACAGTTCAGAACTAAGGTTTGAATACTGTCATGCCCTCACTGGAGGAATCCTCCTCAGAGGGGGATAGGGATGTATGTGAAATTTGTTTCTGTTCATTTTTTTTTATCAGGATTTACTTTCCAGACCAAACACAGACTCGGGTGCAATCTGCAGTTGAAGTCTGGACATTTCTGAGCTTGCAGTGTGATTCGTGGACCCCAAACATTGCATTCAACAGCATGCATACATTTGAAAAATGTGCATGAAAAGATGCATATTTTATAAAATGCTCATAAATATGATTTAATCAATCGGAGAAGAATGTGTACATTTCAATGATGTTCACAACTGGTGTGTACATTTGGAAAAAAATGCATGAAAATACGCATGTGTGTTCATGGGAAAAGAAAAGAAAAACAAAACTTTCAATCTGATACAGACACAAGTCAGAACAAGCTTCAAGAAGGTTCGGTGAGCTCAGGTTTTGATGATTTGCACATCCCTAGAGGAGCTAAAGCTCCCAGAGATGAAGAGCACCCCAGAACAGCCCATGTCAGAAGACCAGGAGGAGCCTAGGCACCCAGGGGAGATTGCCACAAGTCCATCCCTGCAAAGCAAAGCAACCCTGCAAAGTCCATCCCTGCAAAGCAAAGCAAAGAGAGCCAGTGTAGTGTAGTGGTGAGAGTGACGGACTGGGAGCCGGGAGATCCGGGTTCTAGTCCCCACTTGGCCATGGAAGCTCACTGGGTGACTTTGGGCCAGTCACAGACTCTCAGCCCAACCTACCTCACAGGGTTGTTGTTGTGAGGATACAACGGTGAGGAGGAGGATAATGTAAGCCGCCTTGAGTTCCTTGCAAGAGGGAGAAAGGTGGGGTATAAATGCAATAAATAAATAAATAAATAAACCCCTGCCCCCGAGACCATTGATGCCTCAAGAAATAGGCCAGCAGGGCTCCTTTGGGAAGGAATGTTTAATTACAAAGGAGGTCTCTTTAAGAGGAAAAGACTCTTCATGAGCAAGGCCCTCCTCATGGGTAGGACTTTTGCCAATGGGAACTGCACTTCAGCCCTGGGTGGGGCTCAGGAAGATCTGGCTATATAAGCCTTCATTATCAACCTAGCCAGTGCTGCAACATCATTGTTCGATCAGATCCAGTGTCTTATGTTCCTGATCTTGCCTTGCGATGGAACCTCTGTATTGCTGACAACTGTGCTCCTGCTCAACTCTGCTTTTTGGACTGTGTGTATTGTATCTGTTTTGAGCTTCTCTGCACTGCAATCCTTTCTTCTGGAAATAACCTACTGGCCTGGTAATACTGTACTTGCCTGCATAACTGACTGGCCTATTGAATGCATCCCTGTTTTTGCCTAGCAGCATAGAGACTTACTCAGCCATGGTAGGGCAAATATGTTAGAACACAGATGGGAAACCTTGGGCCTAGGGGGCAAATCTGGCCCTCTTGGAAACCCAGGCCAGCTCTCTGGGATTCCCCAGATTACTATGGCCCTTTGCCCTGCCCTGGCCCGCCCCCCCTCCCACTGATTGTTTGGTGATTTTCTGGCCTTTGTGCAGTTTTCCCCATTCTAGAAGCATGAATGCCTCTTCTAAGGCTTAGTTACAGCAGTAAGAGCTTTAAGCTAAAACATGCTGTAATTTTTTTGCAACTTTTGTGTTTTGGCCCCACCACTTTTGCCTTCACCCCGACCACCAATGGAATGTGGCCCTCAAGAGCAGTTCTGAATTGAATCCAGCCCTTAGGCTGAAAGGGTTCCCCATGCCTGCATTAGAGTAGCCCATATATGCAAGATTACAGGCCCATTTACGCCTGTAATTTTGTGCATCTGGGTGATTCACGGTGCCATTTTGTGTAAGACTAAACGTAGTCTTGTGTAAGATGAAATGTTTGTGATTGCCATTTTCTTCCACAAAATGGCACTCACAGTGCTCGTGGACAGGCCCCAGGTGAGTGCAAGCAGCTTGGCGAGTGGCGGGGGGGTGTTGAGTGCAGATTCGTGGGCATGTGAGCAGGGCAGGGGCTGGGCGGGTGCCCAAAAAACCCAGACAGGGGGTGCCCATCCATCCCTAGTTCCAGCACACACCCCGCCCCCACCCCTATCCCCAGTGCTATAACCCAAATCCATATTTGGGGAGGTGGCTGTTTTTCCAAAAAATGAAACTACACTGGAAGCTCCAAACATGGATCTCCTACTGAACATATAGTTCAGCTCTTAGTGCAAAGAAAATCCATTCCAAAATAACTTTTTAGTTGGTCAGACCTCCAACACAATATCCTGTGTTAAGTTTTGACACTTGTGTGGGGGTGAGAAATAGTATATGTGAGGGGGGAGGAGTATGTCGTCATTATAATGGGCCACAACCAAGAAGAACATGTAATCATAAGTGTAAACAGAGTGTAAGTGTTTGGTAAGTGTAAACATAAGAAAGCCAGTGTGGTGTAGTGGCTAGAGTGTTGGTCTGGAAGTTGGGAGATCCAGGTTCTAGTCTCCACTTGAGCACGGAAGCTCACTGGGTGACTTTGGGCCAGTCACAGACTCTCAGCCAAGCCTACCTAACAGGGTTGTTGTTGTGAGGATAAAATGGAGAGGAGGAGGAGGATTATGTATGCCACCTTAGGTTCCTTACAGAGGAAAAAAGGCGAGATATAAATGTAATAAATAAATAAACAAATAAATAGCAGTCTTGGTTGTTGAGTGTGTTCTCTTTGCTATATGAAATCCTGGCTGTGTATTAAAAGCAGGGACCAAACTGTTTCTTTAATTAACATTAGCTTGTGATTGAACATGGAACACTCCCAGGTCTTTGAACCTATCTCATGCCCCGAATTACTAGACAGCTAGAGGTGTCAATCCCGCATGCCAAACTGCATAATTTATCAGTGCATGGTTTTAAATATTTCATGAATACTTAGTACATCTTTTCAGTCTGTTTTTGGTGTGTGGATGTGGATGCGCATAGGACATGCAGCATCTAAAATGTTCAAGCAGAATGGACATGGTGATGCCATCATTCCCTTCATGCATCTGCATTCTGATGTTTACAATAAGATGAGTGTAGACTGGACACTTGAGAAATGGGGCAGCTTTGTAAACTTAATAATTTACAAGCTCGCTCAAACATGCATATGGTGATAATTACAAGCTCAAACATGCATACGGTGTAGCAGATAGAGTATTGAACTGGGGCCGGTGGCAGAGCATACACTTTCCATGCAGAAAGTCCCAAGTCCATTCCCTGACATCTCCTGCTAAGTCTGGAAAAAGTCCTGCCTGAAGTCCTACCTGGGGAGCCACTGCCATTGAGTGTTCACAGTACTGGGCAAGATGTACCAATGGTTTGACTAAGTATAAGGGTCCTTGCTCCTCTGTTTCCTTGTCTGAGATTGGGAATGCATGGCAATTTTGTTTCTTTTTGAAAATTATGTGAAAATCACCGGTTCATAATCCCAAACACAAATGTGAACAGAAGCATTTTTTTTTTCAACCAATGTTGAAACAACGTCACACTCAAAAATACTTTAAAAAATGCACAGTTTAAAATGCACAGTTTTAAAAAAATACACATAAATTCATGCTTTAGTCAAGGAGGGGAAAGTGCACATTTTTGAAAATTACCCACAGAAATACACTTCCTTGTGTATTTCCTGTTCAAAAACACACACTTGTCACATTTGAACAAGCAGAAAAACAGGTCAAAAACAAAAATGGGAGCAAGCCAAAATGAGCTTTAAAGTGATTTTCTGAGAATTTAGGTGAGCTTGAAAAGTGCTGGTTCTCCCATCCCTATGTGAGATATCATCATTCTGCTTGTTCTGTTTATCAAGCATGCAAAAATACATTTGCTAAACATATCTAGTAAGTGACTCTATCATTCTGTGTGGATAGTAGTTGCCGGTAGAGTACTTGTAAAATGTAATAGTAGCTTCAGTTGCATAGACTCCGTGTGTCTGTTCCACCAAACAGACAAATCTGGGACTAAAGTCCTCCGCTCTGCCACTGATAGCCACCCCCCTCCAAGGTCACAGTGAAATTGGAACTAACCAGCTTGTGATAACATACCATATGCATATTATCTAAACAGCACATCTCTTAAGAGCATGGCCTTTATTTCCTAGTATTTTGGAGCCTGAGTGAACATGGAAAGCCCTTAACACAATATGTAAACCCAAAGGGTTTTTTTGTTGATTGAATAAGTAGATATTCATTCTTCTTCTACATTTATTGCTAATTCTGTTTAGACTGTTCTTTGACATACTGGGCAAATAGGGTGATCTTTTCCAACTTGTATTTATTGCAGTTTTATTTAAAGTTGTGACCAGATGTTGCCTAAAGCAAGGTTCAAAATGAATGTGGAAACATCTCTAAGAATGTTGAGGGAAGCTAAAGGACACTGCATACTTTTTGATTATTAGCTTGGTGAAATGAAGGAACGGACTGATTAACTTATGATCCATGTTAAATTCTGCATTCACTCATATATTCTGGCAAGTCTGGGGCCGTAAGGGCAACTGGCTGTACCCGTTGTGAAAAAATCCACAACCATATGCGCGTAATTTAGGATTTATTAACTTCGTTAATTAGCTGGTTTATCCAATCTTTTATTCTTGATCTAGTCACAACTTCATATTACCTTTGTATTAAAACTGTTCAGCTGGTACAGTAAGTGAGAAAGTTGTTCAGTTCTGAAAACTTTTTCAAAACAAAAATGGAAATTGCTATGACCCACAGTTTTGGAGTTATACATAATAGAAAAACATATTTTTTTCCAATTAATTTGATGGAATTGGTCCCCAAAGTGATTTTCTGTATTTGTAGTCAAATCTGTGTGGTAAATGTGTTATTTTTTATTTTATTTTTTAAGCAAATGGCCAAGTGAAACTCAGGGATATTAATTGCTAAAGAAATTGCTTCATGTTTTAATATATATCATGCGGTGAAAGATTTCATAACAGAAGTGCATGTAAAGAATCCAAATTGCGAAGTCAAAGACTAAATGTTGATTTTACCATTGTTTGCTTATCTTTCAACATCTGTGCCATTCCGCCTCTTCAATTAGTAAATGATGGGCTTCAGCTGCTTCTTCAGAAGCTTGGGACCTCAATATTTGAGGGAGCGCCTCTCCCTATATATGCCTGCCCGAGGACTGAAATCTGTTTGAGGGGCCCTCCTCTGCGTCCCACCAGTGCGAGACATACACTATGGTGGGAAGTGGAAGAGGGCCTTCCCTGCTGTGGCACCCCAGTTGTGGAATGCCCTCCCCCTTGGAGGCCTAATGGGCTGTACATTGGTTTCATTTTGGTGCCAAGTAAAATCATGGCTTTTTACCAAAGCTTGGAGGGCTCAATGCATTCCCTAAAGTACCATCATGTTTTAATGGTTTTATTGTTTGAGATTTTAATTGGTATTCGCTTGTTAGGGCGCAATCCTATGAAGATAGGCAGCCACCTCCGAACTCGGAAGCGCCTGCCTATCCAGTGCAGGGCAGGAGAACCACACAGGGGATCGTTCCTTCAGTGCTTCTCCTGCTCTGCATTTTTGGCTAGACAGCTGCTTTTGGCTGTCTAGCCATGGGATGGTGGAGCAGGGGAGGAGGCTGCTGGATGACACACTGGATGTGTCGTACCGGCATTTCTGCCCTCCCTGCCCTGAAATACCCCATTTTGGCCGCTCCACACTCCTCTTGCAAGTACGGAACATGGGGATTCTCCGTGCTGCCTGTAAGCAGCACAGAAATGGGGGGGAGGTTGGTTCTCTGGGAACGGACCTCGGAGCATGGGCTCTGAGGTCAGTTCCCAGAAATCAAGATATCCTATGGCCGTCTAGCTTCTAACTAGCGGCCATAGGATTGCTCCCTTAAAGTATTTATTGTTTTATGCTGTTTAAATTTATTTTATCTGTACGCCGCCCTGAGATCCTAATGATACGGGGGGGGGGATACAAATGTTTTAAATACTTTTATTTAATTATCATATACTACCCCATTATATGTTCTGATATCATTATAAATGGTGGCACCAACAATGTGTAATAATAGTAATCTAAGAAAATATTTTTTTTGGTATCTGTAGGAGATAAACCATACATTCTCCCTAGACAGGCATAGCCCAAGGCACTGGGGATTGTGTACATCAGGGATGTAAAATCTCAGACTCAGGGGCCAAATGCAGCCTGCTTGGGATCCCAGTCCAGCCCTTCAGGATTCCACAGATGGAACCATACCCTTTCCTCCAACTGCTATTTGTCTGGTGGTTTCCTGGCTTTCATGCAGTTTTCTCCCCTTTCTAAAAGGTTGAAATGCTTCTCCTAAGGCATAGTGTTTTGGGCCTTCCCCTTTGCCTCTGGCTCCGCCTATCACTGGAATGTGGCCCCTGTGATTTTATCCAAAATGGGATTCGGCCCTCGGGCTGAAAGAGGTTCAACATAGTGCCGTGCCGCAAATTTCTCCCACATTTTTTTCAACCATTCTCCTTCAATTTGATAGAAAAGAAATTGCTTTTGAAAAGAAATTCAAAGGACAAGACATTTCAGATACATTCTCATGGGCTGGGTTTGGTGTTCTTGGGCTTACCTTACTTAATGAGGTGGCTGAGAAATGCACCTGAGTGTCCTGTCTGTCATTGTACAGTAATCTCTGTGGCAGCCTGTAGCCTCCTTGGCTTCCTGCACTTCAATTAAAGCCATCCTGAGGAAGACATCATGAGGCAATTCCTCCCATGGGGCTTTTTCAGTCCAGGAAGTGCAGGTGGCCTGGGAGGCTGCAGAGCAATGGAAAGATGTGTAATAGAAAGAGAAAACACACACAGCACCCTCAGCCACCTTGCAGTGATCAGGTGAGCTCAAGAATACCAGCAAAAGAAATTCAAAATTCTGCCTCAAAAAAGTGGAAGCCTCACCACAGTTGATGCTGTTGCCACCTGCAGAAGCAGTGCAATACACCGAAAACCCTCAGGAAAAAAGAAAGAACCTGTGCTACGATCCCTGCTACTAGTGAGCCCTATCTGTGAGAAACTGTTGGAGAATTTCTCCTCCCTAGGAGAAATTCAGTGAAATTGTCCCCCTGGTTTCTCTTCCCACAAACAGGCTGGAGAATTTTGAGAGGCCATCTGCACACAGCTCTAGTTCAACACCCCTGGCATACATCCTATAGCTGTTCTGTTCAATTTTATTGCATTGACATTATTGACAAGATTGAACCAGTCCATAAAGCTGAAACATATTTGACCAAAACACAGCCACTAGTTACATCCAAAAAAAAAACAACTCTTAAAACTTAATATGTAAAACCTAAGGCCAAACCATCTTAGCTTGTCTTACATTGAGCTATACAAAATTTGGGTGTTTGAAATCAAAGCCCCGTGTCTCACTTTCAGAACAGAATTAATATACTTTGCCCTTCTAAAAGCAGCATAATAATCCGATCCATTTAATAACAAGAGCACCTTATCCCTTGATGTTTCCAACCTCTTCTTCAGGAGTGGAAAAATATATTTGAGTCTCAAGTCATCATATTTAGCATACTCTAGTAGAAATTGATTTCCATCTTCTACTGTCTTTCAACCCAACGGACATAGCCAACATGACCTGGGCGCATTATGGCATCTTCCCTCAAGGGAAGTTCAGTTGACATTTAGTCATAAGAACCCATAATGGATAGGGACTTGGGTGTGCCAGTTATTGTGCTGCCTATACATCCTATAGCATGCGGTAGAGTTAGGGGTGTGGGACCTCTGGTCCGTGGACCAAATATGGACCTCCAGGCCTCCCAATCCAGACCTCCAGGCTCTTCTGAGGCCACACCCCTTCATGGGTCCCACTCCAGGTTATCAATATTATTTAATCCAACTGCAGTTACCGGTTTGTTCCAGCTACAAAGGGGGGCTCACACATGTTGGGAAAGGAGAATGTCTGGATGCAAATGTCTCCCCCCCTTCTTGTGCACTGGACAAAATTAAGAGTCACTTCTGTAGCTCCACCCACTTTTGGCTCTGGCCCCCGACCACTGCTGTAATGTAGTCGGGGGAAACCCCGGATAGCTTCTGAGTGAGGTAACATGGACCTCAACAAGAAAAGGATATCCCAAATTATTATAAAAGTTAACAATTAATTGCCAAGCTGTCGATTTATTTTTGGGGATGCGATTACTGTTCTGCAAATCTAGGAATTGGCAGCTTTAATTTGAGACTGCTCTGAACTTGATAGGATAATATTTATGAGTCGAAATGGAGTGAACAAAAATCCTTGCTCCATATTAATATATGGATGAGGGATGTTTTCAAAGTCATTTAATTTAATACAACTTTTGCTCCAAAGTCACAGACATGTATTTGGAATGGTTTCCCGCTGAAAAAAAAAAGCATGAACATCAGAATTTGGCACACAATAAGAAAGATGGTCAAAATCAATAGATCCTAACTTTAAATCCAGTTAGGGCCTTAGATAGAAAGATGAAAAAAAAACCCAAAAAACCTAAAAATCTCAAAACAAGAAAGATTTATCTCTGTCAGCATAAAAGTTTTCTTTTCTATTTACTTGGAGTGTCTATCAGGACATAGTCAAGGTTCAAACGTTTTGAGTGCAGTTCAAAAATGAATTTTGTAAAGTGTGTGCTGAAATCATAATTTTCTTTATATTATGTTATGCTGTTGAGTTGGGTTTGATATATTGTTTTTTGTTTTAATTAGTGGCTCCCACCTCTCTCTCTCACACACACACACACACCCCTCTGGCTCTGATCTTTTATGGCGCACTGCAATTAAATTTTCAAGATTTACTTTGACACTATGACATAAATGTATTGAAACAAAAACCAAGAAGCATGAGTACCCTCTATTCGCTTTTGCAACAGCTACACACCTGCCCTCCCATCTGAGGAAGATCCATGGTTCATATCCAATGGTTTGTATCCAATGTTTACTTTATTATTTACTTTATTATTACACATATATACCAACTTTTTTCCCCTTTGCAAGGAACCCAAGGAAGTTTACATGGTCCTCCTCCTCTCCATTTTCTCCTCACAACAATCCTGTGAGGTTGGTTAGGCTGAGAGTCAGTAATTGGCCCAAAGTTACCCAGTGAGTTTCATGGCTGGGTTCCAGTCCAACACTTTAACCATTACACCAAACTGGAACTAGTCTAACTCATGTCTCATAAATCTAACGTAGGTCACATTCATCTGAATGGGTACACTCTAGGGATGTCAGAGAATTCCGCCACGGATCTCAGTGAAGTCGAATGCCAGTGCATTTGGCCCCCCGAAATCTGTGGTGGAACGAAGCTCCCCACCCCACCACCCTGCGAAAGGCGCACAAAACAGAGGACCTACCTGGTGCCGTTCTCGCTGCTTTGCAAATGGCGGCCGCGTCTGCGGCCACCATTTGCTTCCCCATTTAGGCCATGATAGGCTAAATAAATACTTACGTAGCCTATCACTGCTAATGCAGGGACGCCATTTGCATCCCTGCAGAGGCTGTGATAGGCTACGTAAGTATTTATGTAGCCTATCACGGCAAAAAAAGGGAACGCAAGTGGTGGCGGCTACAGCAGCCGCCATTTGCGTTCCTCTTTTCTTTTTGCCCTGATAGGCTATGTAAATATTTATGTAGCCTATCATGGCCAAAAACATGAATGCAAATGGCAGCCACCGTAGCCACCACCATTTGCGTCCGCAGGCTCCAGACGCCTGTGAATGCACCCGGCCGGCGGCTCCGTGGAGTTGCTGTGGAGCGGAGCCGGCCGGTTTAGGATTTCGGGAGGAGGTGCTCCGTTCCTCCCCCTCACTGTCTGCAAATCACTCCTGCGAAAAGGTAAGTGACTTTCGTACATCCCTAGTCCACTCTAAATAGGACTAACAATGGATACAACTCTATCTCTGAATTTAATTGTGGTTGCTGTTGTTGTTTACACTTTTTCTTCAAAAACCTCACTGACCTATGAGGTAAATTCAACTGAGACACAATGTCTGGATTCACACAACACAAAAACCCATACTCAACCTTGACTGTGGTTTGTCATGTTGTGTGAACTAGGGATGCATGGACTGTGTAAAATCCACTCTGTCTGTGTTTCGTGGCTTGTCAGGTGACTTTTGTTCCATTGTCTGCCCACAGACAGCTGTGAATATATATATTTTTTGTAGTGCAGAAATATGTGCAAATAATTACATAAGTATGTATGTAAATATTTACATAATTTACCTCAGCATGTAACATTTAGTGTATTGTCCTCCATTCCATTCAACGTTTCCTCAGCAGAAACTTACGTATTTTCCTACAAATGTATATGCGTAAATTTCAGGAAAGTAAAAAAATCAACCAGAAGTCCATAGCCTCTGCGCTGCCTGAGGGGGTCACTCCGCAGCGGATTCCTCAGGTCAGAATTTTAGAAATCTGAGCTCATTTTAGTCCGTCTTGAATTTCTGCAGCATCCCTAGTGTGATCCCAGTCAATGATTTGCCTAAGGATGCACAGCAAGCCTTGTGGCAAAACAGAGATTTGAACCACATGCTGTTGTTCTATGTCCAACATTCTTATCAACTAAAGCACAATTGCTTTTGCTCTTTTGAAGGCAAGGGGTATTCTTTTATATGCAGAAGTGATGCATAAGAGCATTCCACTACATATGAAAATGCAATGTGGGAGTCGATCTTTCACAAAGTTGGGATGTTAAGCAAACAGCCGTGCCAATATTTAAAATGAATGTTGCCATTTATCTGCCTCTTACAGATGACTTGACTGATTGTGGCTTAAGATATCAATAGCTATGGAGTGCTCTACCTGATCCATGAAGTACACTAAGAAAGAAGTAGGTATTCCTTCCATAAGTGCTCTTGGGTTCTGTCTTGTGTTAGCTGCTGAAGGGAGTTTTCTTCAACTGTGTGACTGTGGAATTCAATGGTGTGACTGTATATCTGTATAAAATGCCCTGTTGCAGGAAGTTCCTCTTAGGGATGGCAGAGAATTCCACCACGGATTCCAGTGAGGCCGGATTCTTTAGAATTTAGGACTTTAAATTAAATTTAAATTAAACTTAAAATCTTTAGAACTTTAGGATTCTTTAGAATCCAGCCCCCCGGAATCTGTGGCGGAAAGGCCTCCCACCCCCCGCCACCCCACGGAATCCCCCCAGGATGGAACATACCTGGGGCGGATGCGGCGGCGGCTCCAGTGGTGGTGGCTCCGGGGGTGGCGGCAGCTGGTCTCCCGGCCGGCCACAGCTGGGCTGCTGTGGCTGCCATTTGGACCTTGCAGCCGTGATAGGCTACATAAGTATTTATGTAGCCCATCACAGCAAAGAACGTGGCTGCCTTTACCGTGATAGGCTACGTAAATACCTACATAGCCTATCACGGCAAAGAGCAGGGGCGCAAATGGTGTAGCGGCTGCCATTTCCGTCCCTGTTCTTTGCCGTGATAGGCTACATAAATACATACGTAGCCTATCATGGCTGCTAGCAAGGACGCAAATGGCGGCCACTATGACGGCTGCCATTTGTGGCCGCGGCAGCCCAACCGCTGCTGGAACTCCGGCTGCAGCTGGCCCTGGCCAGCAGCTCTGCGGAGCCGCCGCGGAGCAGAGAGGACCTGGCCAGGGAGGATTCCAAGGGGAGGGACGGAGCGCCTCCTCCCCACCGTGGATGCCCCTGGCGGAGCCAGGTAAAGGATTCGTACATCCCTAGTTCCTCTTCTATTAATCTTTCACTGCTATTTTCTGGTCTTCTCTGAGAACCAGGATGAACCAGAACTCTAGCAACATTTCATTCATTCATTTTATTTATATCCCACCTTTTTTCCTTCTTAAGGAACCCAAGGTGGTGTACATAATCCTCCTCCTCCTCCATTTTATCCTCACAACAACAACCCTGTGAGGTGGGTTGGGCTGAGAGTCTGTGACTGGCCCAAAGTCACCCAGTGAGCTTCCATGGCTGAGTGGGGACTAGAACCCAGATCTCTCGACTCCCAGTCCAACACTCTAGCCACTACACCACACTGGCTCTGGCTTTGAATGCATATTTATGCTTCTAATGGCTTTTAAAGCTACTAAGAAATATAGCATGTCCATAGCAGTAGTGACACTTTTACTACACTTTGATCCTGTTGAGATGCACATTGGGGAAGGGTGGTTAGACTAACCATGGTGAATGGTGGTTAGTGCTAACCATTGCGAGAGTTCCTTCCACATGTGCAGGTAACCATATTCCACAGTGTAGTTAGACTAACTACTCACTAACCACCCTCCCTCCCGCAGGAACTCAAAATCCTCCAAATGAGTGGCCATGAATCCTAGCAGCCTTTGCACTGTCGGCCATTTTGGTGCTCGGCCCTGCCCACCATTGGTGCTCATTTAAAACACAATGCTTTTCAAAACATTCCTGCATATTGGGATTTTTTTTGATCGATGTATTTGGCAAACAGTTTATCTTTGTAATTAAGATTGTATTAACACCCCCCCTCCCCAAAGTGCTTTCAAGAACTAGAGGCCAAGGTTGATCTTGACAAGTTCACTGCAGTTGTCATGGCATATGACAACACCTGGCACCTTCAGGCAGCTGCCACTGCTCCCAGCAGAGCACTCTGGCCCTGATGCTGGGCTCTCCCACCTACCCATTCCTGAGGACATGGGCTTATCTGGTGATGGCAGATGAGCCTGGAAATTTCCTACAGGCCTCAGAGCAATGTTACATCAGGGCATTGTGGGAAATTTAAAATGGAGGCCCACCACAGATTGTGGTTCTGTTGTTCCTGATATTGCTGCTGATGGTACGTACTCCTCAAGGGAAATGATTGGGGGGGGGGGCGAGCTGCTGTCAGAGAAAGCTCTCCAGGAACTTTGCTGACCCCCAGCTCCTCAAAACCTGGCAGTTGTTGCCTTTTCTCAGGAGATAAGGCCATCTGTAGAAAGAAATTACCTGAGGAAGAATGCTGGGCATGAATTCTAGCTGAGTTCATGAACAGTAGGGATGTACGAAAGTGACTTACCTTTCGCGAATTATGTTGATGGTGGGGGGGAGGCGTTCCGTCCCTCCCCCCGGAATCCTGGCTGGGGGGGAGGCGCTCAGTTCCTCCCCCCGGAATCCTTGAACGGCTGGCTGTGCTCCACGGCAGCTCTGCAGAGAAGCCGGACAGGCCCGGCCAGGCCAGGCCAGAGCCGTCCGCAACCGGATTTCCGGCCGCAGAGAGCTCTGGGTAAAACAACAACAACAACAATGCGTATGCAAATGGCAGTGGCTACGGCCCCCTCCATTTGCATTCCTTTTTACCATCTTAATCTACGTAAATATTTACGTAGACTATGATGGCGAAAATCAAGGGGAACGCAAATAGCGTAGCGGGCACCATTTGTGTCCCCTTTTGATTCCCCGTTTGAGCCTAAGTAAAGATTTACGTAGGCTAAAACGGTGAATGAAAAAGGGATGTAAATAGCGCCAACTACGCTATTTACATTTCCCTTGATTTTCGCCGTCATAGTCTACATAAATATTTACGTAGATTAAGACGGCCAAAAAGAAGGAACGTAAATGGTGGAGGCTGTAGCCGCCGCCGTTTGCATACGCGTTTTTTTTTTAAACCCACTCCCAACCATGATAGGCTTAGGGATGTCAGAGAATTCCGCAACGGATCTCGGGGAGGCCGAATGCCAGTGCATTCGGCACCCCAAAATGGGTAGCGGAACGGTCTGCCCCTTACCTTGGGCGGATCTTCCTGGCAGCGGTGGCTCAGGCGGTGGCTAGGCGGCATCGGACGGTCTTCCGACCGGCTGCCGCCACCGCCATTACAAAGTGAATGTAAAAAAACACACACACACATGATAGGCTACGTAACGATTTATGTAGCCTATCATAGCTAGATTTCCAAAGTCAGCCGTGATAGGCTACGTAAATCATTACGTAGCCTATCACGGGTGACTTTGAAAAAAAAAATGTGCATATGCAAATGGCGGCGCCCATGGGCGCCGCCATTTGCATTCCTTATTTGGGCCCGGGTAGTCTACGTAAAGATTTACGTAGACTACAGCGAAAATAAGGGCAACGCTATTTGCTTTTTTTTTTTTTTTTGCTTTTTTTTTTTTTTCAAAGTCACCCATGATAGGCTACGTAACAATTTGTGTAGTCTGTCATGGCTGACTTTGGAAATCTAGCCGTGATAGGCTACGTAAATTGTTACATAGCCTATCACGTGTGTGTGTGTGTGTGTTTTTTACATTCACTTTTTTATTTCGTGGCCGGGAAGATGGGGCACTTCTCCCCGGCCTGAATTTAGGCCGGACGAGGCGGGGTGCCTCCCACCCCGGCCTGAACTTCAGGGGGAGAACCAATGCGCCTCCCCGCAACTGCGAAGCAAGCTGCGGGACCAGGTAAGTAACTTTCGTACATCCCTACGTTTGTGTCCCTGCTAGCCATCGGCCAGATGTCCGGCTGCTGGCGGAGCTGGCTGGCGGCTCCGCAGAATCCCTGCGGAGCGGAGCCGGCCGGCCAGGATTCGGGGGGGAGGGACGGAGCGCCTCCCCCCCAGCCAGAATTTCGAGGGGAGGGACGGAGCGCCTCCCCCTCACCACAAATGTCACCCTTCGAAAAGGTAAGTGACTTTCGTATATCCCTAGATAGGCTACGTAAAGATTTACGTAGCCTATCATGTCTTTTTTTTCCTTGTTTTTTTAAACCTAGCTATGATAGGCTATGTAAATCTTTACGTAGCTTATCACGTCTTTTCTTTTTCTTTTTCACAAGCCTGGAAATGGCGGCGGCGGCGGCAGCTGGTCTGAAGACTGGCCTTCGCCGCTGCCGGAGCCAGAGCCGCCGCTGGAGCCGCCGCCGCCTGGAAGATCCGCCCCAGGTAAGTCTCGTCCCGGGGGGGATCCGTGGGGGAGTGGGGGTGGCAGGCCATTCCGCCACAGATTTCGGGGGGCTGGATGCACTGGCATTCGGCCTCACCGAGATCCATGGTGGAATTCTCTGACATCCCTAATGAAAAGTAGCAGAGGGCCTGTAGGACATTTAATTGTGGTCTCTAAAAGGGAAAACATGTCTATCTTGCAAGAAGAAAGAAGATGGAGTAAGCTGTATCTGACTATTTTCCAATTTCTGACAGGAGGCCAAGGATGAGATGACACCACCCAGTTTGGCGTGGGTGAATTGCTCACAGAATTGCCACTTTTTATTTCTGGCTCTGTTGATGATGTTATTTTAACAGCAGCCTGACACACAAAGACAGCAGCTGAAGCTGTTCTTGGCATGGATGGTGGAAACATTTTGAAATGCAGTTTTTGAAGTCCCATCCAGACCATGCTTACTCAGAAGTGGGACAGGCTGATTTCAGTTGGACTTATTCCTCAGTAAATGTGCATAAGATTGCAGGCCTAGTTCAGGTTGCCACCTCTACAGCATCCCAAAGCTGGGATTCAAGAGGTGGGGCTTGAGGTGGGTCACAGGGTTGTCACTAGGGGTGAACGAAAGTCACTTACCTTTTCTCTCAGCTTTTTCGCGGTGGGGGGGAGCGCTTCGCTGCTCCCCCCGCGAAGTTCAGGCCGGGGGGGGAGGCTTCCCGCCTCGCCCGGCCGAAATTCAGGCCGGGGGGGGAGGCTTCCCGCCTCGCCCAGCCGAAATTCAGGCCGGGGAGGAGGCTTCCCGCCTCGCCCGGCCGCGAACACGAAAGTAAAAAAAAAACAAAAAAAACGTCCCCTGATAGGCTACGTGACGATCTAGATCTGGAAAGTCAGCCATGATAGGCTACGTGAATCGTCACGTAGCCTATCACAGGTGACTTTAAAAAAAAAAAGCGCGTACGCGAATGGCGGCCCCCATAGGGAGCCGCCATTCGCGTTCCTTATTTAGTTGCTGTAGTCTACGTCAATGTTTACGTAGACTACGGCGAAAATAAGGGCAACGCAAATAGCGTTGCCCTTATTTTCGCCGTAGTCTATGTAAACATTGACGTAGACTACAGCGACCAAATAAGGAAGGGGAATGGCGGCTCCCTATGGGGGCCGCCATTATCCGTACACACTTTTTTTTTTTTAAAGTCACCCGTGATAGGCTACGTGACGATTCACGTAGCCTATCACGGCTGACTTTGCAAATCTTGCCGTGATAGGCTACGTGAATCGTCACGTAGCCTATCAGGGGACTTTTTTTTTTTTTCTTTCATTGCAATGGCGGGGGCGGCAGCCGGTCGAAAGACCGGCTGCCGCTCCCGCCCCGCTCGAACACCGGACGGACCGCCAGCCGGACCCGCCGCCGGGAGGGACATTCAGGGAAGGTAAGTCCCGTCCCGGGGGGGGCGGGGGGCGGGGGGGGCGGAGGATTTCTCCCCGAAACTTGTTCGGGGGGCCGAACACGTTGGCGCTCGGCCCCCCGAAGTTTCGGGGAGAAATTCTCCGCCATCCCTAGTTGTCACAGGCATGACAACTCTTGAAAGTCAAAACTCTGATGCATGTGTTGGGCCTAGGAGTATGGCTTAATAGTAAATGGGTAGAGCTAAGATATGAAGGCCCAGAAAAATTGGAATTCATCAGGGGGGAACACACACACACACACACGTTATTTTCAATTTGGGGTGGGAGCAAGAAAAAAGTCCTACAACTCCTAGCATGTCTGGCTGGAGAATGCTGGAAGTTGTAGGACTCTTTTCTGTCTAAACATGCATAGGATTGCTCCCTAAGGACTTTTTCCTGTCTAAACATGCATAGGATTGCTCCACCATTCACTTATGAATGGTGAGCAAGATACTTTTAAAGACTCTTTTCCAGGCTATGCATGCATCTTTCTCCCGTATGGTAGGAACACTGTGGTCAGGAAAATCCCCTTCTTCTATGCACTGCTTATTTATATAACTGTTGGTGCTCCATGTGCAAGTTACTTGTGCACTAGGTACCACAGGCAAGAACGCATCAGCTTGTTGAGCATGCTGTGCACTTAGAAGACATGATTGAGTCCCCGGAGATGCCAGACTAACTGATGGATGTGAGATTTAACTTGCTTCCCTGAGGTCCTGAGACTGAATGAAATCTGAGTCTCAGAGTCAAGGCCTGAGATCTGGTAACCTTAGGGAGCAATCCTATGCATGTTTAGACAGAAAAAAGTCCTTAGGGAGCAATCCTATGCATGTTTAGACAGGAAAAAGTCCTTAGGGAGCAATCCTATGCATGTTTAGACAGGAAAAAGTCTTTAGGGAGCAATCCTATGCATGTGTAGACAGGAAAAAGTCCTTAGGGGGCAATCCTATGCATGTTTAGACAGGAAAAAGTCCTTAGGGAGCAATCCTATGCATGTTTAGACAGGAAAAAGTCCTTAGGGGGCAATCCTATGCATGTTTAGACAGGAAAAAGTCCTTAGGGAGCAATCCTATGCATGTTTAGACAGGAAAAAGTCCTTAGGGAGCAATCCTATGCATGTTAAGACAGAAAAAAGTCCTTAGGGAGCAATCCTATGCATGTTTAGACAGGAAAAAGTCCTACAACTTCCAGCATTCCCCAGCCAGACATGCTAGGAGTTGTAGGACTTTTTTCTGTCTGAACATGCATAGGATCATGCCCTTAGCTGTTTACATTCTTTGAGGCCCTGTGGTAATGTAATATCCTTTTCTTGAGGCCTACTGAACCTGATGGTGTGATTCATTTATTTCATTCATACCCTGCCTTTCCACCAAAATTTGGTGCTCAAAGTGGCTAACAGGAATAAAACTATGATTACAATAAACTTAATTAAAACAATAATAAAAACAAATTGATTAAAAACACAGTAATGAAAAAATAAAAAAAAATAAACAGCATCCAACCAAATAAAACCCCTTCAGAAACAGACTGGTTTGGATACCAAAGGCCTACATGAATAAAAATGTCTACTGCCTACTGGGGAAGGACAGTCTGGAGGAAGCCAACCAACCCTTCCTCAGCAGGGAGGTCCAGAGCCTGGGAGCAACCACGGAGAAGGCCCACTCTTGCATCCCTACCAGATGTGCCTCTGATGGCGGTGGGACTGAGGGCAGGGCCTACCTGGGCAGGCTCGTAGTGGAGAATACGGTCTTTCAGGTAGATCTAGTAAGTGACTGTTATTTCTCCTTTGTCTCTCACAGGAAGGTTGATCCCACAGCCCCTTGCCAAGACACAGAACTTCAGGTGCAGACCTAGTCTTGAAAATGCAGTATCTGAGCATAGAATAGGTAATCAACTGGGATCTGTGTTTTTTTTATTTATATACTGTAGGTAAAGGAAATGCTGGAAGAGTTTTAATTAAGTCAGAAAAGCTGAAAAAGCTGAACTCCAGGTGGGAAATTACACTGAAGGTCTGCTTGGAACGGACCTTCAAGAAATCTGTCAGTGATGTTAAGTTATTTAAAGTTGAGTGATTCCAAGGAAAACTTTCCACTTATCACTTTGTTCTTGCTAGACCAATGATGAGTGAGTCTCTATAGACAAACAGACAGGCTTTGCATGCCCCGTGCAGCAATCTTTTAGGATCAAACCCTCAGGTCACTCTTTAAGAAGCAGTTCAAGCCACAACAGGATAATTATATGTGGCTTCTGACAGCAGGGGGAAGACAATGCATGTTCTCTTCCCTCATAGGGCCGCTTCACACATCTAGGTTTGCCTCTAAGTGTACACTTAACAAGGTGCTGCAGCAACTAGGGCTTCCTCATGACTCCATCTGTATGACCCATATGTTTGTGAACACAAGTTACTTGCATTTTTAGCTGGACAACTGAAGCAATTTAGGGCACAATCCAGTGGAGGCTGGCGGCTCCGATTTTGGTAGGGCGTTACATCCGTTCTGGGTTTCAAGTGCGAATCAGCCAGAACTCTAAAGGAGCTACCCAAAGTGCTGAACTCTATCCCCAAAATGGGTTCAGCACCTTGGATAGCTCCTTAAGGTTCTGACTGAAACCCAGAATGGATGTACAGCCCCACCGAAATTGGAGCCACCAACCTTCACTGCCGCAGCACTATGCATGTTTTGACAGAAAAAGTGCTGACGAGCCGGTGACTTCTTGTGCATTTCTGATAGACATAGTCGCATCCATTACATAAGAAAAAAACTGCAACACTTCTAAATGCTGCCAAGCATGGTTTCAGCTGTAGATTCAGCAATGCTGTCATCTCTTAGCTTCTGTGTAAGTGATTTAAGTGGCTAAATGTTTTCAGCATTTGAAAAATTGCACTCCAATTTCTTTATTTGTCTCCTTAGCATATATATCAGAGGGGACAGATGCACTCAAGATGTCTTCTGGCGGTATATTACACCCTCTGCAGTTCTTTGAGCTGATTATAGATAATTCAATGAAATGGTGTCAGAGAGGTCCATCTTCCAGTATCTTCCTGGGTTTTGAAAGGGTGTTGATTCCAGTTTAATGAGTGCTGGAGAGCATCTGGCAATTATACACCCGAGACAGGCCAACTGAGAAAACAGCAGCTCCACTGCAGAAGGGCTGGCAAAAATGAATCTTAGAAATACTCCTCATTTAGTATTCAGCATGCAGGTATCAGTAAATGGGTCGGGTAGGGGTCAGAAGTCCTGAGCCGGCAAATCGTATTTGTTTGACAAATGTCAGTAAGACACTAAGAGGCATCCTAAAATGAATTATCTCAGAATGTGTGTGGATGGGTGTGTTTAAAATGTCCTTTAGTTGACCAGATGCTCCTAAATTGGATGTGCAGATGTCTGGCAAGGAAGCAGGGATCACCGTTAATGGCAAACTACAGCCGTGCGAGGCACCAAATCGATAAATTAGGTTTGAGAGCATTCCAAGCCTTTAATTTGTTGGCTGTGGCAAATGAGCAGTGATCAAAACACCACAATAAAGAGTTCTCCATTCTAGGCAATCGGAAGAGTGGGTACCCAGGGTGATTGTGTGATGCTGCTACATTTCCCAGTGGTGAGGCAGCAGGGAAATATGGAGCACGGTGCCGCAGCCAAATTAAAATGGACTGATGTATAGCCAATGACATGTGGCCGTGCCGTTTACTAGCAAGGTATCATTTGTATGGTTTCATTTGCTCTCGTTTCCTCCCACCCGCTTCCCTTTGGTCATTCATTGTGCCAAATAAAACATTTCAAAACACATTAAGGAAATGGAGAGCAAAGCATAACACAACAGAATAAAGAAGTTGTTGCCATTTGTAATATGCGTTTGGAGCACAGCAGCACAAATTCCACCGCGGTGTCATAAAGTTTAGCGTAGCAAAGGACAGCAAAGTGACAGAAAGCATTTTAGCATCTTTAAAAAGGAGCCAGTAATCTTTAAAAAATAAATGAATAAACATTTACCCACAATATTGCCACAGCAAAACCTCTGGGACACTGCAGATTTCTAAAAAAAAGGAAAACAAATGGGAAGCAGAATATCTATGGGCTATAAAGCTTATCCTCAAAAAATGTGGACAGGTATTGTAATGGGACAGGTGTGGTCCTTTTGGGGGGAGGGGAGGGGGAACTGGACACTAGGGGCTTCGCAGTAGGGATTCTGCAAATGTCTTGGATGTTTCCACTATCAAAGCAAAAATTGCTTATTCATTGCAGGTAAGTGTCCTGAAAAAGCAACAACTTTGGAAATCATTTTAATGGATCCATTTAAAAAAGGGGGGCAGATCTAAGTGCAATCCTGAGCATGTTTACTTAGAGGTAAAACCCACTGAATTAAATGGGACTTAGGTATGCTTAGGATAGTAGGTATGCTTAGGATCACTGCCTTAAAAGGTAAAGGTGTCCCCAACCAGTCATGTCCGACTCTAGGGGGTGGTGCTCATCTCCATTTCTAAGCCGAAGAGCCAGCACTGTCCGAAGATGCTTCCGTGGTCATGTGGCCGGCATGACTGAACACCGAGGTGCACGGAATGCTGTTTCCTTTCCCGCCAAAGCGGCACCTATTTATCTACTTTCAATTTCTTGCTTTCGAACTGCTAGGTTGGCAGGAGCTGGGACTGAAGACAGGAGCTCACTCCATCACGCGGCACTCAGGTCTTGAACTGCTGTCCTGCCGACCTTCTGGTCTGCAGTTCAGCGTCTTAACCACTAAGCCACCACGGCCCCTGCTTAGGATCACTGCCTTAATTTGCATCAACTGGTCACTTATGCTGTTCTTCATTCACAGGAGCCCATGACTGAGTTAGGAGGTCGGGTGCACACTGTGGAAACAAACTACAGTACTGAGTGGATGGAGGGGAAGGGAAATACCTTCCTTTCCAATCCCATGTATGATACTGCTGCTCCCACTGCTGTCAAGTCAGGTAAGATATTAAGGGAAATGGGAAGGATGGGGGTGGGGGTGGGGTAAGGTCCTTTGGGGATTGGGGTGCTACTGGGAGAAGTTTGGGATTTTTATCCTCAAATTGGTGTAGAAAATTTATTTTCAATTTTTAAAGAATTAACTGTTGAGTCAACACGGGGCTTCCATGAATAATGGAACCTTCCTTCTCGGTGCGTCCTTCTCTGAAGGAAGTGACATGAAATGGATGTATCTCATAAAAGAAACAAATGACATGAAATGGATGCATCTCATAAATAATGGAAGCTTCCTTCTCGGTGCTTACTTCTCGGTGCTTCCTTCTCTAAAGGAAGTGACATGAAATGGATCCATCTCATAAACAAAAAAGTGATGTTGGCAGTGGTGGTGATGAAGCAGTCACAAAACTACAAATAATTGATGGAAATGGCTAGTTTGTTACACCAAAATGTTGTGTCATGAATATAATGACTTCCCCATGCACATTATAAGAGCTTGCAGTGTATACATGCATTGATTATCGTGTTTTGTTTTGTTTTTTAATAATTGGCAAACAGAAAAGTTGCAGTAAATAAGTAAGGAGGGATGTGTTTATACTTGAGTCCAACTCATCTGGAGGGGGTGTCCAGAGAAACAAAGAAAATCCACCTCTTTCACATGTAGCATAGTAAATAACAGTACTGGAGATATACAAATGCAACATCCCAGTTCCAACCAATAGCCCTTTTCTTCCCTTGTCACAAATTGACACAGCTTCTCTTTCACCCTCCCTTCCTCCGTGTTGATATATGGCACACTTTATGAATGCCCCCCCCCCCCCCGCATGCAGAATGCAGCTGGGCTCTCAAACAACATAAGAGAGAGTCTGTGTTCCGAAAATTGCTTAAGCTTGTGGCATCAAGAAGCCCTAACAGGAAGTTACAAAATATGTGTCTCCTGGTATCCATTCCTATGCAGCGTGCAATGAAACAATAAAAGGCAAAACTTCAAAGTCAAGCTGATCCTACCTAATGATTCACCATGGGAGGCTGACTATGAAACAACCAGGGAACAATTACACAAAGAACAGAGGGTAAAGATATAAAGGGGCTCATGAAGAAGAAGGAGGGAGGGGATAATAAAGTATAGAATACTGTGTAGGATGGTTCAGGAGTGGAAGCAAAGCACAAATGGAAGTACAGCAAACGACAGCAGCTATGCTTCCCAGTCATGTAGACCAGCCTTCCTCAAGCTAGTGCATTCCAGATAATTTGGACTTCCGCTACCATCAGCCCCAGGCCAGAAAGCATGGCTGGGAATTTTAGGTAAGAGCTGTTTGCTGCAGGGAAGAGGGGTGGGGCCAGGAGAGGAAGCTGCTGGGTGAGTTAGTCCTGCTTTCTTTTGAGCCTTGCCCTGCAGATTCTTGCCCTGCTTACTTGTGAGTAGGTATAATGCTCGTGCTTACTTCTGGGAAGAAATGCCACTTGAAAGTGCTGCTGAGGGTCAGTCCTGAATTCATTTCTGAGACTTGTCCTGCAGAAGCTTGCACTGCTTACTTATGAGTAGACATGCAACGCCTTGCCCTGCTTTCCTGTGGGTAGACATCCTGCTCCTTCTTACTTCTCAGTATACAGGCAGAGGCTTGGAGCTTGGGATACTGTTTGAAAGAGCTACTGTGCGATGCGATTCAGTCCTGCTCACTTCTGAGTAGACACGCAGAGGCCTGTCCTGCTTATTTGTGAGTAGAATGCTGCTCATGCTTACTTCTGAGTAGACATGTTTCCTACTATAAGTTGGTAAGAATGGAATCAATCTTGCCTGTTTTTGCCTGTGGCCGTTCCCACCTCTGGAATGCAGCCTCCAAGGCCTTCTCCAAAAATTGAATCCAGCCCTTGGGCCATAGAAGGTTCCCCTGCCCTTTTCCATAGCTTACAGCAGTAAAGTGACTGCCTAGCCCAGCATTCTCCAACCCGGCACCCTCCAGATGTGTTGGATAATTACAACCTCCACCATCCACAGCCAGTATGGCCAATTGACATCCTCTCTGAGAATAATGGGAGTTGTCCTACTCATCTGGAGGACATCAGGTCGGGAGAGGCTGGCCTAGTCCCCCCGCCCATGGCACTCTACCAACAGAACAAGTTTTAATTTTATTCAAAATTGATTATCTGTGGTTTCTTTGGCCTGTTGGCTAACATTCATGCAGTATATTCTATTCGAGCAGGATTAGTGGAATTCATGGAGATAAGTCCATCAATGTCTATATGTTAAGATGGCTATATTTACCTCCATGTTTCAGAGGAGGCATGCCTCTGCATTCCCAGGTGCTTGGGCAGGGCCATCCCTATCGTTAGGCATACTGAAGGAGCTGCCTCAGGCAGCAGACTGTAAGGGTTGGGGGGGAGCAAGAAATTGGGGATGGAACTGTGTATGCCAGATGGCACATCCTGAGCCCCCTACATTAGTCTGCAGCCTTCAAGTGCAGTGGGAGACACAGGTTCATCATTGCCAGTATTGATATAAATGCCACTTCCAGTCTGGTTGGCTTCTGTACATGGAATGGGGAGCGGGGGGGGGGGATATTGTCCTTCACCTTTGGCAGCCAAATGTCTTGAGCCAGGCCTGAGCTGAGGAACAGCAGCAGGAGAAGGCTATTACACTCATGTCCTCTTGTGGACTTCCCATAGGCCTTTGGTCTGATTTAGCAGGTCTCATGTTCTTATGGAAGCAAGTCCTCATCTGAACACAAATGTTTAGAATGTGGTTGAAAATGAAATAAGGGATATGTTGAGTTCTTCCTTTTTGTGAATCCTTTGTGGATTCACTCTGCTCTGCATTACATTCCACCTGAATTCTGGCCCAATGAGGATAATTCTTGATATAAATTTGAGAACTGGAGACTGTATAGTTCACTCCTTCTTCCAGTTCATAAAACACTGCAGAAAAGTAGTCTTGATTGGTGTTTAGGTAATCATATGAACATTTCTCTGTTGTATAGTATTTTATCAATGTGCCCATGCACATCAGTTATGCAGATGGAAGGGCAGGGGTGGGAAGCTGGGGGCGGGGGGAGAAGACTTGAAGAAACTGTGGGAAACTATGTATGCATCTATATAAAAATAGAGAAATAAAAATGGAATAATGAAGGATTCTTAATTCTTTGCCTTCACTTCAAAAATAAGCCCAGGGAACTAAAAAATCCAGGGAGAAATGCCAATGAGGAGAATTTTAGAAGCATCCCTAGATGTAAATTATGATAAAGGCTTTAGCAAAACCAGTCTACAATGCAACCCGATGTACTGTCTAAAATACTCTGTGCCTGAGCATTAAACAAGACCATATAGTGCATGTTATTGCTTCCAGATAGGAGACACTGTAATTTATTTTTCAGTTAATAAAAAGAAAAGCTCATTTTGCCATATCCGGGCATAAGCTCTAAGAAAACCACATTCTATGAACAGTCCCTCAAATGCATGTGTGTGTGTGTGTGTATATATATATATATATATATAATGAACAGCTGCATTTAAATCAGATCCGACGGCATACAATATATTCAGGAAGACATAATGGTGCAAAATGCCATTGTATGTAGAAAGATAGAGCACTAACTTTAACTTCCCAGTTATTTTCTTGTGAATATGTGTGCTGTTAGGCTTTAAAAACAAAACAAAACATATTTATGACCTTCAATGAAAAACACAGGGGTTTTTGGCAAGGAGTCAAGGAGAGAAGAACCTCATTCACAGCAAAATTTCTGCCTAATTTACATTTGTGTGCTGCTCTCAAGAACAAACACATTTGTCCCTCTTTCCAATGCAATTATGCCATGAACATTCTTGATTCATCTAATTCACTCTTTGTGTTCAAGAAACTGTCTTTTACAGAGCAATCCTATCCTGCAATTATCTGCGGGCGGAGCTTTGCCACTGGCTCCTCCCTCCTTCCTCTGGGCACTTAGGCTGGCCACCTAGCTACATCCAGAGAAATGTACTTTGGTAACTCTGTGGCCTTGTTCACATTCAGTGCTTACTCATGTTTTATTTAAACCATGGTTTGTTGCTCTACCCAGGGTTTGTCTGGCAGATGATTGAACAAACCATGGTTTGTTTTCTCAATCCTTGGGTTGTTTGTTTCCCTCCTCCTTTGCCCGCTCCTTTCCTATATCCCAAATGCCTTTGTGGCACTGCATTACTGACACGTAAATAGGTGGTGGGGGGGTTGACCACTCTTGCCTGCTGCCTCTGTAGTCTGGTGAAACAACCCATGATTCTAGGTTCACACATAATGACAACCCATGCTGGGTTGATATAACCCATAGCTCATAACCCAACAACAAACCATGGATTCTTTTTGTGGGTTGTTTGTGATTAACAACCCATAGTTAACCCATAGTTCCAGGATTGCACATAACAACTACTAGGGATGGCGGAGAATTTCTCCCCGAAACTTTGGGGGGCCGAGCGCCAACGTGTTCGGCCTCCCGAAAAAGTTTCGGGGAGAAATTCTCCACGCCCCCTGCACCCCGCACCCCCCCCCCGGGACGGGACTTACCTTTGCCGAATGTCCCGCCCGGCGGCGGGTCCGGCCGGCGGTTCGGCGGGTGTTCGTGCGGGTCTTTTGACCGTCTGCCGCCGCTGCCATTCCAATAAAAGAAAAAAAAAACGCCCCTGTGATAGGCTACGTGATGATTAACGTAGCCTATCACGGCTAGATTTGCAAAGTCAGCCGTGATAGGCTACGTTAATCGTCACGTAGCCTATCATGGGGGCGTGTTTTTTTTTTAAAAAAAACTTTGGAGTTCGCGGCCGGGCGAGGCGGGAAGCCTCCTCCCCGGCCTGAATTTCGGCCGGGCGAGGTGGGAAGCCTCCCCCCCGGCCTGAATTTCGGCCGGGTGAGGCGGGAAGCCTCCCCCCCCGGCCTGAACTTCGCGGGGCGAGCAGCGAAGTGCCTCCCCCCCACCGCGAACAAGCTTCGACGACAGGTAAGTGACTTTCGTCCACCCCTAACAACTACCCACAATTCAACATGTGTGATGATGTTATGTGCAAACAAGGTCAATTCCTTGCAGGGTGTGTGTGTGTGTGTGTGTGTGTGAAAGAGAGAGAGAGCGAGAGAGAGAGAATATGTATGAGCTCTTTCATTTTCCTACCTTGTGTTCAATAAACATGGCATTCTTTCCTTCTCCCATATAAACATTTTTTTAAAAAAAGTTTATCCATGTGTGTATCACTATGCCAGTGGAATGGCACCTTATCAAATAGATATTCAGCCAAGGAAAGGAAGGGGAAACATGGTGGTAATAAAAATAAAGTAATGCTGGAAAAATGCAAGACTCCCCTGCCCACACACACACACACACACACACACAATATCCCTAGTAATATCACCACTGCCCATTAATCTCAAGATACGGTGGAGTTGATAAGCCTATACTTCCACCAAATCCTAAAGCCCCCAACCAGCATACTCCAGCATAGGATTGTTATTAGTTTTTTAGCCATAAAACCTGTGCTTCAACACTGCAATCCTATACATGTCTATTCAGAAGTAAACCTCATTTTATTCAAAGGGACTTACTCCAAAGTAAGTGAGCATAGGATTGCAGCTAAATGGCGCGATAAGGCAAATGCATTTCTCTTCCTAGCCCCACCCCTCCTGCTCTAAACTGAATTCTCCACATGGTTTTAACAGAATATTGTATCCAAGAATGTATGGATTTTCACCCCAAAATCCCATGGACTGCAAGGAGGTCAAATCAGTCAATCCTAAAGGAAATCAACCCTGAGTGCTCATTAGAAGGACAGATACTGAAGCTCAAATATTTTGGCCACCTAATGTGAAGAGAAAACTCACTGGAAAAGACCCTGATGCTGGGAAAGATTGAAGGCAAAAGAAGGGGACGGCAGAGGATGAGATGGCTAGATAGCATCACCGATGCAATGAATATGAACTTGAGCACGCTGTGGGAGAGAGCGGAGGACAGGAAGGCCTGGAGTGCTATGGTCCATGGGGCACGAAGAGTCGGACACGACTGAACGACTGAACAACAACAACTTATTTCTTTCCTGTACCACTTTTCTTGAAATCCCAAGATGTCCCACAGCAGCACACTACTACACTCCCTCCTCCAATAATTGTGTTTAGTGCTCACCTAAACACCAACAAAAACCCCAATCCCTGCTATGCTTTATTCAACAATCATTTCCCTCAGATGTGTGATATCACCAAATGGCAGCATGGACATCTTTCAAAGAGAAACAGCTCATTGCCCTATGACAGAGAAGGCACTGCCATGAACTGTACCAAATCACAGAACCCAAGAAGAAAGGTCATGCCATAGTTCCTCACCACAAGACCAGAGGGGATGAGAAGATCTGTGTGGAAGGCAGCACTCCCAGCCCAGCCCATGGAGGGCTTTAAACATAATAACCAAAGCTTTGAATTGGTTCCAGAAGCTAGTAAGAGACCAGTACAGCTTTATCAGAATAACAGTGACATGTCCATTTTAATGTCCTTTAATTCAGATCATAGGGGTTGAGAATAATGATAAAGAAACTCTGTGGGATAAATTTTGATACAATATAACAGTGGCTGTTGGCTGATCTAACATAGGGTTTGGCATGAGTAGCACTGTTCAGTTCTGTTCTGTGAATTTCAGTAGCCAAGAATAGGGATGTGCGAACTCACCCCCATCTGGGTTCTCTGGATGCCCGCCCAGCCCCTGCCCCTGCTCGCCGGTCCCCGGACCACACTCAAGCTCCTTCCATACTCAGCTAGCAGCCCACACCCACCCCAGTGGCCTCATCAAACTCTGTGGTCACCATCTTTAAAAAAAAAAAATAGCGATCACAAAAATGTGTATGTCTTTCTATGCCTGAAAATGCACATTTTGAAAATGTGCATATTCTGATGTGTGAAATGTGCATTTTTGTGAAGGTGCAAATTTGTGCATGTGCAAACATGTGTATTTTTGAAGAATTTGAATTTCCATGTATACGTGAATAGGCACATTTGCAAAAATGTGCCTTTTCATGTGTGTGCAAATGCACACGTTTTTGCAATTGCCATTTTATTTCTCAAAAAATGGTGACTGCAAAGCTTGACAAGGCCATCGGGGTAGTGCAGGCCATTCGCTGAGCAGGGGCAATGGGTGAGCAGGGGCAGGGACTCGGGGTGCAGGCAGGGTGGTTCCGATGGATTCCCGGACTGAAATGGGCACCTGCACCATCCCTAGCCAAGAAAGCCCCCATTTCAGTCTAGACATTGACAAAGCCGATGAGGATGGGTAGGGATGTATGAAAGTCACTTACCTTTAATGAAATTTGATTCGCGGTGGGGGGGAGGCTTCCCCCCCAGCCAGAATTTCGGGGGGAGGGACGGAGCGCCTCCCCCCCGGCCAGAGGTGCTCCATCCCTCCCCCCTGAAATTCTGGCTGCGGGGGAGGCACTCCGTCCCTCCACCCCCGAATCCTGGCCGGCCGGGCCGCAAATGGCGGCGGCCGTAGCCGCCGCCGTTTGCGTCCCTGCAGTCAGCTGTGAACATGGCTGAGTAAAAAAAACACACGCATGTATGCAAATGGCGGCGCCCATGGGCGCCGCCATTTGTGTTCTTTATTTTGGCACGTCTAGTCTACATAAAGATTTACGTAGACTACGGCAAAAATAAGGGGAATGCAAATAGCGTAGATGCTATGCTATTTGCGTTCCCCTTATTTTCACTGTAGTCTACGAAAATGTTTACAGAGATAGACGTGCCAAAATAAGGAACGCAAATGGAGGCGCCCATGAGTGCCGCCATTTGCGTACGCACGGTTTTTTGTTTTGTTTTTTACTCAGCCGTGATAGGCTACGTAAACATTTACATAGCCCATCACGGTATTTTTAAAAAATCTAGCCGTGATGGGTTACGTAAATCTTTATGTAGCCTATCACGTTTTTTGTTTTTTTTTAATGGAAATTGCAGCGGCGGCAGCTGGTCGGAAGACCAGCCGCCGCCCCGCCGTCAAACCGCCCAAGGTAAGGATTCGCCCAAGGTAAGTCCCGTCCCGGGGGGGGGGCGGGGGGGCAGGGGGGCAGACCGTTTCGCCACCAATTTCAGGGGGCCAAATGCGCTGGCATTCGGCCTCCCCGAGACTCGTGGTGAAATTCTCTGACATCCCTAAATGGGCAGGCTTCTCCCGCATACCTAAAACCGTTCAATACAGCAAGGGAGGATGTAAAAACAACCCTGACTGCTGCACAGGAGAGGGCTTTGGTAAAAACACCTCCCCCGAACTCTATTGAAGGGACTTGGCTGTTAACTCTGGACTGTGCTACACCCCTGCTTCACATGTCCCAAGTCCTTCAAGGCTATTTATTTATTGGTTTTTTTATGGTATTTCTAGACTGCCTTTCTGAAACCAGGCAAGGTTGTGTACAAAAAATCAATCCATCAATGAATAAAACAGTAAGCAAATCAAAACATACTAAAACATGAATATCAGCATTAAAAACCATGATAACAATTTTTAAAGCAAAGTTATACAGATGCGTCTCTCCCCCACCCCCGACTTCAGAGAGAGTGGGAAACCAGTTGCAACTCTGAAGGGAGTGTATGCCAGAGCTGAGGAGCAACACAGGAGAAAGCCCTTTCCTCCGGACCTCGGCAAGCAATGGTGTCTTCGAAAAGGTCTCTTCTGCTGATCTTAATAGCTACGGCTGTGCGGGGACCCCCTGGTCTGACTCAGAAGCCGCTTCGTGGCTTCAGGGGCGGGCCTGATTCGGCTTGGGCTGATTTGGCAGGGTGGGGCAACCTGACTCAGCCTGGAACCTGAAGCAGGATTTGACCATCCAAATCCCACTTCAGGCCCCCCGACGCCCCCAAGCAAACCCTCACTCCTTACCTGGGCTGCTGCCTCTGCCGCCTCCACCACCACCATCACCGCTGCTGCTGCCATCATCACTGCCACCCACCACCACCACCTCGTTTTCAAAATGGCGACTCCCTGCAGCAAGACCTGGTGCACGTCGAGGGCTCAGGAGCTGGCAGTGGTGGGCAGTGGCGATGATGGTGGCGGCGGCAGCGATAGTGGCAGCAGAGGAGGAGGCGGTGGCAGTGGGTGGCGATGACGGCAATAGAGAAGACAGAAGCGGCGACTCCTGCAAGTCACCTCAGGTAAGGAGCTGGAGGCGCTGGCACAGCTGGTCCAGGGTGCCAAAGCTCCAAATTGCATCAAGCGCTTTGACGAGCCCCTGACCTGCTCCGGGTTGCTCCGTACCCCCTCCACTTCGCCTCGCAAGGGGCCTGAAATGGCCCAAAGCAGCCCGCTTCAACTTGGGGTTTGGGCCTCAGGCCGAAGCGGTGCACAGCCATATTAATAACCAAGCAGGTGCATACGAAGACAGGTGCTCCCTCAAAGAAGCAGGCCCTAAGGCTGTAAAGGTTAACTAACCAGGCCCCAAGAGCTGTAAAGGTTAAAACCAATATCTTGAACTGAGCCCAGAAAACAAGTGGCAGCCAGGACTCTCTTTGTAAAGTAGGACACATGATGGCCCCCTAATTTCACTGCAGCTTGCAGAACAGAGCTCCCAGGTGGCATCTGTCCATGTTTCGCAGGTTCTTTCTGAAAGCTGGCCCCCACACATTATATTGAATTAATTTATTTGATAAAGGTTTATCCCACCCTTCAAGACATAGGTGTTTCTAGGGTGACTCCCATCTGTGCAATGCGGACTAGGGAATCAAATGGAAACCTGGTGCAAGGCAAAGTTGTGGGCACATTTGAACTTCAGGGCTCCAATAGTCACTATGTCCAAAGCCAACCATCCATCCAACCAAAGGGGATGTACCCTTATTTAACACCAGAGTAACTTATTGTCACTAAAAAGAAAACATAAGAGGCTGTGTGTACCATACAGCATCAGAAGAATATTGTGCTCCTTGTCATAAACCTTAGCTTAACAGACCTTAAGGGAGAAGAATGCTACTGAAACTAAAGCATGAAATGCTGGGGAAGGGATGGTCATTTTTCAAAGAGGACAAGAAGGACCAATATGTTGGCAATAAACTGTGTAAGAAACCTTAACAATTCCTCTCCTAGCCGTCCCTCTTCAACAATAAACAATCCTCTCCTTTTTCAGGTATCTTTTTGCATTGCTTCTTTCCTCTCTCTGTTCCTTTCCCAGATTCCCAAATTACATGTGACTTGGAGTTCCGTGTTTCCTTCCTGAAACTTCATGTGCATGCTGTTGTTGTTTTTTAAGGAAAAGCATCCTTGCTTGGCTCCAATTCTGAATGGAGGAGAGGCTGGGAAGGGAATACCCTCCCTTGCTGTTTGTGCACAATAAAACCATGAAGAAAAACATCTTGGGAGGGGAAGAATTTGCAGAGAAGGAAATAGTTAAATTGTCCCCCCCCCCCGAAATATCATTGTAAAAAAATAATCAAGGAAAGAAATATAGAACACTTTGTCACATCCAGTTTGCTCCTTACAGACAGTCTAGCAAAGCCTTCACTTGGTCCCCTCCAAATGTTTTGGACAACTCCCATTAGCTCCAGCCAGCAGCATGGCCAATTGTCATGAATGCTAGAAGTTGTGGTTCAAAACATCTGCAGGGTGGGAGGGCTGGTATAGCTAAGTAAATCCACCCTCCATGGGGCACCACAATGAAAATCTGCAGTTTGCCACTGAAATTTGGTGACTGTAATTTAAGAACATGACATAAGAACATAAGGAGAGCCCTGCTGGATCAGACCAAGGGTCCATCTAACCCAGCATTCTGTTCACACAGTGGCCATCTAGCTGTCGGTCAGGAACCCACAAGCAGGGCATGAGTGCAACAGCACCCTCCCACCCATGTTCCCCAATGGTATGCAGAAGCATACTGCCTCTAATACTGGAGATAATATTTACCCATCATATATAACCATTGATAGCCTTCTCCTCCAGGAATTTGTCTAACCCATTTTTAAAGCCATCCAAGTTGGTGGCCATCACAACGTGTTGTGGTAATGAATTCCACAGTTAACTATGCACTGTGTGAAAAAGTACTTTCTTTTTTCTGTCCTGAATCTCCCACTAATCAGCTTCATGGGATGACCCCTGGTTCTAGTATTATAAGAAAGGGAGAAAAATGTCACTTTCTCCACACCATACATAATTTTGTACTGCCCTGTCATGCATCCCATTACTTGTCTTTTTTGAGAGCCAGTGTGGTGTAGTGGCAAGAGTGTTGGACTAGGAGCTGGGAGATCCGGGTTCTAGTCCCCTCTCGGCCATGGAAGCTCACTGGGTGACTTTGGGCCAGTCACAGACTCTCAGCCCAACCCACCTCACAAGGGTTGTTGTTGTGAGGATAAAATGGAGAGGAGGAGGATAATCTAAGCTGCCTTGGGTTCCTTGCAAGAGGAAAAAAGGCGGGGTATAAATGCAATCAATCAATCAATCATTTTTTCCAAGCTAAAAAATCCCAGCTGTTGTAGCCTTCCTTCATAGGCGAGTTCTTCCAGTCCCTGGAACATTTTAGTTGCATACAAAGCAAACATTCCAGAGATGATGCTTGCTTGCATCTTTTCTTGGCTTGCTTCTTTTTTTCTGTTTCTTTTATGACTATTCAGTTTACTTTTCCTTAGAGAGCTGCCGATCATAATACAGATCTTTATAGTTTGAGGTCATCTCCGTGTCAGTGCTGCTGTCTACTCCCCCACCTTTAGTGCAATTGACAACAATTTTAGATCTCCCTTCACTGTTCCTGTACTGAAGAGGAAGGATAACTCACAATTCCTTGGATAGGCATTCTAACTTGAAACGTGTGTGTTAACATCACACTAGTGGAATGTGGACGGGTGATGTGTGTGCAAAGAAAGCCTGCATGTTACTGGTGGAAGAGGGACGTGCGGGAGCATTTGTACCGCCCTTCATCAAGAGTGGGGGACAGATTGGTAACATTACCAACCTGACCCCATTCAGAATACAAATGCCAGCAGGGCTGAGCCATCTGCTGCCTCAGGCAAAAGAAAGATGGTGCTCCCTCCCCAGTCCATGGAGAGAAAGTGACTGGCCTGACAGTTGAATCTTACTTCAACACTAGGGATGTATGAATCCCATACCTGGCTCCGTTCCGGGGCATCCGTGGAGGGGGGGAGGTGCTCCATCCCTCCCCCCGGAATCCTCCCTGGCTAGCTCCACACTGGGGATGCAAATGGTGGCCGCTACGCCATTTGCATGGCTGCCTTTTCCCGTGATAGGCTACGTAAATACTTATGTAGCCTATTACGGCAAAGAGCAGGGGTGTAAATAGCGTAGCGACTGGAAGATAAGCCGGAGCCGCTGCCGCTGCATCCGCCACCGCATCTGCCACCAGGTAGGCTCCATCCCAGGAGGATTCCGTGGGGGGGGGGATTGCTCCATTCTGCCATGGACTCTAGGGGGGTGGATTCTAAAGAATCTGGCCTCACTGGAGTCCATGGTGGAATTCTCCAACATCCCTATTCAACACCGGCAATGGGATAGCATCCTTGACCACACCTGCTGCAGAAGGCTAGTTTAGGAGGCCAGGTAGCTTGTGTGGCATACATAGCCCTGTCCTCCAACAGAGGGGAACAGCTGGAGAGTTTATTAGTTGGGAGGCTGCCACTGCTGCCCCCTCGTATCGGCTAGGGTTGGCGGAGAATTTCTCCCCGAAACTTTGGGGGGCCGAGCGCCAATGTGTTCGGCCCCCCGAAAAAGTTTCGGGGAGAAATTCTCCGCCCCCCCGCCCCCACGGGACGGGACTTACCTCTCCCGAATGTCCCTCCCGGCAGCGGGTCCCGGTGGCGGTTCGTCGGGTCTTCGTCAGGGGCGGGGGCGGCAGCTGATCTTTCGACCAGGTGCTGCCGCCGCCATTCCAATAAAAGTAAATAAAAAAAAACACCCCCGTGATAGGCTACGTGACGATTAACGTAGCCTATCACGGCTAGATTTGCAAAGTCAGCCGTGATAGGCTACGTAAATCGTCATGTAGCCTATCACGGGTGACTTTAAAAAAAAAAAAGTGCATACGGCTAATGGTGGCCCCCATAGGGAGCCGCCATTCCCGTTCCTTATTTGGTCGCCGTAGTCTACGTAAAGATTGCAGATCTAGCCGTGATAGGCTACATTAATCGTCACGTAGCCTATCACGGGGGTGGTTTTTTTTTTTTAACTTTTAATTTCGCAGCCGGGCGAGGCGCCTCCTCCCCGGCCTGAATTTCGGCCGGGCGAGGCGGGAAGCCTCCCCCCCGGCCTGAATTTCGGCTGGGCGAGGCGGGAAGCCTCCCCCCCTGGCCTGAACTTCGGGGGGAGAGCAGCGAAGCGCTTCCCCCCCACCGCGAAAAGCTGCGAGACCAGGTAAGTGACTTTCGTGCACCCCTAGTATCGGCTGCCTAAGGTAGTTGACTCCTTCTGCCTAATGATAGGGCCAACCCTGGGTATCAGAATTCCAAACCAGGCGACCACCACCTTGAATGTTCTACTCCAGCTTGGACTGTAATCCAAACCCAGCTTGGACTGTAATCCAAACCAGGAAAGAGCTCCCCTCCCCGTCGGAACTGCTTGCCCAGGTTTGGCTGTAGTGATGGCAGGAACAGAGGACTTTCTCCCTCTTCTAGCCCCTGGTGCCTGCAACACAGGGAGAAAGAGGGAGAAATGGGGGGAGAAGGAGGAGTGAAGGGAAGAAAGGAGACATAAACTGCTTTTACTCCCTCACACTTTGCTACCTACAAAGCAGCAGCAGCAGTCACTTAAAGAGGTTTGGGGATGGGTGAAGAATTGGTCCTGATGTCACTGAGAGTATGACAGGGTTCAAATTGGGCTCAGAATTCTGATTCAACTCAGCCAAGCTATTTTTGAAAACCAAAAGGAAAATAGGACTCTTACCTGAGGAGTTAATATCTTTAAAAAAGGCTCTTGCTAGAACTGAGGCCCACCACTCCAGAAACTCCTTGAAGAGTTCTGGGAGGACCACATCTTCACCAGGGGCCTGATTCCCAGCCTCCTTACTAGCGCTTTAACTTAGGAAAGATGTACTGGATCCCAGCTGGGCATTAACATGGCCAATGCAATTCAGTGTAAGCAAAGTGATACACGTAGGGGCAAAAAAAATCCTAAACCCATATATTCTCATGGGGTCTGAGCTAGCAGTAGGTCTGGGGTTGCAGTGGATCATGCCCGTTCCCCCAATTTGGAGAGATTGTTTTGGAGATGATACCCTCCCCTCTTACTGGGATCTCAACTCTAGCCCAAAAAGAGAAGGCAAAACACCAGAAGGGGTTTCAGGCAGTCCACCTTCCTGCAGCAAAAAGCGACCCTCCTCTCACCAGGGTCCCACATCCTGAGCCAAGAAAAGGCACTCCCATCCTCTCATGGCAACTCGACTCCTGGATGTCTCTATGAAACAAAGCACCACAAGATGGAAAGTAAACATAAAGAGCCAGTGTGGTGTAGTGGCTAGAGTGTTGGACTGAGAGTTGGGAGATGCGGGTTCTCGTCCCCACTTGGTCATGGAAGCTGACTGGGTGACTTTGGGCTAGTTACAGGCTCTCAGCCCAACCCACCCAGCAGGGTTGTTGTTGTGAGGATAAAATGGGGGAGGGGAAGGATTATGTGCGCTGTGTTGGGTTACTTATGCATGAAAAAAGGTGGGATATAAACGAAATAAACACACACACAGGATTGCAGTGTTAATTTGATACCTCATTTGTCACTCCACAACTTCAGTACATGATCCAAAGGTACCTTTGACTTCACAAGTAGGTAACAGAAGAGCTTAGTGAAACACCCTTACAATTCACAGATGTGTTCCCTGGTCTTGAACTTCTCTCCATACTCAGCATCGCCACTCTCCAATTCCCCGCCCCCCCGGTGTTCCTCATCGTGCATCTCATTGAATGCAAAGCTTTAAAACTGGAGTTTAGAAAAGAAAAGAAAATGAAAGGCACATGGATCAAATGTAATTAGCAAAGCAATTTGATGTGCCATTCTTAAAAGCTTTAAAGGTTATTCTGGTGTTTCCATTTTGTTACAGTTCACCAATATTTCATTAAGCCAGACCACATAATTGTCTCACTCTCCAAATTTGTACAAAGCTGGCCAGCAATATTGACTCAACAATTATTAGGCCACCAAAAGGCAGGAAAAGGCAACATACTTTCGACAACAATGGTTCTTTTATCAGCCTTCTGTCCATGCACCTACCCCTCCACCAATCTTCTGAACCAGTGTGAAGGATGATTTGAACATTTTAGTCAAACAGAAAAGAAATTCTGAAAATAATACGTAACATTAATCCCCAGAGGCATTGCATGAAAGATGGTATCATGCATTAGTCCCAATAACACATTTTTGCTAGGGATGTCAGAGAATTCCGCCACGGATCTCAGTGAGGCCGAATGCCAGTGCATTCGGCCCCCCGAAATCCATGGTGGAACGAAGCCCCGCACCCCACCCCACAAAATGGGCGCGAAACAGAGCACTTACCTGCTGCCGTCCGCACTGACCTGTGAATGGTGGCTGAGCTGCAGCCACCATTCACTTCCTCATCATAGCTGTGATAGGCTATGTAAATAATTACGTAGCTTATCACAGCTAACGCAGGGACCCATTTGCGTCCCTGCGGAGGCCATGATAGGCTACGTAAGTATTTACATAGGCTATCACGGCAAACTAAAAAAAAAATCAGCATACGCAAGTGGCGGCGGCTACGGCGGCCGCCATTTGCATTCCCTTTTTTCCACTGTTTTAGCCTACGTAAATATTTGTGTAAGCTATTACAGCAAAAAAAGGGGAACACAAGTAGCGTAGTGGGCGCTATTAGTGTTCCTTTTTTTTCCCGCCGTAATACCTTACGTAAATCTTTATGTAGGCTAAAATGGTGAAAAAAGGGGAATGCAAATGGCGGCCACCGTAGCCGCCGCCATTTGCCTACACTGTTGTTGTTTTTTTCCTGCAGGCTGCCCAGCGGCTGGATGTCTGGCTGAGGGCAGCCCTGGCCGGCAGCTCTGCAGAATCTCCGCAGAGCGGAGCTGGCCGGATTAGGATTTTGGGGGGAGGTGCGGAGCGCCTCCCCCCCACTGCGAATAACCCTGTCAAAAAGGTAAGTGACTTTCGTACATCCCTAATTTTTGCCACATATAATGTGTACAAGAATACATACATACGTTAATTTTGAGAGAAAAGAGGCGCCCAATAACTGTGTGATGGCCATGTAAAAGCCATGCAGTGGCTTCAGTGGTGTGGAGAGGAAGGAAGCCTAACATGGCCACCAAAATAATGATGAGGTGACAGTGGTTCTACTGTGTAACAAGAAACCACAGATTACTTCTTCCATTGTGTGGTTAGCAGTTGTCAGTTTCTACTATAGTAGCTAGGGATGGATGGACTCACCTCCATCTGGTCCCTTTGGGAGATTGAAGAGCCATCATCACTGCTTGCCCACATGCGAGCTGGACTGCGGGAGCTACATGACAGCTTGGCAACTGCCCAAGAAGCACTGTGAGGCCATCCGTCGCCTTACTGAGCTCTCCTTGTGCACTGAAATCGCACCTCAGTTACTTCTGCATATCTAATGTTGCATCCATGGCTGCCTTAAAGGAGTGATAGCGCAACTTTAGAGGGGTAAAGGGCCCTTTACACTGATGGATGGCCTGGCAGCACTTCCTGCTGTTCGCCAAGTGGGCAAGCAAGCCCCTTGAGCGGGGTCTGGGTGGTTGGATGAGAGGGGGGAGTCTGCCAAACGCCGTCCCCTCCTTGGACTCTCACATAATCCCTAACAGTAGCCATAGAAATTTCAGCTCAAATGAAATTCAAGGCAAGCCTAAAAGACTTTCAATGGAAGACAGTACTCCAAGTGTAATGGGCATGGGGGCAAACTTCCCCAGTCAGGAACAGAACCAGCCTCTGAAAACCAAGCTATTTTTCCTTTCTTCAAGCATGGAAAATAGCTTGGTTTATTCGAATTATGAGCCAAATGGGATCCTGTCTCATCTAGGGATAGATGCCACTGACATTTTTGGTTTCTCACAGTTCCTAATTTTAACAATCTTAAAGTTGGTTTGTCCCTTTAAAGAAAAGTTTGCATAAAAATACGTATGCATGCACAATACACATATTTTTGCAAGCGTATTTGAAAATTATTTTTTACTAATGTATGCATTTTTGTATGCATATTTTGATTGGAGAACTCCACTGCAGAATTTGGTGAAGCGTGAATTTCCCAGGATAACTGTCAGTTGAGATCTTGGTTTGAATGTGCAAAATTAGATGAGCTTGCATTAAAATCCAAACAAATTTATCCCCCATCCCTGGTCTCATCCCTTAATGTAATTGGCAGTGCAACAGGGTCTGATCCTTCCCCCAGCCTCAGTGAGTCTGACACTCATCTACCTGCCTGCCTTGCTTCCTCTAAGAGCCCTGCTTCTCTTCCATCCAACATTTACTTTCCTTGATGCTCCAGTGAGAGTGGAATGGAGTAAAGAAACTGATCTTCCCCTACCCTTTGTGGCACCAGGCATGCTGCTATGGCTGGGAAATGGGAGCACTGGGAAATATAATTTTACCAAGGCTACTGTAGTGCTGATGACATTTAATTTCCCAGTGTTCCTGACACCTAACACACAGCCACAAATTATCACCACTAGTAATTTGCACTCCCTGCACCAATGATTAGAAATTGTGAGGGTGAGTTAGAAGATCTGTGGTTTGAACCCAAGGAAAACTTTTTAAATAAAAAACACTTTTTTTTTTTTAAGATACTGTCCTAAATTAGAAACCCAAAGGATCAGGGAGGAGAATTGCCAATGTGTTCCATCTAAAGTGGAAATTTGGGGTGGATTGGAGGTTCCCAGTTGGGCAAAATATTGACGGAATATGAAAAGAAGCAAAAAGAATGGAAACATTACTTAGTTCAGGAGTGGGGGGGGGATGCTGTGGGAGATGGGAGACGAAGGTGTTGCACATCCAGCATTTATCCACTGAAGCAATATCTGAAGTGAATTTGGAAGTTATTTGTTTGGCAAGACATCTGAGGAATTTTGAGGGAAATTTAAAAGAATTTTTAGAAGACTCATGAACTCCTGCAGGGGAAAGGAGTATTTGCATATCCTTAGAAAAAGGTGGACAAAATAATACAGGAACACAAAAACACAATCACCATCATCATCAATGTTTCCAAGGAATGAACTGAGCATCAAGGACTGCTGTGCGTAAAAGGTATGCATTCAGGGTTACAAATTATGATGTAATTTGTAGAGCTTTTTGCTGTAGTTCAACTAGAGATGGGAAAGAAATTCATTTGCTTCTCATTTTAATATGAACTGATGTAATTTGCACTTCCTGAACAAATATGTGAACTGGAACCCAGTTTTTGCACTTCTCCAAATGTTGTGATGGAGTTTTTGAAGCATACAAAAATGCATACATTAGGGAAATAATGTACATAAAGGCATACCTTAGGGAAACAGTGTACCTCAGGGAATAGTGTACCAGAATGCATACATTACAGAAATAGTATACAAAAAGTCATATATTAGGGGAAATCACTATGCAAAAATGCAAATATTAGGGAGAAATGCATAGAAAAATGTGTACAAATTTTCATGCATATGAAAAGGTGCATGAAAACGGGATATCATTTTGTGCAGACCTTTAAAAAAGATTTGCATATCAATGCACAAATGGAGTGGAACAAAGGTGTACTTGAAAAAGTGCAAACATTATAGGAAGCGAAACAAATTAATCTATCCTGTGATGTTGGTGCTGGTTCCTGCTGCTGCTGTTTATTTATGTGATTTGTACCCTGCATTTGTACCAAATACATTTCTGCATTTCTACCTGCTTTCAATATGAGAGAATGAAGAGGTTGCTGTTGACTGTTGTTTTCCTGTTTGTAAGTCACCTCGATGATATATCACCTCGATGATATGATACCTTGATATAGACAGTTAGGGAAGAAATGTCAGATATGAATTCAAATGAAAGCATGACTCTTCTATTGCAATTGGCGAGATGTAAACAAAGTTCAGTTACATAGTCCATGTAAGGACCTCAGGCCTTTTTCACCACCTCATGATCCTACTTCGAGTCACCAGATCAGGTGCTTTGGTCTGTGTCTCTCCTCACACTGCCACCTTTAGGCTCTCACCCACAACCCTCCGTCGGTGTATTGTGATGCTTCACCACTCTCTCAGTTGCTGCCACCAATAACCCTTTTAGAGCTGCTTCCTTCCTTTTTGGTAGCACAGACCAAGCAGCCAGCACAGGGGGGGGGGTATTCCATGAAACCCTTCCTAACCTAATCACACACACACACACACACACACACACACAGAGGAAACTGTCTTTTAACACTGAAAACAAAGAGGGTTTATTTGGTACAACAGGACTGGAAATAGGAACTCAGTTGGGATGCGGAAAGGGTATCAGGGATGATGATTAAAATAAGGCAACACTATAAGCTACACAATATGATTTTAGTTCTGTGTTTAAAACACCTCACACCCTCTCTCACACTATCTGAGGCACTCTCTATCCCGCAGACTATCTCACTAGATGTTCTCACTCTTATCTCCCAATCTAATCTCAGACCTATCTAGCTGTACCCAATCTACCTTCCTCCCAGACTTATCTAGCTCCCAGACTTATCTCTCTCACAGAAGCAATCACTCCACCTTTTATGCACAAGCTCTCATCCAAGCACACTGCAGTCCATTCTCACTCAGCCACTCCCCCTTTCTTCCACTTGCCAAACTGTCATTCTTGCCCACACTATGTCAAACCCCGCCTCACACTCACCTGTCAGGCATTCCAGACACATACCAGCCACCATACATATATACAAAACTTTACTATATATATACTATACATGTGGAATTGCCACAGTCCATTATTCTGAACTAATTATTTTAGGGATGTCAGAGAATTCCGCCATGGATCTCAGTGAGGCCGAATGCCAGTGCATTCGGCCCCCCGAAATCCATGGTGGAACGAAGCCCCCCCGCGAAAGGCACGTGAAACAGGACATCTACCTGCTCCTGTTCGCGCTGACTTGCGAATGGTGGCCACGGCCGCCATTTGCTTCATCACTATAGCTGTGATAGGCTATGTAAGTATTTATGCACGCCATTTGCGTCCCTGTGGAAGCCGTGATAGGCTGTGTAAGTATTTACGTAGCCTATCATGGCAAAATACAGGGACGCAAATGGTGGCAGCTATGGCAGCCACCATTTGTGTCCCTGCAGGCTGCCCAGCAGCCAGATGTCCGGCTGCGGGCAGCCCCGGCCGGCAGCTCCTCAGAATCTCCGTGGAACAGAGCCGGCTGGAGAGAATTTCAGGGGGAGGAACGGAGCACCTCCTCCCCACCACAAATGTCACCCTTCAAAAAGGTAAGTGACTTTTGTACATCCCTAAATTATTTTCATCGGTGTGAACTTTTTTCTTTCTTTCTTTGTATTCCTAATTAGTTGGATCCAGACTTCGTCATAGCTGGAGTAGATCCTTTGAGATTTAAATGGGTTTTCTTAAAGTACAACTAAGTATGGATCCAACCCAATGTCTAAAATTATAATATGACTTTTTAGAAATAGCCAACCCCATTGGATGGAAAATGTGCAAAATGATACAGTGTGACTCCAAAGCTTCTTTCCAGGTCAGGTGCAGGTGCTGGGTATTCAACTAATGCTTCTAACTGAACAACAACAACAACAACAACCCTGATTTGATTGCTTTCAGACAGTCTAAATATTTGCTTCATGAGACCTCTGTAAATACACACGTATGTTCAATAACACCTGCCATATTCTATTAATAGCTTGGAAGGGACACAAAGAGGAACTGGCAGAGGGAGAGAAAGAGAAAGATGCCAAAGGCAACAAGACAAAAGAAAAAGAAAAAACTAAAGGTCACCATAGCTGAGAAAAGCAAGGCCAAGATACGTTCCTTTCACTGGGGCAGAGTCCAGCAGCTTTTGTTAATGAGTGGCTCCTGGATATGGTGCACAACACGCAGAGGACCTTATCATGTGCTTTCACTTGTAATGGACTCCCTTACATAGCTTGGAAACTTTCACAATAGCTATTGTGTCGGTATTTCAAGAAAACAAAACATGCACCCTTCTCATCAGCCATTTTTAAGACCTTTTTTTAAGAGAGTTTTTTTTTAAGTTTGTGGAAATACACACACACACACACACACACACCATGTAACACCAAGCTAGCTCCAGTTTAAAGTTGCAAAGAATGAAACAATGCACCAACCACTCCCCAAAACATATGTTATCACCCAAGAACAAAATGATCTCCTCTGCTTTTAATATTTCCAATAGGAGAGTGATCATAATTGCGCATGACAACTTTCCTCCTCCTCTTGAAATAATTACGTCTCTCTCCAATTTAGCATCTGTGTTGCCAGATGTTACTGTCAAGCACATAAGCAGTGGGCATGAGACCTGCACAAAAACTGCCCTCCATCCCAAATTCTTTGAATATGTCAGCAGATGCAGGTGGTTTGCAGAGATCCAATATCTGGGACAGTATTGCAATTCAAATCCAACTAACAGAAGCAGAAGGGGCAGGGGTGGAAGCAGGACCCAAAAATATCAGAGTGCAGAGTGCATAATGGGTTTAAACGGGTGCTGTTCTGAAAATTTCTTCCACATTTTTTCAACCATTGTCAAACAATTGGATAGAAAATAAATTTTTTCGAAAAGCAATTCAAAGGAGACAAACGTTTCAGAGAAATTCTCATGGGCTGGGTTCACTGTAGGGATGGCGGAGAATTTCTCCCCGAATCTTCGGGGGGCTGAGCACCAACGCATTTGGCCCCCCGAAATCGGCGGTGAAATTCTCCGCCCCCCCCCGCCCCCCACCCCAAGATGGGACTTACCTTTGGCGAATGTCCCTCCCGGAGGCGGGTCCCGGCAGCGGTTCGTCGGCCTTTCGGCGGGGGCGGGGGCAGCAGCCGGTCTGCTGCCGCCACCATTACAAAGTGTAAAAAAAAAAACTGTGATAGGCTACGTAACGATTTACGTAGCCTATCACGGCTAGATTTCCAAAGTCAGCCGTGATAGGCTACGTAAATCGTTACATAGCCTATCACGGGTGACTTTGGGGAAAAAAAAAAGCGCGTACGCAAATGGCGGAGGCCTATGGGCGCCGCCATTTGCATTCCTTATTTGGTCCCGGTAGTCTACGTAAAGATTTACGTAGATTAGTCTACGTAAAGATTTACGTAGACTAGTCTACGTAAATCTTTACGTAGACTACCGGGACCAAATAAGGAACGCAAATGGCGGCGCCCATAGGCTGCCGCCATTTGCATACGCGTTTGTTTTTTTTTCAAAGTCACCCGTGATAGGCTATGTAACGATTTACGTAGCCTATCACAGCTGACTTTGGAAATCTAGCCATGATAGGCTACGTAAATCGTTACGTAGCCTATCACGGGGTTTTTTGTTTGTGTGTTTGTTTTTTAGACTTTGTTTCATGGCCGGGGAGACGGGGCGCTTCTCCCCGGCCTGAATTTTGGCCGGGCGAGGCGGGAAGCCTCCCCCCCCGGCCTGAATTTCGGCCGGGTGAGGTGGGATGGCTCCCCCCCCTCGCCTGAACTTCAGGGGGAGAAGCGAAGCGCCTCCCTCCCACCGCGAAGCACCCCTGCGAAAAGGTAAGTGACTTTCGTACATCCCTAGTTCACTGTTCTTCTGCGAACCTTACTTATGAGATGGCTGAGGCATGTATGTGAGTGTCCTGTCTTTCATTGTACTGTCATCTTTCTGGCAGCCTGGAGGCTTCTTGGTTTCCTGCACGTCAGAAGCCTAGGGGAAGAAATGATGAGGTAATTCTTCCTATAGGGCTTTTTTTAGATCAGAAAGTACAGGCAACCTGGGACATTGCAGCGCAATTGAAAGATGTATAAATTAGGGATGGACGGAACACTTACCTTCCATTCCGTTCTGTTTCTGCGGTGGGGGGGAGGTGCTCTGTCCCTCCCCTCGGAATCCTCGACAAGGGGGAGGCGATCCGGTCCTCCCCCCCGGAATCCTGCCCGACTGGCTCCGCGGTCAAGCCAGCTGGATATCCGGCCGCTAGGCGGCCCTGCAGGGATGCAAATGGCGGCTGTCGTAGCTGCCGCCATTTGCGTCCCTGTTTTTAGCTGTGATAGGCTACGTAAATATTTATGTAGCCTATCACAGCAGGGGGAAAAAAAGCCAGTGTACGCAAATGGCGGTAGCCGCCCCCATTTGCATACGCTGGGTTTTTTCCCCACCTGCCGTGATAGGCTACATAAATACTTACGTAGCCTATCACGGCCTCCGCAGTGACGCAAATGGCGTCCCTGCATTAGCCGTGATAGGCTACATAAGTATTTACGTACCCTATCACGGCTATGAAGAGGAGGAAGCGAATGGCGGCCGCAGGATGGCCACCATTCACAAAGCAGCACAGATGGGAGCAGGTAAGCGCTCCGTTTCGCACACCTTTTGTGGGTTAGGGGTGGCGGGGACTTCGTCCCGTGCGCCTTTTGTGAGTTGGGGGCGCGAGGGCTTCGTTCCGCGATGGATTTGGGGGGCCGAACACACTGGCATTCGGCCTCACCGAGATCCATCGCGGAATTCTTTGACATCCCTATGTATAATAGAAAGAAAAAAAATAATGGCACTATTGGCCACCGCAAATTTTCTCCACCATTTTTGTGGTGGCCTCCCCCTTGCCCCCCGCCCCCACACACAATGCCCTGGAATGACACTAGGTATGGGTGATGGTGAAGGATGCAAAATAGTGACTGAGCTGTAGGGATGTACAAAAGTCACTTACCTTTTCGCAGGGGTGCTTCGCGGTGGGGGGGAGGCGCTTTGCTTCTCCCCCCGAAGTTCAGGCGAGGGGGGGGAGGCATCCCGCCTCGCCCAGCCAAAATTCAGGCCGGGGGGGAGGCGCCCCGCCTCGCCCGGCCGAAATTCAGGCCGGGGAGAAGCGCCCCGTCTCCCCAGCCGCGAAACAAAAAGTAAAAAAACAAACAAACAAACCCCGTGATAGGCTACGTAACGATTAACGTAGCCTATCACGGCTAGATTTCCAAAGTCAGCCGTGATAGGCTACGTTAATCGTTACGTAGCCTATCACGGGTGACTTTGAAAAAAAAAAGCACGTACGCAAATGGCGGCGCCCATAGGGCACCGCCATTTGTGTTCCTTATTTGGTCCCGGTAGTCTACGTAAAGATTTACGTAGACTACGGCGTAGTCTATGTAAATCTTTACGTAGACTACCGGGACCAAATAAGGAATGCAAATGGCGGTGCCCATAGGCTGCCGCCATTTGTGTACGCGCTTTTGTTTTTTTTTTCAAAGTCACCCGTGATAGGCTACGTAACGATTTACGTAGCCTATCACAGCTGACTTTGGAAATCTAGCCGTGATAGGTTATGTTAATCGTTACGTAGCCTATCACGGGGTTTTGGGTTTTTTTACACTTTACTTTGTAATGGCGGCGGCAGCAGCTGGTCGGAAGACTGGCTGCTGCCCCCGCCCCCGCCGAAAGGCTGACGAACCGCCGCCGGGACCTGCCGCCGGGAGGCACATTCGCCAAAGGTAAGTCCCATCACAGGGGGGGCGGGGGCGGAGAATTTCACCGCCGATTTCGGGGGGCCGAATGCGTTGGCGCTCGGCCCCCCGAAGATTCGGGGAGAAATTCTCCGCCATCCCTACTGAGCTGTCAGAAATTCTCCGCCATCCCTACTGAGCTGTCAGAAATTCTCCGCCATCCCTACTGAGCTGTCAGAGGCAGCACAAGGAAGACAAACCCTGAGGAAAAAAGAAAGAAGCTGTGCTACAACTACAACCCCTGCCAATGGTGAGCCTTCCTGTAAGAACCTGTTGAGAATTTATCCTCTTCCTGGAGAAATTTTGGTGAAATTGTCTCCCCAATTTCTCTGCCCACATATCAGGTGGATAATGTTTACAACCCATTTGTGCACACCTCTTGTTTAAACATAACCACTTTTGGATGACAAAGATGACTGTTTCTATTTATTTATTTATTTATTTATTTCATTTCTATACCGCCCAATAGCCGAAGCTCTCTGGGCGGTTCACAAAAACTAAAACCAAACAACACACAATAAAACAATTTAAAATATATAGAACATTAAAACCACAATATAACAATACAACCACAATAAAACCTAGCAGCAGTATAGGAGTTTAAAATACAGATTTAAAATAGCAAAGATAAAAATTTAGAAAGCTAAAATGCCTGGGAAAATAAAAAGGTCTTCACCTGGCGCCGAAAGGAAGCTCATTCCAGAGCCGGGGTGCCACAACAGAAAAAGCCCTCCTCCTAGTAGCCACCCACCTCACTTCCTTTGGCAGGGGCTCACGGAGAAGGGCCGCTGATGATGATCTTAAGGTCCGGGCAGGCACATATGGAAGGAGGCGATCCTTCAGGTAACCTGGCCCCAAGCCGTTAAGGGCTTTGAATGTTAACACCAGCACTTTGAATCGGGCCCGGAAATGGACTGGCAGCCAGTGCAGCTGGAAAAGTACTGGCGTAATATGAGCTCGCAGGCCAGTCCCTGTTAACAATCTTGCTGCCCTATTTTGGACCAGCTGAAGTTTCCGGACCATTTTCAAAGGCAGCCCCAGTATAACGCATTGCAGTAATCCAGACGAGAAGTTATCAGAGCATGGATAACTGTAGCTAGGCTATCTCTGTCCAGATAAGGGCGTAGTTGGTATACCAGCCTAAGCTGATAAAAAGTGCTCCGTGCCACTCAGTTCACCTGTGCCTCAAGTGACAGTTCTGGATCCAAGAGCACCCCCAAACTACGAACCTGATCCTTTAGGGGGAGTGCAACCCCCTCCAGAACAGGTTGAATATCACCTAGCCGGGCAGACGAACTACCCACTAACAGTACCTCCGTCTTGTCTGGATTGAGTTTCAGTTTATTAGCCCTCATCCAGTCCATTACCGTGCCCAGGCACTGGTTCAGAACAGCCACTGCCTCACCTGGTTTTGATGAGAAAGAGAGGTAGAGCTGGGTGTCATCCGCATATTGATGGCACCTCAGCCCACACCTCCGGATAACCTCCCCCAGCGGTTTCATGTAGATGTTAAACAGCATGGGGGATAAAATAGAGCCCTGTGGAACCCCATGGCACAATTGCCATGGCACAGAGCAATAATCCCCCAGCACCACCTTCTGGAATTGGCCATCCAAGTAGGAGCGGAACCACTGTAGTGCAGTGCCTCCAACTCCCAACCCAGACAACCTATCCAGAAGGATACCATGGTCGATGGTATCGAAAGCCGCTGAGAGGTCCAGGAGAATCAACAGGGTCGCACTCCCCCTGTCCCTCTCCCGGCAGAGGTCATCCCACAGGGCGACCAAGGCAGTTTCCGTTCCAAAACCAGGCCTGAAGCCCGATTGAAATGGATCTAGATAATCCATTTCATTCAAGAGTGCCTGGAGCTGTCCTACAACCACCCGCTCAAGCACCTTGCCCAGGAAGGGGATGTTGGCCACTGGCCTATAATTGTTAACATCCTCTGGGTCCAGGTTAGGCTTTTTCAGGAGTGGTCTAATTACTGCCTCTTTTAAAGCAGCAGGCACCACTCCCTCTCTCAAGGAGGAATTTACAACCTCCTGGACCCAGCCGGACAACCCCTCCTTGTTTGATTTAATAAGCCATGAAGGGCAAGGGTCAAGCACACAAGTGGTCGATCGGACTTGGCCAAGCACCTTGTCATTCAAGCATTCTACCATAATGCTTCCAGATAACATTGGAGAATTTCACAGCCAATTTGGGAAGGTATATCAAAAAGCAAAATAGCTGTAGCTCCGAGTAATATGGGTATCATGCTCACATCACTGCTGCTTCTGCTGCTAATGCCTATGTCAAGAAAACAGGACACTGGTCCTTCTCCTTAACCCTGTCACTGCTTGCTCACTCAGGGTGTTCAGGTGAACAGGCAGAGGCAGCAAGGAGGGTCGGCAGCTAGTCTAGAAGGTTCTAGGCAACAGCAATGGACCCCCTCAACAAATATTCTACCATGCCAAGCCCTGAGGCCAGCCTACAATGAATCTATTTCAGATTCAATCATGACAGCCAGTGTAGTGTAGTGGTGAGAGTGACAGACTGGGAGCCGGGAGATCCGGGTTCTAGTCCCCACTTGGCCATGGAAGCTCCCTGGGTGGCTGTGGACCAGTCACAGACTCTCTCAGCCCAACCCACCTCACAGGGTGGTTGTTGTGAGGACAAAACAGAAAGGAGGAGGATAACGTAAGCTGCCTTGGGTTCCTTGCAAGAGGAAAAAGGTAGGATATAAATGCAATACATACATACAAACATACATAAACCTGCTGGTTTAAAAGACCAGCAGCTCAGGCTTTCTCATGTTGGTCCAAACTCCACAAAGCCAAGGAATTGGAAGCTAAGGCTGATGCCTTATCTGACGTGCCTCATGAGCAGTCATGATGTTGTGCAATGTCACAAATGGTGCTTGCTTACAACTTACCCTCCATGAACCCACAGTTGTCCTGGATCTTTCAGTCCCAAATCCACATCAGGAGGATGGAGTGCCTGGGACCAAACAAGATGCTACACAACCTCCTGGCCCTGTATTGCCTTATAAAGCAAGTGAGCCTTACTGTATTGTGAGAGGAATTAGGGATGGATGGATCGCCGCCCCGGTCTGGGTTTTCCAGGCACCTGCCCAGCTGCTAGCCCAGCTTGTGCACCCCTGGACCTGATCATGCCCCCCCCCCTCGCCAAGCCACTGGCACCTACCTGGAGCTGTTGTTCCCATGGTCACTTTTTTTTTTTTGGAACTCAGGAACTTCTGTAAATGTAATATTGTGCACATAGTGGCTGCAAAGCCCCAGCTACACCATATTACAGGCACTCAGGAATGGCTCCAGGTAGGTGGTGGCAGATTGGTGAGCACAGGAGGGAACGGGGGGGCAGTAGCTCAGTGGCCACAGCCTGAAAGCGTGAGCAGAGTCCATCAGACTCCTGGGCTCAGCCAGGCACCCGTACCACCCCTAAGAGGAATACATCCATTTTTAGGTACAATGAACAAAACTGTACTCAGTCTTCCAAGTGAGGTTACACTATACTGTCAGGAGCGCCCTAGCTGCCTCTTACAGTCCCCTCCAATAGCCAACTCAAGACACAGACAAAAAGGATTCTTTCCAAGGCTTTATTCCATTTACAACTTTATGACTCTTTCAGATGCTAATCACCAGCGACTAAGCAAGGAACTGCACTGGAGAAAGATAGCAGAGTAACCTAAGCTCCAGGTAAGGCAGTTGGTCCCCGTTTGAAGGAGAACCACGGGAATACTCTGAACTTATGGGCTATGGAGAGGTCCTCCCTCTTACTCTTGGGACCTCGGGACGCGACCATTGTTTTAGCGCCAAGCGAGCAGAGCGCCTCCTCTCAGCGCCCTCCATCTAGTGCCGCTTCCTGCATCTGTGCCAAGCGTCCAGCAAAACCCCATCCCCTGCTCTCTCACTGCCAGGGTCACTATCTCTCTCCGGAATGCAGGCAGGAGGAATCTCTCCCTGCCGCTGTGCCTGTGAGAGATGAGCGAGCTCCTCTCCCATGGGTTGTTGCTCTTCCTCAGAATCAGAACTGCTCTGGGGCTCTGTGGGCTCAGTTTCCACTGCAACATATACATTTATAGAAAGGGAGTATGATCTTCGCAGTTTTATTTTCGATTTCTTTCATAATTATGCCTGGGAATACATGGAATTTACCTTTTTCACTGCAGCTGCACACTGGGTTGACATTTTCATTGCACTGTCAGCCACAGCCCCAAGATCTCTTTCTTCGTCAGTCACTCTCTATCAGCATAGAAGTGAAATTGCGATGTTTTTCCCTGATGAGCATTACTTTATACTTGCATACATAGAACTGCATTTGCCATTTTGATGCCCAATTTCCCACTATGGGGAGATTAGGGGTGCACGAAAGTCACTTACCTGGTCTCGCAGCTATTCGCGGTGGGGGGGATGCGCTTCGCTGCTCTCCCCGCGAAGTTCAGGCCGGGGGGGGAGGCTTCCCGCCTCGTCCGGCCGAAATTCAGGCCGGGGAGGAGGCGCCTTGCCTCTCCCGGCCGCGAAATTAAAAGTTAAAAAAAAAAATGACCCCATAATAGGCTACGTGATGATTAACGTAGCCTATTACGGCTAGATCTGCAAAGTCAGTTGTGATAGGCTACGTTAATCGTCACGTAGCCTATCACGGGTGACTTAAAAAAAAAAAAGCGCGTACGCAAATGGCGGCCCCCATAGGGAGCCGCCATTCGCGTTCCTTATTTGGTCGCTGTAGTCTACGTAAATCTTTACGTAGACTACGGCAAAAATAAGGGCAATGCAAATAGCGTTGCCCTTATTTTCGCCGTAGTCTACGTAAATCTTTACGTAGACTACAGCGACCAAATAAGGAACGGGAATGGTGGCTCCCTATGGGGGCCGCCATTATCCGTACGTGCTTTTTTTTTTTTTAAGTCACCCGTGATAGGCTACGTGACGATTAACGTAGCCTATCACGGCTGACTTTGCAGATCTAGCCGTGATAGGCTACGTTAATCGTCACGTAGCCTATCACGGGGGTGTTTTTTTTTCTTTCTTTTATTGGAATGGTGGTGGCGGCAGCCGGTCGAAAGACTGGCTGCCGCTCCCGCCCCTGACGAAGACCCAACGAACCGCCGGCCAGACTCACCGCCGGGAGGGACATTCGGGAAAGGTAAGTCCCGTCCCGGGGGGGGGGTGCGGGGGCGGGGGGGTGGAGAATTTCTCCCCGAAACTTGTTCGGGGGGCCGAACACGTTGGCGCTCAGCCCTCCGAAGTTTCGGGGAGAAATTCTCCGCCATCCCTAGGGGAGATCCTTTGGGAGCTGTCCACAATCCCTCTTTGTTTTAACAACCCTACATAATTTGATGTCATCCACAAACCCGGCCACCTCACTGCTCAGTCCTAGTTCTAGATCATCATCATCATCATCATCATCACCATTATTATTTTTACATTTGTTATTATTATATTTATATCCCATCTTTTCTATCTCGCTGTTCTGAAAATTTCTTCAAAAGAAACGTGAGGTAGGTTAAGCTGAGAGTCATTGACTAGCCCAAAGTCACCCAGTGAACTTCATGGCTAAGTGGAGACTAGAAACCGTATCTTCTGAGTCCCAGCCCAACACTCTAACCACTGCACTACACTGGCTTTATGAACAAGCTGAAACGCATTGGTCCCAATACAGATTTCTGTGGGACCCCACTGTATCCATATTTAAGGACACACGGCTCACTGGATGACTTTGGCCAGTCAAAGACACTTAGCCTAACCTACCTTACAGGGTTGTTGTGAAGATAAAGGTGGCACATAATACATACATACATGCACACAAGAAAGCTTTACTGCTGCAATACTATGCTGATTCATTTGGGAGTAAATCTCATTGAACACAATGGGAGTTACTCCCAAATAAACATACAGATGATTGCAGTGTAAATACGGGAACCAGAAATTACTAATTAAACAAAAACACCTAGACTGGGATAACCAGACGTTGGAAATAATATTTATTTATAAATATAAATACATATATTTATTCAGAAATAAATCTTTCTGAAATTTTCAGGTTATGTAAAATAGAGATTTTCTTCTGGCACATATACATTTCAGAAAGATTGATGAAACCTTTTCAATCTTAAGGTTAGAAATACCCAACCCTCTGATTTCCATTTAACATTATGGAACCCTTATTTGACTGATGATCTAATAGGAGCCACAACTGTGGCTCCTATAATCCTCAGTGCTCCAAGCTATTGAGGACCGTTGGGCAAGATACCCCAATGGCCATCCTCTCTCAGTGACTCTATCTTCTCAGCAGTTGCTCCTCCTCCTCTTCCCCCTCCTCCTCACTGGTAACATATTCTTGTTTGACAGGCAGACAGCCAGTGAGCAAGTAGGCAGTGTCATCTACTGTTCCTCCTCCTCACCATCACCATCACCATTGTCTGGGCCAGAGCAAGAGACAGGTGAACAAGCAGGCTGAAATGGTGAAGAGGAGGAGCAAGTCCACAGGGCTCTTGTCAGTGAGCCCTTGCTAGAATGTATGCCCTCGGCAGGTGCCCAACCATGCCTATTCTTCATGCCAGATCTACCATCATGCCATATTATTTGTAATACCAAAAGGCTTAACATGACCTAGAATTCTCAAGGTCTGAGGTACCTTAGTAAAATCAACTGAGCACTGGGAAATAGGAACATTTGAATATGTGTGCTATTTCAGACCATTGGTCCATCTAGCCTTATACTGTCTATCAACTTGGACAGGCAGAGCTTCTGCAGAGTAGGGCTGGTGTCAGGGTTCATCATCATCAAGCAACAACCAATGCCCCAACGTTCCAGTTGGGCCCACTTGGGTGAAAATGTAATCAGCAGTTGCAAGCAGCAGGCACTGCCACCTGCCTTCCGTCCGGCACATCAGGAATGGAAAGAAGGAACTGAGGAGAGACTGAAAGAACTGGGCATGTTTAGCCTTGAGAAGAGAAGACTGAGGGGAGATAGGAGAGCTTCAAGTACTTGAAAGGTTGTCACAGACAGGCAGGCCAGGATCTCTTCTCGATCATCCCAGAATGCAGGACACAGAATAAATGGGCTCAAGTTACAGGAAGCCAGCTTCCGGCTGAACATCAGGAAAAAATTCCTGACTGTTACAGCAATACGACAATGGAACCAATTACCTAGGGAGGTAGTGGGCTCTCCCACACTGGAGGCATTCAAGATGAAGCTGGACAGCCATCTGTCAGGGATGCTCTGATGTAGGGATGTACGAAAGTCACCTTTTCGCAGGGGTGCTTCGCGGTGGGGGGGAGGCACTTTGCTTCTCCCCCCGAAGTTCAGGTGAGGGGGGGAGGCGTCCCGCCTCGCCCAGCCGAAATTCAGGCCGGGGGGGAGGCTTCCCGCCTCGCCCGGCTGAAATTCAGGCCGGGGAGAAGCGCCCCGTCTCCCCGGCCGCGAAACAAAGTGTAAAAAAACACACAACAACCCGTGATAGGCTACGTAACGATTAACGTAGCCTATCACGGCTAGATTTCCAAAGTCACCCGTGATAGGCTACGTAACGATTTACGTAGCCTATCACGGCTGACTTTGGAAATCTAGCCGTGATAGGCTACGTTAATCGTTACGTAGCCTATCACGGGTTTTGTTTTTTGTTTTTACATTTTGTAATGGTGGCGGCGGCAGCCGGTTGGAAGACCGGCTGCCGCCCCCGCCCCCAATGAAAAGCCGATGAACCGCCGCTGGGACCCGCTGCCGGGAGGGACATTCGCCAAAGGTAAGTCCCATCCCGGGGGGGTGGCGGAGAATTTCACTGCCAATTTCGGGAGGCCGAATGCATTGGCACTCGGCCCCCCGAAGATTTGGGGAGAAATTCTCTGCCATCCCTACTCTGATGTGGATTCCTGCATTGAGCAGGGAATTGGACTCAATGGTCTTATAGGCCCTTCCAACCCTACTGTTTTATGATTCTATGAACCAGTACCTGAACACAACTAATTCAGGAAGGGGCACCAGATAGAGACTGCCTGGGAATCAGGCTTCCTGCACTGAGCAGGGGGTTGGACTCGATGGTCTTGCAGGCCCCTTCCAACCCTACGATTCTATGATTCTATAAGGTAAGCCCAAGAAACCAAAGCTCAACCCATGATAATTTCTCTAAAATTTCTTAACCACTGAATTTCTTTTCAAAAGCAATTTCTCTTTATCAAATTAAATGAGAGAGTTCAAAAAAAAAGTGGGAGAAATTTTTGGCACATAACTAGTTTTTATACCTGTTTAAGACTGCAAAAAAGGTGAGGGGGTGGCAAATATCGGACAAGCTGCAACACATAGCTGGTGAGCTGCATATGGCTTGGTATGTCACAGGTCATGCATGCCTACAATAATACAGCTCTCCTTTATTGGAAATGCATGAATGTCTACCAAAAATTACTAAGGGTTTAGTAACAAAACTAATGATGAATGGCCCAATAACAGTAAATGAAATGGTGGAAGCAATTAAAAAAAAAATGGGAAAAATTCTGGGACCAGATGGAATATCAGGATTATATTATAAGAAGTGTGAAGAAGAAATTTTACAACCGTTGAAAAATATGGTGAACAGTATTTTAGAAAAGGGGGAGATACCGGAAACATGGAAAACAGCATATATAACATTAATACCTAAAGAAGGACAGGATTTAACCTCAACAAAAAACTACAGAGCAATCTCATTATTAAACAATGACTATAAGATATTTGCAACAATTTTAGCAGAAAGGCTCAAGAAAATATTGCAGGAGTTTGTATATGAAGACCAAAGTGGTTTCTTACCAAGGAGACAGATGAGAAATAATGGAAGAACGGTCTTGAATGTGGTGGAATATTTGGAAGAACACCCAGAAAAACAAGCAGCTCTAATCTTTTTTGATGAAGAGAAAGCATTTGATAATCTTAACTGGAAATTTTTAATTAAGACTCTAGAAGAACTGGACTTTGGAGAAAACTTTATAAAATCGGTGAAATCAGTATATACAGATCAAAAGGCTCAAATAATTATAAATGGGGATTTGACTAAACCTTGTGAGATACAAAGAGGAACAAGACAAGGTTGCCCATTGTCACTGCTATTATTTATATTGGTTTTAGAATTATTGAACAGAGATATAAGACAAGATGATCGAATTACAGGAATCAAGATTTAAAAGGAGAAATATAAGCTGAGGGCTTTTGGAGATGACTTGGTGTTTATGTTGGAAGAACCTTTAAAGGGAATTGAAATTTTAATGAAAAATTAAAAGAATCTGGAATAGTGGCAGGGCTTAAAGTTAATAAACAGAAAACAAATTTATAACAAAGAATATGAATGTTCAAGAAGAAAAAAAAGTTGATGGATAAGATTGGCTTCCAAATTGAAAGGAAGTAAAATATTTGGGAGTCCTTTTGACAAATATGAATTGTATGCTTTTTCAAAATAACTGTGTTAAAGTGTGGAATGAAATTAAACCAGACCTATTAAAATGGGAAAAATTACAACTATCACTTTTGGGAAGAATTGCGATGATCAAAATGAATGTATTACCTAGAATGTTATTTTTGTTTCAAATGATACCCATTTTTACATTGGATTTACCTTTTAAGCAGTGGCAGAGAGATATAACGAAGTTTATATGGCAAGCAAAAAAACCAAGAGTTAAAATAAAACTTTTACAAGATGCAAAGGAAAGAGGTGGGTTGGGATTACCAGATTTTAAAACTTATTTTTCTGCCTGCTGCTTGTTGTGGATGAAGGAATGGGTGATGTTGAAAAATAGAAGACTTTTAGAACTAGAAGGACATGAATTGAGATACGGGTGGCATGGTTATTTGTGGTACGATAAAACAAAAGTGAATGTAGATTTTAATAATCACTATATAAGAAGGGCTGTATTAAGAATTTGGAATAAATATAAATCAAGGTTTTATCAAAAAATACCATATTGGATATTTTTACAAGAAGCAATGCATATAAGAGAATTGGATAGCACACATAAATGGAGAAGATATAATGATTTACTGGAACTGTCACAAGGGGAATATAAGTTAAAATCAAGGGAAAGCTTATTGGAAGAAGGTCATGTATGTCAGTGGTTTTCATATTTGCAAGTTAAAGAAAGGTTTAAAATAGATGAGAAAAATGGTGGATTTGAACAAACAGAATCTGAGTTTGAAACAGCACTGTGTACAAATGATGAACATGTTATTGCTAAACTGTATAAATTACTGTTACGGTATGAGACAGAGGATGAACAAGTAAAAGACTGTATGATAAAATGGGCACAAAATGTTGGTCATAATATATCAATGGAAGAGTGGGAAAGTATGTGGGGAAAAGATTTAAAATTTACTTTATGTACAAGTCTTAAAGAGAATGTTTAGAAGATGATGTATAGATGGTATATGTCACCATTTAAATTATCTAAAATGTATAAAGGTGTTTCTGGAAAATGCTGGAAATCCGAAGATCAAGAGGGAATGTTTTATCATTTATGGTGGACTTGTAAAAAAGCTAAAACATTTTGGAAACGAATACAGTCTTTAGCTCAAAGAATATTAAGGACTACTATAGAATTAAAGCCAAAAACATTTTTATTGGGACTAATAGATAAACATATAAAAGAGAAGGGGGGAACCCTCTTTCTCTACATGACAGCTGCTGCAAGGTTATTGTATGCACAAAAGTGGAAGAATGAAACAATACCAACTGTGAGAGAGTGGATCATGAAAATGATGGAGCTCGCAGAGATGGCAAAACTTACTATTATAATTAAAGAAGGATTAACAACTAAATTTATGTTAGATTGGAAACCTTTTATAGAATTTGTCCAAGAAATAGAGAAAAAAATGATATCTAGATATGTGGATTTTGAATTTTGAGATGGTTCTCTTTTTGTTGTTGCTGTTGTTAAAATTAGGAAAGAAATGAGATAATGTCTGTGAACTCAATGTACGATATACAACTAAGATAAGAACTAGAGAATAATAATAAGCATTTGTTGTGTAAAGGGAGCCAAAGGTCTTACAATCTTAAGAGATATTTTAGTCTATGTGTATTGTGTGTTTATGTTGTTCTGTTGTGTTTTATTTTTGTACTTTTAAATTAAAATAATAAAAAGGAAATGCATCAATGTCTTGTACAAATTCATAGAATCATAGGGTTGGAAGGGGCCTGCAAGACCATCGAGTCCAACCCCCTGGTCAATGCAGGAAGCCTGATTCCCAGGTGGTCTCCCATCCAAGTACTAACCAGGACAGACTCTGCTTAGCTTCCAAGATCAGAAGAGATCATTTTTTAAAAAAATCTCAGTGGCCCATCTTCAAACTGTGAAACATGGGCACAAGAATAGCTGGAGGAGACCCAGTAACAGTTTAGGCAATATATTAAAGCAAACTGCCTGAAGTCATCAGAATTATGGGAGTGATATCTAAAGCATCCATCTCTAAGCCAGACAAATCCCACACAGTTTACACATTGCTGCCTTGAAGTCTCACTGTACCAGGGAAGTTAGATTTGGAACAGTAGATGGACACATATAATTGACTCAGCTCTTTTGACACACACACATTTCTTCTGAATCATATCTCTAATAAAGAGACAGATTGTTAGCATGCTTAGTTCCTTGTACAATTTGTCCTGTGTAATGCTGACCTCAGGAATGCTGGGTGGCGTTTGTTTGCACACGTGCATCTAAAAATATTGCCATCATATGTTGGTTCAAAACAACATGTCCAGGTTTTCTATACACCTCCGTAAGCAACCCCCCCCCCTAAAATTAATCAAGAGCAGACATTTGTTGAATGGATATTTTAGAATGAGAGATGGATGACAGATGAGATGAGATAGATACATAGATAAGATGATGATGATCTTACTTGACATTACTATTTTTTTTTTAAAAAAAGCTCTATATTCCCACTATAGGTATTTAGGAGGTAAGCTTTCTCTTTTCTCACTACAGCCCAGTTCTTTCCCCTTTCTCAGGGAGAAGGCTATTGGACATACATTTCCCTGTAGGTATGATGAGAGTACGTGGGTGGCTACTTTAGGTTAGGGGTGTCAGAGAAATCCATCTGGCAGGGGAAGCTCAATAAGCTTCCATTGATTCGGCCCCCTGGAATTCAGTCCATTTTTATTAGTGCTGTGTTGAATATTTTGATTCTTCTTTTTTCAGCATTTTGTGGGGGTGGGGTGAGGGTGAAGCAAAAACTCTGGCAAAAGGGGCTGAGGAGGTTAGAATTTTGAGGAACTTGCTCTTTGGGGAGGAGGACAGGATTTCTGCCTACCTTTTTAAGTGTATGAGGTGGCTGAGGGATCTTCTTCTGTTTTTGTTTTTGTGTTTTACTCTAAAAATGTCCCCTGCCTTGCAGCAGCTCAGGCTTCTCCAGCCTGACAGCTCTTTCTGAATTCCCATGAGACCACATGACCTCACCCTCTCCTATAGGCATTCAGGAAGCACTCCCAGGCTGCAGAAGCCTCCTTGTAAAGCGAGAACAAGCAGGGCTTTTGGAGCTTTAAAAAAAAACTCAATTTGCAACAAGACAGAGCTCTTTGCGTAGCAGCTTTCTGAAGAGAGGCACTCAGAAACTCCTGTTGGGCTGCAAGCTTCACTCCAAAGAGCTCTGTCCTGGTGCACACAAGATCAGAGTTTTCTAAAGCTCGAAAAGTCCCCTTTGTTCTTGCTTGCAGAAGCCCAGGACTCTTTGCGGAGAGGCTTCTGCTCTTTCTGAAGGCCTATGAGAGAAGATGAGGGCACTTGGACTCATGGGATTTTCAGAAGCACTGCCAGGTTGGAGAAGCTTGTCTGTAAAAAGTCTCATTCTGTTGCAAGTTTATGGGGCATTTTTAAAGTTAATTAAAAAAGAAAGAAAGATGAAGATCCTTCAATCATGTCTGAAACGAAAAAGGTATGTGGAAACCCTGTCCCCACCCCAAGAAGAAAATTATTTGAAATTTTCCTCAATCCTGTGAAAGAGGTAGAATAAACAATGCCCCTTTCAGAGGGAGAAAGAAGATTCCCCCAAATAGGGGGCAGGATTCAGCACAGCGCTAGTTTTTATCCTGTGGAGCCCGACTTATTGTGCAGTGAGTCAGACAAGTTTGCTTCTTTCTGTATTTTTAGTTGCACAACTTACAGCTGCAGTTTGTGAAATTTGTGTACATTGTGCAAATCACAGCCAAAATTCACACGAATTGTGCAAACTTTGCAAATTTCACAAATGTCACGAACTCACACACATTGTGTCTGCTAACCTCTATTTATGCAAAGTATTCCTGGCTTGATGGAGTTTTTTTGGGGGAAGCCATGGCTCAGCCCTCAAATGCAAACTGAGCCAGGTACTGTGTGGAACTCCATCAAGCTAAAAGTGAGACGGAGTTCCAAGCGATGGACTTACCTACTTTAGGTGACAATAACAATGCATAATTAATGTATGGACCTGATTTTCACAAGATGCGATTGATAGGCACTAGCTTAAATGCTTTTAAAAAGGGATTAGGTAATTTCATGAAGGATAATCTATCAATGGCTATTTGCCACGATGGCTATACATAGCCGCCATGTTCAAAAGCAGTATGACACTGAACACCAGTTCCTGGGGAGCAATAATGTGCAACAACTATGGCTTCATGCCCTGCCTCTGCATGTCCTGGAGCCATCTGGTGGTCCACTTCGGCAACACAAACTTCTGGGATAGAAAGACCTTTGGCTTAGTCCAATGGGGCTCTCCTTATGTTCCTTTATGGCTGTATGAATCAGGCCTCAGTTGATGTATGAAAATTTTGTTTCAGTTTGCAAATCATCAAAATTTGCCCCATTTGCAAATCATCAGAACTTGCCCCTATTTTGGAAACCCAAATGTTGCGCATTGTTCAGAAAAGTTTGCACTTTACCAAACTTGTGACCACATCGAAAAATGCGTACTTTTTGAAAGCTTTGCCTGGATAAGCACACTTTTCCTGTTTGTACTGTGTACTTTCCCCATTTGAATGAAAAGAAAAAAACAGGTCACAAATGACAACAGGAACAAGGTGAACTGAGCTTTGAGGTGGAGTTCGGAGAGTCACAGCAAATTTGAGCAATCCTGATTCTCCCATTCCTGTGTTGGTAATGAACAATTTCTGGATTACCCACAAATCTATTTGCCAGCCTGCACCTCGTGTTTGGCTAGCAGAACATTTTTCTTGCTTTGGTCTTAGACCTAAACCCACCAACCTTAGGTTTTAGACCTAAACCCACCAAATCCAAAAAACCACAATGCACAGAAATTGCATGCAGTAGAGAGCTATGAATATGATGCAGTGTGCAATGTTCCCCACATGTGCATCAGCCAACCAGATGATTGATTAAGGCCATTAACTTTGGTTTAGGGATGTTGGAGGAATCCATCCAGGGGGTGGAATTTGCAACAAGTCCAGAAGCTGACCAGGAGTTGGAGTGACTTTGGGGTGCGGCCTGTCATCACAAGCCTGTTTGCTGGGGCCTCTCCCACTTGCTGCTAGTACCATCAGCTGATGAACCACGCCTCTCCTTCACAGGCATTTCAGAGCGGGTGCTGCCAGAGGCAGGTTGGAGCTCATTATCGAGCCTCTTCTGTGGTGGTGAGGGTGGCAAAGAGACAGTTCTTTTCCACCAGCATTGCATCTTCTCAGTGTCATCAACCCTACTATTCTATGATTCTATCCCCATGCTGTTTAACATCTACATGAAACCCCTGGGGGAGATTATCCAGAGAAGTGCCATCAATATGTGGATGACATCCAGCTCTACGTCTCTTTCTCATCAAACCCAGGTGAGGCAGTGACTGTTCTGAATCAGTGTCTAAGCATGGTAATGGACTGGATGAGGGCCAATAAACTGAAACTCAATCCAGACAAGATGGAGGTGCTGTTAGTGGGTGGTTCGTCGGCCCGGCTGGATGATATTCAACCTGTTCTGGGGGGGTTGCACTTCCCCTAAAGGATCTGGTTCATAGTTTGGGGGTGCTCTTGGACTGAGAACTGTTACTTGAGGCACAGGTGAACTCAGTGGCTTTTGTTGTTTATTCATTCAGTTGCTTCCAACTCTTTGTGACTTCATGGACCAGCCCACACCAGAGCTTCCTGTCGGCCGTTGCCACCCCCAGCTCCCCCAAGGTCGAGCCCATCACCTCCAGAATATCATCCATCCATCTTGCCCTTGGTCGGCCCCTCTTCCTTTTGCCTTCCACTTTCCCTAGCATCAGCATCTTCTCCAGGGTATCCTGTCTTCTCATTATGTGGCCAGAGTACTTCAGTTTTGCCTTTAATATCATTCCCTCAAGTGAGCAGTCTGGCTCTATTTCTATTTTGGAGTATGGACTGGTTTGATCTTCTTGCAGTCCAAGGCACTCTCAGAATTTTCCTCCAACATCACAGTTCAAAAGCATCTATCTTCCTTCACTCAGCCTTCCTTATGGACCAGCTCTTACAGCCATAGGTTACTACGGGGAATTTTATCAGCTCAGGCTGGTATACCAACTGCGCCCTTATCTGGACAGAGATAGCCCAGGTATAGTTATCCATGTAACTTCTCGTCTGGATTACTGCAATGCATTGTATGTGGGGCTGCCTTTGAAAACGGTCCGGAAACTTCAGCTGGTCCAAAATAGGGCAGCAAGATTGTTAACAGGGACTGGCCAATGAGCTCATATTACCCCAGTACTTTTCCAACTGCGCTGGCTGCCAGTCCATTTCTGGGCCCAATTCAAAGTGCTGGTATTAACGTTCAAAGTTTGGGGCCAGGTAATCTGAAGGATCACCTCCTCCCATATGTGCCTGCCAAGACCTTAAGATCATCCTCAGTAGCCGTCCTCCGTGAGCCCCTGCCAAAGAAAGTGAGGTGAGTGGCTACTAGGAGGAGGGCCTTTTCTGCTGCAGCACCCCAGCTGTGGAATGAGCTCCCTAGTGAGGTTTGCCTGGCACCTACATTGTATTCCTTCCAGCACCTAGTGAAGACCTTTTTATTTTCCCAGGCACATTTTAGCATTTTAGAAATACATACATACATACATACATAAATCCCCCCCCCCTGACTTTGGGTTGCTTACCCACAAGCTGGCCCACCTCAATCTGCATCGAGACAGTCCAGTTCACAAATTTTCTGGGGACTTTTTTCTCGTCGATAGAAAATTGCGCAAATTGTGGGCACAATTTGCATATAGTCTATGCAAATTCCAGCCACGATTTGCACAATTCACACAAATTGCTTCCAGAATGTGCACAAATTACGGAAACTATGCCTGCAGTTTGCACAAATTTCAATTGGCAAGGGGGGGGGGACACAAAAGGTTCTTGAATTTCAAGAAAAGCTCATGCTGTGCCTTGTGAATGCGAGCAGAGCCAGGTTCTGTCAGGCTTAAAAAAGACTGGATTTTCAAAGGGCAAGCATCTCTGCTGTGGTTACAGGACAAAGGGATAACCTGTGGTTGTAATATCTTCAGTCACAATCCACACTGCCGAGTGCACAGGAGAAGTCTCCATGCACCCACTGCATGGTCCAGCAGTTGGTGAAACTCACATGAAGGCTCTCCACGTGATCAGGTTAGGGATGGCCGGAATGCCCTGTGCTTGCCCCGCACTTTGCCCGCCCAACTCCTGATCCTTACCAGACCTGGTCAGCAGTGCATAATGAGCCAATGGGGCTGTCAGGGATTGGGGCTCTGCAGCAGTGTGGGAGGTCTGTCTGTTTGGCTGCCGACCATGCGAGCCCCCTTTTAGTGCAAGATGAGGACTCTGCATTTTCCATAGATCTACTGCAGCCAATAATGGTGCCCATGAAGGGACATTTCAACACTATTAGAGGCCTCCAATATGACTGCAATGAGCCTTTATGGCCACCATCATGCACAACAATAGAACTATGAAAAATCAGAGTCTCCATCTTCAGCTAAAATGGGGCTTGCATGGAGACCGGGTGGCTGCTGTAAGGACTGATGTCTCCCATGGCACAGGGGGGCAGGGGTGGGGATCCATCTAGATGGGTTTAGGGGTGTGGACGGGGCAGGATTCAGCAGGTTCCCAGAAGCAGTTGGGCACCCACACCATCCCTAGATCAGGTTGGTGCAAATTGTTAAGATGTTTGTGAATGTTACAACCCCTGAATACTGTATCCCCAGTTGCCCTTATTTCTATTACGATGGTGCCACTTAGAGCAACCACTGCCCCAGGAATCAGAGTAGCCGCAGATACATTAGCCAGATAGAGGAACCAGAATGCACAAATGGTGCATTTGCATAGGCTGAGCCAGACTGTAAACATGCTTGATTTTCAGATGTCTTTGTGGGGGTCGCCACATAAAAATAGGTGTTCCATACACACACACACACACACACACACACACACATAATTAATGAGGAAATTGCTGGTCAGGTTTGAGACATTAGGGAAATGGTTGATTATCCAGTAATACAGAAATAGTTAATAATATGAATGTCGCTTGACATTTTATTCTGAGAGATCTGCACAAAACAAAAGAGAAGCTGAATAGATTTCCTAATGAGCATTCCTAATGCCAAATGAATGCTTATGAGGGAGTGTCCGTGGGAGTGTGAGAAAAAGATTGACTTTATCACAGCAGGTGGATAGATGAGGAATATAATTTAGGGATGCTTACAAAATTATTCTCATCTGAATTTCTCCCTGGGTTTTGCAGGTCTGAAAAACCCCTGATCTTGTTTCTGGAGTAGCATTGATGCATTAATGTTTTACCATTTTTCCATTTCAGTTTTTGGACTTGTTTCCAATCACAGAACATGCTTGCCACCATCTTGTGTTTGTGCATTGTTTTTTTCTTTTTTCTTACAGCTGGGCTCCAGTGCATATGTGTACATAGATTAAAATCTCACTGCAAAAGGGAATCATTATGTTATTGGATGATCATGTCAGAATTCCTTCTCAAATTCCTTTTGGTAATGCCACCAATCATTTGGGGTGGATAAACCAAAAAGGGATTGTGAAGAGCTCCAAAAGGATATTCTGGGAACGGCATTTAAATGGCAAGTGCAGTTCAGTGTAAGCAAATGTAAAGTGGTACACATGGGGGGGGGGGGATGCTGATGGAGTCTGAGCTGGTAGTGACTGACCAAAGAGGAATATTGTGTTTGTGGTGGATAGCCCAATGAAAATGTTGATTCAGTGTGTAGCTGCTATGAAAAAGACATATTCCATGCTGAGGATCATTACGAAAGGAATTCAGAACAAAACTGCCACTTCCACACTGCCCTTATACAAATCCACTCGAAATCCTGTTCTGGTCAGCACCAATATCCAAAGAGGATATTGTAGTGCTGGAAAAGGTGTAGAAAAGGGCAGCTAAAATGATCAAGGGCCTGGAGCAACTCCCCTATGAGGAAATGGGGAAAGGTTTGGGGCTTTTCTAATTTTAGAAAAAAAAGGCAAGTAAGGGGTGACAGGACAGAGGTGTACAAAATTATGCATGGCATGGAGAAAGAGGACAGAGAGACATTTTCCTCCTTCTCTCAGAATATTATGTTATTTAGTTACAATATTTATATAGTGCTTAATAGAATAAAATATCAAAGTGGTTTACACTAAAATGCGTATGTAATGCAATAGGAAAATAATGAATAATTAACAACTTAGAGCAAAAACAATAAACACTAAGATTCAGCACCATCATAGAGCCTAAGATCAGCTAATGAAGGTGAATGGTGGGAGATTCAGGACAGATACAAGGAAGGAGTTCTTCATGCAGTGTGTAGTGAAGTTTCATAACTATGAAATTAGCTACCACAAGATCCTGAGATGGCCAGAAATTTAGAAGGCTGTAAAGATGTATTATACAAATTATAATACATCTTTACAGCCTTAATTATTAATTAATGAGGATAATGGCATTATTGGCTACTAGTCATGATGGCTATATGCTGCTCCAGGAACACAGGTACCATGACTCTGAATATAAGTTGCCATAGAACATGAGCAGAAGGGAACCACTGTACTCATGTCCTCCTTATGGGCTTCCTGTAGGCATCTGGTTGGCCACTGTGAGAACAGATCCAGCACAATTGTTCTTATGTTCCTTTTGTGTTGTGAAGTCATCGATGTGATTTCATCCAAAGTTTGAAATTTTCTAAGTTAAAACTAGGCATGGTGGAGAATTCCGCCATGGACCCCAATGAGGCTGGATTCCAAAGAATCTGGCCTCCGGAGTCCGTGGCGGATAGGGATGTACGAAAGTCACTTACCTTTTCGCAGCTTGGCTTCGCGGTGGGGGGGAGGTGCTTCGCTTCTCCCCCCGAAGTTCAGGCGAGGGGGGGAAGGCATCCCGCCTCGCCCGGTCGAAATTCAGGCCGGGGGGGAGGCACCCCACCTCGCCCGGCCGAAATTCAGGCCGGGGAGAAGCGCCCCGTCTCCCTGGCCGCGAAACAAAAAGTGAAAAACAAACAAACCCCGTGATAGGCTACGTAACGATTAACGTAGCCTATCACGGCTAGATTTCCAAAGTCAGCCGTGATAGGCTAAGTTAATCGTCACGTAGCCTATCATGGGTGACTTTGGGGGGGGGAAAGCGCGTATGCAAATGGCAGCGGCCCATGGGCGCCGCCATTTGCGTTCCTTATTTTGGCACATCTAGTCTACGTAAAGATTTACGTAGACTACAGCGAAAATAAGGGCAACGCAAATAGCATTGCCCTTATTTTTGCCGTTGTCTACGTAAATCTTTACGTAGACTAGACGTGCAAAAATAAGGAACGCAAATGGCGGCGCCCATGGGCCGCCGCCATTTGCGTACGCACTTTTTTTTCCCCCCAAAGTCACCCGTGATAGGCTACGTGACGATTAACGTAGCCTATCACGGCTGACTTTGGAAATCTAGCCGTGACAGGCTACGTTAATCGTTACGTAGCCTATCACGGGGTTTGTTTGTTTGTTTTACTTCATTTTGTAATGGCGGCGGCGGCAGCCGGTCAGAAGATCGGCCGCTGTCCCCACCCCCACCGAACCGCCGCTGAACCGCCGCCGGGACCCGCCGCCGACAGGAACATTCGCAGGAGGTAAGTCCCATCCCGGGGGGGGGCGGAGAATTTCACCACCAATTTCGGGGGGCCGAATGCGTTGGCATTCGGCCTCACCGAGATTCATGGAGAAATTCTCAGAAATTCTCTGCCATCCGTAGTGGCGGAACAGGGCACTCACCTCCGCCTCCCTCCAGAATCCGACCGGGCCGGCTCCTCCATGCTGCGATCCTGCAAAGCCAGCTGCCGGGTCCGCATTGCTGGTGATACGGCTGGTCACCATTGCCATGCCATATCACTGGGCTAACTCCAGACACAAATGACGTCCACTACAGTTTTTGCAGCCGTAAAGCTGTTGGGTTAACCTAAATGCAGCCATTTACAGCTGCATTTAAGTTAATCTAACAGTGTTACGGCCACAAATGGCATCCAGTACTCCATTTGCATCCCTGTTTTTTCACATGATAGGCTACGCAAATTATATTTACGTAGATATTTGCGTAGCCTATCGTATGAAAAAACAGGGATGCAAATGGTGTAGTGGATGCCATGTGTGGCTGTAAAGCTGTTAGATTAACCTAAGTGCAGCTGTAAATGGCTGCATTTAGGTTAACCCAACAGCTTTACGGCCGCAAATGGTGTAGTAGATGCCATTTGTGTCTGGAATTAGCCCAGCGACATGGCACGGCAATGACAGCTGGCCGTATCACCAGCGATGCGGACCTGGCAGCCAGCTCTGCAGGATTGCCATGGAGTGGAGCCAGCCTGGATGGATTCCAGGGGGAGGGACAGATCGCCTCCCCAAAGGGCAGATTCCCACCCGGACCAGCAGGTAGGGAATCATCCATCCTTAGTTAAAATGGATGAAAGGCTGAGTGGAACATTGGGCAGAACAACCCCCCAAAAAACAATAAGGGAATTGATACTTGCTCATCTGCAGTGTCATTTTCCACATTAGACTTTGAGCAATATGGTTTTCTATTCACAAAAGCCACATTTATTATCATTATTATTATTATTATTATCATTATTATTTACATTTCTATTAGGGATGGACGAAAGGGACTTACCTGGTCCCGCAGCTTGCTTTGCGGTGGGGGGGAGGCGCCCCATCCCTCGCCGCCAAAATTCAGGCCAGGGAGGAGCGCCCCGTCTACCCGGCCGCGGAAAAAATGTAAAGTAAAAAAAACACACACACACACCCGGGATAGGCTACGTAACGATTTACGTAGTCTATCACGGCTAGATTTCCAAAGTCAGCCGTGATAGGCTACGTAAATCATCACGTAGCCTATCACGGGTGACTTTGAAAAAAAAAAAGCGCGTACGCAAATGGCGGCGCCCATGGGGTGCCGCCATTTGCATTCCTTAGTTTGGCACGTCCAGTCTACGTAAACATTTACGTAGACTACGGCGAAAATAAGGGGAACGCAAATAGCGTTGCTCTTATTTTCGCCGTAGTCTACGTAAATGTTTACGTAGAATACACGTGCCAAAATAAGGAACACAAATGGCGGCGCCCATGGGCGCCGCCATTTGCGTACGCGCTTTTTTTTTTCCCAAAGTCAGTCATGATAGGCTACGTAAACATTTACGTAGCCTTTCACGGCTGACTGCAGGGACGCAAACGGCGGTGGCTACGGCCACTGCCATTTGCGTCCCGGCAGGAGACGAGGTTTCGCGGCCGGAGGGGGCGCCTCCTCCCCGGCCAGAATTTTGGCGGGGAGGGACGGGGCACCTCCCCCCTGGCCAGAATTTTGGGGGGAGGGACAGAGCGCCTCCCCCCCACCGCGAAGCAAGCTTCGGGATCAGGTAAGGGACTTTCGTCCATCCCTAGGAAACGGTGAAAATTTCCTGAGAATTACACTCCTGCTTGCATTCACATTTGGGATTGCAAACAGGACACGTTCGCATGATTTGCAAACAGGAATGAAATACTTGTACATCCCTAGGTCAGCTCATTTTGGAATTTGCAAAGATCAAATTTCCTACAGCATCCCGAGTGTCTGATTATCAATGATCAACTGTTATAGAACTGCATGATAAGACCTGGAGTGGCGTACATGCAGTGTGAACATGCCGCCCCTTGCTGCCTCCCTGCCTCCTACTCTGCCTCTCTTTGTTGGAAAATCATCACACTTTCCAGGCTGAGGGCTGTGCTGTTTTGTTTTGTTTTTTAAAAAAAGAAGTTATTTGCCTTTGAATAAAATCAATTTTGGTCGTGATTATTTCAGCCTGATGCCGAAGTACCCCAGGAAACTCATCAGCCTTCCAAGTGAAATTAACTGCAACGAGCAGTCTCCTTTTGGTAAGACTGCTGCAACATGCTGTTCATCGAAACTGATTACTATTCAGACGACGTCAATTGCATTATTGCCAATCGATTCTCTGAGAACAAAACCAACACACACACCCTAAAACCTACCCTCTCTCCTTAACAGCCTTCATTCTTGTTTTGAACGTGGCATGAGCAATAATTCAGTTCAGTACAACAGATTGCAGGGTGGCTACTCTCTCTGCAGGACTGGGAGCAGCCCAGCCTGCATTATTAGCAGCCCTTAGGTGAATGGCTGTTGCAGGTCTGACTACTAAGAGCCAAGAGGTACAGCAGCCCTGCCAGATACAGCTAGAAGAAGACTCATCTCCCTGGAGGCATTTGTAATTTGTTTACACAAGGCAGGAAACTAATTGCTAATTGTTGTGGCGTGTGCCGTGGAATTGCGGTCACATATTTAACAGCACCATACATCAAGAGAAACCTAGGTGTTGGGTGGTTGGTGTTTTAAACAAAGTGTCTGAGCACATAATGAGAATTCTGAGCCCAAGAAGAATTTCAGACATTATACTACTTAGCACTTATATATCACTTTGGAATGTTGAAAGTAGGGATGGCGTAGGCGCCCAATTCTGTCTGGGAATCCAGCAGAACTACCCCTGCCAACACACCCGAGCCCCTCTTCCCGACCTCCTGCCCCTGCTCGCCCCCTGCCCGTGCTCGGAGGAACGGCTTGCACTCACCGTGACGGACTCATCCAACTTCGTGGTCGCTATTTTTAATAAATAAAATGGCGATCGCGGAAATGCACATTTTTGCGAACGTGTATAGTTGCATATGCCTGAAAAGGAGCATTTCTGTAAAAATGTGCATTTTCACACATACACAACTATGCACATTTGCAGAAATGCATTTCCGCTCATGTGCAAATATATGCATTTTGCTATCGTCATTCTATTTTTCAAAATATGGTGACCGCGGAGCTCAACGAGGCTGCCAGGGTGAGTGCAGGCTGCTTGCCAAGTGCAGGAGGGGCTGCACTGGTGGGGACCAGCGAGTGAGGGCAGGGGCTGGGCAGGCACCGAAGGAACCCGGACAGGAGTGGGTTCACACATACCTCATTGAAAGCAGTATGACAGTATGACAGTATATCCATATTGCTAATGAGTAAGTCATGGCTAAGTTAGAATTTGAACCAGGATCTTCCGCATTCGCAGGTCAGTCTCCTGGAGCCCAATCATATCTAGGGATAAATGAGAAATTCATTTCAGTTTGGTTTTGGTCAGGATTTACGCAGTTCACAGCTCCTGGACCAAAAATGGACTTGGACTAGGGATGGCAGAGAATTCCGCCACGGATTCCAGTGAGGCCGAATGCACTGGCATTCGCCCTCCCAATCCGTGGCGGAACGGCCTCCTATAGCGTTGCCCTTATTTTCGCTGTAGTCTACGTAAATCTTTACGTAGACTACAGCGACCAAATAAGGAACGCGAATGGCGGCTCCCTATGGGGGCCGCCATTATCCATACGCGCTTTTTAAATTTTTTTTTTAAAGTCACCCGTGATAGGCTACATGACGATTAACGTAGCCTATCACGGCTGACTTTGCAAATCTAGCCATGATAGGCTACGTTAATCGTCACGTAGCCTATCACGGGGGCATTTTTGTTTTTTTTTCTTTTCTTGGAATGGCGGCTGCCGCTCCTGCCCCGGACGAAGACCCGCCGAACTGCTGGCCGGACCCGCCGATGGGAGGGACATTCGCCAAAGCTAAGTCCCGTCCCGGGGGGGTGCGGGGGGCAGGGGTGTGTGGAGAATTTCTCCCCGAAACTTGTTCGGGGGGCCGAACACGTTGGCGCTCGGCCCCCCGAAGTTTCGGGGAGAAATTCTCCGCCATCCCTACCGCAGAATCCCTGCGGAGTGGACCTGGCTGGGCAGGATTCCAGGGGGAGGGACAGAGCACCTCCCCCCTGTCGAGGATTCCGAGGGGAGGGACGGAGTGCCTCCCCCCCCCACCGTGAAGCAGATCCGCGAAACGGTAAGTGGCTTTCGTACATCCCTAACTTGGATGCAATCTGTGGTCAAAGTCCATATGTTTCAGAGATTGCAACGTGATTCACGACACCACCCACCCCGTGTTCAGCAGCATATGCACATCTGAAAACTATGCATGAAAAAATATGCACAGATACACTTTAATTAACTTGTGCACACTTCAAAGATGTGCACAAGTGATGTGTGCATTTGGTAAAACATGCATGAAAAATACTCATGGATTGTCATGCAACCCCCCACCCCACCCCCCAAGCTCACAATCTGATACAGAGTTGAGTCAGAACGAGCTTCAAGATGGAATTCAGAGAACTTCAGAGGACACGGGTTTTGCTGATTTGCACATATTCAATCATATCTATGTTCACTCAGAGATAAGTCCCACTGAGTAGAGTAGAACACGCCCCCAGATAAGTGTGCATAGGTTTGCAGCCTTTGCCCCTGTGCTACATCAGCTCTCTTCACTGAACACAGGTCTCTTAACTAAATATCTAAAAATGTTTGCAGTCTCATCATCTCTCATAACTGAGATCCAATCTTTAGGGCAATGAAAGAGAAACCCCCCAATCCCCAAAGGTTCACAGGATGGATGATGAAAGCTGATACAATTAATTCAGCAGCAGCAAAACTCTGATGATGTGTTGAGGCAATTACCAGGGACTACTAATTAAATTGCCGAGGGTTTTCATTCTGAAAGGTTTGCTTCAAAACCTTTCCTCAAAGGATGCCCCAGGGATAGCTAAGCAAAAGTGCTGACTCTCTTAGAACTGTCTTAGGATCAGATCTATGATTCTTTTTAATTAAAAGTGTGTGTGTGTGTGTGTGTGTGTGTGTGTGTGTAACCTAGAACACAGTACCTTTTTCAATTATGACAGTTAAAGTTCAAAATGCTCAAACTGCATACTTTACAGTAGGGAAGGGATGCAAAACATCTTTCAGACTGACTCCACTTTAGAGAAGCTCTCAGGGGCTGAATTCCAGTGGTGGGTGGAGCTGAAGGCAAAAGGGGTGGGGCCTGGCCAAAATACCAGTATATTCTAGTTTAGAGCTCTCAAGGTCAGAAACTAAGCTTTAGCAGAGTCATTTCAAGCTTTTAGAATGGCAAGAAAACTGCACAAAAGCCAGAAAGCCTGCACAAAAAGCAGTGTGGTATAATGGTTGGACTGGGATCTGGGAGACCCAGGTTCTAGTCCCCACTTGGCCATGAAGCTCACTGGCTGACTGATGCATTTGTCCATTCCCAATTTCTGCATTCAAAAGGCTCAGTTGCAGCCTAGCCTGCAACCTGGCCGGCAGCGTTTCACCTAGGGATGTACCGATTGTGTAAAATCTGTTCTGTCCGTGGTCCATAGATTGCCAGGTACTTTCGTTCCATCATCTGCCCATTGATGGAATTGGGTCCTTTTCTACTTACCAAATTTGCACAAATGCGTCTTTGCACAAAGTCCCACAGACAAAAATGTGCAAATTCCCTCAAAATGTGCATTTTCACACTTTAGCCTGTGGGGAAAATGTGATTTTGGGCTGTTTTTTTTTTTTTAATTATTCTGTGTATTTTTCTATGACAAAATTTGTGCAGAATTTGGGAAAGTTAGAAAACTGGTCCACAGGTCCATGGAATCTACCCGACAGGGGAAAAGCTGTCCACTGCAGAATCTGCAGGGTGTATTCATAAAAATCGGAACTCATTTGGTTCCATTGCAAATTTCTCCAAAATCCCTAGTTTCACCAATTCATATAGAAACTGAGATGGTGTGCATGTGCCCTAGAAGATATCCAACACTCCTCTGAGGATGCCCTTTCCTTTCTATACAGAAGGTTCCATTTCAGTCCCTGTCCTCTCCAGTTGAAAGAACTGGGTAGGATCACTAATCAAGACACTTGTGTGCCATTACTGATATTCTCACTGAGCAAGCTAAGGTTTCTAGGAAAGAGAAGCATTCCTTAGAACACAGCTTGAAAACCACTGCTTTATTTGGTTTACCAAAAGAGACTCAACTACCCCAACTTTTTGCTATACTATGTTGAAAACTGTGAATATATGTTGAAAAATCTGGATCTGACTACATGGTAGGGATGTATGAAAGGCACTTACCTGGTCCCGCAGCTTGCTTCGCGGTGGGGGGGAGGCGCTTCAGTTCTCCCCCCGAAGTTCAGGCCGGGGGGGAGGCGCCCCGCCTAGCCTGGCTGAAATTCAGGCCGGGGAGAAGCGCCCCGTCTCCCCGGCCGTGAAATAAAAAAGTGAAAAAAACAAAACAAAACACCCGTGATAGGCTACGTAATGATTTACGTAGCTTATCACGGCTGACTTTGGAAATCTAGCCATGATAGGCTATGTAAATCATTACGTAGCCTATCATGGGTGTGTGGTTTTTTTTACTTTATTTTGTAATGGTGGCGGCGGCAGCCGGTTGGAAGACCGGCCGCCGCCCCCGCCCCCGACGAACCGCCGCCGAACTCCTGCCGGGACCTGCCGCCAAGAGGGACATTCAAGGGAGGTAAGTCCCATCCCGGGGGGGGGGGGCGGAGAATTTCATCAACAATTTCGGGGGGCCGAATGCGTTGGCATTCGGCCTCCCTGAGATTTGTGGAGAAATTCTCCGCCATCCCTACTACATGGTACAGCAATTGTACATTACTTCAGATGCCATATCGTACTGCTCTGATGTAAGCAACCTATATATCATCGCAAGCCTTTGGCTTCTGTGCATCAGACCCAAACATGTACCCTGAATTTTAGGAAAGCCAATTTTAATAAACTCAGAGCAATGATAAGTAAGGCCCCATGATAAATGACTCCAATGAGAAAAGAAGTCCAAGATGGATGAGAATTTTTTTTTTTTTAAGGAAATTCTAAAGGCACAATTACAAACAATTCCAACAAGAAGGAAAGGTGGAAGACAACAGAAGAAGCCAATGTGGCTTCACAAAAAGCTTCGAGATGACCTGAGAACAAAAAAGGACACATATAGGAAGGAGAAGGAAGGCCAAGCTACAAAGGAAGAGTGCAGGCAGGTAGCACAGAATTGCAGGGATGGCGTCAGGAAGGCTAAAGCTGAGAATGAGCTGAGATTAGTGAGGGATGCTAAAAGCAACAAAAAGGCTTTCTTCAGATATGTGCATAGTAAAAGAGGGAGGAAAGACATGGTGGTTCAACTATTAAATAAGGATGGTGAAATGATAACACATGACAAAGAAAACGCGGAAGTGCTCAGTTCCTGCTTCACCTCAGTCTTCTCCCAAAAGAGGGTCTATGACCCCCTGGCAAAGACAAAGTACAGGCTGAAGGGACAGGACTGCAGCTTGAGATCGATGGGCATATGGTCAAGGAACACCTAATTACTTCAAATGAGTTCAAATCTCCGGGCTCAGATGAACTGCATCCTAGAGTAATAAAGGAACTGGCAGAAGAACTCTCAGAGCCACTGACTATTCTCTTTGAGCAGTCATGGAGGATGGGTGAAGTGCTAGATGACTGGAGGAGGGCTAATGTCCCTATCTTCAAAAAGGGCAAAAAGGAGGAACCTGGGCACTAGAGACCAGTCAATCTGACAACAATCTCTGGGAAAATTCTGGAGCAGATAATAAAGCAATCAGTCTGTAAGCACTTTGAAAACAATGCAGTGATTACTGGAAGCCAACATGGATTTGTGAAGAACAAATCCTGCCAGATGAATCTGATCTCATTTTTTGATCAGTTAACCTCCCTTATGGACTGTGGAGATGCTGTGGACATAATATGCCTCCACTTCAGCAAAGACTTTGACAAAGTGCCCCATGATACCCTGATGAGCAAACTAGCTCAAAGTGGGCTAGATGTAGGGATGGCAGAGAATTCCGCCACAGATCTCGGTGAGACCGAATGCCAGTGAATTCGGCCCCCCGAAATCTGTGGCGGAACGGCCTGCCACCCCCCCGCCCCCCTGCGGATCCCCCCCGGGAAGAGACTTAACTGGGGCGGATCTTCCGGGGGCGGCGGCTCCGGTGGTGGCATCGGCGGCGGCAGCTGCGGCAGCTGCGGCAGCTGCGGAGGCTGGTCTTCCGACCGGCTGCCGCCACCGCCTTTTGCAGACTTGTCGGGGTTTCTTTTTTTTTTTAGCAGATGCTATTTGTGCTCCCCCTTATTTTTGCCATCTTAGTCTACATAAATATTTACGTAGACTAAGATGGCCAAAAATAAGGAACGCAAATGGCGGTGGCCGTAGCCGCTGCCACTTGCGTAAGCACGTTTGTGTGTGTGTTTTTTAAGCCAGACGTGATAGGCTACGTAAGTCTTTAAGTAGCTTATCACAGTTGACTACAGGGATGCAAACGGTGGTGGCTATGGCCGCCGCCGTTTGCGTCCCTGCTAGCCAGCGGCCGGATGTCCGGCTGCTGGCGGAGCCAGCCGGCGGCTCTGTGGAATCCCCGCGGAGCGGAGCTGGCCGGCCAGGATTCCAGGGGGGAGGCGTGGAGTACCTCCCCCCCCCCAGAGGAACCCGGCAGAGCCAGGTAAGAGGAGTTTCGTACATCCCTAGTAGGGATGTCAGAGAATTCCGCCATGGATCTCAGTGAGGCCAAATGCCAGTGCATTCAGCCCCCCGAAATCTGTGGCAGAACGGCCTGCCACCCCCACCCCCTGCGGATCCCCCCCAGGACGAGACTTACCTGGGGCGGATGTTCCGGGTGGTGACGACTCTGGCGGTGGCTCCGGCGGTGGCAGCTTTGGCGGCTGGTCTTCCGACCAGCTGCCACCACCGCCATTTGCAGTCTGGCGTTTGTTTGTTTGTTTGTTTACAGAGATGTGATAGGCTACGTAAAGACTTACGTAGCTTATCACATCCCGGTAAAAAAAGCAAAAAACGGTGTATGCAAATGGCGGCGGCTACAGCCGCCACCATTTGCGTTCCTTATTTTCACCATCTTAGTCTATGTAAATATTTATGTAGACTATTATGAAGAAAGTAAAGGGGAATGCACATAGTGTAGTGGATGCTATTTGTGTCCCTTTTTGATTCGCCATTTTAGCCTACATAAATATTTTGGCCACCGCCATTTGCATATGCCGTTTTGTGGGGGGGGGGGTACCCAGCAGCCACCGCGGCCAAAAACCTGGCTGCGGATGGCCCTGGTCTGGCCAGCTGCTCCGCAGAGCCACCACGGAGCAGAGCCGGCCGTTGAGGATTCCGGGGGGGAGGACTGGATCGCCTCCCCCCCATCGAAGATTTCGGGTGGAGGGATGGGACGCCTCCCCCCCCAGCATGAACAGAATCTGTGAAAAGGTAAGTCACTTTTGTACATCCCTAATTAATAGAAGTATAGCTGCCAAATCCCGGGAAGTACTCATTCCCCTCTAAGGATGGACAAAAGTCCCTTACCTAGTCCCGCAGCTGTTTTCGGTGGGGGAGGAGGCGCTCCGTTTCTCCCCCCGAAATTCTTGGCAGGGGGGGAGGCACCCCGCTCCTCCCGGCCGAAATTCAGGCCAGGGAGGAGGTGCCCCATCCCTCCCCGCTGAAATTCTGGACGGGGGGGAGTGCCCCGTCTCCCCAGCCGCGAAATAAAAAAGTAAATTGTAAAAAACACACACACACGTGATAGGCTATGTAATGATTTACGTAGCCTATCATGGCTAGATTTTCAAAGTCAGCCGTGATATGCTATGTAAATCTTTACGTAGCCTATCACGGCTGACTTTGGGGGGGGGAAAAAAGCGTGTACGCAAATAGCAGCACCCATGGGCCCCGCCATTTTCGTTCCTTATTTGGGCACGGGTAGTCTACGTAAAGATTTACATAGACTACGGCGAAAATAAGGGCAACACTATTTGCGTTGCCCTTATTTTTTCCGTAATCTACGTAAATCTTTATGTAGACTACCCGTGCCCAAATAAGGAACGCAAATGGCGGCGCCCATGGGTGCCGCCATTTGCATACGCGCTTTTTTTTTTTCAATGTCAGCCGTGATAGGCTACGTAAAGATTTACGTAGCCTATCATGGCTGACTTTGAAAATCTAGCCATGATAGGCTACATAAATCGTTACGTAGCCTATCACGTGTTCTTTTTTTTTTTCACTTTACTGGGAAATGGCAGCAGCGGCAGCCAGTTGGAAGACCGGCTGCTGCCCCCGCCACCGCCGAAACGCCGCTGAAATGCCGCGAGTACCCGCCGCCGAGAGGGACATTTTCATGCGGTAAGTCCCATCCCGGGGGGGGCGGAGAATTTCCCCACCAATTTCGGGGAAACGCATTCGGCCTCCTGGAGATTCGTGGAGAAATTCTCCGACATCCCTAAAGCTGAGGGACCTTGTAAGGGACTTTTCATCCATCCTTATGTAAATATTTACATAGCCTATCACGGCAAAAAAAAAGGGAACGCAAATGGCGGCGGCTACGGCGGCCGCCATTTGTGTTCCCTTTATTAGCTGTGTTAGGCTACATAAATATTTACGTAGCCTATCATGGCAGGAAAAAAAGGGAACGCAAATGGCAGCCACCGTAGCCACCGCCATTTGTTTTCCCTTAGTTTTGCCGTGATAGGCTACATAAATACGTAGCCTATCATGGCTTCCGCAGGGACGCAAATGGCATCCCTGTGTTAGCCGTGATAGGCTACGTAAGTATTTACGTAGCCTATCACGGCTATATGGAAGAAGCGAATGGTGGCCACAGATGCGGCCGCCATTTGCAATGCATCGTGGACGGCAGCAGGTAGGTGCTTCATTCCGGGCCCATTTCACGGGGTGTGGGGGTGTGGGGGCTTCGTTCCGCCACGGATTTCGGGAGGCCGAATGCACTGGCATTCGGCCTCACCGAGATCCGTGGCGGAATTTTCCGCCAATGCCTAGCAATAATACTACAGCTGCTGCACATGCAGGAAGTCCTAGGTTCAGTCCTTTGCATCTCCAGTTAAAAGGATCAAATACAAGGTGATGTGAAAGACCATCTTGCTGCTGAGACCCTGAGACCCTGGGGAGCTGCTGCCAGTCACAATAGCTCAGCTCACACATCACAGCAATTGTATTTTAAAACCCTGGCAACAGAGCGGCATGGTTGTGCATGCCACACAATTGCTCCAACTGGAAGCAGAAGCATCTAAGCAACCCAGGAATGTTCTGTCCCTGAGTTGTTTGCCAGTCCGTGAGAACCAGGAGCTCTGGAATCTCTCCCCTGGCAGGTCAGAGTTGGAACCCAATGAAGCAGAGTTCCTGGTTTGCACATCATAGCAAACAACCCAGGGATGAAGGGTTGCTCAGCCGCTCCCACTCACACTACCAGCATACATGCTGATTCACAACAAGTCAAGGTAAAAACTAGGGGTGTATGGACCCCACCTACCTGGGTCCACTGGGGGGTCCGTGGGGGGGGGAGGTGATCCGGTCCTCCCCCCCAGAATCCTCCCTGGCCGGCTCCGCTCTGTGCTGCTGGACTTCCGGCAGCGGGCGGCTGGTCTACAGACGCAAGTGGCGTCTGGCATAGCGGATGCCATTTGCATGCTTCCCTTTGTCCGTGATAGGCTACATCAAGATTTACATAGCCCATCACGGACAAAGAGAGGCATGCAAATGGCATAGCGGACACCATTTGCGTCATTCCCTTTTTGCCGTGATAGGCTACGTAAATCTTTACGTAGCCTATCACGGCAAAAGGGGAAGGATACAAATGGCGTCCGCTATGCCGGACACCATTTTGCATCCGTACGGGGCAGCAGATGGACCCAGCTGCATCAGGGGCAGGATCCGGCCAGGTCAGACTTTGAGGGGTGGCAGAGTGGGGTGGTCCGTTCCGCCACGGACTCCGGGAGGGGGAAAAGATTCTAAGAATCCGGCCTCATTGGAGTCCATGACGGAATTCTCTGCCATCCCTAGTAAAAACAACAACAGCTGGGTTGTGATGTGTGTACTGGTCAGTACGTATACGTGTATGTATATAGAAATGTATATCCCACCGTCAGAATGGCTCACAATTTCAAAACACAATGTCTTTCAAAAAGAACCCATTCATTCATTTTAAAATACAGTAAAAATACAGAGGCAATAAAAATGTTGGAGGGACCATAGATAGAACAATCAGGAACACAATAGTAGGAAAAAACCTGCCAGAAATACCTTGAACAAAAGACATCCAGACAGGCGGTCACTTGCACTTTATGGGGCAAGGTGTTCCACAATATTGGTGCAGCCAGCCACTGAGAAGGTTCTCTGTCTCCCATCACCAGGTATCATGCCTGCATTGTTGGTGGGGTATAGAGAAGGGCCTTTTCCTCTGATCTAAGGAAGCAAGCAGGTTGGTAAGGTAGAAGGAAATCCTTCAGGTATCCTGATCCCAAGCCAATTTGTTCATGAACACTTTGAACAGACAGTGCTGGAGTAAATGACCTAGTATAAGGCAGCTTTCTAAGCACCCAAAACACTGGTAAAATGCACTGTAACAAGAAAGCATAAAAGAGAGGCCCACAGAAATGCAACAGCAAGCAAGCAAAGCAGGAAAGCGAGATCTGTAGCAATGCTATGCTATATTTTAATGAACACATTTTAATGGAGCATCTTAATGGAACATCATTTGTCAATGTCATCAAAAGCTATAGCTTAGGGATGTGTGAACCCACCCCTGGCCGGGATCAGCAGGCACCCACTGAAGCGCCACCCCCACTCGAGCCCTCTCAGACCCATGAGTGAGCCCCCATGAGCTCGGTGAGCCACTGGCAGTCACCCCCATCCACAAGCACCCACCATTTTGCCAATAATATGTTTTTGTTTTGTTTTGATGAAAAAGGGAGCCAATTGAAGATGTACATATTTAAATATGCACACATTTGGGCTGGGAAGGCTTGATCTATGCAATATTATAGGCATAATGCTTCTAATATTGCATAGGTCATGCTTTCCCAGCCTGAATGTGCACATATGCAAATATACACATTTTTAATCAGCTCCCTTTTTTTGTAAAAATAATCCTTGGCAAAATGGCGGGCACTTGCAGATGGGTCCAGGTGAGTGTGGCAAGCATCCAGGAGGGTGTGAGCAGGAAAACGTGAGGCCAGGGGCTCTGTGAGCAAGGTCCAGGGCTGTGGGTGGCGGGGGGGAAGAGCCCTACAGACTCCTGGACCCAGTCAGGCATCCGTGCCATCCCTACTGTAGCTTTTCAACAGATCTCCTCAAATGAGCGTATCAAATTCTACCTGTAACTCTGTACCATCAGCTTTGACAATTATATTGCGGCAACCCCATCCCTTTCCACTGATGTATGCACTTTGAACTCAGTTATATCTAGGGATGATGCAAGCATCTGGTTGGAGCTCAAAGCTTGACAGATTACCAGCAACTCAGCCCCCTGGATCCCAGCTTGTGGACCCTGAAGCCACCCCATTTACCATGTGCCACATTGGGCAAGTTTATGGTTTTCCACTTCCTGCCAACCTCTCGTGGTCTCCATGCAAGGAAAGGACAAGGGGTTGGTGAGTGCCGATGGGACACCTCTGAACCCCTCATGGTCTCCTTCTTCACAGGATACTGTGAGGGGTTGAGAGGCAGTTGGAGCAGGGGTCCCATGCTGCTGGCCCACCCTTAATTCTCTCCTGGCAAGGAGGAGAAAACAAGGGGTTGGCTGGTGGCAACAGGGACTCTGGCTGCCACCATTTCATGCAAAATAGCAGCTGGCTGGGCTTTTCCCACAAATCTCCCATTTTGTGCAAATGGTGGCCATAAATGGAGCCATTTACACAAAATTACAAAAGTAAATGGTGTAATTAGACCATTTAGGCCTGTAATTTTGCATAAATAGCCCTATTTATGGCCACCATTTGTGCAAAATGGGGGATTTGCAGGAAAAGCCTAGCTGCCATTTTGCGCAAAATGGCAGCTGCTGGAGCAGCAAGACACCTCACACTGCTCACTGAGTGCCCTTGGACCCGGATCACGACATATGGTGAACAGCGTTGGGCAACCAGTGGGGGTCCGGCTCGTGGTGTGTGGGGCGAGTGGCATGAGTTGCGAGCAGTTTGCCCATCCCTAGTTGTATCCATCCCCACTCTAACACAGGAACCTTCAAAATGATTGTAGCTGCTACCAACTGCAATGCATACCAAGAAAATGGCAGGGTTTGTGTGTATGGAGATGGTGGGGGGAAGAATCTGTCTTAAGGATTCAGTTTGCTGTTTAAAGACTAAATGAGTTGATTCTATATATACTACAGCAATATAGGTCCCCACTGTCTTGGCTGTATTTTTCAAGGCCTGCAGCCACCATTACTCACAGAAAGTATAAGCATTTCATTAAAAATTTCATGTGGTGTCACAGCAATGGAAAATACATTTTTCCTTTGTGGTTATTTACAGTTGCATTAATGTGTTCTCACGTTCCCTTGTGGATTGTTGTGATTACTTATTGTGCAGAGGAAAAGTCTGTGTATCTGACCTCAGGAACTACTTACACATAGCAATGCCTGGTTGTCTTGTCTCTGTTGTTGTTGTTGTTGTTGTTGTTCAGTCATTAACTCATGTCTGACTCTTTGTGACCCCATGGACCATAGCATGCCAGGCCTTCCTGTCCTGCGCTCTCCCGGAGTGTGCTCAGGTTCATATTCATTGCATCAGTGATGCTATCTAGCCATCTCATCCTCTGCCGTCCCCTTCTCCTTTTGCCTTCAATCTTTCCCAGCATCAGGGTCTTTTCCAGTGACTTTTCTCTTCGCATTAGGTGGCCAAAATATTTGAGCTTTAGCTGCAGTATCTGTCCTTCCAATGAGCACTCAGGGTTGATTTCCTTTAGGATTGACTGATTTGACCTCCTTGCAGTCCAGGGGACTTGTAAGAGTCTTCTCCAGCACCACAGTTCGAAAGCATCAATTATTTGGCGCTCAGCCTTCCTTATAGTCCAGCTCTCACAGCCATACATTACTACTGGGAAAACCATAGCTTTGATTAGATGGACCTCTGTCGGCAAGGTGATGTCTCTGCTTCTTACTATGCTGTCTAGGTTTGCCATAGCTTTCCTCCCAAGGAGCAAGCGTCTTTTAATTTCATGGCTACAGTCACCATCTGCCGTGATCTTGGAGCCCAAGAAAATAAAATCTGTCACTGCTTCCATTTCTTCCCCTTCTATATGCCAGGAAGTGATGGGGCCAGGTGCCATGATCTTAGTTTTTTTAATGTTGAGTTTCAAACTGGCTTTTGCACTCTCCACTTTCACCCTCAACAAGAGGCTCTTTAGATCCTCTTCGCTTTCTGCCATTAGGGTGGTATCATCTGCATATCGGAGGTTGTTGATAATTCTCCCAGCAATCTTAATTCTGACCTGTGATTCATCCAACCCGGCGTTTCTCATGATGTACTCAGCATATAAGTTAAATAAGCAGGGCAACAATATGCAGCCTTGTCGTACTCCTTTCCCAATTTTGAACCAATCAGTTGTTCCATGTCTGGTTCTTGGCCATTGTACAGGTTTCTCCGGAGACAGGTAAGGTGGTCTGGTACTCCCATCTCTTTAAGATGGTTGTCTCTACTGGCCATTAAATAGCAAACAGCAGTTACAGATTCTAAAAAGGACCTCTTTTCACACTGCCTAATTAGAGGCCACAGTTAAGTGATGTCGTCTTTATTGATTAGTGCTACTCAAACGTGATATGCAATTGCAAGTAGATTTTATGCTGCCTCCCTCTCTCTAATTGAGAGCAATTTCTATATGTTATCACATGATTCAAGGAACACCTGGGCTTCAATGGCCATTGTTCATTAGAAGCCTTTCATAGTTGTGAAATGCACAGAAGGGAATAGCTACCAATTCCCTCATACCCAGAGAATCCAAACAGGTGTTTGAGGGCCCTCAAGCATTAACTCCTTACACTGTGCTGTTACACTGTGCTAACACATAAACATTTACACCGTATACACACAGACACACACACAATGTTATGTTTTTTGTTGACTCTCTGCTGCTTGAAATATTGAACAAAGAAAAGGTAAAGTAAATGCTGCTACAGGAAAAGATCACTGAAGAACACAAATTACAAATTAGACCTTTAACAAAATCTTGCAGTGTGGGGTGCTCCTGTTCAGGATTCCAGACAATGCCTTCCATCCCTGCTCCCAATTGTCTATCCCCCAACAACAACAGTTAGCCAGCATTCTGCAGCCTCTGAGCATGCTCAGTCCTCACTGGGTTGTTTTAGGATTCCCCAAAGATTTCTACAAAAAAAAAGTACTTCTACAAACTTGGGGGTTCTTCTAAACCTGCTGATACCTATCTCTTATCAATGCATGGTGACCTTTTGGCTATGTAAGGATCAGCACTCGGCAAATTAGAATTACTATAAGTATACCTGATGATGATGATGATATACCCATTTGGGGTGTACGAAACCCCACTTACCTGGCTCTGCTGGGTTCCGTGGGGGGGGGAGGCGATCCGGTCCTCCCCCCCCCCCGAATCCTGCCTGGCCGGCTCCGCTCTGCGGCCAGTCTGCGGAGCCGCCAGCTGGGCCGATCTGCAGCGGGGTCTGCATATGCTGCCAGGCTGCTGTGGATGCAAATGGCATCCTGTGTAGGGGACGCCATTTGCATCCCTACGCTAGGCCATGATAGGCTACGTATATATTTACGTAGCCTATCACAGCTAAATAGGGATGTACGAAAGTCACTTACCGTTTTGTGGATCTGCTTCATGGTGGGGGGGAGGTCCTCCATCCCTCCCGCCGGAATCCTGCCTGGCCAGGTCCGCTCCGTGGGGATTCTGCGGAGCCGCCGGCTGGCTCTGCTGGCAGTCGGACATCCGGCCGCTGGGCAGCAGGGACGCAAATTGCAGCGGCCGTAGCCACTGCCGTTTGCGTCCCTGTACTTAACCATGATAGGCTACATAAATATTTACGTAGCCTATCATGGCAAAGTAAAAAAAAACGCGTACACAAATGGCGGCGGCTACGGCGGCCGCCATTTGCGTTCGCTATTTTTTGCCGTTCTAGCCTACGTAAATATTTACGTAGGCTAGAACGGCTAAAAATAGTGAATGCAAATGGCAGCTGCCGTAGCTGCCGCCATTTGCGTATGCTGTGCCCAGCCGTGGCCGGCCAGGAGACCAGCCACACCCGCCACTGCCGCCCCCGCCCCTTCTGCTGCCGCCCCCGCTGCCCCCACCACCGCACCTGCCGCTGCCCCCGCCGCACCTGCCACCCCCGCCACCACACCTTCCGCTGCTGCACCTTCCACTGCTGCCACGCCGCCGCCGCACTGCCGCTGCCGCACATGCCGCCAAAGCTGCCGCTGAAGCCGCCGCATCCACCCCCAGCTAAGTGCCATCCCAGGGGGTTCCGCGGGGTGGGTGGGGCAGGAGGCCGTTCCACCACGAATTCCAGGGGGGGGGTGAAAGCCAGTGCATTCGGCATCACTGGAATCCGTGGCAGAATTCTCCGCCATCCCTACAGCTAAAGCAGGCATGCAAATGGCATCCCCTACGCCATTTGCGTCCCTGCCTTTTGCCGTGATAGGCTATGTAAATATTTACATAGCCTATTATGACAAAAAGCAGGGGCGCAAATGGCGTAGTGGCTGCCATTTGCACCCCTGCACTTTGCCATGATAGGCTATGTATTTACGTAGCCTATCACGGCCTCATGCAGGCACGCAAATGGCTGCTGCATCCGCCACCAGGTATGTCCATTCTGGGGGAGGTGGATGGCGGGAGAGGGGGGAGGCCATTCTTCCATGGACTCTGGGGGGGCGGATTCTAAAGAATCCAGCCTCACTGGAGTCCGTGGCAGAATTCTCCAACATCCCTAATACCCATAGTGCCTTGCAGCCAAATATTTGTCTGGCTGGTACACAGGAAGCTGCCTTATTTCAAGAGAATTTCAAGATAATTGTTCCATCTAAATCTGTATTGGTTTCAGACAGGGGTCATTCCCAGCCCTACCTATACACCTATAGGGACTTAACCTGAGACCTTTTGCTTGCAAGGTGAACCGAGATGGAGGGTAAGGGGAGACATGAGAGAGGTCTACAAAAATTATGCATGGTGTGGAGAATGAGGATAGAGAGGTATTTTTCTCCCTCTCTCAAAATACTAGAAGCTGGGGTCATCCCATGAAGCTGATTAGTGGGAGACTCAGGACAGATAAAAGGAAGTACTCCTTCACACAGCGCATAGTTAAACTATGGAACTCGCTACCACAGCATGTGATGATGGCCACCAATTTGCATGGCTTTAAAAGCGGGTTAGTAGTGATGTACAAAACTCACTTACCTTTTCGCGGAATCTTTTGCGATGGGGGGGATGTGCTCCATCCCTCCCCCTGGAATCCTCGACAGGGGGAGGCGATCCGGTCCCCCCCCCCCAGAATCCTCAACAGCTGGCTCCGGGCTGTCCGCAGCCAGATTTCTGGTCGCAGACGGGCTGGTGCGGACGCAAATGGCAGCCGCCGTAGCGGCCGCCATTTGCATCCAGCCAGGCAGCCGTGATAAGCTACGTAAGAATTTACATAGCCTATCATGGCTAACCCCTCCCAAAAATATATATATATATATTTATGTAAGATAAAACAGCGAAAAAAAGGGGAACGCAAATAGCGTAGTGGGCGCTATTTGCGTTCCTTTATTTTTCGCCATTCTAGCCTACATAAATAGTTACGTAGGCTAGAACGTCGAAATATAAAAGAACGCAAATAGCGCCCACTACGCTATTTGTGTTCCCCTTTTTTTCGCCGTTTTATCTTACGTAAATATTTACGTAAGATAAATCGGTGAAAAATAGGGAACGCAAATGGCGGCCGTCGTAGCTGCTGCCATTTGCGTATGCTGGGGTTTTTTTGGGGGGGGGAGTTAGCCATGATAGGCTACATAAATTCTTACATAGCCTATCACAGCTGCAAGGACAGCAATGGCGGCGGCAGCAGCCCGGCCATGGCCGGCCAGGAGACCAGCCGCCGGAGCCGCTGCCACATCCGCCGCATCCGCCCCAGGTAAATGCCGTCCCAGGGGGATTCCGTGGGGGGGGGCAGGAGGCTCACTGGAATCCATGGCGGAATTCTTTGCCATCCCTACAGGTTAGACAAATTCCTGGAGGAGAACACTATCAGCGGCTTCTGGTCTTCTTGATGCCTATATGCTACTTCTGGTACCAGAGGCAGTGAGCCTATGTACACCAGTCACTGGGAACATGGATGGGAGGGTGCTGTTGCGCTCATGTCCTGCTTGTGAGTTACTGGTTGAAGGCTGGTCAGCCACTGTGTGAACAGAATGCTGGACTAGATGGACCCTTGGTCTGATCCAGCATGGCTCTTCTTATGTTCTTATGTAGGGGTGTGTGTAACACTTACCCCATTCTGGCCGGCAGTCCGCGGTGCGGGGGGAGGCGATCCGTCCCTCCCCCCGGAATTCTCCCCAGCCACAGCCAGACTTCCGGCCACTGCTGGGCTGTGGCCGCAAATGGCAGCCGCTACGCCAGCCACCATTTGCATCCCTGCCAAGCCGTGATAGACTACCTAAGTATCTACATAGCCTATCAAGGCAAAGCAGGGACACAAATGGCGTCCCCTACACAGGACGCCATTTGCAGCCGCAGCCCGTCTGCGGCCAGAAGTCAGGCTGCGACGGCCAGGGAGGATTCTGGGGGGAGGAACGGATCACCTCCCCCCTGGTGGACCCCTCGCAGATGCAGGTAAGTGGGGTTTTGTACACCCCTGCCTGTTCTTGAGCCACCCACAAGTTCGCTGAATTCCCCTGGCTCACCGCCAACCCTGTTCGGTGAGCACTGCCATTTTCACGCCTTTGATGCATGTCTGTGTAAAACAGGAAGTTAAAAAAATGTGCATATTCAAATATGCACAGTTTAGAACTAGGGAAGCTAAGTAAGTGCAATATTAGAGGTATAATCCCTCTAATATTTTTCCCAGTAGTAATGTATGGCTGTGAGAGCTGGACTATAAGGAAGGCTGAGTGCCGAAGAATTGATGCTTTCGAACTGTGGTGCTGGAGAAGACTCTTACGAGTCCCCTGGACTGCAAGGAGGTCAAATCAGTCAATCCTAAAGGAAATCAACCCTGAGTGCTCATTGGAAGGACAGATACTGAAGCTGAAGCTCCAATATTTTGGCCACCTAATGCGAAGAGAAAACTCTCTGGAAAAGACCCTGATGCTGGGAAAGACTGAAGGCAAAAGGAGAAGGGGACGGCAGAGGATGAGATGGCTAGATAGCATCACCGATGCAATGAATATGAACTTGAGCACACTCCGGGAGAGAGCGCAGGACAGGAAGGCCTGGCGTGCTATGGTCCATTGGGTCATGAAGAGTCGGACACGACTGAACGACTGAACAACAACAACAACAACCCTCTAATATTGCACTTCTTTAGCTTTCTGAGCTCCAAAATGTGCATATTTGAATATGCGCATTTTTTAAACTTCCTGTTTTATGAAGACATCAAAGATGCAAAAATGGCTGTGCTCACTGAACAGGTTCGCGGTGAGTACTGGGGAGTGCGAGCAGGCATGAGTGGGGGGCGAACAAGGACAGCGACTCGGCGGGCACAATTTGGGGGTCACAGGCTGGGGTTGCTCGACGAATTCCTGAACCCTGAACTGCGCTCACGACATCCCTATCTCCACATACTCGCTGTCAACAGCATGGAGGGCTCTCATTACTAGACCTTAGGTGAGATTTCCACCATCTACTCTCAGCACAAACTTTCTTCCACTTGCCTCACACTGGCTGCACCAATTGTCGATCTTCAATCCTTCCCCTCAGGCTGGCATCAAAGGTAGGCATGGTCAGGCACTCCCCAAGGGCCCACGCTCCAGAGGGGTGACTGACGAATGTTCTCTGCAGTTGCTCCTCCTCTTCACCATTGTAACTTGTTTATTCACCTGCCTCTCGCTCTGGCCCAGACAATGGTGAGAAGGAGGAACAGTAGATGCCACTTCTTACTTGTTCTCTGTCTCGGTGCCTGTCAAGCAAGCAAGTGGTAGCAGTGGTGAGAAAGATGATGTAGAGCAAGAGCAGCTGGTGACAGTGGTGGTGAGAAGGGAGACCCAATGAGGGAGGGGGTCATGAAGGTTTCTTGCCAAGGGTTCTCCAGAATCTGGAGCTGGCTGCTTCCCCTCATCAGTGAGTATATTTGGGTGGATACAGACACTGTTTCACCACAGAGCTGCACTTGATGAATGGGAAATTTCTCCTCCACAGTTGGCAAAGCAATGAAGAAAACCACCTTACCAAGTAGTTCCATGCACAGCATAGTGAGTTAACGCCAAATAAATGGTCGTCTCCATGAACAGGAGAGAGTTTCTAACTGTATTATTGGTGGGAAAGTAACTGATGACTGCACAATCAGAGCTACATTAGTGAAGAGTCCATCATTGGGGGATTTCAAGAGAAATGTTCCACAGATATCTGGAATGGAACAAATATTATGCCTGAGGACAGTAGTTGAGCACTGTGACAGCCTTACTTTCACAAATAACCAATTAGGTTTGTGGGCTGCCCCATTTCAAACTGCAGGTGTGGTTTCATGTTCCTGGCTGCTCCTTCCCTAGACAGAAGCTAGCATGTCAAAGACAAAGCTAAACTAGAATTCATCTCCCTTGCATCTAATTTCTTAAGTGCAGGGGTTTTGTTTTATTTTATTACATGGAAGAGCATTCAGTCATGAGAGCCCTTACCCAGTGTCAGGAGTGCCCTTGCTGCCTTCTGAAATCCTCAAGTAGCCAGAATCAACACGCAGACAATAGGGCTCTTTTCCAAGGCTTTATTTCCATTCAACCTAATGACATTTACAGATGCTAATTGCCTGAGCCTAAGAGGGAAACTTAAGAGAGCTGCATCTCAGGGGATTCTAGCCTTAGGGAATCAGTTGATCTCCATTTGGAGGGAAAGGGCGGGAAGCCTCTGAACTTAATGGCTAGGAGGAGAGAGTCCATTCCTTTCCCATGGGGCATCAGGGCGCAGCTGTTGTCATCACGCAAAGCAGGCTGAGTGCCTCCTCTCGGCGCCCGCCATCTCCCGCTTGTCCCTGTGCCAGCGCTTCGCATCCAGAAGCTCCAGTTCTCCCTCCCTCTCCCTGTCCAGGTCACTGTCACTCTCAGGAATATGATCAAGGAGGGGCTCTCCCTCCGGCTGCCCCTCTGAACAGCACGCAGGTTCCTCTCCCACGGTTTCTATCTCTTCCTCAGAATCAGAACTGCTTTGGGGCTCTATGGGCTCTGATCCAACCCTGACACCCAGTCTGAGAGGAGGTACAGTTCAGAAACAGGTTGATCTTCTTAACTGCTCTCTATGAGAAATAAGCCAAAATGTTCAACTAGGTCCTTACAAGTTATGTTAGTGTGTCTACATTTCAGGCATGAACTGCTTCAGCAGTTATCATCTCTCCCCTGTGGACTGTAGTTCTGTAACAGAGAAGGAGGGGTCTGGGATTCTTTAACAGACAGCTTCCAGCACCTTCAACAACCTACCAACCTTAGGATTCCACGAGGGATGCTATGACAATTGCCCTGCCATAAAGCAGACATCACACCTTCTAATACTGCATTAAGCTCATAGGGTGGCCATGTGTCCTCTTTTATAGAGGACTGTCCTCTATTTGAAGGGCTGTCCAGTCCAATTCCAATTCAAAGATAAAGAACCATAAAAGCCATTGCCAGTTAGCACCTGGGCATCAGACTGAACAGGCAGGCACACAAGTGACCTAGTCACAGTATTCTGTATTCTAGTGAGATACATTATTATTCTATTTAAATTATAATAGTTATTTCTACATTTGCATCAGTACATATACATTAATACAGGCAAATGCTGTGCAGATCCATGTCCTCTTTCATCCTCTTCTTTTTGGTGGTGCGTTTTTTCAATAGGACTGTGGTGAAAATGGGACCACTGAGAAACAAGATGGAAGTAGGGATGTTGGAGAAATCCAGAACAGAATCAAATGAGTTTGGGTTTCTATGAATCCAATCATGGATTCCCCAGCAGACTGGCATTTCTTGAGTTGTACAGGTTCTGTGGACTTGAGGACTGTTTTTGTTTTTTAACTTTCTGGAATTTCATGCAAATTTAGTTGTAGAAAAATACGCAAAATAAGAAAAACTGAATGAATATGTATATTTCCCCAACAGGCTAAAGCATGAAAATGTGCAGGGGGGGGTAGACATTGGGGGGGTGGACACTGGGAGGGGGGATTTGCACATTTTAGAGGGAATTTGTGCATTTTTGCAAGTGCGAATTTGGGAAATTAGGAAAAAAAAGATTCTACCACTGAGCTGGTGATGGAACAAAAGATACCTGACAATCTGTGAAATGCAGACAGAAAGGATTTTACAAAATCCTAAGTATCAGCATGCTCAGAGGAACCCTGAAGTCTGCAGAAGTACATAAACTCTTTGTGGGTGTGGGGGGAAGTTTAAGGAAACATGTTACCCACCCAAACCCCAATCAGAACTGAATATGGTCAGTGGCCACAGAATGCTGAGTGTCTGTTCAAAGGAAAAGTGGGAGGGGAATGGCAGTGGAATGGAATATCCTGGAACCCTGAACAGGAGCATGCCATGCTGCCTGCAACATCTTGTTGCAAGTCCTACTAGTAAGCTTCTAATATAGATATATCCTACGATTTGCCCCATAGTTAGGAGTAGGGATGGCGGAGAATTTCTCCCCGAAACTTCGGGGGGCCGAGCGCCAACGTGTTCGGCCCCCCGAACAAGTTTCGGGGAGAAATCCTCCGCCCCTCCCACCCCCGCCCCCCCCCCGGGACGGGACTTACCTTCCCTGAATGTCCCTCCCGGCGGCGGGTCCGGCTGGCGGTTCGTCCGGTGTTCGAGCGGGGCGGGAGCGGCAGCCGGTCTTTCGACCGGCTGCCGCCCCCGCCATTGCAATGAAAGAAAAAAAAAAAACACGTCCCCTGATAGGCTACGTGACGATTCACGTAGCCTATCACGGCAAGATCTGCAAAGTCAGCCGTGATAGGCTACGTGAATCGTCACGTAGCCTATCACGGGTAACTTTAAAAAAAAAAAAAAGCGCGTACGCGAATGGCGGCCCCCATAGGGAGCCGCCATTCCCCTTCCTTATTTGGTTGACTACGTAGACTACGGCGAAAATAAGGGCAACACAAATAGCGTTGCCCTTATTTTCGCCGTAGTCTATGTAAACATTTACATAGACTACAGCAACTAAATAAGGAACGCGAATGGCGGCTCCCTATGGGGGCCGCCATTCGCGTACGCGCTTTTTTTTTTTTTTAAAGTTACCCGTGATAGGCTACGTGACGATTCACGTAGCCTATCATGGCTGACTTTGCAGATCTAGCCGTGATAGGCTACGTGAATCGTCACGTAGCCTATCAGGGGACGTTGTTTTTTTTTTTTTTTTACTTTCGTGTTCACGGCCGGGAGAGGCGGGAAGCCTCCTCCCTGGCCTGAATTTTGGCCGGGCGAGGCGGGAAGCCTCCCCCCCCGGCCTGAATTTCGGCCGGGCGAGGCGGGAAGCCTCCCCCCCCGGCCTGAACTTCGCGGGGGGAGCAGCGAAGCGCTCCCCCCCACCGCGAACAAGCTGCGAGAAAAGGTAAGTGACTTTCGTCCACCCCTAGTTAGGAGGTAGGAGTGATGTGAGGTTTAAACAAGTTAGTACTAAGTAAGAGGGATGTATGAGAGATTTGTTTTAGTTAATTTTTTAATCAGGATTTACCCAGTTCGCACGTTCTGGGCAAAACATGGACTTGGATGCAATTTGTGGTCAAAGTCCATACATTTCTGAGCTTGCAGTTAGGGATGGTGTGGGGATCCAGCTGGGTCTGGGAGTCTGATGGACTCCCCCCCACTCACGTGCTCCTGGACCTGCTCACAAGCCCCTGCCCCTGCTAAGCCACCCACACCTACCCTGAGCCATCCAGAAGTGCCTGTCATTTCTGCAGTCACCATTTTGCAAAAAAGCTGGTGACTCGGGAACCTCTGCAAATTTAATATTGTGCACATGGCAGATGTAAAGGCTACACAACGTAACAGGCATCAATGGTCCATTTACACCTCTAATGCTGTGGAAATGGCTCTTTTATGGTCACCATGTGTGCAATATTAAATTTATGGAAGTTCCCAAGTTGCCAGGTTTTTTTGCAAAATGGTGACTGCAGGAATGATGGGCTCTCACAGATGGATCACGGTAGGTGTGGGTGGCTTGGAGAATGCAGGGGGCTACAAGCGGGTCCGGGTGTGCACAAGGGGGGCAGCAGCTCAGCCGGTGCCTGGAGGACCAGGATGGGGGGCAGGTCCAGCCATCCCTATTTGCAATGTGATCTACAGTCCAAACATATGTATTCATCAGCATTGTGTACATCACAAAAAAGTGCATAAAATGTGTGCTTTTGTAAGATGTGCACAAATACACTTTAATCAATGGGAGAAGAATGCGTACATTTCAAAAATGTGCATAATTTATGTGTATATCTGGGAAAAAATATGCATGGATTTTCATGCAAAACAACAACAAGAACCAAAGCTCACAATCTGATACGGACTCGAGTCGGAACAAGTATTGAGATGGAATACAGAGAATTTCAGTGAACTCAAGTTTTGCTGATTTGCAGGTCCCTACTAAGTAAGTAGAACATCTGTCCCTCCTTCTGTCTCAAAAAAAAAATGCATTGTGGCATCTGTAATAGCGGACAGAAAAATCCAGTGCTTAGGGGGCAGAACCTCTTCATTTATATTGGGTTTTTCATTCCTTTTAGGCATTTGTGATGGTTTTTAGTCCAACTGTCTCAAAGCCTCACTAGCTCTATTATTTCTATCTCTCCCCCCCCCCTTTCTCGGTGCTCCTTTCTCATAATTTCACCTTTGGCGGCCTTAAGTATACAAAATCAATCATTTGTACCTATAATTAGCAATTTTAACACACAACAATAATTACAAGAACAGCACTAAACATTTCTGCAGCAACTGTGTTTCAGGAGAAACATGGTTTGATAGGAATGAGTGCCAACATGATGCCTTCACTGATTTTGTGGGGAGGAGAGGGCAAAGAGTTTTTGAGAGGGGCCAAGATTTACAGCAAGGTTCAAAGATGTACTTTCAGAATACACACGCACACACTAGAAAAAGCTGCGTCTCTGAATATCATTTATTGTATTAACTTTTTTTTACTACTGATAAGAACTATAGCAATGTTGTCAGTGCAGGTCAAACAATCACCTTGAAAAAGAAAGGCAATGGATTTGTGCCTTTGGCATATGCAGTTGGTACATAGGTCCAATCATTTTTATTCTAAACATAGCTCTTCAGTGTGTAGTCTGATCAGAAATTGGAGGCAGAATAGCAACAGCACACCCTCCATGCTAGTCTAGCATAGTGATTTGGAGCTAAAAACCCAAGTTCGAGAGAAATCCTTAGGCAGGGAATTGATACAAGCCCTATTCAGCTGTCATGTCTGAATAGGATAGACTAGCATGAGTAAAAGGACACTTGTCAGCCACGCCTCCTCAGTCCACAATGGGGCGTGAATCAGTGTTACAGCACATGCATTGCATGCAGAAGGATCCAGGTGGGACCCCTGGCATCTCCAGGTAAGGCAGGAAAAACCCCTGCCTGAAAACCTGGAGGGCCACTGCCACAGACTGTTGACAATACTGAGCTAGATGGACCTATGGTCTGACTCAGTATAAGGCAGCTTCTTACATTCCTAACCTATCTGTGTTGAATGGGAGGGTTTGCAGGGGGCCGCTAGTTGCACTTGCTTGCATGTGAGTAGAAGCCTCCATGTGACCAGGAATCCTGGTTTATCAGGGTTCCCGGTCATCCAAAAAGTTCTACCCACATTCACATGAAGGCAAATAGAAGCATGTTAGAGACCTCCCTGTTCAACACCAGGAGGGCAGGAGCTGAGGGGCTGGGGCTGGAGCACGTGCAGACCTGGGGGCAGGGCTGGCATACTTGGCCCCATCCCTCATATTCACTTACCCTGTTGAGACACAATGCCTGGGCAAGGCTTACGAGTGTTTGCCCAAATAAACAGAGAATGCCTTTTTGGGGCTTATGGATAGGAATAATGTTGTGGGGAATGAGTTAAGAGACACATTTAATTTGAATGAGAAAGTTTTAGAAAAATGGCTATTTCCCTTGAAAGATTTTGTGGAGAAACGTTTCCATTAGGAACGGATGGACTCATCTTGGTCTGGGGCCATCGCTCACTGAGCCGCCACCTCCTGCACCGCTTGCCATGCCATGCGAGCCCCTTGATGGCTTGGCAAGTCACTGAGAAGCACTGTGGACGCAACAATGGCGGCTTGGCCATTTTCAGGGAGAGAATGTTGTGTAGATTGCGACCATAAAGGGCAATCTACGCAACAGTACAGATGTGAATGGCCCATTCACACCTTTAATGTCTCATAGATCGCCCTTTACAGCTGCAATCTACCAACATTTCCTCCCTGGAAATGCCTGAGCTGCCATTGTTGTGCAAAATAGCGGTTCAGGGAAGGAGCAAGATAGCTGCCAGATGCTCGCGAACCATGCAGCAATTGCAGACGGGTCTGGTGAGTGCTATACAGTCCATGAATGGGGGCCCAGGGGGCCAAGTGTGTGTGGGGAGTCCATCAGACTGCATCCATATCAGGCGCCCACAATATCCCTGGTTTCCATGTTCCCATGTAACAGAGGCTGATTCTCATCTTCTTTTTCTTTTTTTGAGAACCAGAAACACTGCATTTCCGCTATCCTCCTGGAGATGAAATCTCCCACACATTGGACTTGCATTATATCAAAAAGAAATAAAATTGAAATATTAAAATGCATCATATAGCCCAGCATGATATCACTGCACAGGCTTGGAACATACAAAATTAAATTTCAGGCCCAAGACAGTTTATACATTCAGCAGGATCAAGTGGAAATAAGGTTTTTCCTGGAGTTCAGGTTAGCAGGAGTGTGGGTTTTATTTTTACCATAGGGGAATATTCAAATGTGTATTCGCACACACGCGCACACACACACCTCACCACTAGCGATGTATGAATCCATCAATTCTGGTTGCTCTTAGTTACTCATTTCCCCAGTCTTAAGTTTGGTTCATCTTGAACTCAAAGAATTTCTCCAGTCTTAACTTTAGTTTACCCTGAACTTTGAGTATTTTTTAAAAGTTTGTATGAAAATGCATCAGCATTTTTGTGCACGTTTCTCCTACTAAGTGAATATTGTATGCATTCTTGTCTAGTATACACATTTCTTGCAAGTAAGTTTCCTAACATAATGCTTTTTAAATGTTATTTCTCCTAATACATGCATTTGTGTCCATATGTTTTGACTGAAGAACTTGAATGCAAGTATGAATTTTGAAGGATAACCGAGTTTTGGTTCACATAGTTGTTTGAAAGTGCAAAATTTGGTAAATCCACATGAAAATGTGAACTTCATGAATTTATCCCCCATCCCTAATCCCCCCCCCCAAAAAAACAAAAGAAAACCCCCCTGCCACCTTGACTCATTCAGTTTCAGATAAGCTTTACCACTTGATCTGGCGGAATGCACAACAGGCCCAAAGTCATGGACACAAGGAAACTCTATAAAACATACACTGCCATCAAGAACCAGTTAGCAGTTTTTAATAAAATCGTGAGACTACTGGGAATAACAAAGCATGTGTCTGTGCGTATCTCCTTTTTACGTTAATTCCATTCTGTGTCCATCCATATCTATCCACGCACACACTATTTCCTATCATCTCAGAAATAATTGGACACATATTCTTTATACAAAGAAGAAAATGCCACAATGAGTGTCACTTAACACTTCTGCTTGGCAGAGATGAACTTTCTGTTCCCATAGTGACCTTTTGTGCCATCCTGTGATGGTGATTCCCACTGCCTTGGCTGCTTGGAAAATGCCAAGATAGACCTCCCAGAAGACCGGAGGAAAGGGTGATGAGGAACAGGGGGCTATGGATCAAAAAGGGAGGCGCTGTGTTCTATCTCTTGCCCATGCCTTATTAATGGCAAGCCTTGGTTTAAATACAGTACAGAACATACATTTGCCAATATCAACCAATTAACTGTGAAAAAAACAAAAACAAAAAACAAGAACACGTACCTGAAAATCTGTGCAAGGTCTTTTCCTTTGAGTTCTTTAAGAATCTCCTGGCTGAGTTGAGGATCACTTGGTTCTGAAGGGGTAGGGGAAAGAGGGCATTGTGCATGTCCATAGTGACCTATCAGAATCCCCAAAATAAATAAACTCATAGCAGTGCAAAATAGCTTAAATATCCGGCAAAAGCTGCAGTGGTTGCTCTTTGGCAGAGGCCTCGTATAATGGGTGATGTAATCTGGATCCTCCTGAAGCCTTTGGAACCTTCCTTTGGGAGATGCTGATGGCTGAATGGGTTCCAGGTCAACATCGGCATTTTGAGTGCTTCCCACTGGTTGATGGACTGCCCCATCCAGCTGGAAATGGTCAAAGCCAGGCTCCTCCAGTTCTTTCTCCATGTCCCATTCTAGCTCCAGGGAAGTGGCTTGGAGGTCATCATGATCTAGGTATTGTGCCCTCTGGTCTCCACTGATTTTGTGGTAAGCCATCCTTTTACCTGTTGGTTAAAAAAAAGAAAGAAGGAAGTCAGAAATTCAGGCAACTGAATTGTCAGCAACTACAAAATCTCCGAACTTTTAACTTACAGAGATATATCTGGAAAACACATTGGGCATTATTCCATTCATTGACTCTGATAGATAACAACCAGCTCTTGCCTGCCTGTGTTTTGGCCAATGAGGTCATGATTGACATGAAGCACTAGGGGTTCGCTGTTTTGCAAAGACTTACACTAACCACCATTAACATCTGTTTGGATGTCTGCAGAAGCCATATGTAGCAATACCTGCAGCTGTGCACAGGTGTTTATGTTTACACATGAACTTCCCTCTTACAGAGAGTGATAGTACAAAAATGACTGAGGGTTGTATCCAATGTTAGTCCTACTTAGAGCAGACCAACTGAAATTGGTAGGACTTAAGTTAGACTACAATTGGATACAGTCCATTTGATACAACCTAAATATTATATATTGCCACACTCCTTAGCAAAGGGTATGTTTCCATAGGAATATGACAATTTTCCCCAGTTCTGATCCTTTGTTCACCCTACCCTGTGTTCCATTCCTCCAGAATTCTGATTTAACTAGGGACAGCATGGACACCTGACCTGGCCTGGGAGTCTGTTGGGTTCCCCCCTGCCTGTGCCCCCTGACTGCACCCACCCAGCTTCTGGATGCTTGCCCCTGCTCGCACCCTCTCAGACATTCCCCGCACTCTCCCGGACCCGTCCGCGAGTGCCCGCCATTTTGCCGAGCTTATTTTTATGGGGAAAAGGAGGTAATTAACAGTGTGCATATTTGAATATACAAAATTTGGGCTGTGAAAGCTTGATATATGCAATATTAGAGGCATAAATGGCCTGTTTACACCTCTAATATTGCATATATCAAGCTTTCCCAGCCTGAATTTGTGTATATTTAAATATGTGCATTTCTAATGACCTCCTTTTTCCATAAAAAATAAGCTTGGCAAAATGGCGGGTGATTCAGGATGGGATCCAAGATGAGTGCAGGTGGCTCAGCGAGCTCATGAGGGCTCAAGCATGGGTTGGGGGGTCAAGTGGAGGCAGCACTTCAGCGGCCCCCCTGATACTAGACAGGGGTGGGTAGGTCCATCTCTAAGTTTAACTACTAGAATTTTCAGAGTTGGGCCAAGGTGTATGACTTAGAGGCAAGTCAACATTCTAGTTTGAAGAGACATGCTGTGGTCAGTTCCTTAAAGGCAGACCAGACATGTGCAGAAAGAGAACTCAGTAGGAGCAGAGGGCCAAGAAAGCAGGGAAATGTTTGCAAAGCCAAGACATGAAAATGACCAGGCAAGGGCAAAATTAGTGATGTGTGCTTCCAACAGTAGGTGGTTTGCTATGCATTCAGCCAGTGTGGGAAGAGGACATTTATATGGTAGCAGGAAAGGGTAGCAGCCAATCTCAGTGGATGAGATGGAACCAGATAAAGAGTGACTTAAGTTACTTGGAATTCTGTGGTTTTCTACATGGACACAGAAGCTCAAGGATCAGGATTCCAGCTGAGCATCCAGAAGGCCTGATATCTGCATATGTGTCTGCATATGGCTGCTTATTGCCTTCCCACCCTGAAAGTGTCTGATTTCAGAAACTAAGCCAGGGTTAGCACTAGTTAGACTTAGATGAGACAGTCTCTCCATGGCTGATAAGCCTTACATGATACTTCTTGGTATCGATATATTTTGGGTATGTTTCTAATAAGTTTCTGGAGGCTTGTACATCCTCTCAAGAAAAGTCTGCTTGCCTTATTCAAGATTGTTAAAAGGGGAGGAATCCAATTTTTCAGAGGAGCAGCCTGATGGTGATTAGAATACTATGCAGACATAAGAAAAATAAATCATAGTTAAATCTTACATGTCCATCAAGCAAGCAAGGGTTTCTGCCCCTGCCCTCCCTCCTTGGAGGTGACAGGCAGGACATGTTAACTAAGGCTGAATACACTGACCTCCCACCATTACCTTTGCAGGACCATTAATCCCCCTCAATGGTGTGTGTGTGTGTGTGTGTGTGTGATCGGTGTCTTTCCAGGGGCAGGTGCGAGTTGCACCAGTTTCTCCTGCAGGGTTTACTTACTTTTCATTGAGGTGGCTGAGTTCTTTTTCTACCCCCCCCCCTTTCCCTTGTACTTAAAAACAAAAGCCTTGCCACTCTTTCAAGTGGAAGAATGACTGGCTGCAGCCATCTGCCAGCATTTTGGGGAACAGAAAATCCTTGAGTCTGATGCCAGATTATCAGTTAGTGTCATTCTCAGGAACATTCTTCAGAAAGAAAGAAAATGGCTTCCTCCCATTCCCCCCTCAAGAATGCCCCCTGGGAACACTCCATCAGAATATACAGGGCCGGCCCTAACATTAGGTACAATGAAACAGCCACATAAGGCAGCAGATGCTGGGAGGCAGCAGCAGTGTGGTGGAGCCATGGAGGAGAGACCTGTGTTCTGTCTGGCCTGCTCTGCATCCCTTTCAGGAGGATGCTGTCCCATCATTAATACTGAGGACAGATTCATCTGCTAGTCCAGTCAAAGTTTGTGCATGGAATAGGGAAGGGTGCCATCTTGTTTATGACCTCAGGCAGCAAAATGTCTTGGGCCAGCCATGATAATATAATTCCTGGGGACATTCTGAGCTCAGGAATGTTGCCAGATATCAATGCAACCTAAAAGAGCTCAACTTTGGCTAGATCATGTCCTCAGTCTGAACCAAGCTATGGAAACCTATGATTTCCTAAATCGTTATTCAAGATCTTGTGTAGAATTGTCTTCTAACTTGTTTATCTAAATTGTGCTTCTAAATAAAAGAATAAAGTTGCAGAGAGAATGAAACACACACACACACACACACACCATTTTACCAGTCTGTCTACCAAAGCAAAGAAATGCTGGGTTGTGTTAAAAATTTCAGGGTGACATTCCACTCTCCCTAATGCTGCAATAAAAGGCTTCCATCTGGATATAATGTTTTATACTTTACCTGTATATAAATGCACAGTTCTCGAATGACTGATTAATTTACTTGGAATTTATCCTACCGATTTAATTTGATCTGCTCAGTTTATATATATTCCCCCACCACCACCTTTCATCTCTCTCCCATTTTAAATGAATCAGAATCACTGCCCAGTTGGTATTCTTAGCAAAATGGTTTCCTTAATGGCAAAGTATAATGGTGGCAGTTCCAGGCATATTTCTGTCTCAACATGTGCGCCCTCAAAGTAGAACTCTGACCTCTAATCTAAACATTCAAAGTCAATTCTCTACAAATCATTTCTAAACTGACTGCAGGGACGAGACTTGGTTTTCATTCATACTTCAACAATAGACATTCCATCACATAAGCGGTGGCAATTTAACGCTTTTCAAACAGCAGACAGACCCATCAATTAGAATGAAATGCAGATACAGATATTAACTCCTCAATGTGACGGGTATCTGACTGACACCCACATTACAGCCTCCTCCCCTTCCTTGTTACACATTAATAAATTTTCTTTATCTAAGATCCATCTTCCAGATAGTGTTTTCTGGGTCACATATTGGATGAACCTACTTATATGCAGCAGCACAGAGAGGGAGGTGAGCAATCATATTTGAAAAGTGGGGGAAGGAGATTACAAAACACACCGAAATACAGATACAGCCCATTGCGTGTTAACAAAAAAATGTGCCTCACTCTACACTGCACCTCATTTGCAAATCCCATTTCTTTACAAAGGATTAGTCATTTGGAGGTCTTCACCCACTGATGCTGCCCTCAATAGGCACAACTGATAGACTTGCCACCAGCAAGAGAATAACTGCTTCAAGTAAAACATATTTTGTAACCCAATTTGCACATTTCATTTGCTCTCCTGTCCAGTTGTCGCTGCTCATAAAATGGTCCCATAAATCTTTTGACTATTTGGGGTCAACTACAGTTGGGGAGAGGGGACCCTGAAAAAAATCACTAATATTATCAAACTCTGAGACATTTTGGAATTTTTTGGACTTTATTTTACTTCCTTCCACATTCCTACAGATGTCTTACCAGGGCAGGATCCTTCAATTTTACCTCAATATACCATTAAAGCAAACTTCCATGGCAACTGCAACAGTTCTACACATCTTGGTTACTTCAAGTTTGGACTGCTGCAATGAGCTCTGCATTGGGCTTGCCCTTGTAGAGTGTCCAGAAAGTACAGAGGGTACAAAATGAAGTAGCGAGGCTGCTGACAAAAGGCCAGTCATATGACCATACTACATTTGTTTTTATTTGTTTATTTTGCTACCCTGTCTCCTAGTGTGTCTCCAGACCCAAACCAAGATGCTTATTCTTCCCTTTAAACCAGGGATGAGGAACTGTGATGTGGCTGCAAAAAAGGCAAATGCTATTTTGGGCTGCATTAATAGAAGCATACCTTCCAAATCCCGGGAAGTACTAGCTCCCCTCTACTCAGCACTGGTTAGGCCTCATCTGGAGTACTGTGTCCAGTTCTGGGCACCGCACTTTAAGAATGATGCAGACAAACTGGAGAGGGTTCAGAGGAGGGCAACAAAGATGATCAGGGGAATGGAAACAAGGCCCTAAGAAGAGAGACTGAAACCACTGGGCATGTTTAGCCTTGAGAAGAGAAGACCGAGGGGAGATATGATAGTGCTGTTCAAGTCCTTGAAAGGTTGTCACAGACAGGAAGGCCAGGATCTCTTCTCGATCATCCCAGAGTGCAGGACACAGAATCATGGGCTCAAGTTACAGGAAGCCAGATTCCAGCTGAACATCAGGAAAAGCTTCCTGACTGTCAGAGCAATACAACAATGGAACCAATTATCTAGGGAGGTGGTGGGCTCTCCCACACTTAGGGATGGTGGAGAATTCTGCTATGGACCCCAATGAGGCCAGATTCCAAAGATAGGCTAGCCTATCACGTGGAAAAAACAGGGCCGCAAGTGGTGTAGTGGACACCATTTGCATCCGGAGTTAGCCCAGTGATATGGCACGGCAATGGTGGCCAGCTGTATTGCCAGCAATGTAGACTCAGCGGCCGGCTCCACAGGATTGCTGCAGAGTGGAGCCAGCCCGGACAGATTCCGGGGGGAGGGATAGATCGCCTCCCCCCATGGGTGGATTCTCACACAGACCAGCAAGTAGGGAATCCGCCCATCCCTACCCACACTGGAGGCATTCAAGATGAGGCTGGACAGCCATCTGTCAGGGACACTCTGACTTTGATTCCTGCATTGAGCAGGGGGTTGGACTCGATTGTCTTATAGGCCTACTATTAGTACACCCTACTATTAGTACAACCTACTATTCTATGATTCTATGAACTGCTAGCCACCAGGCCAGCACTGGCGGACACAGCCCTTCAACCTAGCCCCAAATCTCTCCTTGGTCTGCCTTGCTCCCTCCTCCTCATCCCCGCTTCTCCTGCTTTGCATCTGCTGTTTTGCTACTCCCTTTCTGCCACTCATGCTGTGCCTGGGTTTCTGCCATGCCATTCTATTCTTTCTTTCTCAGCCACAGTTTCCCTTTCAGCAGTTCATACTGTTCTGCCCATCTCCTCCTTTGCCTCCCCAGGGTTTCCTCCTTTGCTCTGCCTTCTGTCGCTGAGAAGGTTGTGGTGACACCTTGTGCGTGGCCTGGCTGCAGAGTTTGCAAGTGAGGGACAGAAGCTGGATGGAGAGGTACAGAAGGTGCTTGGGGGGGGGCATGTCCTCAAACAGTGGGTTTCTTTGCAGTGTGTGTGTGTGTGTGGTGGGTGGCAACTGAAGAGCTTCCCATAGTCAGACGTGTGTGAATTCTTGGATAGATGGATGCGAATGAGAAAGGATGGGTTGGCTCTGACTCTGTGTGTGTGAGAAAGAGTGCAGGGTAGAGATATGGTGGCCGTGTGTCCTACTTTACAGTGGATAGCCCTCTAGTTGGATGGCTGTCAGATGACAGTCCTCTGTTTCAAGGTTCCCTCTACTTGAAGGGCTGTCTGGCCCAAGTCTGGTTTAAAGATAAAGAATTGTAAGAAGCCAGGAGAGTGGGAGCCTTGAAGTTGGCCATCAACAGCTAGCGCCTAAACAGCAGACTGAGCAGGCAGGCACACAGGTCACCTGGTCACTGTCTTTCCCATTATGGTGAGATATACTCTATTTCTATTTAAGCTATAGTCATGCTTTCTAAATATGTGTCTATACATATCAGTTAGCATATCCAAATTTTATGCAAATTGATGTCCTCGTTTGTCCTTTGGGGGGCTGCATGTGCTCTTTTGGAGAGATGGGTCAGTGGCCACCTTAGGTGAGGAAGACCTTAAGAAAGGAAGAGTGTGGGGTGTCCTTGACTCTGGCCGTGACTGGCTCCAGTCCTGCCCACCCACCACCAGCAGGCCCTGAAGGGAATAGACACCTCAGCAGAAAAACCCATAAATGGCTTGGGATATCTGAAGGATCATCTCCTGCTGCAGGAACCTATACCACACTTGGATATCATTGAGAGAGGTGCATTTGTATATCTCTCTGCATTGTGAATGACAGAATGAATGCAGGGATGTGTGCATGATCAGGCCTTGTTCATCGGCTGCACCCAGGTTATGGCATTTCTTAGCCAGGAAAGTTTGGCACTGCTCCTCCCCTCTCTCTTCTGGTGGAAGACAATGACCATTTTGTTTGAACGTGACTTTTATTCTGTTGTTTGAGACTTTTATGTCCCTTGCTGTTTCTAGTATTGCAGTTGTTGCTTTGGTTTGTTGCTACAACGATTATTTTGTTTCTGTTCTTTTGTGAATTCATACACACACACACACACAAGTTCTGCTGCTTTACACCAACTTCTCTCTCTCTCCCTCCCTCTCCCTCTCCCCCACCCCTCTCTTTCATATGAGTCTAAGCCTCTCTGGAGATCATGCGGTAGAAAGTGTGGAATGCAAATGATATAGGGCATAATACTATCGATTGCACCCTTGCTGCTCAGAAGCCTCTGAATTTGGAGGCTTCCAAGATTCCTATGCCCTGCCAGACTGAAGCTGGCAGGGAGGGTGGAGCAGTGGAGGCAATCTTAGCCTCCCCGTCCACTGTCTTTGGTGAATTTTAGCCTGTTTAATGAGGGTGCTTCAGAGGAGCAGGGAAGGAGGCTGGAGGAGGTTCAGGATATCTTGTATCCTGGTTTCCCCAGTCTTCTCCCTCCCTGCCCACTGGAACACTTCCTTTCCTTCTCCTCCAAGGTCGCTTTTCCAACCTCAGAGGGCAGCCAGTGCAGTTCTTTCCATGCCAGCTGAGAGGAGGTGGTGAAGGGACACTGGATCTCCAAGTCCGTCTTTCTGGATCAGAGCGCTGTGTTTGACCTCAGAAGGGTTTTCCAAGTGATCCCATGGCCCCTGGGATGCTCCCCCGGGAACCATAGGATTGCTCTCTTCATTACTAAATTCACGGCCTGAGGATAAAGGAATAGAAGTAATGGGAATAAGTCTGAGTCTGCCACATAACAGAAAGAAACTTCTGGATTCCTAGAATATACTGTATGTGTGTGTGTGTGTGTGTGTATGTGTGTGTGTGTGTGTATATATATATGTGTGTGTATATCTATCTATCTATCTATCTATCTATCTATCTATCTATCTATCTATCTATCTCCACCTGGGGAAGGGCTAGTTAACAGGGGCCAGTATATATTGTGGTGCTTCATAAAGACTTCATAGAATCATAGAATAGTAGAGTTGGGCCTATAAGACCATCAAGTTCAACCCTCTATCCCTTCAAATGAGATTAGGTTTTACCCCCTCCTATCCCCCGCTCTGGATGTTTGTTTTTTAAAATTCAGGTGTTATCCTCGCAGAATTGGAGTTTCTCCGCAATGTGTTTTTTTTCTAATTGAGGCATGATCTTCAAAGCTTCGAAGTTGTGAAGCTTCACAACGTCGAAGTTTGGAAGATCATGCCTCAATTAGAAAAAAAAACAATTTATGTGTTCGGTAGCCCGAAGAAGACATGGGTCCGTCGAGAGCTGTGATTGGACAGGAGGGAAATACAAACACTGTCGTATATGGACAGGCGGGGGAGGGGACTACGACTGGATATGGTAGCAAAGGCAGAAAATCAGAGCACATTAAGGGGAAATACCGGGATATTAGGGTATTGAAAGAGGGAGCATGGAAGTGGGAAATTCTGGTTCCAATTCGAGGTGGCTACTGCGTAGTGTGAAAGGCAGGCGGTAGGGATGTCAGAGAATTTTGCCACGAATCTCGGGGAGGCCGAATGCCAGCGCATTCAGCCCCCCGAAATTGGTGGCGAAATGGTCTGCCACCCCCCTGCCACCCCCCGGGACAGGACTTACCTTAGGTGAATACTCCTGGTGGCGGCAGCTCCTGGCGGCGGTTCAGCGGCGGCAGTGGCCGGTCTTCCAACCGGCTGCCGCCGCTGCCATTTCCAGTAAAAACAAACAAACACAAAACAGCGTGATAGGCTACGTAAAGATTTACGTAGCCTATCACAGCTCGATTTTTAAAAAATACCGTGATAGCCTACGTAAATGTTTATGTAGCCTATCACGGCTGAGCCTATGCTATTTGCGTTCCCCTTATTTTCGCCGTAGTCTACGTAAATGTTTACGTAGACTAGACGTGCCAAAATAAGGAACGCAAATGGCGTTTTTTTTTTTTTTTACTCAGCCGTGATAGGCTACGTAAACATGTACGTAGCCTATCATGGCTGACTGCAGGGATGCAAACGGCGGCGGCTATGGCCACCGCCATTTGCAGCCCGGCCAGCCAGAATTCAGGGGTGGAGGGACGGAGCGCCTCCTCCCTGGCCAGAATTTCGGGGGGGAGGGACAGAGCACCTCCCCCCCGGCCAGAATTTCAGGGGGAGGGACGGAGTGCCTCCCACCCACCGCAAATCAAATTTCGTTAAATGTAAGTGACTTTTGTACATCCCTAGCAGGCGGTGAAACCTCATTGGAAGCGAAAAAAGGCAGTAAGTGTAGATCCAGCCTGAATGTTTTGTGACTGCCCATGTCCACTATGGCCACCATTTCATGAATGGGCAAATCCCCTCCCCATCCATGACAATCATTTTCCGAGAGCACCCAGCATGTTTTCAGCATTCCAAATGTGCCCACAGCCCCACAAAGTTTTGGTACCCCAATGACTTCATTTTGGTAGGTGTCCCCACTTTCCCATGCTGTGTCCCCACTTGTTGTGAAGGATTTAAAACTTAAAAGCTCATACTGTGAGACCATTCATCCTTGTAATGACTATTTGTAGATGTTATAGCTAAAGAGGTGATAACTCACCATGGAGGGAGGCTGTTTGGGGCAAAATCCGAAGCAAAACATGGACTCTTGTTTCACTCTAAAGATGTCCAGTACCAATTGGGTCGATTCTACCCCCAACCTTCAAAAGTGATTTTGCATATGCATCCATGCTACAGTGAAAGTGAGCCAAACATGGAAGGTTCTAAAATGCATATTTTATGGCACTAGAAGTAAAAAGTCAGCATTCCCTCACAGCTGCGTCCATAGTACTCTGCATATAAAACAGAACACAACAGCAGCATGTCAGATCAAATGGTTTTGAGTGCTGACTCTTAGCAAAACCAGAAACAAAAAAGTCAAAATATACTGGCAGCATCCAAGCACTCATCATTTATGATAGTTTTAAAACCATATTTTGGTCAGTAGGATGCCTGCTAATCAAGGATGTTTAAGTATCTGTACATGTAAGAATATCAGAAAAATGGTATAACATTCCATTAAATGGTAGCTACCATGAATAAGCAATAACCATTTTTCTATGCTGCATATCACAGCTATTTCACAGAAAGGAAAGCTAAAAGGAGTCGTTCCCCACCGCTTAATAGGAAAGGCTTTCCTAAATAAGATCATTTCATAAATTCCTTTGTTAACAAAACCTTTTCAGAAGTATTTCTGTTGCATAGAAGGAGGAGACATTGCTAGGACTTCTCTGAGAAATTTCAGTAGTTTTATTACTTTTTCTTTTAAAAAAAAAATCTAGTTGCCTTGAAAAAACTCCAGTTGATTCTGGAAAGTTTTGCTTTAGATGAAACTACGGATGTCTGGCATGTGGATATCTGGCTCCCTTGCAGCTCGATGGATTTTCCCTGAGACTCCAGCTCAACGTGCATAATTTGTGAGCTCCCAGCCGTGGTGGGTCACTGTGTGCAAGTCTTTCCTTCTCCCTCCTGGGGCCTGGGAGTAGGGATGGCAGAGAATTCCGCCATGGACCCCAATGAGGCCGGATTCTAAAGAATCTGGCACCCCGGAGTCTGTGGCGGAATGGAGCACTTACCTCCGCCTCCCTGCGGAATCCTCTTTGGCGGAATCCTCCTCCAGCTCTGGATTGCCAGGGATATGGCCATCATGCTGTATCGCTGGCTGAAAGGGACTGACTGTGGATACAAATGGCACCCCCTACACAATTTGCCTTAGGTCTTCGTTTAAGCTAAGGCTGCATTTGCGGCTGCATTTACCTTAAACTAAGACCTGTACGCCTGCAAATGGCATACTGGACGCAATTTGCATCCACAGTCAATACCCCTCAGCCAGCGATATGGCATGGCAGCCATATAGCTGGCATTTTGGAGCCAGCTGGTGGCGCCGCAGAATTACTGCAGAGTGGAGCCGGCTGGCCAGGATTCCGTGGGGAGGAACAGATCGCCTCCCCCCCACAGGCGGATTCCCCCCAGAGCAGCAAGTAGGGAATCTGCCCATCCCTACCTAGGAGGGAGAAGGAAGACTTGCACACAGTGGCCAGCAGCGGGGTCACTGTGCACGAGTCCTCCTTTTCCTTCCCATGCCCCAGGAGGGAAAAGGAGAGACTCATGCACAGAGACTCCACTGTGTGCAAATGTCACAGCACTGGAGTCACTGTGCACAAGTCTTTCCTTCTGCCTCCCAGGGTCCGGAAGGGAGAAGGAAAGACTTGTGCACAGCAACCAGCAATGGCGACAGGGATGGTGGTGCCAGTGGCAACAGGCGGTGGGGACTCCTGCTGGTGCCACCTCCTGTTTCATATCGCCCTGCTTTAGTCCATGGGGGAAATGTGTGCAAATGTGGGCATTTATGTAAATTTGGGATTTTCTTTGCATAACTTTCACCCTTGATGGCTGTCGATTTTGTGCAATTTCCCCATCTGCAAAGAGTGATTGCAAACATGGATGTAAATGAAGGAGAGGCAAGCAGGAAGCTGATGTTCAGAGGATTCTGGCGAGCTTGAACATCGCTCCACTGCCCATTCCTGTATCTCACTGCCAGCTGCCTATGGTAGGGGAACTTCTCTTGGACTCAGGTGAGCTCATCACACCATTGTGGCCTGCTCAGTGCATTCTTAAAGTTGGCAGGTGAGGATAAGCACAACCTAGTCAGCAGACTGGTCTGGTGCTTGGAGCAAAGGTGGAGTCACCCATGCCAGGTAGACTGTGCAGGAGGTATGTTCCCAGCTCTCATCTGAAGTTCATGGACACGCACTGAAGTTTGTTAACCTGTTGCTCATAGGTTTTTGCTTGTTTCAGATCTTTGTACATTAACCAAGCTGTTGCCTATTTATAGAGGGGTGGGCAGAAGGTGGGACTTCAGATGTTTTGGACTTCAAGAATCAGACACTCCTGCCAGCACAGCCACTGGTCAGGAATGCTGGGAGCTGAAGTACCAAACAGAGATTCATAAAAGCAAAACACATACATGATACAAATGGGGACTGTTGCTTCCTCCCCACTTTTTTCTTCCCCTCCTCCTACTCATGCTGCATCACAAGTCACAGGAGATTTTAAAAAGCTGTTTTTGAGGTGGCATGAGGGGCCGGGTTACTGTTAAAAAAACAAAACCAACCAACTCCTCTCAGAATACATAGAATATATCTACACTTAAATGGTGATAGACAGATGTGTGTTTTCTTGATTCTGAAACAATTTTTCTCCATTTTTTACATAAAATTCAAATGAAGCTTTCATCTTTTTTGTATTTTCTCATACACCTACACACATACACACGTGTATTGGATTGAGTAAAGTGAGCCACATCAGTTCACCATTATACAATATATTTCTGACTGACTACTAGAGTGTGAAAGCTCCAGCAGGTTGCTATGACAACTGCTGGTGGTGGAAACTAAGGCAAGAGTATTTGTGTTCACAATGTATGTGCATGCGCACACAAACAAACCTGAATGTATCCGTCCCCTCTCCTCAGCATATGTATGAAGATTCTTGAATTGTGTGAATGCCCACAATTTAGACATACACTGCTCAAAACTGACCATCCTATTCAGGTGGCTCTGTACTGACATTTACAGAAATGAATTCCTAGCTAGAATTCCGAGCTGAATGAATTAGCTGTATTGTGGCTGCATTGATTTTCCCCTGAGTTGTGTGTTCTTCCATCTATCCATGCTTTCTTTTCAGATCTTCAGTTGGAACACCTTAGGTTCATTCTATTCTTGATGCTGACCATACACTAAAATCACACACATTGGTTTTTTGGCCTGGCCTGGAAGAAAATCTCACATGGATCCTAAGGAAAGGAGAGAATGGCCTGGTTCACATGACAGCACAGCTTGTCATGTCATCCGAACCCAGCCAGGGTGGTTTGTTGCCATAGGTAACAAGCTACTCAGAACCCCTAGGCTGTTGTAGGGTTCTGAGTGGCTTGTTACCCATGGCAACATGCCACCCTGGCTGGTTCATATGATACAACAAGCCACACTGTCCAGGGTAATTATGCTAATCCCCCCACCCCCACCCGGAATGTGACTGGCACTCATAGGGTGGATAACAAGCCACTGTGGCTTATTAACTGCCCTGCAATCATGCAGACTAGATTAATGTGTGTTATTGATAGAAAGGGCAGATCATTAAGAAGCAGGCTGATGAGACCCAGAGTGTCAAGCTTGATACTGAATTTCAAATATTTGTCTCCAATTTCCAAAGACTAAATTCTGCATTATGCAAAGCGGATATGATCCTCCTCCTATTCATTTTATCCTCACAACAACCGTGTGAGGTAGGTTAGGCGAGAGTCAGTGGCTGGCCCAAAATCACCCAGTGAGCTTCATGGCCAAGTGGGGACTAGAACTCGGGTCTTCAGAGTCCCAGTCCAACACTCTGTCCACCTCACCAGACTGGTTCTAGAGCATTTCCCTAGATCAGGTGCCCTCCAAATCTTTTGGACTACAACTCCCAAAATCTCTGATTATTGGCCATGCTAGCTGGGGCTTATGAGTGTTGTAGCCCAAAACATGGGGTGGGGCAGATTGACTTAGACAGCAAAGGCTTCCTGGGGACTGGATTCTGCCCACTCAGGTTGGCCACTGGCTCTTCTCAATAGGAAGGGCTATAAAGACCTCCTGTTAATGCCCTGGTCAGTGATAGTCTTTTGGATTCTTGGCTTGTCCTCCAGCTCTGACATCTCAGCTTGATGAGTGAGTGAGTGAGTGAGTGGTCCTAAGTCACTCAGTGAGCTTTATGGCTGAGTGAAGACTAGAACCTGGATCTCTCAAGTCCCAGTCCAACACTCTAACCACTACACCACACTTCTACTCACACCACAAGTGTTTCCCTTCCTCTTCATCTCCCTGTAGACCCCCACAGACATCCCCACTGTGTTTGAGAGGGTCCACCAATCCTCTAGAGCAGAACTGCGGTCTGTGTGGGATGCTGCAAAAGGGAGGGGGAATTCAGTACACTAAGGGTGTCAGTTCTGCTAGCCAAAGGACACCACTGAAACAACCCCATGTATTATATAATCTCACTTCCACCTCTTCATGTCTGTCTATCCTTCTTCTGCCAATTCAGCTCGTATTTCCTGATTTCTAAAGCTACTACTACACCCTACTAAAATGTGCCCCACATAAGTCAATGGAAGTTTTGCTAATGACACAAAGGATAATGTAATCTCCTTGACATCAACAGTTGGCATTCACGTGATGGTTGACTGACTGACTCCTTTAGAGGCCTTGAGCAAATCATGTCATTTAAGTGAAGCCTGTTCACCTGCAGTGTGGAGAAAATAAAGTGACCCAATCCATCACAACACTGCTTTTAGTGAGTGGTTAATCAACACTGCCAAGGGAAACTCTCAATCCATTGTTATTTTCTGAAATGGATGTCCCAAAACATATGCCCTCACCAACACAGGAATAACCATGTAAATCCCATATGCAATTGTTGTACAGCACGATCAAGGACATTATTTTGAAATATGTTTTCCACAGGTTTGAGAGAGATCCATTACTCCAGGGTAAGTTTGCATAGGATCAGAGAGTCCAAAAACACAATGGTACTGACAGACTCACTGTTTAGAGATCTGGACCTGTTCCCTTGCTCCTCTTCCTTCTGCATTTTAGGATGGCCACCTAGACAGACTTTTATTTTACCCTCTCAATCAGAAATGTATTCTCTTGACTGGTTGCCCACCAGCACTGCACACTGCAAAGCCAGTAAATCCCATGATCCCTGACCATTGGGCATGCTGGCTAGGGCTCATGGGAGTTGTAGTCCAAAACATCTGGAGGTCACCAGGTTGCCTATTCCTGGTGTGTGTGAATCCCAGGTATCTTTTTCTTTCATTAAAAACAGCCACCATGGTTGGGAGGGAGAGGGAGATTATTTGGATCAGGATTGCACAGCTAAGGAGGGTTCTTCCTTTTTCAACTAATACCAGTTTAAATGCGGGAGTGAAGCATTAATCCCTCTCTCTCCAGCACTTCAACCCTGATGCAATTCACCCTCCTCCCCCTGCACCTGCTTTTAATGGGGTGCAGGAGGTAGTGGTGGCCGGTAGCTCTGATTTTGATCTCCGGCAAAATCCGGCAAGCTTCAACAGGGCCGGACTTCCCCGCGACAGCCATCCCTAGGATTTTAGCTCCCCTGTTTTCATACCACCGTGAATTTGAAAACAGACAATCCATTCAAGCCCACTGTGAATGTACATGTTTTTGATATGAATCCCGTGACTGCCTTCCAACTAACACCCAGAGCCATAGGAACCCTGTGAACCTGCCAACGGTGACATAAGCAAGAGAACGCAGAACATTGCAAAGGGAAGCAATTTTATCTCTCTAGTTCTTTCTCTCTCTCTTCCTTCCTTTCTTCCTTCCTTTAAAAAACCAAACACAAAACCCTCTTTTCCTATTAAAGCATCTGCAACAGCTAATCCCAGTGGGAAGGAAAACAATCAATCAGGCAGCAGTCCACGTGGTGTCAAAGCTAATCTGCTTCCCTTCATCGTTTCTAAGGAGATCCTTCACAGTAATGCAGTGTCCTTCACCACAGAAATCTCCTGACCTCCAGCTCACTAAGCTTTCACTAGTGTATAAACAAAGCAAACTTAGCAGCAGTCTGAATAGGAGCTCACGCCTGGATACGGTGAAACAAACCTGCTCAGTGAATTACTATTCCTCTCCCCCCCCCCCCGGTAAGTTTAATATTCATTCAGAAATGCAATTACAGGTACAGAATCTCAGACAGGCATGCTGTTGGCTACAATGGTTTTTTTTTATTATTATCTCTTGAACAGCACTCAGATTAGAGGGGAAAGATGCCCCTACTTCTTGTGATGGACCCTTAACTACTGCTTTTAGAAAGCTACTGGGGGAGGGGGGCATTATCTACATAAAATCTGGAGGATGGGGGGAGTCAGGATGGTGGATTTCATTAACCTTCATTATCCTTCCCTTCCCAACACAATCCATTTCTCCCAAGCTCAGATCAAAGTGGTCAAGAGACCTTTGGCTATTGAGTGGGATAGTAATGCAGTGTAGTGCAGTGCAGTGCAGTGCATGCATGCATGCATGCATGAATAAATAAATAAATAAATAAATGTTGGAGATCTAAATAGTTTCAGGTAAGCATACGTAAGATATCACCTCTATCCCTAGCATTGATCATTACTTTCAAGATTAAACAAGAGCACAGGAGCACTTTTTAATGTTCACCATCTATGACAATATAGCCCTGCTTCGGGGCATCCTGGAAGTACCTCGTGGGCTGCTATGGAAGCAGGATGCTGAACTAGATTAGGGATGTCCATTGCTGTGGAATCCTGCCTTTTGGGGGCTTGATGGACTCCTGGCAAGAACCCGACTCGGCTCACATTTGGGGGCCAAGCTGTGGGGCTTTTCCTGAAATCCAGGAACTTTTTTCACTTTTAAAAATTTACATAGATAGGAATGGGTGCCATTTGCAGGGTGCAATTTGTGTGACTTATGCAAATTGCAGCCGTAATATGCATAATTTGCACAAGTTATGCATATTACAGCCACAATGTGTACAAATTAAACAAATTACTCTCATAATTTGCTCAGATTAAGCAAATTGCAGCTGTAATTTGCATAAATTTTGATTTTTGCGGGGGGAACCTCAGAAAATTATGCACATTTTGGCTGCAAATTACAGTCACAATTAGGGATGTACGAGAGTCACTTACCTTTCCGCGGATTATGTTCATGGGGGGGGGAGGCGTTCCATCCCTCCGCCAGGAATCCTTGACAGGGGGGGAGGCGATCCGGTCCTCCCCGCCGGAATCCTCCATGGCTGGCTGTGCTCCACGGCGGCTCCACGGAGCAGCTGGCCAGCCCAGGCCAGGGCCGTCCGCAGCTGGATTTCCGGCCGCAGAGGGCTCTGGGTAAAACAAAAAACAAAAACGCATACGCAAATGGCGGCAGCTACAGCTGCCGCTATCTGCGTTCCTTATTTTTCTTCATCTTAGTCTACGTAAATATTTACGTAGGCTAAAACGGCAAATCAAAAAGGGACGCAAATAGCGCCTACTATGCTATTTGCGTTCCCCTTTATTTTCGCCGTAATAGTCTACATAAATATTTACATGGACTAAGATGGCGAAAAATAAGGAACGCAAATGGCGATAGCTGTAGCCGCCACCATTTGCGTATGCATTTAAAAAAAAAAAAAAACGGGATGTGATAGGCTACATAAGTCTTTATGTAGCCTATCACATCTCTGTTAAAAAAAAAAAACAAACGACAAGACTGCAGATGGTGGCGGTGGCAGCCGGTTGGAAGACCAGCCGCCGCCGCCGCCTCCGCTGCCCGGAACATCCGCCTCAGGTAAGTCTTGTCCCGGGGAGGATCCGCAGGGGGGTGGGAGGTGGCAGGCTATTCCGCCAAAGATTTTGGGGGGCCAAATGCACTGACATTCAGCCTCACCGAGATCCGTGGTGGAATTCTCTGACATCCCTAGTCACAATTTGGGCAAATTCTGCCCCACAATTTGCACACATTTATATTTAATTTCATATATCAACCCACCCACCCCAGAAAAATCCAGAAGCTGGCCCGACTTGATGCAGATGAAGTTGGGCCAACTCACAGAAAGAGGAACTGAAGTCTGGAGGGCCAAGCTGATGAAAGTTTGGCAAGCTCCACCTCCCAGACGGATTCCTCTGACATCTCTAGACTAGATGACCCTAGGAATGGGTGAATCGGTCAAGCTCAAGCTCATTCAAGTTTTCAGTTTTCCATCCCAGTTCCATGTAGGGATGTTAGAGAATTCCGCCACAGATCCCAGGGGGCCAAATTCCAGTGAATTCGGCCCCCCCAGAATCCATGGCAGAATGGAGCAACCCTCCCCACCACCCCACGAAAGCCCCACGAAACGGAGCCTACCTGGCTGCAGCTCCAGCGGCGGCTCCAGCGGCGGTTCTGGCGGCGGCTCCGGCGGTAGCGGCTCCAGCGGCTCCAGCTGCTGCCGGGCTGCTGCAGATGCAAATGGCGTCCTGAGTAGGGGACGCCATTTGCGTCCCTATGGTAGCTCGTGATAGGCTACGTAAATATTTATGTAGCCTATCACAGCTAAAGCAGGGACGCAAATGGCGTCCCCTATGCCATTTGCATTCCTGCTTTAGCATCATGGGCTACGTAAATATTTACGTAGCCTATCATGGAGAAATATCATGGAGTTTTTACATTTTCAGCAGAATTACAAAAAAAGTCTCCCTTCTGCATGAGTTTTCAGCTTTCCTTGCAAAAAGGTTCACTTACTCATTTATATTTACCCTTACTTGTGATTTCCCCTGCTCTGCTTCAGTGATGCCATTACTTACTTAGACAAATCTGATAGATCCATAGCATGGTGACATCATTCTGTTTCCCATGTGGTTCCTGACTGGGTAGGAACATCCCTATGAAGGGAGAAGATTCATCAGCCAGGGGCATCAAAGCAGCGGTAGCCAGGGAGGAAGTGGCAGAACTGGTAAATTCACAGAATTTTAAGTGCGTGTGCATGTGTGTGCAGTGTAGGGATATACGAAAGTCACTTACCTTTTCAAAGGGTGACATTCTTGGTGGGGGGGAGGAGCTCCATCCCTCCCCCTGAAATTCTGGCTGGGGGGGGAGGTGCTCCGTCCCTCCTCCCCAAAATTCTGGCCGGCTGGCTCTGCTCCGCAGGGATTCTGCGGAGCCGCCAGCTGGCTCCGCCAGCGGCCGGACATCCGGCCGCTGGCTAGCAGGGACACAAATGGTGGCAGCCATAGCTGACGCCGTTTCTGTCCCTGCAGTCAGCCGTGATAGGCTACGTAAATGTTTACGTAGCCTATCACGGCTGATTTAAAAGAAAAAAAAACCCGCGTGTACACAAATGGCAGCGCCCAGCGCCCTTCATGGATCACTGCCTTGTTGTGGCAAAGGGGCTTGCGTAACTCAGTGAAGCCATAAGCTATGCCGTGCAGGGCCACCCAAGACGGACAGGTCATGGCAGAGAGTTCTGACAAAATGTGGTCCACTGGAGAAGGAAATGGCAACCCACTCCAGTATTCTTGCCAAGAAAACCCCATGGAACGTATCACAAGGCTAAAAGATATGACGCCGGAAGATGAGCCCCTCAGGTCGGAAGGTGTCCAATATGCTACTGGGGAAGAGCAGAGGGTATTTCCAAGTAGCGCCAGAAAGAGTGAAGTGGCTGGGCCAAAGCCGAAAGGACACTCAGCTGTGGATGTGTCTGGTGGTGAAAAGAAAATCCGATGCTGTAAAGAACAATATTGTTTAGGAACCTGGAATGTCAGATCAGTGAATCAAGGTAAGCTGGAGGTGGTCAAACATGAGATGGCAAGATTGAACATCGACATCTTGGGAATCAGAGAACTAAAATGGACAGGCATGGGTGAATTTAATTCAGGTGACCATCATATCTACTATTGTGGGCAAGAATCCCTTAGAAGAAATGGAGTAGCACTCATAGTCAACAAAAGGGTGGGAAAAGCAGTACTGGGGTACAATCTTAAAAATGATAGAATGATCTCAGTACGAATCCAAGGCAAACCATTCAACATCACAGTAATTCAAGTCTATGCCCCAACCACTGATGCCGAAGAAGCTGAGGTTGATCAGTTCTATGAAGACCTACAACACCTTCTAGAACTAACACCAAAAAAAGATGTCCTCTTCATCATAGGGGATTGGAATGCTAAAGTAGGAAGTCAAGAAATCACCGGGATAACAGGCAGGCATGGCCTTGGTGTACAAAATGAAGCAGGGCAAAAGCTAATAGAGTTTTGCCAAGAGAACATGCTGATCATAGCAAACACTCTTTTCCAACAGCACAAGAGGCGACTCTACACATGGACATCACCAGATGGTCAATATCGAAATCAGATTGATTATGTCCTTTGCAGCCAAAGATGGAGAAGCTCCATACAGTCAGTAAAAACAAGACCTAGAGCTGACTGTGGCTCAGATCATGAGCTGCTTCTTGCAAAATTTCGGCTTAAATTGAAGAACGTAGGGAAAACCACTAAACCGTTCAGGTATGACCTAAATCATATCCCTGATGAATATACAGTGGAGGTGAGGAATAGATTTCAGGGATTAGACCTGATAGACAGAGTGCCTGAGGAACTATGGATGGAGGTCCGTAACATTGTTCAGGAGGCAGCAACGAAATCCATCCCAAAGAAAAAGAAATGCAAGAAAGCAAAGTGGCTGTCTGATGAGGCTTTACAAGTAGCTCACGAAAGAAGGGAAGTGAAAAGCAAGGGAGAAAGGGGAAGATATACCCAACTGAATGCAGAGTTCCAGAGAATAGCAAGGAGAGACAAGAAGGCCTTCTTAAATGAACAACGCAAAGAAATCGAGGAAAACAACAGAATGGGAAAGACTAGAGATCTCTCCAAGAAAATCGGAGATCTCAAGGGAACGTTTTGTGCAAAGACGGGCATGATAAAGGACAAAGAAGGCAGGGACCTAACAGAAGCAGATGAGATTAAGAAGAGGTGGCAAGAATACACAGAAGAACTATACAGGAAAGATCTGAATGTCCCTGATAGCCATGATAGTGCGGTCACTAAACTTGAGCCGGACATCCTCGAGACTGAAGTCAAGTGGGCCTTAGGAAGCATTAGTAACAACAAAGCTAGCGGAGATGACAGTATTCCAGCCGAGCTATTTAAAATCCTAAAAGATGATGCTGTTAAAGTGCTGCATTCAATATGCCAACAAATCTGGAACACTCAACAGTGGCCACAAGACTGGAAAAGGTCAGTTTACATTCCAATTCCAAAGAAGGGCAATGCCAAAGAGTGTTCAAACTACCGCACAATTGCGCTCATTTCACATGCCAGCAAGGTGATGCTCAAAATCCTACAAGCTAGGCTTCAGCAGTATGCGAACCGAGAAATACCGGAAGTACAAGCTGGGTTTAGAAGAGGCAGAGGAACTAGAGATCAAATCGCCAACATTCGCTGGATCATGGAGAAAGCAAGAGAATTCCAGAAAAACATCTATTTCTGCTTCATTGACTACGCTAAAGCCTTTGATTGTGTGGATCACAACAAACTGTGGCAAATTCTTAAAGTGATGGGAGTACCAGACCACCTTACCTGTCTCCTGAGAAACCTGTACGAGGGTCAAGAAGCAACAGTAAGAACCAGACATGGAACAAACAAGTGGTTCAAAATTGGGAAAGGAGTACGACAAGGCTGCATATTGTCACCCTGCTTATTTAACTTATATGCAGAGTACATCATGAGAAATGCCGGGTTGGATGAATCAGAGGTCGGAATTAAGATTGCTGGGAGAATTATCAACAACCTCCGATATGCAGACGATACCACCCTAATGGCAGAAAGCAAAGAGGATCTAAAGAGCCTCTTGTTGAGGGTGAAAGAGGAGAGTGCAAAAGCGGGTTTGAAACTCAACATTAAAAAAACTAAGATCATGGCATCTGGCCCCATCACTTCCTGGCATATAGAAGGGGAAGAAATGGAAGCAGTGACAGATTTTACTTTCTTGGGCTCCAAGATCACCGCAGACGGTGACTGTAGCCCTGAAATTAAAAGACACTTGCTCCTTGGGAGGAAAGCTATGGCCAACCTAGACAGCATAGTAAGAAGCAGAGACATCACCTTGCCGACAAAGGTCCGTCTAATCAAAGCTATGGTTTTCCCTGTAGTAATGTATGGCTGTGAGAGCTGAACTATAAGGAAGGCTGAGCGCCGAAGAATTGATGCTTTCGAACTGTGGTGCTGGAGAAGACTCTTACGAGTCCCCTGGACTGCAAGGAGGTCAAATCAGTCCATCCTAAATGAAATCAACCCTGAGTGCTCATTGGAAGGACAGATAATGAAGCTGAAGCTCCAATATTTTGGCCACCTAATGCGAAGAGAAAACTCCCTGGAAAAGACCCTGATGCTGGGAAAGACTGAAGGCAAAAGGAGAAGGGGACGGCAGAGGATGAGATGGCTAGATAGCATCACGGATGCAATGAATATGAACTTGAGCACGCTCCGGGAGAGAGCGCAGGACAGGAAGGCCTGGCGTGCTATGGTCCATGGGGTCACGAAGAGTCGGACACGACTGAACGACTGAACAACAACAATGGGTGCCGCCATTTGCGTTCCTTATTTTGGCATGTCTTAGTCTACATAAACATTTACGTAGACTAAGACGACGAAAATAAGGGGAACACAAATAGCGTAGATGCTACGCTATTTGCATTCCCCTTATTTTCGCTGTCTTAGTCTACATAAATGTTTACGTAGACTAAGACGTGCCAAAATAAGGAACGCAAATGGCGGCGCCCATGGGCGCCGCCATTTGCGTACGCGTGGTTTTTTTTTTCTTTTAAATCAGCCATGATAGGCTACGTAAACATTTACGTAGCCTATCACGGTGTTTTTTAAAAATCTAGCCATGATAGGCTACGTAAATCCTTACGCAGCCTATCACGTTTTTGTTTTTTTAACTGGAAATGGTGGTGGCGGCAGCTGGTCGGAAGACCGGCCGCCGCAGCCGCTGCCGCCGAACCGCTGCCGGAGCCGCCGCTGCCAGGAAGATCCGCCCAAGGTAAGTCCCATCCCGGGGGGGGCGGGGGGGCAGACCGTTCCGCCACCGATTTCGGGGGGCTGAATGCGCTGGCATTCGGCCTCCCTGAGATTCGTGGAGAAATTCTCTGACATCCCTAGTGCAGTGTGTGTGTGTGTGTGTTGTGTGTATGTGTGTGGGGGTGTAAAAATGTCTACTCCACCAACATTGCTAGTTTTAATCCCAAACCCCAAATTGGATAATAGTCTAGAAACTAGGGATGGATGTCCCTAGGGTTGGACCCAAGTCCAACTTGCGCGCCACTCACCGGACCCCTGCCGCCTGCCCACCCCTGTTCACTGTGCACAGTGAGCTGCCATGCATTCTTTGGGTGCCTGGTGAGCAGTGTATGACTGCCTGACCCCTCAGAGAGCCACCATTTTGCTTAAGAATGGCAGCTTATTCTTATGCCTGTAATCTTGGGTAAATGGCTGCTTTATGTCTGCCATTTGCGTAAAAAGGCCTTTTGGACCTTCATGAGTGGACCAGCAGGGACCTCTGCGCTTGCTGTGTCACCCCTGCAGTGGGCATTGAACTCTTAGGTTAGAAGTGCCAAGATAGTGATTCATCAGACTCAAAGGTTTGCTTACAAGGAATACTCTGTTGGGTAACTTACAGCACACAGGCGTGCCCGATGGTTGGATCACACAGCTTCTCTGAACCACGAGCCATGGGGTCAAATGTGTTTTATACGATACATGTTAGCCATGAGGCAGCACGACACTAGCAAGCACCCCAAGCGTTCATTCTCAGCATAGGCCAGCAGTGTTTGGCTCTCAGGCACAGCAACCTGTAAACAAACTTGGCTTCCCAGGCAGAGTGCCTGATGAGGTTTTCCGCACTGAGAAGGCTGTTATCGGCCTTTGAATCATCTTCACATGCTCAGAGGCTTACTAGCAAGGGAATTGCACCAATAATGAACTTAAGCAAGCATTATGGATCTCTAGGCTCCTCTAACACTACAAATGACTTGGCTACGCTCCTGGGGCCAATACACTTGCCCAAATTGGCACGCATCAAGTCAGGCAAGCATGGCTGTCTGCAGACTGGAGTCCGGAAGCCAGGCAGGGGGGAGACCGCTGGACTCCACCCCCTTCTTGGACTCCTGCAATATCCCTACTAGAAACACACACATCAACACTAATATATACCGTCCATGATTCTTCTTTCCATGCTCCCCACCCATCTATGTTTTCAAACAAGGCTTCTGTTCTACAGGGCAATGAAATGCAAAATGACATTTCATTTTTCAAGATATATGTCTTCACATCACCACATGTACATATGTATACAGAGAGGCACAATTGCCTCTATTTAGGTGATGCTTCCATAGTTCCTAATTAGACAAATGCATCCCGAAATTAAAAATGACAAAGGGAAAATTGTGCATTGAAGCATTTTAAATATCACTATATCCTCAAAGGCAGCAGCAAGGATTCTTGCTTGCAGTGCTTGGTGGTGGAAGAGAGAGAGAGAGAAGAAACCAGCTAACAATCATATGTAGTGGCTTTGGCATATTAAATTTATTTTCATTAGTGGGAGATGGTATTCCCCAGGCCAGAGCCCAGAGTACGTGAACCATGTTAATCACCTGGTATGAGCATTCACTGTATACCCTGGAGACAGCATCAAAGTGTAAGGGTACAGCAAAGCAAGCAGATTGGCAGCTTGCTAACAACTGCTCTGTGCTTGACTTGTAACCCTTGGAGCGCATTAACGTGGTGGGTTTCATGAACCATTGAGAAGAACTAGGCATCCTTTACTTTGTTAATACGCTGGCACAGCCTATGACTCAAGTTATGTGTCACCGTGATAGCTATATAATAAAGACCATGACAAAGAATATTTTTCTCTCTCTCCCCCCGCCTTCTTCCCCTCCAAGGCAGCAAAGAAAAAATAAAACACACCAGTTCCCATTGAAGGCTCTTACTGTGGCCCTCTGAAAAATGGGCATCTCAATGACCTTTATTTGTTCATGCAGACATTCCCACAGGGATTAACTACCAGTGGAATCTGTTCTCAAGCTACTTTGCTTTTTCTCATGCAAGGGCATGCTGAGCCCTTGACACAGCAGTGAAGCTGTTCCTCTTTAATGTTGTCCCATCCCTCGAAAAGGATGGCTACTTAACAAAGCCCAAACTGTAACATAAGGCTATGGCAACAAGGTTTTAGTCAGCGGACAGAAATGCAGGCAATTGCTTGCTGAACTATATGGCAGCTGTCAGATTCTCCAAGGGAAAGAGATGGAGAGGGGTTTGATAGGGATTAAAAATGGCTTCAGCATGCAAAGGACTTCCAATTCATCCATTTGGAGTTATGCTGCATTTATACTGGTTTAAATCACTTTACTATGATTGGTTCATTAACTGATGTCAATAGCTACCTAATGGATGATCTGATGGAAAGTCGGGATGTTGAGTGATGAGCACGGGAGCTTTATATGGCCTGTCTAAGCCCATGCCCAGGCTGTGTGATTGGTAACAGCCCTTCCTAGCTCTAAAGGTAAAAAGGTAAAGGTGTCCCCAACCAGTCGTGTCTGACTCTAGGGTGCGGTGCTCATCCCCGTTTCTAAGCCGAAGAGCCAGAGCTGTCCGAAGACGCTTCCGTGGTCATGTGGCCGGCATGACTGAACACCGAGGTGCACGGAACGCTGTTACCTTTCCCGCCGAGGCGGTACCTATTTATCTACTTGCAATTTCTTGCTTTCGAACTGCTAGGTTGGCAGGAGCTGGGACTGAAGACGGGAGCTCACTCCGTCACGCACCACTCGGGTCTCGAACTGCTGACCTGCCGACCTTCCAGTCTGCAGTTCAGCGTCTTAACCACTAAGCCAAACATGCATGAAACAGTAAAACTGGTGCTGCTCTAGGATATATGATATGAACTCCTCTGACATCAGTGAGGTTAGTTTCTCCTGATTTACAGCATCATCTAATGGAAAACAAGAGATTGAGGTCTTGTGACTATAATGAAAGAAATATCTCAAGCCAATAACACATTTAAATTCAGTGACTACATTTAGATTTAACAGAGTTTTTTTAAAAAATTACCATAGGAACCAAGGTAAGTTACCACAGCATCAAGAGTTATTTTTTTTTAATTTGTTAAGATTGTCAGACACCATGTTGAAACAACAGCAAACACAAGTTCAGCTATATTTATAGATTCCAGAGGAATTAAAACCATTAAGAAAGCTTCTGTGCACTAGTTCTAAGTGTTCCACATGACATAGCTTCAATGCTTTATTTATGAACAGGGACATTATTAAAAATAAAAGATCTCCAATGGCACATAAAAGTAATGCTGTTATGAGATTAAATGTCAGGCAAATGGCATGAAAATGTAATATTCAGGTAGTCATAAAATAGAAGTAGTTATCTTAGGAGCATTATATTACCAATGTCCCACCCGAAACAACTGTGTTTATTATATTAACACAAGCATAATTATTATATCTGCCCCAGTTCTGGATACACTTCTTAAAAAAAAGAAAAGAAAAAAGACGGCCACCTTTCTGAGGAAAACCTTTGAAATACTAATACTAATAATTCCTTAGCATTCATGCAGTAGTCTAAAGTGTTCAAAACATTTCATATACGCTACCTCTGAAATCCTTACCACAGGTCTTGAAGGCAACAGCCTTTTCCCACAGAATGTCTCCAGGAGCTGGTATTCAGATATCATGCCTCTGACCATGGAGATTTCAGAACAGCTGATCATAGACTTCCATTCTCCATGAATATTTCTAATTCCCCTTTAAACTAATCTAACCCTAACCGAATGACAATCACCACATATTGGGACCAAGTTATCTGGTGGATTGCCTTCCCCAATACAGACCTATTCAGTTGTGAAGATCACCAAAGGAGCCCACGCTGGTTGTACTGCAACCTGCAGAAATGGGCCTTCCTTGTGCTGGCACCAATTTTGTGGAAGGTCTTCTGCCTAGGAATGGAGGCACCAACTGTGGCAATATTAGGTGCTAATGAAAGACATATATTTCCACCCTGGCCGTCCCTGACTGATTGTGCTGCTTAGTTTATTGATGGTCAGTCCTCTGATTTTACATATTTTAATTGATTATGTGTTTTTCATTTGTTTGTTTGCTTGCTTGTTTGTTTTAGATGTCTTTAACCGAGGTGTTTTGTATTCTGTTTTTGAATGTTTTAACGGTGGACATTTTGTATTTTAAATGTTTATGCCATAAACTGCTGAGATGTCTTCTTAGATCAAGCAGCCTATAAATTAAATAAATGATGAAGAATCCACATGGTAGAATCCACATATTGGTAGAATATATGGTAGGGGTGAACGAAAGTCACTTACCTTTTCTTGCAGCTTTTTCACGGTGGGGGGGAGCACTTCGCTGCTCCCCCCGCGAAGTTCAGGCCAGGGGGGGAGGCTTCCCACCTCGCCCGGCCGAAATTCAGGCCGGGGGGGGAGGCTTCCCGCCTTGCCCGGCCGAAATTCAGGCCGGGGAGGAGGCTTCCCGCCTCGCCCGGCCGCGAACACGAAAGTAAAAAAAAAAAAAAGTCCCCTGATAGGCTACGTGACGATTCACGTAGCCTATCACGGCTAGATCTGGAAAGTCAGCCGTGATAGGCTACGTGAATCGTCACGTAGCCTATCACGGGTGACTTTAAAAAAAAAAAAAAGCGCGTACGCGAATGGCGGCCCCCATAGGGAGCCGCCATTCGCGTTCCTTATTTAGTTGCTGTAGTCTACATCAATGTTTACGTAGACTACGGCGAAAATAAGGGCAACGCAAATAACGTTGCCCTTATTTTCGCCGTAGTCTATGTAAACATTGACGTAGACTACAGCGACCAAATAAGGAATGGGAATGGCGGCTCCCTATGGGGGCCGCCATTATCCGTACACACTTTTTTTTTTTTTTAAAGTCACCCGTGATAGGCTACGTGACGATTCACGTAGCCTATCACGGCTGACTTTGCAAATCTTGCCGTGATAGGCTACGTGAATCGTCACGTAGCCTATCAGGGGACGTTTATTTTTTTCCTTTCATTGCAATGGCGGGGGCGGCAGCCGGTCGAAAGACCGGCTGCCGCTCCCGCCCCACTCGAACACCGGACGAACCGCCAGCCGGACCCGCCGCCGGGAGGGACATTCGGCAAAGGTAAGTCCCGTCCCGGGGGGGGCGGGGGGCAGGGGGGGCGGAGGATTTCTCCCCGAAACTTGTTTGGGGGGCCGAACACGTTGGCGCTCGGCCCCCCGAAGTTTCGGGGAGAAATTCTCCGCCATCCCTAATATATGGTAGAATCCACATATTGAAGAGTGGAAAGATGTGTGTGAGGCGGTGGCCATTGAGAGCTCCTTGTAATGTCGGTGGGACAGCACTTGTCATTCTCCCTGGAAGACAAGATTAGAGCTCCTGTGGTCCCCAGCTAGGGATGTCCATTGCCGGGAAACCCAGCCCTTTTTCAGCTCGCCAAATTTCTGTGGCACAGCCAAATTGCCTTGCTTTTGCGAGCTGAGCTGTGCAGCTTCCCCGAGTTCCAGCGACTTTTAACACGGGGTTTTGTTTGTTTGTTTGTTGTTTTATCTTAGCTGTAATTTGTGCAAATACATATTTGCACAAATTGTGGCCCCGAATTTGGATAATTTGCATGAATTTCACCTAGAGATTGCCTGAATTTGCATGATTTGCACAAAGTGTGGCTGTAATTTACGCAAGTCGTGCAAATTTGCACAATTTACAGCCAAAATTTGCACAGATATTTTTATGCACGCAACAAAATAATTTACGGAAATTCCACCAGCTGACCCAACTCATTGTGCAATAAGTCAGGCTAGCTGGCAGAAGACGGAACAGAGTCTGGTGGACCGAGCTGATGAAAGCTGGACGACTTCCATTCCCCAACTAGATTCCTCTGACTTCCCTCACTTCAGCTTGTGGGCAGGAGTGGGTTTGCCCCCTTGCCAGATGGGGCGAAAGGATGGGAAGAACAGTGGTGTGACACAGCACCCCGGGGCTATCGGGAGTGAGCAGTGGCTAGTCTTTATAAGGGTGTGCCTCTCCATTAGCTGCTTATCACCACAGCAACAATTGTCCCAAGATGTGACCATGTGGAATTGGCCAGTTGCACATTTGGGACCTGAGCAGGATTTTTGTTTGGTGATTCTCCCCAATTAAGTGCCCCTTTTCACCTTCTTCACGAGGAAGGGGAAATTGTGTAGGATGAAGCACTACTGTTTGGTTTGATTGGCTGTTCATTCCCTGTTTTGTCACAACTGGCAGCTCAGGGGCAGGGAGGAAGAGTTTTTCAGCCAGGCTGCTCCGGAGACCACTTGGAGCATCTCAGTTGTGAAAGTTTCACTGCTGGCTAGGGATGTTGGAGGAATTCACCTGGCGGGGTGGGGTGGGGCTGGACCTTGCCGAGCTTTCATCAACACTAGACTTTGGCTCATTTTCCTGTGAGCTGGTCTGACTCAATCTGCATTGAGTCAGTCCAGTTTACAGATTTTTTTTTAAGTGTAAAAAACAATTTGCATGAATTGTGACCCCCTCCCCCAAAGCTGAAAAAGTCCCCAGATTTTGAGAAGAAACCTGCGCATGCCATGGAAATCCTGCGAGCTCCAAAAGGGCTGGATTTCCCAGTGATGGACATCCCTACTGCTGGCCAGCTTGAGGGAATATTGGAAGGGCACTACTTTGGGGCCCTGATGGTTTCTTTGCATTCACAGCTGACCAGATAGGATGAGATGAAACAGCTAGGTGCATCTTCAAGATGAGCTGGCAAAGAAAGGTATGGATTAGTTGACTCTGAGTCCATTTCCAGACTCAGTTTAAAGTCTTTAGCACCTTGGAATCATGGTGCCTTCAGTACGTGGCGGAATTAAGCCCCCTCGCCCCACCACCTCGCAAAAGGCACGCGAAACGGAGAACCTACCTGGTGCCGTTTGTACTGCTTTGCGAATGGCGGCCACATCTGCGGCCGCCATTCATGTCACTATTTTCCCCATGATAGGCTACATAAATACTTACATAGCCTATCATGGCTAACGCAGGGCGCTTATCACAGCGAAAAAAAGGGATGCAAATGGCAGTGGCTACGGTGGCCGCCATTTGCATCCCTGCGCAGCCGAGCAGCGGCCGGATGTCACTGCAGGCAGCCCCAGCTGGCGGCTCCGTGGAGTTGCAGTGGAGTGGAACCGGCCAGCGAGGATTTCGGGGGAAGGGACGGAGCACCTCCCCCCCCACCGTGGATGTCATGAAATGAAACAGGTGAGTCGTTTCGTACATCCCTAGCCTTCAGGAACACATTCTCCCAAGCAAACCTCCCCAGTTACTAAGATCTCTTTCCTATTCCCTATGCATGGTCATGTCTGCAGAAGTGAGGGGCAGGGGGCAACTCGTGATATGGAGCTTTTAGCTGTGGCAACTCTTTTCATGGGAATTTTTTTTAAAAAAAATCAGATATTAATGTAGAAATGGGGTGAAATGGACTTATGCATGAAAATATTAGGGGGGGACGAAAGTCCCTTACCTGTCGTCGAAGGACGTTCGCAGTGGGGGGGAGGCGCTTCGCTGCTTCCCCCGCGAAGTTCAGGCCGGGGGGGAGGCTTCCCGCCTCGCCCCGGCCGAAATTCAGGCCGGGGGGGAGGCTTCCCGCCTCGCCCCGGCCGAAATTCAGGCCGGGGAGGAGGCTTCCCGCCTCGCCCGGCCGCGAACGCGAAAGTTAAAAAAAAAAAAAAAAACACCCCCTGATAGGCTACGTGACGATTCACGTAGCCTATCATGGCTAGATCTGCAAAGTCAGCCGTGATAGGCTACGTCAATCGTCACGTAGCCTATCACGGGTGAATTAAAAAAAAAAAGCGCGTACGCTAATGGCGGCCCCCATAGGGAGCCGCCATTCGCGTTCCTTATTTAGTCGCTGTAGTCTACGTAAATGTTTACGTAGACTACAGCGAAAATAAGGGCAACACAAATAGTGTTGCCCTTATTTTCGCCGTAGTCTACGTAAATCTTTACGTAGACTACAGCGACCAAATAAGGAACGGGAATGGCGGCTCCCTATGGGGGCCACCATTATCCGTACGCGCTTTTTTTTTTAAAGTCACCCGTGATAGGCTACGTGACGATTGACGTAGCCTATCACGGCTGACTTTGCAAATCTAGCCATAATAGGCTACGTGAATCGTCACGTAGCCTATCAGGGGGCATTTTTTTTCTTTTATTGCAATGGCGGCGGCGGCAGCCAGTCAAAAGACCGGTTGCTGCTCCCGCCCCGCTCGAACACCTGCCGAACCGCCGGCTGGACCCGCCGCCGGGAGGGACATTCGGCGAAGGTAAGTCCCGTCCTGGGGGGGGTGCGGGGGGCAGGGGGGGTTCGGAGGATTTCTCCCCGAAACCTGTTCGGGGGGCCGAACACGTTGGCGCTTGGCCCCCCGAAGTTTCGGGGAGAAATTCTCCGCCATCCCTAGAAAATATGGGAAATTAATATGGAGCAGAAATAAACTGATCTGTTTATCCCTAGTAGAAATTGTATTTTACAGCATCGTTCCATATTAAAAGATGTGCATTCTGTCAACAGCTCTATCCCCTCAATACAACCTTATTGGTTTGTAAGACTAGCTTATATAAATGATGATGAAATTAATGATCATGTTCAATGTGTCTGATAACATTAAATAAGGTTTACAACCTTATTGGTTTGTAAAACTAGATTATATAAATGATGATGAAATGAATGATCATGTTCAATGTGTCTGATAACATTAAAATGGGGTGGGGGGAGAATATACCACCATAGCTGCTGCTGCTAACCAGTAATTCCCACCCAAAATTCATGAACTAGCTCTACCCTGAATTTTTCTTACCTCAGACAGATGTTTGAGGCTGTGACTTCTCAGGACAGTCTCCAATGGTAGTCCTACCCAGACTAGGCCCATTCACTTCAATGTGTCTACTCTGTGTAGGAGTACTATTGGATACTGCCCTCAAGTGGGAAAATCTGGCTCAGCCGTACTTAAAACTTACTTTAAAGCATCCACTATAATGAGAATGTGTAAACTGGCATGTAGAGGTATGTAAAGCATCATCTCTCAAATATTTTACAGGTTAAATCTATACACATGTTTAGTGATGCAAGTAATTATTTGCTTTCATTTCCCTCTAGCTCAGCAATGGAAGACTGCCAGAGATAAAGCCCAAACAAGCCCAAATAAGCCCAAACTAGCCCAAACATCCTTCATTGCTTGCTTTCTTGTTGCATGTCAGCTTTCTGACTGAAAGGAAAGAAGGATTTGATTCTTCTGTAACCTTCATCTCTCATGATGGTGTTACCATTGAGTCTTCAAACAAAAAAGAAAGAAAAGAAATTCAGCCTCTCTTCTTATAGATTTTGGTAGTAATTGCAGATTATAGCTTGCCTGAGTCAATATAGCACATGGCTGTAGGCCCACACTCAATTCATTCTTAATATTGTTCCTTTATTAAAATTTAAAGCAAAATAATGGCAAGAGATGGAATTATCTATTGCTAACCCACCATCTGGCGCATGAAATAAACACCTCAATTATTCAGGATGTAATTTATCCTGGAAATCCACAATGCCATCACTTTCTGCAGCACATATTAAAGCTATTTCACTTTGATATGAAAGCCATTTCAGCACCAACAAGTTTGGCTCCAAAACCATCCATTATTTTCCCAAGCGGATAGTCAGGCAGAGGCAACAACACTCAAACAATACATTGTTTGAAGACTTAGGGCATATTCGTGGAAACCTCTCTTGCCCTCTTAGTTTGGAACTGGAAATATAGGAGAACCTTCAGAATAACGTTTGGTATGACATGCAAGAAATGGTCAAGGACAGGACATAGGTAGCCTTATCCAGCCCAGGCCTAATGGTATGCTATCTGACTTGGGGCTGCTTCAGATAATCACAGAGAGGCAAAGGCTGAATCACATTGAGGAAAATCATCCCAAACCTGTGAGAATATGATGAATTGGTACTATTGTTTATATTGTTGTTGTTGTTGTTGTTTAACTTTTGATATTTTATACAATTTTAATATTATTGATGATTTCATTATATTTTTAGCTTCAGTATGTTTCTATTTCTATTTTTTTTTAATTGTATAAGTTTCTAATGTTGTAAAGCCACCTTGAGTCCCAGTATTGGGGAAAAGGTGGGATATAAAATAACAAAAACAACCACCACTTTGATGTGTTTACTGCGAGAAAATGATGGTCAGATTAAAGACCAAAATTGAAATTCACGTTACATAACCGAGAAGATAATTCAGAGTCAGGGAGGCACAGAAACCAGGTGCACCAGAGGGAAATGAAAAATGGGGCATCCTTCACCAGCACCACTCCTGGACGCAACTATCAGCATCAAACTCTCCACTATCTTAACTCCTTTGCCACGGATCACTGGTTGGCCCCCTGCATCTTCTTGCATAGCAGAAACAGCTGCACCCCACATCATCTTTCTGCCTAAGTACTTATGCCACCATAATATTCTTCTTTCTTGTCCCTACTGGCCCCAAATCACCATCAGCTATTCACATCCATTCTCCCTTGGCTCCAAATGCCACAGTCTCCATATGTCTTGATGCCAGCACTGCTAATTAGAAATGGGTGGAGAGAATGGAATTGATACATGTGATAACAGTTATTGAATTAAATCAATATTAAATCAGCCATTTTGGCCTTACTTGGGGTATCACCTCTTAGTGCTGGAGATCATTTGGAAACTTTGGCAGCCTAGAACCATAGAAACATGAGTTGGAGAGGGCCTCATAGGCTATCTGGTCCAACCCCTGCTCAATGCAGGAAATCCAGAGCTAAAGCCTCCCCAACAGATGGCTGTCCAGTAGGGATGGGGGAGAATTCCACCACGTACCTCAGTGAGGCCAGATTCCAAGAATCCAGCCCCATTGGGGACCATGGTGGAATGGAGCACTCACCTCCGCCTCCTCCCAGAATCTGTCCGGGTCAGATCCATCTCGGCGTCGATCCTGCAGAGCTGGCCACCTGCTCTGCATCGCTGGTGAATGTCGATACGGCTGACAGCCATTGCTGTGCCGTATCGCTGTGCTAAGTAAGTCTCAGGACGCAAATGGTGTAGTGGGAGCCATTTGCGGCCGTAAAGTTGGTAGATTAGCCTGAACGCAGCTGTAAATGGCTGCATTTAGGCTAATCTACCAGCTTTACAGCCTCAAATGGCGCCCACGACACCATTTGCATCCGGAGATTTACTTAGCACAGCGATACGGCACGGCAATGGCTGCTGGCCATATCAACATTCACCAGTGATTAGGAGTGCACGAAAGCCACTTACCTGGTCTCGCAACATTTCGCGGTGGGGGGGAGGCGCTTCGTTGCTCTCCCCCGAAGTTCAGGCCGGGGAGGGAGGCTTTCCGCCTCGCCCAGCCGAAATTCAGGCCGGGGGGGAGGCTTCCCGCCTCGCCCAGCCGAAATTCAGGTCGGAGAGGAGGCGCCTCGCCTCGCCCGGCCGCGAAATAAAAAGTTAAAAAAAAAACGCCCCCGTGATAGGCTACGTGACGATTAACGTAGCCTATCATGGCTAGATCTGCAAAGTCAGCCGTGATAGGCTACGTAAATCGTCACGTAGCCTATCACGGGTGACTTTAAAAAAAAAAAAGCGCGTACGCAAATGGCGGCCTCCATAGGGAGCCGCCATTCGCGTTCCTTATTTGGTCGCTGGAGTCTATGTAAATCTTTACGTAGACTACGGCGAAAATAAGGGCAACGCAAATAGTGTTGCCCTTATTTTCGCCGTAGTCTACGTAATCTTTACGTAGACTACAGCGACCAAATAAGGAACGTGAATGGCGGCTCCCTATGGGGGCCGCCATTATCCGTACGCGCTTTTTTTTTTTAAAGTCACCCGTGATAGGCTACGTGACGATTTACGTAGCCTATCACGGCTGACTTTGCAAATATAGCTGTGATAGGCTACGTTAATCGTCACGTAGCCTATCACGGGGGCATTTTTTTTTTTTCTTTTCTTGGAATGGCGGCGGTGGCAGCCGGTCGAAAGACCGGCTGCCATCCCCACCCCTGACGAAGACCCGACGAACCGCCGCCGGGACCCGCCGCTGGGAGGGACATTCGGGAAAGGTAAGTCCCGGGGGGGGTGCGGGGGGCGGGGGGGGGTGGAGAATTTCACACCGAAACTTCTTTGGGGGGCCGAACACGTTGGAGCTCGGCCCCCCGAAGTTTTGGGGAGAAATTCTCCGCCATCCCTACCAGTGATACGGAGCTGGCGGCTGGCTCTTCAGGATCAACAGGATCAACATGGAGCGGAGCTGGCCTGGACGGATTCTGGGGGAGGGACGGATCGCCTCCCCATGCAGGTGGATTCCCCTGCTGAATGACAGTTAGGGAATCTGCCCATCCCTACTGTCTAGCCTCTGCCTGGAGACCTTTAGCAAGAGAGAGCCCACCACCCTCCTAGGTCAGGGGTCCTCAACCTTTTTGGACCCATGACCATATTTTGGAATTTGATAAACTACTACAGGCACCACCACAAAATGGCTCCCATGGAGGATGTGGCTAGTAACATAATGGCTACATAGAGGCAGGGATAGTCAAGAGGTGTGTGTGGGGTGGGGGGTGGGGAGGAGAAATAGTGGAGCTAGAGGTTAGGAGGGAGAAGGAAATGGAAAGAGATGCTTCTTGTCCTGCCCAATGTTCTTCCATCCACACAGACCTTTCCCCTTTGGCCGCTCGCTCTCTCTACTCCCAGCCCCTAGCCTCACTATTTCTCTCCCTCAACCCCCTTCCTTGCTCTTTCTCTCCCTTTCCAGTCTCTGGCCTCCTGCTTTCTCTTCAAGCTCACTGAACAGTTCAGGTTCAGGAACAGGAAAGAGAACCTGGTGCCCTAACACTTTTCAATTTGTTATTAATTCTTCTTCTTTTTTGAAGGGGGGGGAGTGAAGAGCAAGTGGCAACAGCACTAACTGAATTGGCAGCCTGGTCCCCATTTTGCATCCTCCACAATGCCCCATAATTCATGTTGTTCCAGGGCATTGTGCAGGGGTGGGGAGAAGGAAGGTAGCCACCATGCACACAGAGAAACAAATGGTGAAAAAATGGAGAAAATTCTTCAAATTAGCCTTTTATTTCCAGGGGGATAAGAAAAGAAAAATCTCGGAATTTCTCTGAGAGAAAATGTTTTCCGAGAAATTTCAGCTCAGCTCTAATTGTCATTCTTCAGGGTTCAGCACTCTGTTTACGAGCTTATAACATCACTGGAAGGCAGCCGAGGGTGTTATTTGTGTGTTTTTTCTTTCTTTTTACACATCTCTACATTGTTCTGCAGCTACCCAGGCTGCCTGTGCTACCTGATCTGAAAAAGTTATATGGGAAGAATGTCCTTCTAATGTCCTCCTAAAGGCCATATGGAAAGAATGCCCTCCTAATATCTTCCCCTGGGGTGTAATTGAAGTATGGGAAGCCAAGGAGGCTGCAGGCTGCTGATTATACAATGAAAGACATGACACTTGTGCATGCTCCTTAGTCACCTCACAAGTAAGGTATGCACAACAACCCTTGAGAATTTCTCTGAAAAAGACATAAAGAAGCATAGATAAACATCCCATAGCAAATGGTGCAGGCACCTAGGTCACCTAGGGCACAATCCTATGCAGGTTTAGACAACTCCCAGCATTCCCCAGCCAGTGGTGAGATGTATTTTATTTCTATTTAAATTATAATTATTATTTCCAAATTTGCATTTCTGTTTATCAATTGGCACATACAAATGTTGGGCAAACTGGTATCCTCGTTCCTCCTCTTCTTGGTGATGCATTTATGATTTTTGGGGTACTGTGTAAGCAGCCACCCAATACTCTAAACAACATATTAAAACCATAAAATGCACCAAAACCTAATGTTAAAAACACAATATATACTGAAACATCAAAAAAGATATTACCCCAGCAGCAGTTTAAAACAGTGCAAACACTACATGCATTAAACCCTACAGCTAGAAGCAAGACATTAAAATAGCAGCAGTTTAAATACAGAGCATCCCAAATTTTAATTAAAAACAACTAGAAACTTCAATAGCCGTTTGACAAAGTAGGGAGACATATGTACCAGTAGGGATCAGAAAACAAAAACAAAAACAAAGAACAGTTGTAAGGCTGGAAACCAAAATTGAAAAAGGAACAGCTGCACCAATTGAATTCCAGCACATTTTGACACAGGTGTGTATCCAGGGAATTACAAACTCTTAGAGACTTTTTCTGGAGGATTCCCTCTCCCTTACTTCTTCCTTGGGAATCCTCCAGAAACATCTGTAAGAGTATGTAATTCCCTGGATACAGACCTGTCTTTAGTGACCTTCAGCCTATCACATCTCAGTGGCAGACTCATAAAGAGGGCATCCGAAGCCAATCCTACTGATCAGATCACTAGAACATAGCTCTGCAAAAATCAAGATTCTGACTCACATCTGCCAGGCCTGACACATAACACCCTGCTTGCACCTGTGCTCCATCAGATTTAGCCCTGGGTTTGCTCCTAATGTGCCAAATTTAATACTGACTCTCTTCCTTACTAGCCAGGTTCTTCCAGGCTCCAGTTTTGACTTGATTTGACCTGCCCAGACTTTGAATTGACTCACCTCCTAATCCATCAGGGTTCTATCCTGGCCCTGCTGCCCTTGCCTCAGAGGAAGGGTTGTTGTTATTGTTGTTGGTGATAAAAATGTTATTAAATACAAATTACAGTCCAATTAAAGGTATGCTTACTCTGAAGTAGATCCCACTACATTCAGTGGGATTCATCTCTAGGTAAGCAAGCATAGGATTGCTGCCTGAGTGTTGAATAAACAGCTGCATGGCAACCGAAAGGTCCTGGAAATGTATTGTTGCTGTATGCAATAGAAGCAGTAATGAGATGAAATTCCATTTTTCAGAATGAACGTGTTTCAGCTGATTGGTTTAAAACATGACTTAAGGCATGTGAGAGAGAAAAAATGGAATGTTTATCTATGCTTCTTTATGTCTTTTTCCCAGAAGTCACAGACTGAGTACAGAAACAAATACTGTACTACCATCTTTTGAGAGAAAGAATAATTAAATCCACAGAAAAATTACACTCAACTATACTTTAAACAATCAAGGAGGGATGCTTAGAGGATCTGGTTGCTCTGTCCATCTGCTGGGTACAGAGGTTTTATGTTTTTTGTTTAGTGCTTTCTTCATATTTATAAGACCCACCCTAAATAAAAGGTTACAAATAATATTTCCGAAGCACAGAAACAGATGGCATTACAGCAGGTAATAATTTCATTAAAAAACAGTCTTTAAAGCATGAACCACTTGCTCAAAGGAAATTTTATGTATGTACATCCAGGTGGGTTGCAATGTTATGTAAAATACACCAAAATTTGGGGGTAGGGTGGGAGTTGCTAGCTTGGTGAAATGGCTGAGCCATATAGACTAAGACATGACGAATAAACCAAGTAATGGTTACAGTCTAAACTACAAGATTATTGGATGGATCTAGGATCTGTCTTCTATGGATAGAAGGGCTCGTCTCATGGAAGCTGCCTTCATCTGATTTTGGGGGATCTCCCTTCCCACCTGCAGTACAGCCTACACCATTCAGAAGGCTCCCCCAACCCTCTGTGTGACATTTTCAGAGGGCTAGAGGGGCTGCCTTGGGGAAGTCCACTTTCTCCAGCCCGGTTGGAATGGCCAAATTGGGATCCAACCATATGTTTAAGGAAAGGGGGGATTTAAACAAAAAACAAAGTCAACCACAATGCTATATCCTGTCAGTGATGTCCTTAACGGTCGAGCTATTACACTTGCCATGTGGATAAGTATCCCTATTACAGATCTCATCTCCCCACCCTATAATTTAGAACAATTTACTGTGTGAATTGGGACCATCACATGATGAGTCTGCCAATCACTATCATTTTCACAGGAAAGTAGGAAGCTGCCTTCTACTGAGTCAGACCCTTGGTCCATGTAACCCAGTATTGTCGACGCTGACTGGCAGCAGCTCTCCAGGGTTTCAGGCAGGATTGTTTCCTTGCCCTACCTGGTGAAGCTGGTCTCAGAGGTCTCACATGCTCTCAGAGGAAACTTATCCAGCGTGATATATATTCACAGCAAATGAGCTTTTCTCCCCAAATTCTGGACCCAAGCTGCAAAATGCTAAAATAAACTGATGAGTATTAATTATACAAATGTTGTGTGTAATTTCTTGCACAATTATTGTTTCTGAAATAAGTTAGTGGTCATCACCATATCTCATGGTAATGAATTCCATAAGCTAATGGCACATTGTGTGATGAAATATTCCTTTGGCCATCCTGAACTGAACTGTCTCCCAGTTACGTCACTCTAATATGTGGTCTATGCTGCCTTTTATGCTTTTTTGAAATATTTGGCTTTAATGTTGTCATATATTTTATGGGATATACTTTATTGATAAGTGTAAGCCACCCTAGAAAAATGTTGTTCTGAAGGGAAGGTTATACATTTATTATTATTATTATTATTATTATTATTATTATTATATCAACAGCTACTTCATTTGGCAATGTCAAGTTCTAGTATTATGAGTGGGGAAGAAACACTCCACATAATTCATAATTTTATAAACCCATTCTCTCCTCTTTGAGCTTGGATCTATCTATGTGACACGTCATGTTGGAGAATTTTTCCACGAATCTCCGGGAGGCTGAATGCCAATGCATTCGGGCCCCCCAAATTGGTGGAGAAACGGTCCGCCCCCCCGCCCCCCCAGAATGGGACTTACCTTTGTCGAAAGTCCCTGGTGCTGGCGGCTCCCGGCGGCGGCGGTGCGGTGGTACGACGACAGCAGCTGGTCTTCCGACTGGCTGCTGCCACCGCCATTTCCAAGGTGAAAAAAAAAAAAAAACGTGATAGGCTACGTAAAGATTTACGTAGCCTATCACGGCTAGATTTTCAAAAAGCACCATGATAGGCTATGTAAATCCTTATGTAGCCTATCATGGCTGACTTTGGGGGGGGGGGAAGCGCATACGCAAATGGCAGCGCCCATGGGCGCCGCCATTTGCGTTCCTTATTTGGGCACGTGTAGTCTACATAAACATTTACGTAGACTACAGCGAAAATAAGGCCAACGCAAATAGCATTACCCTTATTTTCGCCATAGTCTACGTAAATGTTTACATAGACTACACGTGCCAAAATAAGGAATGCAAATGGCGGCGCCCATGGGCACCGCCATTTGCGTACGCACTTCCCCCCCCCAAAAGTCAGCCATGATAGGCTACGTAAGGATTTACGTAGCCTATCACGGCTGACTGCAGGGGCGCAAACGGCAGTAGCTATGGCCGCCACCATTCGCGTCCCGGCAGGAGACGAGGTTCGCGGCCAGAGGGATGGGGCGCTTCCCCCCTGGCCAGAATTTTGGCCAGAGGGACGGGGCGCCTCCCCCCCAGCCAGAATTTTGGCCAGAGGGATCGGGCGCCTCCCCCCGCCCAGAATTTCGGGGGGAGGAACGAAGCGCCTCCCCCCCACTGTGAAGCAAGCTGCGGTTTCAGGTAAGGGACTTTCGTCCATCCCTACGAACAAACCTCTACCAGTCAATCCTAAAACTTGAAATGGCTCACCCTTGGTTATGTAGATTTTAAGTTAGGTGCCTGTCAATTTCACTCTCCCCACATTTTTCCCCCCAAATCCCAACTTATGCCATCCTGTTTATGAAGATATTTGTGCATTTGTTAAATTCTTATCACAAAACAAAACAAATTAAATTCTGAGCCATCTGCACTGTCCAAATTCAATAGATATTCCTAGCATGGAGAGTACGATGGAGTGTACAATGCCTGCCATGTAGCTGTTAAAAGACAAGATACCTGTCAGAAAAGATGGCAACCCTAATTCAGCACCACAAATATGGCTGAATACACATGGATGCAAACCAAGAATTTTAAGAGCTTAGTATGCAAAGCTGCCTGCTCTCTCCCACATTCATTTTTTTTTAAAGTCAAATTCTTTCCATCCTGTTTATGGAGAAATATGTACCTTTTTGAAAATTCTTATCAATAAATTAACTAAATGTAATACTTGCCCATCCCTACTCCAATATATATATATATATATATATATATATACACACACACACACACACACACACACACACACACACAAACACACACACAGGATAGATGGATGGATAGATAGATAGATAGATTCCAAATGTTTTTTGGAGATCCATAGAATTCCATGGATGATGTATATTAGGAATTCTTCATCAAGAAGATCAGTGATGGCAGATAATCTTCCAGAATAGACCTTACCCTACAGTTCACAGTAAGGGAAGTGTTAGATCTGTTTCAGCGTGCACTTGCCATTTCTGTGGAGCCTAATACTCCTGGGGAACATCCCACATGGACTGAGTGTGCACCCTAGAACAGAAGTCAGCAACATGCTGCCTATGGGTACCACACCAGTGTGTCCCCTGACACCTTTCTTGGCACCCACTGAGGGGCCCTGCCACTCCCACTTCTTAAAAAAGTTGAACATGTTTTCTTACCGGCAGCTGGGATTGCTTCAGAGAGAATTGGGAAGTGAGAGAGAAAAGGAGATTGGAAGGTTGGAAATGAGTTTACTGCCAAAGGGGTTGGGGCAGTGGGGGCAGGAGAGGAAGAGAAAAAGAGTTTTTCTTCTGTTATACAGGTTTTTGTTATCACTGAAAACCGTGGGTTCACAGGAGTTGTTTAATGTATTCACGGCTAGATTTTCAAAAAGCACCGTGATAGGCTATGTAAATCCTTATGTAGCCTATCATGGCTGACTTTGGGGGGGGGGAAGCGCATACGCAAATGGCAGCGCCCATGGGCGCCGCCATTTGCGTTCCTTATTTTGGCACGTGTAGTCTACGTAAATATTTACGTAGATTACGGCAAAAATAAGGGGAACGCAAATAACGTAGCGTTCTCCTTATTTTCGCCGTAGTCTACGTAAATGTTTACGTATACTAGACGTGCCAAAATAAGGAACGCAAATGGCGGCACCCATGGGCGCCGCCATTTGTGTACACGCATTGTTGTTGTTTTTTCACTCAGCCGTGATAGGCTACGTAAACATTTACGTAGCCTATCACGGCTGACTGTAGGGACGCAAATGGCGGCAGCTATGGCCGCCACCATTTGCGTCCCGGCAGGACAGGATTCGCGGCCAGAGGGACAGGGCGCCTCCCCCCCCGGCCAGAATTTCGGGGCCAGAATTTCGGGGGGGGGGATGGAGTGCCTCCCCCCCACCGCAAATCAACTTTTGGGTTCAGGTAAGTGACTTTTGTACATCCCTAGTATTGGGGCTCAGATCCCACCTCTGCCTTGTACTCAGTCTTTGGGGCAGGAAACTTGTTCTTTGTGACTAGCCAAGCTTGCTGTTGCAGCCATTTTGTGGTGGTGCCCGGGACAGTTTCTCAAATCACCAAATGTGCCCACAGGCCCAAAAAGGTTGCCTGCCCCTGCCCTAGAACTTACGCCAGAATCTTTTGCTGCACACAGGGAATCCGTGACAGGCCTGCAGGGGTTCCTCAGCAAACATGCCAATATGGACAGGGTTTCCTGGAAGTAACGAGTCTGAAAATCACTGATGTATATCAAGCTCAAGCTAACTCTTTCATAAAGAGCCTTGAATTTATCCTTCAATTCTATTCTTGCCATTATAGATCCCTGCCACTAAGCTGTATAGATAAACTTTTTCCATCATGTTTATTCTAATGAGACCGCTTCTTAAGGTCCAGATGGGTAGATGATTTGCTTGCAGAAGAGTGAGAGGGATAAAGCAGCTCAGTTTATTAGAGTGCCATCACATGTATTGGATGCTGTGGAGAATCAGTACAAATAGAAACCACAGCATTGAAGTCATAAAAGGGTGCGGGGTGGGGTGGGGGAGAATTGTGCACCTGCGTTGTACTAATTTAATTGTCCCTGTAGTGTGTTTCCTTTTGAAATAACAGAACACTAAAGAGAAGCATAACAAAAGGTCACTTGGATGTGGAAACATCAAAAATCCCAAGCGCTTTTCTAAAGCCAATCTTATGTGTTCGTAGCTTGAAATGCTAAATAAACTGTGAAAGGTTATTAGAAGACTCCTCATAACGAGCCCATATCCAGATAAATATTTGTCACTTGCACATGCAGTACAAATCAAGATCTTAATCAATCTGACAACAGCTCATAGGCTGGTGGAGTGTTCGCCACTCCAAGACAAGCTGAGTTTAAAAACTGAACATCATGTTAATGAAGCTTTAATTTTCCTTTTTATTGAGCCTCCCCTGAGCCTTGTTGAAGGATAGAAGTCAGAGTATCTCATTAGCTATGACATCAAATCTATCAGGGGCTGGACTGTTCCATGTCTGACAAACCAGATAGCCAAATCTATACACGCAGGCTGAAAGATCTGAGCTGCATCACATATGCATGTTAATGACGCAGTGACCACAGTACCATCCGGTGAAGTCAAGCACCACAGATACTGCTCATTCACTCAAATGCAAAGGAGCCACTTTACACATGCAGGAGTAACCCAGCAACATGTTATTTTAGCAAATGCAATGTTTAACGGATCCTCATGGAGCGTTATCACCAAAATGCCAATCACTCCATGAGAAAGAAAGGTGCCAAAGACCCGTAGGTAGATGGAGTGGATTATGTACACAGCCCTATAATCAGTTTGTTCTCATTTGTGGGTTTTACTATACACTGTGTAAATGCTGCAAGCAAAATCCAGCTGTGTTTAATGTGGCCCAGAGAGCATTCCTGTTGCCTGATGGTATTACTTTTAATGAGCATCAGCCATCAAAATTGAGACCATGAAACAGCAAGATTGGAAAGGACTGAAAAAGGTCATCCTAGCATAACATCAGGCAGTAATCATGAAGTTAAGGGTAGAACATATGTTATTATGGGCATAGTAGCCAGTACGTGCGTCTCCTCCTTCAAACTGGTACAACTGATACAAATAAGATAGACCTTCATCATTCAGTGCTAGGGAAGTATGAGAACTCAGTTCAGTTCGTTTTTGTTCAGGATTTACTGAGTTTGCGCCTTCCAGATTGAACATGGACTCAGACACAATCTGTGTCCTAAGTACGTACATTTTCAAGCTTGCAATGTGGTTTGCACATGCCAAAAATTGCATTCGACAGCATGCGTACATTTGAAATATGCGTGCGCACATTTGAAATATCCTTATGAAAATATGCATGCATACATTTGAAATATCCTCAGGATGTGTACATTTGAAATATCCTCATGAAAATTTTTCATGAGGATATCTCACAGGATGTGGTCTTTTGAAAAATACGCACAAATCCACTGTAATCAAAGGGAAATGAATGCACATGTTTCAAAGATGTGCACAATCGATGTGCCCATTTGGAAAAATGTGCATGAAAATAGACACAGATTGTCATGTGAAAAGACAAAACAAAAGAGCTCACAACCTCATATGGACTCAGGTCAGAATGAGCTTTGCGATCGAATTCAGAGAACTTCATCAAGCTCAGGTTTTGCTGATTCACACATCCCTATCCAATGCCCCCCCTCCATTTTAGGCTTTACTTATTTATGGTATTTACATCAGTGTTACTGATGTGCATGTGTCAAGATATGACCGGGAAAACTTCCCTGAGCGTTGAACTTTTTCCCTTTAATCCTAAATACCCTTACCAAGGAGCAAAAACCTATTGAACTCAGTGGGATGTACTTGATTGCTCTATTGGTTATCTAATAGAGAGGAGCCATCACTCAGACACCAATCTTCAGCAACTTCAGTTAAAGAGAGTCCAGGTAGGATTAGGGGTGTCAGAGAATTTCTCGCCGAAACTTTGGGGGGCCGAGCGCCAACGTATTCGGCCCCCCGAAGTAGTTTTGGGGAGAAATTCTCTGCACCCCCCACACCCCGCACCCTCCCCCCAGGATGGGACTTACCTTTCCCGAATGTCGCTCCCGGTGGCGGGTCCCAGCGGCGGTTCGGCAGGGCTTCGACAGGGGCAGGGGCAGCAGCCGGTCTTTTGACCGGCTGCTGCCACCGCCATTCTCTGTGGGGGCCCCCACTCACACCTTCTCTGTGGTGGCCCCCACTCTGTGGAACTCCCTCCCTAGGGAACTCCGTCATGCCCCCTCTTTAATGAGCTTCCGTCGTGCATTAAAAATGTGGTTGTTCAGGCAGGCATTTGGGGTGGGTTAGGGTATTTAAAAAAAAAAATTATGGTAAAATTTTATTGTTTTAAATTGTTTTATGGTGGGTTGTACATCGCCCAGAGTGGCTGGGTGACCAGTCAGATGGGCGATTAATAAATTTAATAAATAAATAAATAAATTCCAAGAAAAGTAAAAAAAAACAAATGCCCCCGTGATAGGCTACGTGACGATTAACGTAGCCTATCACGGCTATATTTGCAAAGTCAGCCATGATAGGCTACGTAAATCGTCACGTAGCCTATCACCGGTGACTTAAAAAAAAGAAAAGAAAAGCTTTTTATAGCTTTTTAATAGCATTGCCCTTATTTTCGCTGTAGTCTACGTAAATCTTTACGTAGACTACAGGGACCAAATAAGGAACGGGAATGGCGGCTCCCTATGGGGGCCGCCATTAGCCGTACGCACTTTTTTTTTTTCCCAAAGTCACCCGTGATAGGCTACGTGACGATTAATGTAGCCTATCACAGCTGACTTTGCAAATCTAGCCGTGATAGGCTACGTTAAATTAGCCTAGAATTTCTCCCCGAACAACCTTCGGAGGACTGAATGCGTTGGCACTCGGCCCCCCGAAGTTTTGGGGAGAAATTCTCCCCCATCCCTAATTGTACATAAAGATTATAGTCAGGAGCACCTTCTGAATAATGCAAAGAAGTCAATCTGCTACATACGCAGAAGATATGGGGATTTGAATTTGGATGGCTCTTTCTGTTTCAAAGGTCTGTGGGCCCATTTTAAGCCCATTTAAAATAAATGCCAGTGATCCACAATTTTAGACAGGTAGACAGAAATACCCCCTTGAGATGACAGTTGATCCAGTTCATTGGTGGTGTAACTCCATTTAACTTTACAAGCTTTTCCTGGAAAGGAAACCAAGGCAATGAACGTAGCCCTATCACTGGTATGAATTGTGACCACCATCCTAATTATTAAAGGTATCTCCTGAGAGCACCATTTCCTCCCCCTTTTGTGCCAAAGAAGCATGAGAGTTAAAGCATGCAGGCAAGCATAATGTTTCTACAGGAGGATTAGTTTTACAGTCTATATGTTAAAGTGAATAAATTGCCCGTTCATTAGCAGAAATAGACCATATGCTGAAAGAGCCATTGGATTCGCTTCACTGACAAACGAGAGCAATACTGTACGATTAGAAGGCCTCAGCAGTTCAAATGGCTTTCAATCCAGGCCCAGTGGTTCTAAAATGAATTTTTAATGATGCCTTTACCATCTGGGAGACACTCCTTAAGTGTAAGGCAGCCCTGCTTACAATAAAAATATTCATTTTAACAAATTCCAGGTACCTCCCACAACCTTAGAATTTCTCACAATAGGTATTTTATGAAGCCATCTAAAAAGCTGTGAGCAAAAGTGAGAACATCTGTTTTAACTGTCATCCATTTTACTCATCCCTTCACTGAAAACACATTTTGATAGGTATTCAGTATAAGTATTCAGATCTGGGGTGCCAGTAAAAGTCAGAGCGGCCCATTTTTTAACTTTGTGTTATTTTATTTTATGCCTATAACACTGCAAGACCTACACAGAGCACCACCATCACCTGCTAAATTACATTCTTTCTGAATACCATCACCTCCATCATGGCCCTTCAAATTATACCCTAACAAGTGAGATTTGGCCTCTTGGTCAATCTTGGAATTTAAAAACTGGAGGGAGTATTTTTGCAAACCAAAGTTAGCTGCTCTAATTTTAGCATCTTATTTAATGATGAACGATGCACACACCTGATTCAGTTTTGTCAATTTAGAATTCACAAAACAAAACCAAAATGGGAAAATTCCATAAGCCCAAACATAGTTCCCAGAGTGAAAAGTACATTTGCTATCATCTCTAGCACTAGAAAGACTGCCAGAAAAATGTTTTATTGAATAGGGAAGGAGAAGGGGAAGAGGAGAAATACCCTTTTTCCAGTCATCACCATAGCCAGGTAAATAGTTGGGGGAGAAGTGTGATTCTTTCTGGATCATATTACAATCCAAGCTGGAGAGGAATTATGGGAGATGGTTTGGAATACTGGCATGCTTTACGAATGTGCTAACCAACCAGCTAATTATAAAATCCATCAATATCACTAATTGTAAAATTGCAGTCTTCACAGCACTGAATCCATAACAGTATCATTGATTTTGATAAGGCGATCGTGGAGCCAGTGTGGTGTAGTGGCAAGAGTGTTGGACTGAGAGCTGGGAGATCCAGGTTCTAGTTAGGGATGTACGAAAGTCACTTAACTTTTCGAAGGGTGACATTCGTGGGGGGGGGAGGCGCTCCATACCTCCCTCCAAAATCCTACCCCAGCTGGCTCTGCTCTGCGGCGACTCTGCGGAGCCGCTGGCCGGGTGCATCCGCATGGCAGGTCTGTGGACGCAAATGGCGGCCGGTGTAGCGGCTGCCATTTGCATCCTTTCGCTGAGCCATGATAGGCTATGCAAATATTTACGTAGCCTATCACGGCACAAGTGGGGACGCAAATGGCAGCCGCTGCACCATTAGCATCCCCACTTTTGCCGTGATAGGTTACATAAATATTTACGTGGCCTATCACGGCAAAAGCGGGGACGCAAATGGCGGCTGCTATGCCATTTGCATCCCTGCTCTGAGCCGTGATAGGCTACATAGGTATTTACATGGCCATCTGTCCTGTAGGTGATATTTGCCTTAGAAAGGGACCTATGCGGAGGATGGTCTTGTGAAGGGTTAGCAGATCTGGGTTTGGAGGACAATTTCTGGTTGTGTGAGTCTGATACATACTGGACCATTTCATAAAAGCAACCCCCACATACAGTCAGGGCCAGAAATATTGGAACAAGGATAACTGTTTTGGCAGTTGGCCACTGTACACCACCACATTGAAGTTGAAAGGAAAGACACCCAGATGGGAGTGAAGTCAGGACATTCAGCTGTAATTCAAGGGGTGTGACAAAAGTGGGGCACTAACCATTCAGGAAGGACAGCCAGTGGCATACACACACACCCATCGTTGGTGGCTCATAAGTAATGGAACAAACCAACATTATTTCAAACTTAAGGATCGCCTTTAATACCTGGAGGAAAATCCTTTGCAGTCAATGACCGCCTGAAGTCTGGAACCCATGGACATGGCCAAATGCTGGGTTTCCTCCCTCGAGATGCTTTGCCAGGCCTTTACCGCAGCTGCCTTCAGCTGCTGCTTGTTTGTGGGTCTTTCTGCCTTCAGTCCTGTCTTCAGTAAGTGAAAAGCATGCTCTATTGGGTTGAAATCAGGTGACTGGCTTGGCCATTGAAGAACATCCCACTTCTTTGCCTTAAGAAACTCTTGGGTAGCTTTTTCTGTATGTTTTGGGTCATTATCCATCTGCAATATGAAGCGGCGTCCTATCAGTTTGGCAGCATTCGGCTGAATCTGAGCAGAAAATATAGCCCTATACACTTCAGAATTCGTCCTGCTGCTTTTATCAGCAGTCAGGTCATTGATAAACACCAGTGACCCGGTTCCACTGGCAGCCATACATGCCCATGCCATAACACTGCCTCCACCATGTTTGACAGATGATGTGGTATGCTTTGGATCATGAGCTGTTCCTTTGCTTCTCCATACTTTTCTCTTTGCATCATTCTGGTACAAGTTAATCTTGGTTTCATCAGTCCAAAGAATCTTATTCCAGAGCTGGGCAGGCTTTTTTAGGTGTTTGCTGGCAAAGGCTAATCTAACCTTTTAGTTCTTGAGGGTTACCAGTGGTTTGCACCTTGTTGTGAAGCCTCTGTATTTACATTCATAAAGCTGTCCCTTGACTGTAGATGTTGACAATGACTTGGGATGTCAGAGAATTCTGCCACGGATCTCGGTGAGGCCCGAAATCTGTGGCAGAATGGCCTGCCACCCCTCCGCCCCCCTGCAGATCCCCCCCCGGGACGAGACTTACCTGGGGCAGATGTTCCAGGCGGCGGCGGTGGCGGCGGCAGCGGCTGGTCTTCTGACGGCTGCTACCGCCGCCATTTGCAGTCTTGTCGGGTGTTTTTTTTTTTTTTTTTTTTTACAGAGACGTGATAGGCTACATAAAGACTTACGTAGCCTATCACATCCCGGTTAAAAAAACAAAAACGCGTATGCAAATGGCGGCGGCTACAGCCGCCGCCATTTGCGTTCCTTATTTTTCGCCGTCTTAGTCTATGTAAATATTTACGTAGACTAAGATGGCGAAAAATAAGGAATGCAAATGGCAGCGGCCGTAACCACCGCCATTTGCGTACACATTTTTTTTTTTTTACCCAGAGCCCTCCGCGGCCGGAAATTCGGCTGCAGACGGCCCTGGCCTGGGCCTGGCCGGCTGCTCTGTGGAGCCACTGCAGAGCACAGCCGGCCGTCAAGGATTTCGGGGGGAAGGATGGAACGCCTCCCCCCTCATGAACATAATCCGCGGAAAGGTAAGTGATTTTTGTACATCCCTAACAATGACATGCCTACCTCCACAAGAGCGTTCTTGATCTGGGCTGGCTAGATGTTGTGAAAGGGTTCCTCTTCACCATGAGCAGAATTCTGAGGTCATCCACGTTACTTGTCTTCCGTGGTCTGCCAGGCCTTTTGCTGTTGCTGAGCTTGCCAGTTAATTCCTTCTTTTTCAGGATGTTCCAAACTGTTGTGTTGGCCACTCCCAATGTTTTTGCTATCTCTCTGATGGGTTTATTTTGTTTCCTCGGCCTAAGGATGGCCTCCTTCACTCCCATGGACACCTCTTTGGACCTCATGTTGGGAGTTCCAGTGAACAGCTACCAAATGCAAATGTAACACTCAGAACCAACTCCAGGCCTTTTTTCTGCTTGATTGGTCATGAGGTACCCAGGAAACAGGCCACACCTGGCCATTCAGCTGCTTGTGAGCCATTTGTTCCATTACTTATGAGCCACCAACGACGGGTGTATGTGTATGCCACTGGCTGTCCTTCCTAAATGGTTAGTGCCCCACTTTTGTCACACCCCTTGAATTACAGCTGAAAGTCCTGACTTCACTTCCATCTGGGTGTGTTTCCTTTCAACTTCAGTGTGATGGTGGACAAAGGCCAACTGCCAAAACAGTTATCCTTGTTCCAATATTTCTGGCCCTGATTGTAGTTCCTGCTTGAAGTGACAACATTGATCAGTCTCTGGAAGTGAGAAGAAGGTTGTTTAACCAGCTTTAAGAATGTGTATTGCTCAGGTGGTTAAATTTATTACGTTCTGCAAAAACTAATTCTTGACATATTTAGTTAGCCTAATCATTCAGCCTATTTAGAGGTTACCTCATAAGTAAAACATGTAGGGTTATTTATTTCAGTGTTATCTGGATCTTTACGCTTTAGTAGATGAGAAAATCATTTGAGCTAGTTCAGTTGTCTTCATTCTGTTGTGATTCTTCTATACCTAATGAACCTTGCTCATTCTCCCATCCCTATGAGTCACATATGTGGAAAGTTTGGAAAATGTAAAGATAAGTGTTGGTGATATGAAAACAACAAAGCTAATTTTATGCATATTTGGTGGGAATATTAATAATTTTGGGGAAAAGGTTATATATACAGTATTAATAATTAGATATTGTTTCTATATCATTTAACCCTCTGTCACAGATAGATCCTATACAGTTGAGGAACATGCAGAGATGGAATTAGCAAGGTTTGTGCTTGTTCTCCATGTCCCATGTTGAAGACTGGTCTGCCTTGGTCTTTTTCCTGGTTGTAAGGTATTTCTCTCCTTTTTGAACAAGAGATGATTTTGGGTGCACTTTTTTTTTTTAAAAAAAAGTGCATACCCAAATGCATACTTTCAATCCACTGATGAAAGTATGAAAATGCACTTTAAAAAAAGTGCATTTTTAAGGGAACATTTTTCTAAAGTATATAATTTGCGAACAAGCAGCTCAAGCTAGGGAATGCATGAGCTTTGCCTGCAAAATGTGCTCACGCTCATGTGTCAGTGTGCAAATGGGGCAAATGCTGGTCTTAAATAAATGGAAGCAAGTTCTTGGGCATCCCTAGTGACTCAATCAAATAGGTGTCACATAGTATTGATATAGTGTGTGTGTGTCTCTCTCTGTGTGTATCATTACAATGGAACCAATTCCCTAGGGAGGCGGTGGGCTCTCCCACACTGGAGGCATTCAAGACGAGTCTGGACAGCCATCTGTCAGGGATGGTCTGGCCTGGGTTCCTGCACTGAGCAGGGGGTTGGACTCAATGGCCTTCTGGGCCCCTTCCAACCCAACTATTCTATGATTCTATGACTCTACGACTCTATGATTCTATTCTCTTTCATATTCAGTTCAGTTCATTTTATTATGTGGTCACAGACCCATTGAACTCTTTCACATTATAGGGTGAACATGCTAGGTCTTGTGAAAATATTTATTATATTCCAAACCTATGAGGGAATAGGATGGACAATTACTCCCTCCAATCTAATTTTGAAATGATTACCTCTGTTTTTATCTCTAAAGGTAGACCTCTTTCAGAAACCTAGTAAGACCAAATAATACATGAAGAAATATATGGCTGGATGTTAATTTCTTAGCTAGATGTTTTCTACTCTGGGCATTTCTTCTTCCATTGTTCTAAGGAGGCTAGTTATTCTTGTACGGCTGATTTACCACATGCTGCTAACCTTTGTTTGGAGCATGTGTACTGCTTTTTTTCATTCCATAAAAGATACATTCATTAGCCTGGTTCTTGGAATTGGTTTTAATTAAAAGAGAACAACTTAACCTAAGGCACCTGTGCAAACTACAAACCATGTCAAGCAACAAACAAGAAACCATGCCAAGATTTAATGCAGAGTAAAACTTTGCCTCCTGCACTTAGCCTGTCTTCTGTGAAACAAAGTTCAGAATAGGAAGTGTGTGACCTAAATATGCAGGGCTCGTGGTATGTAGTGTTTCTGCCTACAACTAAAACTGTATCTCTTTGCCCATCCATTTTCCTGACCACTAGCATTGTCAGCTACCATTGGTTACTTTAAGTGGATATTTTATTGCTTTATTACCGTTTTATTGATTGGTTTTCTTGTATTTATCATGATTTTACTTTGTGAACTGCTTTGGGATGCATTGTTTTAAAAACGAAAAGCGGTATAGAAATTTTCTGAAATAGGTATATAAATTTCCCCAATTCGGAAACTCCCAAACTCACTGTGAGATGCACTCACCTTGCTCCCTACCCCCAGCTTTGAAATCATAATGGACTCAACCTATCACCAGCTCTCCTGAGGGCTGCCACCTATTTCCTGTTCTCATTCAAACATAGCAAGCACTGGTGGCTATGGCTGCACTGAAGCGGACTCAACTCTGTTCCATTGTGCACATTCAAAATGTGCACAATGGAACAGAGTTGAGTCTGCTTCAGTGCAGCCATAGCCACCAGTGCTTGCTATGTTTGAATGAGAACAGGAAATAGGTGGCAGCCCTCAGGAGAGCTGGTGATAGGTTGAGTCCATTATGATTTCAAAGCTGGAGGTAGGGAGCGAGGTGAGTGCATCTCACAGTGAGTTTGGGCCTCCAGATCTGGGAAGGTTGCACAGTTAGTCCATACATTTGCTTTAGCATATTTAGGGTGTATATTTATGGGATGGATAAATGAGATAACAGATGACACGTTCCAGCCTTTGTCACCAGAACCAGACTGGCCTAAAACATTTTGCAGCAAATCCTTACCCCCACCCCAGTCAAGGCACAAACTAGTGCCCATGACCAGCCAATCTTCTACGGCAGAAAACTTCACAAGCTCCTCTCCCTTTCCCTGGCAGTAAAAGACAAGATAAAAGGTAAAGGTGTCCCCAACCAGTCGTGTCTGACTCTAGGGTGCGGTGCTCATCCCCATTTCTAAGCCGAAGAGCCAGCGCTGTCCGAAGACGCTTCCGCGGCCATGTGGCCGGCACCGAGGTGCACGGATCGCTGTTACCTTTCCCGCTGAGGCGGTACCTATTTATCTACTTGCAATTTCTTGCTTTCGAACTGCTAGGTTGGCAGAAGCTGGGACTGAAGACGGGAGCTCACTCCGTCATGCAGCACTCAGGTCTTGAACTGCTGACCTGCCGACCTTCCAGTCTGCAGTTCAGCGTCTTAACCACTAAGTCACCGTGGCCCCCAAAAGACAAGATACAGCCACAATAAATTAAATAACCAGCAATACACTTTCTGTCCTTTCATGTCATCCAAAATCATCTTCCTGAAGTGACCAGCTCAGTCTGCCTAATGGACCTTCTATGAGCCGAAAAAGAACGGGATTTCTGAGAGATGGACATCCCCACTGGCAAGCACCCTTGTTTCTTTCCTTCCGTTTACCTTCTTTCACAATCACTTGCACACACAATAACTACTAGCTATGCCTATGTCAGTTAGGGCTAACATTAGAAGGAAAGAGGAGACCATTTGTGCAGCATCTTATGCAACCAAGACATTTTGTCAGTGCCTCATTCTCCAGTGATGTTAATGCAACTTTGCTTTGACTGAGACCTTAAAAAGCACAGACAGTACAAAACATAGCCATATCATATCAACAAATATCAACGTACAAAAAGATTACCAACTCAGCTGGACTGATGATGCCATAGACAATTCAACCGCCAACAAGGAGAACTTATTAATATAGATGAGCAGGTGTACTTAGCTATTACTGTCCTATCCAATTGGGAATGTAACATCCAGATGGCTTAGTGCTTTAGATGTTTAGTAAGTCCACCTCACTCTTGCTGGAGCTTTGCTGAATTCAATTTACTTCTGAGTAAACATAGAAGGATCTTAACCTTGGGGATAGGTATATTTGGATAATATAGCATATATTAAGCTCTGTGTAGACTCACCAGTTTAAGTCCACTGCCAGCTGACTGTGGAAAAGATGTGTCTCAGCATGGAAGCAACACAAATGAGGGCCAGTGTGGTGTAGTGGCGAGAGTGTTGGACTGGGAGTCGTGAGATCCGGGTTCTACTCCCCACTCGGCCATGGAAGCTCACTGAGTGATTTGGACCAGTCACAGACTCTCAGCCCAACCTACCTTGTTGTTTTGAGGATAAAATGAAGAGGAGGAGGATTATATATACCGCCTTGGGTTCCTTAAGGAGGAAAAAAGGTGGGATATAAATGAAATAAGTAAATAAATACATGTTTTTCTCTGACAGGGACCCCAGGCATTTCCCTGCTACTGAAGAATGGATGCATACAAAATCTTGTACCTGCAGAAGCTTTATTTCATGGTGTCTCTGCAGATCTCCTAATTTCCCAATTATTTAGTGATTGCATTCTCCAAAGTGGCTTGGTGTCCCCCTGGCTTATTTTTGCCTTCACAATGACCCTGTGAGGTAGGTGAGTACTATTCCCAATTTACAGATGGGGAGCTCAGGCTGGGAGATTGTGATTTGTCCCGGCATATGTTTTGGTCTGCACTGACTCATCATTCTCATCCTAGGCCTTCATGATTCTATGAAAACTATATTAGGTCTGGCTTCTTTTTATAAGCTGAAACAACAAGAATGATTTTGTACAATAGACTAGGGGTGTACGGATTCCCCACCATCTGTTCTGGTGGGGAATCTGTGTGGGGGGGAGGTGATCCATTCCTCCCCCTCCCCCAGAATCCTTCAGACTGGTTCCACTCCGCTTGGATTCTGGGGAGGGGGAACTGGCTTGGGGGCTCTTACCTTCCCTCCTGCCGGCCAGAGCCATTCGCCTCCTCCCAGTTCCTGCCGATTGCCTTTAAAACAAAGTCTTTTTTTTTAAATGGAGATTGGGAGGATGTGCCCATAGACTTAATCATATGATCGCATGTGCCTATAGACTTATATACAAAATAGAGCGGTGAATCTTGCATATAAGCCTATGAACACATAGACTTATATGCAAGATTCATGACTCTATTTGCATATAAGTCTATGGGCACATCCTCCCGATTGCCTTTAAAAAAAAAAGACATTTTTTTTAAAGGCAATCGGCAAGGACAGGGAGGAGGCGAATGCCTCTGGCTGGAAGAAGCAGCCAAATGCCGTTCCACTTCCAGTCCTCCTGGAGCAGAGGTAAGTGGTCCCGATCTGCTGCGGCTTCCATTTGAATCCACAGTGGATTTCTCTGATGTCCCTACAATAGACACTTCAGCCTGCAGGTGACGGATAGCACGTTGAATGTTCCCTCCCATCAAACCCTCTGTGTAGGCTAAATAGGGAAAACCAATCAGCACATCAGGGAGAAAGGTTCTAGCCTCTGAACTGTGCTGCTTTTTTGCTTGCAAGCTTTAAAAATGGTAAGGAAGCATTCATAAATTTAATTTGCCCTACCCAGTACCATCTTTCTACTACCTCTTCTGCCACATTCTGGTGTGTGTGCGTGTCTGTCTGTCTAACCAATGTGAAGGGTTGTTTGTTCCCACTGGAGGCTTCCATTATCACCACACAAATGTATCTAATACACACATTTCTAAAAACAAATAAACTAAAATTCTCTTAACCTGAATCTTTCAAATTACACATTTTGCAGACTACTTCTTTATTTTATTTTTATTTCAGAAAATCTACAAAGTTTATAGCACAAATCCACACAACCAAAACATCACAGCAAAAGGTTGAAAGGTATTATTCTAAAAGGTCACATTATCTTAACAAAGTGCCATTTTTTTGACAACTTGGCAGCAATATTGGAGAATATATTCGATTTAGCAGAAAACAAGGCTACCACATCCATGCCCTCTGCACTCTAAACAAAGACATTAGTAATTTCCTTAAAAGGTCAGCACAAATGCATTATTTAAAACCAGGCATTTGCCAGTGGTGAATTTATGAATATGGCATGTCACTAGGGCTGGTATTGTTTTTCTTTCAAAAAGTCACAGTTCTTTTATTTTCCAATGGCATAAAAAGGGTTCTAAAAGCTTCCATCTTTAGCCCCAAGAATCATTCAGTCCTCTGCCCCCTGGCCAAACTATATTCTTGGTGTAAAATTTCCATGGAAATATGGAACTGGAATGACATTCTTTAAAAATGTCTTGGGTTACAATTGGAGATATAAGAAACCCTCTCAAGCAATGTTGCTAGGTTTATCAAAAAGCGTATAGCTTCCCTCAAAATTCTGCAAGCACTTTGACTGAGGAAGAATTGTCTCTGAATTTAACATCAGGCAAAAAGTTGTGATGTTGTAGGCATGTACACACACACACAATTTTAAATGACAGTGTATGCAAAATTTGATCGGCAAGAGAAGTTATAGCACTTCTTACAAGAGATATTCTTGAAGCACATATTTCCTGGCTTAGAAATACATACATTGGAGGCCTGTAACATTCACCTAGAATATGAGGGAATTACAGCAGAAGAATAACTACGATTAAAAAGAAAGAAAGAAAGAAAGAAAGAAAGAAAGAAAGAAATTCAACACTTCCCTCCATCCCACCAACCCAGAATCTCAATCTCTTTTCTCCAGTCACCCACAACTAGGGATGGACAAAAGTCCCGTACCTGGTCCCGCAGCTTTTTCGGGGGGGGGGCACTCCGTTTCTCCCCCCGAAATTCTTGGCAGGTGGGGAGGCGCCCCGTCCCTCCCCGCCGAAATTCCAGCCGGGGGGGAGGCACTTTGAAAATCTAGCCGTGATAGGCTACCGCCGTCGCCGAACTGCCACTGGGACCAGCCGCCATGAGGGATATTTGCATGAGGTAAGTCCCATCCCGGGGGGGCGGAGAATTTTCCCACCAATTTCGGGGGGCCGAATGCATTGGCATTCGGCCTCCCAGAGATTCGTGGAGAAATGCTCCGACATCCCTACCCACAACCCCATCCCATGAACAGAGTTATCACAGTAGGCCTGTTCAGGCTAGGTTATTCATGGAGGAGAATGCTGTCAATGGCTACTAGTCATGATGGCTATATGCTACTTGCAATAGCAGAGGCATTATACCTCTCAATACCAGCTGCTGGGGTACGTGAGGGGATAGTGTTATTACACGCATGTCCTGCTTGTGGGTTTCCCAAAGCCATCCGGTTGGCAACTGTGTGAACAGAACTGTGTGAACTCGACTGTACAGACTCCTGGTCTGATCCAGCATGGTCCCTCTCTTGTTCTTATGATTGCTGCTTTATAAGTGTTGTTGATCACACAGAGGCTTTTACTTTAGTTCAAGAAAACATAATTAGAAGCCCTTAGATGGTGGGGACAGGGACATTGGGGGTGGGGCTGGCATGAGCAGCCCCATGGTCCCTACACACATTCCTGTACCCTCCTCAGGCATACCACCTAAACAGGGCTTCTGTTTGTGGTAGCAAGCAGGAAGAAGGAAGGATTGGAAGTGTCTCCCACAGTCTTCCCTCAAGTTCTGCGGTGTACCAGCAACAAGTCAAACTGGGAAATCCTGTTTTCCCAAGACATACTGTAGATGTCAATAGCCATTTGGAAAACTGTCTTTCCCAAGTGTGCTTGTGCTTGGACCACCACATGGAAGAACTCCAAGTAGGGGTGGACGAACGTCACTTACCTGTCCTCGAAGCTTGTTCGCGGTGGGGGGGAGAGGCGCTTCGCTGCTCCCCCCGCGAAGTTCAGGCCAGGGGGGGAGGCTTCCCGCCTCGCCTGGCCGAAATTCAGGCCGGGGATGAGGTGCCTCGCCTCGCCCGGCCGCGAACTCAAAAGTTAAAAAAAAAAAATGCCCCCGTGATAGGCTACGTGACGATTAACGTAGCCTATCACGGCTAGATCTGCAAAGTCAGCCATGATAGGCTACGTTAATCATCACGTAGCCTATCACGGGTGACTTAAAAAAAAAAAAGCGTGTACGGATAATGGCGGCCCCCATAGGGAGCCGCCATTCGCGTTCCTTATTTGGTCGCTGTAGTCTACGTCAATGTTTACGTAGACTACGGCGAAAATAAGGTCAACACAAATAGCGTTGCCCTTATTTTCGCCGTAGTCTACGTAAATCTTTACATAGACTACAGCGACCAAATAAGGAACGGGAATGGCGGCTCCCTATGGGGGCCGCCATTATCCGTACACGCTTTTTTTTTTTTTAAAGTCACCCGTGGTAGGCTACGTGACGATTTACGTAGCCTATCACGGCTGACTTTGCAGATCTAGCCATGATAGGCTACGTTAATCGTCACGTAGCCTATCACGGGGGCGTTTTTTTTTTTCTTTTATTGGAATGTCAGCGGCGGCAGCCGGTCGAAAGACCGGCTGCCGCTACCACCCCAGACGAACACCCGCCGAACCGCCGGCCGGACCCGCCGCCGGGAGGGACATTCGCCAAACGTAAGTCCCATCCCATGGGGGGGGGTGCGGGGAGCTGGGGGGCGGAGAATTTCTCCCCGAAACTTGTTTGGGGGGCCGAACACGTTGACGCTCAGCTCCCCGAAGTTTCGGGGAGAAATTCTCTGCCAACCCTAACTCCAAGTGCTGGTGGTAGAGGGCGGAGCCCTCCCTCATGTCCGACCATATTGTATTATTTATTTATTGCATTTATATCCCACCTTTTTTCCTCCTTAAGGAACCCAAGGTGTCTTACATGATCCTCCTCCTCTCCATTTTATCCTCACAACAACAACCCTGTGAGGTAGATTGGGCTGAGAGTCTGTGACTGGCCAAACGTCACCCAGTGAGCTTCCATGGCCGAGTGGGGTCTAGAACCCAGATCTCCTGGCTCCCAGTCCAACACTCTCGCCACTACACCACGCTGGCTCTCCAGTGATGCAGCAAACAGGTAATCCAGTGGGTAGGGGGGTGGGTTTGACACTTGTGTTAGGTATGTGGGTGGGAAGTTGGAGACTTGTACTGGGTAGCACAGAAGGGGGTTGGGAGCTTTTCTTGGGTGGATGGGACTTCAAAGTGCTGGTTGGAGGCTAATGCATAGGGGGATCAGAGAAATGGGAACAATCCCCCCGCCCCACTTTTTCTTAGCCTTCTTGAGAAATACTCAGGGAAAAAATGTGCCTCCTCAAGATTTTCTTAGAAACCTAGGGGTGGAAGAGCACAAATGCTTTCTGAGGTGAACTAGGGAACTCACCAATCACTACTTAGAATCATGAAATCATTGAATAGTAGGGTTGGAAGGGCCCTACAAGACCATCGAGTCCAACCCCCTGCTCAGTGCAGGAATCCACTTCTGGAGGCATTTGGATGAATTCAAACAGGCACAAACTGAATTTGTATTAGGGATGTACGAAACCACTTACCTATTTTGGAAGTGGCATCCGCGTTGGGGGGGGAGGTGCTCCATCCCTCCCCCTGAAATCCTCCCCAGCTGGCTCCGCTCCACGGCGACTCTGCAGAGTCACCAGCCAAGTGCATCCGCAGCTGGGCATCCGGCTACGGCAGGTCTGTGGCCGTAAATGGCGGCCAGAGTAGGGGCCACCATTTGCATCCCTTCGCTGAGCTGTGATAGGCTATGTAAATATTTACATAGCCTATCATGGCAAAAGTGGGGATGCAAATGGCAGCCACTATGCCATTTGCATCCTTGTCTTTTGCCATGATAGGCTACGTAAATATATACGTAGCCTATCATGGCAAAAGAAAGGCAGGGATGCAAATGGCGTAGCGGCCACCATTTGCGTTCCTGCCTTTTGCCGTGATAGGCTACGTAAGTATTTATGTAGCCTATCATGGCCTCTGCAGGGACACAAATGGTGTCCCTGTGTTAGCCATGATAGGCTACGTAAATACTTACATAGCCTATCACGGCCATTCGAAGGAAGGCAAATGGTGGCTGCAGATGCAGCCACCATTCACGGAGCACGGCTGACACTAGGTAGGCTCCGTTCTAGGCCCATTTTGTGGGGTGGCAGGGGGGGTTGCTTCATTCTGCCATGGATTCTGGGGGGCTGAATTCACTGGAATTTGGCCTCCCTGGAATCTGTGGCAGAATTCTCCAACATCCCTAATTTGTATATTTCAGTTTGTGCTGACTTTCTGATTTGTCTTTGTTTAAGAAGAGCCAAGCTAAGTACATTTACCATACCACTGCTCTTTTCAAATCCACATATACACACATACCTACAAACTCATAATTTCTTTGTTTTCAAGCCAAGCAAGAGGTATGACTCAAAAGGCATTGGTTGCTTAACTGTTTAACTGTGCTTCTTGTATGAAAACAGTAGCTGTACTGGCAAAAAATATTAACTCCAAGGCCATTTCTTCTGTATGGTCCCCAATGCAGCAGCGCACACACTAGGCTAAAGTTAGAAATGTTGCATAATAAATGACTAATGTTACTTCTTGGGAATTGTTCCATAACAAAGAACTTGGCAGGGCTTTGCTTAATGTGTCACAGAGTTGATATGACTAAGATAAGAATACAGGAAAAATGCCCTTCCCTCTGTTCTTCTTTACTGGTTATACGATCCTTATTTGGCCTAAGAGCTGGCATGGTAGTTGTGTATTATGCCATTTTAAAGGATCGTTTCAAAGCTAAATCTCAAAAACCAATCAGGTTCGAACATAGTTAATTACTGAGATCAGCATGAAAGGTACCTGATAAGGCCCAGCACTGAAAAAGGAGTCTATTCAGTAGGGATGTTTGAACCGAAGGAGTTCTGTTTTTCGTTAATCCAACCAGTGGATTCCACAATAGACCAGCTTTTCCCCTGTTGGGCAGATTCTGCAGACTTGTGGATGGGTTTTCTAACTTTCCTGAATTTTGCGCAAATTTTGTCATAGAAAAATATGCATTTGGGGGGGGGGGGAAATGGCCCCAAATGCACATTACCCCATAGGTTAAAGCATGAAGATGCACATTTTGGGAGAATATGTGCATTTTTGCATGTGCAGAATTGCGCAAATGTGAATTTATGCAACTTGGAAACAGAAAATGTCCAATTCTGGTGATGGGTGGATGATGGAATGAAAGACACCTGACAATCCTCCTGATGGATGGAATGGATTTCACACAATCCATCCATCCCTACTATTCAGTAAAATGCTACCAGGGTCTAGGGCAAAGAAACCACTGATAATCCACATGAGGGAGGAGTCATTCCCTTCCCCTGCCTCCTACTAACATGTTGTCCCTGAATCTGTTCCGCTGCCATCCCAAGTCACTCATAAACAATCCTTGCCCAAGAATTAGAAACTACAGAGATGGCATCACACAACACAGGGAGGGGCACTCCTGGGTGAGGACTGATTAAAAACTAGAGTCAACCCTAACTTAGACTACGTGCGTTTCAAAATGTCCTGGCATTTCTGCAGTATAGGACAGGACAATTAATATGGGACAACAAGCATGGGATATGCTTAAAAACCGAGACAACGTTGGTCAAATGTGAATTATAAAAGACAGGAAAGAAAAGAAAAAGTGCTCAAGCATAAGGCAGAAAATGAATACCTAAGCGGTAGTGCTAAATATATAAAGTTCTGGTGTGTGCATGTGCGCGCGCGTGTATGTGGTGTGGTGGTGGTGGTGTCTGTGTGCGTGTGTGCACCCACAATAGAATTTTCAACATGTGATGAAGGAATCACAATGCTTTCTCCAGTAGCTTCCTGGCTAGCTGATTTCTCCACAATAGGGGACATGACCTCAGGAACCTGATCCTTGTGATTGCCCCTGCTAATATGAAAGGGTTCTTCTGCAAACACTGAAGCCCACTTAACACAAACATACACAGACAGCATGGGCTCCCCATTTTCCTTCAAGTGCCTGGAGCACTGTTACGTAATAAACCATGCATGAATCAAGCTGAGAGATGTCATTTTCTGATGGGCTATTGCAAAAGTCTAGGAATATCAAAACCAGACAAGTGGGGTCAATCATGGGTCTTTCCCAATGATGGGTCCCTCCCTCTTCATGGGTGCCGATCAGGTGGGAAAGACCCACACAGTTGGGCCTGCCCACATGCTTGAGATATTTTCAGTGGTGAAAATATCACTACTGGATTGTGGACTGTGATGTCCATGGATTGTGGCATAACTCTCAGTGGTGTGAGACCCCCACAGCTACCATGCCTTAGGTCTGTGAGTGAAGGGGGCTCAGTCTGGACTGGAGTAGATATGGGCTGGTTATTGCACCACTTGATGTAGGCTACATTCCTGTCCCCCAATGTAGCCACTTTGTTGTTCACAATTGTTCTTCGTTCTCCCTTGGAGACCTTGGCTGTGCCTCTCACATATAGGATGACCCTTGGAATCCTGAGTAGGAACCTCTTAAAATGGGTGTTCTGTGTAGAAAATAGTTTTTTCTCAGAACAGGGAGTTGCCCTTTGATACCTATGTGAGACGTCAAGGTCTAAGCTTTTACAGTGGATTCCATTATTTAAGTGTGGACTTCAAAATCAGCTTAAACTTCCTTTACCTCCCCATACCCTTAGCAATAAAATTGGACCCATTTGCTACCATTGTTTAACTGCCCAACCAAATAAAGCAGAACATTCTCTCAAGAGAAACTAAATTCCAGTTTAGCCAGAAAGCCAATGTTTTCATATTAAGCATTTATTAAAATGAGAAACTCTACAATACTCTCTTCATCTTAACATTAATGGGATGTGTCTATTTGCATTTTAATGAAGACTATTTTTTGTAGTTTTCTTTAAAAAATGAGAAGAGATTGAATTGCTACGGTTTTGGTTATATACTTTTATTTGCCAGTTCCTAATGTCTAAAAACCACACTAAGGGAGCAATCCTATGGCTGCTTGTCAGCGGCCAGATGGCCATAGGATACATTGGTTTCTGGGAACCAACCTCGGATACTGTGCTCCAAGGTCAGTTCCCTGAGGACTGACCTTTCCCCCCTCCCACACTGCCTCTCAGGCCACTTGGAACAGCCCTGTGCTCCGCGCTTGGAAGAGGAGAGTGGAGTGGCGAAAACAGGGCATTCTGGGGGGTGTTCCAGTATGATGCATCCAACGTGTTGTCTGGCAGCTGCTTCCCCCACTCCACCTTCCTGCAGCTAGACAGCTGAAATCAGCTGTCTAGGTACAAATGCAGGGTGGCTGAAGTGTGAAAGGGACAATCCCCCCTGCACTTTTCCTGCCCTTCATTGGATAGGCAGTCACCTTCAAGTTCAGAGGCGGCCATCTATCCCGGTAGGATTGCTCCCTAAGTCTTCCAAACCAAGGCTATTTGTTAAGTGGCTTCTTGAAGTTGCTTCAAAGCTTTTTGCATGTGATGGATGGGGTTTTGTTTTTCCCTGAAACCAAATGGGTAAGCAGTCTATGCTATATTTTAAAATATAAATCTTTTAAAATATAAATATAGCCCCTTTGGATGGGTTAGAATTCATTTCAATTTGGTTTAGATAATAACTTACCAAATTTGCATCATTCTCCAAATTCAGGACAAAAGGAACTTGAGTTTTTTGTTTTTGTTTTAAATGAAGGTGGAAGAAACTGCAATTGACAGATCCTTCCATCCGGGCCCAGGGCTTTGAATGCATTGCTCTTGAAAGGCTGGGTATTCAATCATCTTCATCAGCTGTATGGCAAGCACCATGGTACTCTCCATAGCTGGATTTAGTGCTGGATTTAGGAACAAGCCAGGTGAGCCATGACCTAGGGCCTCATATTATGAGGGGCCTTTAAATACTTTGGAGCTAACTACGATTTATTGTAATTGAAATCACTTTGGCTTAAATAATTTTTCATATAAAATCCACCACCTGACCTCCCATCCCAACCCACACCCAATCCCATAAACTTCCTTTCCAGTATTGATTTTTCATTACAAGCTACATTGGTACTTCCATTAACTAAGTTCTTATCTCTGTATTCGCCTTTATGTTTCTATAAATGAAAACTCATATATATGGTATTTATTTTTCATATATGGTATTTAAGCAATCCATCTGGAAGCACCTTGACAACAATGCCGTGATTACTCGAAGCCAACATGGATTTGTCAAAAACAAGTCCTGCCAGACAAATCTGATCTCATTTTTTGATCAAGTCACCTCCCTTGTAGACCGTGGGAATGCTGTAGACATCATATACCTCGACTTCAGCAAAGCTTTCGACAAAGTGCCCCATGATATCCTGATGAGCAAACTAGCTCGAAGTGGGCTAGATGAAACAACGATCCGGTGGATCCACAGTTGGCTACAGAATCGGACTCAAAGAGTGCTTATCAATGGGACCTTCTCCAACTGGGGAGAGGTAACGAGTGGGGTACCGCAGGGCTCAGTCCTGGGCCCAGTGCTCTTCAACATTTTTATTAATGACTTGGAGGAGGAGGTGCAGGGAATGCTGATCAAATTTGCAGATGACACAAAATTGGGTGGGATAGCTAATACTTTGGAAGACAGAAACAAAATTCAAAGTGATCTGGATAGACTGGAGCGCTGGGCAGAAAACAACAGAATGGCATTTAATAGGGACAAATGCCAAGTTCTGCACCTAGGAAAAAGAAACCAAATGCACAGTTACAAGATGGGGGATACGTGGCTCAACCACACTACGAGCGAGAAGGATCTTGGAATTGTCGTCGATCACAAGCTGAATATGAGCCAACAATGTGATGTGGCTGCAAAAAAGGCAAATGCTATTTTGGGCTGCATTCATAGAAGCATCGCTTCCAAATCCCGGGAAGTACTAGTTCCCCTCTACTCAGCACTGGTTAGGCCTCATCTGGAGTACTGTGTCCAGTTCTGGGCACCACACTTTAAGAAGGATGCAGACAAGCTGGAGAGGGTTCAAAGGAGGGCAACAAAGATGATCAGGGGACTGGAAACAAAGCCCTATGAAGAGAGACTGAAAGAACTGGGCATGTTTAGCCTTGAGAAGAGAAGACTGAGGGGAGATATGATAGCACTCTTCAAGTACTTGAAAGGTTGTCACAGAGAAGAAGGCCAGGATCTCTTCTTGATCATCCCAGAGTGCAGGACACGGAATAATGGGCTCAAGTTACAGGAAGCCAGATTCCGGCTGAACATCAGGAAAAACTTCCTGAGTGTCAGAGCAATACGGCAATGGAACCAATTACCTGGGGAGGTGGTGGGCTCTCCCACACTGGAGGCCTTCAAGACGAGGCTGGACAGCCATTTGTCAGGGATGCTCTGACTTGGATTCCTGCATTGAGCAGGGGGTTGGACTCGATGGCCTTGTAGGCCCCTTCCAACCCTACTATTCTATGATTCTATGATTCTAAGGAATCATATGGTATTTGATAATGCAAATAAAGTTTTTGCAAGAAGTATCTTTTATTTAGTTGTTGCTCATTGCATCTTCACCTACATATATGTGCAAGCATAATGGTTTACCTTGCTATTACAATGTGATACCCATTTTTCTCTTTATTTTTTATTTTATGGGGCCTCTGAATCTTGGCATGGCTTAGGGCTTCAGCATGTCTTAATCCAGCCCTGGCCATACCAATTGTATTTGGCCAGTCCATATGGGTGAGAATTTCATTTGAGTTTGTTTTCAATATAATTTTACCAAAATATACAGGAGATAAGGAACTTGAGATTTGAAAGTTTGAATGTGGGAGGAAGTGAAACTGACCAATTCACTGAAAGTGAGACCCTTCCATAGTGAGATAATTTAGTAATGATCTCAAGCCAGGATCACCTGCACAGGATCTTTCAAGTCCTCTGAATCTGCTAGACATAGGATCTGATGAGCAACTCCATGTAGTTCTGTCTGAGTAGTAGGGGTGCGCATTTGTTTCAGAAGGAATGAAAAACAATCAAGTCCAGTCGACTCAATTTTCATCCATTCCAAAATGAATGTATTGAAGAATGAATGGGAATAAATGGCTATGATTTTTATTACTCCTATTTGTGCTCATTTGTACCCCATTAATACTATTGGAGGGCATATCTTTCTCTGGAAGCAGCAGCAGAACAGCTGATTTTGGTGGCTTCTCCTAGAGCCACCGCATTTTCCCCAGAGTTCCAGGACATTTTGAGGGGGAAATGGTGGTTTCTGGGGGGGAACGACAACCATTTTTTTGTGGTAGTCACTGTTATTTTCTCTCAGAATGCCCTGGAATGGTACAACATCTGGGGGAATCTGGATAGGAATTGGCAGCCTACAAAATATATTTTTATTCAATTAAGCAAGAACACCTCCACCTCTCTGCCAAATGTCTAGATAAAAGCACATCTCCTGCACCTTAGAAAAAAATCCAAAGAGATTCTTACTCTGCCCCTCAAGCAAAAGAGGCAGACAATTGACAGCTTGCTTTCTTTTTTAATAGAAAGAGAAGAATTTCCTGACTTGGCGAGTAGGTTTCAGATGACCTTAGCTGCAACACTTCAGTTTCCAAAGGAAATGAAAAAGTCTCATTGGGTAGTTGGTGGGTTGCTTGAAATTCCTTACCAGAAAGGTCTGAGCTGACACTACCAGACTAGGAGTAGGGATGCATGAGAACTTAGCTTCAGTTCCGTTTTGATAAGAATTGACCAAAATTCACAAAGTTTTCCATATTTGGGACAAAAAGAACTTGAGATTTAAAAAAAATCAAATGTGGTTGAAACAGAAATGGACACAATCTATCTCCAGGGCTTTGAGTAGGGATGCCAGAGAAATTCAAGACAAATTAAAATGAGTTTGGATTTCTAAGAATCTAACCTGCAGAATCCACTGCAGAGTGACCCTCTCAGGCCATGTGGAGTCTGTGAACTTTCAGATTTTTTTTTTTACTTTCCCGAAATTTACACATATTTATTTGTAGGAAAATATGCAAGTTTCTGCTGAGGAAAAGTTGAATGGAATGTGGGAGAATACGCTAAATGCTATGTACTAAGGTAAATTATGTAAGTTCTTATGAAACATGTTACATAATTATTTGCATATTTTTCCACATGACAGAAAAATATTTGCATCCATCTCTGAATGGACAATGGAACAAAAGGCACCTGACAATGTGCAAAACATAGACAGAGCAGATTTGACACAGTTCATACATTCCTAGCTTTGAGTACTTAGCTTTTCATAGTTGAGGGGTTGCATTCCTGTATGTTTGACAATCTTAGTTTTTAATTGGGGTTTCAATGGCTTTTTTTCTGGCTTTTTTTCTGTCAGATTCCTAATCTTTAACAGCTATAGATAAAATATGGTCTTCTCCATTCTGGGAATAACTATACCTTTTGAAACTGGCTGGTGCAGATGGGTGAGAATTTTGTTTCATTTTCTTTTTGATACAAATTTATCAAAATTCACAAAGTTCTTTTTATTTGTGGGGAAAGTACTTGAGAGTTTAAAATTCAAATGTGGGAGAAAACAAAACTGACAGATTCGCCCATCTCTAGCTGGGAGTCTAGTAACTTGTCCTATTTATTTCTCAGTACAAATATGTACCATTATAATTTTTGTTTCTTTTGTTACTCCATTCATTTTCATAATTAAAATACTTCTTTCTTTTCATTGGTTATTTATTAAGATCTCATTTGTTTCATTTTTCCTTTGTCTTGTTTACATTTCTTCTGTTAACTCTTTCTTTCTTTCTTTCTTTCTTTCTTTTTCTTTCTTTCTTTCTGCTGCCACCTGTAAGTAAAGTGGCAGCATAGAACTGACCATTAACTTTTAAAAAATTGCCGAGTTCTCAGGCACTCCACAGGCAGCTTCCCCAACTGGCCTGCAAGTCCTTCCATGCTTGAGAGAACCTGTGAAAAATTAGTCCAACTGTACTATATTTTTGAACAAAACCTGTGTGAGCTAAATCACCAGCAGTGTTTTGTGAGAAAGGAAGAGGTAGTAGAATAGTGTCACATCAAAGAAAAGATCTTGATTTCAAGATAGATCTGAATGCATTTATGAAGCAGAACCTGTTTCAGTTCTGGTTCTCCAGCTGTTCTTCATCAGTCAGGAAGAATTTTCTTTTCTGCCTAAGAACATTATTTTTGTCCTTATTCTGGGGTAGAAAAGAGTGACTCTTTTTGTGATATCTGAATGAATTTTGGAGGGTGGATATTAATTCAGTCCCAAGTTTATATTTGGAATTAAGTGTCAGGGTTGGATATGAGCCCATAGAGTCCCAAAGCAGCTCTGATTCTGAGGAAGAGATACAATCCATGGGAGAGGAACCCGCTTGTTTTTCAGAGGCGCAGCTGGAGGGAGAGCCCCCCCTTCACATTTCTGGGAGTGACAGTGGCATGGAGAGGGAGGGACAACTTGAGCCTCTAGATGCGAGGCGCAGGCGCAGTAACAAGCAAGAGGTTGTGGGCACTGAGAGGAGGTGCTCAGCCTGCTTGGCGTGACGACAACAGCTGCGCCCCAATGCCCCACGGGAAAGGGGGGGAACTCTCCCCTCCTACTCCTTAAGTTCAGAGAGTTGCCGCACTTTTCTCCAAATGGAGACCAACTGACATTCCTAACGCTTAGAATCCCCTGTTAGGCCACTCCTTTGAGTTTTCCACTTAGTCACAGGCAATTAGCATCTGTAAGCGTCATTAGGTTGAATGGAAATAAAGCCTTGGAAAAGAGCCCTTTTGTCTGCGTGTTGATTCTGGCTACTTGAGGATTTCAGAAGGTAGCGGGGGTGCTCCTGACATTAAGGATGCACTCCTATCAAGATAGGCAGCCTCCTCCAAACTTGGAAGTGACCACCTCTCCTAAGCAAGGCAGGAGAGGCACAGGGGCATCTTTCCCTCCACACCTCTCCTGCCCTGGTTTTTCTTCTAGACAGCCATTTTTGGATGTCTAGCTGCGAGGGGCCGACTGGGAGAGGAGACTGTGTGTACAACACATAGGATGTGCTGTACACACAGCTCCGCTCTCCTCCCCCCAGAACGCCCCCAGTCCCACCCCTTTTCAGTCGCTCTGTGCTCCTCTTCTGAGCATGGAAGATTGGGCTTCTCTGTGCTGTCTCCAAGGCAGCGCGGATGTGGGGGGAGGTTGGTTTTCCAGGAACCAACCTCGGAGCACAGGCTTCGAGGTCGGTTCCCGGAAAAGAGCATAACCTATGGCCTTCTAGACAGTGTCTAGTGGCCATAGGATTGCTTCCTAAACAAATTATTATTATTATTATTATTATTATTATTATTAAATGTTGAAGTCCAGTGAGTTCAATGCGACTTACTCCCAAGTAAGTGTGCACAGGATGACAGGTATAATATTTATACTGCACATTTCTGAAGTACTCAAAGAAGTCCAAATACAATTTATCGACTATTATTTCTGTTCCAGTTAGTTATATACCAACATCGTTGCACATGGACAAACTATAAGGGGACTGGTCCCTGTCCCCAGAAGCTTGCAATCTAAAATTTGGCACAAACAAGACAAAGGAGGGAGGAGAAAGAGATGGGGACACTAATAGATAGAGGAAGATTTGTTTATTTCAGATAGTTATAATAGGGTATGAAGACTAAGCAGTTGTGCCACAGGCTTTATGGGAATGGTGGTTTTGCGTAGAGATGTGTGATGCTGGGTACTCCATTCCATTAAAGCCCAACTGGATTCCACTGTGATCATTCGGGTAAGAAGTGGTGGACTGTAGCAGATTTTATGCTTCCGTGGGGGTACATAGTGGGCAGGTAGACTTGCAATCATGCACACTTGTGCAAGATTTCCAATAAAAAGCAATGGCCTCATTTGTGCAAATTACATGTTCCTCCTGCAAAAAGATCTAATTTGCACAAGTTTACACCATCTAGAAAAACCAAAACAATGGAACCCGCTTATTGGATCAACTCGCAATAGATGGAGTTGACTCCAGCAGGGGGAAACAGGACAAAATCCACTGGAGCTGAACCAGAATAATCAGTCAAGATTTCACCCCCAAAATGGAATTCTGATACAGCTCTAGTTTTGAGGAGGGATTTGAAAGGAGTAAGAGAGGTAGCATCATGCTGGTCTTCTCAAAAGCAATTCCAGACATGAGCCAGTAAAGGAGAAAGGGCAGAGACAGCCAAACAGAGATGAAAGGGCAGAGACAGCCAAACACAGATGGCTAAAGGTGGTGGGGCTGGATCAGCAATCTCTTCAACATCCCTGTAAGGCGTATTGGCATTATTAATCCCATTTTACAGATAAGGGTTTGCAACTGAGAGATCAGGGGCCAGCCTGGAAATCCATGGCTGATGTGAGATTTGAAGAACTGGAGATTTTCTGGTTCTTTATCTTGCCTTTTTATGCCCCTTATGCTAGGGTACATCCCCCTGTGCTTTATTTACTTTTGCTTTGATTTTTTAGGGATGGCGGAGAATTCCGCCATGGATTTCAGTGAGGCCGAACGGCCTCCCACCCCCTGCCCCCCGCGGAATCCCCCCTGGGGATGAAAGCTTACCTGGGGCGGATGTTCCAGCAGCAGCGGCGGTGGCTCTGGCAGCGGCTCCGGTGGCAGCAGCAGCTGGTCTCTTGGCCGGCTGCTGCAGACTCAAATGGTGGCCACTATGCCATTTGTGTAGCTGCCTTTGTCATGATAGGCTACGTAAATACTTATGTAGCCTATCACGGCAAGCAAAAAAACACAAAAAAACCCCGCGTACGCAAATGGCGGTGGCTACGGCAGCTGCCATTTGTGTTCCCTTTTTTTCACTGTTTTAGCCTACGTAAATATTTGTGTAAGCTATTACGGTGAAAAAAAAGGGGAATGCAAATAGTGTACTGGGCGCTATTTGCCTTCCTTTTTTTTCTCACTGTAATAGCTTACGTAAATATTTACGTAGGCTAAAACAGCGAAAAAAAGGGAACGCAATGGCGCCCACTACGCTATTTGTGTTCCTCTTTTTTCACCATAATAGCTTACATAAATATTTATGTAGGCTAAAACAGCGAAAAAAAGGGAATGCAAATGGCGGCCGCCATAGCTGCCGCCATTTGCGTACGCAGGTTTTGGGGGTTTTTTTACAGAAGGCTGCCCAGCGGCCAGATGTCCAGCTGCGGGCGGCCCTGGCCAGCAGCTCTGCGGAAACTCCACAGAGAGGAGCCGGCCAGATCAGGATTTCGGGGAGAGGTGCGGAGCACCTCCCCCCCACCACGAATCACCCCGTCAAAAAGGTAAGTGACTTTCGTACATCCCTACTTTTCATTAGGGATGGGGAAACCTGTCAGTTTTGCTTTCTCCTGCACTTCAATTTTTAAAATGTCAAGATATTTCTCTCCTGAATAGAAATAACTTCGCAAATTTTGGTAAATTCTTATCCAAACCAAACTGAAACAAAATTCTCATCCATCTGCACCAGCCAAATTCAATAGATACAGCTATTCCCAGAATGGGGAGGAACATGATGTACCTGCCTGCCATATAGCTGTTGAAAATGAGGAGCCTATCAGAAAAGAGACAGCAACTAATTAAGCACTAGCATGGGCTTCAGTGGTGTCATTCCACAAACTCAAATAGCTCTAGCAGAGCTCCGCTGTATCTTTCCATTGCGGAAGTGGTTGCACATTATGCTTGTGCAAGCATAATGCCTAACCAGTTGCACAACCAGTTGGACAAGTGTAATATGCAACTGCTTGCACAAGCATAAGGTGCAACTAGCTACTCAACTGTGCTTGCACAAATGGAATTCTTGCACATAGTTCGGAACCTAATTTCTTCTAGCATAGTGTCATTTGTGCTATCAGAATGGCTCAGTTGGATACTTCCCAATGTTGCATACGCAGAGATTCAAAGCCAGACTTTTAAGAGTTATACACCCAAAGTCCTGAACCTGGGCGGATGAATCTGTCAGTTTACATCCATTTCTATTTAGAAAAAAGCTCAAGTTCTTTTTGTCCCACGTATGGAGAACTTTGCTAAGTTTGATACATTTTTTATCTAGGGATGTCAGAGAAATCCTCTGCAGATTCAAATGAGGCCAGATTCTTTGGAATCCAGCCTCAGGAATCTGCAGCAGATCGGGATCACTTACCTCTACTCCAGGAGGATTGAAGGCAGAGTGGCACTCGGCTGCTTCTTGCCAGCCAGAGCCATTCACCTCCTCCCTGTCCCTGCCGATTGCCATGTCTTTTCCTTAAAAAAAAATTAAAAATGGTGATCGGCAGGATGTGCCCATAGACGTATATGCAAAACAGAGCTGTGAATCTTGCATATAAGCCTATGGACACATAGACTTAGGCGCAAGGTTCATGATTCTATTTGCGTCTAAGTCTATGGGCACATCCTGCCAATCGCCAATTTTTTTTTTTTAAAGAAAAGACATGGCGATCGGCAGGGACAGGGAGGAGGCAAATGGCTCTGGCTGGCAGGAGGGAAGGTAAGCAGCTCCCAAGCCAGTCCCCCCCCACAGAATCCTCATGGAGCGGAGCCACTCTGGAGGATTCCAGGAGAGAGGAACGGATCGCCCCCCCCCCATGGATTCCCCACCAGAACAGACAGTGGGGAATCCATACATCCCTATTTTTATCAAAACCAAACTGAAACAAAAATGAAATTCTCACCCATTTCTACTTTCTGACACCTGTAATGTGGGATATATCCCAGTGTTTTGAACAGTTTGGAGTCGTCTGCTTCAAGCCACTACTGGTGTGGTGTATTTTATCCCTATGCGGCATGGTTTGCGCTTGTTAATTGGTGAAGGTGTGAAGTTTGGGGGACCTGATCGCAGGTGAGAGGTGGCAGTGATCATCAAAGATGAAGCGAAGCAAAATGGATGAAATGTTTATAAAGTCCTTTGACAGCTCTAATCAAAATGTCCTATCAAACCTGGAATTAGTAGACATTATTCCTGGAAGAATTCATGACATTTATGTCTGATATTGTTCCTTGTCAACCTAGCTTTTTTCATTGCAATCACATTTTAATTTCATGCACCTCTAATTCTGCTATTGTTAATTTTACTCCTTTAATTCCAATTTCCATCAATTTTCCACTCTTTACTGTGAAAATGCCCTAGAGTTTCCAAACACTTCTATGATTAATGAATATTTTACATTTGGACAGAGTCTCCCTCCCTCCCTCCCTCCCTCCCTCTCTCTCTCTCTCTCTCTCTTACACACACACACACACACACACACACACGTGTCTGAAGCCCCTTAGCATCATAACCATATATATCTCCAAGATTTTCTGAAGGTCTAAAACAATTACACTTGGATTCACAATGGACAGAGTCTCCCTCCCTCCCTCCCTCCCTCCCTCTCTCTCTCTCTCTCTCTTACACACACACACACACACACGTGTCTGAAGCCCCTTAGCATCATAACCATATATATCTCCAAGATTTTCTGAAGGTCTAAAACAATTACACTTGGATTCACAATGGAAATGAGCAAAAAAGTAACATGAGAACTAATGCAAGGCATCAGCCAAATCTTTAAAAAGTGTGTGTGTGTGTCTGCGCATTTGTGCAGATGAAAAAACAATTTCATCATCTTCACTGAGCTTCAAATCAGACCATTTTGGTTTGGTTTATTCACCAGATTTTCAAAGAACCAGGCTAGGGATGCTGGAGAAATTTGAGATGCACTAAAATGAGCTCAAAGTTCTAAGAACCCGACCTGTGAAATCTGCTGCAGCCTGGCCTCCTCAGGCTGCAAGGAGTCTGTGGACTTTGGACTTTTATTTTTTTTAAAACTTTCCCGAAATATATGAAAATCCATTTGTAGAAAAATATGCACGTTTCTGCTGAGCCTGGTAAATATATGTGAGGAAAAGTTGAATGAAATGTGGGACAATACACTAAATGTTATGTACTGAGGTGAATTATATAAATTGTTGTGAACCCTCCTATGGAATTATTTGCGTATTTTTCACCTAACAAAAAAGAAATCTTATCCATCTGTGAATGGACAACGGAGTAAAAGCCTCCTGACAATCCATGGAACACAGATGGAGCAGATTTTTACACAGTCCATACATCCTTAACCAGGCTATACATTCAGCATAAGCCCTATTCACATGTTATGAAGAATAAGTGAGGTCTCAAAGTGGGGACAGAGATGGGATTGCAGACTGCCCCGACCCCCCAATGTCCACATGCACACTGAGCCCTGCCCTTCGTTTCCCAATCTCTTCAGTTGGAATGGTCTGTGCAGTCAGGGATTTTGCTTTATCTGGAGTGCTTTTTTACCAGCTCAGACTAGTATATGCCAGCTGTGACCCTATCTGAAAAGTATGGATCTTGCTTCAGTGATTCATACTCTAGTGATATCCATGCTGGATTACTGTAATGTGCTGTATGTGATGCGCCTCTGAAGACAATCTGAAAACTGTAACTGGTACAAAATGCTGCCATTTGAGTACAGTTAGATGCTAGGTGGGTGGACCATGTGACAACTAGGAATGTTTTTTTCACAAAATCTCTCTTTCCCCACCCCCTCAATGCAAGGAGTTAAAAAAAAGAGGATGGTCAATTGGAGTCAATCTCTCTTTTTTTTTACACCCCCCGGGGGGTGGAATTTCATGGAAAAAAACAAAACAGGTGGGATAAAAGGTTTAACCTGCTCCTCCTCACCCACTCCTGGAGCATCACAGCCCCAATCCGAATTGCGGCTGTGCCTGCTTGCACGGAGGTAAGGAAAACTAGCATGCATAGCTCCACCATATGTGCTCAGACAGGATGTTTACTTTGGCCTAGAATGAGACTCCTAAGCTATCATTTTAGGTGTCTTCGTCTATTATTTTTCAATGTCTTCTATTACTGGATCAGAAAGAAGGAACAGGACACTAAGTATCAGCAAGCAAACTGATCTGATTCTATTGCAAGAACCCAGAACAGGGTGAGAACATGGCCTATTCAGGACAGATGTGAAATGCCAGAAAGAAGGCATCAAATCAGGGGGGAGAGAGAGAGAGAGAGAGAGAGAGAGAGAGAGAGAGAGGGCACAGAAGATTCAAATCAAGTTGGGGTCAAATCCAGAAAAGGAAGCCAGAGATATCAAGATGAAACACAGAGCAAGAGTAACTGTAGCTACTGGCCTGTCTACCAGAAGCTCAGTCCTGCTTCCATATGGTTTGGATCAAACTAGAGAAAGTACGGCTAGGCCTGGTTACCATGACAACTCCCAGGTGTTTCCTGGGATCTGTTTCAGTTGTTGCTAGGGATGGCATAGAATTCTGCCACGGATTCCAGTAATTCCCCCTGGAATCCGTGGCGGAACAGCCTCCTGCCCCCTCTGCCCCCCCGCGGAATCCACCCAGGACGGAACTTACCTGGGGGGCATGCAGCGGATTTGGCGGCAGCGGTTCCAGCGGTTCCGGCGGCTCCGGCGGCTGGTCTCCTGGACGGCCGCAGCCAGGCTGCTGTGGCCGCCATTGGCGTCCTTGCAGCTGTGATAGGCTACATAAGTATTTACGTAGCCTATCATGGCTAACCCCCCCCCAAAAAACACCAGCGTATGCAAATGGCGGCGGCCGCCATTTGTGTTCCCTATTTTTCGCCATTCTAGCCTACATAAATATTTATGTAGGCTATTACGGTGAAAAAAAGGGGAACACAAGTAGCGTAGTGGGCGCTATTTGCATTCCCCCTTTTTTTGCCGTAATAGCCTACGTAAATATTTATGTAGGCTAAAATGGCGAAAAATAGGGAACGCAAATGGCGGCTGCTGTAGCCGCCGCCATTTGCATACGCTGGTTGTTGTTTTTTTGGGGGGTTAGTCATGATAGGCTATGTAAATACTTACATAGCCTATCATGGCAGCTTGGCTGGATGCAAATGGCAGCCGCTATGGTGGCTGTCATTTGTGTCCGCAGCAGCCTGTCCACAGCCGGAACTCCGGCTGCGGACGGCCCTGGCCGGCTGCTCTGTGGAGCTGCCACAGAGCAGAGCCGGCCGGGCAGGATTCCGGGGGGGAGGACAAGATAGCCTCCCCCCCATTGAGGATTCTGAGGGGAGGGACGGAGCGCCTCCCCCCACCACGAATCACATCCACGAACAGGTAAGTCACTTTCGTACATCCCTAGTTGTTGCAGCCTGATGATGTGGACAAGACGCTTGAACCAGTCCATCCCAGCACATGTAAGCTTGACCCTTGCCCACCTTGGCTAATACAATCTAGCAGGGGTGGATTGGCTGGGTGGGTCCAGGGAGTAGTAAATGCTTCGCTCTGTCAGGGGGTGGTTCCTGCTGCCTTGACAGAGGTGGTAGTGAGCACTCTCCTGAAGAGGCCCTCCTGGCCCCAGAGGTGTGTGAGAACTATCGCCCCATTGCTAATATCACATTTGGGGGCAAGATGCTTGAGTGTGTGGTGGCTGGGCAGCTACAGCTGATCTTGGAAGAAACTTATTATCTGGACCCATTTAAGTCTGGTTTCAGGCCAGGGTACGGCACTGAAATGGCCTTTGTTGCTCTGACTGATGACCTACTCTGGGTGAAAGACAAGGGGAGTGCTACCCTGTTGATCTTCTTGGATCCCTCTGTGGCTTTTGATACCAATGATCATGGTATCTTACTGGATTGGCTCTGCAGGATGGGAGTTGCAGGCACTGTGCCACAGTGGTTCCATTCCTACCTGTGGGGTCGATTTCAGACAGTGGTATTGGGGATTCCTGTTCTACCCCATGGCTATTAAGCAGTGGGGTGCCACAGGGTTCTATTCTATCCCCCATGCTGTTTAACATCTGTATGAAGCCATTGGATGAGGTCATTAGGAGTTTTAGGGTGGAGTGTCACCAGTATGCTGATGGTGCTCAGCTCTTCTTCTCCTTGTTGTTGGAGTCAGCTGGAGCAGTGAAGGTGCTGGACCAGTGCCTGGAGGCTATAATGGGTTGGATGAGGGCCAATAAACTGAAGCTGAATCCTGACAAGACAAAAGCTCTGTGGAATGGTGGTTCCCCGAGTCCAGGAATTGAGTAAGCAACCTGTCCTGGATGGGGTTGAACGCCCCCTGAAACAGCAGGTGTGTAGCTTGGCAGTACTCCTAGATCCATCCCTGTCACTGGAGCCTGAGGTGGACTCCGTGGTCTGGAGTACTTGGGGCCACCTTCGGCTGATCCACCGGCAGCTACGGCCTTTCCTGGACATGGATGACCTAGCCACAGTAGTGCATGTGCTAGTAACTTAAAGGAATTGCACTGGCTGCCAATACGTTTCTGGTTGGAATTCAAGATGCTAGTGATGACATTTAAAGGCTTAAGCAGCTTGGGACCTTGATATTTGAGGGAACGTCTACCCCTATATATGCCTACCTGAGGACTGAGATCTGTTGGAGGGGCCCTCCTCTGTGTCCCACCAGTGTGAGACATACACTATGGTGGGACTTGGGAGAGGGCCTTCTCTGCTATGGCCCCCCAGTTGTGGAATGCCCCCCCCGGAGACCCAACTGGCACAGACACTGGTTTCATTTTGGTGCCAAGTTAAAACGTGGCTTTTTACCAAAGCCTTTGAGGGCTAATTGGATTCCTTGAGTTTGCACACTGTTTCAACTGTTTTATTGTTTTAGATTTTAAATTGGTATTACCTCGCTTAATGATTTAATGTTTTTAGCTATTTAAATTATTGTTTTACACTGTTTAAATTGATTTTATCTGTATGCCGCCCTGAGATCCTAATGATATAGGGCAGGATACAAAGGTTTTACATAAATAAATAATAAATAAAACCCTCACAGCAAAAGTTATAACTAGGCGTGGCAGGGTGGGGGGAATCCTTCTGCCAAGTAATGGCTGAACATTAGTCCACATGTTTGAATTCTTCCCATGCTTCTGGAGTTCCATGCTGAATGCAAGATGTTTTTCATGCAGCATGGGTTCATGCAGTTCCTATGGCAGGTACCAAGGGTGAATTTATCAAAGCACTTCAAGAAGATGTGTTTCTGCCTTGCCCTTCCATCGTTCTGCATCAACACAGGCAGCAAGTCAAAAAGCCATGCTTCGTATGCCTTAGCAAATAGCCAATCTTTCTGTGGCATGACCTCTTTTAACTAATACTGTCTATCGCGGAGAGCCTGAGTTACATGCCGAAAGAAGTTTGTGGAGTTCATGGATACTTCCACAAGGGATAACTGTGAGTCCCCAGTTTACACCAGAAGAGGAAAATACCTAGAAGTTCAAATGATGTGCATTCCTTCTTTTGCCAAATGCTTGCTTTCATATTATGAATCAACTCTGTGAGTGAGGTACAGACTAGTTCTGAGGATACATGGAACCCCTTAAAAAGAAAAGTGCACTATATCACAGGATCATACAAATTTGGACCACAGGTATCACATGACAGAGGCCAAGGTGACCATAGCTGAATCTGGAACTAGAGATGTTTAGTTAACTGACTAACCCCAATTACAATAAACTGTGATTTCCCAAGTTCAGGCATAATGGGAAACGGTGGCTTATTTAAAATCAAAAGGGGAAGCTTTCAAAGAAGGAGAGGGGAAGGAAGAGTGGATGTGCCTGAGGCTTGCCACACCTTGTTCTCTTAACATTTAGGGCAAATGGAAATGAATGAAGAATATTGAGGGAAGCAAGGAATAATTCTGTCTTTCACAACTTCTTGGATTTTGTAACCCCGAGGTTGTAACTGGGTTTTGCCTTTAAAAATCAAAGCAAATCTGAAGGCTTTGCCTCAGAATCAACATCGTAGAAACTCAGAGGGAAGCCAAGGGAATGTCAGTAAGCAGCAATGTCAGCAAAATTTCTCAGAGGTGGAGCGTAGCAGATGATGTGAGGTTCACATATGCTACAGGGCTGGCTCTACCATTAGGTAAGGTGAAGTGGCTGCCTCAGGTAGCTAAGGCCTTGTGAAAGGATGACTTAATTATCATTTAATTTCTTATTATTGTATTTTTACTACCAGAGAGAGGCACTTGTGTGTAGGGTTGCTGGAGAAATTCGAGATGGATTAAAATGAGCTTGGATTTCTAAGAATTCGACCTGTGGGATCTGCTGCGGAGTGACCCCTTCAATAGGGATGGGGGAGAATTTCTCCCCGAAACTTCGGGGGGCCGAGCGCCAATGCATTCGGTCCTCCGAAGGTTGTTCGGGGAGAAATTCTCCACCCCCCCGCCCCCCCCCGGGATGGGACTTACCTTTCACGAATGTCCCTCCCGGCAGCGGGTCCCGGTGGCGGTTCGGCAGGTCTTCGTCAGGGGCAGGGGCGGCAGCCGGTCTTTCGACTGGCTGCCGCCGCTGCCATTAAAAGAAAAGTAAAAAAAAACCCATGCCCCTGTGATAGGCTACGTAACGATTAATGTAGCCTATCATGGCTAGATTTGCAAAGTCAGCCGTGATAGTCTACGTTAATCATCACGTAGCCTATCACGGGTGACTTAAAAAAAAAAAACGCGTACGGCTAATGGCGGCCCCCATAGGGAGCCGCCATTCGCGTTCCTTATTTGGTCCCTGTAGTCTACGTAAAGATTTATGTAGACTATGGTGAAAATAAGGGCAACGCAAATAGCAAATAGCGTTGCCCTTATTTTCGCCATAGTCTATGTAAATCTTTATGTAGACTACAGGGACCAAATAAGGAACGCGAATGGCGGCTCCCTATGGGGTCCGCCATTTGCGTACGCACTTTTTTTTTTTCAAAGTCACCCGTGATAGGCTACATGACGATTAACGTAGCCTATCACGGCTGACTTTGCAGATCTAGCCATGATAGGCTACGTAAATCGTTACGTAGCCTATCATGGGGATTTTTTTTTTTTTTTTACTTTTCTTTTGAAGTTCGCGGCCGGGTAGACGGGGCGCTTCTCCCCGGCCTGAATTTCGGCCGGGCGAGGCGGGAAGCCTCCCCCCCCGGCCTGAACTTCGGGGGGAGAAGCGAAGCGCCTCCCCCCCACCGCAAAAAAAGCTGCGAGACCAGGTAAGTGACTTTCGCACCTCCCTACCCTTCAGGCTGTGTGGCATCCATGGACTTTTTTTTTTAACTTTCCTGAAATTTATGCATATAAATCTGTAGAAAAATACATAAGTTTCTGTTGAGGAAACGTTGAATGGAATGGGGGACAATGCACTAAATGTCATGTACTGAGGTAAATTATGTAAATACATAAATATTTATGTAATTATTCCTGTATTTTTCCGCATGAACAAAAAAATATTTGCATCCATCTGTGCGTGGATGATGGAACAAAAGGTACCTGAAAATCTGCAAAACATTGACAATGGATTTTACACAGTCCATACATCCCTACTTGTGGGTTCTTCTGCCTCAGATGCCAAAATGGCTTGGGCAGCCTTGGATATCTGCACTGCGGCTTGTGGGTGAGGCTCCATATTCTTCTCAGCCTCAGGCAGTATAATGTCTTTGGGCTGGCTCTGATCATTCATAAAGGTTACTGTTCATTTTGGCTAAATTATTAGCTCAGGTTAAACTTCCTCAGAGGGTTGTTCGAAGGATAACCTTTGTACACTGAAAATGACTATACAGAGATAATAGGCAGTCGTTCTAGCAACAGCGTTTTCCTTTCCTTACAAAACTGACAAAAGTCATAAAAATATCCCCATAAAAATACAATTACAATACAAATAAATGCAAATAGGAAGAATTCAAAAATAAACTGTGTGCCCTGCACACAACCTTAATTATAATTCTGCTTTAGTATTTGCTGCATAACAGGACTCACATTTCCTGCTATGCTTCCCAGTGCTACAATGCAAATTACACCAATTAGATGGAAGACTGACAGAATGTGTTAAGTTTTTGCCTATTGCTTTATAATTCTGTTATGTTAATTTGAAATCCTACATTCATTTGAAGCTTCTTTCATCATTCAGTGCCAAATTTGGCCAGGGAACTTTATTTAAAATGTATTATCTCAGTTTTATATTGCACACTTGGAAAAACAAACAAACAAACAAAGGCCTCTCTTTAAAAAAAGGCTTTGCAAATTATGTTGAAAACAAGGCTATCACTTCTTTTCCCCAAGAAACGTATTGATTTGGTAGTAATGTACTTTTAAAAAATATTGAAACTCTTCTGAAAAGAAATATCAAACATTTTGCAAACCTGTCGCTGTTTTATGAGCTGCTGCTGATGCATAACTATTTTATGTAGCGCCCTTCTGAAGGTGTGCCGGGCCTGAAACCATCACCAGTGTCTCTCCTATGAGGTCTCCATTGGCCTCAGGATGGAACTAGACATTATGGAAGATGTCTGGCTGATGCCCAAAACAGAAGCGCTGTGTCACCTCCTCTCCTCTCCACTTCTTTAGTAACGTTAGGGATGGTATGGGCACCTGATTCAGTCCAGGAATCCAGTGGAAAAACAACTGCCTGCACCCCCGAGCCCCGCTCGCTGAGCTCCTGCCCCTGCTCGCCCCTTGCCCATACTTGAGGAATGGTCTGCATTCACCCTGATGGCCTCTTCAAGATTTACAGTTGCCATTTTTTGAAAAATGAAATGGCGATTGCAAAAATGTGCATATTTGCTCATGCGCCACAATGCGTATTTTGCGAATGCGCATATTCGCGTATGCTCGAAAATGCGCATTTTTCAAACAATACACATTTTTGCATGCACACAAATATGCACCTCCACAAAAATGTGCATTTCACACAGGAGAATATGTGCATTCACAAAATGCTCATTTTCATGCATACAAAGACATGCGCATTTTTGCTATCGCCATTTTATGTTTTGAAAAAAATGGCGACCGCAGAGCTTGACGAGGCGGCTGGGGTGAGTGCGGGCTGCTTGCAAAGTGTGGGAGGAGCTCAAGTGTGGTCCGGGGACCAGCGGGCAGGGGCAGGGGCTGGGCGGGCATCCGGAGAACCCAGACGGGGTGAGTTCGCAAATCCCTAAATAACATACTAACTTCATTGGCTACCACTTGTAGGGGGCAGGGAAACCCAGCATCAGTGGAGGCTGGTGGCTCTGATACCAGTGTGGCTGTGAATCTGTTCTGGATTTCAGTCAGAACTAGTTAAAACTGTAAAGGAGCTATCCAAGGTGCTGAATGTGTTCAGCACCTTGGATAGCTCCTTTAGAGTTCTGCCTGGTTCTGCCTGAAACCCAGAGAAGATTCATAGCCCCACTGACATCAGAGCCACCAGCCTCCACTGCCCAGCATGGTGTTGTCTCATCTCGCATCACATTTTGTATTACTTGATGTTGCTAGGGCAAAGAAGTGGGCTTGCATTTTTGAGGGTGCTAAAACAAAGATGCAGTTATATGGCAAAAACAATGAAGGGTCTTGTGGCACCTTAAAGACTAACAAATGTATGTATTCTGGCATCAACAAAGAGTCTCCTGGCATCTTATTCTTTGGGCAGGGGGCTTGCTGCAACAGACTAACATGGCTATCGCTCTGGAAATTATTAGTGCTGTGGCAAAAAAATTCTCCTACCATTTTTGTTAGTTTGTTTTTACCATTCTCATTCAATTTGATAGAAAAGAAATTGCTTTTGAAAAGACATTCAACGGAGGAGAAAAAAATGGAGAAATTCTCACAGGCTGGATTAAGGATTCTTGTGTTTGCCTCACTTATGAGGTGGCCGAGGAGTGTGTGTCAGTGTCCTGTCTTTCATTGTACAAGAATCTCTCCAGAAGTAGGGATGGCGGAGAATTTCTCCCCGAAACTTCGGGGGGCCGAGCGCCAACGTGTTCGGCCCCCCGAACAAGTTTCAGGGAGAAATCCTCCGCACCCCCCCGCACCCTGCACCCCCCCCCCGGGACAGGACTTACCTTCACCGAATGTCCCTCCCGGTGGCTGGTCCGGCCGGCGGTTCGGCGGGTGTTCGAGGCGGGAGCGGCAGCCGGTCTTTCGACCGGCTGCCACCACCGCCATTGCAATGAAAGAAAAAAAAAAAAGCCCCCTGATAGGCTACGTGACGATTCACGTAGCCTATCACGGCTGACTTTGCAAAGTCAGCCGTGATAGGCTACGTGAATCGTCACGTAGCCTATCAGGGGGCGTTTTGTTTTTGTTTTTTTTTACTTTCGCGTTCGCGGCTGGGCGAGGCGCCTCCTCCCCGGCCTGAATTTCGGCCGGGCGAGGCGGGAAGCCTCCCCCCCCGGCCTGAACTTCGCGGGGGGAGCAGCGAAGCGCCTCCCCCCCACCGCAAACGGCCTTCGACGACAGGTAAGTGACTTTCGTCCACCCCTATCCAGAAGCCTGTAGCTTCCTTGGCTTCCCACACTTCAGTTAAAGCCCAGGGAAGCCATCATGAGGTAATTCCTCCCATAGGGCTTTTTCAGATCAAGAAGTACAGGCATCGGGAAGGCCTTAGAGCTCGGGAATGCTGGGAGTTGTAGGGCCTTTTTTTGTTAAACATACATAGGATGCACCTTCACTCCCTTAACCCCTACTTCTTTTCATAATTGGGGAGGAGCCATAGCTCAGTGGTAGAGCACCTGCTTTGTATGCAGAAGGTTGCAGGTTCAATCCCTGGCATCTCCACAGACAGCTGAGTAACTTCTGCCTGAAACCCTGGAGGACAGCTGCCAGCTGTCGACAATACCAGGCTTAGATGGACCAATGGTCTGAGTCAGGCAGCTTCCTGTGTTCCTATCATTGCAGCCATGGTTTCTCAGGGCTCAGCCCCTAAACCTGTTATGATGCCATGGCAATAATATGTGCTGCTTTGTGCATATGCAAGGGGAAAAAACGTAGACTTGGGAGAGCACAGCATTGAAGCCAAGATCCCTTTTCCCATCGGCACATTCTGGTTTTCATATTTGCTTCCAAGCTGGTTTCAAAAAAACATGGATGACACTCACATTTTAGAGAGAAAAGGTGGACACCTAGTTTTAAATACCGCACAGCACCTAGTGTATTACAGGCGAGGAGCTACAGAAATACTGAATGGCGAATGGTGTGGCATCCTTCTTCCAAGTGCTGTGTATAAAATGCCATTTTCACTGCTGCATTACAAACTATTGCTTGCACTGCCACAGCTGAAGAACACGGGGGGGGGGGTATTCTGCCAGATACCATTTCCTCACATTTATGAAGGGTGTGTGTGAGTGTGTATGTGGCCTTTTATTTTGAGAAGTTGCTGATGGAAGTGTTGGAGCTTTGTAAGTCGATGCACCTTGAAAAGGGCCAAAAGTATAAGTCTTGTTTCGGGAGTTTTACATCTAATGATGGAATATGCTATGGGAAGGGAATTGGGCTTGCCTTGAACCACTTGTGTGCTGTTGAAAAAGCCATTATACTAAAAACCGAGGAAACTGGATGCTGAGTCTTCAATATGCTGGCAGTTTTCTGCCACTGTGGTGTTGACTTCAGCTAAACTAATATTGAAATAGCTAGGAAGGAAAGCTTCCAAGGCTTTTGGCTCACTACCATGCCCGAGGTTTCGATTTATTTGATTACCTACTTGCACACTTAGGGCGCAATCCTATGCAGGTTTAGACAGACAAAAAGTCCTACAACTCCCAGCATTCCCCAGCCAGCTAGGCTGGCTGAGGAATGCTGGGAGTTGTAGGACTTTTTGTCTGTCTAAACCTGCATAGGGTTCTGCCCTTAATATATTTAGATTTCTCCCCTTAATGCAGATGTCGGCAACACGAAATCTGTAAGCTGCATGCACCCGTGGTCTGTTTTGCGGGCTCCCCCACCCCCAAGTGCTGCCACTGCCATAGATAGATAGATAGATAGATAGATAGATAGATAGATAGATAGATAGATAGATAGATGTAGGTATAGATATATGCATTTCCCCTTTACAATAAGGTGCACAGTAAGTGCATGCCTTGTTTTAATCACAAATCACGCTCCTCTGGACCTTCTGGGAGCACAATTTGCTGTTATGACAAGGCATGAACGCTCACCGCATGCCCTGTTTTCAAACCGATTTCAAGCTCACCGCACGCTGCCACAACACTGCTGAAATTTGGCGGTGCTTTGGCGGCACATTGGCAGAGATATTGGAAGCAGCAGGTGCAGCCCCCAGTGCAATCTTGGGGGGGGGAGGCAAAATTGGCCCCTGGACCCTCTGAAGTTGCCCACCCATGCCTGGATAATATTGGCTCACAAGGCAGCAAACAAATCTAAAGTACCAAAACTCACAGCAAAAGTTAAAATGGCTCATGACAATATCAGCAGCCGCCTGCAACCCATATTAACAGCTGAGGAAACCATCGGTGGCTTGGATCCTAAGATAATTACCTGACATCCACAGAAAGAATATTTCTCATACCAATTTGCCCAGGAGCCCCACATGTAGGGTTGTGTGAACTCACCAGAGTCCTCCCTGCGACCCGATCGCCAGATCCCTGCCCACTGCCGGACCCAGCTCTCGCTGGGACATGAGCCAGCTGATGGTTCACAGGAGCCCGGCGAGCGCTGTCGCCACCGCCGTCACGAGCAACTGCATCCCTCTCAGCTGGCAAAGGCAGAGGGAGGCACGGTTTCTCTCCGCAGCAAGATGGGAAGGCTTCCCATCCTGCCATTGCAGCTCAGGAAAGGAGCGGGGGCTGCCACGCTTGCCTGACTCAGCATGAACCATGTCGGGCAAGAGCAGGAGCTCGTGGACTGGCATCCGGGGGGGGGGGCGAACTGGCAGGAACCCACTGAGCTCGAGCCCCCAGACAGATGCTCACGACAACCCTACCCACCTGTGCTCCAAAACAAAAAATGGGTAAGAATATTGTTTGGTTTGAGTTTTGATAAGACCTTAACAAAATTCAAGAATTTCTTCATAAATGGGGTGGAAAGAACTTCAGCTTAAAGACATTTGAAGGCAGGAGAAATTAAAACTGACAGATTCATCCATCCAGGCCCAAGGTGCTTAGCTTTTGGATGTATGGGTTAGAATTCCTGTGTATTTAACCATGTTTCAGGTGACGAATTAGAGTAGTCCCCTCTTTTTTTCTAACAGGTTCTTCATAGAATCACAGAACCACAGAACCTTAGAGTTGGAAGAGGCCACTTAGGCCATCAAGTAAAACTCACATTGCTCAGAAATCCCCCAGGCCTTCCAGGAAGACTTCTTGGGAAGTCACACTGCTGACTGAAGTCAGAAGGAGTCAATGGGAAACTTCCCTTAACTTATCCTAGGATCCAGGTGAATTAAGGTTAAGATTCAAGGCCTAGTCCTCAGCAAGCCCGGCATCACCACACAGCATCCTTGGGCAGCTTCCAGGGCTCCAACATAAAAAGAAGCCAGGCAGCTAGTCTGCAAAGGAATTCCATAGACTAAAGAGGTATGGTAAGAATCTGTTTTTATACGTGTCAGATCTGGCTCCTGTCAAATTTAGGAAGTGGGAGTAGGGATGGATGAACTCAACGAGGTCCATGCTCAGCAAGCACTCAGAGAGCCAATGCTGCCATCTGCCCATGTAAGCTGGGCTGAGTGAGCCCCTGGAGAGGCTCATGTGAGCCACCATTTTTACAGGAGATAGGGGGTCTAGATTTCCATAAAGGGCCATTTCCGCAACATTAGATATATGAAAAGAGGAGAAATGTCCTTTACAGATGCCATTGTGTGCAACATTAGGCATACAAACATCTTGAGCACCCATCTTCTGTAAAAATGGCAGCCCTCATGGAAGGACAGGCAGCTGCTGGTGTGAGTGAATGGGTCCAGTAAGTGCTGGCTGTTCGCACTGCTCAGCAGGCAGGGATGGCAGCTCACCAAGCCAGGTTTGGGGAGGCGAGGAGGAGGGAGTGATGGACTCCTGGACCCAGTCTGGTGACCGCAACATCCCTAGTGGGGAGGGGAGGACAGCAGTGACAGAGATGAGCCAAGGTTTAAGTGGTAGAGCACATGTAGAAAGCTCCAGATCCAATCCCTGGCATATCCCACTTTAAAATGCATTTCAGATAGCAGGTCTGGAATCGTGGAGAACCATTGCCAGTCAGAATAGACACCATTGAACTAGGATGACCAATGATCTCTAGGGATGTATGAGAACTTAGTTTCAGTTTGCAGATAATCATAACTTGCCATGGTCATGACCGCAAAACAAATCCAAACAGGAACACATTTTTCTGAACACGCTTGCACATTCCCAAATTTGCAATCACATTTAAAAAACTTGCAGTGCGGGGGCGGGGGGATACACATTTTCGCAATTTAGTCAATGGGAGAAAAGTGCACATTTTTTAAAAAATGTGAACAGAAGTACACACTTTTCCCATTCTAAGAGTAAAACTTTCACAAACAAAATGGGAACAAGGGAAGACTAGGGAGAGGTGAACATTAGCTGTTGGAACCTGCTGGGGTTCTCTGAATTACTCCTCGAATCTCATTTTGCCTCATTTGCATTCCCAAACACAAGCGTCTCCCTTTTTTTTTTTCCACTCAAGAGAAATGTGTGGTTTTGATTAGGAAAAATACAGTTTTTAAAATGTGCATTTTTTCCTGATTAAAAATGGGCCGTTTCCTTCATAGAGTAATTCATTCATTCATTCATTCATTCATTTCTATACCACCCAATAGCCGAAGCTCTCTGAAAGAAACACAAAACACAAAAATATGGATTTGGGGAGGATTGGTGCATGTGCACACACACACATTTTCAGAAGTGTGCGTTTGAGTACTTGTGCACTTTCATATGTTAAGGCATGTTTGGGAAATTACAAAAGAAATTCCCAAGACTTGCATTCCTGCTCTCATTCACGTTTGGAGTTCTGAATGGGACATATTCAGATGATTTGTGAGCAGGAACAAAATTCTCATACATCCCTAGGTTTGAAGTGAATTTCAGAGAATCTCAGTGAGCTTGAGCATCCCTGGTTCTCCCATCCCTAATGATCTGATTCAGTACCAGGGGCACCTTCTTTATTTTAAGAAGAATGGATGGAGCCTGTGAACTGGACAGCATTGATAGGGGCATCACAACAGATATCCTTTGTTGACTAACAAGCTAGCATCTTATACCATTTACAGGTATGAGGAAGTATAATTTGATCATCTAATCCATTGTTTCTTGCTGGTCTGGCTGGTTTTCCTGTAGTTCTCTCCCTCTGTAGGCTAAACCCCTACCTGATATCCCAGCTGCCATAATCTTCAGTCCTGGCATAGGGATGTTGCCAGCGTCTGTTTGGGGGCTCGAGCTCAGTGGGTTCCCACCAGTTCAGCCCCCCCAATGCCAGTCTACAACTTCCCGCTCTTGCCCGACTCAGCACAATGGCAGGATGGGAAGCCTTCCCATCCTGCTGCTGAGAGCAACTGTGCCCCTCTCTGCCGGTGCTTGGCAGAGAGGGGCGCAGTTGCTCTGGGCAGTGGTGGAGATGGCAGGATGAGAAGTGAGAGGGAAGCGGTGCTTCCCTCTTGTTTCCCATCCTGCCGCTGAGAGCAACTGCGACCCACCAGCCAGCTCATGTCCCAGTGCAAAACAGGTCCGGCAGTGGGCAGGGTTCTGGCGAGTGGGTCGCGGGGCGGACTCATGTGAGTTCTCACAACTCTATCCTGGCATTAGAGCCAGTGTGGGCCAGTCACAGACTCTCAGCCCAACCTATCTCACAGGGTTGTTGTTGTGTGCACAAAATGGAGAGGAGGAGGATTATGTACGCCGCCTTGGGCTCCTTAAAGAGGAAAAAAGGAGGGATATAAATGTAAGAAATAAATAAATAAATAAATGAATGAATGAATGAATGAATGAATGTATGGAATACCCATTCTCATGCTGTAAGTCCCCTGAACTCATTATTTTATTTGTATCCTCCCCTTCTACAAAAAAATGACACTCAAGTCTGGGCTGGAGCACTCATACAGCTGTGGGAAGTACCCTCCTTGCAATGTGCCATCTCCACCAAGCCTGGAATGTTTGCAACCACTTGTGACTCATGCCATGAGCCTCCACGACCTCACACAGGCCTGGCATTGAAACCTGGCATCCTGTGGCAGGTGCCACAGCCCCAGGGCCTCAGCAGAACCAACTGGCCTCCCTCTGGAGTGTCTCTGCCACCCTTGACAGGTTCTGGCTTACCTAGTGGCAGTGGAAGTCAGCTGTGTGAGCCACTCCATTTCCCACAATGCCACAGTGCAGTGCTCTGCTGGGGCATTATGAGTAATTAAAGCAGTGGTCATGTCGCAACTGCCTGCTGCAGATCACAGCGCTGGTGCTGCCACCTATGAGCCCACTGGGGAGGGGGACCAAATGGGACTTTGCTGGAGGGGCCCTCAAATCAGAGCCATCCTTGTCATCACACCTTATTCCCAGTGGTTGCTGGGTGCAGGGGCCAATTCATACAGTGTCTTCCACATGAGAGCTTTAGGAGCTTGTGAGTAGGGCAGCTGGGCCTGTAGTGGTGCAGTATTTCCACGAAAATGTCAGTTGTGACAACTGGAACCTTATGAAGCTGCTTTACACTTAGTCAGACATTGGTCCACTTAGCTCTGTGTTACTGTCTACACTTGCTCACACTGGCATTTCAGACAGGAATCTTTCCCAACCCTACCTGGGCATGCAAGGCAGGGTTGGGACTTTCTACATGCAGAGCACAATCTCTACCTCCTCAGAGAGTTGTATGTATAGGTGGCTGGCGAGACCATGGGGAGGCCATTTTATTTGTTCAGTGAAGTCATACTGATAACACTAACACTGCATATTATACAGCACCTTCAACCAACAGCATGTGACATATTTTAGGAAGCTGATGTCCTGGGATGCAATCCATTCTTGCTCAGGATGCCTCAAGAATTTCAAGCTATTTTTGACTCCCTTTCTATCACACTTGCATTAAAATAGTCGTTTTCCATCTTAGCATTTTCTTGTTTGCGATGGGTTTTTTTCTCCTCCCCAGTGTTTCTTTCCTTGAAGTGTGCTCTTTGAAGATATCTCCTCTCAAATGACCAAATAATATTGAATGGTATATTTTCCATTTTGCTTCTAATTCCCAATTTGCATAATGTTCACAGCAAGGAGTATAGATTTAAAAGGTTTTCTGCCATATGGGTGTGACAAGCTCCATTGATTTGTCTTTCTAATTTCCTTAGCGCCCATATAATGAAGCTTGAATTTATTGGTGCTTATGAGCTAACCAGTTGAATGTCTCCCCGTCTGGTAAGCTGTGTTTGCATTCTTGATATGTGCTATATATAATTTCCTACTTGTGGTTAATCAGTACATTTGTTCAGTAACTTCTGTAGCCAGGACCAAAAGAAATGCAATAAAACACAAACATTTTACGCCTTCCAGTTCACATCCATTCCTTCCTCTGATAAAGTTTGCAACTCTTTTTGGCTATATAAATATGCACTTCCCACTTGAAACTGAATACACATGACACATGCCAGCCACCTGGGAGGTTTGCAGAATTGGGGTAATTGTGGAGCCAGCTGTGTCCTGAAGCTTCAAGGTGCCACAACAGCTTCAACTCCCATCAGCCACGGTCAGCATGGCCAATGCTCAGGAATTCTGGGAGTCGTATTTCAAAATGTCTGGAGGGCATTATATTGGGAAAGTCTGAACTAGTGCTTTCCCACATACTCTGTTTGTACACCCAGACTCCATTTGCACACCCAGCAAGCATTTAATGTCTTCAAGAGCTCCCATCCTTGACTACTGTGTCATACTCTGCTTGTGGCTGTCCTTGAAGACTGACTGATTGGAAGCTGAATCTTCTGTAGAATACTACAGGCTGCCTCTTGCTGGAGTTGGATCATTGGGAGTACATTACCCTCTGTGCTTCAAGATCGATATTAGCTTTCTGTAGCCTCTGAGGCAATAAGCTTTTCCATGCTGAATTTGGCTGATTTTTCCGTGCTGATTTTGATCCTGGGTCTTCCACAAAATGACCAAGTGTGGAATGATGAGGCAAAGTGGAGTTACCCATAATAAGGAGCAGGAACAATTAGCACAAGAGGTGGAAAAATTTGTGGCTCTCCAGATGTTTCTGCCTACAGCTCCCATCAGCCCTGGCCACCATAGCCATTGGTAAGGATGATGGGAGGTGTAGGCCAAAAAATCTGGAGGGTCATAACTTGCCCACCCCTGAATTAACACATAGGTAATCTAAGGATAAGGAGTCAGGAAATGAAGCCAAGACAGCAGGATCCTAGAGTGATTGGGCCCCAAGCTAAGGTAAGCTTAAGTGTTGCTTCAGCAGAGATCATCTGTAATCCTAGTGAGGAATGAATTATTAGGATTGAGAGCCAGTGTGGCGTAGTGGCTAGAGTGTTGGACTGGGAGCCCAGAGATCCGGGTTCTAGTCCCCACTCAGCCATGGAAGCTCACTGGGTGACTTTGGGCCAGTCACAGACTCTCAGCCCAACCGACCTCACAGGGTTGTTGTTGTGAGGATAAAAGGGAGAGGAAGAGGATCATGTAAGCTGCCTTGGGTTCCTTGCAAGAGGAAAAAAGGCGGGATATAAATGCAATAAATAAATAAATAAATTATTGCTACAGGATGGTGTATGGCAGGGGTGGGCAACTTGCAGACCTCCATCATCCCTCAGTAATGGCTATGCTGGCTAGGGCTGATGTGAGTTGAGGGTGCACACATCTGGAGGGCCACAACTTGCATGGACATCCCTGGCAAAGGAACGGCATTCTGGTTCTGACTTGGGTGCTCTGACAAGGTTTTCAGTCCCCTAATATGTCTGCTTGCATTTTTGAGAATGGTGTACGAGTGAAAGAAGAATGCTGAACACTTAGGAGATTGGGAAATATCCCCAGGGGATAAAGGAGCCATGATTAGGGATGTATAAGAATTCTTTTTCGGGGGCGAAATCTCAACAGATTCTTCTGGTTCAGCCATGGCAGATTTCATTCTGTTTCCCCCAACTGGTGTCGACTCAATCTGTAGCAAGCCAATCCAATACATGGATTCCGTGTTTTTTAATGACAGCAATTTGTGCAAATTTAATTTTATTTGGGGGGGTCTTGAAATTTGCACAAATGGGGTCATATTTTTTTATTTTTTAATTGCGATCTTGCACCAGCACATATGATTGGAAGTCTGTGTGTCCCCTACATAGCGCTGCAGAGGCATATTCCCCTCTTGTACATATCGTTGTCAGTTTCATCCTCCCCACAAGCTACTTGGTTTAGCCCAGCAGAGCCATTTTCCATACTTGTCAAAGAACTTGTCAATTTTCCCTTCCCTTTGTTCAGGAAGCACCAAAGTAGAGGTTGAAAGTCTCTGCATGTGACTGATGTCCATGACACTCAAACCCTACATAATTCAGGCGTATCTCCTTTCCTCTTTCCCATTATGATTTTCAAATATTCAGCAGACATGCAAAGAACCATCCAGAATTACAGGTGCATGCTTGCTTGCTCATAAGACAATGTCCACCCAATCTGGCCATGTGCTAGCTAAGTGCTGACATTGGTTCCTAACGTTGTTATCTGGGGAAAGAAGTCATCATGTTCCCAATTAATATTAATTTAAGATGCATGCACTTACCTCTAATCAAAGCTAGAGGGTAATTTTTAACTCTAGACTCTGCTTCTGGGAAAGTAATAATGATAATCTTCGCTCAATATGTTCTGTCTTTTTGAAGCTCTTATCTTTACTTTGTCTCTTAAATTTTTTTACTGAAATTTGTTTCAGTATGAATGCATGTCAAGTACTGCAAGAACTCAAAGGACGTGAAATCATGTAAGAGTAAGGATGCAATTAAGGCAGCGGTAGATCATCCATTAAGGCCCCCTTCCTATAAGAAATAAGATGTGCACTTCAATTCGTTTGGAGGAGCAAACTCATGCAACCAATATGGCGCATTGAAAATAAGAGCTGCATGATCTTGTGCAAAACTGGATATGTGGTGAAACAGTTGTGTGGCTGCAACATCATGCCAGCTTGTAACTCAATCAACCCACATTTATGACACACCTATCACTCTATTCACTCTGGCGACTTTGAAGTAAGAATGTCTATTTCTGGTCCATCTTACTTTTGCATGTAAATCTGCTCTGTTTACATATTAATCTGCATTTTTAAAAAATAAAAATCCCTTGCTGCACTTGCTATCTTGCCAGCACCCAAACTGCTCATACAGGAATTGGTTTCAGTGTGGGCATTGCTGGTCGGGTTTCGGCTGAGTAGGATTTTTTGGGCAAGTACCCAGATTGGCCAAGGATACTTGGGGGGTTTTGTGTTGTTGTCGTTGTTGTTGTTTGTCAATTCCACACTGAGAAACCCAGGGATAATTGGCTGTTAAGGGGAAAGGTGCCACTTTAAATAGGTAGGAATGTTCACAAATAACAGCAGTGCAGGTAGGGGACCTAGGGATCAATCACTGATGAGCACTCGGAGGTACATTTAAGCCAAGGTCAAAGGCAGACCCACTCCCCTAGGGTCATGGGACTCAGGTCAGGGAATGAAATCCCTTTTGGGGCCTGAATTGGACACATACTTAGATTCATGGGACTTAAAGAGTTGGGACTCAGGAAGGCACCCCTCAACATCTACAGGTGTGTACGGAGGGCAGGGACAGACATAGGGAGGTCCCTTTGCTCAAGACTGAGTTGAGCTCACCCTTGTAAGCCAACATATTAAGATCTGCATAGCATTCACCATTTTCTGATCTCTCAATGTTAAATTATCATCATCATCATCAATAACATTTCTATACTGCCCAATAGCCAAAGCTTTCTGGGTGGTTTACAAAGATTAAAAATACAGTATACAGAGATTAAAACCCATTTACATAAAAGTACACATGAACAGAGAATATACACAAGAGGACTGCTGTGGCCTGGCTTCTTCTTCTTCTTATTATTATTATTATTTCCCTCCACCTTCCTTTTTTTCTCTCAAAATGCCTTCCTTGGTGAAATAAATGAGCTCAAAGAGAGAGAGAGAGAGCGCAAGCACGAGGTCTACTAACCAGTTGTGACATTTTTAACCTGCTGCTAGGATAAGTCCAAGCAACAGCTAACACAAGTTTAGCAGCTAGCGAACGGGCATCACTGAGACCACCCATCTGTGGTGGTGCTTGAAGGATCCTTCGCATATCGAAGGCAAGGAAAGCAACAAACACCTTATTAAACAAACGTGCAAAGACAAGGAGGCATAAGCCTCCGGGGCCGTGTTAATTATCTTAGGGTCGAAGTCAGTCAGAGGCTGTCAGGCAAATCGGATGGCAGAACCTGAGTGCTCTTGTCCCCAAGGTCCTGCAGTTACAGCACTGTCATATTTCAGATGACAGGTAATACATATGAACATGCCAGCACTAACCTCCTCAATTATATTCAATGTCAAGGTTTAGTGCTGAAGGAGCTGCTAATTTCAAACATCACACACACACGCACATTCCCTGACAAAAAAGAAGCTTTATCAAAGGGAGGAGTTTAAAGTTAAAGATAGGTCTTGCAATGAACCAAGGAAAAGCTTTTTGACGCTCACAATGGGAATAACATCCTAGAGAGGCAAGTCTCTTAACTGATAAAACACATATCGTTTTAACTTAATGAAGCATAAAAAGAAAAGGCATGTGAATGTGGGGGTGGGGTGGGGTAAAAAATCACAGTGTTGTGTCTTTGCTTTCCTGGCAGACCTTTACCATCCTGTAGACCCCCCCCCCCTCTGCCTTTAAATGCCAGATGTGAGGGAAGAAAAGAGCCTCTTGATGTTTACCTGAATGTCCTTTCAATAGAAAGGCACAAGGAGGCATTCCTTATTGTAAGATAATCATCTGCCCAGGTGTGCTGGGAGCAGAGAGTAAGAAGACAGAATGCCTTTTGCTCTCCAACAAATGTGATCATGCTTATTTAAGAGGAAGAATTGGCAATGGATTGAAAGAGTCGTGCGAGATGCATGGATTCAAAAAGGCATTTAAAGATGCTATAGTCCTACACATGCTTACCTGGAACTAAGTCAATGGGCCTTACTTCTGTGCAGTCTATAAGATTGCACTGTTAAAGAAGTAACATTGGCAGGGGCAAGTTGGCAGGAGTAAATATGCCACCTAATACCTGGACTTTTCCTCCGATTCTGCTTCATTGTCCTTTACTTATTTACAAATATTTTATCCTGCTCTTCATCTAGGATATCAAGGTGGTATACAGGAGGCACTAAAAAAAAAGCCCAACAATCACGTTACACATACTTCCACACATCATTCCATCATATGGTTCTACCACCTCTGCTGATCCCACAGTCTGGCCATGATTCCCCCAGACCTGGGATGGGCAACCTGCAGCTCTAGGGCCAGATGCGGGCCTCAGCCTGATTTCAAATGCCCTCTGCATGCACTCAGTTCAGACCTCTGGCAAGAGAGATTTGTTCCTTCCTTGGCAGCCTGCTGAGTGGGAATGAGGAGGGAAAGAAAGAAAAGGATGTGATAAAAAGAGAAGAAGGATGATGCACCGACGTTTGCCTCTGGCCCAGTCCACCACTGGTTTCATCTGTCCACTGCCAACATGTGAAGGGATCTGTCCCTCAACAACAACAACAACAACAAAAGTTGCACCCCTGCCCTAGACTGCTGTGAACCCATTAGGTGATCAGTGTCTGCTGTTCAGGTATCTGTGTGTTGACTTTGGCCAACCTTTTACAGTGTTGGTGGCTATGGAAGCTCCTTCCATTTTTTGTAACTTAAAAACAACAACAACTTTATGTTGGCCCCATCATCTTATAGCCAAGATTACCTGACTGTAGTGTCATTCCAGCACATTTGGGTCAGTGGGGGGAATGGGGGATGCCACCAAGACATAAGGGCTTCCACTAGTGGCTACCATGTTCTTGAAGAAGCAACAGTAGCCACCAGTGCAAAAGGAAAGGGGTGAATTTTGGCATACCCACCCACTGAAAATTGGAGAAATACTCCACAGATTTGCAGCTCACAAACATTAGAGCCATTTCAATACAGCCAAACTTCCATTTTAAATTTGTAAGATGGGTTTTCTAATCTTTTGCTGAAGGGAAGGAAGGGAGGAAGGATGGAAGGGGTACATTTTATTAGATCAGAGAAATTGAACAGGTGGTTGCAATATGTGAGCCTTATGCCAAATGAATGCATATGCAACATGGGGAAAAATCTAACAGGAATAAATGTGCTACGAATAACTTATATCCTAACAGCCATCACACTGTCATATGAAATTTCAAAATCTTTGCTATTATACCATTACAGTGGCCAATTTAAATTTATTTGTTAACAGTGACTGTGAATATAAGGTAGTGACATGCATGTTTATGCTCTGAATGAGATCTTGCCCATGTTACAAATGAAAATGCAGGCAACATTTTTACATTAACATCGAAATGTTCCCCAGTGCTCAGATGTTTTACACAAATTTGCATGCATTATGCTTAGCTAAACAGAGGGGCAAAAAGTGGTTGCCTGATGCATTTTTATGAAGTACACAAAATTATCTGAAATAATTTGTTACACGGACTTTTTAATTTTATTTTAATAGGAAATCTTACTCTAGAATTTTTTTCTCATTATCTTTAAAATCTGGTGTGTTCATGGGAAGATGACATTAAATATCTGCACCTTTATCTTATTCATTTACAAGGTATTGCGCAAAAAAATGTGAACTCATACATAATTAATTCATTTTTATTTGAAATGTCTCTTAAAATTTGGTTTTCTACATGCAAGTTGGTAATTTCTCAGTCTGTAAGAAACTACATCCCCTTCTCCTCAATTCATTTCAGATCTCTGAAATGTACAGATAGAAGAATCTGTATTGTACAGATAGGAGAATTCCAAAGTGGCCTGCAGAAGAAGCAGGGCCTTTTTGGTTACAGACCCAGTGCTCTGGAATGCCATCCTTGAGACGTGTGTACTAGGGCTCAGCACAACCCCACCTCCCAACTTCGTTGGATTTTTGTCCTCCAGTAAAGATGCAGAAAAAAGAAAAAAAAGTTCTACAACCTTTCAAGGGTGCCCATGAAAGACAGAATATTTTGGATGGGTGGGCTACTTACAATTTATTAACAAGACAGCCACGTGGTCTTTCTGTTTTTGTTCTCTTTTTTTAAAAAAAATAAACAAAGCTAGGCTGCTGCAGTGAGGAACTGGCTGGCACTCACTTTAAAAATCTGTTAAGAATGGCACTGGGAATGATGCTATATAATGCCAGGGATATTTTATGGGGGCAAAGATAGATGAGTCCTTGGAAGCAGCCATTTTTTCCCTCATACAGTATCCCAGAGAACCATGTTATGTCATCATGTAGCATTGTTCTCAGCACTATTCTTAACAGATCTTTAAAGCACCCAGCAGCCTAGTGGCTTGCCTTTCTTTAAAGTTTAAAACATTGGGGGGGGGGGATGGGAAAACCTCCTGGCCACCTCAGCAGCATATAAACATCCCCCCACCTTTTCTCTGGGGATGTATGAGAATTTGTTTCAGGTTGCAAATCCCCTGAACTTGCCCTGTTTGCAACCTGAATGCAAACATTCCCAAACATGTGAACATTTGTGCATTCCCAAACTTATGACTGCATTAAAAAATGTGATTTTTTTTTAAAAAAATATGCACTTTGAAATGCACATTCCTTTAAAAAAAAAAGTGCATTCATTATTTAGTCAATTAGGTTTGTGGAGGCTTGAGGCCTACAAAGGCAAGGAAAGGAAAAAGGTCAGGCCTAGAGGCCTGGAGTTTTTTGTTGGGAGAGGGTATCCCTGAGAAGAGTTGTTTAGTTTCCCTGGTTGGGTTTCAGTTTCATTTCCGCATTTAAGTTTCGTTTCTTCAGGCTTGAAAGAGTACTTTTGGTTCTGAGGGAGGAGGGTATATAAAGAGAAAGAGAGAGAGAACCAGTAAGAGCAGAGTTGGGGAGACCAGAACCAGAAGAGGAAGCAGGAAGAAGCAGTGTGGAGATGTCTAAGGACAGGTAGGGTAAAGGTACTTGTGTTTGCAACTTTTATTTTCTCACAATGCCTTTTGTGTCACTCAGCTCTATTGTGTAAATGCCTTTTAAAAATACCAGTAATCTGTTGTGTTAAGCCCTGTGTCTAGAGTATCAGTCATCCCACGTCTACAGCCTAAATCCCACATTACTAGGGATGGCACAGAATTTCTCCCCGAATCTTCGGGGGGCCGAGCGCCAACGCATTCGGCCCCCCGAAATCGGCAGTGAAATTCTCCGCCACCCCCCTGCCACCCCCCAGGATGGGACTTGCCTTTGGCGAATGTCCCTCCCGGCGGCGGGTCCCAGCGGCGGTTCATCGGCCTTTCGTCGGGAGCGGGGGCGGCAGCCAGTCTTCTGACTGGCTGCTGCCGCCGCCATTACAAAGTGTAAAAAACAAAAACAAAACCCGTGATAGGCTATGTAACGATTAACGTAGCCTATCACGGCTGACTTTGAAAATCTAGCCGTGATAGGCTACATTAATCGTTACGTAGCCTATCACGGGGTTGTTTTTTTTTTTTACACTTTCATTTTGCGGCTGGGGAGATGGGGCGCTTCTCCCTGGCCTGAATTTCGGCCAGGCGAGGCAGGAAGCCTCCCCCTCCGGCCTGAATTTCGGCCAGGCGAGGCGGGATGGCTCCCCCCCCTCGCCTGAACTTCGGGGGGAGAAGCAAAGCGCCTCCCCCCCACCGCGAAGCACCCCTGCAAAAAGGTAAGTGACTTTCGTACATCCCTACACATTACTGGAAAGAGGAAGGTAAAAGAAGGTAGGTGGGACTCTTAAGGAGGCAAGAGATCCTTAAGGAGTTGCTCAGGGGGTCCAAGTCATAAGGGGAACCCTGACAGGGAGAAGGTGTGCACTTTTGAAAAATGCTTACAGAAATGTACACTTTTTCCATTCAAACAAGCTGAAAAAAAAGGGAGTCCGAAACGAAAATGTGAGCAAGCCAAACTGAGCTTCAAAGTGCAGTTCAGAGAATTTCAGCAAACTCAAATATCCCTGGTTCTCCCATACCTAATTTTGTCCACCCCCACCCCATAAAAATAAATAAATATTGGGCTGGCCCCAGTGTTCAGGTGAGCCCTAGATTCTTTGCCAAGGAGTCTTTGAGATTGGCTAATGTTGCAGCTCCCCCCCCACACACACACCATTCTGATTATAGGGGAGGGGAAGGTATTTTGTGTCATCCATTCCAAACTTTTAAGCATTGTACTATTATTTATTAATAATATTTATTAATAATATTAATTACATTTATTTGTAATTTCATACCACCCGTCTTCTAAGGAGCTCTGGTGTAGTAATTAGAGTGTTGGACTGAGATTCAGGAGATCTGGGCTCTAGTCCCCACTTGGCCATGAAGCTCACTGTGACTTTGGGCTAGTCACTGACTATCAGCCTAACCTACCTCACAGGGTTGTTTTGAGGATAAAATGGGGAGAAGGAGGATCGTATAAGCTGCCTTGGGTTCCTTGGAGGAAAAAAAGGTGGGATATAAATGTAATAATAATGCTTCTAGTGGTTCCATGTGGAGCTATGGCCCGATTGGAGTCTACCAGGAAAAGATCCTTCAGTGTGGTGGCCCACTTTCTTTGAAATTCCCTGCCCTGGTGGCCAGGCAGGTGCCAACACTGTGCTGCTTCCAGCACATCCTGAAAACTGCTCTTTTCCAGGAAACATTCCCTAACTGACCAGCCACAGTTTTTATTTATTCATTCATTCATTCATTCATTCATTTCATTTCTATACCGCCCAATAGCTGAAGCTCTCTGGGCGGTTCACAAAAATTAAAACCAAACAACACACAATAAAACAATTTAAAATATATAGAACATTAAAACCACAATATAACAATACAACCACAGTAAAACCTAGCAGCAGTGCAGGAGTTTAAAATACAGAATTAAAACAGCAAAGCTAAAAATTTAGAAAGCTAAAATGCTAAAATGCCTGGGAAAATAAAAAGGTCTTCACCTGGCGCCTAAAGGAATACAATGTAGGTGCCAGGCGAACCTCACTAGGGAGCTCATTCCAGAGCCGGGGTGCCACAGCAGAAAAAGCCCTCCTCCTAGTAGCCACCCGCCTCACTTCCTTTGGCAGGGGCTCACGGAGAAGGGCCGCTGATGATGATCTTAAGGTCCGGGCAGGCACATATGGGAGGAGGCGATCCTTCAGGTAACCTGGCCCCAAGCCGTTAAGGGCTCTGAATGTTAACACCAGCACTTTGAATCGGGCCCGGAAATGGACTGGCAGCCAGTGCAGCTGGAAAAGTACTGGCGTAATACGAGCTCGCAGGCCAGTCCCTGTTAACAATCTTGCTGCCCTATTTTGGACCAGCTGAAGTTTCCGGACCGTTTTCAAAGGCAGCCCCACATATAACGCATTGCAGTAATCCAGACGAGAAGTTATCAGAGCGTGGATAACTGTATTGGTATTCTGTTTTATCGGTATTCTGTTTTTAAAAGAACAATTTTAATATGATGTTCTAATCCTTTTTATCTTTTTATCATTCTACCTTTTATGTTCACCACTCCAGAATCTGTTTTAAATGTGGAGGGGTATACAAATGTTATAAAGAATGAAAGAAAATAAAAGAACAAAGTTGTCCTCCAGTTCCCCGGCCCTGTTTTGTCATCCCAGTGATCATTTGTGGTTAGGCTGACAGTGATCGCATCAGGTCACCCTGTTAAGCTTATGGCAGAATGGGAATTTGAACCAAGATCTTCCCAGTCGTAGCCCAGCACTCTCACCACTACACAGCACTGGCCATTTGTACACTGCTTTGGAAATTTTCATGGATTTTTATAAGGGTTTTTTTTTTAATGCAATGATAATTACTGTAGCCATTAGAAAAGATCTCTCCTGTGGTCCCCAGGATTTGCACCCAGATACACTGTTGCCCAACATTTCAGCACAATGGAGAAGGAGGGAAAGGAGAGGGAAACCCCCCCTTTTCTTTTCTCATATGTCATCATTGCTGCCCCACCATCAACACTTATTGGGAAAGAGAAGGGGTAGGGTGCTTTGATGGTGGGAGGCTGAGGAGACGGGAAGGGGCAGGGGAAAAAAAGCTAGCAATGCTCTGGCTCAGATTCTAATCCAAGCTACAAAAGTATTTGTGGGCTTGAAAAGGTTCACCTCTCCTTTGAGTTGGATGTTCATGAGCCCATAATGATCTCCTCCAAGCCTGAGCTTGGAAATTTCGCGGGCATCTCTAGTTAGAACAAAGCCTCAGCATTGGTCCCCAAACATCCCAATGTGGGGCATGTTTCATACAGCAAGCAATCACGTTTGCAGCTAGGGTTGGCGGAGAATTTCTCCCCGAAACTTCGGGGGGCCGAGCGCCAACGTGTTTGGCCCCCCGAACAAGTTTCGGGGAGAAATTATCCGCCCCCCGCCCCTCCCCGGGACGGGACTTACTTTTGCCGAATGTCCCTCCCGGCGGTGGGTCCGGCCGGCGGTTCGGCGGGTCTTTGTCCAGGGCGGGAGCGGCAGCCGGTCTTTCGACCGGCTGCCGCCGCCGCCATTCCAATAAAACAAACAAAAAAAACAACGTCTCAGAAGACCCTTGGGTGAATCGGGGGGGGGGGGGGTTCCAGGGAACAGCGGGATGGAGGGAGATTATACACACACACACACACACACACACACACACAACAGAAGAATATAGTTCTTCAGATTCCCTGCTATGTTTATTCCTCATTTTGTCCATTCCCTGACCATGTGCAGAGTGTGCTTTTTATTCAAACAAAGAGAAGGTTGCTGATCTTTCCCTTCATGCTGCATTTGTACAAGTGTGACTGCTTCAGAAAGAACTTTCCATTATACTGTCTCTTTTTCTTCAAGAGTTTCATATAACAGAAGTATGATGTAGTGGTGAGAGGTCAGCCCAAAGTCACCCAGTGAGATAACTAACAGGAGGTTTGCTAATGAGCTGGATGTGGAAATAGCTGAGCTGGGGGCAAGTGGGGTGCTGACATGTGTAGGAGTAAGTCGCATTGAACTCAGTAAAACTTACTTCTGAGTAGACATGCACAGAGTTGGTTCTCCTCTCCATTTTAGCCTCACAATGTCACCAACAAGGCTGAATGTGGAAACAGAAAGCCTAGCAGGGGGAATAATACCTTGAGCAGGGCTCCAGACTGGCATGGTCATTTTAAAAGGTTTTTTCTTTCTTTCTTTCAAACAGCGTTGCTTTAAACAAAGAGTGCATCGCTCAGGCACACCTAGGGCAGCCTTGTTTTGGGAAGCACGAGGAGGAGGAAGTGTTTTGGCTGAAAGTAACTACTGCACATCTCAGGGCAGGGGAAAAAATACGTAAATATCTACGAAAAATAGCCTTTCTTACGGAAGTTATGCAGAATTACAGCTGTCGGTATGGATTTATCTTCGTAATTCTTGGAGTGGAAAAAAAAGAGGAGAATTCTGGGGGCTTGCAAACAATGGTACGGAGCACTAGCCACAAACTGTGGAAGTCAAGCAACACAGAAGGTACACAATTTGTACATCCCTAACTACATTGCAGAGGCTGAAGAGAGATCGGAGGTGTATAAAACATTGCTTTTTAAAAAAATGGCATACATATTAGCATATTTCCCAGTAACTTTTGTACGATTAAATTTGCAACTAATTCTGGAAAGTTAAAAAATAAAAGGTCTGTAAGTCCGCATGACTCAGAAGATGCCAGTGCACTGCAGAATCTGTGCATCAAATTCATAGAAATCCAAGTCATATGAATCTGTTTAAGATTTTTCTGATATCCCTACTGACGCATCACCAAGAAAGGGGAGAAATACAAAAAACATTTGTATATGCCAATTTGTATGTATGGATGCAAATTTAGAAATAACTCTCCAGGTACTAACTGCAGATGGACAAGTTCAAGGCCCCTGTGCTGCTTCCTTATAGTTCTTTGATTTTAAACCAAACATGGACTGGACATTCCTTCAAGTAGAAGCTGCCTTCACATAGAGGACTATCCTCTGCCAACTCTCCAAAATAAAGGACTGCCCTCTTTAATGTACAACACCTGGCTACTCTATCAGTAAGGCACATAGTAATGGAAAGACCCAAGTGGAAGGTCATGAAAGCCCTCTAACACTGGTGGGGAGAAATTAGGGATGTGCGAACTCACCCCCGTCCAGGTTCTCCAGACTCCTGCCCAGTCCCCAGCCACACTCACCAGTCCCTGGAATGCACTTGAGCCCCTCCCACTCTGGCTGAACAGCCCGTACTCAGCCCAGCAGCCTCGTCGAGATCCGTGGTCACAATTTCTAAAAAAATTAAATAGCGATTGCAAAAATGTGCATGTTTTTAATGCACAAAAATGCACATTTTTCTAATGGGCATATTCTCATGTGTGAAATGCACTTTTTTGTGAAGGCACACATTAGTGTGTGTATGAAAATGTGCATTTTTCATAAAATGCGCATTTTCGCACATACCCAAATATGCACATCTGAAATATGTGCATTTTCGCATATGCAAATATGTGTATTCACAAAAATATGAATTGTGCACGTGTGCAAATTTGCATGTTTTTGCCATCACCATTTTATTTCTCAGAAAATGGCAACCGCGAAACTCAACAAGGCTGCCAGGTAGGGATGTACGAAAGTCACTTACCTTTCCACGAAATTTGATTCGAGGTGGGGGGGAGGCACTCTGTCCCCCTCCCAATCCTGGCCGGCCGGGTCTGCAAATGGCGGCAGACGTAGCCGCTGCCGTTTGCATCCCTGCAGTCAGCCGTCATAGGCCACGTAAATGTTTACGTAGCCTATCACGGCTGAGTAAAAAAAAAAACACGCGCGTATGCAAATAGACTACAGCGAAAATAAAGGGAACGCAAATAGCGTAGACGCTACGCTATTTGCGTTCCCCTTATTTTCACCGTAGTCTATGTAAATGTTTATGTAGACTAGACGTGCCAAAATAAGGAACGCAAATGGCAGCACCCATGGGCGCTGCCGTTTGCATGCGCACGTTGTTGTTGTTTTTTACTCAGCCGTGATAGGCTACGTAAACATTTACGTAGCCTATCACAGTATTTTTTAAAAATCTAGCCGTGATAGGCTACGTAAATCTTTACGTAGCCTATCATGTTTTTTTGTTCGTTTGTTTTTTTTACTGGAAATGGCGGCAGCGGCAGGTGGTCGGAAGACTGGCCACCGCAGCTGCCGCAGCCGCACCGCCACCGCACTGGTGCCGGAGCTGCTGCCACCAGGAAGATTCGCCCAAGGTAAGTCCCGTCCCGGGGTGGGGGTGGGGGGGCAGACCGTTTTGCCACTGATTTTGGGGGGCCAAATGTGCTGGCATTTGGCCTCCCCGAGATTCATGGAGAAATTCTCTGACATCCCTACTGCCAGGGTGAAAACAGGCCATTCGCCAAGCGCAGGAAGGGGGCGTGCAGAGGCTTGGTGAGCAGGGCTCGGGGGTGTGGGCAGGACCAGGTCCGCTGGATTTCTAGACTGAATCGGGTGCCTGTGTCATCCCTAGGTGAAATCATTTCTCCCCCATAGCATAAGAGGGGCCAGCACAAAAGGCAACCCCCATGTTATTTGAGCATCGATTATAATTGCAATTTTGCAACAACAGCAAGAAAAATAACAACCACAACTTGTATCAATATTAACAAATTCCATGGTAACACTGGGGGGAAAAAAAGATTTTATCTCAGTCACTTTGGCATCTGTTTTCTAATACTTTATTTTAAAACATTATCCTACCTGTTTCCTAGCAACCGATCTGCCTTAAAGTAAGTGCTCATAAACATGTATTTGAGAGTTTCTTTAGAAGCCCAGAAAAGATCCAAACAACTACTTATTAAGTCTTCTCCACTGGAATGTTTCGCTTTTCCCTTAGACTGGCAGAGTACCTCTGCCATGTCCTAATCTGCTTTTCAAGCTCTTAGTTCTGAAAGGGGCTGTTATTTGGGAAATGCATATCTGAAGTAGGGATGTTGGAGAAATCCACAACAGAATCAAATGAGCTTAAATTTCTATGACTCAAAACCGAGGGTTCCACAGCAAACCAGCTTTACCTGAGTTGCACAGATTCTGTGGACTCGTGGACTGGTCCTTTCACTTTCTGGAATTTTACACAAGCTTAGTCACAGAAAAATAATGTTAAAAAACAAACAAACCTGCAGCTGAAAATGTGCATTTCCCCCATAGGCTAAAGTATGAAAATGTCCATGGGGGAGGCTATTTGCACATTTGGATTTTTTGTTGTTGTTGCAAATTTGTACAAATGCACATTTGCAGAAATTTGGGAAATTGGGGGGAAAAAAATCCAGTTCCGCCAATGAGTGGACAACAGAACGAAAGGCACCTGACAATCTGCGAATCGTAGAAGGAATATATTTTACAAAATCCATACATCCCAATTCTGAAGCTCTGTTGGGCACATGGAACTAGATGTAAAGGTCTTTGGATCCAGGCTCTAGATGTCTACTTTGTATCCAGTGTTGTCTCAGTGTCACCTACAGATGCACATACTTTGGGGGGAAAGGCTGTGAAATGGCTCAGTTGATTTAAAAGAAAATACCCGTTAAAATACCTAGGGATGGCAGAGAATTCAGCCATGGATCTCGGTGAGGCCGAATGCCAGTGCATTTGCCCCCCTGAAATCTGTGGCAGAACGGCCTGCCCCCCCCAGGACGAGACTTACCTGGGGTGGATCTTCCAGGCGGTGGAGGCTCTGGTGGAGGCGGTGGTGGTGGCTGGTCTTCCGACCGGCTGCCGCTGCCGCCATTTCCAGTCTTGGTTAAAAAAAAACAAAAACGTGATAGGCTACGTAAAGATTTACATAGCCTATCATGGCTGGCTGGGTTTAAAAAAAAAAAAAAAGACGTGATAGGCTACATAAAGATTTTAGGGATGTATGAAAGTCACTTACCTGTTTGCGGATTATGTTGATGGTGGGGGGGAGGCGTTCCATCCCTCCCCCCGGAATCCTCACCGGGGGGATGCGCTCCGTTCCTCCCCCCGGAATCCTCCGTGGTGAGCTGAGCTCCGCGGCAGCTCTGCGGAGCAGCTGACCAGGCCAGGCCCGGCGAGGCCAGAGCCGTCCGCAGCCGGATTTCCGGCCGCGGAGGGCTCTGGGTAAAAAAAAACGCGTACACAAATAGCGGCGGCTACGGCCGCCGCCATTTGCGTTCCTTATTTTTGCCCTCTTAATCTACGTAAATATTTACATAGACTATAACAGCGAAAACAAAGAGGAATGCAAATAGTGTAGCAGGAGCTATTTGCGTCCCTTTTTGATTCGCCATTTTAGCCTACGTAAATATTTACATAGGCTAAAATGGTGAATCAAAAAGGGACGCAAATAGCGCCCGCTATGCTATTTGCGTTCCTCTTTATTTTCGCCGTCATAGTCTACGTAAATATTTACGTAGATTAAGACAGCCAAAAATAAGGAATGCAAATGGTGGTGGCCGTAGCCGCCGCCATTTGCGTACATGGGTTTGTTTGTTTGTTTTCCCAGAGCCCTCCGTGGCCAGAAATCCGACTGCGGACGGCTCTGGCCTGGCTGGCTGCTCCACGGAGCTGCTCCGGAGCACAGCCGGCCATCGAGGATTCCGGGGGGGAGGAACGTATCGACTCCCCCCCCCGTCGAGGATTCTGGGGGAAGGGACGGAACACCTCTCCCCCACCATCAACATAATCTGCGGAAAAGTAAGTGACTTTCATACATCCCTAGTGGTGAGGCAATAACACAGAATGATGCCACATCATGCTACAGTGTCATTCTGGGGGAGGGGGTGTTGACAACCCCCTAGTGGGCCACCATTCCTTCCACTCCCCAAATTATTAGTTTATTTTCACTGCTTTTCTCAGCTCCATATTTGGGGGGTGGGGGAAGAGAGTGTCTTTTAACACCGTATTTAAAACACCACATCCACAAACCACCAGCAAGATTAGCACACACACACACTTCCACATAACATTTCAAATATCACCCCCGCTGCCTATTTCAAGTGCCATTTCAGGTCTAAAACAATTTGATACAAACTGTTTGGGCCCGCCTCTAATTTGTTGTTGTTTATTGGGTCAGTCGCTTCCAACTCTTCGTGACCTCATGGACCAGCCCACACCAGAGCTTCCTGTCGCCGTCACCACCCCCAGCTCCCCCAAGGTCGAGACCATCACCTCCAGAATATCATCCATCCATCTTGTCCTTGGTCGGCCCCTCTTCCTTTTGCCTTCCCCTTTCCCTAGCATCAGCATCTGCTCCAGGGTATCCTGTCTTCTCATGATGTGGCCAAAGTACTTCAGTTTTGCCTTTAATATCATTCCCTCAAGTGAGCAGTCTGGCTTTATTTCCTGGAGCATGGACTGGTTTGATCTTCTTACAGTCCAAGGCACTCTCAGAATTTTCCTCCAGCACCACAGTTCAAAAGCATCTATCTTCCTTCGCTCAGCCTTCCTTATGGTCCAGCTCTCGCAACAATAGGTTACTACGAGGAATATCATTGCTTGAACTATGCGGACCTTTTTGTCAGTGTGATGTCTCTGCTCTTCACTATTTTATCAAGATTTGTCATTGCTGTCCTCCCAAGAAGTAAAGGTCTTCTGATTTCCTGGCTGCAGTCAGCGTCTGCAGTAATCTTTGCACCTAGAAAGACAAAGTCTGTCACTGCCCCCATGTTTTCTCCCTCTATTTGCCAGTTATCAATCAAGCTGATTGTCATAATCTTGGTTTTTTGGGGGTTTAACTGCAACCCAGCTTTTGCACTTTCTTCTTTCACCTTTGTCATGAGGTTCCTCAGCTCCTCCTCGCTTTCAGCCATCAAAGTGGTATCATCTGCATATCGGAGATTGTTAATGTTTCTTCCAGCGATTTTAACTCCAGCCTTGGCTTCATCAAGCCCAGCACATCGCATGATGTGTTCTGCGTACAGGTTGAATAGGTAGGGTGAGAGTATACAACCCTGCCATACTCCTTTCCCAATCTTAAACCAGCCCATTTTTCCGTGGTCTGTTCTTACCGTTGCTACTTGGTCGTTATACAGATTCCTCAGGAGGCAGACAAGATGACTTGGTATCCCCATACCACCAAGAACTTGCCACAATTTGTTGTGATCCACACAGTCAAAGGCTTTAGAATAGTCAATAAAACAGAAATAGATGTTTTTCTGAAACTCCTTGGCTTTCTCCATTATCCAGCGGACACTGGCAATTTGGTCTCTAGTTCCTCTGCCTTTTCTAAACCCAGCTTGTACATCTGGCAATTCTTGTTCCATGAATTGCTGGAGTCTACCTTGCAAGATCTTGAGCATTACCTTACTGGCATGTGAAATAAGTGCCACTGTTCGATAGTTTGAACATTCTTTGGTGCTTCCCTTTTTTGGTATGGGGATATAGGTTGATTTTTTCCAATCTGGTGGCCATTCTTGTGTTTTCCAAATTTGCTGGCATATGGCATGCATCACCTTGACCGCATCATCTTGCAAGATTTTAAACAGTTCAGCTGGGATACCGTTGTCTCCTGCTGCCTTGTTATTAGCAATGCTTCTTAAGGCCCATTCAACCTCACTCTTCAGGATGTCTGGCTCTAGCTCACTGACCACACCGTCAAATCTAACCCCGATATTATTATCCTTCCTATACAGATCTTCCGTATATTCTTGCCACCTTTTCTTGATCTCTTCTGCTTCTGTTAGGTCCTTGCCATCTTTGTTTTTGATCATACCCATTTTTGCCTGGAATTTACCTCCGATATTTCTAATTTTCTGGAAGGAAATTGTCCTTTCTCTTGTCCTTCCTATTCTATTCTATTCTATTCTATTCTATTCTATTCTATTCTATTCTATTCTATTCTTCTGCTTCCGCACATTGCATGTTTAAAAATAATTCCTTATCTCTTCTGGCTAACCTCTGTAGGGATGTCAGAGAATTCCACCACGAATCTCAGGGAGGCCGAATGCCAGTGCATTCGGCCCCCTGAAATTGGTGGCGGAACGGTCTGCCCCCCCCCCAGGACAGGACTTACCTTGGGTGGATCTTCCTGGCGGCAGCGGCTCCGGCCGCGGTTCAGCAGCGGTTCGGCGGCGGCAGCCGGTCTTCCGACCGGCTGCCGCCGCCACCATTTCCAGTAAAAACAAAAAACAAAAACGTGATAGGCTACGTAAAGATTTACGTAGTCTATCATGGCTAGATTTTTAAAAAATACCATGATAGGCTACATAAATGTTTACGTAGCCTATCATGGCTGATTTAAAAGAAACGCGCGTACACAAATGGCGGCGCCCATGGGCACCACCATTTGCGTTCCTTATTTTGGCACATCTTAGCCTATGTAAACATTTACGTAGACTAAGACGGCGAAAATAAGGGGAACGCAAATAGCGTAGACGCTACGTTATATGCGTTCCCCTTATTTTCGCCGTCTTAGTCTACGTAAATGTTTACGTACCGCCATTTGCGTACACGCATTTTTTTTTCTTTTAAAGCAGCCGTGATAGGCTACTTAAACATTTACGTAGCCTATCACGGCTGACTGCAGGGATGCAAATGGCGGCGGCTATGGCCGCCGCCATTTGCGTCCCTTTGAGCCAGCGGCCGGATGTCCGGCCGCTGGCGGAGCCGGCTGGTGGCTCTGCAGAATCCCTGCGGAGCGGAGCCAGCCGGCCAGGATTCAGGGAGGAGGGATGGAGCGCCTCCCCCCGGCCAGAATTTTGGGGGGGAGGGATGGAGTGCCTGCCCCCTGGCCAGAATTTCGGGGGGAGGGACGGAGTGCCTCCCCCCACCACGAATGTCACCCTTCGAAAAGGTAAGTGACTTTCATACATCCCTAAACTTCTGGAATTTTGCATTTAATTGGGTATATCTCCCCCTATCGCTGTTGCCTTTTGGTTTCCTTCTTTCTTGGGCTGCTTCCAGTGTCTCAGCAGACAGCCATCTTGTCTTCTTGGTTTGCTTTTTCTTTCGGACGTTTTTTGTTGCTGCCTCCTGAACAATGTTGCGAACTTCTGTCCATAGTTCTTCCAGGACCCTATCTACTAAATCTAGCCCCTTAAATCTATTCTTCACTTCCACTGCATATTCATTAGGAATATTCGTGAGCTCATATCTAACTGATCTGTGAGTCTTCCCTATTCTCTTTAGTCTGATTCTAAATTGTGCAATAAGAAGTTTGTGATCTGAACTACAATCAGCTCCAGGTCTTGTTTTTACCAACGGCATAGATGTCCGCCACCTTTGGCTACAAAGGATGTAGTCAATCTGATTTCAGGGTCGACCATCTGGTGAAGTCCATGTATAAAGTCATCTCTTAGGCTGTTGGAAGAGAGTGTTTGTTATGCACAGTGAGTTGTCTTGGCAAAATTCTATCAGCCTATGTCCTGCTTCATTTTGTTCTCCCAGACCATGCTTGCCTGTAATTCCAGGTGTTGTTTGACTACCCACCTTAGCATTCCAGTCTCCTGTAATAAAAATAACATCTTTGTTTGGCATACTATCCAGTAGGTGCTGCAGATCCTCATAGAACTGATCTACTTCTGCTTCTTCAGCATCTGTGGTTGGGGCGTATATTTGGATCATTGTGATGTTAAATGGCTTACCCTGAATTCGAATTGAGATCATTCTGTCATTTTTGGGATTGTATCCAAGCACTGCTTTGGCCACTTTTTATTAATTATGAAGGCTACTCCATTTCTTCTGTGATCCTCTTGTCCACAATAGTAGATCTGGTGGTCATGTGATGTGAAGTGGCCCATTCCAGTCCATTTAAGTTCACTGACACCTAAAATGTCAATATTTAATCTTGACATTTCCCCAGTAACCACATCCAATTTGCCCTGGCTCATAGATCTTACATTCCAGGTTCCTATGGTGTGTTGATCTTTAGAACATTGGATTCATCGTTCACCACAAGCACCATCAGCTGCTAGCCATCCTTTCGGCTTTGAGCTAGCTGCGTCATCACATCTGGGGCTAGTTGAACTTATCCTCTGTTTTTCCCCAGTAGCATTTTGACCATCTTCCGACCTGGGAGTCCCATCTTCCGATGGTATACCGACATATCTCTGGTTGTACTGATCCATTTAGTTTTCATGGCAAGAATACCGGGGTGGGTTGCCGTTTCCTTCCCCAGGGATCGTATTTAGTCTGACCTCTCTGCCACAACCTTCCCGTCTTGGGTGTCCCTTCACGGTTTAGCTCATGACATCATTGAAGTGCTCAAGCTCCAGCACCATGACAAGGTAACGATCTCCTTTGCTGAAGCCAGCTCTAATACTAATTTCTAAATACTTATCTGGGTGGCTGTTTGAGGGAAATTGCAAAGATGCTGTTGTGAGTGTTGCATAGGCCCGATCTCGTCTGATCTCGGATGCTCAGCAGGGTCAGCCCTGGTTAGTTCTTGGATGGGAGACCGCCTGGGAATCAGGCTTCCCACACTGAGCAGAGGGTTGGACTCGATGGTCTTGTAGGCCCCTTCCAACCCTATGTGGATGAGGCACTGAAAAATAATGGTCGACATTAATTCTCTCTATTGCTGCAGGCATTCAAGCAGAGATTGGACAGCCATCTGTCAGGGGTGCTTTAATCTGTATTCCTGCAGTGAGCAGGGGGTTGGACGTGAGGGCCTCAACTGCCCCTTCTAATTCTACAATTCTCTAGCTCTCTCTGTTAGTGCCTCCCAATATCAGATAGGAGACTAAGCTTCACGGATTATGGTAAACAGGTTCAGTGCTGGCTGCAGGTGTTTGAGGGCCTCTAGGAAATGCTCCCTTAAATTATAGTGCATGTGCCTCCCACCGAGAGCAAGCAGGGAAGCGGGTGGCCACTGATGCTTTGCCTACTCACTGCTCTCTCTCTCACCTATTATCAAAGGAAAGATTCAAGTTGGTGGAGGCAGTGGCAACAGCTGTTGATGCTGCTCGTCCTCACCGTCTGTTGGTGTGTGTATATGTTTCCTTATTTGGTAGAGCAGCTGCCAACTATTATGAAGTTAGAGTTGGTTCTCATAGCTGCATAGTGAAGCTTTGTGCTTTTTGCTATTAACAAAGGTTAGATAATGTACAGTAGCTCTCTTGTACAGTTTGTACTTACCTTCGGGTCAGGAAGTTTCCTTCTCTGCTGTGAGAAACTTTCTTTCCTGCCAAGAAATTAAGTCCCCCAGCTTTTCTCCTCTTTGGTGAAGGGAGGGAGGTGTATGTGTGTGTCTTGTGACAGCCTTTAACTCAGTGAGACAAGCCATAAAAAATTCTAGGCAGATTGGCCTTCTACCTGTTCTCACCTGAGAGGGGGGGAGTCTACCATCTGTTCAGGAAAACAGCCCCTGGAATGACGCCTGTTGCATCCAGGGTAGGGATGTACGGACTATGTAAAATCTGCTCCCCCTGTGTTTCATGGACTGTCAGGCACCTTTTGTTCTGTCGTCCACTCATAGACCGATGCAAAAAAAAAATTTCGTCATGCAGAAAAATTCGCAAATAATTACATAAGTATTTACATAATTTACCTCCGTATGTAACATTTAGCATATCCTCCCTGTTCCATTCAACATCAGTCTCGAATTTCTCCAGCATCCCTAATCCAGGGAACCAATGCAGCACCAATTGTGGGGATTGTGATCTACCAGTTGAGGGGCATGTGTAAATTCTTTGCTTTTCTTGTCTGCATCCATTTTCCATCAAGAAACTCTGTCATTCTTTCACACAAATGGACATGAGTCATACTGGTACCTTCAAATTTCTTTAGTGTGGATCCTGGCTGGATGAGGATTCAGGTTTAAGACAGAGACATTTTCCAAGATGTGTATGTGTTAACCTAGGGGTGGGCAATATTTTAAGTCCATGGACTGCAGGTGCCCTAGCCTTTTGTGCAGCCCCTGCCACCCCGAAATGGCTGCCAAACTGCTGAATTGCCAATGAATTTCAGTGTCACACAGTGGTGGGGAAAATGCACATTTTTGCGTAGGGCAAAATCATGCACCCCTGAAGACTTTTTCCTTGCTGCCAAAATTCATAAGCAATTTGACAGCAGCACATGCAGCAGAAGCTGGGTGTGTGGCCTCTGCTGACTCCCAGGTGGGGGGTCAGGGCCCCAATCTAAGCCTGGAGCCTCCAAAATTGCCCACCATGGCCTCCACTTTTTGAGGTCATGCATTATTTGACTTGTTGAAGCCACAGACATCAACTCATAGCAAGTTCCACTATGATACATTCTTGAAATAGTAGCTTGTTATTCATACAGTCTCCCCCCCCACACACACACACACACATGCACACTTTCTTTTTTTCTTTTGGCCTTGAGAAATTATCTATGCCTGTTTTGTATTTTCGAACTGTGGTGCTGGAGAAGACTCGTACGAGTCCCTTGGACTGCAAGGAGGTCAAATCAGTCCATCCTAAAGGAAATCAACCCTGAGTGCTCATTGGAAGGACAGATACTGAAGCTGAAGCTCAAATGTTTTGGCCACCTAATGCGAAGAGAAAACTCCCTGGAAAAGACCCTGATGCTGGGAAAGACTGAAGGCAAAAGGAGAAGGGGACGGCAGAGGATGAGATGGCTAGATAGCATCACCGATGCAATGAATATGGACTTGAGCACACTCCGGGAGAGAGCGCAGGACAGGAAGGCCTGGCGTGCTATGGTCCATGGGGTCACGAAGAGTTGGACATGACTGAACGACTGAACAACAACAACAATTTTGTATTTGGATTTCATTGTGTTGAGCTACATGTATGCCCTTCACTTGATTTGATTCCCCCACCCCAAGAAACTAACTAACTAACTAACTAACTAACTAACTAACTAACAAACAGCAGGAAAAAGATCCTTTGGAATCACCCAGCACAGAGTAGAAATATGAAATTGCAGCCTTCACAATTTCATCTTTCATGGGTGAATGCTTGAAAGATTTCTCCTTTAGGTCTGTACTGCTAGAATCAGGTCTAAGCAAGTCCTAGGCAATTGCTTTAACAATTGGGTATATTTTAATTTCCTGGCCTTTGTCAGGCTTCCCTCCACTGTGTTTGTCAAATACAGTTTTTATTATTTGATGTCCTGCTGTACAGATCGTAGTTTCTTTGTGGTGATTCACTTTCATTGTTTTACATGTCAAGTCCCATTTTTATAGCTACTAGGCTTCTCTGTTGTCTCTCCCCTTCTTTGAACTTACTCTTTGAATAAAAAAACACTGGCTACATTCATCCCCATGAAGCTGGGCTGCATTTCTAGATGCACTCCTGTTTAGACTGCCCCCATGCTTCCTTTTCCCAGGAGGAACCAAAATGAACTTTCACATCAATTCAAATTAAGGAGACATTTCAGAATTGAAAGGTCAGATTTTTGAAATGGAGATTTCCATAGGGATGCTTGAGAATCTGAGAATTCAGTTCTGCTCCGTTTAGAATATGAATTTAAATCAGCAGTGCAGAATGGGGGGAGGAGCATTATTTTCTTCCCTTCCTTCCTATTTTAGGATTTGTTTGTTTGTATTTTGGAGTTTAAAAACAAAACATATTATTATTTGAACAAGTTTGAGTTGTTCTCTTCCCACTGCAACCAAAGCCATTTTCAGAATTGGCATGTATTTTCCTCCATTTTCAGGAGCATGTCTTGGGACTGGGATGGTCCCAATCCACACTCCCTCTATTGAAATTGGAAAAGAAAGGGCCTCATACATTTCCACAGGGGATGGGAAACTTATCTCTGCCCTCAGAGGAGGAGGAAATCCAGTCTGTCCTTTGCCCCAGGGATGCCACAACAGGTACTTACATCTTTCCACCAAGGAGCAGCATGAGAGAGAGAGAGACTCTTTGACAGGCAGGTATGACATGCACCTCCCCAATTCCTACTTAGCCCTCCAAAACTGGAGACTAGCTCCCCCATGCCGCTATCCTTCTGAGATTTAACATGGGATAACAAAGGAGCCACTGTGGTGTAATGGTGAGAGTGTTGGACTGGGAGCTGGGAGATCCAGGTTCTAGTCTCCACTCGGCCATGGAAGCTCACTGAGTAACTTTGGGCCAGTCACAGACTCTCAGCCCAACGTACCTCACAGGGTTATTGTTGTGAGGATAAAATGGAGAGGTGGAGGAGGATTAAGTACGCCGCCTTGGGTTCCTTGCAAGAGGAAAAAGGGTGGGATATGAATGCAATAAATAAATGAATAGCCTCTTCATTGGCAGGCTCCTATTGGCTTCCTCTCTCCCTGCCTTGGGAAGAAGCACCACCCAATCTTCCTTCCTTTGAAGGGGGAGGGGGCAAACTAAATCCCCCTGCCTAGCAGTGACAGGGTGGAGAGCTCTGCTTCCGAATACCAGTTGCTGGGAAATAACAGTGAGGACAGAGCTGATGTCCACATGACCTGCTTGGAGGTTCCCCATTAGGGATGTACAGAATTTGTTAAATCTATTCCGTCTGTGTTTTGCAGATTGCCAGGCATCTTTCATTCCATCATTTGCTCATTGATGGAATTGAGGGGTTTTAACCAGAATTTTGTTCTACTTGCACAAGTGCAGAAGTGCTTAAGTGCACACTACTGCTAATGCACATTTGTACTAATGCCAATTAGCACAGTCCCCCCACCCTGAAAAACCAGTCCACAAGTCAACAGAATCTGCATGACTCAGAAAAAGCCAATCCGCTGTAGAATCCACAGGTCAGATTCATAGCAATCCAACCTCATTTGAATCTGTTGCAGATTTTTCTGACATCCTTACTTCCCATAGACATCTTTTCAGACCCTGTGGGAAACAGATAGACCTTTGGTCTGATCTTGCAGGACTCATCTTATCTTTGCTTATGCTCTGAGGATGGATTGCACGGGAAAAATTTCCCTGATTTTTTTTCTTTTTTTGGCAAGGCGCAGCAAGCACTTTAAACTTGTCTCAAAGTTCTTCAGATAATTTGCTTGAACACAAACCTCCAAATGTGCATCAATATTTTCCCACAGAGGAATCTCATTCTTCTGCCATGTTAATATCATACCTCTCAAATCTAAAAAAAATGAGCTTGATTGAGAGTGATAGTTACAAATTGATTGAGAATTATGGTTACAAATAGATTTAAGCTGTAATCATAAACATGCTTACTAGGGAGTAATCTCATTCTTTTATCATTTTAATATCATCAGCTCCCAGATCTAAAAGATTAGCTTGATTGAGAGTGATAGCTAACAATTTATTGAGAGTGTTGATTAGAAATAGATTCAGTCTATACTTCTAAACATACTTACCAGGGAATAAGTCCCATGGCAGACGTGCACAGGGGTTGCACTGCATGATGGTAACCCTAAATACATTTACTAGTGACTAAGCCCCATTGAACTCAGTGGGGCTTACTGCTGAGTAAACATGCTTAGGGTTGTAGACAGGTTACAATTCAATTATACACTTGCCTAAGAGTAAGTTCCAAAGAATTCAATGGATCTTACTTTTGAGTAGCCATGCACAGGATTGCAGCCATAAACCTCTTCCATTCTTCCCAGTAATTCACTAATTTAATTCTTCACTCATTAAACTGCAAATAATATGCTAATTTAGGGAACAATCCCATGTGGAGAGGCAGCTGCCTCTGAACTCGGAGGCGACCACCTATCCAAGGCAGGGTGGGCAGAGCACGGAGGGGATTGCCTCCTACATGCTCCAGCTGCCCTGCACTCATGGTGAGATGGCTGATTTCAGCTGTCTAGCCACGGGACTTTGGAGTGGGGAGGGGGAGGCTGGACAACACGTAGGAAGCATTGTACTGGCACTTCTGCACTCCCACCCCTCCCCACCCATGGGAATACCCCCTTTTGCCCTGCTCCGCGCTGCTCATCCAAGCGCAGAGCCCATTGACAATCCATGCTGGCTACGAAGTGGCAGGGGAGGGGAGGCGGTTTTCTGGGAACTGACCTGGGCTCCGAGGTTGGTTCCCAGAAACTGAACAATCCTATGGCCATCTAGCTGCTGTCTAACAGCCATAGGATTGCACCCTATAATAGTTTCAGAACATCGAAAATTAAAATTTTAGAAATGATATCCCCCTTAGAGCAATCTCTAGTACTAACCAAGTGACTTAGCAAGATTCTTTTCAGATCATCTGGCAGGTCCATGTTTGCAATTATTTTATTATTTCTAATATGCCCTTCTAGAACATTTGCACCTTGGGCACTATTGTATATGAATAAAAGCTAGTCCTCAGACAGATGGCAACCCTATGTCTGAATTGTACTACGGCAGGCTCCAGGTAAGGGCTCATACGGTGGAATGCTTCTCCATTCAAAATGTCCCTGCACATAGGAATCTAAAATATCAAAGAGAAGGCCAGGCCAGGCTAGGCTAGGCTAGAAAACTTCTCTCTGATGTCTAGCTTTCTGTGTGCAGGGATTATTCATTTATTTTTAATATGGAGTAGCATTCGGTCATATGAGCCCAGACTTGGAATCTTAATTGGTGCTTCCCAGATATTTGCCACCTCAGGCCTAAAGAAATAGCTTAAGGATGTGTAGAACTTCCCTGATGAAAGTCACTCTCCCTAGCAAGACTCTTTTAGTTTCCCTTAAAATTCTTAAAATGTGATGGCCAAGAGGAAACCTTCAGGCAAAATTCACTGGTAGCCCATACAAGCAATTATGGTATCAACTATCAAGAAGGGCCTAGGGTCAGGGGTCAACATCGTTGGGCACTTGCTGAGGCCCACACCCCAAAAGGGGTCCTGCTGGCCATTCCTCAAGTCATTTATTTGTTTGTTTGTCTGTCTGTTTGTTTAAAGCTACAGTATAAAAGTGAAAACAAAATAAAACCTAGCAGCAATGCAGGCCCTGCTTCTCTTCTTCCTCCTCGTTCTTTCTGTCTGTTCACCTGGCCTCCCTGAGAGACTGATATGAGAGGAGGAAGGAGCAGGAGCAATCAGTTCCACAAATGTCCTCTCTCTCCCTCTTTCCTCCCCCCCCCCCGGTAATGGTGCAGATTGGACCCAGAGGGAGAGGCAAATAAATAGGCCGTGGCAACAGAGGGGGGGGGCACTTAGAGAGGGGGCCTGCTGAGAGCAACTCACCAAAGGACGTCCCCCCACCCCCAACCTAGAACTTGCACTGGTATCAAGCGTTCTTCCTCCTACTGAATGTTGCAAAATAAAAACACCAACACGATTGCTTAGAATTCGAATCCTTGACTTTCAATGTGCTGTCTGTCATTGGCTTTCCCCTGCAGCTTTCAAAAATAAGGAAGGACACAAGGATATAAGCCCTGTCATATGTCAGTAAAGTTTCCCATCTGAACTCTAAACAGTCTTTTAAAGTGAGTAGGAGAGGGAGAGGCTTCCAACACATGGAATTATACACAGTTACTACTGAAAGAGGTGGGGAAGGGGGAGTCTGAAGGAGGTGGAAAGCACAAGAATAGAATTCACAGGCAATTTCTAAAGTGTAGCTTTTAAAGTCTCTGACTTAAATCATCATCACCGATAAATCATGCTTTTTAGACAAGACACCTCCATTTCCTTTTCTTCCCTGCAAAATGGTTGTTTTGCACAAAGTCCCATTTGTACGTCTAGTGTGGGTGGCAATAACAAACTAGGCACACATCTCGTTTATTGTTACATACATTTTAGAAATCTCTGTGGATCCCTCCCAATCTATATTGCTCTGGAATACATAGGTTGCTCTGACAACGAAAAGCCTGAGCATTCCCAGTGCAGTGCATGCATCCCCCCACCCTGCAATTCAGGACTTGCAATTCTCTTTTTAAAAAGATGGGGGTGGACAAGGAAAGATATTTATATTGCAATCTGGTTTGTGTCTACTCAAAAGTAAGCCCCAAAGCAAATAGGATTGCAGCCATAGAAATGAAAATGTGCAGCTGCCAAGTGTAAAAGAGTACAGGGCTCCTGCATGTTTTGCGCTGAATCACAGGCCGGAATTAAGATTGCCGGGAGAATTATCAACAACCTCAGATATGCAGATGATACCACCCTAATGGCAGAAAGCGAAGAGGATCTAAAGAGCCTCTTGTTGAGGGTGAAAGAGGAGAGTGCAAAAGCTGGTTTGAAACTCAACATGAAAAAAACCAAGATCATGGCATCTGGCCCCATCACTTCCTGGCATATGGAAGGTGAAGAAATGGAAGCAGTGACAGATTTTATTTTCTTGGGCTCCAAGATCACCGCAGACGGTGACTGTAGCCATAAAATTAAAAGACGCTTGCTCCTTGGGAGGAAAGCTATGGCAAACCTAGACAGCATAGTAAGAACCAGAGACATCACCTTGCCGACAAAGGTCCGTCTAATCAAAGCTATGGTTTTCCCAGTAGTAACGTATGGCTGTGAGAGCTGGACTATAAGGAAGGCTGAGCGCCGAATAATTGATGCTTTCGAGCTGTGGTGCTGGAGAAGACACTTATGAGTCCCCTGGACTGCAAGGAGGTCAAATCAGTTAATCCTAAAGGAAATCAACCCTGAGTGCTCATTGGAAGGACAGATACTGAAGCTGAAGCTCAAATATTTTGGCCACCTAATGCGAAGAGAAAACTCTCTGGGAAAGACCCTGATGCTGGGAAAGACTGAAGGCAAAAGGAGAAGGGGACGGCAGAGGATGAGATGGCTAGATAGCATCACCGATGCAATGAATGTGAACTTGAGCACACTCCGGGAGAGAGTGCAGGACAGGAAGGCCTGGCGTGCTATGGTCCATGGGGTCACGAAGAGTCGGACACAACTGAACGACTGAACAACAAGATGAGAGAATTCTTCTACACAGTTATGAAAGGCACATGAGCCCTGCACTCTTTTGCATCCAGGAGCCCTAATTAAAAGGTGCCTATCCTGATCAAAACAATCCGCTTTGGATCCAGTAAACTGGCTGGATGTATCTTTTCTTTTGATGTATTTGGGGATGTGCATTCTCATAAAACAGTGTCACTTGCTTGTCGTTAGGGATGTACAGATCCTGTAAAATCCATTTTGTCTACGTTTTTCATACATTGCCAGGTTCCTTTTGTTCCATCATCTGCTAATTGGTGGAATTGGATTTTTTCCAATTTCCAGAATTTGGGCAACTTTGCATTCACCCAAATTCGCACTTGCGAAAATGCACACATCCCACCAAAATGTGCATATCCTGCCCCTTCTGCCTAAGGGGGAAATGCACATTTCCAGCTGGTGGTTTTTGTTCTGTATTTTTCCACAACTACATTTGTATAAAATCCTGGAAGGTTAAACACACACACACACATGGTCTGCAAGTGCGGAGAATCCATGCAGCTCAGGAAAAGCCAGTCTGCTGTGGAATCCATGGGTCACATTCATAGAAATCCAAAGTCATTTGATTCCATTGTGGCTTTCTCCAACATCCCCGGCTGTTGTGTTCTATTTGGGTAGAGTGAGTGAACTGTTCCTCTTTCAGTACAAACCAGTTTCTGGACTACACTCTCTCTATGGGCGTGCATTGGATTCAGATAAATCCCAAATCCTGAGCTGAATTGGTCAGATTCAGAGAGACTCAGGATTCATCCAAAATTCAAATGCAGGAGAAAGTGAAACTCACAGATATGCCCATAGCCTCTGCCACATGTCCATATCTACACCTGTCCTATCAGCTCTGCACTTTCTGTGACCTGGTGCCAAAACAAAGACTCAGAATGAAAAGTCTCAGACTGTTTTTCTTTCATCATACATCCTTCAGCCCTACAGGTATTCTTCTTAAATTCTGCAAGTTATTGGCATCTTGATAAGCCTTCCCCAACTTGGTGCCCTCAAGATATTTTGGGTGAAGCCTTTAATTATCCCTGACCATCAGCCACGCTGGCTGGGGCTGATGTAGTCCAAAACATCTGGAGGTCATCAGGTTGGAGAAGGCTGATGTATGTAAATGTATGCATGCAAATAGCACATAAAATCACAGGAAGGAGTGAATGCTCCCCTCCCCTCGCTGCCAAATTTAAAGGCACCTAGCACAAAAACCGCATAGCATATTCTTCTGAAAAATTGCAGGTTTCTTTGTCAGGGTAACCACTATAAATGTTGCTATTTTCATAAAATCTGCCCACAAAAAAACATGTGGGATAAGCCAATCCCTTTGTGAAGCTCCCCCAAACTGTAAAGGCTGCTCTTGCAGAAAAACACATGTACTTATATGATTTAAATTGAGCAGGCTTTGTGCACTGAGAAGGGGCAACTCTGCCTGTGAATTATGCCAAGGAAGGAAGTTATAGAAAGTTCCCTTTTTTGTTTTTTAATAAAAGCAAAATTTAAAAGCTTCTTGCAGAAACCCCCCTGCCTGAAATTCTGCATGCTTCCCCCTCAGAAGGGGCAACTGTGCCTGAAAATTCCATCCACTTATATGAAAGGGGCACGGGGGAGAAGGAAGACATTTCAGCCATTTGTTGATTTCCTCATGTTAGTCACTGAGCTTCGGATTTTCCAAAGTGAGATTCTGACAGAAGTTGAATTGAGTGGCTTCCTAATTGGTCCAAGCTGGACCAGGTTGATTTCCAAACTGCCAAATTTGGGTCCAAACTGTATTATGTGGCCAATGGATACCCCTATCCTTTCCTTCCTTTGTCCAAGGAGAAACCCTGCTGCAGGCCTGTATTAAGACTGCAGCCAGAAAGCTGTTAATAAGTTAGTTAACTTATTATGTTATCTAATAAGCTAGTTCACTTGTGCAGAGCCCAAATTCATTTATCAAGGTTCAACAGATAACACGGTTGTTGCATGTAACTATGCACATGACCGAGAGCGCAGGACAGGAAGGCCTGGCGTGCTATGGTCCATGGGGTCACGAAGAACGACTGAACAACAAAAATGCACATGACCAGAGCTGGATGGGAGCCATTTTGTTTCTTAAATGGTGGAGCGGGGGAGAGGGGTAATCAGCTCATCACACTGTGTGCAAGAAAACTGCTTTACTGCCAGTGGTTACAAAATACAAGGGAACTTTAGATTCTGCAAGCAGGCTTGTGTTTTTGTTGGTTGCTGCATTTTAATGCCCCAAAATTGCCTGACACAGTTAAACACATGCCATACATGCATACACACCCAAAATGACAACTAAAGTGAAATTAGATTGCCAGCAAACTCATAACCGAGCTTCCCGTTACGTGGTCAATTTTGTAAGGCCTCTCGTAACGATTCAATTAGTTCCCTGGGAACATGGATAAGTGCATGCCCAATGTTCTGTGACATATTACTGATTAGTATCTGCCCAAACCTTTCTTTGGTGAACCATATGCGCTATATGAATTCATACGAGCTATGAAAATCAAAATGCTTCGGAGCTGCTACAGTTGGGCCGTGTATCGTACACAATGTTTCTTCCCCTTCACCCCCAGTATGTACAAGGGAGCTTTGACTATTAGGTGATATTGAAATAAATAAATAAATAACAATGAAAAGCAGTCACCCATTTTTTTATTATTATTATTTTTCCCCTTATTTTTCCCCTCCTCTTTTGTGACATGATGCAAAGGAGGACAGGGCTCCTGTACCTTTGCAGGTGTGTGCAGAAGAGAGAAACATGTAAGTATTTCTGGTTTGGGGGCTCACTGTGGAAAGGGGCCTGCACAATCACCAGAAGCCACCATACAGGGAGCCATGGAGCCTCCTAGCAACAACATTGCTAGGGAGTGATGTCATTAACAGGTGCCATCTGGAGATAACGCAACATGATTTTCCCCGGATGCTGTGTATGTTATGCATGTGAAGCTATCAAAACATCTCCAACTTGCTGTTGCAATGAGAAGTATCACTGGCCATAGGAAGGTCCTTGATTAGGGATGGCGGAGAAATCCGCCACAGACTCCAATGAGGCCGGATTCTTTAGAATCCAGCCCCCTGGGGTCTGTGGTGGAATGGACTACCCCCCTGCCACCCCCCGGGATGGACCCTACCTGGCAGCAGCGGGTCCAGGTCCGTCATCTTCGTTCTGCAGCCATCCACTGCTGGGCTGCAGAACAAAATGGCGTCCGGCGTAGGGGTCGCCATTTGCATCCCTGCCCTTGGCCATGATTGGCTACGTAAATATTTACATAGCCTATTACAGCAAAGAGCAGGAACGCAAATGGTGTAGTGGAAGTGGGGTTCGTACACCCCGATTCTTGATATTCTTTTTAGGGGTGTATGAAACCTGCTTACCATTCCTGTCCAGGTGTCCATTGGGGGGGGGAGGCGATCCGTCCCTCCCCCCAGAATCCTCCCCGGCCTGCTCCACTCCACAGTGAGTCCGTGGAGCCACCGGCCAGGCCCGTCTGCAGCTAGACTTCCGTCCGCTGCCGGGCTGTGGCCGCAAATGGCATCCAGCGTAGGGGATGCCATTTGCGTTCCTGCTCTTTTTGGTGATAGGCTATGTAAATATTTACATAGCCTATCACTGAAAAGAGCAGGGACGTAAATGGTGTCCACTACGCTGGACGCCATTTGTGGCCACAGTCTGGGGCAGCAGATGGACAGTAGCAGAGGGTGGACCCGGACCGGCCAGCAGCAGGTAGGGTCTGTCTGGGGAGGATTTTGGGTGGTGATGGTGGGGGAGTAGTCCATTCCGCCATGGACTCCATGGGGCTGGATTCTAAAGAATCTGACCTCATTGGAGTCTGTGGCGGATTTCTCCGCCATCCCTAATTCTTTTTCATCTTGGGCACAGTCTCAGCTACAACTGTATTGAAGAAATAGGGACTGAGTTAACATATGCATCTCTTGATGAGCAGTGGGCCACCTCAGAAGGAATGAAATTATCTCCACACAGTTCCTATCAGGAGTAGCCTGGGATATGATGCATATGTCAACTATCCATGACACAGCTGGTATCCGTTTCCAAGATGCTTTCAAAGAACCCTTAGAAGAAGAAACAGTCAAGACTTTGCCAAATACCTCAACAGCAAAAAGGAAGAGATGAGCTTTCACAGCTTCTGGTTTGGATCTGGAACCAAAAAGGAAAAGTCCAGGGGTGGCTCCTAGTGCTGTGCTACCAGTAGATACGTTGGAGAATTCCACCACGGATTCCATAGCAGAACGAAGCCACCCACCCCACGAAACGGGCCCAGAACGGAGCCTACCTTTGTTGGCCATTCCGGTGCTCCTTGAATGGCAGCCGCGTCTGGGGCTGCCATTTGCCTTTTTCGAAAGGCCGTGATAGGCTACGTAAGTATTTACATAGCCTATCATGGCTAATGCAGGGATGCCATTTGCGTCCCTGTGGAGGCTGTGATAGGCTATGTAAATATATACATAGCCTATCACGGCAGTAGGAAGGAATGCAAATGGCAGCCGCCGTAGCTGCCGCCATTTGTATCCATGTCTTTAGTCGTGATAGGCTATGTATATATTTACGCAGCCTATCACGGCAGAAGACAGGGGTGCAAATGGTGTAGCGACCACCATTTGCATCCATGCGGAGGCCGTGATAGGCTACGTAAATATATACGTAGCCTATCACGGCAATAGGAAGGAACGCAAATGGCGGCCGCTGTAGCCACTGCCATTTGAGTCTGTGTCTTTAGCCATGATAGGCTACATATATATTTACGTAGCCTATCACGGCTAAAGACATGGACACAAATGGCGGTGGCTACGGCGGCCGCCATTTGCGTCCCTGTGCAGCCCAGCGGCCGGATGTCCGGCTGCAGGAGGCCCTGGCCAGCGGCTCCGCGGAGTCGCTGCAGAGTGGAGCGAGCCGGGGAGGATTCCAGGGGGAGGGACGGAGCGCCTCCCCCCCACCACGGATTGCCCAGCGCCGATTGCCCAGCGCGGAGCCAGGTAAGAGCTTCGTACAACCCTAGCTAACAGTCAAAAGACATTGTGCAGCAATGTACCTTCCCAAGAGGTGAAATAAAGATGCAGCCACACAAGGGGACACTGTTCATTTTCTAAGGAAGAGTATTTCTGATTGTAACTATTTCATAAGAATGAGTAGTAGGGAAAACTTTACTAAAATTGCTATTTATTTTAGCTGTCCTTCAGTGGTGAAATTTTCTGAGGGTCTATCACCAAATTAAACCAGCAAGTAGCAGCCCAACGTTTACCGCTTCTTTTTCTCAGTCTATAAATCACTGAAGTGTGGCATAATATCTTATGTGCGATTCTCCGCAAAATAAACTCAGCATGGCAAACGACAGCTTTGCGACTCCTGACATGTTCCAGTGCATGGAAAGCAAGTGTGAGATGTTACAACTTGTTGTAGGAAGCTGCTTGTTATGTCAGCAAAAACCAGCACAGTGTTTGACAAATAATCTCTTATAGCCATTCTTTGGATTGAAAACACACACAGACACATTCCGGGTCCAAGATTCTGACAAAGATAGTTCTATTGCTTTCTCCAGTGATGTTGAGAGACATGTATATGTAGCAAGTTTGACAGCAACACAAGTATTCCCTGCATGAGAGAGAGAGAGAGAGAGAGAGAGAAAACACCCACCCAGTGCTTGGGTGGGAATTTCATTGAGAAAGCAAGTAGGGAACGATACCAATGACTGACAGCTTTTCATACAAATATGGATGGATTCCTACAAGGGGTTGTATCCAATGATCGTCCTACTTTGAGCACACCCACTGAAATGAATAGGATTTAAGTTAGTCATGACTAACTGAATTCCAATTCATTTAAATGGGTCAACTATTAGTAGGCCAAACATTGGATTCAACCCAAGGTCTTCAGCCGAAAATTTGCACTGTAGAGCATACGTGGCAGTAGCTGAAAGTCACAGCTATATGTCTCCTTGTTTTATTTTGTTTTCTATTTCTCTTTTATTAGGCCTTCTTTATTCTTGGTGTACACTCATTGTGACATGTTTAGTCTATTTGCATGATTATTTAAACTTTGTTATGACTCGTTAATTGGTAGATATCTGGAAATATTGCTGTATTTTAGGTATTTTCCCCCAATGTTGCTGTAAGCCACTTTGAGCATGGTTTTACTGTGGAAAAGCAGCATTCCAATAAATTGATGGTGATGCAAATTACTTGCAAAGATGTGCATATTGCACAAAATGCATGTATTCAGAGAAATGCACACAAAGACAAATATGAATTTTCATACGCACATGAACTTTGAGATGCATATTATGGTTATCAGTGTCAGAGAAAGGCAACACTCCTGATTGTGTAAAAGTAACACAATCAAGAGATAACTATATTGAGATACAGATGTATAGATAGATATCAGCATAGACTTATCAATTGTATAAAGGAAATCTGCTAAATAAGACACTGGGCTTTTTAAAATGCCCTTGTAGAAAAAAATAATATTTTCCTCCAAGAAAACCCATTTCTTTATCAGAATCTCTTCTCTGCAGGGCAGAAGTCTTCGGGTTCCTTTTGCATCCTGTTTTCATTCTGCTTCTAAGGCAACCCCTTTGATCTTTCTCTCCAGTATCTGATATATATTCTGTGGTGCTCTACTTCTTCTAAGAGTTCATTACTGTTGTGAAAAGTCAGCAGTTTATTTACTTGATTGTGTAGTGCTTATGGGAGAGGGGAGAAGGAAATGACAATAGATTAATTATTTAATAAGGAGAAGCTTGTTGGTGAGATCTTTGTTTTTTCCAATCAGACTTTTCCCTCTCTGGGCTCTAAGATCCTGATGGCAACCTCAGCAATAAGTGACAAATATGCAAAGACACATATACCAACCCAGTACACAAGCACCCAGGTTGGAGCCTGTTTACCTTATCCCACAGAATTCAGTGGACCTACTGAGATCTGAACACCCATCTGCATAGACCCATTTCCAGGGACGCTAGAGGAATTTGATCTTTGAAAAAGCCTTTATGAATTGACCTATTTTGTATCTAGGGGAGCTGGAGAAATTCGAGATGAGCTAAAATGAATTTGGATTTCTAAGAATCCAACCTACGGAATCCACTGTGAACTGGCCTCCTCAGGCCACACAAAGCCCATGGATGTTCAGATCCCCCCCGCCCTTTTGCAAAATTTACGCAAATTTATTCATAGGAAAATACGCACATTTTTGCTGAGACTGGAAAATATACACACGGAAAAGCTGAATGGAATGGGGGACAATATGCTAAATGTTACACACTACTGTAAATTACGTAAATTGTTGTGAACCCACTTATAAAATTATTTGCGTATTTTTTCTGCATAACGAAAAACATTTGAATCCATTTGCAATGGACACCAGAATGAACGACACCGTACAATTCTGCTTTCCATGAGACATACACGGGACAGATTTTACAAAATCTGGACATCCCTATTTGAATCTCTCAGACCAAACTGTAGATCAAAACTTAGCTACCCATCAGGTTTTGCACTTCTACAAATGTTGCAATGCAGTTCTCAGAAGTTTAAACATATCAAAGTATTCACAGAACATGCATTTTAAGAGAAAATATTTAAATACATATTTTGAGAGAATGTTTTAAAACATGCAAATTAATGTGGAAATAGAATGGAATGAAAAGTCACTGGAGATGCTTTTGCTGGTATCATATTCAGGTCCAAACTACATATGATGCCCAAAAGTCATTAGACATGCTTTTGTTGACATCTGATTTAGTTTGATCGTGAATGTGATGGAATCATGGGAACTAGAATGTGATGGAATTGTAAGTTTTCAAAAGAGTGACAAAGAGAATGAATCTTTTGAATTCACTACAGATATATGCATTATGGCCTATGAAAGAAGGAAGCTTTCAAACTAGGGATAGGTGAGCATTTTGTCTGGCCTGTTTTTTGGTAAGACTTTATCAAAATTCACAAATTTCTTCATAAATGGGAACTTGAGGTTTTGAAGAAGAAAAAATGGATGTGGGAGGAAGTGAAACTGATGGATTCTAGGGGTGTACGAAACCCCACTTACCTGGCTCTGCCGGGTTCCGCTGGGGGGGGAGGCGCTCTGTCCTTCCCCCCAGAATCCTGGCCGGTCGGCTCCGCTCCGTGGGGATTCCACGGAGCCACCAGCCAGCTCCACCAGCAGCCAGACATCCAGCCACTGGCTAGTAGGGACGCAAATGGCGGCGGCTGTAGCCACCACCATTTGCGTCCCTGTATTCAGCCGTGATAGGCTACGTAAAGACTTACATAGCCTATCACGTCAGGGTTAAAAAATAACAAAAACGCGTACGCAAATGGCGGAGGCTACGGCCGCCGCCATTTGCGTTCCTTATTTTTGGCTTTCTTAGTCTATGTAAATATTTACTTAGACTAAGATGGTGAAAATAAGGGGGAACGCAAATAGCATAGCAGGTGATCCATAGTGGAATTCTCTGACATCCCTAATGGATTCATTATCCAGGCAGAGGGTCTTCAGTCCTTACATGTTTAAAGTCTGGGTTTGAATCCATGTGTATTCAACCAAGGGATATTGCGGACATCCAGCTAGGGCTAGAGGCTTGGCAATTTCTCACCGGCTTGGCCCCCTGGATGCTAGTCCGCAGATTCTCATGCTTGCCTGACTCGGTGTGCACCAAGTTGGGCAAGTGTGGCAATCCTCACTGCTCCACCGAGCCTCCATTCTGTGCAAAATGGTGGCTCGGCCTTATCCATAAAGGCTGATTTTATGTAAATAGTGGCTGTAAAGAGACCCATTTATGCAGCATTGCAGGTGTAAGTGGTCTAAATATATCATTTACACCTGTAAGATTGTGTAAATGGGACTATTTATGGCCAACATTTCCATAAAATTGGCCTTGACGGAAAAGCCCAAGCCACCATTTTGTGCAAAACAGCAGCTTGGCAGAGCAGTGGAATGCTATGGGCCACTTGCTGTGAGCCCGTGAACCTCCCAGCAGCTTTTCACGCATGGTGAGCAGGGCCGGGTGGCTGGTGAGGGTCCAGTGAGCAGTGCACGAGGCAGGCTGAGGTGAGTTCACCCATTCCTAATTCAACCACATTGGTAGTAGGGTTGCCAACACTTTTTCTGACATTCTCTTCTAGAACAGCTACATGGCATATAGGCCATGTATATGCCATGTATATCATGTATATGCCATGTATATCAAGTTTAAGACAACAGGGCCCTCTCTATTCCAGGAGTAGCTGTACCTATTGAATTGTGGGTAAGAACTTACCAACATTCACAAACATCTTTGTAAATGGGACAGAAAGAACTTGAGACTTAGAAACTTCACATGTGGGAGAAAGCAATACTGACAATCCATTCGTCCCTGCTTCAAAGTGATGTTATAAAGTTCATTAACCTTCATAAATGTTAGTTCTCTCACTAGTTTTTCTGCAGTGACATGTCTCCCAGATTATTCTGGCTATATGAATACTTCATATAAAAGGGATCTAAATTTTCTCTTGGTAATTCATCTGCTGAAAGGATGCCACCCTCGGATGTATTCATTATAGTCATTATATATGCAAATTGCACCACAATGCTCCAAAAGGTTCAGAACACCAATTGCTGGAACAGTATGACTGAAGTTAAACTTGACTGATCTTTCCTTAATGAAGCCTTCAAGCATTACAACATATCAAGTTTAAGACACATTGTTAATAATTTATCTCCAGCTTTACTTCTGGAAGGTACCCCCCGTCCCAGTCCTAGGCACATGGTGATAAATAGGTTATAGATCTCTGAGAAAGAAGAAAACCCATCCGACACAGAGGTAGGTAACATGATAAGCTTTAGCATCTGTGCAATCCCTTTGAAATCAAGTCTCCCATATCTTATCATAAGCTATTCTTCTGTCAGGAGAAATGAATGCAACATACAGCTAAAGGAAGGACTACACAGTCCATCTCAGCTGTGTGTTTTCAAGGCCACCAGTACTTCTTTACCAAGAGGGCCTGTAAGAACACAGTTTCCAGCAGAGTAGTGGCAGGTGAGTGGACAATGTTCAACCCTTTCCTCACTTGCCAGTTTTCTCCTCCAGCTCTCTCACCCACCTAGTCCCACTATCCAGATCTATATTTTGGCACCATCATCCCAACCCTGCTTTCAAAAGAGAAGTGGAAGCACTGGAGGCTAGTGGTTCCAATTTTGGTGGGGTTGTGGATCTATTCTGTGTGTGAGTCAGAACCAGCCAGAAGTCTAAAGGAGCTATAGAAGGTGCTGGGACTATTTTGGGAGGATATGGTTCAGCACCTTGTATAGCTTCTTCAGAGTTCTGGCTGGTTCTAACTGAAACCAGGAATGGACAAACGAAGGGCTGGATGTGCCAGATCTCATGTGATCTCGCTAAGCAGGGTCAGCCCTGGTTAGTACTTGGATGGGAGACCACATGGGAATCAGGTATCCTGCACGGGGTTGGACTCGATGGTCTTGTAGGCCCCTTGCAACCCTATGATTCTATGATTCACAGCCCCACTGAAATCTGATCCACCAGCCTCCATTGAGTGGAAGTGTGATTTTGATAAGGTGGTGGGGGCAGAATGTGAAGACCTTGAGTAGGGCTCCCCACTTCCCAGAATTGTACAAACGTTCCGCTGATTCTAGGGATTTTGTAAAATCTGTTCTGTCTGTGTTTCGTGGATTGTCAGATGCTTTTAGTTCCATCGTCCACTCATTGACGGACTCCGATTTTTTTCCAGTTTCCTAAATTCGCACAAATTTGCACTCACAACCATGTGCAAATCCCCTCCCCCCAGTGTGCATTTTTCATGCTTTAGCCTATGGGGGAAATGAGCATTTTTGGCTGGTATGTTTTTATTTGCATATTTTTCTATAGCTATATTTGTGTAAAATTCCAGAAAGTTTTTTTAAAAAATGGTGCACGAGTCTGCAGAATTTGTGCTGCTTGGGGAAAAAAGAAAACAAAAACAAAAACAGTCCACTGCAGACTCTCTGGACTGGATTCATAGAAATCCTCACTCATTGGACTCTGTTGCGAATTTATCCAGCATCCCCAGCTGAAGGACACCCCCAAGCAAATGCACTCCTTATATACATAAACTCTCATCCTCTGCTACAGAAATACAGTTCCTTCCATCTACTTAAATGATGCACTTAAAGGAATGCTTCACAACGAATGGAATAGCTGTTGAAATATTCCACTTCTGTCTAGAGATGTATGGATTCCTCACCATCCGTTCCAGTGGGGAATCTGCCCAGGGGGGAGGCAATCCATTCCTCCCCCCAGCCCAGAATCCTCTGGAGCAGCTCTGCAGAGCCGCATGGCTTGAGGGCCGCTTACCTTGACAGCCGGAGCCGTTCTCCTCCGCGCCGATCGCCATTCAAAAAAAAAATGGCGATCAGCAGGGTGTGCCCATAGACTTATATGCAAAATAGAGCCGTGAATCTTGCGTATAAGTCTATGTGTCCATAGGCTTATACGCAAGATTCACGGCTCTGTTTTGTGTATAGGTCTATGGGCACATCTTGCCGATCGCCATTTTTTTAAAAAAATGGACTTCCAAAAGGCTTTTGAAAGAGTCCCTCACCAAAGATTCCTGAGCAAACTTAGCATTCATGGAATAAGAGGACAAGTCCTCTTATGGATCAGTAACTGGTTAAAGAACAGAGAGCAGAAAGTAGGAACAAATGGTAAATTATCCAATGGAGAGAAGTAAATAGTGGGGTCCCACAGGGATCTGTATTAGGACCAATGCTTTTCAGCATGTTCATAAATGATCTGGAATTAGGAGTGAGCAGTGAAGTGGCCAGGTTTGCTGATGACACCAAATTATTTAAGGAAGTTAAAACAAAAAGGGATTGTGAAGAACTCCAAATTGATATTTTCAAACTGGGCATCAACAATGGCAAATGTAGTTCAGTGTAAGTACTTGAAAGGTTGTCACAGAGAAGAAGGCCAGGATCTCTTCTTGATCATCCCAGAGTGCAGGACACGGAATAATGGGCTCAAGTGACAGGAAGCCAGATTCCGGCTGAACATCAGGAAAAACTTCCTGACTTTAAGAGCAATACAACAATGGAACTAATTACCTGGGGAGGTGGTGGGCTCTCTCACCCTGGAGGCGTTCAAGACGAGGCTGGACAGCCATCTGTCAGGGATGCTCTGACTTGGATTCCTGCATTGAGCAGGGGGTTGGACTCGATGGCCTTGTAGGCCCCTTCCAACCCTACTATTCTATGATTATATGATTCTATGGCAGCAGCTCCGGCTGATCTCCTGGCCAGCCGGGCCAGGCTGCTGCGGCTGCCATTTGTGTTCTTGCAGCCGTGATAGGCTACATAAGTATTTATGTTGCCTATCCCAGCATAGAGCAGGGACACAAATGGCAGCCGCTACGCCATTTGCGCCCCTGCTCTTTGCCATGATAGGCTACGTAAGTATTTATGTAGCCTATCATGGTAAAGGCAGCCATGCAAATGGCATAGCAGCCGCCATTTGCGTGGCTGCCTTTTTCATGATAGGCTACATGAATACTTACGTAGCCTATCACAGCAAAGAGCAGGGGCACAAATGGTTTAGCGGCCGCCATTTGCGTCCCTGCTCTTTGCCGTGATAGGCTACATAAATACTTACGTAGCCTATCATGGCTTCTTGCAAGGACACAAATGGTGGCCGCCATGACGGCCGCCATTTGTGGCCGCAGCAGCCTGTCCATGGCTGGAACTCTGGCTGCGGCCGGCCCTGGCCAGCGGCTCCACTGAGCCATTGTGGAGCGGAACCAGCCGGGGAGGATTCTGAGGGGAGGGCCGGAGTGCCTTCCCCCCACCGCGGATGCCCTGGTGCGGAGCCTGGTGAGTATTTCATACATCCCTAAGGGAATCTGAGGAACTGAGGCAAATAGTGGTGACAAAAGATAAAGTTCTCAACTTTATTGATAAATTGAAAGCAAATAAATCACCAGGACCAGAGGGTATCCATCCTAGAGTTCTCTATGAACTCAGATATGAAGTTGCTGATCTTCTAACCAAAATATGCAACATGTCCCTAAGATCAGCCTCTATACCAGAGGACTGGAAGATGGCCAATGTAACACCAATTTCCAAAAATGGAATCAGGGAGGACCTGAGAAATTACAGGCCCAGTAGCTTAATGTCTGTGCTGGGTAAATTGGTTGAAGGCAGTATTAAAGATAAAATTAGTAAGCATATAGAAGGACAAGCCCTGCTGAAAAAGAATCAACACGGCTTCCTCAAAGGTAAGTTCTGACTCACTAACCATTTAGAGTTCTTTGAGAGTGAAGACAGGGGTGATCCAGTAGACATTGTTTACCTGGATTGCCAAAAGGCTTTTGACAAAGGGTCTCATCCAAGACTCCTGAGCAAACTTAGCAGTCAGGGAATAAGAGGACAGGTCCTCTTATGGGTCAGTAACTGGTTAAAGAACAGAAAGCAGAGAGTAGGAATAAATGGCAAATTCTTCCAATGGAGGGAAGTAAATAGTGGGGTCCCACAGGGATCTGTATTAGGACCAATGCTTTTCAGCATTTTCATAAATGATCTGGAATTAGGAGTGAGCAGTGAAGTGGCCAAGTTTGCTGATGACACCAAATTATTTAAGGAAGTTAAAACAAAAAGGGATTGTGAAGAACTCCAAATTGATATTTTCAAACTGGGCATCAACAATGGCAAATGTAGTTCAGTGTAAGTAATTGTAAAGTGATGCACATTAGGGCAAAAAATCCCAACTCCTCATATAAGATGATAGGATCTGAGCTAGGTGTTGCACTCATGTCCTGCTTGTGGGTTTTCCATGAGCAGCTAGTTGGCCACTGTGTGAACAGAATGTTGGACTAGATGGACTTTGGTCTGATGCCACTTAGGTTCTTATGTTCTTAATTCCCCAGCCAGTAAGGCCAATGATCAGGGATGATGGGATGTGTAGTCCAATCATCTGGAGGGCATCAGGTTGGGGAAGGCTGCTCTAACCACTCTTGATTCATTAATCTGTGATATAGATCTCTGATGGATTAGGGGTGTACGAAAGTCACTTACCTGGTCTCGCAGCTTGCTTTGCGGTGGGGAGGAGGCGCTTCGCTGCTCCCCCCGAAGTTCAGGCTGGGGGGGGAGGCTTCCCTCCTCGCCTGGCCGAAATTCAGGCTGGGGGGGAGGCTTCCTGCCTCGCCCGGCCAAAATTCAGGCCAGGGAGGAGGCACCTCGCCTCGCCCGGCCGCAAAATTAAAAGTTAAAAAAAAAAAAAGCCCCCGTGATAGGCTACGTGACAATTTACGTAGCCTATCATGGCTAGATCTGCAAAGTCAGCCGTGATAGGCTACGTTAATCGTCACGTAGCCTATCACAGGTGACTTAAAAAAAAAAAGCGCGTACGCAAATGGCGGCCCCCATAGGGAGCCACCATTCGCGTTCCTTATTTGGTCGCTGTAGTCTACGTAAATCTTTACGTAGACTACGGCGAAAATAAGTAAATCTTTACGTAGACTACGGCGAAAATAAGGGCAACGCAAATAGCGTTGCCCTTATTTTCGCCGTAGTCTACGTAATCTTTACGTAGACTACAGCGACCAAATAAGGAACGCGAATGGCGGCTCCCTATGGGGGCTGCCATTAACCGTACGCACTTTTTTTTCTTTTAAGTCACCCGTGATAGGCTACGTGATGATTTACGTAGCCTATCACGGCTGACTTTGCAAATCTAGCCGTGATAGGCTACGTTAATCATCACGTAGCCTATCACGGGGGCGTTTTTTTTTTTTTTACTTTTCTTGGAATGGCGGCGGCGGCAGCCAGTTGAAAGACCGGCTGCCGCCCCTGCCCCTGTCGAAGCCCTGCCGAACCGCCACTGCGACCCGCCACCGGGAGCGACATTCGGGAAAGGTAAGTCCCATCCCGGGGGAGTGCAGGGTGCGGGGGGGTGCGGAGAATTTCTCCCCGAAACTACTTCGGGGGGCCGAATACGTTGGCACTCGGCCCCCCGAAGTTTCGGGGAGAAATTCTCCCCCATCCCTATGATGGATACAAACTTCTTCCTTGTCAGTCTCCTGCTCTAGCTATCTGCTCCAAATCCTTCCAGATCAGCTACTTCCAGAGTCCTCTGTGGACTCATTCCCACCAGAACTGGTCAGTGGGAGCAAGCAGAGGAGAGCTTCGAAAGACAATCCCAGTAATTGGTAGGGGCAAAGATGGTCCAAGAGGTACATGGTCCCAAGCTGTGTAGGCTAACTGTGCATAGGTGTACATGCTGCTGTCCCTTGTGACATTCTACACATTGGGAAAGGGTGTGCACACATCAGCCTGGGGGTTGCTCCTGCACTGCAAGAGCTATGTGCTATGGAACTGTGTCAACTGGGTATTTAAAAAATGTTGTGATATGGCACTGGCAAAAATATCCCAGGTATAATCCATCACTTGACAAGTGCAATAAATTGATATTCTTTCTAACAGGAGAATGAACTTCAGCTTTCACTGTATCAGCAGGGACACCACTGCTACATTCTGATCATGGCCCTCTGTCTTTTGTTGTTGAGATGGGCAAATCTACAGACGTTTTGACTGTCTCAATGCTTGCATCTCCCCCATGAAATTAAATAAAAGACATGAGCTGGAGGGGAGCTGGATGAAAGGTTATAAGAGAAGTGAAAGCTAGAGGACTCTGGGGATATGACACACAGAGAAGAATTCTGCCTTATTCAACCTTTGTGTTTTTCTTCCTCTTTCAACTGATGATTGGCAAGTTTCTCAGAAAGGCTTTGGCTGTAGTCTCAGAGCCATTTATTCTGGGACATTTCCAGAAGGTGGTGCTTGGAGACCTTTGTTCAACCTTTGTGGGATTTCTCAGGATTCTGTTCTGTCCCCCATGTTTTTTGACATCTACCTGAAATAGGGATGTTAGAGAATTCCACCACGGATCCCAGGGGGGGCGAATTCCAATGAATTCGGCCCCACAGAATCCATGGCAGAACGGAGCAACCTACCCCACCACCCCGCGAAAGCCCCGTGACAGGGAGCCTACCTGGCTGCAGCTCCACCAGCGGCTTTGGCTCCGCCGGCGGCTTTGGCTCCGGCGGTGGCCGTCATAGGCTACGTAAATGGCGTAGGGGATGCCATTTGCATTCCTGCTTTAGCCATGATAGGCTATGTAAATATTTACATAGCCTATCACGGGCTACCATAGGGATGCAAATGGCGTCCCCTACTCAGGACGCCATTTGCATCTGCAGCAGCCTGGCAGAGGCTGGAGGCCCTGCTGCGGGTTGGCCCGGCCAGCGGCTCCACGGCCTGGCCACAGAGCGGAGCCAGCCGGGCAGGATCCCAGGGGGGAGAAACGGATCGCCTCCCCCCTATCGAGGATTTCGGGGGGAGGGACAGAGAGCCTCCCCCCCACCGCGGATGTCCCTGGATGAAACCAGTTCAGTGTTTCATACATCCCTAACCTGAAACTGCTTGCGGAGGTTGTCCAGAGTTTGGGGGTACATTTTCATCATGATGCTGATGACACTGAGCTCTATCGTTCCCTTTCTGACAATTCTGGGAAGCTGTAGATGTCCTAGACTGGCACTTGATGTCACTAATGGGCTGGATACAGGCTAATAAAACTGAATCCAGACAAGGGGAGGGTGGTCCAATCCACTGGAAGGATTTCAGATGGGATGTTCAACCAGGGATGGAACGGACTGAACCCCCTTTGAAAAATTAGATTAGCAATTTCTTGGTTCTCCTGGACCCAGCCTTAGATCTGAATTTTCAGGCCCCAGCTGTGCCCAGGAGCACCTTTGTACAATTAAGATTGGTGGGTCAGCTGCTTCCCTTTCTGGAAATGTTTGCTCTGGCTATGGAGAGCCATGCCTTAATCTCCTCTCATCTTGGTTCCTGTAACCCCTTCACATGGAGCTGCCTTTGAAGACCAATGTGGAAATGTCAGTTGGTTCAGAATGCTTCATCCAGGCTTCTTATGGGGGGTGGGATATAGGGCTCATGATACACCCCTTTTGTACCAGCTGCACTTGGCTGCCTATTCACTTCTACATACAATTCACTGTGCCAGTTTTGATGTATAAAGCCCTAAACAGCTTGAGACCAGATTACCTGAAGGACCACTTCTGTCAGAGAACTGAGATTTGCCACAGACGCCATACTCCCTGTCCCTCCAGGTATCCATAAGTTGACAACAAGCAAGACAGCCTTTCCCGTGGTGGCCCTTTAGCTCTGGAACTCCCTCTCCCTGGAGATTCATATGGTTCCTTCACTGGAACCATTTAGGAAGGCAGTTAATACTTTTCATTAGGCTTTTGAGCCCTCCTGGATATTTTCTATTGCTTATTTTACCATTTTAGTATATGCTGCTCTGATCTCCTCACAAAGCGTGGGATATATATTATTCTACGTTTACTTCTTGGGGGGAGAGCAATGACGAATCTTGATAAAATAGTGAAGAGCAGAGACGTCACACTGACAACAAAGGTCCGCATAGTTAAAGCAATGGTATTCCCCGTAGTAACCTATGGTTGCGAGAGCTGGACCATAAGGAAGGCTGAGCAAAGGAAGATAGATGCTTTTGAACTGTGGTGCTGGTGGAAAATTCTGAGAGTGCCTTGGACTGCAAGAAGATCAAATCAGTCCATACTCCAGGAAAGAAAGCCAGACTGCTCACTTGAGGGAATGATATTGAAGGCAAAACTGAAGTACTTTGGCCACACAATGAGAAGACAGGATACCCTGGAGAAGATGCTGATGCTAGGGAAAGTGGAAGGCAAAAGGAAGAGGGGCTGACCAAGGGCAAGGTAGATGAATGATATTCTGGAGGTGACGGGCTCGACCTTGGGGGAGCTGGGGGTGGCGACGGCCGACAGGAAGCTCTGGCATGGGCTGGTCCATGAAGTCACGAAGAGTCAAAACCGACTGACCGAATAAACAACAACAACAAACACAAAGTTTAAGGAACACAAATATTGTTTTGGTTTAAGAATTATAATCAGTGCTTCGAGGTCATGAGGAGCAAGGAATGAGGTGACATACTTCACCTGTCTTTTGACCGGCTACATCATGCATTATTTTTCTCCACAAAGATAAAACCAGCTGCCCCATCCATTTGAGATCACCTTCTTCACATTAATTTATTGGGCTGACTGCCTGGATGTGATTCCCTGTGGCTTATTTGGCAGCTGCTGGGCGTGCTGGACATGATTTTAGTGATTACATTCAGGAGTATGCATAAAAGTTTAATAATTCTTTATCATTGTTTAAAGTTAGATCTACCAGCACCCCCACTCATTGGAGACCGGTGGCTCTGAGTTCAGTGGGGAAGTGAATCTGCTCCGGGTTTCAGTCAGAACCAGTCAGAACTCTAAAAGAGCTATCCAATGTGCTTCCTCACCTTGGATAGCTCCTTTAGAGTTTTGACTGGTTCTGACTAAAACTCGGACCACCCCACTGGCATCGGAGCCACCACCAGCCTCCACTGTGACCACTTAAATAGTGTACTGAAAAGTGGGCTAGTAGTGTGCGGGACTTTGCATAATATGCAGCAGGGTGATGGTTGGCTATGAGCCTAGTGAACCTACAGTCACTCCGTTGTTTTGTCCAGGAAATAGCTGTGCATATTAGGCAAAACTTTGAACCATGAAGTATGACCTAGCTTCCTGTTATGAGCTTGGAATATTCAAATATGAAAAAAGGAGAGTGGAGAAAGAGCGAGAGGATTCGTCTATTGTCTGCTAATGTCACAATGACTCTAAGCTGTGCATCAAGAGTGCCTTTCCCTTACTGTTGTTCCTAGGATGACAGAGCATTTAGGGAGACTCTAATAAAAACGTACAGGTTCCACAAACACAGTTTGTTACCTTCCTTCCCGGCTCATCTTTTCTGATGTGTCCTCTCAGCCCTGCACCACAGAAGTGGTTCCAGAGGAGTAGTTTGACAAATAGACTCATTTACACATAGAGATGCTCAAGGATTTTGTTCTGTCTGCATTTCAAAACAAACCAACCAAATCCACACCTCCTGGGCAGTTTTCTGAGTGGAATTGAAGGGACCAGCCACATGAATAGCTCACTCACTTAGGGCACAATCCTATTGATCGTGCCTTTGCTGCTTGGAAGCCTCTGAACTTGGAAGCTTCCGATATTCCTAGCCCCTGCTGGGATTAATCCAGCAGGGTGGGAGAAGTGGTGGAGGTGATGTAGCAATACGACAATGGAACATATTACCTGGGGAGGTGGTGGGCTCTCCCACACTGGAGGCCTTCAAGACGAGGCTGGACAGCCATTTGTCAGGGATGCTCTGACTTGGATTCCTGCATTGAGCAGGGGGTTGGACTCGATGGCCTTGTAGGCCCCTTCCAACCCTACTATTCTATGATTCTATGATTCTATGATCTTTGCTTCCCTGTCCTCCATCTTTGGCAATTTTTGCTAGATGGGATTTTTAGCCCATCTGACAAGGGCACTTTGGAGGGGGAGGGAAGGATGCTAGAGGATGCTCAGGATATCTCGTATTCTAGCCTCTTCAGTCTCCTCCCCTCCCTGCACACCAGAACGTCTCCTTTCCTTCTCTTCTAAGGTCACTTTTGTGACCTCAGAGGCCAGCTGGCATGGTTCTTTCCATGACGTTTATCAGGGGGTCGGGGGGGGGGTCAGATCTGCGACTTTGGAAGGGGTTTTCCAAGCAATCCCATGGTCCCTGAGACACTCTCTGAGGGACCATAGGATTGTTCTCTTAAGCAGGGAGGTTAGCCTATTCTACCCAAGTAGGGTCACCTGTTGGCTTGGCCCTAATTGCTAGTGTTAGAATTTCCTTTGAGATAAGTTACAGTGAAAAATCAGCCCAACAGTCTTTGTAAATGTTTAGGGGTAGGGAATATTAGACAAATCTTTTGAGTGGGGCAGGCAAATTTTTAACAATTTTCATCTTAGCTTTAAATAGGAGATAGCCAAGGATATCTCCTCCTCCTCCTCCCTCTGCTTCTTCTGCTTCTTCTTCTTTAAAAAAAGCCATGGCACCACTTCAAGTCAATGGGGGGTGGCTATCTCCCCCCACATTTTCATGGGAACAAAATGACATCATTGCATAGCATTATTCCTCTGGGGCATTCTGTTCCAGAAATAGGGCCAGGCTGCTGAGAGCAGCCATGTCGCTACCTGAAATGGTGACAAGTCTTTTGTTGTTGTTCTTGTTGTTGTTCAAGAAACAAAGAAAAACAGGAAAGAGAGAAGCCCTCAACCCCCTCATTTTTAAAAGTAAGATTAAAATTCACCCACTCATTCAAAAAGCTGCTGTGTATCTCCTCCACTTTTGTGGGAGATAAATAGTCCTGTAAAAGTTGTGTTGGCAATGAAAATATTTGACTCAGCTTAAGTAAATCATTCTTACCATTGGGCACCACATTAAGAGTGTACATCAACTCAGTGCACATCAACCCTGTGCACATCAACAGAGAAGTGTGTCTAGGATAGAGATGTTGGAGAAATATGCAATGGAATCAAATAAGTTCAGATTTCTATGAATCCAACTCATGGATTATGCAGCAGACCAGCTTTTCCCACATTGCACAGATAACATGGACTCATGGACTGTTTTTTTTTTTTTTTAACTTTCCAGAATGTTACACAAATTTAGTGGTAGAAAAATGCATATCTATCTATCTATCTATCTATCTATCTATCTATCTATCTATCAGGCTGAAAATATGCATTTCCCGTATAGGCTAAAGTATGTAATGCACATTTTGAGGGGATTTGCACTTTCATAGAATCATAACATAGTAGGGTTGGAAGGGGCCTATAAGACCATCGAGTCCAACTTTTTTGGGGGGTAGAATATTTGCACATTTTCACAAATGTAAATTTGCACAAGTATGAATTTGTGCAAGTGTGATTTTGCAGAAGTTTGGGAAATTGGGGAAAAATCTGATTCCATCAATGAGCAGACGATGGAACAAAAGGCACCTGACAATCTGTGAAATGCAGACTGAAAAGCTCTACATCCTTGGTATAGGATTACAGCCTAAACCCATGTAACCTCTAACTGTGTCATGACAAGTATTTTTGTTTTCCTTCTTACAAAATTTGGAGTTCCACTTGCAAATCACTTCCAAGAGATGATTCAGTCCACCAAAAGAATGACATCAAATATATAACAGTTGCTGTAATAATGTTAATATTTTATTCTTTTAAAAGAAGGTTTGTGTTAGAAGGTTTTACAGGCATAGCCTCACTAACATTACATATGCACTTTCGGTACCTAATTAGCTGATAATACTCTGGGTGCTTGTAAAGTACAATTCAAATGCATTGCTTACGACAGTGTTTAGTATTCAGCAAATAAATCTTCACAGCAATTAAATCCCTTGCTATTATGAAAATGCTACCATACCGTTGTAATAATGGAGGATAATGCAGTCAATGCCCCTAATCAAGGGACTATTCTTTGAATAATTGCAGGATTTATGACTAATCATTGCTAAAGATACATTGCAATTCTGTATACAAAGTACACAAAATCTACTAGCTTTCAAATAAATCTGAATGATGAAACCTTGCCTTCTAAGTGAGGTGTGTGCATAAAAGCTCTCCATAGTGGCTGAAGTGGAACTTAAAAGTGTCTACTCTTCAAGTGACATTTTATTTCATTTCTGAGACCTGGAACCACTTGGGGATTTCAAAATATGGAATAAAGTATATTGTCTTCCTTTTGTGAACAGGCAAATCAGTCTAGATGTAAAACCAGGGATGGCGGAGAATTCCTCCATGGACCCCAGTGAGGCCAGATTCAAAAGAATCCAGTCTCTGGAGTCCATGTCAGAACGGATTGCTTACCTCCGCCTCCCTGAGAAGCCCTTGCCAGCCAGATCCTCCCTGCCACCAGCTCTGAAGCACCAGCAATATGGCCACCATTGCTGCTGGCTGAGGCTGACTGTCTCCGGATGCAAATGGCATTCACTATGCCATTTGCAGCCGTAAAGGTCTTAGATTAAGCTAAATGCAGCCATAAATGGCTGCATTTAGCTTAAACTAAGGGCTTTATGGCTCCAAATGGCATAGCGGAAGCCATTTGCGTCTGTGGTTTGTCATGTGACAGGCTAGCCAGTCTGCACCGGAGTCAGCCTCGGCCAGTGATATGGCAATGGTGGCCATATTGCTGGCGCTCCAGAGCCAGCTGGCGGCTCCATGGAATTGCTGCAGAGTGGAGTCGGCCAGCTAGGATTCCAGGGGGAGGGACGGATCGCCTCCCTCCAAGGGTAGATTGCTGGCCGGAGGTAGGGAATCCGCCCATCCCTATATAAAATGGGCTAGATGTAAAAGAGCAAAAGACAGATTTTATGTCCATTAGCCAATATATGTTTCTTATGTAATTCCATAGACAGAGCCATATTGACTGCAATTAAACCATTACAGGCCTATTTAAACCTCCTCCACCCTCAGACTCAGTCTCTTGATTCTTCTGGTGCATGCCCCACTTACCCTTGGTCTTGGTGTAGACTACTACGTTGCTTATGGGCTAAGTAGGACAGGTTGCCATATCAACACATTGACCTTGCTGGACTGGTTTATTGTAGGGGTGTACGAACCCCACTTACCTGGGTCCACTGGGGGGTCCGTGGGGGGGAGACAATCCAGTCCTCCCCCTGGAATCCTCCCCGGCTGGCTCCACTCTGCGGTCTTCGTCTGCAAATGGCATCTGGCATAGCAGATGCCATTTGAGTCCTGCAATTCACCATGATAGGCTACGTAAAGATTTACTGCCTCCCAACCCTGCTCACCATGACGAGCAAGCTGCTGGAGTGCACAAGTGCCTGCCAAGTGCTGTGGGGCCTCCCATCCCCTTAGTAAGCCACCATTTGGGGTAAAAATGGTGGTTCGGGTTTTCTGGATATGTAATGTTACATAAATGGCAGTCGTAAAGGGGCCATTTGCGCCACATTACAGGTGTAAATGGACCGTTCATGTCTGTAATATTGCATCAATGGCCCCTTTACGGCCACCCTTTACTGGGGATGTTAGAGAATTCTGCCAGGGATCCCAGTGGGGCTGAATTCCAGTGAATTCAGCCCCCCGGAATCCATAGCAGAACGAAGCCCCCCACCTCACCGCCCTGTGAAAGCCCTGCAAAATGGAGACTACCTGGCTATGGCTACAGTGGCAGCGGAGGATTTGCGTCCTTGCTTTAGCCGTGATAGGCTATGTAAATATTTACATAGCCTATCACGGGCTTGCGTAGGGACGCAAATGGCATCCCCTACGTAGGATGCCATTTGTGTCCGCAGCAGCCCTGCAGCGGCTGGAGGCCCCGCCACGGAGTGGAGCCAGCCAAGCAGGATTCCAGGGGGGAGGAACGCATTGCCTCCCCCCCCCGTCGAGGATTCCAGAGGGAGGAACGGATCGCCTCCCTCACCTGCGGAACCGGCAGAGCCAGGTAAGCGGGATTTTGTACACCCCTTTACATAACATTACATATCCAGAAACTCCCAAGCCTTCATTTTTACATAAAATGGTGGCTTGCTAAGGGGACAGGCGACGGCCAGGTGGTTGCGGACCACATGGACGTTGGGCGAGTGAGTCCCGCAAGTGGCAGTAGCTCAGCAAACAGGGTCCAGGAGGCTGAGCAGGGGAGAGTCCATCAGACTCCACCCCCTTCTCAGACTCCCACGACATTCCAGGGAAAGTATGCTGTTGATTAAATGAAGTGTCCACATTTGGCAGGGCTACATAGGAAATGTGACAGGTAGGGTGAGGCTACCTAAGCACTCTGAGTTACCTTTAAAGCTGAATAGTGTCTCCCATGTCCTGCTGCTCAGTGCTGTAGGACTTGTGGGCAGACTGTGGATTATCTCTGGGTCTTACTTGTCTCACTCACTCAGAGTTGCAAGCTTCGAGCGTGGGGTGACTCAGAAAGTCCTCCCTCCACATCAGAAGAAGCATGCTTTCAGGGAAAGGGTTGCGAAAAATTACCTGCCCATTTGAACCTGTTGTGGGTTTCTCCAACATCCCTGCTTAAAATGTGCATTTTAAAATGCATTTTGGAAGAGTCTTTGAACAGAGAACTGTGTCACAAAATTTGGAGACATTTGCTAAAACGAAACGATAACTGAGTTCTGATCTGCAAATTAGTCCAGGAAATGTGAATCTGTTGTTTCGCATAAAAATGCAGACCAGATGGATCCTAAAGCATCCCTAGCCAATCCTCTTGCATGAGATGGGGAGAAGAATCAGAATTAAGGTCTATTAGTTGAGTGAGTAAACTTCGGAAAATATAGTACTGAATGCTACAGAAATCTTTGCTCATCCGTCATAGTGGTATAAAATAAGCTAAACTTTGAGCCAATAAAAGGCAAGTTCACACAGGCATGTCCGTCCTTCAGTGACTGCATGTATAAAATTGCCATGACAGAAGGAACACCAAAGGGACCTACTGTCTCACTCATCAATTTCAGTTGTGCTTCTGCAGATCAGTCCACCATTACATCCATCAGCACTATAGCATAAAGTGATTCCCTGTTAATGGCCTCTTCTCAAGTAACCCTGGGACTTTTTCCCCCTGTGAGCTGAGCTAGAAACGCTGTCAAAGAATGCTCAGTTATTTAAGACCAAAAAATGACCATTTTAAAGAGATCTTAGGAGAAACCTTGGTTTCGCCATTTGCCTTATAAAACCTTCCACAGCCAAACTCAGTCCTCCATCCATTGCACCAACCAGTTTCAAAATGTCAGAGGAATCTGGTTTGGGTGTGGAGCTCAGTGAGTTTTTGCCAGCTCCCCTCCCCCCGGTTCCAGCTCACTCATCCACAAGCTGGCCTGAGTCGACCAGTGTGTGAGGGCAGCTTGTGGACTTATGCTGCCCAGCAACCCCTAACACTCTCCTTGCAAGGAGAGAATGAGGGGTTGGCAGGCAGTGACAGGGACTCCCAGAAGCTGCCATTTTGCACAAAAATCACAGGTATATTAAAGAAATTGTGATTTTTGCACAAAATTGCAGCTGTAAATAGTGCTATTCACACAAAAGTACAGGCATAATTGGTCTACAATGTTTGTTTGTTTATTTATTTATTTCATTTCTATACCGCCCAATAGCCGAAGCTCTCTGGGCGGTTCACAAAAACACATTTGTGTTGCACAAATGGTACTACATATGGCTGCCATTTTGCACAAATTGCAATTTCTGTAATATTTATACCCACAATTTTTGTGTGAAATGGTGGCTCATGAGGGGGAAAAAAGCCATGAGCTATCATTAGGTGCCCATGGACCATCTGGTGGCTTGTCCTTTGTGCCCACCAGGGTTGGGCAGCTGGCAGGAGTCTGGCGAGTAACCCACAAGCAGGATATGGGGGAGTTCTCCCATCCCTAATTCTATGCTACAATTAGGCAACTAACAAAGCAATCCTTTGGGCACTAGACAGCATCTGGGACACCATAGGGAGCTGTGGATCACCTCTTCCATGCCCATAGACAGAGCTATGAACACAAAGGAGGAGATTTAGTCATGGATGTCCCCTCTCCCATATCCTCCATCCTTCCAGCTGCCATGGAAAGCTTCTCTTACAAGGCCTCAACTACAACCCGTTAAGAAAAGTCAGAGAGGGAGAAAAGGGGGCATGGGTTTCAGAAGCCCATCTAGTTTTTTAAAAACAAACAAACAGAGGAATGGAGGCAAAATATCCTCCATCGTACTCTCACCCTGCCTGGCTCTAGGCATGTCAGAGAAATCCGCTGCAGATCCAAAGAATCCGGCTTCAGTAATCTGTGGCGGATCGGCACCACTTACCTCTGCTCCAGAAGGATTGGAGGTGGAATGGCGCTTGGCTGCTTCTTCCACCAGAGCCGTTCGCCTCCTCCGCGCTGATCGCCATTCCTTTTTTTTTTAATGGCCATTGTCAGGATGTGCCCACAGACTTATATGCAAAATAGAGCAGTGAATCTTGCATATAAGTCTATGTGTCCATAGGCATATATGCAAGATTCACAGCTCTATTTTGTGTATAAGGCTATGGGCACATCCTGCCGATTGCCATTTTAAAAAAAGAAAAGAAATGGCAATTGGCACTGAGGAGGTGAACAGCTCTGGCCAGCAAGGTAAGCGGCCCTATAGCTGGTGTGGCTCTGCAGAATCCTCGTGGAGCGGAGCCACTCCAGAGGATTCGGGGGGGGGGGAATGGATCGCCTCCCCCCCATGGATTCCCCACTGGAACGGACTGTGGGTAATCTGTAGACCCCTACCTGGTTCTTGCTGGCTGAGCATAGGATAGGATAGCTCCAAAGTTGGATCCATCTGTCTATCAGGAAAGCAACCCAAAGGACTGTGCCCTAAGGAAACAGTTTGCCTAAGCTCTGTCACAAGTCACAAACATCAATTGTATCCTTTGTTTGGCTCTTTCAAATATATCTCACATATATGTTCATCCAGGTATTAAAGGCAATTCTTAAGATTGAAATGATGTTGGTTTCTTCCATTACTTATGAGCCACCAACGATGGGTGTGTGTGTATGCCACTGGCTGTACTTCCTGAATGGTTAGTGCCCCACTTTTGTCCAACCCCTTGAATTACAGCTGAAAGTCCTGGCTTCCCTCCCATCTGGGTGTGTTTCCTTTCAACTTCAATGTGGTGGTCTACAGAGGCCAACTGCCAAAACAGTTATCCTTGTTCCAATACAATATATATACAATATATACAGCCCTGACTGTATATAGGGTACAATGCATTTCTTTGGGCCATGGAAGTATCAGGAGAAGTGAAGTCCAAACATTCTTTTGAGCCATTCATGTTTTGAGTCATTCATGTGAGGAGGAGGGGGACAAAGTACCACCCAGCCATTTGAAGATCTTTGCTGGTGGTCAGGGAATTTCCAAGGGAAAAGGATGAGAGCTGAAATGGTGCCACCTGAAGGTACATGGAACCTCCATGTACAGAGGCAATATATCTTTCAATATCACTTGTGAGGCAAATCTGAAGTAGAAATGAACCCAAACAACATTCTCAAACATCCCTAGATACAGTCAGTAAAAACATTTACATAGACTAAGATGGCGAAAATAAGGGGAACGCAAACTAGTGATGTACGAAAGTCACTTACCTGGTCCTGCAGCTTGCTTCGCGGTGGGGGGGAGGCGCTTCAGTTCTCCCCCTGAAGTTCAGGCCGGGGGGGAGGCGCCCCGCCTCGCCCGGCCGAAATTCAGGCCGGGGGGGAGGCGCCCCGCCTTGCCCGGCCGAAATTCAGGCCGGGGAGAAGCGCCCCTTCTCCCCGGCCACGAAATAAAAAAGTGAATGTAAAAAAAGAAACCACACACCCGTGATAGGCTACGTAACGATTTACGTAGCCTATCACGACTGACTTTGGAAATCTAGCCGTGATAGGCTACGTTAATCATTACGTAGCCTATCACGGGGGTGTGTTGTTGTTTTTTTACATTCACTTTGTAATGGCAGCGGCAGGAGCCGGTTGGAAGACTGGCCGCTGCCCCTGCCCCCGCCAAAACGCCGCCGAAATGCCGCCGGGACCCGGCCCCGAGAGGGACATTCAAGGGAGGTAAGTCCCATCCCGGGGGGGGGGAGAATTTCACCAACAATTTCAGGGAGCCGAATGCGTTGGCATTTGGCCTCCCCGAGATTCGTGGAGAAATTCACTGCCATCCCTAACGCAAATAGCATAGCGTCTGTGGAGCCTGTCCACAGATACCTGCACTTGCCTGACACAGTGTGCAGTGACTTGGACAACCACGGGGATCCCCAATCCTTCACCAAGCTGCAAAATGGCAGCTCAACCTTTTTCATAAGGGCTGAGTTTATACAAATGCTGACCGTAAACCAACCATTTATGCAACATTACAGGCATAAATGGTCACTTTACGGCCACCATTTGTGTGAAATTTCCCTTTGCAAAGAAGGCCGAGCCGCCATGTTTATGCAAAATGGTGGCTCAGCGAGGGATCTGGAAGCTGCGTGCCACCACTGGGTGCTCACCAGGCACTCACAGAACACCCAGCAACCTGCCACATGTAGAGAGCTGGGACAGGCAGCCGGGGGGGGGGGCGGGTGGCGTGCAGCCTGGACCGCAGTGAGTTCACCCATCCCTACTCCCACATTTATATTAGTGTATTTTAAAGGAAGAGGGTGTTTTCTTAAGCATGCCCTTGTAAAGGTGATTTATCAGGTATTTTAATAGGAGAGGTTTATTTCCTGAAGATTTATGGTAATGTTCACAATTTGTTCTGGGATATACTGTAAATGTTTATTAGCATCTGAACCACCATTTATATTCAGGAAATTTGCAATCATACGTAAGTTCTTCACCTTCATTTCTTGATGCTAAAATAAGTGAATGATGTGGCCTTACAGTAAGATACTAGTCAAAACAATTAATTTTTAATAAGCCTTGTGTATCACGTCAAAATATCTTTATGGAGAACTGAGTGTTTGGCAGAGAAGACTTTGCAAATAATATTGGCTGTCCTTGAATGCCACATTTGTCTAGGTATTCCCTTGCTCATTTGTTCTGCGTAGAATGTAGCAGTTCTAATATTATGCCAGTTGCCTATATTCTCTGGGGCTGGGTTATATTAGTCATGTGTTCTACTTGGCATTGGTTCAAAGAATAGCCCAGTAACACAGGACTGAATCCAACTGTGATCCAGTGGAGACCTTCACTAACAAAAGGAGTGGAGGAGATTTGCTCTTATTCCTGTACCCCCTGAAAATCTGCTATGGAGGATTGGTTGATCTCCCAGAACTAGAGATGGTGGAGAATTCTGCCACAGATCTCAGTGAGACCGAATGCCAGTGCATTTGGCCCCACCAAATCCATGGCAGAACGAAGCCCCCCCACCCCACCACCCCGCGAAAGGCGTGCGAAACCGAGCACCTACCTGGTGCTGTTCGCGCTGCTTTGCGAATGGTGGCCATGGCTGCGGCTGCCATTCACTTCACGATTTTTCCCATGATAGGCTACGTAAATATGGCAGCCACCATTTGCGTCCCTGCGGAGGCCGTGAAAGGCTACGTAAATATTTACATAGCCTATCATGGCGAAAAAAAGGGACACAAATGGCGGCTGCAGCAGCGGCTGGATGTTGCTCCGGGCTGCCCGGCTGGCAGCTCCGCAGAGTCGCCGTGAAGCGGATCCAGCTGGCGAGGATTTCAGGGGGAGGGACAGAGCACCTCCCCCCCACCGCAGATGTCACGAAACAAAACAGGTAAGTTGTTCTGTACATCCCTACCCAGGACAAAGTGGAAAGTGGTGATGGCCATAAAAATTGGTGAAAATCACGTTCCTCCCTCTTCCATTTCTGGAGGGCTCTGCTATGGATCAATGACTTGTCCATAGGGATCAGTAGGGATGTCAGAGAATTTCTCCACGAATCTCCAGGAGGCCGAATGCCAACACATTTGGCCCCCCAAAATTGGTGGAGAAACGGTCCGCTCCCCGACCCCCCCAGGATGGGACTTACCTTGGTCAAATGTCCCTGGCGGCGGCGGCGGCTCCCGGTGGCGGTTCAGCGGCGGCGGCGGCAGGTCTTCCGACTGGCTGCCGCCGCCGCCGCCATTTCCAAGTGTAAAAAAATAAACAAACAAACGTGATAGGCTACGTAAAGATTTACGTAGCCTATCACAGCTAGATTTTCAAAAAACAGCGCGATAGGCTACATAAATGTTTACGTAGCCTATCACCGCTGACTTTGGGGGGGAAAAAAGCGCGTATGCAAATGGCGGTGCCCATGGGCGCCACCATTTGCATTCCTTATTTGGGCACGTGTAGTCTATGTAAACATTTACATAGACTACGGCGAAAATAAGGGCAATGCAAATAGTGTTGCCCTTATTTTCGCCGTAGTCTACGTAAATGTCTATGTAGACTACACATGCCCAAATAAGGAACACAAATGGCGGCGCCCATGGGCGCAGCCATTTGCGTGCGCGTTTTTTTTTCCCCCGAAGTCAGCTGTGATAGGCTACGTAAACATTTACGTAGCCTATCACGGCTGACTGAAGGGACGCAAACAGCGGCGGCTATGGCCGCCGCCGTTTGCATCCAGACAGACGACAAGGTTTCGCGGCCGGAGAGACGGGGCGCCTCCCCCCCAGCCAGAATTTCGGCAGGGAGGGATGGGGCGCCTCCCCCCCGCCAAGAATTTCGGGGTGAGGAACGGAGCGCCTCCCCCCCACCACGAAGCAAGCTGCGGGACCAGGTAAGGGACTTTCGTCCATCCCTAGGGATCAGCAAATCTGTCATTGTCACTTTCTCCCACATCTTTTTTTTTTTAATCTCAAATTCTTTCTGTCCTCTTGATGAAGAAATTTACATATTTATTTGGAAAATTCTTACAAAACAACAAACCAAATGAAATTCTCACCAACTGCACCAGCCAAGTTCAATCGGTACAGCTATTCCCAGCATGGAGATGACCATGTTGTACCTCCCTGCCATGTAGTTGTTAAAGATGAGAAATCTTTTGGAAAAAAGAGGTAGGAACCCTAATTCAGCAACACAAAGATGGCTGAATACACCGGGATTCAAACAGACTCAGACACAATCCACAGTCAAAGTCCACACATTTCTGAGCTTGCAACATGATTTGCAGACCAAAAATTGCAATTGACAGTGTGTGTACATTTGAAAAATGTGCATGAAAAAATATGTACTTTTGAAAATGCACACAAACATCCTTTAATCAATGAGAGAAGAATGTGTGGATTTCAAATGCACACAACTGATCTGTACAATTGGAAAAAAAAATATGCACAGATTTTCATGCGGGGAAAATCTGTTCTGTCCCTCTGTTCCAAGGACAGGGTAGAAGTACAGATTGGCCTTTGCCAGTGGTGGCTGGTGACTCCAGTTCCAGAGGGGTAGAGATTCCATTCTGGGTCTTACTTACCACCAGCCAAATCTCTAAAATGTGCTATCCAACATGGTGAGCCTTATCTTCAAAATGGTTTCAGCACCTTAGATAGTACCTTTAGACTTTTGGCTGGTTGTAACTAAAACCCTGGATGGAATCACCACCCCTCTGAACTGGAGTCACCAGCCGCCACTACTGGTCTTTTCCCTTGTGAAAAACAGGCACCTGCCCCGGCCCACACAGACACCTATTATAAAGAGCATATCCTTCCCTGTGTGAAAGAGCAGACTAAACTAGAATCATAGAATCATAGAATAGTAGGGTTGGAAGGGGCCTATATGACCATTGAGTCCAACCTGCTTAATGCAGGAATCCAAGTCAAAGTATCCCTGACAGATGGCTTTCCAGCCTCGGGTTGAATGCCTCCAGTATCGGTGTATGCCCTGGCTATGGGCTGCTAAGGTTTGGAGGTGCCACTGAAGTGATAAGTCAGATACAGGTTTATTTACAAGGAGACTTTATTGAGTACTTACAGCACACAGGCATACCCAATGGTTGGATCAGACAGCTTCTCTGAACACAGAGCCAAGGGGTACAATGGGTCTTATACCATACATGTTAGCAGTGAAGCAGCATGACAGCAGCAAGCACTAATTAGCGTTCCTCTGCAACTTTCCCAGCATAGACTACCAGTACTTGTTCAGAGGGAAAAAAATCAGAACTTTCCCAGCACAGCCACCTGTAAACAGAGCTTAAACAGAGCCTCACTTCTCAGGCGCATCCTAGGCCCTGATAAGATACCAGAGCTCGTTAGCCTGGAACGTTCTGAGGTGGCGATATTGACCTTTGACTCATCTTACAAGCAGAGAGGCCCACTAGCAAGGAAATTGCACTTAATAATGAACCAAAGCAAAGCATTATGGATCTCTAGGCTCATCTAAAATTACTGGTGACTTGGTTACAGGCCTGGGGCCATTACAATGGGGGAGCCCACCACCTCCTGAGGTAATTGGTTCCATTGTCGTATTGCTCTAAGAGTCAGGAAGTTTTTCCTGATGTTCAGCCAGAATTTGGCTTCCTGTAACTTGATGTCAGGAGGCCCTAGCCGGCCTCTTTCAGTCTACTCCAGTAGCCAACGCCAGACACAGACAAAGGATTCTTTTCAAGGCTTTATTCCTTTTACAACTTAATAACTCTATCACCAATGAGTAAGCTATGAACAGCAGAGTAATCTATGCCCCGGGTTAGAAACAGTTGGTCCCCGTTTGAACGAGAATCACTTGCAGACCCTGAACTTGTGGGCTAGGGAGAGTCCCTCCCCTTTTCCCTTTGGTCCTCTGGACGTGACCGTTGCTTGCACGCCAAATGGGTGCTACGCCTCCTTTCCGCGCCCTCCATAGCTCGTCACTCTCTGCGTCTGTGTCGAGCATCCAGCCAGTCCTAATCCTGCGCTCTTTCACTTCCAGGACTGCTATCTATGTCTGGAATGCCGGTAGGAGGAATCTCTGCCCACTGCAGGGCCTGGGAGGGAAAAGCGCACTCCTCTCCCACGGACGGCTGTTCCTCCTCAGAATCAGAACTGTTCTGAGGTTCTATGGGCTCAGTATCCACCCTGACACTTGAGCCCATTATTCCATGTCCTGCATTCTGGGATGATCGAGAAGAGATCCTGGCTTTCCTCTCTGTGACAACATTTCAAGTACTTGAAGAGTGCTATCCTATCTCTCCTCAGTCTTCTCTTCTCAAGGCTAAACATGCCCAGTTCTTTCAGTCTCTCCTCAGAGGGCTTTGTTTCCTGTCCCCTGATCATCATCTACTTCTCATTCTTTCCTGATCTGCGAAATAGGCTGTGAAACCTTTTGCAAAAGCTGATGAAAGAAGTCATCAGTTCTTCCATGGATACACAAGAACCGTTCAGAAACCCTTTACTTTATTCAGAACACTGATCTGCAAGATCAGATATTCAGTTTTTACTCCCTGAAATGAAGATTGTGGATATCTGAGGCCTCCCTAATTTGCACTTTTGTTTTATCAAAATGTTTGAGCACTACCAACAAAACAGCTGATTACATGTTTGGTTTGGAGCAGCTCGTATTCACAAACGACAGCTATCTTATAATCTGTTTAATGTGTGGAATTACATCAAGAAGTGGAACCAATGCACCTTTATATGAAGTCGCTCGGCATTTTGAATGGTGGTTTATTGAAATCCTGTAAATCCCATTCCTCTGGAGTCATTCTCAGGAGATGAGTTCTATTAGCTTAACAGGTGTTTGCAATTAATGCTGTCCTGACTTCTGCTTGATACTTTCAACCATGACAATACAATTAAATTCAATGTGGCGAGTGATCTATCAAGTGCCATACACAAAGATGAAATGACACAGACTTTTTACTATGCCAAAAAAAGAAAAAAAAAGTTTTCAACGTCATATATCACAATATCCTGTTAAACAAGCTCATTGACACCAGTCTGGATACTAAGGCTCTAAACCTCACTAGGTACTGTACTGGGCATTTATTACATATTGATGCAACTGCATTTTATCAATACTGAAAGAGGGTCGTTAGAGGGCTCAAAAGAGATTAGGCTGAGCTGCTTTTGAATGCTGGTTTACCATAGGGTTGCAGGCACTGACATTAGGGCTGTTCATACAACACGCTAACCCACACTCAATGGTTGAGTATGAGTTGTTGTTGAACCATGGGTTGTTTGTTGAACTGTGGGTTAGCATGTTGTCTGAACCCAGGACATTTTTCATAGTGTGGCTTGTTAACCACCCTGAACAACCTTACAACAAACCATGAGTTCTCAAGGTGGCTTGTTTCAGAAAAATAAGCCACACTGTATGTATAACAAGCCATCCTGTGGAAAATGTCATTGTATACTTACAGCAAGGGTGTTGTGTCCCTGCGTTAGCCGTGATAGGCTAAGTATATATTTACATAGCCTATCACGGCAAAGAGTAGCGACGCAAATGGTGTAGCGGACGCCATTTGCGTCCCTCCTCTTTGCTGGGATAGGCTATGTAATACTTACGTAGCCTATCAAGGCTAAAGTAGGGAGGCAAATGGTGGCCACAGACTGGGGCGGTGGACGGACCAGACCGGCTGACGCCAGGTAGGGTCCATCCCAGGAAAATTTCATGAGGTGGGGGGGAGTGCTCCATTCCGCCATGGACTCTGGGGGGGGGGCGGATTCTAAAGAATCCGGCCTCATTGGAGTCCGTGGCGGAATTCTTTAACATCCCTAACTATTAGTGACTGGCCCAACATCACCCAGTAAGTTTCATGATCGAATGAGAATTAGAACCTGGATCTCCCGAGTCCCAGTGCAGTGCTCTAACCCCTATACCACACTGGCCCTCAAAGTGCTTACTGTCTTGCTTTTGTGCGGGTCTTTACACAACCTGGTGCTCTTTTTGTATGCCTGCTGTTTTATCTGGCAGATCTATCCACAATGGCAACAGCTGGGAACTGAACACCACGGCTAAGCATTATATCCAAATCCATCCAATGCAAGTGGGGGGCAAGCTCATCTATCTCTAATATTTTGTGATGCCTACATGGTCATGCATGCCAAGGCATTGCAGCTAGGGATGGGTGAACTCACCCCCGCCCCTGCCACGTGCCATGCACTGGACCTCCACTGGCCTCTTGACCCTGCTCACCAAATGTGGAAAGCTCCCAGGCAGTCCACGGGCAACAGCAAGCAGCACACTCATCCTCCACTGAGTCACCATTCTCTGCAAAATAGCAGCTCTGCCTTTTCCGTAAAGGTTGATTTTGCACAATTGGTGACCATAAAGAGCCCCCTTTATGCAACATCACAGGTGTAAATGGTCTACATAGATCATGTGGCATAAACGGGCCTTTATGGAAAAGGCTGAACCGCCATTTTGCACAGAAAGGCAGCTCGCCAGAGCAGCGGGGCCTGCCATGCTTGGCCAATTCGGCACGTGCCGAGTCAGGAAAGTGCGGAGGTCCTTGAACTCCAGGCCGGGGGCGGGAGGAGAGCTGGTGGTAATCTGCCAAGCTCAAGCCCCCAACTGGACTCTGCCACCATCCCTAATTGCAACATATTTGGTCTGCAGAGATACAGCAACCCTTTAGGAATTGTGTGTGTGGCTGGGAGGTGGGGGGTCGGGGAGAGAATCTAAGTAGTAGTGATCAACAAGGAAAATTCTAGATCTAGATTTAGATCTAGAAAATTCTACAGGGGAAAAGGAAGCTTTTTTTTTTTTCTCAGCTAACATTCCAGGCACTCTCTCAGATATTCATCTATCCACACCCAATAATACAGTGATGCTAGTCAAAACACATTCATAAAAAGTGATTCACGGCACTTGATGTTAATGGCAAAGTTGACATCTCAAATCACAGCTGTTTCCCCGCAATAGCCAGGGGCAAAGCATTGCTTTTCAAACTGATGCAAGCATAGATTATTAGCACAGAGCTGCAAGAGAATCATTTCACAACAAAAATGTTATTCAAAAAATGATCCAGGCAAAAAAAGGTGAAAATTACCACATCGATTTAGGCCTCATATAGCGATCCATGTATTTCTCACAGTAGACGCTGCCGCCTGACAGATGCGGCTGACATGCACCAAGAAGAATATTAATTCTGCTCAAATTTTACTAACAATGGGGGGGTAGGTTTAACAGGTTGTTGTTGTTGTTGTTGTTTATAAAGATACTAATTGGAAAACCAGTGGTTTTCATGGTAGCATAAAAGGGTAGCATAAAATGTTTTGGTCCTGTTTAAAAAGGACAACAGAAACCTTGAGAATCCCATCTGTCTATCTTGGCAGCTGGACCAGATGCGCTTTGAGATAAGGCAAGGGTAGGTGTTAATTTGTCAATCTACCTGCTAACAAATTGGTCCCTTCTCAAATGGCAAATTTCTTAATATTCTGGATGGAATGAACTTGAGATGTTTATTTTTAAAAAAAAAAAATCAAATGTGGAAGAAAGCAAACTAGATAGATGTGTCCATCCTTAACCCTATTTCACAGATCAGGAAATAATGTATGCTAGCTCAAGAGGAACATAAGAAGAGCCATGCTGGATCAGACCAAAGGTCCATCTAGTCCAGCATTCTGTAATCTGTTTACACAGTGGCCAACCAGCTGCCTGTGGGAAATCCCCAAGAAGGACATGAGTGCAATAGCTAGAAAAGGGCTCCTCCGTTTAACCCATGCTGTCAGCTACTGATGTAAGTAACACACTGGTATGGGGGAATTCCTCTAGCAAAACAGTAAGGCTCAGGTGCTTCATAAGACAATGCAGGACCAGAACAACATGGGGCATCTTTGCTGGTCCCAGGCACTCCATCCTCCCCATTTGGATTTGGGTCTGAAAGACCCAGGAAAAATGTGGGTGCATGGCAGGTATGTTGTAAGCAAGCACAATTTCTGATATTATACAACATCATCACTGATCATGGAGCATGTCAGTTAAGGCATCAGCCTTACCTTCCAATTTCTTGGCTTTGTGGAGCTTGAGATGACATGAGATACCCTTAACTCTGGTCTTAAACTGGCAGGGGTTTTGATCATTGAAAAAAATGCAACATACAACCAGAGTAAAAGCCAGCTGCTCTAAAAACATAATAGCACCGATAAAGGGAAGAGTTCTCTTCTTTGCTTACACTATGATGGACTGTCTGTCACACTATTCTAAGAGATGAGGAGCACAGTTGCATGAGCATTGCAAAATGGCTAAAGATGGCGAAGGAATAGGGCTGTGCACTGCTTCAAACCGAAGCCCGAGCTCTGAGTCAAAGCAGGGCACTTTGGGCCACTTCAGGCTGCCTCCAAGGTGAGGCAGAGGGGGCACAAAGCAGCCTGAAGCAAAGCAGGTCACTCCAAAGCACTTCAGTGTGCTTCAGCATGATCCAGAGGCCCAGCTGCCACACCCCTGCACTGCCTCTGCCCACCTCGAGCTCCTTACCTGGGTCCTATGGATGCACACCAGCGGCTGTCTTGTTGTTCTGGGGGGGGGGGAGCCATTTTTAAAATGGTGAGTCCCTGTATTTCCAGAAATACAGTGTGTTGCCATTTTAAAAATGGCTCCCCACATTCCCCGGAATAACAAGTCAGCTGCTGGCATGCATCCAGAGGGCCTAGGAGCTGGCAGCAGCTCCCTCGGTGACTCCCTTTGGCAGTGGCTCCCCCCCACATGGAACAAGGGCCCAGGCAAGGAGCTGGGGTCTGGGTGGTGTGTTGGGGGTGAAGCGGTATTCAGATGTCCAAATCCAACTTCAGCTTCATAGGCCAAAGCAAGTCCCCCCCACATCAGCCTGAGCCAAATCAGACCCTCCTCAGAAGCCCCAAAATGCTCTCTGAGTTGGATTGTGGGGGGGGGGGGTCCATGCACAGCCCTACTAAGGTATGTTTTGGGAGAATGGGTAGACTAGAGTTGGCCAACTGAAAGTCCTCGGGCCAGATTCATCCTATGAAGCAATGTTATCTAGCTCTGGTGGCCCTACCAAAACTTAACCAAAGCGTGGTTAAAAAGTTTCATCTTGTTAGGAAACGTAGTGCCGTACGAGGGGAGGTTTCAGAGTTGTAAAAAAACAACAACAACAACAACTCCATGCTGTAATGTTGCAATTCCATGTTTGAATTTTATATAGAAAGGGCAAAAGCCACTGTCAAATGGCAGCCTCCTGAAATCTGCTCTTGGGTGGGGCTTCACAACCCCATGGAGCAGATTTTTAAGTCATGCAGGGGGGTGGGGGAGGCTGCAGGGAGAAAGGGAAATCACTCACCCTCTGTTTCACTGATGGAAATAGTTGGGTCAGCAGGAGGATTTCATTGGATATGACCCAGAGCCTGAGCTATATCTTGAGTCCATGTGTTCCATGACAGTGGCACTTTTATGGTTAGAAGGAGCCTCATCTCCTGTGATATGACCAGTTTGTGGGCAAAATTCACTTCTAATCCTCAGATCAGTGCCTGGAAAGCAGATGAGCCCCTGAGAGCACAGAAGTGGAACACCCCTGGTGCAGACAACTCCTCAGCTTACACACCATAGATCTCTGGCAAAGGTAAAAATCCAGTCCTTACAGTGGCTCCCAGCCAGTGGTTTAGAACTACCGGTGCTTAAAAAAGACCAGCTGTGTGTGTGTGTGTGTGTGTGTGTGTGTGAGTGAGTGAAAGAGAGAGAGAGAGAGAGAGAGAATAAAAGAGAAGATCCTGAGCAACAACATATCACAATTAAATTAATGGAGTTTGGGGAGGTTTGGTGAAAGATTCAACAGCTTCTTCCTCCTCTTTATAATGTCATGGTCCTAATTCACCTCATTTATATTAATGAACAGTGGATTGCACAACTATTAGCATGATTGAAAATTTCTCTAATGCTCAGTAAATCTGTCTCTAATTATTTTGATTAATGAGAAGTGGCTCATCTTGGACCAGATTAACAACCCCAAGCCATCAAAATAGACTAAAAGGGTGTCGTCCCCCCCCTTCCTGGGTATAGAGTGTCTTTAGTCTTTCCCCTATAATGAAACCCCAAGCTGTCCACTTCACAATATTACATCCATTTCACCCTGACCCTCTATGCATAGAGATTTGACCAGATTATGCTTTGTCCATCTAGGTATTTATCTGAAATTTATTATATTCTAAATGACATTGAACATTAGCCATATGATTAGCTTAACAACACAGAATACACCATTCAATGGCTGGAGGATAGATGTAGTCTGAGCACCTCACTTCCTACTATGCATGGAAGCAAAAGTGGCAAGGAGAATTAAGTTTTAGTATTATCTCCAATTAATTACAATGGTAATCACATTATCTCCTGAACTGGACTTGGAGGCTTATGAAAATGTCTCTGAGTTCTTGGAGGTTAATGAACAGCATAATAGAATTCTGTCGTCTGAAGGTGGGTTATATGAATTCAGTGTGCACCTCCATTTAGATATATGCAAAACGCAATCCTGTTTACCTGCACACCTGATACATTTAAAAGCTGAAGATCAACATGACTTAGGGCATCTCTACACCAGCCTGCATTTAAATAGGGCTTTCTGCTTCCGTCATGATCACGACAACTCCCTTTCTCACGCGCTTCCTTTCCCCCCACCCCTCCCCCCTCCTTCCCCCCAAATCTGAGTCTTCCGTTCTCTGTCATGGATCTCGCTCCTCTTCTTGCCACTTTTCCTCTTTTCATGGAGGAAACTGAAGCGGAACACAACAGGGTAATTTCATAGCTCATTATCTGCAATCTCTTTAAAAACAGAACAAAGGGCATTTAGTGCAGGAGACGCCTTGGATGATCACGGCGTCGTGTAAAGAGCCCGCAAACGTCCGTGTAGGAGCAATCTCAATCGCAGGATGAAAGCTCAGTGTGAAGGAGCTCTCAGAAACCACATCTCCATCCTGCATGGGAAGGAGCCTTCACTTGGGGGCAGATCATACACATAGCATCCATCCCTGGCTTCTCCAGTTGAAAGGGTCTTGGACAGCAGGTCTGGCAAACCAGTCAGAGCAGACACTGCTGGGCTGGGTGGATCTATGGTCTGACTCAGTATAACAGTTTCATGTGTTCAGTAGGAAAGTGGTGTCTCGCCCCAGGCATAATAGCTAGGGCAAATCAAGGGAAGCCAAAAAATAGTTTTGATAAGACTCGTGCAATTTCTCTGGGGGATCTGTAAATCCCTACAACATCACCCAGACAGTCATGTAACCGGGGTGGGGCTCTCCGGGCACCAGCTCTGGGCGTAGCCAGGACAAAGGTGCTAAATTGTCTGGGTCAAAAAGCTATGTCATATCGCCAAAAATATTAAACTGACATGATTTACTTTTATCTTTCCATGTAGAACAATTAGGCATATGCATTTCGAGATGCTGGATTAAAAAAAAAAAATGCTCCTCATTGGCCCTGTGTGTGTGTAGTCTAAGACATCCCACAATAGGATCATGGGAAGCTGCTGAATGCCAGGTCAGAGTTCTTGCCCATCTAGGGCAGTATTGTCTGCTCTGCGTGGCAACCGTTCTCCAGCATCTCAGGCGGAGGTCTTGAATCTTTCACATTACCTCCTATCTGATTCCTTTAACTGGAGATGCCAGGATTTGAACATGGAACCTTCTGCATGCCAAGGATGAGCTTGGCCACACTGAGCGATGATACTTCTCTTTTACGATGTGAGTTCCCCATCCAGTATTCTGAGGTGCTACAGTCCCAGCAGGCAGAGAGGCCATCTAGACAGGACTGAGGGACACTCCACCCCCACACACACATATTTTTTTCTGATCATGTATTATTGTTGTTGATGATGATGATGATGATTTACATTTCTATACTGCCCCACAGCTGAAGCTCTCTGGGTGGTTTACAAAGGTTAAAACATTAAAAATACAATATGCAAAATTTAAAAATATAAAAAAAACACACTAACCGACAGTATAGACAAAGACAATATATATCTAAAATCAACTTTGAGCAAGAAGCCAAAGAATGAAACAAATCCAGGATCAATTAAAACTCTTAGTATGCTGCCAAAACCAGGAAAGGAAAGGTTCCTCCTGTGCAAGCACAGGGTCACCGCTTGCGCTGGCGTTTTCATGGCAGACTGTAGCGGGATGGTTTGCCATTGCCTTCCCCAGTCGTGACTACCTTTGCCCCAGCAAGCTGGGTACTCATTTTAGTGACCTCGGAAAGATGGAAGGCTGAGTCGACCTGAGCCATCTACCTAGGACCCAGCTTCCGCTGGGATCGAACTCAGGTCGGGGGGAGAGTTTCGGTTGCAATACTGCCACCTACCACTCTGCGCCACACGAGGCTCTGCGAAAACCAACGCTGGCTTTAATTTTTGTGAACCGCCCAGAGAGCTTCAGCTATTGCGCAGGATAGAAATGAAATGAATTAATAAATAAAATGCCTGGGAAAAGAGAAAAGTCTTGACCTGGTGCCAAAAAGATAACAATGTTGGCGCTAGGCGGGCCTCATCGGGGAGATCATTCCATATTAGGGGGCCACCACCAAGAATGCCCCCTCCCTTATTGCTGTCTTCTGAGCCTCCCTTGGAGTAGGCACCTGGAGGAGGACCTTAGATGTTGAGCCCAGCGTGCAGGTATATTCGACCTGGGAGAGGTGCTCTGTCAGGTATTGTGGTCCTGAGCCATTTAAGGCTTTATAGGTATGATTATTCCTCAGGTACACCTATATTGCAAGTTACCATGTGAGATTAAGGAGCACTCGGAAGAGTACATCACCTTTTAGTAATTTAACCTTAGACAATTAGGAAGAGGAGGAGGAGGAGTAAACCAGTGCACATCAAGAGCACTGTACAATAAATGAAAACAGAAAATACAAAAAGCTACAGTAAAAGCAAATAGATCAATAAAAGAGCAGTTGGCACATACTCGATGTCAGGGTGGACACTGAGCCCATAGAAACCCAGAGTAGTTCTGATTCTGAGGAAGAGCAGTCGCTCCTGGGAGAGGAGCGCGCTCCTCTTTCCCAGGGTCAACAGCTGACGGAGATTCCTCCCACTGGCATTCCTAGCTTAGATAGCAGTCCCGGGAGTGACAGAGCGCAAGAAGCAGACTTAATGGACGCGCGACGCTGACGCAGAGACAGCACCAAATGGAGGGCGCAGAAAGGAGGCGTAGTGCCCGGTTGGCGCGCAAACAACAGCTGCGCCCAGAAGATCCAAGGGAAAAGGGGAGGGACTCTCCCAAGTCCTTAAGTTCAGGGGTCTGCCAGTAATTCCCTTTCAAACAGGGACCAACTGTTCCAACGTAGGGCATAGGTACTGTGCTGCTCATATCTAGTTGCTAACGGTAGAGTTGTTAAGTTGTAAAAGATGAATACAGCTTTGAAAGGAATCCCTTTGTCTGTGTCTGGACTTGGCTACTGGATTAGACTGAGAGAGGCCTCCAAGGAGTCCTTGACACTCAGCAGTCAGGACTAGGGATGAGCGAACTCACCGAAGTCCGGGTCACATGCCACTCACTGCCCTGGACCCCCACCAGCTGTTGGCCCTTATTCGCTGTGCTTCACACTGAGCTAAGCTGGGCAGCCTGTGAGCACCAGACAAGCTGTACACAGCCACCTGCTTCTTCACTGAGCCACCATTTTGCAGAAAAAAATGGCACCTTGTCCTTGTTTGTAAATGTCCTCTGCACAAACGTCGGCTGCAAAGGGGCCATTTACACAAAATTGCAGGTGTAGATGGCCCATTTGCGCCTGTAATCGTGCGTCAATGGCCCCTTTACAGCTGCCATTGGGACAGGTGGATGTTTATGAACAAGGATGAGCTGCCATTTCCCCACAAAATAGTGCCTCAGCAAGGAAGTGGATGGGGCGGGCACGTGCTTGCCTGGCTCAGCACGTGCCAAGCCAGGCAAGTGGGGGGATTCGCTGACTGGCATCTGGGGAGCTGAGCCAGTGATTCCCTGCCAGGCTTCGAGCCCAAGCTGAGCACTCATCCCTAGTCAGGACACATCCAACTGCAGGTTTCTGAACCTTGCCTCCCATCCTGAAATCTGTTTCCCACTTCAACAGGGAGCAAACTCAAACATGGTCAGGAGCTGAGTGAGAATTCAGCCTTTGGAGGTCTTGCTGCTGTGAAGGAGAAGTGAATCTCCTGGGACCAGGAAGTTTTGGATTGAAGAAAGATGTACAGAGTTTGTGCAGGTTCTTCACACACACACACACACACACACACACACACATCCCTCAGGTGGGCAAAGCTTTGTACTCTTCATGGTACCTGTACCAAAAGCTGGTTCAGTCAATGGCACCACAGCTCTGGCATTGAAGCTGTAGCAACACATCTGGTTCCTAGTTGAGCATGGCTATGCGCAGGGCCCGCCCATTCTGAATCTTGCTTTCAGCCCAGCAGCAGTTCCTGAATGCTCAGGAGACCACATAATGTCACATAGTCTCCTGGGCATTCCAGGAAGTGTTGATGGGCTAAAAGCCTCTGTGTGAAGAGCCCCATACTGCTGCAACATCACATGGGGCATTTTGAGGGTTAAAACAAACAAACAAACACAAAAAAGATCCTTTGGACACTTCCTACACTCACAAAGTCAACAGAACTCCAGCCGCTCCTCCCCAACAAGAAAGTTTGCCAAAATTCTCCTGCTCCCCAGCCTATTTTCATTGGAGTATCCATTCCCCCACCCCCAAATTGCTGAATAAGAAAGCTCTGAAATATCCAGCACAGCCTGACTTAGGAGTGTGAAGCTCATTGAATAGTGCGGCCATGTGTCCTTCCTTATAGAGGGCAGTCCTCTATTTGAGGGCATCTCTGTTTGAAGCCCTGCCTGCTTTAAAGACAAAGAGCCCAAAGAAGGGAAATCAGGGGACCTGAGGTCACCCATCAACAGTTAGCACCCAGACAGCGCACCGAGCAGGCTGACTTGTCAAAGTCTTCCCCACAACGATGAAATGTACTGTATTTCTATTTGAATTACAGTATTTAGTTCTAAATTTGCATCTATGCATATAAAGGACCATATGCAAATTTCATGCAAATCCATATCCTCTTTTGGGGGTTATGGGTTTTCTGTTCTTTGTGATGTGTAAGTGGCTACCCTGTTATCATTTTGGGACACGTAAGTGCCTTCCCCTCTTGCTGTTTCCTCCACCCTATTATTGACCCTGCCTCTCTTTCCTGATGTTGCCTCTTCCTGCTCCTCATCATGGCCTGGGAGCCGCTACTCTCCTACCCCAGTCTCCCTAGTTGCACAGCACATTTCTCTTCTTGCCCGCCTGATCTGCCTGCCTTATCTCACTGCATTCAGACCTCAGCCTGCGTCTCTGCGATCCTTAGATTGCTTTCATGATTCAGATTCTTTGCCGCACTTGAGTAGAAGAGATCTCACCGCTTGCCCTAACATGTGACAACCTGAAATGGTACACCTCTGTTTTTTTTTTCTAAACACGTGCATCATCTCTCAGCTATATCCAGGAAGGCCAAAAGGTTTATTCCCCTGCTGATTATGGGTCACAATGTTTGGGAACTGTTGCTGCAGGAAACAGACCTGAAAAGCCACAATAAATATGCATTGCTATTTTAGCCCCTATTTTTTTTTTTTTAAAGCATGTTCTTTGACCTCAGCTGTACAATTACAGGGCTCCAACCAAACAGGTTTTCGGACCTGCTGGGAAATTTTCTGCATGGCTTTGCTCACTTGAATTGGCACCGTGATGCCCAAAGCTGTTTTGGTGTGTGTCTATTTTAAGGATGTATTAAACAGATAAAGAAGATCATAGTATAGGATGCCCTAGAGATGTCTTTTTTGTTTAAAAATAGCAGCTAGGTTGAGGGGTGGCTTCACATAAGAAAAATGGAATTGTCGATGCACCCGTGGATGTACGATTTCCCAAGGCTTCCTCTGTCACAGGACTATAAAATACAGTTGTGCAGGTAGCATACATTCTGTATAAAGTATTTATTTTCCTTCTATCTGTTTCATACCTTCTCTGCTGTCATTATGAATTCAAGTCTACAAGTAGCGGAATAAGTGAAGAGGTCACAGTTTGGATGACACATTGGATGTCTACAGAAGCTAGGCAGGATGCATGAGAGATATATGTACATTCTTGCTCATGCTTATATGACAGGGGAAGGCAACCTTGGGTGCTCTGGGGGCCATTTCCTCCCCAGAGCCACAGCAGACCACATTCCTGCCATCACTACTGTTTCTCTTATTTTTCTTCAAGGGCCGCACAATGGGGGTCAGTGGGGGTCACATGCAGCCATAGGTCATGTGATGCCCAGCCCTGTAATATTTACTCAAAACCTAACTCCATCTGCCAAAAGCCAGTATAGATCAAGATTCATCAGAACAGGCATATCTCCCTGACACCCTTTATTAAGTCCTGTTTCCTCTACCAAACTTTGGTTAAAGGTATGGGGAAAGGATTTCACTTGAAGAGAAGGAGTGGGGGGGATTCAAATTCTGTGTAATCGCAATGAAGGATTCCATAATATAATGCTGTACCTCCCTTTTGGATTTTGTATGTAACTTTTGAATGTTTAGGACAAGGGCATCTAAAGGTCTAACTCCTCCATGGATGAGCCTGCTGACAAACCTTGGTCACTGAGGTCCTACTCTGCATCTTTCTTCCACTTGAAGTGTGGTGCTGGAGGTCCATAGGACAGGGCCTTCTTGATTGTGCCAAGGTGTGGAATCTGTTGCCTGGGATGACCCAATGGGTTCCTTCCCATCCTGCCTTCCAGTTTCTCAATACATAGATACATCAATATCCATAGATATGCATTTGTATAGTGATCTGAAAATCTCTTGGTATTTGCTCTGATACTTGATCCTGTTAATTGCTATTGTGTCCCTTTATTTTTATATTATTTAGTGTAGCTTTGATTGTTTTTATCATTGCTTTTATTATGAGGTGTTGTAACAGCAAAGGTCCCTTTATAGGGTGGAAAGGTAGGGTGCAAATTAGGGATGGCAGAGAATTCCGCCATGGATATCAGTGAGGCCGAATGCCAGTGCACTGGCATTCGGCCCCCCGAAATCCGTGGTGGAACGAAGCCCCCCTGCCCCACCACCCCGCAAAAGGCGCGAAACGGAGCACCTACCTGGTGCCGTTTACACTGCTTTGCAAATGGCGGCCGCATCTGCGGCCACCATTAGCTTCCCTTTTTTTTTCCCATGATAGGCTACGTAAATACTTTTTTTGCTACGTACATTACTACGTAATGTATTTACGTTAAAAATGTAAATACAGCTAACACAAGGAGTCCATTTGCATCCCTGCGGAGGCTGTGATAGGCTACGTAAATATTTACGTAGCCTATCATGGGAAAAAAGAGAGAATGCAAATGGCGGACGCTATAGCTGGCGCCATTTGCATTCCCTTTTTTTCGCCGTGATAGGCTACGTAAATATTTACGTAGCCTATCATGGCGAAAAAAAGGGATGCAAATGGCAGCGGCTACAGTGGCCGCCATTTGCATCCCTGTGCAGCTCAGCAGTGGCCGGATGGCTGGAGCCAGCCAGTGAGGATTTCAGGGGGAGGGATGGAGTGCCTCCCCCCCCCCACCACGGATGTCATGAAACGAAACAGGTGAATCGTTTCATACATCCCTAGTGTAAATATAAGCAAATGGTACAATCATAATCTACAAATGAATGATTTGTATGTAAGGCCAGGCCTGAGTGCATCCACTCCTCAACTATGAAATTGCTAGATGGCTCCATGTTCATTACAGAGCCTATTGGTGAGAGGGCCGGATTGTGTACCAAAAGACACCTGCAGTCCCCAGATTTTTGTCTGGATTGTATAGTGGGCCAAAAGAATATGAAATTGGCCATCCCTCCTTTAGAATTAATGCCAAAGCTGCTTTGGAATTAGCTTTATTGCAAACCACATAATTATGCCAAAAATAAATACATCTCTACAAATATGAGAATTGCTTTGCTGGATCAGATCAAGGTCCAGCTCGTCCTGCATTCTGTGGCTGACTTCTGCAAGCACACAAGCAGGCCATTAATTAAGATGGTGACCTTCCCGTTTTTATCACAGCATCTGGTACTCAATAGTACATCTCTTTGACACATGGTGATTCTAGTACTGAGCTGAAACATGGTGATTTTAGTACTGAGCCCCCAACACTTGTGCAGGCCCATGAGCAGGCCACGAATGGGATGGCTGTTTTGATTCTTCAGGGGGACAGAAGAAAATTAACACCCCCCAAAAAAAATAGGGGCGGTGGGCTTCCGTAGACAAATGTTGTGGGTAGATGTTGCCAACCAAGACAATGACCCTGATATCAGCAGCCCAGTGGCCACCATGTTCCCTCCTGCTATGTCACGATGTTATGTCATTCCAGAGGCATTGTTAGAATGAAAAGATGGTGACCCGCATGTCTCAGTAGGGGCTGTCGTCTTTTTTCCCTTCTGACCATGTTTTTGTTTGGACATGGTGTCCCCGTTGCCACTTGTGTAGTATCTGATGTCAGTCCTACATAGAGTAGACCCATTGAAATGATTGGGACTTAAGTCTCATTCATTTCAATGGATCTATTCTACACAGAACTAACATTGCATACTACTCAATATTTTTAAAAAGAACAACAACACCAAAAGCTACTGCTGCTGGCACTGCTTGTTCAAATATGCCCCACCCATCCCTGCTAATTTTCAGCACATGTCTCCCACCCCTTGAAAAAGAATTCTCCTTCCCTTTCTCCCCACTGCCTAGGGGGTACGGATTCCCCACCATCCTTTCCGGTGGGGATATCTGTGTGTGGGGGGAGGCGATTTGTTCCTCCTCCCCCGCCAGAATCCTCCAGAGTGGCTCCGTTCCACAAGGATTCCACAGAGACGCACCGGCTATAGGGCTGCTTACCTTGCCGGACAGAGCCGTTTGCCTCCTCTGCACTGATCGCCATTTCTAAAAAAAAATGGCGATCGGCAGGATGTGCCCATAGATTTATACGCAAATAAAGCCGTGAATCTTGCATACAAGTCTATGTGTCCATAGGCTTATACACAAGATTCACGGCACTATTTTGCGTATAAGTCTATGGGCACATCCTGATGATCGCCTTTTTTAAAAAAGAAGAAATGGTGATCAGCGTGGAAGAGGTGAATGGCTCCAGTGGAAGGAGCAGCCAAGTACCGTTCCACTTCCAATCCTCCTGGAGCAGAGGTAAGTGGTGCCGATCCGCTGCAGATTCCTGAGGCCGAATTCCAAAGAATCTGGCCTCATTTGAATCCACGGCAGATTTCTCTAACATCCTTACCACTGCCTCTGCCCCATTCCTTTGGAGGAAAAAGCAAAAACTTCAGCTCACCTCTGATAACAACCATGGAAAGACTTCTGCTTTGTAAATGTCTTTAATCTTTTCGAAACCATCTAAGCTAGTGACCAGGGGGTAGTGTATTCCCATGGTGCCATCAGGGCAGGGTTCGGGCAGTAATTTGGTGTAGAAGAATGAGCAGGAGCCCTCCCCGCTCCCCAATGCACATGGGCTGGCTTACCACATTCTACGTAAGTGAAGCAATATGCATTACTATCTAAAAAGGGGGGGGGGGTAAGACCATAAGACCATTGAGTTTAGAGTCTAAAGTTACCTAACAGAACAACTGGTGAATTCTGTAAGTGTAACTATACATTAAGGTTGCGCAGTCCTATATCCACTTACCTGGGATTGAGCCCCATTGAACTCAAGAAGTCCCAATGATTGTAGTTCCTTTTGTCAGCCAGCTTTATTGGGTAATGGAAAGTTCTAGTGTTATTTGAGAGAGAGAGAGAGAGAGAGAGATCCCTGTTCTTTCAGGATAGCAAAAATATAAAATAAAATAAAATAAAATAAAACAACATTCAAAGCATCTTTCTGTTCTATCCCCTTTACTGCTCTGTCTATAATAACAGGAAATTCAAAAGCCACAAATACTGTTTTTTGACAGAAGACATGAGACCAATTCATGCTGGGTCTCATTTCATCATATCAATGGGGAAGATTCCTCCACTGAGGTCTCGCAAACCCTCTGCAGAACTCCCTACTGACTGCAGCCAAAGCATCCTGGTCACTATTCAGTTATAGAATTCTGGAATCCCTGTTGACTAACTCACATAATCGCCTAGCTTAGAAGTGTTTGTGGTTTGGACAGCACTCAGGGCTGTGAGCCAAGTTGAACTGTTATGATCTTATTGTTGACAATTATGCTCCATTGAAGACACAAGGAAACAGCTAAACATGCATAAACTAGGATCTGAGATGAACATATCAAGCTTCAGTTCATATTGCATTTGAAATACGTGCATACCCACTGCTGGATTCGTGCTCTAGCCTCCACGTGCTCACTGAGCCACCCGCTAGGGATGTCAGAGAATTCCGCGACAGATCTCGGTGAGGCCGAATGCCAGTGCATTCGGCCCCCCGAAATCTGTCGTGGAACGAAGCCCCCGCACCCCCCAACCCACGAAAGGCATGCAGGACGAAGTCCCCGCCGCCCCCACCACACGAAAGGCACGCGAAACGAAGCACTTACCTGCTCCCGTCCGCGCTGCTTTGTGAATGGCGGCCGTCCTGGCCGCCATTCGCTTCCTCCTCTTCCTAGACGTGATAGGCTACGTAAATACTTACGTAGCCTATCACAGCTAATGCAGGGACGCCATTTGCGTCCCTGTGGAGGCCGTGATAGGCTACGTAAGTATTTACGTAGCCTATCACGGCGGGGGGGGAACCCAGCGTACGCAAATGGTGGCGGCTACCGCCATTTGCGTACGCTGGGTTTTTTTCCCCCCTGCCGTGATAGGCTACATAAGTATTTACGTAGCCTATCACGGCTCAATATAGGGACGCAAATGGCGGCAGCTACGACAGCCGCCATTTGCGTCCCTGCAGGGCTGCCCAGCGGCCGGATGTCTGGCTGCAGGCGGCCGGAGCCGGCCAGCGGCTCTGCGGCTTGGCTGCGGAGCGGAGCTGGCCGGGCAGAATTCCGGGGGAGGGATGGAGCGCTTCCCCCACTGTTGAGGATTCCAGGGGGAGGGATGGAGCACCTCCCCCCCACCGCAGATTGCCTGGCGCGGAGCCAGGTAGGGGTTTCGTACATCCCTACCACCCGCACTCATCCTGGATCCCATCCACAAGCACCTGCCATTTTGCCAAGCTTATTCTTATGGAAAAAAAGAGGTCATTAAAATGTGCATATTTAATTATGCACAAGTTCAGGCTGGGAAAGCTTGATATATGCAATATTAATGGTGTAAATGTGCCATTTATGCCTTTAATGTTGCATAGATCAGCCTTTTGCAGCCCACATTTGCACATATTTAAATATGCGCATTTTATTGACATCCTTTTTTCCATAAAAATAACCTCGGCAAAATGGCAGGCGCTCGCGGATGGGTCCAGTTGAAGGTGGGGAATGTCTGGGAGGGTGCGAGCGGGGGTGAGCAAGGCCAGAGACTTGGTGGGCGCGGTCTGGGGGTGTGGGCAGGGGGGAGACTGGCAGATTCCCAGACCCAGTCAGGCATCTACACCATCCCTACTTGAAGCCCATTCCAACTCAAGTCCATATCAGAATGTGAGCTTTTCCTTTCTTTTCAAATGAAAATCCATGTGTTTTCTATGCATATTTTCCCAAAGGTGCACATTTTTGAAATATACACATTTTCCCCATTGAAGCATGTTTGCATACATTTTTCAAATGTACATACTTCGAATACACACTCCCCCCTGCCCCACCCTCTGTGAATCACAGCACAACCTCAGAAATGTATGGACGTCAACCTGCTGCAAGGAATTGCTGAAGTGGAGCCAAGGCCAAGGAAAATGACTTTCTTTCTCCATATTGGATCCAATCAATAATATTCAGAATGTCAAAGGCCTGGCCATGCCATTCAATTTAATTATTTGGGTATTCCTCTGGTGTCTGCAGTTTTAAAACAAGTGATAGATAAAAGTATTTGTCCTGAAGGCAGACAGTTTATAAACACAGCAAAGTGTTCCACCATCCTCCAGACACAATAATCAATCCATAATTTACCCAAGGCAGAAATGTCATTGCATAAGCTATGATCATTAGTCCAGGAAGTAGTGTCATATAGAAAGAATGAAAAGTAGGCTCATAAAAGACTAATTGGAGAAGAGTGCCTTGGACTGCAAGAAGATCAAACCAGTCCATACTCCAGGAAAGAAAGCCAGACTGCTCACTTGAGGGAATGATATTAAAGGCAAAACTGAGGTACTCTGGCCACATAATGAGAAGACAGGATACCCTGGAGAAGATGCTGATGCTAGGGAAAGTGGAGGCAAAAGGAAGAGGGGCCGACCAAGGGCAAGGTGGATGGATGATATTCTGGAGGTGACGGGCTTGACCTTGGGGGAGCTGGGGGTGGCGACGGCCGACAGAAAGCTCTGGCGTGGGCTAGTCCATGAAGTCATGAAGTGTCGGAAGCGACTGACCAAATAAACAACAACAAACAACAAGGAAGAGATACTGGTCCAGGAAATTTAAAAAAGGAACTTTTAAGCATACATAATAGGTTCAAACCATTCACAGTGACCTGCATACTGATTTGAAACAAACTTTTCATTTGCACATTAATTCTGCAATCTAGAGTACAGCATTGAAAGTCCTGGAATCTTTCCTGGGTGATTTGATGATGGAAGACAGTTGCAACCCAATTGAGGCCCAGGCAAGCCCTATCAGGTGATTTTGAGTGACAGGAAAGTAGGGATGGCGGAGAAATCCGCCACGGACTCCAATGAGAATCTAAAGAATCTGGCCCCTCAGAGTCCATGGCGGAACGAACTACCCCCCTGCCACCCCCCGAAATCCCCCCACGATGGACCCTACCTGCTGCTGGCCAGTCCGGTCCATCCGCTGCCATCCGCAAATGTCCGCTACGTCATTTGCGTCGCTACTCTTTTTGTGATAGGCTACATAAATGTTTACATAGCCTATCACGGCTAAAGCAGGGACGCAAATGGTGTCCCCTACGCCAGACGCCATTTGTGGCCGCAGCCTGGCAGTGGATGGAAGTCTGGCTGCGGACAGGCCCGGCCGGTGGCTCTGCAGACTCGCTGTGGAGCGGAGCCGTCTGGGGAGGATTCCAGGGTGAGGGACAGATCACCTCACCCCCACCACGGACGCCCCCCGGAACCTGGAGGTAAGTATTTTGTACATCCCTACAGGAAAGGACAGCAAATTGTTAGTTCCTTAATTTATTATTGTTGTATTTTTACTGCCAGGGGATGGGGGAGAGAAGTGCTTGTGGGATTTTGTGCCTCAGGTAACTAAGTAACTTGGATGGACCTTGCAGTATGCACCTTTACTTGAACTGTCAAAACGTTTCAAAGAAGAACCAAGGAATCCCATTCATCCCTAATTCTGTCTGAGGACGAACATCCAAATTTGCTCTGAATCTTCATTTCCATGAAAATAGGTGATGACCTGGGTCTAGGGATCGGTGTGAATTTCATTTCAGTTCAATTTTTATTAGGCTTTACCAAAATTTGCAAAGTTCTCCATCTTTGGGACAAAAAGGAACTTGAGATTTAAAAAAGTTGAAAGTGGAAGGAACTGAAGAGATTTGTCCATCCAGGCCCAGGGCTTTGAGTGCTTTGCTCTGAAAAGTCTGGTTTTGAATCCCTGAGTGTTCAACCATGTCTGTTGTGCTGAATTATGGTTGCCACTTCTTATTTCTGACCAGTCCTCATCTTTTACAGCTATATGGCAGGCAGATACATCGTGGTCCTCTCCATGACGGGAATAGCTGTGCTTCTCAAATTTGGCCATGCAGATGGGTGGGAATTTCATTTGATGTCTCTTTTGATAAGTACAGTATTTACCAAAATCTGCAAAGTTTGGGAGATAAAATGTCTGAGATTTTAAAAATGTGAATGTGGGAGAAAGTGAAACATGCAGATTTGCTCATCCCTACCTGGGGCTAAGAAGAAGGCCTTTGAAAAACCAGCAACTCGACTTAAGAAATTGGTAAGAGTTCTCTGCTAGAAGGGGAGATCAAGCTTTGCAGAAAAAAAATCTTGTACAAAAATGCTGATACTGGGAAAAAAATACACTGTGGACATTTAAGTTTAGTTTATCAGATGTGCTGCAGCTGCCATCACTTCAGACCACAAACGTTTGCAGAGTATCAAACTGTTTGGGAAATGCTTGAATCATAAATGGTGAATGCATGGGTTCTTAAATTTAGCCACCCTCAAACAGCATTGACCAGATCTGAACAACAATCTTAAAATGTCAACAGTTGGCGAAGGGCCTGGTGATTCTTTTCTTCTTTTTTTAAAGCCTGCATCTTCTCGTGCAGACTCCAACCACGTTTTCAAGATGACTAAATATCCCTGCAAAAAGAACCTCACAAAACCAAACTGATTTGTAATATGCATTGTAACAAACTTGGAAAACCGATAAGGTAGACTGTAAGTAGTAATCTGGATTTAAAGTTGTAGGCCTCCCAGTGTTCATCATCAGTCAGGCAGACTGATAACAGAGACTACCAGGGAAAGCTGGACAGAAGAGATACATAAATCTGGTTATCATCTGCATAAAAATGATAACTTGCATCATAAAGGCAGAAGATAGTGACTGCGGGAAGCTTATAAATACTAGAATTCACGAGGCTTGGTGGAAAGCTGTAGGAAAGGTCACACAGAATTACATCGAGGGAAAATATTTAAGGGGGAAAGGACACCCAGCCTCTAGTCAGTTTTAACACAAAATCATTGCTTTTAGGGGAGGACTATCAGTGGCCATCAATAGCTCAAGGTTCATGTGCAGGGATCTTGGTTTGCCACTGGACCCAAACAGGCCCAAGGAAATTTCAGCAAATCAAATTAAGGATGGACAGATGCAAATGATACCAGGGCTCCTGCACTGTTAATAGTTGTGCAGAAGAAGGAATTTTAGTGGGTGAACCTTGCATGGGAGCTGGAATTCCCTTTTTTGCATGCAACTATTAAAGATGGAGGAGCCTCGTCCTCTTCTGAATGTGGCAACCATATAACTTGGCATGGCCAAGGTACTGCCCTCGTAATAAAGCAAGCTGCTTTGCTGAAAAAGCTAGGCCCATTGTTTGGTTTGTTTTTTTAAATGCAGGGTTCTCGCTTAAATGTAGGGCTGTGTATACCCCCCAATCCACTTCAGATGCCGCCTTGGATCATCCGAAGTTACCCTGATCTGCCTCGGACCGTGTTGGGCCCCTTCCGATCCAACTTGGATCCGAATCCGAAGTGAGATTTGGATATCCGGATCGCACGTTTGGGGTGTTTTCCCATTGACTTGCATGGGAAAACACAAACAGTCATAACTTTTCTAGTTTTTTGATACAGGAATGAAATTTGGGAACCTCTCCACACCCCTGGAGAGGAGGCGATCTGCAAATTTTTAGACAGTTTGGCCCAGCAGTTTTTGTGCTAGACAGAGCTGAAATCTGATGTTTTCCACAGAAACTCTCAAAGTAAAGAGCTGTAACTACTCCCTGTTTCCATGCATGCATGCGACACCTGGGCCCCTCTCAGCCCCCCTCGAGAGCACCCCACCCATCAAAGTCCAGGCACTTTGGCCCACTGGCTTGTGTGCAAGGCGCTGGTGAATTTTGATTTCTTCCAGGAAAACTCCCAAAGCAAAGAGCTGTAACTTCTCCCTGTTTCCACGGATGTGTGTGAAACCTGGGCTTCTCCCAGCCCCCCTTGAGAGCATCCCACCCACCAAAGTCCAGGCACTTTGGCCTACTGGCTTGTGTGCAAGGCGCTGGTGAAATTTGATTTTTTCCAGGAAAGCTCAAAAAGCAAAGAGCTGTAACTTCTCCCCACCTCTGCCCCTGCCAACAACCTGAAGATGCCTCAATATTGCACTGAATTGCTTTGCCACACAGTGGGCTGTTATTGGAATAAGAAGGTAATTAATATAAATACTATGTGTCCCATGCTTTTTCTACACTGCCTTGACATTTGGATGTATAGTGTTGGTGGAACTACAACCTAGCATGCGCACATACACGGACACGGACACGGACACACAAGAGCTAAAGAAAAGCAGAACTACCTAAGCAAATGGCGGGTGTCTTTAATTTATTGTTTTATATTTCATGTTCTTTTACAGAAGGCAGGATAACTTCAAGAAATGCAGGGCGATAGCGCAGGCGATTAGATAACAGCCAAATCAAACCGTAATTTTTTAAAAAGCCCTTCTTTAATTTCTGTTTTGGGAAGATCAGGACAGAGAAGACACAGATGGTTCACTTCAGCATGGGGGGGGGGGACACTACACACATAGGCTGCTATAATAAGTCTTTAAGGATTTAGAAAGAAAGAAAAAACTAAACGCTTGAATATGACTTGGGGGGGCGGGTGGAGGAACATGCCCAGGAGTCAATGTTTGTTTTAAAAATTAAAATAAGCCTGGGTTTGTAAAAATCTAACACAGACACAGTTGACTAACAAAAACGACAAGAAAACAGACTGGAGAAAGCAGAAGTAAGGCTTGACGTTACACAACAAATGCAGCCTTTTCCAGAGTCCAAAATGGAGATAAACAAACACAGGAATGGTGGGGGAGGGGGAGCGGGAAGCGACTTGAAAAGAAAAGCTATGTTAGTTTGAAAAAATATGGAAAGGAGAGATGAATCTAATCAAATACAAATAAACAAGTTGGAGGTACAAAGATATAGGAGAAAGTGGCTGGAAGAGGTGCTGCAAAAGACACCATCCCAATGGGGATGGACAATCAAGGAACAAGGATAGGGAATGCTCCCAGTACAACCAAGCTGTTTCCTTTTAATTTAAATTCTGAGGAAAGCCTAACGGTGATCAAACACGAAGTCATAGAAGGAACAACTCCTAGGAATTCATGTCCACACACATGCACAAGCGATCACCTACCGACACCAGCCCTCTCTCCCAAAGACACAGCTAGTGCAATAACCAAATGCAGTCTTTCGCTGAAGTATATACCCCCTTCCTCCAACTCTCTCTGATTGGAGACTGCTAGCATTGGTTCTGGCTGAGGGTTCCTATTCGCCAAATCACACTTTCTCCTCCTCCTGTGCTTGCCTCCCCGCCTCCCCCCTCCTTCCCGCATCCGCTCGCCTTCCCCCCTCCTCATGCTCTTCCATGTGAGAGTTGAGAAGTTGATACATTTTGGAGACAGCCTGTCCAGACTGATGAGGCATTCAGTAGAGCTCCGAATATACGAGGTGGAGGAGGCACTCCGTGGGTGGGGGTGCTATGCCCCAGGGTGCCGCGGTACTGCTCTGAACTAGGGATGTATGAAAGGTACTTACCTTTCGCGAATTATGTTTATGGTTGGGGGGGAGGTGTTCCGTCCCCCCCCCCCGGAATCCTGGCCGGCCGGCTGTGCTCTGCAGCGATTCTGCGGAGCCACCGGCCGGCTCCGCCAGCAGCTGGACATCCAGCCGCTGGCTAGCAGGGACGCAAATGGCGGCGGCTGTAGCTGCCGCCGTTTGCGTCCCTGCAGTCAGCCGTGATAGGCTACGTAAATGTTTACGTAGCCTATCACAACTGACTTTAAAAAAGAAAAAAAAACATGCGTACGCAAATGGCGGCGGCCACGGTGGCCGCCATTTACGTTCCTTATTTTGGCACGTCTTAGTCTACGTAAACATTTACGTAGACTAAGACAGCGAAAATAAAGGGAACACAAATAGCGTAGCGTCTACGCTATTTGCGTTCCCCTTATTTCCGCCGTCTTAGTCTACGTAAATGTTTACATAGACTAAGACATGCCAAAATAAGGAATGCAAATGGCGGTGGCCATGGCCACCGCCATTTGCGTACGCGCGTTGATTTTTTTTGTTTTTAAGTCAGCCGTGATAGGCTACGTAAAGATATACGTAGCCTATCACGGGTTTTTTTTTAAACCTAGCCGTGATAGGCTACATAAATCTTTATGTAGCCTATCACATTTTTGTTTTTTTAAAAACTGGAAATGGCGGCAGCAGCAGCCAGTCAGAAGAGCGGCTGCTGCCGCCGCCGAACTGCCGCCGCACCACCAACGGAGCTGCTGCCGGAGCTGCCGCCGCCAGGAAGATCCACCCAAGGTAAGTCTCATCCCAGGGGGGCGGGCCGTTCTGCCACCGATTTCGGGGGGCCAAATGCGCTGGCATTCGGCCTCCCTGAAATCCGTGGCGGAACTTTCGTACATCCCTATTCTGAACCACCTCGTGTCACGAGGCTTTTGCTCTGAAACAGCCCACCTCACCTCATTATTCGTTAGGCGGTGCACAGCCCTACTTAAATGCATACATGCTAATGAAAAAGTTGTTCAGGTTTTAGAAAAGGGAGTATGGATGGGCAGTTTCAGGATAAAGAGCCATATTTGAAAAAAGGACAAGAATGAGGGCATCCGCTAGCCTTGTGTGTGCGAGAGAGAATTGTATGTGTGTACTTTAGAGGTTTAGGAAATCAGTTAGATCCCACCTTAGAAATTAGTTAGAGCCTGCCACATACTCTCATTATCTTATGCACCTTACTGAAGGGGTGTCCAGTGATCCCAGAAAATGGCCCAGGCATGGGATTAGAGATGGGTGAATCAGTTTTGCTTTCTCCTTCATCTGAATTTTTAAGAACTCAGGTTCTTTTTCTCCTGAAGTTTGTGAATTTTTGGTAAATAAATTATCATTTAAAAAATGAACCAAAACAAGATTCTCACCCCTCTGCACCAGCCAACCTCAATAGGTACAGCTATTCCCAGCATGGAGGGGACCATGACGTACTTGCCTGCCATATAGCTGTTAAAGAAAAGAAAGAAAAATGAAGAAGTGGCAAGCCTGACGTGGTTGAATACACAGGGATTCAAATCTAGACTTTTAAGAACTAAGCACTCAAAGCCCTGAGTATGGATCAGGATGTCGGAGAAATCTGCAATGGAACCAAATGAGTCTGGATTTTGATGAATACGACCCACGGATTCCACAGAGGACTGGCTTTTATGCTATTGGGTCGATTCTGCAGGCTTGTGTACCATTTTTCTAACCTTTGGGAATTTTGCACAAGTTTCGTCATACAAAAATACAGCAAAAAACTAGGGCTGTGGAGGGACCCCGCCGATATGACTCGGAAGCCACTTTGTGGCTTCAGAGGTGGGCCCAATTCAGCTTGGGCTGATTCAGGGCCCCCCAACCTGACTTGGCCCCAATCCCGAAGTGGGATTCAGCCATCTGTAACCCGCTTCTCACACACACACCCAATGCCACCAGGCAAACCCCCAGCTCCTTACCTGGGCCGCTGCCTCTTCCTCTTCATCCTCCGCTGTTGCCACCTTCACCTCCACCGCCTCTGCCACTGCTGTTGTTGCTGCCCCTATAGCCACAACCATCATTGCTGCCTGCACAGCCAGCTCCCGAGCCCTGGACGCGTGCCAGCTCTTGTTGCAGGGAGTCGCCATTTTCAAAATGGCAACTCCCATCATGAAGAGCTGACACATGTCCAGGGCTCAGGAGCTGGTGGCGGCAGGCGGTGATGGCACAGTGAGTCACCTCAGGTAAGGAGCTAGAGGCACCGGCACAGCTGGGCTGGGGTGCCAAAGCTCCAAAGCACACCGAACACTTCAGAGAGCCCCCTACCCACTTCGGGTCACTCCTCTTCACATCAGGAGGGGCCCAAAGCAGCTCGCTTTAACTCGGGGTTTGGGTGTCAGGGTGAAGCGGTGTACAGCCCTACAACAAAACCAGTAAAAAATGTGCATTTCCCACATAGGTTAAAGGGTGAAAATGCACATTTTTTGGGGGGGGATTTGCACATTATGGGGAAATGTGTGCATTTCTGCACAACAAGAACTAAAAAAAAAATCCAATTCTATCAACAGGCAGACCACGGAATGAAAGATGCCTGACAACCCGTGAAACATAGATGGGATGGATTTTACACAATTCAAACATTCATAGGTATGGATGGATGATTGCACCAGTTTCTGTTTCTTTCACTTTTTGAATCTCAAGTTCTTTTTGTCCCCAATATGGAGAACTCTCTGAATTTTAGTAAATTCTTGTCAAAAATGAACTGCAATGAAATGTTCACCCATCTTTAAATAGAATATATGAACCAGAAGCCATAAGCTCAAGGATCCTGTTAATCAGAGAGATGGCTTTCAACGAAACTAAGCAGTCCAAACACTCACTGAAAAATCATCTCAGCCTTGAGTAATGATGAACAAAGAAAGTGGCATAGGGCCCACTTTTGGAAAGCAGTCTACATATAATATATATTATTATTTACTTATTTTTATTTATTACCACTCTATACCGCCCCAAGATCTTACTCAACATGAAGTTCCTATTACAGAACACAACCACAGCCATGATATTGACAATGTAGCTAGCTTAATTACAAACTGATATCAGATTCATATCACTGGTTTCCCTTAAAGACTCATGGTCACTGTAGTTTGATGACAGACTGAGAATTCTCTGTAAGAGATACACACACACACACACACACCTCCCAGAACTACAATAGCCAGGTACCTCAAGGAAGAGAGAATTACTGTGAAACCAGTTCTAAGTCTGTAGGGTAGATATACCCTCATTGTTAATTTATTATCTCTGCCGGAAGCATGCACCAGAAAGCTTCATATCTGATAAAAGGGCAAGGCCCTCTCAAGCTAGCAATCTATTCCTGTGAAAATAGTCTCTTCCAAATAAGGCAGAGCTGTAATAAAGGCCCATAATTACTCAGATTATTAATAGCACAAGCCATAATATAAAACGGTGGTAAACTGAAATGACCCTTCCAAAGAAAAATAAATAGACTTTGAGAAGAGGAGAGCAGCAACTACCACGAGAAAGCGAACAACCATTGACGGAAGTCTGTCAATGTCCCCTGGTTGCTTTGGACATTCACTCTCAATCTTAGTAAATGTTCTTTGTCATGAGTCAGCCCACTGCAGGGCCAATGCATTTATCTGCAGCCCTTCTGTCCAAGAAGTGCCCGACGTGAATCTGCACTGCAGCTATGATCATGTTCAGATGCTCTTCCCTGACTGTCCCTGCCAACAGAGGTTAGGCAGGTGGCAGTCGGGGACAGGGCCTCCACAGTTGTGGTGCCTTTGGAATGCCTGGCTCTCGGTGGCTTACTAGGTACCTTTTCTTAAGTCTTGTCAGCAGCAGGCAGAGATTTTTTAATTTCTATTTTATTTTCCCTGCCGTTTTTAAGCCTTCATTGATTTCTCAGTTTCATTCTGCTGTTGTGATAGTATACATTAATCTGCTCTGCTGTTTTAATTGTGTCCCTTATTGTGTCCTTTATGATTATCTTGATTTGATTGTTTTGCTCATCAGTTAGCTGCCCTGGGAGTAGCAATACTGAAGGGCTTCATATACATCCAGGAGAAAAATAAGTATATGGGTTGGATCGGGACTTAGTCATCCTGAGAAAAGACCCACTGAAATCAACAAGACTTGATTTAGTCATGACTAACGTTAAGTCCTGTTGCTTTCAACTGATCTGCTTTAAATGTGACTCAGTCTGGGTCCAACCCATAATACCAAAAATGATTATCAGAGGGCTGCTTTAACATAGGGTTGAACTATGGGTGGATGCTATAGCACATATGAAAATGTACAGTGAAACTGTGCTGTGCACTTGATGCAAAACAGCTTTGAAATGAGACATTTGCAGTAGAAAGCCAGCGTGAGAGGGTGCTTAACCCTTCCTTTCTGCAACCCAATGCTGTTCTGTGCCACACAACTCCCATATCCTGTCTCTTTCTGAAAGCCAAGAAGGGGGAAAGAGACTGGAGGAAGAGCTGGAGCATTAAAACACTTGGCAGAGAAGGGTTAAACTTCTCTTTTGCCCTGCTTCACCACTGCAAATCACTTTCCTCTTAGAATTGTACTGGAGTTGTATGATACAGATTTGCACATATAACATGTAGTTTGGCTGATGTAGCTCCAGGCTTGAGGGCCCCTTGACAAAGGGCTTTTCTGTTGAGCACCTTTCCTACCGCAGACCCCTGTGCTGAGCCCCCAGAGTACTGAGACCACAGCCCTGGGCCTATGAATTCAAATAACTAATTTGAATGTACTGGGACAGCTTTCTACAGAATGCCACATCCCTGAAAGATACAATCAACTAATCAGTCATTCTTACAGATCCTGCTTTCTTGCCTACATGTAATTTGGGGAGAAAGCCTGCAGTATAAACATTGTTCTTGGAAGAAAGCCAAATTCACAGTTCAAACAATGGAGCTGCAAGGTGATCAAGATTGAACAAGGATATCATATTTCTATAGGGCCAGGGTGGCATCCAGGGAGTGCAAGGCAGTGCAATTCAACCCCCCTGTTTCAGAACCAAGGTGATGATTCCTTATGAGCCACTTTACATCTGTCCAGCTCACTGGTTCTATATTCCCAGTGGCTTTGCCTAATATAAATGGGCCCATGCGCTAGCTGTGCATGCCAAAGGCACACATTTGCTCTTTTTATATGAGTTTATGTACTACATGAGTTACGTTACGTACTGTATTTATATGGCTGTCTCATAACACAAGTTCTCTGGGTGGCTCACAAGCAAATACAGCATTAAAATACAATATGGAACTAATTAAAACTAAAACACAAGTTAAACATAGATTGAAAACAGAGACGACGAAATATGGAAATGACCATACAGACCATAAAGATGGCACCAGTGAACCTCTCTGGGGAGGCTGTTCTACAACTGAGGTGCTGCCACCAAAAAGGCCTTCTCCCCAGTAGTTATGCACTCATCTCATTTGCTGGGGGCAGTCAGAGCAGGGCCTCTGAAGCAGGGATGGGCGAACGAGCAATGTTCAAAATGGGGAGGATTTTCCAAATATTAGTTCGCTGCTCGCCTCATGCCCAATTTCTGTTCGCGCTTGCGATCACTGCTTGCTCTGCACAAATGGGAAAACTGTGCAAATGAAGCAGTGATTGAACATGAAATTTGCAGAACTTTCCCCCGTCAGATTTGCACAATGTCTCTAAATCTATGCACCTTTCCCAAATTTCCTCCATAGACTAAAGTGGGGCTGATTCAGTCTACAGGGGGAATTTGTGCAAATTGTGAAATGTGCGTCTATTCAGAAATGTGTGTAAATTCAGGAAATGTGTGTAAATTCAGGAAATTTGTGCAAATCGAACACAAGCAAATGTTGGGTAATGTATAAATATTTTTGACAGGCACATGCTCATGCTTGCATTTGTGTTTGAAGTTGTGAACAGAGTAGGGATGTTAGAGAATTCTGCCATGGACTCCAGCCATTTATGTCCCTGCTCTTTGCCGTGATAGGCTACATAAATATATACGTAACCTATCATGGCAACGCAGGGACGCAAATGGTGGCCTCTATGGCAGCCGCCATTTGCAGCCATAGCCAGGCAGCGGACAGAGGTCCGGCAGCAGGCGGCCCCAGCTGGCAGCTCCGCGGACGCACCATGGAGCAGAGCCGGCCGGGGAGGATTCTGGGTGGAGGGACAGATCGCCTCCCCCGCACCGCGGATGCCCCTGAATGGATGCCAGGTAAGGGATTTGTTCTTCCCTAGAACAGAGCATGCTCACATGTTTTGCAAGCAAAAACAAAACTCTCATACCACACTACTGAAAGAAGACCTTAAGTTTCAGATAGGTGACTGTTTGTTCTGTGATAATCCCAGTGTTCCTATTAATGTGAGGTATATACAAAAATACATCAACCATGCTCACAATGCACTGTTTTCTCCACCAATTGAACTTTGAATATATGCAATAGTGGAGCCCTTTTAGATACTATATTAGTATATGCATCTCACTTCTGGGACTGATGAGAAATTCAAGGGGTGCAGACCTTATGCAGGTTTGGTTTACTTAATTACTTTGCAAGGGCTCTGGAGGCCTTATGTGTTTTGTAATATATGCATTTACTTACAAATATATAGGCTGAAATCAGATGGAGACATAGACGTAACACTCCAAGAGATAGACGCTGTTAGCTTATGGAATCCAAAATCTCAGCTCTTTTTGTCTCTGATTCCAATGGGGTATATTGTTCTTTTCACACACAAGATACTTACCCCCCACCCCCTACCAGGCTAGTATCCAATTGTGCCCATGCACTTGTGGGAGTGACCATCATACAACACCATTTTCATGTTTCTAAATTAACCCTAAATTAGTGGAAATGTTCATTTCTGGAATGGGGCAGGTCAGCAGAGTGCTCAGAAGGGAGCTCCACAGACCTGTCCCAACCTGGAAACAAGTGTTTCCACTCATTTCTTTGGTTATTTTTAGAAGTCCAAAAGCTCCATTGTGCAAGCAGTCAATCCTGTGAGCACAACAGAATCAGCACAGTGGCTCAGTTGCATACTGCCCCAGGCGTAGGGGGTTAGCATCTGGATGAGTCATCTCCTCCAACCATCACCTAGCCATCTTGGCCAACTTAGCTTCCCTGGAAACAGATCACATGTAGTTTACCTAATGAAAGATGTGCTGAGCTAGACCTGACCAACCTGCTTTTATCCAACAGCCCAGGCTCACAACATTATGAATTTATGGAGGGTAGCAGAATGACACATGCCTGACCGGTATGCATTCATAATAAGGCCTGCAAAGAGTCTTATTCCACTTGGTACCTTGGCCAGGGAGGCTTCATGCATGTGTATTTTCGCCAGTCAATGACCCTCAAATCCAGGGATGGGCAACTTGTAGCCCTCAAAATGTTTGGCCTGCAGCTTTCAGCAGCCCTAGCCAGCATAACTAATGTTGAGGGAGAGATGATGGGAGTTGAATGCCAAAACATCTGGAGGGCCAGAAGTTGCCCACCCCTGCCCTAAGTGGACATTTAAACTAGGGTCTCCCAGGTTTAAGTCCAACATACTAACCACTATAATTAACTGGCTCTTATGGAGGAATCTTTCAGGTTATGCTTTAAATTTAGTGCTTTGAGATTATATTTTTATTATCTTGTAAACTGCCCAGAGAGCTTTGGCTAATGGGCAACACAGAAATGTAGCGCATAAATAAATCGTATCTATTTATCTTTGTATCATTGGCCCTGTTCAGGTACATACGGGAGGATGGTGGTTAGGGTAACTAGGGAGTGGGGGTAACAATGCCACACCGTGTGTGCCTATCACATGACATGGAAGCACATGGTGCCACGTGGTTCCTGTGACCACCCCCTTCTGTAGTTACCATAAACATCCTCCCACTCCTGCTGCCAGTGATCCCAGCGGCCCTTGCACTGCGAAAACACACATGCCGACTGCTCCATCCATTATTATGCAATGGTGACTATACAGAAAGTCCATGCTTGGCTACAGCATCACCAGAAGAACAGGGCACTCTAGGCCACTGTCTCTATGGCTTCAGCTAAGAAAGCACCAGGAGCCTGTTTTAAGCACCAGAGGGCCCCCCACACGTAACCGCAGGGGTGTACGAAAGTTCCACCACGGATCCCGGGGAGGCTGAATGCCAGCGCATTCGGCCCCCCGAAATCGGTGGCGGAACGGCCCCCGCCCCCCCGGGACGGGACTTACCTTAGGCGGATCTTCCTGGTGGCGGTGGTTGCGGTGGCCGGTCTTCCAACCGGCTGCCGCCGCTGCCATTTCTAGGTAAAAAATAAAAACAAAACAAAAAACGTGATAGGCTACATAAAGATTTACATAGCCTATCACGGCTAGATTTTAAAAAAACACTGTGACAGTGTGTTTAAAAAAAACATTTGCGTAGCCAATCACGGCTGATTACGTGATTTGCGTTCTACGCTGTTTGCGTTCCCCTTATTTTCGCCATCTTAGTCTACGTAAATGTTCACGTAGACAAAGACGTGCCAAAATAAGGAACGCAAATGGCAGCGCCCATGGGCACCGCCATTTGCGTACACGCGTTGTTTTTGTTTTAATCAGCCATGATAGGCTACGTAAACATTTACGTAGCCTATCACGGCTGACTGAAGGGACGCAAATGGCGGCGGCTACGGCCACCGCCATTTGCGTCCCTGCTAGCCAGCGGCTGGATGTCCGGCTGCTGGCAGAGCCGGCCGGCGGCTCCGCAGAATCCCTGCAGAGCAGAGCCGGCTGGCCAGGATTCTGGGGGGGAGGAATGGAGCGCCTCCCCCCCCCAGCCAGGATTCCGGGGGGAGGGATGGAATGCCTCCCCCCAGCATCAGCATAATCCGCGGAAAGGTAAGTAGCTTTCATACATCCCTACGTAACAGTAAGCCACCTCAGGTCCCCTTAACCCTTTTGCAGGGGGGTGGTTAACCAGGGTGCTTCTAGAACCATGGGTAGCAGGTTTTTCTCCCCCCAACACGACACACTAAGCCACCGTGGTTAGTGCAAATTCCCTAACCATCATGGCTTAGCATTACATGTGAACAGGGCCATTGGGTTATATTGCTCATGGTTTGTCTCTGTCTCCTTTGTTATATTGATTATGGGTTGTTGGGGGGGGGTCATATCCTTTGTGGTCTAAGTTGCTTTGAGACTGCTTTTGTGATGTGAAGCAACACATAGATTTAATGAATCAATGATCTGAATGGAGCCCTTGCTCTGCAGCATGCATGGGCCTAGTCCCTATTGGCCCTGTTAGTAATCCACTCCTGTGATGTGGTTGCACCAGCACAAACCATTCCTAAATGCTCTTGTGGCTATATCGAGCTTTAGAACTAATGCACATATAAGGATGGATATTATGTGCCGGGGGCTTACATTTACACAGATACAGAGCCAGGCTAGGATTAATGGCAGCTCTAGTACATTGCAAAGATATGTTTGTTGGAAATCCACCAAGCCAAGTGAAAAATGAAAGGAAACAGTGTTGGCAATTACTGCCGTAGTTCATTTTCATTAGGAGTTTGATTGCTAAAAAAGGATATTGAATGAGAAGTGCCACATTTTGTCTTAGAAGTGCCCTTGAAATAGTACAAACAGGGAATTAAGGAAGAGATAGAGGGAGGGAAATCTATACTCAAATACTGCTGTTCCTTACTTTGATAAGGATTTAAAGAAGGAATTGCTATTCTTAGAGGAAGGTCATATTCAGATTACTCCTATAAATTTTGCACGAGAAAAACCATAAAACAGCAATCTGAGACCTCGCTTTGCCATGAAGCCCTGTAAATCCTCTAGTATTTCCCCCTTTTCCAGGGGCTGATGTCATCTGACCAACATTTAATTGTACATACTTCACATTGGAGGAGATATTTGCTGAGGTGACAGAAATGCCACATGTTGTCACAGAAGCCAGTGATGATTTGGGATACTAAGTTCAACCTGTAACATGGCCAGGCTAATGGCAATAAAAAGAGCAAAACCATTCCTTCAAAAAAGACAATATGTTCTTTGACATATTTGCAATATGCATTCCTTCATATAAGTCTATACTAGGGTTGTATCAGCCTACGCTGAGGGTTGATGGAAGCTTCAGTGCAACTATATCTGAAGGGCCACACATTCCCCAATCCTGCTATACGTCAACTAATTCATAGAATCATAGAATACTAGGGTTGGAAGGGGCCTACAAGGCCATCGAGTCCAACCCCCTGCTCAAGGCAGGAATCCAAGTCAGAGCATCCCTGACAGATGGCTGTCCAGCCTCGTCTTGAACGCCTCCAGTGTGGGAGAGCCCACCACCTCCCTAGCTAATTGGTTCCATTGTCGTATTGCTCTAACAGTCAGGACGTTTTTCCTGATGTTCAGCCGGAATCTGGCTTCCTGTCACTTGAGCCCATTATTCCATGTCCTGCACTCTGGGATGATCGAGAAGAGATCCTGGCCTTCCTCTCTGTGACAACCTTTCAAGTACTTGAAGAGTGCTATCATATCTCCCCTCAGTCTTCTCTTCTCAAGGCTAGACATGCCCAGTTCTTCATAGGGCTTGGTTTCCAGTCCCCTGATAATCTCTGTTGCCCTCCTCTGAACCCTCTCCAGTTTGTCTGCAACCTTCTTAAACTGTGGTGCCCAGAACTGGACACAGTACTCCAGATGAGGCCTAACCAGTGCTGAGTAGAGGGGAACTAGTACTTCCTGGGATTTGGAAGCTATGCTTCTATTAATGCAGTCCAAAATAGCCTTTGCCTTTTTTGCATCCACATCACATTGTTGGCTCATATTCAGCTTGTGACTGACAACAATTCCAAGATCCTTCTCGCTTGTAGTGCTGTTGAGCCACGTATCCCCCATCTTGTAACTGTGCATTTGGTTTCTTTTTCCTAGGTGCAGAACTTGGCATTTATCCCTATTAAATGTCATTCTGTTGTTTTCTGCCCAGCGCTCCAGTCTATCCAGATCACTTTGAATTTTCTTTCTGTCTTCCAAAGTATTAGCTATCCCGCCCAATTTTGTGTCATCTACAAATTTGATCAGCATTCCCTGCACCTCCTCTTCCAAGTTATTAATAAAAATGTTGAAGAACACTGGGCCCAGAACTGAGCCCTGCTGTACCCCACTCGTTACCTCTCCCCAGTTTGAGAAGGTCCCATTGATAAGCACTCTTTGAGTCCAATTCTGTAGCCAACTGTGGATCCACCGGATCATTGTTTCATCTAGCCCACTTTGAGCTCGTTTGCTCATCAGGATATCATGGGGCACTTTGTCGAAAGCTTTGCTGAAGTCGAGGTATATGATGTCTACAGCATTCCCACAGTCCACAAGGGAGGTGAGTTGATCAAAAAATGAGATCAGATTTGTCTGGCAGGACTTGTTTTTGACAAATCCATGTTGGCTTCGAGTAATCACGGCATTGTTTTCAAGGTGCTTCCAGATGGATTCCTTTATCATCTGCTCCAGAATTTTCCCAGGGATTGATGTCAGACTGACTGGTCTGTTGTTCCCAGGTTCCTCCTTTTTACCCTTTTTGAAGATAGGGACAACATTAGCCCTCCTCCAGTCATCTGGCACTTCCCCCGTCCTCCATGATTTCTCAAAGAGAATAGACAGCAGTTCTGAGAGTTCTTCTGCCAGTTCCTTTATTACTCTAGGATGCAGTTAATGGATAATAATGCATAATTTGAAGTCAGGATTTCTGACTTCCAATTATGCCCCATAGATTTTTTTTTTTTTAAAAAAATCATGGGATAAGTCAGAGGTGAAGTTTCCAAGACAGCGATAGTGCTAACTTCAAAAGCAAGGATTGCATGTTTAGGATTATTAATGAGCTGTAGATGTTACCAATCATAGCAGAAAATTTCTTCTCCAGAATGTGCCACTGGAGAAAGAGAGAATTACCATGTGCATTTCTCCCTTGTATTCATTCATTTGCTGAACGTTAAATACGCCCAACAACAAAACATCTCTGGTTGGATTACACAGAGCTAAAGAATAAAATGCAATACAAGAAGCAACAAGCAGCACTGGGGGGGGGACACAGTATTAAATATATAAAAACAGCTATCGAGTCTAAAAGCTAAAATGCCTGGGAGAAATAATGATCTTCTCCTGGCACCAAAAAGTAACAGGGTAAGCACCAGGTGAGCCTCCTTGGGAAAGGCATTCCATAAATCAGGTGCTACAACTGAGAAGGCCCTCTCACACCAAATGTCCTTTGGCGGAGGTACCCAGTGGAGGACCTCCAAAGATGACCTAAGAACCTGAGTACATATGGGAGGAGATGTTCCTTTACACTAGGGGTGTATGGATCCCCTACCTTTCTGGTCCGGGGGGAGTCTGCAGGGGGGGGAGGCGATCCGTCCCGCCCCTCCCAGAATCCATCCGGGCCGGCTCCACTCTGCGGGGATCCTGTGGAGCCAGCCGCCAGGTCGGCATCGCTGGTGATACGTCCGGCAGCCATTGCCATGCCATATTGCTTCGCTGGGCTAACTCCAGATGCAAATGGCATCCACTATGCCATTTGCATCCGTAAAGCTGTTAGATTTACCTAAATGCAGCCGCAAATGGCTGCATTTAGGTAAATCTAACAGCTTTACGGATGCACATGGCATAGTGGATGCCACTTGCATCACTGTTTTTTCATGGATAGGCTACACAAATATTTGCCATTGCCGGCATGGCAATGGCAGCTGGCTGTATTGCCAGCAATGCGGACCTGGTGGCCGGCTCCGCAGGAACAGAGGGAGCTGACCTGGATGGCTTTTGGGGAGGCAGAGATGAGTGCTCTGTTCCGCCATGGGCCCCAAAGGAGCTGGATTCTTGAAATCCGGCCTCATTGGGGCCCGTGGCGGAATTCTCCAACATCCCTACTTTACACCACAAGCAGACATTTTGTTTTGTTCAGGAACAGTTTAGAAAGTATTTTAAACATGGATCCATGTATGGGGGGGGGAGAGTCCATTGTAAGAATGGATTTATTGTTACAGAGGTGAAACAAAAAAGATTCTTGAGACACCCTAAAGACTATCACAATAATTATGTCATATGCTCTCATGGACTAGAGAATGGGCAGGCAGAAGGTAGATCTACTGGATCTACTGGAAGATCTCTGGGTGATTTGCACTCAATTAGCAAGGATTTCTGACTTCCAGTTGTTTAGCAGCAGTAGAACAGAATGAGCCTCCCCCATCCTAAACTGTGCTGCTGAAATGAAGAAAACCTGCAGTAACTAGGAGTGGATCTTTGTGTGGAAGGACTGTGAGCTCAGTTCCATTTGAAACACAGTTCTGGGCTTACTATTCTTTAATTCGAAGTCTTTATTTCTAAGTCTTTTGCACCTGACTCTGGTTGGTGGATCTTGAGGTCCTAGTATGAAACATAGCAAAGTACATCTCACAGGACTGACATCTGCCCATCGCTAGACTAGAGAGTCCACTTCATCGGATGCATGACTGGCTCTCTAGTCCATGAAAGTGTATGCCACAATGCATTTCTTAGTCTTTAAAATAGCGCAGGGATCTCTTTTTTTTTTGAGGGTGTGTGTGTTCTGCAACATGGCTACCCTCTGGAAGTTGTTTAAGATGGATCTAGACATTTGGCTCATATTACTATTTCAGAGGTGGGATGTGATTCTCTGAAGTAAACTTTGTTGGCAAATACGTCCAACTATCTTATACCAGTGGGTATGATCTAGACTTAGTCATGTTTGGAGGAGACCCATTGAAGTCAATGAGGCTTAATTTCATCATGAGTCATTTCAATGGGTCTAGTGTAACCATGACTAAGTCTGGATCCAAACCAATGAGAAGAAGATCCATGTCAGATTCACGAACTGCAAGCTGGATTATGAAGTGCTTTTTATTCAGGGATATTTTGTTTTATCCCATCCCCCATCCCAAAGACATTACATCCCGTCCCCCCATTACATTTCATCTTTTCTCCAGTCCATTTCAGAAGGCTGTACATAGTAAAGTGTGAGCTGATGGAACTCTGTATGTAAGAGGTATATATTTGTACTGGAGTACAAATAGCATTTGTTATTTGCACTCCAGTATTTGTACTCCACTACTGTGTTGTGGGTTGCTCTAAATAGCAACTGTCAAAAGAAATTAAATTTTAACCAATACAAACATGTATTTTAATGTCATAGGCCATACTATGACCTCAGATTAAACACGAATATATATGGACAACTGTTCTTAGTAAATCTAACAGGGTGATTTTCTCTGGTGATGTAGAATAGATGAGACCCAAAATTATATCAAAACATTTTCTTTCTATAGAAGGAGTTGTGGCCAGATGTAGATTTTGCTTCACTGAAAATCAACACCATTCATTGTGCACAACTTTAATCACAGCTGTGTTTTTATTGTGTTATTTACTGCATATGGAAACACTGAGAATAGCATCTTCTAGGTAAGAGTGCTAGAACAGCCAAAAAAATAAAAAAAGGGGAAAATGTATTCCATGGGGTTGTTGTTTTTATGATTATCGTTATTATAACACTGACAATAAATAATTGGATAGCACAGCACTTGCATGCAACTTATTTAATCATTTTTTTATCCATATCAGATTTTTTAAAAACCTAACATTAGTTCTAATCTTAGTACGTCATTACTCCTTAAAAACAGTCATTAGCACCATTGTATGACAGTAGTTGTAAAATTAAGTAGTGACTCAATAGTAAGGATGGAGGAGAAATTCAATGAGTTCTCATTTTAACGCAAACGTGTTTCATTTCACACTTTTGAACCACTATGTGAACCAAAACTCTTCAATAAGGTAATCTGGGGAGCACTTCAGGACTGGTTGGCCTTGTATAAAGTGTTACTTTAGGCTTGATTCGTCATTCTGAGCAACAGGTCAAGGAATAGCCATACACATTCCTGCACCTCCCCTAACTTCCATTCCCTTTTCTTCCCCCAGACTGAAATAGTGCATGCACATAATCTGTTCCATCCTGACATCCAGATTTGTAACTGGGATTTAATCAGAGCAGAACCCACTGGATACCAGAATCCCTAAACCATTGCAGACCAGAATGTAACATTGCACTCATCTCTAGAAGAAACCTGAAGACCTTCAAAACAGAACTGAAATAAAAAAAAAATATGACACAATGTTCTGCCTAGCCCAGTATTGTCAACTAGGGCTGTACGAAACACTTACCTTGTTCCGCTGGGGCCATCCCCGGTGTGGGGGGGAGGCGCTCTGTCCCCCCCCAAATCCTCCCTGGCCAGGTCCGCTCTGTGGCGACTCCGTGGAGCCGCCAGCCGGGGCCACCTGCACCCAAACCTCCATCCGTTGCTGGGCTGCGGCCGCAAATGGCGGCCGCTGTAGCCGTGATAGGCTACGTAAATATAGACGTAGCCTATCACGGCTACCGCAGGAACGCAAATGGCAGCTGCTATGCCATTTGTGTCCCTGTGTTAGCCATGATAGGCTATGTATATATTTATGTAGCCTATCATGGCGAAAGACAGGGACGCAAATGGCATCCCTGTGTTAGCCGTGATAGGCTACGTAGTTACTTAAGTAGCCTATCACGGCTTGGCAGGGACGCAAATGGCGGCCGGCGTAGCAGCAGCCGGAAGACCACCCGGAGCCACCGCCCCCGCTGAAGCCGCCGCTGGAGCCGCTGCCAGGTAGGCTCCGTCCCAGGGGGATTCCGCAGGGTGGCGGGGGGGATTGCCCCATTCTGCCATGGACTCCAGGAGGCCGGATTCTAAAGAATCCAGCCTCACTGAAGTCCGTGGCAGAATTCTCCAACATCCCTATTGTCAATGCTGACTGGCAGAGGCTTTTCCAGAGTTTCAGGCAGGATTCTTTCCCAGCCCTAACTATGCCAGGGATTAAACCCAGAACCTTCTGCATGCAAACCACTGAGCTACAGCAAATTCAAGCTTACTTGAACTCAAGTAAGCCCCCTTGAATTTGGGTATAGGATCGCAGCCTGAATAACACATAGGTGTTCAGGATTTAACCTTATAATATCCTGCCCCTCCCACATGTACACACACATCCTCACCACACATTTCAAATGTTTGTTTCCAGGTAAATAAGGGAGGAATGTGCTCTCATAACAAAGTTCTCCTGAAACAATGCATTCCTCAGTAGTTTTTCAGTGAGGACTGAGGAAGGAAGAAGGTATGATTACTCAACCATCTATTCCATGCCTCTTCTACAGGCATGTCATTTCTCTCTGTGCTGAAAAGGAGAAGTGAATTTGTGATGCTGTCATGGAGTTTGCCTCTCTTGACAAAACTTTGCAATCTGTGATGGAAATTCCTTCCATAATGAAATCATATATTCCATTTAATAAGCTAAAAAAAATCACCTAAGCTGGAGGAGCTCCAGAGGTACTTATTTTAGATTGACAGCTATTTGTAAGCTACATCTTCCTATTTGAGACCAATGACATGAGCACATTTCCAGGAAGGTTCCAAGATGATTCTTTGAAAATTAGTCATCCTTCTTCTTAAAAGGGAATGGAAATTAGGCAGGTGTCAGCATGTGCCATGAACTGACAGGATTTATCTTCCTCTGAAGCTCTGTTGGTATTGTTTAATGACTAAAGGTGCACAGGATTATAATTAAGGATATTTCTAGAAGACAATGGAAGGCTATAGAAGGTTTGGCAGAAAGAAAACGGGAAGTTCTTAAAATCTCAGGCCCTACCGAGCCAATATCCACATCCAACTCAAGAATGAAATGTAGTTGAAACGATAAACCAATGGTACAGCTATTTTTAAAAACACTAATTCCTTTACATTCATTAATCTTATGGGAGAGGGGCATGCACATGGACTCCATGCATACAGAAGGCTCCTTGTTCAGTTCCTGAAATCTCTATTTAAAGGATCTCTGGCTGCAAAAGGCATCTGCATGAGACCTTAGGAAGCTGTTGCCCATCAGAGGAGACAATGCTGGAACACATGGGCTACTTGTACTGACACTGTTCAAGTAGGGTGGCCACTTATGCATTGTCCCAAAAGTGGGCATCAAAAGAGGGCATCGATTTGCATAACATTTACATATGCAAACGTATATGTCTAAGTGCAAATTTAGAAATAATAACTATAATTTAAATGGAAATAGAAGACATCTCATCATAGTAGAGAAGACTGACCAGGTGACCTGTGTGCATGCTCAGTCTGCTGATGGACAACCTCAAAGCCCCTGCTGCCCTGCCTCTTTATGGTTCTTTGAGTTTAAATGAGATTCAGGCAGGGCAGCTCATCAAACAGAGGCTGCCTTCAAACAGAGGACTATCTTCTGACAGCCCTCCAAATTAAAGGACTGTCCTCTGCAAAGTAGGGCACCTACAAGCAGTTTCATATGTTCAGTTTCTTTAGATCCTCACCCCCCCCCCCCGCTTCACCCTTTGCTGGATGGCGATATTTCTTTTTCCTTTTCTTTCCTTACAACAAACCCAGGATGTAAGTTGAATTGTGTGAAGAATCCTTGTTCCTTGTTGGGCCTAAAAAGGCCCTAAACTGGGCTTTTCTCTGACTGGAAAAAGGGACTCCACCTGTCAAGGGCTCCTTGGTGGCCTCTTTCAGTCTAATCCAGTAGCCAAGTCCAGACACAGACAAGGGATTCTTTTCAAAGCTTTATTCCTTTTTTACAACTTAACAACTCTACTATTAGCGACTAGCTATGAGCAGCAGAGTACCTATGCCCTCAGTTGGAACAGTTGGTCCCCGTTTGATGGAGAATCACTGGCAGACCCTGAACTTATGGGCTAGGGAGAGTCCCTCCCCTTTTCCCTTGGATCTTCTGGGCACAACCGTTGCTTGCGTGCCAACCGGGCATTATGCCCCCTTTCCGCGTCCTCCATTTGGCGCTGCTCCCTGCATCGGCGTCGCACGTACAGCAAGCCCTCTTCCCGCGCTCTCTCACTCCCAGGACAGCTATCTATGTCAGGAATGCCGGTGGGAGGAATCTCTGCCAGCTATTGGCCCAGGGAAGGATGAGCACACTCCTCTCCCAGGAGCGGCTGCTCCACCTCAGAATCAGAACTACTCTGGGATTCTATGGGCTCAGTGTCCACCCTGACACCACCAGGGCTTGCAGGTAGGGATGGACGAAAGGGACTTACCTCGTCCCGCAGCTTGCTTCGCGGTGGGGGGGAGGCGCTTCGCTTCTCCCCCCGAAGTTCAGGCGAGGGGGGGGAGGCGCCCCACCTCGCCCGGCCGAAATTCAGGCCGGGGGGGAGGCGCCCCATCCCTTGCCGCCGAAATTCAGGCTGGGTAGGAGCGCCCCATCTACCCGGCTGCGAAAAAAAAGTAAAAAAAAAACCACACACACACACACACACCCGTGATAGGCTACGTAATGATTTACGTAGCCTATCACGGCTAGATTTCCAAAGTCAGCCGTGATAGGCTATGTAAATCGTCATGTAGCCTATCACAGGTGACTCTGAGAAAAAAAAAAGCGCGTACGCAAATGGCGGCTCCCATGGGGACCGCCATTTGCGTTCCTTATTTTGGCACGTCTAGTCTACGTAAAGATTTACGTAGACTACGGCGAAAATAAGGGCAACACAAATAGCGTGCCCTTATTTTCACCGTAGTCTACGTAAATCTTTACGTAGACTAGACGTGCCAAAATAAGTAACACAAATGGCGGCGCCCCATGGGAGCCGCCATTTGCGTATGTGCTTTTTTTTCCCCCCCAAAGTCAGCCGTGATAGGCTACGTGACGATTTACGTAGCCTATCATGGCTGACTTTGGAAATCTAGCCGTGATAGGCTACATAAATCGTTACGTAGCCTATCACGGGGGTGTGTGTGTGTGTTTTTAATTTACTTTTTTTTTTTTGCAATGGCGGCAGTGGCAGCCGGTCAGGAGACCGGCCGCCGCCCCCGCCCCCGCCGAAACGTCGCCGAAATGCCGGTGGGACCCGCCGCCGAGAGGGACATTCGCCGAATGTAAGTCCCATCCTGGGGAGGGGCGGGGGGCTGGCGGAGAATTTCCCCAACACTTTCAGGGGGCCGAATGCGTTGGCGCTCAGCCTCCCAAAGATTCATGGAGAAATTCTCTGCCAACCCTACTTGCAGGAGCTGGCTCCAAGTCAGGCTGCTCCTTCCTGCACCACTCATACCCTAATCGGGACACAAACAGTGCAGGAAGGGGCTCGGCCAGGACTTACAGGCACCAACTTCTCCAAGCCCCAGCCAAGGCAGGCTCCTTCTTCATGCACTGCTCACACCCTGATCAGGACATGAGCAGCACAGGAAGTGGTGCAGGGGAATCCCAAGCTTATCTCCAATTCCAGTTGTAGATATGTAATGGCCCCAGGAGTGCAACCAAGTCACCTGTAGTTTTAGAGGGGCCTAGGGATCCATAATGCTTGGCTTAGGTTCATTATAAGTGCAATTTCCTTGCTAGTGGGCCTATGAGCATGTGAGATGAGCCAAAGTTCGATAGCACGGCCTCAGCACATTCCATGCTAATGAAGGCTAGCATCTTATCAGGGCCTAGGATGTGCCTGAGAAGTGAGGCTATGTTTTTGCCGAGTTACAGGTGGCTGTGCTGGGAAAGCTCTGATTGTTTTCCCTCTGTGCAAGTGCTGTTAGCCTATGCTGGAAAAGTTCAGGATGAATGCTAATTAACGCTTGTTGCTGTCATGCTGCCTCACTGCTAACATGTATGGTATAAAACCCATTTTACCCCATGGCTCTGGGTTCAGAGAATCTGTCTGATCCAACCATTGGGTACACCTGTGTGCTGTAAGTACTCAATAAAGGCTCTTGTAAGCAAACCTGGGTCTGGCTTATCATTATCTCGGCACCTCCAAACTTTAGCAGCCCACAGCTGGGGCATACAAGATAACAAAGGGCAGGCCTTTGGGAGGGGCTTGGGGAAGGCAGAGAGTGGGGCCTGTGGAGGGTGCTCTACTCTCCATGGGCCACATTTGGCCCATGAGCCAGAGGTTGCCCTCGCATGTTCCAAATCATTCTTCCTAATAACAAAAGGTACAACCATGCAGAGAGCAAAGTGCATTCCTATCAGGAATGAATTGTCCTTTATCCATGTCTCAGCAATGGTGCATACCATTCAGCGTACCTTTGCTGAGCAATCCCCTCAGACCAACAATTTATGGGAAACTGAGCCCCTCTTGCAGGCCACTAAATGCTTATTGGTAAGGTGCAGAAAGGCCCCAGCTAACCATCATCAGCCACCATGCATATATTTCCTATGAACCCGGCACCTCAACAGATGACTCTATTGTGCTCAAACTGTTCAAAACAAAAGCAAGCTACTAGAGATATAGAGCACAGTTCTAAGTCACGCAGACATTCATTGACCTTGGCATTTCAACTAGTGCTGTGCTGAAAATTTATTCTATTGTTTTCTATTATTCTCACTCAACTTGACAGAAGAGCAATTGCTTCTGAAAAGAAATTCAATGGTGAAGAAATTTTGGAGAAATTCTCATGGGTTGGGTTTGGGTTTCTTAGGCTCACCTTACTTAGGAGGTGGCTGAGAAGTGAGCACAAGTGTCCTGTCTTTAATTGTACAATCAACTCTCTGGCTGCCTGTAGCCTCCTCAGCTTCCTACCCTTCAATTAAAGCCCAGTTTAAGGCACCATGAGGTAATTCCTCCCATGGGGCTTTTTCAGATCAGGATGTGCAGGCAGCCTGGGAGGCGAGCTGTGATTAGGTACGCTCAAAAACACCACAAAAATAAATTATAAAGCATCCTGAATGAGGCAGAACAATGGAAGCCTCTTGCACTAACTCCCCCTTTTCCCTGGAGCTGGACACAACACTGCCCCCACCTGCACTGCAGTGGATGCGAACTGGGGGCCTGCCTGCCACCAGTTGATGCTGTTGCAACACAAAAACTGCAAAACCCTTAGGAAAAAAAAAGATGCTCTGCTACAAGCCCTGCCAATGGGGAGCCCTACCCGGGAGAAATGGTTGAGAAGTCTCCCCTCCCTGGAGAAATTCGGTGAAATTGTCTCCCAGATTTCTCTGCCCACAAGTAAGGTGGAGAATTTCAAGAGGCCATTCCACACAGCTCTAATTTCAACACATCTAAGCCCCCTAAGCAATGTTTTGATTGCCACTCTCCTTCAGCTTCTGCAATGTATTTCTTCTTTTATCTACTGGTATTGAGCTAAGTCCCCCCCCATCCCCTGTTTTCCCCCAGACTCCCTAAAACTAAGACTGTATTACGACTTTCCCTAAAATTCCTAATACAATACGATCTCATAGTTAGAAAGACCCCAGGGGTTGAAAATTGTTGTGGTTCTGATATGGGCCTCATTTGAGCCAGCCAGGGCTCTCCAGGACTTATCTCCCAACCTCTTTTCCATGCCAGGATTCATTATATCTTATATAATAATGTCCTTCAGCTCTGTTTTCTCCATCTTTGCTGGACAACTTTGCTGGCACAGGGAGGAGACATACAGCCTAAACACTGAGCAGAGGAAAAGGCATTGTACAGAGTCTCCAAAATATCTAGGGATGTCAGAGAATTCTGCGACGGATCTCGGTGAGGCTGAATGCCAGTGCATTCGGCCCCCCGAAATCCATCGCGGAACGAAGCCCCCCCAACCCATGAAAGGTGCGCGGGGCGAAGTCCCTGCTGCCCCCACCCCAAGAAAGACGCGCAAAACGGAGCACTTATCTGCTCCCATCCGCAGGTTTGTTTGTTTTTTTCCAAAGTCACCCGTGATAGGCTACGTGACAATTTACGTAGCCTATCACGGCTGACTTTGGGAATCTAGCCGTGATAGGCTACGTAAATCGGTACATAGCCTATCACGGGTGTGTGTGTGTGTTTTTTTACTTTACTTTTTTTTTTGCAATGGCGGCGGTGGCAGCCGGTCGGGAGACCAGCTGCCGCCCCCGCCCCCAACGAACCGCCGCCGAACCACCGCCGGGACCCGCCGCCGAGAGGGACATTCGCCGAAGGGAAGTCCCATCCCGGGGGGGGGGGCGGCAGAGAATTTCCCCAACACTTTCGGGGGGCCAAATGCGTCGGCGCTCGGCCTCCCGAAGATTCGTGGAGAAATTCTCTGCCAACCCTAGTCCCTGCCCTTGGCCGTGATTGGCTACGTAAATAGTTACGTAGCCAATCACGGCCAATGGAAGGGATGCAAATGGCGTCCCCTATGCAAGACGCCATTTGCATCCGCAGTCCGTCCACAGCCGGAAGTCTGGCAGCGGCCGGAGCCGGCTGGCAGCTCTGCGGACTCCGTGTAGAGCAGAGCCGGCCGAGGAGGATTCTGGGGGGAGGACTGGATCGCCTCCCCCTGCCTGCTGACCCCCCCCCCCACAGACCCCAGGTAAGGGGATCCATACATCCCTAATAGTGAAGAATATAGAGGCAAGGGACAGATAGGATGGCTGCTGTTTGGAAACATACAAGGATATCATGGTACTGGGACAAACAAATGAATAAAATCATAAGCAACCACATGCACAGCCTCATCTATTTCTGGGGCACATTTTCATACAGATTCCCACCATTTGTAATTGGACATTTGAAGCAATAATGTAGAAGAAGGTTCATCAGACCAAGTGATAAGTTGAGAGAAGGGGCCATAATCAATGGCAGAGAGCTCCTACTTTGCATGCAAAAGGTCTCCAGTCCAATCCCTCCAAGACATGGGTGGAAGGGTGCTGTTGCACTTGTATCCTGCTTGTGTTTTCCTGGTTGACAGTGGTTGGCCATTGTGTGAACAGAATGCTCAACTAGATGGACCCTTGGTCTGATCCAGCAGGGCTCTTATGTTCATCTCTAGTTAAAAAGGATCAGGTAACAGGTGATGTGAAAATCTTTGCCTGAGGCTCTAGGGAGCTGAAGCCAGACTGATGAAACAGTACTGACCTGGGGGGGGCAAACAGCCCAACTCAGGATAAGGGTTAGTGACGGGTGAACCTACCTCAAATGAATTAGTTATTTTCCCAAAAAGTAACGAATTCATCTGTGTAACCGCAGACGGGAGTTTCCCTTTAATTCTAGATCTCTTTCTGTGTATACAAGCTTTTGAGCATGTGCAATATCAAATTGCATCTTGGGAACTGTAGCCTGGAATCATGTAATGTGTCATGACATCATGTGTCACCATTTAATATACCCCTTCCTGATGGGTGGTTTCCATGGGGCCTTTCCGTGTAATGTTTACTTACAATTGCCAATCGGTACACCGAGAAGAGATATACGGATCAGCTTATGGAACTGTATACAGTTTACATGACTGTTTCTTTGAATATGATTGGTTTGTAGAAGAACTGTAAATGCTAACCTTCCCCTACAGGGTTAAAGTGACATCATCACATCTTCTCCTGAAAGAAAAGGATTAAACCAATCAACTCAGCATATGTGCAGAAACACCATGGTTTAGATGCAGACTGTGCATGCTCCAAACTTTGTGATCTATTCCTAAATAAACAATACATTTGTGAGACAACAAACAAAGCTTGCTACAGAGGTGAGTATTATGAATGCATGAGTTTTGACTAGGGATGCCCGTTGCTTGGAAATCTGGCCCTTTTGGGGTTCTACAAAGTTCTGTGGCGTGCCTGACTTGACTTGCATCTGTGAGCTGAGCCATGGGTTTTCCCTAGTTTTGACCAATGAGCTAATTATGAAATTCGGCAGCATCACTGAATAATGACAGGCAGTATTTACAAACCTGACTTTGCCACTACTCATGACCATCCTGCTTGTGGACTTCCCTTCTGGTTGGCCACTGTAGGAACAGTGTGCTGAACTAGATAGTGGACTATGGGCTGTTCCAGTACAACTCTTCTTACGCTCTGAAAAACAAAGAGCCAATCCTCCTTTTTTATGATACTTTGTCAGAGATGGCATTTGAAGATTATCCTCTGATCCCCCAGCCTTTTTGCATGGTGGTTACTACAATCAGGCCTTGGTGGCATATTCAAATGCAACCAGCTGTGCCTGAAATTGAAGCATGGCGCTAGATCTTTAAAGGCTTTAGAAACAGCAAAAAAATTACACTGATAAAGTAATAGCTCTACCCACCCTTCAATTTTCTTAGCTCATCTAATTCACTGCCTTCCTTCCCTCCCCATTCCACACCTCCTGGCTCCCCCCAAAGCCAGTCAGTGATCAAAATTGCCTTTCAGACCAAGATTCCAGTCCATTTAACAAATAACCATAGTGTGTTGTTTACATGGGGTTTCATGCAGCTCCATCAATTCTCATCCTCACCTCTTTATAAATGAGCGCAGTTGCTGGAAAACTATTTCAGGCCTTAAGATGAGATGCTAAGCATTGTAGGGTGTTTCAGTGGCAGGGTGAATACAGAATATAAGTGGAAGGGTGGTGGGAGGGGAGAACCTCTATTACTGCAGATGAATGGCCCCCAATACAAAATGCAATGCTTCCATAATGGTCATATTTAATAGAGGAAAATTGGAGTGATGATGATAATAATAATAATAATAATGATCATAAACTATATCTTGTGGTTTAGCAGCAGGGATAACACCTTGCCTGGTGCTAAGCAGACAGAAGCCATTTCCAGCTAAGGCTATGAAATCACATGCATTCCATGGGTCTGTATCTCCCTTAATGCGTAGCCTATATAGTTTCAGAAGGGCACACTTGCAGTCACCATTGACCTTGATCTGGCAGATCTGCAGTGGTTGGCCTCTATTTTGTACCTAACTTTATCACAATGCTTTCTTTATATGCATTCAGTACCATTCACAAAAACATCATGAGCATCAGGAGATCAGAAGGACAGTAACAACCAGCTTTGCAGCCCCAAGTTGCTGCAACTTGATGTAGAGTCCCCAGTTACTTATAGAATCATAGAATCATAGACTAGTAGGGTTGGAAGGGGCCTACAAGGCCATCGAGTCCAACCCCCTGCTCAATGCAGGAATCCAAGTCAGAGCATCCCTGACAGATGGCTGTCCAGCCTCGTCTTGAAGGCCTCCAGTGTGGGAGAGCCCACCACCTCCCCAGGTAATTTGACTTGATCATCATGAGGCTGGAAAAGGCTCGCACACAAGTGCTGGAGAATTAAGTCTAACCAAGACAAAATCAGGGCTTTGTAGATGGCTACGATACACAGCTTGGTAGTCGGAACACACGGAAGGTGATAAATGTATGCCTGTCAGTAAAATGTCTTAAATTTAATTTCAGTGCTCGAAGCAAATAAAGTCTGTGAGAATTTCATATTCTGCTCCGCTTTGAAATTTTGATCTGATGCAGTGACACTATCATTCTATTTTTCCTAAATGGTCCATTATGTCATTTTTTTTTTTATTTTAGGGGTTTTTGTTTTTTTACTTATTTTCTACACTGTGCAAGCACAGGCCTGGTGAGAAAAATGTATCATTCTGATGTTATTTTTCAAATGTAAAAATAAATAACACACATATATATACACACACACACACACACACGCACACCTACAAACATATAAACTTCAGTTGACAAATATATAGGGTTATATAGGGTTATATAGGGTTATATAGGGTTATATATATATATATATATAGGGTTATATATATATAGGGTTATATAGGCTATATACACACACACACACACACACGCACACCTACAAACATATAAACTTCAGTTGACAAATATATAGGGTTATATAGGGTTATATATATATATATATATAGGGTTATATATATATAGGGTTATATATATATAGGGTTATATAGGCTATATATACACACACACACACACACACGCACACCTACAAACATATAAACTTCAGTTGACAAATATATAGGGTTATATAGGGTTATATAGGATTATATAGGGTTATATATATATATATAGGGTTATATATATATAGGGTTATATAGGCTATATATATACACACACACACACACACACACACGCACACCTACAAACATATAAACTTCAGTTGACAAATATATAAGGTTATATAGGGTTATATAGGGTTATATATATATATATAGGGTTATATATATATAGGGTTATATAGGCTATATATACACACACACACACACACACACACACTTGCACACCTACAAACATATAAACTTCAGTTGACAAATATATAGGGATCTGCCTATAAATAAATGTGTATCTGTGTGTATTTGTGCATTACATACACCCAAATCAGACCAGTGGGCTCCCTAGACTGGTATTTTCTACACTGCCTGGCAGTGGCTGTCCAGGGCAGCCTTCCCCAACCGGGTACACTCCAGTTTGCTGGACTACAGCTCCCATTGTCCCCAGCCAGCATGATGGGGACTGTAGTCCAATGTATCTGGAGGGCACCAGATTAGGGATGTTTTCTCCAGGATTTCAGACAGGGCTCCTTTCCAGCCTCATATTGAGATGCCAGGGATTGAAACTTGGACCTTTTGCATGGAAACCATGTGTTCCAACCCATTGAGCTTTGGTCCACAACTTTTGGTCTGCCTTGGTAATCGGCCAGAATTTGGGTTCGTCGCTGACCCTATCCCTCCCCAAAAGGTGAAGGGTAGAAGCTTGATTCTGACATCATGCTGCAATTCAGACTCATGGTGATTACTTTTGAGACCTAGCACAACCGTGAGGGCAACTGTCCTCCTCTCTAGCTCTGAGCTTGATTTTGTTACACTGAGCCTAAGAGAGGGTCACAAAGCAGACAGATATCTTACTTGCTTTCTGAGCCTTGGAGAGGTTTAGCACAAGGTCAGGGAGATCCCTGCCTACTTTCTCTTGAATCTGGAGAATGATGCCAGAATCTTGCAGACTTCACACTAAATTTGGAAAGCTTCCGGAAGTAGCATGGTATCTCATTGTTTTTTCAGTCTATTGACTGATTGACTGACTGATTGGGGATGTCGCGAGTGCAGTTCAGGGTTCGGGAACATGTCGAGCAACCCCCGCCCATGACCCCTGAACTGTGCCCGCCGAGATGCTGCCCTTGTTTGCCCCCCGCTCGTGCCCACTCGTGCTGCAAAATACTCACTGCGAACCCGTTTGGTGAGTGCCCATTTTCGCGCCTTTGCTTTCTAGGAAAAACAGGAAGTTTAAAAAATGTGCATATTCAATTATGTGCAGTTTGTAGCTGGGAAAGCTAAATAAGCACAATATTAGAGTTATAATCCCTCTAATATTGTGCTTATTTAGCTTTCCCAGCTCCAAACTGCACATAGTTGAATATGCACATTTTTAAAACTTCCTGTTTTTCCTAGAAAGCAAAGGCAGGAAAATGGCAGCGTTCACTGAACGGGTTCACGGTGAGTGCTGGGGAATTCACCGAACTCATGGGTGGCTCGAACACAGGCTCGGAGAGGAAGTGAGCAGGGATGCTGCTTCAGTGAGTGCACAGAGAACCGAACTAGGGTGAGTTCTTACATCCCTATGACTGATAGATCAATCAATCAATCGATTGATCAATTGATTGATTGACTGTATTTCCATATCACCTTTCTGGGACCAACCAAGGTAGTTTAGAAGAACATAAAAACCATAGCCAAATAAAAACACAGTAGCTGCTTTATACATAGAAACCTCTGAGCCTCTTTAAGGTTCAGCATGAGGTCAGTGAGATCCCCAGAGCTTCTCCAGGCTTAACCAGAATAAAAACACATTCATCAGTGGCTGTATGTATGTGCTGTATTGACCAGTTTCACTCCCCACAGCCTTTCTCACTGGACATCCAAGTCCCAGTGGCTTAGGAGAGGTATGTCCCCAACAGGGATGCTTGGGGATTTGATCGGTCCACATTTGTAAGTGATCCATTCTGATTTGTATTTCCTGCACTAATATGTAGATCAGAACACAATTGTCCTTGCGATTATGCAAATTTTGTGATGCATTTCTTGGCTTAAAAGTACCAAAATGCATACAAAAATGTGTATTTTAGGGTAAAATGTCTAGAAAAAATAGGTATTTTCGAATAAAATTAGTTCAAACATGCATATTTAACTAAATATTTCAATAGCATTGGGTGGGGTGGGGGTTAACCTCCCTGCCTCTGGAGGTCAGGCAGGCGTCAACACTGAATTGTTTTCGGCATCGCCTGAAAACAGCTCTTTTCCAGGAAGCCTTCCTTGGTTAACCAGCCTTGGTTTTATTTTCATTCTGGGTTTTTTTTTAAAAGAGTAATCTTAATATCATGTTTCTTCTTTTTTGTGATTCACCACTCCAGAATCTGTTTAGATATGGAGCAGTATACAAATGTAAATAAGTAAGTGAGTGAGTAAGTAAGTAAAACCACACACTGAAGCAGAAACAAGATGTAATGGACAAGCCAATGAATATATGTGAAACTGATACAGACCAGAATGACTGGTCCATCCCTAATCTCCATCAACACTGTGATGGATCCACAACTCCCAGCACCATCACGTTGCCTCCTTCCCTGCTTCCATTGCCAGGGCAACACACAACTCCAACTGTGGACCTAGCAGTCTGACATTGCTTCTCTGAGGGTGCTGCTCACTCCTTTCTTGTTCTGGCTTCGTCCTTGGGATCCAATCTGGACAGGATCCCAGAACTGCATAAACAAGGAGTGCGGTCCTCTGAGCATGGATAATTCTTCTTCCTTCACACTCTACATTTACCACTGTTCAGCTGTAAGAGTGAAGTGCGCCTCCAATTTCAATCCAGAAAGAAAAAGTGCTTCAGAAAGAAAAAAAAATGCTAAACATTGGGTTAACTTCTTCAGCCCAAAGGTAACACTAGCATATGTATTGACAATGCATAGATGTCTTGCTCACCTAATTTGTTCTGCTATTCAGAAAAATAAATGCTGCACCTTTAGCAATAGCCATACTACATTTTATCTCTAAACTGCTGAGCTTTTGTTCTCTCTTCCAAAAGGAGGAGGAGGAGGAAGAGGAGATGAACCCTCCTTGTGCATGTGTTGATAGTGCATGTAATTTTCTTTCAGATATTAATTCCAAGCCACTGGAGAGAGAAAACTTGGAAAGAAACACAAACAGCAAAGACTGAAACTTGCTATTTTTTTTTCTTGGTATACTTCATGATAGTTGTGAAACCATATATTAATCTTCTTCAGAATTTTGATGTGTTGTCTGCTAACCCCTGTTATCATATGGATTTCTATTCATTCTGTATGTAAAAGTATCTAAGAGCATCTTCATCACTGGAATGGACACTTCTTTTTCTTTTTCTCTCCTGGTGGCTACAGGGCTATGTTTGTAATTTTCTAACAGTTTTCCACTTCGACTCTTGGACATCCAACTAAAGTTTCAGCTTCAATAGTCTTCAATAGTGTTGGTTTCCTGATCAACTACTCCTCATCTGGGGATCTTGCCCCCATTCCCGAAAAGCAGCTGTACACAAACTGATGTACATTAGAGGACTAGCACAACTATGTAGCATGGATAATATTGCTAAATAAAACACAATGTATATTCCTATTTGCTTCCTTCACTTGCTGTGTGAATGAATACACACACACACACACGTTGTGAGGGGAAGAAGTTCAAGGGTGGATCTGCAAGCACAAATATATTGACCATCTTGGTAAATACTAGCTACAGGTATCTATATCAGGTATCTATATCACGTACAGCTATATAATGTTTGGTGTGCTTATTGTCAGGGTGGACACTGAGCCCATAGAATCCCAGAGTAGTTCTGATTCTGAGGAAGAGCAGTCGCTCCTGGGAGAGGAGCACGCTCCTCTTTCCCAGGACCAACAGCTGACGGAGATTCCTCCCACCAGCATTCCTAGTTTAGTTAGCAGTCCAGGGAGTGACCAAGCACAGATAGCAAACTTGGTGGATGCGCGAAGCAGACGCAGAGAGCGGCGCCAGATGGAGGGCGCGGAAAGGAGGTGAAGTGCCAGGTTGGCGCACAAACAACGGCTGTGCCCAGAGGCTCCAAGGGAAAAGGGGAGGGACTCTCCCTAGTCCTTAAGTTCAGGGGTCTGCCAGTAATTCCCTTTCAAACGGGGACCAACTGTTCCAACTTAGGGCATAGGTACTCTGCTGCTCAGATCTAGTTGCAATCGGTATAGTTGTTAAGTTGTAAAAGAAGAATAAAGCTTTGAAAGGAATTTCTTTGTCTGTGTCTGGACTTGGCTACTGGCTTAGACAGAGAGAGACCCCCAAGGAGCCCTTGACGCTTATGTTGCACAATAAGCTATGCCCACATTTACACCTATCTAGTTCTACTTGTGTGCAGTTTTGCATGACTAGCTGCACTGATTAAATGGTGTGAAATCGCTGTTTACCACCTCTAACACCAGGCCTGAAACTGTTAAGAAGAGACCAGGGTTTCTAGTCATACACCACATAGTGGATTTATGCTGCAGCCTGAATCTGTAACATTATCCTAGAAACATAGAATTATAGAATAGTAGGGTTGGAAGGGGCCTACAAGGCCCCTGCTCAATGCAGGAATCCAAGTCAGAGCATCCCTGACAGATGGCTGTCCAGCCTCGTCTTGAACGCCTCCAGTGTGGGAGAGCCCACCACCTCCCTAGGGAATTGGTTCCATTGTCGTATTGCTCTAACAGTCAGGACGTTTTTCCTGATGTTCAGCCGGAATCTGGCTTCCTGTCACTTGAGCCCATTATTCCGTGTCCTGCACTCTGGGATGATCGAGAAGAGATGCTGGCCTTCCTCTCTGTGACAACCTTTCAAGTACTTGAAGAGCGCTATCCTATCTCCCCTCAGTCTTCTCTTCTCAAGGCTAAACATGTCCAGTTCTTTCAGTCTCTCTTCATAGGGCTTGGTTTCCAGTCCCCTGATAATCTCTGTTGCCCTCCTCTGAACCCTCTCCAGTTTGTCTGCAACCTTCTTAAAGTGTGGTGCCCAGAACTGGACACAGTACTCCAGATGAGGCCTAACCAGTGCTGAGTAGAGGGGAACTAGTACTTCCTGGGATTTGGAAGCTATGCTTCTATTAATGCAGTCCAAAATAGCCTTTGCCTTTTTTGCATCCACATCACATTGTTGGCTCATATTCAGCTTGTGACTAACAATTCCAAGATCCTTCTTGCTTGTAGTGTTGTTGAGCCACGTATCCCCCATCTTGTAACTGTGCATTTGGTTTCTTTTTCCTAGGTGCAGAACTTGGCATTTATCCCTATTAAATGTCATTCTGTTGTTTTCTGCCCAGCGCTCCAGTCTATCCAGATCACTTTGAATTTTGTTTCTGTCTTCCAAAGAATTAGCTATCCCGCCCAATTTTGTGTCATCTGCAAATTTGATCAGCATTCCCTGCACCTCCTCCTCCAAATCATTAATAAAAATGTTGAAGAGCACTGGGCCCAGGACTGAGCCCTGCGGTACCCTGCTGATTACCTCTCCCCAGTTTGAGAAGATCCCATTGATAAGCACTCTTTGAGTCCGATTCTGTAGCCAACTGTGGATCCACCTGATCATTGTTTCATTTAGCCCACTTTGAGCTAGTTTGCTCATCAGGATATCATGGGGCACTTTGTCGAAAGCTTTGCTGAAGTCGAGGTATATGATGTCTACAGCATTCCCACAGTCCACAAGAGAGGTGACTTCATCAAAAAATGAGATCAGATTCATCTGGCAGGACTTGTTTTTGACAAATCCATGCTGGCTTCGAGTAATCACGGCATTGTTTTCAAGGTGCTTACAGATGGATTGCATTATCATCTGCTCCAGAATTTTCCCAGGGATTGATGTCAGACTGACTGGTCTGTAGTTCCCAGGTTCCTCCTTTTTACCCTTTCTGAAGATAGGGACAACATTAGCCCTCCTCCAGTCATCTGGCACTTCCCCTGTCCTCTGTGTTTTCTCAAAGAGAATAGACAGCGGTTCTGAGAGTTCTTCTGCCAGTTCTTTTATTACTCTAGGATGCAGTTCATCTGGCCCTGGAGATTTGAACTCATTCAAAGTAATTAGGTGTTCCTTGACCATATGCCTATGGATCTCAAGCTGCAATCCTGCCCCTTCTGCCTGTACTTCGCCTTTGCCAGCGGGGTCATAGACCCTCTTTTGGGAGAAGACTGAGCTGGAGCCGCCACTGCTGCCAAGTAGGCTCAGTCCCAGGGGGATTCTGTGGGGTGGTGGTGGGGGGATTGCCCCGTTCCGCCACAGACTCCGGGGGGCCCTCACTGGAGTTCGTGACGGAATTCTCCAACATCCCTAGTCCTAATACATCCATTGTTGTATGCATTTTTGCCCAATGTAAGCATTTCTTGCAAGCATTTTTCCTAATATGTTGCATTTTTTAACATTGATTTCCCTAACATACATATCTTTGTACACATTTTTGATTGAAGAACTCCATTGCAAATTGCAGAAAATGCTAATTTCAAAGGATAACTGAGTTTTGGTTCACATAATGGTTTAAAAGTGCAAAATTATGTATGTTCACATTACATTTGAACTGAACAAATATCTCTCCCATCTCAGCTTGTGCCCAACCAATCCAAATGCAGCCCAACATGATGCATGTTGGCTAGGGATGAGAGAACCAGGGATACTCAAGTTCATTGAGATTCTTCAAACTCCACTTCATACCTCAGTTCATCCCACTCCTGTTCTCGTTTGCAACCTATTTTTCTTTCTGTCCAAATGAGAAAAGTGCACATTTGTGTGTGCATTTTAAAAAAAAAATGTGTAGGGATGGTGGAAAATTCCTCCACAGACTCCAGTGAGGCCGGATTCTGAAAATCCGGCCCACCAGAGTCTGTGGCGGAATGAAAGATTAACCTCCGCCACCCAGGGGAATCCACGTGGGGCCAGATCCTACCTTCTGCAGGCTGTCCACTGCCACCTGTCCTGCCTGCTCCTGCCTGTCTTCGGACACAAATGGCGTCCAGCGCAGCTGACGCCATTTGCGTCCCTGCCATTTGCCGTGATAGGCTATGTAAATCTTTACATAGCCTATCACGGCAAACAGCAGGGATGCAAATGGTGCCCGCTACACCATTTGCGTCCCTGCTCTTTGCAGTAATAGGCTATGTAAGATTTACGTAGCTTATTACTGCAAAGAACAGGGACGCCATTTGCATCCCAGCAGCCGGACTCAGCCAGCAGCTCTGCGGACTCACTGTGGAGCGGAGCCAGCTGCGGCCAGCGAGGATTCCAGGGAGGAGGAACGGATCACCTCCCCCCTCTGCAGATCCCCGTGGACCCAAGGTAAGGGGGTTTCGTACACCACTAAAAATGTGCACTTTCCCTCCATTGATTAAAGCCTGAAAAAGAGTATTTTTTAAAGTGCACTTTTTTTGAAAGTGCACTTTTTTTTGAAAGTGCACATTTTTTTCAAAGTGCACTTTTTTCAAATGCAATTGCAAGTTTGGGAATGTGCAAACTTTTTTTTTAAATGTGTTTTTGTTTGTATTCAGGATTTCAAATGGGGCAAGTCTAGGGATGTACGAAAGTCACTTACCTTTCCACGGATTATGTTTATGGTGGGAGGGAGGCATTCCGTCCCTCCCCCCGGAATCCTCGACGGGGGGTAGGCGATATGTTCCCCCCCCCGGAATCCTCAAACGGCCGGCTGTGCTCCGTGGCGGCTCTGCGGAGCAGCTGGCCAGGCCCAGGCCAGAGCTGTCTGCAGCTGGATTTCTGGCTGCGGAGGGCTCTGGGTAAAAAAACAACAACAACCGCGTATGCAAATGGCGGCGGCTATGGCCGCCACCATTTGCGTTCCTTATTTTTGGCCGTCTTAGTCTACGTAAATATTTACGTAGACTATTACAGCGAAAATAAAGGGGAACGCAAATAGCGCCCGCTACGCTATTTGCATTCCCCTTTATTTTCGCCGTAATAGTCTACGTAAATATTCACGTAGACTAAGACGGCCAAAAATAAGGAACGCAAATGGCGGCGGCCATAGCCACCGCCATTTGCATATGCGTTTTTTTTTTACCCAGCCATGATAGGCTACGTAAATCTTTATGCAGCCTATCACGTCTCTGTAAAAAAAAAAAAAAACACCTCCAGACTGCAAATGATGGCAGTGGCAGCCAGTCAGAAGACCAGCCACCGCCACCGGAGCCGCCACCACCCGGAACATCCGCTCCAGGTAAGTCTCGTCCCGGGGGGGATCCGCAGGGTGGTGGGGGGGTGGCAGGCCGTTCCACCACAGATTTCAATGGATTTCACCAAGATCCGTGACGGAATTCTCTGACATCCCTAGGCAAGTCTGAATAATTTGTGAACTGAAACAAAATTCTCACACATCCCTAATGTTGGCCCACCAGGCCTTCATATACCTTGTGCTTTCACTGACTACCCAGGGCTGCAAAAACAAGTGGCTTGTCAAGCATCCGCAGACCTTACTACCTGGCTGGAGAGCTTTAGTCTTTGGCTTGGAGCGTAGGGTCAGAAGTTCTGCAGGTCTCATCCAACATAAGCACATATTATGAATATTTCTGGGATTTTATAAAGTAATATATGGCACAGCAGGTTGCTTTTTAAGGCTGTCTCATTCTCGCAGATGTATTATCTTTCTTCCCTAAAGGGGACCTAAGTGTACATACATTCCTTTGAACCTACCTCTTTTATTCTACCAAAGAAAACCACCAAAGCAGGCCAGCGATGATTATCTCCACAGTTCAGCTGCTAGGCCATTTTCAGTCAAGCCTCCAGATTATTTCAGTTATCATTTATTCTTGAGTGATGGCTGCACAACCCTTTAAAGAGGGGGGAGATTCTGGCAATCTAAAGACACAGGTAACTCTGACCTTACTGGCTCAAAGTGTCTTTTTTTTCCACTGCCTCCCACACAACGATCTTTTTTTTTTTTTAACTTGAGAGACAATTAATTCTTCTCAGTATCTATCATCCAACAACTTTCTTCAGCATTCTCTTGAGCATGAATACTGTCTTTGCTTTAGCAAAGGCAGGAAAAAGACACAGGGCTGGGGTTGCAAGCAATCACGTAAGACCAGATCAACCAATTCAGTTTCTAATGAGCTTCCTAAAATGCATGCCACAAAAGTGGGGTAAAAACTGAGCAGAACATAAATGTTCTGAATACCAAAAGTGATATCTGGTAAAGTACCTGGTCAGTGACCTGCACTGTGCTCCTATAGTTGCAATCCAGCCTTGACATGTGTCATTAACACAGTCATTAGCATTAAAGGCCATCTTTTGTTGAAAGGATGGAGATGGCAGGAAGGACCAAGTTGGTCTTTTGTTTCCAACAAGTGCAGCCATCATCCCCATCATAATCCTCTTTTGTCATGCAGGATGAAGGGCCAGCTATGGATGTAAGAACTCACCCGAGTTCGGGTTCTCCAGGCACTCGCCGAAGCAGCGCCCCTGCTCGCATCCCCCCAAACCTGCGCTTGAGCCACCCATGAGTTTGGTGAATTCCCCAGTGCTCACCATGAACCCGTTCAGTGAGCGCTGCATTTTCACACCTTTGATTTCTGCGTAAAACAGGAAGTAAAAAAAATGCACATATTCAAATATGCACAGTTTGGAGCTGGGAAAGCTAAATAAGTGCAATGTTAGATGGATTATACCTCTAATATTGCACTTATTTAGCTTTCCCAGCTCCAAACTGTGCACATTTAAATATGCGCAATTTTAAACTTCCTGTGTTTCCTAGAAAGCAAAGGCGCGAAAATGGTGGTGCTCACTTAGGCATGTACGAAAGTCACTTACCTTTTCGCATGTGTGATTTGCGGTGGGGGGGAGGCACTCCGTCCCTTCCCCCAGAATCCTCCCTGGCCGGCTCTGCTCCGTGGTGGCTCCATGGAGCTGCCAGCCAGGGCCATCCGCAGCTGGAGTTCTGGCCGTGGCCGGGCTGCTGCGGATGCAAATGGCGGCCGCCATTTGCGTCCTGCCAGGCTGCCATGATAGGCTACGTAAGTATTTCTGTAGCCTATCACGGCAAAGAGCAGGAATGCAAACAGCGTCCGCTACGCTGTTTGCGCCACTGCTCTTTTTGTGATAAGCTACGTAAGTATTTACATAGCCTATCACGATAAAGGCAGCCACGCAAATGGCATAGTGGCCGCCATTTGCGTGGCTGCCTTTACCGTGATAGGCTGTGTAAATACTTACATAGCCTATCACGGAAAGAGCAGCGGCGCAAATGGTGTAGCGGCCACTGTTTGTGTCCCTGCTATTTGCCGTGACAGGCTACGTAAATACTTACATAGCCTATCAAGGCAGCCTGGCAGGACGCAAATGGCGGCCACTATGGTGGCCGCCATTTTCGGCCGCAGCAGCCGGCCAAAAGACCAGCTGCCACCGCCGCCCCAGGTAAGTTTCGTTCTGGAGGGATTCCGTGGGGTGGCGGGGGGTGGGAGGCCATTCTGCCACGGGTTTTGTGGGACCAAATGCCAGTGCATTCAGCCTCACTGAAATCCGTGGCGGAATTCTCCGCCATCCCTATGCTCGGGTTTGCGGTGAGTACTGGGAAGCGCAAGCAGGCATGAGCGGGGGGTGAACAAGGACAGTGTCTCGGCGGGCGCAGTTTGGGGGTCACGGGTGGGGGTTGCTCAATGAATTCCCAAACCCCGAACTGCGTTCGCAACATCCCTAGGGCTAGCTCAGTCTTTGTCTCACAGCAGGTATCACCATCTTTAGTGCTTGTGAACTTGATCGGGTTCATCAGAGTTGTGATGTCACAGCCTTTCTCTGAGCTATATAAAAACCCTCAGGTTTGAGGTAGTGGGGTCCTCCCCTCCCCTGTTGAAATCAGTAGATGACTAGGGAATTAGGAAATTTGCACCAGTTGAACTGGGAATTGGAAACAAGATGAATGTGAGCAGGTGTTATGGATGTACGAACTGTGTAAAATCCACTCTGTCTGTGTTTCACAGTGATTCTGAGGTGCCTTTTGTTCTGTCGTCCACTCACAGGCGGATGTGAATTTTTTTTTCATCATGCAGAAAAATACGCAAATAATTACATAAGTATTTACGTAAGCATTTACATAATTTTCCTTAGTATATAACATTTAGCATATTGTTCCCCATTCCATTCAACATTTCCTCAGCAGAAACTTATATATTTTTAAAAGAATATATATGCATAAATTTTGGGAAAGTAAAAAAATCATCCAAAAGTCCACAGGCATGGCCTGAGGGGGTTGCTCCACAGCGGATTCCGCAGGTTGGATTCTTAAAAATCCAAGATCGTTTTAGTCTGTCTCAAATTTCTCCAGCATCCCTAGCAGGTGTTCGACAATTTGCACATATTTTTGGCAGACGTGCTGATGCTCGCGTTCGGGACTTCGGACAGTGCACACTCAAATGTCTTGGAACAAAAATGAAATTCTCATGCATCCCTAGAATCCACTTGCAAGCTCAGCATCCCTCCACTCTCAGACAAGGCCAGCTCATGAGCTCAAGCTAGGTAGCAGATGCTGCAGTTCTGCCTCGCTCTGCTTCAACCCAGCTTAGCCTGCCTTGTTAGCTAGCAGCCTAGCCAGAGAGTAGGTATGTCAGAGAATTCTGCCACGGACTGAAATGGGATCGAATTCCCTTCAGTCCATGCCACGGAATCCTCTGCGGAACGGCACCATGAGGTCCTGAGGAGCCAGCAGTAATGCGGCTTTTTTTTCGTCGTCCGCAAAGAGTCGTGAAATTTTCATAAATAAAAATGCAGTGTAGTACATTCCGATTAGAAATACCTAAGTTTTTTTTTAAAAAAAAGGAATTGTGCTCACTGCCTTGTTTGTGGGTGTTCTTTTTAAATCGAAATCCTCTGTCTCCATTTACTTTCAGCCAAAACACTTTCTCTTCCTAGGGGCTTCCCAAAAGAAGGCTGTCTTAGGTGTGCCAGAGCAATAAACTCTTTGTTTAAAGCAATGCTGTTTTAAAGAAAGAAAAAACCTTTTAAAATGACCATGCCGGTCCTGGTAGTTATGCTGACTCACAGAGATGGCTGGGCACCATAATTACGGTTGTCGGTACGGATTTATCATCATAATTTTTGGAGTGGAAAAAAAAGAGGAATTCCAGGGACTTGTGAACAGTGGAACAGAGCACTGGCCGCAAACTGCGGAAGTCAAGTGGCATCGAAGGTACACAATTCATACATCCCTACCAGAGAGGTCTTTGCTTTGCCCTCATGCAACCACAAGCCTCATTTTAAAGGGAAACATTTTTTTTTCCTCTTCACCTGAGACCAGGACTTGCAACACTTGCTAGTTCCTGTCTTCAGGACAGGGATTCAGCCCAGGGAAAGGTATATTGCTCTGGGAGGTTCTCAATATAAATTGTAGCCTCCACATCCTCTTTTCCCTCCTTCTGTCTCTGTCTCTCTCTCTGTGTGTGTGTGTGTGTGTGTGTGTGTGTGTGTGTGTGAGAAAAACTACATTTAGGCCTGGAGCCCAGCTTTGCTGAGAATGCAGCTAATTTCCCCATCAAGGCATAACTCTTGGTGAAGGCTGGAGCATCCTCAGTTGGTGTGCTAACCAATCCATTTGCTCTGCTAATTCTCCCAAAATCAGCTGGTGCATTTGAATCTCTGTGTAAAACTCAATAAATGTGCCATTGTGGCATTATCCCCTCCAACAGTGTCTGAGTGTGGATCTCTTCAGGTGGTAATTGCCTTCTTAGCCGTAGACACTCTATTTGCCAGTGTCTAAAGTGTCCTTATAAGCAGACCTGTGGGTCTCATTGGAATGTGCATGAGTTCATACACAGGTCTAATGGGATCACATCACGTAACACAGTGTTATGTACTAACTAGGATCGTAACCCTTTTCAGATAGTCTAAAGAATGCATGGAGTAGGGGTAGGGATGGCGGAGAATTTCTCCCCGAATCTTTGGGGGGCCGAGCGCCAATGCATTCGGTCCCCCGAAATGGGCAGTGAAATTCCCCGCCACCCCCCGGGATGGGACTTACCAAAGCCGAATGTCCCTCCCAGCGGTGGGTCCCGGCGGTGGTTCGGCGGGCTTTTGGCTGGGGCATGGGCAGCAGCCGGTCTTTCGACCAGCTGCCGCCGCCGCCATTACAACTGAAGTAAAAAAAAACAACAACCCCGTGAAAGGCTACGTAACGATTAACGTAGCCTATCACGGCTAGATCTCCAAAGTCAGCCGTGATAGGCTACGTTAATCGTTACGTAGCCTATCACGGGTGACTTTGGAAAAAAAAAAAGCGCGTACGCAAATGGCGGCCCCCATGGGGCACCGCCATTTGCATTCCTTATTTGGTCCCTGTAGTCTACGTAAAGATTTACATAGACTAAGGCGAAAATAAGGGCAATGCAAATAGCGTTGCCCTTATTTTTGCCGTAGTCTATGTAAATCTTTACGTAGACTACCGGGACCAAATAAGGAATGCAAATGGCGGCGCCCCATGGGGGCCGCCATTTGCATACGCGTTTTTTTTTTTCAAAGTCACCCGTGATAGGCTACGTAACGATTAACGTAGCCTATCACGGCTGACTTTGCAAATCTAGCCGTGATAGGCTGCGTAAATCGTTACGTAGCCTATCACGGGGTCTTTTTTTTTTTCTTTTGTAGTTCGCGGCCGGGGAGACGGGGCGCTTCTCCCCGGCCTGAATTTCGGCCAGGCGAGGCGGGAAGCCTCCCCCCCCGGCCTGAATTTCGGCCGGGCGAGGCTGGATGGCTCCCCCCCCCTCGCCTGAACTTCGGGGGGAGAAGCGAAGCGCCTCCCCCCCACCGCAAAGCAAGCTGCGAGACCAGGTAAGTGACTTTCGTAAATCCCTAAGAAGGGGACAAGGATTGCAGTGGTACACCCTGCTCACACATACGCATGTTCATTATAACATTCCTAGATACGTCCTACAGCTATGTGTAAGGAGGGTTCTTTTTGATTATTTGGACCCCTACTTTTCAAAGGTTGTTAATAACTCAAAAAGAGTCCTCTATACATACAATTTTATACACTGGAGGCTCTGTACCGACATTATATTGAATTGTGTTCAATAATTCAGGGGTACAGCTTGCTGCCACAATCCCACTTACCCCCTCTACACACATTCATTACAGTGTCTGAAAGGGATATGCAATGAGTTGAAAAACCCTACTGATGAGCAACCTTACCCCTAGAGAAATCATAATTTGCTTATCAAATTACAAAGTTCTCCGTCCAATCTTAGATGAAAGGTCTCCAGATCCCGCTGTGTATTTAGGAAGTGTTGTGCATGTGAGTCAGCAAAGTGCTTCTTGGGAACCAGTATGGTGTTATGCTATGCATCATGACTTCATGCTACTATGTTCTTCTCTCTGACTGGCTGTTTTCTTGTGCCCTACAGTCAGTATGGAGCCACTACAGCTGATGGAAGTAGCTGTGGTGTGACCGGCTGTGACAGAAGTGGTACTGGTAGGAGCTGAGGAAGAGACACTTTCATCTGCTGAAACCCAGGTCTCCTCCTTGTTTGTCAGCTGCCCTAGGTTGCACCACTCCTATTTCAACCTTCTGCTCTTCAAGTCTCCTCACCCACCAGCACCCAGGTCTAAACTAAACCTTTACATACCAAACAAATAAATAAATTATATCCAATACTATAGGGAAATGATCTCAGTGGACTAGTTAGGTACAGAAAGGAAATTAAGCCAAGGGTAAAAATTTAACTTTGAATAAAGGGTAAATACTAACCTCTGTTGCTGTTCCTTCATTTTCAAATCCAAACTGTTACACTGCTTGGTTTGGAAAACAGTAACTAATGGGTTCAGTGATATAATACCATGAGTATTGCAAATGGGACTTTTCCATTTCCTTTAGAAAGGGAAGGGCTAATCCAACCAACATTAGGACATTAACAAAAATGGGGGAATTTAGACCTTTGAGTCATGCAGACTGCAAAGGTGCTCATAATCAATCTTGGTTTGGATTAGGGATGTACAAAACCCTCCTTACCTCGCTCCACCGGGTTCCGCTGGGAGGGGAGGCACTCCATACCTCCCCCCGGAATCCTGGCCGGCCGGCTCCACTCCATGGGGATTCCGTGGAGCTGCTGGCTGGCTCCGCCAGCAGCCGGACATCCGGCCGCTGGCTAGCAGGGATGCAAATGGCGGCAGCCGTAGCCGCCGCCATTTGCATCCCTGTATTCAGCTGTGATAGGCTACGTAAAGACTTACGTAGCCTATCATGTCTGGGTTAAAAAAAAACCAAACGCGTACGCAAATGGCGGCGGCTACGGCCACCACCATTTGCGTTCCCTATTTTTGGTTGTCTTAGTCTACGTAAATATTTATGTAAATAAGGGGGAACGCAAATAGCGTCCGCTACGCTATTTGCGTTTCCCCTTAGTTTCGCCGTCTTAGTCTACGTAAATATTTACATAGACTAACACAACCAAAAATAGGGAATGCAAATGGCGGCGGCCATAGCCGCCGCCATTTGCGTACGTGTTTTTTTTTAACCCAGACGTGATAGGCTACGTAAGTCTTTACGTAGCCTATCACGAATGGGGGAAGAAAAAAAAAAGAAGGCTGCAAATGGCGGTGGTGGCGGCGGCAGCCAGTCGGAAGACCAGCCACCACCTACGCCGAAGCCGCCGCTGGAGCCGCCGCCATCCAGAACAACCGCCCTAGGTAAGTCTCGTCCCGGGGGGATCAGCGGGGGGGGGTGGCAGGCCATTCCGCCACGGAGTTCGGGGGGCTGAATGCACTGGCATTCGGCCTCGCCGAGATCCATGGAGGAATTCTCTGACATCCCTAGTTTGGATAACAAAAATGCTAAAGTTTGTTAGCCAGCCAGCCAAGCTTAGTATACATCTGCTGCAGTGCTAACATAATAGATTCCACCAGCGAGCTGCCTAAGTTCGAGTTTCAGTGCCACTCCTAAAACACTCATTCAAATGCCACAACAGCAATTTACTCAATAGCCTTCCTGCAACTCAATATCCAATATCAGTATCCTTAGACAAGCCACTATTCTCTCAGCATCATCCCACCTACCCACACACCCACCCTATACCCACCCCACACCCACACCTTTAATATGGGGATGATAATACTGACGTATTTTACAGGGCAGTTGTAAGGATTCATGAGACATCTAGGGATGTCTGCTCCTGGGAAATCCAGTTATTTTAGGGGGGCTTGAGGTAGTATGCAACTTCCTTTGCAGCTGCAAGTTGAGCTGTGGGCTGTTGCCTGAACTCCAGAAACTTTATTGCAGATTTTTTTTTTTGGCAGGGGGAGGTCCTGCAATTTGCCCACATTTCTGAGCAATTTGTGCAAATTACGGCCAAATATGCAGAAATTATAGCTGAATTTGAGTAAATTACAGATGAATTCGAGCAAATTACACAAATTTGGTTATAATTTGTGCAAATCCAGCTGTATTTTGCACAAATTGCTCTGAATTTTGTGCAAATTGCAGAACATTAAAAACAGTGGAATTCCCAGGAAATCTGAAAATTGGCCCAACTCGTTACGATCAAGTCAGGTGCCACAGCAGGAACCAAAACGAAGTCGGGGGTGGGGGGGAGCCTAGGAAAATGAATTGAACTCCACCACCCCCCAAACGGATTTCTCTGACATCCCTAGTTCTAAAGTACAGTATAAATTCCAGCCTATCACTGAGATGGCAACTTCCACATGCACAATGACAAAGGGTTGAGCCCCTACAACCAAAGCAGTTATTACCTGCTATTGACATAATTGCCTTGTGGTGGTCCATATGAGAATTCAGCAAAGGAAAGCTAGGACTGGCTTTGAAATGCATTCACCCCAGCCCAGCCAGGGAGATCTGCATATGCACTACGGATAACTCCAACATTAATACAGAGTATTATCCTTATTGGAATGCTAAAGTAGGAAGTCAAGAAATCACCAGGATAACAGGCAAGCATGGCCTTGGTGTACAAAATGAAGCAGGACAAAGGCTAATAGAGTTTTGCCAAGAGAACACGCTGATCATAGCAAACAAACACTCTTTTCCAACAGCACAAGAGGCGACTCTACACACGGACATCACCAGATGGTCAATATCGAAATCAGATTGATTATGTCCTTTGCCACCAAAGATGGAGAAGTTCCATACAGTCAGTAAAAACAAGACCTGGAGCTGACTGTGGCTCAGATCATGAGCTTCTTGATGCAAAATTTCAGCTTAAATCGAAGAACGTAGGGAAAACCACTAAACCATTCAGGTATGACCTAAATCATATCCCTTATGAATATACAGTGGAGGTGCGGAATAGATTTAAGGGATTAGACCTGATAGACAGAGTGTCTGAGGAACTATGGACGGAGGTCCGTAACACTGTTCAGGAGGCAGCAACGAAATCCATCCCAAAGAAAAAGAAATGCAAGAAAGCAAAGTGGCTGTCTGGGGAGGCTTTACAAGTAGCTGAGGAAAGAAGGGAAGCAAAAAGCAAGGGAGAAAGGGGAAGATATATCCAACTGAATAAAGAGTTCCAGAGAATAGCAAGGAGAGAGAAGAAGGCCTTCTTAAATGAACAATGCAAAGAAATCGAGGAAAACAACAGAATGGGAAAGACTAGAGATCTTCTCAAGAAAATCGGAGATCTCAAGGCAATGTTTTGTGCAAAGATGGGCAGGATGAAGGACAAAGAAGGCAGGGACCTAACAGAAGCAGATGAGATTAAGAAGAGGTGGAAAGAATACACAGAAGAACTATACAGGAAAGATCTGAATGTCCCTGACTGCCATGATAGTGTGGTCACTGAACTTGAGCCGGACATCCTCGAGAGTGAAGTCAAGTGGGCCTTAGGAAGCATTACCAACAACAAAGCTAGCGGAGATGACAGTATTCCAGCTGAGCTATTTAAAATCCTAAAAGATGCTGCTGCTAAAGTGCTGCACTCAATATGCCAACACATTTGGAACACTCAGCAGTGGCCACAAGACTGGAAAAGGTCAGTTTACATTCCAATTCCAAAGAAGGGCAATGCCAAAGAGTGTTCAAACTACCGTACAATTGTGCACATTTCACAAGCCAGCAAGGTTATGCTAGGGGTGGACGAAAGTCTCTTACCTCTCCTCGAAGCTTGTTCGCGGTGGGGGGAGGTGCTTCGCTGCTCCCCCCGTGAAGTTCAGGCTGGGGGGGGGCTTCGCACCTCGCCTGGCCGAAATTCAGGCCGGGGGGGAGGCGCCTCGCCTCGCCCGGCCGCGAACTCAAAAGTTTTTTTTTTTTTAAACGCCCCCGTGATAGGCTACGTGACGATTAACATAGCCTATCACAGCTAGATCTGCAAAGTCAGCCATGATAGGCTACGTAAATCGTCACGTAGCCTATCACGGGTGACTTTAAAAAAAAAAGAAAAAAAGCGCATACGCAAATGGTGGCCCCCATAGGGTTGCCCTTATTTTCGCCGTAGTCTACGTAAATCTTTACGTAGACTACAGCGACCAAATAAGGAACGGGAATGGCGGCTCCCTATGGATCCGTACGCGCTTTTTTTTTTTTAAGTCACCCGTGATAGGCTACGTGACGATTTACGTAGCCTATCACGGCTGACTTTGCAAATCTAGCCGTGATAGGCTACGTTAATCGTCACGTAGCCTATCACGGGGGCGTTTTTTTTTTCTTTTATTGCAATGGCGGCGGCGGTAGCCGGTCGAAAGACCAACTGCTGGTCCCGCCCCGGATGAACACCTGCCGAACCACCGGCTGGACCCGCCGCCAGGAGGGACATTCGGCAAAGGTAAGTCCCGTCCCGGGGGGGTGCGGGGGGCGGGGGGGTGCGGAGAATTTCTCCCCGAAATTTGTTCAGGGGGCCGAACACGTTGGCGCTCAGCCCCCCGAAGTTTCGGGGAGAAATTCTCCGCCATCCCTAGGTTATGCTCAAAATCCTACAAGCTAGGCTTCAGCAGCATGTGAACCGAGAACTACCGGAAGTACAAGCAGGGTTTCGAAGAGGCAGAGGAACTAGTGATCAAATCGCCAACATTCGCTGGATCATGGAGAAAGCAAGAGAATTCCAGAAAAACGTCTATTTCTGCTTCATTGACTACACTAAAGACTTTGATTGTGTGGATCACAACAAACTGTGGCCAATTCTTAAGAGATGGGAGTACCAGACCACCTTACCTGTCTCCTGAGAAACCTGTACGAGGAACAAGAATCAACAGTAAGAACCGGATATGGAACAACCAATTGGTTCAAAAGTGGGAGACGAGTATGACAAGGCTGTATATTGTCACCCTGCTTATTTAATTATATGCAGAGTACATCATGAGAAACGATGGGTTGGATGAATCACAGCTTGGAATTAAGATTGCCGGGAGAATTATCAACAAACCTCAGATACGCAGACGATACCACCCTAATGTAGGGATGGCGGAGAATTTCTCCCCGAAACTTCAGGATGCCGAGCGCCAACGTGTTCGGCCCCCCGAACAAGTTTCGGGGAGAAATTCTCCGCACCCCCCCACCCCCCGCACCCCCCCCCGGGACGGGACTTACCTTTGCCGAATGTCCCTCCCGGCGGCGGGTCGAGCCGGCGGTTCGGTGGGTGTTCGTGTGGGGCGGGAGCGGCAGCCGGTCTTTTGACCGGCTGCCGCCGCTGCCATTCCAATAAAAGAAAGAAACCAAAAACGCCCCCATGATAGGATACGTGATGATTAACGTAGCCTAACACGGCTAGATTTGCAGATCTAGCCGTGACAGGCTACGTTAATCGTCACGTAGCCTATCACGGGGGCGTGTTTTTTTTTTTAAACTTTGGAGTTCGCGGCCGGGCGAGGCTGGAAGCCTCTTCCCCGGCCTGAATTTCGGCCGGGCGAGGCGGGAAGCCTCCCCCCCGGCCTGAATTTTGGCTGGGCGAGGCGGGAAGCCTCCCCCCCCGGCCTGAACTTCACGGGGGGAGCAGCGAAGCACCTCCCCCCACTGTGAACAAGCTTCGACGACAGGTAAGTGACTTTCATCCACCCCTACCCTAATGGCAAAAAGCGAAGAGGATCTAAAGAGCCTCTTGTTGAGGGTGAAAGTGGAGAGTGCAAAAGCTGGTTTGAAACTCAACATTAAAAAAACTCACGTCATGGCATCTGGCCCCATCGCTTCCTGGCATATAGAAGGGGAAGAAATAGAAGCAGTGACAGATTTTATTTTCTTGGGCTCCAAGATCACCGCAGACGGTGACTGTAGCCATGAAATTAAAAGACGCTTGCTCCTTGGGAGGAAAGCTATGGCACACCTAGACAGCATAGTAAGAAGCAGAGATATCACCTTGCCGAAAAAAATCGTATAATCAAAGCTATGGTTTTCCCAGTAGCAATGTATGGCTGTGTGAGAGCTGGACTATAAGGAAAGCTGAGCGCCGAAGAATTGATGCTTTCGAACTGTGGTGCTGGAGAAGACTCGTACGAGTCCCCTGGACTGCAAGGAGGTCAAATCAGTCAATCCTAAAGGAAATCAACCCTGACTGCTCATTGGAAGGACAGATACTGAAGCTGAAGCTCAAATATTTTGGCCACGTAATGCTAAGAGAAAACTCCCTGGAAAAGACCCTGATGCTGGGAAAGATTGAAGGCAAAAGGAGAAGGGAGCGGCAGAGGATGAGATGGCTAGATAGCATCACCGGTGCAATGAATACGGACTTGAGCACACTCCAGGAGAGAGCGGAGGACAGGAAGGCCTGGCGTGCTATGGTCCATAGGGTCACGAAGAGTCGGACATGACTTAACGACTGAACAACAACAACAACAAAAATTATCCTTATCAGGCCTGGAGGCCTCCAACAGCTGAGGGGGAAGTCTGAAACCAGGTGGATGCTGTGAAAGAGTCCACCAAAGTCTCCCCCACGATTCAGGAAAATGTTCTGGCTTTCTGGAATAGTTCTCCAATCAGAATAACTCAGTTTCATCCATCCCTAGCAGCAACTAACTTTTAAAAAAACATTGGTTATTACATTTATACCCCATCTTTCATCCTAGGAGCTTAGGCTTTCAAATATGGGCTTTCTCCCTCTTCCTCCCCCATTTCAGGCTAAGAGGTAGTAATTGGGCCAAGGTCAGCCAGTGAGTTTCATGGCTGCATATAGATTAGGGATACCTCAGTAATTTGATCTTTGAAAATTTAGATATGAACTAAGTAGAGATGGTAGAGATTTTTGTTTGTTGTTTGCATTTTTAAGCAAAACCGCCTAATTCTCACTTCCCAGACAAATGTATGGATAAAGCTGTCTTTTGGACTGTACACTTCTGCAAAATGTGTGCTCAAGATCTCTACTCAAAAATGCATACAAAAATGTGTATTGGGGGGGGGATGGATACAAAATGACTATTTTTAGGGGAACATGCATACAAAATGTTTATTTTATTTATTTTATTTACAAGAATGTTATACTGCTCAACATCCAATAAAATATCCAAGTGGTGAACAATAAAAAGGGGAGAAAAATGATGATGAGGAGGAAGATGATGATGACAACGATGACAACAACAACAACACAGAATTAAAACCTTTCAAATCAGATGGTTCCAATAAAACCATGCCTGGTTTTTCAGGGAAGGTATATTGAAATAGCAGGTGCCAAAACCAGAATAATTTTGGTGCCTGCCTGACATCAACAGGCAGGGAGTTCCATAGAAAGGGGGCCAATACACAGAAAAGTCTACGCCGAGTGGATTCTAAAAGGAGTGCAGGTCCCTGCAGAATTACCAGGAGTGACTCATCTGATGAGCTCAGTGACCGACCAGACAGGCTGGTAGTGTAGTGGTGAGAGTGACGGACTGGGAGCTGGGAGATCCGGGTTCTAGTCCCCACTTGGCCATGGAAGCTCACTGGGTGACTTTGGGCCAGTCACAGACTCTCAGCCCAACCTACCTCACAGGGTTGTTGTTGTGAGGATACAACGGAGAGGAGGAGGATAATGTAAGCCGCCTTGGGTTCCTTGCAAGAGGAAAAAAGGCGGGATATAAATGCAATAATAAATAATAAATATAGGGGAGGAGGTGCTCTTTCAAATATCCTGTATTCCTCTATTTTAGTGAGGAAATGCATAGAATTTAAATGCAAATTGTGCGTGTGTGTGTATGTGTGTGTGTATACATGCGCGTACACACACACACACATGCATGCATACACACAGCTGAAAACAGGACAGAATGGACTTATGACTGAACTCATGTGAAACTGACATGGATAGACTAATCCATCCATCCCTAAAACTGACCAGATCTGCACCTTTTGGACTAAAACGAGGATCAGAATGTAGCTGTCTATGAGATTTCACACTTCTTCCAATGCCCCAACACAGTTTTCATGTAAAAATAAATAAATAATTCACGAGGCATGTTAAAATTCATAAAGATAAAATAAATGTGGAAATGTGTATCTCGAGATAAGATACATTTAAAATGTGCATATTTTAAGAGGACATTTAAAAACATGTATTTAAATGCAAATTTCCATGCAAATTTTCTAAACTTGCAGATTAATGTAGAAACACAACAAAATGAACTTGAGAGTGAGATGGCCTGGAAACAGACTGATCCATCCATCTGACTGTGGTTTCCGCAATCCTAGTCCAACCCTCTAAACGCTACACCACACCTTTGAATGAATTAATGAAATTATTGAATTCATGAATTTTGCTACTCCCCCACTCCCAATATAGGATCTTGCAGAAAGAATAGATAAGCAGTGCTTAGTCCAGAGTTGCCCAGTATAGCGATGAATCATAATTAAAAACCACTAAAAAAAGACTGAATAGAATGATAGAGATGAAAAAAACTAGTGATGCAACTATTGCATATAAACGGCTTGCTTCATTACCTGGGGCCATAAAGAGGGCGGGAATGACAAAATAAAATATAACGGCAGCTCCAGCTGTTATCATAAACAGAAATAGTCAGCTCTTTCATTTGAAAAAGAAGTCACATTTATGCTTTTTAACTTAGGATGCTGGAAGCATTTGCTGAATAAAAGCCATTATTGTGGTTTATGGGAGGCCATTTTATGGCATCATATATTAGATTATTAGCCTGCCCTTATTTAATGCAGAATTTGGAGATCCTCCCCCACCCCACTCCACCCCAAGATATTGCTGTCTGCTGCAATCTATGGGCATGATTCATCCAACGTTAAGCACTCTGAAATCCCATTGCTTTCAATCAGAGGCTTGTGCATGTGCTTAACTCTTTTCTGTTGAAATGTGTGGAACTTAAAATGGTTAACTTCAGATGGATTGCGCACCACAGCTGCATTCCAAATAGTGAGAAAACATGCAGTAGAGAAGCCAGATCTGGTACTATAGGATTCTTAGTGTAGGGCAGCCTTCCCCGATCTGGTGTGATCCAGATGTTTTGAACTACATCTGCCAGCATTCCTGAACATTGACCATGCTGGCTGAGGTTGATGGGAGCTGAAGTCCAACACATCTGGAAGGAACCAGGTTGGGGATGGTTGGTGTTGAGGATATGGATAAGATGACATGAATAGGGATGGGCAAACCCCCCAAATGTCATGTCTGGGGGATGGGGTCCACCGTGGGGAAATCCAGGCCACTTATGGCTCCACAGATTACCCTGAAGCCCTGGCGCAGCCACCATAGTGAGTGGGGCAGCTCTCCAGCTGTCAAAAAGGCATGACAGGCTAATGTTGGCTGCCATTAGCCTATCGTGGGAAAAATATGGCCGTAAATTGCATAGTTTATGGTATTTGCAGCCGCAAAGCACTTTCTTCTTGGTAAATCGGGGCCTTTCATGCTTTTATCCTGTAAAATGCGCAATTTACAGCTGTAATTTTCCTGCGATAGGCTAATGTCAGCCGCACCTTTCAGGCAGCCTAAGAGCTGCCTGACAAGCTATGGCGGACATGCCAGCTAAGGGGGTGCCGGTCTGCTGCAGAATCCGGAGGTTGGATTCCCAGGAATTGGGCCTCATTTGGGTCTGCAGCAGATATCTCCAGCATCCCTAGACATGAAATGAGTAGGGGAAAAATGCAGGATTTTAGGCTAGGATTCTACTTTGGCTTTTGCCCATATGGATTTTGGAAATGGACATCATAACAACACAATGTTAGCCTATCAGGTTTTCTTTTTAAGCATAAACTAGCTTTTATCCCACCATATTTTATTTCTTTATTACATTTGTACCCCTTCTTCCGAAGTATTTTAGACTGGCAGTTTAGCCTCACAACATTACAAGGAGGTAGGCTAGGCTGAAGTGGAACCAATTACCTGGGGAGGTGGTGGGCTCTCCCACATGGAGGCATTCAAGATGAAGCTGGACATCCACCTGTCAGGGATGCTCTGACTTGGATTCCTGCACTGAGCAGGGGGTTGGACTCGATGGTCTTAGAGGCCCCTTCCAACCCTACTATTCTATGATTCTATGATTTCATCCATCCAGTCAGCATATCTGAAGAAGAACTGGAATGTGGATGTCAAGTATCTAAGCCCTCTAGCCCCTGGAGCCACTGGCTCTGGATTTAGAGTGGCTACTTACATATCAACAAAGAAGAGGACACCAATTTGCATAACATTGCATATGCAAATGTATATGTATATTTCTTTTTTAATATATAATTATTTTTTATTTTTTCAAAAAAGAAAAACAAAACACAACAACAACATAAGCACACAATACACATACATTAAAATATCTCTTAAGATTGCACGATATCTACCTTTGGCTCCCCTTACACAACAAATGCTTATTATTATTATTCGCTAGTACTTACGTATATGTACGGTATATTTCAGCTTGAAAAATCTAGATTAAAAATGGGATCATTGCTTTTTTAAAACTCCCTTTTATTTGAAGAACACTTAAAGAATACCGCAAGATCCAGCAAAATCCAGAAAGAGTAAAGGGACAAATGCAACTACAGTACACAGTTATGTATCAATCCCATGACTATGGAAACCAATCAAACTGTTTCCAGTAAAAGAAATGGCTGTGAGCCTGTGCATTTGATTTAACCATTTAGTGTTAATGTGGTATAGAAACTGAAGAAGTCATGCATTCTACTGCAGTGAACCAAGTTAAGAGTAAGCCTGAGAACGTACTTCTGAAGAGGAAGCTTTGCATGTTCCCAGTTCGGTCTTTCATACACAACTGCACATGTGGGAAATTGTCATAAGAAAGAGAAAGTACAACTGTGGTTTCCAGTGTCTGGTGCCAACATTGAATCTTCCTACGTGGATGATTCAAGGTTCTCCACATCCAGCATTTACATGGGTAGGGGATCAGAGTGAGCTGTGCATGGATACCATGGCAGGCACCCCATTTGTCCTATCTGCCCATGGGAGCACTGGCCTTGTATTTGTCAGACAGTACCTCCCCACGCTGCCTAGACTAAGGATGGATGGATTGTATAAAACCTGCCCCGTCTGTGTTCTGCGGATTATCAAGCACCTTTTGCTCCATCATCCGTTCACAGATGGATTCGAATTGTTGTTGTTGTGCAGAAAAAATATGCAAATAATTCCATAATGGGGTTCGCAACAATTTACATAGTTTACCTTAGTACGTAACATTTAGTGTATTGTCCCCCATTCAACTTTTCCCTGTGTATATTTACCAGTCTCAGCAGAAACTTCTGTATTTTCCTATGAATAAATTTGCATAGATTTTAGGAAAAGTAAAAAAAAAATCCCGAAGTCCACAGACTCTGTGTGGCCTGAAGAGGTCCACAGCGGATTCCACAGGTCAGATTCCTAGAAATCCAAGCTCATTTTAGTCCCTCTCAAATTTCTCCAGCATCCCTAGCCTAGACGACTGACTGTAAGGCATTGAACGTGGGGCTGCCTTTGAAGAACATTCAGAGACTTCAGCTAGCACAAAGGATGTCTGTTAGAGCTGTAACAAGGACCAGGCTTTGGTCCTCCTTCACTTTCATTGGCTTACAATTCATTGTTGTTGTTGTTCAGTCATTCAGTCGTGTCCGACTCTTCTTGACCCCCTGGACCATAGCACGCCAGGCCTTCCTGTCCTGCGCTCTCTCCCGGAGTGTGCTCAAGTTCATATTCATTGTAGGGATGGGGGAGAATTTCTCCCCGAAACTTCGGGGGGCCGAGCGCCAACACATTCAGTCCTCTGAGGGTTGTTCAGGGAGAACTTCTCCGCCCCCCCCGCCCCCCGCCCCCCCCCGGGATGGGACTTACCTTTCACGAATGTCCCTCCCGGCAGCGGGTCCTGGCAGCGGTTCGGCAGGTCTTCGTCAGGGGCGGGGGCAGCAGCCGGTCTTTTGACCGGCTGCTGCTGCCGCCATTACAAGCAAAGTAAAAAAAAAAAAACACCCCTGTGATAGGCTACGTAATGATTAACGTAGCCTATCACGGCTAGATTTGCAAAGTCAGCCATGATAGGCTACGTAAATCGTCACGTAGCCTATCACGGGTGACTTTAAAAAAAAAAAAAAGTGCGTACGGCTAATGGTGGCCCCCATAGGGAGCCGCCATTCGCGTTCCTTATTTGGTCCCTGTAGTCTACGTAAAGATTTACGTAGACTATGGCGAAAATAAGGACAACTCTATTTGCGTTGCCCTTATTTTCACCATAGTCTACGTAAATCTTTACGTAGACTACAGGGACCAAATAAGGAACGCGAATGGCGGCTCCCTATGGGGGCCGCCATTTGCGTACGCGCTTTTTTTCCCCCCAAAGTCACCCGTGATAGGCTACGTGACGATTTACGTAGCCTATCATGGCTGACTTTGCAGATCTAGCCGTGATAGGCTACGTTAATCGTTACGTAGCCTATCACAGGGGCGTTTTTTTTTTCTTTTGAAGTTCACGGCCGGGTAGACGGGGCGCTTCTCCCCGGCCTGAATTTCGTCCGGGCGAGGCGGGAAGCCTCTTTCCCAGCCTGAATTTCGGCCGGGCGAGGAGGGAAGCCTCCCTCCCTGGCCTGAACTTCGGGGGGAGCAGCAAAGCGCCTCCCCCCCACCGCGAAGCAAGCTGCGAGACCAGGTAAGTGACTTTCGTGCACCCCTAATTCATTGCATCGGTGATGCTATCTAGCCATCTCATCCTCTGCCGTCCCCTTCTTCTGCCTTCAGTCTTTCCCAGCATCAGGGTCTTTTCCAGAGAGTTTTCTCTTCGCATTAGGTGGCCAAAATATTTGAGCTTCAGCTTCAGTATCTGTCCTTCCAATGAGCACTCAGGGTCAATTTCCTATTAAAAATGACCTATATTTATTTTGGTCTATAAAGGGTTGGATGGCTTGGGACCTTGATACCTGATGGAACACGTCCTCCTCTACATATCTACCCATGCCTTAACGTCAACTACAGAAGTCCTTCTCTGAATGCCCCCTCAGTTAAAGTGCAGAGCATGCCTATGAGAAAGAGGTCTTTTTCAACTAGGGTGCCCATAGTTCGAAACACTCCCCATCGGCAAGCTTGCCTGGTACTTTGCTTGTTGCTTTTTCAGTGCCAGGCTATGACTATTTTTGTTCTCCCAGGCATTTTAGAAAGTGTAAACACTGTAAGTATTTTAGATCTATTACTTTAGTCCCTGCAGGACAAAAGTTTATTTTAGTTTTGGGTTGTATTTTACCGTGCTGTGTTGGTATGTGCTTATTGGATTGTTATGCTGGATTCCAACAATTTATTGTGATTTCCATTGTACTATTATTATGTTTTTAACTACTGTACAATGCATAGAGGACTAGTTTTACAAGGCAAATAATAAATATAATAAATAAATAAATAAATGACACATGGCTAAGCATTTTTGAAACTTGTGGGACATGCAAAACCAAATTGTGATATGGCACAGGGTCTGTCCGTGCTGGTTCCAGATTTGGGGAGAGGGGCTGAGCAAGATGTTCTCAGTGGTTCCTCCTTCCTGAGTGAGCCCACCTCCTCTTATTCCTTGTTCCCCTAACTGTTCATTCACTCACTCGTTCACTCAGAGAGTAGGTGAACAGCTAGAAACAGAAAGGAGCAGAATTAGCAGAGCCAGGAAGCTCTAGGAATCATCCATCCCCCCCCCCCGTGGGGAAGAAGAAGGACCAAGGGAGCAGGCAAAGGGAACATCAGGGCCTGCTCCAGTTGGACTGCCCCTCCTTTGGGAGATGAGAGGGGGGAACAGAGCCAATCCACCAGCCCTGCTGACAGTTTACCTAATTCTTTTTTTCTCCCCTCCCCATTGCTTTTTCCTTGTGTGTCATGTCTTTTTTAGATTGTAAGCCTGCGGGCAGGGGACTGTCCTCTTTGCTCATTGATTGTAAGCCTCTCCGGGAGCCTTTTTTGGCTGAGGAGTGGGATAAAAATACAATAAAAGAATAAATAACCATGATCATAAGCATGTGTCTGCCGAAAAATACCTGCAAATTACCGGGCAAGTGCTTGCATTCAATTTGTGCAACTTTCCAGGTTTGATTTTGTGCGAATTTCCCAATTTGTTCAAATTTGCCCTGTAGTCTGAATCAGCTCCGCTTTAGTCTTTGGAGGAAAGTTGTGCAAATTCAGGGAAATTTGCAAAAATTTCACACTCGATCACTGCTTGATTTGTGGAATTTTCCCATTTGTACATAGTAAGCAGTGACTGCAAACACAAAGAGGAATCAGGCATGAGACAGATGATGGAGAGATGATGTTCGGCAAATCCTAGCAAACTCAAGTATCATTTGTTTGCCTGTCCCTGACTGAAGGACTGGCCTAACACTAGTCTTGGTGGCTGCTGTGCAAAAAGTGTGCGTGGGGGGGAGATAAATATCCCACTGTGTATTTCCAGAAGTGTGTGTGTGTGTGTGTGTGTGTGTGCGCGCATGCACACACACACATACTAATGTCTAAACTACACACAACTTTGGATTCCAGCCCATGTGATTTATAGACCTTGGGTATATTCAAAAGCCTCTTACTCCATTCCAGCAATTTCTTATTGGCACAGGCTTTCTGAGGCATACATTGAGCCCCACTATTTACAAGGGCTCCAAGTACACTCATTGAAATGGAGATACAGATAAATATTCCTTTATTTTGCTTGAATCTTCTCCCTTCGCTAAAATGAAGGGGATGGACAACTTGCAATCATGCACTCTTTATAGGGATGTACGAAATGTACTTCCTTTCTGCGGATTATGTTTATGGGTGGGGGAGGCATTCCGTCCCTCCCCCCGGAATCCTCGACAGGGGGGGAGGCGCTCCGTTCCTCCCCCCCAGAATCCTTGATGGCCGGCTGCGCTCCGCAGCGGCTCCATGGAGCAGCCGGCCAGGCCCAGGCCAGAGCCATCCACGGCTGGATTTCCGGCCATGGAGGGCTCTGGGTAAAAAACAAAACATGTACGCAAATGGCGGTGGCTACAGCTGCTGCCATTTGCGTTCCTTATTTTTGGCCGTCTTAGTCTATGTAAATATTTACGTAGACTATGATGGCAAAAATAAAGGGGAACACAAATAGCGTAGCAGGCGCTACTTGCGTCCCTTTTTGATTCGCCGTTTTAGCCTATGTAAATATTTACATAGACTAAGACAGCGAATCAAAAAGGGATGCAAATGGCGCCCGCTATGGTATTTGTGTTCCCCTTATTTTCGCCATCTTAGTCTATGTAAATATTTATGTAGACTAAGACACCAAAAATAAGGAACGCAAATGGCGGTGGCCATAGCCGCTGCTATTTGCGTACGCGTTTTGTTTTTTTTACCCAGCCATGATAGGCTACGTACATCTTTACGTAGCCTATCACGTCTTGAAAAACAAAACAAAACCCACAAGTCTTCAAATGGCGGCGGCAGCAGCCTGTCGGAAGACCAGTCGACAGAGCTGCTGCCGCCGCCAGAGCCGCCAGAGCCCGGAAGATCCGCCCCAGGTAAGTCTCATCCCGGGGGTGATCCGCAGGGGGGCGGAAGGGATCCGTGGGGGGGCAAGGGGGGCAGGCCGTTCTGCCACAGATTTCGGAGGGCCGAATGTAGGGATGCACGAAAGTCACTTACCTGGTCTCCCAGCTTGCTTCGCGGTGGGGGGGAGGCACTTCACTGCTCCCCCCGAAGTTCAGGCCAGGGGGGGAGGCTTCCCTCCTCGCCCGGCCAAAATTCAGGCCGGGGGGGAGGCTTCCCGCCTCGCCCGGCCAAAATTCAGGCCAGGGAGAAGCACCCCGTCTCCTCGGCCGCAAACTTCAAAAGAAAAAAAAAACGCCCCTGTGATAGGCTACGTACAGCTAGATCTGCAAAGTCAGCCGTGATAGGCTACATTAATCATCACGTAGCCTATCACGGGTGTCTTTGAAAAAGAAAAAAAAAAGCACGTAAGCAAATGGTGGCCCCCATAGGGAGCCGCCATTCGCGTTCCTTATTTGGTCCCTGTAGTCTACGTAAAGTTTTACGTAGACTATGGCGAAAATAAAGGCAACGGAAATAGCGTTGTCCTTATTTTCGCCGTAGTCTACGTAAATCTTTATGTAGACTACAGGGACCAAATAAGGAACGCGAATGGCGGCTCCCTATGGGGGCCACCATTAGCCGTACGCACTTTTTTTTTTTTTTTTAAAGTCACCCGTGATAGGCTATGTGACGATTAACGTAGCCTATCACAGCTGACTTTGCAAATCTAGCCGTGATAGGCTACGTTAATCGTTACGTAGCCTATCACAGGGGCGTTTGTTTTTTTTTTACTTTTCTTGTAATGGCGGCGGCGGCAGCCGGTCGAAAGACCAGCTGCCGCCCCTGCCCCTGACGAAGACCTGCCGAACCGCCACCGGGACCCGCCACTGGGAGGGACATTCGTGAAAGGTAAGTCCCATCCCGGGGGGGGTGGGGGGCGGAGAATTTCTCCCCGAACAACCTTCGGAGGACCGAATGCATTGGCACTCGGCCCCCCGAAGTTTCGGGGACAAATTCTCCCCCATCCCTAGCCGAATGCACTGGTATTCAGCCTCACTGAGATCCGTGGCGGAATTCTCTGCCATCCCTAATTCTTTATATCTCAGTTTTGCTGGGTACAAATCATGTGACTTGTACCTAATGCATTGGGGTGTCTATACATGCAGGGTGGTTTGGGTGTATAGAATACTTTATGTCATGATCACCCTCTGCAAGTTAGGTCATTTTTTCTTCCATATTATAGATTGGGACCTGATGCAGCAAGATTTCAACTTGCCCTAAAAACAGTCAATTATAATCTATGAGGTACTGAGTCATTCTACAACTTTCATAGACCTTATACTGTTTCGTGGACCTTAGTGAGGCACACACTTTATAGTTCTCTATGCATCTTGCTTTCTAGCATGGAAACCCATAATTCACTCACAAGTGAAATGCTTGGTGATTGAATTTCAACAGCAGTCATAGCATCTCCACTGAAGTCTAATCATAGTTGGGTGTTAAAGGGTAATTGGTACATATACCAGTTCATACCTCAATAAAGCCACAAAACAAAGAAGAAGAATTTAAGCAGAGATCTCTTATTTGAACTGCTCTATAACTCCATCATCCCTTTTCCATTGATTTGGCAGAGAGACTAGCTGTCATTTGACTGCTACCTAGGGATGTACGAAAGTCACTTACCTTTTCGAATGGTGACATTCGTGGTGGGGGGGAGGCGCTCTGTCGCTCCCCCCGAAATTCTGGCCAGGGGGAGGCGCTCCGTCCCTCCCCCCCGAAATTCTGGCCAGCCGGCTCCGCTCCGCAGGGATTCTGCGGAGCCGCTGGCCGGCTCTGCCAGCGGCTGGACATCCGGCCGCTGGCTATCAGGGATGCAAATGGCGGCAGCCATAGCCACCGCCGTTTGCGTCCCTGTAGTCAGCCGTGATAGGCTACGTAAATGTTTACGTAGCCTATCATGGCTGATTTAAAAGGAAAAAAAATGCGTGTACGCAAATGGCTATGCTATTTGCGTTCCCCTTATTTTCGCCGTCTTAGTTTACGTAGACTAAGACATGCCAAAATAAGGAACGCAAATTGTAGGGCTTTTTCTGCCTAAACACATAGAGGATCGCACCCTTATTCATTTTGTGTTAACCTTTATATTGTATGCCTGCAGGCAGGGACTTTGTTTTTAATCTGTATATAGCACATTCCTATATATGTGTGCTCAGAAGTGAGATCCAGAGGTGAGTGGGCATATAGGACTGCAGCCTTTAGGAAGAAGAGTGAGTTCAAAATGGTCAAATTCTGTCTGGATCGGAGCATCCATGAAGAAATGATTAGTGCTGTGCAGAAAATTTATCCCACATTTATTTAGACAATTCTCATTCAATTTGACAGAGGATAAATTGCTTTCGAAAAGAAATTCAACGATGAAGAAATTTCAGAGAAATTCTCATGGGTTGGGGTTGGGTTTCTTGGGCTTACCTTAGTTAGGAGGTGGCCGAGGAGGAAGCACAAGCATCCTGGTTTTTTCATTGTACAAACATCTCTCTGGCAGCCTGTAGACTCCTCAGCTTCCTTCACTTCAACTAAATCTCAGTTTAAGGCACCATGAGGTAATTCTTCTCATGGGTAGGGATGGCGGAGAATTTCTCCCCGAATCTTCGGGAGGCCGAGTGCCGAGGCATTCGGCCCCTCGAAAGTGTTGGGGAAATTCTCCGCCGGCCCCCCGCCCCCCCCCCGGGGATGGGACTTACCTTCAGCGAATGTGCCTCTTGGCGGTGGGTCCCGGCGGCCGTTCGGCAGAGTTTCGGTGGGGGCGGGGGCAGCAGCCGGTCTCCCGACTGGCTGCCACCGCCACCATTACAAAATAAAAAAGTAAGTAAAACAACAACAACACACACCCGTGATAGGCTACGTGATGATTTACGTAGCCTATCATGGCTAGATTCCCAAAGTCAGCCGTGATAGGCTACGTAAATCGTCACGTAGCCTAAAAAAAAGCGCATACGCAAATGGCAGCAGCCCATGGGCACCGCCATTTGCGTTCCTTATTTTGGCACGTCTAGTCTACGTAAAGATTTACGTAGACTACGGCGAAAATAAGGGAACGCTATTTATGTTGCCCTTATTTTCGCCGTAGTCTATGTAAATCTTTACGTAGACTAGACGTGCCAAAATAAGGAACGCAAATGGTGGCGCCCATGGGCCGCCGCCATTTCCGTACGCGCTTTTTTTTCCCCAAAGTCACCCATGAAAGGCTACGTGATGATTAACATAGCCTATCATGGCTGACTTTGGAAATCTAGCCGTGATAGGCTACATTAATCGTTACGTAGCCTATCACGGGTTTTTTTTGTTGTTGTTATTTTACTTTTTCTTTCGCGGCCGGGGAGACGGGGCGCTTCTCCCCGGCCTGAATTTCGGCCGGGCGAGGCAGGGCGCCTCCCCCCCGGCCTGAATTTCGGCCGGGCAAGGCGGGACGCCTCCCCCCCTCGCCTGAACTTCGGGGGGAGAAGCGAAGCGCCTCCCCCCCACCGCAAATCACCCCTGCGAAAAGGTAAGTGACTTTCATACATCCCTACTCATGGGACCTTTTCAGATCAGGACGTGCAGCCAGCCCAGAGGCTACTTGTGATTAGGTAAGCTCAAAAACACCAAAAAATAAATTATAAAAACTCCTGAATGAGGCAGAACAGTGGGGGCCTCTTTCATGGGGGGAGAAAACTTTCCGAAAACTGGAGGACAGATTTTTACAGAGCACTAACTTCACCTCATCCCTGGATCTAGACACACACACAACACTGCCCCCACCTGCATTGTCGTGGATGCAAACTGGGGGCGAGCTTTCCATGACAGTTGATGCTGTTGCAGCAGGAAAAAAACCCAACCCTTAGGAAAAAACAAAGAAGCTGTGCTACAAGTCCTGTCAACAGGGAGCCCTACCTGGGAGAAAGTGTTAAGGATTTCTTCTCCCCCTGTAAATATGCAGTGATATTGTCTCCCAAATTTCTCTGCCCACAAGTAAGGTGGAGAATTTCAAGAGGCCATTTGCACACAGCTCTAGAACATACATCTGTTTTGAAATGTCTATGTGCTTTCTTTCTTCCCATGGCTATAACTCCCAAACTGCTTATTGCAAAGCATCCTCGATAACTGCTGAACTAGGATTACTTGCTCCCTGTTCTCAAACATGACAGAGCAGTTAACATTTTCCCAATTATAAATCTGCAATTAAGATTTCTACTGCTATCAAAAATAAATAAATAACCCCAAACACATTATAGGCATTTAGAGTTTTTTTCTGAATAGTTCTCAAAATTATTCAAGTTAAGACAACAACACTTGCAAGAGAAAAAAAAAGAGAACTTAAAATGTCATAATAAAAACTATTCAAAGCAGTAATATAACAGAATGTATTGCTTGTGAAGGGCAAGGCAATGGAACCAGCACACTTATAAAGTTCCCTGTTGTAAACACTGTTCTAAGCAAATAGTTCTTTCCCACAGTGAAGACTAAATTATTCAGTGTGAATCCTTGAGATATAATAGTTACTGTGATCATTTTCAGAGGAATAAAATAAATCTTCATTTTCTCAAAGTGATTGAATGTTAAACAAATAGAAATATCCCCTTTTCATCTCAAAAGGGGTAGCATTAACATTTAAATTAAAAAGAAATTAGACTAAAAGTTCACAGCCCCAGAATGGAAAAGCTACAGGGTAAGAAATGTGATCTAGCAAGCAGTAAAGCCTTCCACATTACAGTATGTCCGGGATGTTTTACAGGAGCATGTCCCATTCCTTGAGGCTTGCAGGGGAAGCTATAAGTATGCGATGGCAGTCACAACAAGGCAAGAAGAAAATAGGACCCTTGATAGTTCCAAGCGGGCCCTGCTTGCTGGAACACTCTCCTCCATCCAATAGGTGGATGTTGTCTCAGCAGGGAGCTAAAGCCAACTGAAGCATTATGTAGGCTTACAAGTCCTAGTGCATGGTCAGTCTTGCCCCTCCTGGAGGACCTGACTGGATTGTTAAAGGGCCCTTGCCTTTGTAGCCTGAGACTTCTGTGAGGCTGGGGAGATGGAAGCTCTGCTGGGGACTCGTTGTCTGAACAGGAGGAGGATGGCAGAGTTGTGTTTTCTGGTGGGGAGGGCCCTGAATAAGGCACTGACTGCCACACCCCCAAGGAAGAATTTTGTACCTTATCCTCATCAGAATCCTCTGCTGTACACAGGAAGCCCCAAAGGCTGCCAGTCATAACATCACATTGATAAGTCCGAATGTGTGGTATCATATATCTGGGAGTAACATGATTCAAAAGATGATTTAAGATGAAAAAGGGGAGGGAAGGAGCCACAAACTAGGGATGGGTAAGAAATTAGCCCAGTCGAGTTTTTTATATGAATTTACCAAATTTGCACCTCCTGAGCCAATAAGTGAGCCGAGACAGAGGAGTGTTCCAATGGGACCTTATCTCCCAGTGCAAATAGCAAGCACACAAGATGGTAGTGGAGGTGCTTCTGCAACAGAGCAGGTGTAGTTCCGGCTGCAATTTATGCAAATTTGCACAAATTCCAGATGCAATTTCCACAAATCTCTATTGCGGCACAACCAAAACAAAACAAAAATGGGGAAAGTTACTGGAGTTCAGAAAACCCACTGCCAAGTTGTGCAGGCAGTGGAGGTCTGTGACTCGAGCCCAAAAAGGGCTCAGTTTCCAAGTGAAAGACATCCCAAGAACAAACTGAATGGAAGATTCAACACCTCTCTAAAATGTAAGTAATGGCAACATTTCTCAAGTAACTACCTACTACTAAGTAATGCACATTTGCACGCCAGTGCTATGACACCATTTACACCATTTTGTTGATACCATAAACACAATTCAAAGGCAAGTGTAATAATACTAGCCTCACACTGCCATGTGTTACTTGAAAAACAAATGGTATAATTACATAATTGTGCTAGTTAACAGTTAGACAATGAGGTAGACCAAAATCATCCCAATACAATCAAAGCACAGGTGGCTGATTAGATAAAATGGGACCACCATGTACTATGAAGAGATTGCATATATTTCTTTGAGAAATATTTTAAAATATACGATCTTAAGGACTTCAGCAAAGGCAAAGGCTCATGTTTAATGAAGCTGTCCCTTGGGGGTAAATTTCCAAGACAGCTTTCCAGTGCTAAATTCAGATGATAGGGGATTGCCATGCCTTCATCCCTGGCCTGGAAACAGGGGTCGACATTTTTGGGCAACTGCTGACCCCCCTCCCCTCCCCAGTGGCCTAAATGTTAGAGGCTCACAGAGGAGAAGATATGTCTTAAGACATCCAAATTCCAAACCATAGTACTGTTTACAGGTGAGCATTAAACAGTAATAATTACAATATATTTCTATAATTAAATTATTAATTAACAGATTAAAACATGGTTCAAAAACAACTTTTCAGAAGAGGAAGACCATTCCTACAAGCCTCTTTAACGATGGGGTTGTACTCCTAAAGCCACTTGCCTGGGATTTAGCCCCACTAAACTCAACAAGACCTCCTTCCAAGTTGACATGTATAGTGCTTGCATTGCAAATATGTCATGAAGCAAGACCTCAAATTCCCCTATTCTAAACAGAGTGATGCAAATTATAGGGAATTTTCCAATACCTTCTGTTGAAATGGCTGAAGGGCATTTGCTGTAATCTCTTACCAAGGTAAGTGCTTCTCTCAGTGGAAAGTTACTTATGTCATCTAGATATTTCTGATAACAGTGCTGAAATGTTATCATTACATATCAGGGTGCAATGCTGGAATTTGTTGCAGCAGTTAAATCTGGTTGAATGAAATTATCCTTCAATCTCCTCTAAAAACAAAAGTGATGTGTAATATGCCCTCCATGGGGTGGGGGCAGAGATGGTTGATACTACTTCCTGGGGAAGGAGGACCAGCCAGCAGCTGCACCAGGTGGATCCTGAGCCTGCTTCTGCCCCCGCCCACAGGTACTTAAGGCGGGGCTGCCAGAGGCTGCTCCGGAAGGAGCCTGGGGAAGGAGGACCAGCCAGCAGCTGCACCAGGTGGATCCTGAGCCTGAGCCTGCTTCTGCCCCCGCCCACAGGTACTTAAGGCGGGGCTGCCAGAGGCAGCGCCTTGGCGTGCGCCTCGGCGTCGCGCCAAGTGCGACGCTAAGTGCGCACTTAGCGTCGCACTTGGAGTCGCGTAGGACCTGAAGATCTACCCACCTGCCTCTCCAGAGACACCAGCAGCCACAATACCAGCAGCAAATAGCAGCAGCAGCAGAGGGCAGCAGCTCTAAAGACAAGGGGAAGGGCAAACGTGGACTATCTGCTCCTTCTTAGCTGCTGTTCTCTTTTATCTCTTTTATATTCTTTTAAACTGTTGTGTATTTTATATCTTAATATTTTAATATGTGCCTGGGAGGACTATTGGGCAACTCAGGGGGTGGGGGAGGTATGTGGTCACAGGCAGGGGGAGGTATGGCGTTGGGGGATTAACAGGCCAGCTGAGGAGAAGAGGGGCTAGACACCTTACAGTTGTCCCCTCTTCTGGTTCTTCCCCCAACCTGATGGTTCCTGGCAGCCTTACCAGTCTGCCCTCGGGTCTGGTGGTGCTGCTGCTGAATGCCAGGTCGGCCCAAAATAAGACCTCCCTCATCCATGATTTGATTGTGGATGAGGGGGCTGACCTGGCATGTATTACTGAGACCTGGGTGGGGGAACTGGGAGGGGTCACTCTCTCCCAGCTGTGCCCTCCTGGGTACTCAGTGCAGCACCAACACTGACTTGAGGGTCGGGAAGGGGGGGTTGCCGTGGTCTATAGGAATTCAATCTCCCTCTCCAGGCTTCCTGCTCATTCGAGTGCAGCTCTTGAGTGTTTGTACCTTGTGTTGGGTACCCGGGACAGATTAGGGATTCTGTTGGTGTACCGCCCACCCTGCTGCCCATCAGACTCCCTGCCTGAGCTGACGGAGGTGGTCTCGGACTTGGTGTTGAGGACCCCCAGGATGATGGTCCTGGGGGATCTCAACTTCCATGCCGAGGCCGCTGTATCCGGGCGGCTCAGGACTTCATGGCCGCCATGACAACTATGGGGCTGTCCCAACATGTCATCGGCCCAACGCATATAAAAGGTCACACGCTTGATCTGGTTTTCTCGACTGGGCAGGTGGATGGTGATCTGAAAGTGGAGGAATTAACATCTGTCCCTTTGTCATGGTCAGATCACTTCCTGCTGAGGTTTAGACTTCTGGCGGCCTTTCCCCTCTGCAAGGGTGGGGGACCTATTAAAATGGTCCGCTCCCGGAGATTAATGGATTCCGATGGATTCCAGAGGGCTCTGGGGGATTTTCCTGCTGGTATGGCTGGTGCTCCTGTCGAAGCCCAGGTCGCTCTGTGGAATGCAGAGATGACTCGGGCGGTTGACACGATCGCACCCAAGCACCCTCTCCCTCTGAGCAGAGCCCGGCCAGCTCCTTGGTATACACCTGAGCTGAGGGCAATGAAGCAAGAGGGGAGACGGCTAGAACGCAGGTGGAGGAAAACTCGTGCTGAGTCTGACCGAACACAGGTAAGAGCCCACTATCGAGCCTACTCTGTGGCGGTGAGGGTGGCAAAGAGGCAGTTCTTTTCCACCAGCATTACATCTTCTCAGTGTCGTCCAGCGGAGCTTTTCCGAGTGGTTCGCGGCCTGTTACATTCTGGGCCAGGGAGAGAGACGGTGGAACCCTCGGTAGCACGCTGTGACGAGTTTGCGCGGCACTTTGAGGATAAAGTCGCTCAGATTCGTCATGAATTGGACACCACCATTAATGCAGTTCCATTGGTAGAGGCGTTCAGAGCACCGTCTGGTCCAGTTTTATTGGATGAGTTTCAGTTACTGAGGCCTGAGGATGTGGACAAGGTGCTTGGCCAAGTCCGATCGACCACTTGTGTGCTTGACACTTGCCCTTCATGGCTTATTAAATCAAACAAGGAGGGGATGTCTGGCTGGGTCCAGGAGGTTGTAAATTCCTCCTTGAGAGAGGGAGTGGTGCCTGCTGCTTTAAAAGAGGCAGTAATTAGACCACTCCTGAAAAAGCCTAACCTGGACCCAGAGGATGTTAACAATTATAGGCCAGTGGCCAACGTCCCCTTCCTGGGCAAGGTGCTTGAGCGGGTGGTTGTAGGACAGCTCCAGGCACTCTTGAATGAAACGGATTATCTAGATCCATTTCAATCAGGCTTCAGGCCTGGTTTTGGAACGGAAACTGCCTTGGTCGCCCTCTGCCGGGAGAGGGACAGGGGGAGTGAGACCCTGTTGATTCTCCTGGACCTCTCAGCGGCTTTCGATACCATCGACCATGGTATCCTTCTGGATAGGTTGTCTGGGTTGGGAGTTGGAGGCACTGCACTACAGTGGTTCCGCTCCTACTTGGATGGCCGATTCCAGAAGGTGGTGCTGGGGGATTATTGCTCTGTGCCATGGCAATTGTGCCATGGGGTTCCACAGGGCTCTATTTTATCCCCCATGCTGTTTAACATCTACATGAAACCGCTGGGGGAGGTTATCCGGAGGTGTGGGCTGAGGTGCCATCAATATGCGGATGACACCCAGCTCTACCTCTCTTTCTCATCAAAACCAGGTGAGGCAGTGGCTGTTCTGAACCAGTGCCTGGGCACGGTAATGGACTGGATGAGGGCTAATAAACTGAAACTCAATCCAGACAAGACGGAGGTACTGTTAGTGGGTGGTTCGTCTGCCTGGCTAGGTGATATTCAACTTGTTCTGGAGGGGGTTGCACTCCCCCTAAAGGATCAGGTTCATAGTTTGGGGGTGCTCTTAGATCCAGAACTGTCACTTGAGGCACAGGTGAACTCAGTGGCACGGAGCACTTTTTATCAGCTTAGGCTGGTATACCAACTACGCCCTTATCTGGACAGAGATAGCCTAGCTACAGTTATCCATGCTCTGATAACTTCTCGTCTGGATTACTGCAATACGTTATACGTGGGGCTGCCTTTGAAAACGGTCCGGAAACTTCAGCTGGTCAAAAATAGGGCAGCAAGATTGTTAACAGGGACTGGCCTGTGAGCTCATATTACGCCAGTACTTTTCCAGCTACACTGGCTGCCAGTCCGTTTCCGGGCCCGATTCAAAGTGCTGGTGTTAACATTCAAAGCCCTTAACGGCTTGGGGCCAGGTTACCTGAAGGATCGCCTCCTCCCATATGTGCCTGCCCGGACCTTAAGATCATCATCAGCGGTGCTTCTCCGTGAGCCCCTGCCAAAGGAAGTGAGGCGGGTGGCTACTAGGAGGAGGGTTTTTTCTGTTGTGGCACCCCGGCTCTGGAATGAGCTCCCTAGTGAGGTTCGCCTGGCACCTACATTGTACTCCTTTCGGCGCCAGGTGAAGACCTTTTTATTTTCCCAGGCATTTTAGCTTTCTAAATTTTTATCTTTGCTGTTTTAAATCTGTATTTTAAACTCCTGTACTGCTGCTAGGTTTTATTGTGGTTGTATTGTTATATTGTGGTTTTAATGTTCTATATATTTTAAATTGTTTTATTGTGTGTTGTTTGGTTTTAATTTTTGTGAACCGCCCAGACAGCTTCGGCTATTGGGTGGTATAGAAATGAAATAAATAAATAAATAAATAAATATACTGTTCATAGAAGAATATCCCATGGGGGAAGGGAAGTACAAGCTAGCCTGAAGTAGTTCTTTAGCTATCATCCACAGATGATTAACTTCTTTCTTTTTCAGTTTTCTTGTCTTATTATTGTTATTTTAGTATAGAGTTTAAAGGCAAGAGCCACTGTAGGGATGTGGGAACCCTCCAGGTTCCCCAGGTGCCTGCCCAGTCCCTGCCCCCACTCTCCCATCCCTGGACCATGCTCGAGACCCTCCCACAGTCGTTGAGCAGCCCACACACATGCCAGCGGCCTCATAGAATCATAGAACAGTAGGGTTGGAAGGGGCCTACAAGGCCATCGAGTCCAACCCCCTGTTCAGTGCAGGAATCCAAGTCAGAGCACCCCCGACAGCCTCATCAAACTCCGTTGTTGCCATTTTTTGAAAAATAAAATGGTGATCGCAAAAAAGCGCATATTTGCATATCTGCGAAAATGCGCACTTCTGCAAAAATGCATGTTTTGTGCATATGCAAGTATGTGCTCTCACAAAAATGTTCATTTTTGCATATGCAAATATGCCCATTTGCAAAAGTGTGCATTTTCACACATACACAAATATACACATTTTTGTGATTACCATTTTATTTTTCAAAAATCTTTATGTAGGCTAAAATGGTGAATCAAAAAGGGACACAAATAGCGCCTGCTTCGCTATTTGCATTCCCCTTTATTTTTGCGTTCCCCTTTATCATAGTCTATGTAAATATTTATGTAGATTAAGATGGGCAAAAATAAGGAACGCAAATGGCGGCGGCCGTAGCTGCTGCCATTTGCATACGCGGGTTTGTTTGTTTTTCCCCAGAGCCCTCCGCGGCCAGAAATCTGGCTGCAGATGGCTCTGGGCTGGGCTGGGCCTGGCCAGCTGCTCCATGGAGCTGCCGCAGAGCACAGCCAGCCGTGGAGGATTCCGGGGGTGAGGAACGGATCGCCTCCCCCCCCATCGAGGATTCCAGGGGGAGCGATGGAACGCCTCCCCTGCCCACCATCAACATAATCCACGGAAAGGTAAGTGACTTTCGTACATCCATATAGACAAGGGGTGGAGACCCTCAGGCCCAGGGGATAAATATGGTCCACATGGGTGGTAATATGGCCCTCCAGGGTTTCCCACCTGGCCACATCCCCTTCCACTGGCCCCACACCCTTTCCCCTGACCACTGATTGTTTGGTGGTTTTTCAACTTTTCTGCAGTTTTCCCCCATTCTAAAAAGTTGAAATGCCTCTCTGAAGGCTTACTTTCTGGCCTTAAGCTAAGATATGGTATTTTTGAGATTTTGGCCTTACCCCCACCCACCACAGGAATGCCACCCCCAGGAGCTTCTCCAAAATGGAATTCAGTTCTCAGGATAAAGGAGGCTCAACATCCCTGGAATAGACATTTCTGAGCAAGACGGAGTCATGGCCTGACTTAGTATAAGGCAGCTTCCTGTGAGCGATCCTTTGTATATAACTGCTTAGAGATATTTTTTAATATGATCAGTGGTAGATATCAATATAGATATATAATCACAGCCAAATTAGATGGGATGCAGGAAATATTTCAGAAGGTCTCCCCACATCTTTTTTCAAAACTTAAGAGAAGCTCAGGAAAAGAGGGAATTAACAGGATCAGGGACCCGGTACTGGTGGGATACTGCTCCCAAAGCTGCTATCAGCCTCACTTTGTAAAGAACAGTGCAATATAGATACCTGTCTCTTCCCCCCCCCCACACACACACACAAAGCTTTCTCTCAGCTCCTCAGGTAAACCATTCATTCATTCATTCCATTTATATTCTGCCTGTTTCCCTTCTTAAGGAACCTAAGGCAGTGTACATTATCCTCCTCCTCTCTATTTTATCCTCACAACAACAACTCTGTAATATAGGTTGGGCTGAGAGTCTGTGACTGGCCCAAAGTCACCTGGTGAGCTTCCTGGCCAAGTGGGGACTAGAACCTGGATCTCCCGACTCCCAGTCCAACACTCTATCCACTACACCACACTGGCTCTCTTACATACTACGTACTATATAGTATGTAAACTACATAGGGCAGGAGGGCGAAATGCAGCCAGACTGGTGGGGGTGGGGGATCAATCTACAAAATGTCTTAGTGAATGGGCAGAATCCACTCAAAAACTGAACACTTTTTAGTCCCATTGATTTGAGTCTCATTGGTTTGCCACCTCACCAGACAAATAGCTTTAATCCCCCAATGCAGCAGGTGACAAGGCAGCCATGGCTCTTCCTTCCCTAAATCTGTCGTCCTTCTGCCAAGGCTAGGCCATGGGAGCAGTCCGAGATGAGCCAGGAGAAGGGAACTGGGAGCTGTGACAAAGGGCTTTTCTACACAAGGCATTTATTGTGTGCTCATCATTTCCTACTCACAGTTGTTTACAGGTTGTTTAGACAATGTCATGGCCCTCCAGTTTTGCTTCTGTGTCTAACCAGCACTTTCAGGGAGGTTTTTAGGGCAGGGAAAATGCAGCATTTAATTGTGAGGGTGAAAGAAAGCACAATTTCCTCTGGTGTCTTTGCACTATTATGCTATACCACAGCGCCACCTAGAAGTTATGTAGTGGAAAAGCAGGAGAGGAAACACTCCTCATGTAGTGATCTGCTCTCAATTCTGTGATGAAACCAAAAGTAGATACAGCAGGTTAACACTACAGCCAGTTAACAGTCTTATGTAGAAATGCTCACAATCCAGTAATCAGGACCGAAGAGCAAGTCAGGACCAAAGGACAATCAGAGGCAGGACACAGAGTTAGCTGAAGAACAACCAAGCATACGGGAATATGCCATTATTCAGGAAGACTTTATCGCTCAAGCCTGGCTTAACTGGAACAGGAAGTCCTCTTATACTCTTTCCTGTCCAGGGGAGCCAATGGAGAGCCTGTGTGGGCAGAGACAGTTCAAGGCCTGATGGTACTTCACTGAGAAGCTGCCACCTGCAGTGCAGTAGTTCACCACATCAGGCAGCTGTCTATAGATTCCAGCAGCTCCCAGCACTTCACTGCCACCCCAGAGTCATAGAATCATAGAATAGCAGGGTTGGAAGGGGCCTACAAGACCATCGAGTCCAACCCCCTGCTCAGTGCAGGAATCCAAATCAGAGCATCCCTGACAGATGGCTGTCCACCTCATCTTCAATGCCTCCAGTGTGGAAGAGCCCACTACCTCCCTAGGTAATTGGTTCCATTGTCATTTTGCTCTAACAGTCAGGACGTTTTTCCTGATGTTCAGCTGGAATCTGGCTTCCTGTAACTTGAGCCCATTATTCCGTGTCCTGCACTCTGGGATGATCGAGAAGAGATCCTGGCCTTCCTCTCTGTGACAACCTTTCAAGTATTTGAAGAGTGCTATCCTATCTCCCCTCGGTCTTTTCTTCTCAAGGCTAAACATGCCCAGTTCAGCTGATACCCTACATATGCCTTGAAAGGTAAAATACTGGCATATGTAGGGCATCACAGAATCATAGAATAGTAGGGTTGGAAGGCACCTACAAGACCATTGAGTCTTCTCTTCTCAAGGCTATACATGCCCAGTTCTTTGGAGCCCTGCTCACTATGGTAGGTGTGGAGTGTGGGAGACCGTTCTGGGGAGAGAATTGGTAGGAGGCATTCCAACTATTTTGTCTCTTGCTATATCAGTGGGTTTTAAAGGTGCATGTCCATGTTGCAAGGTGGACCCATTTCCCAGTAAAGTTAAAAAAAAAAAAGTGATAGGCTATTTGCATTGCCCTTATTTTCACCATAGTCTACGTAAATCTTTACGTAGACTAGCCGTGCTCAAATAAGGAATGCAAATGGCATTTCCGTACACACTTCCCTCCCCCAAGTCAGCCATGATAGGCTACGTAAAGATTTACGTAGCCTATCATGGCTGACTTTGGAAATCTAGCCGTGATAGGCTATGTAAATCGTTACATAGCCTATCACGGGGGTTTTTTTTCATAACTTTTTTATTTCGCGGCCAGGGAGACGGGGCGCTCCCCCCCTGCCAGAATTTCGGTGGGGAGGGATGGGGCGCCTCCCCCACAGCCTGAATTTCGGCCGGGAGGGGCGGGGTGCCTCCTCACCCACCAAGAATTTCGGGGGGAGAACCAGAGCGCCTCCTCCCCACCGAAAACAGCTGCGGGACCAGGTAAGGGACTTTCGTCCATCCTTACCACAGCTAGATTTTCAAAAAACACCGTGATAGGCTATTTAAATCCTTATGTAGCCTATCACGGCTGACTTGGGGGGGGGGAAGGGAGTACGCAAATGGCGGCGCCCATGGGCGCCGCCATTTGCGTTCCTTATTTGGGCACGTGTAGTCTACGTAAACATTTACGTAGACTACGGCGAAAATAAGGGCAACGCGCTTCCCCCCCCCCAAAGTCAGCCGTGATAGGCTACGTAAGGATTTACATAGCCTATCACGGCTGACTGCAGGCCGCCGCCATTTGCGTCCCAGCCGGCAAGGAGGATTCGCGGCTGGAGGGATGGGGCGCCTCCCCCCCAGCCAGAATTTTGGCCAGAGGGACGGGGCGCCTCCCCACCGGCCAGAATTTCGGCGGGGAGGGATGGGTGCCTCCCCCCCCGCCAAGAATTTCGGGGGGAGGAACAGAGAACCTCCCCCCCACCGCGAAGCAAGCTGCGGGACCAGGTAAGGGACTTTCGTCCATCCCTACCCCCACATAAGGACCTCAAACATTTTCAAGGATATTTGAGAAGCTTTTTTGCACTATTCCAGTACATTAAATAACCCTTGCATATCCCAGAGATGTATTTATGTGGTCTAATATTGCCAAATTAAACATCCAGACCAATACAACAATATAAAGAAGGCATTAAGGAAGAGGAAGGATGGGGCTACCAGACTGAGCCAGAAATACACCCTTGCTTCTTCTTTCTTGACTCCCTAAAAGCAGGATGGGCAGAAGGTGGGTCGCAGTCTGCTGGTAGATCACTAGGTGATTTACCCCTGCCAGCAGATTGGCAAGGATTTCTGACTCCGAGTTGTTTAACAGTGGCAGAAACAAAATGACCCCTTCCCCATCCTAAATTATACTACTGAAATGAAGAAAAGGTGGGGTAACCTGGAGCAGGATTTTTGTGTGGAAGGCCTGTGAACCATTGGAGGCTGGTGGCTCCGATGTCAGTAGGGTGGTGAATCCTTCCTGGGTTTCAGTCAGAACCAGTCAGAACTTGAAAGGTGCTATAGCTCCTTTAGGGTTCTGACTGGTTCTGACTGAAACCCGGAGCAGAGTTGCCACCCCACTGACATTGGAGCCACCAGCCTCCAATGCTGTGATTTCCATTCAGTTCTAGTATGCAAAACAAATTCTTGGGCTTAGAATTCTTTAATTGTAAGTGTTTGTCTTTAGCTCCAGGCTCCAGTTGGTGGATCTCAGGGTTTTAGTTTCAAAAAGACAGACAGACAGACAGACAGACAGACAGGTGTTGGCCAGGGGAGGTCAAGGGGGAGGCCCCTAGCATTTTTTTTAATATTTATTTTTCTTGTAACACACACTTCTATACCAGTGGGACTCTGCTTTTAACCTCCAGTGAGTAGAGGACCAGGCACAGGCTAGTCTAGAACAATCAGAAAGCTAGACACAAAAAGGGAAAAGAGGCTATGGAAGGACAAGACTCTCCAGTGGTGGTGACCTGCAAGGTATGTGCAATGTTTGTTTTCTTGCCTGACAACAACATGTCCTACACCTGCAACAAGTGCAAGTTGATCACGCTGCTGGAAGAAAAAGCAAGAGGACTGGAACGGCGACTGTCGACCCTCCGGGAAATAAGAGAACACAAAGAGTTCTTGGACAAATTGGTGGAATTACAGCACCAGAGTGAAGACCAGAAGCTTGAAGAGCAACAACAAGCTGAGGCAGAAGTGGGAAATGCTGAGGTGAGGAAAAATGCAGTAGAGCATACTCCTTAGAAAAGGGTGACAGTTGGGAGAAGAACTAGATGCCACTCTGCACCAGTGGAGCTGTGGAACCGATTCCAGGTACTTGTGGATGAGACTGGAGGACAGTCTGCAGAGGAAGAATCACAGGGGAACCTGCATGAGAGTGAGCAAGAGGGTGAAGGTAAGTCAAGCAGAGGCGATGAAACCCAGGCCTACAACAACAAGAAGAGAAGAGTAGTAGTAGTGGGAGACTCCTTGCTGCATGGGATCGAAACCCAAGTATGTTGCGAAGACCCACGGACTTGCCAGGTATGTTGTCTCCTGGGAGGATGGATTAGAGACGTGACTGAAAGGTTGCCTGCACTCATAAAGCCCACTGACAGGTATCCTTTTCTTCTCATCCATGTGGGAACAAATGATACCGCCAAGCAGAGCCATGAAGAAATCACGTCAGATTTTCAAGCTTTGGAAAGGAAACTCAAGAACTTTGGGGCCCAGATAGTTTTCTCATCCATCCTTCCAGTAGTTAGAAGAGGGATAGAAAGTGAAAGAAAAATACTCCGGGTGAATGACTGGCTACGAAGTTGGTGCCGGCACAAGAGATTTGGATTCTGGGACCACGTGCTATAATTCTTGGAAGATGGACTGTCGGCAAGGGACGGGTTGCACCTCACAAAGGCTGGGAAGAATGCATTTGGCCAAAAAATGAAGAACTTCATCAGGAGGGCTTTAAACTGAATCCTACAGGGAAGAGAGACGTAAAGTTGGGGGTAACAATGGATGAAAGCTCATGAACCACAACAGAGAGAACAGCTCTAATACCACCCAATAATAGTCTTCAGAAACATGTAGGAAGAAAGCCAGACTATGAAGCACATTGTCTTCGATGTCTATATACTAATGCCCAGAGTATGGGAAACAAACAGAACAAACTTGAACTCTTAATACAAGAGCGAAATTATGACTCGATAGGTGTAACTGAGACTTGGTGGGATGACTCTCATAACTGGAATACAGCAACTGAAGGATATAACTTGTTCAAAAAGAACAGGAGGAACAGAAAGGGAGGTGGGGTTGCACTGTATGTGAAAAATACATATCTCTGCATAGAAATACAGGAGAAGGAGCTTGGTAACCCCATCGAGAGCATCTGGATCAAAATAAATGGAGCAAAGAATAAAAGGAACCTGGTGGCTGGAGTCTACTACCAGCCACCCATTCAAGGAGAAGACGAAGATGAAACTTTTGAAAACCAAATAGCCGACGTTTCAAGGAATCATGATGCAGTCGTAATGGGGGACTTCAATTTCCCCGATATTTGTTGAGAGACAAATTCTGCAAAACATGGGCCCTCCAGGAAATTCCTGACTTGTGTGGTGGACAACTTCCTCCTACAGAAAGTAGAGGAAGGAGATAGAGGATTGGCTATCCTTGCCTTGATCCTAACCAACAATGACTTAGTGGATAAAGTAGCAGTTACGGGAACTCTGGGGGAAAGCGACCATGTTGTACTTCAGTTCTTGGTTCTAAGGGAAGCAAAAGCCGAGTGTACTCAAACGCGTACCCTGGATTTTAGGAAAGCTGATTTTAATAAACTCAGAACAATGATCAGTAAGGTCCCATGGCAAGCGATGCTAGCGAGAAAAGGAGTAGAAGATGGGTGGGAGTTTTTAAAAAAGGAAATGTTCAAGGCACAATTGCAAACAATTCCAACAAGAAGAAAAGGTGGAAGACAACAGAAGAAGCCAATGTAGCTTCACAAAAAGCTTAGAGATGACCTGAAAACAAAAAAAGGACACATATAGGAAGTGGAAGGAAGGCCAAGCAACAAAGGAAGAGTACAGGCAGTTAGCACAGAATTGCAGGGATGGTGTCAGGAAGGCTAAAGCTGTGAAGGAGCTGAGATTAGCGAGGGATGCTAAAAGCAACAAAAAGGCTTTCTTCTAGTAAAAGACAGAGGAAAGAAATGGTTGTTCAGCTATTAAATAAGGATGGCAAAAGGATAACAGATGACAAAGAAAAGGCAGAAGTGCTCAATTCCTACTTTGGCTCAGTCTTCTCCCAAAATAGGGTCTATGACCCCCCTGGCAAAGGCAAAATACAGGCTAAAGGGGCAGTATTGCAGCTTGAGATCGATAGGCATATGGTCAAGGAACATCTAATTACTTTGAATGAGTTCAAATCTCCAGGGCCAGATGAACTGCATCCTAGAGTAATAAAGGAACTGGCAGAAGAACTCTCAGAAATACTGTTATCTTTGAGAAATCATGGAGGATGGGTGAAGTGCCAGATGATTGGAGAAGGGCTAATGTTGTCCCTATCTTCAAAAAGGTAAAAAGGAGGAACCTGGGAACTATAGACCAGTCAGTCTGGCATCAATCCCTGGGAAAGTTCTGGAGGAGATTATACAGCATTCCATCTGTAAGCACCTTGAAAACAATGCAGTGTGATTACTTGAAGCCAACATGGGTTTGTCAAGAAAAAATCCTGCCAGATGAATCTGATCTCATTTTTTGATCAAGTCACCTCTCTTGTGGACTGTGGGAATGCTGTAGACATCATATACCTCAACTTCAGCAAAGCTTTCAACTAAGTGCCCCATGATATCCTGATGAGCAAACTAGCTCAAAGTGGGCTAAATGAAACAATGATCAGGTGGATCCACAGTTGGCTACAGAATTGGACTCAAAGAATGCTTATCAATGGGATCTTCTCAAACTGGGGAGAGGTAATGAGCAGGGTACCGCAGGGCTCAGTCCTGGGCCCAGTGCTCTTCAACATTTTTATTAATGACTTGGAGGAGGAGGTGCAGGGAATGCTGATCAAATTTGCAGATGACACAAAATTGGATGGGATAGCTAATACTTTGGAAGTCAGAAACAAAATTCAAAGTGATCTTGATAGACTGGAGTGCTGGGCAGAAAACAATAGAATGAAATGTAATAGGGATAAATGCCAAGTTCTGCAACTAGGAAAAAGAAACCAAATGCACAGTTACAAAATGGGGGATACGTGGCTCAACAACACTACAAGCGAGAAGGATCTTGGAATTGTTGTCGATCCCAAGCTGAATATGAGCCAACAATTAGGGATGGCGGAGAATTTCTCCACGAATCTTGGGGAGGCCGAATGCGTTGGCAATTAGAGATGGCGGAGAATTTCACTGCCAATTTCGGGGGGCCGAATGCGTTGGCATTTGGCCCCCCGAAATTGGCAGTGAAATTCTCCGCCACCCCCCGCCCCACCCCCGGGATGGGACGTACCTCCTTCGAATGTCCCTCTCGGCGGCGGGTCCCGGCAATGGTTCGGCGGCGGTTCAGCGGGGGCAGGGGCGGCAGCCGGTCTTCCGACCGGCTGCCGCCGCCACCATTACAAAGTAAATGTAAAAAAAAACACACACACACACATGATAGGCTACGTAACGATTTACGTAGCCTATCACAGCTAGATTTCCAAAGTCAGCCGTGATAGGCTACGTAAATCATTGCGTAGCCTATCATGGGTGACTTTGAAAAAAAAAAACTGCGTACGCAAATGGCGGCACCCATGGGTGCCTCCATTTGCATTCCTTATTTGGGCCTGGGTAGTCTACGTAAAGATTTACGTAGACTACGGCGAAAATAAGGGCAATGCTATTTGCGTTGCCCTTATTTTCACCGTAGTCTACGTAAATCTTTACATAGACTACCCGGGCCCAAATAAGGAACGCAAATGGCGGTGCCCATGGGCGCCGCCATTTGCGTACATGCTTTTTTTTTTCTCAAAGTCACCCGTGAGAGGCTACGTAACGATTTACGTAGTCTATCACAGCTGATTTTGGAAATCTAGCCGTGATAGGCTACGTAAATCATTATGTTGCCTATCACGTGTGTGTGTTGTTGTTTTTTTACATTTACTTTTTTATTTTGCGGCCGGGGAGACGGGGCGCTCCTCCCTGGCCTGAATTTTAGTGGCGAGGGATGGGGCGCCTCCTCCCCGGTCTGAATTTCGGCCGGGCGGGGCAGGGCACCTCCCCCCCCGGCCTGAACTTCAGGGGGAGAACCAAAGCGCCTCCCCCCCACCGCGAAGCAAGCTGCGGGACCAGGTAAGGGACTTTCGTCCATCCTTACCAACAATGTGATGTGGCTGCAAAAAAGGCAAATGCTATTTTGGGCTGCATTAATAGAAGCATAGCTTCCAAATCCCAGGAAGTACTAGTTCCCCTCTACTCAGCACTGGTTAGGCCTCATCTGGAGTACTGTGTCCAGTTCTGGGCACCACACTTTGTGAAGGACGCAGACAATGAAGAGGGTTCAGAGGAGGGCAATGAAGATGATCAGGGGACTGGAAACCAAGCCCGATGAGGAGAGACTGAAAGAACTGGGCATGTTTAGCCTTGAGAAGAGAAGACCGAGGGGAGATACAATAGCGCTCTTCAAGTACGTAAAAGGTTGCCACAGACAGGAAGGCCAGGATCTCTTCTCCATCATCCCAGAGTGCAGGACACAGAATAATGGGCTCAAGTTACAGGAAGCCAGATTCTGGCTGAACATCAGGAAAAACTTCCAGGCTGTTAGAGCAGTACGACAATGGAACCAATTCCCTAGGGAGGTGGTGGGCTCTCCCACACTGGAGGCATTGAAGATGAGGCTGGACAGCCATTTGTCAGGTATGCTCTGACTTCGATTCCTGCATTGAGCAGGGGGTTGGACTTGGTGTTCTTGTAGCTCCCTTCCAACCCCACTATTCTATGATTCTAAGAAAGAAAGAAAGAAAGAAAGAAAGAAAGGAAGGAAGGAAGGAAGGAAGGAAGGAAAGAAAGAAAGAAAGAAAGAAAGAAAGAAAGAAAGAAAGAAAAGATCCCACAAGCCTGAAGTCTGCCCACCCCTGCCTAAGACCAGTCTGAGCATCTGGTGGGTCCGGTATAATACATCTCTCTCTCTCTTTTTTCCTTGCATCCATTCCCTCCAATGGGGAGACTGGACTGTTGACAGCCATAAAACTAAAATGGATCAAAGATGCTTGGACCCAGGTAAAAGAAACAACATTAGAGGAAGCTGAAATCCAACATAAATCTTACTTAGAGTAGACCCACTGAAATAAATAGGACTTACATGAGTTATGACTAACTTAAATTCAATTATTTCAATTGGTCTACTCTAAGTAGGACTTATGTTGGATTTACCCTCAGAGAAACTTAAGACATGCCTCAGGTGTTGCTTAGCAAAATGTTCTGGATTTCTCCCATGTAAACACACATTACAGCGGAAGAGGTTAATAAAGAGAAATGAAGCTGCCACGGATTTTGCTCATTACTTAGGAAGATCCTGATGGCCTTAAAGCTACATGTTGCTCCTGATTTCAGAACCAAACCATTTTTGCCTACTTCCAAGGAATCCAGCATTCTCAGAGCACCACTTGAAACCACTGCAGTAGTGTGTAATCATGATGACGTGATTCTGATGTAGATTTTTTGATGTGTACAGCATGCTTATTTAGCCCAGCTTTTATTTCACTTTCTGTCAGAACAGCTTTAGTGAAAATTTGCCTTTAAAACAATCAAACAAATGAACAGGGTGTCTCCCTCCTAGCACACAACCATATACAAAGCATGCACTTATGCGACTACGGAATACTTTTTTCTCACTGAAATGCAGCCTGAGGATGCACTTGTAGAAAGATGGAAAGAATTATGAATGCCCAGTACTGCAGGCTTTCTACATTGTAAATCCATGTCCAAAGGCCCCTTTTAGTCCCACTTGAAAGGCTCACATTCTCATGTGAACACTGGAAAAGAATTAAGCTGCTTTGAGACTCATGTAATCCAAAATATTGAATTATCCCTGCTGTTCTCTCTCTCTCTCTCTCTCTCTCTCTCTCTCTCTCTCTCAATGTGTGTGTGTGTGTGTGTGTGTGTGTGTGTGTGTGTGTCTGGGAGAGAGAGAGAGAATGAGATGGAAGAAATAATCTATTTCTGATCCATGTCACTTCTGCATACATTCCAAGCTTTCCTACATGAGGCAGTTACTGTGTGCTCATCATTCCTTACTCATGGTTGCTTACTGGTTCTTTAGATGATGTTGTGACACTCTAAGTTTTGCTTCTTCCTTTTAAAAGGACTTTTATGGGGGGGGGGAAGAGCAGGGAAAACTGAGTATTACTTGTGAAAGTAAAAAAAAAGTTTTTCCCTACTTGTGCACGCGCATTATTCTGCTATAACACAGTGCCACCTAGAGATTATGTAGCAGAAAACCAGGAAAGGAAAAGCTCTTTGTGTAGCGTTCGGATCTCAGTTCTGCAATGAAACCAAAATTAGATAGCCTCATGTAGAAAAGCACTCCCATCTCATTTCTACACTACTCTGCAATTTAAAAAAAATCATGAAATTTCATTTTAAAATATGGATTGAAAAATATGCATTTCTAAAATACATGTTCCTAAATTTATTTTCTCTCAAAATACACATTTTAAAAACATTTTATTTTATTTTATTTTATTTTATTTTACCAAGAACTGTATTGGAATGTGCAAAGCCAGGCGATAACCATGTTGTAATCTGTACATTAGTCCCAGAGCTGAGATTCAAGTCAGTTCATATCAGAATTTGCAAAGATAGAATTCTTCAAGCAGTGTGTGTGTGTGTGTGTGTGTGTGTGTGAGAGAGAGAGAGAGAGAGAGAGAGAAAGAAAGAGAGAGAGAGAGAGAGAGAGAGAGAGCATCTGCTTTATAGATTATATCCCACTCTGGAAATATCCTGTAAACTCATGCAGCAAATGAGGTGGAATCATCCCTGCCCCCCCCCGCCCCCGCCAGTCTGTTTTCTTTTTCATGCTGCCACTGGAATCAATTCTGCTTTCTTAGGGAGACCCTTTCTAAATTCTGGATTTTTCTTGGCACACCTTCACCTACATGGGAAAGAATTCCAGGGACACTGTTCACCGCAGAACCTCATCCAGATTGATTGACTGCCCCTGTATGGCACATTTTGTCACCTTGCGTGTTCCTAATTGGTTTGTTGTGCACCTGCTGGAATGCAGCCTAGAGGTCTTGGCACCTCCAGCCACTTCTGAGGGTTCAGCTGCCTGCCCCTAATTTTCTAAGGATTTAAGAGGGGGAAAGGAATGCCAGGATTCATACATCAAGCCCTACCTGGCATCGAGGAAGGGGGGTTGTATGCATGAGCTGGCAGATTCATCCACAAGCTGTTCAGTGGAAAAGTTCCTTGGTTGACACATTTGTCTGACTAGTGTAAATCAGCCTCCACCCCACTCGCCCTTAGGGAGCATCGCAGGTCCCACAGTCACCAAAGCATAAAAGAACCAATCACAACACAGCTATGGAAGCACAATTCAACTCAGCCTGAGTTACATATCTGGTTTCCAGCCTGTAGAGATGCCAGCCATCTTCAGTCATTATTACTCCATGCCGAGGCCTGTTTAGTCAGTACTACTCACACAGTCACACCTGAACTTTGCCCCAGGCTCCATCCACTGATCAGCTTTTGTTTTGGTGGCGGTTGGAAACCAGATATGTAAGGCACTTTTATTTCTGCCAGTGACTTTGTCTGGGGAAGGAAGGATCTCTACATCAAAGGATAACACCTTGTCCTGCTTCAGTTGTGCACCCTTCAAGCCCTGCTTCACTTCTAGGCTTCCCAAAGGATAATGTGGGAAACAAGATGGCTGATGGTTATACACTACCTCCCGTATCAGAGGCAGTATGCCTATGTACACCATTTGCTGGGGAACATGGGTGGGAGGGTACTGTTACTCTCACGTCCTGCTTGTGGGTTTCCCATGGGCAGCTGGCTGGCCACTGTGTGAACAGAATACGGAATTAGATGGACCCTTGTTCTGATCCAGCAGGGCTCTTCTCATGTTCTTAAGATACTGAACTAGATAGTAGGGCTGTGCAGGGACCCCCCGGTCCGACTCAGAAGCCGCTTTGCAGGCAGCTTCCAAGGCAGGCCCAATCCAGCTCAGACAGATTCAGGGTGCTCCCAACCTGCCTCGGCCCTGAACCTGAAGCAGGGTTTGGATGGCGAACCCTGCTTTGTGTCCCCCACCGGATGCCCCCACACAACCCCCTGGCTCCTTACCTGGGCCACCTCCTCCTCCACTACTGCCACCATCACCTTCTCCACTGCCATGCCGCCACCTTCGCCATCCTCGCCACTGGCTCGGCCATCGTCTTCTTCACTGCCACCGCTGCTGCCACTGCTGCCTTCGCTGCTGCCATCTCCTGAGGCCTGGACGTGCAGCGACTGGTCTTCTTCCAAGGAGTCACCAGTTTTAAAATGGCAACCTCCTGGAAGTTCCAGGAAGTTGCCATTTTAAAAATGGCAACTCCCTGCAAGAGGAATTGCCACACATCCAGGCCTCAGGAGATGGTGGCAGCAGTGAAAGCGGGAGTGCCGCACCACCGCTGCCCGCCGCTGCCTACCACCAGTGGCAGTGAAGACAGCGGCACGGCAGCGGTGGCAGAGAAGGCAGCGGCGGCACTGGAGAAGGCGGCGGCGGCTCAGGTAAGGATCTGGAGGTGCCGGGGGGGCTGGTCCATGGGGGCTGGTCTGGGGACCAAAGCTCCAAAGCGCACCGAGCACTTCAGTGAGCCCCCGGCCTGCTCCAGGCCACTTCGTGCCACTTCCGCTTTGCCTTGGAAGGGCACAAAGTGGCCCGGAGTGGCCCATTTAGACTCAGGGTTCGGGCCTCAGGCCAAAGTGGTACACAGCCCTACTAGATAGGCCTTCCATCAGGACTATTCTTACATTCTTACAAGTGAATATACCTGGCTTTGCACAGGTTGGAACATCCCTTTGCTTGATACAGCAAAGCCTTCACACAAATTTACACAGCGATCAGAGATGGGCACATTGTGCCCGCCCCATATGAGTGAAACCATGCCTGCTGGCACCCTAGGCATGGTCTCTGCCCTGCTGCACCCCTATAGGCCCCTGCAGAAGGGGACTGTCCACTCCCTTTCCCTGAGGGGGAATGCCCCACAGCAGAGGGAAGGAGCAGGCATATAACTTTGTCCTTTGGCTTACTAATCTTCTGTGGCTTGCATGGACTGCAAAGCTATGTGCTACTTAGCAAAGTGCCCCTAGTGGCTGAAGATGTTACTGCAGACTTCATCCACATGGACATATTACAATTAATTAATGCATTTTGCAAACAAAATAACCCTGAGGTGGCCACCCCTAGGGTTCCTGTAGTATCTTCTGTTATTATTATAGGTGATTGTCAGGAGATAGAATGCGTACCAATGATAAGCAACCTTTTTTACTGGGCAGGAGCCTCCATAGACAATTTCCTTGACTCTTTTCCCCTTTTAATTCTGCAGGCTGTCAGCCCCTCCTCTCTTCCCTGCTATCAGGCTGGCTCTGGATTGAGAGAAGACAACACAAGTGGGAGGACGGTTCCCTCCCCGCCCCCTTCTGGTCCTGTCTGGAGCCTTGCTTCTGCCTGCTCTGTCTTAGCCCCCAAGTACTTCCGAGTTGCACTCTCCAGACACAGGTCCCCAGCAGATGGAAGGAAGCCAGCATTTAGGGTAGATTACTACTCTTCTTCCTTTTTGTTGTTTATTCGTTCAGTCGCTTCCGACTCTTCGTGACTTCATGGACCAGCCCACGCCACAGCTTCCTGTCGGCCATCGCCACCCCCAGCTCGCCCAAGGTCGGGTCCGTCACCTCCAGAATATCATCCATCCATCTTGCCCTTGGTCGGCCCCTCTTCCTTTTGCCTTCCACTTTCCCTAGCAGCAGCATCTTCTCCAGGGTGTCCTGTCTTCTCATTATGTGGCCAAAGTACTTCAGTTTTGCCTTGAATATCATTCCCTCAAGTGAGCAGTCTGGCTTTATTTCCTGGAGGATGGACTGGTTTGATCTTCTTGCAGTCCACGGCACTCTCACAATTTTCTTCCAACACCACAGTTCAAAAGCATCTATCTTCCTTCGCTCAGCCTTCCTTGTGGTCCAGCTCTCGCAGCCATAGATTACTACTTCTTCCTACAGGCTCTAATTTTGAGCAGCCCCTGGCAAGCCTGGTTTCTAGCATTGCCTCTGTGTCTTACACTGCTGCACTGAGGCCCACTGGCTTCCCCCTTCACTACTGGGTAGGCTAGGCCTCTACCTGGCAGGGCAACTGGAGAGGATCCTCCAAGTACAGGGATAGGCAGTCAGCACAGGGATAGGCTGTTGATATTTCTGCACAACGCATTATTATTATTATTTGTCAGGAAGCCCAGTTTTGGAGAGGAAAGCTATGAGCTGGTTTCTTCTTGCTTTTCTTTCAGTCTTCACATTCTTGGCAGGTATCTATCCATTTAGTTTCACAAAATTGCAACCATAGCCACAATTACCTGCATATTTTTTTACCAATAAAACATGCCTTACCTTGTGGCAATACAAAATGCTGGAAGAAACAAAATACAGGAGTAGCTCTAACTTGAGAGCCAGCCATTTACTATGATGTAAATCTAGCAAATGCATACTTTAGAACAAAAAAAACCCCATGCCTTGAATGTCCAATTGTCCTTCTATTAACAGTTACTTTTTGCAGCAGTCATCGTTGCGTTTCCAGTAGGGATGGCAGAGAAATCCGCCACGGACTCCAGTGAGGCCGGATTCTAAAGAATGTACTTTGAACCACTTGGTGCAGGGTTCCAGACCAGATCACACACACAGAGTTGATGAATGCATGGAGGCTGAGAGGGCAAGGACAGCCGGTGTGATCCTGATCCCTACTCCATGCATTCATTGTACAGACCATATGAAGAGTCAGACATGCCCCAAGAATGCTAGGCGGGTATTAAGAAGATTGCATTTCATATGTTATAAGATCAATTTTGTCAGGTAGGAATGTGATCAGGAGCAAGGACTGTTCTTTAGTTGCCCTGGGTTTTTTAGAATTCCTTCCCCAGTGACTGCTGCAAATGCATACGACTATTATGCTTTAGAGATATTGTCAAGAACTTCCATTTGGGGGAAAATATCGAATGTATAGATGGATTTTTGGTACACATTGTTTTTAAGTGTAACTGATTTGTATATCATTGGTTTTATGTTTTTTCTGTTGGTGACTGCTTCGGATTTCTTTGTAAAAAAAAAAAAAACAGCATATAAATAAATGATAGTAATATATAGAATTGAACTACCCAGCCAAAACCTTGGCTGGACATCTCAAGTTAAGGGTACAACCCTACCAGATTGCTGCCCAGCAGAAGGAAGCCTCCGATCTCAGAATCGGGATGTCACAAGAATCCGTCTGGTGGGTGGAGCTTGCTAGGCTTCCATCAGCTCACCCCCCCCCCCGGACATCAGCTCATTTTTCTGTGAGCTGGCCTGACTCAATCTGCACTGAATCGGGCCAGAGTGTGGATTTTCTGGGTTTGGGGAGGAGGGGTTTATTTATTTATTTGTTTATTTATTTAATTTCTATACCGCCCAATAGCCGAAGCTCTCTGGGCGGTTCACAAAAAATAGAAATTTGTAAATAGAAATTTGTGTCAGTTGCGAAAATGTGTGCAAGTTAAGCAAATTACGGCCACAATTTACACAAATTGCAGGTGCAATCTGTGCAGATTTCTATGTACAAAAAAACTTGCCAGATTTAGGGAAAAGCCCATGGCTCAACTTGAGAATGCAAGCTGAGCCAGGTGGGCAGTGGGAATCTGTCAGGCTCCAAAAGGGCTGGATTTGCAAATGATGGACATCCCTATTTCAGAGGCTTCTGAGTATCTGATGCCCTGCCAGGCTGCTGCAGGATAGGAGGAGTGGTGGAGGAAATTTCCACCTTTCTGTCCTCCTTTCTATACGTTCTCCTCTGGACAGGCCTCTGAGCCCGTCTAGAGGAGGTATGCAGCCATGGCTGGGGCTGAACAGGTCATAGGGGTTTTCATATCCTTGGCCTGTCGTCTCCTCTCTCTGCCCACTGGAATGCCCCATTTTTTGCCTCTAGGTTTTGGAAAGAACTGCAACGGCTGTGATGGGGGGGGGATCAGATCTTTAAGTCCCCCTCCAGAAGCTGTAGCAGTGTTTATAGCTTCAGGGGAAGGAATCCGAAAATCCTATAGTCTGATCCCTGGAATGTTCTCCGGGGACGATAGGACTGCTCCCCAAAATGCATTCATCAGAAATAAAATATTTCTGTTACATCTTCTTGACATTTTTAAAAATGTATTTATTTATTATTTATTACAAGCATTTATATACCACTTTATCTGCTAAAAAGCCATCAAGGCAGTGTACAATAATTTAAAGGAATCAAAGTGCAAAACAATAGAAACAAGAGCATTAAAAATGGTGAAAACATTAAACTATGCATTTGAAAAGGCTGAATTGAAAAGATGCATAATCACACCCTTTCTAAAGGCCAAGAGACTGGGGACTGATCACCCTTCCTGAAGGATCACATTCCATGGTTTCGAAGCAATGCATAAAAAACAGAAGGAAGTAATCTGATTTTTCACATGTTACTTCAAGCTCCTCTAATATGTTTGAGTTTGACTTAATATGACAAGAAAAAAGCAATCTTTTTATGCCAGATGTGGAAGATCAATAGCTATTTCCCAAAGTTTATGGCATAATTAAAATGGGGAACAGAAATAATTTTCTTTTCAACCCCTTGGGCTAAGGATAGAATTATTGACAAGTCAAAGTTATGTGATAACATTTTTTATTATGTTTATGAATGATACAAAGGAGTTTATTGCTCTTACATGTAATTTCACAAGTTTAGAAACAACAAGGGGAAATAAGCTGCAGTATCAGCAAAAGAGCTATTTTGCTTTCTGATGTGTATTGCTGAGTGTGTGCATGTGTTGAATGTGTCTAATAACCATATTCCTTTTTCTTCTGGGCACACTGAAAGCTTTGAATATAAAGAGATCAATCTGTCTTCTCTTACTGTTTCTCCCATAGTAGCCACAGACCACCAGCCATTACTTAAAAATATCATGGAGGTTCACTCAAGCTTGGCTTGGAAATCAACTTCTGGGGTTCTTATAATGCCGGGAAAGTTGATCTTTGAAGATGACACTTAACCCTGCCCCCAACCTTCTCCTACTAGTATGAATAACTGGGTCAGAGAAGGCGTTCTGACCTCTCTTCATCCTGTCCCTCTCAGCCTCACAACATCCACCCCACTCTTCCCTTTTCTTTACCCTCAAGGGGGGAGTGGAGAAGGAAGCAGGAGGTGCATTTTGTTGCCCTTTTCTGCACCCTCCCCAGTTCTACAATATTCTTTGTAACAGTCTGATCTAGCAGGGATCTTCTTATGTTGTTATGCTCTCCTCGGGAATATAATGTAATGACGACCCAAAGATGTGGCAGCAGGGGTTGATCTGAGCTGTGCAACTTACTCTTTATGTAGTTGCTATGGTGGGGGAGCAGGAAAGTTTTTCAATAGCTCAGATAGCAGGGCCATGCCATACGTGTGTACAAATATCCTGTCACTCAATGTGAGGCTTGAATGCCATTTTTATTTTATGTGCAAATTTGCAAAAAACGCTGCATGTTAATAGATGGGTGTGGGGTCCAAAATGGAATGGAAAACAAAACAGGAGAAAGAAAAGCTCAGCAATAGAGGAAAAAAAAAAAAAGATGCAGAAACTGGTCGCTTGAAGAGAACAGGCAAAAATTGACTCAACCTCTAAAGTGTGCACCATGAAAACACAATGGAGTTATTCTGTGTTTTTGTAGCTTAGTTGCTTTCAGATCAAATTACCCTCTGCATGAGCAAAAAAGATTGCTTTTTTCCCAATCCTCCAGATTCCCCCACTCTATTTTCTGAAGTAAAATCATAAATAATTACCAGCACTCAAGAATGGGCCATATCTGTGCATTAGCTTTAGGCCCTGAGATACCTGATCCACCAGCTCATCTCAGCTGCTCTTACTGCCTAGCTAGCAGTGCCATTAAAGGCTTCTCCTCTCAAAAAAGGCCTGAGTCATCTAATAGTTCTTTCAGATGTGCCAGAAGGCCTGTAGAACCATGGCTGAACCAGCCACATGATCCCACCTGAGGAAGCACTCCCATTGTTGTGAACATTATTTAAATCAGTAGACCAAGTGCCAACCTACATCCTGCCCCCCAACAAGTACTACTACTGCATTTCCTTAATATGGAAAAGAAGACCATACAGGTGATACAGCACAGACACCTACTGAATGGTTCTTGTAACTAGGGGTGATAATATTTATATTAATAATCCATGTTCATCATTAATATTAAAAATACATTAGAAAAATACACAATCTACTCAGTGGGTCTTCTTAACACTCATTTGACTTTTCTTTCTTGAAATTCCTCAGATGTTTTGTCTGAGGAGGAACCTCCAAATCTGCTTCATATATCACTCTAGTGCCAACTTTATCTGTGGCATAACCATAAGTTCCATTGCTATGCCCTACTGATAAGAATGTACGAGAATTTCATTTTGATTAATTTTTGACCAGAATTTGCCCCATTCACACTGTCGAACATGAATGTGAGTCCATTTGGGGGGCAAAACTCACATATCCCTGAGCCTGTGTTTGTGCTCACACAATGTGTTCAATACAAAAATGTGCACTTTAAGAGTGTGCATTTGGGGGGGGGGATGCAACAGGGGACAGAATGCATTTGGCAGGGGGCAGAACGCATTGCTTTAAGAAAATGCCCACCCAAATGTGCACATTTCCTGTTCAGGAAACAACAAAAGCTCGCATTTGCAAATGGGAATGAGGTGGATTGAGCTTCGAGGTGGAACTCAGAGAACCTCAATGAGCTGACGCATCAATGATTCTTTCATCCCTAGCACTGCTTGGGAAATACGTCTTGCTGATCTGTTTTTAATCTGGAGGCTGTGAACTCTCATCCTATGCAACACTCAAGCACACATCTCACTCACCCACCCCCATCCCAAACAAAGAAGACGGCTATTTTGTTTTGGTAACGCTATCAGCTGTGAGGCTGAGTTCATATCATCAACTCTGGTGCTCTGGAGAACTACATTTCCAAGAGAATTTGGAGCTTGGGATGCTGGTGCTACAATATCCTAGATGCCAGAAAGAGGAGTGGGGGGAGAGAGAGAAGCTCTGTTCAGATGCACACTGAGGAAGGGTGGTTAGGCTAACCATGTTGCATGGTGGTTACTGCTAACCACTGCGAGTGCTACTGCCATATGTGCAGGTAACCATGTTCCACAATGTGATTAGACTAACCATTATCTAACCACCCTCCCTTTCACAGGAACCCATGGTCCTCCAGATGGGTGGCCATGCATCCCAGCAGCCTTTGTGCTATCAGCCATTTTGATGCTTGGTGCTGCCAGCCATTTTGGTGCTTGGCAGTTACTCCTTCTTTGGCCACTCTTGCTGTGGAGCTCTATGGCAGCTGTCAATTAACCATGGAGGCTGTCCAGACATCATGCAAAGCCATGGCAGAACCCACTAACCATCTTGCAGGAAGTGGTTAGTGAACATGGTTAGTCTGCAGTTAATAAACCACCATGGTTAGGACAGACGCCTGTTTGGACATCACACTAAGCCAACATGGTTAGCTCAAAATTCCTAACCATCATGGCTTAGTATGATGTCTGAACAGGGCCAGAGAGAGTGAGTCCTCCAGTGAGAGCCCTTGCTGCTGCTACTACCCCACCACCAGTTAAGTTTCGGATAAGAGACAGGAAACAGGGTAGGGAGAGGTTTTTCCCTGGTTCAGATCATAAGCCAAGCCAAATACAACCTGAGGACACAGACAACCTGCTTGCCTCAGATTAGGAACAGAACAATTACATTGTAGTTCATATCCCATGCCCGGAAAATCTGAATTTTGGCATGATCAGTGCTGCAAAGGTCCAGCTGCCAGCACCGATAAAAAGCTGAAGAACACGTAATTACTAGGACTTTTACTTGGAAGAGTCCATTCTCAACATGGGTTTGTTACTTCTTAACACCTTTTGACCATCCTTGTATGAATCAGAGAGTTAAAAAAACATATGCCACAATTTCTAACATCTGAACAATAAATACATGTTACATTACGCGAGCATAAAGGACTCAGAAGGGTGCTGACACGCACATAAACGGAATTTCAAGCAGCTCCTATGGCTCAATTAGGGGTGAGCTAAAGTGCATGTTATTTTCTATTCTGCAGGTCTTCAAGCACTCCAGGGTTTTAGCCATTTTTCACCACTCTCTGTGAACACATTCATGTTGTTTCTAGGCTATCATTTATTTATTTATTTAGATCATTTTCTTCTTGGCCCTCATGTCCATGCTCTCAGTTGGCCCCACACTGCCATCTGTCAGGGATGCTCTGACTTGGAGTCCTGCATTGAGCAGGGGGGTGGACTCGATGGTCTTATAGGCCCCTTCCAACCCTACTATTATATGATTCTATGATTCTATGATTTAATCCTATTGGCCACTGTAACTAAAGAATGAGTGGAAGAATGAGTGACAGCAGGAGAGTGAAATCAAACGGTGGGTGGAGTGACAAGTGAGGTGTGTCAATTGAAACGTTACATCTGGATGTGGGATGGAGAAAGGCAGTTAAACAAGTCACGGGGAAGCACTTTTAAGGGAGCAGGTAAAAAGGCTGGGTGGTAGGGTAGCCATTAGAGAGGAGAGTCAGGGTGCAATCCTATGGCCACTAGGCAGCAGCTAGATGGTGAGTCGCCCTGGCCATGAGCATTGAACTCTTAGATTAGAGGTGCCAAGATAGTGATAAATTAGATTCAAAGGTTTACTTCGCTGTACATTTTTACATGGAGAAAGCAAGAGAATGCCAGAAAAACGTCTATTTCTGCTTCATTGACTATGCTAAAGCCTTTGATTGTGTGGATCACAACAATTTGTGGCAAATTCTTAAAGAGATGGGAGTACCAGGCCACCTTACCTGTCTCCTGAGAATCCTGTACAAGGGTCAAGAAGCAACAGTAAGAACCGGACATGGAACAACCAATTGGTTCAAAATTGGGAAAGGAGTATGACAAGGCTGTATATTGTCACCCTACTTATTTAATTTATATGCAGAGTGCATCATGAGAAACGCCAGGCTGGATGAATCACAGCTCAGAATTAAGATTGCCGGGAGAAACAACCTCAGATACGCAGACGATACCACCCTAATGGCAGAAAGCAAAGAGGATCTAAAGAGCCTCTTGTTGAGGGTGAAAGTGGAGAGTGCAAAAGCTGGTCTGAAACTCAACATTACAAAAACTAAGATCATGGCATCTGGCCCCATCACTTCCTGGCATATAAAAGGGGAAGAAATGGAAGCAGGGACAGATTTTACTTTCTTGGGCTCCAAGATCACCACAGAGGTTGACTGTAGCCATGAAATTAAAAGACACTTGCTCCTTGGGAGGAAAGCTATGGCAAACCTAGATAGCATAGGAAGAAGCAGAGACATCACCTTGCCGACAAAGATTTGTATAATCAAAGCTGTGGTTTTCCCAGTAGCAACGTATGGCTGTGAGAGCTGGACTATAAGGAAGGCTGAGTGCCGAGGAATTGATGTTTTCCAACTGTGGTGCTGGAGAAGACTCTTACGAGTGCCCTGGACTGCAAGGAGGTCAAATCAGTCAATCCTAAAGGAAATCAACCCTGAGTGCTCATTGGAAGGACAAATACTGAAGCTGAACCTCAAATATTTTGGCTACCTAATGTGAAGAGAAAACTCACTGGAAAAGACCCTGATGCTGGGAAAGATTGAAGGCAAAAGGAGAAAGGGGTGGCAGAGGATGAGATGGCTAGATAGCATCACCGATGGAATGAATATGAACTTGAGCACACTCCGGGAGAGAGCACAGGACAGGAAGGCCCGGAGTGCTATGGTCCATGGGGTCACAAAGAGTCGGACACGACTTAACGATACTTTATTGGGTAACTTGGGTACCCGATGGTTGGATCAGACAGCTTCTCTGAACCACGACCGATGTGGTACAATGGGTCTTATACCATACATGTTAGCAATGAGGGGGCAAAACAGCAGCAAGCACCCCCTAGTTTTTATTCTCAGCATGGACTAATAGCATTTGGTTCTCAACGCAAATAGTGTTGCCCTTATTTTCACCGTAGTCTACGTAAATCTTTACGTAGACTACAGCGACCAAATAAGGAACGGGAATGGCGGCTCCCTATGGGGGCCGCCATTATCCGTACGCGCTTTTTTTTTTTTTTTAAGTCACCTGTGATAGGCTACGTGACGATTTACGTAGCCTATCATGGCTGACTTTGCAAATCTAGCTGTGATAGGCTACGTTAATCGTCACATAGCCTATCACGGGGGCGTTTTTGTTTTTTCTTTTCTTGGAATGGCGGCAGCGGCAGCCGGTCAAAAGACCGGCTGCCGCTCCCGCCCCGGACGAACACCCGCCGCACCTGCCGCCGGGAGGGACATTTGCCAAAGGTAAGTCCCGTCCCGGGGGGGGGGCGGGGGGCGGGGGGCGGAGAATTTCTCCCCGAAACTTGTTCGGGGGGCCGAACACGTTGGCGCTCAGCCCCCCGAAGTTTCGGGGAGAAATTCTCCGCCAACCCTACCTCTATCGCTCATCGCTCCCTGCATCTGCGTCGAGCATCTAGCAAGCCTCGTTCCTGCACTTTCTCACTGCTAGGATCACTATCTAACTCAGGAATGCTGGCAGGAGGAATCTCTGCCAGCTGCTGTGCCTGTGAGGGATGAGCTGGTTCCTCTCCCACGGATTGCTGTTCCTCTTCAGAATCAGAACTGCTCTGGGGCTCTATGGGCTCAGTTTCCACCCTGACAGGGAGCATGGAAGTGCTGGTACAATGCTTCCTATGCATCATCCAGCCACCCCCCTCCCCCCTGCTCCAAAGTCCCACAGCTAGACAGCCAAAATCGAAGATCCCCAATGCACTCCACCAGCCCTGCATTGTTCAGAGGCAGCCACCTATCCTGATAGAATTGCTCCCTGAGTTATTTTAGGTTATGGTATTAGGTAAAGCCATTATTATTCTTTATCAAATGACAACTTGTTCTGGATGTTATTTTCCATAAATACATGCATTTGCCGATTTAAATTCCTGAATGCTTTTTGGTCTGGGGATTCTAGAATAACATATCTCACCCCATGTGCTGGGTTTGATTTAAACAGTCAACTTTATAAAAAGAGAGTCCTATCAATATCTATAGCTCAATAGGAAGTGGCAGCATATTATTTTGGTTAAGGTTACCAAACCTTGCACTTCCAAACTAAACATGAACTTGAACACAATCTACAGTCAAAGTCCATAAATTTCTGGGCTTGCAATTTGTGGACCAAAAAAAAATGTTTGACACCATGCACAGATTTGGAAAATGTACATAAAAAAATGCATACTTTTGAAAAAAAAAGTGCACAGACATGCTTTAAACAATGGGAGACAAATGTGCAAAATTGATGTGTACATTTGGGAAAATAGGCATGAAAATATGCATGAATTTCCATGTGAAAAGAAAAAAACCCCAAAGATTGGAATCTGAAATGGGCACAAGAGAGAAAGAGCTTCAAAGCTGAATTTGGAGAACTTCTATGAGCTTGACTCTGGCTTCTACACACATCCCTACACAGCGCTACATGTGACAGGATGATGTCACAGACCCTTGTAAACACAATTCCATGCATTACCACAACTGTTGTTCAAACACATTTTAGCCTCTTTAAAGATTTCATTGGCTGTTTTCTTCTTTTTATGTTGTTCTGGTTTGGTATTTGCTCTATGCTATCCTGAAATAATCTGATATGGTGAATTGTAAGATAAAATGTTTTAAATACAATCAATCAACATGATTAGATAGATCATCTGGGCAAATGAGGCAAAGAAAGGTGAAGGCAAAAGAAAAAAAGAGAGAGAGAGAGACTGGGAAACAAAATGGCACTGAATATTCATGAATTGATTTATATGCTGCTGTTTTGAGAGGTTCAAGTAATTTAGATCACAAAAATAAAATGATTAAAAAATCATAATGTAGGGATGTAGAAGAATTTTGTTTCAGTTTGCAAATCATTGAAAGTTGCCCTGTTCAAAATCCTGAATGGGATTGCATTGAGGGGCGGGGGGGGGGGTGCTCAGACATTCCCAAATTTGCAATCGCATTTGAAAAATGCACATCCTTTGAAAAATGTGCACTTTAAAATGTGCATTTTTTTTCAAAAAAGTATTCATTTTCACACTTCAGTCAATGGTGGGAAGGTGTGCAACTTTAAAAGATGCTCACAGAAATGTGGACTTTTCCCATGGGAATGGAAAGAAAAATCAGCCATGAACAAACACAGGAGCAAGGTGAACTGAGCTTCAAAGCGGAGTTCAGAGGATCTTCTCCCATCCCTATCAAATGTTGACACACCAGCAGCAGTGTATAAAAACCACAGAAAATATGATTTCAATAATCATGCTTCCCCTTTAAAATGCCATTGTACGCTAAGGCTTGCTTCCTCACAACTTCAGGGAGAAGAAGGTGCCATGACTGAGGATCAGCTGTAGTAAAACACCTGGCTGTCACCATCTGAACTCATTGCAAAAGATAGCTGTCTCTCTCTCACTCTCTCTCTCTCTCTGTGTTACTATTCTCTTTGGCTACATCAGACACACTGAAAGACCTCTTCAAGCATTCAAAATGAATGCCTGAAGAGTAGGGCTGTGTACCGCTTTGGTCCAAATCCCAAATCCCGAGGCAGATCGGGGCACTTTGGCCCAAAGCAACACAGCTCCAGAGTGGGTCAGGATCAGGCCAAAGCACTCCGAAGTGGGTTAGATCGCTCCAAAGAACTTCAGAGCACTTTGGCCCAATATGGACAGCTGCCGTGTGAGCCCCCCACTCCTTACTTGGACCTCTGGGGAGCATGCACTGCCATCACCATCTTGCAAGGAGGTGCCATTTTGAAAGAAAATTGTGACTCTTCTTCTTTCGGTAAGCGGAGTCACCATTTTTTTTTTTAAATGGCAACACTCTTGCAGAGGCCAACAGCTGTGCATACTCCCAACAGGTCCGGATAAGGAGAAGGGGGGTCTCATGAGGCTCAGCAGCATCATGGCTGAGGAGGGAGGGTCCAGATCTTGCTTCAGCTCCAGAGCCCAGTGGGTCACTCCAATTCTGTAGCAGGACAAGGCAGGATGGGTCTGATTCAGGACCTCTGAATCGGCCTCCAAAACAGGTTGGGGGGGGGGTCTGTGCACAGCCCTACCGGAGGGGCTGTGGGGCACACATGCCCCTTCAGCATCCCCATAGAAAGGACCCTCAAACTTTCAGGGTCCCTAATTTTATGGAGGCTTCTAATGTTGTTCAGAAGACAAACACACGTAGAAGCCACCATCAAACCTTGACGCTAAACTTGTGATGGTCTGAAGCAGGGGTGAAGTGAAATGGGTGCGACGCCGCTGTGCTCCTTCACATGCTCCTTTTGAATGCCTGAAGGAGGCTCGGGTCACTATCAAACCTAGAGAATGTTTGGCATAGTTCTAGCTCCAAAGACTGTGGGAACCACCTCTTAATTTCTAGCATCTCAGTAACAAGTCAGCAGTGCCCAAATAAAATATAGATGTCTTCACATAGCACTTCAGATTAATATTTCAGGATCAAACAACGCCAGCATAGAAATGACCTTCAAATATGCCTCTCCACTTTCTCACATGATTGAAGTTTTCTTTCTTTCTTTAAGTATCAAAAAGGAGCCAGTTTCATTGTGAAATGGCTTCTGTTCAATGGCATCTACCACATACCAGCAGAATATAAACAAATGCATTCAGAGTTAACTGTCATCAATGATCAAGAGCACTTGAGCAATATAAATCTTGAGAAACCAGCCTTGGTAAAACATGTTGAGAAGTATCAACAAACACAGTTTGGGGAGTCTAAGACTATTACACTTCTACTCTTCATATTACTCAAGACTGTGTAAGCAGGCACCTGCACAGATTGTGTGTGCACGCGTGCTAGAATGAATGCCTCCAGGGATTATTCAGAGTCTGACAATTAACAGACAATTCTTGAGTTCTGCAGAGTCCAGACATAAGAAAAAGAACTGTTATTATGTGAATTCATGGAGGATCATTCCCTCTTATTCCCCATCTTCAGCCTTGAGTCCCAATACTTAGGTAGCCGAAACAGTGCTGAACAAGAGGGAGGTCTCTGTGTGGACAGGTGAATTCAGGGATATGCATGAGTTTTTTTAAAAAAGGTTCCTTAAAAACACACACCTCAAAGCAGGCCAAACTACCCAAGAAAAACACAAGGAAAAAACACACAAGAAAAATTAGAACTATGCACCTGCTCATGCATGGGAGAGGGGAGGGAGCAGGAGCAGAGATCAAATGTGGCATTCACGTATGCCGCTGCCATTTGCGTTCCTTAGTTTGGCACATCTTAGTCTACGTAAACATTTACGTAGACTAAGACGGCAAAAATAAGGGGAATGCTATTTGCGCGTCTTGCGTTCCAAGACGTCTTTGCGTTCCAAGACGTGCCAAAATAAGGGACGCAAATGGCGGCGGCCGTGGCCGCCGCCATTTGCGTACATGCGTTTTGTTTTTGGTTTTTTTAAGTCAGCCGTGATAGGCTACGTAAACATTTACGTAGCCTATCACGGCTGACTGCAGGGACGCAAACGGCGGCAGCTATGGCCGCCGCCATTTGCATCCCTGCTAGCCAGCGGCCGGATGTCCGGCTGCTGGCGGAGTCGGCCGGCAGCTCCACAGAATCACTGCGGAGCACAGCTGGCCAGCCAGGATTCCAGGGGGAGGGAGGAACGGAGTGCCCCCCCCAGCGAGGATTCCGGGGGGAGGGACGGAACACCTCCCCCTCAACCATAAACATAATCTGTGAAAGGTAAGTGCCTTTTGTACATCCCTAATAAAAAGGCAATGGCTATCACCACCTTGCTCTAGTTGAATACTTCCCAGGTCAGACCTTTAGTCTGATCTAGGAAGGCAATTCTTAATGTTAATTACAAAAATTAAGAAAGAAATTTCCAACATGAGCTGCATGAGTTGGCTTACAACCTGTCTCATGTGATTTCTCAAGGCTATTTTACACATTACACAGAAATAAATACAGGTTTGCCACTAAGCAAAGATGGAGCCACAACCAATCCCAGCTGTCCAACAACTGTAGCTATATTAGGAATGGTGAGATCAGTCTATTTCTGGCCCATGTCAGTTTCACATGTGTTCAATCACAAGTCTATTCCATCCATTTTCTGTGATTTTAAAAATGCCACATATTTGAATTGTATGCATTTCCCCCAGACTTACACACTTGCATTCACATTTTCCCCAAACACAGATTGCTGTATGCATCTCCTCCTAAAATGCACATTTTGTACACATTCTACGATTCTATGATTTTCTCCTGAAATATTTCCCTCTAAAATACACATTTATGTACAGATTTTTGAGCTGTGAACTGCTTATCCAAAGGATAATTGAGTTCTGATCCACGAATTAGTCCAAGGAGTGCGAATTAGCTTGGCTCACTTAAAAATGCAATCCAAATGGAATTCTCCACTCCAGGCTCCTTTCCTTCACATGAATCAAATACCTATCGACTGTATTCATATTTTACATTTTTAGGTGCTAACTTAAGTGTACATCTAAAAACACAATGAGTAACAAGGTCATGAAAGTAACCAGGGAAGTCTAAAAAGGGCACATTCAGAAGAGGATACAAGAAGATACAAGATTCCATCATGTTGTCACACAGTCACAGACCAGTGTCCACCTAGCCTACTCATGTAATCTTTCACTGGCAACTGGCTACACACCAGTTGTCCAAGGTCTTGGGCAAAAAGCTTTTCCAAACTTTGCAATTGACTTGCAGTGCTTTGAATGAAGGTGCCAGGGATGACACCTGGGGCTTTGCACATGCAAATAATGCGCTCTACTACAGAGCTACAGCTCTTATCTTAGGATTGCAGCCCACATGTGATTAGGCAAGCTCAGCAACGTCCAGAATACAAAATTTTGGCCACTGTGCTTGGAGAGTGAAACTCTGACTCACATGCAAAATTTCTGCAGGAGAACTCTGCCAAAAATTAGCACCAATGACAAAGAAGGTAAATAGCTTCACAAAAGCCAGTTTATGGGGAGCACCCTGGATTTCAAGTCTGAATAGTTCACTTCAGTTGGCTGAACATGGAAAGCCCATACTGGTCTTCTCCAAATGTACCTGGATCTCACCTCTGTGTCAGGGTGGAACTGAGCCCATAGAGCCCCAGAGCAGTTCTGATTCTGAGGAAGAGCAACAACCCATGGGAGAGAAGCTTGCTCATCTCTCACAGGCACAGCGGCAGGAAGAGATTCCTCCTGCCTGCATTCCTGAGAGAGATAGTGACCCTGGCATCGAGAGAGCGGGGGTGGGGCCTTGCTGGACGCTCGGCACAGATGCAGGGAGTGGCACCAGATGGAGGGCGCCGAGAGGAGGCGCTCTGCTCGCTTGGCGCTAAAACAACGGTCGCATCCTGAGGACCCAAGGGTAAGAGGAAGGACCTCTCCATAGGCCTTAAGTTCAGAATCTTCCCGCCCTTCTCCTTCAAACGGGGACGAACTGCCTTACCCGGAGCTTAGGCTACTCTGCTAACTACCCCAGTGCAGTTCCTTGCTTAGTCGCTGGTGATTAGCATCTGAAAGAGTCATTAAGTTGTAAAAGGAATAAAGCCTTGGAAAGAATCCTCTTCATCTGTGTTTTGAGCTGGCTATTGGAGGGGACTGTAAGAGGCAGCTAGGGTGCTCCTGACACTCTGATTTTAGTAGACATGCCAAAGAATTCCACCACGAACTGAAATGGGATCAAATTCCCTTCAGTCCGTGCCATGGAATCCTCTATGGAACCTGTGGACCTGCGGAGCCAGCCGTCATGCAGCTTTTTTTTCCGTCATCCTCAAAGAGTCGCAAATTTTTTGTAAATAAAAACGCAGTGTAGTATATTCCAATAATAAATACGTAAGTTTTTTTAAAAAATGAATTGTGCTTGTTTGTGGGTGTTCTTTTTACATTGAAATCCTCCGTCTCCGTTTACTTTCAGCCAAAACAATTCCTCTTCCTAGGGGCTTCCCAAAAGAAGGCTGTCTTAGTTGTGCCTGAGCAATAAACTATTTGTTTAAAGCAACGCTATTTTAAAGAAAGAAAAAACCTTTTAAAATGACCATGCTGGTCCTGGAGCCCTGCACAAGACATGTGAACAGTGGAACGGAGCACTGGCTGCAAACGGCGGAAGTCAAGCGGCACCGAAGGTACACAATTCGTACAACCCTAGATTTTAGCCATTTGACCGAAGCTCAAAGACCTTCATGATAGCATTCTTCAAACACCTCAAGAGCTGCCTGATAGAAAGAGGAGAAATACTTGTTTGCTGCTCTCCGAGAGGACCAGACTACTTCTAATGGATTTAGGTTGCAGGAGGGTATATTTCAGTTGAACATTAGGACAAATGTCTTGATGATAAGAGCAATCTGACAATTGAATTTATTACCTAGAGGGGTGGTGGGCTGTCCTTCACTGGCAACCTTCAAGCTGGACAGTTATCTGTAGTCAATGCTCTCACTCTGGATTTCCTGGGTTGGACAAGATGGCCTACCAGTGTCCTTGCAGGGCCAAAGCAGACATTACTTTAAACCCATATGTAGTAGCTGCATCTGTTTTCATTTTTACTCTAGAGTAGATGCAGTGGGCCCAATCATAAAAGCCACCTCCCCCCTCCCATGCTAGGGTCCTGAACTGGATTGGGGCCCCTGCACCTACTTTTGAGGGGGGAGGGAGAGAAGAAAGATGTAGTTGCTAGATAGTAGATGAAGATTCAAAGTAATGTCTGTTTTGGCCTGTAGCTCTGTGATTCTGTCACCTTGTCTGGTACCATGATGTTCCAAAACAAACATAAGGAGAGACCTAGGAATGTACCTCTTGGATTTTGCACAGAGCAAAAGACTCATGTTGGGACTCTGTAAACAATATACTTGAACATAAGAAGAGCCATGCTGGATCAGACCAAGGGTCCATTATGTTCACAGAGTGGCCAAGCAGTTGTTGACGATGAAACCACAAGCAGGACATGAGAGCAACAGTACCTTCTTGCCCATATTCCCCAGCAACTGGTGTGCACAGCCATACTGCCTCTGCAACGGACCATTAGCAGCGTTGCGTCCACAGTATCACCACTTATCGATCGCTCCTTCCTACATTGATCCAAGATGGGCAGAAATACCTGCACCTGATTATGACTAATTAAAATCACAAAGCAGTTAACTAGCTTCAAGATTTATAGAACTTTTCCTCAGGTTTAATTTAAACACTAACCAAAAAAAGCGGGGGAGGGTGAGAGAAGGATGTTGCTGACAGAGGGCATGGTGTAATATGTTACATGCTGAAGACTGTATTCAGGAAATGTTTTGCAGACTAGTCAAGGTTGATTGTGCCCAGTGCAGTGTGGGTAGATGTCGGTAGGCAGGGCCATCACGCACAGGTCTATCCTGGTACACACCTCATGTGTTCTCTCAAATGCCTGAACAGGTCATATAGGCTAGTGCTGGGCAGAAAATTTCTCCCACATTTTTTTCCACCATTCTCATTTAGGATGTGTGAAACCACCCCTGCCCGGGTTCTCCAGGTGCCTACTGAAGCGCCATGCCTGCTCATGCGCCCCTGGACCTGTGCTCGAGGCCCCAGGAGCTCAGCAAGTCGCCTGCACCAACCCAGGGTCTGTCCGGCAAGCGCCCGCCATTTTGCTGCCTTTTTTTCTCTTACAAAAAGAAGGTGATTAAAAATGTGCACATTTAAATATGCACAGTTTCTTTTAGCTCCTGTATTTTATTTTATTTTTTTAAAGGCAGCAAAATGGCTGGCACTACCCGGAAGGGGCCCTGTGATGGCGCACCTCCTCCTCTTGCTCGTGTCTGGTCGGCTGTCAAAGGTAGCTGCCCAGGTGGCAGCAGCAGGAGGCGCGGGGCACCCCAGCTGCTAACCACCTCTTGCTCACGAAGAGGAGACAGCCAGTGGAAGGGGTGCCCCATGCCTCCTGCTGCTGCTGCCCAGGCAGCTGTCAAGAACAGCCAACCAGGCAGCCAAGTCTGAGCTGTTCCCGGCCACTTGCTGAGCTCCAGGGCGCTCGTTGGCCAGGCCCATCCCTGCCCTGGAGTTTGGCAAGCGGAGGCCGGGGGGCCGAGCATGAGGGATTTCCCTGGCCTCCTGGACTAAGTTGGGCACTTGCAACATCCCTATTCTCACTCAATTTGACAAAAGAGGAATTGCTTCTGAAAAGAAATTCAATGGTGAAGAAATATTGGAGAAATTCTCATGGGTTAGGTTTGGGTTTCTTGGGCTTACCTTACTTAGGAGGTGGCTGAGGAGTGAGTGCAAATGTCCTATTTTACACTGTACAATCATCTCTCTGGCCGCCTGTAGCCTCCTCAGCTTCCTACACTTCAGTTAAAGCCCAGTTTAAGGCACCATGAGGTAATTTCTCCCATGGGGCTTTTTCAGATCAGGATGTGCAGGCAGCCTGGGAGGCTAGCTGTGATTAGGTAAGCTCAAAAACACCACAAAAAGGAATTATAAAACATCCTGAATGAGGCAGAAGACTGGAAACCTCATTCATGGAGAAAACTTTCAGGAAAGTGGAGGATAAATTTTGGCATAACAATAACTCCCCCTTATCCCTGGAGCTGGGCACAACACTGCCCCCACCTGAACTGTGGTGGATGCAAATAGGGGGCCAGCCTGCCAACACAGTTGATGTTAGGGATGTCAGAGAATTCTGCGACGGATCTCGGTGAGGCCGAATGCCAGTGCATTTGGCCCCCCGGAATCCATCGCAGAACAAAGCCCCCGCCCCCCCACCCCACTAAAGGCACGCGGGACAAAGTCCCCGCTGCCCCCACCCCACGAAAGCCGCGCGAAACGGAGCACTTACCTGCTCCCGTCCGCACTGCTTTGCAAATGGCGGCCATCCTGCGGCCGCCATTCGCTTTGTCTTCATAGCCGTGATAGGCTATGTAAATACTTACGTAGCCTATCACGGCTAACACAGGGATGCCATTTGGATCCCTGCGGAGGCTGTGATAGGCTACGTAAGTATTTACGTAGCCTATCATGGCAGGGGGGAAAAAAAACAGCGTACGCAAATGGCAGCGGCTACCGCCATTTGCGTATGCTGGGGATTTTCCCCTTGCCGTGATAGGCTACGTAAATATTTACATAGCCTATCACGGCTCAATATAGGGACGCAAATGGTGGCAGCTACGACAGCCGCCATTTGTGTCCCTGCAGGGCTGCCCAGCGGCCGGATGTCCGGCTGTGGCCGGAGGGCGGCTCCGCGGCTTGGCCACAGAGCGGAGCTGGCCAGGCAGGATTCCGGGGAGGAGGTCCGGATCGCCTCCCCCCCCCGTTGAGGATTCCGGTGGGAGGGACGGAGCGCCTCCCCCCCACCGCGGATTGCCCGGCACGGAGCCAGGTAGGTGCTTCATACATCCCTAGTTGATGTTATTGCAGCATGAAACCCCCCCAAAAAACTTAGGAAAAAAAGAAAGCAGCTATGCTGCAAGCCATGCCAATTGACAGCCCTACCTGAGAAAAACTGTCAACAATTTCTCCTCCTTCTGGAGAAACTGGGTGATATCGTCTCCCAAATTTCTCTGCCCACAAGTAAGGTGGAGAATTTCAAGAGGCTACTTTCACACAGCTCTAATATAGGCAATAGACTAGATCTCCTGTACTATTCCCAGTAATGGGGGTTGGGGAAAGAGAAGGATCTGTTATGCCTTCTGGGCATCTCTCCACATAGGAATGCTGTGCTCACAATGGACTGGACTGATCTTGTAGGCTTTCAGTGGAACAACATGGAGAGGTGTGGGATCATAAGACATCGAGGGGATGTGCAAAGGCAGCAATGACCAAGTTTGACTAAAAAGCTCATAAAACCTAAGTACCTTTCATGTGGAAGCCATGAGTAAAAAATGTGGGCAGATCAGAAACTTGCCATAGGACATCTCCATTTGTTATTGGGAAGGGGGTGTACAAATCTGATGATACTTTGGCTTGGGGCCATGGGCTGAAATGTTAAAAAGCATGTAAGTAAAGTTTACAAGGTACGCTTATGCTTTGAAGCAGCAAACTGGAACAAAAAAAATTAAAACACACACACACATACAAACCAAGTACATTCTTGTAAAATTTTAATGGTATACAGCCCACTGAAACTGCTCAATTGAAAGTTGACACCTCAATCTTCAAAAGGAAAGGGTGAAACTAATGGATAAGTTTAGGTAGGCGAAGGACTTTCTCACTCATTTTTTCTTCAAAAAAGAAAAAAAGAAAGAGCTGTGGAGATACCAGCCATTCAAGTCCTATAGCTAAAGAAATTACAAGCAGGACTGTGGCACAGGAGTAGAGCATGTGCTTTGGATGTACAAGGTCCCAGGTTCAATGCCTGGCATCTCTAGGCAGGGCTGAGAAAGTCCCCTGTCTGGAACCTTGAAGAGTTCTCCTGACAGCCAAAGCAAATAATACTGAGGTAGATGTACTAACTCTAGTTTTCTATACTTCTGCAATTCCATCAGGTAAACTGATTCGTGACACAGAACAAGGTGCCTTTTGTTACTGATATTTTCATTGAACCATCCAAAAATCCCAGGATTCCCTGGGACACAGGGTTAGAACCATTGCACTAAACTTCTCATGGAGTCTGTAATGAAGGTAACGATCCATACGGATGACCAGTTCCAAGGCGCTGTTTTTTTCACAAGCATGCTTTCATTGCAATAATTACAAAAGCATTTAGGAGGCTGAAATTGGTCCAGATGTGCTTCCTTGCAATGGTATGAAATTGAATATATAATTCAATATGGGGGGGGGGAAATCGATTAAAATGATTGGATTTGATTAATGCAAAAAAAGGAAAGAAATGTAGTTGTACTCCAAATATGCTACATTCCCTGGATTTTTCTCGCTATATTTAAGGCACAATTCTATACATGTTTAGACAGAAAAAAAAGTCCTAGAACTCCCAGCATTCCCTAGCCAGCATGGCTGGGGAATGCTAGGAGTTGTAAGACTTTTTCTGTCTATACATGCATAGGATTGCACCCTTAATTCTCTTGGAAAAGTGACTCTGTGTGGAGGGAATTTTCTAGAGCAGCCTTCCCCAACATGGTGCCCTCCAGATATTTTGGACTACAACTCCCATAAGTCCCAATCAGCATGGCCAATGTGATGGGAGATATAGTCCAAAACATCTGGAGGGGCCCACACTGGGCAAGGCTGCTTGAGACAAACACCAACCCTGACTTGGGGAGGGTCAATGTTAAATGGAAGCTGCAGGCCCCAACCAAACCCTTGGAAAAAGTTGGCAGTAATGAGGCCTCTTTGGCAGCTGTTACCATTTCCCTGCAATATGTCTCAATTTGGGATGAGAGAGTCTGACAACTTTATTGAGAAAGTTGCTACCAAGCTATTGTTAAGAACTGGATAGTTCACTCACTCTATCACAAAGAGAATGGAACAATCCACCCAACTTTATGGTTTGTTAAAGTTTTAATAAGACACAGGTTTAACCCGCTGGTTTCTATCAGAGACTGGTGTAGAGGGGAGATTGGAATCTACTTTTTGATCTCTGGGTGATTATGGACAGATTGGCAGGGGTTTATGACTACCAATTGTCTAACAACAGCAACGACTAAAAAGCTCCCCCTGCCCAAATTAGGCTGGTGAAATTAAAGAACACTTGGGGGTAAAACACAAGTGCATTTTTATGTGAAAGGACTTAGAAGCTTGCCTCTGGTACTGATCACATGTCTCAGAGGCACCCTGTTCCTTAACTCTTAGCACATGTCCACCTGCCTGAGCCACCACTTTGCAGCTGGCTCTGGTTGGTGGACATCAGCGCTCAAGCGCAAATCAAAGTTGATCCTGCAAGCCTGAGGCCTGTCACCCCTGCTATAAGACAATTAGGGCACAATCCTCTGGATGTTTAGACAGAAAAAAGTCCTACAATTCCAAGCATTCCCCAGCCAGCAAAGCTCCTTTTCTCCTATATTGCACATTAATCTGTTGCTGCATAATGTTAGCAATGCTTTACACACCTTGGCTGAAGCTATGGCCTGGTCTACATATGCAAGAGACAGAGCGATACTGGGTCAGGAGCATTGTGGGAAATTAAAAGGGTGGCTATATGCGGCCACATTATGCTGCTTTGAAGGGGAATGACCACAATTTTTAATGAATAAGTTATTTTTTAACTAGATGCCAAGCTCCATTCAGTTCACTCTCTTCCTTTTCCTCTCTTTCTCCCGTTCATTGCACTGGGATGCTGCCGCCTTCAGCACAGGCTGCATTAGCAAGTGTGGTACGCTAAGAAACAATCAGGCAGGCACACCTGTGAATACTGGAAAGGCTCCTAAATCCAAATGAACATGGGAGCCCAGAGACAGAAAGCTGGAGTTCTCCAGTTCTATTTCCAGCCCTCTGCAGCTGACATGGTATGCCACTTAGGGCAAAATGGTTAACCGTGCTGTACTTTAGTTTTCCCACCTGCAAAATCAATATTTTCAGGTTTCAGTATGATTTGTCAATTAGGCCGGGTTTGTTTCAGCCATGCCAAAACTGCTCATGCCATGCCTGTTCAGCAAGCGGTTTGTGCAAATCAAAGCAGATAGCACATTTGTCATTAAATCCAAATGAAAACCTTTGAACAATGCAAAAGCATATGCTAAGTGGAAGCTTTTAAGGTACTCTGTAGTACCAGATTCCAGCTGAACATCAGGAAAGACTTCCTGACTGTTAGAGCAGTATGACAATGGAAACAATTACCTAGGGAGGTAGTGGGCTGTCCCACGCTGGAGGCATTCAAGTTGAGGCTGGACAGCCATCTGTCTGGGATGCTCTGACTTGGATTCCTGCATTGAGCAGGGGTTGGACTCCATGGTCTTAGAGGCCCCTTCCAACCCTACTATTCTATGATTCTAAGATTCTACTAAATAAACACATTCTACCAACACCTGGCGAACACACGGAACTACATCCTTCAGAACTGAAATCACCAGGTGCCAAAGGCTTGGAGGAATATGAAGCTTCTTCATTGGCATTTAAAACATAATGAAGTGACCACACAAGTCAATTAAAGCTAGGGATGGGGTGTCAGAAAGGCCGCAGCTTTGAGTAGTGGCCATGCTTCCAAAGGTGTGGCCATCCCATGTAGAGCCAAAGTAGTGCCTACAAGCGAGACTTTATGTTTCCTAGGATGCTGATATTACATTAAACCAGTGCCAGCTCTGGGCTTGGGGTGAGTGGGGCTTCAGCAAGATGCCCTCAATGGGCCCCCTTTCTCAGTGAGTCTGCCTTCTCACTGTGGCTGTTGCCAACTTCTGCTCCTCCTTTTCCTCCTCCTTGCTCTCCTCATCCTTGCCATCAGGTGGCCTTGCTGGTCATTCCAAAAAAGAGCGGAATGTCGTGATGATGTACCCAGACAGCGGAGCCTTTGCTGTAGCAGCACCCACCACCTGGAAAACCCTCCCTCAGGCAGAAAATGTGACATCTATTAAATGCCTCCTGAACACACTTGTTCACCCAGGCTTTCCTTGGGCTGTAAATTCATTATTCCACTCCATTTTACTGCTCCTTGGTTTTTTTCTTTACGGTAGTTGATAGGGTTTTTAATGCTGTGTTTTAATTAGGGATGTCAGAGAATTTCGCCACAAATCTCGGGGAAGCCGAATGCGAGCGCATGTGGCCCCCCAAAATCGGTGGCAAAACGGTCTGCCCCCTGCCCCCCCGGGACGGGACTTACCTTCGGCGAATCTTCCGGGCAGTGGCGGCTCCGGCGGCGGCGGCTGGTCTTCCGACCGGCTGCCACCGCCGCCATTTCCAAGTTAAAAAAAAAAAATGTGATAGGCTACGTAAAGATTTACGTAGCCTATCACGGCTGAATTTTAAAAAACACCGTGATAGGCTACGTAAATGTTTATGTAGCCTATCACGGCTGAGTAAAAAACAAAACAAAAACGCGCGTACACAAATGGCGGCGACCATGGGCGCCGCCATTTGCGTTCCTTATTTTGGCACGTCTTAGTCTACGTAAACATTTACATAGACTACAGCGAAAATAAGGGGAACGCTAATAGCATAGACGCTACGCTATTAGCATTCCCCTTATTTTCGCCATAGTCTACGTAAATGTTTACGTAGACTAAAACGTGCCAGAATAAGGAACACAAATGGCAGAGCCCATGGGCGCCGCCATTTCCGTACGTGCGTTTTTTTGTTTTGTTTTTTACTCAGCTGTGATAGGCTACGTAAACATTTACATAGCCTATCACGACTGACTGCAGAGACGCAAACGGAGGCGGCCGCCATTTGCGTCCCTGCTAGCCAGCGACCGGATGTCCGGCCGCTGGCGGAGCCGGCCGGCAGCTCCACAGAATACCTGCGGAGCAGAGCCAGCCGGCCAGGATTCGGGGGGGGGGAGAGGGACGGAGCGCCTCCCTCCCAGCCAGAATTTTAGGGGGAGGGACAGAGCGCCTCTTCCCCAGCATCAGCATAATCCGCGAACAGGTAAGTGACTTTCGTACATCCCTAGTTTTAATGTTGAGTTGTTAATATTGCAATTTAATATTGTGAACCGCTGAGAGATTTTATTATATTCAGTGGTATATATCAATACCACAAAGAAATGTATACATAAACAAATATCATCTCCCTGCTTGCTGGGCAGAGAACCAATAAGCCAGCAGGCAGGGGCAGCTATGACTTGTCCTCCATTTTGTTGTTGTTTATTCAGTCAGTCGTTTCCAACTCTTCGTGACTTCATGGACCAGCCCACGCCAGAGCTTCCTGTTGGCTGCCGCCACCCCCAGCTCCCTCAAGGTCGAGTCTGTCACCTCCAGAATATCATCCATCCATCTTGCCCTTGGTCGGCCCCTCTTCCTTTTGCCTTCCACTTTCCCTAGCATCAGCATCTTCTCCATGTATCCTGTCTTCTCATTATGTGGCCAAAGTACTTCAGTTTTGCCTTTAATATCATTCCCTTTGCGCCTAGAAAGACAAAGTCTGTCACTGCCTCTACATTTTCTCCCTCTATTTGCCAGTTATCAATCAAGCTGGTTGCCATAATCTTGGTTTTTTTGAGGTTTAACTGCAACCCAGCTTTTGCACTTTCTTCTTTCACCTTCGTCATGAGGTTCTTCAGCTTCTCCTTGCTTCCAGCCATCAAAGTGGTATCATCTGCATTTCTGAGATTGTTAATGTTTCTTCCAGCGATTTTAACTCCAGCCTTGGCTTCATCAAGCCCAGCATGTCGCATGATGTGTTCTGCATACAGGTTAAATTGGTAGGGTGAGAGTATACAGCCCTGCCGTACTCCTTTCCCAATCTTAAACCAGTCTGTTGTTCCGTTGTCTGTTCTTACCGTTGCTACTTGGTCGTGATACAGATTCCTCAGGAGGCAGGCAAGATGACTTGTTATCCCCATACCACCAAGAACTTGCCACAATTTGTTATGATCCACACAGTCAAAGGCTTTAGAATAGTCAATAAAACAGAAATATATGTTTTTCTGAAACTCCCTGGCTTTCTCCATTATCCAGCAGATATTTCTTGGGCTGCTTCCAGTGTCTCAGCAGACAGCCATCTTGCCTTCTTGGTTTTCTTTTTCTTTGGGACGTTTTTTGTTGCCGCCTCCTGAACAATGTTGCGAACTTCTGTCCATAGTTCTTCTGGGACCCTATCTACTAAATCTAGTCCCTTAAATCTATTCTTCTGTCCTCCATACTGCCACATTTATTTGCTTGCTCACTCTGTCTAAACCAGAGTGAGACATAGGTAAGCAAGCAAGTTGCAGTGGTGAAGAGGAGGAACAGGTCCAGGGGGCTCTTGTCAGTAGGGGTGTACAAACCCTGCAACCTCCAGTCGGGGGGGGGGCTATACTGGGGAAATCCGGGCCACTTGGGGCCCTGTGGATTCCCAAAGAACCTTGCCGCATCTATTGGATTTCTCAGGTGGCTCTGCTCCTGGCCATGCCAAGGCCGTTGTTCTCCACTTCGGCTGTTAAGGAAGCCATTGACAGCCAGCATGGAGGACAAAGGCCTCAGTGGCCAGCGCAGCACCCCAGTGCCCTCTCCCTGGCTTCCTTGAGAAGAAAAGCAAGGGCAAGAGTGTTGGGGACTGGTGACACCAAGGCCCTTGTTCTCCATGCCAGCTGGGTTTGCTTGACTGCCAGTGCAGAGAATAAAGGCCTTGTCGCAGCACCCCAGTGCTCTCTCCTTGGATTCCTCAAGAGCCCAACAGCCCTGAGAGCCACCCCGTGGGAAATCTGGCAGAGGCAGAGGTGAGTGGGGCCAGTTTGCTGCAGACTCTGCAGGTTGGATTCTTGAGAATCCAGCCTGATTTAAGTCCACAGCAGATTTGTCCGCCATCCCTACTTGTCAATAGGCCCCTTAGTTGAGGTGTGGGACATCAGCAGGTGCCTAGTCATGCCAACCTTTGACGCCAGCCCTGCATAAGAGTCCACATCCTGTCTTTCTGAGATGCTAAGTCAGGGGTAGGAAACCTGTGCTATTCAGCCTAATTTCAAAAGCCCTCTGGATGTAATTAATTCAGACCTCTGGTAAGAGGAATCTGCACCTTCCATGGTGTCACAATACGTATGGAGCTAAGAATTAAAACCAGCAGTAGCAAAGCTATGGAGTCTCAGGGAGGAACAGGAAATGAGGAGAGGAAGACCAAGGCTAGAGAGGCATCAAGAGAACAGTGGGTCTTGTAATTGCTCTGAGCTGAACTATCTTACTAAAGCACGCTGTTGAGATGAAGTTGGGAGTGTCTCCTTTGAACAGTGAAACAGCGTCACAGTAAACGAATGGGACAGGAGGAAGAAGGAGAGGCAGAAAGTGGGGGGCAGAAAGAGCCTGGCCCAACCCAACACTTACTTTGGGCCTGCTCCCTACCAGTGTGCAGCCCTCAATGAATTACCCATAAGGAAATGCAGCCCTTGACAGAAAGAAGACCCTTGCTCTATGTAGTCTTCACCACTCACTCTTGTTCTTTAAATAAAAACATGCAGAAATGTGCTATGTTGGTGCATATGGGGGTGTACTGCACCACCCAAGTGCTATCTCTGAGTAGTATTAGAGAACAGGAGAGGGCTTATGGAGCTCCTATCCAAAAGTGGTTGGGCCAGGGGTCCCCAACACTTTTGGGTTAGTGGGTGCATTTGGAATTTTGAGAAAGTGTCATAGGAACTCTCACAAAATGGCTGTCATGGGAGTGCAGCTTTCTCATTCATAAAATGGCTGACACGGTGGGCATGGCCAGTCACAAAACACTCCTTTCCCAGAAGGTAAACTGGAAGAAAAGTAACATGCCCAAGAACCTATGTGCAAGGCAGAGATGGATCTGAGCTCCAAAACACAAAACCACTCTTTAGAACCCAAACAAAGATGGCACTGGAGGGCAGCACTTCATTTTGACCCACAGGTAAATAATAAATACAATAACAATGATCTTGTGAAATGAAATAAAAATTGGGAAGGGAGCCTGGCCGGTGCCAAGTGAGGTTCCACGGGGCCTATGTTGGAGACCCCAACATTGGGTGGTGCAGATTGCTACAATGTCTGGCAGTTTCTGCCCCCCTCCACACACATACACACAAGTTGCTGAATGCAGCTGTAGAGGTGCACTCCTGCAACCATATGTATTTATTTATGTATTGCCTTCGTATTTATTTATTGCATTTATATCCTGCCTTTTTCCTCTTTCAAGGAACCCAAGGCGGCTTCCATTATCCTCCTCCTCTACATTGTAGCCTCACAGCAACAACCCTGTGAGGTAAGCTGGGCTGAAAGTTTGTGACTTGCCCAAAGTCCCCCAGTGAGCTTCCATGGCCGAGTGGGGACTAGAACCTGGATCCCCCGGCTCCCAGTCCAACACTCTCGCCAGTCGCCACTACACCACGCTGGCTTTAGATTAGCTATTCCGACCAGTGGAGGCCGGTGGCTCCGATGTCGCTCTGGGTCTCAGTCAGAACCAGTCAGAACTCTAAAGGAGCAATCCAAGGTGCCGATCCCTATCCCCAAAATGGGTTCAGCACCTTGGGGAGCTCCTTAAGCATTCTGACTGAAACTCAGAATGGATTCACAGCCCACTGACATCGAAGACAACAGCCTCCATTGGTTCTTATTCATCTCTTCCACTTCTGCCTATAACATCCACCAGTAAAAACGCTCTGGATGCTGCAGTGCAGCCCCCACTACATGCATTGCTGCAGGATACTTACCCACACACACCCCTGTTTCATGTTGCAGCTAGGTCTCTTTTCTACCCCATATCACTGGAAAACACATGACTGTATAAGCCAGCTTTTTGATTCCTCCCTCAGGTATGTTGGAGGCTGCCTTACACTGAGGAGTGAGGATGGGCGAGAAGTTCATTTAGTTCATTTGTGGATAAGAACTGGACAAAATTCTCAAATTTCTTCATGAACAGGACAGAAAGCACTTGGTTATTATTTTTTTATTTTTTTTAAAGAATATGGGAGAAATCAAAATTGACGGATTCGTCCAAGCAGGCCTAGGGCTTTGAGTGCTTAGGACTTAAAGGTCTGGGTTAGAATCTCTTAAGTATTTCAACCATGTTTTTGGTGCTCAATTTGTATTGCTGCCTTCTTCTTTTTCCTTGTCTAACAAGCTCCTCATCTTTAACAGAAGAAAGGTGAGAATTACAAAGAAAATCAGATTCAAATGACAAATTCACAGATGCATCCATCCCTACCTTCATACCAGAACAGACTAACCAGTATTGTCTACCCTGATGGAGTTTGGCTTTCCAGTGTTGTCAGGCAATGACCTCTCACTTCACCTGCTAGCTGAGATCCTTTCGATGAGGCTGAACTGGGGACCTGTGGCCTCTGATCTCTGATCTCTCCCCAAGTGCCCAACTCAGCAAAAAATGGTGCCCCTTTCCTTTGGGCAACACAGAAGAGAAGGTGTGCTGTTCCCTGCCTGCAGGATTGAGTGAAGATAGCTCTTTCCCTGCCAAATTGCTAGGAAGCAGATAAGCCCCAGAGCTCAATTAAAGAGCCTTTCATTTTTCCGCAGTGGTGGTTATGAAATTAACTCAGAAAGCCCATAACCTTCCAACATTTCACATACAAACATAAGGACACCCTTAGTCTCACCAGGGAATGTATCATTCCCTGAGGCACATGCACCCCAATTCTATTACATGTTGCTGAAGGCTTTGTTCATTTATTTGAAATAGCCTGTCACCTCTAGTTATTTAATTCACTTTTTTGTCATGGCACAGTAGGAGTTCTCTCACAGCACATACCTTGCAATTGCTGCTCTAGTGCATAGGTGTGCGCACAGTCGAAGGACGATTGAGGAATGGGATTTTTGCAAATGGCAATACGGATCTGATCCGCACCTCCTGGGTAAATGAGCAGATTGGGACTTAGACCCAGTTTTTCATACTTCCCCAGTGTTCCAACCAAGTTCTCGACTCAAAAAGCCCATCCAAGTAAGTTTAGAAAGGAAATCCATTTCAAAGAAAATCCATTTCAAATGCGTATGTAAACATACATTTACTTGAGAATTTTTGTGAAGCTATTTTTTTAAGACCACAAATTAATGTGGAAATGGGACAGAATGGACTTATGGGTAAAATGAAAATGGCATGAACTGAAAATAGACTGCTTTGCCCTTTTCTAAAACACACACACACACACACACACACAGAGAGAGAGAGAGAGAGAGAGAGAGAGATTTGCTGTGGTGAAAATTTATCCTGCATTTTTTTTTTGACCATTCTCATTCAATTTGATAGAAGAGAAATTGCTTTCAAAAAGGAATTCAATACTGAAGAAATTTCAGAGAAATTCTCAAGGGTTGGTTTTGGGTTTCTTGGGCTTAGCTTGCTTAGCAGGTGGTCAAGGAGTGAGCACACGTGTCCTGTCTTTCATTGTACAATCATCTCTCTGGCCACCTGTAACCGCCTCAGCTTCCTACCCTTCAATTAAAGCCCAGTTTAAGGCCCCATGAGGTAGTTCCTCCCTTAGAGCTTTTTCAGATCAGGAAGTGCAGGCAGCCTGGGAGACTTGCTGTGATTAGGCAAGCTCAAGTACACCACAAAAAGAAATTCAATATAAATTATAGACTGTCCTGAGAGTAAGGCAGAACAATAGAAGCCCCTTTCATGGGGGAAGAAAACTTTCTGGAAATTGGAGGACAGATTTTGCCAAAGCGTTAACTCCACCTCATCCCTGGAGCTTGACAGAACACCTGTGTTGTGGTGGATACAAAATGGGGGCCAGCCTCCCAAACACTGTTGATGCTGTTGCAGCATGAAACATCCCCCAACCCTTACCAAAAATGAAAGAAGCTGTGCTACAAGCCCTGCCAATGGGGAGCCCTCCCTGGGAGAAACTGTGGAGAATTTCTCCTTCCTCTGGAGAAATTTGGTGAAATTATCTCCCAGATTTCTCCACCCACAAATAAGGCGGAGAATTTTGCAAGGCCATCTGCACACAGCCCTAATATATATCACAAGCTCAAAAGTCCGTAGACTGCAGATCAGTGGAAGGCCACTTCTGTGGCTTCACTTCCTTACAATCTGCCCTCAACACCTTCCTCACCCCATGCTCACCATCTATGCTCAGCTTGCCTTCTGAATGGGAAGTCATGTTTGTAGGTTTCCCTTTCACATATCACACTGAATGTGCAGATATCAGAGGGGTGTGTGGGATTGCAGTTGGGGCTAGACTGGGTGGCACCATCTCACAGGCCCCTCTGTGCATGCTGGGTGCATGTATGGAATTGCATTGAATAAACACTCCTATTGTCATCAACTGCCAGTGGCTGGAAGAAATTGCCATAAACACCCCACATTACCTTCATTATATTATATCAATGGCTACGAGGTCTGATGGCTGTATGCTACCTCCAGTATCAGAGGCAGTATGCCTATGTACACTAGTTGCTGGGGAACATGGGCAGGAGGGTGCTGTTGCACTCATGTCCTGCTTGTGGGTTTCCCATGGGCAGCTGGTTGGCCACTGTGTGAACAGAATGAAGGACTAGATGGACCCTTGGTCTGATCCAGCAGGGCTCTTCTTATTTTCTTATATTGCACTCTCTAATAGATTTTTATTGCTATGTGCTTTGGGATCCCACCATGGCAAAAAATGTGAGATATAAACAAATTATTATAGTAACAATGATGATGATGACGACGACGACAACCACAACAACACAAAATCCCAAGTAAACAGAGGCAACGAATATGCATGTACACATGGTTTTTCACAATATAAATGTTGTTAGAATTTTCCTTGACACATGAATGTTTGGGGGGGGGGATAAAGAGATGAGACAAAAATGTTTGGTATCAAATTCAGGCCACGTTTATTGGAAATCTGCAAAGGGGAAATACTGGCATGGGCCGCTAAACTATGCCAGCAACTAGCTAGGCAATATAACAGGTGAAACATTATCTGCCTGATGAGTGGCGCCTATGAAATCACCACCCCCAGGTCTACCCCCTTTGGGGGAAGGGAGGCCTTCCCCTGTCACCCCCTCCTGGGCTGCAAAACATCAGGTGGGTGAGGTGAGTTGGCCTCACAGGTAACCCTTATCCCCCCGCTGGGCTGCAAAACTCAGAGCAAGAGACCTCAGGCATCACCTGTCACCAAAATAATGCCTCAGAATGATAACCATCCCTTTTCTCAGCAGCACTGCCCGTCCTTATCAGCCAACGTGAAAAAAATGTGACCAAATTAAACAAACCATAAGAACCAAATTCAAATTTGTCTAATGGACACCCCTGCCCAAATTTACATTGTGAAGTAGACAAAAAGACACACAGCCTCAGCCAATCAGACTATGACCCAAAAATTCCTGTTCGGCCCCCAAAAGGGCAACCAGCAGAACCCACACTGCAAATAGGGACGGCTGTGTGTGGGAGCCACACTTTGAAGAGGTGGGAAGGAGGGGCTGGAGTGGAGAACTAAAACACTTCTCAGGCCCTTCCGCCAGCCAGTGGCACCACACGGGAACCTCCAACGGCCACATCCCATGTCTTTCCCACACACACAAACCTTCCAGGCAAGCAGGGCTTGGGGTAGGGCATTTCTCACAGCATGGTAGTCTCACATTGCCATAGTTTAACTGGGCATCCAAACAAAGAACCCAGTTAAAGCATTTTTCATCAGATGGGCACCATTTCCTCGTGCTGCAGGAACCTGGCATGGGTGGCAAAGGGCATACCCCAGAACTGTTTCTATTGTTGTAATTGCAAAGATAACACATTCCTAATTAGCCTTAATTTCTGTGAGAAATACTTTGAGAAGCAGGACATGTTATCCCTGACACAGCAGAATGGCAGAGGGTAAAGGAGAAAAAAGGGGGTCCCAATGGGCACACTTGCATTGCAGTGCAGGCAATCGACTCCGCAAGTGTTGAAAAGCAATTACTTCAACTTCCTCAGATGCCTACACTCTTTGGATGGTCTGCCAATTTGAAACAAGCAGCCATCAAAAGGCCTATTCGGTGTTTACTTTCTACCTGTTCCAAGAACCACGCCCTACTGGCTTCAGGTTCCATGCTAAGGCAGGCAAAAATTACACTCTGCCCATTTCACCATCACAACCTGAAATGATTGCTTAAGGATGTGAAGAGATAAGATTGGCAACCAAACAGCAATGAAAGGACAAACGTCTCCCTCTAAAGTTACATTACTAGACCCCTTTTCACACAACACATCCAGGATGCATGCACAAGCATCAGTGGGGTTCAGCCACCCACCCACCCAACTATGTGCATTCAATATATTTTGTGAACAGATCCTCCTAGGCTCTGCACACATGACCAGGCCTGCTGCCCAAAGCCAGGGCCCCGACTGTTCAGGCATAGGTGGATGGGTGTCCTACTTTACAGAGGACAGCCCTCTATTTTGGAGAGATGGCAGAGGACAGTCCTCTATTTGAAGGTATCCACTATTTGATGGGCTGCCCGGTCCATGTCTGGTTTACAGATAAAGAACCATTAGAAAGTACTGGAGGGCCCTTGAAGTTGCCCATCAACAGTTATAGCATCTGGACAGCAGACTGAACAAGCACACTGGGTCAGCTAGTCAGTCTTCTCCACTCTGGTGAGAGGTCTCATATTTCTGTTTAAATAACAATTGTTCTTCCAAAATGCGGACCTATACATAGAAATCTGTATGATGCAAATGTTATGCAAATCAGTGTCCTCTTTCATGATGAAGAATTTCCTTTTTGGGGACAGTGCATAAGAGGCCACCCTAATGCCTACCTGTGTAGTTCGAACATGCACAGGCTGTATTTGCAATCTACTGAGGAGTGTTCACACGACCTTCCACAATGATAGAAGTACGAGTGAGTGGTTGAGAGGTTGTACCAGCTAGGCCCTAGCCCTCCGCTGATGATGTACATACTAGCAACACTATCCACACATCAGGTGGCTGTGTGAAATAGTCCTGCGCATATACCAATGTACACATGCAGGGCTGCTCCATGAAAGGAGAACTACAGGTCGTTCTCTATCCTTCCTTCCATGTAGAAGCCTACATTGGTATGTGGGTAGGCCCCATTCACATGGCTGGACACACAGGTGTTGTGGGTGGTACACAGTTCATATACCCTTCGTCCCTTTGGCCATGCCTTCGCCCTAACATCCCAAAACCGTTATGGAGCCTCCTAAGCTACAAGGGCTCTCCAAAAGTTGGAGACAGCCCTGGACTGAAGTCATGTGACAGGCCTCACTGCTCTTAGATCAAGATGGAAAATGGGACTGCCCCAGGTAGTTTCACAAAGGTGTGCCAGCAACCTTTAATTAATTAATTAATTTAACATCCCAACTTTCTACCAAAAAAAAATGGTGTTCAATGCAGCTAACAATAAAACCCAGATTATAAAGGAAAACTTATTTAAAACAGAACATAAAAACAAATTCATGAAAAATGCAATTAAAAATGCAAGAACAAAAGAAATACGCAGCACCAACAAATTAAGCGCCCCCCTCCCCGCAACAGACTAGGTTATATAAGGCTATATGACCTGCCTAAATAAAAGAAAAATGTCTTAACAGATAAGCCTAAATAAACAGCACTCTTAAACCATACTTTGCACTCTTGGATGAAAATATTGCAACATGAATTGAATGGGAAAAACTCCCAAATCAGAATATAGTAGGGATGTCAGAGAATTCTGCCACGGATCTTGGTGAGGCCGAATGCCAGTGCATTCGGCCGCCCGAAATCTGTTGCAGAATGGCCTGTCACCCCTCCGCCCCCCCCCTGCGGATCCCCCCCCAGGACGAGACTTACCTGGAGCGGATGTTCCGGGCGGCGGCGGCTCTGGCAGTGGCTGCGGCATCTGCGGCGGCTGGTCTTCCGACCGGCTACCGCCGCCACCATTTGTAGTCTGGAGGTTTTTAGTTGTTGTTTTTTAACAGAGACATGATAGGCTACATAAAGATTTACGTAGCCTATCAAGAGTGGGTTAAAAAAAACAACACACATACGCAAAAGCCGGCGGCTACGGACGCCGCCATTTGCTTTCCTTATTTTTGGCCGTCTTAGTCTACGTAAATATTTACGTAGACTATTACGGCGAAAATAAAGGGGAACGCAAATAGCGTAGCGGGCGCTATTTGCGTTCCCCTTTATTTTCGCCGTAATAGTCTACGTAAATATTTACGTAGACTAAGACGGCCAAAATTAAGGAATGCAAATGACAGCGGCCACAGCCGCCGCCATTTGCGTAGGCGATTTTTTTTTTTTTTTTTTACCCAGAGCCCTCCGCGGCCGGAAATCCGGCTGCAGACAGCTCTGGCCTGGGCCTGGCCAGCTGCTCCGCGGATCTGCCGCGGAGCACAGCTGGCCGTTCGAGGATTCCGGGGGGGAGGAACAGATCGCCTCCCCCCCATCAAGGATTCCAGGGGGGGAGGGACGGAACGCCTCCCCCCCCACCACCATAAACATAATCCACAGAAAGGTAAGTGACTTTCGTACATCCCTAGAATATAGCATTCCATTTCAATGGAGGTGTGTATCACCCCCATCAATCCAGACCTTTAAACAGACTTAAATACCCATTAATTCTAAGCTGCTTTCTCTTAAAGAGGTACCATGGTGCTGCTAGCTCTAGTCTGAAATGATGCCGAAATGTTTTTAAAAGTGTTTTAGCTGATTTTAACAACACAATGCTCACATGTTGCTGTAATCATGCTTGCGCTTACTGGATTTTATGCTGTTTAAGTGATGGCTTTAAAATATATTTTATGATTATGCACTGTATATATTATATTCTTATGTTTTGTATGGAAGCCGCCCTGTGAAGCCTGGACCCAAATGGTGGCCTAAACATATTTAAATAAATAAGAAAATTAATAACTACATCATTATTTTGGTAACAGTCATACAACTAATACTGCCCAAGGACTAAAACTGCCCAGGTAGACAGATCTTACAATCTAAAGTCCTGACACATATTTGTGGAATAGGATAATCATGTCAATGCATAATAAATAAATCATAAATAAATACATACATTGTTGTTGTTATTATTATTCATACAGTGAATGCTGCTAATTGCAATCAGTGGGCTAAAACAGAAAGGCTCAGCCTGAAAGCTCACAGTCTAAAGACTTGATACACATTCATGAAATGGGATGATCGTTATCAATGCACGTGTGCTGGCCCTGTTCATTCTTAAGAATTTATTTATTTATTTATTTATAACATTTAAATACTGCTTTCCATTATCATATCACAGGGTAGTGTACATTCTTTGAGGGCAGGGAGAGAGATTAGAATTTTAATGGAAGGAGTGATGGTTATGGAATTACGTTGACAAAACTAGTAGGCAAAGATGAACAGGGTGCTTTGAAAATATTGCACAAGGTATGTTTAAACGCATTGCAAGACCGTTACTTTGCAGGATGTGAGATTTTTGGTGTAGAGGTTTACAGAATTATGCATGGTGTAGAGAAAATGGATGGGGAGACATTTTTCTCCCTTTCTCATAATACTTGAACTCGGGGTTATCCCATGAAGCTGATTTGGTGGAAGATTCAGGACCGATCAGAGGAAGGACTTCTTCACACAGCACATAGTTAAACCATGGAACTCACTACCACAGGATGTAGCGATGGCCACCAATATGGATGGCTTTAAAAGGGGATTGGACAAACTCATGGAGGAGAAGGCTATCAATGGCTGCTAGTCCTGATGGCTATATGCTACCTCCAGTATCAGAGGCAGTATGCCGATGCACACGAGTTGCTGGGGAACATGGGCTGGGGGGAGCTGTTGCACTCATGTCCTGCTTGTGGGTTTCCTGTAGGCAGCTGGTTGGCCACTGTGTGAACAGAATGCTGGAGTAGATGGACCCTTGGTCTGATCCAGCATTGGCTCTTCTAATGTTCTTATAATCATGACAACACAACTAGGTCCACATTTTCAAATATTAATTTAGTATATCCACATACTTTGAGAATAAAAGGGCACAGACAGATAGGGCTAGAGCATCAAAGGGGGTCAAATTGGTATCTGCTGAAAACCATGCAAAGCCAAGAATAAGAAAACAAAGCTTCTGGCTGCTATCAATGTCTGGGAGAGATCTCTCACTCCTTTAATTATTTAAGGAAAAAAGCTAAATAGCTGCATGCTATGTATTTAAGGGAATATTTAATTTGGCCCTGAAACACAGAATTCTGTTAAGAGCCTCATGAACAAAATGGGGTATGTGAAAACACAACAGCTTCTCTAAAGCCTGCCCAGTTGCCAGGAAGCAATGTTATTCATTGGAAGTTTTCAAATAAGTGGCTGTGCACATACCCGTCATGAATCATTTGTCATGAACACAAGCCATTATTTTGTAGACCATCAACAAGCTTCATAATGTGGGTTGTATGGAACATTAAAGAGCTATGAAATTCTTTGTGGCATGGTACCTTGGTACGTGATGGAACACCTTCACCAATATGGGCCTACCCTTGCCCTAAGATCATCTACAGAGAGGGCCTTCTACATTGTGGCCCACCAGTTACAGAACACTCTCCCCAGATAAATTCACCTGGCATCAACGTTGTTTTATTTCTGCCACTGAGTTAAGAGTTTTTTTGTTCTCTCAAGCCTTTTATGTCTTCACAATTTGAATCCCTTTTATACATTGGTGGTTTAACTCTTTGTTTTATTTCTCTTGGCCAGCTTTAAGCTAGGGATGTACGAGAATTTCAGTTCAGTCCACAAATAATCCGAACTTGTCCCATTCACAACCCCAGATGCAAATATGAACAAGAAAGCATTTTAAAAAAATGTTTGTGCATTCCTAAATTAGTGATCATATTTTTAAATATGCACATTGCAAAAAAAATGTGCACTTCAAAATGCACATTTAAAAATAAATATATGCATTTTTAGATTTTAATCAATGGGAGAAAAGTGTGCACCTTTGAAAAATGTGCACATAAAAGTACACTTTTCCCATTTGAAATGTGCACTGCTTCCATTTGAATAAACCAAAAAACATGTTGCAAACAAAAATGGGGGTAACTTGAACATCCCTGGTTCTCCCATCCCTGGTTTTAGCTAGTGATGCCACCGAATTTCATAATTAGTTGGTTCACTGGTCAAACTTCACCCGCTCATAATGCTCTCCTTTTTAGCAAGTCTGGACCAGCAGTTTCTGAATTCACTATTAAGTTCAGAATTGATTGCGGGCCTCTGAGCATGTGCAGTCTGCATTTAAACAATGCCATTTCGGTGCATGTTTTCCATTGATTGGATTAACCCTTTCCTTGCCTGATCTGAGGCTGCTTCCCTCCTTGCCACTGCTGTTCTGGCTCTGCAAGAAGGAAGAGAACTTGGCTACAACACCCATCCCCCCAAAAAAAATTTTTGTCATCCTACACTCTCCTTAGCAGCTTCCCTCATTGCTGTTGCCACAGCTGCAGCTTGAACTCTAAGAAGACACTACTCAGTCAATTCCAAACTGCAGCTCCCAAGATTCATTTTGATATCAGCTGTGTCAGCTGTCAGCCGGACAGCGCTGTATCAACTCCATCTGATACGGCGGCTGCGCCCCTTCCTTCCCGACCATCTGCTCCCATCGGTAGTACATGCCCTGGTCTCCTCTCGTTTAGACTACTGTAATGCGCTCTACGTGGGGTTACCCTTGAAGACGGTTCGGAAGCTGCAGCTGGTACAGAACGCGGCGGCTCGCCTGATTAAAGGCAGCTGCCGGCGAGATCACATCACTCCAGTGCTGAAGGAGTTGCACTGGTTACCAGTTGTTTTCCGGGCCAAATTCAAGGTGTTAGTTTTGACCTTTAAAACCCTATATGGTTCCGGCCCAGCCTATCTTAAGGAGCGCCTCCAGCAACACCAGACAGGCCGCTTAACAAGATCAGCCTCAGATGACCTTCTCTCTGTCCCATCAGCCAGGACAGCTAGACTGGTGGGGACGAGGGAGAGGGCCTTCTCTGTGGTGGCCCCCACTCTGTGGAACTCCCTCCCTAGGGAACTCCGTCATGCCCCCTCTTTAATGAGCTTCCTCCGTGCATTAAAAACCTGGTTGTTCAGGCAGGCATTTGGGGTGGGTTAGGGTATTTAAAAAAAAAAATATTTATGGTAAAATTTTATTGTTTTAAATTGTTTTATGGTGGGTTGTACATCGCCCAGAGTGGCTGGGTGACCAGTCAGATGGGCGATTAATAAATTTAATAAATAAATAAATATCAGGCTTGTGCAAGAGCTTGTTTGTTATTTCTTTATTCATTTATTTACATTTTATACAGTCCAATAGCCAAAGCTCTCTGGGCAGTTCATAATTAAAACCATAAAATGCAACTTGGGGAAAAAAAACTTAAAAGTTTTAAAATTTAGAAATACCAAGTAACACCCAGCAGCAGTTACAGCCCAGAGAAAGCCTGTGTGAAAAGGTGTGTTCAGGAGGTGTTTAAAAAATGTTACATTTTCTGCCTCCCAAACTGCTTGGGGGAGGGTTTTCCAGAGAAGGCCCATCAATGAGGTTCTTCATGGTGTTGTTCCATACATTTTGAAATGATCAGTCGGACCTCCTCTGACTATCATAAATGTCATCTGGGTATATATAAGAGAGCCAGCGTGGTGTAGTGGTGAGAGTGCTGGACTGGGAGCTGGGAGATCTGGGTTCTAGGCTCCACTCGGCTATGGAAGCTCACTGGGTGACTTTGGGCCAGTCACAGACTCTCAGCCCAACCTACCTCACAGGGTTGTTGTTGTGAGGATAAAATGGAGAGCACAAGGAGAAGAATGTAAGCTGCCTTGGGTTCCTTACAAGAGGAAAAAAGGCAGGATATAAATGCAATAAATAAATAATAAATAAATATAACGGAAGGCAGTCTGCTAGGTATCCTGGTCCCAAGTCGCTTAGAGCTTTATATAATAATCACATAACCTTGTACGTGGCTCAGTTTACACAGAATGACAGTTTGCTTTGAGGGAAAACTCTTGTCCAAGCCTACATGGCTGGGTTCATTACATTCCAAATAAATAACAAACTCACTCAGGGTCAGTTCGCCTATCACTAGTTGTAGCATCTCATTTTTTTTTACTGTATTCAATCAGATTGGGTTTCACCAATGTTGATCTTTGTGTTTACTTCTGTATTTTTATTGTGTTGATTTTACTGTTGTGTTTAGATTTTTGCATAGTAATATTCTTTTTTTAAAAAAAATACTGTACATTGAGTTGTACAGTAACTTGTTTTATAGGTGACTCTAAGTACAAATAATAAATGCATAAACAAACATGCAATAATCACCGCTTTTGTCAGCAGCAAACAACGTCAGGATGAACTATTCATCATGCACATAGTGCAATAGGGAATGAAAAACAAAGCAGTTAACCATACACAGATGTTGGTCCCCAATAAATACCTTAAATGGAAGCAACGGGCAAAGGGAAGAGACATTAATAGAATAGTTTGTGTTTCTAGAGTGTCCTGTGAAGAGTAACGTTCTGTGTAAGGAGTCTTCCAACACTTTAACAGAGGGAAGTTCTCATTGGAAGTGTTACTATATTTTAAATCTTTGCAGTGCTGTTAGGTTTTATTTTGGTTTTTATTGTTCATTTTGGTTTGATACCGTAGTTTTAAACTTTTATAAGATGTTTTATCAAGTTGTATTTTATGGTTTTAATTGTTGTAAACCACCCAGCGAGCTTCGGCTATTGCGTGGTATAGAAATGTAATAAATAAATGAATACATAAGTGGGTACTAGAAAAGAGGAAACAACGAAGAGTTCCAAGCTAGGTTCATGGCTTTTCTAGCTCATGTCTGAAGTAGTTTACAGGTGTTGGAGAAATCCAGAGTCTAAACTGAGCTAAGCTGAAAGACAAGCTAAATTTTCCTGTTGCTTTTTTAATTCCACCGGTCTATGTTTTTGCCCCTGTTTTGCCAGACAGGGATTTTTAAAAAAATGAAAACATATACAAATAAATAATTCCTAGTCAAGCACTGAAGTATGTATCCGATCATTTCTTTTGTTCCCAGAACACGATAGCAACAGTCTGGATTTGTGTGCTGCTTTTGGTAGGGGTGGACGAAAGTCACTTACCTGTCCTCGAAGGACATTCGCGGTGGGGGGGAGGCGCTTCGCTGGTCCCCCCGTGAAGTTCAGGCCGGGGGGGGGGGAGGCTTCCCGCCTCGGCCCAGCCAAAATTTAGGCTGGGGGGGAGGCTTCCCGCCTCGCCCCAGCTGAAATTCAGGCCGGGGAGGAGGCTTCCCGCCTCGCCCCGGCTGCGAACGCGAAAGTTTAAAAAAAAAACACAACACCCCCTGATAGGCTACGTGACGATTCACGTAGCCTATCACGGCTAGATTTGCAAAGTCAGCCGTGATAGGCTACGTCAATCATCACATAGCCTATCACAGGTGACTTTAAAAAAAAAAAAAGCGCGTACGCTAATGGCGGCCCCCATAGGGAGCCGCCATTCGCGTTCCTTATTTAGTTGCTGTAGTCTACGTAAATCTTTACGTAGACTATGGTGACCAAATAAGGAACGGGAATGGCGGCTCCCTATGGGGGCCGCCATTATCCTAGGGATGGCGGAGAATTTCTCCCCGAAACTTCGGGGGGCCGAGCGCCAACGTGTTCGGCCCCCCTAACAAGTTTCGGGGAGAAATTCTCCGCCAACCCTACTTTTGAGGAGGGTGGGTGGGTTGCCCTTTGAATTTCACTGCCCTAGACAGATGCCTCCGTAATCTATATAGTCCAGCTGGTGCCAGTCCTTAGTGCCACTAGCCAAGGAAATGGAGGAGGAACTAAACAAACTGTAGTATAAACTCAACCTCCTTCTGCCAGTGTGTGTGTGTGTGTGTGTGTGTGATGTTGGAGAAATCCAGATTCAAACAGGTTTGAATATCTATGAATCTGATTGGCAGATTCTGCAGAAGATTAACTTTTTCTAAGTTGTGTAGAAACTTGGAGATGCAGACAGGGTGTTTACTTTCAGGAACTGTATGCAAATTCAGTCATACAAAAAATACAAAGGGGAAAATACCCAACCAAAAATGTGCATTTCTCCCCATAGGCTAAAGCTCAAACATGTGGATTTTGGGAATTGAAGTGCACACTTTCCCACATCGATGTAAGTTTGCAAAACTGAGAAAATCTAATTCCATCAATGAGCAGATGATGGAATGACAGACACCTGACAATCCGCAAAATACAAACGGAATAGATTTCACAAAATAAGTAGAACCCTAATTACAGTATCTGCGCACTTATGGATGTAAAATATTCTTTGCCTTTGGCCTAATCTTCACTGCAAAGCTGTGACAGTCCTGAACTAGTCCTATTTCTTTTTATTTTATTTTAGGGATTTATACCCTAACTTCAGGCGAGGGTTTCAAATGATGAAATGCTTCTCCAAACAAAACATTCAGTGTCCCCTCACATAGAAAACTAGAAGTCAGGAAGAAGGGTTTTAGACTACCCTTCTCCTTGTAATGCTAGTTTTTTTATATATATATGCGGAGGGAATGTTATATGGAAGGCACTGGACATCACAATAAACTAGCCTAGCCTCTACCCTGGTTCATGCATCCGCCCCTCCTCTCTCCTCCTCTGATCCAGCTGTGAGGAGACTGGAAGCTTTTGCTTCCATTTTTATCAACTGCAGTCTATCATTATGTCGAAACCCTAAACTGAGGTTAGTCTTAACTACAGTTTGTAGAAACAAACCAGCTTCATAAACCACAGATTGAATTTGACTTGTTTCAGACAAAGCATATTAATCACAGCTTGTCAGGTTCAGATGACACAAGAACTGGGTGTTAACATCATGTCCAAACACACCATTATATAGAGGAGCATTTTAACACCACCACCACCACATCTGAAGTGGCACAGTCCATACGTGGCGTTACCACCTCAACGAGAACTAGGCGTTAAAAAACTATATGAGGGACAGAAATCAACATGAAAGCTACTTTATGCTGGTAAATGGTTCCCTTATTGATTTCTGCCTGCTATGCAGCTGTTACAGGTGCAGAGCCTCTATTAATAAATAAATTATCCAAGAACGTTCCTCATCCCTCTCTGACTGCCAAGGAGTTGTGCCAAACAACTACATAGGATAAAATGGCTTTGAAGACACAAACATTCTCCATGGCTGGGATACACTCTCAGTTACACACCTAGAAGAGATTAAGGAGAGAGGTGGAATGAGTCAAGTGGAAAGAATAATTGAGGGCGGTTATCCAAAAGAGTATGATCTGTGAAGTGATGGATTAGCATCTCTCAAGAAAGCTTCATTGCTTGAGGCACTCAGAGACATCCTGGAGAAAGAACTAGAAATGCAATACAAGTTGGGAAAAGAAAGACTATTTTCTGCCAGGCTGAATTATTACTTCCAAAGAAGCAGGATTGTTCCCAGGCCATATGCATTTTTTTCTCAAAATGGTCTTGTCCAGCCTCTTTGAAATGGGAACATTAAACAGAACTGCAGGGCCTCCTTTTCTGATGTCTCTTTTTCAATACACTCACAAGTGCTGCTTAGCATATAGATCAGATACATTCACCATGATAACAAGAAGCAAACCAGTCAAGAAGAGGTACTAGAAAGGAAAACTTTCATGTGTTCATCAGTCTGAGCATTTGTTGGGCATATCAAACTCGATTATCATGGCAAAGCTACAGCGATGGGGGCGGGGAGTGTAGAGAATTGCCTGGCCAAAGCAAAACCAAAAGCAATAACATAAATAATGCTGCAATCCTACGCACACTTCCTTGGGAGTAAGCCCTGTTGGGGCTTACTTGTGAATGAACTTGCATAGGATTATGCTGTATGGTTCAGAGACAACAAAATGCTATTACACAATTCTCTGTGGTGCTTGATCTGTGATGATTCTTTAACACATGCCGCCATCAATCGATACCGTATGCTGAAGTGACCTTATCCTTTGTGGTGTTCCTGCGCTCTAGAACTACCTTCATCTTCACTTTCTATGGCAATACATGGTGGTGTTTCTCCAAGCGTTATGCTTCTTACTCCACCTCAACTAAGGTTCCTTTAATATTTTTTTCTGCATCTGACTTCCCTAGCAATTCTCATTTCCAAACTGTTTAGACCTTGCAGATATTGAGACACAGGCCGCAATCCTCAGCTTAACTGACCAGGAAGTTGATCCCACTGATCTCAGTGGGGATTACTACCATGTAAACATGTTTCGGAGTGGGCTGACTTGTTCTGCTAATGACAGTTACTTCGTTATAGGCCAAAGTATTTATTTCACTGATAGAAGAACCATTTAACTTGCAAGTGTCCATATTTTACTGGATTTTGTTACACTATGTCCCCATGAGCTTTTTTCCTAATTGGAAAATAAACTTTTTTGGCATGCTCCTCCCCTCTACAACAACAACTACTACAATAACAAGCCTCCATCAAACACAGCCTGCAAATTCCACTAGTAACTAGACATTTAATGTTGAACTTCATCCAATACTGGCACATTTCCAGCCCTGTTAAAACACTGCAGGATCATTTCCACACACTCCTTTGAATCAAGGCAGCATTTCCAAGAAAAAAAAGAAGAAAAAAAACATAAAAGGATTGCACGGAGGGACTGGGATTTCCCCTCTTTCTCCACAAACACAACCACATGCAAAGGCAATGCTCCACCAGGTATGACAGACAGCTTTCTACTTGTAGTTGCAGAAAGCTGAACATTAACTGCCTTACTCCTAATCCCTGCTCCTCTCAGACAACAACGGTGATCTCGCCGTTTGCACAAACTTACCTTGCAAGGGAGGATTTGGGAAGCTCATTTCCTTCTCTCCCATTTTCAAAATATAGTAGGTATGAGACAAGCAGTGGGATCTTTATGAAGGATCCAGGCAGCAGTGCCCAGTTGAGTCAGTTACTGGGAAAGTTTGACCTCCCGACTTCCTACTGCAGCAATGTAACCGTACACCTTACTTTCTTCTGAGAATAATTAGCAACCTGCCTTCCTGAGTTACCTAGGCTCACCTGACCTGTTTCTCCATAAAGTGACATCACATCCTTTGATCTCCTCCGCTGAATTAGCATGTGCTTCGGACAACACGGCAGTTGTCTTACTTTGGACCCTCCTATTCAATCTCTCTCTCACTTTCTCTGTTTTAATCCTCTCCTCTGTTACTTTCACTTTTAAGCAGAAAGCTGCTTGTGCAAGGTTCATTATTAGCAGCCAGTGCTACAAGTCAGAACACTGACGGCTTTGGATTTCTAGTGACTGTTGGGGGGGGGGTGTTTTGTTTTTTTTAAGCACCAGAATTTGAACTTCATAGAAAAACAACAACTAGACTTCAATGGGCAGGCAAATAAATTTCCATAAAGGTAGGGGAAACATTCATAGGAAGGGTTAAGGCCCTCTCTTAGATATGTTCCAGATTAAAATGCAAAATACAACTGGATTTCAAGTAGAGCAAAGCTAAAATTTCACCGGAGGTGTTTCTGAAGTTTTTCCTTTCCTCGTTCTCCTTATGAAATGAAGGCCACTTTGCAAAAAAATTTCTGAAAATTTTGCCACCATTTTCTGCTGGTAGATATTATCCTTCTACACACACACACACACACACACACTGCCCCACAAGGACAGCAGGTCTGGAGCTAATGATGCAAAATGGTGCCAAGAGTGCTCCAACTGTGCAGTTGAGAGTTGTCATCCAACACATCTGGAGGGCATCAGATTGGAGAAGGTGACTCTAGTAAAGCCCTGTTGAGACTAGGGACGTACGGACTGTGTAAAATCCGCCCTGTCTGTGTTTCACGAAATGTCAGATGCCTTTTGTTCCATTATCCCCTCAGAGACGGATGCCAATTTTTTCATGCGGAAAAAATACTCAGGTAATTACATAAGAGGTTTTGTAAGAATTTACGTAATTTACATCAGTACGTAACATTTAGCACATTGCCTCCATTCCATTCAGCTTTTCCTCAGCAGAAACGTGCATATTTTCCTATGAATAAGTGTGAGTAAATTTTGGGGAAGTGTGCGTGTTTGTTTGTTTGTTTGTTTGTTTAAAGTCCCTGGGCTCCACCAGGCCTAAGGGGTTCACTCCGCAGCAGATTCTGCAGGTTGGATTCTTAGAAATCCAAGCTCATTTTAGTCTGTCTCGAATTTCTCCAGCGTCCCTAGCTGAGAGACAGATGTCAGGTCCTGGCTGTTAATGTTGCCCTCTAATGTAGACGGGATGGAGTGAAAGCATTGCAACACCCCAGGAACAGAATCTAACAGAAGATAGCCTGCCGAGGCCTAAAGTTTCTGCCCCAAGAGGAAAACTTAATCTATTGCAATGATTATCTCCAAAAAGATTGATTTACCTCTGTACCTCATTTGCAAGAATGCTTTGCCTCTAACCTTAGAAAAGGAGACAAAGCATTACAAGACAAAGCAAAAAAAAAGAAAAGAAAAGTGGTTCTTCTACCCTTCTCCTTTTTAGCCCAAGGACAGCAATGCAAAGATAATCTTATCTGAGTCGCAAGTTTGTGTTCTGAGAAAATATTTACTTTTTCCCCACACATTGCAGGAATATCAAGCATGTTGAAATGTACTTGTGCAGTAAATTGGTAATGAGCAATTGGGTTTTTTAAACCAAACCCTAAGATTTATTTTATTTTGGCGTTTACAGAGCTATCAACTGGAGCAATGCAAACAGACTTACAACCTTATTGTGCAAATACCCTGCATATTAAACTAATATGCACAGTAAAATACTACATTGCATGTGTGGCAAAAGTCATTTATTCCCATTTAGAGCATTCTGTAAAATGTCATCTAATTATAAAGGCTGAGTGCTATTATGTTCTTATATGCAATGAAGGAAGAAGCAGAACCATTTCAAGGTTTTTTCTTTGTTTTTGTTTTGTTTTTCACTTGCAGAATGTTTCCCCAGGCTGCAATAATTATAGTCTGAGACAAGAGAAAGGGGCATTCTTGGTTCCCCCAGAGTTCTTATGACATCCCCTATTTTTACACGCAAACACGCACATTTATAAAATTCGTAGCCCACCTTTTGCAAAAATGAACAATCAAAGGCATTCTGATGGGTAGGTTTTGGACCTATTTTGGGGATAGAGTTAAGCACCTTGGATAGCTCATTTAGAGTTCTGGCTGGTTCTAACTGAAATCCAGAGTGGCTCCAGAGCCCCACCAGAATCAGAGCCACCACCTTCCACTGCATTCTGTTTATTTATTTCATGTTTCCTCCAAGGAGCTTAAGGTTCTCTGCCACCCCCATTTAATCTCACAGCAACCCTGTGAGGTAGGTTAGACTGGGAAGGTGTGACTGACCAAAACGTCATGTCTGATTGGGGTTTGAACCTGGGTCTCCAAGGTCCTACTCTGACACTTTAATGGTTAGTGTTTAAGCACTACACAACACTAGTTCACTCACTGGCATCAAGGCAGCTTTCAAAATGCAATGAAACCAACAATAAGATAAAACAGCAGGTCCATCAAGTAACAACGTCAAAGAGAATAGCAGTAGATGGCCATACCAGGTGGTCCCAAATGCCATTGATAGCACAAGAGAACAGGGCAGACTTCTCCCGGTCAGTGGTGCATATGTAAATTTAGAAGTGCAGGCAGTCATCGTCACAGTCCCCAATGCCAAGGCCCCAAGGCAAGTCCAAAAATGCAGGCTGCTGTGTGGATGATCCACATCAACAAACCAATTCCAGCTGTTTTCATCGCCAGGTCTTTTGTGAAGCTAATGGGTATTAATTGTCTATTCAAGACAAAGCCACCCTGCATATACTTTGTATTACAACAGGGAACAATATATTGTTTCTGGGGAAAACCATTGCCCCAGTTAAGGGGAGGATTGCAGCTAAACTCAAGAGGGAGCAGGAAAGCCTGAGGCGGGTGGCAGGTGATTTCAGCATCCCAGCTAATAAAAAGCTGCGGATGCCATGTCCACTGAACTCTGACTCCACTATACAACTGCTCCTGCTGCTGCCTGAGAGGTTGCGGTAGCTACAGTGGCAGGAAAACATGACTAGGGAGAGAGTTCCACTATTTGGGTGTCACCACAATTTAAGGCACTTTCTCCAGTAGACAGACAGCCACTTAACAAAGGAGGGTGCGAGTGCCGGATTCCATCTGGGAATCTGGTGAAACCCCCTGTGCCTGAACCCCCACGCCCCACTCACCGAGACCCTGCCCCCTCTCACCCCCTGCCTGTGCTTGGCAAGGGGCCCGTACTCACCCTGGTGGCCTCGTCGAGCTCCATGGTCACCATTTTTTGAAACATAAAATGGTGATTGCAAAAATGCGCATATTTGTGTGTGCATGAAAATGCACATTTTCGCAAAAATGTGCCATTTCATGCATAAAGCAAATATGCGCATTTTGCGATTGCCATTTCATGTTTCAAAAAATGGTGACCATGGAGCCCAACAAGGCCGCCAGGGTGAGTGCAGGCCGCTCGCTGAGCAGGGGAAGGGCTTGAGCATGTTGCGGGGACTGGCGAGCAGGGGCAGGGGCTGGACAGGCACCCAGAGAACCCGGACGGGGGTGGGTTCTCACATCCCTACACCTAACGACTGAACATGGGACACCTGGAAAAAGGCTTCTGAAGAACCTGTGGAGAGGTTTATATAGGATACATAAGTCCTTCTGATAGAACCATACATCTCAAGGGATGCAACAAACATCCATACATTCCACTCCAGTGGAGGCTGGTGGCTCCAATTTCAGCAGGGCTGGGAATCTATTCTGGGTTTCCAACTGAAAGCCCAGAAATGATTCACCAAAATTGGAGGCACCAGTGTCCACTGTTACGCTCCCCCCGATGCAAACATCACCAATTCAGTGATGCAGTGAAGTGTCCCAAACAGGCAGCAGGTTTAAGGTTATCGTTCTGATCGGATCATCAGAAATAAAGAGCAAAAGCAATAACTGGCTGCATCAGATAATGTTCCATTCATCCAAGTGTGCATGCAATGCCCTATAACTGTTCAGATGGCTAAAAAACCCCAAACCCAAACGTATAACCCTAAGTTGTAGAAAAAATCCTAAGCATAAATGAAAACATATAAGCATAGATAAAATACATCCAGTAATCAATCCCACAACCAGATGGCCTAATCTCATTATAGACCACCTTTCAAGGCAGGAGTCCTCCCAAGGCACCTTACAACAATGAGATAGACTGATGGCACTCAGTGAGCACAAACCAGTCAAAAGACAGGATTTTAAAGTCCCACCAATTTCAGTGGGAGAGTCAAACACAAGCTAAAATCCCTCCCAAGTGACATCCAACTGTAATGGAACATGCAAATCCTCAGTGGTGGCCAAGTTTCTCCCACTGCTTCTTGGGAAAAAAATTAAAAGCAGGAAGGAGAAGCTTCCATTGCAAATCTTCCCCTCTTCATAGGTGAATCCACTGTGGGAATTGTTCCCTATTCTCCTTTTGCATGTTTCCCACAGTCTACATAGCAGCCACTGCAGAGTTCCAAGAGACACATTCTTTGTGGAGGAATCTGATTTCAAGATAGAATTTAATCTTTCATCTGACACAGCCAGTACAGACCACACCTGAGCAGGTTTGAACAAGAGAGAATAGCTCATTTCTGTCATATTGGTTTAGTATGAATAGTGGGGAGAAGCCAACACTCAGATGGTTTGTAAGGCACATACATTATTATGGACGGAAACAAGCCTGGGTGGTGTCAGTGGGATAAAGCTGATCTTGGGATGGGAATCCCCACTCAGACAAGGCAAACTGACTGGATATGCACCTCCCAAACTAAAGTGTAGATTCTTGCCTTGGAAAACATTCCAAAGTGCATGTAAAAATGCATCTTTTAAGATTTAGATTTAAAGCCCCACTTATTTCAGTGGGAGAGTTAAAGGGACAGGTCCCAGGGCATGGCCTGAAGACACATGAGACAGCCACCTTGCTGAAGCTAAGTAAGTCTGAGTCTGGTCAGTACTTGGAGGGGAGATGACTTGGGAACCACATGAAGCCACCTTGAGTTCCATGGTAGAAGAAAGGTGGGATATAAATAAAAAACATAAAGAAATAAGGAATTAGGGATTGTTGTTGTTGTTGTTATGATTATATTTATATCCCGCCTTTTTCCCAATACTGGGACACAAGGCAGCTTTACAACATTAAAACTTGTACAATTAAAGCCTATAAATAGAAATATACAAAATGTAAAAAATATTATTAAATCATCAATAATATTAAAATTGTATAAAATATGCCGCTGAAACTCAAAACAGGATGGTTGGTTGGTGGCATCTATTATGTCTGTAATGCCAGTATATTGCTTTTTTATTTTTTAATGACTCAAGGTGATTTACATTATAATTCAAACATACAAAATTTTTCAAACATACAAAATCCATTAAAATCCAACCACCCCCAAAAAACAATTAAAACATCAGTAACAACCATAAACAATTTGACTGATCCATTAAACAGCCCATCATATGCCACCAAATGCCTGGAAATAGAGGAAAATCTTAACCTGGCACCAAAAATGCGACAATGTTGGTGCCAGGCAGATCTTGCTGGGGAGAGCATTATGGGGTGGAGGGGCATTTAACATGTTGTATTCGAACACCTGGCATCCAAGGAGGGAAAGGGAATTGTGAACAAAAATCTTTCAGCACAATATAGTAAAAAGGAACAAGCAATGGCATGCCTCAAGCATGCTACACATATTCCTAATGACAGTCAGTTCTTGTTTTCCTGTCTCCTGCATACCTTAAAATAATTTTTGGTGTG